>NC_090451.1:315450515-317950515 GCF_031143425.1 Pleurodeles waltl
ACGGGAAGCTATAATCCGCTGTGAAGTGTAGTAGAAAAGGGCGCTGAGCTGGCAGCACCGCTGGCCACATTGGCTATCGGGTTACACGTGATTGGAGGGGTCCAGAGAGGTCAATAGTCGCATTTGTTCTCTTATGCAGGCAAAATAACCCATCCTTGCCTAAGCCCCCCTCCCCCACGTCGGAGTTTGTGGTCTAGACATTTCAGGGCACGCACTCCAGTGTGTTCCTGAAATCACCAACTAGAGAAAGTTACTGTTAACCATTTCGCATCCATGTTTCTCTTAGGTAGCCGTAGCAAAGCACCTCTTAAACACGAAGTTAGTTTGTTCTTGAGACTGCAGTGAAATGTTTTTATTTTAATAATTATATTTGTTAATATCTTTTAAATATGGGCCTTGTATTTTTATAATCTATCTTTACTTGTGTAATAAAAGCCAGAAATAATTAGGGGGAAATGGAACCCTCATGACTCTGGACCTCCATTGCAACTACATGGGCCGCCGTAATCGTGGTTAGATGCAACTGCATTGAGTCGTTCCCTACAACATTTTATGTGGAGGGCGGTGTCTACGTAACATAGCGGGGCACGGAAGAGTGGGACACTGAGCAGACGCCGTGTTACCCGGCATCACGTGTAATAGAGTTTGCTCTAAACCTTACTTAGCTGTCACTAACCTGTTTTGCCAAAAATGCATTAAACAATTACCCTGACGGAGACCATCTGTTCAGTGCGCTCTCTTAACTCAAACCACTCTGGTTTGCCATGAGCCACAATTAGGCTTGCTTTATTTCATCAGCATGTTTTGAAACTCCACAACCTGGCTTGTCAACGCTTTTGTGAGTTTGTTCTTGCCAAGTACGACTTGTCTTGCTTTAGAAATATTTCATGCATGTGTCAAAGTGTTCTAATGCTTTCAGAAATCCGGCTAAGGTCGGCCATTTAGTTAAAGTTCAGAATATGTTTGCATCTGAAAAGGGTATGTCTGTGATGGTACAATGGTTGTGAAACACTACCTTCCCGCAATTCTCAACCCCTCTCTAAAACACAGATCGTGTTGTATAAGTGTGGTATCTAATGGGGACCAGTATGAGTTACCATCTTAGTAAAATTATAGTTTGTGCAAGGCTATAACTAATGTGATTTAGATTTATTTTTTGTACACCCAGTGTTTGTAGTGGGGCAACTGTGGGTTTTACCACTCGCTCGAGTTGACGCTATAAAAGAGCACACACTGTCATTCTGAGGAAGTGGTCTAGGAGTAAATCTGTACACCATTTAAATGCTTTAGTGTTTTCCAAATGATATTGTCTTTGTAATTTTAACGTGTTTATACAAATGGAGCACAAAAAGCAGAAGCAACTGGCTAAGTTTGGTATAAGTGGAAGGAGCTATTCTTGAATGGCGTTCAAAGACAAACTAGCCACAAGTAGAGTGAGCAGATCGTTCCATGTTGGCAGGGGACTGTTTTCTTTTTTGCATACCTGGATTTTACTTTAGCAAATGAGCTGATTCTGGGTGTGGTAGTATGTTTTAACATCAATCGGTCTAACACGAGATAAAGGTAATAAAATGAAAGGCCATGACTTGGAAAAATGCTGTCCTGTCATTAAGAAGCATTATGGACCTAAGATTGTAGCTTGAATGCACTCACGGAGGCTTACTTCCAGAGTATACTGGAAGGACTTTTAACAGGCTTCATGTTAAACAATTGACCTCATTTTCTTCTAGGGAGTAGAATGATGGGTATAAGGAGGCCTTTCTTAAACACGTGTCGGAGAGAGTGTATTTCTAATGCACTATCCTGCTACCAATGCACACTGAAAGCTTAAATAGAAGTGGGGCACAGGGTCTTAAGTCCTCTGCTCTGTAAGACGTCCTACTTCAGAATAGATTTAAAGCCTGTCAAGGGTGTGAGTGTCTGTCAAGGGTGTGGGTGTCACGTAAAAAGGTAAGGGATTTCATGGTTTGCAACTACCTGGAGTCGCATCTGATTTAGTAGGGTGATTTTTTTTTTTTATTATACCACATTAGTTCATGGGAAGAATATACACTGTTCAAATTTCTGTGAGTTGTTTTAAGGCAGGTTCCCTCTTTTACACCTGAAGATACTGATATTGGCTGCTAATTCAATTAAGGGGGAAATATTCAGCTGTAGCAGCCTGATTCTACAAACCCTGAAGATGGCCAAAACATAAACAAATGATCTTAGAATAGAAGAGCTTAAATCATGGCCAGCTGGATGGTAGAACCCAGTAAGCAAAACACAGTTTGGAACACAATAAAGGGGTACTCATGTAAAGTTTAATAAAGTAGGGATGAGACAAGGCTTAAAAGTGGCGGTCTCACATTTTAAACAGGTAGTGCTGCAACTCGACAGAGAAGGTAAAACAGCAAAAATACATAATTTCCACAAAATATTGCAGTTGATTTCAGCACTGTTGTAAAAAAAATCTTTCATGAGCTTGAAGGCTGCAAGCGACATGGTTGTAGTGTTGCCTCCTTGTTAATACTGCGTGTAGATTTAATGTAAACATCCATACATAAAAACATATGTGGCTATTACTCAAAGCAGCGTCGTGCTGTGCACCGTGTAGCACAAGATACACAGCTTGTCTTTCAAAGCAATTGTTTTTTCAAGCAAGACCAGCCAACATTTACATTTAGTTCATAGCCTACTCCATGAGAAACTATTGATTCTTTGAGTAAATGCTGCCTTTTAACTTGAATTTCATTAAGGACTTTAAAACCATCAGATTATTCTTTTCTTTACCTGGTCTTGACATAAATGATGATTATAATGCACACGAAGAAGGCTTTAATTCGGATGCTGCATTCTACCCGGTCATCAGCACATGAAATCTGCTTTAAAGTGTATCAAGGGTAGGCGTTTTTGTAAAAATCTATATTGAGAATATTCCTGACTCAAATCATAAATATAAATTTCTGTTACAACGTTTTTCCCAGCAGTGGAGATACATCCTACAATTTTCAACACAGTTAAAGCTCCTGGTTAGGTAACTTTTGTCTTTTATAAGTTGGCTTTCCATTTGAGGTGAGGATTATTCGGTATAAAAGATGAGATCTCATCCGTGGTAGGATTCTTAACCTCTTGAAATATTGAAAACGTTGTTGCACCGTCTGTATGTTTATTTCTATTGTAGACACATTGCAAAGTATAGCTCCTGTTCTGGCTCAAGAGGCAAATATTTGGAAGGGTGCCTTAGCTGATAGTTGTATCTTGGTTATTAACGAACTTGGCTTGAGCGTGAATAACATCTCGGTCTGTGAGTTCAGAGGTTAAAGCTCAAAATCATATTACTTCGTAGTGCTGACCTGCTGCAGTATTCTTCTATTACTTTCATCTGGACACGTGGCTCCTCGAGCAATAGTTCACATAATGGTTTCATTGAATATGACAGTTGTGACATTTGAGTGCTGCACGATAGTGGGAAAGTTTCCAAAGTTGTTCTACTCCCATCTGGCTATTGTCCTTTGCCAAGTGGGGGCTTACAGCACTGGAAAAGAGTTGGATTTGCTCCTGCTCTCGGTTCCAATCATCACCACATACCAATAAACACTCTTGAACACTATTAGAAAATACAGACTTTCAATTTATTTACTTTAAAACATACACATCTGTGTATTTTCCTTGCTATCCTAGATATGTACAACATATTTTAAATACAGAGACGTTTACTTAGCTTCTATACTTTGCGTAACTTACTCACCCATTAGGGTTTTCAATCTTGAAATGAGTGTGCAAAATTACTGTAATTTACTTTACGTCAGAATGCGCCCTTGCGTCTATTTTGCATACAAGGATGCACTTGGTGGTAAAACAAAATAGCTTAAAAACAAATGTGCTGCAAGCAACAGCCTCCTGCGTTTTTGTTTCTCCGTGCTTAAGCTATATTGTTGCTGCCAGCAGCGTGTAATCATGCAAGGTGGCGTAATAGCATCATTTTGGGAATTGTGTGTAGCAAGCATAACGTGAAACTACTGAAATGATGTGAAATTACCCCCTCTAACCGTTATTACACCCGTGCCTGTTTCTAAATTATTACAGGGAGTAATGTGATTTGGGTGCATTGCATTAATAACCACAAGACTGATGTACATTTGCGGTTGCAGCTTACATTAGTACTTTTAATAATAGCCATGTTAAGTTGGAAGAAAACAAGAGTTTTTCACTATTTTGCCATGTTGATACGCTCTGTTACAGATTACTTTATATCAGTGTGTGCATGTACACTGTCCACTCCCTTGAATTTAATTATTCGTGGCACATTAGCAAGACCTAGAGAATGTCCATTAAGTTCGTAGTACCTCGAAACCTGCTCCAAGTTTATTTATTTATGTATTTTTTTTAAGCACAAAGTAACACATGCTTAAGGGTGACCAAGGCAATGTTTGTTTTGAATGTGTTTAACCACAGTGGTGTCAGTTTGATATGACCCACAATTAGAGGGGGCACATTTGTTACTTCGGATCATTGGTTCCAATACATTTTTGGTGTATAACCAATTAGGATCACCAATGTTGTGAATAAAGTTGAAGTGCAAATGAATCCTATAAAGGCCCACTTGCAGGTCACAATTGGGAAGAGATTGAGAAATTAGATCTGTTCACTTTTGTATATTGCTTCCAGTACCTGTTATCGAGGTTGTATTGACTCTACCCTATAGTATGGATTGCAGATATGGTTTAGTAGGCATATAATCTAACATTTTCCCTATAATGTCCTGCTTTTATTGCTACCATACACACTTCGTATAGCCTACAAGGACAGGCACAGTCCAAATAAGCAGCAGCCGAGAACCATGTTGTGATAATAAACAATACATAAAGCAAAATAATGGTTGTTCCCTGAGAGATCTGGTTGAGATTTTCAAATAGCCGGCCCTCTCTTCACTAATGTTTCTGACTCCTAGAGCCTCTTTACAAATGGTCTTTTATTGAGAAGGCAATACCAAACCAGACAAATACCCATACTGCAGGGTGACATATTTTAGAGGTGTGGTATTAACTGCCCATTCCAAGTACTACATCTTACTACATCCTACCTTTAACTCATGTTTACTCCTATGCCATGCTGCAAAACTCAAAGTATTGCACCCTTTTCCCTTGCACAGATTCTTCTAGTTATGTTTGGTGAGAAAATGTGGTATTTTTGCTCTTATTTGCGAATTCTTGATTGAGGCATAAACTATTATCCCAATCCGTATTAAACGCTCCCTTAAAATATGGGGCATGGTAGAGAATTGTAGCTTCAAATTTCAGAAAAATGAAATTGTGAATATAAAAGTTGCATTTGTGGGAGAGGCAGGCATACTTCTTATTGAAATGTCTAATCGAACACTTTAAAGATCCTTGTGAATGAGCTATACAAGTTAACAGTTAAGATAAATCATTCTAGTGCATATGAATTCTTCGGTCACAAGTAGACCTTAACAGCCTTGCACACTATTTGAAGATTCTCAATGTTTTAGTACAACATTAATAAATCACCTGAGGAATTAACAGATACAATCACCCTGGTGCTGCATACTTGTTCTCCACTCTTATCCTAGTCAATCTTGACTCTGTTACTTAGTTCTGCTTCTGTCTTCACTGCCTCTTGATCAGTCGCCTTTTCAACTGCTGCCAATGCATGTCTTTATTAGGACACTCTCTAGATCACTCTCAGGCAAACCATCTTAGTGTCAGTTTTTATCTTCAAACTCAATTATGACAGCTGCTGCATCTTCACCTTCACTTGCCACTTGCAGTCTCCAAATGCAAATGTTTGACATATTCTGTGAGTTTTTGAAACTTAAATTTTGCTTTCTAAACTTCTCTCCTTGTGCAAATACAATCTCTTGTTCTCACTTCTCTGAATCCACATAGTGAATTTCAGGTTGACAGTTCAAATCAGTAGATGCCTCCACATCTTCATCTGCAGTCTTCACTCTTTTTGTGAAGATGTGTGGATCCACTGTTGCAACCCTGCCCGCTTCACAGCAATATTTGTCAAAAGGAAGACTTAGTGGAGTCAGTCCCACCTCTCATCAAGGCAACTAACTCTTCTTCATGAGCTTCTTCACCACAATTCAATATCCTGGGGTTTAAACTGTGACTGGGCCCCCTACTTGTCAATGGTGTATTAGGTTTTACCTATAGAGAAGACGACACCAGCCACACCTTTGAGGTATTCTAAGACAAGATCCTCTAAAATCTTTACAAGTGCAGCAGAAGGAAAACTAGAAATTTGCATTGCTCTCCCCATTAGGAACTCATGAGAGTAAAATGTAGTCCTTTTATTAGGAGTGCTTCTAATATTCATCAGTGCTAGAGGCAAAGCATCCAGCCAGTTTAGAGAAGTTGAGTTACACATTTTTGATATCTGACTTGAGAGTTTAATTGACTGTGGATGCTTCTGGTTAATAACTACAACTGAACCTTGATCACTGTTTAATGTTGTGCACACAAACTTCATCAGCTCACTTTTAAAGTAAGTTTCACTATCTACCTTTAAGACTAGATTTGTTTCTGGACTGAAACTGTCCTCCATGGTGTGTCTATGGGACCCACCTGGAATCATACCAGAACCACTCCTGTAGGACAGTAAGAATTGTTCTGAAGGTATTGTTTAAAAGGTTAAGAGTAGTAGTAAGAAACACCACCAATGGGATTGAACACATTTGCATGCAGCTCTGCTTTCTGTAGAGGAACTCCCTTTGGCACTGAAAGAAACTGGTGCAAACAAAAAGTGGTAGTACCTAGGAGACGCTCGCTTGTTTAATGAATTCTGCAGCTGAAATGAGGGAGTGAAGGAGGCAGAAAAACACCAGTAGTGCATTAAATGCTACAGAGGGACATTGAGCTCACATCTGCAATTTCAATATGCCATGGGAAGAAAAGACAGTGGTAACATCAGGTCTCTGTGCAAACGAGGCAACAATCTTGAAATGACCAGAGACTCAGTTGTCACATTGCCTGAACAGAAGAAAAAAGTGTTCTCTATGGCTATCCTTGGATTATCCTTAGAAGTTTGACCTGGACAGCAACGAGATCCTCAAGAAAAATGCAAGGTATTATATGTGAACAAATCAAACAGAAAATCCTGAACAAGTTGTAAAGAAGTCAAAGGTAGGCAGCAACTTTTAGTAAATATTGAAATATTATATAAGAAAATTGGAGAAAGGTATTATGACATTTCAAAGGGAAATGTCTCATGGGGGGGGTTAAATGTCACTGTGCTAAACAAATTTATGAAAATACAAAAAAAAATGTCTAAGTCTTTTGAAGTTCTGAAGTGACAAGAATTGAGTTTGGTGCTGGTCAGGATTTCTACTTTCACACTTCCACGATTTGTGGAGCATGAAAAACTGAGCTGAAGCAATCTGAAAACAATATCTGGGTTGTGATGTCAGAAGATCTGTAAGTGATGCTGCAGCACAGAGTGCACACTAAATGTTTCATACTGTTGCAAATCTCAGAGAGCTCCTTCTCTACATCCTACAAAAAAAAAAAAGTCTTGGCGCGGGTCAAGCCTTTGTGGATAATTGATGAGGCTGTGTCCCCCATTGCCCAAGTTCCCTTAAGTAAGAGTGTGAATGAAGAGTGCTGCAAAAGAAGGCATTTAAGCCACAATGAGCCTTCTGTATTTTGGTTTCTTCTGAACTGATCTCATTGACCCAATTCCACTTGGAATTCATTTTAGAATTTCCTCCATAAGTGATTCTGGTCTTTTCAGTGAAACACCAGTGGAATAGGATTTCTTTACCTTGTTCAGGGACCTCCTCTGCCATATTCTCCTCTCTGTCTTCATCAGTCAGGCTCTTTGTGAGATAGGTTCCTCAACAGGTGTGCAGCTGTCCCCAGCAGACCACGGCCTAAAGAGTCTTGTGGGGGTTTTCAGGGAACACAAGTCCTAAAGTAGTAGGTATTTTCACACCAGAACCTGGAAAATATGTTTCAGTTCTATTCTAGCATGCAATAGAGGCTTTTACAGCAACATCAGACAGAGAAGGCATTGACACTTGAGGATTTTAAAGTTGCGAGCTGACATGCTATAGGCAGATGTACTTACACCAACTACTAGTACCCTAAAGCCCACACCCTGACTTTCTCAATAATGTGACATAATTGAGGCTAAAAATACTTTGTAGTCCTTAGCATGTGAATTAGGGTAATGGTTCTCCTAAAATATTTTACTCACCCTTACTGAATTAAATCTTCCACTTCATAATTAAGCTATTCCTTCCTGTGGCGGGACACAAAAAACAGAACTGTTCCCAGTAATGGAGGCTAAACTCCGAGGGGAGGGCACAGTGTTTTAGTGGAGCTTATGTGCTAGAGACATGGTCACCAATCCTCACCAGAAGTGAAATAATTCCAAAAGTAAAATGTTAGAGAGTGCACACGACTCAAATGGGACTCCTTCCAATAAGATGGGTTTGCAAACAGCATGTGATGCACATACGTTTGAAGTAAGATGGCTACTGCATTTGGAGTCCTTCTATAGTGTCTTATGGGAATGGCTTGGTAGGCCCTAGACAAATCTTGATGTTTGTAAGTCCTGTAGATTAACTAGTCTGTCCTTTGACAGAGCTTCTAATAAAAGGTATCCACAGTCTTAACAGGAAATCAGAGCTGCATCATTTGCATTGAACACACTTTTATGGATCTTATCACAAGCATTATGAAGAACATTTATTCTTGTGAATGGGTATGTGCACATTTCTGTAATTATAACGGAGTTTTCCACTGCACAGTCATTCATATGTGTAGGCTTATAAATCTGGATACTAATAAACTATGTTTTAGATACATTTACTTCCTGTTGCAGAAGGTTAAGTTTTTCAAACAAAAATTCTTAGGTGGAAAATAAATTGTCTTCTAAATTCCCAAGGACTGTGTCCTTTATGACCAGCAGTGATTTCAATGTGGTCTGGGAATCGGTGCTTAATTTGAGCCAGTGGTTTCTGGTGCTGGGCACCGGCACCTAATTGTCAACACTAGTGCGTAAGACAGTCTGTCACATGGTGGTGCTGCTTGTTTTGTCTAGAGACGTGCACAACAACGGTTCTTTATTAATTATATATATATACCCCGCAAATGGCTATTACCTGCCATCCAAGCCATTTCGATAGCGTTGGGGACTTGTCACATATGTAGGGTTTGTTGGCTGTGTTGGTTCTGACATTGGAGACACCTGCAATGGGCTGGTGCAAGCTGTAGTGCCCTCCTGACCAGGGCCCTGGAACTTATTTGTTCACAAATTAAGCACTGGCTGTGTAAATCAGTGATGCACAGTGCACTCCTTGTGTGGTTTTACAGATCTTATTACATTACTAAACATTTAGAGAGACAGTTTTTATCTGATGACTTTGATCCTTTGCCTGCAGCCAGAGACCCCGGTCCTGGCATCGTTTTACAAATAATATTGTTTTTGAAGTGACTACCGCCACCAGCCCAGAGTGCGGGTTTTTTCTACATTTTATATTTCAATGGCAGGAAACTATAAGGCCTGTGTTTCCACGCAGCAGCGACGGCTCTCTTTGGGGCAGGAGAATCCCATCATTAGATGAGATTAAGGAGAACTGGGAGCTCACAGCAGGAGAGAGTCTCCTAAACAATGATATCCTCTGTTTAGGACAGGGAGGGATAAGCGTGTGAATCTGGCGGCTTTTGTTTAGCCCGCCTCACCAAGTACATTGGTCGATTTGGGGGCCTGGAGTTGCCCCACCCCCGTGCAGAACACTGCCCTGTTTTACATTAATTCACCTTCTTATCTTCGTTTTTAGTGCTACCTGAGTGAGTTTTAAAATGCTGAGGTGCCATCCACGTGAATTGACACGTTCGCGTTGATGGCTTTAATCTTATATTCCTGGAAAGCAGGCGCCACTTCTGCGTGCATTGTACACAGCTTCCCTCTAACCGCTTAAACCGGACTTACTTATGTCTTGCAAAATCCCGAATCTCAATTGCTGTGCACCAAGTGCCTATTTACAGCCCAACGTTGTTCAACATTGGTAACACAAACTTTATGCGTTTTCTCAGCCTCCGTTTATTTTACTCTTTAGTGCTGCTTTATCCAGCAGTCACAAATATGCAGCACTTTCTTTGGCACTTACGCATTTTTTTCTGAAAACAACTTAATTGCGTTCTGAGGGGTGATAATGCGCCTCATAGCTCAAACACATGCTCACTTTTCAGACGTGCTGAAAGGGCCTGCTACAAGTAACTGTTTTTGTACTGAAAACATCGAAATATATACATCTGGAACAAGATTCCCTCAAATAGCTTTTCATAGGAGAACGAAACCTATTGTTTTCAAGTTCTGTACACAAACACACAAGCTTAGAGTTCGCTACCTACCACTCGTTGAGAATCTCGTTGTAATGTATAGATGCGTTCACAATGTGTCATGGACGCACCACTTCCGCTCTCCGTTTTTTTTTTTATGATTGCAATGGTGCCCTAAATAGACTGGCAGGTGTATTTACAAATCACCGTATGTAAAACATGGATTTACACATACACCAGATTCTTGCATGCGGTCGCACGATTCGTTTGGACTTCCGAGGGACCCGTACAGGGAAATGTGTGCGATTAAGATCTACCTACCCATTGTTTATTCAGCAGTGCAAACAGATGGCGCTTCTTTGTGCTTCCCTTCTGTCGTCTTTGTCCTCTTTGTTTGCTACATTAAGCAGATGGGATCTGTACCTCAGACCAGAAATCAGAGCAGCTTCGTATATTGTTCGGAAAATACAATACTGTTGTGTGTCATTTCCATAGTATGACGTTGTAAAGTGAGTTAAACATTTATCCTTGCAACACTGATATTTACGCACTTGCACCATTAACAGTGTGGCAGTATTTCTCTCGGTTCATTGGTTCAAGCAACAGGTGCAGGCAAGCTCTTTATGTACTGTCTACACACCCTTTTCCAAAAATATTAATGCAACAATGTTTGACCCACAAGGATTAGCAACCCCTTTTGTGAAAATAATCGAAGCGGGTAAACAGATGGAATAGTCAATAAGTAGAACACAGCTGATAGCCGAAGAAAAGAGCGCAGGCAGGTGCTGAAAAAAATGATGTATCTTCTGAGTGGAGTACTATTTTGTGAGGAGATGGGATGCTTCTCCCAGTATTAATAATGTTTGAAGGTCTGAGTTTCCAAAGAAACCTGGAACTCTCCATACAGAAGAACGTACTTGAGCATCCACACATAGTGCAAAAAAAGTGTTGGAACGTGGCCGATTAGCTGTTGAAATCAAGCTGATTTCCCCAGCTGTGGGTTAGGCTGCCATAGGGGCTCCCCTCAGGTGAAGGAGCCTTCTCTAAACCTCTCCTAGAGAAGGGCTCAGGGCCCCATTAACTAAAGCAGGGGTCTCCAACGGATAGCTCGCCACTATCCTGAAAGTAGCTCCCTGAGGTGCAGTCCAGCACAGTATGTAATTTAGAGGGCCCAGCTACATCGAAGAAGGCATTTGTATACATCTCCAGACTGCACACTGTGACATCCTGCAGAACTTGAAATATAATCACCTGTATCCTCTATTTACAATGTCACATGAATATTTGTGATTCGGCAAAGCCCACGCTATCAGTCATACAGTGTGTGAAAAATGCAAGATGTTCTTGGAGTGTTCTTACTTAAAATTAAATGGGCATTTTTGATAGAAAACTGTTTAATTTGAGAGGAGGACATGCTGATATTAAAAAAAACATTTACATTTCAAGCTGTTCTTTGAATGATAATTCCTGTGTGCTTGGGATATTTATAGCAGTTAGTATTTATTTTGTGCCATTGGGCACTTGTTGCTGTGTCTGTTATTTCAGTAATTAATTGGAAGCTTTTAAATTAATGATGTTTTTCCCAACACTGCTGTTAGTAACCCTTTCTTATGTGTTGGGTTGGTCGGTGTGCTAAATATATCCAGAATTTTGACAAGCACTACACCATGAAGGAAACTCTGTGTGTGTGTGTATATATATATATATATATATATATATATATATATATATATATATATATATATATATATTTATAGTTTAGTTTGTGATGTATAGCAGTGGTTGGTACTATGATCCTGCAAGGTGAGGTCACTATCGTGATTGTACCTGATGTAGTCACTACTATAACAGTGATCAAAGTCATTAGTAGCTCAGGATTATTTTCATTGATCAGAAGTAGCTCTCACTAAAAAAAAGGTTGGAGAGACCCGAGCTAAAGTATCTTTCCCAGGCCTATACTGATGGGAGGACCGATAGGATAATGGCCAGTCTTAATCTTTGTAGTGAGGTTTAGAAGTTGCAAACAGTTTCACTTGAGGTCATACCATTATCCCATCCTGGGCCATTGCCCAGGAGTTAAGGTGGATATGTATTTATTTTCAATAAATAAGCACTGTCTAGAGCTCATGCAATATCCTGGTAACTCTATAGATTATTCGGCTGCAGGCAGCATAGCAATGAATCAGACGGATGGTTGCTCCACAGTGTTTTTGCACAGTTCTATCTGCATCCATCTCTTAGAGTAGGCAAATTGGTGTAGGTTGTTTAAACACACACTTTTTTCCCCAAAAAATCAAACGCATATATCTCTGTGGAAGTCTCAGTAGAAGATCATGACATGTATTACCTTCCTCACTATCTTGGATCAGGTTTAAAAATAATAAAACCTCTCTGTCTCGCACAGCCTACTGTAACATATTCTTATTTCCAAAGATTAAAAGAGCCATGTTCATCATATCCAGCTCCAACTTCAAATTCCCTCACTTTAGGAATGTTTTTCATCTAGTGTATCCATTGTTTTACTCATACAGTGCGGTTAAGACCAGTGTCCTAGTTCAAATATTCAAACTTTCAGAACCTTAGTTCTGATGCTAACTCAACCCACAGAGAGTAATTAAGTCAAAACTGTTAGCTATGGTAATAGCTGAATCCCAAACCAAATTAAGACTCCCTTTGGTTGTTCCTTATGTAGCTATTTACACCAAATCTTTGGGATTATGGTATGTCGAGAAACAAATGATCAGAGAGTTCTTTGACAAATAAATAATGTTATTGGTTCTATTTAACTATATAAACATTCAATATGATATCAATCTTTGTATCACATATTTGGTAAGAGACTCATTTTTTAAGAAACAGAAGTTGAAGACAAAAGATTGAACAACTAGATTAGTTAAATATACAACTTAATCTATGTTGGAGATAACACACAAACTCGAAAGAAAACCAGTCTTTGGTGCTACATTTACAACCTTTCTTGATTTATTTGGTGGTTGAGTGGCATAATTCAATCCCCTGTCTTAGAATCTTCAGAACACATCTTTTGAATTTCAATTCACTTGGAAGGATTAAACAGTGGTTTAACATATATTTAGATTAGATGTACTTTAACTTAATTTGCTTGTTGTTTGGTTTACCTGTGATTATTATCTACATTTAATAATTTAAAAAAGTGGTTCTAAGACTAGAAAGTACGAAATTCAATACATCTCTAATCCCAAAGAATGGTTGTAATCCCCCACTTTCAAGTTAAGTAAATCTCACTATCACTGTAAGAAACGTTTTACGTTTTTATTCCATCTTTCACTTACTATGCAGAAATCTATTAGGGAAGATATGCCCAAATCTGATCTACCCACCAATAAACCAGGCAATAAAACTCCTCTATAAAATTATTTTACAATTGCACACTGGTCCTCTTGAATGTGAATTCATTTAATTGGTTATTAATTGCAATTATGGCAGACATGCGTGCCCAATAACTTGGCCCTTTGGGTGTATTTAAATCAGACAAGAAAGAAATAGTGGCATGCAGTGCAATGGAGTGCATTGGTGTCAGAGGTAGCTTTCTAATTAAGTGCTCCGGTTCTCTGACACATGGGACTTCAGAACAGTCCTGCTACACTTGAAATACCATTTTTACCCTACCTACCAATACCATTCTGTTAGCTCTGGTTTGATAATCAGAATACCACAAACTTAGTTAGAGCTATAGTCATGATAAAGGAGAAACGGGTGTGTCACCTAAGATGAGGAGGCAAGGTCCGTATTTTCTTAGATACTATGTGGAGTTTGAATTGCCTCTGCCTCTTAATAACTGTGAAAAGCTACCTCCCACCTAATTTACATACAGTTACATATTAGAAAATGTTGATCTGTCTTGTACACATACAAAGGCTGAAGAAGACAGGCTGTCTAATTACAACTAAGTCTACTCTCATGTCTACTGGGTACCCTCAATGCTGTCTAGTGACCATTTAACATGAAATCCAAATAATTACCAGAACCCTAGCAAAAATGAACCCTACTCTAGCTTTACCCATTTAGACTGCATGTATTTGGTTTCCACTGAAGTGTGGAATTACATCATAGGCAGTCAGACAAAGCTTGAGTTGTACGAGATATTACTGGGTACCCAGAGTGGAAATCATTTCCTTCTTGATTGTTACCCATATATAGTTTATTTTTGCATATTCCCATTTCTGTGTCACAGCTGGTCTCCTGACACCTTAAACTTGAGCTTACTTAAGGTACAGTTTCCCTCCTATTCCTCAAACACTTATAAATGTATATGCAGCCTGTTGTCATTCTCACTCACTTCTTCAGTTCCCTAGAATCTGTGTAGTTTGAGGAAAAGGGAAAAGTTAGTGTCACTTTTATTGTCTTTGTGGAGACCAGCAGAAGGTGGTGGTAGGATGCAACTGAAAGTCCAGCAGCATTACACCAGTTAAAACCACTTTGCCATCACAATATTTGGCAATATCTGTTTTTAAGTTTATTTTGCCAAAGAAATCCAACGTTTTATTTGTGACTTAAAACATTTTAGTTCTTTTTCTTCAAAATGTGCTCTTGTAAGACCAGAAAATTGATTTAAACTGTCAAACGGTAAAGTCTAACCATTGCCGAATAGTTCCAGATGTAGATAATACGACGGACTTGTCAAGACAACGTCAGCTATTACTTTATCGTCTATAATTTTTAGTTAGTAACGTTACCAAACGTACTGCCTAGCACTTCTTAACCTATTCTATCAGTTGCATTAGCTAAAAACAAACCCAGCACGTTATATTTCATTGTCAGCATCCATAATGGACCTGAATTCTCCTAGCCACCCCAAAACTGTTTTTTTTACCAGGGCCGAGGAGTAGCTGTCAGGCCTGCACCTTGATCACTGCTTTATTGGAATACATTTTAACTAGTCATTGTGAGCAGGGCAGTCGTTGTATCAGTATAAATGTAAACAAGTCACTTTGAGCACAGCAGTAGCTGTGATACTGACACATCACCATTAATGAAACTCATTTGTTATGACAATGATTTGTAGCTGGCAAACTGGACTGCCTCAATCCTCATTTCTAAGCTACAGCACAGGATTTGGAGCCTCGTTAAAGCACTCCGACCCAATTTCTCAATAACCTGCAACTGTATCATAGCTAAGGTCACAACCAGCAGTGCCACAAAAGCGAAAACCAACTTCAGGAATAGTTTATTTGATGAACTATGTATGTGTTCAGTAATTCATTCATTCCTTCATATATTCAGTGAGCCATACAAAGTGCAGGTGAAAAGCATCAGTACCACTGGCACTCTAAACCCGACATGCTGATATCCTTTTCCACAAAGCCCAACTGAGGCATTGTCGTCATTCTGGTTCATGAACCTCTCGATGCAATAGTTTGTGTGAGCATTGGCAAGTATTATGTGCTTATGCATGTCAGCAATTAGGTCCTGGTATAAGAGAAAGAAGCATGCTGGCAAGCTTCGTTGTCACTGACATGATTGGCAGCACAGAAGCACGAGCAGACCTTGGGAAATGCTTTGGAAGAGTTAGTATGGTGGTCTTGGATGTGCAGCAGCCTTCACTATTGCCACGAACAGTGACACGTAACATCTTCCTGTAGTTGTTTAGACGTCTCCGATATAGGTGCAAAGAGTAGATGGCGTATTTTGAGCTGGAATAGAAGGGTAGTAGTGGTGATAATTCTGCAGACGATGAAGAGAACTCAATATCTAATCTGAGGCTAGGTCTAGTAGTTGTGTCAATGAAAGAATTCAAAAACGTGCATGTTGTAGAACTACGGTGGCCCCTTGCAAGTGCTATGCGACCACGGAAGTGGTAGAAAACAAATACTCATGTTCTTGGAAATAGCCATTTGTGGCCTCAACCCAAGTTTCCACAACCCAAGTGTGCATTGCACATTGTCAACAAAAACTGGCCGATGGTGGTATCGGTGATTTTCTTAAGACTAGAAGTGAGTGAATGTTTTCACCATGAGATCGAAACTAGAAGTGCCCTCAACTATTTTAGATCTCACAGCTTTTCAGCAGGGCACAGAATGTTTCAGACAATCGTCCTGGCTGAAATACGAGATGTGGGAAGTTGGAAAACCACCTGTATTATAACTGTACAACCATATCCTAAGCATGGTTCAAAAAGGGAAAAACAGGCACAACTTTAGCAACTCTGCAACAGTAGGAAAAGTTTCCCTTTGTTCTGAGCATCCCCTCATAGCAAAGGTTAGACTGGTGACACTTGACAACCATTTCACACCTCCTGCACTAGGTTCCCTTGTTCTTGCAAAGTCCTCAGTCCATGCCACCACTGAATGGATTACCAGTATAGCCCCGACTTGCACCCAAACCTTGCACTGTTAAGTTCTAACCAACTGTATTGTTCCTTACTTCCCTCAGCTCCACCTCCTCCTTAGTTCCCCCACACATCCCCTGGCCACCTACTTGCACCTCTTACCTGATGATCGTGAGAAGAATGGCTCCTGCCTGTCTTGGCACGTTTCATTAGGAAACAAATTGTGGACCACTTTAATACTATAAATATGTTAGTGAGTTGCATGAAGTCTGGAACATTTGGCATTTGGAAGCCCTGGTGATGAAGGGGAGATAGACTCTACATTGTCCCTTTTTTTTTTTTTGCTCGATGACCAGAGAACGGACCATTTATATGTTTATCCTTATAAAGTCACGCAGCTAAAGATCGTATATTCCCAGTGCAATCAGCCTTTATAACAAAGACTAGCACATTGTGCTGTAATTGACTCAAGCCCAACGTCAAATTATATACTCCTTTGGGCTTTTAATGCTCATTATTTTCAAATGAATAATTGTATGTTTCTACTGTTTGCAACACGTCTGTATTTTTAAAAGATTATATATTTACTCTTTTTTTATAATACATGGTGGTATCTCACATGGCATACATAGGTTATACATTTTTATCAGTTGTATTCATAATGGCTATATTTGAATTTATATTGTTTTATTTTCTTCCATGAAATTAATGTTTATATATTTAAATTTTAACAGTTTTACAACTCAGTAAAAGATTTTCATCCAAATCAACTTTTTAAATATTAAAATTTATTAAACCATTCCTAAAACCTAATGTGTTAAATACTGGACAACTGCCATCATTGGTTACTCCACATGTTATAACAATAAAACTGCTATGTAAACAAACAAAGCTGCTGAAAAGATATGGCTTGCAGACACCCAAGTTCAAATTTCCATAGGTCATTTTATGAACAATACATTTGTAAACACTGTAAAGGAATTTGAACTTCAAGGTGGAGCTGAAAAACTACTGTCTGATAATAACACATTTTAATTTTATACTAGTGTGTATGCCATTAGGTTTCCAATATGTTATGAAGTGCCACATTGTTCACCTTAATATATCTCCTAACAAATATTCCTAGGAAATGTTTCTTAAATGTACCATATCAATAGCAGATTTCAGAATTCTCAGATTTACTTGGCAAAGAAACAAACTGAATTCAATTGTGGGCGTTGTCATACTCTCTACAGTCTGGTCACTAATGCATTGTGTAATACTATAGCTTAAAAACTACTGAAGGGTGAAATTAGCATGGAAACTACATTGAAACCACAAATGCAATTCACATACCACTGCTGATTGTGTGTCTGAATCTTGCCAACATCTTTTGCAAAATTATACACTCAGGTGTATAGTCACTACCAGCTACTCCAGTGGGGTATTTTCGTTTTTGCGAACAGTATTTCAGACAGACAAAGTACGTTGATGATGTTCTCACAATAGTTTAGTACTATACATTCACTGCCATCTGAGACTAAAGTAGACTGTCGCCAAGGTATCCACACAGCCTTTCATTTACAACACCAACAAAAGTAGATAGGGAACTTAAATATGTAATACATTTTAGGTTTGGCTCCAAACAGCAGCTGTCACAATGCTAAACAAGTAAGCAAGGATCGGTTAAATAATATTTGAGCCATGCAAACACAGTTAGTGTATGATGATTGGAATATTTTGAGAGCAGCTGAAATGTCTTTATGATACTCTTTGTATGTAACAAACACCGAAAATTTTGGCTCTTTTTTTGTATTTTTCGTGAACTTTGTTAAAAGTGCCTAAAAAAAAAAAAATAGGCAGTAGGTCACGTTTTGGCTGCCTAGCTTTTACCTTTGCCAGTGCTTGTTTTGTCATGGTTTTTTGTAAAACCTTGTTTCTTGGGGAGCTGTGGGGCCCTTGCCAATACTTATATAAAAAAATGTTTAAAGCAAAAAATGTTATGATATCAAAAGGCACACAAGGCCTCAAAAAATCAAAAAATATTTACTGGACTGTCAAGGCGAGTAATTTGAAGAATCTACTTGACCTAGCTGTAATGTACTTGATCCGTAAATGGGTCTCAAATTGTGTGAGCCTAGGCAAATATTTTATTTTAGAGTCACCTTTTGCTTCATTCTCACATGAGTGCACCTTCAAATATGTGAGGTAAACATTTCTGCCTTACATAAAACCTCTTGTTTGATTAAATAGACTAATTGTTTCCTCCATGTATTGTTAGAATCTAGCCCACATATAGGGTACACATGATCCATGCCTTGTCTCTAAGTTTACTATTAGCATTGCCTTCATGACAGGAGTGTTTCTCAGTTTATATTTAAACACTCACTTTTAATAAATATATTACTAAAGCATGATGTGGTAGAACACGGTCATTTACAGACAGTAAATTTTTAATAAATGTCCAAAACCCTTTCCACAAACTTGCAGCTCTACTGATAAAACTATGTAGTTCATTATCAATAATATGTGAAAATTGGGTTTCAGAAAACATATTTATCATTTGCATATCACCAAGTAAAGTGTTCTGATTTGTTTTCATCATATAAAAATATTTTTATATCACACAGGAGAACAAAAAATGGTCATTCACAGCTACTGCCATATATTATGAACTGTTTGCACAGTTGATGTAGTTATTTAAATGCTGTGTTAGGAAACACCTGACACTCTGCTGCCTTTCTTTTCACTTTTTACAGTGGGTCAGACCGTTCACCTTACAAAATCTTGGAATTCAGCAGTCCGAATGAAAAAAGACAAACTATCTTTTGACCTCTGTCTCTGACCTCCGAGCAAATGTGACAAGAACAAAACAAGAACAGGGTTTAAATGTATCTTTATTGCTTGTTCACTTTGTGACTGAACAGAACACTTGTTCTTTGTCAAGTCACCAGAGAGGATGAGTAGGTCCTACAAATAATATGATCTGACTAAATAGGTCCTAAAAATAGCTTGATCTGATAAAATACGATTCCCCATGGCGAGTCGGCAAGTAGATTTTTTTTTTCAAGGCCTTCACACATTGACTCAGTAGTATACGGCACTGAAGCTATAATTACTTTATGTGCGAATGTGTCCTTGTGAAATAACAGAATGCAGTCACTCATAGTGAAGTCAGCCAATGGCTGAAGTGGGCTGACTTATTGTTTGATGTGGTATGCTGTTGGTGTTGGAAGAAATATGTGCATGGGTGGAGGGGTGTGGTTGAATGAATATATATATATATATATATATATATATATATTATTATTATTATTTTTTCCGAAAGGTACTGGCTAATTCTAACATCCTGTTAGCATTTTCCACTTATAATCTGATCTAATATATTACACTTTCTAATACTCAGGCTTCACTAAATTCTTGACATTGTTAAAGATATACTTTCAGCAATTATATTAGGTGACATATATGATACATTTTCATAGTGTACAACTTGGGGCCTTTCACCAGTATTTTATGTTTTTATTGCATAGTTTGTTCTTAAGTACTTTGTTTTTTAATAAAAAAAAAAAAAAACTGCATCTACAAATCTCCACATTGCCATTAAGATCTTGCTTTGTCTTAAGTTCAAATCTAGGAAGATAAACTTTCAGACCTAAAACAAATCTTTCTTCATGGAAAGAATTGTGGCTGCTTCCTGTAATTTAGGCATCTAGGTGTTTCATGTAATTGGTGATGTAGAATTGTGGAGAGAGTCCAATAAAGAGCATATATTTTGAAACCATTGAGTCAAACATGTTTATACTTCACAGACTGTGATGTAACCTAGGTTTGTAAATGTTATTACTTTTTTTCACATATTGTATACATAATCTATGTGTAACACTAAAACCAATCAAAGATATCTTTGGAAATCCAAACTATAAGGCAGCAGAAAAAAGAATGAGGGAGATTTAAACGCATAACATATGACCGCCATTTTGATAACAATATTAAAATGCTATGTTTGAATTGAACAGGGTAGAAGGACAAACAAATATATGTATAAAGGTGTACCTTCTGAAGATGGCACTTGACACTCTAGGAGCCTCCAAAGAAGGGTGGCAGCCCTGCAAATGATTTCAAAGAAATGTTAGAAATTGCACTGGCCAATATCAGATATGAAATGCCTAGCTAAGTTTCACTTATAGAAGTATCATCGTTCTCACTTTAGAGTAGCTAATGCGAATAAATCCAAAAATTAAGTGCACCTGAAGGACTTTCTTTCCAATTTCTGTCACATCCTGTAGATGGTATGGTTGGTAATAATCATTGAGATGATCTTAATGGAGAAGACGTGGAGTCAGATTGGCAAAGTTGAATCCAAAACTAGAGCTGTGGAAATGGCACTAGAGTCTATGTTTGCATGGTTACGTAAATGATGTCTGTATACAGAGGCTGGAGGCCAGGACTGTGGTGATGGAATGCTTCCTTTCCTAATGAAAAGTATTCCTTGGCAGAGCTTCAGAATTCCAATAATAAGGTATGACTTCAATCATGCACTTTGAGTAAAGACTCAGACATTTGGATATTGTCTGGTGGACATTCAGTCAGAAGCTAAACCATTGACCTGTTGTCATCATGGAGCATGAATGCCAAAAGGAGTATTTTCTGACTGTGCTCACCTTCTAGATAAATCAGTATCAGGGGTTTCCTTACTACTTTGATAGGCCACATCCCTGAGAGATGGAATAATGCAGTGATCTATCAAAAGGAGAGAGACTTTCTGAACTGGAGGGTTGTAGGGTTTATGGATGATAGCGTAGCCATGGCAGAGAATAGTCACAGCTTGCAGGTAGTGCACGATTTATATATGGGACTTGGGGTGCATGTTAATGTGTTTGACTTTGAAAAACACTAGCTAAGAAAAATGAAAAGAAAGTAATAACATGTAGAGGTGAAACAGTGTGGCAGTTCTTGAATCTTCATGTCTACATTTTATCACAATGTTAAAATGAAACTAGCTCTAGTGCAAATTCTCCAAGATATCAGACTTTGTTGAAATCAACAAATAACTATATTAAGATGCTCTCCACTCATCTTTTATTGTCTTTGTAGATTGTTGGATGTCTGTAGTTCTGCAGGATCTTTACTTCTATATTTATAAACATTTGGTTGAATATAATTGATTCTGATTTCAGGATGGTGGGGTAGAGCTGTCAAATCCTCAGTAGATGGTGTCTAAGCATCATTGGTAATACAGAATACACACCTGTTCTAGTTTGTAATGTCCTGCAGTAGGTTGTTGATTTTACAACACCCCAGATATTTAATTTATGTCTGACAATTTTACAAGCATTTGAAACTAAGAAAAAGCTGCTAAGCTTGTTGACATCCCCCAGTGATCAGGGATAATGTGTGTAGCTGGGCCAAGAATAGCCAGGAAGAAAAAAACCAGGCTCAGCTTCTGTCTTCTTTTAAGATCACACCATTGTAGGTGCCAGTTTAAAGAGCAATTAGTTGAACAAAACATTATTTTTTTGTAGTTGATTATTATTCTATGAAGCTTTAGTTGAGTTGTAGAAGAAATTGGCATCCCTGTGTTCCTGTACCATTTGTTACAGTCAAGGCCTCAAGCCTTTTGAGTTCACAATATGGAGGAGTTACAGTTTTAGGTATCACCTACCAGACAGTGCAGGCTGTCTGTTTGCAAAACAAAACAGAACTATTACCAGCTAACAGTGGGCTCAGAGCCAGCCCTTTGCTTCCTTTTGGCTGGCTTTAATTTTACTCTTGTTTATTTGTTAGCTTTTGGCAACGTTACTTCCTCTTCTGTTTGTTCCTCCTCTGGAGCATGGCCTCCTTACTTGTGTTTTTCACTACTTACGTTTTAAGCATTATTTGTTTTGTTTTTGATTAAGCAGTCCATGAGAGTGCATGTATTTTCCAGCCATCGCCCTAGTTAACTTCTCTCCCCCGCTGTGCTTCATGTTGCTCTGTCCCAACATTTACTTCTCTCACGCACCCTCTCCGATGTGCTTGCTTATGTGTTTGTCCCCCACTTTACTTTCTCACGCATGTTGCTTTTTCACCCTGTGCATTTCACACCAGCTCCACTTTGGAGTCTCTCTGGATGCAGTACTTGCCCCCCATGTTGGTTTTTCCACTCTGGGTTGCTTTTTCCTATCCACACCCTCTGTGTTGCTTTCCCCAACCACATCCTCCATGTTGCTTCCGGTCCCTCTGCATTTCTTCACCTCACTCTGGCCCACTGTCCTGCTTTTTTTCACTTTGGTTACCCATCGAGCTTAAATTGGTGGGAAAAAAGTATCCTTGTCCTGTTGAAGGCATACACATGCATGCTGTGCACACCTACAAATGATGCTGCATCTGTCTCATAGGCTTTTTTTCCCTCCTTGTTGGTCATGCTGCATAGCATCAAGGATGCTTACAGCACACTAAAAATATTGGCAAAGCCAATAGGTACCAAAGGCAAGGTCTTTTGGCTTTGCCAGTGCATGGTACATTCTGTTTATTTTAGGGATAGGAATATCCATCTGTACTTCACTGATGAGGTATTTCATTAGTGATGGAGAGATGAATCTGCAATGGAAACATGATGTTGTCTCCTTCCAGCACTACCCGTCACTAGACCAGGTCTACTGTAGTAAAAGGAGAGATGCAGCAGGTGAAAATATAAACACATCCCCTCTGTAAGTGAAGACTACACCAGAGCATTCATCTGCCAAATGTCTTGTGAATTTCTTTATGCACAAAATTCAAATTTTTTCACAAATGGGCATTAGTGAGGGTAGGAAAACCTCTTTGGTGCCACCGGTTCTTTGTAGTCAACAAAATGAGTAAGTATATGTTTTGTGGAAATCTGCCTGACAAAGTACAAAGCTTTTACCATGTCTGTTGAGAAAGCTCTGCTGTCAGTTATTGTATTTTCAGTTTGTTTTGTAGATCCCTGTGGCATTCAATGTTTTTTCTAGACTTCAAGGTGAGACAATGAATGACACAGATGGATTCACAATAATATATCCAAATGGGGATCTTCCTTCAAGGTTATTTCATTCAAAGACAAAAATAAATGAAGGTCTCACATTATGTCCCAAACTTGGTAGTGCTTTAAGGAAGCAACACCTTTCTCCAAGTTTGTAATTTACCTCTGAACGGATTATGCACTGAAAACTATGATCCAGTGAGAGTATGTCTAAAGCTTGGTATTAAAACAGATACAACAGTCAAACTTGTGAATTAAAACCGTTCTGAAGCAGTCCAAATTTAAGATTTGTTAGACATATGCGATCATAGAAACATCAAGTACGAACATCTGCACACTTGACTTTAAAGAGAATAAGTTAATAACACAGGGAAGCAAGTAGACTGGAATAAAGGTGGCAAAACGTTAATAATCCTTCTTGGAAAGGTGATCTTCCTCACATGCCTGTGACAATTAATATGAAGTGAGTTGGCACCAGTATACTAGCTTCTTTGACATGAGTTTAAGATCACTAGAGATCAACATGCTTTTTATTTTGTTGAACTCAGGCAGTGTTCTGTCCAAACCAGACACTTGTTAAGCTCCTGTAACCTATAATCTGGCTGTGTAATACCATGTAAATCTGTCTCTAGGTACTTTTTTATTCTACCATTCGTCAAGTTCGCAAGCTCTGGCGCACACTTCAACTTGACTGCTCAGACGATGCTGAGTGAGTTGAGGAAACTCGGTGCAAGTGAGCCTGCTACTCTGGACTGTAAACATGGCTAGCCACCTTTTTAATTACCTTTCTACCTTTTTTGCTTGTTCTGGAAACTGAGTAATGACATTGTTATACTGGACTGTGGGGTCCTTGTCTTCATTGGAGCAGGCGATAGGTTCAAAATAGATGATGATCTGAAGGACAAACATCCCATACCTACTCTTGTTAAGGCTAGACTCTTCACACTGTGTAGTGTTGTTATTGCAACCCCACCCCAAACTCAGTCACAGCCTCCGGAAGTAAAAACGAACATAACTGGCACCAACTACTTTACTGATATTACACAAAAATAAATACCAGGATGTGTATGTCACAAGACTATTCCTTAGCTCCTCAGTACAGGAGTCTTTTGCCAATTTCAAGCACAGTGAGAAGTCCACGCTGTCCTCAGTGGCCTGGACGGGGCTCTTAATTTCCTTTTGAGGAGCTACTGGTGAGAAACAGGAAAAGGAGGCTTGCGGAGATGGCTGAAAAGCCCCTTTAGCAAGTGCCTTTGGCTTCCATGTTGTCCTTTCCATCATCATGCTTCCATGTTTCAGATGACAGAGATGTTTCCATACTTTCACCACTTCTTATTGATTTTTGGGAGAGAAAGGGAAAATTGAAACTGATATTTTTGATAATGGCAGTGAAAAGCACAAACATTTTATAAACTCAGTGAGGATGGGGCTATTCAAACCGAACTAGGTGGGAATGAATGACTAGAGGTAGAACTTATCTTGCGGGTGTGCTTATTTCAAGCCGTCTTGATTCTAAAGAATCCAAACCCTTTGATACATCGGAAATCCCACCTACACTGAAAACACCTGTCATGGTGCACAAGGCAGAAATAGTTCCAGTAGAAAGAAAAAGGGCTGTGAAGAACGGTGTACAACCATGACTGAAGACTAGGCCCTTTTTAAACTAAATTAACTTGATCAACCTCCTCTATGGCAAACAAATTAATCTCGCCTCTCCAGAATTGAGGTACTTCATGACCCAAAGCAAGAAGCACAGAAGAAAGGACTGTTTTGTGCCCCCTTGTGCCCTCTCCATCTAACTCCTCATTCTTCACACATTATAAGCTGATATACCATCTTATGCCCAAGTCACTAGAACCTTCCACACAGAGCTGGTGGAGAAAGTCTTAATATCTGTCTATGATCTGTCTTTCACACGTCAGGTAACTGATTTGACCTGGAAGTGAAGTAAAGGTCTTTATCCAGGATCATCAGTATGCGCAGAGGTTGAAAGAACCTCCGCTGGTTGTGTGAAAGAGGTCCATGCCCACATTCAGCGTTAGGAGGACGCATTATGATTTCAAATTTGCTCAGACTGTGGTCAAGGTAGTATCTGGGGAACTTTGAGTAAAACATTTTTCTACAGAAGAAAGGAGGTGGGCGATACCTTTTTTGGGTTGAGGATTTGTAGTAGGTAATCGGACTACCCGTAGACGGAGTCCGTCAGTATGACTGCAGTATGACAGTGTGGACTGTCAACTTTTCATATGATCCGAGAAGTACTCGAATACTATACTCTGCTACATTTCACATGAAGACCGCTCCCTGTCCCCGACGCTTTTACCCATTTTATCCTAATTTCATGTGTCCTTTTCTTTTATATTGAATACTTCTGTTTCCTCATGAAGGCAGAGACCTGTTCGTCCGATTGCTGAATATAAATCTAAGTTTAAATTCTACTGCACTGTCAACCTTCTTTCGTGCCACCTATAATATTAAATATTTATCGTTGTATGGTAAATTCAAAGACCCCTCCACCCAATCTTGTTGCTATGCAAACCCACGTTTTCTGTTTTTGTATTGTCGGTTATTTTTATCTCGTTAATTGGCTTTCTGAAAGCTGCCTTTCTTGGAAAATGAAAACAAGATAACATAAAGGGAACAAAATATATTCGCTATGACTGCAAACGTTTAGCTGTTGTGAAGGGACTGCTTGCTTGCACATTTAGACATATGCAAGAGAAATAGTTGAACACTTATTTAAGAACATATTTAAAAAAAGCTCTCTAATTCAAGATTGATGTTTGTGGGCTTACACACAGTATGTGCAAATAAAGCACTTAATAACTATGCATGTATCTATTTCTCCCTTGGCATTTGCCGTTATGTGAATTCACATCCTGATTACATTTAAACAAGATTTTGTCGGCTCTATCAGAGATTTACTTAAGCAAACAGAATGAACAGTGTGTGGGATGGCAGCCTATTAAAACAATAACGTACTTCTTTTTGTGAGAGTAGCAATTAGTGAAATTCAGATGAATTAGCCAGAGATTACATTTCTCTGGCTAATATTCAACTTACTATTTTATCACACTATTACTACAAAACTGTGAAATAAATAGTAAGTAACAAGGTAAAACGCTAGATAGTGCATTTGTTAAAATGCAAGCTAATTTGAAAAGAGAGTCGTCTAGCTTAGTTTTGTACTGATTCTATGGATGAGTCTGGTGTTACATTTACAAGATGCAGCCTAGTGAGGCATTCTTGTAATAACCTCGATCATACCATTGTTTTATGGGCCCTCTGCACAAGGCCTTTTGCAACACGCTGTATTAGGATTGACATTGGTTGAAGTCTTCAGGTGTCTCACAAAGATAGTGACTGTAGTGAAGGATGACCAGTCTCATTATGTGAGGTTTCATTATGTGGACGACACCTCCTGGGTTGACCTCCACCATGTCTCTTCCCAGTATCTCAGCCTCCTTTAGAACATTAATTGCTTGGGTGATTATAGAAACCCGTGACTTGCGCCCTGTCAAGGGAACATGATTGATTTAGTTTGCCTTCTTGACAAATACCTTCCCCCATGGTCACCCTTTGGTCCAAAACCAAAACACATGCGAAAACGTCTTAGGATAGAGATAGCCCTGCAAGTTGAGCCCACCTCTTTTTTCGTGCACTGCCATGTCCTCCTTCTGATGGCATCATGGAAAATGGAGAGTGAAAGGACTGGGAGGAGGAGATGTGGCCTAGTGGCTTGGGCTGCCCCTGCAAGCTAGACACCCAGGATCAAATCCCAGAATTGGCACTAGACACAACATTGTGTGATTCTGGAAAAATCACTTAAATCTTAACGTCCCTGTGCCTGAAATGTGTGTAAAATGTATTTGTGTAATCCCGGCTTGATGTTCAAAGTCTTGCAGATGGTCTCCCAGTCCTTCAAGTAATGTACAGAGCTCCCTCCTTCAAAGTTAGGTTTGCCTCTAGAAATATCAGTACATACCTAAACACTGGTAGTGTTGTAACAGAACCTATCATCATTCCTTTTTTTTACTGGACCAATGTTTTTACTGTATCAATGTATGGTAATATTTAGTTTCATCTTTAAATGGAAACAATATAGATTGATTCACAATTCGACCACTGTCTTATTTATTTGTTTTGTAAGGGAGAAGTAGTACTTGCTTATCGATAGTTTGTTTCTAATCCAGCCATATTATTGAAGTATGGTTTCACTTTTTGTAGTCCTGTGAACTTCCCAAAACTAGACAAGTGTAGACTTCACACTTAAGTTACATTTTGTAAATAATCGTTGCCTTTGGCCATAGAAAAACTACTCAGAAATGTCTCCTCCATTATTTTACGTACATTCCCCAGTGCCTTTTATGAGCTAATTTAAAAAAAAAAAAGGGTAAATTATAGTTTTCCTCTTGCAACTAGGAGGTTTCATTTATATCGTTTAGGCATGGCTTAGCAATTCAATATTGATATAGCAAAAGTAATTTGGTTATTTATTAGGTGATGTCAAGTGATTGCAACATCCTTTATCCCTACACATGTTTAAATGTTTGTGGTAGTCCTCTTTTTTTGTGTGAATCTCTTAGTTTGTATCGTATCTTAGAGCACTGTATGGTGTAAAAACTCCTATTTCACTGGTAGCTTGAATAACTCCAATATATAAAACAACCCATATAACAAAAGTTTAAATGTTGCGATATTTGAAAATGTATACAGGTGATGAAACAACACATTTTCATGTATTTCTTAGCGTTATGAATGAACTTTTAAAAAGATCACTCCTGGACCCATGTTATAAATAGTTCACACTGCCCTGGTCTTCATCGTTGCACACTTTAACTCGTACAGTTTACCCAATCACAATGAATTGTCTGCCCACAGCAAATATGTGAAAGGTGAACAGGCTATTGGAAGCAGTCAGTCTACCTTTAAGAGTACATGAGACTGTATAGCCTTAATTTGAAAGGAAGGTAGAGGTCACCTTGTAGGTGGGTGCAATGAGTGACTGCACTCAGCTGCAAGGTGATATTTGTGGGGGCTATGAGACCTCCTTTCTCCTCCTTTCATGGGGCACCCTTGGGCGTAGTGACTGTACACCATGTTGATGTGGCACAATCAGTGTGCCTCCTTACAGCCTTTCAGCCTGTAATACAGTGCAGGTTCAAATGGCTTTCTCCTCTGACAGATGAATACCCCTTAGGATCTACATGTGCCACACGAAAATATGTAATACTGAAAAGGTCGCTTATGTGACAGCAGCCCCATGGGTGGGCGGTGAGCTCTGCTCCTCTGGCAGAGTTAATGGAGTTTTGGTACTCCGCGCTCCGCTTGGCCAAAAACTCCGCTAGTCTGGCAGTGGAGGAGAGCTCACAGGCGCGTGCGCATTCTGTGCTTGCACTGTGTGGCTCATAACTGGGCTGCACTTTACACTCGGCCCAGAATGAAGACAACATTTGCCCTATGACAGGCAAAGAGACCCCTAGGTCAGGCTTTGCTTTCTGCTGGTCAGTGGCATGGAGCTGCTGATGGGCTGCACCAGTGCCTGCTCCGGATACAGGCCTCCCTCCTTTCACTGTCCTCAGCAGACCGGGAGCAGGGGGCATAGAGTCAGGCCACTGGCAGTGGGGACCCTGGACCCAGCATTCCGGTAAGACCCTTGTTACGCTTTCTGTTCTATGTGCACACAGAGTCCGGCACTGGGCATGGAAAGTATTTGCACATGAGAGAGGTCTGTGTTTGGAAACAAGGAAACTTGCAGTCAGAGCTCCACTTGAAAAGAACCTGTCTCCTCAGAGTCCCTGGGAAAGGAAGTGGTGTTATGCAGTATGGTGCTGAGGCCAGCAGGGAGAGCTGGAGACCAGGGGAGCATCAGCTGCTGAGTTTGAGTTCGGTAGCCCCTGCCAGATAGAGATGTGTGTGGCCTGTGAGAGTGCCTTAGAGCCCAGTGGCAAGCAGGGGTAGACACTTTGAAAAAATACCTGGCTGCTGGTGGTGAGGTGGTTTGCTGCTGCTTGTGCTTGGCTGTAAAGAAAAGGTGGACTGAGGCTGTCTAGCGAGATTGTGAGGGACGGCAGTTGGTGAATGAAAGTGTGTAGGTATGGTTGAGAGCAGCAGGCTTCAGGCAGGTGGTGTGTATCGGCACAAGAGGACTGAAACTTCAGCTTTTGCTGCCTACAGCATACTACCCTGGCCTGAATGTGACTGATGTCTGAAGTGCTAAGCAGGGTGGGCTGCCAGACCCTGCTTAGCGCTTCAGACATCAGTCACATTCAGGCCAGGGTTGTAGGGTAGGCAGCATTCTGCCAAAGGTGGAACTTCACTTAATTTTACAGAGTTTTCAGCTAACTCTGTGGAATTCTGTGGAGTAGAACTCTGTGAGCTCTGCCTACCCCTAGTATAAACCCTAAGTGCCCTGTGACTGCCAAAAGTAGATGCATATTCCTGTTGTGCCCACCCCCACTTTCAGTAAAAGGGCTTTTAATAACTGAACAGCTTATTTTGATGAGTGCAGCTTATAAACGTGGCTTTGTGAGTAGGTTCTATCTCTCAAATGAGTTTTTATTCTGTGATACGATTGGCAACTGTGAGTAATTCCTAATAGACACGATCAATATTGAGTAAAAGGGTAAGATTCACACATTTTTCATGCAATGCATTGTGGCAACAAATCTTCCTCCATTTTCTTTTTTTAAAATTTTTTATTGCCCAAGGGGAAAATCTCTGCATTGAGCCATATCTACTAAGATTCACTTGCTGCTAATGTCAAGCCATGTGAGGCTGCTTATAGTGATATGCAGTCTTGCATCATGGTGCAGAGATTAGTGTGCACTGTTTAGCATATGATTTGTACTGGAATCATACTTCCTCCGGTAAAAAATTCCTATGCCTAGACACACTCATAAGAACCTGGTGCCTTGGATGTGTGCTTCACACTGCAGCACACATGCAATGCATGGGCTTTTTAAAGAATTAAATACATTTCCTATTGTCTTAACCTTCTTCAAGAAGGCATACATTTTTTACACAAAGCATGATCTAACATGGCTAATAGATTAGGCTGTGCATTAAAACCTTTTATATATTTGACCTGATCTTTCCAAGTAATATCTTTTGGTGCACAGTCTCAAAGCAGGGGACAGTTGTTTTTTGTACTGAGAAAAAGGTGCCTTTCCAATGCCAAACATCGTTTACGCTGGATGCCAGGCACCTTTGCCAAATCTTCAAACTTTGTGTAGGTCAAAGCCTTAGTAAATCTGGGCAGAAATGACTGAACTAGAAATGTTTAATTACATCAAGCATCTTACAGCAATATAAGCAAGCAACAGTTAGTGAACTTGTCTTCATTCCAGTGCAGTTGCGTAAGAATATTTATTGAACTGGGTCTAAAAGAAACCTGCTAGTCTGTAGTCATATGTTCTTTGCAATGGAAGTAGAGATTCATAGAAGCGAGATAGTTTCTTTAAAGGCATTTTCGGTATTCCTACGTCCAGTCGGTGAGGCCATGTGGGCTAGGTCTGGTAGTCTTGGGAGATGTTTGAGAGTAGGAACGAACATAGCAGATTTGTTGGCAAAAAGATAAAATCCATGTGGTGAAGCTGTAGGTTTTTTTATTTTATTTTTTCAATAAACTGTTGACTAGCTTCTTGATGGCAGCTCTTGTGTAAAGACCTTTACAGTAACCAGTTCTGTACTGTGGCCAGAAAAATGGTGGTCACAAAAGGCTTGGTTTATTAGAAATAAACTTAAATGTGGCTACAACGTTAAGAAACTGCAATATTCATAATATCTCGTACCTTACCTTAAGGAATGTTTCTAGTTCACACAACCCATTAGTTTCCCTAGATGTACCTTCGAGGCTACTCTAATAGCTGACATCTTGTATTTAGAGGGACTAACAAGAATACTTTGATACTTCATTCAGGTTTTCGCTAAACCTACAGCAGTGAAGTAGAGAAAAGGACACAATTGTATTCCAAATACTCAATAGGAAGATGTCCATGAATAGACATGATCTCCGCCTTTGTTAAATCCCAACCATATGGTACATTGTGCTGGTGTAGCCCCAAGAAGATCTCGCATTACATCTCACTTCCTGTGCTGTGTATATTGTGCGTTCTGCATACTAATCGTAGAATCTACCTGTTGAAAATGTGCTCTTCTACTACAAGTCATTTTATATTCCTGCTTCTCGGGTTACTGTTGTTTAAGGCCTGTGCTTGCAAGCTGCTTGCTATGAAACGCGCCATTCAACAAAATGGATAGTTGGTGTCTTTGCTGCAGGCGATCTACGGCCGTCTTGTATGACTAATGTCTCAATGGCAACCTTGATTGTATACTGACAAAGGTGTGTTGACTCTTTAGCTCGAGTATATTAATACAGCACAGAATGCATGGTCATACTTAACTCGGATTGCTTTGAGTGGAGAAATATTTTCCAAATACTTTCTAATTTTCTACTTTCTAGGCTTTTAAATGTAACAAATTACAGCTCAAGTTGCTGACAAGCCTGTTTTTTTTTGTTTTGTTTAGAACGATCATCATGTAAAACCCTGTTTTTTTCTTCAGATTTGATTTAGCAAATATGGCAGTGCTCTATTAGTCAATGATGACCCTGTTTTCGAAGTAGATTCATGTTATATTCAAATAATCTACAATCCAAAACTATTAAAGCATACACAAAAATACTAAAAACAAATGATGTTCTTAAAAAGCATCACATTTTATTTTGTCCACGTTTCTAAACCCGTTGTTGCCTCATTTTATCCAGTTTTCTCTTCCTCTCTGTTTTTTTTCATCTTAAGTATGGACAACTAGTCTTACCTTTTTAAAACACCGCCAATTAATGTCCTACAGCTAATGTTAAAATTGAAATATAGTTTTGATTGTAAACCTTTTATTTGAAATAATATATGAGGTGAACGACTACTATTGCACAAAAGATAGCATGCTAATTAAACGGCTCATGAAGGGCTGCATGAGGTTAACCATGGCCATTGTAAGCCTTGAAAAACTAATTACATTTTCATATAGCTGTTTATTCTGCAAATGCCTGCGAGACAACTATTTACATACTCGCGCTGATTATGTTTCTAACCAATAATGAAACAATGGTTTATTTCTTGTTCTTCAGAATTAAATGGGTCGGTTAAAACTGTGGAATAACGTTCACTACCAACCCTTAACAGCAAGTACTATAGAATTTACCTTAATTTCGTTAATCTGTCAGAATTTTGCCACGTTTTTCCAAGTGTGGAGTGGATAGAAGTTTGTGGTCGGGCAGATACGCTGGTTAATTTATAATCTTACTGACTTCCCCAACCTCCTTTTCACAGCGAATCGGTTCCATTCGTGTCACGTGGTAGTTTTGGTTGCAGCAAGAAGCATGACTTAATCGACTTTGTTCAGTTAGAGTTGACAGAACGCGATTGGGACAGCGCTTGCTCCAGTGATATTTGCTTCACTGGCTTCACAATCATCCAGCTTTACCTAAATCAGGCTGCACACTTCTGATATTGATGAAGTCAGGGTTTTGGCCACTACCAAGAACAACAGGTGTGAGCACCATTCTATTTATTTTAACTGCTCTTTTCATATCCTTAATGATCTACCATCCATAGCTGAAGGGAGTTCTTCTCTCCAGAAGGCACAGCGGTAAATCAGAGTTTCTAGAGGAGGGGGCTGTGGTGCTTAATAGGGGGCGGTGCACTAAAGGAAGGCAGTAGTAAACATGACAGATTGCTATACTATTGTCTGGTGTCCTCGAGCACATGGTATGTAATTGATCTTAAAGTAAAATGGGAGAGTTAGGAACTTAACGGGACACTTAAAAATAAATAAGCAGTGATATTTGGCTGCTACGAGTACTAGAGAAGTTAAACAAATCTTCTTGCAAAACTAGTTCACACCTCTCATGCCTTAGTTCACCACTACATAAATTATCACACTTCTGCTTGGGACATTGTTTATTTTTGAAAGTTTCAATTTTAAGTTACAATCTCCAGGTTTTCTAGATTTTCTAATTACCTCTGGCTGTCGTCCTTTGGTAGCTGTCCTGTCCCAGTTCCTGCTATGAGAAATCTAGGCATTATTGTAGATTCACCAGTTCTCAAATGAGCATTCAGATCATCGAGGAAGTTTCAGCTAGGAGCCCGGAAAATAAATATGATAAATGGAGAGATGGGACCTTCTTTGTGACAGGTCTTATGTTTTGGAATGCTTTGCCTCCACATCGAAGAGCTGAACAGACCCTTATGAAATTTAGAAAACAACAAAAAACGTTACTGTTTACACCCTAATTGCTTCAAACATTAAGCTACTGTTAATCTACTCAATGTGCCTTAGAAATAAAACTAATTAAATTATTGAAACCTCAGAAGTAATGAGCACTTATGACATTCGTAATAGTTTATAATGATATTGTCACTGACAAAAAGAATGTGGACAGATTAAGGGCCTAATTACGACTTTGGCGTCCGGGAACTGCCATGGTGGTGACGGTCTTACCACTGTATTACAGTGTTGGTGGTGTGCTCAACTAGAGACTGTCAGAGTCCCTCTGACACCGCCAGCTATCCACCAAGCGCCTTGCTAGCAGCTGGGGAAAGGAAGCTGTCTCAGGGCGGTATAGGCAAGAGTACCGTCGTGTACATTATGATGCACAATATGGCAGAATCGAAGGAAATGGGATGCTATCTCCCCCTTTTCCCACAGTCTCCAATGTGGGCCCCTTTGCCCAGGTTCTCCCCTTTCACGGCAGCAAATACAGGTAAGTACAATTTGCATTTTTCTGCCGTTGACTGGACTAGGTATATATGGCCCAGTCACCAGCAATGGAATGGTACATGCACTATGTATTTTTATACATGTCATGCAAACGTGTAACCTTTTGTCAAAGTGTACACACCTGCATCAACACAAATGTAAAAAATTGAACTTGTGTTGCTGATCGTGTACCCCGCCAGTCCACTGCAGTCAAATACACCACCTCTGGGCCAGTGTTAACATTGTAACATGGCGGGGGAGAGACCATCGACTCAGGGGTCTTTTTGAGACTGCAGCCTTGGCAGTCTGGCAGTCCGAACGCTAAAGTCCTAATTAGGCCCCAAGTTTCCTCTTTCAAATATCTGTTCATTTGTCTTTGCAGGGCTGTTCTTCTAGTTGCCAGTATTCATAATAATAAACTTGATATTGGCTACCCTTCGATCCTCTGTCCTTAAAAATCTGGTATACAAAGGTTAATATGTTAGTCTCTAGTTACGTTTGGTACACTGTAAACATAGAGACAGGTGCTACCTTTTTTGTTAGCAATCATGCAAATATCACAATGTGCATGATTACCTGTATTGCAAAAAAGTCTGAGCTATGTTGCTTAGGTGAATGCACAGTTTTGTATCTGTTTTAGCACTGACATTACCACAACACAATTTGCACTGTCTAATCAGTGGAAACTGACATTTGCATCATTTGAAAGTGACATATTGCACTAGTCATCAGTACAAAGTAGTCCAGTCATCAGTACAAAATAGCTCACTGGTACAATGCATGTAATGAAGCTCACTTTAGAATCTGCACTTGTTAACCACATGTTGTAGTGTACGCTCAAAGATGTTGAGATGTATTCAAATAACACATAAATCAGTTAATTATTATCTCTCTGCTTTTCCATCCATTATTAGTTTTTTAAAGGTGTAACACCATTGGCCTACATATAGGCCAAATGGAAACTCTTTGAGTGAAAGAAGACACCTTGTTTCTCTGTCTTTTCTCAATAATTAAACTGATTTGATGAAGATTAGATAACAATCTTCCCTGCATTATCCCCATGGATCATATTGCTATTGTAAATCACACCCTTAAAGTTTGGGGTGAAATTCACAAAAACATTTTTTGGATTTTTTTTTCATGTCACTATTTTAGGTGAAAGGTAACAAGAAGCCTACCAGTTTCATGTTTTTTGGTGCTAATTCTCTGCCATTTTTGTCCCATTGAAACGCATTGTAGTGAATGCCTATAACTGAGGTACCAGAGAGGACCATAAAAAAGGTTGACAGCTGATTTTAGGCACCATATAAACCATTTGTTGATCATATATTGTACTGAATTTAGGAATTGTGGGACATTCTAAAGTGAAATTATCTTTTGAAAAATGCTGATTCTCTGCTAGGATTAGATGTTTGAAAGAAAGTGGTTTTCGTTCTTATTTGCTCATGGAAATTAGGGAAAGTACTCTAGAAGCAACCAAAGGAGCATTTTCTATAAACTCAGTATTTACATCCTCTGTTTGAGATAAATGTCTGCCATTCTGAACCGAACATATACTTCAAGGAGCAGCAGTATGTTACTCAATTCCCCAGTGTTCTACTCATTCTTCACCAGAGTTCTAATAACCAACTTGACAGTTAGCATCCTATATTTGTCAATGTGAGGCAATCCTGAATGCCATGCTGTTGAAATATGAGTTGCAGAATTGAAATAACATCCTATGGAGGAGACTGCATTAAATGAACAATATGAGGAGTTGCATTTTGTCAAAGAAATTTAGGGTAATATATGTTTGAAAAATAAAACAAGGACACAAAGGTACTTACTTCCAAGTTGAGCAGTAGTCTGTCATTTGGCTTCCCAAGGTTCTACGGTAGCTTTACAAAGGTGTTTTAATGGACACTTTGAGTTCTAACATTCTATATTCTAAGGTAAAAATTCAATAAATAAATAAAGTAAAAAGAAAATCTATCTTCAAGACCAAAGATAGGCACTTCTGACCACCATTTTGCTGCAATAGGAGCTGTTAAATTTAATGTCTTTCTTATGGAGGAGGCTGGGGTAAATGAGCAGCTGGTCTAAATGAAAGTAAGTTAAAGTAGTTTTAAATTCAACAAAATGACAAAACACATTTATTTTTCTCTATAAAAATGTTGACTTTTTAAAGTTATAAACAACCTCTTTCTAAGTTAATTAACTAAAACATTAAACAATGAGTAACATTTTAAATTGAACAGAAAATGATGACCCTATTTTAAAACACAATTAAAACTGTCACAGACTAACCCATGTAAATAGAGTTTAAACAATTTAAATATATAATAGAAACAAATGGAAACTAATGTTTTCAGGGCATCATTTATTCCAGGAATTTGTTGTAGCAGAGATAAGAACCATGTTCATGTACAGATTCAGCCTTCTTCACAGGAAACTGAAGGATTCTAAAACTGTCCTGTCCAGCAGCCTGTCTCCCAGTGCAGGCACATTCAGTGAATTAACGGAACACTCTAGTTCTTTGTTAGAACTCTGTGATGTTCACAGGCAACTATTATGGAAAGATAATGGACTGGTATGCAGGTTAAAAGTGTATTGAGGCTTACCTCTGATACTAGCTATAAGTCTTTTGGCTAGATTTCAACCGGCTAAGAGCCAATCAGAAAGCAGCACTTTTGGTAGTTTACAGCTGTATGATTTGCAGCCATTGAAAAATACCCATTGTTTCCTAAAATCATTTTAATGACCTCAATGTAACATTATACTTTTTTAGATCTAAATTATATTGTTCTGAAAAAGTAACAAATAGGATGCTTTAATGGCATTTAGGAAAATTATTCTCTGTTACCCGTTTAGAAACACAATCACGTTGTTGTTCTAAATAATGTATACAGAGAAGCAAATGAATTACACATTACCTCCTTATGTTTTAGTTTTGTAAACATAAATTAGAAATCCTAATGTATGTGAAGGACAACCACTTCTGTCAATGGTGTTGTAATGTGCCTGCAGCATAATGGGATATAGTCTGAGCACCACATACCCGTGTGTCTAAATTATAGCTGTTTTCTAATCTCAGGTGTTAATAATGAACTGCAACATATTCCTCAGGGAAATAGGTTGGCAAACGTACACTGCAGCCAGTCATCTGTGCACTAGTTTCATAGATCAGTACAACAGATGATGACATGGTATTTTATCATTACAGTTACATGAAAAGCAATGCTCTTCTGATGTGATTTCCCTAAAATGATTACTTTTATATAACATTTAATGAGCCTTGCCTTTATTGCTTACCAACCATTTTGGTGAACAAAAGAGACCACATTTTCTGCCTTCATTATCAGGCAATAAAATGAGTTTGTTGTTCCCATTTGTATTAAATCACCGAATCTATTCATTTTCTGAAAGCCCAGTACTTTCGAAACTATTGTACAACATGTTCTAGGATGTACACTTTGCGTTTTACGCTGTGTTCTAAGAACTAGAGTAAATAAAAGTTTATTTTAAAACAAGCTGGGATTAATGTTATTTTAATTTCCCTTCGTACTCTCGTTACTCATTAAACATGTTTTGCAGTGCTTTTCCACTCTCCTCCCCAATTCGTTTCTCCACAAATCCCACTTGGAAAATTGTATTCATTAATCCCTGAATGTCTGCATTTTGTCATCACATGTTCATTAATTAGGGATGGAGTTTAATGAAATACCTAGCAGAACTAACAATACAAAGACATTATTCTTGGCAATCTCCAGAGCAGGGGTATTGTTCGAACAGAACATAAAGCATGAAGAGTAAACCCAATAAATCACCCGTTTAATTTTACCTACTAACGTAAAAAAATGGGACAGTTTACAGCACTCCGAGTAATAAGGTAATTCATACAGAATTAATCTTTGTATCTCAGTGTTTCAATTTGCTTTATGTGTTTTAAAGAAAGGTTCGTATTAGTATAGATTTACCCATTAATCTCTCTGAGATGAAATATACTGAAAGTCATAATTGGTTCAAAGTGGGATATTTTGTAACCAGAACTTAACACAATACCTACTGCATTCACACAGATTTCTTACTATGAATCAAACATTGGTCGCAGAAAGTGTTTGCCAAAGGTAATGTGACTTATAACTGTAAAGAATACCTTTTGTTTGTGACACTGAATAAGTTTCATTTTTATGTGGGCCAATTTCACCATAGGGCATTTATTGTGGCTAGACAATTTTTGATCTGTTACCTTGCTGCAGGTATTTTGTATGATTGGTGGGCACAGAACTGACCATGAAACGTTATTCTTAGTCCATTCAGATGTCATTTGTTGCATGTAGTAAGCACTCCGTTGCATATGCAGTGGTAATGTTGCACACCTCGCAGAAGTTTGGGTTCCAGCATTCTTTCCTTCTCTAGGAAGCACTATGCCTCTACTCTTTATGAATTTCAAAGGTGCCCCCTTGACATTAACCTGCTCTCAAAGGAAGTTGGTGCATCAGAATCTTCACTCTGTGCAGATAGTAAAATTGCCAGATCTTGATAGTGGTCCACGACTGTTGTCATCTCTGAAATCAAGTCTGTAAAAGTATGCAGCTGCTGCAGACCACTGCTCGCATTTTGTAAGCAATGTAGTGTGCCTTCTTGGTTTTACGTGAATAGGAATGTGTTATTGTTGACTCTCTATTTGGTAGACACCAGCATCTACCATGAATCCAAACCTATTGTTCCAAAGAGGACCATTTATAGAGAGGTAGTAGATTATAATGTGTTTTTACATTGGCCTACAATGAGTAAGAATTAACAACGCATATTAATTGGAATGATCCAGCCCTAGTTAAAATATGGTAGGTGAAAGCTATGCAGCCACAATTATTTTGCCTTCACAATGTATAGTAGAACCATTCAAAGAAGGGCATTAGGGATGCTTATAAGGACTGGACAATAATATTTGAAATATTTTGAAGGTTTTTTCAAGGCAAGTTAAAAATACCTCTTGTGCTGGTTCCATCCCTAAAATGACCCTAAGATGCATACAACTGAAAGCGGCCCCCCTTTAATGTAAATGAATGAGTAATGATGCCCACGTTCCACAAATCTTATAAAAACTTGTGATTCTGTTCTCTTTCCAATAGACCTATATTTCTTACTCCCAAAACTCAGCATAGACATCATTTATATTGCCTCATGTTGGAGCACTTATCTATTAGTGTCCATTCTCTATTCTCCCTGCTCCTGAATAAGTTCCTTCACAATCACCACTTTTTCAAGCCAGCATCATTTTTCCATTCTATACATCTAGCACAGCCTATGTCACAATTTGGTAGACATGGTGCAAGAACCCCCTGTTCTGTTCGTCAATGTGTTCACTTAACAGTTTCTCAGCACTAATCCATTATCCACAACATCTCTTTTCAGATTCCCTACAGACCGTACAGAAGCCTCATATGTAGTATATCAAGATTCCACATATTTGGAAACATGCTGTGTTGTCATATTCTCATAATGGCTGTGTTTCTTAGTATTGACGTTCCATGGCATAATTTGTTGATAATATTGAGCTACTTTTGTGCCATTCTAGAATTATTTTTTTGACCAGTTCGTTCATTCTTTCCACATTTTGGTTAATTCCTTAGCAAAGTTGGCATGTTTTGAATAATGATCATGGGATTCAACGGGATGGTAACAGGTTTTACCATGTAATTTATGGCTACAGTATGAAGCACTTCCTGTGAAATATCAATAAAAATCTGTCTGTGTATGAACACTCAGTCATAATTGGACACACAATCTCCCAACAACTCTTTATAGTAAAATATGTTAAACATATAAATGCAAGCCCAGACCTATTGAGTTTGTCAATACCTTTTTTCCGGGCAATTATCACCCAAAACAGAAGTTTAGGAAGTAAACATGTAAGAGACTGGCAAATGTGAACTCAATGACAAAGCAAAAACGGCCAAAGTATTTAGTTTTAACTATTAAATTATGCACAAACAAAAGTGTAATTGCCAGGGAGATCGGTAATTAAGTATATCTTGTGCTGTTTTTATTATTGAGTGTCCGCTGAATTCCCTGATCTAAGGTGCAATTGTGGGAGACAATACGTTTAATTTGTGTTTAATTATAAATGGGTCACAGCATTGGCCACGTTGAAATTTGTATAGCTCTTCATTGTCATCTTTTCAATAAAAACGTATGTGCAAAAATTATGTATTTGCTTTGTGTGAAAAGCATAAATAGCTTATGATGCAATAAATTAAGCCGTGCCTATATTGAAACCGTATTTATCCTGTAGTATCATGTAAATGAAGGGAAATGTGCAGAAGTGATTTCTGTACAACTTCAATGAACTGCAACATTAAACCAAATGTGAATTGTTATTGGATTAGGAAAAAAGCCATAATCCTCCTAAATTAAATCGAATCTGTGAAATGTGTGCTGTATCGCACTGGGCTGACTAATGCATGATGGAATTTCTCTATATTGTATCTCATTTATGCAGTTTTTAACGTCCAACATGGAAGTGGCCGGAAAGATAAGAAATGTATTATTCATTTTCAAATTATAATTGCAAAGCATAAAATATGACATGGTGCATCGTCCTTGAATAATTATTTGGACTGTGCAGCACTACAACATGATTCATTTTGCAGATAAATTGGAAATTTGCCTTGTGCATTAGTATTATGCTAATGAAACATTAAGACAGAAATCAATCATCCCCATTGGCTGATAGAGGTGAAACATCTACCAGAAAATGGAAATTACTGTGGAAATCCATCTGGAAATGAGTTACTGCAGGGTTGAGTTTTTCTTTGCTCACTGTATATGGAATTTCACTGGCGAGTAAGCCATGGACATAGATTTACAGGAAAGACAACTGTGTTTAGGAGACTTGTATCAAACACACGATCTTTAATTTATATTAGTTCCCAGATGTCAAAAGGAGATTAACGTAGAGGCTTCTAGCAATTTACGTTGCAAAAATAGAGGACACTTCATTTCTGGGTTACATTAAAGTTATTTTTCCTCCTTTCTTTTTTTGTGGCCAAAATTTGTAATCCAGTGTAAAATATATTGAAGCCCAACGTGTTTTGCTCAGTAGCGACTTAATGGTAATATTTTTTAAGGAATTCTTCCTGACACAGTTTTGTAGCTATATAGTGCTGTAAACAATAGGCAATGCTAGTATTCAACTCTTAGCAAATATTTGAACAAGGTTTGTAGGCTTAGTAAGTCACACATGAATTCTGAACTTTAACTTACAGTTGGATCACTGACAGCTGGAGCTGGGGCATTAAACTGCCATATTGCCACGCCTGCTGTAGGCTAAACTACAGCAATTTAATCGGTTTGGTGTCAGAGTGACGGTATTCATTTCTGAAAGTTAGATGTCTCTTCATCCCAAACTCTCTCTTAGATTTAAGATCGACATCAAACTTCCTTTAATTCCCCAATATCATATGAAGTACCCACTGAAGCATGTGAGATTGCCATGGGTTTTCATTCTGAGTTGCATCAACTTTGTAAGACTACCCACTTAGTGGAAAGCCTATACTAGTAAATACATCATTGCTGTCAATTTTCACATGAATCCTTAATTTCACAGAATTGGATTTCCATTTAAATAGATCCAAATTCACCAATGATATAATTAAAAATCTTCTTTTCAGTATTTCACCTTGCAAACACAATTACCCCTGCCTTTTGTATAAATTAATTTCCATGTGCTTTAGGGTGAGAAAATGCCATGGAAAACGTTTGTGGCTAACCATATGTTCCATATTAGTTGATGTGCACAAGCATGCACACTGCCAAACACCCTGAAATATTCCCCAAGTAGGTAGACTTTTTTTTTATTTTTTATTTTTTTAATTTTTGAAATGTGTGAGTGAATTTACCTTAAGAAAAAGCCTCAAATTCTGGTCCTATGAACTACTACTTACGTTGTTTGTTTGCAAGTTTGTCGTTAAAAAAAAGTAGATAATTGTCTCTTTAACATATTTTTGCCTCTCGTTGGGTGCTATAAGTGGCATGGTATCAGCATCGTGTGCTCTTTTCTTTGTCCTTGCCGAGTTGAGGTATAGAGTTATTTACTATGCCTTTGTGAGTAGCCAAACACGAACTATTGTGCATAGGGTTTACCAGAATTACTGAGTTTCATAGAAAATGGGCCGTGGAACACATACAAGGAATTTAAATTCTGCAAGAGCATATTATTTTCATGGAGTACTTCACTATAAAATCAATGAATCTTAAAAAAGCAATTTTATATCGTTATAGAATTCTGGAATAAAGGAAGACAACAGTGCTGACTACTCTGACATACTAAGTATGTATGTAATGCCTGCCTGTGATTCGAACTATGACTAAGTACAATACTGAATATTTTTCAATTAAGGCATGGCAAAATTCTTGTGTCGTCCCTAATTAACCCCTAGGGAGAACCCCTAATTATGTAGAGGTATGACGGAAATGTGGCCATTAAGAACTGTACTAATATTTATTGTCAATTAATTGTTTTCACGTGACATATGAATGTGTAATGTGTGCAACACTCCCTTGGTCTAGAAAAAAATGCAAAATTACAATTCAGTGTGCAGGCTGGTTAAATCATCTTAGTTAATGCTCATCGAAATAATCCACAGCTGGACTTGTGAGAAATTAGGTAATAACTAATTTATTGATTGTCGTATATTGAATAGAGCCAAATCCGTACCAAAAATCAATATAAATATGAACAAAAATTAAGTATTGTACAGCAGAACCCCTCGGCGCTCTTAAACCACTTGCATATTGTGGTTTGGAAGATTGTGTTTTACCATCCATACTTACTACATAAGGAGTTTAAGTTGCATAAAGCATGACTGCTCATCTCTATTTGTAGAGAACATTTTTGTAATTTACCTTTGTCTCCTTCTGAGACACAATCCCATTTTGTACCTTAATTTGTGATTTTCTGGATATAAACGTGTAGGTACAATATATTTATTTGTATTTAATAAAGTGTATTTTTGACCATGTGGCTGTTGTAGTAGAGTTCGAGGGTTTTGAGTATATCCCGCAGTAAAACATTGCTGGCCCAGCTGGCAAGGCTCAATTGACCCATCCACATTTCAGAAGTAACCAGTTCCATTGAATGCAATTATAGCACAGCTTGGTTTGAACAAGGCAATTCTCAGAGAAAGTCAATTTGCATAAGAAGCAGTTCAGCAATGTTGTAGAACCAATGAATGTCAATGTCCAGATCAAGTTGAAGATTTATATGGAAATTTAATAAGAACAACGGCAGATGAACAAGAATGTAAGGTTTTCAAATGAAATATGAGAAGGAAAATCACTGCCTCTAATATTCATTGGTAAAATGTGCTGCATTAAAAATCCAGTAAAAAAACAAAGTAATGAAAAATAATCATGATTTTCCATGTACAGTCCAGAGATTTTAATGAAACCTTTCAACTACTATGGCAGACAGGTGCTGAAGGCTTGCTACAGTGTGGGAGAGCTGTTCCTTTGAAAGAATGTGCCTTCCAACTTACCAATCTTTACAGAATGAAGCCGCTTTCAGCAGGTTTAATCTGGCAGCCTAGTTCTCTTTTGACTTTCAAGACTCTGGACCCACCTCCTCTGAATTGCAGCACTCTCAATTAACCAGAAATAATATACAGATCCGCTGCTCTATCAGTAAGCAAAACCTCTTGCAGTCAAAAGTTCCAAGGAAGAAGTGTCCTTAGCAGCCCAAATACATCTTTAATTTGCCTTAGAGGCTTGTTTGAGGCTAGTTCAGCAGATTGTTAAATGACAACCTGGGAGAAATTATTTTCCATTGGTTGATTCAGTTGGCAGGTTTTGGCAACTTCCACTGTATTTTCTGCTTTTTAAAAAAAATGTAATCTGACATAAAAGTGAGTAGACCTATTTAACAATGCACCTAAGCCTTTCATCCCAACTCTCTATGCCATAGAAATATATCAAAATAATACGAAAAATGAGTTCCTCAATACAATCTTTTCACCTTTATCCAACTGTAGATTGGAAGGTCTTCTGTACAGCACCAGTTAACTTAAACCTGGAAGTTATTAATTATACACACCGTCCCAGGTCAGCATATGATTTCACTTCAGGTCTGTCCTAGGTAGTAGGGCTACACTATGATGCAGGGCCAGTTAATTTTGTCATTGTGTACACAGTGGCTTTAGCATGGTCAACCTGCGTCAGACAACAGATGTCACAACTTAAGGGTTCAACAGACAAAAAGCTGCTGATTCTTACAATGGGATATTGATTTGCCACAGTGTACCTTCAAAAATATAGACTGCAGTTGGAAAGTAACACTATCTAGAAGACATTTTAGCAATTTTGACTGTAGGTACTCATTTCTGTCTTTGATTACCACATTTAATTAGGAAATAGTATACTTCCATAGAAAATCAACTTATAAAAATAAAATGGAGAAGTCATACATGTCATCACTATATCTATATGTCAAAAACAAAAACCTTAATGATATTCTGCATTTGTGCATTAATAGAAGTCCCATGACAAGGCACTGACAAGTTATTGTTTATGTGCACTGGGAAAGTCACTCCTGTTGGCATTGTGTTCTGGTGTGAAAGTACCAGTGAGTGCTGGAACACTCGCAGAGTCTGTAGATTTTACCATGCCAGCTTGCAATGAAACCTTTCCTTCCCAATGTAATGGGGCATTATAACAATAGTAACAATAATAATATTTGTAAAATATATAGCATGTTTGGATAATATTGATAATGATAATAGTCCTATGATATAACCCCTTTTAGAGAATGTTTGCATAGAACATTTAAATATATATGAGACCAAGCACCCCTGCCACATATTATAAGGTTTTTGCAAGCCACCAAGGAGTTCCATGACCAAATAGCAGAACAAGGCCAAAGGCTGGGTTAGTTTATAATGTCTAGAAACTCTGAATTGGCTTGCATTATCCTTTAAGTGTACTTCTAATACACGGGTGCACATTAGCCTTCCCACAAACATGAGTTATTGCTCTCTCATATGAGAGAGAGAGTACACTTGCCGACATAAAGAATATAAGTATAGTCTGTAGTGCTAAATTTAATGTAAGTCATTAAAAATGTAGCACTTCAGAATGTGTTAAAACATGCATAGATTCTACTTTTCTGTAATGAACAATAGCATGGGAAAAATAAATACATTTCCATACATCTCTCCTTTCTGTTGATGGCTGTTGATTTTTAGAAAAATGGATCATCCAAATTAAAAGCCAGTTCTTGATTTCTTTGTTTAACCACTGAAGTGTGGTGGGCTTAACTGTTTACGTACACCTTCAGAGTTTTGTGGCCGTGAACAGTCAATCAATCACAAGGTCTTATATATTGCAAGCATGTAACCCTGGAGGGGGGTCTCTAGGTCCTGGGTGGGGGGTGCTGCGGGCCTCGTCTGGCTGGTGATGGCGGTCGAAGAGCCAAGTCTTGAACTGCTTTCTGAAGTCCTTCAGAGAAGGGGAGATGAGCAAGTGGAGGGAGAGATCATTCCAGGTTCTTGCGGCGAGGTGGGAGAAGGAGCAACCTCCGTAGCATTGGTGGTAGATGCAGGGCACGTGGCCTGGGTGAGAGAGGCTGAGCGAGGTCTTGCTGGAAAGTGAAGTGGTTGTTGATGTAGGCAGGTCGGGTGTTGCAGAGGGCCTTGTAGGCATGCGTGAGGAGCTTGAAGAGTCATCATTGCTGGACGAGAAGCCAGTGGAGGACCCTGAGGTGGGGAAGGGTGATGCTGGTTCTCCTTGGGAGGTTGAGGACGTCTTGCTGCCCTATTCTAGATAGTCTGGATGCAGTTCATGAGCTGTTTTGTGGTTCCAGCATAGAGCGCAATGCCGTAGTTGAGTCGGCAGGGGGCCTGGGTGACTGTTTTCCTAGTAGATTTGGGGATCTATCCGAAGGTCTTGCGGAGCATGCAGAGGATGTTGGAGCAGGCAAAACAAACTATGTTGATCTGTTACTTCTTAGTAATTTGGATGTCTAGGATAATCCTGAGGTTGCGTGCGTGGTTGGTTGGGGACATAGGGTGGTGAGTCACTATGTGTCATCCCAGAGGGAGGGCTTATACCTGAAAATGAGGATCTTCATTTTGTCTGAATTTAGCTTGAGGCAGTTGGTCCTCATCCAGGTGGCGATGTCGGTCATAGTGTTTTATGGAAGTTGGTTTGTGTGGTAGTGGTGTCTGTGAGGGATAGGACGAGCTGGGTGTCATCAACGTAGGTGATGATGTTGAGTCCTTGAGTGCATGCGATGTCTGCCAGTGGAGTCTTGTAGGTATTGAAGAGGGTGTGGCTGAGGAGGGAGCCCTGGGACACACCACAGACTATGTATTTGAGTGCAGAGATGTAGGGAGGGAGGAGGATCCTCTGTGTTTGGCCAGAGAGGAAAGAGGAGATCCAGTTGAGTGTGTTGTCTTGGATGCCAATGCTGTGGAGTTTGGTGATGAGAGGGTGGTGTGAGATGGTATTAAAGGCTGCCGGTACGTTGAGGAGTATAAGGGCCACTGTTGGCCCTAGGTTGAGGATTTTGTTGGTTGCTGCTGCAATCAAGGCAGTTTCGATGCTGTGATTGGGCCGGAAGACAGATTGGGATGAGTTGTGCAAGTTGTTGTATTTGAGGTAGTCCATGAGCTGGAAGTTGATGGCCCTTTTCCAAGACTTTGGTAAGGAATGGGAGTGAGATGTGGTGGTAATTTGTGAGCTTGCTGGGGTCGGCAGAGGGTTTCTCGAGGATGGCTTGACCTCAGCGTGCTTCAATGTGCGGGGCGGTGGCTGTGGAGATGGAGGTGTTAAATAGTTTGGTGGGAAAGGCTCCAATTATTTCTCCTCCTAGGTTGCAGAAGCAGTGTGGACAGGGGATCTGGAGTGGATGGAGGTGATGATGGAGCAGGTGTCTTCGGTACATAGCTGCTTCCATGTGATGATCCGATGGGGTGGAAGTAGTGGGGAATGGGGTGCGAGGGTGGTCGAGGTCAGTGGGTTGGGGGTCAAAGTTGCTGTAGATTTGGCGATCTTGTGGTGAAAGTGGTCCGATAGCGTGTCGTAGAGGGCTTGAGAGGGGTGGATCGTGTTCTCTGTGGCAGATGGGCAGGAGTATTCTCCGACAATGCTGAAGAGTTCTCTGGCGTGGTTGGTGCTTGCCTCGATGTGGGTGGTGAGTGCTTCTTTCTTGGCCTACCTGATTCGTTGGTGGTATCTTTTGAGGGTGGAGAAGTGTGGCTCAATGGTTAGAGCGGCAGACCCTGATGCAGAGATCTGGCCCGGGACCAGGGTTCAATTCCCGCCTCGGCGGGTCTTGGGCTCAATTACCTCGGACCTGATAATTCTTGCATCAGTGCCTAATCTAATTCATGGGTCCCACTCTGTAACTCTGGGCAATAGCTTGCTTAATCTCCACAACGGCCCCAACAGCGCTGGGATGCCTGGCTTCACCTTGGAGGTTGCCCAGGAGTGGGCACCTCACAGAGAAAAGCCAGGAGGGGTTCCACAGCGGTATGCGTACAGCGCCTTGAGACCCTAACGGGTGAGTAGTGCGCTATACAAGTACGAAATTTACATTTACATTTATCTTTTGAGGGTGGCCCTGAAGGAGTTGAGGTTGGTGGTGGTCTTGTTGGAGCACCAGTGTCTTTCTCAATTCCTGCATTGTTGTTTGAGGGTCAGAAGTTCTGGGCTGAACCATGTGGCTTGCTTGGTAGCCTTTTTGCTGATGATTCTCATTGACGGGGCTATGGTGTCGGCAGATGAGGAGTTCCAGTTGGAGACGCTTTGAATGCAGCATTCGAGGGTGTCCGCAGTAATGAGTCTAGCTTCTTTGAGGGCTGCGATCCGGGGTGTTTCCATGACTTTGCTCCAATTGAGATGGGGAGGGTGGTAGTTTTGTCGGGACTCCAGGCAATCCTCAATGTTGAAGTGGATGATTTTGTGGATGCCTCAGAGGCATGGGAGAACTTGGCTGTGTCGCTGGTGGAGAAAATGGGGTCTAGTGTGTGTCCTGCGCTGTGCACAGGGGCAGTAACCAGCTGAGAGATGCAGATGATGCTCATGTTTTTGAAGAGTGAGGCGGAATTGGCATCGTCCAGGCCTTCTTAGTGGAAGTTCAGATCCTCTAGGAAGATGTAGTGGATGGAGCTGATTGCTAGGGAGGCAATGAAGTCAGTTATGGAGTTGCAGAACCTGTGGTGGGGGTCAGGGTGGCTGCAGGTGAGAATTTCTTTGGTGGTTTTGGCATCGAGTTTTATCTGGAATTTGAGGTGTTCCATGATCCGTGTTGTCATTGTTCGAGGTGGTGCAATGGAGGGAACATAGGAAAAAAGGTGTGGCAGAGCCTGCCCAGGAATCGGGCTGTACCCCCACACTATAATGGGCTCAGTGGTCTTTCTGCCTATGAGGGGTTGATTAAAGGATGACTGGAGGATGCTCTCTGGGAGGGCATAAAGGCCCTTGGATGGCAGGAATGCTCAGAAAAAAAGTGGATGCTGGCCTGTCCTCACTTCAGGCCCTACACCCACCCCCTAAGTACCAACAGTCTTTCTACCGCCTGGATCTAGAGCATCTCCTTGGCTGATAATAGGAAATGTGGATTCCTTTGGGTGTAATTTTGATATACAGATCAGTAGAGAGGTGGTAAATACCAGTTCTATGGTGATTGGCAGCACTATTATGGTTCTGAGTCAGCAAGCAACCAGGGAAAATAGTGAACCTAGAGCATTTCTAAAACCTACAGACCTAGGTGAATCTATGTTGGTGCAGTTTGCATGGATCTCACTAAGTATCCTTATCCAGAATTCCTTTTAAATGACAGGCTAGTGCTAACATGACACATTTTCCTCACATTTCTCTAAGAGAATGTTCCAGAATCTGCAGGAATCCACAAAAATTCCAACACCATGTTCCACATTTCTCTATACAAAAAAACACCCTACTTGTGGGGGCTGAACCGATTACTTGAGACAGACAATATTTTCTAATATGTATTATAATGATTATAATGAAAAATATGATTTATTATGGCTAAAGGAAGTTATCAGTGATCACCTCTTGGCAGATATACTACCCACTATTGATAATTCATGTACTGCCTTATTAAATTATTAAAGTGCTCTAAAGCCAATTCTTATTTTATATGTCTGTTTGAATCGGTCACTTCAGCAAGTTTCCCTTAACAAAGCAATTATTTTCCAAAAATTTAAATAAAGTTTGGGGGTGCATTATTACATAGCCTAAAAGAAGCAAAGAGGAAAACCAACAACTGTTCTCACTTTTGTTTGATGGACAGAAAGAAAATAACATGGGGACTCATGAAGTTATATAATGAAACATGGGAAGCTATTACATTTTATTTTAGGTAAGATTTGAGATTGTTCCCTTATTTTTTATTATTGGGTGGCCATTTTTTAATGTTATGCTTGTTTGCAGATAATGTTATAGGTAATGTGCATATCTATAACATCCTTTATTTGCTAGAAGATCTGAGTTTCCAAGTACAACATTCAGTGATGTGTCATGCCAGTGAAAACACTCGCCCACGCTTGCATGTCTACTATTTAGCTGATTAGATATAGATTAGATACATTTAATAATGTTGTAGTGTCTGTATTATCATAAAAAATATATAATAACACATGCACACATCCATGAACCATACAATGTTATAAGGTTAGACAATGTCTGTTTGCAAAATAAATGATTCACTATTACTCCAGGATGATTTTAATGACTTTCCTTTTATAATTATACAATGTACATATCACCATATTCATAATTATGTGAGGACTGTGCGTTAAGCTACCTTTTTGTGTGATGGCTTTCTACACCACTAAATATGGGCTCTGAAAAGCACTTTGAAACTATTAAAAATGTTGTATCTATCTAAACTACAATCTTAAATTGATATGCATACTGTAAGAATAAATTGAAAATACACTACAGCCATGATGTAAGGTTTAAACTTAACAATCAGTTGTGTATGGTACCTTAATATTTAGCAACCGTAACCTTTAGACTATATTGTTAGAAAGTGAAATAACACACTGACAGGTATGTTAGAAGGTAGGTCAAGCTTCTCTCTAATGAAGATGAATGAAGAAAATTGTTGGTACAGAAATCATGTGGTATATGCTCTGCTGAGGTTATTGAAAGTGTGATAGAATCTCTTTGCTTCATTTATCAGTGTCACATTTGGGATAAAAGTGAGCAGCTTTGTTCTCATTTATCCCAGCTGAATAGGTCAACTTTAATATTTATTTCTGTACTAGGACGTCTGCCTCCATGGATTTCCATTTACTTGACAATGCTAGAAAAGCTACTGAAGAAAATATATAAAATGGTTCCCTTTTCTAAAGCTCCTGTTCGGAAATATGTAGAAAAATTAAATATTGCTGCAAGAGTGAAGCCTCTAGAAGCAAATTAGCTTTGAGTATATTTCTTCAACATTTCATGCTGTCATTGAATATTTCTATTTTGTAGCAAAACATTTCTGATTTAAATGCATTCTGTAGTTGGTTGGGGGAATCACACGGATGTTGATGATATTCCTGGGTACCATTCCTGAGGCTAATTCGACACCCATTAGAGAAACCTCTTTTGCAGGACATAATGCCACATAGATCCTTGTGGGGGTGGTCTTACTTGTAAAAAGAAATACATAAACATAATGCTAGCCATTTGTATTTCAGAAGGATCAGTTTTTGGCATAGTCTTCCATTGTGTTTGAGATCTACCTTTTACCCACATGCTGCATGAATTCATCAGATATTTGTTTTCTCTATTAACCACTAAAAATGTTTCATACAGCGGGGTATTAACACTGTACTAAGACAAATAGCACTATGTTAGGACACTCAAAAGGGTTGTGAGAATGTGAAGAGGTACACATAGTGAAGTTTGATAACTTGTAAAATACTTTGATTTGTAAGTTGCTTTCCACATATCTTGGATACAGGGCCATTCATTTTCAGGTGCAAAGAGCAGAATATCAAAAATGTTTTAGTGTTTAAGAAAGAAATGGGATATCAAAATAAAGAAATAATCTAAATTAAATAATTGTATTATTGTAATTGATATTATTATATGTGTTACTATTGTTGTTCTTCTTCTTATTATCTTCATTGTTAATGCTATATTGACTATTAAAGTCACCTCCTAATTCATAGCTTCTCAACAAATGACTGATTATTCAATTCATAATTTCAACTCACTTCACAGCAGTGATTCTTATGTGTCACACATTTCCCATCACAGTATGACCATTGCATTTTAGTTTGTCTTCTATCCTCATATGACTAAACTTGTGATGCTAATCATCTTGTTTTCACTTACACCTTTTATAACATGGAATGGGGTTCAGGTTTCTAGTGTTATTAAGCAGAGTTTACATCCCTAAACCTACTTTGCCTTATGTCACAAATATTTTCAGGTTTATAGTTTAGATTTGATTAATACCGCAAGAATAATTATAGTTTCTCTAATATCAAAATATATGTTTATACATTTATTTTCTTTGTCTTTAAATCATACATACATATTTTACACTTAAATTGATGTACCAACACCCTGTTCAAGTCCAGGTAGGACAACACTAATCACCAGAAAACATAGATTACAGTTTGATATATTGTTTGGCAGTAGATATGAAGTTATGGTTATCCTTCTATTATGCCATGAGTAGTGTAATACATAATCTACACATTATACCCTGACACCATTGACTTGATACTAAATACAATTACATGATGTGTGTGATTTATAACACATTTTTGATTTGATAGGCATATTTCCTTTTTTTAAATTACTTTATTTGAATTCAACTTGTTTAGAGTAAGAACTAGGATGTTAGCCTGAATGAGCATTGTGAAATAATACTTTCCCCATGTTAGGGAAACTATTGTCTGTTTTGCAATTTAGTTAGGTCTTCAGAGATTAGTATATTAAGAAAATGAAGAGAACACTTTATTAAATTGTGGATTTTCCTGTGTTCTTCAATAGAAATGTTTATAAGCTATCTAAATAAGTATTGTACAGTTACAGTGTTTAGAAGTGATTTTTAGTTTTTATTTTCTAAGTCTCTTAATGCATGGGTTTGAGGGGGGTGGACAATAACCATGCGATTCAGTTATCAAGCTTACAATTGTACCTTCAATAATGTCTCCTAGTCTTGTGTGATTTTTGTTTTTTTGTTTTGTTGCAATAGCATGCATTTACAGTCAATAGGTGAGTATCATTAAGAGTTGGACAATCTGAATGGTTATCATCAGGGGTAGTATGTGCATGCCTTGATGTCCTGTTCCCTGGCTCAGTGATACATGTACAGAGATTACAATTGAGTCCATTTTCTTGTGCCTGCTAGCAGTGTGTCTTTCTTAATTTAGGACCCTCGTAATATGTAGGGTGTACAGGGAGATGGGGGCTTCCCTAAATCCTTTCTTTAACTAGTACTTGCTTCCAACTGATTGTTGGTGACAAGAACCCATAGAAGACAATTGTTCATAATTAAATAATATAATCTCAGAGAGTGTGACCATGCATAATTATAAAGATAAATGTCTACTTTGATAGGATTTCCATGTCTATTATATTCATTCTTCCTATTGAAAACAGTGATGGCTTTTGCAGAAGGGCATTTGAATCATTGAGAAGATTATTCAGTTTAGCCATGAGTAATCTATGTTGTGCTTTTTGTTTGTACACCTCCATAGCTAATGTTGAGCTTCACAGATCATAAATTATCAGTTGATTTTAATCATGACTTCTAACTTAATATCCATACATAAGTATCTATGTTATCTCTCTGTTACTGCACCCCTTAATCCTGAAGAAAACAAAAATATGCAGACCAAAAAGCATAACTTTAACCATAATGAAATAACAACGGCACTGTAATTGCTCCTTTTATTAGCAAAGCTTTGTAAGCCCAGTCTGAACATTTGGGTTGAAAGAGAATTCTCCTCCCTGTCAAATCTCCCTGTGATTTGGGAATGAATTTTAGAGAGCTAGATGCGATCTACAGTAAGTCCATTACCAGGCTCTTAAAACCACCCAATAAAACATACATTATCAAGGGTCACTGAAAGTCCAAGATAGTCAATGGAATGCTGTTGTTGCCTTTACTGGGTGTCATCATAAGGAATGATGCACTTTCAATCGTAGCAATATAAGTTGCTTCAATTAGCTTGAGCATTATGTTGACAAATGTAACTTCATGATGGACTTCTTAATTGATGAATGTTTTTTGCAAATTTGTGTTATAATTTATTAACAAAAGGAGCTTGCACATATAACATAACTTGGGGCATTTGTTTTTTTCTGAATTATTGCAAGAGGTACATATTGGCAAATTGTAGTGTGATAAACCCATATTAACAACATTCTGTGCATTGGTCATGTACATAAAAAGTCCCTGGTGCTTTTGAATAATTCGTCCTCTACATTGCACCCTTATCTCACTGCAGCGTATTGTATGTATTAACCATTACTTCATTTTGTTTCACAAGTCTGTTGGTATTAGAAATGTGCTTATAACATTATGTTAATGCACACATGTTCCCTTTTTCAATTGGGCGCTCTGGGAAGAGGGAGGCTGGTCAACCAGATAACTCAAACCTCAATGTCATTGAATTTCAGGCAGAAACAAGTTTAATCATTTAAGCTTACTAATTATCTCTTAATTGTCCCCGCCTCCTATGGAAACCTACTGTTCCTATTACTAGAAATAACACTTGCTTTATTACTGCACTATAACTCTGGACATTTTACTAATAATTCTGTATACCTCCTGGTGACTTCTGGCAGTCGTTACAGTTTTTCTGCAGTGCAGAAATATGTGTACATCATTTATTATGTCATGTCATTTTCCATAACTAAATGTTTATCCTTTCATTTTAGCATTATCCAATTAAGATGGTTATAAAGTTAGCATGAAAACTATCATGCATTCTCTGAGGAATCGACTGTAAGCATTCCATACCATCAAAGCTTGATCTCCTGAGGAGTGTTCATATTTAAGCCTTTTGATAATATTTTCTATTCAAAGGTCTGAAACCCAGTCTGTTAGCACACAATTCCCATTGTTAATCATGAAATGTAGCATGTGATACATTTATATGCCTTTTAGGCTAAAGAGTGGTCCTACCTTACCTTATCCCCTGTGAGATGCTATGGAATGATTTACAAGCCAGACCCCCTTCACCATGGTAATTAGTAAAGTGCTTTATTATAGACCTAAAGACATCAACGGCCAGGGTCTATTGTTTTTATTTTTTAAATATATACATTTGAGTATGGCCATAGAAACCAACTCTTCAGGGTACATTACGACAAAGTGGGAGGGACTGGGTTAAATATCTAGAACATTAACAATGGATTGTGACACACTATCAAAGCAGAAATTATTTTTTCTGTAAATTGGCCCAACAGCTAGATTGGTCTATAACTTTCCAAGATTCCTTACAATCTGGCTCTGGTATTACTTCATATTTTCGAAACCGATCACAACCTCAACTTTAACAAGGACAGCACCTGAGGTTTTTCAGAACAGCCTTTGAGTGAGTAAGTTAATATGGAACAAATTATAATATGTATTGTCTTTCTGAAGTGCTTTGTGCTAGTGCGAAAAAGCATTTTTGTGCCAGAGTGTCCTCTCGGTGCACAATTAAAGTGGTGACGTATCTTGTGCTTTAAATACATTTTTGTTTTCTCCTAAAATGAAAATAAGACTCTGGTGGTGTTGCAAATTCAATGAAAGGGATCAGGTTCTAGAAAAATGGTACTTCCAATCTCTGTGAATGAAAACAAAAAACCTATATAGTGTATTTTCAAGGATCAAACACGGAGTTGGTTTGTATAGTTAAAGAGCATGGCAAAATGACATACAGACAGTGAGTCACGGCCATGCATAGAACCTCATTTAGAAACTGCAGTAAAAATAAACAGCAATTTTGACAAAATCTTTGTCCAACTGCATATAATCTCTGCCTCGTTTTGAACAATTTTGTGGTCATTATATTACATCAATAGTGAGACCAAAACAGAGGGCACTTCTGTAGTACAATCTGTACCCGCTGTCCCTGGTGTTAGCCAAGGAATAATCAATTCTTGAGAAGGAAAACTCAATGTTATCAGCCATGGGCAAAACATATGTATTTTTATCTACCTTAAATCTCATGTTTCTCATTGTTGAGGTTTGCTGAAAGCGTGGTTGTGCTGGGTGCCAAAAGAAGAGATGCCAGATGTCAGGACTCCTCTCCAATCAATATCAGTTTTTTCTGTGTTAATCGTAAGCTAGCTGCAGCCAATTGCATCTCGGACCATGTAATATATGTGTGAAACTTGTATGTATTGACCTATGACCTCACAATTAAGAAGGATTGATTTAAGTTTTGTAAGTGGACAGTAATATCAAAGCAGGGAATCATTGTATGTTGGTTAAACAGATAATGAAGGGACTCCATCATCATTGTTACTGAAAACTAATGTGAAAGGTGGATGGCTTCCGGTTTACGTGACGTGGCTGAACTTTGCGTTTGGAAGGGCTACAAAACCTTCTTGTTTTTGTTCTTGTTTGTGTTTATATGTAGTAAGTTGAATCACTGAGCATTTTATTAACTTTAACCTCTCCGTCCCCTGTAGCACAAAATTAACAGATCATTTTATCTTGTGGGCAGCTTGATCCCAGAATGTTAAATACCAAAACGTGATTCTTATTGCAATATTAAAATAAAAATAAAATAAAAAAAACATTCAGGCTTGCTCTTGTGCGTGGGCCATTATCCACGGGCATTGTAAAAGCTTACATCTGTGAATACCTTTCTGATAAAAACAATCTTAGCTCATTTCTTAAAACAATAGTGTAACTCATGAACCAGCCATATTTGCAGTAATTCCATTACCAGCTCTAATGTGTCTGAACATTGCTTCTGTTGCAGAACAGATACTGCCATTCGTCATTCAGATATTACCCTAAGAGCAAATCAAACTCCTGCCTTATGTTTCTCTAATTTAAATTAATTTGGTACAGTCATACTGTAAATCTGTGGTGACTTGTTGATTGGCATTCCGCAGACGCTCTTCTGGAAGCCATCCAATGCTATTTTCTGCAGCCTTTCTGGCAGTAGCAAAGAGCAACATTTCCACAAATTGGAATCTTGTAAAGGACTGGGATGAGTGCCAAGATTTAAATTAGGCAATAACCTCTGCTCCGTATATAGCTTCTATTCTTCAGCTGTAGGCAGAGTGATTTGTTTAATACAGCCAGCCCCGTTGCATATAATAGACTGATATATGAGTCACTCCTTGGCAATGTGTGTTTCTTAAATTTTTATAGATTGAGCAACTAGCCCATAATTCACTTAGTTACAGTTGTGCAAACAATAAGTATTAGACAGGCTCTTGTGGGCCTGGAGAAACTGATTGTGTTGCTTTTTTGTGAGGTCTGCAAGTTAACTACATAACAAAACATGATATTGTTTTAGTTGAGGAGATTGTTTTATTCCCTTTAATTAGTGATTTTGAAAATCACTACGAATTTATTTATTATTTTTTGTTTTTTTTAATGTGGGATTGTTGTTTAAAATGTCTTGTGTTTACTTCATATTGCACGTGACTTTGATTATGAAAAATGTCTACGTTATTGGAGTCTTTGGAGAAAAAGCATGTAAAATATGCTTCTCCATCCCAAAGTGAAGCAAATTTAATTGCAGCAAACCTTGGTGAACAGAAATACCCTGATATGCAAACAGAGATAGAAATCTATTTGAGCAGCTGAACAAAGTAATCCCCATCTACCAGTGATTATTTACATAGTGACAATGCAAAACGTTTAATTTTTATTTGCACCTGCCCCTACAACACTTTGTCAGAAAAACAATGCACCTCTACAACTGATTTACTTTTTTGCTATTTTATAGAAAAGATACAATTTCATTGATGTAATTTAATTCTGAAAAATTCATACGTGATTTTCATACTCTTAAGTGAATCGCGGCACATGATTGAACATTTCCGATCAGTAGGAGGTATTAAATGGTTTGTCATTCATAGTTATTAATCCCCAATATAACTTGGCATAATGAAGTAGCATATCTAAATATGCCAGCAACAGGTTGAGACTAATCTTTGTCTTTCATCTCCTGCAGGTGTAATTCTATGTTCATCAAGCTAATCCTGGGTCACTTAGGATCTATACTAAAAATCTTAAGGTCTTTAGAATAACATAAAGTATGATGTAACTGGTGTTTTTTTTATTTTTTTTTATGCCCATATGATTTTGATGAGTGTGTATGAAATTAGCTTACCCAATATGTGTTTTAAAGATCTTTCAGCGTAGATTGGCATCTTTTGATTGGTTGCTGAAACTAAGAATATCATCCTACATGTTGACTATATTCAGTTGGCTCAAACTAATTGATGGAAAAACTTCTTGATGTTTTCCGAAAGCATGTTCTTCAAATAAATAAATTGCAACAGTCTGTTTTCATGTTTGCCGCCTTTTTATGTAAATGTGGCTATTAACTGTTTTCTGTTTCATACTCTTCACAGTAGTTGGATAATACTAATATAAGGCCACTAGAGCAATATTCCAGCCCGAAAAGGAATAGGTCTCCCATAAAGAAATATTACTTTGCATTATTTAGCTGAGTTTTCATAGTAGCTTCTAATGCATCTGTCAAAACCTCCATGTGATGTCCAAAATGTGAAAAATTGCAAAGGAAATCAATCTTCACCCCTACCTTACTAGCCTTTAATGCCAGAATCCTGAGGGTTGTTCACCTGAATAGTTATTTACTTGAAATTGAGGCACATTCCTTTTTGGTCACTTCAGATTGCTGAGTATATCACACAAGAGTCTGAGAGAAGATGCAGTTGGGATGATATGGCAGATGACTTTCTGAAAAAGGGCAAGGAAGAGTTTAAGGCCAGTCTGGTGTGGATGGTCACCAGTGACTGATTGTCACACCAAGGGCAAAGATCTTCCACCACTTCCCCTTGGGATTAATCTTTAGAATTGGAAGGGAAGACTGATACTGTTACTAAGCCTGAGGCTAAGATGGGTTGGAGTAAGAGAGAGAAAGTGCAATGGTGAGTGGGGAGGGGTTCTGTGCAGGACTTCTCACATTATAGGAGCAAGGTGCACTCCTTCAGTCAGGAGAGTCTGAGGTGTGAAAACCTAATGAAACATACCAAATAAGAATTGCTATGGAGTCCATGTGAAGGTCCCTTGATCACTGAATCCTGAGCGCTTATCCTTTAGTCTCTGCTCAGATAATCTTTATCTGTCCTCAGCATTGTGTTATTTCACTCAACCAGTCCTTTCGTTTAGCCAAAGCTTTCTTATTCAAACTGAATCACTAGGGTGTTATTGAAGAAAAACGGGATACCAAAACTAGAATTTCCCCTTTAGTTCAGTAACTTGAGGTCTCTGTAAAGGGCCAAAATAGCAGAAGTGTTAAATGGCGATACAGTGGTCTTAGTCAAGGCGATGGGGGCATGACCATGCTGGCAGATTGACCGAGTTCCAGGGTTCAAGATTGTTGGCAGCTATTTCGAAGGGACAGAGTTCCAAGAGGGATAGCTGGCCCTGACCTTCCAGGTGAAGATGTCTAGGCTATTCTTGTTGCAGGCGGTTGAAAGAACTGATGAAAGCCACAACTACCTTTTAAGACAGATTGAGAAAGCCAAGCAAGGCACCATTTGAAAGCAGTATTTATAGCCTGATATGCAAGTGTGTTAAAATGGAACCTTCCTGAATATTAAAGAGTGTTGCCTGTCAATTAGACTATCTTTGGAAGGAGACTGGGTCAGGAAATGGAGGGCGTTAGAAGAAAGAGCAGCTGAACAAGCAGACAACAAGGGATCATATTAGGCAACTTTGAAGTCAGTAGGAGACCAAGGCTTTTAACTAATCAGTACCACATGTTTGATCCAATAGACATTCCAAGCATTTGCACTTAGTTTAACAGTTCTTGAAACACTGCACTTAAAAGTACACGGCACCTGCCCCCAAATAGAAAACGGTGAAAAGTGCATAGCAGAATACATGGGACCTGCCCGGCTATAAAGCAATGATGAGAATGGGCAACAAACAGCACAGGCAGGCCAGGGTATGACAGTGATATAACCACAAAACAGGGCATGCCGATGGAAAATTAATAATGTATTTGAAGATTCAAATGGCATGTAATCACACAGTAGACTTAAATTTCGGACACAAATAGAAAGTCATAATTAAGGTCATGTATATTTAAATGTTGGCTAAGCCTTTTGGAGTATGTCAATAGAATGGGGATTCCAAGTGTGAAGTAGCAATTATCCAAAAGCTTTCAAACATGTATTCATTTCGTTTAGTTGATTTACGATTTTGGGAGCACAATCTAGGACATTCCGATACATACACATTTGTTGACTGGGAAATATAAAGCCACATCTATAAATATGGTATTGTGTACATCTTGCATGAAAAATGGCACTTGATGTTGTAACACACTATATTTTGTTTTAACTGTCACAATCATTTTGACCACTAGTTTTATCTGCTTATACTTTAGGAGAATAACTCACGTTTCTGTTTAAAACACAGAAGTCTTAAGCATTTTATATTTAACTGTTATTAAAGTATAAAGGTGAGGATTCTGCATAGACCTTTGGCTTGGATTCCAACAAGTACGATTTTTCTAGAATATGTGAAAATGAGTATTGATGCAGAAAAGAGGATCATGAAATCCAGAACCATAAGGTTTATGAAGATACTAAAAGCAAATCTACCTTACTGAAAGCGACAATAGTATAAATACATTTTAAAATAATCATTTAGTCCCTTCTTCTAAGACAGCCTGCATTTTCAGTTTGTAAATCCAGCCAGAGGAAAACCCATTAGTAAAGTTGAGATATTACACACTGCTGTTATCAGGCAATTATTCATGCCAGTAGAGGGGAATAACATGAGTTTTGCTCTTGAGGACTGGTAAAAACGGCATGTTTACTCTTTTGCATTTCCGTAGTTAATGTAATTGGAGGTCACATGCCTGGGTCAGTACTGAATTTGATCTCCACTCAGAATCTAAAATCGGGAACAAACTCTGATTGCACTCAGAAAAGGGTCCAAAGTTTATGAGAGTATTAACTCTGGTGGACTGTTGTGAAGGCAATGAATTGGGCTTGTGGTAGGTACTGCTGAAATACCTGTTAATATTTTGCAGGTGCCTACCAGTGCACTGATCCCTTTCTTTGTGAGTATGGTGTCCGTGACTCACTGCTGATCTGGTTTCTTAAGCCTTATTTTAACTGTGGTGGTGCGTGTGGTCCCTTGTGGTTGAACACAGCCTAATTAATCATGCTACCCTGTTGCTGTGGTGCTCAACGCCCTTGACACATTTTAACCATCACTAGCTATCCACCTGCCCTCTGTGGTGAGCTTGTGGTTTCCTTTATTCTCCTTGTCAACCCTGTGTTCTCTACTTTGTTCCAGGTGAGGCAGTCACAGGCAGGTGTGTACTTAAATGTAGCAGGGTAACTTCTTGGTACTCTCCTGTCTTGAAATAATTTTCACCAGCTCTCTATATATATGCTGTGTAGAGAGCTGTCCATCTATACTATGTAAAGTAGAGATATTCAATGAACACACACTGTTTATTGCCATAAATTGAACCACCTGGTGAAATAAATTGCCCTAATATTTCAGCATGGTATTTTACTATTTTAAACCACCAATGGGATATAGATGTCAAACTCTTTTGAGATTGCCAATGTTAAAATCATTACAGTATATAGGAGGAAGTGGCTAATGAAAATTGGTAATAACTCTTGACTTGGTCATTGGTAGTTCATTTTCATGTTTTGATGACAAAAATGATTTATGTATTTTATATCCATAATGAGCTACAGGATATATCTTTAAAGTAGAAGGATTTGAGGGCCCCGATGAAAGAGTAACTCTCAGCACAATAATTTTGCCATCAGTATAAAATGATGAATAGGAATATACCAATGCCAACTAGCAAGGGAGATTCCAGAATAGATGTCTGAGATTGCCGTAATCATTTGAATAGAGACTCGGGCCCGATTATGATTGCAGCGGTGAGACCAACGGACAGCCAATATGATGATGGGGAGGCGCCTGCCAAGCCAGTGGCCTAAGTGGAGGCCAATGTTGCCATTCACAGCACAGTCGGCAAGCAGGCAGTTTGCATTCCAAGTGTGCTGACAGGGGGGCAACTGCACTGACCATGTTGTGGACAGTGCAGGGGTCCCCCTCTGGCCCCAACTCTGCCTTTCTGCCAGCCTTTTCATGTCAGGGATTCCCCCATGAAAAGGCTGGCTGAAAGGAAAGTGATGATCAACATAGCGGTGCTGGACTTGGCACCGCCGTTGCTGACCTTGGCTTTCCCTGCTGGCAACCCACTTGGATCTCGGATCTCGGATCCTGGTGGTGGTGTTGTGGTGGTCCAAGCACCAGATTCGTAATCTGGTGGGGGCGGACCACCAGGGGTACAGCAGTTGGGCCGCCTCAGCATGTACGGCGGTGACTTTGCTTATTAATGGAAATTTTTTTTTTTATGGCCAACTGTCTCTACACACAAGTGAAAAGAAATTATAGGAGCTCTTAAGAACTTAGCTGTTGCTGGCCTATATTGGTTAACTGACTTTAAATTTAAATTCAATTAATGTTATCGGAGTACATTTTCGATAGATGCCTTTGCATGCAAGTGCCTCTTTTCGTATCATATTACTTGGTTGTGTCCTAATTTGTAGCAAGTGTTTTTAAATCTTGCAGGTTTCACCTTTTGGGATCTATTGGCTTTGCCCACACCAGCAAGATGCTGTGTAGCATGGACAAAAGAAAAAAAGGCGTGTGATGATATGTGCTTCTACAAAATGACATAGGCATCTTTTTTTTTTTTTACAGATCCAAGATGGACTGATTTAAAAAATAAAAAAAGTTGTAGTGCAAAAGCACCTTTTTTAAGGGCCCAGCAGGAATTTGGTGCTTGTTCTCTTCAACCCAAAAACATTTTTTAAAAGACTAAGGGCACCTGTGGGACAATGAAGGAATGGGTTGAGGATGCAATTGAGAGTAGCCATGGGAGTGGAAAAACAGCACACAAGGAAGAGCAAAATGGGATGGGGGAGAAGCACATGAGTGAGAAAGCACCACAGAGCATGGGGGGAAACAGGCATACAATACAGGTTAGTAGACCATATGGGGGCTTGTTTATGGTGATGGGAGAAACACATAAGGGAGAGAATTGTGAAATATCTGTCAAAAGAAGCAAAATGTTATGTAAAAGGGATCAATAGAAGGATAGAAGCCAGCCAATCCGAGAGAGGCTATGATCAATGGATGGGCAAACACAACATGGACAAAATGAGAGCAAAAACAGCCATGGAATAAGGAGCAAGCAAATGGGAGCCACAATAAAGTCAACCTAAGGTAAACAGTGGGCAGGCTTTAAGTCCACAATAGGTCTTTTGCAACCAGACTGCTTGCACAGTCTCATAGGCTCGACCTAAAAAGGCAAAGGAATCACCTGCATGTACTCTACTGAGAAACTCCGATGAAGACAGGGGTTCAGCCTACAACACAGTAAGTTGGGAGAAAATGCAGCATCTAATGCATTTGCACCTTGTTAAGATGTTCAACTTAGCTGGTGAAAACATGCTTTCAATTCAGCTTTGATTTTTTTTTTTTAGTAATAAAGTGTATATATTTTTTTATCTGAACATTGTTGTCAAGTTAAGGTAGCCATGCAGTAGAGGGTCTCTCTGGGAATGTTTTCCGAGTGCTGTTTCTGTAGCCCTAAGTCAGGTATTCAATAGTTACTCTGTTCAACAGTCACCATATTTCTTTCCTTGTAGACCTAGTACATCTTGAAGCACCATCTAGCAAACATAAAATGCCAATTTTTCTAGCTTGATTTAAAAAAAAAAAAAAAAAAAAAAAACTGTATTCTTAAGTTAATGTGTTAAAGGAAGAGCATTGTATATTTCTGATTTTTGAGGGGGGAGATTGTGTGTTGGATTAATCAACTGTACACATTTGTTTTCCAAATTCTTGGGTTGCTTCTATTGTTTAAATTAGCAGTGTTTACCATACCATTGCAGTTGCTCTAATAATTGTGGAGAAATGGTAAAAAGGTGTTTTCACAGGGGATGTAGCAATATCTTCAGGGAAGAGTGGAAGGAGCATTTGAGCTGACATTATTTTCTTGAAAATAAATTATTTTTCAAATGTTGGACTGTGACTTGACAGTTCTCAATTGTTCTAGAACTGAAGACATTTGTGTGAGATACTGTTCTCCGACTTAAATTTAATCAAAACACATAGAGGAGATTTTCTTTAAAATGATTTCATGTTACAGATGCAGTTGTCTGTTGGTCTATCCTTGGCCTTCCCAATATACCTCATTTGTGGTTATGTAGAGGATTTGATGGTTATTGCAGTAAAATGGATGACCATTTTAAAATTACGTAACTATACTGAAAGATAGCATTTTAAGAAGAGTTTGACTTTAGCACCAATATGCTTATATTAACCAATGATCAGTGATGTATCATGAATGTAATGAACACTTTTTAGCTGATGTATTTTGCAACCTTATTTATGTGAAACCTGGTCTCACTAAATTATTCCTATGTGCTTGTTTGGGAATTGAAAAACGATTATTTACCATTTTGGACAATTGCAAATTTTAAAGCAGCCAAAAATAGATGAGAAAAGCTCAGAATTGTTAAACAAGTACAAACCTCAAAATCTCAGAGAAAGGGCTATTTTGGGACTCTTTTGTGTAACTGGCTGGGAGGAACACTATTGGTGAAAAGATCACGCTTTACTATCTGTGAATGGAATCTCAAGTAGGTACCCAAAATACAAGTCATAATATCAACATTCTTTATGTGAATGCACTTTTACACCTGGCCCTGACACTATATGGGCAGTTATTACATATGAGCCTTACAATATGTCAGCTCCGATATTTGTGCATGTAGAGATACTTTAGCTCATGAATACACTTTCTGTTTGACTATTTTCTTTAAAAAATAACTGAGTTTTTATTTTTTTATTATTATATAATTATATGAATCTACAGTCAGCCGCTGTTATGATGAGTACATATTGGCTTGTTCTATCAATATACCAGTTTGTTTTGATCAAAGCTTTTTTCTGTTTTCTGTCTAGCAGTACCTACATTATACATTTAGCAGAGATGTTGTACTGTTTTAATTCTACTGTGATTCTCAGGGAGTCTTTTGGTCTATTTCATACGGTTGCTAAGATCATGATGTGTTGGATTTTTCCTTCTTCATGTTTCTTATTTTGATCTGCTTGGTCTTACAGCACTGTGTGTGTTTGTTTTTGTTTTTCTCTCATGTTTTTTTTTAGGCACTTCTTTAGTTTTACTCTTAGTATCTAAGTTGATCTCTGTACCCTGTATGTTTGGCTTTCTTTCCTGTGTGCTTAGTGATCTAGTGCAGTGCTTCCCAAAACTTTTAGACCCACAACCCACTTTTTAGAACAACAGACTTTTAGGACCTGCCTAGCTTAATTGGAAAGGAGGCCGGCAGTTTTTTTAAATGTTACTAATGCATTGTGTGGCAGTGCACTGCCATTTATAAACAGCAGAGTTTCCATTGAAATGGGCACAGACATATAGATTTATTGCTAAAACTATCTCGCTCACAAATGATAATGCATGGAAATCAGGTTGTTGGGTCGATTCACAAAAGGAAATTTACACTTTTGTGTAAGTTTACTATTTTTTTATAATCACAAACTATGAGTTTATAGTAAGTTTATGACTGCAGAAACACACATAAAAATACAGGCCTTTCTTATCTTTTTATGTGTGAAGTTCTCTGCCTTGACTGTGGAGTCTCTGTGGTTGTATATTTTATATTAACTTGTAGTTTGTGAATACAAAATAAAAATAGTAAACATACACAAATGTGTAAGTTAACCTTTGTGAATTTTGCCCTTAGTGAATATTTATCATTTGAGCATCAGCAAGTAACATGTCTCGATTTGAGCTTATTCTCTATTAATCCTTGCTTCCATCTTTCTTCATAATTATAAAAATAAATTGCTTCAATTTTGCTTTCCTAACTGCTGAATTAGTAGAGTTAATTTATAGGTATTCACTTGTTGTTGTGTGCTACAAACCATGGCATCCAACAGCCTTTCCTTTCTCACTCACTTTACCTGAGTAAGATTGTCACATAATTCACTTTATTTCTTTCTTCGATTACAAAGTGAGAGGAGTTTGTAATCACTAATTCTAATGTTAAACAAAAAAAAAATGAGCAGCAATTTGCCAGAAGACATAGCCTAATGTTTGACCTTGGTCTTTGAAGCAAATGTGACAAGATAAATGCATAATTGAAAGACATCTTTATTTATTGCGTGGACATTTACAAGCCACCAAAAATAGGCTCATGACACACCAGTGGGTAAAGACCCACAGTTTGGGAAACGGTGATCTAGTGGGTTAATTATTATGGTTTCCTTTGAAGTTATACTTGTGTTTGGATGGATGCAATATATTTTAATACATTTCTGGGTGCCAGAAAGTTTATTCTAACAATTTTATAAGTGCTGTTCTTCTGAGGATTTGGCCTCGCAGTATACAGACTGGGATGAGGTCATGAAAGAAATTCTAATTTTTCCGTGAAATTGACAGTGATTAGGAGTATTGTTATGTGCACTAAATCGTCTTAGATTTTAGTACCCTGTTTTTCTATTACATGCTTTTTGGAAGCTGCATCATGCAATCTACTCTTTAAAGGATGCCTTTGTGGTTTCTGTGACTTGTTGGCCATTGTTTTCAAATATCTCCTTGCACAGAAAAGTGGCATTTCAGGTATTTGGCAACAAATGCCCTATCAGGATACTGTCATTTTTAAAGGGTAATTAAAAATATATTTAACTCAATATGTTGGGTTAACGAGTTTTCTAGAGGTATATTTCCACAAAAGCTAAAATCTGTTTCACTACAACACAAACAAGAACTGGTCGAACTGTTGTCACCATTTTTGATATTTTGTAAGAAGCTGGGTCACATGCAAAGCATCTTTTGTAAATTAATCCTAAAAGAGACACCCTTACACTCTGCCAAAATAATTTGAGTATGCTTTCTGTTGTTTGCACTAATCAGTACGAAGCTGCATTTGTCCAGCTTTTCTCTGCTTAATTACAGTCATTTTATTGTCCAGTCTGTCCCACTTTATGCATGACTCTCCACCAACTGACTAGATTTAGCAATCTTCTTTAATTTAATTTGGCATCTGTTTAATCAGGCAGGCTGTGAAAATAATTATTTTGTTTCTGCACAACACAATGCGGGTTTTAATTGCTCTCTAAATCAGATGTTGAATTTGCCTCTGATGTTTAGTTGCTGATCAAGTTCTAGAATCGTTTGGACAAAAAAGACTATTTTCTTGTGGAATCATGTAAGAAATGTACAATTGATTGTAAATGCGATGAGTCTACTTATAAAATATATATATAAATGTGTGGCGGTGACTTAATGCACATACCTGGTATTTGCCAGTGATAATATGTAAGCTCCGAAATGGTTTTCCCTTGATGACAACGTGTATGAAGAGAACTGAATGCTAGCAGAGACGACGCTGGTAATTCATATTATAAATATGATGCTTTGAAATAGCACAAATGCTGTACTGCCTTAAGTGATATCTTTTATACTAGCATATGACAAAGGACTGTTTCATGCTGATGTGCCGAATAATGACTACAAGTATGCCTTCGTGTACGTAGCATGAAAGAATGCGCTATTCCAAAATGCTTTGTGGCACAAATTTGTGGCGCCGAACCTACATAAAGAAGTTTGAAAAAGATAACACAAACACACATACTTTTCAATTATTGATTTGCGAATCAGGCTTTTATTACAGGGACTTCGATGTAGGTTCAGGGGGTGGGCCGATGCCAGATTTTTAGGCTAAACCATGTCTATGTAAAGGTTTTCAACGAGGGTTCATTTTATGCATATTTATCTGAAGCCAACATTCTCTCTGCATTTCAATTTGTTAAAAGTATAATGGGCATACTTAGCCATTGATACGAGCGATGCTCTTACTGGTGTGAGAAATTGGGAGCCTCATGGCATACAATACTGTTGTTTTTTAACTATTGATACATAATTAGCAACCATAGCTATCCTTAGTTTAGAAAACTGTAAGAGCCCTCTTGGTGCAGCAGGGTGAGGCGTGCCTCCTTTCAGCTGTCTACTTTGTGAAATGTTCCAAATATCCCACCATTAACTTACACTTATGTTGTATAACCAGCCCACCCTTCTCACAGTGATGCCAGGTGACTGGTTCCTCATTCCTGTCCACCTTCTGTGTTTTTATACACTGAAGTGAGCACCCCAGCCACAGCTAGAAGCCACCGGCCCTGTGACCAAGACTATGATGGCAGCCTGGATTACATTGCCAAGCCCACAAAGTCTTCAGCTACAGCCACTCCCTGCCCCACCCTGGATTGTGGTGGTGACCAGACGGAAACACCAGGCCCACCCAGCCCACTGCCAGCTGTTTCCCACTCCCTAACTTGAACTGTGAAGGATCCCTCCCATGCTCCTACTGGGTGCTCCATGAGATGAAGTCTTGTCCTGTTCTTTATTTCCAGTTATTGAACCTATTCTAGAATTCCATCCCAACCAGGCGGGACTCTCCTATGGAACATTAGTAGATGCAGAAACGCTAGCCTGAACGGCTTTTACCATACAAATACTAGTGTTGGGGAAATCGGGTAATCTCTTCATACAATCAATAGGTCACAATTTCCTGATTTGTCTCAGCTAGACCTACTTTGTTAAAACGTCTTGCAGTTAGTCTCTGTTGAGTACTAAAACTGTAGTTGAAAGCTTTTTCATGTAAAAACCGTTTTTTATTAGTAAATCAATTTGTCAAGAAACTGAAATATGTGCCTGAATTGACATGCCTCTCTGCCTTGCAAAATGAAAATAAAGAATCTAAAAAGAATACTTTTGCATGCAGCAATGAAACACATAATATCTAGCAGCGGTGTATGAGGTGTACAGTATGGGGAAAACACCAGTTATAGAACTTGATGTTTGGTATTGTTGCTTATAACACACCATCCTTCTAGAGTTCTATACAAATTAAGAGATATGTGGCAATGGCAGCATGGGCAAACTGACGATAGGAACAATTCATGGTCAACCAGAGAAACAGCACACTATTCACGAAATAGTAAAATAATGTGCTTTCCAAGAATATTCCACCAGAAAGGTGTTACAGTGAGAAATGCTGTTTCCTTACCTCTGAGAGTAGTATTACTTAGGAAAGTGCATCAGTAGAATTTTCAGGGAATTTGTGTTATGTCCCCTGCAGAGAAGTCTGCGGTGGGGTATGGCATATATTGTTACCTCAACTTGTAAGCTGACACGCCGTGACCTCTTCATAAAGTTATGTTTGCATGTGTAGATCTCCTCATGTGTAGATATACATCTACACCTAGATGTAAATCTCTATAGGGATGAAGCTCACTATTTCCATATGTAGATTTACTCCTAGCTGTAGGCTTGAGGGTCACCACCCCCCTCAAAAGATGGAGCAGAGACACCTATGACTGAATTTAATACCAAATAGGTACTATTTGTAACTTTTTGCCTGTGTGTTGAGATCTCTGACGCAGGGGTGGAGATCTCCCTTTAATCAAATCAATCACATCAAGTTTTATAAAGCACAGCTGCTACTCACCTGTAATGGTCTCAAGGCATTAATGGGGTTTGTCCTCTGAGCTTCAGTTGAAGAGCCAGGTTTTAAGTTCCTTCCTGAAATGAGATAGCGATGTTGACTGCCTAAGGTCCAGTTCTTTGCAATGAGGTAGGTGAAGGATCTTCCACCAGCTGAGGCCTTATGAATGTGGGCTACGGTGGCTAGTACATGTTGAGCGGAGAGATCGGGTGGGGAGTAGAAGGTGATGCGGTGGTTGTGGTAGGTGGGCCCTAGGTCATGAGGGCCTTGTAAGTGTGTAAGAGGAGCTTGAAGTGAATTTGTTTCTTGATGGGAAACCAGTGGAGGTCTCTTAGGTGACTGAAGATATGTTAGCAGCGGGGATTGTCCACGATGACTCTGGCAAAGACATTTTGGATGTAACAGGAAATGTTAAGGAAATGTACTACAAAATATGATTTTGTTTTTTATTTAAAAATGATGTAACACATTTCACAAACTCCTATTCACCTGTGAGTTCCACAGTAACAAGGGACAAAAAAGGAGAGCTGCTCAATATCTTTCAGGTATGGTCTGATTCCCCAGTTTTCGAAACATGCCATTATTGTGCCGCTTCTTAGGAAACCACAACTGGATCCTACAAAACTGGAAAGCTTTATACCCGTGTTGGTGTTTCCCTTTGTTTCCACAGTGTCCAAAAATGATGTAAACCTACAACTCACTACTTTCATCGGGGCGGGACACCCCTCCTACATAAGTCTCAATCATGTTTTGGGCCACAGTACAGCACTGACTCATCATTTTTGCTTGCCTCTAAGACAATCCTGCAGGTGGCGGACAAAGGAGCTCTGCTGCTGCTGAACCTCAGTGCTGCCTTTGACACAGTGTCCCACAGCCACCTTCTTGAATAGCTGTGAAATTGTGGGATTGGTGAGAAGGCTTTGTTGTGGTTTGCCTTCTTTCTTCAGACATGCACCTTTCAGGTGGCTCCAAGACCTTGTTGCTGCAAGGCCTTCCCACTTTGGCATGGGGTATCCCAGGGCTCTTCTTTAAGCCCTACTCTTTTCAATTTGTATATGTTCCCCTGGCCAATATCATTAAGTATTGCGGCTTTAACATCATATCGTACGCTGATGATAGGCAGCTAATTATCACCCTTTCTCAGGATGCTGATAACACAGTGGGTGTTTTAAGATCATGCCTGTCGGAGGTCGCTGCGTCGATGAGCTTCAGTTGCCTTGAGCTGAATGCCAGGAAAACTGAGGTTTTCATCTTCGGCAAGCAGCCTTCGGCTTGGTCCTCAGCCTGGTGGCCTGACTCGCTGGGTCCTCTACCTGTCCCTACACCTAAAGCCAAGAAGTAGGCATCTGGTTTAACTCAAGACTTTCATTTGACAACCAAAATACCAGCCTTTTGGGTCAATGTCTTGGGATTTTAAGTACCTTTAAAAGATCATAGACTTCTTCCAGAAGCAGCTAGAAAGACAGTATTACAGTCTTTAGAGGTGTCTTAACTGAAGTGCTACTGAAATTACTGGGAAAGGCCCATATGGCCTCTGTGCTGTCGCAATTGCATAGGCTTCCTCTAAAGGATAGGGTCTCCTTCAAAGCTATGTGCTTCTGCCCCATAATTATGAAGGCCCACGTTATCTGCTTTTGCTAGTTAAACCACACATTCCTAGAAGAAATTTGAGATCAGTTGTAGCTTCTCTGGCCTGTATCCCTACCTTTAAAAAGGTGCTCACCAGAGGTGGTTCCTTTTGTGTCCTTGCCGCTAAAATGTGGAACTCTCTCTCCTTATCACTTAGGCAGGAAACCTCTGCGATAGCTTTCCGGAAGAATCTGAAAACCTGGTTCTTTAGGCACATCTAACCTCGCACCTTTGTGGCCTTTTTGTTCTGAAATCTTGGAGCGAATCCTAGAGCTGGGACACCTCTTGTGATGTAGCCATGCGCTCTATAAGTCACATCATAATTATTATTATTAACACACCTGCACTATTTTCGTTTTAATTTAAATTATTTTTTAAATAAAAATAACAATTCTCATTTATGTTGAATGTGTCAATTTTGGTTGCACGTTATGTATTTTATTTGTATTTACAATAAACTATATTGAAATTGTATGTGTATGAAAGAAATACCATTTAAAAAGTAATGAACATTAAAATTTAAATGAAGTTTATAGAATTATTTGATTTATTTTATAAGTTTTACTTTTTGGTTTGTGTTATTGCACCCTGCTATTGATTTCAAAGGAAGCGTTTTTCAGAACTGATTTGATTTAGTGAGTTTTGAGGATTTATAATGCTTGTTGTTCATCACCAATGAGGGACCATGAAGCTGAAAAATTACTCAATGCTACGAAAACACTCCAACTAGAAAAAGGATAATGGAAAGTACCTATTTAAATATCTTCTAAATGGCCATGGTTTTAATGCCTTCTCGAATTTTAAGGTTCATGATCTGCTTACGATTCAAGGGTACCAAATTCCCTTCCTTTACATATATAGAGAAAGCATGACCACCAAATGTTTGGCAGAACTTTGGGAACAACAAGAAGTTTATTCTGTAATCCAAGCAATCACGACCGCTGATAGCAAAACAAATAAGCACTTATAGTTGAGCTAGTTGGTGAAAAGATAATTCTATGTGCCAAACACGAGGACTTAAAGAGAATGCAAGATTTTACTGGCAGCTAATGTAGGGAATTCAAAGATGGAGTTGTCTGATCTTGCATCTTTAGTTGGAGTACAAACATGGCTGCATTTTTCAGTGTAAATTGGAATCTTTGTACATAGTAATTTATAAGGTGAAGACAGATGGAATTACAGACTCCCAGCGGTGATGAAAGAAAGGTATTTATAATAATCTGAACCTTAGGGGAGAAAAATATCTATCTATCTATTTATCTATCTTTCTTTCTATTTATCAATCTCCTGGTGGAGGTCACCAGTAGGTAGTTAAGTTAGGACCATGTTTCCATAGAAAAGATGTTTTTTGACTTGCCTATATCTGTGGCACCGTTAGACGAATCTTCACAAAAGTTTCCAAAACGAGTGTTGCCGTGATTTGTGTTGTGCATGGAAGTTTTCGAGGTGATCTATGAAGCGGGGACCAAGAAGAAGGGGCTGTCAAAAAAGTTGTTTCCCATGTTAATTCCCATAGCTTTCGGTATGCAGATCGATCGTTTGATCATTTGATGTAAATCCATCCAGTAGTTTTGGAGATATTCAAGGGTGAATACATTTGTATAACTTTGGCTGTCGTTAATTCTCGAAATATTTTTTGAGAATTTTTTCGCGAATAAGAGTGCGAAAATGAAGTGTAGCAATTGGCTGACGGCAACCTGACTTGAAAGTTGCAAACACCATTTTATTTAATGGGACATGGTCCTTGGGGGGTGAAAATTCAAGTGGCTTAAGGGGTCAGGGTGAAGGTACCCCGACCCCATGGGTGTGTATAGGTGTGTTTTAAGGGCAGATTATAGGTTTAATATAATTTTGCATCACGGCGTCTGATATTCATGAACTTCTGCAAATTATTCACAAAATATTCATGATTATGGAAAAATTTGAAAGAAAAACTACAGATTAATCCATACATTAATTCATTCACGCACTCGGAGGCTCGGGCGCCAACTCACGCACCCACTCACACTCCCTCACCCACTCACAGATCCACTGATAGAGACACGCCCTGTGGCCAACCTGCGTTGTGCACAGCAAAATGCCATGTGTGCGTGGCGAGGGTTGGAATAATGTATAATAATTAAAATTGCTTTACGTTAAACCATAGAAATTCCCTGAATAAAACAAAGGTTACAGTGACATTATAGATGGGTTCTCAATGTACTCGTACAAAACCAGAGAAATTCAGCAGTTTTAGAGTTCTTCCAAGTAACTATAAGTCGTGTCCTAAGGTAACTATAACTTGCACCTTATGATATTGCATATAACATAAAATGACAGACTTAATATTAGGATGCTATCAAATAATTGCTTCTTTGTTATCAAACACTTTACCAACTCTAGTCCATTTCAATAATCTATTAATGTTGCAGACATCACTAAAAGTTCTGCATCCAATATATATTTTCATTGGTCACAATAGGCAATTCTTATCATTGCTGCCAGCACATGGAAAGTGATGCACACTAAACTCCACAGCACAATCAAATATAATCATGCTTCTTCTCGATATAATTTGGCCTTTTATTTCTCCCATTTTCTGAAAACCTTTGCAATTGTTTCAAATGCCACTTGTTCCATTTTTGTTTCATATCCCTAACCCCACTGCTTGAACAGCAACGCTCATTTTCCTTCGACTGTACTGAAACTAAGAATACATTGGAACTTGATTGATACAAATACCACTTGAGTACAACCATGGCACACTGAACCAATATATCAGGAAAATGTGAGAAATGTTCAGGCTTTTCTCCTTTCAACGTTTGATAGTGCCCGAGTCATGATGTGTGGTGCCACAGGGCATCTCATAATTTGTGTTCTGAGGGATCTTTTTTACAAATCATTATCCAGTACGTTAATCCCGTTGATTAAACTAAAACAATTAGATTAGTGTTGTGTCCTCTTGATATGGCAACCCTAACATGTCGTGAAAGACTAGCATTGGTCACTACATATTCAGCTGAAATAGATCATTTCTAGAGTGCCAGCAACATCCCTATGTTAATAAATCATCCATGGAATCCAATCAGTTGCACAAAACATTGGCATAGGACAAGGACGTGAAATCCACAGAGATAAACGATTATAAATCCTGCACATAGTATTTATCTTGTGATATGTTCATCCAGGTTCAAGTCACCTGAAATTGGACGTTGGATGCGACTTCCCTCGTGAGGCTCCATTTTCTTAAATTGGTTCCACCAGGTCTCGCCTATGTCTGATCAAACGTTATTAATTATAGTTTGCTAGAGAAACCAAAGATGGGCAGGGGAGATAACTAATTTGATCTCGACACATCAGGTGAAAGCTTTTTAAATTACTCGGGCCATTGAAGCCACCTGCTTGCATAAATGCTGAGGGCCTGGGTTTCAGGACTCATCCGTGCATTACAGTGTTAACACTGCGCCTGTATTTTTCTCATTTCTCCAGGGCAAACCACTAATTAATGGATACAATTCACAGCTGATTAGCTGTCGTTTCTTCAGTAATTACACACTCATGGTGACAGAGAAAATGATTTCTTATCCTGTTCTATGCACTTTATATTTTGTAATTAATAACTTAAAAAAGTGCTTTTTGTCTATGCTTTTTTTTCATAGGAACGTCGAATAAGCAAACTGTAATCTAAAACCTGCTTATTGTTACTTGTTTGGTAACTACACTTGTACAAACCTCAGCCACAAATTATCATGCTCATATGTAGTCTGACGTCTTGAAGTGATGGCAACATAGGTTAGGCTCTTTCAGTAGAATTTGTGTGCTTCTTGAATTATGCAATGTTTAAAATGCAATATTTTTTCATTTTCTGAGGTTAAATATTGCTTTTGTACATCTGACCTTTAATTCAGTGTTAACCCCATCAGGTTTTTGTTTTTAAATTCTAGGAATGTACTTGAAGTGAATTCTTTTCAGGTGTATGCGAAAATTGCTTACACGTGTGACATGAGATATATTTAGCTCCTATATAGAGTAACTTTTATTATCTATGGTATAACTCATACAAAAATGAGAACACAGGCGGCCGACCCGTGGATAAAACTTCTTATTCAAGAAGGAAATATTCAACTTCTAACAGTGTCTCAGCGGCAAACAATGCCGCAAAACTCTGTATTATGCGAAATAAAAAAAATCTATTGATATGCAAAATTCTGGAAATGCATAGGATCACGCCAGAGTGGGATAAATGTTGCACGGGTCTTTATTTCTTCTGTCAAATAGGACTTATTTGAGATGTCTTTGACATATAACATGCCATAATGTCAATTTCTATGTCATTACATTTTTTCATTGAAAAATACATGGTTCTAATGCAACTCGTCTGTGGATTGTTCCTTTCGAAATCTGCAGAGGGAACCAATCTCACCATCCCCTTCTCAGTTTTGCTCTGACCCTCTACATTTTCTCTTTCTACCTGAGTTGATTGGCATGCAGTTCCATCTGCCTTATCTGCAGTTCTCACGTGTGGGGACTGAACTTGGATAGACAATGTTAATGAATCCTGTAAAGGGACTTGACAGATGACCTACTTAGCCTTCTTAAGTGTTGCTTGTCACCTTGCCCATCCCTGTTGTCTGTTAAGGTTTGAATGTCCAAAGTATGAAATGCATAATTGACTTTACAAATTGTTTAACAACTCTTCCTTTGTTCTGTCAGACCCATCTGTGTAGTGATAAGTTGTGCTTTGTTAAAAAAAAAAAAAAAAAAAAAAAAAACAAGCAGGTATTGAGAACCTTGTGCATGACAAATCCCCTTCATTAAGGGTTTCATTCTTGAATGTCAATTCGTTGCCGGTGTTTAAATTATTATAATGCAACACAAAATATAAAAGCTTTCCCTAAAAATTCTACTTATGTTGCAGTGCCTACTCATTTAGAATGCCAGTTAGATCAGGTTGAGTACTTTTGTTCACAGAATGCAAATTCATAACTTGATCTGTAGAATGTGAGAATTAAACGCCTACAACGCTCACTTTCCAATTTTGGAAACTACTACACCATTGTGTAGTAAGATATTGCCTGAACATTTTTGGCCACTCAAAATAAACTCGGCCAACCGAAGTATGACTTGGCAGCACCATCTACATCAATGAAAAAAATGTGTAACCATTAATTATGAAAACAAAAGATTGTTCCAGTTGTAGAAAGATACCATTTCTAATATAGAAAGGCTTTAGATAAAGGTAATGCTTTAGTGTTTTTTTTCTTTGAATGTCCCCTGCATACATCTTTCAATATTTACAGAAGTGAATGCCGAACATCAACCTCGGCTTCTGCATTGTCTTTCAATGTTATCAATACGTTTCGCTTCCGGGTATAGTCTTCTCATTGCAAGAATATTTCTGCATGTCTATGAATTGTAACTATCCAATATATCTCTTGGAATGATTCTCTTTATGACCAATAGAAACAGCATTGAATTGTATTTCCTTTGCTTCATATTTATAATTCCCCATCTTACCTAAAGGTCTTTGTATTGTCTTTTATATGTAGAATTAGAGTGTCCTAAAGATATTTGATGGGAATGACTCGAAATGTCATCATAAATTAATGACATTTAAAAGTCCACTGGCAGTGCCGAGGTCCTCAATGGTGCAAACTGAAACCAGGAAGGTCACTAAATGACACTGAGCTTTGTGTGTAATCTGCAGGACACAGGATAAATCTCAGAACATTGATTGGACCTTTTATCCATGCTGGTTGATGGGTACAATTTCACAAGTGGAAGACTATCTCTATACAGAGTCAAAGAAACTTAGTGCATTGATTCAATAAACAATGAATTTGTTAGCACAGACCAATATATAAGGGTTTGAAAGTGGGGAAGTTGAAAACATAGTACACCACCTATCATTTGCTGACCCACACATTTATAATTCCTAAAGCTGTCATATTTAGCAGAAGACTTGTGCTGAAGAAGCCGGGAGTGTGAAAATATGATGCTTAGAACATGATTTCTCTTGAACTCCCAAGCTAACAACCAGATGTATTTGATGAATTACAATGTTGTCACCCGAGGCTGCTGTCTGTCACAGTTGTTGGCTTATAATTATGTCAAGAGCTCTTCTGTACTGACTACTTTGCGTGTATTCCCTTTTGTGTCAGCACTTTATTGTGATATCTGAATGTATGTAGCTTTTCCCTTCTAATAGGTTACTCAGTGTTTTCCAAGGGATGTGCACATGGCTTAGAGGCTTATACATGCAATTTGTTTGCATCTGAATAGTTGTTGGTTAGCTGCTGAGTGAATTGAGAGGACTCTGGGAGAGGTGCAGTCAGAAGATTTACTCCAAGCAAAATATTCAAAAAGCACTAAGAAACATTGATCACCTGTAGATCACTCCTTGTGATAAGTTGTGCTTTTAAAAAAAGAAAAAAAAAAAAAAAAAGCAAGCAGGTATTGGGAACCTTGTGCATGACAAATCCCCTTCATTAAGGGTTTCAGTCTTGACAGTCAATTCGTTGCTGGTGTTTAAATTATTATAATGAAACACAAAATATAAAAGCTTTCCCTAAAAATTCTACTTCTATGTTGCAGTGCTTACTCACTTACAATGCCAGTTAGACCTGTTTGAGTACTTTTGTTCACAGAATGCAAATTCATAACTTGATCTGTAGAATGTGAGAATTAAATGCCTACGACGCTCCCTTTCCAGTTTCGGAAACTACAAGAAAACCTCAAACTGATATCTGAAAATATTGGCCTTGGAACCGATAGGACCACGTCACTTATCAAAACTAGAAAAAAACATGTTTTCTATTATTTCAAGAATATCAGAGGGCTCGCGGCTGCCTTTCTCCGGTGCCATATCAGAAGGAGAAAGGGAAAACTGAAGTTGTGGATGAATTGTCTCTTAGATCCATTGTCTTTGTTGATGCTTGATGACTGAATCGTATATTAAATATCAGTCAGAGTTGCTCTTGATTTTAACTCTGTCCAGTACAACCCCACAGGAAAGTAATAAATATAAGGGATCATGATTTGCTAGAGTGTTGGCAAGGAGCACTGAAACATCCCCAGGGGTCATGTACAATTTAATTGCCAGTGCCTCTTTACATACAAGTTCTCTATGTGAAAAACTAACAGTTTTTATTTAACATCTAAAAAGCTGTTTTTTTGTTGTTTTTTTTGTTTTTTAACAAACATAATTATTTAGTGAGACAAAGGTGGTGTATTGTCTAACAGTACCAAATGTCATTTCATTGAACTCTTTGGTTATAACCAGAAAACATAAGAAGCTTAAATCCACACAAGAACATATTAAAATATATTATCAAAAAAGGATATACCTCTCCCAGTAAATTAATGAAAATATTACGCTAGATACTTAACTCCAAAACACACTGATGTATGCAGTTTATCTGGATGACACACAGTTTTTAGACCCTAGGCATTTTGACTGAATAAGGCCGCTCTTTGAATTTATGGAAAAAGTACCTTGACCATAACATGAATTAATTTGATCTGGCACAGTTAGAAGCACAACTATAACATCATTGCTCAATCAAATGAATGGCTGGAAATGCAAATTAAGGAACTCTGGTCACAGTTTTAGATTCCACAGCCCCCCTTATATTATGATACTTGCAGGCAGGATCTCAGCAGGATTATGAACCTTCACAAGCTACACACATGAGCGATGTATGCATTTATAGGGGGATGGGCCTATAAGTGAAGATTTATAATAAATTATATTTTTAACCCTTATGGTAGGGGAAATTTACCACTATACTACACCACCCATTTATTTCAAGACCCATGGAGTATGGTGTCCGAAATGCATGGAAAGGACAATTCTGACATTTCCTCGAGCTTTGCTTGAGCTACCCTTTCCCTGTTGCATAAGTAACATGCAACAGGTGCTCATGTTTCTGAATGAAGAATGTGTATATATTTGAATGGTGCTTTAAGATTCGAATGTCACTTTTAAAATACAAATTTTAGAGTGAGGGCTGGTGTGTGCATGCTTAAATGCAATATGTGCACAAGATTGTGAATAGATTAATTTAGTGAGTGAGTGAGTGCCTGCAGAGGTATTTGATTCTCCAACATGGTTTGTGTTCCGTTCTAAATGTGTCTGGCGATGCCTATGCATTTAAGGCAGGAATCTTGCACCACTTCATGTCAACAAAATCTAACAATGGCTACTGTGCCCTCTACATTCTTATTGTTATTGATGGGTGTAATTGTTTGCATAAGTAGAAATTGTTTCCACTGTGTAAAATTATTGGTATGAAGAACTAGAAAGGGAAGCATCTGGGATAAATATGAATCCTATTGCATCAGAATTAATCTAGTTATCAGATCTTTCTTGCAACAATTGAATCCCCACAGCAATTATTTGTGGGCATTAATGTCATTTTTTAGTTGGAATGCCCCAGTTCAAATATGCTGGTTTCTCTCTGGTGACTGGGTTGCCCCACCAGCTCTGAAAATAATTTCGACTTTTTATCCTATCCCTCAGCTTTGCTATGCAGTTAATGAAGATGTTTTACTTGTCATTCGTTTATAGATTTATTTTAGCTATTCTAACTACTGTCCTTGCCACTCTGGCTGAAATGGAATCTTTCATTGAATGCCAATCAAACACATTTTGACTGCAACCCCAACTTTAGGTAGTTTTCTCCAAAATAAATGTAAATGATGTGAAAGGATAGCTCTTTAACATGTGATGTGTTTCTTCAAATCACATCTGCTAAGTCCACTAGTCTTTGGAAATGTAGATTGCTTTAGCCAGAAAATCTGCTCCTTTGTAAAGCCCTGTAAATATTGTGTGAATATTATTCGATGTTTCCACTTTAATGATCATAATATCATATTCAGTCCTTCTAATTTTTTTTCTTTATAGGGTGCTGTGGCCAGGGTGAATGCCACATAGAATGCCATAGCATCTGATTGTGAGACCTTGTCCACCTCTGTCAGCCAATGTTAATGTAAGCAGCTTTTAGACATTAGGCATTCTTAAATGTAGTGCCTCCCATGCGAGAAGCCCATACGTTCAGCTCTGATCCAGGTATTTCTTGGCTATCGAGGTAATTATTGCTGGGGTATTTTACACTAATAAACCTAGTAACTGGAGTAAATATTCAAACCTGAAGTAAAAAATGCCACCTAATACAGAATTTGGGGTCAGTTTAACACAATGGTTCAGTGGTAGGCGGTAGTTTGCTTTTTCTCCAGAAAATATTGTATGCTTCATATGATTGAAGAAAATGATTTCAAAACATAACATTTCCTGAATCAATAATTAGGCATTTTCCTGTCTATTATTTTGCTGAATGTTGATCTAGCCAGTTATGGTAGTGAGACTTTGCTGAAGATAAAAGGTTTCATATTTAGTAGCAAATCAGAATTTCTTGAGATTGAACTTAATTATATTTTTCATGCAGTCAGCTTTGTAATCAGTTAGCTTAATGTAACCACATGCTTTAACATTCTTTTCAAATATTGTAGATTGCATTTGTTTAAATATTGTGAATCCGTGACATGATCTTGTACAAATGGAAAAGTAGCAGCAAAAAAAAAAAAAACAATAGCCCAAAGAGAAGATGCATTCTTAAATCTGTTATCTGACAATCAGTGGATCCCTGGACAAGATAACTGTGTTGATTACATTGTACTGAGAAATGAGATGGGTTCCTAAAGTACTCCAAGTACAATTCAAAGTGAAATAAAGGGGGTATTTCGAAAAGGGGTTATTTGTCGTATGAAAGGAACTCTATTTGGACAAATTAGTCTCTCCTTATTCAAACCAAGATTGTGGCTTTCTATGAAGAACCTTCCCCATCATTTAAATACCAGAAAACATAATAAAACCAAGATGAACATTTGTATGATTGTCAGGTCTATCTGAGTCTTTTTTTTTTTCTTTTCTTTTCCCTCTGAATGTATTTACGTATATTTTCATGTAGGACAAACCTAGCTAAAAGGCAGCACTGTGCTGTGCAATGGCGAAGGCAGAGATTCAATCAAAAAGTGATCCTAAACAGGGACGTTGATTTCTGGGTGTGGAGTCCACTATGTGAGCATGTAAATGAAAATATGTTGGTTATTCTATGTAGTCTGATTGGACATTTGATGATTGGTGTAACTATATATTTTTTGTTGGGTGTTTTTTTTATGAATCCTTTACTAGATTGAACCTATGACAGAAGAGCAAAGCCTGTTTTATTTGTTTTGTAATTTGTTTAGGGAGTATGTTACTAATGTTTCACCTTGCAAAGCAAGCATATGCTTTTGTGTTGTTCACGTAAAACTAAATGAAGATTTATTGATTCACTAAATTGTGGGTTTGCAACAAGGAACCTTTTGCCTAATATTGCTATGTCGTATTTTGAGTTGTGGTGCTGGAAGGTTGTCAGCTTTTTAAGTAGTTGAGCGTTTACAAGTCTGGCTTGACAGCACAGCTGTTGTCAACATTATGCAATCAACAGAAAGAGTTTTCCGGAGTACTTCTAAGGGAGGGGTATTGGCTCCACCTACAAGTTGATTACCCCGAGAATAAGATTTGATTGGGCAAACGTCATGTGCCTCCATGGAAAGAGTTATTGTATTGCACTTTTTGCATTGTGGAAAAGCTTCTGCTCAACACAAAAGGACTGGTGTGGTAATGGTGATTGACTAATCTCTGATCGGATTATGGTTTACATGTTATGGCAAAGGCAGTATGTCTGAGGTATTTACTGTGAAAAACATAAGTGTGAATCAATAGATCTTTAAAGACTGATTGTTATTGCACTGTTAAAGATTATAGACCAGTCTTTCATTATATTACATTTCACAAGTTAATGGGCTAGACCAGGGTTTTGTTCTTGGGTATCCCCACTGACATTACTTGGGGGAAGATTGGCATTGTGAGAATCCTTTCTAGGACATCTTAGGAGGGTTTGCTTATTAATTTGCCAGCTGTAATTTTCGACATATTTATAATTTTAGAATTGTATGGCTTATGGTTGTTATGTGGGAAAGCTTATGTACGTATACAAGGCTTGGTGGAATGCAAATTGACTTGCTGTATTGGGAACATTATGTCAAGTTCCACATGTCTGATGTATGTATTATGAAACATTACTGGCTTCTCATTTTGAAAAAGGTGTTTTAATGCCAATGGCCACATAATGGTGAATCATTATTCCACCATGCTAAATAGTGAACAAGGGTATTTTCTTGTTGGAAGCTGACAGATTCCCTTGATATGGATGGGGTTTTGTGTTTATTACTTCCTGTTGACAAACCCTGTGGGTAGAAGATTTACAGTGTGATCATTAATGCTAGACCATCTTAGGGTGGCCTGGCATGTTTAATTGTTTGCCGTGCCCTTATAATGAAAAATAATAATTAAAAAATGCATGCTTAGATATGCATGCAAATACCAATATAGAGGGGCTTTAAAATCTTCCATCTTCTGTGGGTGGTGTTTTTCAAGTGTGATTCACAATGCTTCCATACGTCATAGCAAATAGCATGTAGAAATGGGTCTGCACCTGTCGGCTGTTGGCTTATTTTCCTTTGAGTGACCGCATTTGGCCTGTTCACATAGCACATCTGTCTAAAATGAGTGCACTTCAGATCCTGGGCAGGTGGGACAGTCATGTAATAATCTTCTTTTATGAGTCCGTTTTCATTACATTCTTTTTCTTTTTTCTAATTTATTTGTTTGTTAGAGCATACTGCAGCTCACCTGACAATCATATTGGGCTTTTTCTTGCCTCTCATTTCAATGCGTGTGAGTTGCATCTCACATAGTCACTTTTTCTTACCCAGGTGACTCTTTTGTGAATACTATTGCCATAGTCTATCATTGTTTTGCCATTCCAAAGTGGCCAACATGTTGCTTCTAAATGTGATGACGATGTGGGATCTTTAAAACAATGGTACATTGCACACTACATTATAATCTTTCTGTAGCAAGACAAAAGAATGCTGCTATACTGAATAATTGTTTTTATTGCAAGCATACACCTGCTTGTTCAGGCGGGCACTGTTTTCTTTTTTCTACTTTTGGTCTTCATTTATTTGGCTTTTTTTCTGTTCAATTTGTGTTTTGGTTTTACTGTGGTTGGGTAATTGACTGAATGCAAGATTGAGTCAGTTGATGAATGTCAGCATGAGTGCAACGATGAGTGACACAGTGCATATAGAATCATTTATTGAATGTCTAAGCTTGCCAGTGACTGCATAGACATTTTCACTTATTAACCAGGACTTTTGGCATCACCAATGCTTGTATTTAACTTACTTTTATAAGAACATTGGAATGTTGGGAGCTTTATTGGAGACAATTGAGTGCTCAGGGCTTTTACTGGCTGGTAAAAGCCTGGAGCATCAACATTCCAATGTTCTTTGCTCACAGCAACAACTGTGAACAAAGGCCTCATGGAGCTCGAGGGGATTTTAATCCCCTGGGCTCTGTGAGGACTTTGTTTTATTTATTAGAGCATTCTGCCCTGTAGTGACAGAATGTTCTAATAACCGTATAGAATTTCAGTAGCTGGGCTATACCAGCAATTAAAGTTCCATTGCCTAAAGGCCATTGCCTCAGCTCAGGCATTAACACTGGAGCAGGCCTTTAATGGCCGGTATAGCCCGCCACGGCGGGGTCTAAGGCTATATTATCTATGGATTGCTTGTACAATGTTTCCGTCTCAGGCATATTTATGTATGTAAGCATCTGGCAAGGCACACAACCTAAACATCCCACTCATACACCATCTGCTCAATAAGTAAGTCCCATCATATCTGCACAATTTAGATTAGGACAGGAACTCAATACTCCTAAAACAGCATACACAAAAAAAACGAGGGCAGTCTACAGTAGTTAACTTGGAACAATGTGGTAAGACACTGGACTGTTAAAAACTACTATATGAGAATCCCAGCAGCAGAATATATGCCAACAAAACAGCGACCTCTAAGATTTAAATATAAAGAAAAAAAATAAGGATTGTAGATTTTGGACGTTACTTAGCCATACTGCAGTGATTAAGCTAACTCGCTGCCACCATCTTTGTAGTGCTGCAAAAGATCTCAATATATCTTGCTCTAAAAGGCTTGCAAGGCAACGTTCTAATTCCTCAGTTTCTAAAATATACGAATCCATTTTTTGGTCTTTTTTTCCTTCGATGTTTCATTAAATAAAATATGACTGGGTTAAGTCATTGGTTGCTAGTTTTCTCAAGGTTCACTAATCTTATGGCTGTAATGTTAGGAAATGCAGAAACATGTTGAACAATTTTGTATTCGGCTGCTACATTTTATTTAGTCAGTGAATATTGCCGGATCTGCGAGCTACTTCCGTTGTGAATCCTACAATTGTAGATGCCCTGGTGTACAATGCTGCCTGTCGTTTTGAATAAATAAATCCGAGTGTGTAATTTGAAAAGATCTGCTTCGGCCCCAATCCAACCTAAATCTGTTTTTCCTTACAGTTTGCTAATAACAGTAACTACATGAACATGGCAGATGCTAACAACGCATTTCTTGTGGCAAATGAGGTAGGTTATCTTCTATCTGTTTGTATGTTCTGCTGTTTGCTTAACTGGTTTTTCAAACCTTGACCGGATAAATAATGATTTTCTCTGTATTCATCGACTACAAAGTACACGACTTTAATAGGAAAACGTACTGATCTGACATATCTCCATTACCAGGCAATTTAGTTGCCCACAAGTGTCCTGATAGCATAGCATGCCTATTGGAGCACATCATCCTTTAAAAAGCATAAAATGAAAGAAAGGTACTTGCGTGGGTATATGCCTTTCCAGGGGTCTGCATGCTACTGTGAAATAAAGTTAAATTAATTCTTTCTGGGGATGTATTTATTTTCTATGTGGGAAAGACGCCATGTATTGTATCATTAGAAACCCACATTCATTAACATTGCAAAGAGGATCGAGAATTAAGAGGAAAGTGCAGTGTAGTAGCAGGGACAAGCATTCAAGACACAGATTATTGATGGGCTCAATTGCGTGGAGCAGGGGAAAATATTTAGCTTCCTGCTTATGAGGATGAGCAGATACAGTCACTGTGTTATGGCCTTTCCCCTTACAAAGCCTCTTGTCAGGCATTTTATAGACTCAACACATGCATTGAAATGGTCAACATCTCCAGATGGGGTAATGTCGTTCGCTCAGTCTTTCTGGCAGTAGTCAATTCAAATTTAAAAATTGCAGTTAATACATAAAAACTCACTAAGAATTAAGTTTGTTCAGGGCAAATTGATGTAAATGTTCTTATTTTTCAAAAGATTTGTGCCACAGATAGGAAGGAGGGTGAGGTAGTCCATGCTAGCTTGGACGTAGAGACCGATCATGGCAGCCATCCCCATAGTTGTTCTTGTTGTGGCAGAATGGATAAGCATTGCATGACCCCCAGCAGCAGCAATATGCTACGGTGGTTGCTGGGACCAGTGGTTCCATAGCCTTTGGTGAAGGTTTGCGTAAGAGTTGTTTGTTTTCTCACTCTTTAACTAACAAGACTCCATCTATAAGAGAATACTCTTTGGCAGAGGCACTTGAGTAATTGGCGATAAGGAACACAATAGCCATTCGTTAGAGCAACGTGATGTTTCATGCTGTAGAAAAAAATCCCTACATTTGTTTCAAATGCTGATGAAAGCTGGGCCTGCCAGCAGCTGCTAAGAGACAATTTAATTCCAGCTGTGATAATTCACCGTGTCAGACATTGGCTGTTATGTGTTGATACAACAGTCCTCCAGATTTGCATTTTTATCAAAAGGAACAAACGCCTTTTACGATTTCAATACAGATGGCTTTTAGCAATTTAAACACTTAAAAACTACATACTGACAAAAATGCCAATAGCTATCACACGATGTGGATTGTTAATACAAAGTCCAATATCGTAGAGTATTCTTTAGTACAAGGTACTATCTCATGAAAACAAAATGTTGTTTGCCTGTATCGTTGGAATGTTCATTTTATTATCACGAACATAATATTTTTATTCCTTTCTTATTCCTACAGAAGCAGCCCTGGTTTGAGGACTGTTTCAAGGTATTTTATATTTATAAATGTATTTTTCGTATAATCAGATCTGCATTGCACATTGTAACTTGAAATAATGAAACATTTGAAATGAAATATGTATTTAAATGTATATGTGTCACCTAAAATCGCAAAGGCAACAAGGACGTTATAGTTAGGCTGACATTTTAAACGTACAAAACCATAGAAATTTGCCAGTTAGTTACCTCAACAAACTATAACTCCTGCCCTAAGGTAACTCAAACTCGCCCTGTGCACAATTTTTTGAAATCAAATTTTTTACTGCAATTATTAGATTTATATTATCAATTAGATTATCAAAGATGTCATGAGTGCTGTAGTTTGTAAGATAATTAGCAGTGCAAGGCGAGTGCACGAGTTATAGTTACGTTAGGGCACACGTTATAGTTAGTTGAGGTAACTAACTATAACTGGTGAATTTCTATGGTTGTGTATGTTTAAAATGTCAGCCTAACTATAACGTCCCTGTAACCTTTGGTTTTTTAAAAGTAAATTTCTATGCTTTTTAAATTCTATTTCCTAACTATAACATCCTTGCAAACTTTTTCATTACTATATGTTAATCCAGCAACCGCTGCACACAGCCTTCAGCAGTGCACAGTGGCAGTTGACCACCGGGCCCGGGTTTCTGGTGCCAGTGCCCTGTAAGCACCCAACGTTGCACTGTGCACAGCCTTCACCCATGCGCAGCAAAGGTTGCCAGTAAGACCTGACCTGCAGCCAGACCCTGCGACCAACCCAGTAGCCACCCAACACCATGCTGTGCATGGCCCTTTGGGCTTGTGGAACAGGAGTTGGCCACAGTCTCACTGGGTGTGAGAGGGTGTTTCTGTGGGTGAAAGTGGCTGTGAGAGTGTCTGGGTGTGAGAGTGTGTACATCAGCATTTTAGTGGGTGTATCAGTGTGTGCATGGGTCTGTGAGTGGGTGAGGGAGGGTCTGAATGAGGCTGTGAGTGGGTCTGTGGACGGGTGCCTGAGTGAGTGGGTGTTTGACAGAGAATTTGATTGAAGGAGAGAAAGGGAGAGAGATATCAAGTTTTTTAGGTTTTGATGTATGATATACTTAGAATGAGATATTTCTGCATAATTTTTAAAAAATGTATCTGCCATTTTTAAAAGTTTTAGATAATGTGTAGTTTTAAAAAACTGCTCAATGTGAAGGTCTGCGACCTTCACACTGAGCTACTGCTTCCAGACAGTAGCTCCTGTGACTGCCAATTTCTTTTGGAAAATTTTGTGAATATGCATAAAGCGGCACCAAAAATAGGCAAGCAAAATCAGCTTTTTTCTATAGAAGCTAGGTCCTAACTATAATTACCTACTGACGACAGCTAGTAGGTTAAAGATATATATATATATATATATATATATATATATATCTATATATATATCGTATTCCTGACTCATGAACGAGCTACCCACTGAAAAATGTGAAACTGAATCAAGGCTGATTTAAATGTGCTCCTATATTTAGGCATTAATGAAAAAGTACACCTGCAGGGCTGTGACTGTACCTCTATTCCTGTTTGCTTGTTTTAAAACAACATATTTAAATGTGATTTGATATATAATAGTCCCGTGTATGTTTTAAAGCGAAAATATAACATGGAATGATGGTAACGTTTACTAATTACAGTAAAGTAGGTTTCAGGCAGCATTGCAACCATATACGTATTTCAAACTAATTTATCTTTGGGCGCTACAATCGCGTTGATGGAGTCTTTAGGAGCCCTAAATATTTATTGAAATAATGTGTCAAGTGTTAATTACAGTGGTAATGAAAACAGCTAAATACCACATAACAAGAATGAGTGTTTATCCGTATTGTTAATGTGATATGTTAGATTTCATTAAGCAGTAATGGGGTAGCAAATGAGTCACAAATTACTGTTGCATCTGTTACAAGACCACATTAGTGCCAAAAAAACAGCACAGGCAGCCACAGGTTATCTTCTTCAGAAAACGAATTCTCCTCGAGCCCTCTATCCTTTTCCTGTGAAAGCGAAATTAGTTTTTTTTTTCAAAGGGCATAAAATCGTCTTTTTAATGGAGCACTAACAAGGAGAAACACGAGTAGACAGAAGGCGCTCCCTGGAACCGCACATAAAAGCAGTGCCTAAAAAGTTTATTTTATATTGAAACTGTAGGCAATGCAAAAGGTCTGACCTCATTTCTGGTGGAAAACCAGTAACGACAGCTGATAGGTTGTTAATGCAATCACGTGTTTTTGAGCAATTCAGTTTCTATGTCCTCGCAAATGCTTTTGAACTTATATCATCATTACCCGTTTGACGGATGGCAATTTACAAACAATGAGATCTTTCACTAAACCTATAATTTCTAAATTAACAAGGATGATGTCAATATTTGGAACAATTTAAAACGAGAGCTGCATCGCCCCTCTCGCATGTTAAATTAGTGTAGAGATGAGACATTTCATGAATAATAGAACAATGGAAAATTAAGAGCTCCTTTGAAGACCATGGAATGTGTCGGTAATAATGGCTGGTGTAGGCCTTCCAGTTCCACATTCCAATTTTTGTCTATCTGCTTCTTCTGTTTTAATTTACCATCAATCCTCAGTACATGCAATTTATTGATAGTCTTGTAGCCCTTCTTCCTTTGGTTATATTGTTTAAGGCTCTCTCTCTTGTTACAGGCTCTTGTGGTCAGGGCTTTTAACAGCAGGAGTAGCCCTCAGCAAGAGGTTATATTACTTTTAAACACTATAGGCATTCCCGTTCCTTCTACATGTATATGACAGGTTGCAGAAGAAAGGCAAATGGGGTCAGACCTGTCAGATCATACTTGCTGTATACAAAGGCAGTTATTGATTTGTGGATCCCCGTTTTCCAGATGCTTGAACATGAAAACACATTTATACATACTTTTTATAATTAATAAAAAGAGCCATAATGCTTCTATGTGATTGAACCAACTAATAAGAGGCTAAACTACGTCACTTAACCCAAAACTCTGGGGCTAATTTTTATGAAGTGTAGAATTTCAATTGAGGCTCATTTGAGTATGCCAGGTTATTTGTTTGATCTTATGATTTTTGTCAATGTTATAGACCAATGAAAGCTATTTGTATAATCCCAAATTAGTATTTTCCTTAAATAGCTTTAAAATTGTATTTCTCAAAGTTCTGAGGTGTGGGCTCTCAGCAAAAACACTATATTATTGAAAATATTTATTGAACAGTTTCATTATTAATAATTTGTAAGCCATTTACTGCCCAGCAAAAGCTCATGTGGGACTTAAGTCCATAGATAGAAAATTAGGACTTTGGTGGACTCGGGTTGCCATAATCGATGGTCAGGATATACTTGGATCCCCCTTTGACAGCTGGCATCAAATATGTTTGTTCATACACCAAACCCCAGAAGGAACATGTCACCCAAAATGAACCACTTTAGTATGTAACAGTACATAAGTGGAAAACTCTCATTTCACTCCAATAATGGGTACATAAAATTAATCTGGTATTTAATCAAGATGTCTAAATCACTTTGTTCTCATTGTGTTGTTTACTTCGACAATAGAGTTGGTCTGCCTACTAAATTATAATATGCCTTGCAAAGCAGTGTTCACAATGAAGCTTTGTAGTAATTGGCACTTCACAATGTGTGTGTCTTTGTTGATATCGCCAATATTAAAAATATCAGGTGGTTTTGGAGGTACTGATGATACTAGCTATGTCATCTTGGCAGAAGGCACAAGGAACAGCCTCCTCTTTCTCAGGGCCAACCCACTGATATGTTACAGGCCCTATTGATATTACAGCTTATTTCCACTAGAATGCACATTGGAAAAAGAAGACCCTTGCCTCATTCTGTCACTCAATCAAAGATCTCGAATTTCCATATCAGTAAACCCAAGGGTCAGAAGATAAGATAGTAAAGGATTGCTAGACATCAATTATCTTTAACTTGACTGGTATGCAGCTTCCCCATTCTGAACCTTAGTCTGACAACAGCACAGTCCTTCACAGATATAATTCAGGTATAAAGTGTTTCATTATGTTTGTGTACCCTGTTAAAAAAACATCCCTTTCACCCAAAAAGTTTTGAAATGGAAGAATAGGAAATCTATGTTAAAAACCTGAACCAAAATGGATACTTTCACTTACAATGATGCCAAAGGAGAAAGTCCTAACAATGATTAGAAAGTATTGCCCCATGTATATGAAAAACACAATTTTGAAATTATGAACTCTTTGAAATATTCCTTATGTCTTAGCAGGAGTCCATGCAGATTTCCTTAATAAGTTTATCTTTTTTTTGCTCCAGACATGCAAAATCGTTATGTAAACTGTATGCTTAGACCAACATCTGTGTTTTTTGACTATTGATATCAACAGGAGGTTAATATGCAGAGTTAAAAAAAATTGCAGAAAGGTAGAAGCCTTTTTTCCACAATGTCTGCCTTAATTGCTATTAAAAGGGCATATGCAAAATTAACTTAAAGTATTTTACTAGCTTTACTTAAATGCCACTATAAAGCGTATGTATAATCTAATCCCTCTGGAGTGACAGTTTGTACAAAGCAAATTACTCTGTCACTTGTATTGTAGTACTGTCATTTAGCATCAATATGTTCTTCTGTCCCAGATTTGTTGGAGGACTGTTCGGCTGTCTTTTCTGCTCTCTCTCTCGCTCTCTTTGCTTCTCACTTGCAGTTACCAAACTGTTGTTTCTCAGGGTTCTATAGAGCCTGAGATTGGATTATGAGACTGTTGCTTCAAATGTAGGAAGCAGTCTTTCTACTTGGCCAATTCTAACTGCAGTTAGTCATTATCTAATTTGATCCATGCCTAGGCTACAACAGTGACATGGGACCACATCTTTAAAAACGTAAAACGTAGTGTTGCAAGAAAGTGCTGCCAGTTTTAATATAGAAGTACTCACTATAGTCCTAATACGCTTGAGGATGCTTGCTGTCATGTTTGTTTAACAAAACAGATCAATGCATACGTTCTCAAACTCTGCAAAATCATATCTTAATCCCGACCTCGTGACATGGGCATTGAGAATGAGGGTCTTGAAATGCAACCTGCATAGACCTTTGGGGTGAGAGTACAGTTAAATGCTGACCAACTTAATAATTTATAAAGCAGACAGCACAATAAGTGATGGATGAAATACTTGAATTAATCTCAGCCAGTTGAAATTATTCTGAGCAGGAAGAATAGAAACACACAAATATACTGGAAACATGTTTAGTGTGTAAATGGAATAGATGTTTAGCCCATTGTAACAGCAAGAAGATGCATATTGTGTATTGCTATTCATCCTCTAAATATTTTTGGTTAATGAGGGTGACCTGTCTATTTGTCTCCCTATTGTTATTTCATAGATGTCTCTTAATAAATATCGCCACATTGCACAGTATTCACACCTCAAGTAAAAATCTCTTCTCCTCTAAAATAAAATATTGAAGGCAATGTTTGAAAACAATCCGAGAAAGAAACATAGTATGCACATCTTCATCTTGGGAGGGGTCCCAGCTTGTCTCAAGTCCCCTGTCGCTTGTCAGCTCCTCAAGTTGCACCTAGAACAAAATTTGCCCTTAGGAGTGTGCCAAAAGATATAGTGAGAGCCTTGCCAGGTAAACCTCTTTTATATAGGTACATGCCAGGCTCTCATCTCAATCATCCTACCCCCAATTACATGAGCTTGCACAGGTAACAGTCAATACAAACTCGAGTCGGGTATCTTTCTTGCTTACAAAAGGGAAGAAAAAAATCATATATAAGAATGGAAAAAATCATATATAAAAATGAACCCATAAAAGACCTGATCTTAAAAATTCACTCCCTCAAACAAGTTGCTGGAGAAACCCAGCCTAAAGATGTCAACAGACTTCTATTCCTTGCCACACATTTTATGGAGCCAAAGAAACATTGGCGTGCTCTTTGCTTGAATATCCATAAGCGGCATAGCTGAATGGACCCTGCTCTGCCCTCCAGATTCCTCCCGATCTTATCCTATGTGAGACAAGCATCATTGGCACATTTGCAGAGTATTGGCTGTGCAAATGCTGTTTTGTGAATGCGGATCCTGTTCACAGCATAATAGCAGAGTGTTGGAGTTTTTCAGTTGTTGGTCAGCTGTTGTAGAATTAAGTTTTCAGTAGAGATGTGCATGTGAAAATATAAGTAAGACCTATAGCTTCTTTACACTTAATGTGCTTATTTTTTACATCCCCCTAGACATTCCACACCCCAAGCCTTGGGGATGAAGAGTTTGAGATTCCACCCATAACCCCACCTCCTGACTCAGACCCTACACTTGCGCTAACAGATATGCTGCTGCCATTGCAAGGTCTTGGTGATCAATTACCTACACATGGAAATGAGTTTACACCCCAGTTTCCACCACAAAGCTTGGATCTGCCATCAATTACAATATCTCGAAATCTGTTGGAGCAAGAAGGAGTACTCCATAATAATGGTTTGCCAATGGTAGGCAGATATTTGATTGATTTATAATGACTGTGATATGACATTATTTCATGAATTAAAGCTTCAGATGACATCTGTATGTTGTGCTGTCTTGCAATGTATTCATTTTTCCAAATCTGTAAGATTTTAACTTGGGTTATGCAAACTGTTATGTATGCTTGAATCATTTGCGAGTTTCCCATGATGTGAAATTCTCAAAATGCATAAAATTTTGCATTAGGTACCATCTTGTGCCATTTTTTAGGTTCAGCGCTCGGGCTCTGACATGTTGTAATCTATCTTTGGGCTTTTAACCACGCCCACCACACGCCCATCACTGTCACTCGTTCGTGGGCTTGCCTTTAAAAACTCCTTTGTTATCATTGGTAAATGGTTTATGTTTTACCCTACCTGGAGCATTTTATTTACTGCTTTTGCCATCGACCCTGTTACATGAATAACTGCACATTTGCTGATACGTTTGACTGAGAGCGAACTTCTTTTTCCTTTTGTCTCTCTCCTTCTCGCTCATGCTCAAGGTGGCCATGGCGTTTTGAATTAACTTGCTTATGTCAACTGTTTCACTTTTCATTTTCAATTTATGTGGCAAGAAAGTCCAGTTAGAAATTTACAATGCTAATACCTCTTAACTCGAACAAACGCGAGACCCATTGCATTGCAAATGCTTGTTTTACTTGCATGAGTCTTGTTTGACCAGACGAGGTCTCAGTGGGAAACATTGTGTTAAAACCAGCCTCCTGCCATAACCTCAAGTAAGTGTTTTTTTCCACAAAGCATTACTTTGCGTGAAATACCAAGCCACATATCTAGCCATTCACATAACATCACGTTTTTCCAAATTTGTCACAATAAAATCATACACTTTTGCACACCCCTTGTTTAACTGGTGCCAATATAAATAGGCTGTGCATCAAATTCATCTTCTGTTTTCCATATTTCAACAGGCTTCAAGGGTAAAACCTAGATTCTGACTTTGGCAGTAAATTAATTTTAGAACTGAGTTCATCTGATTTGAGTTCAGATAGTGTGTTGGCTCTTGAGAAGCAAAATAGGTTGAGTATGGCCTTGCTAATTCTGTCTCGCAGGGTTGTTAGCAAATGTTGGCTCTTCTGCTTATGAAGATCTACAAATTATGGGGCAACAAATGACATATGTGGATACATCATCCATATAAATCTTTAATCAGTCATTTAAAGGCTAGTGATCATGGGGGGGAAATTATATGATATGATATAGAATGTTTAGTGTCCTGGTGAGTTACTTTACCATAAGCTGTTCTGCCCACTCCAACTATGAGATGTCAAATTGGGTTTTCAATATCTATAAACATTGTGCATGGACCAAAAAATACATAGCTTTTAAGAAAACAAATGGATTGTCCTTTATTTAAAAACATGCATCTTTTCACTTGTCATCAATTTAATTAGCATTGCTTCCATTAAATCAAACAAAGTATGAAATCAAAGACTTTCAGTTGGTGCATGCAAATATGTCCACAATATAATAATTGTCTTGGAATGCACTTCATTTATTTGGTATTGACTTCATTAGACATAGTTCACAAACATAAAAAGTGGAAAGATACCATTCAGCCAGTCAAAAGTATTGTAAAGATGCTATTCTTCAGAGAAGGGCCAAACACAAGAAGAGGAAGCTAAGCTATAGAATAGAATGAACCGAGAGCAAGTAGTAAAGCCAACCAACGGTACGCACTGAAGGGGCTCTAAGCCCATTGTAAGGTATGGGTATGACCCACAAGAAGCGTTTGCCTTTAGACAGGTAAAAGCTATTTGGCAGGAGAAACCTGAGAAGGATGTAAATATGAGAAACTGTGCTTCCTGCCACACTAGTCTGCATTTCACATGTTGCACAAACCGGATGCAGAAAATGATCTGCACATAGCAAATTATGCTCTGTATACATTTCTTCTCTTCAATATGCTCAATGATCTACGAGCCCAAAAAGTGAAAATGGGTGCATTGAGGAAGTGAAATACAGACTGGATGGTGTAAAAAGGCAATTGGAAGCCTGGATCTTGAGAGTGACATCCTTAGAGACCCAGTTCCTGCCACATTCGAATGACCATTTTTTATCCTAAGACTTTCCAAACGTGTTTATTCGCCCCAGTGATTCACCTGGGACAAGAAGTGGAACATGTGGAGAACGTGAATTACTACAATTACGATTCTGGGACTTTACCCACCAATTAGACTGAAGATAATGAACGATTGTTGCTTAATTATCTGCAAATTACTGTTCAGCATGATAATTCTGAAATGCCTTTAGAAATTTGACGGGCACACAGAGTTGCTACTGTGGGGACAGGCGCAATTTTTGCAGAATTGTGGAGCCCTTCTTAACACGTGGATGTGTTGCATCAAAAAATAAGACTTGTCACTCCATGACCATATGACCATGATGATCTTAGATGTACAGCGCAAGAAAGGAGAAGCACACTATTATTAATAAAAAGTTTATTGCTAAGAACAGTAAAGCATCACTCAGGTTTCCTGCACTTTTGAGGATTATCTTTGATGGTAAAACCTAAACTCACTTCACCCGGGAATTCCTTCCTCAATAAATGTATTTGTAAAAGAAGATGAGAAACTAATTGATTGGTCAGCTGTTGCCCTGTGTAATTAGCACAGCTATACCTTTAAGGAAGTTTCTTGTAAAAATGAGCTTCATTATTTAGTTATGAAAGAAATTACTGAAAACGTTTCAAATCTGCAAAATCAATGTATTCTGTTGAATTGTATAAACCAGATGATTTCTAAGGTTTGTGAATTAATAACAGAACTCTAAACTTGATTCATTCTTGTCCATCTCTTGACATTCTGACACATTTTGAAAATTGGAAGCCATCTTGTTTGAAGCCATATTGTTTCCACCTGACGTAACACATTCCCATTGTCCATAGTTGCATATTCTAAGGTTAATCAAATGGCTTTCTATGTCTGTCTGTTAGAAAGGTATAGCATTATTTTTTAAATTGTCTGTAATATGGGTACCAGAGGTGTAGCTTGGTTGCGAAGATTAGTTAAGTGTGATTTTCAAGTTTTCCAAAAACCATGCTGGCATATCTTGTTGAAATATGTTATAAGAGAGGCTGTGGCCAAATGGAGTTTAAGGGGTTGTGGAAAGTGAGTGGAGTGCAGATTGCAAGCGATACTTAAAACACACTATTTAAAAAATAAAAATAACCACCAGTTTTTAACACCTTCAATACAGTGTGTGGAACAATGTGTGTTTGTGTGTGGAACTGAAAATGCCAGGTGAAATCCGACAAACTTCTCACCATATTCTACTGAAAGCACCTGTGCCCCACTGTTTATTAGAAAATAGATTTGTTAGGGGCTGTAACACCCAAAGAACCCCCTCACCCCAAAAGCTGCGCCTCAGATGCCTACGCTCAATCCTTCTGAAATATGTTGAGAAAGTAATCAATAACAGCCCGCGTTCTACTCAAATACCAGCTGTTCATTTAAGTAGGGGTAATTCTTAATATGAAGCCCACAAATCCAACTAATGTTCCTGCAAGACAGACTCTATGTTTACCCATAATGCATTTATATTTTGTCCTGGAAGTGCACAACACTGAATTAACTTTGTACGCTTGGAAAAGCAAATCTGTCCCACGTTTTATTTGAAGTGGTGTTAAATGCCAGACTGGTGGCTGTTTATTAATACTTAAATTGTTCTGTAATCTCATCATTCTGTATAGGGCCTTCCATTTTGACCATAAAAGCATTTTAACAGCAATAAAATTATAGCTAAAAAAGTAATGTTGGCTATGAAATTTCATTTCACGGTCAATTAAATTTATTATAACTGAAATGATTAAAACGTGGCAGGAAAGTAACTCGTAACGCAAATGTATATTTGGAAAATAAGCCCATTATACGGTAATATTTGAATAGTATGATTTGAATGCTTCAACGATAATGGTGCATTAGGCACGTGTAAACTAACTGAGGAGCCTGGCAGTAAACTGAGAGAAAGGAAGAAAGAAAAAGAAACAAATGGAGAAGGGAAGAAAGAACAGAATACGATAACACGTTTACTTATCTGCGTTTACATATGGTGTTAGTAATTAGGAAGTAACATCCAAGAGAAGTAGCTTTGATTAAATGTCACAAGTTTAAAAAAATCAATGTTAAAACCGTGAAATGTACTGGGACAGAACTATGATTAATACGGAGCCTTTTTCGCTTTGTTCTCTGCACTACCCGACATGTTCACCTATAAACTTGAATGGAGAATTGCTTGAGGCAGGAGTAAAAATAGGTTATGTCAAGGTTTTCCTATGTCTCCCTTAGGGTACGATGCTGGCTAGCTTGCATCCTCATGCTTTTCCTCCATTCTCGTAATATATTTCCCATAGGAATGCAGTTAAAATATAATAGTACTTTGTGTTATTGCTATGTGGCTGCTACAAGGCTCAGTAGTGTGAGGGCAAGGTGATTAACATTAGTATGCATACAACTTCACATTTCAAGAATACCAGATTCTTCAATAACAGTATGGTTAAAATAGTTCTCCGGACAGCAAATTACACCCCTAACTTGTTTGGCTTCAACACGTTTTAGTTTATTTTTTATTTTTATTGATTGTTTGTCGGGAATAACTCATCGCTGCTTACCATACAAAGCGGCAGAATAAAAATAGGCAGTTAAATTAGTTGGTGCCTTTTTTCTGTATATATTCGCTAAATGTATTCCACACAAACACATCTTCAACACAGAATATAACATAATCTGAAAGAATGGTGAGCCTTGTGGTCCTGATGGAAGATATATTTTTATCCTATCCTGATACGCTCAAATTCATAAAGCACTTGTAAGTGGAAAGCTACAGTAAAAACATTTCTCTTCGAGACTTTTTAGATGATCATCTCAAAATTATTTTGATCTACAAAAGATGGCAATTCTGTGCAACTGCTGCTCGTGCTCCAGAGGGTTCTTCCTTTAACACCCCTCTGTAATCTGCCCAGCCTGCTGAGTAGCATTGACATCGGCAGTACATCAATTTCAGAAAGTGGATTATTTTTACTAGACAGCTATTGTGACATATTGGGTCAGTCATAAATGAAAGATATTCATGCAAGCATGCAATACTTGTAATGAAGTCTCACTCTGACCTTCTGTATGATTGATTCTGTAATTTAGTTTTCTCAGGCAGTGCCTGAAATGAAATGAAATCATGTTGAACAAGTTTTGAATACCCACAGTGCACCAGGAGAAGAAAAATCTGCAGCCCCAGAGGCTTGAGAGAGTGCAGCTGAACGATTTATCTCAACGCTATTATAGCCTTTGCCAGCATTCAACATTTCTTTTTTTTTCTTATTTGGCTTAAGTACTTAATTCTGTAGGTAGCTGTAAATGGGAAAATAAAATACTGTTCAGATTTAAAATGACAGGACAGGAGTATGTGCAAGGGACTGATAAAATATCTTGAATAGAACTGACCTTTCATGTAGCTGAACGTTACTGGGAGATTCATCCTCATAATTACCATATAGATTATTTTTATTTCTTTACTGCAATGAAACATTTCGGAGAGCAGCAGTGCTGATTGAATGAAAATTGAACTTGTTAACATTCTTTTCAGCTTAGCCTGTTGTACATAACAGAAGGTTAGCTTTGATGAATTTTGAAATTCTCTTTCTTCCCTCTATCTCGGAAAGAGAAAAGTAATTGTCTGTCTTTTTTGCCTTTATCAGTTGCTTTCCTCTTTCCGACAAAAATAGACACAAGTCTAAAAGAGAGACAAAGAAATGCACCTTCTTATTAAAATGCATAGGTCTTAAAGTAAGGTTATGAATTTTAGATACCAGTTTAATGTGTTTTACGTTCATATATCAATTCTTTCACCGGTTACAACAATGGTAGCAGATGCAGCAAGGAGCCTAGGAGTCTAGTTTAAAAATATGTTCGAGAATGTATCTCTATTTTGCTTTCCAGTGCTGGGTGTTCTGAAAATTTCCAGTGACTTTAACCCTTAACATGTTCAAACCCAATATGATTAAATCACTTAAATTACAAATGTTGATTTGATATACTGCGATATTTCATCTCTGACAAAACTGCTCTTTCAGAAGAAGTTATGCAATTCCCTGGAAAAATAGAATACTTAGTACTTTATGTTCACGTTTTATCTCATTTCGAGGGGAGTGCTTTCAATTAACATACAGTTTCTGCAATGTTGTTTAAAGTGTTGCAGATAAAACTGTTATTTCATGCTCCATTAATGTGCCTAATGGATGGAACATACTATTAAAACGTGCACTTAAAATTTATGAAGATGTTTATAGCTATAGTTTATAAGGAGAAATGCAAGTTATTTTTATGGCCATAAACGTTCATTGGGTTATTGGCTACTTTTAAAGGTTTTGTTTTTCTTATGTATACAGAGGTGGCTGTCATTCAAATACATACATATATATATATATATATATATATCACATAGAAAAATAATATTTATAAGTGCATGCCTATGTGAAAGCTATGTCTTTTTGCCATGTGGTAAGGCAGCATGACTGCTGTTCTGCATTGCTAAAAGTTAGTACAGTGAAGTGGAATGGCGTACAGTAGTGTAGAGGAATGGAGTGTCGTAGAGTGATTTAGAGCAGTACAGTTATAGGTGTAAGTAACAAAGGTGTCTATAGAGACAGCAGATAGGGTATTAAAAACATAAATAAGAAGCTGAATGCCTGTGTTAAAAGTAGGAATGCACATTGCACATCCAGGAATAATACCAAAACGCTTATAAAAAAGTAATGCATTGCAGATGGAGAGGAGTAACAAAGACCAGTAAGAACACATGTACTTGGCCCTTGCTCCAGGGTGGTGATAATGTAAAAAAAGAAAGGAACCCCACTAGGGCTAAGCAATTGAAAGATTGCAAATAGGAGTGATAGTGAAAACAACTAAGGTTATGCTGTGGGTGGGTTGAAAGCCCACTGAATTGTCATTAAAACATCTTTCAGCACATTTGCTGTGTAGTCAGGATTTAAAAAACAGAAGATAGATTATTAGCTAAAAATGCACTTACTTGTCAGTGTGCAATATGGTTGTCCATTATAATTCATATTGAAAAAGAAATTCATATCCATCTGGCCAAGGGCAAAGCTAAACGCAATCATGTTGTATGTAGTTTTTTTGCATGATTTAGGAAAAAACCTTTCTTTCTCTCCAATGACCCCATATCTGTGTGACCTAATCCCGAGAATAAAATGTAATGAAAGATTGGTTTAGAATGTTGGAGTTCACAAGGACAGACTGAGAAATAAAGATGTGTGATCTACAGTTCCCTGTCTGGCCTAGTCATTCAGCAGGTGCCAGGCTGGGGAGGATGTTACAACTAGTAATGAGATAGGGGATAGTAACCCGAAGAAGAAAGTGCTTTCAGGGACAGTTTGCCATGGTCCAAGAAAACCGCTTGTGCGTGTCACTTGTCCCTTTGTTAAAGGGCTGAGTCAACAGCGTATGTGGAGTCAAAGCGCAGCTTCAGCTGGGTGTGAAGCATGTGAATGGAAAGAGAGCTTCACGGAAGTCTATGCATCATTGGTCAAGAAACCACGACCAAGATCCTACACAAGGCTACTGCACTCACACATAAAATAAAGTTATACATTGTATGGAGTGTTAACGCTAGAGGCAGATACAACCAGGTTTATAAAGCACAGTTAATGAAAATTATCAGGTGTCAAATAATGCTGAAAGACAGATGTCAACCAGATGTAAGAAAATGTAAGCTCAAGTGTAAAAAGAATAAAATAGATAACTTACCAAGCCCAATAACCAGAGTCCTCATGCCCCAGTTGATGGTGGTCCCAAGAGAAGTGCCTAGGATTGTGCTAACGTAGGGGTCCATAACTACACCATCCAGAAACTTGACAATAAGGCCATCAAGGATAACCCAGAGGCCAGCCCATCGCAAGACCATGACATGAATGGAACTGATTCTGATCCGGTCAGAGAGGCTGGGGAGAGCACTGATTTCCATAAATTCCATACTTGTCTGCAATGCTGTTGCCCTCCTGAAACCACCTTTCAAAACCGTCAAAAAGTAAACTATTGGTGATAGATGGACTTCCTGCCTGATATAGTTGATGCACTTAGAGACTGATAACTGGAAGATTATCAAATTTCTCAAAAATCTTGCTGGTGATGGTGTGGGAAAAGTCATAAAGAAAATGTCGAGAACTGATGAGGAAATTACTTACCATCAGATTAAGAATGTGTTGAATTTCAAGTTCAATCTTGTACCAAACATTGACTGTGAACAATATATTTTCAGTCAAGAACGTCAAAGAGTTGGTGAAACAATTGATAAGATTGTGTAAGACTCAACACAAATCAAACATTGTAAGTTTAATAAATTTAATGATGAAGAAGCCACGCGGCTTAAAGTGGATGGATGCTTGTTTGATTCATTCAGATGACAAATGCTGAGAGAATCTTAGTCAGAACCGAGTGTTGGTGGCTGCCAGAACTGAGCTTGCTTATAGATAAGATGCCAACATGGAGGCTGGAGGTGCTCAGAACGAGTCAGTCATGTGTGTGAAAAGTAATTTGAAACAAAAGGCTGATAGACACAATGTGATGTCTACATGCAAAAATTCGTTGTTTTTCAGAAGTGGATTTGCCTTTCCACATGAAGGAACATGTCACGCCATTGATCAGATATGCAAAGGCTGTGGTAAAGAGAACCATTTTGTGACATTGTGCAGAACGAAGAAAAAAGTATGTGTGTCATGCTGTGAAGACAAAATAGCCACCAGAATGTTCAGTAGCATTTGTGCACCCACAAGGCCAAGCGGCAACATCAGTTGAGGCAATAGATACTAAACGAAGTTGATAGTCTTCTAAATCATTGTCACACAGTTCTTCTGCCTGAATATTAAATGAAAGTAAAGAAAGTGATTGTGTCATGTCAGAGCTTATCTCAGAAAAATATGCACGTTGGACTGGTTGCCTGTGAGGAGAAAAATCAGACAATGAAAAGTCGACATGTCAAAGAAAAGACTTCATACAAACACTGTCCAAAGATTACATTGAAAATAAATTGATGTTCAATAGCTTTCATTATTGATAGTGGTGCATCAATAAACATAATGCCTGAAAAAAAATACAAAGAACTTTCTCCATTACTGGTGCTTACGCCATCAAAGACTGAAGTGTACACTTGACCTGCATTGACATCAATGAAGAGCCGAGGTTTGCTTATAGGAACAATGAAACATAAGACAACTAAAGTACAAGTGCCAATCCATGTGCTTCAAGGTACAGTGGCAAGTGTCTGCTTGCTCGGCTTCAAATGACTGCTGACAGGGGACTGATTTCGGTGAATTACAACATGAAGGTTCATCATGAAATAGTCATTAAATTTCTTTCATTGTTTCATGGTTTTTGGAAATGTAAAGGCTTTGAAAGTAATGCTGCATATTAATGAGACAGTGGGTGAAGAGGGACTTATCAATGAAACACGAGAGCCTCAATCCTGTGGGGGAAATGTGGTGTTGTCTGTGAATGCATACCTTTCCTAGGAATGATTCGAGTTAGAAAAAAATACTTCTTTAGCTATAAAAGTATTTTTACTTACCTTCCTGTTATTTACTACAAACAACTTTGATATTTACAAGTTACCCTTCAGCAAGATTTCATACCCTGAAGCAAATCAGCATTATTACATGCCAATGAGGAAAAAAAGAAAAGAACAAAAAAGCTATGAGCAACTTGTAAATTCAAAACAGCTTTACTTTCTCATGGGGCAACGTTTGGCTTGTAAATTAATGTGAAAGTACCATGATCTTTTAATCAAAGCACCTTATTGATCACAATAACCAATTTCTTCATTGAGCTGGGTGTTCTACATTTTCACTTTTTAAAATGATCAATAGTTATTCTTATTTCCAATAATCATTGGCTTCAGTATTATTCAGCAAATGTTTAATCCACATTGACTATAATGTATATTATGACCTCACTTTGCATTTCCCAGGCACATCTCATTTTAAAAGTATGAAGAATAATGGATTTTTTCCCAAAACATCCTCTTCCTATTTGGCTATATGGTTTTTAAATTCCTTTAACCAAATAGCTGCTCTTTGACCTTGATTGAGATAGACCACTATTGGAAATATACTGTGGTCTTCTTCCATTATTATGGCTATTTATATAGAAAGTAGCATATACATTTCTTTTAACCTTCACAGTATCCTGTGACATAATGTGTAGCTTGTCAGGTGGTGCATTTCACAGTTTCCTATTCTTGGTGCTGGCTGGGTGAATTATATTCACACATGTTTTAATTCTCATTCTATTTTAAAATCTGAAGTTCAAACTGTGGCTGGATGAAGACTACAAACATCCCTAAAGGAAACGTACTGCACTCCCACTCAACCCCCGACCCCTTCAGTATCTTTATTGATAATTGTAAATCTTCTGTTGCATATTGTGAACTTCTTCCAGGGGCAACACATTTCTAAATCTGGTGCCTCCTCATTCCTGTAGGGAATTGCTCATTACATGAACTCGCATTTAACTGTAGATGTTCATGTCTTCCCAACATGCACCCACAAGATTGCCCATGTTGGCTGCCTTATTGTATGTATGACTCCTAAAGTTAAAACTGATTAAGAATTCCTGAATGGTCAATTCCTTTGTCAACTTGGCATTTTATGATAATTAACTAGCATCCCCGTTGAGTAATGTACTTCGCCACTACATTTGTTACAGTAGATGTGCGTTATGTAACCTATAAAGAACATGTCTATGCAAAATGTTACATATGTGAAACTTATTTATTTACTGTGCTTCATTTTACGGTGTTTTTGTAACTATATAGTGTTTTATTAGATGCTAATAACATGTATGAGTTTATATATATATTTGGCTGCACAGTGCTTTATTGCTGCTGCATTCTCTTTACATTATGAGTTGTGTTCACTAATCTATATCCACAACTTCCCCCCCACCCCTGAGTTCACCTTAGACTGTCCGTTCATGTCTAACACTGACAATCAAGTGCAGAAGGGAGTAGTTGGCCCAGTTGATCCAGATCCAAAGTAGGCCAGGCCCCGGACATCAGGAGTATAAAGCCTCAACTACCATGGTTGGGCTCAGTAGCCCCTTTGTGCCCTGTGGCCCTCTGAAATAGGATTTGACAGGAGCAATATTTTTTTTAAGCTCAGGAAACCTTTTTCATTTGGATTGTTAGCATGATGATACAGTATTTATGACTTGTTCAGGTAAAGGTTAATTAAGGGACAGATCGAAGAGCCTACTTAGTGCCAGGGAGCATGTCTCTCCTATTATCAAGCAATGTAATGTTAAAACAAGATAATAGAGATGCCCTGAAACCTGTGAGTAGAGCTGTCCTAACATTCCATCAACGTTATACAGAACTGGAAAAGGGCAAAAAGTAAAATGTAAAATGAGTGTTAAACAGTTGATACCAAATGTATGCAAATACATTCATCTATGCATTAATGTCCCACATCTAGATACTGTGTCAAAGTGGCTCCTTTGAATAAAATGCCTTACTAGGTTGCCTAGCAGAAACCTACATTATTTTGAAAATATCATCCATATGTCACAATCTCTCACCCCTGCTGAGGAGAACTGCAGCTGAAGGGGGAGCCTGTTATGCCTGCTTATGATGCCTCATCAGAAAGAGGCTAATTTGAGCTTCGAAAACAGACCAAATTGAATGTTATGAAAAATGAAAATGAACTAGCTGTCAGAGGCCTAGAGCACTGGCTGGCTCCTGCATGCAGAAGTATGACAGCCATCTTGGATTAGGCCTATTTGTACTATATAGAAATGAAATCACACGGTCAGGTGATATAATTGCAAATAAAATAGGTATTAACATTTATTCATTACTTAGGTGTAATTGCCCGTTATTCCTAGGTGGTACTTATTTTATTCCCAACAAGCTGTTGCTTACATTGTAGGCGTAAATACCATGATATACAGTAGGGCACTGAATGTATGATGAGCGTACCACCTGCTTATCATGCACTCCTGTTATACCATGCAGTCTGAAACAATGCAGGTAATAGCATGTGAAGCAGGCGAGGCGTGAGCCAGCAAGAGCCCATATTGATCCCTGCCTCCTTCAGCTTGTGTATCAATCATGGAGCTTTTTTTTCTCCTTTTTTTTCCTTTTTTTAAGAGAGATGGTCCCTCTTTGTGACAGAGCCAGTCTGGTGGTGATCACGTATGTGTCACCTGCACTATTCATCTTGCATGTTATACAATGTTGAGGATTTTTTTTTTTTTTTTGAAAAAGCAATGACTAATGAAACGTTAACTGTGATAATTGTGTACTATTGATATAAAATAGTGCCTCAAGCACTGCAATACTAGTACTCCATAGAAAGTGGAATGATACACCAAGCAGCCAATAGATAGCATGAAGTGAAAACGTAAGACTCCTTTTGACAAACTACCCCCTGTATATGTTAATGAGGGTTTAGATCCCCAGTGGTCAATTAACCTTTTTTCCTTATGAAACTTACCAAACAAACTCCCTGCCTGCAGCCCCTGACTTTATATAGAAGCACACCTCCTCGTTCCAAACAATAACAAGCATTTGCAATGCAATGAGTCTCATGTTTGCTCGAGTTAGAGCTATTAGGATTGTAAATTCCTAACTGGACTTCTCTTGCCACGTAAATTGAAAATTAAAAGTATAACAATTGACATAAGCAAGTCAGTTCAAAGCACCACGGTCGCGAGCGCGAATGAGAGACACAAAAGGAAATAGAAGTTTGCTCGATCAAACAATAAACGAAAAGTACAACATAGAATCAGGAACAAAAATGCATGTGAAATAAACAAGTATGTAACTGTATAACAGCAAAATGTTAATAAAAATATATAAAAAAAAAAAAAAAAGTTTGCTCGCAGTCAACTGTATCAGCAAACGTGCAATTATCCGTGTAACAGGGTCAATGGCCAAGGTGGTAAGAAGAGTGCCCAAGGGAGAGACAAATGTAAAGGATTTACCAATGATGATAAAGGGTTTTTGAAAGGCAAGCCCATGAATGAGTGATAGTGATGGGCGTGCGGTGGACGTGGTTAAAAGCACACAGATAGATTACAACATGTCAGAACGCTTGCATGCTCGACCTAAAAGCAACAAACATGTTGCCCCAGCCATCCCAGCAGTATCTCCATGCAACTGTTCATTACAATCTGGTGGCCTGTCTTTTAATTCTAGGCCAGTGTACCTGAGTGTTCAAGACAGCCAAACTGTTGTACCTCCATGCAGTGTCACCAGGAGCGCATTTAATCTTTTAATTGAAAAGTGCTCCAGTTTCCTGGGTGACCACTTGCTAGTGGGAACTTGGAACTTGCAACTCTAGCTAATAGCAGGCTGTCAAGTTCAAGTATGTTCATTCCCCAACCAAGGTGCTCAGTTTTTGCTTGCAATTAAAAGTGTGTATATGATGTCTTTTGCTGACTTTATATGTTTTAATGCCATATTCATTTTTTATGTTGGGGGTTTCATACAGCACATTTACTTTTGAATTTGGTCATGGAGGAGAGGCGGGGGCATGCTTCAATTAGACACAACTCTCTCTTTATCTTCAGCTGTTCCTCCTTGCATTTTCCCTGTAAACCACAGTGACACCACTTAGGTGTTGTGGACATTGTAGAATGATATATAAGTGATGCTTTCTGTAGTAAATATCAGTCATATAAAATACCATAAGATCTGTATGAAGGGCCTAACAATTTAAAAAACACTTACTCAGTTCTTTAGATCTGTATTGTTAACTAAATGTAGTCACCATTATTAGAGAATTTAATACATATTAAGATCTTAACCAGCTCACCTTTTCATATGTAAACCCCTTTTATGAATTGAACTGATTACTGTTTATCAATGTACATGTTTGTATATTATAGGGGAAGCAGTGTAAGAAAATGTGTTTCACTTTATTACGTTAGTTCCCTGCTCTCAGATTGAAATTCAAAAGTAATATTATTTAATAGTAGTTATTCCTGTTACCATGCTAATGTTTTAAAATTTTCCACCAAAAACTTCTTGCAGGTTGTGTGGATGCTGGTAATGGTAATGTGCTTGAAATACTTTAGGTATCTACACCGTAAGCAGCCATTCTCTTATAAGCCTGCCAGACGTCTTTCTTGTCATTTGTTTAAACATTAGTGCTAAACGTTTATTTCAATGTAAGCATTCACCCTTTCTCAGGCAAAATAAGCATGTTCACTGCAAAACCTCTTGACTGCCTTCAGCCAAACAACCAAACATTTATGGGTTGCTACATATTGCACTTTGGGTTCCCGAAACAGAAACTTTCTCAAAGGCCCTTTGTTTGGAATCCGAGATTTCACTGTCAGCTCCTCACATTTAAAGTCACCAGCCAATACCTGAAGATCACATGTTTAACATGTTGTAGTATGTTGTAACACTGTAGTTAACCTAATCAATCAGCTACACCCTTCTGATTGCCACAGAAATAACTATATAAAAATGTGACCCATAACATTTATTTTGATATTTTTAATGTAAGTTTAACTTTATCTCTTTTGATCTCAAATCATCATCACTTTTTAAGAATGCTTCTCCATTTGCATTATCATGATATAAAATGTTCCTCTGGCCTTTTAGACTTGCAAAGTCCTCATCTCCAGAGCGTATCGCACAAGTCCTCTTTTTCCCTCTTGTATTACTAAAGATTTCATCTCTCTATCTAAAGTGGGAAAAAAAGGAATTGATATACCTTGAAAAAGCTGCCCCCAGGAACCCTGAATCTGCCTTCATATTATTTAATGCGCTATGATGACTTTTCTCTAAGCATGCTATTTAATTAAATGTATTCGTTTTTTAAAGTGGGATATTAAGTAAAATAGCTAAAACCTCTCCAAAAGATGTTGGTTTAAGACATTGTTATGATGGCTCAACCGTATTCACATAACATTATTCTAATCCCCTATTTATTATGTATTCAAGAATGCTTTGATATCGGATACCACATGTTTTGTGTGCTTACATTCCAAAAAAGTACCCATAGATTCAAGTAGTAAATTGGCATTTAACATTCACATTTTTGTATTTTAGGATCTTCGACAGACACAACTTGCACAATTTCGTCAGGATCAGGCCTTGATAATGAGATCTATCGTTCATATGACTGATGCTGCTCATGCAGGAATGATGTCACCAAGTCAGCTAACCACCATAAACCAATCTCAGTTGAGTGCACAGTTGGGATTAAATTTAGGTGGGTCAAGTGTACCTCATGCCTCTCCATCGCCTCCTGCTAGCAAGTCTGCAACACCTTCCCCATCCAGTTCTATTAATGAAGAAGATGCAGAGGAATCTAACAGGGTAGGTTAAACCATGGCGCAACTTTTGTAGAACGAGGGACAGTCATAAAATATCATACTGTTAGAAAGGTTATTTCTTCTGGTCACAGCAATATACTGTTTGTATGATGTATATTTTAAATGGTAGTACTTTATACATTTAATTTGACAGATAATCCTAGCATTGTAATGCATACTGTTTTCAAGGTACAGAGTAAAGTAATGTAGTGCATTTTGTTCTACAAATTTTAAGAATGTCTCTTACAATAGTCATAGATTGCTATTTCAATGTCAACCAGTTCTGTAAATGTTCCTTACATAATTAATGTGTCTTTAAATTTGAACATATGCATGACCATTAATCTTGCATTTATGTCCAATAGAGATCCAGTTTCTGCATCTAGATCATCAGATTCTTTTGTTGAGAAAGAGAAGATAAGAAGAAAATACCACACATATATGCACATATTGTTCACTAGTTTATACTAAGCATTAATTAAAGCATTGAGCTTGGTCATGTGACACAGCACGTTATGCCTTACATTCTAATATGCGTTTTACCATCATTACCTCTGAAGCATACTAACCTATTTGTAAAAAAAAAAAAAAGCCCCAGATGACCAGACCCTTTATATCTCATTTCTACTCAAGCATCCATATAATGTTATTTTCGTAACTTGTATACATGCTAGCCAACACGTATCCAGAACTGTGGGGTTTAGAATCAATTTAATGTTTGGCAGTAGCAAGTCAGGCAGCCACTATTAAAATGAAACATAACCCATAAACATTCGCTACTTCCATCAAAGCCAATCATTGTACTAAAACGTTCAATTGAAATGCTGTTTGTAACATACAACTTCCTTTATAGTAGATAGCAGGCCAGAATGTGTCTGATTTATAGAGCAAATGTGTGCAAATCATCCGTGTACACTTTGCCACATCTAGAACAGTTAAAATTGTTTTTTGCACTTCCATTTATATGGATTGTGCCATTTGAAACTGTTGAAGCTGGTAATTAGCTCCAAATCATAACAAATTATTTCTGTCAAGATGTCCACAGATACAGATGTCATCAAACTTAGCTTTTTGTGATCGAGTGAACAGATGCTCATTATTATCAACCATGGATTCAACGATTTAAGGATACATAATTCTCATACTGACAAATTTTAAGCACTTTTGCAATATTGCTATAAATCGGATCCTAGCCATATTCCGATCATTACTATTGGTCCTCTGCAAAAAAATCTCTTATTTGTAGAAATTTGAAAACAAATTAGATTTGAATATTGCTTAAATTGCGTAATGTAGATCTGTGAAAACAACTCGACCATAGAATATCAAACTATGTCCTTACCAAATGCAGTGTCCAAGAACATTTCTAACAAAGAGTATTTTTGACAAAGTGGCTTATTTATATTCTTTAGATTTGAAAGACTTTACACCAGGTCTACCATATATGCAACCCTCTCTTCACTACCTTAAATTTCTGATGTTTTGTAGTATTTGGGTTCGAAAAATATGACATGTAACCATGAAACCTGAAGTCCCAAACAAAGATGTTACATGGTTGGACAGCTACCTTCAGGTGATGGAGTAACCGGTGTAGATATTTATTTTCCCACTGCTGCCCACTTTTGAGAAGGTCAATTTTCAGAATTGTAAAGCTTAGCAAGCTTTGTTGTAGCAAGGTACTAATAGTGGAGTGAAGACCGCACAAAAGAATCGAAACAAATAAGGTTGTAGAACTGAATATGTATAAGAACTACAAAAAAATAACCATTCTGACGATATTACATCTACTGATCAATGAAATCAGTACTCTTTCCCCATTATGCATCATTAGTAAGCAATTCCTAATTAATTATTTAATTGTGTTATCTTCCCTACCTTATGGACTGTTCTAATTCCTAAGTATACAGCATTGGGGGCAATACTAGCATTAGTCCAAGTTGTGGTATTGGCACTAGTTCTCCTGGGAACATTTTCCTACACTTTACCATATGTAGATCTCCACCCTGATTATGGAGTTTTCCTACAGTGAAGTATAGTGAAATGTAAAAAACCTTATTCAACTTGGAAAAGGTTGTTAAAATATTTTTATGTTAAATATTCATGTAGATTAGTTTTAAATATTTATTTTAAATGTAGAATAAAGATACTGCTACAGCACTCAAGTTCAAATTAAGAATTAATTTGTGTTATGCATTAATTGCATTAATAATAAAAGTGAATTCTATAATTAAAATTAATGTACTTCTATTTAACAAAATGTATTATATATAATGAATTTAAAACATGGACAGTTTTACATATATTTACATCAAATTTTTGTTTCTTTTATATCTGTGCTCATTTTAATTAATTTAACATCATTTCCTATAGGGTTTTATTGTAAGTTCCTAATGCCATTGATTTTTATGGGAGCATATTGTAGTGCCTATGGTTGCCTGACAGACTTCAACTCTAAGATGGAGTAATTTACTACTGAATTGAGTACCTTTGTAGCGTTAGTAACGTTAGAAGTGCAGTTTGGGATTAGGAAAGACCTTACTCTATTGTGGGTGGATAGACGTCCCTCCTTATATCCCTCCCTTAATCCCTCCTTAGTCCCCCTTATTTCCTCTTCCCTTTAGTAATAACTATTTCCCATTTTCCAGCCATTCCTCACTGTCCTTTTCACATTTACTAATAAATCGTATGTTTATGTACAAAGACACCACATGTTAAAAAATAATTTTATTAGTAGGGCAAATGGTATGATACCTTCCAGAAGAGCGTTTTGACTGTTTTGCATTTTGTTTAGTTTTTTTGCATTTGCGTATAAATACCCTTTTTTCCACATGGTAGAACATCATTTACCTCAATTGTGCAGCCTAATTAAGTGAAGGACATCTCTACCCAATCCCGCAACCAACCTGTAATGCTCCTGCGGACTCTTTCTACAGAATTAATTGCAATTTTTTTGAGGTAGTTGTGTGAGCAATGACAATTTCTACAAAGGTATTTTAGGTTAGCATAGTCAACCTGTTTGCTTTCCTTCTAGGGAATTGCTGAAAAAAGAGCTGCTCCAGATTCAGGCAAGAAGCCGAAGACCCCAAAGAAGAAGAAAAAGAAAGATCCCAATGAGCCACAGAAGCCGGTATCAGCATATGCACTGTTCTTCCGAGACACGCAAGCTGCCATCAAAGGGCAAAATCCTAATGCTACCTTTGGAGAGGTTTCCAAAATAGTTGCATCTATGTGGGATGGTTTGGGAGAAGAACAAAAACAGGTAATCTAAAATAAATGTATGATGTAAACATTTTGGATGCAATTAGAATGTGAGCCTTTGCCGAATACGCATGGGTTGTAGTGTGCAAGAAGGAAAATTAGTTTACATGCTGCTATCGAATAATCAGTTGTTAAAACACATGATTAAAGCTCAGTTTGATTAACTTGAATGAACTCAACAACATATAGTTTCTATTGATGGTACAGGCATGTCTTATTAGTGCATGACATTATCTATGGTATCTTCAAACCTGCCAACTCACATGGTGCCACCATGTATTACAATTATTACAGCACTCTTTGCAAGTTCACCCAATGAATACAGAAGTACACAGGAAGTGAACTCAGAAATACACTGAAAATACATGCACATTTAGGTTTTTTATTTGTATATAGTCTGCACTATTGGGGTAAATTTTATATTTATCTCACACTTCAGGACATGTGAGGGAGCTATGGGTGGCTTTGATGTGGAGGGTCATTGTGCATGCTCGGCTTTGCAGGCACTGCCATTGCTCTAAAGTTCCACTTGCTCTCTATGGCCACACCCTCTCCATAGCACATTCTTCTCCTGCTCTTTCATATCACACAGTGGGAATTCTTCCTGGTCTGTGGTAGCGTAGCACATAAATTCACAGTCAAAATCCATTTAAACTATGGCAATCAGTAGTTGACCGTATTCAAACCATAAATCATTATTATTCATACAAATAAAAATATGAAACTCCTGGGTACAATGTCTTGTATAGGAGCACGCGGGGCATCTTCAGAGAGAAGAAAGTCGTATAAATTTGACTGGCTCCCAATGGGGATAAAAACGTAAGCAGATACTTACTTGAGTGGACATACTAAATGACTAAAAGTAAAGGTGTGCAGAGGTACCCTCAAAATAAGGGTGTCAACTTCTCTAAACTCCCAAATTGCTCATGGGCGGAAGATTGTTATGAGGTGTCACTTGTGATGCCTAGAGATGATTATACAAATAATCTAGGTCATATACAGAAAGTCATTGGTCCATCTCTCCCTTCCTTGAAAATGCCCAGTTTAACTGTTAGGCAGTGGGTAATCAATAGGGGTATGGACCAGTTTACCCCAAGTCCAAAAAGAAAATCCCAAAAAATCGAGAACCCACTTTAAGGATTTTGGAGTTATTATGGTATCTCAGTTCATATTGAAGAAATAATGCATTGGATTCGCAGGTACAGTTGTGGTGCATTTATTAATTTCGTGCATTGAAGATTTCTTAAGGAATACAAGAGACAGCCGACACGTGTTTCACCCCTTTATGGTGAGTATACCTGGGGCTTTTTCAAGGCTGCAGATGACAAATAAAAATCAAATTAGAGTAATAATACTATTGAAGTTGATAGATTTAAATGTAAGTAAAGAAGTAAAAAAAATGCCACCCTTTGATTCAAAGTGGTGAATCTATGAAAGAGAAAAGATATTAGATGGTGATCATATCCAAGTGGTAGTCACATAGCCAAACCCAAAGCTGTGAAGAGGATTAAAGATCAATATTTGTAACTGTTAATCTCCAAGATTCATGCTCATTAAGGTTGTGCCAGTAGTCAAAAATAAAATGTTAAAATTATAATAAGCACTAATAGTGAGGTTGGTGCTGGCACTGAAAATTAAAGTGGCTATCGCATTGGTGTTTTGTGTGATGATGAGTTAGTTAGTAATATCTGCAAGTGTTTACGGTAGAAAGGCATCATACCAAAATGTTGTTCATTAAAGGAAGTCAATTTTTAAATCAAATAGTCTACATTGAAAAAGAAGTATCATAAATACACATTGGTCTGAGTGTTGGTGAAGTATACATATAGACAATGAGTAAGACAGAACCCACTAGCCAGTGAGATTAAATTTGTTTGTTCTCAAACGTTATTATAAGAATGCACAGTTTTATCCCGACTAACAAGAGAGAAAACACATGAGTATATTGAGGTAAGTTAAATCCTATCATGGAAATTCAGAAGAAGGCTGAAATTTATCAGATCAAGTATAACAACTAGATGAGGCATTCATTTCCTATAGTTTGCAAGGAAGTCAAGAGAGAGTACATTGTACATCAAAAGGCAGAATAGTGCATAATAAGTAAGGTCTTGATTAAAGATATTGTGCATCAATTATAGTATACCAGATAATGTATAACAGGATGAAATGGCCTATGGATGGACAATACTGTGAGTCTTAAGTCACTCTCAAATAATATCAATGTCTGATGCTATGGTAGAATGGAAAATACTCAAATGGATGACTAATCTCTTATTATTGTAAGTTAAGGCCATAAGATAGGGTATTGTCGTCGGTTTATCAGATTGGAAATGGTAAAATGTATACTCAAAAATCTGGGACCCGTTTTTTAGGGGAAGGCTAGAGCGACATCAGGAAGTTAAGCAGATCGTATGCTGCGCTTTTATTCAACAGCCCAGTAATGCAAACTGATGTTTCAATGTTGACCAGAGCAGGTTACACAAGGCGGTCATACAGATGTATTTTTTGATATGGCCCTAGAGATTTTCCGTTACCTGATTTGTGGTGAAGAGGTCCTGGGATTGATCCAACGACCAGTTACACGGCGTCCTTGGCGGCCGCCATATTAAGTGAGAGAGCCCCTTCGCGAGCGCTTCCCCTATTTTTATTGTTGGACCAAGATTAACTAAGTCCTACTTTTGTTTCCACATTTGTGTCTTTGCTCAAATACACGGCATCCTAAATGGGCGCCATATTGAGTGGGGGAAAAAAAAACCTTTGCAAGTCTTTCTCTTATTTATATTAATTATTGAACCAGAGATTATGCCAAGCTACAATGAAGGAATGTAAGTTTACGTTGGCTATATTGATCAGGCAGTATGAACAGGAGAACAACATGTGATTGAACAGGAAATGGCATAACAAAGTCCTTTCTTTTCTATCCATTTTTGTACCCACGATCAAGTACACGGCATCCTCAATGAGCACCATATTAAGTGGGAAAAGACCCCTTTACAAGTCCTTCTCTTATTTTTATTAATTATTGAGCCAAACATTGTGCCAAACTAAAAGGGGAAATGTAAGCTTACATCGGCCTTATTGATCAGGCATTCTGAACAGCAGAACAACAAAAGATAGAACAGGAAATGGCCTAATTATTTCAAATTTGTATATATAAAAAAATAAGTAGAAAGAGATGTAAGATTTTTAGCCATAGAAATATCTTTGTGTCTACAAACAGATCACATGATATCCTCAGTCTTAGCAAAAAACATAGAACAAACTGAACATCTATTGAAACAAGCGAACATGGACAAAAATATAATTGTCATCAATAGTTAATATTAGTGTAGTTCATTGATGAAGCCAGTAGTGCCATTCAGGGTTTTATTACGGCCTTGTTGTACAGTATCAAAACAAATGATAAGTTTGCTTTCATTTTGTCGCAGTTTGAGTTCAAGGATTCCTCCCCGAGGATGTTGTTTGAGTTGCATTAAGCCACAGAAAACAAAGGAACGTGTATATGGGTGACATTTGACAAAATGTTCAACTAATGGAAATTTGGTATCATCCTTCTGTATGTTGCGGTCATGTTCCTGCATTCGTATTTTGAGTTCTCTGGTTGTGCTTCCTATGTAAGCCTTGTTACAAGGACAGATGAAGAGATAGACTGTATGGGTGCTCTCACAATTGATGAAGTCGTGTATCACAAATGGTTGGTCATTAATCAAGATTCTTTTAGATTTTGTGAATAATCTAATAAAATAGGACCGGACTGCACTAATCTAAATATAACTTTGTTAAAGCTGCAAATCCTATTGACACCAAATCAACCTTTCATTCTTCTAAAGCGTTGAGGCACTGGATAAAACCCCACAAAGTAATAAATCAGGTAGAGAACAATTTGAGCGATTTGAGGGCTCCCCACAATTAACTGAAGTGTGATGTATTTAACAATAACTTTTTATGTCGAGTGCGCAAGCCTAGTGCACGCCCATCCCTTTCACTCGTTCGTGGCTTTGCCTTTCAAAAATCCTTTGTTATCATTGGTAAATGTTTTACGTTTGTCTGTCCTTGGGGTGGTTTTGTTACCACGTTGCAGGGTGTCCCTGTTACATGGATAATTGCATGATTGCTGATACGTTTGGCTGTGAGAAAACGTATTTCTCATTTTGTGTATCTCTGCGCTCAAGGCGACCATGGCGCTTTGAATCGGCTCGATGCACTGTCAAACGACTAGTGCAGTGTAACATAGACTAACCTCACAATCACACCACAATTATCAGCTTGGTATGTAAAATGAAAGCCTCATTACCAATAGCAAATTATGTACATACTAGAACACATATACAAATTCTATTTCATTAATTTGGCAGTTGTATGACAGACAGGTTTCATTGGGGTCATTGACGAACCAAGGAATGTATTGACCAGTAACAGTGTGTGACTTATCCATTGCAATGCTGATTGATAAGTTATTTGGCTATTATCGATTTGAGTATGCTATGAGTAATCCCTTGCACTCACAACTGTCTTGTGAAATGCATACTTTTCTAATGACTTGCTGTAAAGAACAGCACGTCTCTGTGAAATTTTGGCACCTTTGACAGAAGACTAGTGGGAGCAGAATGGCTGAAAATATGTTTATTGCCAAGTAAACATCCAGAAGATTGCTTTTTTCTGAAACTACATGCCCACACCTTGAATAATTATGGCCATATTAAGTATGATGCACGCGTGAGGCTCATTGGCACAGTGGTGCTGTTCTGTATTATTGCACATTGTAAGTGCTATTTTCCTTCATTTCTATTAGTGATGGGGAATACAGTTTTACCACAACTAAAATGATTGTTTTATATGTGGTACGAACAGGGGTGATATATTTTGCCTCTTTATACCAAGAAGGTAGAGGCTTTCTTTTAGGTATCACTACGTGACTTTGGTGCATCTGTTAGTAGGTGGGGTAAAATTTAAGAACTTCAGTATACTGTTGCTCCCTTCATTGTTTCCTCTGATGCCATCTTGTTTAGAAATTGTTTTTACGTTTTGGTGATTATATTTCCTAGCATTGCTCAAAAGTTGCATTAATTTCTATTATTTTTTAGGTCGAGCGTGCAAGCGCTTTGACCTGCTGAAACAATTGAGGCTTTTAACCATGCTCACCCCATGCCCATGACTTTCGCTCGTTCATAGGCTTGCCTTTTTAAAAATCACTTGTTATCATTGGTAAAAGCTTTACGGTTGTCCCTCCTTTGAACAGTTTTGTTACCACCTAGCAGACTGCCCCTGTTACATGGATAATTGCACGACTGTCGTTACGTTTGACTGCAAGCAAACCTTTTTCTTTTTGTGTCTCTCCTTTGCGCTCATGGCAGACATGGCACTTTGAATCAGATTGCTTATGTCAACTGTTTTGCTTTTCATTTTCAATTTAAGTGGCAAGGAAAGTCCAGTTATGAATTTACAACGCTAATAGCTCTAACGCAAGCAAATGCGAGACCCATTGCATTGCAGATGCTTGTTTAATTGAATTGTTAATAATGGTGTCCTATCATAAAAAAATGAGCCTTCTTCCCAAAATCATTAGAAAGTTTGTCAAACTTAGCCTTTCACCTTATTTTGTTTAAGCAAGTCAAAAGCCATAGCACATACCTTTCAAATTCACACAGGCAGTTTGATTGGCAGTTTACCAGCAGCGGTGTTTCAAGAAAACCCAGCAGGGGTGTGGCCAAATACAATTTTCAGCCTATCCATATAATATGAATTGCATACAATAAAACTAGTTTACCCATTAATGAATTATCTTGAAAATCTGTCACGGAACCTGTCCACCTGGACCTAAGTGGGATATATATGCCTTCCCCAGAAGGACACTGCATACTTCCACTTACTACTTTAGCAACCCGTTTAAAAATGTTTGATTGTTTGCGAAGTACAGTACATCCATTTGTTATATTGTTCTGTTTTCATTTTTGTGGTTATTGTATTTTAACAGGTGTACAAAAGAAAAACAGAAGCTGCCAAAAAAGAATACCTGAAAGCATTAGCTGCATATAGAGCAAGCCTTGTTTCTAAGGTAGGTATGAAGTTTGTTTTAGGTGACCAAATTAAAGAACATGCTAATTGCAAACCCAGCCTTCGACAGCATTGCGTTTTATGACACAGATAGTCCTTTCTTGTCAAATTTTAGTATGATTCAGAGGTAAAGACCATTGGCGTTTTCAAGTTTTGTTGTGGAATGAACAATAGCAAATGAAGCATTTAAAATGGCAATATCGTTGAAATCTACTGTCTAGCTCTTTGTGGCATTACACTGGTATTCTAAAAATATCCAAGCAAAGTAGTTAAGTATTAAAAAACATTGGCAGATTTGTCTGAAAATGTCCCATGTTTATCCTAGTATAATCTAGGCCCACTCAACTATAAACTACATGGTAGAAGCCAGCAATAAAAATATAATTGTAAAAATAATTTGTTTCCTCACATACCACTTACACGCGGGTGCTTCTGTGGAGCCTAAGTACTGTAAATACGGGACTTTGTTCTGATCGAAACATAGGCTCGATTTATTTTAATGTAAAATACATTTACACCCTATGAGCAGTCCGATTGAGTATGCAATTCAGGATGTCTGAGAATTGGCTAATAATAAAACGGCAAAAACATTTATGTAACCTTTTCTCGCCGAGATTTAGACAAACTGTCACAATGAACTTAATAAACATCCTGCAATGTGTTTCATCAGTTTTCTCCCACCATTGTTTACCTTGTAACTACTTTAGAGACTATCCTCTGTATGATTCTCCATATTAGCAAAATTACCAAGGCACAAGCCTTTACATGCATGCATTAAAAAAGAAAAAAGCCCTGTAATCCCCTCCCGTTTTAAAATCAGCAGCTCATGCCCCTCTTATTTCTCGGGTTCACTTTGACAGTGTTGTTCTTGCAGGCATCCCGCAAAGTGTTCTCTTGGTCCTGAAAATTGTCCTCCATGCTGATGCAATCTGTTTTATCTTCTACAGATGTAGACACATTACACTATCCTGGCTGAGATACACTTGAGTTGATGTTGAAGGTATATGGTACTTCAATAGAGCAAACCTTCTCAAAAGGCAGCAGAGTGCTGTACATGATCAAATACCTACATAACGTCAAAGAATGATATAGGTAGCTGGGTTGTGGATGATCTATGCACTGAGATGTGGTGTTCTCTGAAGAGAAAGCCTTCTACTCTTTCCTCTTAAAGCTGAAATTTAAAACTTTACTACTCAAGCCACCTAGCTTTAAAACAACTCGTGCCCAGCATCAGTCATTCTCAGGTGCCACCTCACGTCTGTGAAACTCACTCCCAGCAGATTAAACCCCACACTGTTGTCTATTCTCAAACATCTGAAATCCCAACTCTCCAAGCTACATCTGTCAGACTAAATCAATTTACTATCTGATCTTGCTCATCTTCTTCCCCCTTCAATAGTGCAACTATGGATCTTCCAGAAATGATGATTACCTTGTGACTATGTTATACCGTTGTTGTTTTTCCAATAGATACTCTTTGTAAAACATGCATCTTGTTTTTCTATGCAAAGGGCTCTCATGCCTATTGTTGCTATGCATTATATGAATCTGTTAAGTAAATAAAAACACTTCCTGTATTGTAAAATGGGAAAATGCAGCAATGTCACCATTCACATGCATTGTCCTTGGCTTGCTTATTTGACCATCACGTTTTATGTCCTTTCTTCCCCAATCTGATGGAATGACATAAGCAATCCAACTTCAATGATGGAGAAGAACACCTTTTTTAATAAAATGATCTACTTAAACTACTGTTTTATCAAAGAGTCTGAACCAGTAGCCTCTAAATTTAAATGAACACACACATTGTTCTTTGTTACATTAGGATGTTTTTATAGTTTATATAGATATGATTTATTTTGATGAATGTATGGGTAAGTGTGTATGATGCTGAGCTGATATTGTGCTGTGATTATCTGAGGATGTGGTAAATGTCACTGGTCTAGTGTCAAACAAGATTGGAAAGGTATAGCAGAAACTAAGTTCTCCTTGCCTCAGCAGCAGCAAAACTAGGCTTCTTCCACCATTTCTTGAAATACGGCAATGGTGCATTAGTTCGAGATTAAAATCCCTAGGTGGAAGGAATGGCTTTGTTCTTCTTCCCACAGCTGTTTATTTAGTCACATGTTACGGGTACAGTAGCAGTTTTAAGGGAGACCTGCAGTACTCCTTTCCCATATTTATAGTGGGAAAGAACTCTGTATAATTTAATGGATTCACCATGGCAGTGCTACTAAAAACATCAGTGTTGGGCTTACTTTTTTGTGTGCAGAGTAAAACTAATTCTACTCAACAGGCAAAAAAGGGTACATTTTTAGACGTTTACTATGTAATTTTGGTCAGCTCTATGTCCGAAGGCCAGATTGATATATTTCAGATAGCATTATAAGGAGTTGTAAGACTATCCTGTAGACTTGAGAAAAGGTATAAAGTGGTGCCACAAGACAGGATCCATGTAAGATGTCATTGTCGCACAGACTCACTTGTAGTACATACAACAAGCAACAGGGCTTTAATGCAAGTTGTGGGGAGTCCTGCTTCACGTGTCAAAGAAGGCAAGCAACTCAGTGTTGCAGGCAGGTAAGTAGCTTTGTGGGTCATCATGCAGTGGTGCATACCCAACTCTGTTGTGTTGCTCTCACTATATGACAGATACAACTGTGAAAAGAAGGTGTTAATGAAGCACCTTCATGGTGCATGCTGGAAGGAGCTTGTTAAAGAGAGAAAACCATCACAAATGCATACATTAAATGTACCCAAAACACAGCTAGTGCTGCATCCAGAGAAATCAGTGTCAGCATTCTCCTCCAATGTCTTGCCTGTGTTGGAGAGCAAATGAACTGTATGCTGGAAAATATATTTTTTTTAAAGCTACATACACAGCAAAAGCCGGGGGGGCACTCCAAACGAAAATAAAAAGTGACATTTGAAGGCAACAAGCTTGTGCTGGAGTCAAGTCTGCAGTAGGAGCGGGTGATAAATTCAGCTTCGCCAGATGCAGTGTCAGCCACATTAGACTTTAAAGAAGGGTCAGTTATCCATGTCATAGCCAAAAGGTGGCTTCTGGAGCAACAGCTGCAGTAAGGCAAGAGGAGCCAAAAGGAATGGCTTATCTGTCTCGAAGCAGTGACCTTTTGCACATTCCGCCTTAGCACTCAACACAGATGCCTGAGGTTATACCTTCCACTGTGTTGAGAAATAATCTTGGACAAATGGGTATTCTCCATTGTCATTGACAGCTGGTGCCTGAAGTTTTATACCATGCTCCCCCCGCCCACTAATTTCACACTTCACTGGTACAACATTGGCCAAGATCACAGAAGCCCGCTTCAAGAAGTGTGGGCACTGGTTAAAAGGGGTGCTATGAAATGTGTTTGACCAAACCATTGGTAACAGAGTTTATTCCCTGTGCTTTCTTATCTCCTTTAAAGACACAATTTCCAAGACGTTATTCTGTTACTGTCAGATAATACATGGTGACCCTTGATCTCAAATAGACCTACAGGCACCTCCGTGTACACCAGAAGTGTGTCAGATTTGTGGTAAGTGGAATTCATTATCACTTCAGGGTGCCACCATTTGGGGGCCCAACACCCCCTTAAGTACTCTTCAAATACTTTGATTTAGCTGTCTATCTTTGTCACAGTGCCATTCATGTCTTTTGATATTTTGTGGACTAGCTGATATGCAGCAGCTTACCGTAATCCCTCACTCAAATAGCCTTCTCACTCCTTTATATATTGAGGTTCACCATCAATGCCAAATTTGTTCCTTTGCCTCAGTAAACACAACCCTTCTTTGGAGCCACACTCAATAAACAAACATGCAAGGCATACCCAAGCAGTGAGAAAGTGATGGTATTCATAGACTGCTTCATTGTCCTGTTCTTTTGCAATAGGCTTGATATTAAAACAGTTATAAATTGATGGCATCTTATATTGCAATAGTACTAAATGTTTGGTTGCCAAAGCACCTTCTGCAAGAGTACCTTTAAAGACCATGATCAGCATAGAATAGACAGTTGAACAAACTAGTGTTGGTGGAGCTCAGGGTTGAGCATAAATTGTAATGGTGGCACAACAACCGTAAGTGATCCACTACACTGATGCCTCTCTCATGAGGCGAATAACACAAATGGGTGAAATTGCTGTCCAAAGTCAATAGTCTCCACAGCATCAACACTTGCATATTAATGTACTCAAAGTGATGCCTGTTAAGCTAGCTCTCTAACTGTTCACCAAACTCACTTGGAACAAGAGATTGTGCTCAGAGTTGTCTAAGACAGCACAGACAATTTGACATTCGACCAATCGTCATCCTGTCCTTCTCCTGACAAAATACTTAACAGACCTGCTAATCGGGACATATCAGCAGATGCAATAATGGGAAACAAGTGCCAAGGAAATCCAACAATATTTCCACTGCTGGAGGACCCCAATGGTAGATCTTTTGCCATGCATTAGAATGCATTAGAATGTAAAATGTCAAATCTTTGCCAGTAGGTACCCAGTCCCCCAATCTAGCAATGCTATGTGGATGAGTTGCTTTTCCTCCACTGCTACACATTCCATACGTATTGCATAGTGTGGCTCATTCTCAAAGCACATACCTGGACAAGGCAGCAGTGATACTGACTGCTGCTGGAGATTTTCAAACAACCCTACAATAAGCTGTCTGCACATACAGACAGTTTCACACAGTATCTAGGCCATGTGCAACAGCACACACTTGGGCCCTGAACCTGAAATCTTAGAATTTGGGTTCCTTCAGCTTCCAGAATAATGCATGCAATTGAAGCCCAAATGTCCAGTATGTGGCCATTTGGACGTTATATAATCTCCGTAAGTGGCCACTATAGGTTCCTGTGAAGGTCTACTTTTGCAACTCGCCTGCAAAATACATTTCATCATTCAATCATCAAGATCTCTGTTGTTAGGGCCTTTTTGAAAGGTCTTCAGAGGGTGATCTCTCTTACAGCCTTACTAGCCCCTTTATGGGACCTCAACTTTGGTCTTACACAATTCATGGGGCAGCAACTGTAGTCATTAATCTCTGGCCCATTGTAGTTTCTTTCATGGAAAGTGGTCTTTTTGGCTGCAGTCACTTCTTTCCATAGAATTAGTGAATTGAAAGCACTAATGGTAGAGGAGGTATTTATTCAACTGAACAAAGAGCGGGTTATCCATAAAACGCTCCCTAATTTTCTGCCTCCGGTTGTCTTCGTTTTCCATGTCAACCAAACCTTTTGACAGGACAAGTTTTTTTTCAATCCCAAACTCGGTTGAGAAACTACCTCAAATTTAATAGGGTTTGAAAGTGCCTTTATGCTCTACGTTGGCCGTACCAAAGGTAATAGGAAGACCAAATAGCTTTTGGCCTGCTCCATTTTGAAAAATTAATTTCTAAAGCAGGCTTCATCAGATGGATTGTCAGATGTATTCAGTTTTGCTATGTCAATGCCAAACTACACTTTAGAGCACATTCCACATGCAAGTTGGGAGTCACTATGGCATTCCTAGTCAACATTCCACTTGCAGACATGAAAAACTACAATGTGATCCACACTTTCAGTAGACATTACTTGGTGGACATTTGCACCCAACAAGAAGCATACGTTGGACAAACTGTACTTAAAATTTTGTTCCAAACATCTTCCTCTTCTGCTCCAAAGTCACTTCATAGGGGAGAAGGGCACTACTTTTCAGTTTATGAAAAGCATATAATCTGTACAGCAGAAGCTGCAAACAGAAATGTTGCTTATCTATTTATTTGCTTACTTTATTTATCGAGACCAACAGTCATCCCCAGAGGGATATTACAATGCTAGTTAAAAAAAGACATTGCATCCTGTCACAAAGCCAATTATGAGGAGAATAGCCAGGCCTTCAACCTCTTCTGAAACAAAAGGAGGACCGAATTCAGGGGCATATCAATAGCCAGAGAATTCCAATGGATGGCTGCTAGGTGCGAGAAAGAGTGGCCACCCATTCTGGCATTTTAATGTGTTTAGCGCTAGCCAGTGCTAAGTTTGCCAAGAGGGGTTCTCATGTGGACTTATAAAAAGCCAATTTCCCTCTCAGAATAGCAGGCACAGTATTGTATAGTGATTTGTGAACTTAACATAGTAGCTTCAATTTGGTCCTCTTGCATTCTGGCAGCCAGTGAAGTGAATTTAGGCAAGTGGAGGCTGAGCTACTTCGGTCACTGTTACAAATGAGTCTGGCTACTGCGTTTTGAAGGACAGCAAATGGGTACACATGAAATAAGCCATTCCCAGATATAGACCATTGCCATAGTCCAGCCTACTCCTATTCATTGCCTTGATGACAGTCCTTCACAATTCCACCAGAATCCATCGGAAAGGCTTACGCAGTAGTCAGAGGAGACCAAAGAATTTGTCACAGGTAACATTTACCTGATCTTGGAGAGAGTGTTATCTGTTAGGAATTTGAGATTCTTAGTTACTCTCCTTGGTTCAGGAGTAGAGCCCAGCGGTGTAAGTCACCACAAACTGTTCCAAATAATGCAAGCTCCACTAAAGAGCAAGATCTCAGTCAGTGTGATTGCATCCAGGTAGCTACTTCCAATAGACAACCATTAGATGATCCTGAGTGAGAGGATCATCTCGTTAGTTGTCTGTATACATCTCCCTCTGTAGGAATAATACGCTGAGCATTGTCAATATAAAAGCAGATCTCAAAGCCCCAAGCTTTGATGATACCTGCCAAGGAGGAGACCTAGATATTGAATAGTGTAGTGCTAACATATGAGCCCTGCAGAATCCCACATTTAATCATTTGAGGGTTGGACTTGAAAGTGGCCATTTAAACTGATCAAGATCTGTTGGTCAGAAATGATCCAAACCACTGCAAGGCTTTACAATACACACCAGCCTCATGTAGTCTCTTTATTAGCAGGGTATGGGAGACCATGTGGAAAGCTGCGGACAGATCCAGTATCATCAGAGCTGCAGACTTTCTCTGATCAGCCTCTGATATGATACTGTCTAGCACTGCCAGCAAGGTAGACTTTTTGCTGTTTCTGGCTCTAAAACCCATTTGGGTTTAGCAGGTTATTACTTTACAAAAATTGTTAGCTGGGCATTAACTAGCCTTTCTAGTACTTTCAACATGAATGTCCATAGAGAGAGAGTTCAATAATTAGACAGGATGGAGACATCCTTCCCCTCTTTCTTTGCCAAAGGTAGGATCAAGGCCTGCTTCCACCTAGCAGGATATTTTGCATTGTTCAACGAAAGATTAAAAATCTGGGTGAGGAAAGGACTTGGTATAGAGGCTAAATGTGAAAACTTGAAATGGGTACCTGGATCAAGAGGAGAGCCATATTTCACCTCTAGCATAACCTTTTTTTATCTGTTCTGAATTAAAACTTGAAAAGCTGCCATATGGGCCAAAGTTTTTAATGAGGGCCAAAAATCCTAGGAGCTCTCAGATAAATGAGGTTGATCTCAAAAGTGAAATAAATCTTTTCAAATTTGTCATTAAGAACATGGCCACCTCTTCACAACACTCAACGAGGCATTGATTGTCTGATTTAGCCTTACATGGTGGGCTAATTCCTTTACTATTTAAAAAACAAACTCTTTCAAGGAATCACTATTATCTTCCAGTATTCTTTTTTTTGGTTTCCTGAGAAGCTTATGATAAACTTTCAGAGCTGATCCGTATTCCAGTCAATCGTCAGAGCACTTTGAATGCCACCATTTGTGCTTTAGTGCTTTGCAATTCCTTTTTGCTAACCTAAGCTCATTAAAATACCAGTTGTCCAATGGAGATGTTCTGAATGAGTTGCCTAACTTCCGAGGGGCACACCCATTGCATACCTTATTCATGGCGGAGTTGAAATTCTCTAAGTATAAGAGGAGTGCCATCTCTAAGCACTAGGATTTATTGGCCTGCCCATTGGCAGCATAAACAAAAAATTGATTAGGAGGTGATCAAACCAATGTATAGGGTCAATGTCATGGATCCTAATTATATCAGTGTTAGAGAATATCTGATATAGATTCTAGTTGCAGGTTCCTTACCTGAGAATTTCCCCCAGTTGTTAGACTGGATCTGGAGATTTTTCTTCAAGCAGTACCCTTGCGCACCATCAGTTGGTGTTGGTCGACTCCGTTTGTGTAATTGGCATTGTGGTCACCATGATGATGTTGGGGTCATACACAGGTACCACCCTGGTGCGCTGACATCAGTTCTTTTCTTTGTGTCAGCCAACGCACAGACCCAGAGAAGAGCTACCCTCAGTCATTTTTTGACTGACTTTGAATGTTTTATTGAATTCTTTGATACTTTTTGGTTCGTCAAGGAAGTAACAGAAGACCGGTTTCAAGCCGGTGACTCCTGTCACTGCATGATGTCGGTGACTGATCCGTGCCTTGTGTGTTTGTGGTGCCTAGATTGTGACCATGACCTGAAGTCATGCTACGAGTGCTGGGTCATGAACATGAAAGGGAGCAGTCACTAAAGCTCATGGCGGCCCCACGCTCAACTCTACATCGCTCTCAGTCTCAAATGAGAGAAAGGTCACAAGACCGCTCACGGAGCCACCACCACTCTTCTTTGTTCCATTCGAAGTCCTCAAGACATACGGGTCATAAGAAGAAGAATTCTAAGAAGACCAAACATTCTTTGACTTTGTCCCATCATTCAGACGATGCGATGCCGGAAGAGCATTGACACTCTAGGCCTCAGTCCTCGAAGCCTGTTTCTGGGTCGACTTCATGCTCCCTGAGTATTCCAGGAGCCAAAGCCACCTCTGCCCAACTTACAGAATTCTATGAGGCCACGCACCTTATTTTTGGGCAGACTGACCCCCTACAGTGCCTTTGGCCCAGTGGGATTGGAGAGGGCCCCTTTGGGGTCTGCATCTGCAGCTTCGCTCCGGAGTGCCCCTGAGGATCAGTTGTCAGATCTGTGCCTATGCCGATCATGCCAAGACGACCTTCCCCAGTGCTGCCAATGATGTTGATGCTTCAGACGTTGGTTGGGCCCACTATCTATGCTGGAACCGTACTTCTACCCGACCTGGAGGTGGGCCGATGTCACTTGATGCCGGTTCCAGCTTCAACAGGGCCTACATTCTCCAGGTTGGACCCTGACCCTTATTCTTATGGGTATGGGTACGGGTAAAGTGTGAAGGGGTCACTGGACCCTTTAGAATTCCAATTGGAAGATCCTGAAATGGACTGGTCACAGGAAATGGGTAAAGCTAGTGGTCTGGATGCCTCTCCTGATGCTGGCATGCTTTCTCCACCCTACTGTGGCTATGGAGGAGGGACAGTCATATTCTATGGTGGTGAGAAGGACGGCTGAGGTCCTCAGCCTTGAGCTACCTTCTGTAGCAGTCAGGACTAACCTGACTGTGCTGCTTCAGCCTTGGATTTCCACATAAGAACCTCTGTTACCTTTTTAATAAAGCCCTCACTGATGTATTACAATCACCCGCTGCCATTGGCCTGTGTCAAATTCCCCTAAATTCCTAAGCCAACATCCAACACCCTACGCCTGAGAGTCTTGTCGTCCAGGCTTCTTCATCCGGTGCATTCCCTTCCGCACCCCTGGACAGGGAATCAGAGACTGGATCAACTTGTGAAGAAAATGTTTCTTTCCTCCAATCTGGCATTGCAGTCTGTGAACACCGCATGTCTTCAGGGCCACTATTCCCATACCATATGGAATATGGTCACACAGGTGCGGGCGCAGGTCCTGGATGAGGACTGGACCATTCCCTCTCAAGCCATTGCTAATGGGAGGGATGCAGCCAAGTTCACCATACATTGTGGGCTGGACACTTCCAACTCACTAGGCAGATTGGTTGCCGTGACACTGGCTTTACAGCACCATGTCTGGTTGAGGACATCAAGCTTTTCGGGGATGTCCAACAATCACTCATAGACATGCCCTTCGATGGCACCCATCTCTTTGGAGACAAATTGGACTCAGCGCACGTGTGCTTAAGGAGTCCTAGGCTACCACTTGGTCCCTTGGCCTTGCAGCTGCCAGTCCACTTTTCACTCCTTTTGTGGCTATGGAAAGGGCACCCAAATGTGTCCATTCCCCTCTAGCCACTGAGCCATACATACTGTACAGCCTCTGCATGGCCAATGATGCAGGATTCCACATGCTCGTGGATCAGGAAGCCAGTCAATCACCACCCCGCTGTAGCCTCCAAGCCTTCTTATCCCATTGCTCGATCCTGGACCAGTTGGAGGCAGGATTCCCCATCACCTGTCACACTGGGAATCCATCACGAAGGACAGGTGGGTTTTGCAAATACTCAGAAGGGCTGCTCCCTCCCCTTTGAGACTACCTTTCCTGCTATGCCACTATCCTACTATCACATGACAGAGGATCATTTGGCACTTCTCCATGAGGAGGCTATGGCTCTCTTGGCCAAGGTAGCCATAGAGAGGGTCCCTGTGCCAGATGTAGTCTATGGTTGTTATTCCTGTTACTTTCTGGTGCCCAAAAAGGACAAGGGCCTTCTTCCTATCCTATATCTCTGGGGCCTCAATCTCTTCCTCAGTAAGGAGAAGTTCAAAATGCTCACTCCACCTCTGGTCCTTTCTGACTTGGACCCTGGAAACTGGATGGTAGCATTGGACTTGCAGGATGCTTTTTTTCATATTCCCGTCCTGTCAGCCCACAGACAATACTTGCGGTTCGTGGTAGGTCATGAGTACTTTCAGTTTACCGTGCTCCCCTTACCAGCACCCCTCGGGTGTTCACGAAAGTGATGGCAGTGGACGCAGTTTCTCTGCGCAGTTTAGGGGTTTCAGTCTTCTCCTACCTCTATAACTGGCTGTTGAAGGCAAGCTCACCCTAGGCTGTCATCTCCTACCTCCAGACTACAGAAAACCTCCTGCATTTGCTGGGATTCACTATAAAAAATGCTGAAGTCACACCTGATTCCCTCTCAGATGCTCCCTTTCATCAGAGCTGTTCTGGACACACTGCAGTTTTGGGCTTATCCTCTTGAAAAGTGGGTCAAGAATATTGAGGCTATGATAACGATGTTTCGGGCCTCTATCCTGGGTTTCGGTGAGAATAACTATGCGGCTGCTGGGCCTCATGGCTTCCTGCATCCTGATGGTGACACGTGCCAGATGGCATATATAGGCTCTGCAGGGGGACCTGACGTTTCAGTGGGTGCAGCATCCGTGGAATCTCTCCGACATGGTCCAGATTTCAGAGGGAACTGAGCAAGATCTGCAATGGTGGCTTTCTAATCGAGATTGGGTGAGAGAAAGATCTCACAGTAGTGACAGATGTGTCACTCCTGGTATGGGCCGGCCACATGGGGGAGGCAGAGATCAGAGGCATCCGGTCTCCAGCGGAGTCTGGGCTCAGCATCACCTTCTGGAGCTCAGGGCGATCAGGCTTGCATTGAAAGCATTCCTGCCCTCTCTCCAGTGCAGAGTGGGGTTGTGGACTCTTTGTCAAGAGGCTCTGTGCCTCTGGATGGGCTGGAATGCCAGGGCATATATCCCTGGTGGTTCAACATCTGGTGGGCTCTCTGAATGCCAAAGCAGACAAACTTGTCCCCATCTGGAGGTGGTTCAAGGTCTCTTTCAGCTGTGGGGGGGGGGGCCTTGGTTAGATCTGTTTGCCTCCACAGAGAACATGCAATGTCAGCTGTTCTGCGCATTGAAGTTTAAAAGGCGGATGTTGCTCAGAGACACTTTTCATCTTGAGTGGAACTTAGGCCTCCTTTAGCTCCTTCCTGCCAATACCACTTCTGTTCACAGTTCTGAAGAAAATCAAGAATGACCAGGCCCTAGTAATCCTGGTGGCTCCGAACTGGGAATGAAGAGTATGGTATCCGGAGCTTCTGAGCATGGCCATTGATCCTCTGATCAGACTGAACCTTTGGGAGGATCTTCTGTCATAGCAGGGGACAGTTCTCCACCTGAACCTGTCCAGTCTCCGCCTTCTTGTGTGGAGATTGAGTGGTGGCAGTTGACAGTTTTTAACCTTCCGCCCAAAGTCTGTAATGTTATCTTGGCAGCCAGGCATCCCTCCACCAAAACAGTGTATGCCTGTTGTTGGAACAAATTTGTGGCATTGTGTACCAACAAGTCTGTTAATCCTCTTTCTGCACCTCTGTCTGAGGTTCTACTGTACACCTTTCTCTAGCCCAGCAGAGCTCTACTTTGGTCACCATTAAAGGCTACCTGTCTGCCATCACAGCCTTCCTCAGACTGCCAAATCAACCATCCTTGTTCAAATATCCCATTGTCGGAAGGTTTCTAAAGAGACTCATATGTTCCACCTACCCTGTTCATAAAGCCACAGTGGGTTTTGAACCTGGTGCTTACATAACTTGTGTGCTCCTTTTGAGCCATTATATATTTGTCCCTTGTGGCTCCACACTTTGAAAAATGATTTCCTTATTGCCATCACCTCTGCTCACAGAGAGAGTGAGCTTCAAGCTCTTTCTTCAAAGTGACCATTTCTATCTGTCCATTATGACATACTGGTGCTTCGTAACAGGGCCTCTGTCCTCCCTAAAGTGGTCAAGCCCTTTCATGTAGGCCTATCAATCACTTTGCCTACTTCTTATGCATCCCCACATCCTTCTCGTGACGAGGAGAGACTCCACCACCTGGATCCATAAAGAGCATTGGCATTCTACCTCAATCGTACAAAAGATTTCTGGGTAGACGATTAACATTTTATAGGTTATGGTTATGAAAGTGCAAAGAAAGGAAGTGCAGTGCAGAAGCAAACCATCTCTTGATGGGTTGTCCTTTGCATCAAGATGTGCTACGCTTTGGCAAAGAAGCAACCTCCTGAGGGTTTGGGTACTCATTCCACCAGAACTACTGCTGCAACCATAGCATTGGCATGCAGAGTTCTGGTCCTGGACATCTGCCAGGCAGCAACATGGGCGCATCTGCACACGTTCACATTACTGCCTGGACAGTTAAGTCTGCAGAGATGGCTACTTTGGCTGTTCTGCCCTGCAGGACTTTTCATTCTGATCTTGGTTCGCAGCCCACCGCCGAAAATGGTATTGCTTGGGTGTATATATTTTAAGGTAAGGAATCTACAACTAGAAGTCTCTATCAGATGAACAAGTTACTTACATTTAGTAACAAATTAGCTGGTAGACACATATTCCAGTAGCAGATTCCTTACAGACACGCCCATCCTCTCGGATTTACAAACTGATTTCTAGGGGCAGGGACTCCCTTTTCAGGGCCCTCATTCTGGTTCACCAATATCAGTATACTTCATGGCTCCACACTACTGATGTGCAAAGCCATGAAAAGAAACTGACGTCAGAACGCCAGTGTGGCACCTATATATGACTGTGACATCATCACGGCGACCACAACGCATAGAGAGTCTACCGACGCCACATGATGGTGTACAAGGGTACTGCTCGAAGAAAAATCTTTGGATCCACTCTGATGCCTGGGGGGAATTCTACGGTAATGAATCTGTAATTAGAATGTATCTGCCAGATAATTTGTTACAGAAGGTAAGTAACTTGTTCAACAGATCTAGGGTATGCCCCGCCCTATGCGTCTGGCCCTTTTGCCATTGAATTAATTGTAAAATCTGTGTCTAGTTCTCCTGCATTCTGCATAAGGTGTCTTAAAAATTAAGGTTAAAATCACCAATGAATTAAAAAACAAATCATATTTTAATACCAAAGGGGACAGCCAAGCAGATAAAATAGTTGCCAGCTGAGAATCTGTAAAGAATGGCTCCATCTAGTATCGCTGAGTTACTTCCCTGAAAGGTGGAATGATAAAATGTTGCAGTCCCCCATTGGGTATTTGCTCCCTTGCGCATAAAGATAAGTGTTATTAAAATGACCGCAATGACCCCACCTTGTCTACCATCTAGATCAACTTTTAAAATCCTATATCCATCTGGATCTGCTGATTTTACCTCTGGCATCACATAACTACTGACCCACGTTTCTGTAATAAAAACTAGGTGTAGTTTTGTGCAATTAATTGTGTCCCATATTTCCAGGCTGTGTCTAAGGAAGGATCTTGGGTAAAACACATACATTTAAAATCGAAAGTAGTCTCAGTAATGGGCCCCAAATTTCCTGTGGTAGGTGTGCAAATATGTGTTTCCATTACTTGATCCCTTTGTCTCTTGGCGTCCCCCGACACTTTATCTGACTCCTCGCCATGCTAACCTTCGCATTTACAATTGGTGCAAGAGAATGGGCCTACAAAGCTCCCTGGGCCCCCTGAAACACATTTGGGTCTATTCAAATTCAGTAACGGGCCCCAAATTTCCTGTGGTAGGTGTGCAAATATGCGTTTCCATTACTGGATCCCTTTGTCTCTTGGGTTCCCCCGACACTTTATCTGACTCCTCGCCATGCTAACCTTCGCATTTACAATTGGTGCAAGAGAATGGGCCTACAAAGCTCCCTGGGTCCCCTGAAACACATTTGGGTCTATTCAAATTGTTCTGGGCCATAGCTAATAAGGCCTCACGTGAGTACGTGAGCCTATAGCAAGAGGTCCGCAGTTTGTAGTGCTATAAATTCATGTGCACCCTCCCTCTTCACCACATACCAGCTCATGCTATGATTTTTTTGACAAACTATTTTTCAAATACATATTTACTTATAAGTAGGCCAGTGCCGTGGGATTACTTGCTTGTCATCTCTGCATCTCCTTCCTCTCACTTGTAGGGCAAAAACATAAGCTAAGGTGGAGTCTACAGCCGACTATCTTGGGTGTTTTGGGGGAATTATCACAAATCACATCAAAACCAAAACACATGGTTAAAAAAAAAAATGCAATGCAGTTGCCAACACTATATGGCAAAGTATGTGACTCTATAGATATAGATAGGTAGTGTTTTCCGTAGTACCAACATGTCAGGTGATACTCTTGTTAAAATAATTTAAATGGTTTGGCTAAATATCCTGCAATAACTTTAAATTTTCCAATGTGTTTCACATAGGCTGCTGCAGAATCAGCTGAAGCTCAGACAATACGAACTGTTCAGCAGACGTTGGCTTCTACAAATCTGTCGTCCTCACTTCTCATGAATAGTTCTCTTTCTCAACATGCATCAATATCTGCAGCTGCTCAGACTCTACAACAGTCTCTTCCTAGACCAATAGCACCCAAACCTTTGTCAATGAGGTTGCCACAGAATCAGATAGTTACATCTGTTACCATTACACCAAACATGTCTACTAACATTGGAACTCCTCTAATGAGCTCGATGGGAGCACCAATGGTTGCATCACCTCCGACATCACAATTGAGCCCTTCAATCCAAACGCAGCAGCAGCAATTACAGCAGCTCCAACAACAACAGCTGCAACAGATGCAGCAGCAGCAGCTGCACCAGCACCAAATACATCAACAGATACAACAGCAAATGCAGCATCAGCATTTTCAGCATCACATGCAACAACATTTGCAGCAGCAGCAACAGCAGCAGCAGCAGCAGCATATCCAGCAACAGATGAGTCAGCAGCAAATACAGCATCAGTTGCAACAAATACAGCTTCAGCAAATGCAGCAACAGCAAATGCAACACATGCAACACCAGTCACAGAATTCTCCTCGACAACACTCCCCTGTGGGTTCACAGATAGGGTCTCCCATCCCATCAATTGGAAGCCCTCAACCACCACCACAGCAACACCAATCGCAACAATCCCAAGCACAGACTCAAGTTTTATCACAAGTCAGCATTTTCTGAAGATAAATGCACTTGCAACTGCATTCATTGGTGGTAAATTGTGTTTTGTTGAAACCTGTAAATTGTTGATATGGGTTATGCAAGGATGCATAACAGGTCAAAATATGCTCTAATGTGTCTATTAGATAGGCAATAAAGAACTACAATGTAGCAGTGCATCATCTTTTAGCTTATTAAATCATTTTCTTAAACTCGAAAGCTGTGCTGTTTTCTGTGATGCCTTTTTAAGTTATTGGACATTTTCCTAAAATATGTGAATAAAACATCCAGATGAATACAGTACTTGGATGTTATCATAATCAAGGACTTTCACTTGAGAATTGCAGCATACTGCAAGTATAAGCCCTTGTTTCTTTTCAAGGGCAGGAATGCACTTCAGGGCAGAGGGAACCTTATTGGGCCCTCAAAAGCACAGTTGTAACTACCTGTAAAATTATGATTTCAATTTCATACAATTGTATTTGTATGAAATGAATAGTTGATGGCATTTTTGCCATGAAAATTGTAAATTACAAATATTTGCCAAAGCTCTCTGTTTTCCTCTCTGAAACGTCGTGAGAAAGGGAATGCAAATAGTTAAACTAGATGGTGACCTTTTCATTCAAATCATTACTGGATTTGTTTTCCAAAAAATAAAACCTCTTTGTAATGATATGTATATTGGCAGCGTACCCAACTATGTACATTCTAATTAGAAAAACAAATGTGAATACTATATTCTGTGTCCAAGTGATGAGATTCTTTAAAAAAACAATGTATTTTTAAAAGGGACATGCACTTACTGTAAAAACCTGTTACTTCAAGAGCTAAATTTAAAAAATGCAACAGTTGTAACTTACTGTAATACTGGTAGAATATTTAAAGGATATCTACATCTGAGTTATTGATGTAAATATTTTCTTTCTAAGTCGTTTGTTTTCATATCATGTGTTGTAAAGTTTTCATAAATGAGGCTTTAATGTAAAACACTGGTTTCATGAACTATTAATTGCGACATCGCTTATTGTGTTTTATGCTGTTTTATACTTTTTTATGATTTTGAATAGCAGCAATTAAGTTGTTTGTAATTTGCTTAACTGAAAAAAAAGCTTTTATCTTGCTATAGAATAAACACGTTTCAGTAAAGCCTGTGGTGTTTCCCTCTTCATCAGAAAACCTTGTTGAAAAAACATATAATGCTTTGAAATCTAATATGCCTTTCAGAGAGAAATTTTTGCACCTCCCGCAATAAGTATTAGCAATTAAAGTAAATCATAATTCTTTGGCTCTGTACTATTTTACAATGAATAGGTTAATCATATTTCTCATAACTTTCACCTTATGTTCGGTTGTCTTCAATGGGCCGGCTTGTTACATACATGGAACATTTTATGTCACAAACCAAAAACATTTATTTATTCATTTAATTATTTATTCATTTTTTTTTTTAAAGTTGTCCATATATATTGTGTGTTGTGATAGGCACTGTGCAATGTATGGTAAGTTTATTTTCACAGGTGGCATCTGGTATTGTGCGTTCTCCACATTCATACTTTTTCGCTCTTCCACCATCTCTGAGTTTCTTCTGCATAACACTTGATGAAGAGTGGACTTGGTACATCTCTATCGATTGAACAAACTGGAACAGTTGGGTCGAGTGGGAGGGGGGGGTGAATGTAAAAACGAGGAAATACAATTACTATGAAGGAACTATGGTCACATCCACTTTAACACCCAAAACACTCACTAATGTGACTTTATCTAGAACATATAGTCTCAATATTAAAGAACTTTTAATAGCATTTAATATTACACAGCTGAATGTCACATTAGATTCGTGAGATAGAGTAGCATTTTCTTTGAAACACTTGTAAAAATGCTTCCCAGAAAGATTTCAGTGTGGTAGATGGCTCTTGTCTTATGAAGGACCTAGTGCACTTTTTAGGAAGCAAAGATATTCTTTCATATACCATGACTTGCCGCCATAGAGACTTGAAGAACAGAAATTTTACAAAGGGACAGGGTATCTAGAAGTGTCACATGAGCTGTGTTGCACAAGAAACCTTGAATGCACCTCTTGATTGATTAGATGCATGTTACTTACATATTGTTAATGTTTTGAGGTTTTACTTATGGGCAAGTGTTGAAATTTGGGATCTTTCACTGAAAAGCATTAGGAAGTTCAAGCTTGCGCTGTATAGACACTACACCATAGGTGTACAAAAAAGTTTCTCATGTCCTTAGTAATAATTAGTTTAAACCGATTTTAAATATGTTAGAGCTTCTCACGTAATGATCGTGTTTCACTCTACTAAATATGTAGGCTCACTCGTGCTTTTTTAAAACATTCACTGGCATTTGTTCCTGATTAGCTGTGCATTAATGTTCCAAATATGTCAAAACAAGACTAATACCTGCTATGCAATGCATCTTCTGTTTCCAAAGTGTTTTTGAAAATGGGTAAATGAGAACTTCACCAAGCATTCTGCTGTGAAGTCTTTTCACTCACGGAAATGTATTACATGCAGCAGGTAGAGGTCACTATTGCCACCCTTGAGTTTGCCTCATTTCTAAAAATAAAAAAGTGCATTTAATTCACACCTGCTATATTTTATATTTCTATGGCTTTAGGTTGTTTATCTTTAAAAAAAAATTGAAATCGGCTCAGCATTGGACTAGTACAAACGGGACAGCTTGAACTCTTCTGAGAGAAGGATCCATTTACTACACGTTCTTTTGCAACAATTGCTCCATAGAAAATCAGTACAATGTCAACCCTTGTTGATGAGAAAAGTAACACAGAAATACAAACTGCTATTTTAAGAATGAGTGCATGCATAGAGCAGCCACAGGCAAGCAGAAATGTAATAAATATAACCTAATTGAAATTTCCTTGGTAGATCACACCTCTAACAATGTAGTCTCTTTCACATTAAGATTCTGGTCATGGTTAACACTTACTGATTTTAATTTACATTTTTTCATAAGCAATTTATGATTGGTGCCTGTGGTAATTTGCAATTTTTATCAAGACACTTCAGTATAGATTCTGACCGGACAGATGCTGCAATTAATCAGGCAAGGCAACTAGAGGATAGAAGCCAGTTATGATCAGAAGAGAAAAAAGAAATGCTATAGAACCTCCACTGGTGAAACAAGGGCATTATTTTTCAGCTGGCAGACCTTCTGCCCTGCCATGCTTACTTAATGTTACGTGTTATTGTTTGAAAAGGTGAATATTCTATTGGAAATGTAGAATAACTGCCATAGATGCATTTTTTTTAAATGCACTGATTTCAGCAATCTACAAAAAATGTTCTTCCATGGTCTTGAATAGTTTCTGTTTTCATGGTCACCGCGATATCAAAGTGATCTTTAAAGCTACCTCTCTTAAAAACGATTCTCCTTATGGTTGATAAAATATTATGTAAGTCAACCTTACAAAGCATGCACTCTGAAATACTACATCTATATTTGTTTTTTTAACATTATCCCTACAAAGAATTCCATCATAACCACAGACTTGATTGCCAGACCTCTAGTCTCATCCTTGCCATTTCTTGCTGCAGTAAACATTCCCCCCCTTTGAATCGTGTGCCTTATTTTTGTGGTGCCGTGCCAATTTTCGTTGTAGCCATCAGAGCTATTCTTTACTTGACTACAGGAAAAAATCACAGTTCCACTGATATTCCAAATGGAAAATACTTAGCTAATCTAAAGAGCTCAGCTGATAGGGGCTGCTTAGCTAAGCTAATTTAAAGAGTGCAGATGTTCTGCAATATTTGTACAGTATGCTATTATACATTTTATGCTACTAACTGTTAAAAGGGTCTACATGAAATGTAGTGTTTCTCAAGTTTTAAGGTGGGCAGTGGCAGATTGTTTACATCCTCGCGTCACCAGTTTGTGGTACACACACCCATTCAAATGTACAGGCACATCTATGACAGCCCAGTGTTCTCTTTTTTTCATAGTCATACATCACATCAAGTTTGGTTTCGTTACCTATTACAACTTGTTGTATAAATTCCTTTTTTTTATGTTACCGAGAACTGTGGTTTATAAGTGTGTGTATTGTCCACATTGCTTAACTAGTGCACAGCCAGCAAGTTATATATTTGGCTCTTTATCAACAATATTGATAGTCAACGACTGACCACCAGTGTTGATTTGATACATCAATCACAATTTACATCAGAAAAGCTTTTTTTTTGCAATCTCATTAGCTCATAACAAATATTGTACATTGTATTAAAGGCCACATGCCTACAAGTGAAATGTTACTGCACAAAATGCTCTGCACTTCAGTGCACACAACAATTTGTACACATGCAGAGTGTTCAATCACCCATTCTGTGGGTTTGATTAGAACTGTGGCTTGACTGGTTCAAATCTTGTCATGTCTGGTATTCAAGGCTTTGCTTCTTTGCTGTTTCTTGGCCTTCCACGCGGTTAACCAATCACTTGTCTTTTGAAGTGAAGGTGCAATGTGGACATAAAACAGTGATTACAAATGCATTGTGAAAGTGTTTGCTGCTTTGCCATTCCCCCAAGGTCAGTTCAGGACAGGTGGTCAGCATTTAAATTAATAGCCCAATACTCTTGTAAGTAATCCTGTTTGTGAACTGGAATCTCCATGCAAGAAAACTGCTCACACATCTGTAATTAGCAGCTTGCTGTTTGCAGATGCGTAACAATTGAATTGTGAACCTGCCCCATATGGTCAATGCATCAAATAATGTTGAAGCATGACAAATCAATTATTATTTTGTTCAATTATTGTTTCAAATTGCACATTTATACATTATGTATGGCTTTTATTTGGAATCTCTGTAATGAAAAACAGATTCTATATCTGGTTATGCACTGCAATGGTGTGGCAACGGTGGGAAACAAAAGTTGTTTTCCACTGTTGTACAACATAAAAAAAAATTCAAGGCATCTCCGACTGAGCTTGTTGGTGCAGCACTGGCTGTAGCACAGCTCTGGGAGAGGAAAGGGTTGGAAAGCAGAAAGAGTGTTGGGGGTGGGTTGCAGAAGGCCAGGGTCTTTTTTTGATGATTTTCACATTTGGGATGGGAAAGACCATGTTATGTAGGATCCCTCAATTACTCCTCTGCCCCTGTATAGCAGTTAAAAGTAGAAGATGATGATTTGGGTGGGTTGTAAATAAGAAAAAACATTTAGAAAATGTAGATTTATAACAATAAATGACAACAATGTTATCATGGAGTGACAACATGGACAGCTCACACTTTTCTCTTATTGTCTATTTGATGTCATTCTGAACCCTGTGGTGAGAAATGTTGCAGTTACTCACTGTTCCAATCCATAATTCTTAATATTACCTTGAAAATATGGATTTAATTATTCTCAGTACATCATTTCAATTATTTTTCAGATGTAATATTTCTATACATTTTGTTGTATTTGAACTTCGTAACATTTGTTGTGATGAGAACACTGGGAAATTTGGGAAACTATAGCATGTTAAAGCATTTCTAAAGAATGGCAGTCTCGGTATGGTGTGCATTTTGAAATAGTGAATGGAAAATACTTTTTCTTTCCATGGATAATTACTGCAAGAAAGTATTTTTATGTTTCCTTTAAAGCAGGATATGGTACATTAACAGATGGGTCAATGTTTGACCTACATGGGCCATATAGGAGATTATTTGTAAATGCTGCCCTACATAATTTGGTATGCAATTAAATCTATTATAATTGCATAATTGATCAAATCATATTTTTGTAATTTATGTACAAATTTTTAAATTCCCAGGTTTATTTTGAGTAGTGTACATCATCTTTCATATTCCTTATTAAGTGTTATTATTTAAGTTCACATTGCCACTGTTAAATAATCTAAATTCTGCCCTCTATTTATGACTATGGCAGCTCTTTGGTTCAGTGATGCTTGCTGTTGTTCACAAATAATTTTGTGTTTTCCTGAAATTTCTGGGGCAAGATTAATTTTTATAAGGTCTGAGTAAAATTAAGGTTACAGCAGTGTAATTTTGGACTTTTTTTGTTGTGCATATTTTGGAAAATTTTACAAAATAAGCACATCATGTAATCTTGCCACATTCACAGCATAATTGTACCACCGGAGCATAGGAATGTGAACAATTAGAAAAGAAGCAGTTGTTGTTGACAGCACTAGCCTTTTTTGTAACATTTTTGGCACAGAAAGCATAGTCCTGTCCAACACACAAGGAAGGACTAATTTCCATTAAAATGTCAGATTTGCATGTTGTTTAATTTGGTGTGATTTTTCACAAAATTTCATGTAATTACGTTAAATGATGTTACACAAATTTTGCACACCCCTTATGTTTATCCTCATACATTGATAGGGATTGCTGCTGGTGTGATGTTTTCTAATTGGGATTACAAAATGACATTTATACAGAAAGCACTTATGATAGGAAAATAATGGCCTGGAATTTAGAAGAAAATTGGATCTGTACACCTTTTGAATTTTCAGTACACATTTTGGCCACCTCCGGTCCGAACTATGTTTTTAATGGAAACAGAGTGAGAGTATGCTCAGAAGTTGACTTTCAGTCCCACTATGTAGACTCATGCTCTTGAAGCAGGTGTGATCTGTGGAGCAGACTCCTTGCTTCTAAATAAAGTCCTTAGAAAGGGGAACTGAGTGAAGAAGTATCCGGGCCTGAATTAGAAGTTTTACTGTCCAACAGTATTATAATATGGCCAGTGGTGACTTTGTGATTTTACAGCCTTTGGATCATGGTTTTCCCTGTTCTGTCTTGAAAAGCATCTGAGGGTTCAACAGCCCCTAAGAAGGTGACCGTTTAATGCAATTAGACCTACTGGCACTGCTGATGATATATCTACCTTCTCCACTGCCCTAAATACTTAGGAACTTGTGATTCACCGGTTGTTTGGATGCTCAGAATGTAAGTTAACAAGACATTTGTGAATATTTTATTCAAACCATAGTTCTGGGAGAATTCCCACAAGGGGAGCCGTGTCAAATCTAGCATGCTAACAATATCCCAGATTTTGAATCTGATGTCAAACCTCTCATTCGGTGCACTAGTTAAAGGGATTATAAGCAAGCCTTTAGGAAAGGTTGTGAATCATCAAGGTATGGCGAAATATCCTTGGCCCAGTATTTTCAACATATTACTCAGCACTCCAACCATTGACCCATAGATAATAATTACACTGCAGAACTTGATAAGGAGCTTATAAAGGGAATTGATAGGGTCTGAATTTGATGCTTGGATGCGATGCTGTGCATTTTAGTTCTTTAAAATAATGGAAAGTGCTGTTACACAGGAGACTTGGTCCTGAGTGTACCAGGGGATGCAATATATGCTTTCCACTTGGGCTCAATGAACCTGATGTTTGATGGGCAACATCAGTTCTGCACTTCTATGAGATGTAAGGAAAGACCTTTTATTGATACACATTTGGGAGAGTTTACAACTAGCTGGTGTAGTCTATTATAGTGTTTTTTTCTGAGAGGTTTATTATAAGCTTAGCAAGTACTTGGAGGCTCTTGCATTTTACAATATAACGCATTTCTCTTTGAAATGTTTCTGCAAAAAAGATTTTAGAATTGTCAGGTACCTGTTCTGCCACTGCACTATTCTAATATAACAATATATATCAAGGTAGGCTCAAGACCTTTATTCAACTTGAATAGGAAGTTATCTTCTTACCTCAAAAAGACTGAAGATTCTGGAGTCATGGAGTCCAAGGAAGGAGCACTTCTTCAACTGATGAGTACTCCTTTCTTTCCATGTGTGTTAAAGCAAAGAATAGCATAAATTATATCTGGGATATGCTCTACTTTCATAACTGTGCTGTTTCTAAGCTCCATTTCTCCAGAAGACACATCCTTCATTTTTAAAGTTCCAAAAAGAGCTGCTTCATGAAGCAATTCAAGATGTTTTTTTCTGCAAGGAAACACTACTGTTTTTACAATGCTACTTATCTTATTTCTGAAGTCATATTTTTCTTGTTTAAAAATAAGAAAAAGCTTTGTAACCACTAAAAGGTCTTCTGACTTTGCTTGATCTAATTCAGTATCTACATTGTCCATATTTAATACTCCCCTTCCTCCACTCACTCTACATGTTTAAAATGTAATTAAATGATCCTTGAAATTATCAGACTAAACACAGAAATCCAGATGAAGTTCCATGTCCCACTGACCTTAGGAACAGATTCAAAGTATATACCTACTCTGCAATATAAAACTACATTCACGCTTATATATATTTTCTATCATTTTAACTCAACACACCATCCTGATGTATCATTCAAAGTCACTCATTTTGAAGCACTAAGAAGTTCCTAATGGTGATATAGTTATACTTCAATAATAAGATACACAAAATGCACAATTAAATATTATTTACCATCTCACATTCTGGTTATGCTTAGGTTTCTCAACAAAAAAGAAAATGGTTTATGGGAGCAATGCTGGTGGTTTAACTGTGACTAAAGTTTTTATCAACAGTATTATTTACGCACCTTATATATGTCCAAAGTTAGCAAACACTGCTACATACGTTGAAGGTAGTGTTTCTGAACCTTTATATAATTTTATTTGTATACTGCTTGTGTATTTATGAGTAGCATGATTTGCTCTTCCTGCAGGCTTGAACTACTTGAGTGTGCAAAGCAATCAGCACTTCATGTAAGTGATCAGTGTTTAGAAAGCCATGAGAAACCATGCAATGTTGAATGGAGTCTCAGATGATGGTCACCTGACTTCAAGGAAAAGAGACAATTGAAGATCTAGATTGCATGCCCAAGTCATAATTTCTTTAATTGCACTCTGGCTAACAGGTTAGGACCCTTCTGGGTTGTACAGTTTCACATCATGTTGAACCCTGCCTAACATTCACTCATGGAAAAGTAAGCATGCTGTAGATCAATTTAAGGATATTCCTACAAATGTCATTGTAATCTTGTGAAGTATCACTTCCCTGTGCAAATGTTACATAAAGAACCACGCACACGGACAGTAGACCTTCCCTCATTTTCCTCAAGGCTTTAGGCAAATGAGGGACCTGGTCCTTTCAAGCACATTAGAGAAAGGTCTGCACTCACACATCCCATGTTAAAGAAGGTCACTTCTAGAATATAAATGAGCAGACTACAGCATTTTATGTAAAGCTTTAATTCTAAAAATATATTTTTTGTTTTAAGGAAAGAACTGTGTGTACTTCTGTGTGTGTGTATATGTATATATATACAGGGAGTGCAGAATTATTAGGCAAGTTGTATTTTTGAGGATTAATTTTATTATTGAACAACAACCATGTTCTCAATGAACCCAAAAAACTCATTAATATCAAAGCTGAATATTTTTGGAAGTAGTTTTTAGTTTGTTTTTAGTTTTAGCTATGTTAGGGGGATATCTGTGTGTGCAGGTGACTATTACTGTGCATAATTATTAGGCAACTCAACAAAAAAATATATATACCCATTTCAATTATCTATTATTACCAGTGAAACCAATATAACATCTCAACATTCACAAATATACATTTCTGACATTCAAAAACAAAACAAAAAAAAAATCAGTGACCAATATAGCCACCTTTCTTCGCAAGGACACTCAAAAGCCTGCCATCCATGGATTCTGTCAGTGTTTTGATCTGTTCACCATCAACATTGCGTGCAGCAGCAACCACAGCCCCCCATACACTGTTCAGAGAGGTGTACTGTTTTCCCTCCTTGTAAATCTCACATTTGATGATGGACCACAGGTTCTCAATGGGGTTCAGATCAGGTGAACAAGGAGGCCATGTCATTAGATTTCCTTCTTTTATACCCTTTCTTGCCAGCCACGCTGTGGAGTACTTGGACGCGTGTGATGGAGCATTGTCCTGCATGAAAATCATGTTTTTCTTGAAGGATGCAGACTTCTTCCTGTACCACTGCTTGAAGAAGGTGTCTTCCAGGAACTGGCAGTAGGACTGGGAGTTGAGCTTGACTCCATCCTCAACCCGAAAAGGCCCCACAAGCTCATCTTTGATGATACCAGCCCAAACCAGTACTCCACCTCCACCTTGCTGGCGTCTGAGTCGGACTGGAGCTCTCTGCCCTTTACCAATCCAGCCACGGGCCCATCCATCTGGCCCATCAAGACTCACTCTCATTTCATCAGTCCATAAAACCTTAGAAAAATCAGTCTTGAGATATTTCTTGGCCCAGTCTTGACGTTTCAGCTTGTGTGTCTTGTTCAGTGGTGGTCGTCTTTCAGCCTTTCTTACCTTGGCCATGTCTCTGAGTATTGCACACCTTGTGCTTTTGGGCACTCCAGTGATGTTGCAGCTCTGAAATATGGCCAAACTGGTGGCAAGTGGCATTGTGGCAGCTGCACGCTTGACTTTTCTCAGTTCATGGGCAGTTATTTTGCGCCTTGGTTTTTCCACACGCTTCTTGCGACCCTGTTGACTATTTTGAATGAAACGCTTGATTGTTCGATGATCACGCTTCAGAAGCTTTGCAATTTTAAGAGTGCTGCATCCCTCTGCAAGATATCTCACTATTTTTTACTTTTCTGAGCCTGTCAAGTCCTTCTTTTGACCCATTTTGCCAAAGGAAAGGAAGTTGCCTAATAATTATGCACACCTGATATAGGGTGTTGATGTCATTAGACCACACCCCTTCTCATTACAGAGATGCACATCACCTAATATGCTTAATTGGTAGTAGGCTTTCGAGCCTATACAGCTTGGAGTAAGACAACATGCATAAAGAGGATGATGTGGTCAAAATACTCATTTGTCTAATAATTCTGCACTCCCTGTGTATATATATACACACAATTTTAAAACTCCATAACTATGTGTTTAAATGAATGATCCGTGTGCAAACTGGAATGTTCTTTTTTTTTTTCCTTGCCTGGAGAGAGGTACTCTTTTTATGATTTGGATTGAATTGTGCTTAGTGTTGTTTAGAAAAAAAACAATGTAATACTGGGTCCTTTATTTACCAAAGATCCATTCCATGATGTGAGGTATAAATAATAAACACAACGTTAAAGTTGATTAATGGACAAAGGGATCATCAAATTAGCTCTGTGTTGTAGGGAGTTGGGGTTCTTTCTGCACACCAGTCCACTTTGTGTTGAATGTTTTTAGCTTGTTCGTAATATACCTGTGTGGTGTTAACTGTAACCGGCGCAGCAGGTCAGTGAGGCAGGTGAGACATTTTCCAGCAAAACATTTTTTTTTTTAAGGATGTGCTTAATACCAGAGTGCGGCAGAGGCAGACTTCCACATGCAATGCTGCTGATTTCCAAGCACCCTACTTATTAAAATGGGAGGCAAGAGGTTTGAATTATTATGTTTTTAAACTGAAAGACGGTACCACGTGTGCAGTGCTTCTTTACCTTTCTCCAAGTTTTGACCTCCGCTGTTACCTTTTACACCAGGTTCAGTTAAAGTATTTCTTCCATAAGAGAGAGTGAGTGAAAGCACACACTTTTGACTGCAGGCCAGTCACTCAAATTGTTTGCAGCCCCTATAAATGAATTGTCCAAACAATCCTCGCTTGCGTTCTGAGGTTAATATTCACTTTCCCAAACTGTGGCATAGCTTTCCCAACCTGTTCTTCCCCCTCCCCCATGCAGCCAGCCGCTAAATGTGTATAATAACTTGATGATATCATGCAGCACATTTCTCTTTGAGATCACCCACCTCTGGAGAAATATTTCACCTAAGGACATAATAATTAAATATCTCAGTAGAATGCTCTAACTAATCCTGTCACAATAAAATGGCTCGGGAGACTGCTTAATCACTTTTTGAGGAAAAAAGATCTCTCGAGTTCGTGGAGTATTTCACAGTATTGGACTTGCTTCTAACCTTTTCTCTCTCCCTCCCTCCTTTTGGCTTTTGTTTCACAGCAGCTGCTATTATCATTTTTGGTCAGCTGTGATTGCTGGAGGCAAAATAGGACCAGATGGTGTTTTGCTATGCATGAATGGCGAGTTAGAAGAGTTTCGACTGAATAGGCCAACTTTGAATGGTGTCTCTGTACCACCTGCCCCTTGAGCAGTAGCGGACACATTATGGTAGTATGATCTGCATCAGACTTTCTAGAATCGGAAGGAAAAGGAGAGCCAGAAAAGGAGAGCGCCTTGTTGGATTTTTTCCACATTTATTGATCTTTCATGCACTAACAACATAATGTAGTACACAGTCAATTTAAGTTAATTGGATATGACACAGCATGTATGGGTAATCTATCACTGCAATCTCCTGGTACACTTTATAGTCTTCGCTGCCATAGAAACGCACTGGCTTAGTAATGGGCATACATTAAAAGGCTAAGTAGGTAGAAGCAAACTGGTTAAATGTTATAGTTTTCTTTTTGGAAAAAATAATTGTAAGAAGTGATAGAGAGGCTGCCGGAGGAAAAAATATAATGAAAAGTAATGTACTATTATAAGACACATCATTACAGTTTCTCATGTACACAGCAGATTGATTTAATCAGCTTTCAGTGTTTAGCATTTTCGAAACTATCGCTTTTATTTCATTTATTGGGTCTGCCGTAACATTCATTTGTCACACAGGTGCTGAAAGCTAGCATGCTTCATATAACATTTTTAATCATGCTTTTAATATTTCAGCAGATTATGCAGGTATAATTATAGCAGCGAGACGCACAATTCGCGGGAAACTAATTTCCTGCTGCCTCGAATATATGTCAACAAAGCATATTGTTGTAAAATAGCATGTTTATATTCTTATAGTAGGAGCTTTCTCAGATAAATGCATGAGAGCAGATCTACGGGTCGACGAGGCGTCGCCCTTCGAGGAAAATGCCTCTGGTTTGAAATGCATCATGTGTAATAATAAATTACAGCTTTTTTGTAGCAACCGACTACCAATGTTCTGGCGTGATTGGCTTTTTGCAGGGGAGAGACCAGTCAAATGTAAACAAAAGTATGTTTCTGAAGCGCACACTCAAAATCCTTGACTGGGCCTCATTGATTTGACAATGTTGTGCTGTTTATTTTTGTACTGCATCTGAAGTTTGTTTGTGCCTTTTCAGAAACTTGTTTTGCTACCCTGGACAAAATAATCTCTCTGTTCAGCCCTTTGCCTGGGGACAAACTCTCTTCAGGGGAACAAATGTGGGTTGTGTAGCTGTCACAGGAGGTTTTAGTGCTTGACCTTAGAAAGCATTCACAGCCCAGATTCTTTTTTTTATTTTTATTTTTATTGCTTTTCATTTCCATTGTTTGTGCTTTATACTTAGCAAGGGGCCCCCACAGGGGCAAAGGCTCAATTTAGTATTCACAACTTGCAGCCTGGTTTCCCAGACTATTCAGCAACTACATGTTTTAGCAGTATATGGTAAACCAACAGTGTTTCACTCCTCGGGGCTAAATAACATTTGCATAAAATAAAAATATGTCCTGATGCATTTTGAAAATCAGGAATAAAATGCGCTTTATTCGTTCTTTCTCTCTGCAGGGTATGCCGTTGTGAACCGTATAAAAGCCCCAGCACATCGGTATGGCTGCATATATTGACGCTTTGGTCATGAATGTGTGGGTCACAGCATTGCACTGTTTTACTGAGAATTAATAGCAGATCCTTGTTCAGAGCACGTTTGCTTCAGCATGTGCCCTTCTCTACTAGACTATTTATAGACTCGAATTTGTTTTTCTTTAACCTCGAGATAATTTACTCACCCACTGAGTTAAAAATGCACCTTCTGCAATTCACTTTAGTTTTCTTCTGTTCCACTGTTTGTCACAAGGTTGAATTCCCATGTGGAGTGTGTACTGTAGTGTTTTCAAAGGCTTTAGAAATTGATGCTGAAGAATATGGTTAAGCTCCGTTTCTGTGGAAATAGGCTACATATGCTTAGAATCCCTATGTTCAGTCTTAAAACTTAAATATAGTCTTATGATAAATATCAAGGGTATGTTATAATAAAACCCTACGTGTTAATCATGTAGTAGCCCTTTGTCTACCCAAAGATTAGAGAAAGGCTGAACTGTTCCACACAAAGGCAGAGAAATAAGTGGTTGTGGCAAGCATGCTTGCCACTAATAATTAGTAACAATGGGCTCTTCTGATCATGGTGACCATTCCTTAATCCCACCTCTAGAATTTGGCTAAGGTCGACGTTCTTAACTCTTGAGAAACTTAACTGATTTCGAAGAAATACAAGTGATTATTATTGTCTTTACAGTGGCAAACATATCAATAAAATAATGAACATAAACTTGCTTGTAAGGACACATTGTCGTTTTATGAAATACCATCAATCAGCAAAGGGGATTTAAATAACATTTATGAAGGCCATTGTCTCTTTTCTTTGCTTTTTAAGTGTAGCGTGTAAATCTTTGCTTGGGAACTTATTGATAGAGACAAGAAAACTGAAAGATGATGCTCACAACAAACATGAAAAAACCTGAAATATTATTTTTTGCTTTTATATTACTTGGACACTTAAATGCACTTGAGGCCGAGTGGGCACCGCACAATTCAAACGAGTACAACAATAAGTGAAAACAATCTCAAACTAAAGTGAAACGAGGCCAAAATCCCTGCACCTTATTTACAGGGTGGCGCCACTCGGTAACCCTTTACACTACATTATGCCTGCGCCAGGCATAATGTATGCAAATGGGGAATTCCCCCATTAGGTGAGCTGGAAAAATGGCATATGCCATTTTTAATGGCACTTTTACCGCCTACTCAAGAGCAAGAGTTAAAAGGGGACTTCCATTCTTTACAATGTGGCCCTATGTACTCTGCAGGAGTAGCACCAATATTTTGGTGCTACGCCTACAGAGTTCATCAATAGCGTCATGAAAAGTGACGCTATTGCCCCCTACCCTGCGCCATGGTGCACCATATTTTAAATATGACTCACACTTGGTGGCGGTAGGGGGGATGCTAAGGGGCTCAGGGAAAGTGGCACTGCACTCTGTGCAGCTCCACTTTCCATAAATCTGCCCCTAAGTCCTCATACCCCAACCAAAGGCCCAGAAGCACCAGAATAAGACACATTTGTAGTGGAAGAAACATTCAAAACGTGGAGCAGCCACAGTGAATGTCTGTTTGGAATAAGCAACATTACCAATATAAAGCCACCCTAATAAACAGACACTCCCAGGTGAGTTAGCTGCTGAGAGAAATTTAGCTCCAGGGTGTAAGTCCCCACATTTCCAGAATTTTAAAACAGATAATCAGACCTTAATAGAGGGGACAGTTCACTTGTTAGTGTGTGCCTCTTTACCACGCAGAAAGGGGCGAAAGAAATAACGTAAAGGCTAAGCACAATTAAACAGTGAAATATCAGACAGGAAATGGCCTCGGAGAGGTTGTGACTGTGTGGTTCACCTGTTCAGGGACGACTATCGTGTCCAAAGTGGAATGATTTGAAATTGCCTTTCTTCAAAACCCGGTGATTCAGAGTCTTAATAGGGGAACCCAAAAGTGAATGGTAAAAATTGCAATTAATAAACAATTCAAAGTAACAGACTAGAAAAGTGATTCAAGCTAAAATTATGATCTCCGTTGTGACACATGGCAAGTGTATTGGTACATCCCACCAAAAAACAATGATTGCGAAACATAGATGGTTGTAGCTATGCATTTGATGTTGGGATGTATTTAATCGTATTTAATTATAATGTAATTGAATCATAGAGTTGTGTTTTAGAAGGAATGGTAGATGTAGTTTTGTCACAGTGAGTTCTGGAGACCTGTTATTACCTATTATTACCAACACTTATAGCTATATTGGCTAGAGCAGGGTAGCTGTGCATTATTTGTTCTTTCATGTAACTACCATGCATATGCATTTATGTTAGCCATAAAGAGCAGTGTATTTTAACATTTAGCGTGTAAAATACAAACTAATGCATTAGGCCCTGTTCTGGTATCCCCAATGAAGTAGCAGATATAATTATTACATGTTCAAGAATGCCCAACGCCATATTGATTATGAACTCATAGTACACGTATCTTCGATTTGACATACAGAATGGCATATATTTTCTACTACAAATGCCTGAGTAGAGGATTGTTAGTCCGTTTACAACATGGATCAAGTCTCTGAGAAATCAATTTCCTACAATTACCTGTGGTCACATTATACTCTTTGATTCTTAGTGTAAGCACCTGAGAATTCTCTGAAAGGAAGATTAAATAGAAAATAAATGGGAATAGAAAGGAAGACTGATGAAGAAAGAGGGAAGAAAGGTAATAAGGAAAATGTCTTGCAGTGAATCTGGGATGGAATACTGTTTACCTTGACTGTCAAATGTTGCTAGCTTGAATGTGCATTAGTGGTAGTAGGCTGCTTACACAGATTTTCTCAATTAAAAGAAATGAGTGTATTTTAAAAAAATCCAAAAAGATGAAACCGTTAATTACAACAATTTAACTTATTTAAATGTGGTGCAAAATTACAGAATTAAAGCAAAAATGGGGGGGGGGAGAAATAGATTTCGTTTACATAAAACACTAAAGCAAACGTTTGAGCTTCTTAAACTATCAACAATGGCATAGACGTGTTAAACCTGGCATCTTTTGGCATGATTCCCCCTGTCTTTTTGCCTTTTGACCTCCAGTTTTCAAGGTATGTTGGACTCTGTTTTTGCTAGTTTATCGTCTCTGCCCACTTTACCTCTGCTGATCAGTGCTAAAGTGCAAGTGCTCCCCGTATACATTGTATTAGTGATTGGTATATCCATGATTTACATATTTGATTTACTGGCAAGTCCCTATTGAAGTGCACCAGAGGTGCCCAGTGCCTGTAAATCAAATGCTACTAGTGGGCCTGCAGCACTGATTGTGCCAACCACGAGTAGCCCTGTAAACATGTCTCAGACCTGCCACTGCAGTGTCTGTGTGTGCAGTTTTAAACTGCCAATTCGACCTGGCATGTGCACCCGCTTGCCAGGCTCAAACCTTCCCTTTTACTACATGTAAGTCACCCCTAAGGTAGGCCCTAGGTAGCCCCATGGGCAGGGTGCAGTGTATTTGCAAGGTAGGACATGTGTACTGGTGTGTTTTACACGTCCTGATCGTGAAATACTACCACATTCGGATTTTACTATTGCAAGGCCTATCTCTCCCAGTGGTTAACATGGGGACTGCCTTTAAATATCTTTTCGGTGCTGTTTCAGAGTGGGAGAAGATGGGAAACTTCACTTTCAGTTCCCAATGGGAAACTACATGTTGAACTCTGAACTCACAATTTAAAAATACATCTTTTGGTAGAGTTGGTTGTTGGATTGTATGTTTGAAAATGCCACTTTCAGAAAGTAGGCATTTTCTTGCTTAACCATTTTGTTCCTCTGCCTGTCTGTTAAAACCACCTCTAGGTCAGAGTGACAGTTGCGCGGTCTGTGAATTCCCTCTAGACAGTTACACAAAGTGAGCTGAAGTGTATCTTGCATATCCTGATGAGTCTTCTGGGCTAGAGTGGGGAGGGAGGAGCTGACACTTGCACCTGAAAGGGCTATTCCTGTCCTCACACAATGCAGTCTCCGACCCCTTGGAGTGTGTCTGGGGCCAGGCCTGGGCAAGGCAGGATCTTGTGACTTTCCTTTGACGTTTGCCTGCTTCAAAGGCAGAAATGAGTATAAGTATTGGACCCAAAACCACAGACTTTTAGAACACTTCCAGATCAAGAGGAGCCTCTGCCAAGGAGAAGAGTTGGAGGAGGAGTACTGTCTCTTTGCTGTGTGTGCTTTGCTGGGCTGGCCTGTAGTTGCTGCTTCTACCTTAAAGAGGACGAATACTGGGCTTTGCTGTGTATCTTGCTTGTGAAGTTTCTCCAAGGGCTTGAAGTAGAGGTTGCCTCCTGTTGGAAGTCTCAGGGATATCAAAGACTTCAGATTCATCTGCCGGCAGCACTGGAAAGTGTGTGTTTTGAGTTGCAACAGAAGTAAAACCATCAAAATGCCTCCAACAATGCCACTGCCTGCATCTTGACCTGATGACAATATAGGGAGCCGTGCCCCACTTTGCACTGCAACCCTGGTCTCAATGATGCCTTCACCGAGCCGCTGCTTGCACCGTGACCCATGGGCCCCGTACTCCGCATCGCCCTGCCCACACTGCAGCCTTGGTATCCCCGATACTGCTGCGCTGCTCTGACACCGATGCCGCTCTCTGCACCGGGGCCTCAGAGCACCTCTTGTGAGGTACAAAAATCTCCATCCAGCACTTCATCCCCGGTCCACCAACGCCAGCACCATTGACTCTAGCATCATCAACAGATGCCCCTGTCTGCACTCTGACCCCTGGGTGTGGCATGGAGCTGACCCCTCGTCGTACCGCTGCCATGGGCCCACCGACAACAACGGTTCAGCAACGACTACACTGCTCCCTGTACCATGACCTGGAGACACTGCACGTCGCACTGCCCCGCTTCCCACCACAGCCCTGGTCTCACCAACGCTGCAGAATGCCATCACCGAGCTGCTGCCAGCACCATGACCTGTGGGCACCCCACATCGCATTGTCTTGCTTCGCACTGCAGCCCAACACTATCAACGCCAGTGCTCCTGACTTTGTCATCTGCATGGAGTTCGATCTGTGATACGTGTGCTTGCCAGGGCCCTACGAACCCTGCACTGAACTCCAGATCCGACGTCCATAGACACCTGCCGACGCCAGCGACCTCGCACTCTGGATCTCATCGTGAGGATCACGACTCCCTACATTTCCAAGGTATTGTTTGTGGGTGTTCCTGACACCGTAGCTGGCCCGTGTTGCCACGGTCGGCCTGAACTGGTGGATTTTTGTTCACAATGCCGTGATAGCCCAGATGGAGCTATTGTCTTCAAGGAACTGCATTTTTAAGTAATTCTTTCAAAGTTCATATCTTTATTATTGAATGTCGGATTGTTCTCTTTTTGGTCTTGTTTTATATAGGTAAATATTGGCTACTTTTCTGAAACTGGAGTGGTGTCCTTTTGTAGTGTTTTCACTGTATTTCTGTGTGTTTTGTGCAAATGCTTTACACATTGCTTCTGAGATAACCCTGGCTGCTTGTGCCAAGCTACCAAGGGGGTAAGCAGGGGTTATCTGAACTGGATATCTCCCTTACCCTGACTAGAGTGAGGGTCCCTACTTGGAAAGGGTGTAAAATGGTAGCACTGAGGATATGACTTGCAATTGCACTTTACCTACATTAATTGGTGTACACTACTACCATATTGCAAGGAACTGTGCACCACAGACAATATTTTTGTTTTTGATCTTTCTTTGATCTATTTTTGGTTTTGAGTTCAAGTTGGACTTCCTAGTACATCATGTCTCACTCAAGAGCATCATCAGTTACATTCCTGGATTTGGGTTTTGAGGAGGATAGGTTGGAAACCTACACAGTGAAGGAATTGAAGTCAGTTTGCAAAAGCCTCAGAGTCCAAGTTAGAAACCTCACCATTAGGGAGGAGCTACAAGAGGCGCTGAGGGCGTGGGTAGCAGCCAGAAATGCCAGTGGGCAAACTGACGATCCAACTTGGTAGACTGTGGAGCCAAATCCAAAGGAAGATTTGCAGGGGGTGCAGGAGCTCCTGGAAGGGAGGTACCCTCTGGGCCAGGCAGCAGTGGTGGTTCAAAGAGCCTGACTCCAGAAGAGCTGGAAGATCAGAGAGAAGCAAGGAGACATCAGATAGAGTTGGAAAGGTTAAAAATGGAGGACCAAAGGGAGAAGTGATCCATGGAGGAAAGGAAAATGCTTTTAGACCATGAGCTCAGAGCAAAGGAGCTGGATAAAAGGAGTAGATCAAGCAACAGTGGTGGCAGCAATACCTCAGTGCACTCAGATAGGTTAGTACACATTCCCAAAAATGTAGGAAGGGAGTACAAGAAGGGAGATGATATCCAGAGGTGGTTTCAGGGATATCGGGCATCTATCGACAGGAATGGGGTCCCTGAGAAGAATTGGGGAGCGGGATTGTGGAAACACTTTGCAGAGGAAGAGAGGGACACCTTGTGGGCTTTGGGTAAGGGGTACCAACTCACCTATACTTACCTGAAACTAGCCCTTCTCAACAGATATGGTCTCACTCCTGACAAGTACAGGGATCAGTTTAGAGGGATTAAGAAAACCGATTCACAGACCTTGTTAGAGTATGTGGGTTCTTTTTGCAGGAACTGGATTGTTGGGAGAAGGGCAGTAATGTCACAGATGTTAAGGGGCTGTACAACTCAATTGCATGGAAGCACTTGTCTAGTCTGTATTTTGCAGAGCTGCACCAGCACTTGACTGATAATAAGTTGACTGACACCAGGAGGCAACCGCTGGATGAGTACCACGGTCCACTAGAAGGTGTACGGCGGAGATTCTGCCAAAGGTGGGCTGGGTCTCCAGCAACTGTGTGGGAGTGGACAAGGGTAAACAAAAGGAATTCTCCAAAGGGACCTAATCTAGTACCCAGCGTAAGAATTCCCAACCCTAGGTGGTAAAAAAACTATAGGTCTCTTCAGGGAAGCCTGCAGAGATAGGACCCTGTGAATGTTTTGCTTGTGACCAGGTGGGCCCCATGAAGGGGGATTCCAAATGTCCCAAGTGGACAAAGCCACCCACTGGTGGGCAGACCAAAGGGGCGGCCAGTGTAGCGCTTGTGGAGGAGTTGTTCCCAGGTGGGTGTGTGGAGCCAACTGTAATGACCCTTGTCTTACTAAGAGACTGTGAGATGGTCCAAAGAAACCTGATGCCTGATAACACTAAGAAATACAGGCAGTGGGTGACCATCAATGGGCAGAGAGTAGAGGCTCTCGGAGATACTGGGGCCAGTGTGACAATTCCACATGTGAAATAGAACTCATGTGAGAAGGAGTGGTGCATTAACATTTCTTTCTTACAGGTGATAAGGTAAGAACATATATTGTTCATTGTAATGCCAAAAGAGTTTGACATGTGTGTTGTCATCTCCTTTCATACCTCACTCCCTGCAGTACCCTCTCAAAAACCACTTCCTTTCCTTTAGCCTCATCAATACTTTAGTGAACTAATCTGTACAGTCAGTGCTGCTAATAGGTGGCAATCTGAGAGAGTATTGACCTTAAAGAATCTGGTCTAACATCCTCCCTTACTTTAGCCAGATCCCATCAAAGCAGTCTTGAAAACATGCAGAGGGCTAGAGTGTCCTCTTCACACACCTATCCCAACAGTAGGCAGCAGTTCACATCAGTCTAAATGTGCTCTTTCTAGGTCAATGTTCACTATAAAGGTCTCTGAGAGCTTCCTGTGTCCTAGCACTAATTTGGGAGGGCCATCCTGCTTCTAAGTACCATCCCCATCCATTTTGCTACCCATTCAAATTTTGTGATAGGTTTTAGAGTTAAATTAGTACGCACCCAAACCTCCTCTATTTCTAGCAACTTGAGTGCCTGTCAGGAAGTAGGGTTAGAGGTCCTTCTTATCCTTAAGTATGGTCCAAGCACTGTAAAGTATTACCTTGAAGCCATTCGCCCTGAGTGCCTTTTAGCAAAGGAAAGTGTGACTGTCATCAAACAGTGCTGACATTGCTTTATTCAGGCTGTGGGTGGTCGGAGAACGCACACCATCACAATTCCCCATCATGTTATGAACCATTGTGTGTCTGGAGAGATGGCAGCCATTTTGGTTCTTCAGATATAACTTTCCTTGTTGTGCTGGGCAATTCTGCTACTACATTGCTGCACCCAGGACCTCACTACATGGATGTTGGATTTCAAGGGACAAGACCTTTCTCTTTCTAAAGAATTGAACTACAGACATTTTGGATTACAGAGAAGTATTCACAAGTTTTGTGTAATTGAAAATTAACTTTTAACTCTCCTTCTATATTCATTTTTAACTGTAATCATTGGGTTACCAGTCTCTGCACTCTTAAAACTGTAGTTGTATGTTCTACTAAGAGTTCCTGAGGATGAACAGGACAGATTCTTAAGAGCATATTGCAAATGCTTATGCATATTAATAAATGTGTGCAATTTCGGGAAGCTATCATTGTTTTCCATATAAGAACATATAGTGACACAACTTGAGGTTGTTTTTCTAAATATAAGGACAGGTGTGTGTTCATACATTTACTTTATAAGATAGCTATGTTTCTTTTTATTTATCTTTCAGGCATTCTGACTTATTTATTAAAGCATAGAGAGGCACTGGTAAAGAATAAAGGCAAAGTATATGATATTTGGTTATTAATTGTGACCGATATGAGTCATTCATAAGTACTAAGCCTGCACATTTCTCTTGACTGGGAACCAAGTACCCTATTGTAGCATATTAATTAGGGTACCAATGCAGCGCGTTCAAGGCCTACTCAGGAGAGGTGGTGTGAGCAGTACCTCCAGCTTGCTGATGTGCAGCAAACCCACTTAAAAACTATTTTCCTTGTATATACTGGAAAATTACTTAATATTACACAGACACTCTATCAAAATACTACGCATTACATAACACATATATAGAATTAGGTAGATGGAATTACTTTTGTGATACCCACAGAACAGATGGCATCCCAGGAAGACATAGCTGCAATTCACAGTACTCCTACACATATGTCTACACACAATATGAAACAAATTATAAAATGGCAGGCCTACTGCCTATCAGGAAGTCACCATGTTAAAAAATATAAGATCTGTTATGATCAACCAGTTCATACAATTGAAAATAATATGGATCTTTGATTTCTGTTCTCTAAAACATGTACTGTTTCATTGTCAACGCCTTGTTCAAACATAATTTATTCAACAAAATGTGAGCAAGAATCAACCTTTTTTTCTTTTCTTTTTTAAACCATGCTGCCACTGCAGCTTTTGGACCAACCAACAGGGTTCCACACACACTATAGCATATGAGCAAATATTCCAACTCAAGGAATGTTTAAACACCAAGCATCATCCTCCAGGGGCATCAATAGAAACCCCTGGGCGACTTCTGTGGGAATCATGGGTGGGGGGTTGTACCTCTGGCAATACCCAAAGACTTGAAAATATTGGAGGTTCCCCTATCCTTCCTACAGCACCACAATACACAATTTAAAGCGCTCTCAGGGGCCTATGGGCCACTCATTAGCTCTGAGTAGTGAATATTTCATGAGTGAATTCAGATGCAGCTTTCATTTATTTTCCTTTGTTTCTCCATGTTTCTTTTTTAAAGATCTAGAAGCCCCTGCCCACTCAGGCATCTGGGTGCTGTCTTTTTTGAGGGAGCACTAGAAGCCCACTCCTTCGATGCCCAGCCAGCTCCCTACCTGGCCGACACTGCTTCTGGTCCCAGTGAGGGAGCCGGCAGCTTATCTCTCCTGCCCACGTAATCTTGGACAGGCAGTGTTGATATGGGTGTGCCAAACCAGGGCTCAAAGAGCAGTGTTGCACATCACTGGAGAGGGAGTGTGGTGCACTTGGGTGTGTCCTATCTAACCAGATGCAGGACAATTTCTACTGTGTCAGGTCCTTGGAGAGGGAGTCACCATGAATGTGGAAAATCTCATGGACCAGGCCCCCTCTTTGAAGTTAAATTAATGAAGAGGCTCTAAACCATAGGGGTGATTTTCCAGACTTGGTGTCACTTTGCTCCTGGTGGCGAGCTCTAGCTATTGGGAGCAGTTTCCTCAGACCTCCTCACCTCCAAACTGGCTTTTGTTGTGGAGCTTGATTTCTAAGGCTCCATTCAGCAGACCTGTCCTCTGCCTTGACTCTTAACCTTAATGCCTGCTTAAGAGCCCTCTTCCCCAACCTATCCAGAGCCAATAAGCAGATCACTGTCTCTGCCTCAGTCCCAAGGTCCCATGGATTTAGCTTTCTCACAGTACACATGTGTGTCCTTAGTGGAGCCAGTGGCCAGTGCACAGAAGTTCCAGGAGAACCCTCTGAGGTCCCCCAGCACGCCTGATCCCCTTACTGTGCATCAGGGGGCCAGCGCCACCGGTCCTGGAGAGACATGTCATAGTCTTGAATGGCAGCAAAAGGTTCATAGTCCCAAGTCCATCCTTATAGAGATTTAGGGGCCTTCTTCCTGCCAGCTGAGGTAGGTCCTTCTGTGTGTCTCTATTGACCATCCCCTCACTCATTCTTCACTATTCAAGTCCTGTAATGACTTCCCCCTCCATCAAAGAACATCTCCCTCACTGGTGGACTTTGGGAAGGGACTCAAAGCCTGTCTCTTCAACTAAAGACCTCTGAGACGTCAGCACCTCGATACCCACAGGGATGATTACCCTCACTCTATAAATAATGTTTGATTGATATTCATTTTCCTTACACTCGGATCAACTTTCTGTTTTCTTCACTAGGTTGCTTCTTCTTGACTGTCTTATGACCTTGTCCTGATAATGTCCCTGGTCATTTAACTCATTGGTGCCAAAACATCCACACTTTAATTTATTTGCAGTACATCTGTTTTAACATTAATATTCATTACAGTCATGAGTGTTTTGTGGTCTGCACTAATTAATGGTATGTGATATCTCTTGGTTCACATAGCTTATTGTTTGCTTGAATGTGTTCCTTTTATATGGGTAAAATAGTTTTCTACCTCACTTGTCACCAAAAGCACTGCACAATATTTTAAGGTTTTCCCTAAAAAGATACATTTGTATTGTAGAAGAATTTTCTTTCTCTTAATTTCTGGTTTACCATTTATATGTACACTTTTAAATTATAGTTTTGTGTTACGTTATAAATGATGTTTTCAACATGTGACCCACTGTTTTTAGTACTTTAATCCTGCCCTGGTTCTTTGAGTTTGTGGGCTTGCCTCATCTTTTTGTTACTTCACCACCAGAAATAGGCATGGTTTGTCCCACTTTAGTTGTTGCACCCACACCTTAATTAAGTCTTTCAATACCTGCATCACTAGTTGCAGGCTACCACTGAAGTTTACCCTAAGCTCTTAAGTACAAAAGTACATTATGTACAAATGTAGTGCCTCTCAACAGGTATTTCTATACCGCAATTTCCAATGCCCCTCAAGTAGTGTGCCAGTGACTCAATTTCCATCGCAAAAAGCAATGGGGAAAGGGTTCATTCTTGTCTAATGCCTCTCTCTACATGCTGGGATTCTGTTATCGATGTTCCATTACAAATGTGAACCATAGAGTTAGAGCTTCCGTGCACAATTAAAGCGAGGCTACAATGTTCCACCCTAAATTTCATAAAACTATGAAAAAGTAGAGATATTTAAGTCCAGTGTACCAACGTGGACTCAAAGACATGAAACAAGTAGATTTGCTCATATGTTCAGTCCCAGAATAAACCATTATAGTTGTGGATGAGTTCTTGCCTCCTGGGTGTCAATCCTACTGCTATATTTTACTTAGTCGCAAAGGTAAATGTTGAGAGTGGCAATGCAACTTCTTATACAGCATGTCCCATCGGGACTTAGGAAAAACCACTATCACTACCTCTTTAGTAGTTAAAAGTAACATTTTCATCTTTCTCACTTCTGAATATGAGTCATTTCAGCTACATGGCACAGTATCAGCATACATGGCATGAAATTCAGGTTGAAGGTGGTGGGAGCTTAAAGACTTCCCAGTGCCTAAATCATTGATGTTACCTCTATACTTAGGTACATTTATAATTTGTGCCTCTCTGTATTCCTTAGTAGAGGCTAATAGATTGACCAGTCCCACATAATCTGTCAGCTCAGTTACAGTTTGGAGAATTATTGCAAAAATACCCAATGAAAGCCATCTGTGAATGTACCACTGTGTCACAGTCCTTTCTTAGTGTGGTTATCTGCAGGTCTGGCCTTAATATTCAAGCTAGTAATCTCTCCATTAAATCCTCTTTTCCACAGTTAATTGTATATGTTCCCTATGATCTTCCAACATTGTTCTTTGTAACAATTGGGCATATATATTTTTATTTCTTATTATTTCTGCCCTTATCTGCATGTCAGACTGTACCCTTCCCTTCATTACTTTCAGTTCATGCTCCAGCTTGATCGTTTCCCCATTAAGTTTTTTCCTCTCACTTCATACTTACTGTTGTTACCCATACGTGACTACCTTAAATACCTTCCATTCCACCAGTATTGGATTATGACATGACAGTGTTCGGCCCAAGTATTCAACTGTTGTTACTGTCAATGGCACATTTGGTGCATAAAATGTCATCATATCTAGTATTTAAGTCATGTACATGGACATAGCATGGGTAATCACGTTGATGCTGGTTAACTCTTCTGCAAACGCCTACCAAATCCCACCTAGTTAACCATTCCCTGAAAACTAGTGCTAGTTCTACAGTGCCCGAGCCTACAAGAGGAGGATATGACCTTTCCATTTAACTGTATGAACTCAATGGAAGCCTCTCACTAATAACAAGAAAGTCATATCCTATGCACCAAATATTTGCATACACGCTCTAGAATATTTCAATTGATTCACATTCAATTCATAAGTCAGAACAGCAACAAATCTTCCTGATCACTCAGAGGTGTGTGAAATGTTCATAATTTGCTTTCACGTAATTATGCAAAATTTTGGCAAAATTATGCATAGTTAAATGAAGGAAGATAGAGCACGATTCTGGTGACCTGTGGTAGAAAAGGCCCCAGAAGGAGGAGGATGATCCAAACACCGAACATATCCAAGAGGAGAGGATGCAGGGTGCGAGGAGGAGAATGACACCTAGTCAGGTGGAATGGTGGGTGCTGCCAATGGCTGCTGAATTTCCCGACCCAACTCAGGAGGGTTATGGCTGTCTAGATGAGTAAATGGGGACTAGGGGTTGGGAAAGACAGTGTGGGCTTGTGCAATGTTTGTTTTCACTTATGTTTTCTCCCTTCTGCTATACCTTAAGTGGAACTAAAACCTGGATGGGATAATGAGAGGCACACGTATGATATACTTCTTCCAGTGATGGTGAAGGAAGTGATTCACAATGGAGAACTGTAATGTGAAAACTATTTAGAACTACCCTTAAACCTGAGAGCTGTATGAAGAGTGGATGGTAAAAAGCACAGGTATGTACTGGTGACACAATACGTCTGACTTTTTAAAAAGAAAAGAAAAAAAAAGAAACATTAGGAAATAAAAAAAATCCAGAATAATGGAAAACCTAGATAGGAAAAACCCTACCAAAAGACTGGTTAGGGACACATTTTGAAAATATTTATCTTAATACTTACCTGGGCATTCTTCTGGTTGCAGAGGGGCAATGAAAACTAAACAGATAATCTAAGAGACAGAAAATCTACCTCTAGCCTGATTTAAACCTCACCTGATGAGACTCAATGATTTATTTTCCCCCAAAATCAACCCCCTAGATTGGACTGTCCAGTCTGACTGGTGTAACATCATTAAAAGCCATCAAATCCGAGAAGCCTCCTAAGCCATATTTCTGGCCATCCCTCCACACACATCTCCCTTTTGGATCAACTATCATTTTGTCAGGCTGGTAGAGTGTTTTATACATTATACAAATTAGAGAACTTGTAGAGGATGATGATGTCCCATATAGAACATGTGCTCCTTTCATTTGTGTTTTATTGCATCACCCTCTGCTACAGTGAGGTTCATTTCCTATAGGAAGGCAACTTGCATTCCTCATCTCCATCTCTTTAGGTAAGAGTTATCTTGAAATGTTTGTATGCCATGACCATACAGCTGACGTTCTAATGTGAGACATGTATATCCTAGGGGAGTACTGAGTAGCGTTGGCTGTGTACCACCTGTAGAACTTTAAGTGTTGTGGCAAGAAGCCTTCTACCACTAAGTTCACCTGGCCCTGCCTTATTAAAGCATGTTCACATTTCTGCCATTTGGTTGGCCCCCTGCTTTATTATGATAGGCTCCATTCCTCATTCTTTAGTGCCGTCATGTGAGTTATTCTCTCTCCTGAATGCCCATTGTTCGGCCCAGTTCCTTTGATGAGGAATGTATTTAGTAGATATCCAGATCTCTCACCTCACCCTTCACTGATGGAACGGTGCTCCACTAATATTGAATGTTTAGGATGCAGTCAAGTAGTAATAATTCTTTGCTATTGTCCACAATTTTGGGTCGTATTTTCTTGGCATTTATATTATCAAAGCTATATCTCTGAAGTTCAGAAGTCTCACTAGCACTGGTCTGGATGGACCCCAATCAGTGGGAGAGATGGCAAGATATTCCATTCTTGCGCTGATGTGAAGAATTTAGAGAAATCGCTGAGCAGCACTTGATTGCACAGTCATTGCTCAAAATAGCACTCCATACTTCATCCAACACTTTTTGAAGACCTACTAATTGTATGTTAATCCTCCTTAATTGACCTTCATTACTTTCATCCGAGTATTCGAGAAACCTCACCCTTTCTGTCAGATCTGCTTTTAGGTTCTTGATGTTCCGACCTTCATGTTGTAGTTCCTTAATAGCATGTGCAGCTTCAGTGACTGCTGATTGCTTTTTTTTTTTTTTTTCTTTTTTTTTTCCTGAACCATCCATAGCAAACTTCGAGCCAAAGCTATGGTATCAATTTTAATAAGGGGAAAAGGGGAAACTCCATTTGCTTTACTGTCACTAAAATATCATCCAATATCTTTGGACTATAGGCTATTGGGTCATTGAGATCAATAGTCTGCTGCACTGTAGTAATTTGCATCTTATTGTTGTCAGCTGAAACAGCAGTTACCACAGATCAATCTCTTTCTCTCTCTCTCGCCACTAAGTAGTTATAGTTGGGACCTAGTTTCTATTAAAAAAAAGATGTTTTTTTGCTTCCCTAGATCATTGGTGCTTCTTCACAAAATTTTCCCCAAAAGTTTGAGAGTGATGTGAGCTGCTGTCTGGAAAGCTTCAGGGTGATCAGTCAAACAGGGGCCGAGATAAAGGGAGGGTGAAATTTAGAGCATTTTCAATGTTAATTCCCATATGAAATATTGAACAGTGATGGCACAAAAACCACTGGACAAAATTACACCAAATTTGGCAAAAAGGTAACTCTTGGTCCAGAAAGAGCTCTTTTTGTTATTTCGTGTAAACACATTCAGTAGTTTTTGAGAAATTTAAAGAAATCCAAATTTGTATATCTAGGGACGTGAATGATTTCAACCCCTCCCAATCTTGTTCTGAGATCTGACTGGCTGCCAACACTTCAACAAGGACACCCCCACAGCCACAGGGACTACCCACTCCCTGGGGCAAAAAAAGAAATATGAGTGGGGGGGAGGCGCCCCCACTCCCTGTGGACCATCACCCCCAGGGCAAAAATGCTTTTATAACACAGCCCCAGGGATCACCACCTCCCAGGGCTATAATTAAAATATGAGTTGTGGCTGTGTGCCCCCCACACCCTGGAAACCACCAATTCGTGGGGCATTCAAGAAATTTGGGGTGGGAGGCCCGCTCAGGTCCGCCCCTGCCACAGCCCCAGGGATAAATATCCCACAGGGCATTTAAGACATTTGGTGGGAGCGGCCGCTAGGGCCTTCCCCCCCCAGCCCAGGGGATCACCACCTCCCCAGGGCTAATATTAAATAATGTAAAGGGGCTCTGGTTTGGACCACCACTTCCCAGGGTATAATTAAAATATGAGTTGTGGCTGTGTGCCACCTACACCATGGAGACCCCCACTTCCTGGGGCATTCAAGAAATTTGGTGCAGGAGGCCCACTCAGGTCTCCCCCTGCCACAGCCCCAGGGACAAATATCTCCCAGGGCATTTAAGAAATTTGGTGGGAGCAGCCGCTCGGGCCCTTCCCCGCAGCCCAGGAGATCACCACCTCCCCAGGGCTAATATTAAATAATGTAAAGGGGGTCTGTTTAGGACCACCAAGCCCCAGGGACCACCACTTCCTGGGGATCCTTCAACATTGGAGGGGGGCCATACAACTCCCCTCATTGAGCCACTGATAGCCCTGAAAATCGCCACCCCCCCACCAAGGCCAGCTCCTACTCTGTCCCGGTGTGCCCCTTCCCCATGGCATAGCTGTTGCCAAGCCACATCAACGTCTGCTTTTTGACAGCGGGACCGGTCATACAGGTCCCGCTGTCAAAAAGCAGAGTTTTCATCTCTGTTCCCTGCACACAGGTATGCATGCAGGGAACAGAGATAAAAGCATTGCTAGTTGAAAGCACCTGCCTCCATATTGGAGCAATGGGACCAGGGAGTAGGCCTTGAGGCTCCCTCACGGTGCCACATAGCTCGTAAAGGGCTTAGTATACCAAAATGTAAAAATAAAAAAAATAGTAAGGGACTGCAGGGATAGCCTTGAGGCTTACCCTGCTCTCCATGATAGCCCGTAAGGGCATATTAGAAAATATAATAAAAAATAGTGAGGGAACATGTGGGATGTCTTGAAGCTTCCTCCTGTGGTCACTGATAGCCCATAAAGGGCTAAAAAAACAGAAAGAAAATTGCATAGCTCAAGTGTGAAATACATTTGTCTTTTTAATTTGTGCAGAAATATCTCATTCTAAGTATGTCATACATCAAAGCCTAAAAAAAACTCAATCTCTCTCCCTCTCACGTTCTCTCGCTTTCAATCTTTTTTTGTCCCACTCATGCATTTGTGCACCCACTCACAGACCCACTCAGTCTCTCACACACCCACTAACACCATCATGCACCCACTCACAGACCCACACACACTGGTGCACCCACTAAAACACTGATGTATGCACTCTTATATCCAGACAAACACTCACACAGCCACTCCCACCCCCAGATACACCCTCTTATGCCTATTCTTACACCCAGAGAGCCCGTGGCCAAAGGGCAGTACACAGAGTGGGGTTTGAGGTATAGAGGGGGGTTGGCTGCAGGGTCTGGCTGCAGGTCAGGTCTTGCGGGCAACTCCTGCTATGCATGAGTAAAGGTGGTGCATGGTTGGGTGCGTATACAGTGGTGGCCTCAGGAATGTGGCCAGCCACTGCTGAAATGGGGTCTTTGGTTGACAGTCAGGTTACCCCCTGTTCAAGCAAGGACCCTCACCCTAGTTAGGGTAAAAGAGAATCACCCTCAGCTAACCCTGGCTTACCCCGTTGGCAGCTTGGCAGAGCAGTAGGCTTAACTTCAGAGTGCTAGGTGTGAAGTATTTGTACCAACACACACAGTAACCTAATGACATAACACCAGTTAAAAAAAATATGAAATATTTATCTAAACAAAACAATACCAAAACGACAAAAATCCGACATACACAAGTCAAGTTATGAATTTTTTAAGATGAAACTCAAAAATGCTTAGAAACACAAAATGCTTCGATGAGGTGTTGTTCCCAACAATCCGACACCAGCGGCACCAGACACGGAGTTGTGTAGACCCCCAAGTACAGTACCTTTGGTGAAGAGTGAAAATAAGCAGATGCGCGAAGTCGGGGATCGCGGCGTCTGTGTGAAACTTTGAATCCGCGCACTTCGAGCGGCGTCAGTCACGACGTGGTGCAGCGACTTCCACTGAGTCGCGTACTTCAGTGGGGCTGCAGCGGCGTCGGGCCTGCGAAGGCCGTCGCGTTCCAGCGAAGATCACAGAGTCGGTTGCAGGCAGTGTCACCCGATTCAGCAGCTGTATCCGCCTGAAGTAATCCGAAGTCAATTTCCTTGAATTTCCACCAGCTTTCCTTTCAAGGGCCCAGGACCTGGATAGGGCACCACTTGTCAGAGCAGGAGTCTCTCCAAAGACTCCAGGTGCTGGCAGAGAGAAGTCTTTGCTGTCCCTGTGACTTCAAACAACAGGAGGCAAGCTCTAAATCAAGCCCTTGGAGATTTCTTCATAAGATGGAAGGCACACAAAGTCCAGTCTTTGCCCTCTTACTCTGGCAGAAGCAGCAACTGCAGGATAGCTCCACAAAGCACAGTCACAGGCAGGGCAGCACTTCTCCTCAGCTCTTCAGCTCTTCTCCAGGCAGAGGTTCCTCTTGATATCAAGAAGTTATCTAAAGTCTGTGGTTTTGGGTGCCCTTCTTATACCCAATTTATCCTTTGAAGTAGGTCTACTTCAAAGTAAAGTCTCTTTTGAATGTGAAATCCTGCCTTGCCCAGGCCAGGCCCCAGACACTCGCCAGGGGGTCAGAGACTGCATTGTGTGAGGACAGGCACAGCCCTTTCAGGTGTAAGTGACCACTCCTCCCCTCCCTACTAGCACAGATGGCTCCTCAGGAAATGCAGACTACACCCCAGCTCCTTTTGTGTTAGTGTCTAGTGTGAGGTCCAACCAGCCCAACTGTCAAACTGACCCAGACAGGGAATCCACAAACAGGCAGAGTCACAGACATGGTAGAAGCAAGAAAATTCTCACTTTCTAAAAGTAGCATTTTCAAACACACAATCTTAAAATCAACTTTGCTAAAAGATGTATTTTTAAATTGTGAGCTCAGAGACTCCAAACTCCACATGTCCATCCGCTCCCAAAGGGAATCTACACTTTAATCAGATTTAAAGGTAGCCCCCATGTTTACCTATAAGAGGGACAGGCCTTGCAACAGTGAAAAACAATTTTAGCAATATTTCACTATCAGGACATATAAAACACATTACCAAATGTCCTGCCTTAACGATAGACTGTACCCTGCCCTTGGGACTACCTAGGGCCTATCTTAAGGGTGTCTGACATGTAAGAAAAGGGAGGGTTTAGGCCTGGCAAGTGGGTACACTTGTCAAGTCAAATTTACTGTTAAAACTGTACACACAGACACTGCAATGGCAGGTCTGAGACCTGATTGCAGAGCTTTACTAGGGACTTACTAGTAAATCAAATATGCCAATCATGGATAAGCCAATTACATACACATTTTGTAAAGGAGCACTTGCACTTTAGCACTGGTTAGCAGTGGTAAAGTGCCCAGAGTAACAAAAACAGCAAAATTAGAGTCCTGCACACATCAACAACCTGGGGAACAGAGGCAAAAAGTTAAGGGAGACCACGCCAAGGATGAAAAGTCTAACAAATATATAGTAATAAAAATTGCTATCCGTTAAATAAACATAGAAATTCACTGAAAATAAAGGTTACAGGGATATTATAGTTAGGAAATAGAACTTTTAAAAAACATAGAAATTCACCTAAAAAAACAAATGTTACAGGGAGGTTATAGTCAACTCATGTACAAAACCATAGACATTCACCAGTTATAGTTAGTTATCTCAAGTAACTATAACTTGTGCCCTAAAGTAACTATAACTCGCGCCCTCACCATGCACTGCTAATTACCCCACAAAATACGGCACTCATTACATCTTTGATAACATAATTTATAAGCCACTGCAACATCTGTAGTAAAATTATTGATCACATACCTGTGCATGGAGGGGATTTGAGTTATAGTTACCTAAGGGCACAAGTTATAGTTACGTGAGGTAACTCTAACTGGTGAATTTCTGTGGTTTTGTACATTTAAAATCGGAGCCTAACGAAAGGGGCCCTGTAACCTTTGTTTTTTTTAAGTGTATATATATATATATATATATATATATATATATATATACTGGCAGACACCAGTAGGTAGTTATAGTTAGGACTTAGGCCCTTATTACAACCTGGCGGTTGGTGTTAAAGCGGCGGTAATACCGCCAACAGGCTGGCGGAAAAAAAACTGGAATCACGACCATGGCGGAAACCGCCAACATAGATAGCCACTTTAATACTCCGACCGCCACGGCGGTACAAACAAACAGTGCGGCGGTCACCGCCAACAGACAGGCGAAAGACAAAGTACAGCCCACCCTATCACAACCCGCCAATCCGCCACCTTTTCCGGGGCGGAACCAACGCGAACAAAAACACGGCGGAAACAGGACTTGGAAGGGAAAACACTCACCTCTCCACACCCCACGAGGAACCAGGACGCCATGAAGCCAGAACTCGAGATACTCCCTGCGATGGTATTCCTGCTCCTCTATCAGGAGCACCACATACGGCGGCGACGATGACGGTGAGTACTGCACCTACAACACAGGGGTGGGGGGAGGGAAAAGAGAGTGACATACACACGCAACACCCACACTCCCACCCACAACACCATTCTCACAAATACATGCAGCAACATTACATATACCCCCCCCTTCAGTAATGCAAGGACAAAAGGAATTGATGTGAACAAATGTAATCAATAAAAATCAGATAGTGACATTTCAAAATTCAGTAAATACAAATATGTACACCAACTACACAAATCCGGATATTACTCAAACATCGTCCGTGGATGAGAGTCCCAAAAGGCATGGGTGAGGCCCACACATGACACCAGAGTTCAAACGGAGAGAAAACTGTAGGGGCCTCAGATTGAAATGAAACAGGCACCTCGGGGGGGGGCACCTCAGCCTGATGAATGCACAACGCCACTGCTGCACGAGGGGGCTCCATGCCCATTGATGTATCCTGGGGAGTGCAAAGCCACAGTCTCTCAAGTCTCTCCAGTGGGTGGTTTGCCCACTGCTTCATCCTGGGGAGGGCAAAGCCACAGTCTCTCAAGTCTCTCCAGTGGGTGGTTTGCCCACTGCTTTACCTGGGGAGTGCAAAGCCACAGTCTCTCAAGTCTCTCCAGTGGGTGGTTTGCCCACTGCTTTATCCTGGGGAGTGCAAAGCCACAGTCTCTCAAGTCTCTCCAGTGGGTGGGTTGCCCACCTCTTTATCCTGGGGAGTGCAAAGACACAGTCTCTCAAGTGGATAAGAGTCTCCACTGGTTCTGAAGGGGGCATTGTGCCCAGAGTGCTTCATCCTGCCAAGGACTGAGGTAATGGATGCCTTTCTCCACTGGTTCTGGAGGGGCCCTTGTGCCCAGAGTGCTTCATCCTGCCAAGGACTGAGGTAGTGGATGCCTTTCTCCACTGGTTCTGGAGGGGGGCTTTGCGGGGTGGTTCTCCATCTGCAGGAGGTGGGGTGCTGGTGTCGTGGTCGTGTGGTGGTGCCTCCTGTCCACTAGCGCCGGCGGAGGTGGTGGGCTGTTCATCATCCAGGCTAGTGTCGGGGGCCCCTTGTTTGTGCCACAGTGTCCCTCCTGGTGTTCACAAGGTCCTTCAGCACCCCTACAATGGTGACCAGGGTGATGTTGATGGACTTAAGTTCCTCCCTGATACCCAGATACTGTTCCTCCTGCAGCCGCTGGGTCTCCTGAAAGTTGTCCAGTACCGTTGCCATAGTCTCCTGGGAATGATGGTACGCTCCCATGATGTTGGAGAGGGTCCTGTGGAGAGTGGGTTCCCTGGGCCTGTCCTCCCCCTGTCGCACAGCAGTCCTCCCAGTTCCCCTGTTTTCCTGTGCCTCTGTCCCCTGAACAGTTTGCCCACTGCCACTGCCCCCAGGTCCCTGATTTTCTTGGGGTGGTGGGTTGGCCTGGGTTCCCTGTAGTCGTGGAAACACTGCTGCTTGACGTGTCCTGGGGACACAGGGATGGGCCCGCTGGGTGGGTGCTGTGCTGGTGTTTCCTGAGGGGTGAGGCTCTGTGGTGGCATGTGCCAGTGTCAGGGGACCCGACTGTCCCAAGGTCCCAGATGGGCCGGGCTGGTCATCTTGATCCAGTTGGACAGAGCTGCTGTCATCACTGTGGGCCTCTTCTGTGGGGGGAGTGGACATGTCTGGAACCTCCTGTCTGGTGACGTTGGGTAGGGGTCCTGCAGGGGTGTAAAGGCATGATTATTGCATCTGTGTGTGCCATCATGTGCAATGGGTGGGTGACCCTGTACTCCAGTGCTTGCATTCTTGTCTAGGACCTTGTGTGATAATTGGTTTGGGGTCTGTATGGGTATCTGTAGTGGACATGCTTTGGTGGTTGGTGTCCATGCTTTGTTGTTGCATGCAGGGCTTGGTGTTGGGATGGATGGGTTGTGATAGTGGGGCATTTGTGAGGTGTTGGAGTGATGGGGGTGAGGGTGAGGTTGGGGTATGTGATATCATGCAGGTAGGGTGGGGGATGTAATAGTTAAGATCTGACTTACCAGAGTCCATTCCTCCTGCTACTCCTGCAAGGCCTTCAGGATGAAGTATAGCCAAGACTTGCTCCTCCCATGTTAATTGTGGGGGAGGAGGTGGGGGTCCGCCGCCAGTCCTCTGTACTGCAATCTGGTTTCTTGGATTTTTCACCTTCCCCCGTAGGTCGTTCCACCTCTTCCTGATGTCATCCCGTGTTCTTGGATGCTGTCCCACTGCGTTGACCCTGTCTACGATTCTGCGCCATAGCTCCATCTTCCTAGCAATGGAGGCGTGCTGCACCTGTGATCCGAATAGCTGTGGCTGTATCCGGACGATTTCCTCCACCATGACCCTGAGCTCCTCCTCAGAGAACCTGGGGTGTCGTTGAGGTGCCATGATGTGGTGTGGGTGATGTATGAGGTGGTGTCGGTTGTGATGTGTGAGGGGATGTGTTTGTGTGTGTTGTCTGAGGTGCGTGGATGTTGTGTGTGTGATGGTGTTGTGTGCCTATGGATGCTCGTGTTGTTTCTGGTGGTGTCTCTCTCTGGGCTTCTTTCTCAATTTTGGTCATAAGGGTTTGTGGGTGATGTGGGTGTGTGTTTTATATTGGATTTGGTGTGTTGGAGTAGTGTGTGTATGTGTATCAGGTGTGTGTATTTCGAATTGTCCAATGTGGTTGTGTTTTGTAAATGTGTGTGTATTTTGAGCGCTGCGGTGTGTACCGCTAATGGTTTATTGCGGTTGAAAGACCGCCGCGTGGATTCGTTGGTCATGATAGTGTGGGTGTATTTCTGTTGGTGTGACAGTGGAGGTTTTGTTATCACCAGTTTATCACTGACCTTTGATGTGGCAGACTTGTGTGGGTATCTGGATTTTGGCGGATTCCGGGCTGTGGGTCGTAATAGCTGTAGCGGAATTCCGCCACCGCAGTGATGTGTTGGCGGTCTTCTGCACGGCAGTAAGTGGGATTTACTGCCAATGTTGTAATGAGGGCCTTAGTTTCCATAGGAAAATAATTGTTTGTTTTACTAATAGCTTTGGCGTCATTTGACAAATCTTCACTAAATTTAAAAAACTAGAATGCACATGAGTTCAGCTAATGTGTGGAAAGTTTTGGGGTGATTCGTCAACCAGGAGCTGAAAAAAGGGGGTCCCAAAACACATTTTCCCAAATCCATTTCCCATTGGGCTTTTAAATACAGCCCAAACCGTTGGATGGAAATACCCCAAATTTGGCAGAAAGCTAGCTCTTGGTCCAGAAACAACCTTTTTTTTTTAATCTGCTGTAAATCTGTGCATTTGTTTTCGAGTTTCTAAAGAAAAAATAAATTTGTACCTCTAGTGACGGGGATCCTCCACAGATTCAACAGATTTCATGCTGAGATCTGATTGAATGGAAACAGTTCAACCAGTAAGTGTTGGCAGCCATTTTGTGACTCTGACTCAGCCGAGTACCAAATAAAAGTAAAACAAAAAAAAATAAGAGAAGGGGGCAGGGTCCCACAGGGACTCCGCTGGGGCCAAAAAGCATTTTTGTTTTAACATTTTTGCTGCAAAATCACAGAGGATCCACGAAACTCAGCAAAAACATTTTTTAAAAACAAGCGCAGTCCCTTGGCTTGCCTTACTTCAGCCTCGGGGTTGACCATGTCCCGGGGGCAAATCCTAATATATTGGGGAGAGAGCTCTCAAGGCTCACCTCACAAAGCTGTTTGGAGCCTCAGGAACCACCGCTCCCCAGGGCAAGTCCCTTGTTGCCAAAGGAAGAGGGGATGTCCGGACACCCATCCTCTATCCTTTTCCACTCTTGGGACCATCATCTCCCTGGGACAGGCTGATTTAAACAAGGGGAGGGGGCCTTGCATCCATCCATCCTTCCTGCTATTTTCAGCCTGTTTGAACAAGGATAAGGAGATTGCATGGCAGGCTCCCTATGTCCCAAGGTACCCACACTTGGGATATAGATGCTTGCTTTCGCTTGGCATGAGCTTTGACAGCTTCCACCAAACAAGAACAAACAGTAAGCCCCCTCCCAGGGGGCTGGAGCAGGAAAACTGCTCCTGTCTGATGGGAGTGGACTTTTCATCAGTTTTGGAGTGGTGGGGCCATGCAGACCCCTCCCCTTGCACTAATCCACGAGGCCCTGGGGGATGCAGGGCCATAATGGACCAGAGTAGAGGGGCTGAGTGCACCCCTCCTGGTTGCCTGCATATGTGGAGGGTCACAAGCCCTGCCGTCCACAGTCTACGGCTGTGCAAGATGTGGGGCTGAGTGCCTCCTAAGGGTTAGCTGATGGGCCCACAGCCAACCCTCCTCCAGCACAGCCAAAGGCCATGCATGGACCATGGTTAGGCCCCTGTGGGGGGGGGGGTTGGCCAACCCCCACCATGTGTGGCTAAAGGCTGTGTGGCTGTTGGCTGCAGTGCCTGACTGCAAGCCAGGCCTGACAACCAACCCCCAAAGCGCACAGCCAAATCCTGTGCGTGGTGCGGGATCGACATCTCAGGTGGTTGGCCGCAGTCCCTACAGCCACCCCCTGCCATACATGGCTGAAGGTTGGAGGGATGGTATTGTTAGGTTCAGATTTTAAACACACAGGGCCATAGAAAGTCAACAGTTAAAGGTATACTTATGTCAAGAAACTATAACTTGTGCCTAGAGATAACTAACTATACCTTGTGCCCTCACCACTGCTACTACCCTACGTATTACATCATTATTGACATCTTCTATGGCACAATTTATAATATAACTGCAATATCAGCAATAAAATCATTGATGAGAAAACTGTGATTGGCGGGCTCTAGGTTACCTTAAGGGACGAGGTATTGTTTCTTGAGATAAGTATACCTATAACTGTTGAATTTCTATAGTTTTGAGCGTGCAAAATCTGAACCTAACTATAGCGTCGCTCTAATATAGATAATTATCACAAAACTTTTTTTTTTTAAATGCATCCACTTCAGCTCCTTCCAGGAAAGATTCGGGGTGATCCGTTAACGAGTGCCGAGAAAAAAGGGGGTTCCAAAACATAAATTCCCCATGCTTTTTCCATAGAATTTTTTTCAGTCAGGGCTGCAGCAAAAACTGCCAAACAAAATGACACCAAATTTGTCAGGAAGCTCGATTATAGTCTGCAGATTGTGCTATTTGTGATTTGATGTACATCTTTTTTAGTGGTTTTGGAGAAATTAAGGTAAAAATATAACTGTATAATTTTTCATTCGGGCTTTCAAGAGTCCCACAAGAGTGCAAAATCAAAAAAAGAGACCCGAGTTTAGTCAAGAGGCCTATTTGTCCCATGAGCTGGCTGTTGGAATGTTAGAAATTAAGTGGCTGTCATTGCTGTTTACTGTGAGAAATTTGAGGTGTTCTAGAAATAAAGTAAGGTGTTGTAGAAATAAAATAAAAATGGTATATAAGGGGCAGCAGAAAGGAATGCTGCCTAGATTTAGAGAGGTAAAAAGGAGTAGATGAGTTCTCAATACACTCTGTTAGTAGGAATGCACATTGTGGTCCTTTTTTTGACAGGAAATGTGTAAGAGATAAGTACTTTGATGAGTCGTTGGTTAATTTTTATTTTTTTTAAATTTTACAATCTCGCAAGACTCATGGTATTATGAAAAGTACAAATGAGTGGTCTACTATTTGATCCCATCAACTTTTTTAAGAGTTGTGAGTAGAGTGCATTCCCTCCCACACTCTATCATGCACACCCATTATCAGAGAGGTCTCAGTGGAGAGGCCAGTCTTTCTTCATATGCCCAACTACATATACCCATCATCTGAGAGAGAGTTGTGAAAGGACAGGCCTGCCATTCTCCACACACTACTGTGCATACCCATTATCCGAGCAGGACAGGAGAGGCCAGTCCATCCACACACTGCACTACACAAACTTGTCCTCGAAGACGGAGGACTAACAGGAGAAGGCAGTCCATCCCCACACAACCCTACATATACCTGTCATCTGAGAGAAAGGTCTAAAAGGAGAAGCCATTCTATCCACACAGCCTACTACGCACCCCTGTCAACTGAGAGAGTGGTCTGAAAGAAGAAGTGAGTCCGTCCCCACACACTACAAGGCAGAGCTGTCATCTGAGAGAGAGGTCTAAAAGGAAATGCCAATCCATCCCAACATTGTGCTAAGCACACCTCTCATCTGAGAGAGTGGTCTGAAAGAAGAAGCCAGTCCCTCCTCACATAGGACTATAAACAGCTATCATATGAGAGAGAGAGGTCTAAAAGGAAAGGCCAGTCCATCCCAACATTGTACTATGCACACCTCTCATCTAAGAGGGAGTTCTGAAATGGGGAGGCCTGTCACTCCACATAAACTACTATGCACACCTCATCTGAAAGAGAGGTCTCAGTGGAGAGGCTGCTTTCTTTTCACATACCCTACCATGCACATTTGTCATCAGAGAAAGAGGTCTGGCCAGAATGGCCAATCCCTCCCCACACCCTACTACGCACAGTTGTCATCTGAGAGAACAATACGTAATTCATTTTTCTACCTTAAACATGTTCAATGTCCTATTTTGGTCAACATTACAATAATACCTACTCCATTTCTGTGGTTCAAAATGTTAACATTGTCACTGAGTAATTCACCTTGATACTTCTAGATAGGACCTAGATCTATAAGCTAATAGCATTAGTGTCATTTAATGAATCTTCATGAGATTTTCAAAACTAGTTTCCCAGTCACTTCAGTTGCTGTCTGTGAAGATTCAGGGTTATCTGTCAAGTGGGGGCCAAGAAAAATGGGGTTCCCAAAACTACATTTTCCCTGTGAAGTTTCCCATAGGGATTTCAGACATGACTACAGCCTGAACTGCTGAGTGGAGTTACACTAAATTTGACAGCAAGGTAGATCTTGGTCCAGAAGGATTTCTGATTCGTAATTTAGTGTAAATCTGTAGAGTAGTTTTAGAGTTAATACAGTAAACATATTTATATATATCTAGAGACACAGATCCACCTCTGATCTGGGTGGATTTGCAGATCCAATGCTGTGATTAGCTTGCCCCAACCTGAGAGAAAAGTTGCAGCCACCATTTTGTTCATCGGGATTGGACTCCCAGAGAGGAAAATACAATTTGAAAATTATAAAAGGGGTCAGGGTAGTGGTACTCTGACCTTATGAGACTGGTAGTGGGGTCTGTAAGGGACCCCTCATGGAAAAGAAATTGACTGAAAAAGTTTTTTTTCTTTTCTTTTTAGCATGAGAGGATCTCCAGATCCACCAAGATCCTCTGGAGCCTCTTGGATTGGGGTGGATCTGTAGATCCAGACCCCAATTTAAAAAATACATACACCCACTCACAGACCAATAAACCTATGCACATAGACTCACACACCCACTTACAGACCCACAAAATCACTCACACACCCTCTCACAGACCTAGACAGCACTTACACACCTACTCACACATCAACTCACACAACAGATTACACACACATACATTCACTCACACACCCACTCATAGACCCACAAAACCACTCAAAGACCCACACAGCCACTCACGCACCCACTCACCCACTCACACACCCACCTGCACACCTACACAACCATTCGCACATCTACTCACAAACCCATACAGCCACTCGCATACCCACTCAGAGACCCTAAGGTAGTTGAACTCTCACCCTCACCATGCACAGCTAGTTTCCTGACATATTACATCTCTCTTGACATCTTTCACACCATTAACAATATCACTGCAATGTTTCCAATGAAATTATTGATGAGAAAACTGGATGGCGGGGGCATAAATTATAGATACTCTAGGGAATGAGTCATAGTTACTTAGAAATAACAATAACTATAACTGGTGAATTTCTGTGGTTTTCTGTATGTAAGATCTGAACTTAACTATAATGTTCCTGTAACCTTTAGTTTGTTTTCTCAAGTAATAATATATATATATAAATAATATATGTATAATTATAATTATGGTCATCACTAGGTAGTTATAGTTAGGTCAGATGTTCCATATGATTTTTTATTTTTTTGTTGCTAATAACATTGGCCTCATTTGATGAATCTTCAGGAACTTCCAAATAATGTGCTACATTTTGACTAGTTTGTGCATCAAACATTTTCGGGTGATCTGTTGGGGGGCTGAGAAAAAAATGAGTGTTCCAAAATGCAAAATCTCAATGCACTTTCCATAAACTTCTTTTTCTTTAACCCCTTGGGTGCCTTGGACGTAACTGTTACTTCTTGGGCCACGGCGTTCTTGTGCCGAGGACCATTACGTCCTGCACCCAGCCCACGGGGAGCACTAGCGCCCCCCCATGGGACTCCCACCTCCCTCCCTTGGGCAGGGATGGAAGGGGAATTGCTTCCCCCTACCACCCAGATGCCCCCGTAAACCCCCCAGAGATGTCTGATGACGTAGCAGGGGATCACATGCTGACCTCATCAGAAGTCACCTCCATCATGCTGGAAGCATGGCTTCCAGTGCCATCCAAGGAGAAACTGATTAGTTTCTCCTCGGTATGGGGGCAGGGGAGGTCAGAGAGGCATGAAAAGGAAAGGAAAGGCTTTTCCTTTCCTTTTCATGTCTCTCTGAGCATTCCTGGAGCACGTTCATATAGCGATCGTGCTTCAGGAATACCCACCAGACACCAGGGAGTTTTTTTACCTTAGGTAAACAAAAAAGGGGAGTGACCCCTTGGGCGAGGTTAACCGCCCAAAGGGGGCAATTTATTTTAAGGCCACTTCTGCCCCTCTTGGGGGCAGATCAGCCTATGTTTATTAGGCCCATCTGCCCCAAAGGGGGGCAGAAACCTCTAGGCACCAGGGATCTTTTTATTTTATTTTACAGGAAGGGAGTTGCCCCTTAGGCAAGGGTTGCTCCCCTTGGGGGCAATTTTATTTTAGGCCGTTTCTGCCTCCTTTGGGGGCAGATTGGCCTATTTATATTAGGCCAATCTGCCCCAAGGGGGGCAGAAACCACTAGACACCAGGTATTTTTTTTGTGCCAATTTCACTCAAGGGGAGCAATCCCATTTGCGAGGGCCACTCCCCTTGGGAGGCAAATTTATTATAGGCCATTTTCAACCTTTTTTAATTAGGCCGATCTGCCCCCAAGGGAGGCATAAACCACTAGGCACCAAGGATCTTTTTTTAAATTATTTTTTACAGATGGAGAGCGACCCCTCAGGCAAGGGTCGCTCCTCTGGGGGGCAATTTTATTTTAGGCCATTTCTGCCCACCTTGAGTGCAGGTCAGCCTATTGTTATTAGGCCAATCTGCCCTTAAGTGGGGCAGAAACCACTAGACATGAGAGATTTTTTTTTCATGTGCCAATTTCACGCAAGGGGAGCAACCCCATTGGCGAGGGCCGCTCCCCTCAGTGGCAAATTTATTATAGGCCATTTTCATCCTTTTTCAACTAGGCCGATCTGCCCCCAAAGGAGGCAGAAACCACTAGGCACCAGGGATCTTTTTTTAAATTATTTTTTACAGATGGAGAGCGACCCCTTAGGCAAGGGTCGCTCCTCTGGGGGGCAATTTTATTTTAGGCCATTTCTGCCCACCTTGCGGGCAGATCCGTCTATTTTTAGTATCCCAATCTACCCTCAAAGGGGCAGAAACCACTAGACACCAAGGATTTTCTTTTTTTTGTGCCAATTTCACACAAGAGGAGCAACCCCATTGGCGAGGGCCGCTCCCCTCGGGGGAAAATTTATTATAGGCCATTTCTGCCCCCCCTTGGGGGCAGGTCAGCCATTTTGTAATTAGGCCAATATGTCCCCAAGGGAGGCAGAAACCACGAGGCACCAGGGATGTTTTTTTAAAATTAGTTTTTACAGATGGAGAGTGACCCCTTAGGCAAGGGTCGCTCCCCTGGGGGGCAATTTTATTGTAGGCCATTTCTGCCCCCCTTGGGGGCAGATCGGCCTACTTTTATTGGGCCGATCTGCCCCCAAAGGGGACAGAAACCACTAGACATCAAGGATTTTTTTATCAGTACTATTTTACATAAGGGGAGCAGCCCTCCGGCAAGGGCAGTTCTCCATAAGGGCAAATCATTTTAGGACATATTTTTGTAAGGCGAAAGCCACTAGACACCAGGGAAGCTTTTTTTTTTTTTTTTTTTTTTTTTTTTTAAATATGTTAGGGTACGTCCATACCCCTATCCCAAATAAATGGGTACAAAGTTGTTCTGCCTACTGGTGGGCAGATGGGGCAATTCCCCTTGATCCACTCCTGGGGGGGGGGGGGGGGGCTGGAAGCCTACTAGATGCCAGGGAATTTTAAAAAAAATAGTGGGGTGGTGGCTACCAACCAGTATGGGCATGGTTATGACCCTACCCCAACTGAAAGTGATAACAGTCTTTCAGCTCCCCCCACACACTAAACATCTTATCCCAATGGCAAGCAAGAGGACATTTGATTACTTTGGGTTTTGATTTTACATTTGGGCCATGAGAGCTTGACTAGCTCTCAAAATCGTCCCACTTGGAATGGTGAGGGCTGTAAATTTTGACTTTGGGATGCTGCCATCTAGAAAAACTACGAGACCTAGATACATCTGAAAACTAAACATCTGGGTGAGCCCAGGGTGGTGCGCTTCACATGCACCCTGCACCATTTTCTTACCCACAATGGCATGAAAACCTTCAACTTTGCTTGAAATCACACATTTTCTTCACATTTTTGTAATGGGACCTTCCAGAATCTGTAGGAATCCACACAATTCCTACCACCCAGCATTGTTGCATCTATACTGATAAAAATTCTGCCCCACTTGTCAGCCTAAAAAAGTTTTTTTTCAAACTGCACTTTTGGACCTGTTTTGGTCCCCCTTTAATTTCAACATGTTTTTGGCTCTTCCCTGTCAACAGGCACTTGGCCCACCTGCACAAGTAAGGTAATTTTATCAGGAGACTGTGGGGAATGTTGGGTGGTAGAAAAATGTTGGTGGTGTGGGGATCCCATGCAAATGTGAGGAAAATGTGATTTATTTTTTTTAGCTAAATTTGAGGTTTGCTGAGGATTCTGGGTAAGAAAACACTGGGGGATCCACGCAAGTCACATCTCCCCGGACTCACTGGGGTGTCTAGTTTTCAGAAATGTTTGGGTTTGGTAGATTTCCCTAGATGGCTGCTGAGTTCAGGACCAAAAACGCAGGTGCCCCTCCCTGCAGGTAGTTTTGTAAATGATAATTTTGATGTTTCCATGAAGTGTTTTGGGGCATTTCCTGTCGCGGGCACTATGCCTACCCACACAAGTGAGGTACCATTTTTATTGGGAGTCATGGAGGAATGTTGGGTGGAAGGAAATTTGTGGCTTTTCTCAGATTCCAGAACTTTCTATCACCGAAATGTGAAGAAAAAGTGTTTTTTTTTGTTTGCCCAATTTTGATGTTTTCAAAGGATTCTGGGTAACAGAACCTGGTGAGAGCGCCACAAGCTACCCCATCTTGGGTTCCCCTAGGAGTCTAGTTTTAAAAAAAATGCACAGATTTGGTAGGTTTTCTTAGGTGCCGGCTGAGCTAGACACCAAAATCCACAGCTAAGCACTATCCTAAAAACATGTCAGTTTTTAATGTAAAAATTTGATGTGTCCATGTTGCGTTTTTGGGTGTCTCCTATCACGGGCACTAGGCCTACCAACACAAGTGAGGTACCATTTTTATCAGGAGACTTGGGGGAATGCTGGGTGGAAGGAAATGTGTGGCTCCTCTCAGATTCCAGAACTTTCTAAAACCGAAATATGAGGAAAAAGTGTTTTTTGCCAAATTTTGAGGTGTGCAAAGGATTCTGGGAAGTTGAACCTGGTGAGAGCCCCACAAGTCACCCCATTCTGAATTCCCCTCTGTATCTAGTTTTGAAAAAAGTGTAGGTTTTCTAGATTTCCCTAGGTGCCGGTTGAGCTAGAGGCCAAAATCCACAGCTAGGCACAAAAAAAGGTCAGTTTTCTTTGGGAAAATGTGATGTGTCTACATTGGGGCATTTCCTGTCGCGGGCAATAGACCTACCCACACAAGTGAGATACAATTTTTATTAGGAGATTTAGGGGACCATAGAGTAGAAGAACAAGCGTTATTGCCCCTTATCTTTCTCTAAATTTTTTCCTTCCAAATGTAAGACAGTGTGTAATAAAGAAGTCTATTTCAGAAATGCCCTGTAATTCACATGGTAATATGGGGGCACCGGAATTCAGATATGTGCAAATAACCACTGCTTCTCAACATCTTATCTTGTGTCCATTTTGGAAATACAAAGGTTTCCTTGATACCTCTTTTTCACTCTTTATATTTCACCAAATGAATTGCTGTATACCCGGTATGCAATGAAAACCCATTGCAAGGTACAGCTCATTTATTGACTCTTGGTACCTAGGGTTCTTGATGAACCTACAAGCCCTATATATCCCCAAAACCAGAAGAGTCCAGCAGACATAATGGTATATTGCTCCCAAAAATCTGCCTTAGCTGAAAAAAGTTATAGAAGAAAGCATGGACAGAAATGGCTCTTTTATTCAACTCAATTTCAATATTTGTTTTAATTTAGCTGTTACTTTCTGTAGGAAAACCTTGAAGGATCTGCACAAATGACCCTTGCTTAATTCAGAATTTTGTCTACTTTTCAGAAATGTTTAGCTGTCCGGGATCCAGCATCGGTTTCACACCCATTTCTGTCACTAACTGGAAGGAGGCTGAAAGCACAAAAAATTGTAAAAATGGGTGTGTCCCAGTAAGATGCCAAAATTGTGTTTAAAAATATGGTTTCTAATTCACGTCTGCCAGTTCCTGAAAGCTGAGAAGATGGTGATTTTAGCACCACAAACCCTTTGTTGATACCATTTTCAGGGGGAAAAAAACACATGCTTTCTTCTGCTGCACTTTTTTCCCATTCTTTTGAAAAAAATGTAGCTATATTTTGGCTAATTTCTTGGTCTCCTCCAGGGGAACTCCGAAACCCTGGAAACCTCTGGAATCCCTAGGATGTTTAAAAAACAAAAGGACGCAAAGTTGGCGTGGGTAGCTAATGTAGACAAAATGTTTTGAGGGCCTAAGCACGAACTCCCCAAATAGTCAAAAAAAGGCTTGCCACCTGAGGGGGAAAAGGCCTGGCAGCGAAGGGGTTAAGAAAGGCTGCAGCTAACACTGCTGAATTGAATTAACCAAATTTGGAAGGAACCTAAAGCTTGGTCTGTAGACTGTGATTTGGTGTAAATCCATTCACTAGTATTTGAGAACTTAAGGTTGAAAAATATTTGGGTACATGGACGTTGGGTTTGAGGAACTCTCATGAGAGTCCCTCAAACCCAATTAAAAAAAATAGAGAATTCGGATTAGCCTAGGGAGCTTTTTTCACTTGGGCCATCCTTCTCCCACAGGAGCCAGATTCTCACAGTAGTGAGCACTCTGATTGGCTGCCAGCAATGTGAGAAAAGACTTAGAGACCTGGGGCCTGATTACGAGATTGGTGGACAGTGTGGGCTATCCACCTAACTTCCGACGGGGAGGTTCCCGCCATAGTGGCTACCTCCCCACCGAACCCATTGAGAGTTTCCCACTAGGTCATCAGATGGAAACCTGAGTTTCTGCCTGCTGGCCTAGCAGGAACACCCTACAGCATTGTCCTCAGCTCATAATCGAGCCGGCGGCAATGCTGCAGGATGCAGGGAGCACCAGCACCATCGCAATGTACAGTGAACATTGCAAGGGCGCTGGTCAGGGGGACCCCTGCACTGCTCAAACCAAGAGCATGTACCCCTGGGGCCCCCTGCACCCGTTCTCTGCCAGCCTTTTCATGGCAGTGTTTGTGCCATGAAATCACTGGCGGAGAACGAGGTCGTAATCCCCATGACATCGCTGATTGCAGCTCTGCCCTGGTAGATTAGGACCACTGCAACCTCCAGACTGCTGGGACCCCTGATCCAGGCAGTGCTGGTGGTTCGACTGCAGCACGACCGCCATGGTCATAATGGGAGTGGAGACTGGTGGTCAAGTGACCACCAGACTCTTAATTACCATTTTAGTCCTCTGTCCTGAAGTAAATAAAAAATAAGATAAGAGAAGTGGTTAGGAATACCCAAACCCCCACCGGGCCCCATGCAAAGGACCCAAAATTACCCCCATGGCCAAATTCTTTGCTGTGATCCTGCATGATTCCATCAGGATTGAAAAAACCCAACAATGGATGCTCGAACCTTGTTGTTTAATAAAGGGGATGGGGTGTGCAACCACCATCCCAGGGATCCCACACCCAGGGCAGCATTATATAAGGGGAGGTGGGTACAAGGTTTCCCCTCCCGAACCATTATAGGCCCCAGGGAGCCCACACTCGGGACCAAGATGCCCAACAAAAGGGGTAAGGGGTGGGGGGTCACATGCCCTCCCTCCCTAAGCTATGAAAGGCCTTGAGGACCCTATCCTCTGAGACTGATAAATTTAATTGAGAAGACAGGGGTCACATGCTCCCCTGCTGAGCCCACCCTCTGGCCTAACTATCAGAAAAAAGGGTAGAGGTCCAAGCAGCCCCCCTCCCGAGGCTTCAGAGCCCCCAAGAAACCTATCTACTGGGACCAATACATATATGAGGGGAAAGGGCCATGAGTCCCCCCTATGAGCCATTAAAGACCCCAGGGAGATCACAACCAGAGCCAACTAATAAAATAATAGGGGAGGGGGCTGCCCCTCTGTCCTCCCCAAGCCTCTCCTGGGGCAGCTAAACTATTAGCCACCCGCTCACTGAGCTTTACATGGCCCCAGGGACCCCAGTCCCTGGGGCATGATCACATGCTGTGTCCAGGGGATCCTACTTCTAGAACACAAGTTTCCCTGCCACACAGGCAGGGAAACCTGTGTTTGCTGCTGCTGGTGGGAGCTTTTTGAAATCTCTCACCAAACTGGAGAAAACACTAATTCTGTTCCCAGAGGGCAGGAGCTTTGAAAATGCTCCTGAAACAGATCTACAGATTGCTTCCGCCCAGAAGGAGCAGCATATGGTAGGAATTGTGCTAATTTTGTGGTGTGCTATAAACACCCTAGATTCCCAACTAATACTCTATCCTTGAGCCTAGTATTTCCTCATTTAGCCCTGTTGCTCCTGAAGGCCACTCCCACCTCTGCCTCTGCTCTGCATTGTATTCCACCCTTCCCCGTTGGATAAACACCTACTCTTCTCCACTCTACAGTCCTAATGCCATCTGAGCGAGTATCGATATCTTGTGAGATCTGGAATGCTCACAAGATTTGGTGGCAATCTTGAGGTGTGGTACTTAAATATCATTCCTAATGTAGGAGTGTCTGCTTGGCTTACTGGCTTTTGAAGTGAAAAGGTCTTGCATCCTGCTCCTTACTCCGTCCTCTGAGTTCCCCTGAATCAAGTTCCAGATGAGGATCTCCTCTTTGTCACCTGCATTACCACATCACCCTTCACATCTGAAAGACACAAAGACATTTAGATCAAGAAAGCAACAAAAGCAAACCCCAGCTCAAATGACAAGGAAAGGACAATGCACACCTCGAAGTGCACTGAACATAAGGGACTCACTTGAGCATGGCATTTGAAGGAATTTGTAACAGCTTTGTGAATTAAGGATAAATTCCTGATATATCTGGACTGAAAGGCTATTCAAACTATTAGAAACTGTTTTAATCTTCCAGCTAGTTGTGGTAGAGGAAACCTGAGAGATCATCAGGGTGCCTCCCCACAAGAGAGATTGTTGATGTAATCTGTGTAATTAATAGAGAAAGCACAGAATGCATTTTTTTTAGAGTTGCAAGGATGAGTGTACATAATATAATATCACAAAAGATGCAAGTAAGAGCACCACAGTAGAGGTAGAAATAATTGTGTGAACTGTAATACTGATCACTGTTTCCATTTCTGTGTGTCCATGTTAGGGCAAACACCACAGCTTGCCTTAAAGAATTCAGTGAGATACAGACACATATATTGACCACCACCAGAAACCCTTAGTTGCCATGAAGTTGCAGACCTCCCACTCATCTTTTTCTCTCTCCCACCCTCTTTCCCCTGGAATATGGACTACTAACACTTGCCTTACTCTGCTAGCATTGTGGGTTGGCTGACTGGGGGATTGGGCAGATAATCTTCACCCCTGTAGAATCTGGATATTCAGATGAATGGACCTTGACAGCATAAATAGCTGATCCCTGTGGGTGGCAGCAATCCTGGTTCAAACTTCAAATATAAATAAAAACGTTTCATATTTCTGAGATGGAAAGTTATGGAATCTGCTGGGTGCCAAAAAATCCCTACCACTTATCATTTCTGTCATGTCTCCTAATAAAAAAGGGTACTACACTTGTGTGGATAGGGCTAGTGTCTGCAACAGGAAAGGCTCCAAAACACAACATGAGCACATCACATTTTAACACTGAAAACTGACCCTTTTTGCAGTGTGGCTATCTGTGTGCTTTGGGCCCTAGCTCATCCAGAACCTAGGGAAACCTAGCACACCTGCACGTTTATGAAAACTAGACAGTTAGGAAAATCCAAATCCAGGGTGGGGTGACTTGTGTGGCTCTCACCGGGCTTTCTTACCAAGAAGCCCTTGCAAATTTTAAACTTTGACTAAAAACACATTTCCTGTCACAAAAATGATGTGAATTGGCAATGGGGTCAGCAGCATTTTTTTGGCTGGGGATCGAGGGCCACCCAGGGAAACTTACCATACCCAGAAATTTGTGAAAACTAGACACCAGGGGAGTCCAGGTTGGTATGCCTTGCGTGGATACCACAAAGGTTTCTTAACCACATTGCCAAGCAAACATCACACCTTGCCTAAAATTGCACATTTTCCTTTAATTTCTGTAATGTAAACTTCTGGAATCAGCAGGAATCCACATACCTCACTTGTGTGGCTGGGCCTAGTACACATGGCAGGCACGCATCAAATCAAGGTCAATGGGAGTCTCGCAGGGCAACCCTGGATGGTTTGTTCCTGTTGGGGGCAATAGGCTAAGTCACACAAGTGGGATAGAACTTTTACTGTGACAAGTGGGGGAACACTGAGCAGTAGGAGTTTTGAGGATCCATGAGGTCTCCAGAATTTTGTTACAGAAATGCAAGGAAAATGTGTAATTTGTAGTCAAAGTTTGAGATTTGCAAAGCAATGTGGGTAAGAAAAGGTTGTTTGATCCACACAAGGCACACTATCATGAACTGTTCCAGGTGTTTAGCTTTCAGAAATTCCTGGCTTCTGTAGGATTGCCCAGGTGGCAGCTGACCTAAGCCCAAAAACTGCAGCAACTCAGCATAAAAGTGGGACACTATTGGGGTTTAGCCTAACTGCTTTTTGCCATAAAAATCGAGAAGCTTTAGTCTCAGGGGCACATTCAATATATTTCTGTAATGTAACCACTTCCCACCACTTAAATTTTTCTTTTTCAGATGTTTGCATAAATAATCCAATAATTCTTTACCCTGTGTCTCAGTCTTGTTCATTTCATGATTTAATCCTCTTTTATCTTGAGAAGTAAGATTCTCTACCAGCCTATAGGCTATCTCATGCCATTTCAAATCCCTCTCCATTGCCATCTTGTTATAAACAGTTAGTCAACTCACAAATATCATAAGTGACGCTTCCTGATACAAGCAACTTTCACTCGCTCCTTTCAAAATATTATTAAAGGTGCTCTGCACTACCCGTGTAATCAACCATGCAGGGAAGGTACTCAGTACATCAACAGTATTTTCTGTATTTGGAAAGGCAGTGTTGAGTTTTCTGTACATTTATGACTATTTTGAATGATGATTCCCTCAATTTAAAATTCACTGGTGAAATTCATTCAGAAGAAATTGAATTTCTTGATGTGAAGATTTACATAGTAAATGGTAAAATGGAGTGCACTCTATATAGAAAGAAAACAGGAGGACGAGTTTGCTTAATGCAATGAGCAATCACACAAAAAACTTAATACAGAGTATTCCTTACGGATAATTACTGCGTGGAAGGAGAAGCTGTAGCTCTGATATCACTTTCAATAATGAGATTGAGGCTACATTAAAACCGTTTAAGGGAAGGGGTTACTCAGATGTGGCTATTGAAAAAGCATTGGCAAAAGTGAAGCAAATTAAAAGAAATGACCTATTGTTTGTCAAAAAGGTGAATGTAAGAAAAGATGAATCTATGAGATTTATTACAACTTTCCATAGCAAAGTAGGAGAAGTAAAAAGGATATTCCATAAGTTTTGGACAGTTTTACATACGGATGAAAGTTTGGCCAAGGTATTAGATGAATATTCTAGATTTACATTTAGACACAGTAAATCTCTTAAAAACTCCCTGAGTCAGTGTCTACTGCCCAAAATTGACATGAGTTAACCTATCAAAGGTTTTTTCACTTGTCAGAATTATAAGGCCTGCAGATACAGTGAGAATTGCAGGGAGGTTAAGTTTCCAGGAATATTGAAGCCATTTGTTATTAAGAAACATGCAATCTGCAATTCGAATTACAGTGTACATGCTTTGCAATGTCCATATAATAAATTAAATGGGGGCAGCACCACTCACACAGTAAAGAAAACAATACTTGAACATATGAGAGCGATTACACATGACAGTAAGACATACCCAGTGGCAAGACATTTTAAGCTGTATCATGTGCAAAACATCAACAAGTTGAGATTTGTTGTTTTGGATAGGATTGCACTCAATGAGAAGGGTGGAAACAAAACTTTGGAATTAAGAAAGTTAGAGTCTCAATAGATTATTGGCCTTAACACTATGCATCCTGTTGGATTGAATAAGGATGAGGAATTGGCGATTCATTTCACATAAATAATAGTATTAAATGTTGTCTCTGAAAATGTAAAAATGTATTGATGATCATGCGGTTTTGAATCTTCAAAGAATTTTAATCAATGTTATTATTCCAAGGTAAGGTGTACTATTTGTAATTATGATTTGTGGATGTACTTCAGGATAAGTGTCTTTGTGCCACTTGACCTGAAAAGCAAAAGAGCTATTGTATCCTTTTAAATGTAAATTGGGGGAGTATGAGAGGACTTTGATTATATTTATGGAATTTGGTATAGGCTGAAGACAAGTTATATTACTGGAGTGTCCAGAGAAATAAACGGCCTCTGGTAAAACCCACTGAGATAACACGAAACATATATCGCAATTTAACTTTTAATGAGAGAAATAGTTGTTCCATAAGGAAAAATAGTGTTTAGCCGGAAAGACAGTGCATTAATATAATGGAATTTTTCCAAAATGGCAGATTAATTTCAAGGCCATAAAACAGTATTCTGATGGATAGTTCTATTTCAAACATAGTTAATTTATGAGCACTGTGTTTTGATCAATGGTCGAATTTTGGTAACCCACTTGGTTAGGGTCAATCTGAATGTTAATAACGACAGATGCATGATGATGTAATATATGTGCTTGGGCTAAGATTCTGAGTTAACTGTCAAGGCAGTCAAATTTTTATGGTACTAATGGAAGACAATATGTTTGAAGATAGCCAACGTTTCTCTGAGTGTTGATGAAGGTTTGAGTAAGATAGTCCATCATTTATGTTGTTGTTGACACAGAGGCACTGGGATTTAAATATGGTGAAGCATACAATGCTCAATTCAGCATCTGTCTGAAAAGCTTTAGGGTGATCTGTCAAGCAGGGGCTGAGAAAAAGCTGTGGTTTCAAAAAGCTTTTTCCGTAAGCATTTTTCCTTAGGGATTTTTAAGGGGAATAGCGCATAAATCACTGGACGGAATTACACCTGCCCCCCCACAGCCCTGGAGACTGCCACCTCCCCAGAGTTAACATCTTAATGAAATGCCTGGGGTCACCCAGATGACATGACCAGGCCCTGAGGGATGGGGATCCCAGGGCTGAGATCTGCCTAGGAAGAGGGGGCTGCATTGCCCCTCCGAAAATAAAATGTTTAGGCCAGGGGATGGGGTCCCGGGGCTGAAATCGGCCAGGGGAGGGGGACCAAGTAGACATGGTCGGTGGGGTTGGCCACAAGGACTGGCTGCAAAAAACACATAGAAATTCACAAAGGTTACAGGGATGTTATACTTAGGTTCACATTTTAAGTATAACTTGCGCCTTCACCATGCACAGCTAATTACTCCACAAATTATGTAATTGATGAGATCTTGTATGGCATCTTTGATATCACTGCAATGTTTGCAATAACATTATTGATGAGAAAACTGTGCATGACGTGGGCCCAAGTTATAGTTACCTTAGGGCGCAATTTATAGTTACTTCAAATAACTATAACTATAACTGCAGATTTTCTATGGTTTTGTACGAGTAAATTCAGAACCTAACTATAATGTCCCAGTAACCTTTGTTATTTATATATTCACTGAAAAAACAACAGTTAAAGTGATGTTTTAGTTAGGCAAAAATGTCGATGCCAACGTAAAGTTTTAAACTAAAACCCACTGAAATTCAACAGTTACAGTTAGCTCTAGTAACTATGGCTCATGCTCTAAGGTAATTTTAGCTCATGCAGAGTCTCAAAGATTTAATATTAGTTTTTGCAGTGATGTTATCAGTACCTGTCATGAGTGATGTAATATGTGGGGAGATCAGCAGTGCAAGACGGCGAGAGTTATACCCCAACCTGGGCAGCCAACCTGCATATGGCCTTTGTCCATGAGCAGTGTGCGGTTGGCCAGGTTCTGCATCAAATGCCTCTACAGACAGTCAGTCCCTCTCCCCAATCACTATTGGCCTTGGAAACCCCATCCACAGGGCCTTTTGTTTTTAAAAACAAGTACGGTGTCACACCCTGAGCCTCTAGTGGCCCTCAGGACCCCATTCTCATGGTCAAAAAATATATTATTGAGGAAGGGCTTGAGTAGCTTCCATCCTGAGCCCAAATGTGGCCCAACTCACTGAGCCATAAGTGGCCCTGGCGACCCCATCACCTGGGATCAAATACATTAATATTAGGGAAGGGGCACATGGCTCCCCTCTCCAAGCTCAAATGGGCCCGGGGGACCCCTCTCCCAAGTGTCATATTTTAATTATAGGGTACCAGGCTTGTGTCCCCTACCTGATCCTTAAGTGGCCTCATGAGTCCCATCCCCAGGACCAAATGCAATATTATTAAGGTGGGGGTGCATGGTCCCCCTCCCTAAGCCCTATCCCCTTAGGATAAACATACCACTTGAGGCTTTGAAGGGTGCCTCCGGACCCCATGGTCCTAGTTGGCTCTGATACTGTGAGCTGATATTGCTCCCTGCCTGGTGGGAGCAGTTACTTCTGCTTGCCATCTGGGAGCAATCACAGTCTCCCTGCCTACAAGAGCGTGGGCATTTTTGAAAGCTCTAATTGGGTGTGATCACACTTCCTTTCCCCATCCTGCGTTCCTGTGGGTAAGGAACAGTACTGTGTCCCAGGAGATGACTACAGAGTTCAAGAGCTGCCCCTGGGGATGGGGCCACCAGAGCCTTGTAAGCTGTGGAGGGGGGTCGCATGTCTTCTTCCTTTAAGTCATTTTTGGTCCTTACGGACAAGGTCCACAGTGCCCATTTGCACTAAGGGAGGGGGTCATGCGCCTCCTTCCCTAAAACTACACATATTGCGCCTTGGTGATGGAGTGACAGGGGCCCTTTTGGGCTTGTGGGGGCACTCTCCCCCCATTTTTATTAGTTTTTATCCTGGAAGATGGTGTCACATGGTCCTCCTAAGGCTTGGGGAGTGGGGCCTCATGCCCTCCAATTAATCACATGGACCGACAGTATGATGAAAAGTCAAGTGTTTTTTTTTTCTTCTAAAAAAAGATTAGTGAACTTGAAAGCTCAGAAAACTGTGCCTGTGTCTTAGCAGGGTCCCAGATGTTAACTATAGTTTTTTCTTAGGACAGGAAAAAATATTAAGCATCATGCTCCTTGCTAGTCACAGATGCAGCATATCTGTGCCGCTGCAAGGAGCAAGACAATGACTTGATTCTTTTCTTGGTGAGAAAAATAATCAAACAGTGTATGACTCCTTTCCAGGGCACCATCACTAATGTCTGTGCCCCAGGAAGGAACTAGATGCTGTTTGGATTTATTATGTGGCCAAGAAATAATGCAAACCGTGTCTAAAATCCAATCAGCATCTGACTTCTTGACCTCAATGTCTGTATACTGGCAAAGAGTCAGATACTGTTTGGTCCATTTGTATTGTCCTAAGAAAAGTTTCATTCATCATTTGTCTCCTTGCTAGGGCTCAGTCCTGTACATCAAGGCCCCAGAAAAAAAAAGCTTCTGACAGTCCCTATAGAAGTTCAAAAATCATAAAGCGATTTACTGCTGTCTAATGTGTGTATCTATGCTAAAACCTTTTGAAAATCCCTGAAAATCCAAGATGTTATCATCAATCCTTGGTAAAGATGTGTTCCTATGCCAGCCAGTTGGAATATAAAAGGCCTAATAGCCAGTGATAAAAACTTTATGACAGGTAGATGTTAAACTTATGTGGTTGTGATATCCTTCTATAGGCTCATGAGAGGTACATGTGACCTAAAGAGAGGTACCCTAAAACAGCATTTTATTTTCAGTTGTTTTCAAAATTGTCATAAAAGGCTGTACCCAGTTAATTGCTTGTGGATATTCTGCACCCATGAAAAATGTATAAATGTGTGTATTCCCTTGCCCAGATGACCTAATCCTAGATCACCTCGGGCAGGTTATCTTCCTATATCAGGCAAACTGAGGGATTATCAAGGTTTAGAAATAGTTGCTTAATAGGACAAATATGTTCTGTGTGTTTTCTTGGCCAGTCAATCAGGTGAAGGAGGTCTGGCAATAGAAAACTTATGATGTGTAGATTCTAAAAAATGTATGGTTGTTGTATATTTCTACCCAGCCCAGTGATGATACCTGCATTAAAAAAATGTTTAAACCAATATTTGCCTTTCAGTTTTTTTCTAATTTCACAGATGTAGTTTTCCACCTACAAGGGCCCTGAATCTGTAAGAAATAAATAGATGCATGATACCACCAAGCTCAAGAGGGCCAGCAGAACAAGTTGGAAGTTGACCCTTGATAAGCATATGTTTCCTGAGCAAGGAGATTGGAGAGAATTTCTATATTTTGGAAAAGTTGCTAAAAATTGGACACATGGCATGTACAGTGTGATCTTCCAGCCAGTCTGGCTAGATAAGGGAGATCTAGCATTCAGAATTCAAAACCTTTGTATGTGTAGATGTTAAAAAATATGGTTGTTATATGTTTCCATATATCCCACTCAAAACACAGGTGACCAAAAGACAGGTACCCTAAGCTGTCATTTAGTATTCCATTGCTTTCCAGTTTTTCCATTTGTACAGTACCTTGTTTAGTTCACCACAAACCTATCCAAAACAAATTATTGTATGGTGCATTCACACTCAGGAGATGAAGAGGAATGCAAATTAGGGTCGAGCCTTTGCAGTAATATGCTCCTGCTCGAGGGACACTGCAGGGAGCTGGCATGTGTTAGAATGAAATTCTGAAAATGTGATAAACATCATTTTCAGAGTTGTGAGAAAGAGCCTCTTTCTGATGGATCATCTCTATTAGTTTTGTGGACTGATGCTGCTGTTGTTTTGACTCTGTACACTGGGACAGTGATAACACAGCCCCAATGCATGAGCTCTGACCCAAAACACGTGTCAAAATTGGCTAACTCCTTATTGGCATATTTATTTTTGCTATATGGCCATAGTATAATCGTGCCCAAAGAACCCCCACATCAGCACCTCCAGCCAATTCACTTACAGACTCTAAGCCATCCAGAATACTGCCACCAGACTCATCCTACAAATCCAAAGACGTGCAGACATTACCCCCTACCTCGCAGACTTGCACTGGCTACCCATCCAGAAACTCTGCAAATTCAAGCTTCTCAATCATACCTACAAAGTTCTCCACAGCACAGAAGCCTACCTCAATGACAATCCATCTCTACCCAGACATCTGCACTCTGCTTCTTTCTGCCTTGCACAAGACCCGAATGCACTGAAGCAACACAGGGGTGTGTACTTTCTCTTTCATCGCAGCCAAAAACTAGAGAAATCTTCCTTTACACATAAGAACTACCACTCTTATCCTTACCTCACAAAGCTGAATACCTCAATGTTCAACTAGGATCACATCCAGTCCTACACTCCTTCTCTGGAGCCTGGATACCCTCATGGGTGACAAGTTGCACCATACAAATCTACACACCGGAACACAACATGGAAAGTTTAGTACCTCCTATGGACACTAGCACTCGCTTGCCATAGACTAGAGTATCAAAGCACACATGACTCCAGGCTGCAGCCTGGCAGCTGCAGGTTAACCCTGCAGCTTGACCTGTTAAAATAAACCATTTTGACAAGCAAAATCTTCCTTTTCGATTTTAATAAGTCACCCATATTTAGACCTTGCATCCTACAAGGTAGGAGTTTGAAAGTAGATTATTGGTAAGGGCATGTAGGTACCTACACTTAGCAATAGGCCACAAACCCCCACTAGGTCTGATAAAGGCCTTTGTAAATTAATCCTTGCCAAACTGATGGTAGCTTGTCCCACTATCAATTAGGCTTAACTTAGGAGACAGGTGTGTAAACCATTTAATATCAGCCAAATAGTAAATGAGTAAAACACAACACACATTAGAAATCCTAAACCAATTTATAAAAATAGAAGATATGTTTATCTTTAAAATGACACCAAAACGACAAAAATCCAATGTAGGGAACCAGAGATTTCACTTTTTAAAAATGAATTGAAAAAATTGCTTTCTAACACCTAAAAAACAAAATATAACGCTGACCGCGATGAAGCCCTGCTTGGATACACTGAGTGGGAGGCCTTGGTCAAACTTTTACATTTGAACTTAAAAGCTTTTCTGAAGCTTTTCTTCCCCTATGTCGAACGGTCCTCCTCAGCAAGCCGATATCGATGTGACATCATCAGATTGCTTTTCCGGGAGCCCCAAGTAAAACCCTGTAAGTCTGGGGCTCCAGAGCTTTTCAACAGGACTAACCTGAAATTCAGGTCTCATTGCCATTGACGGTAGCCGGCTTGACTCTCGACATCAGGTCGGTCCACTTATGGAGCTTTTTTTCAAAGTTGCTTCAGACTTCTGGATCTTCTTCCAGAAGTACTTTTTGGGCCCCCAGGGTGTCCACCAACTTCCTCCAAGGTTCCAGAGGCTCTGAGTTGCTCCTTGGAAGTTGGGACTTCAGTTTCCCGAATTCAACAGGTCAAAATCCTTAAATGGCCACCGGACACTGGTCAGCTAGGCTGTTCTTGAAAGATTTGATGCAAGGGGCTTTTGTTAGCTCTTTTGTACCTTTAGCTTACAGGTAAGCCTCTCCTGGAGTTGCAGAAGCATGACAAAGTCATTTTTTTAAATGAAACTCAAAGTGTGCAGCTGGTGCACTCCTTCTGAGTGCAAGGTCCAGGTGGAGGCCAGGGGTCCAGCGTGCTATATTTGGCTCATCCCTGTGGAAAATAGGATTTATTTGTTTTTTAATAAATTTTCTCCATGTTAGCCTTTAGGGCCCCTTGACTACAATGGGAAAATCACATTTGGCTGTTTTCCCTCACCAGGGCTTATAAAACATATTTCATAAAGTCCATGCTTATATGTACACTGCACCAAACCCTGGGGGCACCTAGGGGTCTTTAGGGGTGACATATATGCAAAAATAAGGTAGTTTGAGACTGTGGAAATACTTTTAATTTTGGAGTTAATTTAATCTTAAAAGCAGCCAGCAAGGCAGGCCTGCCTTTACAATGACACAAAACACCATAGCAGTGCACTTATGGGTGCACTATCAATACAGGGGTCCCTAAACCTACACGCCCTACTGTATACCAGGAACTTATAGGTAGGCTGTCAGGGCTAACTATAATCAGGTCTAGTTTGCATATGCCATTTTACACAGAGCACTATCCCTGGGGCTGGTTAGCAGTCAGTCAGAGTCAGAAAACACCAGTATCAGCTAAAAATGAGGACCAAAAGTGAGGGGGGTTCTGCAATCAGACCAGTTTTCCCACAATAGGGCTCATGGCATTTGAAGGAAGTACATGCAGAAATGTAATGTTAAAATGTACTTACGGTAAGAATCACCCAAAGCTATTTTCACTGTAGAATGGATGACTAGCCCATTGACAAATACTGGAAAGCCATATTAAATATTATTTCTGGTGTCTCAGACTAGGGACAAGCTAGAAAAATTATTAAATAACAATTTTTTCATAGTTATGATAATTATCATAAGCCCAACTCAATGATGAATTCAAGTTATTTCTAAATAGCAAGAAAAGGGTTCTTAGAAAGGTCCCTTGGCACGTTTGAAGGCCTGGAGGCTAATTTGCATTAGTCTCTAACTGTCACACAGCTGGTGAATATCCCTTATAAGGTATGTAAGCTGCTTCCAGAGCAGATATAATGGCCTAGGTATGGGGTGATGGTGGTGTTCACCTGGTGGAAAGAGCAGTTGGGCTGTGCCCAAGAGCTTAATGTACTTCAAAGCGGTCACCCCTGTCACAAGCAGATGTTACATACCACCTGAACAGGCAAGTTTCTTTGTCCTCCCAGTCAATCAGGCACCAAGCCTAGTGGTAGGAAAGCTGCCCTCAGAACTGGTTTGGAAACATCACAAAGGAGGGACTGGTCATTACTCTGACCATACTTTTCAGTGTGCACATAGGCTCTGCATAAGGGAATCAGAGTTTCTTGATCTTGGATTTAGTGAGTGAGGGAATGGTGGCATTTTGTACAGTACATCGGACAGGAACTGCTACAAATGTTGATATGATTACCACTGGGACGAAATAAATACTTTCTTCAAAGGTCAGTTGGTGAACCTTGCATGTGCCTACATGGAGACAACATCCTGCACATGGCCTTATCCCTGAAGCGTCAATTAGCAGGTACTAACTGGACCTGATATGTACCTGCCGGTGACCTCTTCTGGAATAAATCTTCACCCACAAATGCTGATCCTCAGGTCTTTGAACTGATGGCTATATCTAACTGGACTTCCCCTACAACTCCTGAAAACCAAGGATATTTTGGACGTCAAGACATTCAGAGTACCAGGACAAACCTACCAAGTTGATCCACCAAAAATGCGAATTCACTGGCCTGAAGAAACAGGTTTTTCCTGCTTGCAGCTTCTCCGCAGTAACAAGTCAATTTTATTGGGACCGTGCTGAGAAGGTATCTGGCCTCATGGAGCCCTCGTCTGACACAGCCCACAGACTTGCCCAGCTAAAGGATTTTGAGTTCCAAAAAAGAGACTTAGTCCAAAGGGAGTCCAAAGGAATAATGTTGACAGATCAAAAGCTCCCAAAGCCTCTGGCCAGAAACATGACTTCCCTGGGCGTGAACTTTGATATTCTCGCCAATACCACTGGTTCTTCAGGACCTCTACCATTGCCTATCCAACATCATGAAGCCCTCCTCAGGAGCTGTCTCCTGCCTTGCCCCGCTGAAGGATTTTAACTTGTAGGAAAAATTCCTAAGGTAATACCTCTGACCGAGTTGAACTTGGCTGATGCAGTGGACTGGGCTTTATCGCGGCAGAACAAAATCACACCTAGGTACCACTTCCATGACCATTGGCTTCTATTGGCGCTTTTCAGTTTTTAGTAATATCTTTACTTAAATCTTACAATCATCATACCTCTTGTAACACTTATTGGATATTTGTGGTTTTGGTCTTGTTTACACATTAAATTATTTGCTATTTTTATAAATTGGAATGGGATTTTTATTGTGATTTTGACTTTTTAAGTTTTTTTGTTCTTCTAAATGCTTTGCACAAGTTAAGCTTGTCTACTCTGTCCCATTGCTGCCAAGGCTTGATTTCAGGTTTAAATCATTGAAACCTTTATTACTGAAACCTTTGACTGTAGCTAACTGGATAATGTTTCTATTCTTTGTGGTGGACCTCAAACCATCCCAAGCAATAAACTACTCTCTCATAAGAGTATTCTACTGGCTAGCTAATCAGGATGGGGGAGGTTTAGCATCCACAGCTAGAAGCATTATACTGTATAAATGTGCAAAATATATTGCTGTGATATGTAACCTTACATCCCAGGACTGGCACTTGCATCCAAATAATAGGTACCTGAAACTGGCATTTTGCTGTTAGCTTATTTCTAAATTAACTGAACATAATGCACCCATTTTACTGTCTATGGACACCTTGGAACAATAGGAATGCATGCATGTCTAGTCTCCCCAAGCTCAGGAGACCCACAGCAACACAGGTGAGGGTGAAGCCTGGCAGAAATTTGTTCCTGCATGAGGGAGACTGAAGGGAAACAAATACAGAATCCCAGAGAAATGCTATGTTCAGCATGTGCTAGTGGCCAGCCAGTTAGGCCAAAGGAAGTCTGGCTTGCACTAATAAATTCCTTATGTGATAGAAAATTAAGAAATGTATATTTTGTATAGTTTTCATATAGTTCTCAGTTTGATTTATAGTATGAAATGCACAGTGCACAATCTACAGCAATCTTGCAACAATTTAGTGATCTGCGCTCATATTATGTAATTGACTGTGCAGATTACATTCCTGGGATAAATCCACACATATTTGGTACTGCCAGACAACAGATATTCAAGGAAACATTTCTTTGTTTAGCATTCTAGCGTTTGTGTTTGTCCATTTGAGAAAGACAGTAAAATATTTATCATTTTCTTTAAAAAAAAAAAAAGGAAGAAAAAGTCTCCACATTTTTCATCATGATATCTTTAGGATGCAATTAGATATTGATATGTGTTTACACCTCTGCTGATGTGAGTTTAGAGCTCGGAACACGCTAAATGAAAATATGCGTTTTACAGCGTGTACAAAGAGATCAAAGTGGTACGTGTGTTTAAACAAGAGCTGATTTAACAAAAAACCCTCTGGTACAGAGGTGAACAACACCCCAAAAGTGAACAGTTTAAAACTGAAGGTGTTAGAAATGGGTCTTTGGTTGGCAGTCAGGTTACCCCCTGTCCAAGTAAAGACCCTCAATTTAGTCAGGGTAAAAGAGAATCACCCTCATCTAATGCCGTTTACCTCCTTGGTAGCTTGGCACGAGCAGCAGGCTTAACTTCAGAGTGCTAGGTGTAAAGTATATATACCAACACACACAGTAATTCAATGAAATCACTACAAAATGACACAACATAGGTTTAGAAAAATAGAAAATATTTATCTAAAAAACACAAGACCAAAATGACAAAAATCCACAATACACAAGTCAAGTTATCACTAAAAATGCAAAAAGAGTCTTCATGGAATTTTAAACACAACGCTAACGCTGTTAGCATGAAAATGTACCTTGTGTGCATCAACAATAACCCCACACAGGCGAGTGTGCGTCAAAAAGGGCTTGCAATGCGTTGATTACACTCACGAGCGAGACCTGTCATCATTTCTCCTTCAACTGGACCCCTTCATACTCTTCAACATTTCTCCTTTAGTCGGTGTCAGCGTGCGTTGTTTCTTCTCTCCACAAGAGAGCGATGTGCCGATCCAGTCAGCACTTTCGGGTCTGGGCAGGCCTTGCATAGTTTTTACACACCCAGTGTTGGTTGCATCAGACATTCAGCCGCACGATGGTCCGAAAACCACATAGCGCAGGTTGCGATCTCACCAGCCTCCATCAGCGATGCTGCGCGTCGTTTCCCCAACCACGGGCCTGATCTTCCGGTTGCGTTGCAGGTGAGCATCGATTTTCAGCTGCAAAGCAGGCAGTGCATCCATTTTTCAGCTGCAGATTGGAGTCGTGTCGATCTTTTTCCCTCACGGCGGTCTGTGCGTGGATTTCTCACTCTTGGGCTGCCAGCTTCTCTTCTCAGGGCCCCAGGAACTAGATGGGCACCACTTGGCAGAGTAGGAGTCTCTCCAGAGGCTCCAGGTGCTGACAGAGAGAAGTCTTTGCTGTCCCGGAGACTTCAAACAACAGGAGGCAAGCTCTAAATCAAGCCCTTGGAGATCTTCACAAGAAGGAAGACAACACAAAGTCCAGTCTTTGTCCTCTAGCACAGGCTGATGCAGCAACTGAAGGAGGGCTCCACAAAGCACAGACAGGGCAGCTCTTCTTCCTCATCTCTTCAGCCCTTCTCCAGGCAGAGTTTCCTCTTGGTTTCCAGAAGTGTTCTAAAGTTTGTGGTTTTGGGTGCCCTTCTTATACCCATTTTGCCCTTTGAAGTAGGCCTACTTCAAAGGAAAGTCTCTTTTGTTTGTGAAATCCTGCCTTGCCCAGGCCAGGTCCCAGACACACACCAAGGGTTTGGAGACTGCATTGTGTGAGGGCAGGCACAGCCCTTTCAGGTGTGAGTGACCACTCCTCCCCACCCTCCTAGCACAGATGGCTCATCAGGATATGCAGGCTACACCCCAGCTCCCTTTGTGTCACTGTCTAGTGAGAGGTGCAACCAGCCCAACTGCCCAACTGACCCAGACATGGAATCCACAAACAGACAGAGTCACAGAAAAGCAAGAAAATGCTCACTTTCTAAAAGTGGCATTTTCAAACACACAATCTTAAAATCAACTTTACTAAAAGATGTATTTTTAAATTGTGACCTCAGAGACCCAAACTCCACATGTCTATCCGCTCCCAAAATAAATATACACTTTAATCATATTTAAAGGTAGCCCCCATGTTAACCTATGAGAGGGACAGGCCTTGCAACAGTGAAAAACAAATTTAGCAGTATTTCACTGTCCGGACGTATAAAACACATTACTATGGGGGTCATTCTGACCTCGGCGGTAAAAGTCGCATACCGTCGGCCAGAAGACCGCCATAACACCGCTGCGGCCGCGGTAAACCGCCACGGTCATTCTGACCCGCAACTGGCAAACCGCCAAAAACCCGACATCCACAAAAGTCCGCCACACCAAAGGTCAGCGGGAAACTGGCGATGACCAAACCTCCACCGTCACGCCAACAGAAATACGCCCATACCATTCCGACCCACAAATCCCTGCAGCGGTCTTTCAACCGCGGTATTCCATTGGCGGTACACACCGCCGCGGTCAAAATACACACACCTTTACAAAACACTACCACATTGGATAATTCAAAATACACACACCTGAGACACATACACACACCACTCCCACACACCCAATTAAATATAAAACATAATAATATAAAACATAAATAAATATAAATATAAAACACACACCCACATCACCCACAAACCCCTACGACCACAATTGCGAGTGAAGGACAGAGAGAGAGAGCACAGCATAGAGTACACCATCACACAGAGGCAAATCACAACATCACCCACACAATTTCCACGCACAAAACACCATACTCCACACTCTACAACACATACACCACCCCTCACCTCATCCACACCACCCCATGGCACCCCAAAGACACCCCAGGTTCTCTGACGCAGAACTCAGGGACATGGTGGAGGAAATAGTTCGTGTAGAGCCCCAGCTCTTCGGGGCACAGGTGCAGCACACCACCATTGCCAGGAAGATGGAGCTATGGCAAAGAATAGTGGACAGGGTCAACGCTGTGGGACAGCATCCACGCAATTGGGACGACATCAGGAAGCGGTGGAACGACCTACGGGGGAAGGTGCGTTACATGGTATCAAGGCACAACATTGCGGTGCAGAAGACTGGCGGCGGACCCCCACCTACTCCCCCAGAATTCACAGCATGGGAGGAGGAAGTCTTGCACAGGAGTAGGCGGAGGAATGGACTCTGGTAAGTCAAATCTTCACTACTTCATTCCCCCCACCCCACCTGCATGCCAAATCATACCCCCACCATCACATCCCACCCATCCCAAAACCTAGCCCTGCGTGCGTCCCCAAAGCATGGACACCCATCCCCAAAGCATGCCCACTGCACACACCCATCACCCCCACAAGCCACCGTCACAAAAGCCCCCACAAGGGAATGCCAGCACTGGGGGACACGGCCACCCACCCATTACACGAAATGCCACACACAGAAGCAATAATCATACTCTTATACCCCTGCAGGACCCGAACGCCACCACACCGCCACGGAGGGTCCAGAGATGTCCATCCCACCCCCAGAAGAGGCCCCCAGTGATGACAGCAGCTCTGTCTCCCTGGACCCTGATGACCAGCCCGGCCCATCGGGGACCTCGGGACAGTCGGTTCCCCACAGACAGCCACAGGCTACACCAGACCTAACCCCCTCTGGGAACACCAGCACAGCTCCCACCCAGCGGGCCCATGCCTCTATCCCTAGGACACGTCAATCAGCGGTGTGTCCACCACTACAGGGCACCCAGGTTGACCCACCACCCCAACAACAACAGGGACCTGGGGGCAGCGGTAGTGGGCACACCGTCCAGGGGATAGAGGCCCAGGAAAACAGGGGAACTGGGAGGGCTGCTGTGCGACAGGTGGAGGACAGGCCCTGGGAACCGACTCTCCAAGAGGCCGTCTCCTCCATCATGGGAGCATACCACCACTCCCAGGAGACGATGGCTACGGTACTGGCCAGGTTCCAGGAGATCCAGGTCATGCAGGAGCAACAGTACATGGGGTTCAGAGAGGAACTGAGGAACATCAGTTCCGCAATGGGGACCATTGTCATGGCCCTAACCCAGATAGTCACCACATTGCGGGACCATGTGGCACCACAAAGGGCCCCTGTCACTAGCCTGGACCAGGAACAGCCTATCACCTCCGCCGGCACTAGTGGACAGGAGGCCCCCACACAACGACGGGCCACCAGAACCCCACCTCCTGCAGAAGAAGAACCACCCCGCAAGCGGAACCTGAGATCTCACAAGAAGACAGAGTAGGATTGCAAGACCCCCGCCAGCAAACGATACCCCCTGATGTCATCCCACTGTCCCACATTGTCACCCTGTCCAACCTTGAACTGCCCCTGCTCCATCCTTCCACAGGCATATGGACAATGCACCTGTGCGACTGAGAACTGGACTCTGCCATGGACATTACTCCACCATCACCCATCCCCGTTTTACAATCATGTTCCTTAAATTTAGCACTTGAATTAAATCACTTCTTGCACTAAAAAAATCTGGAGTCTGCTTGTATTTTGAACAAATGTATTAGACATAACTGTGCCAAAATGTTCAGTTACATTGTGATGACAACATACCACTGTCACACAGCTGTAGTCCATGGGCAAACAAAGCAGAGGTCACGCAGTGGGGCCCACAGCTCTGAAAACGGAAGGGAAAGTCACAACTCAGTTAACAGGAACTGGGGGGGAACTCTGACAGTAGAGAGGCAGGAGACTTTAAGTAAATGTAAAATGGCGTGGTTGATTCGTACCTGTCTGCTACTGAAAATACTGTTGTATCACAGTGTCCCTGTTGTCTGTGTCGTCCCTGTCGTCCTCCTCCTCTTCACTCTCCACAGGCTCCACAGCTGCTACAACACCACCATCTGGACCATCCTCCTGCAGGAAAGGCACCTGGCGTCGCAAAGCCAGGTTGTGAAGCATACAGCAGGCCACGATGATATGGCACACCTTCTTTGGTGAGTACATTAGGGATCCCCCTGTCATATGCAGGCACCTAAACCTGGCCTTCAGGAGGCCGAAGGTTCTTTCTATAATCCTCCTAGTTCGCCCATGGGCCTCATTGTAGCGTTCCTCTGCCCTTGTCCTAGGATTCCTCACTGGGGTAAGTAGCCACGACAGGTTGGGGTAACCAGAGTCACCTATTAGCCACACACGGTGTCTCTGTAGCTGTTCCATCACATAAGGGATGCTGCTATTTCGCATGATGTACGCGTCATGCACTGACCCAGGGAACTTGGCATTTACATGGGAGATGTACTGGTCAGCCAAACAGACCACCTGGACATTCATAGAATGATAACTTTTTCTGTTCCTATACACCTGCTCACTTCCACTGGGGGGCAGCAAGGCCACATGGGTCCCATCAATGGCACCAATGATGTTGGGGATATGTCCAAGGGCATAGAAATCACCCTTCACTGTAGGCAAATCGGCCACCTCAGGGAAAACAATGTAGCTCCGCATGTATTTCATCAGGGCAGACAACACTCTGGACAAAACCTTAGAAAACATAGGCTGAGACATCCCTGATGATATGGCCACTGTTGTTTGGAATGATCCACTTGCCAAAAAATGGAGTACTGACAGAACCTGCACCAGAGGGGGAATCCCTGTGGGTTGGCGAATGGGGGACATCAGGTCTGGCTCCAGCTGGGCACACAGTTCCTGTACAGTGGCTCGGTCAAGTCTGTATGTAAGTATGACATGTCTTTCTTCCATTGTCGACAGGTCCACCAGCGGTCTGTACACGGGAGGATTCCTCCTCTCCTCGCAAGTCCCAGCGGACGGTGCCTAGGAAGGACAACATGGAGCACAGAGTCAAGCAACCCAGAGGTACGTAACCACAGATTGCACAGTACACGATTTGCTATGCATTGAATGGCTTGTATGAGTGGCAATGCAAGGCCTAGGCCTGTGTGACGCAGTAGAAATTAAGCCATGTGGTCCCTTGAAATGGCGGCTGCCTGACCTGTGAAGTGTGACAATGGGATGTGAGGTCAATGCCCTGGCGTGGCACACCGTGGCGGTAGGCGGTCGTAGACCGCGGCGCAAAGCAGCATTGGTTAACATTGAACCCTATGGGTCTCATGAGCCAATGACGATGTGCGCCGGCGGTCGCGGTACGCACCGCCATGGTACGCACCGCCGCGGGCGTGACCGCCATTTTCTACTTGCTTAATCACTCGAGACCTGATCATCCACAGGAGAGGACCTATACTGCAAGTGCTGCTGTGAACTCGGTCTGGAAGAGACAATGGCTGCTGCGACTGGGGAAAGGGCCCCTGCCTTCACATCTGAGGAATTGGTTAAACTTGTTGATGGGGTCCTCCCCCAGTATGCGCTACTCTTCGGTCCTCCAGACCAACAGGTAAGTACACTGGGAGCACGTAGTATGGGCTATGCCTGTGTTGAGTCGGGTGGATGTAAGATGGTGGGAAGGGGAGCGAATGAGGAGTTCAACGCACGACAGATGAGAGCATGTGCCACATGGCAAGGTTGGGGAGGGGGGGCCGTGCACATCGACCATGCAGAAAAGTGATGATATTTATTTTTCAACCCTGTACATGTCACATAGGTCAGCGCCCATCAGAAGATCGACATTTGGCGTGCCATCGCCAAGGACATCCGGGCCCTGGGGGTCCACAACAGACTGGGCACCCACTGCCGCAAGAGGTGGGAGGACATCCTCCGCGGGAAGACCGCGGAGGCTCTGCTGGGGATGGCCTCCCAACGTAGGAGGGGTGCCAGTCGTCAATTGATCCCCCTGATGTCCCGGATCCTGGCGGTGGCCTACCCCGATTTGGATGGGCGCGTGAGGACATCACAGCAGACACAAGGGGGTGAGTCTCAGCACATTCCGCTATATTAGTGCACAGTGGAGGCGTCTGGGTGGGGGAGGAGGGCTGTGGCTATCTCTAGGCCAGGGCGGTTTCTGTAGGCTAGGCCCCTCCGTTAGACATGGCCCTGTGCCCCCGCCCCCCACCTCTGTAGGGTGCTAAGTACAGCTATCCATGGCCCGGGCTCACCTATGTGTGCATTTGTCGTCCATAGACTTGTAGGCCAAGTCACTATAATTGAGTAGTGTACCCCGAGTGCGCGGCGTAGTGCAGGGGGCTTCTGTGTTTGTCCTCTCCGCCAACGGTGCCGCCAATGCATGCACTCAACATGTCTTTCTTTCTTCTCCCCCCCCCTTTTTTTTGGTTTTCCTGTTCATGTGTGCATTAGCATCATCAGGCGGAGGAGAAGTGGCATCGGCGCACGAGGGAGCTGCATCTCACATGGCCCCGGAGGGCCCTGCAACCGACTCGGACTTAACCAGTGAGATGGAGGGCGAGGGGGGCTCCACAACGGGGACCCGTGGAGACGTCAGCGACACCGACATGTCCTCGGAAGCCACTACGTCCATCACCACCACACCCACCAGAACAGTCCACACAAGTGCAGTCACCACCCCCACTGCCATTTACACGTCCCCTGTGTCCTCTCCCAGTGTGTCTGTCACTCCCTCTTCCAAGCCACACAAACGCCGGCAGCCACCCACCCAACAGCCATCCACCTCACCACAGCCTCCAGCACAAGCACCTGCACCCAAAGACAGCACACTTGACTCTCCTACAACCACATCCTCTCCCTCCACTCCCATACCCAATGCACCTACCCTTCCCATTGCTCCTAAAAAGTTGTTCCTCTCCAAAATTAACCTCTTTGCATCACCTGACCCACCCCCTCCATCTCGTAAGAGTCCAAACAGCACCTCAGCCACCACAAGCCCTGCACCTACTAGGACCATCGTTCAGGGCTATTGGAGTCCACCAGCACCTAGGGCAGGAAGATCGGCCAGCAGCAAGGGGACAGCCAGCCCACCCCCTGGGAAAAGAACCAAAAAAGGGAAGGGCCGGCGCGACAGGCCTGAGACGGCTGCCCCCAAGGACACCACCCTTGCACCGTCACCTGGCCCATCCACAAAGGGAGGCAAGGGCCCCAGAGATTCCGCCAAGGGGGGCAAGGGGGGCAAGGGCAGCAGGGCGGACAAGTCCGGCAGCAGGCGAGCTGCCCAGGAGGGCCCCACCAGCCCCATTTGGGGTGTGACGGAGGACACCCACCGGCCCAGGACTCCTGCACAGGAGGGCCCCGCAAGCGATAGGTCGGATGGCGACTGAGCGGGAATGATTGCCCAGATCTGGTTCCCTAGGAACACAAGACAAGCACCGCTGAACAGGGCCCCGCCATGAGAAGCACCGCTGAACAGGGCCCCGCCGTGAGAAGCACCGCTGAACAGGGCCCCGCCACCGCTGAACAGGGCCCCGCCGTGAGAAGCACCGCTGAACAGGGCCCCGCCGTGAGATGCACCGTACAGGGCCCCGCCGTGAGAAGCACCGCTGAACAGGGCCCCGCCAAGAGATGCACCGCTGAACAGGGCCCCGCCATGAGAAGCACCGCTGAACAGGGCCCCGCCGTGAGAAGCACCGCTGAACAGGGCCCGCCGTGAGAAGCACCGCTGAACAGGGCCCCGCCGTCTCTGCACCGCTCCGCTGGGCCCTTCCTGTCAAGCACCGCTCCGCTGGGCCCTTCCTGTCAAGCACCGCTCCGCTGGGCCCCTCCTGTCAGGCACCGCTCCGCTGGGCCCTTCATCTCAAGCACCGCTCCGCTGGGCCCTTCATCTCAAGCACCGCTCTGCTGGGCCCGCCGTCTCTGCACCGCTCCGCTGGGCCCTTCCTGTCAAGCACCGCTCCGCTGGGCCCTTCATCTCAAGCACCGCTCCGCTGGACCCTTCATCTCAAGCACCGCTCTGCTGGGCCCTTCATCTCAAGCACCGCTCCGCTGGACCCTTCATCTCAAGCACCGCTCTGCTGGGCCCTTCATCTCAAGCACCGCTCCGCTGGGCCCTTCATCTCAAGCACTGCTCCGCTGGGCCCTTCATCTCAAGCACCGCTCCGCTGGTTCCCGCCATCTCTGCACCACTCCGCTGGGCTCTTCATCTCAAGCACCGCTCCGCTGGGCCCTTCATCTCAAGCACCGCTCCGCTGGGCCCTTCATCTCAAGCACCGCTCCGCTGGGCCCGCCGTCTCTGCACCGATCCGCTGGGCCCTTCCTGTCAAGCAGCGCTCCGCTGGGCCCTTCCTGTCAAGCCCCGCTCCGCTGGGCCCTTAATCTCAAGCACCGCTCCGCTGGGCCCTTCATCTCAAGCACCGCTCCGCCGGGCCCCGCCGTCTCTGCACCGCTCCGCTGGGCCCTTCCTGTCAAGCACCGCTCCGCTGGGCCCTTCCTGTCAAGCCCCGCTCCGCTGGGCCCTTCATCCCAAGCACCGCTCCGCTGGGCCCTTCATCTCAAGCACCGCTCCGCTGGGCCCCGCCGTCTCTGCACCGCTCCGCTGGGCCCTTCCTGTCAAGCACCGCTCCGCTGGGCCCTTCCTGTCAAGCCCCGCTCCGCTGGGCCCTTCATCTCAAGCACCGATGGCCCATTGGCAGGGCCGGATCTGTGTCGGGCAGGGCTTCACGAAGCACTCTGGGCACCATGCCTCCTCCATAACCAGTGGAGTCTGTAATCCACCAGATGGACTGTGGCTTTGCACTCCCCAGGATGGTACAGTGGGCAACCCACCCACTGTAGAGACTTGAGAGACTGTGGCTTTGCACTCCCCAGGATGGTACAGTGGGCATGGAGGCCCCTCGTGGATCTGGCGTTGTGGACTCATGTGGCTGAGGTGCCCCCCCTTCCCTTCCCCCTGAGGTGCCTGCGGTTTTATTATCTGATGCCCCAGCAGTGTTCTCTCCAATGGAATCGGGTCTCGTGTGTGGGCTTTGCCCATGTGTTAATGCACATTGGCCCACGAACAATGGCATGTAGCCAATATGTGCCGGACTTTTGGACTATGTATATATTGTTCATGTTGTGATTTATTTATTTTAAAAATCTCATATTTCACTTAAGTTCAAATATGCTTTAATATACTTCTATTTTAATGATCATTTTATTTTGTCTTTGAATTATTCCAGGGGTTTGGGGGGTGTAAATCTGACTTGTTGCTCTGCATTGGTGTGTGGGGATTTGGGGGGGGGGTGTCGCGTATGTGTGTGCCCGTATTCTTTTCTCCTCCCCCCTCCCCTGTGTCGTAGGTGCAGTACTCACCGTTGTCTCCTGCGGCGGCGTTCGTGCTCCTGGTAGAGGAGCAGGTAGACAATCGCTGGTAGGATGTTTAATTCGGGTTCCATGCTGTCCAGATTCCTCGTGAAGTGTATAGAGGTGAGCGTTTTCCCGTTCGTGGTCTGTTTCCGCCGTGTTTTTATCGGCGGGGCTCCCGCCCCGGAAAAGGTGGCGGATTGGTGGGTCGTGATAGGGTGGGCGGTACATTGTCTGCCGCCTGTCTGTTGGCGGTGACCGTCGCGCTGTTTGTTTGCCCCGCTGTGGCGGTCGGAGTGTTAAAGTGGCGGCCTGTGTTGGCGGTTCCCGCCAGGGTCAGAATTCCATTTTTTTTACCGCCTGCCTGTTGGCGGGTTGGCCGCCGCTTTAACACCGACCGCCAGGGTTGGAATGACCCCCTATGTGTCCTGCCTTAACCATACATTGCACCCTGCCCTTGGGGCTACCTAGGGCCTACCTTAGGGGTGCCTTACATGTAAGAAAAGGGAAGGTTTAGGCCTGGCAAGTGGGTACACTTGCCAAGTTGAATTTACAGTTTAAAACTGCACACACAGACACTGCAGTGGCAGGTCTGAGACATGATTACAGGGCTACTAATGTGGCACAACCAGTGCTGCAGGCCCACTAGTATCATTTGATTTATACAACTTGGGCACCTCTAGTGCACTGTACTAGGGACTTACTAGTAAATCAAATATGCTAATCATGGATGAACCAATTACATACACATTTTGTATAGGAGCACTTGCACTTTGCACTGGTTAGCAGTGGTAAAGTGCCCAGAGTAACAAAAACAGCAAAACAGAGACCACCACACATCAACAACCTGGGAAACAGAGGCAAAAAGTTAAGGGAGACCACACCAAGGATGCAAAGTGTAACAGAAGGCAACAGATTGATTGCTGTCATAGAAAATGTGACTCAACTTTCCTTTGAAACTATCATATACGAGCTACCCTTCATTATTCTGTTATCAATACACTTCACCACTTCATAGTCATTTTTATCACTTCCTAATCCATGAGTCCTACTGTGACAATCTCTTCAGAGTGATTATTTTTTATTAAAAAGATCTTTATTGCTTTTCATAAATAGCAAAGAGACAATACTCATTTTGTTGCATCACATAGAATGTCAGCATTATTAAAAAAGATTTGCATTGGAATACTGTAGGGAAGCATTCATGGAAAAAGTACAGAGTATAGAGAAAACATCCCCATAGTACAAAACAAAACAAAACCGGCAAGTCATCATTCATGACAGAAATGTGTCAGAGAACTGATTTTTACCATCCTTCTTTCAAAGTATATCAAAAGCAAGGAAGGTTACAGACAGTCTTTGCAACACAAAAAATTATTATTAGGTAATCCTAATCCCAGATATTATCAACATTGTGTGCGAAAATAGAATCATTTGGTTTAGTGAATGATTCAATGTAGTTTCTTATCAAATCTCAAATCAAGTACTACTTTACAATGGGTATTAGCTATTGACCACATGACCAGTAAGAGTGCTAGATCAACAAACCAGCGATTGGGTTTCTTGACCTTTGAGTGAGGAACCAATTACAAAAGTCAGATTTCGTAAATGCATAACTTATATCTAGCAGCAAAGACTGATATTTGATTTGTCATGGTTTCCGAAGATTCGAGAACATTTAAAAATGTTGCTTTACCAGTCTCGCATCTTAGGCAAGGAGAGCAACTGCACAATATATTTCATGTAAACTCTTAGGTGTCAAGGTGGATTGGTGTAAATAATTGAGTTGATGAATTTTAACCCTGACATTTCTAGAAATCTATTAACATTGACCATTCTTACTCTGATAATTCTGCATTCAGATGTGCAGCCATTGTCGTTTTCCTGTCCCCCAGGTCATTCCATTATCACCTAATATGGAAATATAGCTAACATAGATCCACCCAATAAAAACCACACATGCTGCTCTCCTTAAAGAGCATGTTCAGATGGTTCACAAATCCAAGTTAATGTGGCCCCCATCACCAGGGATTAAGGAGTCAGAATCTGTCTTAATTCCATATTCTGTTGATGTGTCTGAAACAGTGGACAAGTTTCCATGCTTATCTAAATCGCTGACCAACTACAAAAACTTCTCAAAACCTAGGGAGAACAAAAGTGGGCAGATCAGGAGTATATTACCTTTGTGTCTTTGTGTAGGTCTGATATCCTAAGACATCTGCACTGGCAGTGTTTTGTGATTTGTAAAGATGCCAGCACTTTGAAAGCCAAATCTCATATCTACAAATAAAACTTCAGTCATCAACATCCAATTTGGTGCTATGCAAACATGCAGGGTTTCAGCTGACCCACAGGAGTACACACAAAATTTGTAGAAGTCAAAGACTGTGGCCATAGTTCACACTCAGCTATCACAAATTGCAAACCAGTTAGGGCCATTGTGCAACTACAGACTGACCAAAACAAGTTCAGTAGTGAAATAGTGATATTGGCAAAAATATAGAAACCTAGGTAGCACTATTATTTTGGCTGGAACTACTTTACACACTGCGCTCAACCTGTCCCATATTTTTCCTTGTATATATCAGGAATCCTGGAGTTCATGCTGTCCAAGGATCTTATCTAGTGTTGCAGGAATGCAGCCACATTTCTCAGATTGCACAATACAAACTTAGTATGATCTGGCCTTGGCAAATGTGGCAGATGGTCCAGTGTAGGGGATTCCGGATCAAGGTAGAAAGAGCCAGAACATTCTGAATGAGCTGGGATATTCTGGAAATGTTGGAACATAAAGCTATACCTGCTGCCATTCTGGAAATCCAGCTACAAGCTTGAACAGTCCACATCAGTCTGGCCCTCTGCACCTCTGCTATTGTAGATGGACCTTCATATTCTGTCCCGGTACTGTGGAATGGTTATTTGGGAGCTCTTCACAGCCTTTCTGCTTCCATACACTGGTAAGCCATTCTAGTGGTACTGACAAGACAATGTATTGTGTTTTACACAAGTATTCTTATATTAATGGTACCTTGAGCCAAATGTACGTATATTTGAAATTATGATTCCCTAATTGCAAATCCATGCAAATCGCAATTAGGGAATCATAATTCCAAACATGAGAAACTCCACTGAGTTTCTTTTGTGATTCCCGGTGGGTCGCAAATAGACATGCCTCATTAATATTAATGAGGTAGGTCGCAATTCGCGACTCACCGGGAATCGCAAAAAATCACAGGGATGGTGGCCTGCTGGTGTCACCTTGTCTGTGATTGCTTTTAAATAAAGCAAACTTTTTTTTTAACGCAGCCTTAACAGAAAACAGGCTGCATTCAAAAAGAAAATAAATGAAACATTTCAGTTTCATTTTTGAAGAGTAGGTAGTGGTCCGTGGGACCACTGCCTGCTCTTAAAAAACTTTTTTGCATGCATGCATTAGGGACTCCTTCCCCTTTGCGAATGGATTAGCACCAATTTGAAATTAGTGCAAAATGCGTTTGTTTTGCGACCCCATTCATGGTCACAAAACAATCTTACATCCCATTTAGATTCGGTATTAGGAAGGGACGCCCTTGACATGCTCTTTCCTAATACTGAATCACAAAACCCAAATTGCGATTTGGTAACAAGTTACCGAATCGCAGATTGGGGTTTGTACATCCCAAAAAGCATTTTTCTAGTCACAGGCTGCAAATCAGCTTGTTTGCAACTAGAAAAATGCTTTGAACATCTGGCCCCTTGTCTTTTAGGATTACAGGTTCACTAATCAGTCTACTGCAGACTGAAGGTCCATGCCGCATATCTTCCACCAGCCTGTGCTCCCAAGGTCTGCCTGCCGAGATGCTTATAGAGTGTTCCTGACAATTTGCCAGGCTCATATACTCCATGGATTTCTATGTTAACCCATTAGAGACCATAGCCCATGCAACTGGTAAAAAAAAGGGAAAGATAGAAACAGCCAAACAAGAAAGGCCTTGCCTCCTCAATTTATGACAATCCTTCATTGTCTCATTACTTGTTCACTTTTCCTGGACCATTTCAAATGACACTTTGGTATCAACAAAATTAAACAAGATGCTCATATTGGGCATCTTAAGTTCAGAAAAGGGTAGAGAGATATGACTAACTATATAACTCATTAGAATAAATTGGTCTCAGAATGGACAAAAGAAGCACCAGCTTCTGCCTTCAAGCAAGGATTACATGAAAATGTGAAAGGTTCCATCTCACTAGTGGTAAATTGGACCACTGATTCTAACGGTCTCTTAGAACTACAAATAGACTCCGAGAAAAAAAGACAATCAGAGTAAATGATGAATGACAGCAGTAAAAACAAAGATTACATTACAGTTTGAAGAACCTATGCATTTCGGGCAATTACTGATAAAAAAAGGAAAGAAGACCTGTGCCCGTATTGTGGAAAACCTGGACATTTCCTTAAGAACTGTCCTTCAGATGGTAAACACCAGTTTTTGATCTGGAAGGGTGAAGCTAAGTCAAGAAGAAAAGAGTTTGTCAGTGCTAAGAAACATAACTATTTTCAGGTTGAACTGCCACCTTATGAATTCAGAGTCCCAAAGATGTTTTATGGACCAAATATTTACCGAAATTGTACAAATTTAAAAATTAAAAAAATAACAAAAGGAACCTATTATAGAAATGGATGATAGAGAATTGACTTCTGGAGATGTTGTTTGGGAAACAGAAAATGTTGTCATTCAGAGTGCTTAATTTGAGATGGTGATTTCCTGTGCTGGACCCTGACACCTAATTGTCAACGCCAACACAATCTGCCACATGGTTAATTTGGAGATGAGCACAACAGCAGTTGTTTATTATTAATTCAATATAAACAGAGCCACTGGAATTATGTGACAGAAGAGGGCCAATTTATTTGGCAGGGTTGAGTAAATTATGCGACAAGAAAACACAAATTATGTAGCATAATGTGGCACATTTTGTATTAATATTACTTCATTATTTCTTCATTTTGTAGCTTGGTACAATTAGTTGCACCTCATTAGTACCACATCAACACCCAAATTCAACAATAAGCAACAGGCAGCTAACCTGCCCAGTTTTGCAAAGGGCCTTCCAGTGCATGGCAACACATCACAGCATTTGTAGCAATTTTTGTACTGTTTGAGCTAGAAAAAAAAGTTTTTTGTTAAAATCTGCAGATTATATTGTAGATGATTGTCAGAAATGGAGTCTCTAGTGGGCAGTCCGTTTGCACCCTATTGAGTAGGGCCCCAGATTAATGGAGATACACAGCTCAGATAACCCCTGGTCCCCCTTTTTGTAGCTTGGCACAAGCAGTCAGGCTTTTCTCAGAGGCAATGTCTACATTATTTGCACAAACACATATAGAAACACTGTGAAAACACCACAAAAGGACTCCACACCATTTTAGTTGAATAGCCAATATTTATCTAAATCAAACAAGACAAAAACAACAAAAATATAACATACAGAAGAAAATATATTAATTTTTAAATTAAAAAGAGTCTTAGTCCGTAGAAATCAATGGATGCGTTGTTTTAGCACAAAGTATCTGGTATATGTAAAAAATAAAGCCGAAGGGGCGAATGTGCGTCAGAAAAACAAACAAAGCACTGATTCCTTACTAACAAGTGAAGCTGGGTGTCAATTCTGTCCTTGTTAGGTAGGCAATGCATTGTTTCTTTCCTCACAGGAGAACGATGCGTCGCGTTCTAGACAAGCAGCCTTGAGTTCATGTGGAGAATTTTGCATCCAGGGACCATGCGTGGAAAGCCTGAGCGCATGACAATGATGAATCCATGCTGAGTTGGTGATGCTTCGATTTCACTAGTGCTGTGTAGATTTTTCAATTGCAGTGCAGGTGATGCATTGATTTTTCTGCTGCTCTACTCTGGTGAGTGAATTTTCATTCCAGCTCTGCCAGCTTCTTCCTTCCAGGGGCCCAGGGACTAGATGGGACACCACTTGGCAAGTCAGGGGTCCGGAAGGAGCTGTATTGTATAAGATTATTTTTTGGAAAGTTTTGTGAAGGTTTGTGACAGGGCACCAAAGTTATAAGCAAATTAAACAATACTTTATTTATATTCACACATATCACACAGAAACACAACTGCCATATATATATTTATACATGTATATTTAAAAAACAATCACCACGTCTAGAATTTTGGATGACCAGAAATAAGGCTTTTTGAACTCCCCTGGAATCTATTTGACGAATGTCCATGAAACTTTCCAGACCCTCTGCTCCCATTCATTTTCGAAGTACTGAAAGTTTTACAGTGTTTTGTCAGGTGGTGCAAAATAAAAAGGATATTCCCAAAACAGGCTTGAAATCCACTGGATTTTACATAGACCTTTGTATTTCCTGTAGCATGAAAACAGCCATTTGAATTTTGCTGAAATTTGCCAGCATTAGATATTAGGGTGTGCGGGTGATTCCTTTGGCTACTGCAGATAAGTAGAGCAAGTTTTTTCTAAGTTCTAAGGTTTTTCAACTTAGTGGTTTCTTGTATCACAATACTACTAAAAGTATCAAGGAAGCCCAAAAAATAAACTAGATTGCACATATAAAGTTTCAAATTAACTACATGAACAACAGAAAGAACTATTTGTGATCACATGTCAATGGAACCTATAAACAAATGCATAATGAATAAAATTCATCTTAATCTACGTACTTTTACTTTGCATGCTCTCTGGCTCACAAAATTAAATTGAATCATCAAGCAAAACACAATCCAGCTTTCTTATGCACCCCAGTGAAACAAAATGAAAACAAATGACCCAACAGTGAGCCACACAAACTATTATTTGGAATACAAGTTATTTGACCACTAGGAAAAAATATTAATTTCAATTTTCATAACATTAACAATGATTGCTTTTCATTTACTTTAGCGTCCATATGTAGCACAATCCTACTGAAAGCAGCAAGGAACCCCAACAAAAAAACAGACTGCATATGTGAAGTTTTAGATTTAGTACATGAACGACTGAAAGAACTATTTATGATCACTTGCTAATGGAGATCTATAAACAAATACATAATGAATAGAATACATTCTACTCTACATACGTTTTCTTTACATGCCCTCTTGCTCAATGATTGCCTTTCATTCACTTTGGCCTTCATATGTAGCACAATCCTACTAAAAGTAACAATGAAGCCCAAAGAATAAACTAGATTGCATATGTAAAGTTTCAGATTTACTGCTGCAACACCTAAAAGACCCATTTATGGTCACATGCTAATGGAAATCTATAAACAAATGCATAACAAATAAAATATATCCTACTCTCTCTATATTTTTTTGCATGCTTTCTGTCTCACAAAATAAAGCTGTGCCCAACAAGCCAAAATAAAAGCCATCTTCCTTAAGTATGCCTGTGCAATAAAATTGAAAAATGACCTTGCAGTGAGCAACATAAACTACTATATGGAGGACATGATAATTGCCCATTAGGGAAAAAACGAATAATCTTCATCTTTATAACATCATTATTTGGCTTTCATTCACTTTGGGTTTTATATTTAGCACAATCGTACTAACAGTAGCATGGAAGCCCAGAAAATGAACCAGACTGCATACGTAAAATTTCAGAACTTCTACATCAACAACTAAGAGATACATTTATGGCCACATGAATACGTAAAGCAATAAACAAATGCATAGCAAATAGACAAATAAAAAGAAATAAATCACTTTAAATCTGATTACCACTCTGTAGTTATAGTTATAGGAGTTCCTCAAATATTAGCAACCTGATAACTTTTCACCTGTTTGACGTATCACCACAAAAGTTTCCAGATCTATAGCATTTTGTACAATTTGAGATGAATGTGTTTTTCCTCCAATGCATTACTCTACCAATTCATTTTCAATAGACTATTGTATTTGACATAGCTCAGAAACTGCTGAACAGATTTACATGAAATTTTGTAGGATTAAACGCTTTGGTGCAGAGGTGATTCAGTTAGGTACTTCAGTTAAGTAGGGTAAATATTTGTTAAATTATAAGGTATTTCAACTTAGTGATATGTGTCACCACAGTACTTTTGCAGAATTTCACAAAATTGTGAGTAACTACCTCAGTACATGGCTGTAAACCTATTTAAAAATATATAAAAAATGTATAAATCCTTTTTCTTACCTATTACCACTTACATACATTTATCTCTTTACCTATATCTATGGGCCAAACACTGAACACAGCCAAAGTGTGGTAAAAACAACATGGCTGCCTTTTCATTTTCTAAAAACAGCCACTACCCAATTATATATTGGCTTGTCATCCTCATTTACCACAGTACACTGCAAAGTTATCACTGTATATTATGTCCCAAAATATAACTAAAGTGCTGGCTGAATAATTGGATTGTGGAACACTTGAGTCACTAATGGCATTGCATGGGCAATGCAATACATAAATCAGATTTATAAAGGACTGCATGGCCACCATTTGTGGCTGTGTGATGATTGGTAAAGCTGGAGAAATGTAAGATAGCACAATTTGCTGTTTCGTGTTACTCTGCACACCAAAATCTACATTGCTGGTAAATTTCACATCATATGCCACGCCACCATAGCCACTGCACTATACGCTATTCCACTCTCTGCCACTCCACTTGGAGCTTCTTCACTGTATGAGGCACCAATCTATGCAACTCGAATCTATGCTATTATATTGTCCGAAATGGGAATGTATGACACTCCAGTCTAGGTCACTCCACTGTATGCCATTCCACTGTACGCTACTCCACTATGTGCTATTCCACTCTGTCGTTCTACTGTACGCCAATCCACTCTTCTGTATTCCACTGTATGCCACTCCACTCAGCAACACTCCACTGTACAATATGTCACTGTATGCCATTCAACTGTGCCCTACTCTACTCTTTGCCACTCCAGTGTATGGCACTCCAATCTAAGCCACTTCATTCTATGTTATTCGATTGGAAGTCACTCTAATGTATGCCTCTCCACTCTACGATATTACACTCTATCTCAAACCTATGTACACCCCCTCAATTGTACAACACTCCATTATGCAGCACTCCAATGTATGTTACTCCACTATGCACAATTACACTCTACGCCATTCCACTCTATGTTATTATTCTGTACATAAGTCCACTGTAAGCCAGTACAGTCTATGGTATTACATTGTATGCAACTGCACTCTATGCTCTTCAGTGTACGCCACTCCACTGTATGCCCCTCTGCTGTACACTACTCCAGTATATGCTATTCAACTCTACCCAATTCCACTGTAGCCACTTGACTGTATGCTATTCCATTGCATGCCAGTCCAGTGTGTGCTACTCCACTGTCATGACCTCCCCAAGCCACGCAACAATTTGCACCACTGCACACTCATAAATGATACTGTGGACTGCTGTCCATTTATTGCATGGTTAACCCCCCCCATGGTTAGGCTTATTTGTATGTAACTGACTGGTGTGATTCACTGTTTCCTGGTGGCAGTGGGAGGTCTTCTAGAAACATGTTATTCATTTGCGATACATTATTTCTTTTGTTTCAGTATTACATTTTGTTCCTTTGCTTTCCCTTCATTGCCATGTTTCAACCATGGTGGAAGTGGTAGGCCTGAGTTGCTAACTGGCGGCCCACACATACAAATTGCTCCTTGTGCACTCACTCACTGAGTCATCACCCAATGTGCTGAGTACAGGCACCCCGAGCAACCGATGCAGCTTACCATGTACACTTGCAAACACTTGGAGAAGCCTCTTTTTAAAACCCACTGCACTTTGGTGCTTACCCTCTTTGATCCTGAACCGCTTACCTGAGCACCTGTCCAGGTGACTCCTCCCAGCTCCAGGCTTTGCTCCTTGATTGCTGCTCCCTCTTCCTCAGCAAAAGGACAGCAGACAGCGAGTCCGGTAAAAACTAAGAAAAGACAAGTTTAAAAGGTATTCCAGCTCCGCCTCTCACAGAATCTCCATGGGACATCAAAACAAAGAAAGCAGAGGTCAAAGATGCATTTGGCAGACTATCATAATATAAAGCAAATCAAATTTACTAATTTGCGCAATGAAAGAATCTGGGGGCCATGTCTAAAGATAAATGTTCTCCACTAATGGATGATAATGTGTGTAAGCCAAACAGTCTGTTATGAATATAGTCAGACTTGGCACCAATACCCAGAAAGTAGGCCTGCAACACACACTGTTTAATGTTTTATGACTGACAATGTGCACACATTTTCTCTACTTTCTCCACTCCCTCATCTTTTTCTGCCTCTCTAGCTGTTGTTTGGCTTACTAAAGTAACATGTTTCTAAAATGTGGTGTCCTCTTCACTCGGTTTTCGATCCTCTTATTCTCACTTGGCTATTATGGATGCCCTCCTTAAGCCAGAATCAAAGGCCAAACATGGCTTCACTTCCCACTAAGCTCTGCACCCAATGACCACCTTGGGGCTTTTGAATCCTTCCATTCATGCTACCCTCTTTTCAGTCTATTGCAATTGCTGGATATTGTCACCGATTTGTCCCACTTGACCCCTCTCTGTCATTCTTCTCTCTTTTAACACCTGTCTTTGAAGGTTTCTTTTTTCTTGCTAATTTCATGATCATCCTCCTACTTTCTCCTTTCTGTACGTTCCTTGTTTTAGGGCACCTTTCCAATAAGTTAGTCCTAGTATAATTCAGCATGCAGGACTTTCAATGCTGATTAGTAATGTATCTTTTCCTAGTGCTTCCTATCTCACCTAAATGGGTGCATCATCTGCCCTGATCTGAGAAGCATAGTGTTAGACCTGACAGCCTTAGGGTGGTCACCCCTAACCTTTTGCCTGCCTCCCTCCACCTTTTGGACACTGTTTTTGCCGGTTTTTAGACTCTGCGCACTTTACCACTGCTAACCAGCGCTAAAGTGCATATGCTCTCTCCCTTTAAACATGGTAACCTTGGATCACACCAAATTGGACTATTTCATTTACTTGTAGGTCCTAGTGGAGTGCACTATATGTGCCCAGGGCCTGTAGATTGAATGCTACTAGTGGGCCTGCAGCACTGGTTGTGCCACCCACTTTAGTAGCCCCTTTACCTTGTCTCAGGCCTGCCATTGCAAGGCCTGTGTGTGTGTGCAGTTTCACTGTCACCTCGACTTGGCATTTAAAAGTACTTGCCAAGCCTAAAACTCCCCTTTTTCTACATATGTCACCTCTAATGTGTTCCCTAGGTAACCCCTAGAGCAGGGTGCTGTGTGGGTAAAAGGCAGGACATGTACCTGTGTAGTTTACATGTCCTGGTAGTGTAAAACTCCAAAATATGTTTTTACACTACTGTGAGGCCTGCTCCCTTCATAGGCTAACATTGGGGCTGCCCTCATACATTGTTGAAGTGGTAGCTGCTGATCTGAAAGGAGTAGGAAGGTCATATTTACTATGGCCAGAATGGTAATACAAAATCCTGCTGACTGGTGAAGTTGGATTTAATATTACTATTTTAGAAATGCCACTTTTAGAAAGTGAGCATTTCTCTGCACTTAAATCTTTCTGTGCCTTACAATCCACGTCTGGCTGGGTTTAGTTGACAGCTCCTTGTGCATTCACTCAGACACACCCCAAACACAGAGTACTCAGCCTCACTTGCATACATCTGCATTTTGAATGGGTCTTCCTGGGCTGGGAGGGTGGAGGGCCTGCCCTCACACAAAGGACTGCCACACCCCCTACTGGGACCCTGGCAGACAGGATTGAACTGAAAGTGGACCTGGTGCACTTCTAAGCTACTTGTTGAAGTCTCCGCCACTTCAAAGGCACATTTGGGTTTAAAACAGGGCCTCTGCCCTACCACCTCAGACACTTCCTGGAGAAGAAACCTGAACCAGAACCTGCACCCGGACAAGAAGAACTGCCTGGCTGCCTAAAGGACTCACCTGACTGCTTTCTACAGAAGACTGCTGCCTTGCTGTTGCCCTGCTGTCTTTCTGCTCTCTTGCTTTGCTGCAGAAGTGCTCTCCAAGGGCTGGGATAGAGCTTGCCTTCTGTTCCCTGAAGTCTCAGGACCAAAAAGACTTCTCTCTTGCAACTGGACTCCTTGTGCGGCGAAAAATTCGACGTACAGCTTGTACCGCAGTGAAAAATTCAATGCTCGCCGAGCTGGAACAACGCCGCTTGACTTCGCGAAGAAAAGATCGACGCGGTGCCTGCGGTGCAACCGGAACTTCAACGCACAGCCCACCTGGTCAACGCCGCCTGACTTCCATAGGGGAAATCGACGCAGCGCCTGCCGTGAGATAGAAATTTCCCTGCATCGCCCACGGGAACGACGCAGAGCTGGTCAACAAGCCCAGGATTCCACGCACAGACCCCGGGGCATCTGAAAACTCCGCAACCCGAAGAGGAGACCCGTCCGCGCGCCAGAAATCGACGCAACGTCTTCCCAGCATGGTAAATAACGACGCACGTCTGTGTGTGAAGGGGCGAAACCGACGCACACACCATTTTCCACGCAACTCCTCCTCTGCGGCCCTTTGCGGAGATTTTTCACTCAAACCAGGTACTTTGGGCTTGAAAGAGACTTTGTTTGCTTTTAAAAGACTTAAGACACTTTGGGCCTGATTCTAACTTTGGAGGACGGTGTTAAACCGTCCCAAAAGTGGCGGATATACCACCTACCGTATTACGAGTTCCATAGGATATAATGGACTCGTAATACGGTAGGTGGTATATCCGCCACTTTTGGGACGGTTTAACACCGTCCTCCAAAGTTAGAATCAGGCCCTTTATATCACTTTCAAATGATATCTTTACATTTTCTTATTGCATCTTTTATCGTTTTGACCTGCAAATATCCAGATAAATATTATATATTTTTCTAAACACTGTGTGGTGTATTTTTGTGGTGCTATATTGTGTTATTGTATGATTTATTGTACAAATACTTTACACATTGCCTTCTAAAGTTAAGCCTGACTGCTCAGTGCCAAGCTACGAGAGGGTGGGCACAGGATAATTTAGATTGTGTGTGACTTACCCTGACTAGAGTGACGGTCCTTTCTTGGACAGGGGGTAACCTGACTGCCAACCAAAGACCCCATTTCTAACACATAGGCCCTGATTTATACTTTTTGGTGCAAAACTGCACTAACGCAGTTTTGCACCAAAAAGTTTAGCACTGGCTTGCACAATTTCGGTGCACCTGCCAGGCACCATATTTATGGAATGGTGCAAGCCGGAGCAAAGGGTAGGCTAGCATAAAAAAAAAATGACGTTAATCGGGTGGGGCTGGCGGTATGGAAAAAGGGGGTTTTGCACCAAAACATGACATTAGGCAGGTTAGAGTGAAAAAGTGACTCTAAGCTGCCTAGAGTCATTTTCTGACACAAAACCATCCATACCACATGACTCCTGTCTTAGAAAAGACAGGAGTCATGCCCACCCCCCCAATGGCTAGCACAAGGGACTAGGGTCCCCTGGGCATGGCCATGGCACCCAGTGCCATGCAGGGGGGGGGGCATTTCAGTGCCCCCAATGGCACTTTCAAAAAATAAAAAACTTACCTGTGCTTAGCTGTACTTACCTGGGATGGGGTCCCCATCCTCCGATATAGCCTCTGCAAGCCCAACCTGCTGGAACTTCTTCTCTCTTACAGTCGCCCAGATCACAAAACAAACTAAATAGGGTTCTCCTAAGATCTAAATGCTAAGGATTAGTGGGCATATTGACTCGTTTATCTTTTAATCTCTTCTGCAGCACGAAAATCCTTTATTGAAAAAACACATAGCATAATATGCACAGTTTTTCAAGATAGCCCTTACCCAGATAGGCCCGAAAGAGGCTAAGAGATATATATATAGTGTTTATTCGTTTCGTTGGTATGACCTCGAGGGATGAATAACGTTTGATTACTTCCTGCCCTAGGTAATATACAATACATAATGCCCAAAACCACACATCACAGGTAAGGAAGCTAAAATGCTTCCATATCGTAACATATTGCAAAAGGTTGTTAGAGACATTTTAATATATATTGCACTTAAAGCAAGACATGCTTGGGGGGCCCTAACACCTCCTTACACTTCTACCACTGACGACTACACACACTGTCGGCCGACAACATATGCTATCTCTCCTAAGTCACACATCCTTTAAGTCTGATCAAGTGGCCATATTTGCAAGGTGCCCTGGGGCAGCCTGTTGAATCGCCTTGAAAACAATTTACATTTTTGCACCTGCTTTAATTTTATCATCGTTGCCTTCGTCATTTCATAATACTTCAAAATTAAATTAAAATGAAATAAAAATGATTTTATTAGATCATCCGTGCTTGAATGCAGCTTATTCGTATTTATTTGATTTCACTATGTGAATTAATGTTTCTTTAACTTGTGAACACTTATCGAATTGTCCTTGGTGCGCAAAGAGGGTGTTCCTCTACTTGTGACAACACAATAAATGTCCACAGCAGTACTTTATATTGAAGAGAGATAAGAGCAAAGATGGATGGTTTCCAGAAGGAAGAGGCTTTGACAGATTGAAAGACATGAAAGTTACAAATGTGTCTTTCATTTTTCACTCTGTAATCCAGAAGTAGAATTGTATTATTTTTGTGAAAAATGTATTGCAAAACAGCAATACAGATAAAAACACTGAATCATGCTGTTGTTCTTAATTGTGAATTAGGGATGTTTTGTAGCGTGGAATAAAGCGTGAAAGACAAAAAAAAACGTGTTAAGTCATTGCTTTCTTATTTCTGAGTAAGAATGGTTAGGTATTTTTTCTGTAGGAGCAGAATGGACAAGAGTGGAATTCTATTATCCCCGCAAAGATCTTTAGCTGACAAAGTGAAGCTGTAAAGACTGAACACAGCACAGTGCTTTCAATCAAATGTTAGGACAGTTGGAAGTAAAAGATTCTGTTGCAGATGACTCACAGAAAATGTTCTCTATGAGTGCCCAGCTTATTTTCCATTTTTGTTAAAAAAACAAGTTCTACTGCACAGTCAACGATTTTACTAAAAAGATTTCAAACCCGAAGTTCAGCAGACAACGTTCTTTGTCTCTTAGGCCTTAATAACAGGAGAGTCTATGCTCCTTTGCCACTGCTTTGTGTTTTCAAAAGAGACCAAAGAGCACTGAATGTTCTTTTCCTATTTCTGACTCTATTCAAACCTACATTAAATACTGCTCTCATCTTTAACCGATGGATCCCCGTGTCTCGTACATTTGCAGAAAGCAACTATGCTATTATTTATAGCAATTACTAGGTATGAAGAGAATGTTTTCATGAACACCTTTTATTAGGAAGATAAAACATGCCTTAATTGTGAATTCAAAGAGCGAAGTCAGCAGCCTCACAACTTTGCAATCATTGGTTAAGCTTTGCAAGGTTGGCAAAAAACGTAAACGCACAATGTTTATTAAATATACGCAATAATAGTATAGAACAGGCCTTTCGCCTGTGTGTGCAAAGCAGTACTCTAGTGGTACTACTCACTTAACTCAAAATACACCTCAGAAACCTAAGGATGGAGACCATCACCACCGTCTCTCCCTTTCTTTTCTGTGTATGGCTCGCTGTCTGTGGCCCTATATGTATATATTTTACTGTTTAATATCGATTTGATTTGAAATGTCAATGTACTGTAAGTTTATATTTTGTTAGTTGCAGGGTAATATCAATTGTATTAAATTATTTATATTTAACATTTAAAGTATATTTAAATATACCATTTACATAAAAAACTTTATTACATTTCCCCACACTTTCCCCCAGGGAGCCCCCACCCAAGCGGTAGCGATCTTCCCCAACAGGTAACAAGGTAATTGTAGAAACCTTACACTTGTAAATTCATTCACAGGTGGCTCCACTTCTTCATTTGAGTAAACCTCCATTCGAGATGGACAATATAAAAAGGTGATGAGGTACACCTAAGTGTAGGAGCAGATTTACCCATTCATAAATTTACACATGAAATTTACATTTGTGAATCGAGCACATAATGAGATGTTGAATTTAGGCATGTAGTCTGATGGTGTGGAGGCAGAAATCTGGGAGAGTTAATGTGGGGGACTGATGCCCAAGGCCTTATGAACGAAGTAAGTGGATTTTACATTCGACTTTCTGCTTAACTGGCAATCACTTACATATCGGGCACACTGACCAGCTTTAAACCACACCACAACACAGACCTTTATTGGTTATAGCCATCGTAGACACGAATGGTGAGCCTTATTACAGAAAACATTGTTTTGCCAACAGAACAGGAGGAAACTTTGACTATTCATGCCTGCTTTGGGAAAAATGAAGTTGTGAAAGATGGGACTTTAGTTTGAAACTTATTTTCCTATTTCACTGGAAGTGGACCCAGGCACAGTTTTAAGACATGGCAGGTATCTCTCATAGGAAGGTGCATTGTTTTACTTAACATGCCTGGGCATGGATCCACCACTGCTAGAAAAAAATGCTTTCAAAGGTGCACTGATTGTGGCCTAACTCATATGTAGTACACAATCAATATGGCTTTCAAATATTTATTTGCCCTTGCTTTGATGTCTGTAATACAAATCTTGCACTGTGATCTTGCTGTAGTGCCACTAAGTCCTAGCTATTACTTTAGGTTGAATAGTGGATTTTGCGCGAGAGGTCAATGGATCGTTGCGACAAATGAATGAGGGGATGTCATCAATGAGTAATGTGATTATCAACATTAACAATATGTTTAGAATTCTGAACCTCAAATAATAACCACACCAGTTTATTAGGAAGAGTTATGAATTTATTTCTCTAGATTAACAATGCAAATGTCATGAGAAGAACTCTCAATCACAAGTGATAAGCATATAGAATCAATAGTGGCTGATTAGAACGTCTTATATATCTGAGTTTAATCAAAACAATCAAGCAAAAAATCTCCAGTATCAAAACATTGATTAATAACACTAGAATTGGTAATAACAGTAAAGTATACATTAGTACAACCAATCAAAGAGTGGCAATATGAATCTTGAGCATTTGAAAGTTAATTCCCTCACTAACCACAAGTTAGCATTAACATGTTGGATTTCATTTAAAAGAATTTAGAAGCATAAATTTAGAAAAACACACTAACTCGGGTTATTATTATAAAAAACATTATTGTTAATATTCAGCATTTAAACTTTATGTTGCAGCTGGTACCTGCAAAGCAAAAGAGACACATATAACAATGTGATTTCATACATTAGCCATAGAACAACAACGTGCAATCTACTTCAGCAAAGGGACACCATCAGATAAATCTTCAGAAGATAGGGCCTATCGACAGCTAAACCCACACTGCTAGTATGACTCGAACCATCAGGAACCCTTGAACACAAAATCTCATCTCTGGAAAACACTTCTCCGGAGTCTGACTGTAGAAAATCCTTCCAAGCTTGTTATATTAATCTTCAAAAGTTTATGATTGGTCAGTACATGAGGTGGTTTAAGATTCAACCAATATTTGCTCTAATTGATAACCTAAATACAATGACATCAACAAGGACATATTTATAACAGTAACTTTTCCTCTTCCTTTTCGTCTGTGACTCCATTGTTCCATCTCGTCTGAACTTCTCTTCTCAGGAAGAAACTTCTTAAGTTGAAACTTTTACTTCCATCCTTGAGGAAGAAACCACGTATTAGTGACAATTTCAAACAATAGAAAATTAAACTCATGTAAGAACTTTAATAAACTTGTCCTTGTAAGACATAGTGCAGCAACCTGCTAGGGGTAGCTGTATACACATCTATTAAGCTATTTAACAAACACTTTTATGTAAGGATTGAACCACGGAAAATAACCACCACTTTAGTTAGAATTTTGCTTAGCCAAAGAACAGAAATGAAGTATGGCAACCATTTTCTAAAGTCACCCTTTTTAATATGTTATTTCACTAAATGGTTAATACATTGAAATTATTAATATAACACATTAGAAAATTCACACTCTCACAATCCCTCCACTGATGACTATTTATGTCATCACATCAATCCATAATACATTTATTTTGTTATCACCCAATGATTCAAAATCTCGTCTCATTTACTTTCACATAATTTTTCTTTTTCCCTTTATTTTCCCCCTAGAATTTAGTCATTTGTATATCAAATCTTGTCTGATTCTTTTCAAGTCTTCTCCTTTTCATACATTTCATCAATTCATATATTCCTCAGATTCCAATTAAACAAAACACAATTATTGACATTGATTTTATTATTGTTAATATGACACCTTTTCCCAAATTGCCAAATCAATTTCTCACAGCTGCAATTCCCTTGCCAGCTTTTTTTTAGTACTTTTAAATCTTCTTTGTTATTTGTTAAATTTTTTATTGACTCTCTAACTTTACCTGAATTATCAGGAATATATGCACAACAATGACTTAACCCAAGTAATTTACAAACTCCACCCTCTTTTGCCAAGAGAATGTCTAACGCAAGGCGGTTCTGAAGTGCCATAGCTCTTGTAGCAGCCAACTCAGTATCTAGAATAATGATAGCTCCAGAATAACTTGTCAACATGTTATCTACTATTGTAGACAACCTCTGTAGCTTGACAGAATTCAGAACTATTCCTACTGAAGGAATTATGGGCCTGATTCTAACTTTGGAGGACGGTGTTAAACCGTCCCAAAAGTGGCGGATATACCACCTACCGTATTACGAGTCCATTATATCCTATGGAACTCGTAATACGGTAGGTGGTATATCCGCCACTTTTGGGACGGTTTAACACCGTCCTCCAAAGTTAGAATCAGGCCCTATATCTTCAAAAATGTCTCCCACAATGCTAGAAATTGATTCTTGCTTGTGTCTCGTTTTAATTTTCATTGTCTATGGAAATTTACTCAAGTCTTCCAGATGATACATTTTTGGAAAGACTATTCCCAAATAACATGTTCCATACCATCCTCTAGGAAGGCGGTAATATGGATTTCTTCCACAAATATAGTAAACACCAGGCACTGGTGGATCCTGTCCTTTCATCATAAAATCCCATTTACTCCGGAACATAAATACATGTCTGCACTCACTGGTTCCCAAAAACACTCTATCATTCGTACTCCATGGCCTGTATAGACAAAGATTTCCCACGTGCTCAGCATCCAAAGTTAATTTTCCCTGTTTAGTAATGTCAGCATAAGCATAATCAATCTCAGGTCTCTGACTAATCATTCCCTTAGCTACCCTTGCCTTTATTTCTCTCCTTCTATCTTCTGTGCTATCCAAAAATTTCTTTGCTGCAGGTGTGAGTAAACATGTTAATTTGTTATGGTGAGCGAATGCAGTGCCAAAAGTTAAGGTAGGCTCAAAGAAAACTCTCATAATAACTATGTTATTATCTTTGGCTATTCTATTCAAATAACCAATGACAAGTACAAATGAAAATACCATGTCATAATTTGAATAGAAATACGGACTATATTCTTAATTGTAAAAGCGCATTAGTAAGAGACTGCAGCTTATAGCATAAGTGACAGGCAAAGTATGGTAATTAGTTCCTTCTTCCACTGAAGTCGGAATCTGTGTGCATACATAACAATCTTTCGCATCCATCACCTCAACATACTCACGCAATAAGCAATAGAAAGCATTGGAAGAAAGCTCTTTCTCTTCATGAAAGTATTTGACATCTTTTCTAAACTTGTCTTTAGTTAGTGATGTAATAGTTGTATCCAAAAAAATAATCAACCTGTGCAGTATGGTTGGCTCCATTCGTTTCATAAACAATCACTCCTGCGAACAATAAACACATTAACACACTCACTACTGCCAATCTAATACCTAAAATCCTACAACAGCTAATTCTACTGTTTTGGTTATTAAATTTCTCACAGTCTCCATCGTCTCCAAAAAACAAAAAAAAACAAAAAATTTCAAAAATTTCTAAAATAAAAATAAACAACATCCAAAACAAAATCCCTCCTAAAATGTTTTTTTATATATTTTCTCCAATAGTTCATTCACTCAGGGCAGTCTCTTTTTGTCAATCCCGGTATAGCAGCTTGTCAAGTTCTGTTATATTTGTCAATTTCAGTTAATAAGGTCTCTTTTACGCGCGACTTTCAGATAATTTTAAACTTTTCCCCACAACATCTTTCTCATAATCTTCACATGCCAGAATAAACATTTTCATTGTCTCTATCAAAACAATAACTAAAAAATTCTTATTGCCATTCATTTTTAGTTATATATGCCAATTCTGGACCAGAATAACGCTTGCTTGCAACTCTTTTCCTTTTCGGTCTTTTACTGCTTTCTTTTCCACTGCTGTTTTCTCCTCATTCAACTCTTTTTCCTCCTGAATCGTTGGTACTACATTAATTCTTCCACTGTTTGAATTTTTCTCTGGCCACTTGTCTCCTTTCAGTGTCTTCTTCGTTAACAACTTTCTCAGGATTGAGGCTTCACTTGACTTTGAACCTTTTTCTTCAGACGTTCTCGCATCTGGTTCAGGAAGAGTATAATCCACTTGGGCGGGACTACCCTCAATTAATTTCCCAATGGGGTCAGTCCTTTGTTCAGTTTAGTATGTCAAACCACCTGCAGATTTTCTCTCAGCCAATTGTTTTTGATCACTCTCATCTGAGGACACCCTCCTCTGATCAGAATTTATCTTGACCGAAATTTCTCTTTCTTCATGAACCGACTCCTCTTCTACTCTGTCTCCAGATTGTTCAGTCCCTTCTGGGCCCTGTTCTTTCTCATCTGTTATAGGAGAAGGTACATCTCGATCATTCTCAGGATTCAGCTTTTCACTTTCTTGCTCTTTACTTGAAATATTGTCAGCTGTTGGTAACCTCAACAGCTCCTCTTCTTGTTCTGTTTGGTTATACACTTTTCTTGTGTGGCTGGGGTGCACCCAGTTCGGTAAACCCGCCCACTTTACAGCTGTTGTTGTTTAGGGAATGACTTGGTAGGGCCCCTTCCACTGTGGCTCCATACAAGAGTTCCTCACATGCTTCTGTATAACCACCAAATCACCAGCTCTCAAGTGGCCGTGCCCTTGTATTTGTTGCACCGTTGTTGCTTCCACCTGATGAGAAAAAGACCGAACCACATCAGCCAGGCTTTTGCAATAATCTAGAACCATGTCATCTGTAATATTCCTAAGTGCATTTGCAGGAATTGCTGGCAATCTCATTGCTCTCCCCATTAATATCTCATGAGGGGACAACCCAATCTTCTTATCAGGAGTGTTTCTCATTGACATTAGGACTAGTGGTAAAGCATCTGGCCACTTTAAGTTCATTGACGCAAACACCTTTGCCAATCAAGACTTTAAAGTTCCATTCATTTGGTCTGCAGGCCCTGATGCTTCTGGGCGATAACTACAATGTAGTTTCTGCTGAATGTTTAATGCTGAAAAAAGTAACTTTATCACTTCATCTTTTAAGTGGCTTCCTCTATCTGATTCCAACGAGACCGGAAAACCAAAAGTAACTTAGCTACTGTAAGGCTATCATTTCTTCTTGTTGGATATGCCTCTATCCAGTGACTAAAAAAGTGCACAATCACTAACACATGATTCAAACCAGCACACACAGGCATCTCAATAAAATCCATTTGAATTCTGCTGAATGCACCTCCTGCCATGCCTCTGTGTCCCACGTTGACAATTGTTCCTTTGCCTACATTCATCTGTTGACAGACAAAGTTACAACTCCGTTGTCCCATTTCTAGGGGGTGCTGTAAGGGGACTGCCGATAGCCTGGGAATCACCTTGAACACTCATCTAGAGTCCCTTGCTGACTCCCGTTTGTTTCTCTTTTCGCCTTGGTATACTTTTATAGTATTACATTTGCTTCCTGGGACTGCAAATCCCATAATGTACAGCCTGGTAGTCAGGAAAGCCTGGATTCTTTTTCCCATTGTTTTCTATGGGAGAAGTCCAGTTGCTCCTTTTCACCGGATCCTCTCCTCCTGGACTTGCGAGTGTTGGAAACTACACACACCTGAGACCTCTCCTGTGCAGCCCAGTCATGTGATTCCACCTGGGGTTTTCTGCAACTTGGAACTGTTTATAAGCAGCCATTTCTTCAAGATCCCCGTTGTGCATTGGAGTTCGATTCCTTTGTGTTACAGACCCCTTCTCGGATGGTGTTCCAGTCTTGTTCCTGATCTGTTCCAGCTTGAACCTGTTTCCTGTTTCTCTGCCCTACTCCTGATTGTTCCAGCCAGAGTCTACTCCTTATCTTGTTAGCCTTGTACCTGTTTGTTTCTTCCAGAGCCTGCTCCCTATTTCTCTGTCCTGCTCCTGCCTTGTTTCAGCCTGAACCTGCTCTCTGTTTCCCAGTCCTGTTTTCTGCTTATTCCTACTCCCTGTATTTCAGCCCTTTCCTTGCTTGTTCCAGCCAGAGCCTGCTCTCTGTTTCCCAGACCTGTCTCTGTCTCTTCCAGCCAGAGGTTTGTGCCCTGTTTTCCAGTCCTAGTCCTGCCTTTGCTTCAGCCTGAGCCTGTTCCCAGTTCCTGCCTCTGTCTCTTAGTGTGTCCCTTCTGTTTCTGTTTCCTCTCTGTATTTGTGTCTGGTAAGTGTTCTATCAGTCTTCACCAGTGTATAAGTGTCCTCTTTCGTACTAGGGTTGGCTCCTGGTTTCCAGGAGGCAATTCCAGCCCTCATCCTTGTCTAGTGTTATACGTTGTCTTTCGTGCCTAACAGTGACAGTGTGCTATTGCTGTTTTTCCAGGAATCGCCACTGTGTTTCCAGCTGGACCCACAAGAGTTTGTCTTGTGTATGTAAGTCCTATCCTTGTTTGTGCTCTAGAGTCCAGAGACAGAATCACTTCTGCTGCCTCCTTTCTATCGGGCATGCAGGGTGACTATCTGAAAGAGCAAACTGCACAGAGGCATTGACATTCCCTGTCACTGTGGGAGGTTCTGCGCCCTACTCTATGTGTAACCCCAGTGTGTTTGTCCATTAGTAATCCATTTCCTGTTTGTTCATACAAGAGTTGCACTGCTTTTACTTTCCTATTTCCTGTGCCTGTCCATAGCTGTCCTTTCCCGTGTATGCCTTTAGTTGCACTTCTGCCCCAGTACACTACCTCTTTGGGATATTCTGTGACCTCAAGGGGTGTCCCAACCAGAGTCCTGATCAGACCCGCCCGAAACCGTGACAGACAACTCACTTGTGGCAAACCAGTTCATCAACTTGTCTAAATTTTGTATTATACCAGAACTGTTTGAAACACCTGATCATCACATCTCTCCCTATGTGTGCTTGACCATGATAATATCTGGCCATTTGTGTCAACAGACTGTTTGGTAAAACTACCTTTCCTTCTATTGTCACCCAAATGCCATCTTCGCTTTGAATACAATTATGTTTTATCCAATCTCTACGCCCTTCTTCTGGAACATTGTTCTGTATTGCTTTCAACTCTTCTAAGGTCTCAACAATTTGCATTGTGAAATTTGTATACACTTTATCATTTGCAGACATTAATTCCCAATTTACTTTGAATGAAATACCATTTAAGGCACAACATTTTAGAACCTGGTCTGCATAAGCATTTCCCAAAGTCACATAATCTTGTCCTCTCTGGTGTGCACTGCATTTAACCACGGCAATTTTCTCAGGTTTCTGTACAGCCTGTAGCAGTTCGTGTATACTTTCACCATTTCTCACAGGTGAGCCTGACGATGTTAGAAAACCCCTCTGTGACCAAAATTGTGTACAATACCAAATCCATACTGGCTGTCAGTGTAGATCGTTACTTTCATCTGGTCTGACAGTTGGCATGCTCTAGTAAGACCCACCAATTCTACAACTTGAGCAGAAATCACTCCTTTAAGCTATGAAGCTTCTAGTATGACAGTAACTGTGCATACTGCGTAGCCTGCTCTCAATGCACCTCTGTTGTCTCTTAGACAGGAACAATCAACAAATATAATTTGATCATTGTCTTCCAGACAGGTGTCTTTAAAATCATCCTTTGGTTTTTTACATAATTCTGTCACTTCTAAACAATCATGCACAGTATCATCTGTTTTGTTTGAATCATCTCTCTCATCTGGTAACAACGTTGCTGGGTTAAGCACTGTGCACCTCTTGATCATCACATTTGGTGCCCCAAGAATTACTGTCTCATAACATGTCAACCTTGCATTGGTTAGGTATTATGTCCTTGATCGTGTCAATAGCATTTCTATTGAATAAGGTACCATTACTGTCAGAGGATAACCCATTACAATATTTTCACTTTGAGTTATACTCTGCTCAACTGCTGCAACTGCTCGTTAGCATCCTGGTAAGGCTGCTTCAATGGGGTCCAAAGTAGCTGAAAAATATGCTACTGGTTGATTGACACCAACATGTGTCTGTGTCAAGACAGACAAAGAACATCCATCATGCTCATGACAAAACAACAGGAAATCTTTTGGTGTAATCAGGCATACCTAAAGCTGGGGCGTGACACAAATTTTCTCTCAACTTAGTAAATGCTCTAATGCATTCTTCATCCATCATTATGGGATCTGAAACATCTTTATGTGTCAGCCTCTGCAAAGGTTTTGAAACACTTGAAAAATTTAGAATCCACTGACAACAATATCCTACCATTCCCAAAAACATTCTCAACTCTTTCTGTGAACTTGGTATTTTCATTCTCATAATTGTCGTTACTCTTTCCCTTGAGATTCTTCTAGCTCCTTTTTCAATCAAATGACCCAAATATTTTACTTCTTGCTGACAACACTGCAACTTGGTAGGAGATGCCTTATGAACATTGTCTCCCAAAAAGTTCAACAATGAAATTGTTTACTCCCTACAACCTTCTTTTGTCTTCGATGTAATTAATAAATCATCAATATATTTCACCAATGCTGATTGGTAAGGCATTACCAATGACTCCAGTTTCTTTTTCAAGATCTGACTGAAAATTTATGGTGACTCTGAAAACCCTTGAGGAATTCTACACCAGCACTAGACTCTGGTCAGAAATTTGAAACAAAAGAGATACCTACTGTCCTCAAGTAGAGGCACAGAAAAGAATGATTGACACAAATCAATCACTGTGAACTATTCTGCATCACACAGAATCTGAAACATTATCACAGGTGGATTTGGCACGACTGGACAACACTTCACCACAATATCATTTTTTTTCCTCCAATCCTGGACAAGACAAATTTTCCCACTTGGCTTTTTCAAACCCATTATCGGTGAATTGCACGGACTACTCATCACTTCCTTCAAAACTCCCTGTTCCAAAAATTGTTCTATTAAAGGTCTTATCCATTCAATTGCCTCATTTGTCATTGGATATTGTGCAGTTTGTGGAAACACCACATTCTCTTTCACTGCCACCCTGACTCCTTCAACTCCTTTAATTAAGCCAATGTCTTTTCCGGATAAATCCCAAACCTTTGACTGGACTCTCTCCTGTAAGTTGACTGGTAGATCTTTTATTTAAAAAACTGGAAAGAAATAATTAAGCCAACTGAAATGTTGTGTTCATTTGCCTGCTCATTTTCATCAACCTGATCATCAAAATTAATCAAATTAATCAGAGGAAACTCACTTGATACCAATTCCTTTTCAACAGCAATTGTCGAATCCTCTCCATTACTGTTTGTCTCAATTTCAATCCCTTTAGTTGAACATTAAATTTAACAATTTATCTTACACAGCAAGTCCCTTCCCTGTAATGACACTGGACTAGAATCACAAATGACAAAACTGTGAAAATCTCTAAAACTGCCAACCTTCACAAGAACTGGTTCTGTAAGAGTGTTAGTCAAATGTTTATTCACAACTCCTACTATCTGAACTGTCCTCTCTGAAATTGGTATGTCTGGAACTTCCACAGTTCTTACTGTCAAACGTGTTGCTCCCATATCAACCAGAAAGTTAACTTATGACCATGTACTTCACCCTTCACATCAGGACCTCTCTGATCCACTTCTAATGATGCTGCCATCACATACTCTTCCTCATCTGAACTATCCAATGGCCATTCATCTTTTATTTCATCCTCACTGTGTAAAGGAAACTGTTAAGTTGTTTTTTCACTTTTGTCCTTTTTCTGACTCGTGTCCACTTGTGAAAGCATTACCTGTTGTTGATCCATACGACTCTGTCTCATTTGAACCTGTCTCTGCATGTGCATCTGCTGTACAGGCACCATCTGCACCTGCGGCTGCATTTGTTGTATTTGTGGCATTTGTACTTTCTGTACCTGTGGGTGTGAATTCTGTATCTGTTATATTGGTTGTAAAGGCTGAAAAACTTGCATATTATTCATATTGTTCTGAAAATTTAGATTTTGACCCCTATTCTAGGTCCTCTCATGCTGAATTGACACAGTTTGTCTGTTGTACAACACCACCTTGATTTACCATCGGACATTGTCTTTTCCAATGTCCAATTACCCTGCAATTATGACAAGGTAACGCCTTTCACTTTTGTTGCTCATCTTGCATCACCACTGAACTCAAATCCACATTCCTATTGACCCTCGGAAGCATCATTCCACCTCAACCTCTGCCTCTACCTTGACTCTGAAACATACCATTCCCTTGTGGCAGTTGTTGGAAATTTCCCTGTAATCCTGTCTGTGCAGCCTTAATCTCACCATTGTTTTTTCATTCGACATTTTCTGATTCAACTCGATCTCATCACTAGAGTATTTTGCATACTGCTATGCTTCATCAATTTGTTTTGCTTGCCAGCAGATTAAATGATTCTTAATCATCTGACTAATTTCTGGTTTTAATCCTCCAACAAACCTAAATACCAAATGATTCATGCTCTCTCTCAATTGTTTCCACACCACTAAATTGTTTGAAAGCTTTCAACAACCTTTCATAATATGCATGAACCGATTCCTTCCCTTCCTATGCTTTCCTGTCTATGCGCTGCCAATCAACATTTTTCGGCAAAACTCTTGTTTTCAGAAACTCAATAACCTTCTAGTAATATTTCATTACTTCTGGGGATGTTGCACCTGTTTTCAAATCCCTTTGCGGCTCACTTGTTGGCCAATCCACACTCCTTTTGTATTCAATCCACAAATCTGCCAGAACAACATTATCAAAAAGTGTATTTAGGTCTTCCCACAGACATTTTACAAGCTTCACAAACCTATCTGTCTGCGGGTACCACTCCACTGGTTTCTCTCTCAACCTTGGGTAATCATTCGTAAAACTTAAGATATCACCTCTATTCCAAGGTACATGTACAAAATTTCCTCCTGGCATTTCTCTCATTGGTAACATTTTCACTGAATCTCCTGCCTGTGTCGTGTCATCTTTTTTTGATCTTTCTCTTTTCTTGACCCATCTGCCTTCCCATTTGTCTAATGCTCTCCAAATTTGCACTGTCTCAAGTAATTCTCTAAGGTGTGTTTTCATCCTTGCAGACCTCGTGTATAAAATCTTCCTCATCCATGTTTAATCTGTAACTTCTTTTCAGAGTTTTTATTTTTGATAAATCAATATCATACTCGTCTGCTATTTCCTGTAACTGTTAATGCACTTTTTCTGCTCCTCTGGTAATTATTTTATACAAATATCTCAACTGGGCTTCTGTATAAGACTCAAGTCTGTTCACACCCATGGTCCCTTACAGAAGTTAATTTCCTTCCATTGACAATCTCACCCTGTTTATTGTGTCTTCTTCTCTGTCTTTCTTTTCTAGGGTCTTTGAATTACTTAAATCTTCCAACCACTTCGTTATCTCTTGTGCAGATAAACCTTTCAACGAAATCTCATTAGGCTGTGCACCCAAATCTCGCTCTTGTGCTGTGCTTGTGCATTTTTTGTGGAATCATTAATCTGTCCCCCTTATTGTTATAAGATGTGATCCCAGTATTTTCGACAGGAGACAAATCTATTGAAGAATTAGTCTCATTCAGTGTTTGTCTTTGTCTAGGAGTTGATTTTTCCAAAACCCGATTCTGAACTCGGATCAAAGAGTTCACTCCACTATTGTTTATGCGTGCATATAATGGAGTCACCGGACCTATCGTAATAGGTACCAAAATTGCATCTGGACAAACTAAAGATCTAACATTTTGTATCTGCCCTGCACCTATGCTCTGCATCTGTGGAATTTGTATCTGAACAGGCTCTCTTTGAATCATACCCAATCCTTGTTGACCAGGAGACAACACTAAATTAGTAATCATCCTTATGACCTGAGCATCTGGTTGTATTTCAGGAATGTTTATTTCCAACTGCTGTCTATTGTTCAGTGAATCATTAAAACTACTCTGCATCTGAACTCTTTCATTGTTCAGGGTATCCCGTGATATCTCTGATGTGGATAGTGCAGTAGGCATCTTATTACTAATTCCACTCCCACTTGATCTACTCTCACTTGACCTCTGATTTCTCTGATTCGTGTTTGGTGGAGGATAAGTTTCTAAAATCTCAGAAACTATTTCATCTTCACCCATCTCATTGTCATCATTAAACATGACTTGTTTCAGGTGTTTCAATTTTTGTTCTTTAGTCATTGAAGAACTCTTTTCCTTTTTCTTTTCAACTTTTGACTCATCCCCTTTTGTCCTCACAGGAAATAATCTGATTCCCTGTAGTGTTGCTACTCTCTACCTTTTCTGCTCTTCATGCCATCTAGCCCCCGCCAATGTCTTTTCTACTCTCCTCATTTTCTTTCAAATTCCAATGCTTGTTGCTGTCTAGCTACCAGCTCCCAAATCGCAAGGGCTACGTACTGTGCTGGCCTCGGTGGAGGTTTTAAACTGTACATTTTCAACCTCAAATTCCCCAAAATTCTCAACTTAAAAGTTAAATTTTCTGGAAAAGCTAAGCAACCTTCTTTCTTTGTAATCTTAACCACATTTTTCAGCCAAAGAGTCACTCCTGCACCTTTCTCCTCAAACACATATATGCTGGAGTATTTTCTGGCGGGCAAATATCTCCTTCGAGTGCCGGAATATATTCATCACCTCTCAGTGCACTTCTCAAAGCCTTGAAAAACTTCATTTTCAACTGAATTTTATTCAAACCTGATGTCCACAACAAAAATTATTTGCAAACTTAGTTAAACCAAGCAAAACAAATAATAAAATCTGGTAGAAAGGAAAACAATCAATCAGAAAATGTGACTACGATCCCACAATTCTCTTCGACCATCTCACCTTCCAATCACGTTACTTTATTATCGGAATGATTGACAAATCCGTGCGTGACCCTTCTCACCAATTAACCAATCCTAGCGCGGCACCACTTACGTCACACTAACACACACACCCCTTCCCAGTGTGATTGCTGAGACGTTGACAAAGTCTATCATTCTGATTTCTTTCACAAGTCACATTAAATCAACGCAATATTAATTCACTAGTAAAACTTAAAACCAAAATAAGAAAACAGATTTGCCCATTCACTACAGGTAGGGTAATACAGTCGCTTCAGGATCCTTCCAAAGTAACCTTCAGATTCCGCCTACTCTTTTTCACAGTTCCCCTCAATTGCAAGCAAAATTCAACCTGCAAATTTCGTTTCTCAACTGATCATTGGACTGTTGTCCTAGTGCACTTAGTACTCACCAAATCTCAGTATGATTTCAATCACACCAATTATCTCACAACCTCGATTTACCAATCACACAGGATCGGTCTACTAAATGGACAAATTACAGCATATACCAAGTGTCTCACTACACTTGTCAATGTACTCCGGAGTCACAGCCCTCTCTCCTTAGGTCTGTCATCAACAACCATGTGGATAATTTTTCCTGCATTAAGCACCACACTCAAATTAAGAACACTGCTTTCCTGCTCTCATACCTATTGGAGTACGCTTACTCCTTCTAAACTCTACTGGACTGCACCCACTCCTTCGGAAATTCATATACACCTCAATCATCTGCAAATTAGATTAAGTTGTGCAAGCACAAATCACCTCACTCAGTTCAAACAAACACTGCTGGAAACATACCCTTCAACCTAGAGGGTCTCCAAGAACTGTTGTGCCACTGGCAGACTGCTCGGGGTACAGCTGCAGTTCATAGCGGCCGTGCGTGCCATGCCCCTACTGTGCTTTACTTTCTTGCTCGAGGCCCCAAATTGGGCATGAGGCCTCGGCGAGTCTTGGGTGTGGCGGGCCCTCAATTTTTACTTGGACACCTTCCCCCACACCCCTCACTTACCTGGTGAGCCTGTCCTTTTTCTTTCTCTATTTTCTTTTTCTTCCTTTCCTTGAGTTTTTATGTGCATATTCAGCAGCCATGTCCTTTCTTCGTCCCAGCAAGCAGTCTTTTTTTTCTGCATGCTTTAGGAACCTTTTTCAACATGGTGTCTTTTCTCTATATGTTCCTATGTTTCTTTCCAATCCAATATGGTAACTTTCTACTTCCTGTTGGTAATTTCCTGTTCTTGGGTATATATGGTGAGTGATTTTTGTTCTCCTTGCGCTGCAACACTTCCTTTGGTGGTGATCTTCGCTCCTGCCACTTTTTCTCCAGTTACTTTTCCTTGCCGGTTCCAGCTTCTCCCAGTATTATTTTTCCTGTTGGAAGACATACCTTTTTGCTTCTCTTTTGTTCCAGGGAGTTCCTGCTTTAGAGGTTTTTTCCTTTGGTTTTTTTTCCTCTGGGACTCCTTCTGGAGGACATGGACTGCTTTTTGGCGTTCCTCCGTCGGCAGCACCGTGGCTACCAGAAAGGGCCGCCATTACCTGGGCCAAGGCAAAACCTGCAAGAATCAAGACCTTTCTGCAGTTCCAGTGGACCAAAGACATAAACGACGATAGCCCGTGACAAGAACTGGGGAAAGCCACTTAAGACAACTAGCAACTCATCTTATCAAATCTGTATAACATTTCAGAAAAAATGACCACATCTATTTTTCTTTAAAAAGAAGGAAAATCTCACATTAACCTCATTATGATTATCATTAAATGACGTGACCATCATCTGCTACCAAAAACTGCTGCAGTGCCACGAAATCCTAGCTATTACTTTAAACTGAATAGTGGATTTTGCGCAAGAGGTCAATTGATCGATGCGACAAATGAATGAGGGAATGTCATCAATGAGTAATGTGATGATCAACAGTAGCAATAAGTTTAGAATTCTGAACCTCAAACAATGACCACACTAGTTTATTAAGAAGAATTATGAATTTATTTCTTGAGATTAACAATGCTAATGTCACGAAAATAACTCTCAAACACAAGTGTTAAGGATATAGAATCAATAGAGGCTGATTAGGATGTCTTATATATCTGAGTTTAATGAAAACAATCAAGCAAATAATCTCTAGAACCATAACACTGATTATTAACACCAGAATTTATAATAACAGTAAAGTACACATTAGTACAACCAATCAAAGAGTGTCAATATGAATCTTGAGCATTTGAAAGTTAATTCCCTCACTAACCGCACATTAGTATCAACATGTTGGGTTTCATGTAAAATAATTTAGAAACATAAATTTAGAAAAACACACTAACTCGGGTTATTATTATAAAAAAACATTATTGTTAATATGCAGCATTTAAACTATATGTTGCAGCTGGTACCGGCAAAGCAAAAGAGACACATATAACAATGCGATTTCATACATTACCCATAGAACAACAACATGCAGTTTACTTCAGCAAAGGGACACCATGAGGTAAATCTTCGGAAGATAGGGCCTATCAACAGCTAAACCCACACTGCTAGTATGACTCACAAACTCTTGAACACTGTTGGAAAATGGTTTATTGGTAAGGTCATGTAAGTACGTACACTTAGCAATAGGCAACTAACCTCCACATTGGTCCAGTTAGGTCTAAGTAAATTAAACCTAGCTCAACCCTTGGTAGCTTGGCAACGAGCGATTAGGCTTAACTTAGGAGACAAAGCATAAAGCAGTCAAATATCACAAAACAGTAATTAAATAAAACACAGGAAACAGATTAAAAATCTGAAATCTTTTTATAAAAATATGAAATATGTTTAGCTTTAAAATGGGACCAAAGCTAATAAAATCGGATAAGGGGGACCAGAGATATGAATTTCTAAAGAATTAATGCTTTCTAGCGCATAGAAACAAAAAGCTCCAGGTGGAGCTATCAACTTCAAGGAACTGTATTTTTGAGTAAATCTTGCAGAATTCATATTTTTATTACTGTATGTTGGATTTTTATTGTATTTCGTCTTGTTTTATAAAGATAAATATTGGCTATATTTCTAAAACTGGTATGATGTCCTTTTGTATTGTTTTCATTTATTACTGTGTTTTATGTGCAAATGCTTTACACATTGCTTCTGAGATAAGCCTGACTGCTTGTGCTAAGCTACCAAGGGGGTGAGCAGGGGTTATCTGAGCAGGTATCTCCTGTGTCCGGACTAGATTGAGGGTCCCTACTTGGACAGGGTGCAAACCGACTGCCAATGTGAGACCCCATTTCTAACAGAAATACTAAACTAAATGCTAAATTGCAGACATCTGAAAATAGTGCATGTAGCTATTCTGAGTATAAAGTCTATCTTCAGTGGTTTGGATCTTTGGTACTCTGGTGTCAGAAATAAACCTTCAAACCTTGCTAGAGTGGGACTTCTTGTATCTCAAATGTCAGTTATAATCATCATACAAACCCTGTCATTGGTAGAATGGACCTTGGTCATATGACCCTTTGTTGGGCAATCAGGAGAGTAGGTAAGGAGGTATAATTTACATTAATTTACGTAGACATTGAAGACCAGTTGGGACTTCACAGCATATGATAAAGAGAATTGAAGTGAGTTAAAAGGGATTTATTATCACATTTTAAATTTTCTGGCATCATTATTACAGATTTAGAAAATCAAGACATCAACATTTCAAAATAAGATAAAATGGAACATTGGTAAGACTTACAAATAGGATGCAGAATATAAAATAATTATGTTCCATAAAGGAAAATCCCTATTCTAAATTAAGGCAAGTTACATTGAGAAAGGCATTTGGTTTAGCAAAATAGGGTAAAGTGTTAGCTTCAGAAAACCAAATTAAAGTTTCTGATGAGAGAATAGGAATGCATAGGCATGAAGCCTTTCAAAAGGGCATTAATATTAGACTAACATGTTTCATTACAACATTTTAACTGAAGTGTTCACTTTTAATAGCCAAGTATGGTTATCTACTACAAATTAAATTGCTAAATGTGCACATGTAATTTAATATGGTAAGTTGCTCTTTGTTCACAAATGAAGTTTAATTTGCAAAAATGCAGAATCACACTCCATCAATCCCCCACTCTGATGGCTAGAGTAGTGCTCACATTAAACTCAAATTAATCTTCAAAGAACACTTTATCTCCCTGCTGAGTCATTCAATTTACCCTTTGGGTTTTGCATCACCTTCATCCCTTTTTAAGCCTTATATTTTCTCTCTTCTATTTCTTCTCTCGTTTTCCTATTTCTTTCTTCCTTTTTCGTCCTCGTCACGAAACATCTAAAACTCTTATATGAATCAAATAAGCAAATCAGGCAAATACTAATAATCAACACAGGCTTTAACATAGCACCTAACATTCCATTAACAATATTTCCAAGCCAAAAACCTATAACAGAAACTCCCTTACCTAAGGTTTGTAAAACACTGGTTGTTTATAATTTCTGTAATGTACCTTTTAAATCAGAAATGTTCTTTACAAATGATCTTATCTCCTTGTGCTTGACTGGTATGTCTGAGCAACAGTGTTGCACTTTCATCATCTTATAGGTTTAACCTTTCTTTGCTAGCAATATGTCCAAAGCTAATATGACCTACAAACCCATTGATCTAATAACTGCTAATTCTGTTTTAACTACTAACAAAACACCAGAGGCACTAGTGGCTAATGTACCCACTATTGTAGAAAGCATTATGATTTTCTCACAATTTAGGACTAGGGGAAAATAGACTCAAAATATTTCCCACGAATTGTGACCCATCATTAGTACAACGTCTGTGTCTGTGACATGGGTTCATCATCAAAGACCTACACTATTAGCATGGTACCTTTTTGGGAATATTAAAGCTAAATAAAAAATACCTTCCTAAATGGTGGACAGTTGGAAAAACAGGTTTCTCTCCACACACAAAGTAGTCTCTTTATAAGGGAGGTTCAGTATACCAATTTGGAGTGGAATACTGGATTACCAGTATGTAAGTACACATTTGGAACCAGAGAGAGCATGAAGTTCTGATTAGCAGGACTCCAGTGACACAGTCAAGCATACTGACAAAAACAATGAAACAGACTGATAAGTAGGCGACAACCTATGAGGGGTATCCTCCCAGAGCCTCTGAAAATGCTTTGAAGGTGCTCTCCTTGCATAATCCAGTCTACACCAGTTCAAGGATCTGCAGTCCCTGCTCTGGCATGAACTGGACAAAGGAAAGGGGAGTGACCACTCCCCTATCCATCACCACCCCAGGGGTGGTGTCCAGACCTCCTCCAGAGTGTCCCTGGTGTTAGCCATCTTGGATTCTAAAGTGTGGGGACCCTCTGGGAGCATCTGAGTGGCCAGTGCCAGCAGGTTACATCAGAGATCCCTCCTGATAGGTGCATACCTGGGTAGGTAGCCAATCCCCCTCTCAGGGCTATTTAGGTTCTCACCTCTGGGTGTTTCCTCAGATTCAGTTTGAAAGATTCCTTCAGGACTCCTCTGCACCCTCTGCTTCAGCTTCTGACCATCGGATCAACCGCAGACTGCTCCAGGAACTGCTGTAACTAGAACAAAGTATCCAGGAAGGCTCCTGTAACCTGCAACTTCAGCTCCAGCCAGCAACTGCAACAGTTTCCAAGGTGTGCTCGCTATGAGGACTGCCTGTCTTCACCCTGCACCAGAAGAACCGAAGGATCTCCCGTGGAGTGACAGAGTCATTTCCCTGCTTCAGCAGGCACCTCTCTACGATGATGACCTGTACTCTGGGACTCCTCTCCTGTTGACGAGCATGATCCCTGGAACATAGGTGGTGGACTAAAGTGACCATGACTGTCCAAAGGTCCAGCTGTCCAAATTTGGTGGAAGTAAGAGCTCGCCTTCCCGTGCCAGACAGAACCCCTGTGCACTGCGTCCTCTGCAGCTCCTTGGGTGTCTGTGCACTTCTTCCAAAAGTTATTTATGCACAGCGTATCCCAGCACTCCATCCTGCGACGCACAGCTCTGTGAGTTGTTTTCCGGCGGCATGGGAGCCTCCTGTTTAGTGCTGCGATGACCACACTTTGTCCCCGTGTACTGGTACTCCTGTGGGTGCTGCCTGGTTTTATGAGAGCTCTCTGAAGTACTGAGAGCCCCCTCTGTCTCCTCAGTCCAAGTTGAGACCCCCAGGTCCCTCCTGGGTCTGGGCAGCTCCTCTTTGATGCAAAACGCGTACTTGCATGAACCAAGGCATGTTGGTGGAATCCAGCAACGCAAACAGCCTGCATCCAAGAACTCAACGTGGGACATCTCTTGCACCAAGCAGGAACCCGCAGCTATCTTCTTTGGTGCAATTCTGTACTTTTCTTCCAACTGGAGAATCCACTTTTCCACCTTCCTCCTGGTGGTCAGGGGCTCCTGTTCTTCTTGGACTCTTCATCTACTTCTGAAGTTGGTCTCCTCTCTCCACAGGTCTTCAGGTCCAGGAATCCATCAATGGTTGCTTGCAGTCTTGCTTGATTCTTGCATAATTTTTTATCACGACTTGTAGTGTGTTCTGAGGAAACTTGCTGTACTTTACTCCTGCTTTCCTGGGCTGGGCAAATTTACTTACCTTTGGTGTTTTTTACACTCCCAGTGCCCCTCTACACACTACACCTGCCTAGGGGGGAATCTGACCTTTGCATTCCACTATTTTAGGATATGGTTTGTGTTGCCCTTAGGCCTATTACAATCTTTTGTATTTTTCACTGTTTGCACTATTCTATTACTATTTACTTACCTGATTTTGGTTACTAGTGTATATATTGTGTATAATACTTACCTCCAGTAGGAGTATTGCCCCTAAGATATTTTTAGCCTTGTGTCACTAAAAGAAAGTACCTTTATTTTTGGTAACACTGAGTATTGTCTTTTATTGAGTATAAGTACTGTGTAACTATAGTTGTATTGCAAGACCTTTGCATGTCTCCTAGTTCAGCCTCGCCTGCTCTGCTACCACTGCCCCTAGACAGCCTAAGCTGCTAGACACTGCCTACATTTCACTAATAAGGGATAACTGGACCTGGTATAAGGTGTAAGTACCTTTGGTACCCAATACAAACCAGGCCATCCTCCTACACATTTTCACTAAGACCCAATCACGGGGCTAAGGTCATGGCACTGCTCTTGATTTGGGAGGGCAGTAGCAGCTCCAGCCTGATGAGAAACAGAATGCACCACATCAGCCAGACCTTTGTAGTATTTGAGAATCATTTCACCTGTTATATTTACAAGTACAATTGCAGGTACAGCAGGCAGTCTCGTGGCACATACCATGAGTATTTTATGTGTCAATAATTATTTTCTTCTGTGAGGAGTACTTCAGAGGCTCATCAAGACTAAAGTCTAAGCATCTAACCATTTTAGAGAAGAGGATTCACATACTTTGGCCGAACGAGATTTTATTGTTCCATTAATTTGTTCAACAATTCATGAAGCTTCTGTTCTGTACCTATATTGTAACCTCTTGTCCACTTGAAGTGTCACACACAGCATTCTAAGGATCACATTATAAAAATTAGTCTCTTAGTCTAACTCCAGGGAAAACAGAAATCTGAGCAGTGGTATGGGTTCTTGCAACAGCACTTTGGCAACAGTGGGACTGTCATTTCTCCATATTGGATAGGCTTCCCTCCATCAGTAGAAAATGCACAAAATGACCTGTATATATATCCCAGTCCGTTAGAAACCAGCCTCTTGATAAAGTCTAATTACATTCTGTGATTTGGTTTTTCTGCTCTCCCTGTGTGACCCATGGTTACAGGGGTTCCTCTCCCTACGTTCATTTGCTGACAGGTCATGCATCTGTGACACAATTCCTCAGCTAAAACAATAAATCGGGGATTGAACCAATGTTGCCTGAACAGCCTTTCCGTGGCATCCCTCGATATGTGTGTGGGTCTATGAAAGTGTAAAGTCATTGGAAATAATAAACTGTCAGGCAACACAGGTTTTCCATCGGCTGAGACCCAAATCTCATTTGCGTTCTTAAGACATCCTGCTCTGACCCATCCATGTTATTCCACTTCTGACACTTCCTCATGCAGTTCCTTGATTTCCTTTCAAGAATCAGCTAAAGACAACAGCATAGAAGAAGCAGTGTACTCATCGAATTCATCTGCATACCCTCTGTTAAATGTGCATTCCACAGTTGGGCAATACTGAGCAAGTTCACCAGCATATCTGTTTCCAATGGTTACGTGACCTTTCCACTCCTGTGGGCCACACATTTAACAACTGCAAACTTGTGCAGAGATTGTAAAGCTTCAAACAATCTCATCACATATTCTCCGTTCCCTATACAAGATCTGGACAAAATCATGAATCCCCTCTGTGACCAGAACTGTCCAAAGTCATGGAACACCCCAAACCTATATTGCAATTGAGGAAGCACTGAGAGAACGCAGCCCTCCCTCTCACTGTTAAACATAGGCAAACATTTTCCTGTAATTCGCCATTCCTAATACTGGGGCATGGCAGAGACTTTCACTCAGTTCTAGAAATGTGTATAAGCAGTCATTGCCCCATGGAAATGAATCAGGGACATCTTTGTGCATCAGCCTCAGTAAAGGTTTGGCCATTAAGGGACAGTTGGGCACCCACTGGCTACAGTAGCCCATCATTCCCATAAACATTCCAATTTCTCTCTGCATTTTAGATGGATTCATTTTTTGAAAGCAGCAATTATATTTTGTAACATTTTCCTTGCTTCTTTTTTAAGGAAATGTATTAGATGTAGGGCTTCTTTTTGACAATATTGCAACTTGCTTGGGGGACACTTTGGCCCTCATTCAGAACCTGGCGTTAAACACCGCACCGCCAGCGGTGGCGGTAAAAACCACCAACAGACGTGCGGTCCGGACCACCAAATAATGAACCAACTGAAGCACAGGCATCCTGAAAACCACTCACCGCAAGCAGAGGAGTGCCGACAATGACGGCAGAGTCCTCACACAGGCCTACGGAAAGGCCCTACCCAACCATCAAATAATGAAGCACTAGACCGCCGTCAGTTCCGGGGCGGGAACCACCACCATGCAAAGCCAGGCAGAAATGAACCAAATATAAGGAAACACTCACCAGAGGCTCACACAACTCGCCGAAGCAGACATGGATAGAGAGCTGCAGATCATGCCAGCCCTGCTCCTTGCCATATACCTCTATGACCGAGACCGCCGACGAAGATGATGACGGTAAGTACCACAACCTACAAAACAAGACAAGAAAGGGCACAGTTACATACCCATCCACTCCACCCACCCTGCAACGCTCCCACAACCCTTCACAGCAGCACAAGCCATACACCGCACAGCAAGAGGTACTTACCTGACACAAGGAAAATCCAACCTGTCCAAATTACATACATGTGCCCCACACCCACAGACAATGAAACGAGAGACCACGGATCCACAGGGTGCCTCCAACAACACAGGCCACACATTAACCTTTATTATGCTCACTGAGCAACCAAAGTGGATATAAGGCCAATGGCCAGTCCGTCTGAAGACAAGTCCAATGGGCCACAATGGCCCCAACCTGACTCCCACAAGTGCTATGGTACTCCACCTCATAGGGGCAACAATGGGGCATCCAGGCACCTCAGGGAACAGGGGCAGGGAGTTAGGATTTACAACGGAGGTGGGCCTTAAATTTTTGTTTGGAAGGTGGAGGGGGTTTGTGCCTTGGAAGGTGGGGGAGTGTGCTTGGACCGGGTGGATGGTGTCCCACTGCATTGACCCTCTTGACTATTGTCTGCCATAGCTCCATCTTCCTGGCGATGGGTGTGTGCTACACCTGTGCCACGAATAGTTGTGGCTCGACCTTCAGGAGCTCATCCTCCATGGTCCTTAGCTCGCTTTCTGTGAAGCGTGGGTGTTTGGGGGGTGCCATGGTGAGTTTTGTGAATGGTGTCGAGTGGATCTAGGTGAGGGTGCTCTTGTGTGGTTGGGTGTAAGTATCGTGGATTGTGGCGTTCAGTGTCTGCTTCTGGTGTTCTCTGTCTTAGTTGGCCTACTTTCGTTACAAAGGATTGTGGGGTGTGTCTGTGAGTGTTTTATAGTGTTGTGGATGTGTGTCAGGTGTGTGGGTTTCAAACTTATCCAATGTGTGCACCTCTTACTGCTGGGTCCACTTGCCGCCCGTGGCGGTCTGCACCGCCAATGGTCGTTCGGCTTCCACTGACCACTGCGGTGATCTGTGCATCATTATTTGGAGGGTGGGGTGTTGGTGTGCTCGGCGGTGCCGGGTGGGAGGTCCAGCATTTCCACCGACAAGGTCCTGGCTGTGACTGGTGGAAAGGGGATTTTTGTCAGATTCAGATTTTTGATTCATTATATGGCGGGTTTCTGCTCACCGCCAATGGCAGTCTTCTGTTCGCCGTCGCCACAGCGGTCGACTGTGTTTACTGCCAGGTTTATAATGAGAGCCTTTGTGTTTGTTCTAATCTAAATGATTTAGCAAATCAATCATATTCTGCTTACCGGTGTCTGGTGTACTTGACATCACAAGCAGGTTGTCTGTATTCTGTACAAAAACAGAATTATAGGGAATTTGCAATGACTCAAGATTATTTTTATAGATTGATGGTTACTTGGTATATCTTTGTGGAACCCAGCACCATGCCAATTTTTTATTTTGGAACTGAAAAACAAATAAGCATTAACTATCCTCATGCAGCGTAACTGAGAAGAAGTTTTGTCAAAGATCAACCACTGTGAACCATTTGGCATCGCAGGGGATCTGACACAATATTGTAGCTGGATTCAGTACCATAGGACAACATGGAATGATAATACACTTAATTTTTCATAAGTCCTGCACTATTCTATACTTGCCATTCAGCTTTTTCAAGTCCTTGATTAGTGTGTTCCACAGACTTCCAAATAGCTTTGTCAGACATCCTTGTTGTTACATTGATTTAATCACCAAAGTAATTCCAGCCACTGTCTCATATGTGAGATTGTATAGTGGCTTTCTTGGAAACTCAACATTGGGTCTAACCATTATTTCGTCAGGTTCTACACCTTTAAAAAATCTGATGACTTTACCTAAAAGAATCCCACACTTTGGGTTTGCAGTATTTCGTGAATTGGGAGGTAACTCCTCTACCATTCTCACAGGATAACAGTGCAACAGCTATCCCTTTTCTGTCCCTATTGAATTCAACTTCTTCATTGTGCATTTTGAACTCAACACTATCCTTTTTTTAAAACAATTGTATTTCTTTTTAAAACTTTCATGGCAAGGATCACACGTATCACATTACATTTACAGATCATCATTTACAAGTCATCATTTAGGGATAGGGAATAAAATACATTCAGCATAGTTAATCTGATACAAAGTTGCCATATCTCATAGACTAATCTCTTCCACACATTTAGTCAATGGTGCCCAAATTTGTTCACCCTAAAGCCTCTTCTTGTAACCTTTAAGTTTATATAAGCTCAGCTCATTACTGTGAAACGCTAATAATCTTGACCTCCGAAGGTTGGAGGGGTCCTTTTGATCTAATTGAAGTTATATATAATCGTAGTATTGCCGTGGCCATATACAGAAAATACCTTTTTTTTATAACATGCCCGTGTTTTCCACCAGGTCCATCACACCTAACAGTACTAGAGTCGGTGTGAGTTTCAATATGGAATATCTCAGCTTCTGGCCCCCCACACTGGTTGCATTTCCCATCCGATCCTCCCCATTTGCTAAATTTTGCTAGTGTGTAGTACAAATCAAATACCGTCTTGTAGTGCTGCGTTTTCAGGCTAGCCAAAAGAAGGTTTTTTTTTCTGCTGGCTCTAGTGATTCCACCAGCCACACCCCTTCTTTGCCCACTCGGATACCCCATCTTTCATTCTGTAACTCAAAATCATCCTGCTGAGTGTCTATTAATAGATTATATAATGTGCCTATCTTCTCTCTACGACATATAGGGGGTGATTCTAAGTCTGGCGGGCGGCGGAGGCCGCCCGCCAGACTTCCCCCTCCAAAATATCGCTCCGCGGTCGAAAGACCGCTGAGGGTATTTTGGGTTTTGCACTGGGCTGGCGGGCGACCGCCAAAAGGCCGCCCGCCAGCCCAGTGCAAAACACCCTTCCCACGAGGACGCCGGCTCAGAATTGAGCCGGCGGAGTGGGAAGGTGCGACGGGTGCAGTTGCACCCGTCGCGAATTTCAGTGTCTGCAAAGCAGACACTGAAATTCTTTTTGGGGCCCTCTTACGGGGGCCCCTGCAGTGCCCATGCCATTGGCATGGGCACTGCAGGGGCCCCCAGGGGCCCCGCAACACCCCATACCGCCATCCTGTTCCTGGCGGGAGAACCGCCAGGAACAGGATGGCGGTATGGGGTGTCAGAATCCTCCATGGCGGCACAGCTTGCTGCGCCACCATGGAGGATTCATTTGGGTAGCGGAAAACCAGCGGGAGACCGCCGGTTTTCCACTTCTGACCGCGGCCGAACCGCCGCGGTCAGAATGCCCAGCGGGGCACCGCCAGCCTGTTGGCGGTGCCCCCGTCATTTTAGCCCTGGCGGTCTTGGACCGCCAGGGTTAGAATGACCCCCATAGCCTTTATTAATGATATCTTATCCATTAAAGACATATCATGTTTGTGGTGGTTGAGAAAGTCTTGGATTTGTACAAATTTAAAAAATGATTCCTGGGTAAGCCATATTGTGTCTGTAGTTCCAGAAAAGACTTACACACAGAGTTTGTGTATAGATCCCCAATCTTCACTCCCCCTTGCTGTCGTCAAGTGGCTAAAATAGGATCCCTAATAATAGAAAAAGGGAGGACTGACGAGCACAATGGAGTATACATGGTGATCTTATTCATCCCAGTCCATCGTTTTAGCTGCACCCAAACCTTGTATATAGCTCGTAGAGTTTGAAATCTCACACTTTTAAAATAGGTGGGTTCCGCAAATTTCGACAACTAGCCTTTTGCCTCAGAGCCCAGCACCATTTCATACAAGGAGGGATAAACTGCTTGCATGCCCTCCCTTACACCACTAGTTATCAATGCATCCATATGTTGAAGGCAGCAAGCATAGTAATATAGCGTAAAGTTGGGAACTGCCCAGCCGCCTCAACATTTTGGAAGATTCATATATTTCATAGATCTTCTGGGCTTAGCATTACCCCACAAGAAATTACTGCCAAATGTCTCTAGTTTGCATAGCCAGCTTTTTGCAATTTCTAAAGGGATCAATCAAAACAAATACAATACCTTTGGAAGAACATTCATTTTTAAAACACTACAGCGACCCTCGAGTGATAAATATAGATAGTGCATTCTATCCAGATTGCTCTTCACTTTACTTAGCAGGGGGGCCATGTTAAGTTCCATCAAACTGGTTAACTGCAGCTCTAATTCTAATCCCCAAATATACAGCATCTGTCACCACCCACTTGTCTTTAATCAAGGTCTGTGCTGAAAATATAACCTGTGTCTTAGCGTCATTCAATTTATACCCAGAGTATAATGCAACATTTCTAGCCAATTCTTCAATTTCCTTGATGTTTTTCTCAGGGTCAGTTGTTGTCACTGCTATTTCATCTGCAAAGGCAAATACCTTATATTCTTCCCCATGATAGACCACGGGCATGATGTTGCTACTCCTCTCTAATTTAATTACTAAAATAGATCTATATATAATGCGAACAACAATGTAGAACACGGACACCCCTGTCTTGTACCCCTAGTAACCGATATTAAGCTTGACCCTAGCCCTTCCAAACATATCCAAGCTTTGGAGGCCTTGTATATGGCCCTGATGGCTGTTAAATAGCCTTCTCCAATCCCCTCCCATTTCAAGGTCTCCCATAAAAAGTTCCAAGATACACAATCAAATGCCTTTTCGGCATCTACTAATACCAGGCCAAAGTTCAAATAAAGAAATTATCTTTCTCAAATGATCGACCATCCCCTCCCGGGCATAAAACCATGCTGTCTCTTACAAACTAGCAAGGGTATAGCTCTTGTTAGCCTAGTTGCTGAAAACTTTGCATATATCTTCCCATCTGTGTTTAGCAAGGATATTGGTCTGTACAATCCAGGAAAGTGAGGTAGCTTGTGTTTTGTTTTTAAACATTATAATACTGGCAGATTCCCAAGATAGTGGAGTCTGTCCTATTTGTGCCTTGCGAAAGGTCTCAAGCATATCCCTCCATACTTCTTTATAGAACTTTTAATAAAACTCGAGTGGTAGGGCATCCGGCCCTGAAGCTTTTCCTGAAGCTAAAGAGTTCACAGCTTCAAATACTTCTTCTGAATGAATCGGTGCATCCAGCATAATTTGATCCTCTAAAGAAAGCCTAGCTGATTTTAATCCTCCCAGAAATTCTATGGCCTCTCTCTGTACCCCAGCCGAATATTCTATATCTTCCCTATAGAGCTCCTGATAGAAATCTCTAAAAACTTCTAAGATCTCCTCCGGCTTTTTGCGTTTCCGCCCCTGTGCTTCCATAATGGTCTCTATACCCACCTTTATCGTTTATTGCCTTATTGGCCTCGCCAGAACTTTGCCAGTGGTCTCTTCATATTTGTAGCTTACTGCCTTATAGCTCTGATAACGGCTGCTACTGCTTTGTTCAGATATGAATTTATTTTAGCCTTTAAGACCATTATCTGAATCTGTGCTGAGCTAATGTCCTCTTTTTTCATTATTCTTCACATTAAATTTATTTTTGCTTGCTTCAGTTCTAAATAAAGATTCTTAACCTCTCTCTCCCTTACCTTCTGTGAGTGCAGGGCTTCCCCTCTAATTCCAGCTTTTAATGCATCCCATACCATTCCTGTTGTAACCGTATCGCTGTTATCCTCCAAAAATTGTTGTCCATGCCTTCATATGTTCAATGTAGTCAACTAGCAACTTCTTATCAAATGACCAAATGACCAAGAGCAGCACGGCTTCACAAATCCACTCATTGGCACAGTTAAGACTAATGGATTATGATCTGAGAGAACTCTGGGCAGGAGATCTATACTTGCATCTTTAATTTAATTAGCTGTGATAAAAAAGTAATCCAGATGTACTAATTTAGAATGCGGAGAGGAGTAATATGTATAGCCAGGATCAGGGGTCGTAAGTCCCTCCTACACATCTACCATCCCATGATCCCTAGATAGTCTCCTTAAGGCCCTCCAAACCTTAGGTTTGCGATCCTGATAGTGCTCCTGATTACCCAGGTTTTCTCCAGCATCCAAGTGTATATTCAGATCTCCACATATTACCAACTGTAGTGGCCATGCTATCAATTCAGAGTTTAAGGTATCTAACACATCCGCTTCATCAAAACTCGACCCATAAATAGTGCAAAGAGTAAACTTGGTTGTGCCTATCACATGACTCTAGAATGACCAAGTGGCCCCCTTTATACACCAGTGAGCAGCCTACATAACAGCAGGAATTTCTTGCCAGTACGCCACTCCCTGTGTTGATACAATCTTTTGGGTACAAACTAAGGGCATCAACCATAGTTCTTTTAAAATCCCTCACCTCTCCCAAGAGATATGAGTCTCTTGCACACAATACAAATCTGCCTGGATTAATTTTAGCCCTAATGCCACTTTTCTCCTCTTTTGGGGGTTGCTAAGTCTGCATATATTCACAGAACATATCCTTAAATTACAAGCTAATATTTCACTTTTAGGCATCTACACTTCATTAATATCACTATAACTTCTCTGCATAGTTTTCCGCTGATGAAACTCTGCACTTGCCCTATGCTGAATTTTTCATCAATCACTCTCCTCAAACTCCCCTGTCCTTTTACTTGTTTTTGCTGGATATCCTTCCCCTTGCTCCTCTGGCCCTCCTTGCCTTCCTGAAAGTCCCCCAACGATCCCAGATACATAAACACCCCTGCCCTATAGCCTACCCCTTCCTCATCCCCACCGTCCTCCATACCCACTGCCTCCTCTCCCCGGTCCAACCCTTCACCCCCTTAATCAGTTTCCCCCACCACTTCGTGGAGAGCATAGGACTACACAGTCCCATCCATGATGGAATCGTGTCCCCCTTACCTAACCCAAACCAGACCTATAAAAGTGCCTAAGCTCCCCAAAATAACATATAGCTATATATTAGAAAAAAAGAGATAAGGAAAAAAAAACACAGTTGTCGTCCCCCTAATCCCACGAAAAAGAAGCAAAGTACCACCTTACATTTGAATATATGAGTATAAGGTTACCCCCAGAAAAGCCTTATAAAGAAGAAAAAAAAAAGAGGGATAGGGACCCAGCCAGCCAGCCTCAGAGTCCATCCATAAAATCTTTGACTTTTATTTCAGACATAAAATAATAAGGCTCTCATTACAACCTTGGTGGCAAATGCCGCCTACCGCGGTGCTGACGGCAGCCAACATACCGTGACCGCGGTGGTATACTGCTACGGGTATTATGACCCACACAGAGAAATCTGCCACTATACAGACACCCACACAAGTCTGCCACACCAAAGGTCAGTGATAAACTGGTGGTAGCAAAACCCACACAGTTACGCCAACAGGAATACATCCCCAGTATCAGGACCCATGAATCACCGCAGCAGTCTTTCAACCGGTGCTGGTACACACCGCCGCGCTCAAAATATACACACACTAACAAAACTACACCACATTGGACAATTCAAACTACACATACCTGACACACATACACACACCACACCCACACACCCACACCACTATAAAGCATACACCCACATTACCCACAACCGTTTCAATGAAAAAAAAAGATTGAGAACAAAGAGAGAGACAAGCCAGGAGGACCCACTCAATCTGTGCCACAGAACACCATCACCCATACTCCATCCAAGCACCTCACAGCACACACCCCAACACATCATCCCACACATCACCCCACACATCCTCACACATATCACTCACACCACATCCATGGCACCCCAAAAACACCCCAGGTTTTCAGAGGAGGAACTAAGGGTCATGGTAGAGGAAATCATCCAGGTAGAGCCACAGCTATTCAGATCACAGGTGCAGCAGAGGTCCATTGCAAGGAAAATGGAGCTATGGCGGAGAGTCGTGGACTGGGTCAAAGCCGTGGTATAGTACCCCAGCACAAGGGATGACATCAGGAAGAGATGGAATGACCTACGGGGTAAGGTGCGTTCCGTGGTTGCAAGACACCAGGTAGCTGTACCGAGGACTGGCAGTGGACCTCCACCTCCTCCCCACAACTAACAACATGGGAGGAGCAAGTCTTGGCAATCATGCATCCTGAGGGCCTGGTAGGAGTAGCAGGAGGACTGGACTCTGGTAAGTCAAATCTCTACTACTATATCCCCCACCCGCATGCCATCACAAACTCCTACCCCTACCCTCACCCCCATAACTCCCCACCTCACATATACCCCACTATCACAACCCACCCGTCCCAAAACCAAGCCCTGCATGCAACACCAATGCATGGACACCCATCACAGACCTGCATGGACACCCATCACTAAAGCATGCCCATTAGAGAGAATCATCTCACCCACAAAATCACCACACACACAAGGCAATGCTGACAAGGCTATCACAACCATACATGGAAAAACACCCATGTACAAGATGGCACATGCAGATACAATAACACTGCATTTACATCCCCACATGACCCCCACTCAATGTCACCGGAAAGGAGGTGCCACCACCATCCAGTCCCCCCCCAGAAGAGGCCCACAGGGATGACAGCAGCTCTGCACGCCTGGAACACGATGACCAACCTGGCCCATCAGGGACCTCCGGACAGTTGTTTACCCTTCCACAGTCCTATACCACCACAGAGCCTCCCCCCTCAGGAAATACCAGCACAGCACCCACCCAGCGGGCCGATAACACTGTTCTCAGGACACGTCAATCAGAAGTGTGTCCACCACTACAGGGACCCCAGGCAACCCCACAAACCCAAGACAATCAGGGACCTGGGTTCAGTGGCGGTGGGCACACAGTTCAGGTGACAGAGGCACAGGACAACAGGGAAGCTGGGAGGACTGCTGTGTGGCAGGGGGAGGCCAGGCCCAGGGAATCCACTCTCCACGAGGCACTTGCAGGGATCTTGGGAGCATACCAACATTCTCAGGAGACCTTGGGCCAGATACTGCCCAAGTTGCAGAAGACCCAGTGGCTGCAGGAGTCACAGTACCTGGGGCTCAGGGAGGACATCAAATACATCCACACCATCCTGGTCACCATTGCAGGGGTGCTGGGTGACATGGCCAACACCATGAGGGAGGCAGTGGCACACCAACGGGCCCCTGACACCAGCCACACTGAAGAACAGCCATCCACCTCCGCCGGCAATATTGGGCAGGAGGCCCCGCCACTAGACCAACAGGCTTCCAGCACCCCACCCCCTGCAGAAGGAGAACCACACCTCAAACGGTCCCTGCGATTCAGGCAGAAGCCAAGGAACATTGCCAAGACCCCCGCTAGGAAATAAGACTCTCCTGATTGTCACCCTTCTGCCCCACTCTGTCACCCTGTCCCCTTGAACTGCCTTTGCTCCCCTTCCTATGCCCCATTGGACAATTCGCTTGTGATACAAAGAGACTGGACTCTAACTGGACATTCCTCCACCATCACCCCAGCCAATTGCACATCCCCCTCAACCTCTTAGCAATTAAATAAACACCCTTGGAACGAATACAAGTCTGGAGTCTGTCAATTGATTGAAATATGTATTAGTTCAACAATCTGTAAACATTGCAATTCATATCTACAGTTATATATACTTTGGTATGACCTGTAGTGGGCAGCAGTAAACACACTAGGAGCCAGAGTGGGGCACAGAGATCTGAAAATAGAGATGCCAAAGGGTACAGTAAGTGGCCATAGACATAGGGAAATCATGCTGCATGTCCAACAGAAAACTGTAATGTAAAGTGAAGTTACAGTGTCTTACCTGTGTGTCACTGGAAGTATTGCTGTATGAGGGAACTCCTGTTGTCTACATCTTCATCCTCTTCCTCACTGTCCACAGGCTCCACCGCTGCCAGAAGACCATCTCCAGGCTCATCCTCCTGCAGAAAAGGCACCTGGCGTCTCAAGGCCAGGTTGTGCAACATGCAACGATGATCTGGCACACCTTCTTGGGTGAGTAGTACAGGGATCCACCAGTCAGATGGAGGCACCTGAACCTGGCCTTCAGGAGGCCGAAGGTTCTCTCAACTATCCTCCTTGTTCGCCCATGTGCCTCATTGTAATGTTCCTCTGCCCTTGTCCTGGCATTCCTCACTGGAGTCAATAGCCATGAGACGTTGGGGTAACCAGAGTCACTTGCAAATATTGAGGGATACCTGTTAGCCACACACTCACCCTTTGGGACAACCCCATACACCAACATATACTGGGCAGGGACCTTGTGCTCACCTATTACCCACACCCGGTGCCTCTGGAGTTGAGCCATCACATATGGGATGCTGCTATTCCTCAAGATAAAGGTATCATGCACGGAGCCAGGATACTTGGCATTCACATGGGAGATGTGCTGGGCCGCTAAACACACCATCTGCACATTCAGAGAGTGATAGCTTTTTCTATTCCTGAACACTTGTTCATTCCTCTGGGGCGGAAAAATGCTACATGTGTACCATCGATGGCACCAATGATGTTGGGGATGTGTCCCAGGGCATAAAAGTCAGCTTTCACTGTGGCCAAATCCACCACCTAGGGGAACACGATGTAGCTGCACATCTACACAACACCAACACTCTGGTCAATACGTTGGAGAACAATGGCTGAGACATCCCTGATGCCATGGCTACTGTTGTTTGGAAGGAACCACTTGCCAGGAAATGGAGCACTTACAGGACCTGCACTAGAGGGGGGATACCTGTGGGCTGGCGGATAGCAGAAATCAGGTCTGGCTGCAATTGGGCACACAGTTCTTGGATTGAGTTCCAATCAAATCTGTAGGTAAGGATAATGTGCCTGTCCTCCATTGTCGCCAGGTCCACAAGGGGTCTGTACACGGGGGATGTCTCCATATCCTATTCATCATCAGCGGTTGAACTCTAGGGTGGAAAACGGTGAGCAGAGGGTCATATTCACACATAAAATGCATTTCTTCCTTTACAAAAACAGTATGTGAATTTGAAAATCAGTTGATGTGCCAATGTCTGCTGTGACGCAGTTAGGTGCCATGGCCTGTGCCCCCCTGAAATGGCAGCTGCCTGACCTCTGAGGAGAGACAATTGGAAATTAGGTAATTCCGCTGGCGTTGTGAGCCGTAGAGGTCGGCAGCCGATGACCGCCGTGCAACTTCGCATTGGTGATCATTGAGCCCAATGGGTTCCAGGAGCCAATGGCGATGTACGCCCGCGGTGAGGATACGCACCGCCGCGGACGTGACCACCATTTTCTAACTGTTCAATCACTTGCTAGCTGACCTTCAACAGGAGATGACCTATACTGCAAGTGCTGCTGTGACCTGTGTCTGGAAGTTACAATGGATCGAGTGTCTGGGGAAAGGGCGCCCGCCTTCACTTCAGAGGAGTTGGAGAGACTGGTGGATAGGGTCCTACCCTAGTATACATCACTCTATGGTCCTCCAGACAAACAGGTGAGTACAGTGTGAGCATGATGCGTGGGCCATGAATGTATGGAGTGCTGTGTGTGTATGCCTTGTGTAGGGGGGGGCTGAGGGGTCCTGGGTAGAGTGCTGCATGTCTGGTGGTCAATGTCTGTGCATAAGGGGATGGGAGGGATATTGTGGGACTTGAGTGTAACAGTCCAAACGGTATTACTAAACCCTTTTTTCTATGGATCTTTCTCTGCAGGTCAGCACCCATCAGAAAAAGGGTATTTGGTGTGCCATCGCCAAGGAGGTGCAGTCCCTGGGGATCTTTGACTGGCAGAGCACCCACTGCCGCAAACGGTGGGAGGACCTGCACCACTAGGCAAGGAAGACGGAGGAGGCCCAGCTGGGGCTGGCCTCCCAACGAGGAAGGGGTGCCTGTCGTACCCTGACCCCCCTGATGTTCTGCATCCTGGCAGTGGCCTATCTGGAGTTGGATGGGCACTTGAAGGCATCACATCAGCCACAAGGGGGTGAGTACAGATTCAGATTCATGACTTTGTGCGTGTTAAGGTTTTACCTGGCTGGGGTATGTGGGCTGTGGGTGCCCATAGACCAGGGAGTACATGGCAGGGTAGGTCCCATATTGGGCAGGCTCTGATGCACTCCAAGCCCAATAGTGTTAGTGACCATCTACTACTGGGCAGGGTCTTGTGGGTTTCAGGTGTGCAGCTAATGGCGTTAGGCATTGTACCCCATGGGTTGGTGACTAGCATTGTAACTGGTAGTGCATGACATAGTGCATTTGACTGTTCCCTGTGTGTTGTGTACGCCAACGGTAGTGTTGTTGCTGGCATTGACCAAGTGTATCCTCTGTCTCTCCTCCCTTCTTGTTTTTTCACCCTGTCCTTGTCTGCATTAGCATCATCTGGCAGAGGAGCAGAGGCACCAGTGACGGAGGGAGCTGCATCCCAAATGGGACTGGAGGCCGAATCCACCAAGGGTGAGGGCACCAGTGGGATGGAGGGCGAGGGGAGCACCACTACGGAGACAGGAGGAGACACTACAGACAGCGACTCCTCCTCTGATGGAAGCTCCATGGCAGTGGCAGACACCTCTGTACCCACACCAACAACATGTACAGCAGCCACCCCCATATCAGCACCACCCTCCCAGCATCCCCTCAGCGTGTTTTCCATGCCCGCCCACACAGGAGGGTGGGCATCTCCTTCACCCCAGACACCTCAGGCCCTGCCCCAGTCAGCTCTGCTGCCCTCAGTGAGGAGGCTATTGACCTCCTAAGATCCCTCACTGTTGGGCAGTCAACCATTCTGAATGCCATCCAGGGTGTTGAGAGGCATTTGCAACAAACAAATGCATTCCTGGAGGGCATTCACTCTGGTGTGGCGGCCCAACAGAGAGAATTTCAGGCTCTGGCCTCCACACTGATGGCAGCCATTGTCCCTGTATCCAGCCTCCCCCCTCCAACTTCCAATACCCAGTCCGAATCCCCTCAATCCCAGCCTATCCCAAGCACACCTTCAGACCAGCATTCACCCAAATCAACACACAGAAGTGGCTCAGGCAAATACAAGCACCACACTTCATCTCACAGGCATTCACACAAGCACCATCCCCATGCAGACACACCAACATCCACTGCCTCCACTGTGTCGCCCTCCTCCTCATCATCCACCTCCCTCCCAGTAGCGTCTCCACTCACACCTGCATGCACTACATCCTCATCCACTACCTCCATCACCAGCATGCCCATCACTACACACCCCTCGCTGATAGTCACCACCCCCACATTCATGCACACGTCCCCTGTGTCCTCTCCCACTGTGTCTGTGACCCCTCCTCCCAAAGTACACAAACACAAGCATACACCCACCCAACAGCCATCCACCTCACAACAGCATCCAGCTCATGCACCTGCACCCAAACACAGCAGACTGACACCTCCTACAAGCACTCCCTCTTCCTCCACTCCCAAACCTTTACCCTCTACCCGACCCATTGTCCCTAAGAACCTTTTCCTAGTAAACATAGACCTCTTCTCTACCTCTTCCCCCACCCCCATCCTTCACTTCGGGCTAGGGTGGCCAAAACCCAGCCCAGCACCTCAGCCACCAAGTCCAAGTCTGCATTGGCGTCTGCATCTGTCAGAGGCTCAAAGAGGGCACCTGTCAGCCCAGCAAGTGTGCCACCAACCCCTGCCAAGGCTAAGAACATTCCACCACCTGGCAAGGTGAAGAAGGGGACAGCATCCAGCAAGGGGAAGGAACCACAACCACCCAGCAAGGCCACCTCATAGACTCCAGCTGCCAGACCCAAGGTGACACCACCATCTGCCAAGGGCACGAAGGGGCACAAAACACCAACCAAGGCACTTCAGCCATCCAAGCCTGCAGGTGAGGGCCTGGTGGCTAGCAGCACAAGCGCCAGCACCAGCACCTGCACCGCAGCCAGCACCACCACCTGCACTGCCGCAAGCACCGGGGCAAGCACCGCCACCTGCACCGCCATCAGCACCGCCGCAAGCACCACTACTGTCACCAGCAGCAGCCCCAGTTGGCAGCCGTCCGAGGCTGCAGGAGAAGGCCTGGTGGCTAGCAGCACAACCGCCAGCACCTGCACCGGGGGCAGCACCACCATTTGCACCGCTGCAAGCACTGCCACCTGCACTGCCACCAGCACCGCCGCAAGCACCACTACTGTCACCAGCAGCAGCCCCAGTGGGCAGCCGTCCGAGGCTGCAGGAGAAGGGCTGGAGCCTCCCCCCACCACTGGCAGCACCGGCACCTGTACCGCGGCCAGCACCGCCACCTTCACCGCCGCAAGCACTGCCACCTGCACCGCTGACAGTAGCACCACTGCCAGCAGCAGCAGCCCCAGTTGGCAGGCGTCTGAGGCTGCAGGAGAAGGGCTGGATCCTCCCCCCACCACTGGCAGCACCCCCACCAGCACTGGCACTACCACCACTCTGCAGCTGTAGCCGCCAATGTATGGACTGTAGCCATCCCTCCATGGACTTTCATGCATCCTGGTCACTGCAAAGCTCGTGGCTCTGACACCCAGGTGAGGGACTGTAACCTGGCACCCCCCAATTGCTGCATCACTGGGCACAAAACCCCCTCCAGAACCAGTGCAGAAAGGCATCCACTCACCCTGTCCTTGGCAGGATGAAGCACACTAGGCTCTAAGCCCCCTCCAGAACCAGTGGAGAAAGGCATCCACTCACCCTATCCTTGGCAGGATGAAGCACACTCAGCACTAAGCCGCCTCCAGAACCAGTGGAGAAAGGCATCCACTCACCCTATCCTTGGCAAGATGAAGCACACTGGGCACAAAGTCACCTCCAGAACCAGTGGAAGATGTCACCCACTTGGCAGACTGTGGCTTTGCACTCCCCAGGACCAAGCAGTGGGCAAACCACCCACTTGAGAGACTTGAGAGGCTGTGGCTTTGCACCCCCCAGGAGCAAGCATTGGGCAACCCACCCACTTGAGAGACTTGATACACTGTGGCTTTGCACTCCCCAGGACCAAGCAGTGGGCAATCCACCCACTTGAGAGACTGTGGCTTTGCACTCCCCAGGACCAAGTAGTGGGCAAACCACCCACTTGAGAGACGTGAGAGACTGTGGCTTTGCACTCCCCAGGACCAAGCAGTGGGCAAAGCACCCAATTGAGAGATTTGAGAGACTATGGCCTTGCACTCCCCAGGTCCAGGCAATGGGCATGGAGCCCCCTCAAGGAGCAGTGGCTTAGTACCATCTTCCGGCTGAGGTGGCCCCCCTTCCCCGTCCCCCTGAGGTGCCTGTGTATTTTTGACTTGATGCACCTTCAGTGTTCTCTCCATTTTGAGCAGGAGTCAAGTGTGGGCTTGGCCCATGTGTTATAGCCCAGTGGGCCACGGACTATTTTGGTGTGGACATTGTCCCTCATTTTGTATATATTGTGTATATTGTATATATTGTACATACTGTTTATTTATTTTTGACCGTATTTCTCTAAACTTCTAATATTACACTAATTTGACCTTTTGACCTTGCATTATTCCAGAGGGTTACGGGGTGTATATGTAATGTTGTTGCATGTGTTTGTGTGTATGTTGTTTTGGATGGGGGTGGAGGTGTTGCGTGTTACGTATGTGTGTCACTCTCTCCCCCCTGTGCACTAGGTGCAGTACTCACCGTGGTCGTTGTCGCCGGCATCGGTATTCCTGGTATATGAGAAGATACAGCAGCATGGGAAGGATGTGCAGCTCGGGCTCCATGGCATCCTGGTTCTTCCTTGAGTGTCGAGAGGTGTGTGGTTTCCCTTCCAAGTACTATTTCTGCCGTTCTTTTGATGGCGCTGGTACCACCCTGGAAAAGCTGGCAGATAGGCAGGTTGTAATGGGGTGGGCGGTACATTGTCTTCCGCCTGGCTGTTGGCGGTTACGGCCGCGGTGCTTGTTGCTACCGCCGTGGCGGTCGGAGTGTTAAAGTGGCTGTCTGTGTTGGCGGTATCCGCCTTGGTCATGATTCCTTTTTTTTTTACCGCCGGCCTGTTGGCGGTATTACTGCCGATTTAACACCGACCGCTAGGATTGTAATGAGTGCCTAAGTCTTGCCACCAACAATCACCTTTAGTTTGGCAGGATTCATCAGATAGACATGTTAGCGCGTTGGAACTTAATAAGTAAACTTATAAGGGTATGCGTATAGGTCGAGGAACCTTTTGACTAGTTTAGGATGTTCTTAGCATAGTTCCAGAGCAGAAAACAAATAACGCAATTATCAATATTCATTAGTCAAATCAATACTCAATGGAGTGAGTAAATTTCACACACCATGGCCTTTCAGCCTTGAATAACGCACACCTATAATTAAAAGTTTAGTAAGTTTATTTCCCTATTATTAACAATGCTAAAGTTATGTAGATTAAGCTTCATGTCAAATCAAACGTAACTAACAGTAATCGTTAACCAAAAGATGAAAGAAACATGATCTAGTAATAGCTCGAATCACAATGCATTCTAAAGCATCAGCACAAATCATTAGTAAAACCAATTTCAATATTACTACGACACTCATAGGGTTCAGCAAAATAGTTTGTCAAACATTTGTCCCTGCAATATGTCAGTCATCATGTGAATAGCCTTCAATAACTCAAATTAGCATCAGCATGTGGGGCTTCATGCAAAAACAATTTAGAACACACATCTAGGAAACATCTAGCTAAAGAAAGTATTAAGACAGCACAGTTGATACCTAGAAAGGAAAGGCACAAAAACACAATTCAGTCACATTGTCATATCTACCTATGCACGGTATGGGTCAGCAAGCAGAATCAGTCTTCACCCGCAGGTCATCAATTGATCAGCAAAACATCAGGCTCTCAGACAGAGAGTTTGAGCCCAATGACAGAATCTCTTCTTAAGTCAATATTCCATCTCATAATGGGGTAAGATCTAATCTCCTCTTTCACATTGTTGTATCATCCAAACTATCCATTAATTTCCAATTGGTCAATTAATAGTACGTTAATACTCTGTCCAGTGAGAGTTCTGTAATAAATCTATGAATTCTAGTATATCACACTTCACACGTTGTTGATTGGTCTGCTTTACGATGTTCTCATCATCCTGCTCGTCAGGTATCGAAATTGTTGCACCTTCGTCTGTAGTCAGTGTCTTCATTGTTCATGTCCTGGGAAAGAATCTGTAACACACATTACACACATTTTGATACATTCCTAGTGTCATCTTTTCCTGTCCGTCGGTTCCCATAGAAAGTTTCCACTAAGCATTTTAACAAGACAATGAGCATTTCACAGTTAGTTTACTCTGTTAGCATTTTTCAGAAACGCTAAGACATACAGCTTCTGCATGAGGCCTGGCAAAACTAGGCCAAGGCACCCACTAAGTTAAGGCCTACAATTAATAAGATAGAACACATTTCATAACCCTTAATATGACATATTACTACATTAATCTAATTACATTTTCAATATTTCATTTATATTAATAATTATTTAGTACATTTCGTGAATCTGGTGGCCATTCTTCAAGGTCACATTTTCAAACATACACATCATTTTTCTACATTACTCATTTATTTTCTACAGAAGTCATTATTCAAAATACGTAAACACTCATTAATAATTTCTAATTAGACATCTGCTTCAGCACACCTGAGCCCCTTTGTTCTGTAGGGGCAAAATTAGTTAATGAAGTCTCCATCTCTTTTCCACAGTTGTATGACAAAAATCAGGTCTGACAAGAAAATCACATACCCTGGCGGTACACTTGCGATCTGGGTGAGCAAGATTGTATACAGCCTGTCTTGCCTGGAAGTTAAGGAGAGAGATAAGCATTGCCCTGGGCTTAGTGTCTCCTGCACTTGATTTGGCTCTAATGTTGAAGAGAAAGCGATGAGCCCTCTGAACTTCTCTCTCCCAGTCCCACTGTGTCAAGTCAGGAAAAGCCTCCTTAAACAGGCCCGCGATAAACCCGCATGGGTCAGTACCCTCAATCCCTTCTGGTATACCCAGTACTCAACTGAGCCTGTCTTCTAAATCCTTCATTTACCATTGGGCATCTTCGAGTTGTGCTTTCATTGAGTCCCCGAGTGTTCTCTGTGATACAGCATTGTCTTCCAGTTTGGAGATTCGAGTCTCCGCCTCCCCTATGCATGTCACAAACTCAGAACATGTTTTGCCACCTGGCGGATTTGCATCTGCATTTTGCAGCAGGCTAACTGGGTTCTGAGGATCTCATTCTTCGGCTCTTCTCGGGGCTCCATGATACTTTGATAGATAGTTTCCAAGGAGATTACATTGGGTTGTGTTTCAATATTGGAATGTATGGCTGAACCTTCTTCAAGCTGGAAATTTGTATAATCCCACTGGAGATTTTTAGTTTCCCTAGGTGGATGCGATTGAATAACTGGATCAGGCTGTGTGTTCCTCTTTCTCTGCTTCTTCCTTACAGTGGTGACTTTGCCGCTCTCCAATTGCCCCTGTTCCGAGCCAGGAGAGGATAGCTCAGAGCCCAGATCTGAAGAAATCTTCCCTGTCTCTGAGTCTGACCCCTCATTGCTTGTCCAGCTGGATTGATCTGACAGAGAAAATAATCGATCGCCCTGGCCCTGATCCTTGTCGCAAGCTGCCATAAACATCAGATTTTTTCCATTAACTTGCTTTAAACTACTCAACCTTTCCTGACCCATAATATGGCCCCCTTCGCCATTTCTGTCAAGGGGCTGCTGCGAAACCTCATTGCATGATAGCAGCGCTTCACCTTTAGAGCACCCAATGTTCAAAGTATCTGTAGAATGAACTAAAAGTAAGGGGGTAGAGCAGTCACTTACCAACAGTGGAGTCCCACTCTTGCTTCACTGTCCCGGCCCTCACCTACTTTCTCTACTCGAGATTCAGGTAATTCAGAGTCAATCATTAGCCCCCGTTGCTCTTTATTATGTGGACTCACTGCCCCTGCTCCAATCCGAACTCCGGCTCGGGATTTCCTCATTAAAAATTGGTCAGGCGGCACTGTCTTTAGTTTAACGTTTACCGGAGACTTCTCCCAATCTTCTCGGGAGCTCCCCGTCTAACTTCACACTGCGATTTGAATTTGTCTGAGGTGCCAAACCTCAGTATAGCACTCAGCTTGGTTTGTTCTCACACATACAGAGGGGAGCGCCATCTTCATTCCCTACGGTGGCAACCGTCCGACGCACAGCCCTGAGCGAGCACTGATACAATGTGTCAGCCGCACTGGCTGACCAATGAAACAATGTACCCATATGAAGGTAATACACACGGCTTGGCACCTCCAACCTTCCCTGCTGCAAATATCGAGTTCATTAACAAGGAGCATTCCTCAGGTATTAGGATTCCACGGCTACAAGGGAGAACAACAAACAGCCGTCTCACACGGCCGCCATCTTTTCTCTCCCAATGCTGAACTCAACGCTATCCAGTATGCAGTATATTATGTAGTTCATTTTGGAAAAAGATAATTCTCTAAGAGGTTTATAGGACTCAGATTGCATATAACAAACTGGTGGTCCTCTTCCATTGAGGATATTTTTTACAGGGACTTTCTTTGACATATTGTTAGTTATTTCTTTATTTGTAACACCTACAAACTTTGATCTTCTTTCCTAAAAGGAGTAGGTCAGGAACATCCACTGTTCTAACAGTGGCATGTGTAACACCGGTGTTCATTAAAAATTAACTTGATGGCCATTCACCTCACCTTCTATGAATGGATGACTTTGGTCTACCTCTAGGATGGCACCAAGTATGCAATCTTCCTCCCCCTCAGGCACTGTCATTGTAAATTGTTGGATTCAAAACTCTCATTCTCAAACATAGGGAATTGTTGAAATGGGTTCCGATTTTAGAAGGAATTTGGGTTTGCTCTTGGAACTTGATTCACATTAAGCCTAGGGTAACCCACGTTCTAAGGAGGCATCAGCGCTTCTGAGTCCTGCATCTTTGTGACTTATGACTGATTTAGAATTTGCACTTGCTGAACAGGGAAATTCTGCATTTGAGTAGAATTAACATTATGCATTTGCCCGTCACAATTACCCTATTTGGGTTTTTTAGACACTCCCTCTTCCAATGCCCAATTCCGTTACAATAATGACAAGGAGCTGATTTTTTCACCTCGGCAATATCTATGCCAGAATTTGGATCAACCGGAATACCACAAACTCTGGTTTGTGAAGGATCAATTGCATCGTGCCCCATCTGACTTCCACTCTAGTAACTGACACCTTGCATTCTACCAACATTTACCACATATGGCTGATTTTGAAACCCTTTCTGTCCAACTTTGTTTGTACAACATAAACGTTTCCTTGAGCCTTTTCTGCTTCATCTCTTGCTCATCACTGCAATACTTAGCATACCTCAGGATTTCATCAAATGGTTTGGCCTGCCAGTAAATTGCGTTCTGTGGTATGTGCATACTGATCTCTGGGTGTAATCCAACTACAGACTGTGACACAAAGATTCCCATATCTCCTCTTTTGGGATTTTCTTGACCCCTGTGCTGTTTAAACACCTGGAACACACATTCATAGCAGGTATGCACTGATTCTTTAACTTCATGATTTGTTCTATTGATCTTAAGCCAACCAGTATCCCTTCCCAAGGATCTTCCCTTCAGGAAAGTGATCACCTCATCATACTTGATTATCACTGTAGGAGATTCTGCACGGGTACGTGAATACCTCACAGGTTTTGTACTTGTACACTGTATAGCTATCTTATACTAAGGCCATAAATCACTCAGTACCTCAATGTTGAAGAATCTATTCAAATCTGTCCATAAAACATTCAATATATTAACAAATCTGTCAAACTGGGTATACCATTGGGTAGAATTATCTTTTAATTTTGGGAAATTGTTCATGAATGGTGCAAGATCACATTGACTCAATGGTACACATATATATCCTCCACCAGGTATCCTCTTCATAGGGAACGTCAGAGCCTCAATTTCATCAGGGGATCCGGGAGGTGTTTTATTACTTACCTCTATACTGATTGTTTGCTTCTTTTTCTTTTTCACCCACTTGCTCTCTAATTTGTTAAAATCACTTAATTTACAAATGCATGTAACTAATTCACCAATTTGTAATTTCATCTCTGAAGATCGTATAGTGACAATTGCCACTCATCTGGTTATACCCTGAAACTATTCTGCAAAAGAAGACTGTTAGAGAGGTCTATCTCATATTTCATTGCCATGTCAGTTAATTTCTCAAGAGCTGTAGCTGCACGCCTAGTAAACTCTTTACTCAGACATATGACCTTCTTTTTCTGGTATTGATTCAGATGTGAGATGTCTAAACATCCCCTAATGATTTTGTCAGGAGTCCGGTGATCCTCCGGTTTAGCATGATGTTCACTTGGGTCCATCTACTGGCACCACCAACTCAGCTTACTTCAGTGGCACTGTGCGTTGGAGTGGCCAAGTGAGTTGATGGGTTTTGTGATGGGGACAATAAGTAGGGAGACCTGGAGAGAAGAGAATGCCTGTTATTTCTTGTCCTTAGTCCCCTTATTCGCACAGCTAGACTGAGGGACAAACATTTAAACAGTCACAGTGATTACCTGTAATTGATAAGCTTGCCTCTTGCAAGTTAGATCAGGAGCTCTCACCGATATCCATTCATATAGGAAGACAATTATTAGTTTCACATTCCATTTCTTTAAGGGACTTAGTGAATCAACTTATCAGTAAACCATAATCACATCCAAAGAGAGATTTTTCCTAATGGTATCTAGAACTTGGAAAATTTGGGTTTCTTTCTTTGGACAAAATGTGAACTATGAGTTTCCTTTTATTTAGTCATTAAATGTCTTGGTTGTTCACCAGCATTTCTTTATGTACAACTAAGATTGCTTTCATCCAAGTCTTGGTAAATAACTATCTTTTGTTCTGAAACATTAATGACATTTGAGCTCTAATTTAGTCTTTTCAGGGTTTTTCTTTAACTTTGCGTATTTTCCCTGTAGTTTTAAAGGTACACTTTACTTTCGGTGACTTTTCCTTTTTAGCCTTTGCGCAATTATTTCAAGGATATTTAGAGCATCTCAATTGCGCTGGCTCTTTTAGGTTACAAACTTGACCTTAGCAAGCTTTTGTCAGTTTTATCTTAAAAGAAACACAGATCTCACATTGCATTTTAAATTGCTGTGTGAAAAAAGCTTCCATCCATTTTAACCCTCAAAGAAAGCAAGGCCCGAATGTTCTCTTTAAATAAACATGAATTTAAATAAGCCTCCAAATCATTGTGTGTGAAAGAGCCAATTTTCCTTTGAATCTGTGAAGGAAAACAAAGGCAGACTATTGGCATGTGTGAACCCTTACCAGAAACTCTCATGTTTTGATCTTGAATCTCAAGATGTAGCAACTGGAAGTGCATGCTCTCAAGTGCTCCTCTTCTCTCACTGGTTGCTTTAAAACAATGAGAAATTGATCTTAGTTGAGGCCAATTTGCCTGCAGGAACCATTGGATATTTAACCCCTTTCTTAATTCTTAGTGACAAGGTCTCCAGAAGATGTCTTATGTTGATGGCATAACCACAATTGCCTGCATGATACAGCATGTGCTGTGCCACAGCATGTGTATGGTGTCAGGGATTCAAGACTGAGAGCAAAGGTGTCCTTTGATACCCTGATAAGATGATTGGGATACTACTTAGAAAAATTCCCTTTTCATAATTACAGAAAACGTACAACAGATAACATTTCCCTTCAATCTCCACAGTAGAGTAAAGTGCCCATAGTAAAATTCAACACACATATTTGTTCCATAGAGCCACCTGAGCATGGGATCAATGGGTCTGTTCAAGTTTCAAATAAATTCATAGGCTAACAACGGATATTTAAAATAGAGAAAAGCAGGATGTTTTAAAATGAAGTCTGCCATAAGAGAAATTCAGATTTGGGCTCCAATCCCTTGCTGAAAGTAATCAATTCGTGGACCACATTAAAAATCAAGTACAACTGCACTTCCTAAAGTAATTTCTATATAGATGTCCGACCTCCCTGTCCCTCTCATAAGAACTAATCTGCAGGGTTCATCACTCAGCCTAACACTCTTCAATGTCACAGAACACCACACAACTGATGCTGTTCCTCTGGGACAAAATACTCAATACCAGGAACAAGCTCATTACATGCATCATGTGATCAAAGTAGTCAGCTATAACCTCTAACTGAACTCAGAGACAGAAACCTCGGAAACATTGAAGACAACTAAATAGACATGGCCACCCAAGTCAATGCAGTGGTCTTAATTTGTCTCAACACCCTAAGGAGGCTGAAGAAAGTCTTGAAGTGGCTACCAGTCAGTACTAGTAGAACAGTCACCCAGGCCCTCATCACCAGAAGACTAGACTATGGGAACACCCTGTTCACAAGGATAACCAAACAGCTTACAAGAAGACTGTAAATGATCCAAAACACACCAGCCAAACTAGTACTCAAGCTCCCACTCTGAGCCCACATCACACCACAACTTAGGAAACTCCATCTGTTCCCGATATACAAGTCTGCACACTTCAAACTCCTCAGTCACATCTGCAAAGCATTCAGAAACAGGGGCCCTGACTACCCTGCATTCATTTCCACTAACCTTCCAGAACCTCTGCTCTGACGGTTTCTCACCAGCACACACCCCATGAAAACACAGATGGAGAGCTGGGGCTGCACCTTCTCATATTTGGCTCCTAAAGTCTGGAATGACTGCCCACAAAACATCAGTGTCTTCTCTTCTCTTCTTGACTTTTGGAAGAAGCTCAAGACCTGGCTTTTCGAGTGAGTCCTCTCAGCCTGGCCTCAAACACTGGATCCAGAGTGCCTGAATACCCTCACGGGTGATTAGCATGTGATAAAAACACAGATAACACAACACAACACAATACAGCTCAACACAACACAACATAACATAACATAATATTACATAACATAGTAACTTCTAATTTTCTGCATGTGACACCCTAGATTGATTATCCCAAGACTGCCTGGTCCAAAGTAGAATCTTTTACACTGCTTGTTTTGGAATACCATTTGAAAGCAAGTGTGATTTCTCAATGAACTGCCATCTGTTATGGGAGATGTAGGGAAAGGGCAGTGTGGTAGTGGAGAAAGTGGTTGGACAGTGTACTGAGTTGTAGTTCAATAGAATCCTGGAATTACTTGTTCTCTTTAATACTCTCTGCTCACTAGTCCATCATCATGTACATACTACAGTGCTGACTGGACACCCACTTGGTCAGTGAGTGTGGGATCAATCTTCTTGATCCTTGATGTGTTTACTTTTACACCATTTCTCATGGTTTGACTTGCATGTCTTGAGAATATCAGTCAATCTTCCTTTCTTTTCAGGCTAACTTTAGATATTTTTCAAATTTGACTGACAGTAAATATGTTACTTCACAGGAATAATGTCATTTAGATGTAGGTTTGGACACCTTACAGATGTGGAGTACACTTTCTATTCAGGCATGTATTCTAATGGTAAAACAAACTAAATATTTAAATTTTGTCAAATATGTGACCACAAAGATTTGTTTCCCATATCTTTGTGATATATTTTAGGCCCAGTGTCCAAAAGCAGTCAGAATTGTTTGTAAATTCTAGAAAGTGTGGCTTCACACTATTGAATCGTGAGTAATGCTCTAAGTTTCTAAGTAAATGCCTTACCCTATCCATTTTGTCAACCAAGATTTTATCTCCTAATTTGCTGTATAAAGTTTCAAAACGTTTGATGTTGTGAGCAGTCTATAAATGTTTCCATCTCATGAAGAGTGTTTTGGGAGTTGTCCAGTTTGAGTATTTCTTTACAATCCTTTGCTTGTGTAGCAACGGACCTATCTAAATCTCATTCATGCCAGTAATCATACGCAAGTAAGTTGCACCAGCACTCAATTTGGCTGCTTAGCCCATCACTCTTTTCTGATATCTTCAGCCTAAGGTTACAGAATAGCAATCAGCTTTCAAAAGTGTGTTTGCACTGCTTGGGAAATGAGGAGAACAGATTCCCCATATTTCTTGAGACTTCAAATCCAGCAGTTTTTGAAGGATGGGTTTTCCTTAATGTGTCCCTTTTGAAGTTGAAAAGAAAATGGCTGCTGCAAAAGGTTTTGAAAAATATAAAATAAAATAAATTTTCTTTCAACCACAATCACTCAGAAGGCTGTTTGTAGCAAAGGCTTACCATAAAAAATGAACAATGAAAGCCCCACTCGGGCAACAACCACAATCCTTGTCAGAATAAGCCACAAAAGTCATTAAATTACCCTGTGCTCACCCTCTAGTAGCTTAGCACAAAACAGTCAGGCTTAAATTAGAGGTAAAGTGTAAAGCATTTATGCAGCACAGAAATAGTAATAAAGAGAAAATACAACACAAAAAACACCCAAACCAATGCAGAAAAATAGGCTAAAGCATTTATGCAGCACAGAAACAGTAATAAAGTGAAAATGCAACACAATGAAAACCCCAAACCAATATTGAAAAACAGACTAAATTGTAATAAATAAAATGATACAGAATAACAAAAAAAATCCAATCAGTAGAACCAGATATATTCAATTTCAAAGGTATAGATAGATTTGGTTTCTAAAAGCACAAAGTGCCACTTGGGGTCATTGGGTTGTGCTAGACCAGGAGAAAGTCACAAGTTCAGGCTGACTGCTGTGGAATGTGGGCTGGACACAGGGGTCAGGTTAATCCTGCTGAAAAAGTTACCTTCTCAAAATCCAGCATGAAGAGTTCAGTTTGAGGTGGAGGAGGCGGCAAGGAGCAGGGAGATCCCCACAGACGGTTCTCGCTGTAATATGAAGAGCAGGCCTGGCACCACAGAAAGTCATCACTGTATCGCAAGGAGCTGGTCCGTCATCACAGATGGTCTTTGCTGAAGCTTTGCGTTGGCAGTCACTTTGGGCTGTCATTTCTGTAGAGCGAAGTGCAGATCTCATGTTGCCAGTTGTCACTGGTGGTGACTGTAGTGCAAAGAGTCGGGTTCTCCATAGCTTTGCACTGACGGCTGTCATGGGCGACAGAGTCATGGCCTAAAAAGGTCCTTTCACATCTGCAAAGAGCCCAAAACTTCATGATTTCTCCTTTTCTAGAAGAGGAGTACATTTAGATGCCAGCCAAAGACTATTGCCAGGTTCCTTTGTGTGTACTGGAGCAAATCACTTTGAAGTTGTAAGTGGGGTTGGGCATAGCTCTGCCCCCAGCCATCCAGGCAGGATGGTAGATCCCACCTACAGCCAGTCCCCCTTGTCTGGTAGGAATACACAATCCACAATACCAGAAAGATTTACAGTCATGTGACGGGAAGCAGCCCAAAGAACGATGCTGGAACAATGAGTGTCGTTGTCCATGAAAGCGGAACAACACTTTTGTGAACAACGACCCTGTTTTCCTCTCCCTTAAATATGCATGTCCGGAACAACGTACATGTGTGGTAAGGCAGAGGAAAACAGACTCAGGATCGGAGAGGATGCGCTCAGGTAGGTGGGGCAGGGGTTAGGCTTGGGGGGTACTTTTAGAGGTAGGGTGTAATTTTGGGTTTTAGAGACGGGGTGGAGGGTTGCAGTAGTTTTAGTGGTGGGGGTTGGGGTAGTTTAGGTTTAAGGGGCGGGGTGGGGGTTGGGGTAGTTTTAGGTTTTAGGGGTGGGGGTCACAGTAATTTTAGGGGCAAGGTGGGGAGTTGGGATAGTTGTAGGTTTCAAGGGCAGGGGTGGAGGTCGCAGTAGTTTTAGGGGCAGGGGTTGGGTTAGTTTAGGTTTTAAGGTGGGTGTGGGGGTTGGGATGGTTTTAGGTTTTAGGGGCGGGGTCGTGGTCATTTTAGGGGTGGGTTGAGGTAGTTTTAGGGGCAGGGGTGGGGGTTGCAGTAATTTTAGGGGTGGGAGTGTGGGGTTTGGGGTAATTTTAGGTTTTAGGGGTGGAGGCTGCAGGGTTGCAGTCGTTTTTGAGGCGCTGGTGGGTGGTTGGGGCAGTTTAGGTTTTAAGGGCGGGGTGGGAGTTGAGGTGGATTTAGGTTTTGGGGGTGGGGTGGGGGTCACGGTAATTTTAGGGTAAGGTGTGGGGGGTTGGGGTAGTCTAGGTTTTAGGTGTGGGGTGGGGGTTTGGGTAGTTTTAGGTTTTAGGGGTGGGGTTGCGGTAGTTTTAATGACGGTGTGGGGGTAATTTAGGTTTTAGGGGTGGGGTGGGCGGCTGGAGTAGTTAAGGTTTTAGGGGACGGTGGGGGTTCTGGGAAATTTTAGGTTTTAGGGGCAGGGTGAGTGGTTGTGGTAATTTTAGTGGCGGGTGGGATGGTTTTAGGGGCGGGGGTTGGGGCAATTTTAGAGATGGGGTGGTGGTTGGGGTAGTTTAGGTTTTAGGGGTGGGGGTTGGGGTGGTTTTAGGTTTTAGGGGTGGGGTGGGGGGTCGCAGTAATTTTGGGGGAGGGTGTGGGGGTTGGGATGGTTTTAGGTTTTAGGGGGAGGGGTGAGGGGTCACAGTAATTTTAGGGGTGGGCTGGGGAGTTGGGGTAGTTTTAGGTTTTAGGGGCACAGGTGGGGGTCACAGTTGTTTTAGGGGCAGAGTTGGGGGGTTGGGGTAGTTTAGGCTTTAGAGGCAGGGATGGGAGTTGGGATTGTTTTTAGGTTTTAGAGGTAGGGTTGCGGTAATTTTAGCGGTGGAGTTGGGGGGTTGGGGTGGTTTTAGGTTTTAGGGATGGGGTGGTGGTTGTGGTAATTTTAAGGGGCCAGGGTGGGGGGGTTGGGGTGGTTTTAAGTTTTAGGGGTGGGGGTCACGGTAATTTTGGGGCAAGGTGTGGGGGGTTGGGGTAGTCTAGGTTTTAGGTGTAGGGTGGGGGTTTGGGTAGTTTTAGGTTTTAGGGGTGGGGTTGCAGTAGTTTTAGAGACGGTGTGGGGTAATTTAGGTTTTAGGGGTGGGGTGGGCGGCTGGAATAGTTAAGGTTTTAGGGGACGGTGGGGGTTCTGGGTAATTTTAGGTTTTAGGGGCAGGGTGAGGGGTTGTGGTAATTTTAGTGGCGGGGTGGTGGTTGGGATGGTTTTAGGGGCGGGGATGTTGGGGCAATTTTAGAGGTGGGGTGGGGGTTGGGGTAGTTTAGGTTTTAGGGGTGGGGGTTTGGGTGGTTTTAGGTTTTAGGGGTGGGGTGGGGGGGTCGCAGTAATTTTGGGGGAGGGTGTGGGGGTTGGGATGGTTTTAGGTTTTAGGGGGAGGGATGGGGGATCACGGTAATTTTAGGGGTGGGCTGGGGAGTTGGGGTAGTTTTAGGTTTTAGGGGCAGAGGTGGGGGTCACAGTAGTTTTAGGGTCAGGGGTGGGGGATTGGGGTAGTTTAGGTTTTAGAGGCAGGGGTGGGGATTGTTTTTAGGTTTTAGAGGTGGATCTGCAGTAATTTTAGCGGTGGGGTTGGGGTGGTTTTAGGGATGGAGTGGTGGTTGTGGTAATTTTAGGGGCCAGGGTGGGGGGGTTGGGGTAATTTTAGGTTTATGGGCCACGGTGTGGGGTTGCAGTAGTTTTAGAGGCAGGGGTGGGGGTTGGGGTAGTTTAGGTTTTAGGGGCAGGATGGGGGTTGGGGTGGTTTTAGGTTTCATGGTTGGGGTAATTTTGGGGGAAGGTGTGGGGGGTTGGGGTAGTCTAGGTTGTAGGGGTGGGGTGGGGGTTTGGGTAGTTTTAGGTTTTAGGAGTGGGGTTGCGGTAGTTTTAGGGACGGTGTGGGGGTAATTTAGGTTTTAGGGGTGGGGTGGGCGGCTGGAGTAGTTAAGGTTTTAGGGGACGTGGGGGTTCTGGGAAATTTTAGGGTTTAGGGGCAGGGTGTGGGGTTGTGGTAATTTTAGTGGCGGGGTGAGGGTTGGGATGGTTTTAGGGGTGGGGGTTGGGGCAATTTTAGAGGTGGGGTGGGGGTTGGGGTAGTTTAGGTTTTAGGGGTGGGGGTTGGGGTGGTTTTAGGTTTTAGGGGTGGGGTGGGGGGTCGCAGTAATTTTGGGGGAGGGTGTGGGGGTTGGGATGGTTTTAGGTTTTAGGGGGAGGGGTGAGGGGTCACAGTAATTTTAGGGGTGGGCTGGGGAGTTGGGGTAGTTTTAGGTTTTAGGGGCACAGGTGGAGGTCACAGTTGTTTTAGGGGCAGGGGTGGGGGGTTGGGGTAGTTTAGGCTTTAGAGGCAGGGATGGGGGTTGGGATTGTTTTTAGGTTTTAGAGGTAGGGTTGCGGTAATTTTAGCGGTGGGGTTGGGGGGTTGGGGTGGTTTTAGGTTTTAGGGATGGGGTGGTGGTTGTGGTAATTTTAGGGGCCAGGGTGGGGGGGTTGGGATGGTTTTAAGTTTTAGGGGTGGGGGTCACAGTAATTTTGGGGCAAGGTGTGGGGGGTTGGAGTAGTCTAGGTTTTAGGTGTGGGGTGGGGGTTTGGGTAGTTTTAGGTTTTAGGGGTGGGGTTGCGGTAGTTTTAGGGACGGTGTGGGGTAATTTAGGTTTTAGGGGTGGGGTGGGCGGCTGGAATAGTTAAGGTTTTAGGGGACGGTGGGGGTTCTGGGTAATTTTAGGTTTTAGGGGCAGGGTGAGGGGTTGTGGTAATTTTAGTGGCGGGGTGGTGGTTGGGATGGTTTTAGGGGCGGGGATGTTGGGGCAATTTTAGAGGTGGGGTGGGGGTTGGGGTAGTTTAGGTTTTAGGGGTGGGGGTTGGGGTGGTTTTAGGTTTTAGGGGGAGGGGTGGGGGGTCACGGTAATTTTAGAGGTGGGCTGGGGAGTTGGGGTAGTTTTAGGTTTTAGGGGCAGAGGTGGGGGTCACAGTAGTTTTAGGGGCAGGGGTGGGGGATTGGGGTAGTTTAGGTTTTAGAGACAGGGGTGGGGGTTGGGATTGTTTTTAGGTTTTAGAGGTGGGTCTGCGGTAATTTTAGCGGTGGGGTTGGGGTGGTTTTAGGTTTTAGGGATGGGGTGGTGGTTGTGGTAATTGTAGGGGCCAGGGTTTGGGGGGTTGGGGTAATTTTAGGTTTATGGGCCACGGTGTGGGGTTGCAGTAGTTTTAGAGGCAGGGGTGGGGGTTGGGGTAGTTTAGGTTTTAGGGGCAGGATGGGGGTTGGGGTGGTTTTAGGTTTCATGGTTGGGGTAATTTTGGGGGAAGGTGTGGGGGGTTGGGGTAGTCTAGGTTGTAGGGGTGGGGTGGGGGTTTGGGTAGTTTTAGGTTTTAGGGGCGGTAGTCGCAGTTGTTTTAGGGTTGGGGGTAGGGTTTTGGGGTAGTGTAGGTTTTAGGGTCAGGGTGGAAGGTCGGGTAGTTTAGGTTTTAGGTCAGGTGGGGGTTGGGGTAGTTTTAGGTTTTGGGGCGGGGTGAGGGGTTGCAGTAATTTTAGGGTTTGGGGTGGTTTTAGGTTAGGGGTGGGGGGTCGTTGTAAATTTAGAGGCGAGTGGGGGTTGGGGTGGTTTTAGGTTTTTGGGGCGGGGTGAGGGGTTGGGGTAATTTAGGTTTTAGGGGCAGGGATAGGGGGTCATGACAATTTTAGGGGCAGGGATGTGGGTTAGGGTATATTTCGGGGCAGGGTGGGGGCTTGCGGTAATTTTAGTAGTGGGGTGGGGTGTTGGGGTGGTTTTAGGTTTTAGGGGCGGGGTGGGAGTTTGCGGTAATTTTAGGGGTGGGGTGAAGGGTTTGGGTGGTTTTAGGGACAGGGGTGGTTTTAGGGACAGGGGTGAGGGGTCGGTGATAGTTTTACATTTTGGGGACAGGGCTGGGGCGTCGCAGTAATTTTAGGGGCGGGGTGGGGGTTGGTGTTATTTCAGTTTTTAGGGTTGGGGTGGGGGTCATGGTAATTTTAGGGGTGGGGTGGGGTGGGGGTTGGGGTGGTTTTAGGGCCGGGGTGGGGGGTCGTACTAGTTTTAGGGACTGGGTTGGGGGTTGGGGTAATTTAGGTTTTAGGGGCAGGTAGGGCTTGCGGTAATTTTAGGGATGGGTGGGGTTGGGGTTGGGGTGGTTTTAGGTTTTAGTGGCGGGCTTGGGTTGGGGTTAGGTTTTAGGGGTGGGGGCGGGGGCTTGCATCAATTTTAGGGCTGGGGGTCATCGCAGTAGTAGTAGTAGGGGCAGGGTGGGGGGGTCGCATGCTGAACCATGCATTGTGTTCCACCCATGCCTTTACCAGGAATGCCTTTACAATGAAAAATCCTTGTTAAGGCATTCGTGGTAAAGGTATTAGTGGTAAAAACACGCTTGTTGTTCCGACCGCGATGTTCAGGCATGCGTGGTTCTAGCATGCGTTGTTCTCATGTGACCCAGGATACTGGCAGAAGGCATAAACAGTTAGGACAGGGAAATGTCAACTTTCCAAACATGCCATTTTCAGAACTGTGTCTTGAATTCTGAATTTATCATTAAGGAAGATTTTAGATTATAATTTATTTGAGTGTAAATACAATATTTCTATCTGCTACTAATCAAAATGTATCACTTATTAAATGTAATAAAGTAGCCGAGGTCCTCAGCACTCTGTCCTTCATTGCTCAACTCGCTGAGTTGACCACTGGCTTCGTGGGACCATCCTTTGTAGTGTTGAGACGACCACTGTGCTCAGTTTTCTTGAACCCATGTTCAAGTACTTCTGCGGGTGCTGCCTGCTTCTGCGTGGGCTCTCTGTGTTGCTGAGCGCTCCGTCTGTCTCCTCCTCCAAGGGTCGACCTCCTGGTCCTTCCTGGGCCTGGGAGGCATCCATATTCTTCAACCACGACCTTTGCAACTAGCAAGGCTTGTTTGCGGTCTTTCTGCGTGGAAACAACTCTGCATCCTCCTGCAAAGGAGAAGTTCCTGACATCTTCCGTTGTTGCAGAACCTTCAGCTTCTTCCACCTGGAGGCAGCCGATTTGTACCTTCATCCGGGTTTTAGTGGGCTCCTGCCCCCCTGGACACTTTCGTGACTCTTGGACTTGGTCCACTTCTCTTTACATGTCCCCAGGTCCAGGAATCCATCTTCAGTGCTTTGCAGTCAGTTGTGATCTTTGCAGAATCTCCTATCACGACTTTAGTGTGTTTCTGGTGAAGTAGGGTAACTTTACTCCTACTTTACAGGGTTTTGGGGTGGGGTATCTTGGACACCCTTGGTGTTTTCTTACACTCCCAGCAACCCTCCACACACTACACTAGGCCTGGGGTCCCTAAGTGGTTTGCATTCCACTTTCTTAGTATATGGTTTGTGTTGCCCCTAGGCCTATTGTATCCTATTGTATTCTACAGTGTTTGCACTACTTTTCTAACTGTTTACTTACCTGATTTTGGTTTGTGTTTATATTTTGTGTATTTTACTTACCTCCCATGGGAGTATATCCTCTGAGATATTTCTGACACATTGTCACTAAAATAAAGTACCTCTATTTTTAGTAACTCTGAGTATTGTGATTCTATGATTTAGTGCTATATGATATAAGTGGTATAGTACTAGCATGTCTCCTAGTTCAGCTGAAGCTGCTCTGCTATAGCTACCTCTATAAGCCTAAGCTGCTAGAACACTACTAATTTACTAATAAGGGATAACTGGACCTGGCACAAGGTGTATGTATCATCAGGTACCCACTATAAGCCAGACCAGCCTCCTACAATACCCTACTCCACTCTGACAGATTACCACCCATCAAATTGAGAGATCTCCACCGGTCCATTGGGGAGCTCTGTGCCTTGAGAGGAGCCTCCTCCACTGTCACCCCGTTCCAAATCACTGTACATTTGCTGGGCAGCCACCTTAGTTCAGGTGGCTGATCAGCAAACATTTTTTAATACAAACTTTCACAGCAGGAATTAGAATGTGAACAAAAAACTAATGACCCTGACTCCTTGGGAGTGTTCTCCCACTGTGTGGGGGTAATTTTTTCTTATTTTGGATTGCCGGTTTTCTCTTGGTCTTCCACAAGAGGAGAAACATCAAAACATAAAAACATTTCCCCTAAATTAGCTGTAGGGGGCATATTTACAAGAAAGTGGCGTATCATAGATGATGCGCCACTTTTCGTGTGCCACATTGCGCGCCCTAGCAACACCATGTTTGCACTGTATTTGCAATATGGTGCACCATGTCACACGTTAGGCCAATAGCTTCAAAAGTATTGATGCTATTGTGGTGCTTTGGTGGATTAGCTCCAAAAAGTATCGCGCTAATCCATCAAAGTGAAGGGAGGCCCATTGAATACAATGGAAGCATCACTTTAAAGCCTGCCTAAGGCAGGTGTTAAAAATGACTCTAAAAATGGCACAGTTGGCCTCCTAATGGGGGAATGCCACCTTGCATACATTATTCCTGGCACAGGCATAATGTGGCACAAAGAATTACAAAGTGGCGCAATGCTTGCTTTGCGCCACTTTGTAAATATGATGAGACAAAAATGCCTTCTTAACGCCACATTAGCGTAAAAAAATAAAATACCCTAATGTAGTGCAAGGAGGTGCAAGGGGCTTGTAAATAAGCCCCTTAGTTTGATGGCCTAAAATCCATAGGGCCATTAGTTTATGGTTTCCAATGCAAGGAAGCAAGGGCTCCACCAGCAGTAACATGATGGTTCCCCTGACTCCAAATAGAACAGACAGGTTACTCTGCCTCCTTGCCTTTTCTGCACAACTCTAAATAACCCTATAGGTTTGCATGCTTGTATTGAGGCCCCTGTATTTTTTTGATGGAGCTGGGCATTTGGGGAATAATGACACATTGAAAAAACATGTGCACATGCTTTGCATACAAACAAATCTATTTTTGGGTCTCAGTCATCCTACGCTCTGCTTAGCTGGTGGGAAAAGGTGCAGTAAATGACATTGTTAGAAATTTGTGTAAAATTTGACTGGATAATTTCTTTCTTCAGCCTTTCACTTAGGGGTCCATTTGTAGTTAAGACAAGCGTCCATTTTTTCTGGGTCTCAAAAGTTTGGTGATACCAGGAATTTAAATGTATTATTAGTTTGGCTTGTCTGTAAGTGCAAAGCAAGAAGTACTGCAGGTGGCCAATTCAGTAGGAAATCCAGCTGAAATGACAGTTTGAGAGTTGTCCATTTGTGAATTATTAGACCTTTGGACCATAGCGAATTATAGTAAAACAATGTATTTTCAATTTCTTCATACTAAAGGAATCTGTTATTGAATCCCTGGGTGATATGGCTAATTGTATGGTGAATAGTTAGTTTTCTTCTGTCTCTAGAATAGCAAGGACCTTTGACCCTGCTTCTGCAGGCAGCTCGCTCCCCGCTCCGCCATCCGCGCCACCTCCTCACCGTCTCTGTTTGCCTGAATTTCCTGCTTTCCCTGTCGCTGCGTCCCCTGTGGCCCCTCCCGCCTCCTCCCTTCTCCTCACCATCCTGTTTGCCCGAATTTCCTGTTTTCCCCGCCGCTGCGTCCCCTGCGGACCCTCCCGCCTCCCCCTTCTCCTCACCGTCCTGTTTGCCAGAATTTCCTGCTTTCCACACCGCTGTGGCCCCTGCGGCCCCTGCGGCCCCTGCGGCCCCTCCCGCCTCCCCCCTTCTCCTCACCGTCCTGTTTGCCTGATTTTCCCGCCGCTGCGCCCCCTGCGGCCCCACCCCCCAGCCCTCTCATTCGCCAAGCCCTCCCTCCTCCCAGCTGCCACTCCCACCCTCCCCTCCTCTTATGGCAGCCGCGGCGCGGTAACAGGGAGCAACCTTTGACCCTGCTTCTGCAGGCAGGTCGCTCCCCGCTCTGCCATCCACGCCACCTCCTCACCATCTCTGTTTGCCTGAATATCCTGCTTTCCCCGCCACTGTGTCCCCTGCGGCCCCTCCCGCCTCCCCCTTCTCCTCACCGTCCTGTTTGCCTAAATTTCCTGCTTTCCCCGCCGCTGCGTCCCCTGCGGCCCCTCCTGCCTCCCTCCTTCTCCTCACCGTCTCTGTTTGCCTGAATTTCCTGCTTTCCCCGCTGGTGCGTCCCCTGTGGCCCCTCCCGCCTCCCCCCTTCTCCTCACTGTCCTGTTTGCCCGAATTTCCTGCTTTCCCCACCGCTGCGTCCCCTACGGCCCCTCCCGCCTCCCCCTTCTCCTCACCATCCTCTTTGCCTGATTTTCCCGCCGCTGCGCCCCCTGCGGACCCACCCACCAGCCCTCTCATTCGCTAAGCCCTCCCTCCTCCCAGCTGCCACTCCCACCCTCCCCTCCTGTTATGGCAGCTGCGGTGCGGCCGCGCCAAAGGCAAGCTGAAGGCGCACCAAAGGCAAGCCTGTCTGTGCCCATCCATGCCCAGACCGTGCCCAGCGCCAGTCCCCCTGGCCCTCTCAGACACACCTACTCCCCCCTCACCCTCAACTCTCTCAACCCAGGCCCCTGCCCCACATGCACCCCATCTAGCCCCACACACACTCATGGCCCCTTCACCTGCCACACCTGTCACTTCTCCTGCTCCTCATCCCTCACACCACACACCAACCATAGCGACCCCACCTTCAACAAACACAACACCCCCAACACAAGACTCACACACCCTGCCCCCACCAACCAACCCCGCAGCACACCTGCCCACAACCAGAACACACCCCGCAACAACACCCTCACGCACCACACCAACCCCACAACCACCTCAACTGCCTGCTCCTCAACATCCGCTCCCTTCACAAACATGCCATAGAACTCTGGGACCTCATCACATCACACACACCTGACATCGCCTTCCTCACGGAAACCTGGACCAACCCCTACTCAAAACCCGACATAGCCATAGCCACCCCCAAGGGATACAAACTCTAACACAAAGACAGCCTCAATAGGCAAGGCGGTGGCATCGCCATCCTACACAGAGACACCATCAAAGTCACCACCAGCTCCCAAAACACTATCGACAACACTGAACACATGCACTTAATCATCCACATTAACAACAACTCCACCCTCAGAGGTACACTAATCTACACACCACCCGGACCACGCCCCGCCTTCTGCAACACCATCGCCGACAGCATCAGCTCGCACGCCCTCACCTCCACAGACTACATCATCCTCGGTGATTTCAACTTTCACTTAGAAAACCCACAAGACCACAACACTACCTCCCTCATAGACAACCCCACCAACCTCGGACTCAAACAACTGGTCACCGCACCCACCCACTCAGCAGGACACACGCTCGACGCAATTTTCACCGCAAGCCAACACATAGCCTACACCCACACCACTGAACTCCTCTGGACTGACCACCACTGTGTCCACTTCTCCTTCACCAAACCCCCCACACACTACCATCAACACACCACACCCTCCCGCATGTGGGACAAGCTCCCCACAGAACGACTAAACTCCCAACTGGCCCATACCCCCCCACGCCAACGACCCCAACACAGGAGCACACAACCTCTCCAAATGGATCACTACCTGCGCAGACACACTAGCCCCCCTCAGAAAACACATCGCCACCCGCAACATCAAGAACGCCCCATGGTTCACCCCTGAACTCCAAGGCTCCAAGCGCAAATGCCGCCAAGCTGAGAAAATATGGCGACTAGAACCTTCCACAACCAACTTCTCCACCCTCAAAACCACAATTTGCACCCATCACCAACTCATACGCACCACCAAAAGAGATCACTACAAGACACGCCTTGACAACAACTCTCAAAACAGCAAAGAACTCTTCACCATCATCAATGAACTTGCCAAACCCAAAGCCAGCAACATAGACCCCACACACACACACAGCCACTATGTGACGCCCTTTCCAACCACTTCCACCACAAAATCCTGGACATCCACAACAGCTTCATACCACACACACCCACCACACACACCCCTCACTCACCAACCCAACCCCCACTCATGACCCCCACCACACTCTCCACACACGAAGAAACCGAAAAAACCATGAACTCCATCCACTCCGGTTCCCCCTCCGACCCCTGCCTACACTGCATCTACAACAAAGCTAATCCAACCATCGCCCCCATACTCTACAACATAATCAACTCCTCTTTCGACTCCGCCACCTACCCAGACCCCTTGTAGCACGCGGAAATCACCGCTCTCCTAAAAAAAACAAGCCGACCCGGAGATCCTCTCCAACTACCCCCTCATCTCCCTCCTCCCTTTCCCCGCCAAGGTTGCAGAGAAATTAGTCAACACCCGCCTATCCCACTTCGTCGAAGCAAACAACACTCTTGACCCCTCACAATCCGGGTTCTGCAAAAACCACAGCACGGAAACCACCCTCATCGCATGCACTGACGACATCAGGACCAAAGTCGACAAAGGCGAGACCGTCGCACTCATCCTCCTATACCTCTCCGCAGCCTTTGACACCGTCTGCCAACACACACTCCGCACACGCCTCCACAACATAGGAGTTCGCCACAAATCCTTAGCCTGGCTCACCTCCTTCCTCACTGACCGGACCCAGAGAGTCCGCCTTCCGCCCTTCCACTCCAACACCACCAAGATCACCTGCGGAGTCCCCCATGGGTCCTCCCTCAGTCCCACACTCTTCAACATCTACATGATCACCCTAGCCAACATCCTCCGAGCACACTGCATCACTATCCTCTCCTATGCAGATGACACCCAACTCATCCTCTCCCTCACCCGCAACCCCACCACCGCCAAAACCAACCTACACGCCGCTCTCCTCAACACCGCCAACTGGATGACCACTAACCACCTCAAGCTCAACTCAAACAAAACCGAGATCATCATCTTCAGCCCCAACAAAACCACATGGGATGACTCTTGGTGGCCCACTGCTTTAGGCCCCACACCCACCCCCGCAAACCACGCACGCAACCTCGGCATCATCCTTGACCCCTCCCTCTCCATGACACAGCAAATCAATGATCTAACCTCCTCCTGCTTCCACACACTCTGCACTCTAAAAAAATCCTTCAAATGGATTCCCCCAGAAACCAGAAAGACAGTCACCCACGCACTCATCAGCTGCAGAGAATCACATTCAAGATCCTCATCCACGCACACAAATTCCTCCACAACACCGGCCCTTCCTACCTCAACGAAAGAGTTAACTTCCACACACCCACACGCAACCTCCGATCAGCCGACCTCACCCTATCCACAGTACCCCGCATCCAACGCACCACCACAGGAGGCAGATCTTTCTCCTACCTCACCCCCAAAACCTGGAACTCCCTCCCCACCGACCTTCGCAAAACCAAAGACCTCCTGGTCTTCAGAAAGAACCTCAAGACATGGTTGTTCGATCAGTGACCCTCCCTGCCCCCTCCCGATTTCCCCTCCCCCCAGCGCCTTGAGACCCTCACGGGTGAGTAGCGCGATCTACAGATTTTTTGATTGATTGATTAAGCTACATTCCCCGGAATGGTCGCAGACATATGACAATTCAGTCTACCATGTTTGGTGCAGGGGGATATCTTTGATGAAGCTAAATCCCTGAATCTGTTCCTCTAGACCGTTGATTTTGCAGGACACCGGTCATATTTAGTTTACCATTAGGTTTAGGTTCTCAAATACACTAAATTAAGCACAAAATTGCAGATTTCACAAGATAAAAGTATACAACAATGCAGTTTGAAGCACCACTTCATCAGGGTTAAGAACGTTTACAACACAGTCATTTTCATGGAGTACCATTGCCAAGCAGCCTTTACCATGCAATGCCTTTATCATGCACTGCCTTTACCATGCAATTCTTTACCACGCATATGCCAAGCATGCTATTTCAACAAACCAAAATGTCAGTATATATCAAGTAAGTGAAAAGTCATATATATATATATATATAGTATGTGTGTTCACTGTATATATATATATATATATATACATATATATATATATATATATATATATATATATATATATATGTGTGTGTTCACTGAATAAAACCAAAGCTTACAGGGACTTTATAGTTAGTTTCTGAACTTACGTGTACAAAACCAGAGAAAACCAGAGAAATTCAATTGTTATAGTTATTTCAAGTGACTATATCTAATGCCCTAAGGGAAATATAACTCGCGCCCCCACTATGCACAGTTTTTTCTTTTTCTTTAATTTGACTGCTGATGCTTCATTAATAATTTTAAAAATATTATAGAAGTTGTCATGAGTGCTGTAATGTGTGTGGTAATTAGAAGTACACGGCAAGGCTGTGGGTTATAGTTACCTTAGGGCACGAGGGACCTGTTCTCCTGAGGCCTGGCCGAAATATATTTTTCTTTTAGGGGAAGGAACTCCGTGGCCCCCCTCCTCAGGCCAATATTGGCCCTGGGGACCTCATCCCCTGGGGTGCAGCCTTAATATTATTTTTGGGGTGGAAGGGTGGCTGTGTGGCACCCCTCCCCAAGCTGATCTTGGCCCAAGGACCCCATCCCCCCGGGCACAGCCTATCTATTTATTTATTTTTTAGGCGGGGGAGCCACATTGACCCCTCCCCAGGGTCAATCTCAGCTCCAAGGAACCCATCTCCAGGGGCCTGCCATGTAACCTGGGTGCCCCCCAGAGCCCCTGTCACAATATTGGAAGCCACGGGGGAGCCTGAAGGCCCCTACGGTCCCAGCTGGCTCCCCTCCTCCTGCAGGAGCCAACATTGATGTCACAGAGAGGGAGATGCTAAAGCAGTTCCAGCTCTGTAAGAGCAATTGTTTCCTTGCTCTCCCTGCGTGCATCTCCGCGGGCAGGGAGACAGAGCAAACGTCTGACAGCTCTCCTTTGCTGCGAGTAAAGTGTTTACTGTGACTTGGTGGCAGCTGTCAAAGCTGCTGCCAATCCACAGCAAACAGCTAAGTCCCAGCACCACAGGACATAGCAGGAACCGGCCCTGGGGGGTGGTGGTCCCCAGGGCCATCTGTGGCTCCTCGAAGAGGGCTACACGGCCCCCCTCCAATGTAAATAGGTAAGGGGAGATGGTTGTCCCCGTGGTTTTCTTTTTTTAATGTATGTCCCAGGAAGTTAGTGGTCCCTGGGGCTGTGGGGGGGTGCGGCCCCCGCATACAATTACATGTTTGCCCTGGGGAGGTGGTGGTCCTCTGGGCTGCAGGGGGCAGTTTGGCCCCCATGCATACATCTACATGTTTGCCCTGGGAAGGTGGTGGTCCCATTCAGCCCCCATGCATACAATTAAATGCATGCCCTAGGAAGGTGGCAGTCCTTGGGGCTGCGGGGGGGGCACATGGCCCCCACATACAGTTACACAAATGCCCAGAGGATGGCAGTCCCTGAGGCTGTACAAAACCCAGGAGGGGGCCCCATGTGCTCCCCTCCTTATCTATCATGTGCCCCCGGGTCCTGGACCACCTGGGTGTTTTAAAAAGAAAGCACAGGAGTCCGTCCTTGTGTTTTTTTGCCACAAAGTTGTAAATTATGCAAATTTGCAGCAAATGTTTAAAAAAAAAAACTTTTTTGCCCTGGCGGGTTCCCCAAAACCACTGCTAAAGGATCAGGGTTTCTCTATCATGGCCCTTTTTTATATTATACTGAAGCCAAGTCCCAAGATGGGTGCCAACACTTTGAAGTGTTAGCGGCCAATCAGAGCTGATCACTTCCCTCCACAAGCTTGTCATTATTCACAAAGGCTTCACGACAAGAGGTATACAAATTTGGATTTCCTTACATTTCTCAAAAAACTACTGAACGGATTTACACCAAATAAGCAAAAGCGTAATCTTCATACGGAAAGCTATGACTATACCTCGCGCCCTCACCATGCACACTTTTTTAGGAACAAAATTTACAGCAAATATTACGTTGACATTATCAATGATATTATCAAAGATGTCATGAGTGCTGTAATTTGTGGGGTATTTAGCAGTGCATGTTGAGAGCACAAGCTATTTTACCTTAGGGCACAAGTTATAGTTACTTGAAGGAACTCTAACTATAACTGGTGATTTTCCATGGTTTTGTACATTTAAATTGTGAGTCTAACTATAACATCCCTGTAACCTTTGTTTTTTTAAGTGAACTTCTAGCTTGTTTTTTTAATTCTATTTCCTAACTATAACGTCCTCGAACCTTTGTTTTTTTTGGTGAACTTCTATGTTTTTCTTAACGTATAGTAATTTTTCTTGCTATACTTTAATCCAACCACTGCTGCACATGGCGAAAGGCTGTGCACATTCGTGGTCGGCCACGGCAGGCCCTGAGATCAACCCCCTATAAGCACCTAACATTTCACCATGCATGGCCTTCATCTGTGCACAGTGGCGGTTGCGTGCAAGAACTGGCCTGCAGCCAGACCCTGTGGCCAACCCCCCTAACCACCCAACCCCATGCTGTGCATAGACCTTTGGATGTGCAGCAGAAGTTGGCTGCAGCCTCTCTGGGGGTCAGAATATGTGTGTGAGAGGGTGTGTATGGGGGTGAGAGTGGCTGTGGGAGTGTCTGTCTGGGTTTAGGAGTGTGTACATCAGTGTTTCAGTAGATGTGTCAGTGTGCGTGGGGGTCTGTGAATGGGTGCATGAGGCTGTCAGTGGGTCTGCGAGTGGGTGTGTGAGAGTCTGAGTGGGTCTGTGAGTGGATGCGTAAGGGTCTGTGTGCATGTGTGAATGGGGAGAAAAAGAAGGAAGGAGACAGAGAGTTTTTTTTAGGTTTTGATGTATGATCTACTTAAAATGAAATATTTCTGTACAATTTAAAATAATGAAATGAATTTGTCATTTTTGCAAATTAAAATAATAAAAAAAAATTAAAAAAGGGAAGCAAGCCCGGCTGGACTCTAACCCTGAGTGCTCAGTGTGAAGGTCTGCTATCGGATATTTTGTAAACATTTTTTTTTGCCGATTAAGGGCTCTCTGGACCACGAGGGAGCCCTTAATGGCTCCCCTGTGGTCCCTCCATATTTTTTATTTTACAAAAATGCCCTTATGGGCTATTTGGCACTGCAGGAGAAAGCCTTAAGGCTTATCTCATGGTGCCATTGCTTCAGCAAGCATGGAGCTTCTTTAACAGCAGCTCTGTGCTTCCTGAAGCATTTCATCTCTTTCCCCTGCACATGTGCAGGAGACAGAGAATAAGGCTTCAGTTTTTGACAGCAGGACCTGTTTGACAGTTCCCACTGATGAAAACCAAAGTGTTTGCTGTGGCTTGGCTGCAGCTGTAGAGCTGCAGCCAAGCCACACCAAACAGCTATGTCCCGGGGGTTGGCACCCCGGGAAATAGCAGAAGCCGGCACTGGGGGATGGGGGTTGCCAGGGCCATCAGAGGCTCCTCGAGGGGACCTCGTGGCCCCCCCCTAACATATGCATTTGCCCTGGGGAGGTGGTGATCCCCAGGGTAGCGGGAGAGAATGTGCCCCCGCATATTTAATCATAGCCCTGGGGAGGTGGTGGTCCCCTGGGGCAGCGGGGGGCACAAAGTCCCCCTGCAAATCAATTACATTTCGCCCAGGGAGGTGGTGGTCCCTGGGGCAGCATGAGTGGCACACGCCCCCCTATATTTAATCAAAGCCCTGAGGAGGAGGTCGTCCCCAGGGCAGCGGGAGGCACGTGGACCCCCACATATCAACTATAAGCCCCAGGGATGTGGCGGTCCCCGGGGTAGCGGGAGCGGGCCAGGAGACCCCCCAGTTTTTTTTTTAAATGAATGTTCCTTGGACTTGGCCCACCCAGGGGCTTCATAAAAACAAAGCACGGGAGCCCACTCTTAATTTTTTATTTTATGTTAACATGGCTCCATGGATCCACCATAACACCTTTAATTAAATCACAAAAAGATGCTTTTTAGTCATGGGGAGTCCCTTTGGAACCCCACCACCAGAGTTAAGGGGTTAGGGTGTATGTGCCTTGGACCTTTTTCTTTATTTTCTAATTTTTTAGGGGGACTCAGTTTCAGCTGAGTCCCAAGATGGCTGACAACACTTCAGTGGCTTTTGTTGATGAAGTGTTATCAGCCAATCAAATCTTTCACATCTCTATATATACAGATTTGGATTTTCTTTGACTTCTCTAAAACTGCTGAATGAAGTTTCAACCAAAACAAAAAAAGGACTCTTTCCGGACAAGGACCTACCTTTCTACCAAATTTGGTGTGATTTCACCCAGTAGTTTCAGCACTATCACTGTTCAAAATCCCTAAGGAGAACTGAATGGGAAAAACTTGTTTTGGGACCCCCCTTTTTCTCAGCCATCCCTGAATAGATCATCCCCAAATTTTCCAGACAGCAGCAGCTGACGTGACTGGCAATTCATTTGGAAAGTTTTGTGAAGATTCGTCAAGCGGTGCCAAAGATGTAGGCAAGTAAAAAAATGCTTATTATAGAAACTAGGTCCTAACTACACCCCGGGACTTGGCCCACCCAGGGGCTTCATAAAAACAAAGCACGGGAGCCCACGCTTCATTTTTTATTTTATGTTCACATGGCTCCATGGATCCACCATGACACCTTTCATTAAATCAAAAAAAGATGCTTTTTAGTCATGGGGAGTCCCTTTGGGACCCCACCACCAGAGTTAAGGGGTTAGGGTGTATGTGCCTTGGTCCGTTTTCTTTATTTTCTACTTTTTGGGGGGACTCAGTTTCAGCTGAGTCCCACAATGGCTGACAACACTTCAGTGGCTTTTGTTGATGAAGTGTTATCAGCCAATCAAATCTTTCACGTCTCTATATGTACACATTTGGATTTTCTTTGACTTCTCAAAAACTGCTGAATGAAGTTGCAACCAAAACAAAAAAACGACTCTTTCTGGACAAGGATTTACCTTTCTACCAAATTTGGTGTAATTTCACCCAGTAGTTTCAGCACTATCACTGTTCAAAATCCCTATGGAGAACTGAATGGGAAAAACTTGTTTTGGGACCACCCTTTTTCTCAGCCAACCCTGGATAGATCATCCAAAGATTTTCCAGACAGCAGCAGCTTACGTGACTAGCAATTCATTTGGAAAGTTTTGTGAAGATTCGTCAAGCGGTGCCAAAGATGTAGGCAAGTAAAAAAATGCTTATTTTAGAAACTAGGTCCTATCTACACCCCGGGACTTGGCCCACCCAGGGGCTTCATAAAAACAAAGCATGGGAGCCCACGCTTCATTTTTTATTTTATGTTAACATGGCTCCATGGATCCACCATGACACCTTTCATTAAATCAAAAAAAGATGCTTTTTAGTCATGGGAAGTCCCTATGGGACCCCACCACCAGAGTTAAGGGTTTAGGGTGTATGTGCCTTGGTCCTTTTTCTTTATTTTCTACTTTTTTGGGGGGACTCAGTTTCAGCTGAGTCCCACGATGGCTGACAACACTTCAGTGGCTTTTGTTGATGAAGTGTTATCAGCCAATCAAATCTTTCACGTCTCTATATATACACATTTGGATTTTCTTTGACTTCTCTGAAACTGCTGAATGAAGTTGCAACCAAAACAAAAAAAGGACTCTTTCTGGACAAGGACTTACCTTTCTACCAAATTTGGTGTAATTTCACCCAGTAGTTTCAGCACTATCACTGTTCAAAATCCCTAAGGAGAACTGAATGGGAAAAACTTGTTTTGGGACCCCCCTTTTTCTCAGCCATCCCTGGATAGATCATCCCCAAATTTTCCAGACAGCAGCAGCTGACGTGACTAGCAATTCATTTGGAAAGTTTTGTGAAGATTCGTCAAGCGGTGCCAAAGATGTAGGCAAGCAAAAAAATGCTTATTTTAGAAAATAGGTCCTAACTACACCCCGGGACTTGGCCCACCCAGGGGCTTCATAAAAACAAAGCACGGAAGCCCACGCTTCATTTTTTATTTTATGTTAACATGGCTCCATGGATCCACCATGACACCTTTCATTAAATCAAAAAAAGATGCTTTTTAGTCATGGGGAGTCCCTATGGGACCCCACCACCAGAGTTAAGGGGTTAGGGTGTATGTGCCTTGGTCCTTTTTCTTTATTTTCTACTTTTTGGGGGGGGACTCAGTTTCAGCTGAGTCCCAAGATGGCCGACAACACTTCAGTGGCTTTTGTTGATGAAGTGTTATCAGCCAATCAAATCTTTCACATCTAAATATATACACATTTGGATTTTCTTTGACTTCTCTAAAACTGCTGAATGAAGTTGCAACCAAAACAAAAAAGGACTCTTTCTGGACAAGGACCTACCTTTCTACCAAATTTGGTGTAATTCCACACAGTAGTTTCAGCACTATCACTGTTCAAAATCCCTATGGAGAGCTAAATGGGAAAAACTTGTTTTGGGACCCCCCTTTATCTCAGCCATCCCTGGATCGATCATCCCAAAATTTTCCAGACAGCAGCAGCTGACGTCACTGGCAATTCATTAGGAAAGATTTGTGAAGATTCATCAAGCGGTGCCAAAGATGTAGGCAAGTAAAAAAATGCTTATCACAGAAACTAGGTCCTAACTACACCTAGCTAGTGGCAAACACCACTAGGTAACATACATGTATCTATATATCAATCACCTAGTGGTGGTAGCTACTAGCTAGGTATAGTAGGACCTAGATTCTATGGACATTTTTTTTTGTTTTCTAATAACTTTAGTACCTTTGGGGAATATTCACAGAACAATCTAAAAAATACAACACTCACTCAGCATCTGTCTGGAAAGTTTCAGGGTGATCCATAAAGCGGGGGCTGAGAAAAAGAGGGTCCCAAAATGATTTTTCCCCAAGCATTTTTCCCCAGGAATTTTCAACAGGAATAGCGCCTGAACCACTGGACGGAATTACACCAAATTGGGCAGAAAGGTAGATCTTGGTCCAGAAAATGCCCTTTTTGTTATTTGGTTTAAATCAGAAGTGCCACACCTTTGTGATAAATGTAGGGGAGGAGGGTGCACAAGCAACAAGTTGCGCAGGTGGGCAGGCACTGGCAGCACAAGGAATGTGGAGGTCAGGGAAAAGGGGTGGAGGGGCAACAAACTACCTATGCAGGACAGGCAAATGAGGCTGTGGCAATAACAGACCATTGAGGGCAGAAGGGAGAGGCAGTGAGGAACAACCATACTTGCCTAAAGACCCGATTCAGGCAGGGGACTCCTGATGTTTTATTCTAAGCTGTCTTCTGACTAAAATCTCCTCTTTTTCAATGTAAGTCAATGGGGAAAATCTATTACTCAGGTTTTGTTTCATCTTCAGGTTTTGTTTCAAAATCTCCCTCTTACCAAGTTCAAAATATTGGCAAGTATGGTGCATAGAATAACTGAGGGCAGGATGAATGGGGTAGGGAGAATGACTCAGATAACAGAGGGCAAGAGGGAGATAGGCAAGGACATCAAACTGACCTTACAAGGCTATGTACACGGACAACAGGGAGCAGAGGGGAAAGAGGCAAGGCCAGCAAGGTGGGGCAAAATTAAATGATGGAGGGGGTGCTGCATGGCTCCCCTCATAGATCCAATGATGGGCCTGGGGCCGCCACCCCCAGGGCCAGCTCCTGCTACCTCACATGGTGCCCACCCTCGGGAGGAAGCTGTTTGCTTTTGCTTGGTGGGAGCTGTCAGCTTCCACGAAACAAAAGCAAACATAACTCAGCTTTCTCCATGTAGGAGCTGTCAAACTTGCAGAAAGCGGAGTTTTTATACGTTTCCCTGCACACATAACAAGTGCAGGGAAACACATGAAAAAAGTGCTTCCACAAGCAGGGAGGTGCAATTTCAAGCTCTGCTTGATGGAGCAATGCTGGCTCCGGCAGGACATGCGAAGTCATCTAGGACAGCAGGGGCCTTGAGGCTCCACCGAAGCCTGCCATTTTCTCTCTCTCTCTCTCTCTCTCTCTCTCTCTCTCTCTCTCTCTCTCTCTCTCTTCCATGCTATTATGGGATGGAAGAGAGAGAGAGAGAGAGCGAGAGAGAGAAATGGATATATATATATATATATATATATATATAGAGAGAGAGATTTCAAAGTCATAGCTATGTGTTGATACTGCAGGGGAATGAGTCACATGTGGCCTAGTGGTTAAGGTCTCAGACCACTACACCAATGGTTCAAGTCTAGGTGTGTTAGTGGTCATTTCCCTCCTTTAATTTCTTTTAAGCTTCAAATATTTTAGGTACATATTGAAATATGATCTCACTCTTTTTACTAGACAAATTAATTTTAGATCTCATTTAAGTATATCATTCATGAAAGACTTAAGAACCTCCCTCCCTCTACAGCTCCCACTATTTATGACTCGTAATCTCTTTCTCAGATTCTCCCTCTGTCTCTCAGTCTCTCACTTTCTCTCTCTCTCTCTCATTCTCTCTCTCTCATTCCCTCTCTTTTCCATTCCATAATGGGTGGATACAGGGGGTTGGCACCCAAAGGCCATGCTTGGCAAATGGTTGGGCAGTCACAGGGGGATGGCCACAGGATCTGGCTGCAGGCCAGGCACTAAGGCCAATCCCTGCCAGGTAAAACCAAAGACTGTGTATGGTGTGGGATTGGGTGGTTATATCGACTTCGCTGTCCAACTCCAATGGTTCGATTATTGTATGCTAATTAAAATAGCTATACATTAAAAAACTGTATGAATGCACTGAAAAAAACAAAGGTTACAGAAACATTATAGTTAGGAAATAGAATTTTAAATAACAGAGAAATTCACTTAAAAAAACAAAGGTTACGGAGATGCTATTGGTATGTTCTGAATTTACTCGCAAAAAACTTATAAATTCTGCGGTCATAGAAAGAGTTATTTCAAGTAACTATAACTTGCACCCTTAGGCATCTGTAACTTGCGCCATCGTCATGCACTGCTAATTACCCCAGATTTTACAGCACTCATGACAATTTCTATAATGTCATTTAAAATATCAATGAAACATTAGCAGTCAAATTATTGAACAGAAAACTGTGCATGGTAATGGTGCGAGTTATAATTAACTTAGGGCATAAGTTATAGATACTTGAAATACGTCTAACTATAACTGCTGACATTTAGGACCTAGTTTCCATTGGAAGAAGGTTTTTTTTTTGCAAATATCTTTGGCGCAGCTTCATAAAGTTTCATGACATTTTCAGGGCTAATACAACAGTTGGTTCAGCTGCTGTCTTGAAAGTTTTGGAGTGCTCCATCAAGAGACAGCTGAGAGAAAGGGGTGGTCCCTAATCATGTTTTCCCATTAATTTTTCCATACGGTCTTTAGACAAGCCTACAGCCCAAACCGCTGAAAGCAATTACATCAAATTTGGTAGGAAGCTAGATCTTGGTGGGCAGATTGTGCTTTTTGTGATTCTCTAGTTTTGGAGTTATTAAAGGGGATAAACATAGATATCAAAGGACGCAGATCCACCGTGGATCAACCCGAAGGTCGATCCGCGGATCCACACGCTAATGCAAGAATCTGATTGGCTGGCTACAATCAGACAGGAAAGTTTTGGTTGCCATTTTGTTGTATTGGGAAATGGTCCTCATGGCTGAAGTGTGGGCTGTAATTTTTATGAAGGGTCAGGATAGAGTGTCCCTGACCCCAAGTCCTTCATATACATGTGCCAGCAGAATAAATAATTGGTACAAATTGTCAGAAAACTATTTTGTTATTGTTTCCCAAAATATGCAGATCAAACCTCTGGGCTCAGCTTGGCCCCCATTTAAATCTGTGGGTGGATCTGTGGTTTTTATGGAGAAAAAAAAAATACATATTTATAACCCTCTTAAGGACCCAGACAAACACTCTCACAGACACTCTCACACCCAAACACTCTTACACCCACTCTCAGACCCAGATAGACATTCTTATACCCACTCTCACACCTAAGGCACACACTTTCACACTCACTGTCACACCCAGGTACACCCTCTCATTCTCACTCTCACACCCAGACAGACACTCTCACACCCACTCTCATATCTAGGTACACCCACAGTCACCCCTAGACAGGCACTCTCACACCCAAATAGACCCTCTCAAACCCACTCTCATACCCAGACAGACACTCTGACACTTACTCTCACACCCTCACGCACCACACCAACCCCACCCACCACAACCACCTCAACTGCCTGCTCCTCAACATCCGCTCCCTTCACAAACATGCCATAGAACTCTGGGACCTCATCACATCACACTCACCTGACATCGCCTTCCTCACGGAAACCTGGACCAACCCCTCCTCAAAACCCGACATAGCCATAGCCACCCCCAAGGGATACAAACTCCAACACAAAGGCCGCCTCAACAGACCAGGTGGTGGCATCGCCATCCTACACAGAGACACCATCAAAGTCACCACCAGCTCCCAAGACACTATCGACAACACTGAACACATGCACTTCCTCATCCACATTAACAATAACTCCACCCTCAGAGATACACTAATCTACACACCACCCGGACCACACCCCACCTTCTGCGACACCATCGCCGACAGCATCAGCTGGATACCCGTCATAATAAGTTTACCATTAGGTTTAGGTTCTCAAATACAATCAATTAAGCACAAAATAGCAGATTTCACAAGATAAAAGTATACAACAATGCAGTTTGAAGCACCACTTCATCAGGGTAAAGAACGTTTACAACACAGTCATTTTCATTGAGTACCATTGCCAAGCAGCCTTTACCATGCAATGCCTTTATCATGCACTGCCTTTACCATGCAATTCTTTACCACGCATATGCCAAGCATGCTATTTTAACAAACCAAAATGTCAGTATATGTCAAGTAAGTGAACAGTCATATATATATATATATATATATATATATATATATATGTATATATATATATATATATATATATTTTATATCTGTATGTGTATATATATATATATACGTAAATATATAATATATATATATATATATATATATATATATATATATGTTCACTGAATAAAACCAAAGCTTACAGGGACTTTATAGTTAGTTTCTGAATTTACGTGTACAAAACCAGAGAAAACCAGAGAAATTCAATTGTTATAGTTAGAGTTATTTCAAGTGACTATATCTCATGCCCTAAGGTAAATATAACTTGCGCCCCCACCATGCACAGTTTTTTCTTTTTCTTTAATTTGACTGCTAATGCTTCATTAATAATTTTAATAATATTATAGAAGTTGTCATGAGTGCTGTAATGTGTGTGGTAATTAGAAGTACACGGCAAGGCTGTGGGTTATAGTTACCTAAAGGCACGAGGGACCTGTTCTCCTGAGGCCTGGCCTAAATATATTTTTCTTTTAGGGGAAGGAAGTCTGTGGACCCCCTCCTCAGGCCAATATTGGCCCTGGGGACCTCATCCCCTGGGGTGCAGCCTAAATAATATTTTTGCCGTGGAAGGGTGGCTGTGTGGCACCCCTCCCCAAGCTGATCTCGGCCCAAGGACCCCATCCCCCGGGGCACAGCCTATCTATTTTTTTTTTTTTTAGGCGGTGGAGCCACATTGTCCCCTCCCCAGGGTCAATCTCAGCTGCAAGGAACCCATCTCCAGGGGCCTGCCATGTGACCTGGGTGCCCCCCAGAGCCCCTGTCACAATATTGGAAGCCACGGGGGAGCCTGAAGGCCCCTACGGTCCCAGCTGGCTCCCCTCCTCCTGCAGGAGCCAACATTGATGTCACAGAGAGGGAGATGCTAAAGCAGTTCCAGCTCTGTAAGAGCAATTGTGTCCTTGCTCTCCCTGCGTGCATCTCCGCGGGCAGGGAGACAGAGCAAACGTCTGACAGCTCTCCTTTGCTGCGAGTAAAGTGTTTACTGTGACTTGGTGGCAGCTGTCAAAGCTGCTGCCAATCCACAGCAAACAGCTATGTCCCAGCACCACAGGACATAGCAGGAACCGGCCCTGGGGGGTGGTGGTCCCCAGGGCCATCTGTGGCTCCTCGAAGAGGGCTACACGGCCCCCCTCCAATGTAAATAGGTAAGGGGAGATGGTTGTCCCCGTGGTTTTCTTTTTTTAATGTATGTCCCAGGAAGTTGGTGGTCCCTGGGGCTGTGGGGGGGTGCGGCCCCCGCATACAATTACATGTTTGCCCTGGGGAGGTGGTGGTCCTCTGGGCTGCAGGGGGCAGTTTGGCCCCCATGCATACATCTACATGTTTGCCCTGGGAAGGTGGTGGTCCCATTCAGCCCCCATGCATACAATTAAATGAATGCCCTAGGAAGGTGGCAGTCCTTGGGGCTGCGGGGGGGGCACATGGCCCCCACATACAGTTACACAAATTCCCAGAGGATGGCAGTCCCTGAGGCTGTACAAAACCAAGGAGGGGGCCCCATGTGCTCCCCTCCTTATCTATCATGTGCCCCCGGGTCCTGGACCACCTGGGTGTTTGAAAAAGAATGCACAGGAGTCCGTCCTTGTGTTTTTTTGCCACAAAGTTGTAAATTATGCGAATTTGCAGCAAATGTTTAAAAAAAAAAACTTTTTGCCCTGGCGGGTTCCCCAAACCCACTGCTAAAGGATCAAGGTTTCTCTATCATGGCCCTTTTTTGTATTATACTGAAGCCAAGTCCCAAGATGGGTGCCAACACTTTGAAGTGTTAGCGTCCAATCAGAGCTGATCACTTCCCTCCACAAGCTTGTCATTATTCACAAAGGCTTCACGACAAGAGATATACAAATTTGGATTTCCTTATATTTCTCAAAAACTACTGAATGGATTTACACCAAATAAGCAAAAGCGTAATCTTCATACAGAAAGCTATGACTATACCTCGCGCCCCCACCATGCACACTTTTTTAGGAACAAAATTTACAGCAAATATTACGTTGACATTATCAATGATATTATCAAAGATGTCATGAGTGCTGTAATTTTTGGGGTATTTAGCAGTGCATGTTGAGAGCACAAGCTATTTTACCTTGGGCACAAGTTATAGTTACTTGAAGGAACTCTAACTATAACTGGTGAATTTCCATGTTTTTTACATTTAAATTGTGAGTCTAACTATAACATCCCTGTAACCTTTGTTTTTTAAGTGAATTTCTAGCTTGTTTTTTTAATTCTATTTCCTAACTATAACGTCCTCGAACCTTTGTTTTTTATGGTGAATTTCTATGTTTTTCTAAACGTATAGTAATTTTTATTGCTATACTTTAATCCAACCACTGCTGCACATGGCGAAAGGCTGTGCACATTGGTGGTCGGCCACGGCAGGCCCTGAGATCAACGCCCTATAAGCACCTAACATTGCACCATGCATGGCCTTCGTCTGTGCACAGTGGCGGTTGCGTCCAAGAACTGGCCTGCAGCCAGACCCTGTGGCCAACCCCCCTAACCACCCAACCCCATGCTGTGCATAGACCTTTGGCTATGTGCAGCAGAAGTTGGCTGCAGCCTCTCTGGGGGTCAGAATATGTGTGTGAGAGGGAGTATATGGGGGTGAGAGTGGCTGTGGGAGTGTCTGTCTGGGTTTAGGAGTGTGTACATCAGTATTTCAGTAGATGTGTCAGTGTGCGTGGGGGTCTGTGAATGGGTGCATGAGACTGTCAGTGGGTCTGCGAGTGGGTGTGTGAGAGTCTGAGTGGGTCTGTGAGTGGGTGCGTAAGGGTCTGTGTGCATGTGTGAATGGGGAGAAAAAGAAGGAAGGAGAGAGAGAGTTTTTTTAGGTTTTGATGTATGATCTACATAAAATGAAATATTTCTGTACAATTTAAAATAATGAAATGAATTTGTCATTTTTGCAAATTAAATAATTTCAAATTTAAAAAAAGGGAAGCAAGCCAGGCTGGACTCTAACCCTGAGTGCTCAGTGTGAAGGTCTGCTATTGGATATTTTGTAAACATTTTTTTTTTGCCGATTAAGGGCTGTCTGGACCACGAGGGAGCCCTTAATGGTTCCCCTGTGGTCCCTCCATATTTTTTATTTTACAAAAATGCCCTTATGGGCTATTTGGCACTGCAGGAGAAAGCCTTAAGGCTTATCTCATGGTGCCATTGCTTCAGCAAGCATGGAGCTTCTTTAACAGCAGCTCCGTGCTTGCTGAAGCATTTCATCTCTTTCCCCTGCACATGTGCAGGAGACAGAGAAGAAGGCTTCAGTTTTTGACAGCAGGACCTGTTTAACAGTTCCCACTGATGAAAACCAAAGTGTTTGCTGTGGCTTGGCTGCAGCTGTAGAGCTGCAACCAAGCCACACCAAACAGCTATGTCCCGGGGGTTGTCACCCCGGGAAATAGCAGAAGCCAGCACTGGGGGATGGGGGTTGCCAGGGCCATCAGAGGCTCCTCGAGGGGACCTCGTGGCCCCCCTCTAACATATGCATTTGCCCTGGGGAGGTGGTGATCCCCAGAGTAGCGGGAGAGAATGTGCCCCAGCATATTTAATCATAGCCCTGGGGAGGTGGTGGTCCCCTGGGGCAGCGGGGGGCACACAGTCCCCCTGCAAATCAATTACATTTCGCCCAGGGAGGTGGTGGTCCCTGGGGCAGCATGAGTGGCACACGCCCCCCTATATTTAATCAAAGCCCTGAGGAGGAGGTCGTCCCAAGGGCAGTGGGAGGCACGCGGACCCCCACATATCAACTATAAGCCCCAGGGATGTGGCGGTCCCTGGGGTAGCGGGAGCGGGCCAGGAGACCCCACAATTTTTTTTAAATGAATGCCCCCGGGACTTGGCCCACCCAGGGGCTTCATAAAAACAAAGCACGGGAGCCCACGCTTCATTTTTTATTTTATGTTAACATGGCTCCATGGATCCACCATAACACCTTTAATTAAATCACAAAAAGATGCTTTTTAGTCATGGGGAGTCCCTTTGGGACCCCACCACCAGAGTTAAGGGGTTAGGGTGTATGTGCCTTGGTCTTTTTTCTTTATTTTCTACTTTTTGGGGGGGACTCAGCTTCAGCTGAGTCCCAAGATGGCTGACAACACTTCAGTGGCTATTGTTGATGAAGTGTTATCAGCCAATCAAATCTTTCACATCTCTATATATACACATTTGGATTTTCTTTGACTTCTCTAAATCTGCTGAATGAAGTTGCAACCAAAACTAAAAAAGGACTCTTTCTGGGCAAGGACCTACCTTTCTACCAAATTTGGTGTAATTTCACTCAGTAGTTTCAGCACTATCACTGTTCAAAATCCCTAAGGAGAACTGAATGGGAAAAACTTGTTTTGGGACCCCCCTTTTTCTCAGCCATCGCTGGATAGATCATCCCCAAATTTTCCAGACAGCAGCAGCTGACGTGACTGGCAATTCATTTGGAAAGTTTTGTGAGGATTCGTCAAGCGGTGCCAAAGATGTAGGCAAGTAAAAAAATGCTTATTATAGAAACTAGGTCCTAACTGCACCCCGGGACTTGGCCCACCCAGGGGCTTCATAGAAACAAAGCACGGGAGCCCACCCTTCATTTTTTATTTTATGTTCACATGGCTCCATGGATCCACCATGACACCTTTCATTAAATCAAAAAAAGATGCTTTTTAGTCATGGGGAGTCCCTTTGGGACCCCCCCACCAGAGTTAAGGGGTTAGGGTGTATGTGCCTTGGTCCTTTTTCTTTATTTTCTACTTTTTTGGGGGTACTCAGTTTCAGCTGATATCCCACGATGGCTGACAACACTTCAGTGGCTTTTGTTGATGAAGTGTTATCAGCCAATCAAATCTTTCACGTCTCTATATATACACATTTGGATTTTCTTTGACTTCTCTAAAACTGCTGAATGAAGTTGCAACCAAAACAAAAAAAGGACTCTTTCTGGACAAGGACTTACCTTTCTACCAAATTTGGTGTAATTTCACCCAGTAGTTTCAGCACTATCTCTGTTCAAAATCCCTATGGAGAACTGAATGGGAAAAACTTGTTTTGGGACCCCCCTTTTTCTCAGCCATCCCTGGATAGATCATCCCCAAATTTTCCAGACAACAGCAGCTGACGTGACTAGCAATTCATTTGGAAAGTTTTGTGAAGATTCGTCAAGCGGTGTCAAAGATGTAGGCAAGTAAAAAAATGCTTATTTTAGAAACTAGGTCCTAACTACACCCCGGGACTTGGCCCACGCAGGGGCTTCATAAAAACAAAGCACGGGAGCCCACGCTTCATTTTTTATTTTATGTTAACATGGCTCATGGATCCACCATGACACCTTTCATTAAATCAAAAAAAGATGCTTTTTAGTCATGGGGAGTCCCTATGGGACCCCACCACTAGAGTTAAGGGGTTAGGGTGTATGTGCCTTGGTCCTTTTTCTTTATTTTCTACTTTTTTGGGGGACTCAGTTTCAGCTGAGTCCCAAGATGGCCGACAACACTTCAGTGGCTTTTGTTGAAGAAGTGTTATCAGCCAATCACATCTTTCACGTCTCTATATAGACACATTTGGATTTTCTTTGACTTCTCTAAAACTGCTGAATGAAGTTGCAACCAAAACAAAAAAAGGACTCTTTCTGGACAAGGACCTACCTTTCTACCACATTTGGTGTAATTCCACCCAGTAGTTTCAGCACTATCACTGTTCAAAATCCCTATGGAGAACTGAATGGGAAAAACTTCTTTTGGGACCCCCCTTTTTCTCAGCCATTCCTGGATAGATCATCCCAAAATTTTCCAGACAGCAGCAGCTGACGTAACTGGCAATTCATTTGGAAAGTTTTGTGAAGATTCGTCAAGCGGTGCCAAAGATGTAGGCAAGTAAAAATATGCTTATTATAGAAACTAGGTCCTAACTACACCTAGTTAGTGGCAAACACCACTAGGTAACATACATATATCTATATATCAATCACCTAGTGGTGGTAGCTACTAGCTAGTTATAGTTAGGACCTAGATTCTATGGATTTTTTTCTTTTTTTTTGCTAATAACTTTAGTGCCATTTGATGAATATTCACAGAACAATCTAAAAAATACAACACTCAGTCAGCATCTGTCTGGAAAGTTTCAGGGTGATCCATCAAGCGGGGGCTGAGGAAAAGAGGGTCCCAGAATGATTTTTTCCCAAGCATTTTTCCCTAGGAATTTTCAACAGGAATAGCGCCTGAACCACTGGACGGAATTACACCAAATTGGGCAGAAAGGTAGATCTTGGTCCAGAAAATGCCCTTTTTGTTATTTGGTTTAAATCAGACGTGCACACCTTTGTGATAAATGTAGGGGAGGAGGGTGCACAAGCAACAAGTTGCGCAGGTGGGCAGGCACTGGCAGCACAAGGGATGTGGAGGTCAGGGAAAAGGGGTGGCGGGGCAACAAACTACCCATGCAGGACAGGCAAGAGAGGCTGTGGCAATATAACAGACCATTGAGGGCAGAAGGGAGAGGCAGTGAGGAACAACCATACTTGCCTAAAGACCCGATGCAGGCAGGGGACTCCTGATGTTTTATTCTAAGCTGTCTTCTGACTAAAATCTCCTCTTTTTCAATGTAAGTCAATGGGGAAAATCTATAACCTCAGGTTTTGTTTCATCCTCAGGTTTTGTTTCAAAATCTCCCTCTTACCAAGTTAAAAATATTGGCAAGTATAGTGCATAGAATAACTGAGGGCAGGATGAATGGGGTAGGGAGAATGACTCAGATAACAGAGGGCAAGAGGGAGATAGGCAAGGACATCACACTGACCTTACAAGGCTATGTACACGGACAACAGGGAGCAGAGGGGAAAGAGGCAAGGCCAGCAAGGTGGGGCAAAATTAAATGATGGAGGGGGTGCTGCATGGCTCCCCTCATGGATCCAATGATGGGCCTGGGGCCGCCACCCCAGGGCCAGCTCCTGCTACCTCACATGGTGCCCACCCTCGGGAGGAAGCTGTTTGCTTTTGCTTGGTGGGAGCCAAACAAAAGCAAACATAACTCAGCTTTCTCCATGCAGGAGCTGTCAAACTAGCAGAAAGGGGAGTTTTTATACGTTTCCCTGCACACATAACAAGTGCAGGGAAACACATGAAAAAACTGCTTCCACAAGCAGGGAGGTGCTATTTCAAGCTCTGCTTGATGGAGCAATGCTGGCTCCTGCAGGATATGGGAAGTCACCTAGGACAGCAGGGGCTTTGAGGCTCCACTGAAGCCTGTCATTTTCTCTCTCTCTCTCTCTCTTCCATTCTATTATGGGATGGAAGAGAGAGAAAGAGAGCGAGAGAGAGAGAGAGAGAGAGAAATGGAGATATATATATATAGAGCGAGAGACAGATTTCAAAGTCATAGCTATGTGTTGATACTGCAGGGGAATGAGTCACATGTGGCCTAGTGGTTAAGGTCTCAGACCACTACACCAGTGGTTCAAGTCTAGATGTGTTAGTGGCCATTTCCCTCCTTTAATTTCTTTTAAGCTTCAAATATTTTAGGTACATATTGAAATATGATCTCACTCTTTTTACTTGACAAATTAATTTTAGATCTCATTTAAGTATATCATTCATGAAAGACTTAAGAACCTCCCTCCCTCAACAGCTCCCACTCTTTCTGACTCGTAATCTCTTTCTCAGATTCTCCTTCTGTCTCTCAATCTCTCACTTTCTCTCTCTCTCTCTCTCTCTCTCATTCTCTCTCTCTCATTCCCTCTCTTTTCCATCCCATAATGGGTGGATACAGGGGGTTGGCACCCAAAGGCCATGCTTGGCAAATGGTTGGGCAGTCACAGGGGGATGGCCACAGGATCTGGCTGCAGGCCAGGCACTAAAGCCAATCCCTGCCAGGTAAAACCAAAGACTGTGTATGGTGTGGGATTGGGTGGTTATATCGACTTCGCTGTCCAACTCCAATGGTTCGATTATTGTATACTAAGTAAAATAGCTATACATTAAAAAACTGTATGAATGCACTGAAAAAAACAAAGGTTACAGGAACATTATAGTTAGGAAATAGAATTTTAAATAACAAAGAAATTCACTTAAAAAAACAAAGGTTACGGAGATGCTATTGGTAGGTTCTGAATTTACTCGCAAAAAACATATAAATTCCGCGGTCATAGAAAGAGTTATTTCAAGTAACTATAACTTGCACCCTTAGGCATCTGTAACTTGCGCCATCGTCATGCACTGCTAATTACCCCAGATTTTACAGCACTCATGACAATTTCTATAATGTCATTTAAAATATCAATGAAACATTAGCAGTCAAATTATTGAACAGAAAACTGTGCATGGTAATGGTGCGAGTTATAATTAACTTAGGGCATAAGTTATAGATACTTGAAATACGTCTAACTATAACTGCTGACATTTAGGACCTAGTTTCCATTGGAAGAAGGTTTTTTCTTTGCAAATATCTTTGGCGCAGCTTCATAAAGTTTCATGACATTTTCAGGGCTAATACAACAGTTGGTTCAGCTGCTGTCTTGAAAGTTTTGGAGTGCTCCGTCAAGAGACAGCTGAGAGAAAGGGGTGGTCCCTAATCATGTTTTCCCATTAATTTTTCCATACGGTCTTTAGACAAGCCTACAGCCCAAACCGCTGAAAGCAATTACATCAAATTTGGTAGGAAGCTAGATCATGGTGGGCAGATTGTGCTTTTTGTGATTCTCTAGTTTTGGAGTTATTAAAGGGGATAAACATAGATATCAAGGGACGCAGATCCACCGTGGATCAACCCGAAGGTCGATCCGCGGATCCACACGCTAATGCAAGAATCTGATTGGCTGGCTACAATCAGACAGGAAAGTTTTGGTTGCCATTTTGTTGTATTGGGAAATGGTCCTCATGGCTGAAGTGTGGGCTGTAATTTTTATGAAGGGTCAGGATAGAGTGTCCCTGACCCCAAGCCCTTCACATACATGTGCCAGCAGAATAAATAATTGGCACAAATTGTCAGAAAACTATTTTGTTATTGTTTCCCAAAATATGCAGATCAAACCTCTGGGCTCAGCTTGGCCCCCATTTAAATCTGTGGGTGGATCTGTGGTTTTTACGGAAAAAAATAAAATACATATTTATAACCCTCTTAAGGACCCAGACAAACACTCTCACAGACACTCTCACACCCAAACACTCTTACACCCACTCTCAGACCCAGATAGACATTCTTATACCCACTCTCACACCTAAGGCACACACTTTCACACTCACTGTCACACCCAGGTACACCCTCTCATTCTCACTCTCACACCCAGACAGACACTCTCACACCCACTCTCATATCTAGGTACACCCACAGTCACCTCTAGACAGGCACTCTCACACCCAAATAGACCCTCTCAAACCCACTCTCATACCCAGACAGACACTCTGACACTTACTCTCACACCCTCACGCACCACACCAACCCCACCCACCACAACCACCTCAACTGCCTGCTCCTCAATATCCGCTCCCTTCACAAGCATGCCATAGAACTCTGGGACCTCATCACATCACACTCACCTGACATCGCCTTCCTCACGGAAACCTGGGCCAACCCCTCCTCAAAACCCGACATAGCCATAGCCACCCCCAAGGGATACAAACTCCAACACAAAGACCGCCTCAACAGACCAGGCGGTGGCATCGCCATCCTACACAGAGACACCATCAAAGTCACCACCAGCTCCCAAGACACTATCGACAACACTGAACACATGCACTTCCTCATCCACATTAACAATAACTCCACCCTCAGAGGTACACTAATCTACACACCACCCGGACCACACCCCACCTTCTGCGACACCATCGCCGACAGCATCAGCTGGATACCCGTCATAATAAGTTTACCATTAGGTTTAGGTTCTCAAATACACTCAATTAGGCACAAAATAGCAGATTTTACAAGATAAAAGTATACAACAATGCAGTTTGAAGCACCACTTCATCAGGGTAAAGAACGTTTACAACACAGTCATTTTCATTGAGTACCATTGCCAAGCAGCCTTTACCATGTAATGCCTTTATCATGCATTGCCTTTACAATGCAATTCTTTACCACGCATATGCCAAGCATGCTATTTCAACAAACCAAAATGTCAGTATATGTCAAGTAAGTGAACAGTCATATCTATATATATATATATATATATATATATATGTATATATATATATATATATATATATTATATCTGTATGCATATATATATATATATATACGTACATATATATATATATATATATATATATATATATATATATATATATATATATATATGTTCACTGAATAAAACCAAAGCTTACAGGGACTTTATAGTTAGTTTCTGAATTTACGTGTACAAAACCAGAGAAAACCAGAGAAATTCAATTGTTATAGTTAGAGTTATTTCAAGTGACTATATCTCATGCCCTAAGGTAAATATAACTTGCGCCCCCACCATGCACAGTTTTTTCTTTTTCTTTAATTTGACTGCTAATGCTTCATTAATAATTTTAATAATATTATAGAAGTCGTCATGAGTGCTGTAATGTGTGTGGTAATTAGAAGTACACAGCAAGGCTGTGGGTTATAGTTACCTTAGGGCACGAGGGACCTGTTCTCCTGAGGCCTGGCCTAAATATATTTTTCTTTTAGGGGAAGGAAGTCCGTGGACCCCCTCCTCAGGCCAATATTGGCCCTGGGGACCTCATCCCCTGGGGTGCAGCCTAAATATTATTTTTGGCGTGGAAGGGTGGTTGTGTGGCACCCCTCCCCAAGCTGATCTCGGCCCAAGGACCCCATCCCCCGGGGCACAGCCTATCTATTTTTTTTTTTTAGGCGGGGGAGCCACATTGACCCCTCCCCAGGGTCAATCTCAGCTGCAAGGAACCCATCTCCAGGGGCCTGCCATGTGACCTGCGTGCCCCTCAGAGCCCCTGTCACAATATTGGAAACTAAAGGGGAGCCTGAAGGCCCCTACGGTCCCAGCTGGCTCCCCTCCTCCTGCAGGAGCCAACATTGATGTCACAGAGAGGGAGATGCTAAAGCAGTTACAGCTCTGTAAGAGCAATTGTTTCCTTGCTCTCCCTGCGTGCATCTCCGTGGGCAGGGAGACAGAGCAAACGTCTGACAGCTCCCCTTTGCTGCGAGTAAAGTGTTTACTGTGACTTGGTACCAGCTGTCAAAGTTGATGCCAATCCACAGCAAACAGCTATGTCCCAGCACCACAGGACATAGCAGGAACCGGCCCTGGGGGATGGTGGTCCCCAGGGCCATCTGTGGCTCCTCGAAGAGGGCTACACGGCCCCCTCCAATGTAAATAGGTAAGGGGAGATGGTGGTCCCCGTGGTTTTCTTTTTTTAATGTATGTCCCAGGAAGTTGGTGGTCCCTGGCGCTGCGGGGGTGCGGCCCCCGCATACAATTACATGTTTGCCCTGGGGAGGTGGTGGTCCTCTGGGCTGCAGGGGGCAGTTTGGCCCCCATGCATACATCTACATGTTTGCCCTGGGAAGGTGGTGGTCCCATTCAGCCCCCATGCATACAATTAAATGAATGCCCTAGGAACGTGGCAGTCCTTGGGGCTGCGGGGGGGCACATGGCCCCCACATACAGTTACACAAATGCCCCAGAGGATGGCAGTCCCTGAGGCTGTACAAAAGCCAGGAGGGGGCCCCATGTGCTCCCCTCCTTAACTATCATGTGCCCCCGGGTCCTGGACCACCTGGGTGTTTTAAAAAGAAAGCACAGGAGTCCGTCCTTGTGTTTTTTTGCCACAAAGTTGTAAATTATGCAAATGTTTTTTAAAAAAATGCTTTTTTGCCCTGGCGGGTTCCCCAAAACCACTGCTAAAGGATCAGGGTTTCTCTATCCTGGCCCTTTTTTGTATTATATTGAAGCCCAGTCCCAAGATGGGTGCCAACACTTTGAAGTGTTAGCGGCCAATCAGAGCTGATCACTTCCCTCCACAAGCTTGTCATTATTCACAAAGGCTTCACAACAAGAGATATACAAATTTGGATTTCCTTATATTTCTCAAAAACTACTGAACGGATTTACACCAAATAAGCAAAAGCGTAATCTTCATACGGAAAGCTATGACTATACCTCGCGCCCCCACCATGCACACTTTTTTAGGAACACAATTTACAGCAAATATTACGTTGACATTATCAATGATATTATCAAAGATGTCATGAGTGCTGTAATTTGTGGGGTATTTAGCAGTGCATGTTGAGAGCACAAGCTATTTTACCTTAGGGCACAAGTTATAGTTACTTGAAGGAACTCTAACTATAACTGGTGAATTTCCATGGTTTTGTACATTTAAATTGTGAGTCTAACTATAACATCCCTGTAACCTTTGTTTTTTTAAGTGAATTTCTAGCTTGTTTTTTTACTTCTATTTCCTAACTATAACGTCCTCGAACCTTTGTTTTTTTTGGTGAATTTCTATGTTTTTCTAAACGTATAGTAATTTTTATTGCTATACTTTAATCCAACCACTGCTGCACATGGCGAAAGGCTGTGCACATTGGTGGTCGGCCACGGCAGGCCCTGAGATCAACCCCCTATAAGCACCTAACATTGCACCATGCATGGCCTTCGTCTGTGCACAGTGGCGGTTGTGTCCAAGAACTGGCCTGCAGCCAGACCCTGTGGCCAACCCCCCTAACCACCCAACCCCATGCTGTGTATAGACCTTTGGCTATGTGAAGCAGAAGTTGGCTGCAGCCTCTCTGGGGGTCAGAATATGTGTGTGAGAGGTTGTATATGGGGGTGAGAGTGGCTGTGGGAGTGTCTGTCTGGGTTTAGGAGTGTGTACATCAGTATTTCAGTAGATGTGTCAGTGTGCGTGGGGGTCTGTGAATGGGTGCATGAGGCTGTCAGTGGGTCTGCGAGTGGGTGTGTGAGAGTCTGTGTGCATGTGTGAATGGGGAGAAAAAGAAGGAAGGAGAGAGAGAGTTTTTTTAGGTTTTGATGTATGATCTACATAAAATGAAATATTTCTGTACAATTTAAAATAATGAAATGAATTTGTCATTTTAGCAAATTAAAATAATTTCAAATTTAAAAAAAAGGGAAGCAAGCCCGGCTGGATTCTAACCCTGAGTGCTCAGTGTGAAGGTCTGCTATCGGATATTTTGTAAACATTTTTTTTTGCCGATTAAGGGCTGTCTGGACCACGAGGGAGCCCTTAATGGTTCCCCTGTGGTCCCTCCATACTTTTTATTTGACAAAAATGCCCTTATGGGCTATTTGGCACTGCAGGAGAAAGCCTTAAGGCTTATCTCATGGTGCCATTGCTTCAGCAAGCATGGAGCCTCTTTAACAGCAGCTCTGTGCTTGCTGAAGCATTTAATCTCTTTCCCCTGCACATGTGCAGAAGACAGAGAAGAAGGCTTCAGTTTTTGACAGCAGGACCTGTTTGACAGTTCCCACTGATGAAAACCAAAGTGTTTGCTGTGGCTTGGCTGCAGCTGTAGAGCTGCAGCCAAGCCACACCAAACAGCTATGTCCCGGGGGTTGGCACCCCTGGAAATAGCAGAAGCCGGCACTGGGGGATGGGGGTTGCCAGGGCCATCAGAGGCTCCTCAAGGGGACCTCGTGGCCCCCCTCTAACATATGCATTTGCCCTGGGGAGGTGGTGATCCCCAGAGTAGCGGGAGACAATGTGCCCCCGCATATTTAATCATAGCCGTAGGGAGGTGGTGGTCCCCTGGGGCAGCGTGGGGCACACAGTCCCCCTGCAAATCAATTACATTTCGCCCAGGGAGGTGGTGGTCCCTGGGGCAGCATGAGTGGCACACGCCCCCCTATATTTAATCAAAGCCCTGAGGAGGAGGTCGTCCCAAGGGCAGTGGGAGGCACGCGGACCCCCACATATCAACTATAAGCCCCAGGGATGTGGCGGTGCCCGGTGTAGCGGGAGCGGGCCAGGAGACCCCACAATTTTTTTTAAATGAGTGCCCCCGGGACTTTGCCCTCCCAGGGGCTTCATAAAAACAAAGAACGGGAGCCCACACTTCATTTTTTATTTTATGTTAACATGGCTCCATGGATCCACCATAACACCTTTAATTAAATCACAAAAGGATGCTTTTTAGTCATGGGGAGTCCCTTTGGGACCCCACGACCAGAGTTAAGGGGTTAGGGTGTATGTGCCTTGGTCCTTTTTCTTTATTTTCTACTTTTTTGGGGGGACTCAGCTTCAGCTGAGTCCCAAGATGGCTGACAACACTTCAGTGGCTTTTGTTGATGAAGTGTTATCAGCCAATCAAATCTTTCACATCTCTATATATACACATAGTGGTCATTTCCCTCCTTTAATTTCTTTCAAGCTTCAAATATTTTAGGTACATATTGAAATATGATCGCTCTCTTTTTACTTGACAAATTAATTTTAGATCTCATTTAAGTATATCATTCATGAAATAATTATGAACATCCCTCCCTCTACAGCTCCCTCTATTTCTGACTTGTAATCTCTTTCTCAAATTCTCCCTCTGTCTCTCAATCTCTCACTTTCTCTCTCTCTCTCTCTCTCTCTCTCTCTCATTCTCTCTCTCTCGTTCCCTCTCTTTTCCATCCCATAATGGGTGGATACAGGGGGTTGGCAGCCAAAGGCCATGCTTGGCAAAGGGTTGGGCAGTCATAGGGGGATGGCCACAGGATCTGGCTGCAGGCCAGGCACTAAGGCCAATCCCTGCCAGGTAAAACCAAAGACTGTGTATGGTGTGGGATTGGGTGGTTATATCGACTTCGCTGTCCAACTCCAATGGTTTGATTATTGTATACTAATTAAAATTGCTGTACATTAAAAAACTGTATGAATGCACTAAAAAAAACAAAGGTTACAGGAACATTATAGTTAGGAAATAGAATTTTAAATAACATAGAAATTCACTTAATAAAACAAAGGTTACGGAGATGCTATTGGTAGGTTCTGAATTTACTCGCAAAAAACATATAAATTCCGCGGTCATAGAAAGAGTTATTTCAAGTAACTATAACTTGCACCCTTAGGCATCTGTAACTTGCGCCATCGTCATGCACTGCTAATTACCCCAGATTTTACAGCACTCATGACGATTTCTATAATGTTATTTAAAATATCAATGAAACATTAGCAGTCAAATTATTGAACAGAAAACTGTGCATGGTAATGGTGCGAGTTATAATTAACTTAGGGCATAAGTTATAGATACTTGAAATACGTCTAACTATAACTACTGACAGTTAGGACCAAGTTTCCATTGGAAGAACGTTTTTTCTTTGCAAATATCTTTGGCGCAGCTTCATAAAGTTTCATGAAATTTTCAGGGCTAATACAACAGTAGGTTCAGCTGCTGTCTTGAAAGTTTTGGAGTGCTCCGTCAAGAGACAGCTGAGAGAAAGGGGTGGTCCCTAATCATGTTTTCCCATTAATTTTTCCATACCGTCTTTAGACATGCCTACAGCCCAAATCGCTGAAAGCAATTACATCAAATTCGGTAGGAAGCTAGATCTTGGTGGGCAGATTGTGCTTTTTGTGATTCTCTAGTTTTGGAGTTATTAATGGGGATAAATATAGCTATCAAGGGACGCAGATCCACCGTGGATCAACCCGCAGGTCGATCCGCGGATCCACACGCTAATGCAAGAATCTGATTGGCTGGCTACAATCAGACAGGAAAGTTTTGGTTGCCATTTTGTTGTATTGGGAAATGGTCCTCATGGCTGAAGTGTGGGCTGTAATTTTTATGAAGGGTCAGGATAGAGTGTCCCTGACCCCAAGTCCTTCACATACATGTGCCAGCAGAATAAATAATTGGTACAAATTGTCAGAAAACTATTTTGTTATTGTTTCCCAAAATCTGCAGATCAAACCTCTGGGCTCAGCTTGGCCCCCATTTAAATCTGTGGGTGGATCTGTGTTTTTTGCGGAAAGAAAATAAAATACATATTTATAACCCTCTTAAAGACCCAGACAAACACTCTCACAGACACTCTCACACCCAAACACTCTTACACCCACTCTCAGACCCAGATAGACATTCTTATACCCACTCTCACACCTAAGGCACACACTTTCACACTCACTGTCACACCCAGGTACACTCTCTCATTCTCACTCTCACACCCAGACAGACACTCTCACACCCACTCTCATATCTAGGTACACCCACAGTCACTCCTAGACAGGCACTCTCACACCCACATAGACCCTCTCAAACCCACTCTCATATCATACCCAGACAGACCCTCTGACACTTACTCTCTCACCCAGAGACACCATATCACACCCACTCTCAGACCCAGATAGACACTCTCACACCCACCTTTGCACCCAGATACATATTCTCACGCCTGATTTCACACCCAGGTACATCCTCTCACATCCACTCACACACCCAGACAGATACTGTTACAGCCACTCTGATTTCCAGCCACACACTGTCATACACAGTCTCACACTCACACAGATATTCACACATTCTTGGGTGGCTGCAACCTGTGGGGCACAGTTGTGGCCTCCATTTTGTTCTATCCAGTTATAATTATTTCAAGTAAGTATAACTCACGCCCTAGGGTAACATTAACTTGTGCCCTCGCGATACACTACTAATTACTGCACTCATGACAACTTTTATACCATCATTTATAAACATTAGCAGTCACATTATTGAAGAGAAAACTGTGCATGGCTGGGGCACAAATTATATTTACCTTAGGGCACTGGTTATAGCTACTTGAAATAACTCTAATTATAGCTGCAGAATTTAAATGGTTGTGTGTGAGTAAATACAGAAACTAACGATTGTAAGCTTTGTTTTATATATATATATGTCCTCCAAGGAAATGCTCCACATAGCAGGACCCGAGGGAGGTGGAGCACGTACCGGGGGAGCACAACCAGCAAAGACAATGCAATCCAAATTTTAAAAAGTAATACGGATCACTTGAATGCAGTGGAAAGTGTGTTTTCTCCATACCACAGACGTGTTTCAGCTATCACGCGGCCTTGATCACTTATTGGATACCAGTGTACACACCATATAAATAGTGTGGATTAAAAAAATAAAAGAAAGACAATTACACATAAATAAACCCATCAAAACTGTGGGGGCCATCTTGGAGTGACTCACATAACATCAAACAAAGTTCAAAAGGCTAATAACAGAACCATTTAAAATGCTTAAGAGCTGTAACATGCAAATTATGAGCATCTATACCTACAAATCTAAATAAGCATGGGTAGTGTCAGCATAAAATCTCATAAGAAGAATCACTTGTTGAAGCACATGAAAGTACTGGAGCCGAGACAGTGTGCTCCATGGGAAACAGAGAAAGGATATCTCAGATTCCTGTACCTAATTGTAAACAACTCTTAAACAGCGGGTTAAAAAAATGGTGTCATAAAGTGTACCACTTGCTGGTCTAATGAGGCAGTAAAGTAAACAACTTGATGGTATAAGAACACCTAAAAAACATCAACATCAAACATTATGCAAAACAAAAAATCAACTGCACATAATCCAGATGCCACCTCCTGAGAGCAAGCAAGTAGAGAAATAATCAACATAATCCATAAAACAATGCAGCCCAAGTGGACAAAGCTTTCAGTGTCTGTGGAGAGCCGTCCTTCATGGGGAACTGTGTCACTACTAAAGGGAAGGAAAACCTCTCAGTTAAACATAATTCAACACAAAACATGTTCTATTCCAAAAAGAAAAAATGCCGTGATCAGCCAAGTCGATTCTCTCAGCGAAATGGACCTAACCTAGGGCACCCAGTACAACACACTGTGGGAAAAAGAAAGAAAGTGAAGTGAAGTTTTATGTGTAGAAAGTGCGGGACCCTTTGTGTGGAAGAAATGGTAGTAAAACTCCACCAAGGACTCCACAACAGACGAGGGTGTCCCTTCCTTTTCTCCTGTGAAGACAAAAGACACAACTGACATACAGAGGTTAAAAATTCAGCATTATGTAACACAACCATTATAAAAAATGTCCTACACTGTCCTACCATGATAAACAAAGAATGTCCTCAAGCAAATTCTGAATGACTAGCGCATACTTTCCACTAAGAGTTCAGGTAACGTTTAAATGTGTGCTCAATTCCTTGTCCTGATTAAGACTCCCTGGGTTTAAAATTTTGAGGTCAGTAATCAAATCAGATTCTCTCTGTCTCATCCTTAGGACCCAATTGCCACCTATGGGTTGAATGTCACTTGTTCCACTGCAAAGAATCTAAGCTTAGTGTGGTCTCCCTCATGTTTCTCCTGAAAATGTCTGCCAACTGGATACTTGATGTAGCCATCATCAAATCCCCTGAGGTGTTCCATGACCCTTTTTTAACGGGACAAACAGTACTGCCAACATAGGGAAGAGAACAAGGGCAAGTAAAATATAAATCACAAATTGTGAACTAAATGTGAGGAACTGTTTAATCTTGTGTGTCCTTCCCCCAGAGGTATCAAACTATTTGACCAGCCTACTGTTTTTGCAAGCTTTGCGTGTATTGCATGGAAAGAAAACCTGTAGTGTGGAATCTTAAATACCCTTGGTAACTGTGATATCACTACAAATTAGTGAATCCTTGAGAGTCTGGCTGTACGGAGGGTTATCATTGGTTATTCTCCAGTTTCATTACCAATTATAGGGTCACTTTCCAAAATATCCCAGTGGCTGGTCAGTGTTTTTTTGATGAATTTGGAATTAGGTCAAAATCATACTTTTGGCTGTTTCTGTGGATGTAATAATTCTCTTGTCAAACAAAATGGATACTCTGTTGACATGGTATATACTTTTGATGACTTTATTAAGGACCCATTAAGGGGACCACGTTCTTTGAAATGGGCCACAATCAATTTTTATTCTTATTTATAAGTACTTTCCGTACTACGATTCCTTTAGGCTCTCAATATGAGATGCTTCAATTGAAACTCTCAGGGTGACCATTTAATGCATGAGCAGGCTGTTGCCTGTGGTTGGTTTCCCGTGTAGACGTGTCCTCATTTCCTCCTCCACAATTTCAACAAGGACATCCAAGTATTCTATCCTGTTGTTGCTAATAGTATGTCAGACAAACAGGTTCCGCAAGTTTTTGTTGAGTTTGGCTACTAACACACTGCCCACCTTTTGGGTACCTTCCAGATAATGAAGAGGTCAACAGTGTACCTGAGCCATAAAATGACCTGTTCCAGGTTCTAGTGGAAGTATCATTACTGAAGACCTGTTCCTTCCACCAGTCCAGTAAAATATTCACAAAGCTGGGGGCAAAACAAGTCCCCATCATGGTCCCACTAACTGCCGGTATATTGGACCATTGAAGAGAAAGATATAGGTCCATATTTATACTTTTTGACGCACAACTGCGCCAACGCAGTTGTGCGTCAAAAATGTTACCACCGGCTAACGCCATTCCAAAGCGCCATGCGGGCGCCTTATTTATTGAATGACATTAGCCGGCGCTGTGGACTGGTGTGCGTCAAAAAAAATGACTCACACCAGGCAGCGCCGGCGTAGGGGAAAATGGAGGTTGGGCGTCAAAAAATGGGGCAAGTCAGGTCTGAGGCAAAATTCAGGCCTCAACCCGATTTGCGCCATTTTTTTTTACGCCCAACCTCCATTGACATGACTCCTGTCTTAGCAAAGACAGGAGTCATGCCCCCTTGCCCAATGGCCATGCCCAGTGGACTTATGTCCCCTGGGCATGGTCATTGGGCATAGTGGCATGTAGGGGGGCCCAAATCAGGCCCCCCTATGCCACAAAAAAAACCGAAAAAAAATACTTACCCCAACTTAACTCAACTTCCCTGGGATGGGTCCCTCCATCCTTGGGTGTCCTCCTGGGGTGGGCAAGGGTGGCAGGGGGTGTCCCTGGGGGCATGGGAGGGCACCTCTGGGCTCCTTCTGAGCCCACAGGTCCCTTAACGCCTGCCCTGACCCAGGCGCCAAAAAACGCCGCCCATCAGGCTGGGCACCGTTTTTTAAGGCCTGCCCCCTCCTGTGCGTCAAAATGACTTCAGAGTATAAATATGGGGCACAGGCCTTAAAGTCATTTTTTGGAAGGGAACGCCTACCTTGCATATAATTAACGCAAGGCTGGTTCCCCCTTCCAAAAAATGACGCACATGGTGGAACTTTGATGCCCGCGGGGTTGGACGTCAAAGTATAAATATGGGGCAGGGTTTGCGCCGATTGTGCATCAAAAATTTTGACGCACATTCGGCGCAAACAGAGTATAAATATGCCCCATTGTTTTTTGACAGTGTCTCATCAGCTCCTCAATCATACATGTGGTCCAGATATCTTATGGGTCTAGCCCTTAAGAAATGTTTGCACGCTGTTATCCCTGTTTCTTGGTCAATAATGGCATACATGAGAAAGAAATTATTTTCCCAGGGAATGCCTGTGATTTTACCAAGGAAATCCTTGGTATCCTTGACATACAAGGGAAGATCCACCAAAAATTCTCTCAATATTTCATCCACATACTTGGATATATTCTCAGATGCATTATGTCTTGAGAATATTTTGGGTCTGCCCGAGTGATTGACTGGCTCCTTGTGAATTTTAGGCAAGAGGTTAAAAATGGGGAGATTAGGAAATAATTTTCCTAAAAAACAGTACTTATCCTAACATAGTAATCCCTTATCACGCCAACCAGACAGTTTGTCAAACAGTGATGTAATACTGTCTTCATATACATTTCTGTCTACTATCTCATAAAACATCTTGTTATTTAGTTGCCTCTTGGCTTCCTGTATGTACATCTCCCTAATGAGCACCACAATGTTGTCCCCCTTGTCAGAGGGGCGCATGATAAGTGTTTCATCATTAGCAAGGGAGTTCATGACCCTAAATTGTTCTGAGAGAAATATTCCTTTCTCCCCTCAGTTTCATGTTCCTCATCATTTTTGTAAGGTCTTGTATCATTACCTCATGAAATGTATCAATGCTATCATGTGGCATAAACAGGAGGAAAGCCGAAAGAGGCTTAAACTTGCTAGAAAGGCAGTCAGCATGAATTGTTCCTGGGTCTTTCCCAGCCCTAGTTTTCCCTACATTAGTTTCAAACTCATGCCGGGTCAAAGGCGCGTCTATGTTCCCAATAGTAAGAGCATCTGTTACTAGGTCGTATGTTCTAGCTTCTATAATCTCTCCAGAAGTACTCTTCATTTTCTGCCATTTAGAGAGTTTCAATTCCCTTACAAATTTAAATAGGTCAATCCTGGTGTCTACATGATTACATTTACAGCAGGAACAAAATGAGAGGCCCAGGCAAAGAAGATATTTGTCAGTTTCTGTGAGTTCTCTATCGGAGAGGATAACAATAGTCTGATTTACCACTTCAAGATCCATTACCCCACCTGGGAGGGGCTTTTTGCTGCATTTCCCATTTGCCCCTGTGATTTTCATCCAATTTCACTCTAGCCTCTGCTAGATCCTCTGTCTCCTCTGCCCGTGTTTACATTTTTATTCATTAAGAATGCTTAGTGCTGTGAAACATGCTGTATTTAAAAATACTTTAGATTTGCCATGGCGCATGGAATCATAGGGGTAATAAAGAACAGCAGGTGATGGGTACTCTAATGAATATGATCAGCGCTGTGGTATTATTTTAGTAATACAAAAACGGGTATTTATTGTATCCAAACAATGGCCGTCATTATGACTTTTGCTGTAAATCCCACTTACTTCCATGCCCCCTGCAGCCAACATAACGCTGCTGCCGCAGATAACCTCCAAGCATATTATGACACACACATACCAATCCGTCACTATACAGCCACACACACAAGTCTGTCAGCCCAAAGGTCAGCGATAAACTGGTGGTAGCAAAACCCACACCTTTCTGCCAACAGATTTACAGCCACAGCATAATGACCCACGAATCACTGTGGCGGACATTCAATGGCAGTAAACCATTGGCGGTACATACCGCCACGCTCAAAATACACACACACAAACAAAACATCACTACATTGGTCAATTCAAACTATACACCTAACATCCATACACACACCCACACCACTATAAAACACACACCCACATTACCCACAACCCTTTATGACTAGAAAGAATTGCCACCAGAGAGAGACAGCAAGAGCACACACACAACCAGAGCCACATAACAACATCACCTATACACCATCCACGCACCTTACATCTCACACCCCAACACATTACCCCAGTCACCCACACCACTCACACTACACCCATGGCACCACAATGACACCCCAGATTCTCTGAGGATGAGCTGAGGGTCATCGTGGAGGAAATCATCTGGGTAGAGCCACAGCTATTTGGATCACTGGTGCAGCAGACATCAATTACTAGGAAGATGGAGCTATGGTGGAGAATCGTGGACAGGGTCAATGCCGTGGGACTGCACCCAAGAACAAGGACGACATCAGGAGAAGGTGGAACGACCTACGGGGGAAAGTACGTTATACAGCAGTAAGACACCAACTAGCTGTACAGAGGACTGGCGGTGGACCCCCATCTCCTCCCCCACGACTAACAACATGGGAGGAGCCCGGCAGGAGTAGGAGGAGGACTGGACTCTGGGAAGTCAAATCTCTATTACTATCATGCCCCCTACCTGCATGCCATCACAAACCCCCACCCGTACCCTCATTCCCATCACAGCACCACCTCCCACATACCCCACCATCACAACCCACTCATCCCAATACCAAGCCCTGCATGTAAGACCAATGCATGGACACCCCTCACAGTCCTGCATGGGCACCTAATACCATTGCATGCACACTGGAGAGAATCATCTAGCCCACCAAGTAGCTACTCCGTCAAAGGAAAATCTGCCAGGGCAACAACAACCATAGAGGGCAACACACCGATGCACATGATGTCACACGTAGAAACAATAACACTGCATTTACATCCCCACAGGTCCCCCAGCCAATGTCACCAGTGAAGAGGTGCCAGCAACATCCAGTTCCCCCCCAGAAGAGGACCACAGTGCTGACAGCAGCTCTACTCGCCTGGATCTGGATGAACAACATGGCCCATCAGGGATCTTCGGACAGTCGGTTACCCAGGCACAGTCTTACCCCACCACAGAGCCTCCCCCCAGGAAACACCACCACAGCATCCACCCAGCGGGCCCATACCTCTGTTCCCAGGACAGGTCAATCAGCAGTGTGTCCACCACTACAGGGACCCCAGGCCACCCCAAAAACACAGGACAATCAGGGACCTGGGGTCAGTGGCAGTGGGCACACGGTTCAGGGAACAGAGGCGCAGGACAACAGGGAAGCTGGGAGGACTGCTGTGATGCAGGGGGAGGAAAGGCCCAGGGAACCGACTCTCCAGGAGGCACTCACCATGATCCTGGCAGCATACCACCATTCCCAGGAGACGATGGGCCAGATACTGGACAAGTTGCAGGAGAACATGGGGCTGCAGGAGGGACAGTATCTGGGGATCAGGGAGGTCTTGAAGGATATCAACACCACCCTGGTCTCCATTGCAGGGGTGCTGACAGACATGGCCAACACTATGAGGGAGGCAGTGGCACCCCATTGGGCCTCTGCCACTAGCCAAACAGATGAACAGCCCTCCACCTCTGCTGCTGCTAGTGGACAGGAGGCCCCGCCACAGGACCAACAAGCCTCCAGCACCCCTCCCCCTGCAGAAGGTGAAGCACCCCTCAAACATTCCCTGCTATCCAGGCAGAAGCCAGAGACTATTACCAAGACCCCCGCCAGGAAATAACACTCTCCTGATTGTCACCCTTATGTCCCACTCTGTCACCCTGTCCACCTTGAACTGCCATTGCTCCCCTTCCTATGCCCCCATGGACAATGCACCTGTGATACAAATAGACTGGACTCCAACCTGGACTTTCCTCCATCATCCTCCCCAGCCCATTGCCCATCCCCCTCTACCTCTTAGCACCGAAATAAACACCCTTTGAAAAAATACAAGTATGGCGTATGTCAACTCATATAAGTATGTTTTCATTTAACAAGTTTGAAACATTGAAAATAAACTGTAGAGAAATGTATACATAGGAATGACCTGTAGTTGGCTGCTGTCAACATGCCAGGAGCGATAGTGGGGCACAAATATCTGCAAATAGAGATGCCAAAGGCTACAGTGAGTGGCCATAGAAGTGTGAAAATCAGCCTGCCAGTGACAATATCAAGCACAAAAATTGTCAATTAAATGTGAAGTTACACTGTCTTACATGTGTGTCATTGGAAGTATTGACAAATTATTGTACTTCTGTTGTCCTCATCCTCTGCCTCCTTATCTTCACTGTCCACATGGTCCACTGCTGCCACACGGCCATCTCCAGCCTCATTCTCCTGCAGAAAAGGCACCTGGCGAAGAAAGGCAAGGTTGTATAACATACAGCATGCCACAATGATCTGGCAGACCTTCTTGGGCGAGTAGTACAGGGATCCACCTGTATGGTCGAGGCAACAAAACCTGGCCTTCTGGAGGCCAAAGGTCCTCTCAATAATCCTTCTTGTTCGCCCATGTGCCTCATTGTAATGTTCCTCTGTCCTTGCCTGCGATTCGTCACAGGGGTCAGTAGCCATGAGAGGTTGGGGTAACCAGAGTCACCTGCAAATATGAATGGACAACTGTTAGCCACACACCAACCCTTAGGGCCCACACCATACCCATACTCCAACATCCACTCGGTGGGAACCAGGGCTCACCTATTAGCCACACCCGGTGCCTCTGGAGTTTAGCCATCACATATGAGATGCTGTTATTCCTCAGGATAAAGGCATCATGCACAGACCCAGGATATTTTGCATTGACATGGGAGATGTACTGGTCCGCCAGGCACACCATCTGCACATTCATCAAGTGAAAGCTCTTTTGATTTCTGAACACCTGTTCATTTCGCCAGAGGGGGGACAAAAGCTATATGTGTACCATCAATTTTCCCAATAATGTTGGGGATATGTCCTTTGTATAGAAATCAGCTTTCACTGTGGCCAAGTCCTCCACCTGGGGAAAAATGATGTAGCTGCGCATGTGTTTAATCAGGGCAGACAACACTCTGGTCAGCACTATTGAGAACATTGGCTGAGACATTCCTGCTGCCAAGCCCACTGTCACTTGGAAGGAGCCAGTTGCCAGGCAATGGAGCACTGATAGCACTTGCACATGAGGGGGGATCCCGGTGGGGTGACAGATAGCAGACATTAGGTCAGGCTCAATTTGGGCACAAAGCTCTGTGATTGTGGCCCTGTCCAGTCTATAGGTGAGGATAATGTGTCTGTCCTCCATTGTTGCCAAGTCAACCAGGGGTCTGTACACGGGGAATGTCTCCATCTCCTATTCTTCCGCAGCGGTTGCAATCTATGAAGCAAAATGGTGAGCACCTGGTCAGTATCTCATATTTCCAGACACTACACTTCAATGCATGTCGTGATTGTAACAGTATTGTTTTTTAGAGGTCCAAATTGTGCATATGTGTACTGTGATGCAGTTAAGAGCCATGGCCTGCACCCCCCCTTAAATGGCGTCCTCTGTTCTGTGTGGAGGGACAAGTGGAAATTAGGTAATTCCGCTGACATTGTGCACCATTGCGGGAGGCGGTCGGGAACCGCTGTGCAACTCCTTATTGGTTAACATTGGGCCCTAGGGGGGTACAGTGGCCAATGGGGATGTGCGGTGACGGTATGCACCGCTGCGGGCGTCACCGCCATTTTCTATCTGTTCACTCACTTGCTACCTGACCTTCAACAGGAGAGGACCTACACTGCAAGTGCTGATGTGACCTGTGTCTGGAACAGACCATGGCTCGTGTCACTGGGGAAAGGGCCCCTGCCTTCACCTCGGCGGAGTTGGAACAACTGGTGAATGGGGTCCTACCCCAGTACCGAATGCTGTGTGGGCCTCCAGACCAACAGTTTGGTACACCGTGAGTACAATGCATGGGGCGTGAATGCATGGAGTGCTGTGTGTGAAGGCCTCATGTAGGGGGGAGTTGGTGGATGGGCCCTGGGCAGGGTGCTGCATGTATGGTGGGCCATGTCGGTGCTAATGGGGATGGGAAGGGGCATGGTGGGCCATGAGTGTAACAGACAGGACGGCCGGACTAATACCTTTCCCTGTGTCCATTTCCCTGCAGGTCAGCACACATCAGAAAAAGGGAATATGGCGTGCCATTGCCAAGTATGTGTGGACCCTGGGGATCTACGGCAGGCGGAGCACCTACTGTCGGAAACGGTGGGACCTGAGACACTGGGCACGGAAGACGGCGGAAGCCCAACTGGGGATGGCCTCCCAACAATGAAGGGGTCCCCGTCGAACCCTTACCCCCCTGATGGCCCGCATACTGGCGGTGGCCTATCCAGAGCTGGATGCGCACTTGGGGGCATCACAGCAGCAACAAGGGGGTGAATACAGTGCCCCAATATACAACTTGCACCTGGTGGGGTGGTATCCGGGTGGGGGATGTGGCCCTCTGGGTGCCCCTAGGCCAGGCCTGACATTGCAGAACAGGTCCCATGTTGGGCAGGGTTCTGATGTAAAATACCTCCAACCAAGTTAGTAGGCATCCACTATTGGGCAGTGGTCTGTGGGTCTCAGGTATGCTGCAATTGGCGTTAGGTGTCCCTATCCATGGCCCGGTGACTATCACTGTGACTGGTAGTGCATTGCCTAGTGCGTTGGGCTGTTCCCTGAGTGTGTGTGTGTGTGTGTGTGTGTGCATTGTGTACGCCAACAGTGGTATTGTTGCCACCATTAACCAAGTGTAACCTTTGTCCATTCCCCCCCTTTTTTGTTTTGTCACCCTGTCATTATGTGCATTAGCATCATCTGGCAGGATGAGCTGAGGTAACGGCGACGGAGGGAGCTGCATCTCACAGGGCCCAGGAGGCCGAGTCCACTGACGGTGAGGGCACCAGTAGGACAGAGGGCGAGAGGAGCAGCACGGCGGAGACAGGAGGGGACAGTTCGAACACGGATTCCTTCTCTGATGGAAGCTCCCTGGTGGTGGCAGAGACCTCTGTGCCCACCCCAGTTACAGCCGCCACTCCCCTTACAAGCACCGCCCTCCCAGCAGCCCCTCAGCGTGTTTCCCATGCCCGCTCACCCAGGAGGGTGGGCATCTCCTTCGCCCCAGGCACCTCAGGCCCTGGCCGAGTGAGCTCTGCTGCCCTGAGTGAGGAGGATATTGACCTCCTGTGATCCATCTCAGTTGGGTAGTCAACCATTGTGAATGCCATCCAGGGGCTGGCAGCCCAAATGCAACAGACAAATGCATTCCTGGAGGGCATTCACACTGGCATGGTGGCCCAGCATAGATCAATCCAGGCTCTGGCCTCCTCACTGACGGAAGCCATTGTCCCTGTTTCTACCCTTCCCCCTCCAGCTTCCTCTGCCCAATCCCATTCCCTTCAGCCCCAACCTATCCCAAGCACACAGGGAGACGAGCAGGCACCCAGGACATCACACAAGAATGGACATGGCAAACACAAGCACCACACTTCATCCTGCAGGCACTCACACAAACACCAATCAGATGCAGACATACCAACATCCACTGCCTCCATTGTGGTGTCCTCCTCCTGGACATCCACCTCCCTCCCAGTTTCATCTACACTAACACCTGCATGCACTACATCTTCATCCACTATCCCATCACCAGCACACCTATCATCACACACCCCTCACTGGCAGTCACCACCCCCAATTCCATGCACACGTCCCCTGTGTCCTCTCCCACTGTGCCTGTGCCCCCCTCCCAAAGTACACAAACGCAAGCATTCAGACACCCAACAGCCATCCAGCTCATAACAGCATCCAGCCCATGCACCTGCACCCAAACAGAGCAGACAGACACCTTCTACAACCACTCCCTCTACCTCCACTCCCAAACCATCTCCCTCTTCCCGCACCAATGTCCCTAAGAAGCTTTTCCTCTCTACCTATGACCTCTTCCCTAGCCCCCGTCCCTCACATCAGGCCAGGGTGGTCGGAACCCAGCCAAGCACCTCAGTCACCCAGTCCAGGGGCACAGTAGTGTCCACAGCTACACCAGGTGGGAGAGGATCCCGGACACCAGGCAGCCAGACTGATAGGGTGACTGCACCAAGCGCTGTAAGGAAGCGCAAGGAGGCACCCCCAGCTGCTGCAGAGAAGGGCAAGGAGGCACCCCCAGCTGGTAAAAGGAAGGGCAAGGAGCAATCCCCGGCTGCTGCCAAAAAGAGCAAGGAGCCATCCCCAGCTGCTGGCAGGAAGGGCAAGTGGCCTTCACCAGCAGGCAAAAAGGACAGGGGTCCTGGTGCTGGGACTCAGTCAGAGCCCCCACCACCAACCATGGTGGTGCAGCCTTCCAAGGCTGCAGGGGATGGGCTGGAGCCTCTCCCCACCACTGCTAGCACCACCACCAGCACCACTACCAGCACCACTGCCAGCAGCAGCAGCCCCAGTGGGCAGCTGTCTGAAGCTGCAGGGGATGGGCTGGAGCCTCTCCCCACCTCTGCCAGAACAGCCACCAGCACTGTCACTAGCGCCGCCACCAGCACCGCCACCAGCAGCTTCAGTGGGCAGCCGTCTGATGCTGCAGGGGATGGGCTGGAGCCTCCACCCACCACTGCCAGCACCGCAACCAGCACCACTACCAGCAGCCCCAATGGGCAGCCATCCAAGGCTGCAGGTGATGGGCTGGAGCCTCCCCGCACCACTGCCAGCACCGACACCAGCACCACTGCCAGCAGCAGAAGCCCCAGTGGGCAGCCACCCGAGGCTTCAGGGGAAGGGCTGGAGCCTCCCCCACCACTGCTAGCACCGACACCAGCACCACCACTGCCACCACTGAGCGGCCGTCACCACTGGAGGACAGTGTGTAGCCCTGCATCCATGGGCTATTGTGCGATCTTACCCCTACAAATCCTGTGGGTCTGACAACCATGTGAGACTGTGACATTGCACTCCCCAAGATCTGCATCACTGGGCACAATGCCCCCTCCAAAACCAGTGGAAGAAGCCATCCACTCACCCCATCCTCCACAGGATGAAGCTCACTGTGCACAATGCCCCCTCCAGAACCAGTGGAAGAAGCCATACACTCACCCCATCCTCCACAGGATGAAGCTCACTGGGCACAATGCCCACTCCAGAACCAGTGGAAGAAGCCATCCACTCACCCCATCCTCCACAGGATGAAGCTCACTGGGCACAATGCCCCCTCCAGAACCAGTGGAAGAAGCCATCCACTCACCCCATCCTCCACAGGATGAAGCTCACTGGGCACAATGCCCACTCCAGAACCAGTGGAAGTAGTCACCCACTAGAGAGACTTTGGCCTTGCACTCCCCAGGAGAAGTCAGTGGGCACATCACCCACTTGAGAGACTGTGGTCTTGCACTCCCCAGGACCAAGCACAGGGCATGTTGGCCCCTCCAGAGCATGTGGGCAAATCACCCACTAGAGAGACTGTGGCCTTGCACTCCACAGGACCAAGCGCATGGCATGTTGCTCTCTCCAGAGCATGTGGCAAATCACCCACTAGAGAGACTGTGGCCTTGCACTCCCCAGGACAAGTCAGTGTGCAAATCACCCACTTGAGAGACTGTTGCCTTGCACTCCCCAGGACCATGCACAGGGCATTTTGCCCCCTTCAGGACCAGTGGTGTTGTACCATCTTCCGGCTGAGGTGCCCACCATGCCCCTTCCGCCTGAGCTGCCTGTCTATTTTCGACCTGATGCCCTTGCAGTGTTCTATCTGTGTTGTTGCAGGAGTGAGGTTGGGCCTTGGACTTTGTGATGTGGCCCTGTGGCCCACGGACATTGAGGACTGGGCAGTGTCCCTTGCATTGTAAATATGTATATACTTTTTGATTTGGATGCACAAATTTCACCTATATTTATCTTATAATGGCCTTTTTACACTGTAGTAGTTGCCCTTAAATTATTCCTGAGGGTTACGGGGTGAATATGTAATGTTATTGCATCTGCTTGTGTGTATGGTGTTGGGGATGGGGGTGTTGCCTATTGCATGTGTGTTTCACTCTCATTTTCCTCCCTCCTCCCCTGTGTGTTAGGCAGCAGTACTCACCGTGGTAGTCTTCGCCGGTGTTGGTGTTCGTAGTGGAGCAGAAGGTAGAAGAGCATGGGGAAGACATGCAACTCAGGCTCCATGGCAGCATGGTTCTTCCTTGAGTGTCCAGAGGTGAGCCTTTTCCCTTCTGTGCAGTGTTTCTGCCAGGCTTTTGATGTCAATCAATCAATCATTTGTTAAGTGCGCTACTCACCTGGTAGGGTCTCAAGGCGCTGGGGGGGGGGGTGCTACTGCTCGAATAGCCAGGTCTTGAGACGCTTCCTGAAGGTCAGAAGGTCTTGGGTCAGATGTAGGTTGACGGCGAGGGCATTCCAGGTCTTGGCGGCAAGGTGGGAGAAGGATTTGCTGCTGGTTATGGTATGGTGGATTAGGAGGACGGTGGCGAGGGTGAGGTTAGTGGAGGGGAGCTGGCGTGTCGGGACGTGGAAGTTGAGACGCTCACTGAGGTAGGCAGGGCCGGCGTCGTGGAGAGCCTTGTGAGCGTGGATCAGGAGTTTGAAGATAATCCTTTTGTTGACAGGGAGCCAGTGGAGGTTTCTGAGGTGGGCTGAGATGTGTTTGTGGCGTGGGAGGTTGAGGATGAGTCGTGCTAAGGCGTTCTGAATGCGCTGAAGTTTTCTCTGGAGCTTGGCCGTTGTTCCCGCGTAGAGTGCGTTGCCATAGTCCAGTCTACTGCTAACGAGGGTGTGGGTGACCGTTCTTCTGGTTTTAATGGCGATCCATCTGAAGGTCTTGCGAAGCATGCGGATGGTGTTGAAACATGAGGATGAGATGGCGTTGACTTGCTGGGTCATAGTGAGCGATGAGTCCAGTATGAAGCCGAGGTTGCATGCGTGGGTGGTGGGAGTTGGAGTGGCTCCTGCAGTGGCAGGCCACCAGGAGTCATCCCATGCTGATTTGTTGGAGCCGAAGATGACGATCTCAGTCTTATCCAAGTTCAGTTTGAGGCAGCTTGCCTCCATCCATTTGGCAATGGCGTGAAGTCCGTTGTGGAGGTTGGTCTTGGCGGTGGCGTGGTCCTTCGTGAGTGAGAGGATCAGATGTGTATCGTCCGCGTAGGAGACAATGTTAAGGCCGTGGGATCAGAAGATGTTGGCGAGCGGCGCCATGTAGACTTTGAAAAGGGTGGGGCTGAGAGAGGATCCTTGGGGTACTCCACAGATGGTCTTGGTGGCTTTTGACAGGAATGGAGGGAGGCGGACTCTCTGAGTTCTGATAGAGAGGAAGGATGTGATCCAGTCCAGGGCCTTGTGGCGTATTCCAGCTTCGTGGAGGCATGTGAAGTGTGTGGTGACAGACGGTGTCAAAGGCTGCCGAGAGATCAAGGAGGATGAGGGCCACCATTTCACCTTTCTCGAGCATGATGTTGTTGGTAGCAGCGATGAGAGCGGTCTCAGTGCTGTGGTTCTTGTCGAAGCCGGATTGGGAGATGTCGAGTAGGCTGTTGTCCTCCAGGAAGAGTGATAGTTGGCTGTTGACTATCCCCTCGATGACCTTTGCTGGGAAGGGCAGTAGGGAGATGGGTCAGTAATTCTTGAGGTCTTCGGGGTCAGCCTTGGGTTTTTTGAGCAGGGTGTTGACTTCGGCGTGTTTCCAGCTCTCCGGGAAGGTGGCGGTCTCGAAGGAGCTGTTGATGATGGTACGGAGCTGGGGGGCAATGATTTGGCTGGCTTTATTGAAGACATGGTGAGGGCAGGGGTCGGCAGGTGATCCGGAGTGGATGGTGCTCATGGTCTTGGTGGTTTCCTCATTGTTGGTGTGGGTCCAGGCACTCAGGAGGTTGGTGTGGTTGGGTGCGTTGGGGTTGGCTTTGGCAGCGGTGGTCGTGGGGATCAGGTAGGCGAAACTGCTGTGGATGTCCATGATCTTGTGGTGAAAAATGATGGTGAGGAAGTCGCAGAGGTCTTATGAGCGGGGGGTCGGTAGAGCAGGACTTGGGGTTGGTGAGTTCTTTGATGATGCTGAATTGCTCCTTGCTGTTGTGTGCAGTGTTGTCGATTTGTTCTTTGTAGAATGATCTTTTAGTAGTCCGGATGAGCTGGTGATGCTTGCGGATGGCAGTCTTGAGGGTGGCGTGGTTGCTTTCTGTTTGTTCTTGGCGGCAGATCTTCTTGGTTTTCCGGCACTCCCGCTTGGAGGCCTGAAGGTCGAAGGCGAACCAGGGTGCTTTCTTTTGTTGCAGGTGTTGGTTGATTTCCTAAGTGGAGCAAGGGTGTTGGTGCAGTCGTCTAGCCATTGTTTGAGGTTGAGGGCGGCGGTATTGGGGTCATTGTTGTTGGGTGGTGGGGTGTGGGCAAGGGTGGAGATCAGTTGGTCCTTTGAGATCTTGTTCCGGCTGTGGTGAGGGGTCCGTTGCTGGAGGTGGTGAGCGGTGGATTTCTGGAAGGAGACGTGGACACAGCGGTGGTCGGTCCAGTGGAGTTCGGTGGTATGGGTGAAGGTGATGTGGCTGCTAGTGGAGAAGATGGGGTCGAGTGTGTGGCTGGCTGAGTGGGTGGGCATTGTGACGAGTTGTTTGAGACTGAGGTTGGCAAGGTTGTCGAGACGGGCTGAGGAGTTGCTGTCGTCTGTGTTCTCCAGGTGAAAATTCAGGTTGCCGAGGAGCATGTAGTTCGTGAAAACAAGGGCGTGGGTGCTGATTGAGTCGGCGATGGCGTCGCAGAATTGTGGACGGGGCCTGGGGGTCTGTAGACAAGGGTTCCTCTCAGGGTAGTGTTGGCATTGATGTAAATCTGGAAGTGCAGGTGTTCGGCGGCAACGAATGTGTCATGGGTGTTGGTTGAGATCCTGATGGTGCTTTTGTGGACTATGGCGATTCATCCTCCTGGTTTATTGGTGCGATCTCTTTGGGTGATTTTATAGCCTTCAGGGATGGCTATGGCGATGTCGGGTTCCGAGGAGGGGTTCATCCAGGTTTCGATGAGGAAGGCGATGTCTGGGGAGGTTGAGGTGAGCAGGTCCCAGAGTTCGACAGCGTGCTTGTGGATGGAGCAGGTGTTGAGGAGGATGCAACTGAGGTGGTTGCTATGGGTGGAGTTGTTGTGGTGCTTGCTGGCTTGTGCCAGGTGAAGTTGCACATCCGGCAAGAGAAGGGTCCACTGGTGTGCCTTGGGGAGGTCTGGATGCCGGCGGTGGGGCGGCCAGTGTTGAGCACATGGAGTTCTTTGGTGGTGTAACAGGTGTCTGGCAGCGTGGGGGCACATGGGACTGGCGCTAGGCTGCCATTAAGAAGGGGAGGTGGGAGGGAGGAGCAGCTGGGAGGCAGGAGGTGGGGAGCGGGGGCAAATGGGGACGCGAGGGGGCAGGGCTGCAGGGGATGCAGCGGCGGGAACGGGGAGAGTGGGAAAAATCGGCAAAATGGGCAAAAGGGAGGTGGGAGGCAGTGAGCGGTGGGAGTTGATACCACCCCGGAAAAGGTGGTGGATTGGACTGTCATTCTGCAGTGGGCGGTACATTGTCTTCTGCCTGGCTGTTGGAGGTTACCGCCGTGGTGCCTGTTGGTTTCACCCTGGTGGTCGGTGTGTTAAAGTGGCTGTCTGTCTGAGCGGTTTCCGCCATGGTCAAAATTTCACATTTATTACCGCCGGCCTGTTGGCGGTATTACTGCCACTTTATCACCGACCGCCAGGGTTGTGATGAGGGCCAATATGTCTAGTGATCTGTGGCATTTGGTAAAAGGCAACAGTTGGAGATCACACCAGGGTTTCCAAGACTACATCAAAGAACTGCAGTGCTGCAATGTTATTAAAGTATTGATATTTTATGATTTCACTGCTCCTTCAATTGTGAAGTGAATGTTATGGGCACATTACATTGTAGCACATCAATGAGTTTTATAGCCATGTTGTTTGACTTGTTTTGGCATTTGCTGTTCTACATTGTGGAGGTGTATGGCCAAATTAGCACAAGTTGTGGTTTGATGGTAAAGACCCAACACTTGCCTAAGGTTTTAAACCAGAGGTCTTTGCTATCAACATGTTGTCACAGGACCAATGAACTCATACAATGTAAAAATGGCAAGTAACTGGTATCCGTGTTGAGGCATCTTTTTAATTTTGGCATGAGAGCAGAGGACATACTGCAGTGTATTATGTTCATGTCTCTACATCACCTGTTCTGTTTGAAAGCATAAATGTTGAACATGGTAGTGCGCTCATTATGTGTGAAAAAAGCCGGTTTCCGGCCAAGACGCATGACATTGGCTGTGGTACCGGAATAAAGATGGTTGTTCAAGAATGTATACTGTGTAGTGTTGGAGCCTATTTCTTATTTTATGAACAGGTTTCAAAACCTACTGGTGGTCGCCAGTAGCTGGTTATAATTAGGATTTAGGGGGTGATTCTGATTCTGGGGGGCGGCGGAGGCCGCCCGCCAGAATTCCGCCCCCATTATACCGCTCCGCGGTCAGAAGACTGCGGAGGGTATTATGAGTTTTTCCCTGGGCTGGCGGGCGGTCTCCAAAAGACCGCCCGCCAGCCCAGGGAAAAATTCCCTTCCCACGAGGATGCCGGCTCGTAATCGAGCCGGCGGAGTGGGAAGGTGCGACGGGTGCAGTGGCACCCGTCGCGTATTTCAGTGTCTGCAAGGCAGACACTGAAATACTTTGCGGGGCCCTCTTACGGGGGCCCCGCGACCCCCCCTACCGCCATCCTGTTCATGGCGGCTTTCCCGCCATGAACAGGATGGCGGTAGGGGGGGTCAGAATCCTCATGGCTGCGGAGCGCGCTCCGCAGCCATGGAGGATTCAAACGAGCAGCGGAAAGTCAGCGGGAGACCGCTGACTTTCCGCTTCTGACCGCGGCTGAACCGCCGCGGTCAGAATGCTCGTTGGAGCACCGCCAGCCTGTTGGCGGTGCTCCCGTGGTCGGTGGCCCTGGCGGCCACCGGCCGCCAGGGTCAGAATGACCCCCTTAGTTTCTTCAGGACATAGGAAGAGCATTTATTGCTTTGTAGATAGCTTTGAAGCAATTGGACTTTTCTTCACAACATTTTCGAAACGTATACTTCAGGGGGTTCAGCTGCTGTCTTTAAAATTTGTGGATGATCCATAACGTTGGGACAGAGAAAAAAGGGGGTCCCAAAATGCATTTTCCCTATTCTTTTTTCCATAGGGTCTTTAGACACGCCTACAGCCCAAACTGCTGAATGGAATTACATTAAATTTGTCAGGAAGGTAGACCCTGTTGTGCAGATTGTGCTTTTTATGATTTGGTGTACATCTGTTCAGTAGTCTTGGAGATATTAAAGGTAAAACATATAGATATCTAGGGACGTGGATCCTCTGCAGATCTGCCTGTCCCCGTGCTGATTTCTGATTAGCTGCAATACTTCAACAAGGAATTGTTGGCAGCCATCTTGGAACTGGGCTTCAGCTGAGTCCCAAAAAAAAAAGAAAAGGTGCCAGAGTAGGGGCACCCTGACACCTTAGCTCTGGTGCTGGGGTCTGAGTTACACCCCACCAGGGCTAAATAGCATTTTTTTTTAAACATCGGAAAAATCCACGTATCCAGATCCACTGATTTTTCCGCTTTTTTGTTTTTAAAGGGTGGTTTCCTTCCCTTTCTTTTTAATTATTCTCCAGTTGGACCAGGTCCCGGGGCATTGTGGGCTTTAGAAAGGAGGGGGGCATATGGCCCCCCCCTTCTAGGGCTTCTATTTGCCCCAGGGAACACGTCCTTTGAGGAGCGATCAGAAATAATAATTCTAGGGGGCTGTGTGGCCCCTTGCGCCCGAGTGGACCACCACCTCTCCAGGGCAGAACATTTTTTTAATGTCGGGTAGGTCCTATGGCCTCCCTGAGAGCCCTGGAAACCACCACCTACCTGGGGCTAAATACACTATGAATGCAGGTTGGCTGCAGGCCTCCTGTAGCCCCAGGGACTGCTACCCGCTGAGGCTAAATACACTGAAAATGTGGGTGGCTGTGTGGCCCCCCACAGCCCCAGGGACCACCACCTCCCGGGACAAAATGCAATCTGTATGTGGGTAGATATGCACCCCCACCGCAGCCCCATGGACTGCCACCTCTCTGGGGCTCAATACACTCTGTAAGCTGGAGGCCACATGACCCCTCTGCAGCCCCAGGGACCACCATCTCCCCTGGGCTGAATTGAAATAATAAAGAGAGTCAGTCCTGGATCCACGGCCCCGGGGACCACCACCTTCCCTGGGCAGTATATGATGGAGGGGCCCATGCAGCACCCCTCAAAGAGTGAAAAATGGCCCTGGGGACCACACACTTCCCTGGGCTGGCTCCTGCTATGTCCCAGGGTGCCCACAGCTGGGACATAGCAGTTTTGCTCTGACTTGGCAGGAGCTGACAGCTCCCGCCAAATCGGAGCAAACAGTGCGCTCACAGGAAGAGAGAGCTGTCACTTGCTATGAGTGGAGGTTTCCTCTGTTTCCCTGCCTGCAGACATGTGGGCAGGGAAGCAGAGGAAACAGTTGCTCTCTCAGAGAAGGAGCTGCATCTTTAGCATCTCCCTCTCTGTGACATCAATGAAAGCTCCCCAGGAGGCGGGGAGCCTTCTGGGACCGCTGAGGCTTTGGGGTACCCCTCACGGTATACAACTATTTAAACTAAGTGCCCTGGGGGGCACCCAGGTTACATGGCCACACTCCTTGTGATGGGGTCCCTGGTGATGCGATTGACCTGGGGAGGGGAGGCCACAAAGCCTCCTCCCCCCAAATTTTTTTTATGTTTAGACTGGGCTCCAGGGGATGGGGTCCCTAGGGCCAAGAACGGCCCCCTCCCTGAAAAGAAAAATGCTTATGCCTGGCCTCAGGGGATTGGGTCTCTGTGGCTGAGATCAGCCAAGGGGGGGGGGGCTGTACAGCTCCCTCCCCCCAAAAAATATTAAGGCCTGGCCCCAGGGGATGGGGTTCCGGAGGCCAAAATTGGCCAGTGGGGCCGTGCGGCCTCTCATGGAATTGTAATTGGCCCCAGGGAATAGGGTCTCTGGCCTAACTTGGCCAGTATAGTAGGCAACGCTGACCTGAGGCCAACTCCCATTGTGCATGACCGAAGAGCATGCATAGGGAGGGGTTAGGTAGGTAGGGGGTTGGCTGTAGGCCTTGCAACCAACCCCACCGCACACATGCCAAAGATTATAGGGTGTTGGCTGCAGGGCCTGGCCACACATCAGGCCCTGCAGCAAACCACTGCTGTGCATGGCTGAAGGCCATGTGAGGCAATGGTCAGATTAACATATTGTAATGAAAATTACTTTACATTAAACAAAATGGACAGTCTCTGACAAAACGTTTACATGGACATTATAGTTAGGAAATAGAATTAAAAAAACATAGAGATTAATTTAAAAAACAAAAGGTTAGAGGGATGTTATAGTTAGGCTCACATTTTGAATGTAAAAAAATCATTGAAATTCACCTGTTGTAGTTAGAGTAATGTCAAGTATCTATAAGTCGTGCCCTAAGGTAATCAGAACTCATAGCCTTGCCAAGCACTGTTAATTACCCCACTGACATTTTTTATAACATCATTGATAATATCAATGTAATACATGCAGAACAATTTGGTCCGAAAAAGCTGTGCATGATGGGGGAGCAAGTTATAGTCACCTTAGGGCACCAGTTATATTTACATGAGATAACCATAACAGGATAATTTCTATGGTTGTGGATGTTTAGCTTGTGAGCCTAACTATAATGCCCCTGTAGCTGTTGTTTTTTAAAGTAAATATACATACACACACATATACAAATACTAGTTTTCACTTACCTGATGTATACTTACATTTTCATTATAAAGGTATGAGTGTTAAAGGCATAAGTGTGGTGAAGACTTGTATGGTAAAGGCATTGTGTGATGAAGTCTCCATGGTAGTGGCATGTGTAGTAATGGCATACATGGTTCCCACATACATCCCTTCAACAGTTACAAAACTGAACACAAAATATCCCTCTTGTTCATAGGGAAATTTTGCAAAACCAAGTAACTTCAGGTTTTTCAACATTCAAAGGAGCCTAATAACAGAAAGCAGGCAATCCTCTCACTGATTGAATGAAAAAGAGATTGCATAGAGATTTTTTTTTTATTTCTGCACATTGTCCCAAAATATGATTTTTCTCTTTAGTTCTCTTAATTTAGAAGAGAGTCAGTTGCAAATATAAGCTAGAAAAGACTTCTCAATTATAGACATGTAGAGGTTTCGGGTGCCCACGCACTCTAAAGGGCATATTTACAAGCCCCTAGCGCCTCCTTGCGCCGTTTTTTTGCGTCATTTTGTTTACGCTAAGGAGGCATCAAGGAGGCCTTTTCGCCACACCAGATTTACAAAGTGGGGAATGCAAGTTTAAGGATTTCACTGCTCCCTTTTTCCCATCATTTTTAACTCATGGTCAAAGTAGGTGTTAAAGTAACGCTCCCATTGTTTCCAATGGGTCTCCCCATGCATTGCTGGACAAGCCCCATAAATGTTGCCACTAGGCGACAAATGTGCCCCAATAGAATCAACAATTTTGACTCTATTGTGAATTGGTAGGCATAGGGAAAATTAAAAGCAATTATTTGCATCACCAGCTACCACGCTGATAAGTTACCAGGGAGAAACAGGAGAAGGTTTTTTCTGAGTTTTGTTAAAAGTTTTCCACAGATGTTTTGTTCCTTTGACCCCCAATTATGAAGCGTGATATCCTCATTAAAAGTGAACCCACATGCACATTCCTCCTCATTTAGGTTTTCAAAGAGTTTACACTACATTAACAGATCTTGATCATATACAGAGCAGGCAGCCCGTGTTAGTGGGCCATTAAACCAATTCTCTGTTTTGAGGCTGGTTATCAACCTGTGGACCTCACGGAATCACAATAAACCTGTCTATTTTAGGTTTCTGGGTGCAATAAGGGGTTTATACCTAATTGAAAAATTAAAGCCATTTTGATTTGGTTTGGAGACCGCAACACACAAAGATTCCCTTAGGTATCACATTTGTCTCTACTCTACCCTCATGCTATAGCATGAGGGTGAAAATGAATGAACATATATGTTTCACAGTATCTTTTTCTGTGATGACTCCTGTCATACATAGCTACACATCTAGCCCCTATAGCCCATTATTGTGCACACCCTTACACGTTATTTTAAGCACCATAAAAGCAATGGTCATCTGTTTCTTTGAAAAGACCACTCTGGTATCTAATGAAAGCATGGCATAAACAAATACATTCTTATTCTGGACAGCAGAAGAATATATGAATAGGTTTTTAATGTCAATTAGATGGATTGGCTTTCTTAAATTGCTATTTCTTTTCTTTCTTTCAAAATGAATTATAATACTGCAGAATTTCTCTTAGACCTTTCATGCACAAGCAAGCTAAGTAAGGTAGGTAGGACAGATATGTATTCCCTTGAATTTCATATCTGTAGGTGTAACTGACTTTCATTCCTTGCCTTTACCTGCATGTGAACCTTGCCTCACAGTAGCATTCATTCGGATGTAAAAAAAAATCAATGACTATGAATCTCTTCATATGTGGAAAACATTCTTATTCCCGATTCATTGTGGGTCCCTTATGTATGGCAACATAAGGGTGTCTGGAGTCCACAGAATATGATTTTAATAATCTCCTGAGATTATTGTAGATGTATTAGACATGAGTAAATGTTCTTCATGCTTGGTGTAACTTAAGAAGCAGCAGGCGTAATTTGATTATGTTTCTTGAGTGTAGTTATGGATGTAGAATGATTTACGTTCATGTGATCACTTTCCTGTGTGCATGTATGATTTGGCAAACTACTGGGTTTTCCCACGCACTGTTCTTCCCACCAACAGAACCCCTGCCCACCCAAGAACCTACTTAATGCACGATGCAGCACAGACAGGCAGTGGGTGCAACCAGAGGGCTTGCTGCAGGCATGCCAGAGGTGCACCGAAGGCAAGCCAATCTATGTCAGTACACACATGGACCCACGCCCAGCATCACAGCCACTGGCCCTCCCTCCCCCTGAAGAAATACCACTGCCGAGCTCTACACCCTTGACCTCGGACACTACAACAAACACTGGCACTGTACCGACCCATGCTCCTCATTAGGACCTTTCACCTGGACCCACTGCCACTTCACCTGCCACAGCACACACACCGGCCTACTGACCAGCCCAACCATGAACACACCACATACACCACCTGAACAAAAACACCAACTCACATGTGTCTTTTTCAAACGACGCTCACTATGTAAGCATTCCACCTGATTATGGGTTTGCCACCCTTGCAGCTGACATCGTCTTCTTCACCGAGCGAGACCTGGCTCATTCCCGTATCCACCCCAGACATTGCCACAGCAATCCCCAACAGATATAAAGTCACTTAACAGAATCACATTAACAAACCTGAACGAGTAACAGCCATCATCAACAAAGAGACCATACAGTGCACCACCATCACCACCCCCATGGAACATCTCAACTTCAAGCTCCACATGGATGACAAAACAACCAGCAGATGCACCCTCTCCAGCTTCTGCAATGCCATCACAGACTTCATTGTACACCTTATCTTAGACTCCAAGCACTACATCTTCTTCTGCGACCTAAATGTTCACATCGATGACCCCACTGACAACAACACTGCACACCTCCTCAACAGTATGAGCAGCCTCGGATTGACCCAGATTGTCCATGACCCGACACACACTTCAGGACTCACACTGGACCTCATTTTCACCTCCAGCAACTGCGTCAAATACAGCCATGTCACAGAACTCACATGGACCGATCACTCCATAGCACTCTTCATCATTTCTAGCCTCTGCACCTCCAACCCCACAATGACCCACACCCCCCATTGGAAGTGAAACAAAGTCTCAGAGACCAGCTGGGCAGATACCCTCGACACCTCAAATCCCAATTACACCTCCAACCTTGAACAGGGAGTGAGAAACTTCAATGCCTGGATCAACAATTGCACTGTCAGCATTGTCCCCATTAAGAGCAACATCCAGAGAAAATCTTCCAAAAATGCCAGGAGCTTTAAGGAAGACTTGGTAAGGAATTCTCCAACCAGGCTTCCAGTGAAAACAACATCACACCCTCATAGGAGCTGCTCAACAACCTTGCCCACTTCTTCCACAACAAGATCGCAACCATATATGGAAATTTAAACTTCACCCCTATGGACTTCCATGACAGATATGCCACCACCGTAACATACAAGAACCGCATACTGACCACCTAGAACATCTTCTCCACCCAGGACATCACCTCCACCATGAGACTGATCCACAGACCAATGCCTACACCATATCTTCAGCCTTGGAAAACAAAGGATCAGCCAGGAGCTCACCACCCTGCTCAACACCTCTGTCACCACTGTATTATTTCCCAGCACCTGGAAACACACCAAGGTCAGACCACTACTCAACAAACCCTCCACCGACCCCAGAGAACCCAAAAACGATCAGCCTATCTCCCTGCTCCCTTTCCCACAGAAGGTACAGGAAAAGATCTTCAGCAAGTAACTCATGGCATACATGGAGCAGAAAAAGCTACTCGATGCCGCCAATTCTGGATTCCGCAGCAATCACAGCACCGAAAATACCCTGATCGCAGCCACCAATGACATCCAAATCCCTCCTCGATCATGGAGAATCAGCAGCTTTGATTCTCCTCAACCTCTCAGCAACCTTTTTTGACACTGTATTTACCATATGCTGAGCGAAAGACTCCACCACATTGGCATCCAATGGGATGCGCTCATATGAATCACCTCCTTCCTCACCAGAAGAACCTAGAGGATCCACCTCCCACCTTTCACCTCCACACCCAAGGAGATCACGTGCAGTGTCCTGATGGGTCATCCCTCAGCACCATGCTCTTCAACGAATATATATCCCCCTGGCCAAAAGCATCAGATCTCACAGCCTCAACATAATTTCCAAAGCAGATGACACCCAACTCTTCCTATCACTCACCGGCGACCCCTCCACCACCAGAACCAACTTCTACAGATTGATGACAGCATCGCTGACTGGATGAAGAACAACTACCTGTAGCTGAACACAGACAAGATAGAAGTACTGATCTTTGGCAACAGCAGCACCGCATGGAATGACTCCCACTCCTCCAGACCATCACCTCAATTCCAGAATTCCAAATGACCCTCAAGATCTGGAATAGACCTGCAGGACCTCCAAACATCTGTATACCCTATTGGGTGATTTACCACACTTTATAAATCCTGATTGATTGAAGTGAATAAAGTATAATAATTATTATCATAAATCCAGAGTACAATGCCAAAGATACTGCTTTTGTATGTCAAATTTAATGATAAATTCCAGTCAAAATAATATGATCCTATAAACAACTGTAGAAATATGTAGTAGAGCATATATGAACAACATTATTGCTGCGATGTAAGGGTACAACTGACGTTATTCTGTACTTTATGAACCTAACATCAAATTTAGTGTTGCCATTTTCAGTGGTTAAACAAGGTTGAACTTGGGGCCAGATGTACGAAAGGATTTTACCCATTCTGTGTCTATGGGAAAAAGCTTTCGTACATATGGCCCTTGATTCATAATCAATAAGAGACTCTTCACAAGAAGGCTCAAATTGCACTGGTTCTCACATGCCTCCTGAGTTATTGATTTGAGGTCATTGGAATTTGCAAAGACGGGAGACAGTGGGACCACAAATTGATACATGAAGTTTCAATCACAGATGATGAATTATAGCAGAAATAATATTGCATCATATTCCCCCCCCCATAATTCCTCTTTTCACCTGGAAACTTTATCTGCTTGAATCAGCTCAATTTCCCTGTTGAAATACAATGGATCAGTGGAGTTCAATGAATCCCATAATTCTGATGATGACAGTAACTCTTAATTTTGGTGGTGCTGGTAATAAGAGTTACTGCCAACATCAGAATTATGACATTCATTGAACTCCACTGATCCACTGTTTTTCAACAGGACAATGCAGCTGCTTCAAACAGCTAAAATGTTCAGGTGAAAATGAGAATTACATATGGGAATATAGTGCAGTTTTCTGAAACCCTCAGAGATCAACTTGTGGACCAACAGTCTCCCCTTCTTGCAAATACTGATGCCCTAATATTAATAACTCAGGAGGAGGAGTGGAGAACTGAGCCAATTTAAGTCATGCAAGACTCGGTCAGAGTTAAATGTTAAAGCTGACCACAAGGGAGTGTATTTCGGATGCAAAGTGGTTTGGATCCAGTCAGCGCTCACCTTCGAACTTAGAAAAATTCTTAAAGAAAAATGTCTGAAAAGGTAAAGTCTAGCACAGCAAGATTGCAGAAGGTGTTCAAAGAGGGAGCTGTGTCATCAGATGGCCTTGGGTCAAAGCTGCTGTGAAGATTTATACGTTTGGACTTAGTCACCAAAATGAAAGTCATAAAAGCCCAGTGGGATGAGTAGAGGGCCATAGCTAAAGACAGTCCCATGAGGTCGGATACCTCTTTGACGAAGGACTGCTGAAATGGATATGCTGCTGGAGAGAAAAACATAGAGGGCGACGGCGCAAAGTCAATTTGACTGGCGGTGCACCTTGGACGTGTAGGGGAGCACATTGGCCTTGGTCTCTTCCTGATTCTCAGATTACTTTTTGATTACATTTTGTTTAAGTCCTCCATTTTGGAAATTACCCATCTGGGCATCTTTAGCATTACAACTGGTTGGAGCGCTTTTGAGGGTTCAGCACTCTCTCAGGCTGGGTCCAGGTGAGGGTTCAAGGTAGTGGGACCCTTTTATGTCCCTGTGGTTCTGAACAGGAGGCCAGAAAACTAGCCTTTTGAGTCACTTCTGGGAGTCCTGTGTGCAAGTGAAGATGCAGGGCTCAACAGCAGGGCTGGCCTTTGCAAGTTCAAGGCAGGCTCCATGCTACAAAGAAGCCTTTTCAGGTACAGCAGCAGTCTGGTGAGTGCACAGAAGGTCACAGTAGGTGGCAGTCCTCTGAGAGTCCCTCCGCAGGTCCACTAGTGAACTGAAGAATGTGCCTGAAAGTCTTATTTATTATATCCTGGTGCCCTTCTTCAGGAAAGTGGGAGAACCTGTTGGAAAGGTAATTTGAAGTGAATGGAATTTCCTGGCTTCTCTGCCCTGGCTTCAAAGCTGGCTTCAGTGACAATAAAGTGTTGTAGTCCTTTTGTGTGAAGGCAGAGCACAGGCTGTTCAGTGGGGCTGTGATCAGCTCCACCCATCATCCTGCCAGCAGATGGTCCATTCAGGCACATCTAATCCCTCTATTGTGTAGCTGTCTGGGAGAAATTCAAAAAGTATTACTGTCAGCTTTACTCAGTCATGTGACCAAAGACAGGCTGCAGGAAAGAGGGTTAAGGGCAGATATATACTAACTGTCTAAAAGTAGCATTTTCACAGTTGTAATGAAAAATCCAACTTTACTATTAATTATTTAGCTACTTGGCCTTTTCCCACAGTCCTGAACACTTTTTTGGTTATTTAGGGAAGTCTGCGTTTAGGGCTCCATAATTTTCCACATAAGTTATCCATGCCAAAGTTGTGTCCTTTTTCCAACATCCTTGGGATTCTAAAGGTGCCCAGAGTTTGTGGATTCCCCTGCAGGGGACCAATAAAATAGGCAAAAAAATGCAAACAAAGGAAATAGTGCCTAAGGTAAAAGTGTCTCTTTTTTCCTAAAAATGGCACCAACAAATGGTAGCTGTACTAAAGTCACCATCTTTCTGCCTTTCAGCAACATGCTGAGCTGAATCAAAAACCCTATATTTGTACCACAGTTTTCATAGAGGTAGGTCATTTTTCCTATTGTTTGTGCTCTCAACCTATTTCCAGTTTGTGATGGAAACCAGTGTGAAACCTGTGGGTGCTCTAGAAAAGGTATAGATTTCTGAAAAGTAGTTAAATTCCTAAATTCAGAAGGGGCTGTTGGACCTGGCCCTTGTGGGAGGTTCATCCCCTGACTATTTGCCTAACTCCTCCTATTTTTTCTGAACTCTTGATGTTGGCTCTAGGACACTGAGCACTTTTATCAGTGGTATCTCTATGCCCAGAACCTGTAAATTAAATGCTACTAGTGGGCCTGCAGCGCTTCTTGCACCACCCACTGAAGTAGCCTGTCAAACCTGTCTCAGGCCTGCTAGCGCAGGTCCTGTGTGTGCATACGTGAGTGGTTAAAGGAATATGATAGGGCTCTGGTAGAGTGCAGGTTCCATGAGAAGGATTGGGGGGACTGGCCTATGGAGCTATATTCCTGAGGAGGGTTGGGAAGCCATACTGACTCTGAAAGAGAGTGACACAGAGGGGTACTCCACTATGAAGAACACAATGATTGAGAAGTATGGTTTTTCCCCTGAGGAATACAGAAAGATGTTCAGGGCTGTAAGAAACTGTCCCACTAGTCTTGGGAGGAGTTTGTGGACTATTGCTGTATTGCACTAGATGGATGGGTGAAGGGTAGCACAGTAAACAGTTTTGAAGGGCTGTTTAATCTTATTGTCAGAGAGCACCTGCTTCATTGTTGTTTTTCAGGGTTACACCAACACTTGTCAGTGTGTGAGCTCTCTGACCCCAGGGAGTTTACAAAGGAGGCAGACCTGTGGTTGTGTACCAGAGGTTCTGGTGTGGCATTAAGGTGTGATCCTAAAGAGAGTGGTCTAGGTGTTTCCAAACCAGGTGTGGTGGGAAAGGCTTGTGTCCCAGATAGGTCCCAGTGTAATGGGAGTGGTTTGGGATCCCATGTCTTATCTCAGAGGAGAAGGAGTGGGTGTGGGCTGTGTCCCATGCTGTCCAAGGCCCGGTCTCAAAGCCTGGTTGGTTCCATAAGTGGACCCAGGATGGGAGCCTAGCTGGTCAGAGGAATCCCATTTTGCCAGTAGGACTTGGGCAGGTGGCTGGTGATAGCGTTCTGCCGGTCCTGTTGTCTGGTAGCCTCACTCCAGAGTGGAGAAATCCAGGCGTAGGGTTGAGAGGGGGCAGAGGGCCCCAGTGGAGAACCTGGAGGCTCGGGGTCAGCTCTGAGAGCAGAGCCCCCCATGAATGATATTGGTGAGACCATTTCTGGGTTGGGGTGGTATCCAGACTCTGTCAGATGGGCAGAGATCAGGAGACCTGTGCCAGGCACACTCTTGTGTGGCACTTAGGGAAGGTGTTTTTCTTGTGGGGGTAGGTGTGCCCCCCAGGAAGTCCTGATGTGCCAGGCAATGGTTCAACAGCAGGGTGGTGACTCTGGGTTGGATGATCAGGTTCAGGGGGTAAACTCTAATCTGATGGGGAGTAGGTGTGCTCCCAAGGAAGTCTTGGTGTGCCAGACAATAGTTCAACCTCAGGGTGGTGACTCTCGGTTGGCAGAGGGTAGGTGTGATCCCAAGGAAGTCCTGGTTCGTTGGGCAATAGTCCAGTCTAGGGGCATCATCCCTGGACTGGAAAGACAGGTTCAGGGGGTAAACTCTGACCTGGTTGGTGGGGCAGTTAGTGTGCTCACCCCCCCTGAGTGGAACCTCTGGTGGCGTCCCTCAAGGTGGGAAGAGGCAGAACTCTGGAAGTGGGGTCCAGGGAGGGTGAAGCTCAACCCGGACCATGGTGCAACCCAAGGGTATTGTTCCTGAGTTGGGTGGTCAGTCGCCAGGTAGTGCTCCTGGGCTGGCGAGAGAGTTGTGCAGGACGGCTGTATCCAGCACCCTGCCAGTTATGGATTCTGGTGATACCCCTCCTAGGAGAGGAGGGCGGGATCCTAGAAGGAGTGGTAGAGGGAGGAGAGCTTCCCCTCTAGCCCCTGTGGAACCTATGGGTGCAGACCCTAGGTTGGTGGATCAGTGGCAGGGTAGACTCCCTGCACTGATTGGAAATGGTGTGGAGACCAGTTGCTATGCACCTGGGTCTAACACCCCCCACTCATTGTGGTTTCAGAGACCAGAGGCTCCTAGATGGCCTGGGGCCTGGTTCTGGCCATTGGCAGTTAGAAAGCCCCCCTGGGTTAGTCTAGGTTGCCTGGGAAGCATTGACAGAGAGACTCAACTGAGATCAGGTTGGCGTAGAACTGGAGAGTGCCCCTGCAGTGGCGGGCCAGGGTCCATGTTCAATTGCCCCAAATAGGGAAGCCCATCAAGGTATTGATTGTTCTCCCCTGGCGTTAGGATGGTGGGGGGGTTGTGTTGGACCTTGCCCTTGTGGCAGGTTCATCCCGTGACTTTTTGCCTAATTGCTCCTATTTTTTCTGACTTCTCTGAGCACTTTTATCACTGCTAATCAGTGCTAAAGTGCAGGTGCTGTCCCTTCTAAAGTTGGTATGATTGGCTTATACCTAATCGGCACATTTAATTTAACTGTAAGTCCCTTGTACAGTGGTATCTCCATGCCCAGTACCTGTAAATTAAATGCTACTAGTGAGCCTGCAGCGCTGCTTGCGTCACCGACTGAAGTAGCCTGTCAAACCTGTCTCAGGCCTGCTAGCGCAGGCCCTGTGTGTGCAGTTTTCTGCCACAGGGACCTGGCCTCTAAATTTACTTGCTAGGCCCAGAACTCCCCTACATGTAAGTCACCCCTAAAGCCACCCCTAAGGTACTCCATAGCTAGCCCTATGGGCAGGATGCTATGTATGTACAATGAAGGACATGTGCCAGGTTGCGTGGCCTGTCCTGGTAGTGACAAACAGCCTAACTTGGTGTCTCACTGCTGTGAGTGCTGCCTTCTCATAGGATTGCATTAGAAATGCCCGGTCTTAGATGTAGGTGGTATTGTCTGATTTATGAGGGGTAGCGTAGGCATGTTTGGTATGGTTATAATGGTGGTAAGAAATGCTGCTTAATGGTATAAGTGGATTTTTTATTACTATTACAGAAATGCCACTTCTGGAAAGTGAGCATTTCTCTGTGCCTATGACTCAGGTGTTTTCCAGTTTGACTCCAATCCACATCTGGGCAGAGTGACAGTTTGGCTTTGTGCATACTTTTCAGACAGCCTGTACACAGGAAGGGTGGAGGTGTCCCAGAGGTGCATCTGCGTACTGAATAGTCTTCCTGGGCTGAGAGAAGGGAGAGGTAGGGCACACCTGCATTTGTAAAGGCTGTGCCCTGGCCTCACACAATAGGGTTGTTAACCCCCAACTGATGTTTGGAGCCTGTGATGGAGGAGAGAGGGGACACACCCAGAACCAGTTGTAACTGGTTGGAACCTCTTCTCCCCTTCCTTTGTGGACCCACTGTAAAACTGAGAATAAACACAGGGGAGTTTTCCCCACAATTTGGTGACACTGGAACTTACTTGAACTGGACACAGACTGCTGGAGGGACTCACTAGGAACCGCCATGGTCTGCTGCTGATGTGACCTGCTGGGGCACTAGGAGAGACTGCCATCTGCCTCCATCCCCCTTGAGCTGGCCTGCTGCTGGGCCCTACCACCTGTGCTCCTCTGTCCTGATCTGTTGTCCCCCAGGGGCAGGGTGCTGTGGCCCCTGCCCCCATGAGACTGCCTGCAGAAGTGCTTTCCTTTCCAGGGACTCAGCGCCCTGTGAGCGCTCGTTATTCATGCCTGCAGCGCTGGGAACGTGCTTCTTCGGGGGCCTTGATTACTTATAGCACCTGGAGAAGAGTGCTTTTATTTGTTGACCCCCTTTTTGTGAGAATAGTGCTTTGAGAGCACTTGTCCGACCGGAGGGAGATTCACGACCGCAACCCGGGCTGTCTGCTGTAAAGCGCAACCGTCACGCTGTCCCTGGGATCGCATTGCGTGAAGGAAAGGAGCGAGCATGCTCGTACCGTGCCCCCGGGGTGAAGCGCGCTCTGAGAGACACCCCCAGGGCACAAGCAGCACCTGCTTTTGTGCTGTTTCACCGCCTGCGGCCCGGGCGGGCCCTTTGTAGTTCTCAAAGCCGGGCGGGGAAGGAAGCCTCATCAGAGGCTCCCTGTCCCACTGGGTCTCTTTGGTTCTCTTGTTATCAAGACGGGTGGGGGAAGGGAAGCCTCATCGGAGGCTCCCCCCGGCTTCACTGAGGCCCTGATTATTCGTCAGAGAGACCGCAGGCAGGGGGAAGCCTCGCCGGAGCTCCCCTGCACCACAGGTCTCCCCATCGGTGGCCCCACTGGTTGTTTCTTGGCTTTGGGCCCCCCTCATTGGGGGGCCAGTTGAGGCCCAGGGCGGCCCCCAGAGATGGCGGGCCCCAGGAGGGGCCTGATATATTTAGGAAATGGAGGGGGTTTATGCCTTACCTTCCCCCTGACATAAACGGCCCCCGTTTTTGTGCACAGGAGTGCGGGGGTCCCCTTTTGATCCTCGTGGCAATAGAAGTGCCATTCTCATTATAAAACAGGTACTTTTCAAGGAAGTGCATTTTTCATATGTTCCTGGTATGGACATTAATGATGTATATGTTACCCTGCTTATTTATGATGTTTCATATACGTATGCTAATGTTCCTTTTATGGGCATGACATGCTAGTATGTTTTATTGACTTGCCATGTGCTCTATAATGCTCTTGGTACAGGCATTTATGATATTTCTATGACAAGTGCATTGGTGTAGTAATGTGATTCTTGATTACTGATTGTGTTGCAGAATACTAAGTAACCTGTGTGTTGTATGTGACTACTGCTGGTTCTGAAGAGTAACTAATGTGTAAACTTATGACAAATGCTAAGGTAGCTGGATATTACTGACATGTTGTGTTTGGTCTAATAACAGAGGTTATCTTGGACGTGTAACTCCCTTTCCCTTGCCCTGACTAGAGTGGGTGGGTTCTGCCAAGTTTAGGTGCATACCCTAGTCAACCAGAAAACCCAATTCTAACAGGGGCCATATGTGTAGATCCCTCAAGTTTTTCCCAAGAAAAATAACTGTTGAAATAAAGAAATACTGAAAATGAGTAGGAAGAAAAACAGCTATTTGTGAAAACATGTTTTATCTATAAGGTTTTGTCATGATGGCCGATTTAAAAAGCAATAAGCCATTTTGTCCACTAGACCGTTTTGGTTGTGGGGATATATAGGGTTTGTAGGTTCCCTAAGAACCCAAGGTACCCAGAACCAACAACTGAGCTGCCTTGTACAATGGTTTTTCATTAAGTAAGGAGTATATACCAATTCACATACTGAAACAGGCAAGGTGGAAAATGGGTATCAAGGAAACCTATGTTTTTCTGAAATGGGCACAAGGTGTAGATTTTAGAAGCAGTGGTTATTTATACATCTCTATATTTATAGGTACCCGTTCTAGTATCTGAATTATAGGGTATTTTCAAAATGTCTTCTTTCTTATACAAAGGCTTACATTTGAAAGTCACAAATGCAGCAAAATCCAATTGGTAGTAACAAATGTTCTACTAGACTATTCTCCCACAAGTCATCTGATAAAAATAGTACCTCATTTGTGTGAGTAGGCTTGGTGCCTGCATCAAGAAATGGACCAAGGCACACTATGAAAGCATCACATTTTTCAACTCAAAACTAACCCTATTTTTCCAATGTGGGTAGCTCCAGATGTTGAACCCCAGCTCAGACAGCAGCTAGGGAAACATAGTGAACCTGTGTATTTTTGAAAAATAGACACTTAGGGGTATCCAGGACAGGATAACTTGCTTGGCTCCCACCAGGTGTTTTACCCAGAATCCCTTCCAAACCTCAAACTTTGACTAAAATAAAACATTTTCCTCAAATCTCCATGATGGAAAGTCCTAAAATCTGCCTCAAACGTCCATCCATCTGGAATTCCCCTTAAGTCTCTTGTTAAAATGATACCTCACTTCTGTGGGTAGGTCTAGTACCCAAGACAGGAAATGGCCCAAAACACAACACAGATGCATCACATTTTCCACTGAAAACAAGCACTAGTCCCAGTCATACAAGTGGGGAGGCATTTTTATTGGCACAAGTGGGGCAATGCAGAGTGGTAGAAATGTTGTTGATTCCTGTAGATTCCCAAAGTTTCCATCACAGAAATGGAAGGGAAATGTGTGATTTCAGTCAGAGTTGAGGTTTGCAATTATGAGTAAGAAACCCTCATGGAATCCATACAAGGCACACCATCCTAGACTCCCTTTGTTGTCTAGTTTTCAAAAATGTCTGTGGTTCCAAGGTTTGCATAGGTGGTGCCACAGCACGGCTCCAAATATCACACTTACACCTATTGTTTATCTCTCAACACAAAGATTTAGAGCCTTTTGTTTCAGTTTCTCTGTGGGCCACCCACATCGTTCTTATCGGGGGAAATGTGAAGACTCAGGTTGATAGGAAACCTGTGGCTCCATGCAGGTTTCATGCCTTTCCGTTAGAGAAATGTGATAAAAATATGTGTTTCTTATTAAAATTTGATGTTTGCAAGGGCTTCTCAGCAATATTTTCTGGTGAAAGTCATGCCCCTCAGGACTCTTCTGGTTGTCTCGTTTTCAAGATCTGCCTAGGTGTGGGCTAAGCTAGGAACTGAAATCCACAGCAGCCCATAGTGAGAAAAAAACAAGAAAATCTAAGTATGGGCCTTCTTATCACCACAGATTCAAATTTGATACAAATTTTTTTAAGTTAATCTACCACTTACGCTTGTTGATTTTAGTACCTCCAGAAATGCTGGCCTCAAAGCACAAATACTTACTAAGGTATCTGAATACTGACACCAAGACTTCTGAAAGTGATATATACAAAAGGTAGTAGAGTACATTTTACTGTAATCAAACATAATTCATAAAATGTGGTCCGGGAACATGTGGCAATACAATTAGTTTGAATGTCAAATATCTATAAAACAAATAGTCCAATAATTCAATAAAATACACACTTTACTTAATGTTATAGTCAGCCATTCATATAGGTTGTAGATCACAAAGATACATTCATGATCTAAATCCATAAGGAGTGCAGCCTTATAGTAAGCAGTTAGTATAATTAGTAAAATGACAAAATATCTTTTGTGCATTGATGATCTTGATCTAATGAAGAGTCCAAGGCACCACACAAGTAATAACTCATTAAGCAGACTGGATGCCAATCATAGGTCCATATAGAAACATCCATACGAGCTTCAAATCAAAACAACTTCAATATCCAAAGCTACGTGTGCTGAAGTTGCCTTACTCAGGAAATTTCCAAATTGGTATGAAAATCTATACAGGAACTTATATGGCCATCCCCGTATTCTAGTTGCACAAAAACAGCCAAACCCAACTACTGGTGACTGGTAGTACTGTGACCATCATAGTCTGGTCTATAATGGGTAATGGATCTTGATGAGTCTTCCAAAAACACAATCTGACGCCAGCAGCATCAATATGTCATTGTAGTCTCAACGTAGGCTCTGCGTCTGATGCAGAGACTAATATGAGACTATAATGGCATTAGATTGTGTTTTTGGAAGACATCAAGGTCCATAGGCCATGGAGGTCTCTATTTCCTTGCCAGAGAGCTCAACCCCACTGGCAGACATCTTCACCAAATAGGGAGTGGTAAAGACGCTTGCAGTAAATTTACAGTCATAAATTCAGGCATATAAAGCTTGAATCTCCTCACTGGGTGTACTTTGCACACTGGGTATATGTAGGTATTAATCCCTGCTCATAAATGATGAATAACAAAAAAGTGAGGATATATACCTAGGTGTAGGAGTAGATTTGCACACAAGTAGATCCACACAGGCAAATTTATCTTTTTGAATTAGGTCAATTGCATTTAAGGAATGTTGCTGTTTTAGGTGCGAGGCTAAATGAATGCAAGCTATAACACTCTCAAGCCTGTTGTTACATTACTGTTTTCACAAAGGAACAACCTTGAATGTATATCAGCATAAGAGAATGTGTGCTCATAATGTCCAATGAATATGTTTATGTCAAAGGTTGAATGGTTTTCAGATATGCCAGTTTTCCATGTTTACCAGAAAGGTTTCTCTCTCCCTATTTTGATTTTTCACTCTTTATTCTCAAAGTGTATCATTTTCATAGAAAGTGATAGTTGATTCAACATAATGTTCAGGTATTAAATACATTGTTCTTGTCTTTATAGGTTCACTACAGGCTATTGATGTAACTGTCTGGTAGAGTAATGAGTCAGAGTGGCCTTATCCAGAGTGTAAGTTTGTTTTCTTATTTTTTATCCTACTTCCCTTTCCCTGGGTCTACAGTTAACCAAAACATTGCTACTGTGCACAGTTGACTGTGGATACAAAGATGTGTGGAAGCATTCATCACTCCCATTGGCTGTGGTTCAATATGTTAGTGCTTTCTGAAAAATAGTATGAGAATGTGCAAAAGTCTACTTATCAATAACTGACTGCAAAAAAGGTGGCAACTGAGAAAAACGTTGAAGAGGACTACCTTGACAACAAAACATCATGTGGAAATGGCATGAAACGAGCACACCCAAGTAAAACTTATCTCTCAATCACTCCCCCAATATAATATACAAGACAAGTAGTAAAAATATTTTAAATCATATTTAATTTTGGTGTAATCATTTTAAATTAAACAAAAACACTAGCCATTAATTCCTTTAATATAGCCAACTTACCAAAAACAAAATAATAACAAATGTAAAATCAATCAAATAATACTTTCAAATATTAAACATGTAACACTAATAAATATACACTTTAAAATAACAATACCCTCCCACATCTCAGTACAACACTTCCCATACAAGTGCATACAATGTTAGATTAGAAAAACATATATATTAACAAGTTTATGCATTAAAAATATTTAATTGTAGGGATAATATTTTAAAACTAAAAATAACATAAAAATACATCAATCAAACCCTTTTTCAAAAATCTGGTAGCTACTTTCATCCTAGAAGGTGCCCCCTTGCTACTAAGTAACACCTATGAGGATTGTCATAGTTGTAAATAATAAAGTTGTTCAGTGGTGCACAGTGAATTCAGGCTTGGAGAGGTCGGTAGAACAAATCCTACATCTTCTACTGTTATCAAGGAAATAAGTGCAATGCAGACGAGTGGCCCTCCACATGATCTTCATGGCATGTCCAGCTCATTTGAGCACTTGGAGGTAAATTATGGTCCATGATGAGCAGTGCAGGGACTGACCAAGCCCTGATAAAGTTTTACTACAGCAAAGGTGCATTTTAATCTAAGTGGGGATCGCACTGTGCCCTTTAATTTCACCAAGGGTGTGCATAAAGGCTGTATTTTATACCTTTTTTGTACCTTTTTTACATAAATGCATTAGATTCTGCACTGATAGCCAAAGGTAAAGACCGCCCAAGAGTCGGCAACTCTTATATAATAGTCCCAGTATTATTAAATGCGGACAACATAGTTTTAATCGCTCGTACCGAAAATGGTTTACAATTACATCTTGACATTTTTACCAACTTTATGGGGGACCTTAACCTGAAAATAAACCATTAGACATCCTATATTATGATTATTGGCCCTAAGAAGACTCGTTCACATCCCTTTACTATTTATGGAATACCAATCATAAAAGTTCATAGTTTCAACTATGTTGGTGTTACTTTTTTCTGAAAGATTGTCTTGAAAACAGCTCTTAGACCAAAGAGCTTGCAAATTTACTGGGGCAATCAATGGAATGTTTAGGTTCCCAAAGACGTTGTGACATAAACCCATCAAGGAACTTCCTCATTTGTATATTCCCAGTGGTGTTATAGGGCTTTGGTCTGGGGTTATACAATACCCGTCAAGCTCCAAAAACACAATGGGAACAATGAAAACAGATTTTATCTGACTGGGTTCAGACTCAGCACAATGCACTTTCTGGAAACTCTTCCCCACCAAGGCCCCTGGTTTCATTCACTACCTCAATATCCCTGTGATAAAAATTCCCAGCAGTCTTTAGCACATTTTATGTTATTTGTAATTTTAGGTCAACCAAGATTTCACTGTCTCTGCCCATTATTACGCACTTTTGGCCCAATATCTTACAAAGAATGTTTACAGCATCTCCAGCTTTTAGATTCAGGATACTGCTGCTTATGTGTTGTAAATTATGTATGGCAAGCTTTCAGAAGCAATAATTTTAATGAAACTTGAATAGGGAGATATTTGTTTATCATCTATGTTAGACTAATTCTGCTGGTTGAACATAATATGACTTATTGGGCTACATATTTTATGCAATGGTTTTATTGATATTTCCATTTATTTTAAATGTATTGTTTCTTTTATTGTGTTATCCTTTTATGGTTATAACGCTGAATAAAGGTCTGACTGACTGACTGACATTTATCAATAGTTGTGAATGTAAGTATGTTTGACTTAAACACTCCCATCCCATTCAACAATAATCCCCACAGCCTGAAAGTAAAATGCATTAAATAATTGTAAATCATCAAGTAACTATGTAACAAATAAATAGCAATTCAAATATTAACTTATTTAACATTAATAAATAAATCATCTTTACAGCCCAAAATTAAATTTGATAATCAATTCAAAATTGTATTAAATGTGTACATTAATCAATAAATAACAAGTACAAAAGCCAGATCGGTTCATTAAATTAAATAATCTATTATTCAAGAAAGCAGTACTCACCCAATTCCATTATGAATACAACAATTCGAAAAAATTATATAAGAAAAAAGTGAAACAACATTACAAAAGACATTGTTAAAGTACAGTATATTTTCAATATTATTGTAAAAAGTTTAAAAAAACAATATAATTACTTTCTCTATGGCTGTCTATAATATTTTCATAGTTACATTATTTTGACAACAATAATAAAATCACGCAACATTTTTGAGTTGATATTTATATTGGAATACCTATTAAACACATAGGTATTCTCTGCACTTTGAGACCTATTCACATACTGTAAATTGCAGTATGTGTAGTAGTACTATGACAGTACTACTAACATACTACAAAATTGTATATCCATACTCACATGAGGAATTCTCCTCCTCTGCCTCTCCTGTCTTCTATATGCATTTTTTGTGCCCTAACTGCAAAGACCTCTGCATAATGTCCCCTACATTTTAGTAGTAAACATGGAAGGGACAGAGAGGACTTGCTGGAAAATGGCAAATATTTATGGGATGTTTTTAGTGGGGCACAAAGGGGTTTAGGAAAGGCTCTGGGGGTTTAGGGAGGGACATAAACCCACTGAGAAAAGAGTAATCCCATTGCTATGTACAAATGCATGCCCCCATCACTAGCAGATTGGATTATCGGAACATCCTGTTCTGGAATTACTAACCAGCTCAGAAAAACCTGTGAACCATCCAAAATACAGCAGTCAATTATTCATCAACCTCCCACGCAGAGTTCACATAATACCACACCTTAGGGAACTCCACTGGCTCCCGATACCACATTTCAAACGCCTCCCCTGCACATACAATGCACTCCACAACACTGGCCCTGCCTACCTGAAAAACAACACTCATTTCCACCAACCTTCATGACACCTCTACTCTGCTGGTTTCTCACTAGCCACAACCCACTCGCACAAAAGCAGAGCAGGGGGCTGCACCTTCTCATACCAAGTTCCAAAAGCCTGAAACAACTGCCCACAACACAATAGAGCTATATGCTTTCTTCCTGACTTTTCCAGGAAGCTGAATCCCTGGCTTTTTCAGTAAGCTCTCCAAGGCTGGCCTCTCCAGGGCTGGGTACAGAGTTCTTAGATATCCTCATTTGCAATTAGAATCCTATAAAACACCAGTAACATAAAATAACACACACATATTTTTACAATCTTTTATATAATTTTAAAAACTATTGTAACACTATTTTCATTAAAACATGATTCAGTAAATTAATTTTAACCCCTTCTGTGCCCAGGACGTAATGGTTACGTCCTGAGGCACAGTGCTCGTGTGCCCAGGACGTAACCATTACGTCCTGGGCACAAAGCCCAGAGGGAGCGCTAGCGCTCCCTCTGTGGGGGTCCCCTCCACCCCCCCAAGGCAGGAGGGGAAGCCCTTCCCATTCCACCAAACCCCCCACCCCCGTGACATCAGCGCGTGATCCTATTTTTATGAGGCCAATCTGCCCCCAAGGGTGACAGAAACCACTAGACACCAGGGAGTTTTTTTTTTGTGTGTGAATTTCATGCAAGGGGAGTGACCCCTTAGGCAAGGGTCGCTCCCCTGGGGGGCAAATTTATTTGAGGCCATTTCTGCCCCCCCGGGGGCAGATCGGCCTATTGTTATTAGGCCGATCTGCCCCTGGCGCCAGGGCTAATTTTTTTGTTGTTTTTTTTTTTTTTTATTTGGTTTGTTTGTTTTTTTAGAGATGGGGATCGACCCATTAGGCAAGGGTCGCTCCCCTGGGAGGCAAATTGTATTTAGACCATTTCTGCCCCCCTTGGGGCAGATCGGCCGATTTTAAGTCAATCTGCCCCCAAGGGGGGCAGAAACAACTAGACACCGGGGATCTTTTTTTTTTGCACCAATGTCACGTGTCACGCAAGGGGAGCGACCCCGTAGGCAAGGGTCGCTCCCCGGGAAGGTTGAGGGGGCAAATTTATTTTAGGCCATTTCTGCTCCCCCTGGGGGCAGATCAGCCTATTGTTATTAGGCCGATCTGCCCCAGGGGGGCAGAAACCTCTAGGCGCCAGGGCAATTTTTTTTGGGGTGTTTTTTTTTGTTTGTTTGTTTTCTTAGAGATGGGGAGCGACCCATTCGGCAAGGGTCACTCCACTGGGGGGCAAATTGTATTTAGACCATTTCTTGTCCACGGGGGGGCAGATCAGCTGATTTTTGTTAGGCAAATCTGCCCCCATGGGGGCAGAAACCACTTAGGCACCAGGGATTGGTGTGTTTATATGCGTTTGTTTTCTTTAGGGGGGCAGACCCTTGGGTAAGGGTCGCTCCCCATGGGGGCACATTACTGTTGGCCATATCTGCCCCCCATTGGGGCAGATGGGCCTATTTTTGGAAGGCCCATCTGCCCCCAAGGGGGGGGGGGGGCACAGAAAGCACACCAGAGGCAACGGAAGTTTTTTTTCTCCAAAAAATAAGATGGTGGGGGTATGGCCATACCCCACCCCCAAATAAATGGAGCCAAAGTTGTTCTGCCCACCAGTGGGGGCATATGGGGAAATTACCCCTGATCCACACCCCGGGGGGCCAGAAAGTCTACTAGATGCCAGTGAATTTAAAAAAAACAAAAAATATTGGGGTGGTGGCTACCAACCAGTATGGGTCTGGTTACGCCCCCACCTCAACTGAAGGTGGTAACAGTCTTTCAGCTCTCCCCCGCACTCTAAAACATCTTATCCCACAGCAAGCAAGAAGACATTTGATTATTTTGGGTTTTAGTTTTACATTTGGGCCATGAGAACTTGGCTTACTCTCAAAATCGTCCCACTTGGAATGGTGGGGGCTGCACTTTATTGACTTTGGGACGCTGCCATTTAGAAAAATCCACAAGACCTAGACACATTTAAAAACTAAACATCGGGGTGAATCCAGGGTGGTGTGTTTCACATGCACCCGCACCATTTTGTACCCACAATCCCCTGCAAACCTCCAACTTTGCTGGAAATCACTAATTTTTCCCACATTTTTGTGATGGAACCTTCCGGAAGCTGCAGGAATCCACAAAATTCCTACCACCCAGCATTGTCTCATCTATACCGATAAAAATTCTGCTGCACTTGTCAGCCTAAAAATGTTTTTTTTGCAAACTGCCCTTTTGGACCCCCTTTGTTCCCCCTCAATATCGACAGGTTTTTGGCTCTTCCCTTTCACAAGCACTTGGCCTACCTACACAAATGAGCTATCATTTTTACCGGGAGACTGAGGGGAACATTGGTTGGAATGAAATGTGTCCCAGTGCGGTGATCCCACACAGAAATGTGGGAACAAATTGTTTTTTTTAGCTAAATTTGAGGTTTGTTGAGGATTCTGGGTAAGAAAACATTGGGGGATCCATGCAAGTCACACCTCACTGGACTCCCTCGGGTGTCTAGTTTTCAGAAATGTCTGGGTTTGGTAGGTTTCCCTAGAAGGCTGCTGAGTCCAGGACCAAAAACACAGGTGCCCCCCTGCAAAAACAGGTAGTTTTGTATTTGATAATTTTGATGTGTCCAGATAGTGTTTTGGGGCATTTCCTTTCGTGGGCGCTAGGCCTACCCACACAAGTGAGGTACCATTTTTATTGGGAGACTTGGGGGAACGCTGAGTGGAAGGGAATTTGTGACTCCTCTCAGATTCCAGAACTTTCTGTCACCGAAATGAGAGGAAAAAGTGTTTTTTTGGCCAAATTTTGAGGTTTGCAAAGGATTCTGGGTAACAGAACCTGGTCAGAGCCTCACAAGTCACCCCATCTTGGATTCCCCTAGGTGTCTAGTTTTCACAAATGTGCTGGTTTGCTAGGTTTCCCCAGGTGCCGGCTGAGCTAGAGGCCAAAGTCCACAGGTAGGCACTTTGTAAAAAACACCTCTGTTTTCTGTGATAAAATGTGATGTGTCCACGTTGTGTTTTGGGCCATTTCCTTTCATGAGCGCTAGGCCTACCCACACAAGTGAGGTACCATTTTTATCCGGAGACTTGGGGGAACGCTGGGTGAGAGGAAATTTGTGGCTCCTCTCAGATTCCAGAACTTTCTGTCACCGAAATGAGAGGAAAAAGTGTTTTTTTGGCCAAATTTTGAGATTTGAAAAGGATTCTGGGTAACCGAACATGGTCAGAGCCCCACAAGTCGCCCTATCTTGGATTCCCCTAGGTGTCTAGTTTTAAAAAATGCACAGGTTTGGTAGGTTTCCCCAGGTGCCGGCTGAGCTAGAGGCCAAAATCCACAGATAGGCATTTTGTAAAAAACACCTCTGTTTTCTGTGAAAAAATGTGATGTCTCCACGTTGTGTTTTGGGCCATTTCCTTTTGTGGGCGCTAGGCCTACCCACACAAGTGAGGTACCATTTTTATCCGGAGACTTGGGGGAACGCTGGGTGAGAGGAAATTTGTGGCTCCTCTCAGATTCCAGAACTTTCTGTCACCGAAATGAGAGGATAAAGTGTATTTTTGGCCAAAATTTGAGGTTTGCAAAGGATTCTGGGTAACAGAATCTAGTCAGAGCCCCACAAGTCACCCCAACTTGGATTCCCCTAGGTGTCTAGTTTCAAAAATGCGCTGGTTTTCTAGGTTTCCCCAGGTGCCGGCTGAGCTAGAGGCCAAAATCCACAGGTAGGCACTTTGCAAAAAACACCTCTGTTTTCTGTGAAAAAATGTGATGTGTCCACGTTGTGTTTTGAGCCATTTCCTTTCGTGAGTGCTAGGCCTACCCACACAAGTGAGGTACCATATTTATCGGGAGACTTGGTAGAACATAGAATAGCAAAACAAGTGTTATTGCCCCTTGTCTTTCTCTACATTTTTTCCATCCAAATGTAAGGCAGTGTTTAAAAAAGACGTCTATTTGAGAAATGCCCTGTAATTCACATGCTAGTATGGGCACCCCGGAATTCAGAGATGTGCAAATAACCACTGCTTCTCAACACCTTATCTTATGGCCATGTTTGAAATACAAAGGTTTTATTGATACCTATTTTTCACTTTTTGTATTTCAGCAAATGAATTGCTATATACCCGGTATAGAATAAAAACCCATTGCAAGGTGCAGCTCATTTATTGGCTCTGGGTACCTAGAGTTCTTGATGAACCTACAAGCCCTATATATCCCCGCAACCATAAGTGTCCAGCTGACGTAACGGTATATTGCTTTCAAAAATCTGATATCGCAGGAAAAAGTTACAGAGTAAAACGTGGAGAAAAATTGCTGTTTTTTTCACCTCAATTTCAATATTTATTTACTTCAGCTGTTATTTTCTGTAGGAAACAATTGTAGGATCTACACATATGACCCCTTGCTAAATTAAGAATTTTGTCTACTTTTCAGAAATGTTTAGCTTTCTGGGATCCAGCATTGGTTTCTCACCCATTTTGGTCACTAACTGGAAGGAGGCTGAAAGCACACAAAAAATAGTAAAAATGGGGTATGTTCCAGTAAAATGTCAAAATTGTATTGAAAAATTGGGTTTTCCAATTCAAATCTCCCTGTTCCTGGAAGCTGGGAAGATGGTGATCTTGCCACCGCAAACCCTTTGTTGATGCCATTTTCAGGGAAAAAACCACGAGCTGCCTTCTGCAGCCCTGTTTTCCCTTTTTTTTTTTTAAACAAGATTTTCACTGTATTTTGGCTAATTTCCTGGTCTCTTTCAGGGGGAACCCACAAAGTCTGGGTACCTCTAGAATCCCTAGGATGTTGGATAAAAAGGATGCAAATTTGGCGTGGGTAGCTTATGTGAACAAAACGTTATGAGGGCCTAAGCGCAAACTGCCCCAAATAGCCAAAAAAAGTCTCAGCACAGGAGGGGGAGAAGGCCTGGCAGCGAAGGGGTTATACTCCCTATTATTCATTTTTTAGACCATTTGTTTACTCTAGGTATGGAATTTTAATTGAATATATTTTCAATAATTCGTTTTTTGTTTAAAAATACATTTTTGTGGTGTAATATTTGTATATTGTTTTACATTTAAAATAAATATATACAAATGGTTAGCATTCATTTTTAGTATGGAATTGTTTTTTCAATTTTATTTGTTAACAATTAATAAACTTTTATACTTTCCCCTATGCTATGATTTCCTCCGCCCAATGACAGAGACTAGGCCAAGTTTGTGGAACATCAAATAAGGCTGCCGAGTCACTATGAGTAATAACTTTACAGTTGTAAATTTTAACTTCTAGTATTTCTGTAAATCTTAAGTATGAATTTTGTAAGTAATACAAAGTCCCTAGGTCCATTCTCACTGCTATATTTTTATAATATAAATTATTGTCTCTTGTTCCCCTCTTCTAGCTTTAACTCTGTGCTTTACCCCCAAACTAAAACCCACAACTACAATTATATAATAGTCATCTGAATATTGTGTTCTCCATGTTGAACTGTTAATTAATTTGCTGCTATGATTATATAGATCTGCTTTATGTTTAGAATTTCCCTTAAAGGAATTTGGAAATTACAGTTGATTTGAAAATGGGCCATATTATCAATTAATTTAATAAAATACAACCATAGTCGTATTGAGCATTACATCTTGCTTTTTTCATTTCAATAGGGTTGTTTGCAAGGATCTTTAGCATTTGTATTTTTACATCTATTGAACTGGATTGTTATATGAAAGGGGTGGATTATTTTAGGTTGCTGCACCTTAAATCTTTTGGTACATATAAAAGATCAGAAAAGCCTCCATTCTACTGATCTCTCAATAGCGCATGCCCTACCTTTGGTTCATTTAATCCCCATTAGTCTGTTTGTTCCACCCAGTCTATTTGAAATACACCTAAACTCCATTTGTGATTCAAAGACGAACGCCAGAGTAATTTATGTTGTATGATTTTTAGCTTATTAGGTTTTGATGAATATACAATGGAAACCAATTTGTAAATATTTGTGGGCATTGTAGAAAGACTATTTTGATTCTCTATTGGTTTCATGGTTTACCAATGTAATCAATGATTCCAAGAACTTGTTCTCACAATCTCGATTAGAGGTGACTAATTTCGACACATACCAAGATTCTGCAATTGCCATCTATAAACAATTCACATTTTTCAAGCAAAACAACCCGATCCCCAAATAAAGCATGAGGTTTAAGGTAAAGAGTGGCCAGGGCAATAAGGCACAGGCCACTAAGAATTGAGAATAAAGACAAGAAAAACCCTAAGTCTAATTACCCCCTAGGTTCCATGTGTATATTAAGGCCCAGATAAAAAAAAAAAACACCTAACTGCACTAGCGCAGTTGTGTGTTAAACAGTTTACCACAAGCTAACATCATTCCCTAGAGCCATCAGTGTGCCATATTTTAAAAATGGAGCACAATGGCGCTAAGGAATGGTTAGCATTAAAAAAAATGACACTATCCATTGCGACATGCTATAAGAAAAAATGACGCCAATGCTGCAAAAGTGGTGCTAGACCGTTTTGCAGCACGGTTTTTGACACCAAACGGGTTAGTGACATATTTAATTGTATTAGTGTAAAAAAAAAACATGAGTCAGCAAGAAAAAAACTTTTGGGACGACAAGCTGCAGAATGCAAACCAGGAGAGACCCCAGGGAGATCTCAATCAGCCAAGTACCAGCCAAGAGGCTCCAGAAAAGTCCCAGGAGAAGGAGAAGAGGAAGCGGAAGTGTCGCTTTAGTGAGGAGGAGCATGACATCTTGGTCAGAGAGGTGACGGAGTACCAACACCAGCTCTTCGTCACCTCCAAATTGCCAATAGGTAGGAGAGAGGCCATATGGGAGGCAATAGTGGACGAAGTCAACAGGATGGCAGAGGTGAGGCGGACTATCACCGATTGCAAGAAGCGCTAGCATGATTGCAAACACAGAACTAAGGAGAAACTGGCCAGAAACCAAAAGGCAGCGCTGCAGACTGGAGGTGGAAGTCCCTCACCACAGCAGGACCTGGATGAGCTGAAGGAGATGGTGACAATGATCATCCCAGAGGAGCTGGTCACTGGAATCACAGGACAGCGCAGACTACCAAGAACTACCACAAATGCAGGGTAAGTTGCAGGAGGGGACTATCTGGAATATCACAATGGCAGAATGGGGAGGCACATAGGACACACTCAATGGATGCTAAAGGGTTGCCTGGGCACACATAAGCCCTGAATCTCCACCCAGGCCACACTTGTAGTGATGCTCTGGTTGCGCAATGCACTCCGACATATACACAATGTGGACATAAGCCACTTACTATGGCTTTGCACCACCCTGTAAATATGGAGCACATTGCCTGGAAGGAATGCACAAATAGTGTGGCTGTGGCTGTGCCACTACCACACCCACTGCATATTGTCATTGCCCCAAATCTAACACAACATGTTTATCTGAGACTGTGACTGAAGTCAACACCACCCAAGGTGTGGTGTCAGGATGGTACAACAGGGCAAAATGCTTTTCTTCCTCCTTGTGTCATTGCCCTTCTCATGTGTGCTGCATCCTGCAGCAAACATAGAAATGCCACCTTGCCATAATTGCTTGTACATGTGCAGGAAGGGAAGCCACCCCACATATAAACAATCTATCACCTCAATGCAGGCACCCCTTCATCATGGTGCAATGATGCCTGTGTTAGTGCAGGGAGGACAAATCTGCACAGGGGGAATCGCAGGGGTGTGCCATATTCCAGTAAACATGGCACATCTATGCGTTTCAAAACTGGTGCAGCACTGTGCAACATATATTGCTGCTGCACTGAGCTGTGCTAGTTAAGAAATAAATGAGGCCCTAAGTGTGCAACCTGTGGAACACAAACCGCACAGGGTGGATAAACAACAAATCCACACACCTCCATACGCCATTTGGGAATGGACACAAAAGTGAACTCAGACAACATGTGAGGATAATGCTCCTGCCGACCTGCCTGTCCTGGATTTTACAGATGACATGGATGACCAGATGCCGACCATCAATAAAGAGACTCTCCAGGATGCCCTAGGTTCCCTCCAGACACCACCTCCAGTTGCAGGGAAGTCACACAGTGTTGTGGCGTCTCCACATGAACCACCCAGCTACCAACACACATCACCAGCAAGTCAGGACACAGGCCTGTACTCTGAGGACCCAGACATCACCTTTCAGAGGACACTGGTAAGAGTCCAGTGGGAGCTGACCAAGCGAGTGTGGGTGGGGATGGAGACCATGGCAGACAGCTTAGAGTGAGTGCAGTGGTGCCACAGTCCAAATAAGGACAACTCAGCTGCTATCAGAGGCACCAACTATGTGGAATCCAGGAGACTCTGGCTGACATAGCTGCTGTCATGAGGCAGATGCTTCAACAATTGCCCTCCCAAAGTGGCAGCAACATGATAGACAACAGGCTGGGGCTACACAGAATACCCTGAAGTCCATACAGCGGAAAGTGGCATACCTTAGGGAAAACATGGCTACCTACCACAATGACGTTGCTGCGGTGTTGAGAAATCAGCAGTTCTTTCTTGCTGCAGTGATGCCTTATGTGTCCCCACAAATGGCAGCTGCCGGGACCTTTGACTCAACATCTCTATCTCTTGATGTGTGTGTTGCCCCTCAACCTCAACAACAGCATCACCCATGGCATAGGATGCACCACACACATCAGAGGATGAAGATGTGGAAGAAACAACATTAACACAGAAAACCACATGGACAGTATCTCCTTAGTTCTGTGCTTGAGATCATGCCAGTGTTGTGACAGCTGGCAATGTGCCCTCTTCACTCACAGGTGTCTGCTATGTACTATAATTGTCTTAAATCATACCTATTAGCAATTTGGACACATCCTCACTAAAGCACACTTCTCCTAACCATTTCTCACGACATGTCCCTCACCCCTGGACTCTGAATGTACAACAAATGGCCCAGGGTCTCTCATGGGGTCTGTGAATTGGACATTGTATTGCACTGAAAAATACAATAGCCCCTGTAAATAAATCTCCTTATTCACATGTAACATGCGTGCATTACTGTCAGACACAAAGCCACACACTAGGATCCTAACATGAAAAAGCTGAATGATGGTTTTGTGGGCTACAACCAACTTACAGAGCCTTAAATACATGTATTGAACAGCTATCCATGAAAGGTGACATATGGCATGTATGGGTCAGAACCAAGGCCCCCATTACAACCCTGGCGGTAAATGTCGCCTACCGCTGTGCTGGCGGCCGACAAAATACCATGACCGCGGCAGTATTCCTCTACGGGTATTATGACCTACACTGAGAAATCAGCCACTATACAGACATCCACACAAGTCCGCCAGACCAAAGGTCAGTGATAAACTGGCGATAGCAAAACCCACACCGTTATGTCATCAGGAATACGCCCACAGTATCACGACCCATGAATCACCGCGGCGGTCTTTCAACCGCAGTAAATCATTGGCGGTACACACTGCTGCGCTCAAAATACACATACCCTTACCAAACTACACCACATTGGACAATTCAAACTACACACACCTGACACACATACAAACATGACACCCACACACCCAATCCAATATAAAACACACACCCACATTACCCACAACCATTTAAAGCGAAAAAAAAGATAGCTAACAGAGAGAGACAAGGCAGGAGCCCCCACTGAAACAGAGCCACAAAACACCATCACCCATACACCATCCACGCACCACACACCCCAACACAGCACCCACACACCCTCACACATATCACTCACACCACATCCATGGCACCCCAAAGACACCCAAGGTTTTCAGAGGAGGAGCTGAGGGTCATGGTGGAGGAAATCATCCGGGTGGAGCCACAGCTATTCGGATCACTGGTGCAGCAGACGTCCATTGCTAGAAAGATGGAGCTATGGCGGAGAATTATGGACAGGGTCAATGCCATGGGACATCACCCCAGAACAAGGGATGACATCAGGAAGAGGTGGAACGACCTACGGGGGAAGGTGCATTCCGTGGTTGCAAGACACCAGGTAGCAGTACAGAGGACCCCTACTTCCTCCCCCACAACTAACAACATGGGAGGAGCAAATCTTGTCGATCATGCATCCTGAGGGCCTCGTAGGAGTAGCAGGAGGACTGGACTCTGGTAACTCAAATCATTACTGCTATCACCCCCAACCTGCATGCCATCACATACCCCCCTCACCCTCACTCCCATCACTCCACTACCTCAAACATACCCCACTATCACAGCCCACCGATCCCAATACCAAGGCACAGGACAACAGGGAAGTTGGGAGGATTGCTGTGTGACAGGGGGAGGACAGGCCCAGGGAACCGACTCTCCAAGAGGTGTGGCTAATAGGTGAGCCCATGGTTCCAACCCAGTACATGTTGGTGTATGGGTATGTTGTTGGCCCTAAGGGTTAGTGTTTGGCTAACAGGTATCCATTGATATTTGCAGGTGACTTTGGTTACCCCAACCTCTCATGGCTACTGACCCCAGTGAGGAATCCCAGGACAAGGGCAGAGGAATGTTACAATGAGGCACATGGGCGAACAAGAAGAATAATCGAGAGGACATTCGGCCTCCTGAAGGCCAGGTCTCATTGCCTCCATCTAACAGGTGGTTCCCTGTGCTACTCACCCAAGAAGGTGTGCCAGATCATCGTGGCATGCTGTATGTTGCATAACCTTGCCTTGAGATGCCAGGTGCCTTTTCTGCAGGAGGATGAGGCTGGAGACGGGTGTGTGGCAGCAGTGGACCCTGTGGACTGTGATGAAGAGGAGGCAGAGGATGAGGATAAGGACAACAGAGCATCAATCATACAACAGTACTTCAAGTGGCACACAGGTAAGACACTGTAACTTCACCTTCCGTTAACAGTATTGTGTTGGACACTGTACATGACAGGCTGATTTTCCCACTATTATGGCCACTTACTGGCCACTTACTGTACCCTTTGGCATTTCTATTTTCAGATATCTGTGCCCCACTCTGGCTCCTGGTGTGTTGACTGCTGCCAACTAAAGGTAATACCCATGTATACATTACTTTGCACTTGAATTGCAATGTTTACAGCTAGTTAAACAAATACATATGTCAATCAATTGACAGACTCCATACTTGTATTTGTCCCAAGGGTGTTTATTTAGGTGCTAATGAGTGGAGGGGGAATTGCACTAGGCTGAGTTGCTGATGGAGGAAAGTTGAGGATAGAGTCCAGTCTATTGGTATCACAGGTGCAGTGTCCAAGGGGGCATAGGAAGTGGAGCAATGGCAGTTCAAGGTGAGCAGGGTGACTGAGTGGGACACAAGGGTGACATTCAGGAGAGTTTTATTTCCTGGCGGGAGTCTTGGAAATGTTCTCTGGCTTCTGCCTGGATCACAGGGACCGTTTGCAGGGTGGTTCTCCTTCTGCAGGGGGATGGGTGCTGGTGGCCTGTTGTTCCTGTGGCAGGGCCTCCTTCCCACTAGCGGCAGTGAAGGTGGAAGGTGTGATGCTATTAATTGTGTTTGACCAATGACTTTGTGTTTCACCACTGCGCATATTAGTTGCTCAATGTTCACCAGTAGCACATTATGGGGGTTATTACAACTTTGGAGGAGGTGTTAATCCGTCCCAAAAGTGACGGTAAAGTGACGGATATACCACCAGCCGTATTATGAGTCCATTATATCCTATGGAACTCGTAATACGGCTGGTGGTATATCCGTCACTTTACCGTCACTTTTGGGACGGATTAACACCTCCTCCAAAGTTGTAATAACCCCCTATATGTTTTGTTCAGTTCAGCTGCCTATTGGCTTTGACATGGCATTAGCCATTACTTTCTGTATTCAGTTTAGCCGCCTATTGGCTTTGACATTGCATTAGCCATTACATTCTGTATTCTGCCTATTGGCTTTGACATGCTGTATTCAGTTTAGCTGCCTATTGGCTTTAACGTGGAGTTAGACATTGCAGTTGAAACATCGCAGATGTCTGTATTCTTCCAAGCTGTGTTTTTCCACAAGATGAACCAAGCTGTTTTCTTCACACCAGACTAGAGCTGATAAGAGAGAGTACATTTGGTGTTTTCCTTTCTGCTCAGGCTTGGGAAGAGGAGAAGTCTAGGAGATCTGGCCAGTCTCCAAAGGCTTGTGTAGTTTTCCCGAGTCTGAGAGGAGGGGGCACGCTTTTGTAAGGATGACTCTGGGCTACAGTGAGTTAGATTCGAATCTGCTTGACTTCAGGCTGTAACTAGGCGCCAGTTGCCAGTCTCCCGTGTGGGTAGATAATCTCTTTCTCGCAGTTGACCGGAGTCATCAACTTGCAGACCCCAGAAAGATGAAGCTGAAGATAGGTCCTACTTGCTCATACGGTGATGAATTTTGATTTTTATGCTTTGCTAATATAATCTGCTGTGTACATTGCAACTGAGAAGTACTGCGATATATTTTATTTTCATTGCTGCGACTACTTTTACTCTTTTGAACGTGTGCTTGAAGTCTATTAATTCGTCTCTCAAGAACTTGTGGGTGGGGAAGAATTAACAACAATAAAGGTCTTCTTTGAACTCAGAAGTGCATTCCAGAGAGGTTCTGTAAGCTCTGATAGGAGATAAGTAGGAACGCAGAACATTTTGGTACCAAAAGTGGGGCCGAATTATAGATTTCTACGTGCGCAATTTAAACGTGTAATTGTTTTTTGTTGTTTGGAGAATGACAGAAGCACGGCAGACCATGTTTGAAAATGCATGTGTAGTTAAACTGCCTGATGGTGCTGTGAGAAACATGTTTTCTTGTTGTGATAAAGCGTATTTAGAAAATGTGCCTTTTGAAAGAAATGATGATCCTTTTGTTTTTGACAGAAGGGTTTGAATACTTTTATCTGCTTACAGAAAAATGCAGGAGAGATGTAGGCAGTTAGAACATGAAAATAAGAATTTACGTGAGCAAATTAGCCAGAATACATTAATGCAAGATAACGCAGAAATGTATAAAAATTCTGTTTTAGAAGAATAAGGCCCTCATTCTGACCCTGGCGGTCGGTGATAAAGCGGCGGCCAAGCCGCCAACAGGCCGGCGGTCTAAAATATGCAATTCTGACCCTGGCGGGAACCGCCAACACAGCCCGCCAACTTAACACTCCGACCGCCACAGCGGTACAAACAAACAGCGCGGCGGTTCCCGCAAACAGCCCGGCGGCAGACAAAGTACCGCCCACCCTATTACGACCCACCAATCTGCCACCTTTTCCGGGGCGGGAGCACCGCCGATAAGAACACGGCGGAAACAGACTACGAACGGGAAAACGCTCACCTCTACGCACTCCACGCGAGATTCCGGCAGTATGGAGCCAGAGTTGCAGGTCATCCCCGCACTCCTATTCCTCCTCATATACCAGGAGCACGCCCGGCGGCGCGGAAGACATCGGTGAGTACGGCACCTACGACACAGGGGAGGGAAAAGATTACCGGCACACACCCACCCACCCACACCCACTACAACACACACATCAATGCATTCCCACAGATCACTGTCACAACCCACAAACCACCCCCCTCCGAAATAATGCAAAGACCAAAAGAAGAGATCATAAACGGGCAGATATATTGAAATATGTACACCATTAATCCCAATAAATAAATAAACTATGTACAAAATATATACAGCTACTAAATGTAGTCCAACCACTGTCCGTGGATCACAGGGGTCCTGTGCAAAGGGGCAAGGCCCAGTCCCACGACAAGAACTCCACGGAGAGAACACTGCAGGGGCATCAGAAAGAAAATAGGACAGGCACCTCAGGGGGAAGGGAAGGGGGGGCACCTCAGCCACTTGAGTACACGACGCCAGATCCACGAGGGGACTCCATGACCACTGGCCCATCCTGGGGAGAGCAAAGCCACAGTCCAAACAGTCCATACAGTGGGTGGCCTGCCCACTGGGCCATCCTGGGGAGAGCAAAGCCACAGTCCATACAGTCCATACAGTGGGTGGCCTGCCCACTGGGCCATCCTGGGGAGAGCAAAGCCACAGTCCATACAGTCCATACAGTGGGTGGCCTGCCCACTGGGCCATCCTGGGGAGAGCAAAGCCACAGTCCATACAGTCCATACAGTGGGTGGCCTGCCCACTTGGCCATCCTGGGGAGAGCAAAGCCACAGTCCATACAGTCCATACAGTGGGTGGCCTGCCCACTGGGCCATCCTGGGGAGAGCAAAGCCACAGTCCATACAGTCCATACAGTGGGTGGCCTGCCCACTGGGCCATCCTGGGGAGAGCAAAGCCACAGTCCATACAGTCCATAACAGACCCCACTGCCACTGGAGGAGGCAAGTTGGCCAGAGGACATCCTGCAGCCCTGCCCGAGATAGATCCTGCCCTGCCACGTCTGCCAAAGGGCCAGCGGTTCTTGCCCTGAAGGGCCCAGTTCAGCGGTTCTTGAGACGGCGGGGCCCAGTTCAGCGGTTCTTGAGACGGCGGGGCCCAGTTCAGCGGTTCTTGAGACGGCGGGGCCCAGTTCAGCGCTTCTTGCCTTGAAGGGCCCAGTTCAGCGGTTCTTGAGACGGCGGGGCCCAGTTCAGCGGTTCTTGAGACGGCGGGCCCAGTTCAGCGGTTCTTGAGACGGCGGGGCCCAGTTCAGCGGTTCTTGAGACGGCAGGGCCCAGTTCAGCGGTTCTTGAGACGGCGGGGCCCAGTTCAGCGGTTCTTGCCTTGAAGGGCCCAGTTCAGCGGTTCTTGAGACGGCGGGGCCCAGTTCAGCGGTTCTTGCCTTGAAGGGCCCAGTTCAGCGGTTCTTGAGACGGCGGGCCCAGTTCAGCGGTTCTTGAGACGGCGGGGCCCAGTTCAGCGGTTCTTGCCTTGAAGGGCCCAGTTCAGCGGTTCTTGAGACGGCGGGGCCCAGTTCAGCGGTTCTTGCCTTGAAGGGCCCAGTTCAGCGGTTCTTGAGACGGCGGGGCCCAGTTCAGCGCTTCTTGCCTTGAAGGGCCCAGTTCAGCGGTTCTTGAGACGGCGGGGCCCAGTTCAGCGGTTCTTGAGACGGCGGGGCCCAGTTCAGCGGTTCTTGAGACGGCGGGGCCCAGTTCAGCGGTTCTTGAGACGGCGGGGCCCAGTTCAGCGGTTCTTGAGACGGCGGACGGTCTATGGCCAACTGCTAATTGCCTGGTGGTGCCCTCCTGGGCAGCGGGGATGGTGCTCCTTCACTGCCCACCTGGGCTGTGGGTGGTGGGGCCCTCCTGGCCAGCTGGGCTGGGTCCTCCCTGGGCAGCGGCTATGGGGGTGGTGGGCTCTCCCGGGGCAGCTGTGCCGGTTCCTCCCGGGGCAGCGGCTATGGGGGTTGTGGGCTCCTCCTGGGCAGCAGGCCTGCTGCCTGACCTCTCCAACTTGCTGCCCTTGCCCTCCTTAGTCGTCGGCCTGTGGCCCTTTCCTCCCTTTGGAGCTGTGGCTGGTGACTGTCTCTGGGTGGTGTCCGGGGGGGATGTAGAAGGCGGGCTCCTGCGGCGCCCCTTCCGCCTTCTGCTCCTCTTCCCAGGGGGTGGGCTGGCTGTCCCCTTGCTGCTGGGCGAAGATCCAGACATGCGGGCTGGCGGGCTCCAATACCCCTGCACCCTTGTCAAGGGGGCTGCAGGGCTGGTGGTGGCTGAGGTGCTCTTCTTACCCCGACGAGAAGGAGGGGGGGGCTCAGGGTCAGGAAAGAAGTTAGTAGTGGCGAGGAAGAGCTTCTTGGGACAATGGAGAGTGGTAGGTACAGTGGGAATGGGAGTGGAGGGAGAGGATGTGGTTGTAGGTGAGTCACGTTTGCTGTCTTTGGGTGCAGGTGCAGGAGGGATAGGCTGTCGTGAGGTGGATGGCTGTTGGGTGGGTGGGTGGCTGCGTTTGTGTGGTGTGGAAGAGGGGGTGACAGACACAGTGGGAGAGGACACAGGGGACGTGTAAATGGCAGTGGGGGTGGTGACTGCACGTGTGCGGACTGGAGTGGAGGGTGTGCTGGTGATGGAAACACTGGCTGATGGTAGGTGAATGGAGGTGTGAGTGTAGACGTCACAGGGAGGGAGGAGGGAGACGAGGAGGTGGGGGTCACAGAGGTGGTAGTGACTGTTGGCATGTCTGCATCGGAATGTTGCGTGTGTGAATGTCTGCGTGATCTGTGGTGCTTATGTTTGGATGAGCTTCTCTTGGGTGTTGAGGTGTGTGCAGGCTGGTCTGATGGTGTGGGTGGGACAGGCAGAGGAACAGGAGACTGGGAGGAGGGAGTTAGTAGAGGCAGGCAGGAGACAGGGACAATGGCTGCCGTCAGTGCTGAGGCCAGAGCCTGGAACGATCGCTGATGGGCAGCCTGACCCGAATGAATGCCCTCCAGGTACGCATTGCTGCGATGAACCTCCCTCTCCACCCCCTGGATGGCATTCAAAAGGGTAGTCTGCCCAACAATGAGCGTTCGGAGGAGGTCAATGACCTCCTCACTGAGGGCAGCGGGGGTAACAGGGGCAGGGCCTGAGGTGCCTGGGGCGAAGGAGATGCCCGGCTTCCTGGCAGAGCGGGCACGGGGCGAACGCGGAGGGGCTGCTGGGAGGGCGGAGATGGTGCGCTGGGTGGCGGCTGTACCTGTAATGGCGGGGGGCACGGATGGTGCCACCCCCGCAAGGGAGCCCCCTTCCGAGGACGTGTCCGTGTCGCTGCAGGCTCCAGTCGTCTCCGTCGTGGAGCTCCCCTCGCCCTCCGTCTCACTGGTCCAGTCTGACTCTGTGGCATGGCCCTCCTGGGCCATGTGAGATGCAGCTCCCTCCTGCCCCGATGCCACTTCTCCTCCGCCTGATGATGCTGATGCACACAAGCACAGAAAGACAAACAAAAAGGGGGGGGGAGAGAGAAATAAAGGGATATTGAGTACATGGATCTCCGGTACAGTTAGCGGACATGACAGACACAGATGCCCCCTGCACTAAGTTGCGCACTTGGGGTACGCTACGCATTCCGTGGAACATGCCCTACACGCCTAGAGTTGACAACTGCACCCATGGATGACACGGCCCAGGGATGGCTGTACTGACAAACTACTGAGGGTGGTGGCTGGGGACACAGGGGCTTACGGGGGTGCCCAGCCTACAGATATCGCCCTGGCCTAGGGGGACCCCCAGCCCTCCTCCCCCACCCAGACACCTCCACTGCGCGACAACAGAGTAGATAATGCTTGTACTCACCCCCTTGTGTCTGCTGTGCTGCCCTCACGCGCCCATCCAATTCAGGGTAGGCCACCGCCAGGATCCGGAACATCAGGGGGCTCAGTTGACGGCAGGCACCCCGCCTACGTTGGGAGGCCATCCCCAGCAGAGACTCGGCGGTCTTCTTGGTCCCGCGGCGGATGTCCTCCCACCTCTTGCGGCAGTGGGTGCCCCGTCGATGGTGGACCCCCAGGGCCCGGACTTCCTTGGCGATGGCACGCCAAATCCCGATCTTCTCATGGGCGCGGACCTATGTGACACGTACAGGGAGGGAGAAATACCACGTTCAAGTTTCTCAGCATTTTCCTTTCAAGTGGCCCAACGCCCCCCATCCCCGCCAGGCCCCCCCCCATGCCCAACATGCCCCCCATCCCCGCCATGCCCCCCGCCATGCCCAACATGCCCCCCATCCCCGCCAGGCCCCCCGCCATGCCCAACATGCCCCCCATCCCCGCCATGCCCCCCGCCATACCCAACATGCCCCCCATCCCCGCCAGGCCCCCCGCCATGCCCCCCGCCATGCCCAACATGCCCCCCATCCCCGCCAGGCCCCCCGCCATGCCCCCCGCCATGCCCAACATGCCCCCCATCCCCGCCATGCCCCCCGCCATGCCCAACATGCCCCCCATCCCCGCCATGCCCCCCGCCATGCCCAACATGCCCCCCATCCCCGCCAGGCCCCCCGCCAGGCCCCCCGCCATGCCCAACATGCCCCCCATCCCCGCCATGCCCCCCGCCATGCCCAACATGCCCCCCATCCCCGCCAGGCCCCCCGCCAGGCCCCCCGCCATGCCCAACATGCCCCCCATCCCCGCCATGCCCCCGCCATGTCCAACATGCCCCCCATCCCCGCCAGGCCCCCCGCCAGGCCCCCCGCCAGCCCCAACATGCCCCCCATCCCCGCCAGGCCCCCAAGCCAGCCAGTGGCCCCAAATCCATATTGAATTAAACTCACTTGTTGGTCTGGAGGACCGTAGAGTAGCGCATACTGGGGGAGGACCCCATCCACAAGTTTCTCCAACTCCTCTCCAGTGAAGGCAGGGGCCCTTTCCCCAGTCGCAGCAGCCATTGTCCCTTCCAGACCGAGGTCACAGCAACACTTGCAGTATAGGTCCTCTCCTGTGAAAGTTCAAGTCGCAAGTGGATAAGTAGATAGAAAATGGCGGTCACGTCCGCGGCGGTGCGTACCGCGGCGGTGCGTCCCGCCACCGCCGGCGCCCTTCGCCATTGGCTCCTGAAACCCATAGGCTTCAATGTTAACCAATGCGGCTTCGCGCCACGGTCTTCGCCCGCCGCCCGCCGCGGTGTGCCACGCCAGCGCATTGACCTCACATCCCATTGTCACACTTCACAGGTCAGGCAGCCGCCATTTCCAGGGCCCACATGGCTCAATTTCAACTGCGTCACACAGGCCTAGGCCTTGCATAGCCACTCAGACACGCCATTCACTGCATAGAGAATCGTATACTGTGCTAGCTGTGAGTACGTACCTGTGGGTTGCCTGACCGTGTGCTCCATGTTGTCCTTCCTAGGCACCGTCCGCTGGGTTGGGCGAGGAGACGGATGAATCCTCCCGTGTACCGACCGCTGGTGGACCTGTCGACAATGGAAGAACGCCACATTATCCTGACCTACCGTCTTAACCGTGCCACTATCCATGAACTGTGTGCCCAGCTGGAGCCCGACCTGATGTCCCCCATCCGCCAACCCACAGGGATTCCCCCTCTGGTGCAGGTCATGTCAGTACTACATTTCTTGGCAAGTGGGTCATTTCAGACAACCGTGGGAATTGCTTCCGGGATGTCTCAGCCCATGTTTTCGAAGGTGTTATCCAGAGTGTTGTCTGCCCTGATGAAATCCGTGAGGAACTACATCATTTTCCCTGAGGTGGGCGAATTGGCTACAGTGAAGGGTGATTTCTACGCCCTTGGACATATTCCCAACGTAATTGGTGCCATTGATGGGACCCATGTGGCTTTGGTTCCCCCAAGAGACAGGGAGCAGGTGTACAGGAACAGAAAAAGTTACCATTCAATGAACATCCAGGTGGTGTGTTTGGCTGACCAGTACATCTCGCATGTAAATGCCAAATTCCCAGGGTCAGTGCATGACGCCTACATCCTCAGGAATAGCAGCATCCCTTACGTGATGGAACAGCTACAGAGACACCGTGTATGGCTAGTGGGGGACTCTGGGTACCCCAACCTGTCGTGGCTACTGACCCCAGTAAGGAATCCCCGGACCAGGGCAGAGGAACGGTACAATGAGGCCCATGGGCGTACTAGGAGGGTGATCGAACGCACCTTTGGCCTCCTAAAGGCCAGGTTTAGGTGCCTGCATATGACCGGTGGATCCCTAATGTACTCACCTAAGAAGGTGTGTCACATCATCGTGGCCTGCTGCATGCTTCACAACCTGGCTTTGCGCCGCCAGGTGCCTTTCCTGCAGGAGGATGGTCGAGACGGTGGTGTTGTGGCAGCGGTGGAACCTGAGGAGAGTGACGAGGAGGAAGACGACGGGGCTGAAACAGACAACAGGGACAGAATCATTGAACAGTACTTCCAATAGGACACAGGTAACATTTCAAAGATAATTTAGTAAATGTTAACTACTCTGCAGCATCTCTGCTGCCTGTCTATTTGCCCCAGTGTATGATGACTGAGTTTTGGCTTTTCCCTCCCTATTTCAGATCTGGGGTCCCCACTACGAGTCCTGTGCTTCGTTTCCCCATGGACTACAGCTTTGTGGCAGCTGTTTGTTGACTTCACCATGTACAAGGACATATTTGCACTGTCATGTCAATTACAATCTATTGAAATCACAGCCAGACTCCTGATATTTTGGTGCAAAATAGGTGTTTATTGAAGTGCTCAAAATGGGATGGGTGGTTTCAAGTGGGTGGGGGCTATGGTGAAGGAATGTCCATGGCAGAGTCCAGAGTAACAGTCACACAGGTGCATTGTCCAGAGGCCTGTGGAGAGATGGAGCATGGGCAGTTCAAGGATGGACAGGGTGACAATGTGGGACAGTGGGATGACATCAGGTGGTATCCTTTGCTGGCGGGGGTCTTGACATCCTACTCTGTCTTCTTGCGAGATCTCAGGGCCCTCTTGCGGGGTGGTTCTTCTCCTGCAGGAGGTGGGGGTCTGGTGGGCTGCTGCTGTGCGGGGGCCTCCTGTCCACTAGCGCCGGCGGAGGTGGATGGCTGTTCTTGGTCCAGGCTAGTGGCAGGGGCCCTTGGGTGTTGTTCAGTGTCCGCCCTGCTGTTTACGAGGTCCTGCAGCAGCCCTACCATGGTAACCAGGGTGGTGTAGATGGCTCTGATGTCCTCCCTGTACCCCCGATAGTGTTCCTCCTGCAGCACCTGGATCTCCTGGAACCGGGCCAGTACCGTCGCCATCGTCTCCTGGGAGCGGTTGTATGCTCCCATGATGGTGGTGAGGACCTCGTGGAGAGTGGGTTCCCTGGGCCTCTCCTCCCCCCCCTGTCACACAGCTGCCCGCCGAGTTGCCCTGTTTCCCTGGGCCTCTGCCCCCTGGCCGGTGTGCCCACTACCACTGCCCCCAGGTCCCTGTTGTTGTTGGGGTGGTGGGTTATCCTGGGTGCCCTGTAGTGGTAGACACACCGCAGATTGACGCGCCCTGGAGACAGAGGCATGGGCCCGCTGGGTGGGAGCTGTGCTGGTGTTCCCAGAGGGGTTAGGATCTGTAGTGGCCTGTGCCTGTGTGAGGGGAACCGACTGTCCAGAGGTCCCCGATGGTCCGGGCTGGTCATCGGTGTCCAGATCGACAGAGCTGCTGTCATCGCTGACGGCCTCTTGGGTGGGGGGTGTGGATAATTCTGGCCCCTCCGCCGCGGTGTGTTGACGGTCGGGTCCTGCAGGGGTATAGAGGTATGGTTATAGTTTCAATGTGTGGCATATGGGTGTATCTGTGGGTTCTCGTGTCCCCAAGTGCTGGCATTCGTGTGTGGGGGCTTTGGTGAGGGTGGCTTGTGGGGGGGATGTGTATATGCATTGGGCATGCTTTGGTGATGGGTGTCCATGCTTAGTGGACGCATGCAGGCCTAGGTTTTGGGATGTGTGGGTTGTGATGGTGAGACATTGGCGGGGAATAGGTGTGCTGGGGGTGGGGGTGAGGATGGTGGTGGGGGTGAGGATGGTGGTGGGGGTGAGGGTGGGTGTGAGGATGGGGGTGGGGGTGAGGGTGGGGTTCGAGGATGGGGGTGAGGGTTGGGGTATGATTTGGCATGCAGGTGGGGGGGAAGCAGTGGTGAAGCTTCAACTTACCAGTATCCATTCCTCCGCCGACTCCTGCGAGGCCGTCAGGATGCAGGATGTTCAAGACTTCCTCCTCCCATGATGTGAATTGTGGGGGTTGAGGTGGGGGTCCTCCGCCAGTCTTCTGCACGGCGATGTTGTGCCTGGATACCATGGAACGCACCTTCCCCCGTAGGTCGTTCCATCGCTTCCTGATGTCTTCCCGATTTCTGGGGTGCTGTCCCACTGCGTTCACCCTGTCGACAATCCTCTGCCATAGCTCCGTCCTCCGGGCAATGCTGGTGTATTGTATCTGTGTGCCGAACAGCTGGGGCTCTACCCGAACGATTTCCTCCACCATGACCCTGAGTTCTTCGTCTGTGAAGCGGGGTTGTCTTTGGGGTGCCATGGGGTGGTGTGTATGATGTGTGGGGTGGAGTATGTGTATTTAAGTGAGTTGAGTGTGGTGGTGTGTGTTGTTTTGTGTGTGGATAGTGTGTGGGTGATGGTGTTGAGTGGCTGTGGCTGTTATGTTTTGGATGCTGGTGTCTCGCTCTTGTCTTCTTTACGAATTTTTAAGCGTAGGGGTTTGTGGGTGATGTGGGTGTGTGTTTTATATTGTATTGTGTGTGTGGGAGTGGTGTGTGTATGTGTATCAGGTGTGTGGGATTCAAATCGTCCAATGTGGCTGAGTTTTGTTCGTTTGTGTGTATTCTGACCGCGCCGGTGTGTCCCGCCAATGGAATACCGCGTTTGAATGGCCGCCGCGTGGATTCGTTGGTCGTAATGGCATGGGCGTATTTCTGTTGGCGTGACGGTGGAGGTTTGGTCACCTCCACCTTTCCGCCGACCGCTGGTCTGGCGGTCTGTTGTGGCGGTCGGATTTTCGGAGGTTTGCCTTCTGCGGGTCAGAATGACCGTGGCGGGTTTCCGCGACCGCGGCGGGATTATGGAGGATTTCTGACCGGCGGTAGGCGCCTTTTACCGCCAAGGTCAGAATGAGGGCCTATGTCTTTTCCCATTCCAGTAATGAGGGGGTTAAGACAGTTGTGAGCCAGTCTGAGCCTCCGTGTGAGCCAGGTTTTTTGGCAGTCGAAGTGCATTCCTTAACTGATAACACGGAGAACAGAGCTCAGAATGTGATTTACAAGGTACCGTCGCAAAATGCACAAGTTAAACAGAATAGCCCTCATCTGAGTGAAATCTTAACACTTTGGTATATGGTCATTAGGAAAAATTGTATGCAGCTGCGCGCTTGTGATTTGGCAAATGAAATAATGCAGACTTTAGGTTTCTGCGCAGTGCAAGAGGGAAACACTGATTTACATGTAAATCAGCAACAGGGGAAGAATGAACAGGTGCCACAAGCCCCTTTTCAGGATGAGGAGAGGGTGCAGGGAGTACCACAGGTAAAAGAGTCACCAGTGAAATTGAGTGCACCATTTCAATTCGTGTCCACTGAGGATAAAAAGCATGTTTGTTTTACTAATGATTCATTGACTGAAATGTTGTTTTCTGGCACAGTTGAAGGAACAACGTTGTACAATGTGTGTCAGATTTTAAAGCAAGAGCTGCTTGAGATGTGTCATTTTTACTCTGATTCTTGGTTCATTGCCAATGGTTTAGCCGTTTGGTTTTCCACATGGCTTGTACCTAACTGGTTCAATTCCCTTGCAGATGTTAAAGAGAAAAATTCAGAGAGAGAAGTGTTCACCCAGAATTCTGACTTAGTGGGGATGTCTAAGTGGGTGCACCAGAAATGTGAACAGCTGGGAGAAAAAGCCACTTACAGGTGGGCAGAGATGAGAGGGATGCACATTCCCCTAGATTTGATTAAAACTGTGCAGCACGCACAAAAGCAATCTGTCCCACAAGCAGGCACAGAGCAGTTGGAGAGAGGAAAGTTACCAGGACAGATGTGGCAAATTGATCAGGTTTTAGGGCGAATGATTGCTGCAGATTACCAAGGAGAAATCAAAATTATGTTGGTAACTAGAAAAGGATTTGATTCATTCATACAAATTGGAGACAGAATGGCCCAACTTGTCAAAAGTGCAGTGTATGGAGGTTTGGTAAAGAATGAGTCTGCCCCAGCCCCTCTGACAGTGCAAGAAAAGGGAAGCTGTGGTGCAGCAGATAAAAACCTCTGTGCTGAGGTGTGGGTTGAAGCCCCAAGTGACCCTCCAGAACCTGCAGAAATCATAACAAAGGGCCCCAAAAACGTCCTGCTGATTATAAAACAGGGAAAAGAGGAATGGTACATTTCAAATGACAAATGTTATTTGCAAGAAAAGTCATACTTTTTTCTTTTGCAGATCCTACCACGTTTTGCCACTGTCCCTGAGTGTGCTGTGTGGTCCCCCTTCGGGTGTGTGCGTGTGGGGTCAGGGAAGGGACCGAACCCCCAACCTGAACCTGACTGAGTAAAGTACAAGCACCATGGATCCATTTTGCGCAAATGGCGCCTTCAGTTCAAGCTCAACTTGTTTGATTACATTCTTCCACTGGAACTAAGCAACCTTAACAGTTAACTGTCTGTGTTTTTTCGTGTGGAACTCTGACTTTCACTTACCTTCCAGCAAACCTTTCAGGTGGACCGTGCACCTTTACATGAGTAGAACTCATGCTACATCAAATTGCTATTTTAGAGACACTATCATCTCATTCAGAGTACAAACGTTTCAGTCTTTTCTGTGTAGATGTATCTGATGTGAAAGGTTATGAGATCAATATGTTAATCCACTTCCATTGCTTTACAGTGATTGCTTTTATCATTCAAATCTGATTTGCTTACAATGTTTCTTTTTCTGTTGATGTTTGTTTTTTGTTTTTGTTTGAAACAAGAGATATGTGAAACAAAAATTCATTGGTCATAGGGTGGAATGTGATGCTATTAATTGTGTTTGACCAATGACTTTGTGTTTCACCACTGCGCATAATAGTTGCTCAATGTTCTTCAGTAGCACATTATGGGGGTCATTACAACCCTGGCGGACGGAGTTAAAGCGGCGGTAATACCGCAAACAGGCCGGCGAAAAAAAAAAAGGAATTATAACCGTGGCGGAAACCGCCAACAAAGACAGCCACTTTAACACTCCGACCGCCACGGCGGTACAGAAAAGCAGCGCGGCGGTTACCGCCAACAGACAGGCGGGAGACAATGTACCGCCCACACTATTACAACCCGCCAATCCGCCACCTTTTCCGGGGCGGAACCAACGAGAACAAAAACACGCCGGAAACAGCTTTTGCTATGGGAAAACGCTCACCTGAACACATCCCACAAGGAAGGAGGACACCATGGAGCCCGAATTACAAATCCTACCTGCCCTTGTTTTTCTGCTCCTTTACGACCAACAGCTACGTAGGCGCAGAAGATACCGGTGAGTACTGCACCTACGACACAGGGGAGGCAAAAGTTAGGGGGACACCCACCAAACACCCCCACCCTCGCATATCACAACATACACACCAATGTAGTCACAAAAATCACAGTAACAACCCACAATCCCCCCGGAAGAATGCAAAGACAATGCGAAATTTGGGCAAACACTGTAATGTGCCAATATACATGTCATACAAAAATATACAGATATACATATCTCAAAATCACTCTTATTTACACATACAATCCAAGAAGTAGTGCAGATATGTACACAACAATGTCCGTGCACCAACAGTCCAAAAATGCATGGGCGAGGGCCACAATAGATTCCTGACCAAAATCGGAGAGAACACTGCCGGGGCATCAGATAGAAACACTACAGGCACCTCAGGGGGAAGGGAAGGGGGGGCACCTCAGCCAGATGAATGCCAAGCCAGATCCACAACGGGGCTCCATGCCCATTGATGTATCCTGGGGAGTGCAAAGCCATAGTCTCTCAAGTCACTACAGTGGGTGGTTTTCCCACTGTGCCATCCTGGGGAGTAAAAAGCCACAGTCTTTCAAGTCCTACAGTGGGTGGTTTGCCCGCTGTTACATCCTGGGGAGTGCAAAGCCACAGTCTCTCAAGTCACTACAGTGGGTGGTTTGCCCACTCTGCCATCCTGGGGAGTGCAAAGCCACAGTCTCTTAAGTCCTACAGTGGGTGGTTTGCCCACTGTTACATCCTGGGGAGTGCAAAGCCACAGTCTCTCAAGTCACTACAGTGGGTGGTTTTCCCACTGTGCCATCCTGGGAGTGCAAAGCCACAGTCTCTCAAGTCCTACAGTGGGTGGTTTGCCCACTGTTACATCCTGGGGAGTGCAAAGCCACAGTCTCTCAAGTAGATGCAGGTCTCCACTGGTTGTGGAGGGGGACTGGTGCCCAGACTGGATGAGTCTCCACATGAAAGTTCCTGTGCTGTCACTGTCCCAGCTGCACATGGGAGAAGGATGCCTGATGTGGCGGTCCATTCATTCCTACACGGTGCATGCACTGTTCAGCGGTGCTTTGACATGGCGGTCTTTGCCCTGTTCAGCGGTGTTTTGCCATGGCGGTCTTTGCCCTGTTAAGCGGTGCTTTGCCATGGCGGTCTTTGCCCTGTTCAGCGGTGCTTTGCCATGGCGTTTCAGGACTGTTCAGCGGTGCTTTGCCATGGCGGTCTTTGCACTGTTCAGCGGTGCTTTGCCATGGCGGTCTTTGCCCTGTTCAGCGGTGCTTTGCCATGGCGTTTCAGGACTGTTCAGCGGTGCTTTGCCATGGCATTTCAGGACTGTTCAGCGGTGCTTTGCCATGGCGGTCTTTGACCTGTTCAGCGGTGCTTTGCCATGGCGGTCTTTGCCCTGTTCAGCGGTGCTTTGCCATGGCGGTCTTTGCCCTGTTCAGCGGTACTTTGCCATGGCGTTTCAGGACTGTTCAGCGGTGCTTTGCCATGGCGGTCTTTGCCCTGTTCAGCGGTGCTTTGCCATGGCGTTTCAGGACTGTTCAGCGGTGCTTTGCCATGGCGGTCTTTGCCCTGTTCAGCGGTGCTTTGTCATGGCGGTCTTTGCCCTGTTCAGCGGTGCTTTGACATGGCGGTCTTTGCCCTGTTCAGCGGTGCTTTGCCATGGCGGTCTTTGCCCTGTTCAGCGGTGCTTTGCCATGGCGGTCTTTGCCCTGTTCAGCGGTGCTTTGCCATGGTGGTCTTTGCCCTGTTCAGCGGTGCCTTGACATGGCAGTTCTGATACGGACATTGGTGTGTGGCATGACGTTCCATCATTGCCCAGCGTGGCTGTGGCATCCTGGCCCCTCATGGGCTGTGACTCCGGCGGTGGTCTCCTGACCAGTGACGATACTTGTGCCCTCCTGGGCAATGACTCCAGCGGTGGTCTCCTGACCAGTGACGATACTCGTGCCCTCCTGGGCTGTGACTCTGGCGGTGGTCTCTGGACCAGTGACAATACTTGTGCCCTCCTGGGCTGTGACTCTGGCGGTGGTCTCCTGACCAGTGACGTTACTTGGGACCTCCTGGGCCCTGACTCTGGCGGTGGTCTCTGGACCAGTGACGATACTTGGGCCCTCCTAGGCCGTGACTCTGGCGGTGGTCTCTGGACCAGTGACGATACTTGGGCCCTCCTGGGCTGTGACTCAGGCGGTGGTCTCTGGACCAGTGACGATACTTGGGCCCTCCTGGGCCCTGACTCTGGCGGTGGTCTCTGGACCAGTGACGATACTTGGGCCCTCCTGGGCCGTGACTCTGGCGGTGGTCTCTGGACCAGTGACGATACTTGTGCCCTCCTGGGCCGTGACTCTGGCGGTGGTCTCTGGACCAGTGACGATACTTGTGCCCTCCTGGTCCGTGACTCTGGCGGTGGTCTCTGGTCTCTTGTCGTCCCACCAGGAGTCTTAAGACGGTCCAGTCGTCCACTGTCCATTTTCAGAGCCTTTACAGGGGGTGGGCTGCCACCGCCTTGGCTCCGGGTCCTACTGCCTGCCCTGGTGCCGGTGCACTCCAAAAACCTGGAACACGCACCACTGGTGCTGGAGGCTTTTTGGCTGAGGCACTACGACGGGACTGATGAATTGGAGGGGGGTGGGGGCAAAAAAGGTCAATTTGTCAGAGGGACAGTTTCTGACGAACACTGGGATGGGTAGCTGGAGGGGGTCTGGGAGTGGAGGAAGAGGAGGTGGTTGTAGGAGCTGTCACTTTAGATGTTTTGGGTGCAGGTGAAGGTACTGGAGGCTGTCGTGAGGTGGATGGATGTTGGGTGAGTGATTGCCGGCGTTTGGGTACTTTGGGAGGGGGGGTCACAGACACATTGGGAGAGGACACAGGGGACGTGTAAATGGCAGTGGAGGTGGTGAGTGCAGGTGAGCGGCTTGTGGTGCTGGGTGTCCTGGTGCGAGTCCTAGTGCCTGTAGATGTGGTGCATGCAGGTGTGTGTGTAGACGAGACTGGGAGGGAAGACGGAGAAGAGGAGGAGGGGGACACAGTGGAGACAGTGGATGTTGCTGTGTCTGTAGGTTGGTGAGGCTTGCGCGAGTGCCTGTGGTGTGTGTGGTGCCTATGTTTGCTTGAGCAACTTGTGTGTGTTGACTTGTGTGCATGTTGGTCTGTAGGTGTGCTTGGGATGGGCTGGGGTACAGGAGATTGGGTCTGGGTGGAGGAAGTTGGAGGGGGGAGGCTAGACACAGGGACAATGGCTGCCATCAGTGCTGAGGCCAGAGATTGCAGGGTTCACTGAAGGACAGCCTGACCAGAATGAATGCCCTCCAGGAATGCATTACTGTGTTGCAACTCCCTTTCTACACCCTGGATGGCATTCTCAATGGTAGACTGCCCAACAGTAAGTGACCTGAGGAGGTCAATGGCCTCCTCACTGAGGGCAGCAGGGGTGACTGGGGCAGGGCCTGAGGTGCCTGGGGCGAATGTGATGCCTACCCTCCTGGGTGAGCGGGCACGGGGCGAACGCTGAGTGGCTGCTGGGAGGGCGCTGCTGGTAGGGGGGGTGGCGGCTGTACCTGTAGAAGTGGGGAGCACAGATGGTGCCGCCACCACAGGGGAGCTCCCATCGGTGGACGAGTCTGAGTCGCTGGTTGGTGATCCGGTGGCCGACGTGAAGCTCCCCTCGCCCTCCGTCCCACTGGTGCATTCAGAGTCTGTGGTGTGGCCCTCCATGGCCATGTGGGTTGCAGTTCCCTCGTGCTCCGGTGCCACTGTACCTCCGAATGATGATGCTGATATACAAAAGGACAGGGAGAGCAGGAAAAGGGGGGGAGACAGAACAAAGAGAGTTTTAGTGCATGGCATACCGCTACCGTTGGCGGACAAGACAGACGCAGCAGCCCCCTGCATTACGCCGTGCTCCTGACCTCTGCACATGCAATTTCTAGAACATGGCCTACATGGCAATGGTGGGAATCTGCGCACATGGATGCCACAGGGGCAACTATACCTCAACTTGCCACTCTGCTGAGGTGGGGTTGAGTGCCACATGGCCTACATTATGGAGGGGCATTGCCTACCTAACTCGCCCTGGCCTAGGGACACCCACAGCCCACCTCCCCCACCCAGACCCCTCCACTGCACGCAAAGTGGGCTGAATGAGGTTGTACTCACCCCCTTGTGTCTGCTGTGATGTCCTCAAGCGCCCATCCAACTCCGGGTAGGCCACCGCCAGGATCCGGAACATCAGGGGGAATATGGTGCAACAGGCACCCCTCCCACGTTGGGAGGCCATCCCCAGGTGGGCCTCTGCTGTCTTACGGCAGTGGGTGCCCCGTCTCTGGTGGGCCCCCAGTGTCCGGACCTCCTTGGCGATGGCACGCCAAATGTCCCTCTTCTGGTGGGCGCTGATCTACATGACATGCACAAGGAAAGAGGAACAGTCATTACCAATTGCACCGTCAATGTGAGTGGCCCCCTCCCTACTCTGGCCATGTGGCCCATTCATTCCCATGCATAACTGTTCTATGGACTCTGCCCCTTCCCTCTTCCACTCAGCCCTCTCCACCCAGGCATAGCCCATACAACGTGCTCCCTGTGTACTAACCTGTTGGTCTGGAGGACCGTAGAGTAGCATGTATTGGGGGAGGACCCCATCCACAAGTTTCTCCAACTCCTGTGCAGTGAAGGCAGGGGGCCCTTTCCCCAGACGCAGCAGCCATCGTCGCTTCCAGACCGAGGTCACAGCAGCACTAGAAGTGTAGGTCCTCTCCTGTCGAAGGTCAGGTATCTAGTGAGTGAAGAGATAGAAAATGGCGGTGACGTCCGCGGCGGTGACATCCGCAGCGGTGCGCATCATCACCGCCGGCGCACCTGTTCATTGGCTCCTGGGACCCATAGGGTCCAATGTTAACCAATGCAGCATTGCGCCGCGGTCTACGACCGCCTACCGCGACGGTGTGCAACGCCAGCGCAGTTACCCCACAATCCCATTGTCCCAGTTTAGAGGTCAGGCAGCCGCCATTTCAGGGGCCCACATGGCTTCATTTACTACTGCGTCACGCATAGCTAGGCCTATACTGAACACACATACAGGAAGGCTTTTTTGTCTGGTGTAGTCTTGTGTGTAACTGTGGGTACATACCTGGAGGAATAGTGACTGGTTCTTCGCTGTTGTCCTTCTTAGGCACCGTCAGCTGGGACATATGAGAAGATGGCGGAATCCTCCGGTGTACCGACCGCTGGTGGACCTGTTGACAATGGAAGAAAGACATATCATCGTCACCTACTGGTTTGACCGTGCCACAATCCAGGAACTATGTACCCAGTTGGAGCCAGACCTGATGTCACCAATCCGCCATCCGACTGGAATCCCCCTGACATGCAGGTGCTGTCAGACCTCCATTTCCTTGCAAGTGGGTCATTTCAGACAACAGTGGCCATTGCATCAGGGATGTCCCAGCCTATGTTTTCCAACGTGCTGTCCAGAGTGTTGTCTGCCCTGCTGAAACACGTAAGGAGATACATCATTTTCCCTGAGGTGGAGGATTTACCTACAGTGAAAGGTGACTTCTATGCCCTTGGACATATCCCCAACATCATAGGTGCCATTGATGGGACCCATGTAGCTCTGGTCCCCCCCGCAGGAGTGAACAGGTGTACAGGAACCGGAAGAGTTATCATTCCATGAATGTCCAGATAGTATGTTTGGCAGACCAGTACATCTTGCAGGTAAATGCAATGTTCCCTGGCTCTGTGCATGACGCCTACATCCTGCGGAATAGCAGCATCCCTGATATGATGGGTCAACTCCGGAGGCACCGTGTGTGGCTATTGGGGGACTCTGGTTACCCCAACCTTTCATGGCTATTGACCCCAGTGAGGAATCCCAGGACCAGGGCAGAGGAACGGTACAATGATGCCCATGGGCGGACTAGGAGGGTAATCGAACGTACCTTCGGCCTTCTTAAGGCCAGGTTCAGGTGCCTCCATATGACAGGTGGATCCCTATTCTACTCACAGAAGAAGGTGTGCGACATCATCATCGCCTGCTCCATGCTCCATAATTTGGCATTGCGACGCCAGGTGCCTTTTTTGCAGGAGGATGATCCAGATGACGGTGTTGTGGCAGCTGTGGAGCCTGTGGAGCCAGTGGACAGTGATGAGGATGAAGCTGAGGATGGAGAAAACGACAACAGGGAGTCAGTCATACAGCAATATTTCCAGTGACACACAGGTGAGAAAATTTTCTGGTTTAACATTACATTAACTTTCACACGTCTACCTCTATCCTGTACCTACATTTCACTCACTATTTGTTAATTGAGTTGTACCCTTCCATTTCAGTTTCACAAGTGTGGTAACCTACGTGTCAACTGCTTGCATCCTTCAAGGGCTTGTGATGTGTGACATTGGTATGTTAGCCTTACAATGGGTAACCCATTATGACACTGTAATTGATAATACAAAGTTCCAAATCATAGACTGACTAAAGATTTTTTTAGCTTTCAAGGGTGTTTATTTAAGTGCTAAAAAAATCAAGGAAGGTTGTAAAATGGGGATGGGTGATGGTGGAGGAATGTCCATGGCAGAGTCCAGTCTAGTCGTCTCACAGGTGCACTGCCCATCAGGGCATTGGAAGTGGAGCTGGGGCAATTCCAATCTGGACAGGGTGACAAAGTGGGACAGTGGGGGGACAATCAGGGTGGTCTTATTTCCTGGCGGGGGTCTTGCCATCTTGCTCTGTCCTGTTCCTGGAACTCAGGGACTGCTTGCGTGGTGGTTGTCCGTCTGCAGGGGATGGGGTGCTGGTGTGGTGGTCCTGTGGCGGGGCATCCTGTCCACTAGCGCCGGCAGAGGTGGTGGGCAGTTCGTCATCCTGGCTAGTGTCAGGGGCCCCTTGGAGTGCCACGGTGTCCCTCAAGGTCTTTTGAATGGTCGTCTGCACCCCTACGATGGTGCCCAGGGCGGAGCTGATGGTCCTGAGCTCCTCCCTGAACCCCAAATACAGTTCGTCCTGCAGACGCAGAGTCTCCTGCAACTTGTCCAGGACCGTGGTCATCGTCTCCTGGGAGTGGTGGTATGCTCCCATGATGGAGGATAGGGCCTCGTGGAGAGTTGGTTCCCTTGGCCTGTCCTCCCTCTGTTCCACAGCAGCCCTCCCAGTTCCCTGGTGTTCCTGTGCCTCCGTCCCCTGGACCGTGTGCCCACTACCACTGTCCCCAGGTCCCTGTTGTTGTTGGGGTGGTGGGTTAGGCTGGGTGCCCTGTAGTGGTGGACACACCGCTGATTGACCTGTCCTGGGTAGGGAGGTTTGGGCCCGCTGGGTGGATGCTGTGCTGGTGTTACCAGAGGGTGGCAGCTCGGTGTTGGGCTGTGGCTGGGCAAGGGGAACCGACTGTCCCGAGGCCCACGATGGTCCGGGCTGGTCATCCGGATCCAGTGGGTCAGAGCTGCTGTCGTCACTGTGGGCCTCTTCTGGGGGTGGAGTGGTATTGTCTGGACCCTCTGGTGTGGTGACGTTCCTTCGGGTTCCTGCAGTGGTATGAGAACATGATTATTGCATCTGTGTGTGTAATGGTGTGCAATGGTTGGGTGTGCGTGATCCCCAGTGCAGGCATTCCTGTGTGGAGGCTTGTGTGGTGATGGTTGGGGGGGTGTTCTGGGTATGTGCAGTGGGCATGCTTTAGTAAGGGGGGACCATGCTTAGTTGTGTCATGCAGGGCTTGGTGTTGGGATGGGTGCTTGGTGTAATGGGTAGATTAGTGAGGATTTGGGGTGATAGGGGAGGGTGTGAGGGTGGGGGTGTGTGATAGCATGCAGGTAGGGAGGGGGATGAGATAGTTAAGATTTGACTTACCAGTGTCCCATCCTCTACCGACTCCTCCGAGGCCCTCAGGATGCAAGATGGTCAGGACTTGCTCCTCCCATGTTGTTAGTTGTGGGGGAGTAGGTGGGGGTCCGCCGCCAGTCCGCTGCACCGCGATGTTGTGCCTGGAGACCGTTGAACGCACCTTCCCCCGTAGGTCGTTCCACCTCTTCCTGATGTCCTCCCTATTTCTTGGGTGCTGTCCCATGACGTTGACCCTGTCCACTATTCTTTGCCATAGCTCCATCTTCCTGGCTATTGATGTGTGCTGTACCTGTGAGCCAAATAGCTGTGGCTCTACCCGTACGATTTCCTCCACCATGACCCTGCGCTCCTCCTCGGAGAAGCGGGGGTGTCTTTGGCGTGACATGGGGTGTTATGTGTGATGTGTGGGGTGGTATATGTGTTGATGAGTGTGGTGAGTGTAGTGGTATGTGGTGTTTTGTGCCTGGATGTTGTGTGGGTGATGGTGTTGTGTGCCTCTGTGTGATGGGGTTGTCAATAGCTGTGCTGTCTCTCTGGCCTTCTCTCAGAATTTCTGGTTGTAGGGGTTTGTGTGTGATGTGGGTGTGTGTTTTATATTGTATTGCGTGTGTGGGAGTAGTGTGTGTATGTGTATCAGGTGTGTGTATTTGGAATTGTCCAATATGGCGGTGTTTTGTATATGTGTGTAGATTCGTGGGTCGTAATAGCATGGGCGTGTTTCTGTTGGCGTGGAGGTGGAGGATTTGTTTCCGCCAGTTTATCGCTGACCTTTGGTGTGGCGGTGTTGTGTGGGTGTCTGAATTTTGGCAGATTCCGTGATGTGTGTCATAATAGCTGTGGCGGTCTACCGCGGCCGCGGCGGTGTATTGGCGGTCTTCTGCACGGCGGAAAGCGCCTTATACCGCCAATGTTGTAATGACCCCTATATGTTTTGTTCAGTTCAGCTGCCTATTGGCTTTGACATGGCATTAGCCATTACTTTCTGTATTCAGTTTAGCTGCCTATTGGCTTTGACATTGCATTAGCCATTACAGCTACATCGTATTCCCCCAGGTGGAGGATTTGGCCACAGTGAAAGCTGATTTTTATGCAATGAGACATATCCCCCAAATTATTGGGGCTATTGATGGTACACATATTGCATTTGTCCCCCCCTCCCCCGGAGAAATTAACAGGTTTTCAAAAATCGAAAGAGCTTTCACCCCATGAATGTGCAGATAGTGTGCCTGGCGGACCAGTACATCTCCCATGTCAATGCTACGTATCCTGGGTCTGTAAATGATGCCTTTATCCTGAGGAATAGCATCATCCCATATGTGATGGCTCAACTCCATAGGCACCAGGTGTGGCTAATAGGTGAGCCCATGGTTCCAACCCAGTACATGTTGGTGTATGGGTATGTTGTTGGCCCTAAGGGTTAGTGTTTGGCTAACAGGTATCCATTGATATTTGCAGGTGACTTTGGTTACCCCAACCTCTCATGGCTACTGACCCCAGTGAGGAATCCCAGGACAAGGGCAGAGGAATGTTACAATGAGGCACATGGGCGAACAAGAAGAATAATCGAGAGGACATTCGGCCTCCTGAAGGCCAGGTCTCATTGCCTCCATCTAACAGGTGGTTCCCTGTGCTACTCACCCAAGAAGGTGTGCCAGATCATCGTGGCATGCTGTATGTTGCATAACCTTGCCTTGAGATGCCAGGTGCCTTTTCTGCAGGAGGATGAGGCTGGAGACGGGTGTGTGGCAGCAGTGGACCCTGTGGACAGTGATGAAGAGGAGGCAGAGGATGAGGATAAGGACAACAGAGCATCAATCATACCACAGTACTTCAAGTGGCACACAGGTAAGACACTGTAACTTCACCTTCCGTTAACAGTATTGTGTTGGACACTGTACATGACAGGCTGATTTTCCCACTATTATGGCCACTTACTGTTCCCTTTGGCATTTCGATTTTCAGATATCTGTGCCCCACTCTGGCTCCTGGTGTGTTGACTGCTGCCAACTAAAGGTAATACCTATGTATACATTACTTTACACTTGAATTGCAATGTTTACAGCTAGTTAAACAAATACATATGTCAATCAATTGACAGACTCCATACTTGTATTTGTCCCAAGGGTGTTTATTTAGGTGCTAATGAGTGGAGGGGGAATTGCACTAGACTGAGTTGCTGATGGAGGAAAGTTGAGGATAGAGTCCAGTCTATTGGTATCACAGGTGCAGTGTCCAAGGGGGCATAGGAAGTGGAGCAATGGCAGTTCAAGGTGAGAAGGGTGACTGAGTGGGACACAAGGGTGACATTCAGGAGAGTTTTATTTCCTGGCGGGAGTCTTGGAAATGTTCTCTGGCTTCTGCCTGGATTACAGGGACCGCTTGCAGGGTGGTTCTCCTTCTGCAGGGGGATGGGTGCTGGTGTCCTGTTGTTCCTGTGGCAGGGCCTCCTTCCCACTAGCGGCAGTGAAGGTGGAAGGTGTGATGCTATTAATTGTGTTTGACCAATGACTTTGTGTTTCACCACTGTGCATATTAGTTGCTCAATGTTCACCAGTAGCACATTATGGGGGTTATTACAACTTTGGAGGAGGTGTTAATCCGTCCCAAAAGTGACGGTAAAGTGACGGATATACCACCAGCCGTATTATAAGTCCATTATATCCTATGGAACTCGTAATACGGCTGGTGGTATATCCGTCACTTTACCGTCACTTTTGGGTCGGATTAACACCTCCTCCAAAGTTGTAATAACCCCCTATATGTTTTGTTCAGTTCAGCTGCCTATTGGCTTTGACATGGCATTAGCCATTACTTTCTGTATTCAGTTTAGCCGCCTATTGGCTTTGACATTGCATTAGCCATTACATTCTGTATTCTGCCTATTGGCTTTGACATGCTGTATTCAGTTTAGCTGCCTATTGGCTTTAACGTGGAGTTAGACATTGCAGTTGAAACATCGCAGATGTCTGTATTCTTCCAAGCTGTGTTTTTCCACAAGATGAACCAAGCTGTTTTCTTCACACCAGACTAGACCTGATAAGCAAGAGTACATTTGGTGTTTTCCTTTCTGCTCAGGCTTGGGAAGAGGAGAAGTCTAGGAGATCTGGCCAGTCTCCAAAGGCTTGCTTAGTTTTCCCGAGTCTTAGAGGAGGGGGCATGCTTTTGTAAGGATGACTCTGGGCTACAGTGAGTTAGATTCGAATCTGCTTGACTTCAGGCTGGAACTAGGCGCCAGTTGCCAGTCTCCCGTGTGGGTAGATAATCTCTTTCTCGCAATTGACCGGAGTCATCAACTTGCAGACCCCAGAAAGATGAAGCTGAAGATAGGTCCTACTTGCTCATACGGTGATGAATTTTGATTTTTATGCTTTGCTAATATAATCTGCTGTGTACATTGCAACTGAGAAGTACTGTGATATATTTTGTTTTCATTGCTGCGACTACTTTTACTCTTTTGAACGTGTGCTTGAAGTCTATTAATTCGTCTCTCACGAACTTGTGGGTGGGGAAGAATTAACAACAATAAGGGTCTTCCTTGAACTCAGAAGTACATTCCAGAGAGGTTCTGTAAGCTCTGATAGGAGATAAGTAGGAACGCAGAACAGAAGGCTGTTCATCATTTTGGCTAGTGTCAGGGGAATGTTGGTGTGCCACTGCCTCCCTCATGGTGTTGGCCATGTCTGCCAGCACCCCTGCAGTGGTGACCAGGGTGTTGTGGATGTCCTTCAAGTCCTCCTTGATCCCCAGGTACTGTCCCTCCTGCAGCCGCTGGATCTCCTACAACTTGTCCAGTATCTGGCCCATCGTCTCCTGGGAATGGTGGTATGCTCCCAGGATGTTGGTGAGTGCCTCCTGGAGAGTTGGTTCCCTGTGCCTGTCCTTCCCCTGTCGCACAGCAGCCCTCCCAGCTTCCCTGTTGTCCTGTGCCTCTGTCCCCTGAACCGTGTGCCCACTGCCACTGACCCCAGGTCCCTGATCGTCCTGTGTTTGTGGGGCGGCCTGGGTTCCCTGTAGTGGTGAACACACTGCTGATTGACGTGTCCTGGGGACAATGGTATGGGCCCACTGGGTGAGTGCTGTGGTGGTGTTTCCTGAGGGGGTAGGCTCTGTGGTGGTATGGGAATGTGCCTGGGTTACTGACTGACATGTGGGGATGTAAATGCAGAGTTATTGTTTGTTTCTGTGTGTGCCATCTTGTGCATGGGTGTGTTGCCCTCTATGGTTGGTAACGCCCTGGCAGCTTAGCCTTGTGTGAGTTGTCATTTGGTAGGCTAGGTGAGTGTCTCTAGTGTGCATGCTTTAGTGATGTGTGTCCATGCAGGTCTGTGATGGGGGTCCATGCATTGGTTTTACATGCAGGGCTTGGCATTGGGATGAGTGGGTTGTGATGGTGGGGTGTATGTGAGGTCGTGGGGTGATGGGGTGAGGGCAGGGGTGGGGGTATGTCATGGCATGCAGGTAGGGGGGTGATAGTAATAGAAAGTTGACTTACCAGACTCCAGTCCTCCTACTACTCCTGCCAGGCCCTCAGGATGCATGATTGCCAAGACTTGCTCCTCCCAAGTTGTTTGTTGTGGGGGAGGAGGTGGGAGTCCACCGCTAGTCCTCTGTACTGCTATCTGGTGTCTTGCTGCCACAAAATGCACCTTCCCACGTAGGTCGTTCTATCTCTTCCTGATGTCATCCCTTGTTCTTGGGTGCTGTCCCACGGCGTTGACCCTGTCCACGATTCTCTGCCATAGCTCCATCTTTCTAGCAATGGATGTCTGCTGCACCTGTGATCCGAATAGCTGTGGCTCTACCTGGATTATTTCCTCCACCATGACCCTTAGCTCCTCCTCCGAGAACCTGGGGTGTCTTTACGGTGCCGTGGGTGTAGTGTGTGTGGTGTGTGCGAGGGTGTGTGGGGTGATGTGTTGGGGTATGTACTGTAAGGTGCGTGGATGGTGTATGGGTGATGGTGTTTAGTGGCTCTGGTTCTGTGGGTGCTCTTGGTCTGTCTGTCTCAGTTGGCAATAATTGTTCGTTGTAAGGGGTTGGGGTATTGTGTGTGTTTGTTTTATAGTTTTGTGGGTGTGTGGGTGTGGTGTGTGTATGTGTGTCAGATGTGTGTAGTTTGAATTGTCCAATGTGGTGTTGTTTTGTTAGGTTGTGTGTATTTTGAGCGCGGAGATATGTACCGCCAATGGTTTATCGCAGTTGAATGTCCGAAGCGGTGATTCATGGGTCATAATGCTGTTGGCGTAACGGTGTGGGTTTTGGTACTGCCAATTTATCACTGCCCTTTAGGCTCGCGGACTTGTGTGTGTGTCTGTATAGTGACGGATTGGTATGTGTGTGTCAAAATATGGGTAGCAATAATCCACCCCGGCGCCTGTATGTTGACGGCTGTCGGCATGACTGTAAGCAGGACTTACAGCCAATGTTATAATGAGGGCCACAGACTCTAAAATGACTGATGTCATATGTGCCACACTTTCCATCAATGATTCTGCCAGACCCCAGCAATGACAGTTGAAGTTCCATACTTTCCTGTCCAAAATTCCATATAGATACACACTGTAAATGGCTCGAACTGTGGATTACAAATGTTTTGAGTAGCTGATGTAATTTAGCAGCCAATCTGACAGCTCCTTGGTCATAGGGGATGCACATGGTCATCCATGGAAATAAAGACGGAAAGCACACCATAAGCCATTCCTCCTACTTGGCCAGTACACACATGAGAACACCCAGACACTCAGTCAACATGGAGAGATAATTGTCCAGTACTACCAGGATTTATTAACACATATTAAGAACATCATATCAAAACCTAATCTATACATTACCCTAAACTAACTAACCTATTCAAACTTATCTTTACTTACACCTACACCTATCTATCCTATTCAAACCTATCTTACTAATGTAACATCACACTATAAACATTGTACTCCCGACCTCCTTTAAGAGACAAGACACGAGTAGGACAACATAAACCAAGGCTACACATGTACTAACTTAACCTATATCCTAAACAAATATATATATATATATATATATATTTAGTACGTTTTTTTAGATGTTTTACTTTTATTTATTTTAATTGTTTATTAACATAGAAACCCAACATAACCCCCACCGAAACCCCCCAAAATAAAAAAAGTACTAAAATCCACCCCAACTATACTTACACTAACCTACACCTAACCTAAACTATTTTACTAACCTAACACTACCCGCCTAAAACCCACTAAATAAAATTAACATTAGTAAGAGGGAGAGAAAAGAAACTGGGAGGCTGTGGCACAAATAGTTCATATCTTCTTCAGTTTATTCTTGCAGTACGTAAGTCATTTGTAATCCCTGGCATTGTTTCTTTCCAAGTTATCCAGTCTTGCCATCATGGCTGCATGTCCTGTCTCATGTAGGCCTCAAAGTTTGAGGTTGTAGCTGGAGCAGGCGGCTGTTGGCGTGCCTGGCTGTGGATAGGTATAATAGATGTGGAGCAGAGACCCTCCTGACCCCAGATTTTTTCCCCGATGTGTCCTGTACAGTTGTAGGGTAGCAGAGGTTCCCCATGAGAAAAAGCACGCCAAGGCCTAGTGGATTTCTCCCTTCTATATTTCCTCTCCATCCTTTGGTACCCAGCCTGTACCACCATTATGTATCTGTACCTGTCAGCCCTCTTCGCAAAAGCATGTTTCTCAGCTCGGGTCATACTGGCAGCTGAACCTGAGGAGAACATTGCATTAAATACAGCATTGAGTGGAGGTAGAACAGACATGCAATGTACTCAGCATCCTCAGATGACACATGCCATCCACCACACATTCCACAACACTGACAAACTCCAAATCTATACTAACTTCCTACCAGCCATCTACTGAATCATGTAAATGTCACTGGGGTAATGGCGATCCATTGTTGACCATCAGGGCCCAGAGGTAAGTGGACTACTGAGTCCTTGCTCAACATTTGTGTCATCATACTGGTGAGGATCAAGTGGCCCTACAAGTCCAGAATTCCTGTGCCATTGTCAATATGTGGTGCAATGTATGCAATCCACCACTTTGACACCCCTGGTGCTACATCAAACCTTGGCCAGGCATCATTGATGCAAGGTGGGGGTCATGTGATAGGGAGAAAGGTAACTTACCAGTGGTAATTCTAAGGTTTGCCAAATTATCATTCATGTGTCCTTGGGTTAACAACTGCTCAGAGCACGCATTACAAGAGGGCACACCTTTGCTCACAATGGGCCCACATGTACGGTTCAGGCTTAGTGCTCATATAGTTTGGCCAAAGCATGAACAGTACATCTATGTTGTCTCCAGATTTTGTACCTCTTGCCCCCTTATACTGTGCTATGTTGTACAAATGGTTAATGCGGAAGGCTATATTGGTGCCCTAAGGGGCACAGTAAGACTTGCACCACACTTGGTGAAACTACAGTATTCCTATTTATTGTACAGCATGTGCACATGCATGTCAGACATTACAGACTAAGTACCAGGCACACACTCAGCATTCACATTCTATGCACAGGTGATGTGACCGAAATCACTCACAAATGTTAACATGGGTAGAACATGTTGGCAAATCTGCACACATCTAGCTTGCTACCATCTGTAGACATGTCCCACAACCATCTGGAGCACAGTAGTGTTCTCATTGTGTAATCAACTGACTGTTGACCAGCACAATAAGCCTCCTTGCATGACCACTGCCTCACTTAAAATCTGAAGAGTAGTGAGGCACCGGTGGTGCAAGTGTCTGCTACATAAGCCCCCTAGGGACCTCAAAACATGTACATCATCTTTCCCATTTCCTGAGTATCTGAAAGCTAAGTCTGGTACACAGTGCTGTCAAAAGTGTTGTGACAAATAAGTTGGCAACAGGCATGCTAATCAGATAAACAGCAGCTGAGACACATATCATGATTGACATCAATGTATATGTGGACATGCTTTACTTTTCCTAGCACCCACCATTCCATAGCAGCACACATTGGCACTTGTGCAACAATCAACTCATTTTCATTTCTCAACATAGCATCAGACATTATGTCCATAGCCTAACTCAAATGACGTCATCTCATTGGTCACACAATGCATTTCATCATTGCATTACACACATCAGACCCTCTCACACAAAACCGTTGAATGACACACGTGACGCACAAGGTGACACAACCTGGCTGCATTGGGGTCTTCAAATCAGGACTCTTCTCTAGTGGTGTAGAGTGGAGGCCCACCTGCAATACATATCAGGAAAACATAGCTTAGTGATTTTTGGACATTTCTGTGCATGGACAACAGTTACACAATCAACTTGTTAAGCTGAGTAAGCAAGTCAACTTAGTGGTAGGTCAGAACAACTGCCAAACACTAATAATCTGTCTGTGAGATAAAGGGCTAGATAATGGAGAACCTGGCACCACCAAAGCATCACTTTCCCTGACACTCCTGTGGTGCTTTTCACTACACCATATGTACATGGACTTGTCATACAGCTGTTTTGTTTTGTTACACCTCCATCTCAATATTGGGCAGCATGACACAGTATTCTGCATCAGAGGGCATACAATGGTTGTTGTAGTGGCCGTCCCATTGTAACACCCATTGCTTTTGTCCCTGCCCCAGATGTTGAAGATATGTTACTCATTATCAGCGCTAAAAGACTAAGGGGGTTATTACAACTTTGGAGGAGGTGTTAATCCGTCCCAAAAGTGACGGTAAAGTGACGGATATACCACCAGCCGTATTACAAGTCCATTATATCCTATGGAACTCGTTATATGTCTGGTGGTATATCCGTCACTTTACCGTCACTTTTGGGACGGATTAACACCTCCTCCAAAGTAGTAATAACCCCCTAACTCCTGCACAGGGATGGTGTGAGCACTGCAAAGTGTTGAGGAATATATTGATACATCCTTGTTTCTTGTTTCTAATATGTGTGTGCCATTCCAAGTCATACACACTAGATCCATGGCAGTTTCTTTATGTTCACGTAGTTGTCTCGTCCTGCACATTAACTGAATAATCTTATGGATGTCTTGCCAATACTGTGTAGGCAGACATTGTCGTCATAGTAGACCATTTATATCCAGGAAGGGATACCAACCTGCGCATATACTTTCCCCTCATCACAGACACACTTGCACTGTGGTCCAAGTATGCCTGCATTGGTTCAGGCTTCTGAGTAATGTGCTAGTGCTGCCGCAGATGCAGGCCTGCCCCATACTGTCTGTAAAACAGGAGGGGCCTGTGGTACATATTCAGCACATATGTGTCAGATAATAGAAACATTATGGGGTGTATGTGATACACAATGTACACAAATAGGAATGTGCAAGCAGTCTGGACCTGGTACCTAGCTAACCTCCCTTAAATGATGTTGACCAAAGACGCAAAAGGGCAGATTTAAGGAAAGTTCTACACCTAATGCCTAGCATCTGTCCTCAAGCCCCTTAGTGTCCCCCTTTCTCCACCATGTGTGCTTCATAAGAAACTTACGGCACACCATGGGGCAGGATGGGGGGCAATTGCGTCATTTTATATTGATGCAAATTATGTACTCAGCAGGAGTAGCACCAATAATTTAGCACTATTCTTGCAGAGTACATAGGGGCACATCAAATATAATGGTATGCCCCCTTTTAACACCTGCTCTGAGCAGACATTCAAAGTGTGGGTAAAATGGTGCAAGGGTATATCAAATTATTCCCTGTCCCATTTATTTTCCCCCCTTCCAGGGGTAGACCCCCCTCTCATATATGATGCTTGGCACATCCATCATGTTACGCAAGGCTTAACAAAGTGGCGCTATAAATACATCACACCACTTAGTTAACATGGCACTGGCAAAATGGCACTTCAGCCCCGCCTTAGCGTCATTTATGAATTTCACAATGGCAGCGCAATGGGTTCTTATACGAGGCCCACAATAATCTGTCCTGAGCCTTGACAAAACATGCAGCACTCAGCTTTATGTCCGCCTGTCATGCACATGCAAATAAGTATGTTGTTATGTGAATGGGGTACTTGACAACTGGCCCACCAGTCTGAATCCCCAGGTGATCCAGTAGATCTTTCTCCCGTGCTATGAGGTCAGCCCAACACTGTTTCAACTGGTGGTCAGTGCGCGCCTACACAAATATTCTGTGTAGGTGATGGTGCACCTTGCCCCACCACAGCTTTCATGCCTCTGTGGGGTAGTCCTTTATTACTCGGCCACCCAATACTCAATGATCATGCGATACAAATGCATTTTTTATTAGTGGAAAGTTGACTTTTGTGCAGACTCCAACACACAAAACCAGACCTATGGCTACTTGTGCTGTAGGACATGTCTCATCATTTGGCATGATCTGACAGACACTGTAATATATTCTTAGTAATTTCCATTTCCAGGTTGGTTATGGTATGTATCTCTAGTGTAACTTGTAATTTTTGTATGACCCAGGGGACAGAGATGTCATCTGTCACTACCGTCTGTCAGAATAGTATGCAATAGGAAAATACATCTTTGTTGTTGTAGCAAACATGAGTGGGTTATGTACTGACCTAGGCATCCTCACTGTATATATAATCGGTGATCAAATTAAAACATTGTTTTGTTGCACAGTCAGTACTGTTCTATATATGTACTTTCTCCATCATTTACTGAATATCTTGTTTAGAATAGATTAGGTCCTACATTGCTGGCATTCTTTAGGCTGCTTACACTTTGTACACATCTTCTACTGCAACATTGTCCGGTCATACATGGACAGGATGCAACATGTGTCTTGTGTAATTTGAAGATGTATACATCTTCTACTACTAACTTCATGATGTTTTCCCTCCCATTTCCAGGCTTTGCGGGATTACATGACTTCCACACACACACAACAGTACACCTGCCCCAGCACTTCTGTAGTATCCAAGTGACCTTTCCATGTTGTATCTCCAAGTATCTGTGGGATTCTCTCTGCTGTCCTTCCACATCCGTTTGTGTACATGGGCATGCACTAAAATTCTGCATTACACAACCTAGGTCACTGTCACCATGTGTGTATCTTGTTAGTGTGTGAAATCATCTCAGAGCTTAATTTCTTATTTGCCACATGCCACATATCTGTCTCCTTCTTCACCCATATATTTAGAGTTAGGTCTGTGACATGTTTGGACATTGCTAGACATACTTGCACATCCCGCACATGAGTGGCGTGTTGGAGACTTTGACAGTTTAGGGAATTTTTTGTCACTGTTGGTAATTTTCTCTTGGTTAGGCATGTGAGTGTCAATGAGAGGGGTGTTTTCATATGCAGTGTGTGATGGTATCATACAGGCTATACATGGTTACCTTGATGACACAAATCAACCTTTGTAGGAAATTGCAAACCCTTTCCTATCTAGGCCAGGCTTCTGCAAAGTCAGTCATGGAGAGCAAGGTCCATGCCAGATTTTTAGCATATCCACATTTAGAAAAAAGATGTTTCAGAAATCTACAGTTTTCCAAATGTGGTTATGCTAAAAATTTGGCATGGACCCGGCTCTCCAGGACCGACTTTGCAGAACCCTGCTCTAGGCCATACACCCATTCATCAGTCTTCACAGGTATATCCGGATTAGCTGAAGGCATGTGTCAAGACAGCAAATTTGAGTGACAAGTATGTTAGCATGTACATAGGGAGTGGGACAGACTACATACTACCCAGACATTCATTTGGTGGTTCATTCTCCCATTTTATTGCTAATTCTTGGCTATGGGCCATATGTATGGAGGATGGATCAAGACCTATTACTGCTTCACTTGTCTGACAACCCTTAGTAAACTCCATAGCCAACTTGAGTGTTGCTATATTTGAGGTACCTCACACTATGTGGCAGGGTTGAACCCAGTGGCAGTGCTGCAACGTAACACCATTGATATACAGTGCAGGCTTAGCCTCAAACTTTAGATCCTAACTCTGAAAAGTCATTGAAGGTCCATTGATACCAATGGTCTCCCCCCTTGTCCCACGTGCTCAGTGCTGGTGTAGCAGCTATCCACCCAGGATGCGAAACAGTTCAGTTCCTATTTTCTAATGCACCATTTGCAAACAGCATCTAACATATGTATACTCCCCTTGCATACATCTTGCCAGGTACGGGAATGATGTGGGAAAGGGGTAGGAATTTGCACAATGCCCACTTAACGCCTTGTATCTTTTGTGGTGTGTGGATCTAAGCCTTTGACAGCCATATGTCCGTGAGTTTTGAGACACTGATGTGTGGCATGGAGGCACTAGACCCTCTTACATCACAACCTATATTCCAACCATCTTTGTAACTGTTGTGGTTCTTTCCTGTTCTCTGAGGCATGATCAACATTCCACTGGTATATGTAGTGGAGAATGAGTAGACCATGAACATTCTGGTGCAAAGTGATTTTTGGTGATATTTACAAAGTGATATTATTTTTACAGTGTCTAGGTGTAGAGGTTCTGTACAATTTGTTGTTTCCTGCTAACTCCAGCAGCAGTGTTTTGTAGTTCCCCCTTCAACTGTCCTGCACCATTGTCATCTTCGTCCTCATTGGGGACATCTACCAGTTCATCTCAGGGAACATTGGTCTACATACATATTTTATGCAAGATAGCACATACAAGTATCATCTTGCATACCAGGGGTGGTGCATCCAAAAAGCTTCCTCCTGTCAAGGCCAGGCACCTGAACCTTGACTTCAGGAGCCCAAATGTCCTCTCCACCACATTTTGAGTCCTTATGTGCCCTTCATTGTATGCACGCTCTTCCACCGTTGTCGGGTTCCCAAAAGGAGTCATCACCCATGGCTGAATGCCATAACCTTTTTCGTTTTGCAAAAGAGTGGGAGAACATGTGTTGGTAATGCATATTTGTGGTTTGGTATGTTCCATGGCAGATGTTAGTTTTAGGTGGAGTGGTGACTGATTTGCTTCTGGTATTGTGTGTTCCTGTTTTGTGGTATGGTTGCATTGGTTTGTGTTGATGGACATTACTATTATGGGTTGTGGCTTAGGGACCTGGTGATTGTCAAAATAAATCCAAACTGACAGATCAACCATGCCAAACATGTGTTGTGTTGTCTATATATGAGGCTGTGTCCTATTGTTAGTGGAACGTATCACTTCCTTGCACCACAGTGGTATCATTTGTATTGACACCATGATAGCCCTACAAAGCCAAACTGAGGCCTCCATGTTACCATGTGGCACTACGCATGCAGTGCGACACCCAGGGACTGATTACGACCTTGGCAGAGGGGATTACTTCCTCCCACATGTGATGGTTATCCTGTCCGTTGTATTGCAAATTCCATTATATCCTATGGAACTTGTAACACAGTGAAAGGGATATCCGTCACATTTGAGACAGAGTAATCACCTCCGCCAAGGTCGTAACCAGGCCCTTAGTGACCCTTTGTGGCAGATGAAGGTTGTGTCAGCCATCATGTGTACAAGGGTGTGATTCACACAATTAGAGGAGTTGCAAAATAGGTGCTGTGGAATCTCCAAAGCTCCTATACATGATTTATCACAGACACTTTCAACACATGACCAGTGCAGGCATTGGGAGGAGCACACCATATTTTTGCATGGGTCCCTATGTATGGTGCATGAAAGGTCAGGTATTCTCTCAATACTCCCACAGAGTCCTATTGTGACATTCATTATTTTGACAGTGTTGAACCTACTCTGTTCTATGGTGGGTCGTTTCTTGTATACAGCGCACACATGGTGGCGTTAGGGGGTGCTAAGGGACGCACATGAAGTGGCACTGGACTAGATGTTACACTACTTCTCAGGTATCTGCCCCATGGTCTTTCATGGCTGGTAATGTTGTATTCCTATGTGTGCGGCACAATGCAGCAGACGGTTGAAGGTGCACACTACAGGTACATCAAGTATGTGTAGGTGATATATAGTTGGTAATGGCAACACCATGACAAATGTGGAGCTGTGTCTATATGTAACTTTCTTTACATTGACTTGGCCTATGACATTCACATAGATGAGCTATTCATTGTTTGGCGTAATGTGTGTGGGATCTGTAGTTAATTGTCAACCAGTGGACCCTTGCAGTGGTTTGGGCCCAGCTTCTGTATGCAAAGGGGATATAGCACTACCTGTCCTTCACGTGGTGTGCCAGTCAGGTTGTGGCTCTATTATGTACATATGTGTAAGTGTGTGTGATGTGCAATAAATGTGGTATACTGTGGCACATGTGTTGTCTGTACATCTGTGTTCGCCTGCCCATGTGTGTTTACTGTGGTGTATGTCTTGCTTGTCCTACAAGATTGGTGTGTTGTCTGTGTACTGATTGGTATGGTGGCTTACCTAAGAGTAGCCCATTGTCATATTGCTCATCCTGGAGCCGCTCATTGATGGTGGAATTCCGGAATATGTAGGCATCATGGAAGCTGCTGGAATATTTGGCTAGGATGCTTGTGAAGAGTCCACAGTGGTCCACAATGGTCTACACATTTATCGAATGGGTGTGTTTACGACTCCTGTAAAGGTGTTCTGTTGCTGCGGGTGGCACAAGCTGGACATGGGTGCAGTCCATTGCACCTAGCCTATGCAGGAACCCATTAGTTAGTTTAAAACCCTGCTTGGTCTCCTGCTGCAGTTGCTGGGTGTTGCTGATGTGGTGGTGTGTGAGGTGGATGATTGCATCCAGAACCTTTGGTAGGAAGGCCGAGAAGGATGGCGGGAAACATACCAGCTGCTTGTGCGCCCATTGTCTGAAATGATCCAGAAGCCAGCATATGGAGGACAGCGAGGAGTTTGGTCATGAGTGGAATATTTGTTGGAGGTTCCACTCCAGCAGCAATGTCTGGTATGGCGCTATATGGTGCAGCAGGCATACAATGAATCCTGCTTCAGACAGTAAGTTCTGATGACATCTTGTTCCCTGAGACAAGGATGGTTGTATGCTGTTGAAATAGCCTCTCCTGCCTTCTGCATTGCCCTTGCAGCTGCTGTGGTGGTGTTTGGAGTTGTTGTGGTGATGCTGGAGGAACCTGTTGTCGTCACTGTCATCTGCAGCATGTGGCAAGCTGGAGCATTAACAGTTCCATGTTGCCCAGGAGGTTGCCAATGCTCCTTCTGTGTGTTTTCCTTAAGTAGTGATGTATGGACCTCATTTTAACACCTGGTTGGACCAGGCATTGAAATTTGAACCAAATCCGGTTTTGAGTAATTTTTTGGGACCATTGTAGGTTGTTACTCCTTCATGATATTTCCAGGCTTTACCTGCATGATGATGTGTGAAACCAGATGCTCTTTTGCTTGGAAGACTGAGGAACCTCTGGTAATTCTGCTACAAGCTGTGAGCCACAGATATAGTTCATTACTTGATTAATCTAATGTTAATTGGCCCCACTAACTGTTGAGAATGAAAGTGAGAAAATGGTGAAAGGGCCATTATAGAAGTGACTGACAGCACTCATTGGGGTCTGTGATTTTTTATGATTTTGCACTATGCATAGCACCAAGAACAAGTTTAGATTGTATAACACTTTTTGAAATTTCTTTTACTTAGTCACTCTTCTTCCATTATATACAGTTCTAATGTTGTTAATAATCAAAAATTGCCAATAGTAGCAATACCTGGAAAAGGTACATAGCATTAAACCTAACCTCAAAACATTTGGGCATAAGATGCATAACTGTTAGCCACAGGAAACCTACACCGATGCTGATCTTTAAACAGCCCACTGCAGTGAAGCAAATTAAAATGTGCAACTGAAAACAAAGGGCCACATTATGAGTAGGAAGGTAGGAAGTAGAGCTTTAGATATTCACCTAAGAATTAGAAAGCAGTAACTTATAATGACTAGAAAATTCCTGACCCACAAAGATAGCACCTGCCATTGCCAAACAGACATTTCCCTTGAATCCTCAGGGTGAAGAAAAAAGAAGCCACAAAATGTGTAGTCTATGTACAAAGAATTGAAATAACAAAGGAGAGCATTAGAGGAGAAGTGGAGAAAGACTGTTGTAACGACTGAAAGCTTTTTCTGCAATCTTTGGTCAATGTTGGACAGCAGTGTAAGGGAATTGGACCAGCAGAGAAGAGCAAACTCTTAACTGCAAGTTGGTTGAAGAAAAGCAGAGAAAGGGCAATCAGCTTGTGACTCTGATCCATTGGTGGGTCCACAGGGAGAGCCTTTTGTTAGAGGGAGGTAGGGAGGTAACTACTAAATTGGGAAGACTACCAGTGGCATATAGTTAAATTGTGTATATTTTTTGAGGGCCTGCTGGCAAAATCACTGACATTTCCAAGGAAATATAAAATGACTTCATGTTATTAGTTCTGATAATCTTAACCTCATCCAAAAAAAATCCTACTATGAATTCAAGGTTTGCAAGTAGCAGTATGTGAAGCTATGAAGTCTGCGTACTCTCACCCAGCCCATTTTTTTGAAAACTACAGAAGAGACGCAAAGTGTAAAGCTCTAATACTTTAAAACAATTCTAGGCAATGGAATCTATTTTTGACAATTTTCCACGCAAAGTGTGCTGCTGCAGATCAGCATCCACCAATATTATTCTCACAGCAAGACCCACCACTCCACTGAGCGAAAGTTCTTTCCCAGCTGGTCTGGGCTTGACCTCCTACCTCCAGCCATGCCTGTCCTGGTCCTCCAGCTCTTTGCAGAGCCTTGCCCCCCCACTGTCAGGCTACTGCCATCACCACATCTACCTGTGATCATTTAGATTACTTCACTTCTTTTGGGTATTGGCAATCTCTAAGCAACTAGCACTCAATCAGTAACTGTAGCCATAAAATATCTTGCCATCACCTCTACCAAGTTGTTTTGTTTGGAGGTGCAAGAGCAATATTTTCCAGAAACATGAAAATTCCACATGTAGTTATAATTGATAAAGGAAAGTGAATCGTATTTATGGCTGGGCTTATTGATTTACTAAATAGTAAAATGTAGTTTGATTTTTCAGAGAATCTTTAGTGAAGTTAATTTAATTTCAAACTGTTTCACACTTATACTTTGTGGATATCCAGAAAACAAGTTGGAATATTACTACCTAACAGATGATGAGAGAAGCCCTGATTTAAGTTAATCAATTATAACTAATTGAAAAATAGGACCTCACATAGAGATATTATCAACATGTCATAGATCACAACGATCACAAATCAGAACAAATGAATGCCTTTGAATTGATTCTCTGTTAAAAAGCTTTTTAACAAAATACAATCTGTCATACTTTGCAGCCTGTACAAGCAGGAACCCCCTACTCTAGTCAGGGTAACTCGATACACACTTAAAGGAAACCTGTGCTCACCCTCTGGTAGCGTGGAATGGATCAGTCAGGCTTATCTAAAGAGGCAATGTGTAACATATTTGTGCAACACACTCAAAGACAATAGCACAATGAAAACACTGCATAAATACTCCACACAAGGTTAGGAAAATGGATTTTTATGAGTAAAACAAGGCCAGAAATCCAGTAAGTAGATGTCAGGGTATGGATTTTAGAAGAATAAATCAAAAAGTAGTACTTAGAAGTCAATAGTACTTAGAGGATACTAGAGGTCGTGCTAGTCCGGGGTAAATTTCAAATTCAGGCTGACAGCGATGGAGGGTAGGCCAGCTACAGGACCTGCAGAGAGCTAGCTGAAAAAGTTCCTTGGATGAAAGAAGTGTAGACGTCGAGGTCTCAATGTGTGGAGCAGAGGAGGAGATGGGTCGCTGTTGATCAATTAGATGTAGGTGATGCATTGCTTCCGAGCTGCGCAGCATCGAGTTAGTTTTGAAGATCAAGCAGCTATGGGCATCGAGGCGATGCCTCATTGACAAACTACTGGGCTGGAGATGATGTGTTCAGCATGAAGCGATGTGTGAGCACCATGCCATACAGAGATGGAGATGTGTCAAAATCTGTGAATGATGCATTGTAAAGTCAGCGATGCAGTGTCCATGGCTTGGGCAGAAGTGGCGGTACGTCAGTGTTGCCTGGAGATAGTCTAATTTGGATCAGTGCAACATAGTTGATGTGTTAGTTTTCTTCGGTTGCAGCACAGATATTCACTTCCAAGGGCTCAGGACTGGCACCATGGCAGAGATGGACTCACAACTGATAGAGTCCAGGTGCTTGTTTCAGGCAGTCTTAGGTGTCCCTGAGACTACAGAAGAACAGATGGCATGCCACTAAGCCTTAGGAGTCACTTTGGGTTTAGGTGAGATGGGTCCAGTTCTTGACCTCTGCAGGGCAGAGATCAGCAGGTAGCAGAGCAGCTCAGCAAAGCAGAAATCATTCGTTCAAGGGCAGCAGTCCAGCAGAGTGGCAATCCTTGTAGTACAGCAATCCTTACTCCTAGCAGAATTCTACCCAGGTCCAGTAGTGTACTGATTTGGTAGGGCGAGAGGTCCAGTGCTTATAGCCAGTTGTGACTTTGAAGATGGGTGACTTCAAAGAAGGGTATTTTAAGTGCACAGAGGTCCTTTCTTCCTAGCCCAGGCTCCAGACTATCAGTAGGAGTAATCCACCCTTTGTGTGAGGACACTACATATTCAGGTGTAAATGTCAGCTCCTCCCCTTCCTGCCCAGGAAGAACTATCAGAATCCAGATGAATGCACAGGAGTTCTCTGTCACTCCCACCTTTCCTGTGTTTGTGACTGTCTACAGGCAATGCGCAAAGATTAGCTGTCACCGACCCAAAACATGTGTTGGAGACAGGCTGCAAGGCACACAGAGTAGTATGAACAGAGAGATGCCCACTTTCTAAAAGTGGCATTTCTAAAATAGTAATGGACAATCCAGGTGTACCATTAAGGAGGATTTATCATTACCATTCTAAAGATAAGAAAATGATTATAGCTTAAATGCATGTTAAGGAATTCCTAATGCTAGCCTGAGAGAGGAGTAAGCCTCACAGTAGTGAAAAATTAACGTGGCTGTTTCTCACTATCAGGATATGTAAAAATTAAAAGTACATGTCCTACTTTTTTCTTACACACCACCCTGCCCTTGGGGCTACCTAGGGCCTACCTTAGAGGTGACCTATGTGTAATAAAACAGGAGTTTAAAGCTTAGCATCTAGTTTTAAATGCCAATGTGAAGTGGCAGTAAAATGCACACACAAGCCCTGCAATGGCAGGCTTCAGACAGGTTTAAAAGGCTACTTGTGTGGGTGGTACAATCAGTGCTGCAGGACCACTAGTAGCATTTAATTTACAGAGCCATATATATACTAAACCACTTTACAAAGGGCTTACAGGTAAATTAAATATGCTAATTGTGTACACACCAATGTTACCACTTTTTAGGGGAGAAGCACATGCAATTTAGCACTTGTCAGCAGTGGTAAAGTGTTCAGAGTCCTAGGGCCAATAAAAAGATACAGCAAAAATATGAGGCAAACTGGCAAAAGGTTTGTGGAAAGACCACCCTAAGACTTACAAGTCTAACATTCATCTTGGAAACAGGGTGAATAACCAGAATGCAAGAAGCTGTTGTTTGTGACACTTGTAGCCAGATTCCGGAATCTGGCCTTCCTAGATCCAATAGGTCCCTCGAAGATCTACTATATCTCTGACTCTTTTTAATACTTCCATTGGACCTGTGATTAATCTGATTCATTCCTCTGGATCAGTTCATTTATCTTATGCTAATATACTCAGCTCCTGTTAGTTTTTGTCAAACCACTGAACAAAGTAAAGAATATTATTAAACCCTTTCCAGTAGCTGTACAATCATGGATGAGTGTTAATAAGTTAAACCTCACTGTAATGAAGATGGAATCATTGAAGTATGGTCTGGGTTCACCAATGGTCCTCCGATATGTGGCCCTCGAGCATGGGTTCCCTGCCCTTGCCTACAGATGTAGTCAAAAACCTAGGTTTCAAATCAGATAACAGTGTATTCTTGGCTGCCCAGAAGCGTGCCATTGTGTGCTCCACTTCTTATAAGTATGAGCTTCTGTGGTTTGAAAATTATATCTCCAAGTATGGGCCTTTTGTGGTGGTGGCTTCCATTCTTTCCAGAATTTACTATGTCAATGCTTTCTATCTTGGCCTACCAAATAAACTCCTTGTCTGCTTGCAGTTAATTCAGGACACTACCATTAGCCTAGCTTGTGTTCTCCTAAAATTGGACCATGTGTCTGAGGTCAAACACAGGTTTCACTGGTTTTGAGTTCTCAAATTGAACCATGTGACTGAAGTCAAATACAGGTTGCACTGGCTCAATGTCACTTTACATATTCAGTTTCAGGCACTTTGCCTAGTTCACAAGGCACTTTTTTGGAATGGACCACCAGCACATAAATCTTCCATTGGAAAATATGAACCCCATGCTCCCAGTGATCCTCTTCCACTATTTGTGCGGGAGTTGCACATTTCAAATTGAAGCATATTGGATGGAAGTCATTCACAATGTTAGCAGCTATAGCTTGGAACTAGCTACCTGCTCATCTTCAGTCTATCCTCAATCACAATATTTTGCGAGGAAACCTTTCAAACCTGACTTAAACGTCTTATTTTCTTTGCCTGTATAGTGTGGTTTACTGTCTCAATTTGTCTTGTTCGTCCTGTTGTCTTTTTGTACTGTACTCTCTTAGTGCCATGAACTATGTTGTTGAATGACACGCTTTATAAATACTTCTATTCAGGCCTTCATCCATTCATTCATTCATCTATTCATTCATTTGTTCATTCATTGTGTTTTTTGAGCTATGTATTTGGCAAACTTTCACATAGTTATGCAACAGCAAATTATGTAAATTTGGCACACTCCTACACGTGACCCCTGCATATCATCCAGGTTATCTGCCACAGTATTTCTAAACAAGGCAAATAGTGATAACACTTTGCTTCCTCTGTTTATTCCTATGGCTAGCAAATCTCTGCCATCAGCCAGTTTGTTTCTCACATACTGGTTAGGATGGAGAGACTTTAAATCCACAATAAGCTTAAATGGACCTTTTGAACATAGTTGTATCCTTCTCAAGCACTTCTCATTCTGTCTGCAGTGTCAGGACAGAATTAGAGTTATGTTAGTAAGTCTTGAATCATGGTATTATTCTAGAAATAGCTCTTGTAGCTCCAGCACAGATTACCGCAGTTTCAGCTATCAAAGTTAGGGATTCTGTTACTTTCATTCACTGATCCTGTCTCAGAGTTATGTCATTGGAGCCTAATCAATCATCCCAAAAGATTATATCATATGGTTTTCACTTAAACCTCCAGTTGCAGCAACCAACACTATCACTTAGTCATCTATGTACCAGACTGCACCATTGACCAGCTGGCTCTAAACTTATCATCACATGATAAGAATGTTTTGGTAGGTAATTGAAATACATCAATCAGGGGAAAATATTGTACACTCATTTAGTGAACTGCCATCCAAACAATTTACTTTAAATTGGATATAAAGATTTACATAGAGACAAAGTTAATTAAAATATACCTTTATGAGGTTGTAAATAACATAGTTTAATACGTCAGAAAAAACAGACATTTTAAGTGCTACTATAGTGTAATAGCTATGGACATGATTCCACAAAGAGTTTCTCCATGCATAAGTATGCCCTTTCCCTGAAAATCAAAAGGTAAGTCATAACTGAGGCGGCAGTGAGAAGGCCTTAAACCCAGAAAAGGATTTGTGAATTAGGATCCAAATTATTAAATGTCTTGAGAAATAGTATCCTCTTTTAATTTTCTGCTACCCAAACATTTTAAATGGGACCACAATCGCACTTGGGCTGAAAACTCTAGTTGTTGTCAAAAACACGATAATAAGTTCTTCAGTATTTCTGGGCAAAACTCCATCTACTAAAAGCTGGTGGAACATATACCAGGAAAAACATGATGAAAACGATGTGGTATTTCCGCATTTAGCAAATCATTCCCATTGTGGTCCCTGGGACTGTCATGACCTAGTAATGGTGTAGTAATACCAACTGGTAACAATTATACCTTGTGCAGTGTTAGTACATCTTTATTATTGGGCCACTTGAAATGGGGAGGGCTAAGAACACATTTGTTAGATTATAACATTCGAGAAGGAACTATCCAAAAAGAGTGCCTACTGTCCTTCAGATCATAGTCTGTAAGTAAGTAAATTAGCACTTGTATAGCACACTACTCACCTGTTAGGGTCTCAAGGTGCTGTACTCATACCGCTATGGAACCCCTCCTGGCTTTTCCCTGTGAGGGCATCCAAGTGCTGTTGGGGCTGTTGTGGAGATTAAGCAAGCTATTGCCCAGAGTTGCACCCATGAATTAGATTAGGCACCGAGGCGAGAATTATCTGGTCAAGGGGAATTGAGCCCAAGACCTGCCGAAGCAGGACTTGAACGCTGGTCTTGAGCAAGATCTCTGCTTCAGGGTCTGCCACTCGAACCACTGAGCCACACTTCTCCTGTAGAAAGACGGAGGAAAAGAAAAACAAAAAACAGTCACTAAGGGAGCAGGCAGAATGCTGCAAGATTGATCTGAAGGGGCAGGAAGTGGCTGTAAATAGATCAAAGGGGCCTGTGATGGGTTTAGGATTATGCTGCCTCAGTATTCTGTGCTCGCACATTTAAATGCAGCAGCCGCGTGTTTCACAGGGAACCTTTGGGCACCAGCACATATGTATTTACAAACTGAGCACTGCATATAACGTAGCCAGTGGTTTGTGCATGAAGGCTATTAGATTCTCTCTTGAGACCTGACAAATAATAAAGGCAAACAGCTGTCTTAGACTGGGGTAGGGATGTAAGGCAAATATAAGTACTTACTTACTTTCTTGTATATTGAAATAGGCCAGTATTCTTGGAACAACGTAATATAATTTCCCGAAAACTAGGAAGGATTTTTCTTCCCTGCCTCTTAAATAAAAAGACTACAGTGAATTGCAGTTACCTGGGGGACTACATTTTCCTGGACAGTAATGTTTTTCGCTTATGTTAACATCATTTGTTATTCAGCATTTGGCGTGTGTGCAGGAGCACGTGCATGGTGTTGCTGGCCCTGATGCGTCTCTTATTGTTTTGCAGAAGATAATCAAAGCGTTTAGTGTCAGAAGTACCTGCATAAAATCTCAGGTAGCGCATTTTCCTCAAATCACACATTACTCTATAGCATTTAATCGGTAATTCAGTGTTTTTTAAATAGATCTGAAAATAATTCCTTTTTTGTTTTCTCCAAACAAAAAGGTGACAATAAATATAATCATTAATCACGGAGAACGTCCGTATTTTTTCTGACACAATTAAACTTTTAACAGCTTTACTGAGGAGAAAATAAGAAATTCTAAGTAGTTTATTGATTCAGTTATTTCCTCTCATACATTTATCCATCGAGCTGCTTGTGTTTTTATTTGTCGTTTGGTACATTTTTGAATTTCTCAATACATTTTTCCAGGGCTATTAATCTGAAACCCTGAATGGTACTATCTTCCACAATGTAGTTCCTGTAGAGTGAGTAAACATTGAACTCATTGCAATACCCGTTAGAATTGCAGAAACGGAAGAAATGTCTTTTTGTATGCGAGTTTCAGAAATTATCCGCAAAATGTTAGATTACATTAGGTGTCTAACGGTGGTAGGAAAATAATCTGCACATTTTTGAGTAGTTGGGAGAAAGAGCTGATCGTGGTCCTTGCTCTTGCTGTAGGGAATTTGTAAAGGATTTCTGTGCATGACCCTGGACATGTCATTGTCTCACCATTCCTTTGTTTTACTCATGCGATTCCTTTTTGCGGGCTTGGTACAAACAGCTTTAGCTGTAAATTGCAGACGGAATTGTAGCCAATATTTTAACATAGACATTGTATCTCCTCCTTGCTCTTGATTGGGTGGCATTCTTTTCTATGCTAATTATCTGTATCATTATTTGATGCCCTTCCTCTCATTCCTGTGCTTGTTCCACTACCAGGTTTCATGCCGATTTTATATTTTGAGTGTATTCTTCAACGTCTAATGTGGGTAATAATTTTCGTTCTGCTTTTTTGTGGCGCAGTTCTCATTTACAGTTGATGGGGGCACAAAGCCTTCTTTCTATCTTTCCACCCTACGCAACACTGTCAGCCTTTCTGTCTGCCAGCCCCAGCGTGCCTCCTGCTCTGTTGGGGTAAACTCAAGGGGACCCCTTGGGCAAAATGCTCTCCCTTCACTGGTACCTCCTAACTTAATCTGAATTTACCTCTAAGGTGTTCTGTGATTTGTGAGTCTCGTCTGGGCAACTTTCAAATTCCTTGCTTTTCATTTGATCTTTACCTCCACCAGAGTAAGGTCAGCCAGGTTGACAGATCAACTTCTGTGTTCCCAGAAAAAAAGATCGAGGTGTAAACGTGATGAAAAATGAAAAAAGTTAATCGAAACGGAGTCAAAAATGCATATTACCAATTGAAAATACAAATACAAATGTTTGCGCTAAATCCAGTATGGCAATTTTAATTCTTAAACTTTAAAACTGATTTGTAACTGCTGGCCCTATAACACTAGCTAAACACCAATGGCAGAAGTAGGGTTATTATTTTGTGAGGGTGTACCCATACCAAATAAATTAATCCACTCTTGTTAGGTCAAAACACAATTCAACCAGTAGCATCAATGGCACAGGCAGCAGGCAAACCCCAGAGACGTGCGTATTAGAATCAAGGAGTACCAACAATTTTAAAGTAAAGAACACAACACAGTACAATTTCCAAACTAATTTGGAAAAGGAGAGAAACATCTAATTCTCAAAAAGGCATCAGGATTAGTAAAACATGCTAAGGGATATTAGAGATAAATTAATGTTTTTAATGTTTCAATGAAAGATTCTAGCAAGAAGATACAGGCACCAATCAATGTTACTGTTCCCGTTCACTGTGGCCTAGGTGTGATTTCAGGTCAACTGCAGTGGAGAGGAGTTCGAATTTCCAAGTGGGTCTTCCCAGTCAAGGTTTTTAACTTTAGACGTAGGGCCTGATTTAGATATTGGTGGGCGAGTTACCTTGTCACAACGATGAAGAATATCCTGTTAGCCAATATCTAAATCCTATTATATCCTATGGGATTTAGGTTTTGGCAGATGGGATATGCAACACTGTTGTGCCGGAGTAACTCGTCCACCAATATATAAATCAGGCCCTTAGTCTCTAAAATGGAAAGAAGAATCTTCCAGCATGCCAATGTTTAAGGGTGGAGCCGATGAGGTTTCTTAAAGTCAGAAACGTCATAGTTGAGCACTGCTGAGGCCATTGGGATTGGCAACAAAACTATGAGTGGGACAGACCTGGACGTGGTAGCCTCAGGGTTGTTTTTCAGATTGGATAACTTTGCCACTTTTCCCTAGTCCATGGATTTAACTTTGAGCTTCTAATTGGTTTTTAAAGTCAAAATCCTCCAGCAGAGTAGGATGAAAGCCTTATTAAGGTAGTGTTTCCAGAGACTGGAAACCTTCACTACAAAGTCCTGCTAAAACTGTTTTTGTTGCAGCAAAATGCTCTGAATGTGACATACCTCTTTTTGCCTGCTTTTAGTGGAACCTCCCCAGTCAATCCTCAGAAGTTTGTCCTGGGCCTTTGGAGGTGGTAAACTGATTAAGTTTTAGAGTTTGGAGGAGAGGTTATTCCATCACAAATATGATGGATATCCCATCCACTGTATTACAAGTTCCATAGGCCATAATGGAATTGTAATAGAGTGGGTGGGCTAACCATCACATTTGTGACATGGTAACTCCTTCTGCATAAATCTAAATCAGGCCCTAAGCCCCAACACACTTTCTGGCAGCAGCAAGGAGGAACTACTGGTCCCAATACAACCTGGCCTGAGGAGGAGGCCCTGAGACCACCCGCTCCAGCGCCTGCTGGTACGAAAAGTGCAATGGTTACACCCATGGCATGGGACACACTTTCTGGCAGCAGCAAGGAGGGACTACTTGTCCGAGGACACCGTGGGGCAAAGGAAGAGGCCCTGAATTCATCTGCACCTTCTCCCGTTAGCACTATAAAGCGCAATAGTTACACCTGCAACACGTAACACACTTTCTATCAGCAGCATTGCGTGACTAATGGTTTCAGAACACCATGGGGCTGAGGCCCTTAAATCACCTGTACATGCACCTGCTTCCGTTGGCACTGTAAAGCACAATAGCTACACCTGAGGAGTGGGGTGTGCATGGGCAGCACCTACGGGCCAAGGGTAGTCCAGTCCTGTACCCATCTGTGCCAGGAAGAGCCAGGGCAGGGCCACCCCCTTGGCTTTGCGACTTGGCATTGCCTGCGTGCTTTAGAGCACAGATTTAGGACTACCATTGGCTTTAAACATAAGACTGAAGGTAAACCCTCTGCAGTACTCCCTGGCTATCAGTACACATCAGCAGAAAACTGCACATCTTCTACTGTATGAAAATCATTATCCTTCCATATTTCCCAGTGATTCATCTGCTGTAGACTGACTACTTCAAGCTCCGATAGAGTTTCCACAACAATGCCATTAGGAATTATATACTTCATCACATAAATCTTCCTCTCCACTATCGGAGAGGTCAGGTATGGAACCCAGAGGCAACACATTTTTGACCAAGGTTTATTCATCATTTCCAGAGGGAAATGTCACACTTCTGGAGCTTACACTAACCACCCAAAATGCTGAACATTCATGCAGATGAGTCCATCAATTTATTGTCTTCAAACATTGCAGGGATAAGAGCGAAGCATAATGATCTCAAATGGGACTCATTTATTGGTCAACATCATGTTACCATTTTGCAAGAAACTTGGGCAATGGAACCAATATTTAGAACAAGATAGTTATCCTTTTCATCGAGAGGAAGTGCAGCTCATGCTACAGGGAATGATTCTGTCTTTCCTGGGGAAAGCACCCACTCTGTGATTAGGATTCTGAACACACATTTCTATACTACTTCAGCAACAAAAAAACACCAGGTAAGTAACAAGCATTCCATAAGACACCCCCTAAGACAACACCCAGTATCATGCTTGGCCACTCCTTATAACCACTCACCAGTCAAAACATATTTCAAAACATTATCAATCCCCATAATCCTCCTGGAGAATAAAGGATGGTACTTTAAGAATAGACCCTATTGGTCATCATAGGACATAGAAACCACATAAAATGAATAAAGTTGTGTAAGGATACTCCAATCCTTTGTAATCAGAATCAGGTTTTTCCAGGAAAAAATTCTTGTAAAAGTCAGGGTCACATAAGAATGAGTCAAAAGGCAAAGGATGTATCGGAGGTTGTTTATACTACAACCTAAGTATGTGTACGCTTGGGGCAATGAGGGATAAAAGCAGTGAAAAAATGTGTCCGGTTGCTAAAGCCTATATGCTTTCAGTACAGTGCACTGACCTGTTTTTGAAGAGGGAATGCAGGGTAGCTTGCTGTAAGTTACAGTCTGATGGCATGCACCAAATCCAAGAAATCCAATAAAGCAGGTGAACACAGGTGCCAATAATGTATGAAAGGCGCAAGACATAAGTTTCTTGCTAAAATGGAAATAGCCATGTTGGGCCACTCCCAGGAACACAGATGCCAGCCGACAAGAGAAGAGTAGTTGATAACCCACTCAGCACGGAGTCGTAATGTAAAAAATCAGAGCCAGTCAACCAATGATCCTTTACCATCCAAAGGGTTAAAAGTTGAGCACTGTGGCAATGTGGGTTGTGATAATTATAGGCCATGACCGATACCATATGACCTCCGATTTGCCTGTAAAAACTAGGGGCCAGATGTAGGAAGCACTTTGCGAGTCGCAAACGGCAAAATTTGCCGTTTGCGACTCGCAAATGCGTGTTTCCTATGCAGAAATGCATTTTGCGAGTCGTTACCGACTCGCAAAATGCATTTCCGAATCGCAAATAGGAAAGGGTGTTCCCTTCCTATTTGCGATTCGCAATGGTATGCAATTCCATTTGTGACCGCTTATGCGGTCCCAAATGGAGTCGCAGTTACCATCCACTTGAAGTGGATGGTAACCCATTCGCAAACGGGAAGGGGTCCCCATGGGACCCCTTCCCCTTTGTGAATGGACCCCAAAATATTTTTTCAGGGCAGGGAGTGGTCCAAGGGACCACTCCCTGCCCTGAAAAAACCGAAACAAAAGGTTTCGGATTTTTTGAAATGCAGCTCGTTTTCCCTTAGGGAAAACGGGCTACATTTCCCCCCAAAAAAAAACTGCTTTATTGAAAAGCAGGTCGCTAACATGGAGGCCTGCTGACTACAGCAGGCCTCCATGTTAGCGAGTGCCTATACTCGCTATGGGGCAGCAATTTGTGACCCACCTCATGAATATTCATGAGGTGGGTCATTGCGACCCCATAGCGAGTTGCAGTCGGTGTCTGAGACACCGTACTGCATAGCAATTTGCGAGTTGCAAATTGCGAGTCGGAAGGACTCGCAATTTGCAACTCGCAAATTGCTTCCTTCCTACATCTGGCCCTAGATCTTGCAAGATATGGCACAGCATGAAAGTAAATGAACGGAGGGAGGCAAACACACATGCTGAGTTCCCTCAATATCCGGGAATATGAATATATTGAGTAATACCATGCCAACCCATCAAACACATTCGAAATGTCAAGTATATGCAAACGTGATGAAACTGCTCATGAAGGGCAATGGAGCAAATGTGCCTAGTGGGTCATCTCAGTACCTGTAAACTCACCCCTGGATCATAATGTGCAAGCAGAAGAGGTGGTAAAACCATGCTCCTCTGATTTTAATTATTTTGAAAATTCCAGTTGCTCCACAAGCTCAATAAAGCAGTAACATAAAACATTTATGGGATGGATGGAAATGCACTTTCCAAGAGTGATGGTTAATCCACCTTTTCTCAGCCACACTCTATCTAACTTTCTAAGTACCCATGGAACACCCCACAATACGCTCACTGCTCATTTTGTTTCACTTCACCCACTTTGCATATCGAGGGCCTTTAGAGTTGGTGCACAGGGTAAAGATTGTAGAGTACCTTGTCCACCAACCTGACTATCCTCCGCTTTATTTAGAGAATATCAAGTTCCTGCCAGATGTACCCTTATTTTATGGCACAACAGACTTGGAGCCGTTGGTTTAAGAACATCAGACATCCACCCTATTTAGAGTGGATGAATATTTTTTCATTTGTTCCTGGCCACCAGGGAAGGACTGCTAGTCCCAAATAGAAAAAAAGAAAAATGACCCCATACTCTGTCAGGAACTCCCAGTGTGTTAGGGAAAATAGTATGAGCTTGAGGAGAAAGGGCAATTCTCTAAGAGGTCCTTATTTATATAACATATGAGTGGCCCTGCTTATGTAGACCTAAAGTCCTTACAACCCTACAATTGGTCCCTACAACAAACTTTGTTCCTAACAAATCTGTGTAATGACCAAAGAAGCTTAGTTAAGAGTTTGAAAGTCAGGCAGGATAGGCTCCTGGGGGAAGGTCAGGGCACTCTCTAAAGCTGTGATCCTCTTCATTTAACCAATACCACTTAGATGGTGAAGTTGTGAGAGGTTGACTCCAAAGCACTCTTTGTTTCCTGTGAAAGGTCAAGACAGCTGACTCTGGGGAGAGAAGGAATAAAATCTTCAAGCCTAATCCAGTGTTTGCTGAGCTGTCCTCCTCTGATAAGAGCATGCTTTTTGTTGAAACCTCATTAAAGAGTTCCTGAAGTATGTTGGAAACTTCACCTCTTATGGAGTTGTCAAATAAATATTTGTAGAGACATTCCAGAGTGTGTGCTTACTAAGGCTGGAACATCAATGTGCAGCTTCTCTGACTGCCAACCATCTTTCTTTTGTGGACACTCCCATGGCCCTTTCAAAACTGAGACAAGTAGATATCTTCCTGCAGTGGCCTCAGATACTGAAGTATCCTGGGCACTTTCTCAATCCCCTACAGCAGAGCTTCTACAGATATGGACACCAGTAGGCATTATATATGTCCCTCAAAAGAGAGGGGGCAGTGTCTCCCTTTTTAAATAACAGGACTGAGGGGTGGGGCATTACCTTAGGTCCCTGGGTTCTCCAGACTATCAAAGGCTATATCAAAGATTTTTTAGGATTGCCCTTCACTTTTGCTTGATTGCAGTTCTCAATTAACTAAGTCTGAGTTGGTTAATGAATTATGAAGTACTAGATTTAATAGTCAAAGATCCCGTTTATGAAACTCCCTTGGACACTACTAACTTCTTAAGAACAGTCTTTCTCAATAAAAAATGACAATGCTGCTAAGCAATTTCAATCAGTGGGATGTTACAAACATTTCAAAATATAGCAGGAAACAATTGTCAGGCTGGCTCTCAAAGGCACCTATATTGCAGTTCCCATTTGGTATAACCAAAAGCCCCTCCTTAAGATCCTTTTAGGTGGGAAAAATGAAATTTCACCTGTCTTCAGCTTGGCCTTTCATTATCCCTTTTTTCATGCAGTTCATTTGCTGTCCCTTAGGCTGGCTCATCTCTCTCAAAGATAGTACAGATTCAATCTGGAGTCTATTCTCCATGCCAATATAGCTACCTCTGTCCTCGAGTAACTTGGCATGGTAGGCAACTTCATGATGTCAGCCATCATGTCCTTCTAAAAATTGCAATCGCTTTGTTTTGTAATTATCACAGGTTGGAATAATTTAAACTTTTTGCCTACCAAGTTGCTCAAGATAAAGACAGTTTGGTTCAGCACTTAAAACCACCTCCCTTTTCTTCATGAGGTTGGCTTCTGGTTTTGACTTCTCTTTTTAACACAATGGTCTATTACCCCAGCCAAACTACACTACTGTGCTCTTCAGTGCCTCTGGGCTCCCTTCTTCGTCAAGTGTTTTCATTTATTTCTGCTATGCAAGAGCTTCTTTGATGATTGCCACACATTCAAGCTTCGAACAGTGAATCAACTTTTTGATGTTACCCAAAAACCGCTATTGAAGAGGATGATATCCAGGAAAGCTGGTGTGTTCTGCAACTCTCCTCTAACCACTGGCAGCTAATGGCCTTTACTCGAGAGTTCTGTGCTTATCAAGTCTTTATATCTTCTGCCTTGCCCTTATGCCTTCAACTTGCAAGTTTCAATGCAAACTATTTGTTGCATTTATTTATGAATGGGCAGTGTTTTGGCTGTTGAATATGTCAACTATCTTGGACATCACCTCACCAAGTGTTTTTGCAGACATTACGAAAGGATTTTAGCATTTTTCCTGGACAGATACATTTCTGTTCAGGAAGAACATATCTCTGGCCTTAAGAACCTTGATTCCATATGGCATTCTATCTTTCTTTGGAACTGTAAATGGGTAGTAGACCTTTTCAAATGTAGTCAAATGTAGGCTTTCAACTAGAGTGTCTTAGGTGTGATGATGATGGCCTCAACTTGGAACCATCAGATACTACTTCATTGAAGAATGGGTTAACCTTCATTCCAGTGTATTTCCTCCTATCACTATGGTGTTCATTACAACCCTGGCGGACGGTGTTAAAGCTGCGGTAATACCGCAAACAGGCCGGCGGAACAAAAATGGGAATTATGACCGTGGCGGAAACCGCCAACATAGACAGCCACTTTAACACTCCGACCGCCACGGCGGTAGAAACAAACAGCATGGCGGTCACCGCCAACAGACAGGCAGAAGACAAAGTACCGCCCACAGTATCACAACCCGCCAATCGGCCACCTTTTCCGGGGCGGATTCACCGTGGATAAAAACACGGCGGAAACAGCTTTTGCAATGGGAAAACACTCACCCCAACACACTCCACGACGAAGGAGGCCACCATGGAGCCCGAACTACAAATACTCCCTGCGCTTGTCTACCTGCTCCTCTACGATCACCATCTACGTAGGCGCCGAAGACAACGGTGAGTACAGCACCTACGACACAGGGGAGGGGGGAGGCAAAAGTCAGGGGGACACACACGAAACACCCCCAACCCGACCCTCACCCACTACAACACACACACCAATGCACTTCCAAACAGCACAGTAACAACCCCCCCCCCCCGGAAGAATGCAAAGACAAAAGGAAATCAGGTCAAACATTGTAATGTATCAAAATACAGTAAGCTAATATATACAGATATATTTACACATTCCAGATTTGATACATGACGATTAGTAGTGCAGGTATGCACATATCAATGTCCGTGGACCACTGGGCCCACAATGCATGGGCGAGGCCCACACTAGATAACTGTCCACAAACGGAGAGAACACTGCAGGGGCATCAGATAGAAATACAACAGGCACTTCAGGGGGAAGGGAAGGGGGGGCACCTCAGCCCGATTACAGCACCATGCCAGATCCACGACGGAGCTCCATGCCCATTGATGTATCCTGGGGAGTGCAAAGCCACAGTCTCTCAAGTCTCTACAGTGGGTGGGTTGCCCACTGCTTTATCCTGGGGAGTGCAAAGCCAGTCTCTCAAGTCTCTACAATGGGTGGCTTGCCCACTGCTTTATCATGGGGAGTGCAAAGCCACAGTCTCTCAAGTCTCTACAGTGGGTGGGTTGCCCACTGCCAAATCCTGGGGAGTGCAAAGCCACAGTCTCTCAAGTCGATAACAGTCTCCACTGGTTCTGGAGGGGGACTGGTGCCCAGACTGCATCAGGCTCCCCATGACGGTTCCTGTTCCGTCACTGTCCCAGCTGCACATGGGCTAACGATGCTTGATTTGGAGGTCTGTTCCCTGTTCAGCGGTGCTATGCCATGGCGGTCTGTGCCCTGTTCAGCAGTGCTTGACTTTGCCGTTTCTGACCTGTTCAGCGGTGCTTTGCCCTGTTCAACGGTCTTCACCATGGCGGTCTGTTCCCTGTTCAGCGGTGCTTTGCCATGGTGGTCTGTGCCCTGTTCAGCGGTGCTTGACTTTGCCGTTTCTGACCTGTTCAGGCGCGCTTTGCCCTGTTCAGCAGTCTTCACCATGGCGGTCTGTTTCCTGTTCAGCGGTGCTTTGCCATGGCGGTCTGTGCCCTGTTCAGGGGTGCTTGACTTTGCCGTTTCTGAACTGTTCAGCGGTGCTTTGCCCTGTTCAGCGGTCTTCACCATGGCGGTCTGTTCCCAGTTCAGTGGTGCTTTGCCATGGCGGTCTGTGCCCTATTCAGCGGTGCTTTGCCATGGCGGTCTGTGCCCTGTTCAGCGGTGCTTGACTTTGCCGTTTCTGACCTGTTCAGCGGTGCTTTGCCCTGTTCAGCGGTCTTCACCATGGCGGTCTCTTCCCTGTTCAGCGGTGCTTTGCCATGGCGGTCTGTTCCCTGTTCAGCAGTGCTGTGCCATGGCGGTCTGTGCCCTGTTCAGCGGTGCTTGACTTTGCAGTTTCTGACCTGTGCATTGGTGTGTGGCATGACGGTCCCTCATTGCCCAGTGGGGCTGTGGCTGCCGAGGCCCTCCAGGGCACTGACGCTGGCGGTGCTCTCCTGACCAGTGACGATTGTGCTGCCCTCCTGGGCAATGACTCCGGCGGTGGTCTCCTGACCAGTGACGATTGTGCTGCCCTCCTGGGCACTGACTCCGGCGGTGGTCTCCTGACCAGTGATGATAGTGCTGCCCTCCTGGGCACTGACTCTGGCGGTGGTCTCCTGACCAGTGACGATAGTGCTAGCAGGGGCGTCCCATCCGCCGGGGAGGATGGCGCACTTTTCTGCCGTGCTGCTCTTCCCAGACTGTCCAGACTTCTTCTGGCCCTTGACCACCTTTGGAGGAGTCACAGCTGACTCGGCACTCCCCCTGGGACCCTTGTGAGCAGTTTTACCGCCAGGAGTCTTCACCCTGTCCCGTCGGCCACTTTCCAACCTAAGGTGCTTTACAGGGGGTGGACTGGCAGTGCTTTGGCTCCGTGTCACACTGGCTGCCCTGGTGGCCGGTGCACTCCACACACCTTTAACACGCACCACTAGTACCAGACTTTTTTTGGCTGAGGTGCTACTACGGGACCTTTGAATTGGAGGGGTGGGGTGGTGGCAAAGAGGTCAACGTTGCTGAGGAAGAGTTGCAGACGAAGACTGGGATGGGTAGCTGGAGGGGGTCTGAGAATGGAGGAAGGGGAGGTGGTTGTAGGAGGTGTAACTTTAGGTGATTTGGGTGCAGGTGCAGGTACTGGAGGATGTCGTGAGGTGGATGGATGTTGGGTGTGTGGGTGCCCGCGTTTGTATACTTTGGGAGGGGGCGTCACAGACACAATGGGAGTGAACACAGGGGATGTGTAAATGGTAGTGGGGGTGGTGAGTGCAGGTGAGCGGGGTGTGGTGCTGGGTGTTCTGGTGCGAGTCCTAGTGCCTGTAGATGTAGTGCATGCAGGTGAGAGTGTAGACGACACTGGGAGGGAGGAGGGAGACGGCGAGGAGGGGGACACAGTGGAGGCAGTGGAAGTTGTTGTGTCTGCATGTGGGTGATGCTTGTTCGAGTGCCTGTGGGTTGTGTGGTGCTTATTTTTGCCTGACCTACTTTTGTGTGTTGAGGTGTATGCATGCTTGTCTGATGGTGTGCTTGGGATAGGCTGGGGTACAGGGGACTGGGTCTGGGTGGAGGAAGTTGGAGGGGGAGGCTAGACACAGGGACAATGGCTGCCATCAGTGCTGAGGCCAGAGATTGCAGGGTTCGATGAAGGGCAGCCTGACCAGAATGAATGCCCTCCAGGAATGCATTACCGTGTTGCAACTCCCTTTCTACACCCTGGATGGCATTCACAATGGTAGACTGCCCAACAGTGAGGGACCTGAGGAGGTCAATGGCCTCCTCACTGAGGGCAGCAGGGGTGACTGGGGCAGGGGCTGAGGTGCCTGGGGCGAAGGTGATGCCCACCCTCCTGGGTGAGCGGGCACGGGGTGAAGGCTGAGGGGCTGCTGGGAGGGCAGTGCTGGTAGGGGAGGTGGCGGCTGTACCTGTAGAAGTGGGAGGCACAGATGGTGCCTCCACCACAAGGGAGCTCCCATTGGCGGTCGAGTCCGTGTTGCTGTTTGGTGATCCGGTGACCGACGTGAAGCTTCCCTCGCCCTCTGTTCCACTGATGTACTCAGAGTCTGTGGTGTGGCCCTCCACGGCCATGTGGGATGCAGCTCCCTCGTGCTCCGGTGCCACTGTACCTCTGCCTGATGATACTGATGCACACAAGAACAGGGAGAGCACAAAAAGGGGGGGGGCGACAGAAGAAAGACAGGTTGAGTGCATGTCTTACCGCTACCGTTGGCGGACAATACAGACACAGCAGCCCCCTGCACTACGCCGTGCTCTTGGCCTCTACTGATGCAATTCCTGGGATGTGGCCTACATGGCTATGGTGGTCATCTGCACACATAGATGACCCAGGGGCATGTATACATGTACTAGGCACTCTACAGAGGTGGGGTGGAGTGGCACACGGCCTGCATTACGGAGGGGCCTAGCCTATGGAAGTCGCCCTGGCCTAGGGAAACCCACAGCCCTCCTCCCCCACCCAAACCCCTCCACTGCGCGCAAAGTCCGCAGAATGAGAGTGTACTCACCCCCTTGTGTCGGCTGTGATGGCCTCAAGTGCCCATCCAACTCAGGGTAGGCCACCGCCAGGATCCTGAACATCAGAGAAGTCATGGTGCGACGGGTACCCCTCCCACGTTGGGAGGCCATCCCCAGCTGAGCCTCGGCCATCTTCTTTCTCCAGCTGCGGATGTCCTCCCATCTTTTCTGGCAGTGGGTGCCCCGTCTCAGGTGGACCCCCAGAGTCCTGACGTCCTTGGCGATGGCACGCCAAATGTCCTTCTTCTGGTGGGCACTGACCTGCATGACATGTACAGGGGAAGTAGAGAAGTCATTAACAACAGCAACGTCGAAGTGGGTGGCCCCCATCCTTACCCTTGCCATGTGGCACATGCATTCACAGTCCTTCATGTTCCCTGAACTCTGCCCCCTTCCTACTGACATCCAGCCCTCTCCACCCAGGCATAGGCCATACAACGTGCTCCCTGTGTACTTACCTGTTGGTCTGGAGGACCGTAGAGTAGCGTGTACTGGGGGAGGACCCCGTCGACTAGCTTCTCCAACTCCTGAGCAGTGAAGGCAGGGGCCCTTTCCCCAGACGCAGCAGCCATTGTCTCTTCCAGACCGAGGTCACAGCAGCAATCAGTGTATCGAGTGATTGAACAGATAGAAAATGGCGGTCACGTCCGCAGCGGTGACGTCCGCGGCGGTGCGTATCATCACCGCCGGCGGACTTCGTCATTGGCTCCTGGGACCCAAGGGTCCAATGTTAACCAATGCAGCATTGCGCCGTGGTCTACGACCGCCTACCGCGACGGTGTACAACGCCAGCGCAGATATCTCACATCCCATTGTCCCACTTTAGAGGTCAGGCAGCCGCCATTTCAGGGGCCCACATGGCTTCATTTACTACTGTGTCACACATACCTAGGCCTACACTCAACACACAGACAGGAAGAGTTTTGTATTTGGTGTCGTGTTCGGTGTAGCTGTGGGTACATATCTGGAAATTTGTTGACTCTGTGGTCGCCGTTGTCCTTCCTAGGCACCGTCAGCTGGGACATGTGAGGAGATGGCGGAATCCTCCGGTGTACCGACCGCTGGTGGACCTGTTGACAATGGAGGAGCGACATTTAATCATCACCTACAGGTTTGACCGTGCCACAATCCAGGAACTGTGTACCCAGATGGAGCCAGACCTGATTCACCAATCCGCCATCCCACAGGAATACCCCCTGAAGTGCAGGTGCTATCAGTGCTCCATTTCCTTGCAAGTGGGTCATTTCCAACAACAGTGGCCATAGCATCAGGGATGTCCCAGCCTATGTTTTCCAACGTGTTGTCCAGAGTGTTGTCTGCCCTGCTGAAACACGTAAGGAGCTACATTGTTTTCCCTCATGTGGAGAATTTGGCTACAGTGAAAGGTGACTTCTATGCCCTTGGACATATCCCCAACATCATAGGTGCTATTGATGGGACCCATGTAGCTCTGGCCCCCCCGCAGGAGTGAACAGGTGTACAGGAACCGGAAGAGTTATCATTCGATGAATGTACAGATGGTATGTTTGGCAGACCAGTACATCTCGCAGGTAAATGCTATGTTCCCTGGCTCTGTGCATGACGCCTACATCCTGCGGAATAGCAACATCCTGTATGTGATGGGTCAACTCCAGAGGCACCGTGTGTGGCTATTAGGGGACTCTGGTTAACCCAACCTGTCCTGGCTATTGACCCCAGTGAGGAATCCCAGGACCAGGGCAGAGGAATGCTACAATGAGGCCCATGGGCAGACTAGGAGGGTGATCGAATGCACCTTCGGCCTCCTGAAGGCCAGGTTCAGGTGCCTCCATATGACAGGTGGTTCCCTATACTACTCACCAAAGAAGGTGTGCCAGATCATCATCGCCTGCTCGATGCTTCACAATCTTGCTTTGCGACGTCAGGTGCCTTTTCTGCAGGAGGATGGTCCAGATGGCAGTGTTGTGGCAGCTGTGGAGCCTGTGGACAGTGATGAGGACGAAGCTGAGGAAGAAGACATAGACAACAGGGAGTCAGTCATACGGCAATATTTCCAGTGACACACAGGTGAGAATGTTTTTTTTTACTATTACATTCACTTTCACACCTCTATCTCTATTCTGTCTGTCATTTAGTAGCAGAATATGGTAACTGAGTTGTACCTTTCCATTACGGTTTCACAGGTGTGGTTACCAACGTGTGTCATCTGCTTGCATCCTTCATGGACTTGTGATGTGTGACATAGGTATGTTGACATTACAATTGAAAATGTATTTTGACACTGTCATTGATAATACAAATGTACCAAATCACAGACTGACTCCAGATTGTTTTGTGCTTCAAGGGTGTTTATTTAAGTGCTCAGAAATGGAGGGGGGTTGTAAAATGGTGATTGGTGATGGTGGATGAATGTCCATGGCAGAGTCCACTCTATTCGTCTCACATGTGCTTTGCCCATATGGGCATAGGAAGTGGAGCTGGGGCAGTTCCAATCTGGACAGGGTTACAAAGTGGGACAGTGGGAGGACAATCAGGGTGGTCTCATTTCCTGGCGGGGGTCTTGCCATCTTGCTCTGTCCTGTTCCTGGATCTCAGGGACCGCTTGCGGGGTGGTTGTCCGTCTGCAGGGGGTGGGGTGCTGGTGTGGTGGTCCTGTGGTGGGGCGTCCTGTCCACTAGCGCCGGCGGAGGTGGTGGGCAGTTCATCGTCCATGCTAGTGTCAGGGGCCCCTTGGAGTGCCACAGTGTCCCTCATGGTGTTTTGTATGTCCTTCAGCACCCCTACGATGGTGCCCAGGGCGGAGCTGATGGTTCTGAGCTCCTCCCTGAACCCCAAATACTGCTCCTCCTGCAGGCGCTGGGTCTCCTGAAACTTGGCCAGGACCATCGCCATCATCTCCTGGGAGTGGTGGTATGCTCCCATGATGGAGGAGAGGGCCTCGTGGAGAGTGGGTTCCCTTGGCCTGTCTGCCCCCTGTCGCACAGCAGCCCTCCCAGTTCCCCTGTGTTCCTGTGCCTCCATCCCCTGGACCGTGAGCCCACTACCACTGCCCCCAGGTCCCTGTTGTTGTTGGGGTGGTGGGTTATCCTGGGTTCCCTGTAGTGGTGGACCCACCGCTGATTGACGTGTCCTGGGTACGGAGGTATGGGCCCGCTGGGTGGGTGCTGTGCTGGTGTTACCAGAGGGTGGAAGGTCAGTGTTGGGCTGTGCCTGTGCGAGGGGAACCGACTGTTTCGAGGCCCATGATGGTCCGGGCTGGTCATCTGGATCCAGTTGGCCAGAGCTGCTGTCGTCACTTTGGGTCTCTTCTGTGGGTGGAGTGGAGATGTCTGGACCCTCCTGAGTGGTGACGTATAAGAGCATGATTATTGCATGTGTGTGTGTCATGGTGTGCAATGGGTGGGTGTGTGTGTACACCTGTGCAAGCATTCCTGTGTGGGGGTTTTGTGATGATGGTTTAGGGGGTTGTTATGGGTATGTGCAGTGAGCATGCTTTAGTGAGGGGTGACCATGCTTAGTTGTGTCATGCAGGGCTTGGTGTTGGGATGGGTGGTTTGTATTATTAGTACATTAGTGAGGAGTTGGAGTGATAGGGGAGGGGGTGAGGGTGGGGGGGTGTGATGGCATGCAGGTATGGTGGGGGATATGATAGTTAAGATTTGACTTATCAGTGTCCATTCCTCCACCGACTCCTCCGAGGCCCTCTGGATGCATGATGGTCAAGACCTGCTCCTCCCATGTTGTTAGTTGTGGGGGAAGTGGTGGGGGTCCGCCGCCAGTCCACTGTACTGCGATGTTGTGCCTGGAGACCACTGAACGCACCTTCCCCCGTAGGTTGTTCCACCTCTTCCTGATGTCCTCACGATTTCTTGGATGCTTTCCCACAGCGTTGACCCTGTCCACGATTCTGCGCCATAGCACCATCTTCCTTGCTATGGAGGTGTGCTGCACCTGTGAGCCAAATAGCTGTGGCTCTACCCGTAGGATTTCCTCCACCATGACCCTGAGCTCCTCCTTGGAAAACCTAGGGTGTCTTTGGCGTGACATGGGGTGGTGTGGGTGATGTGTGGCGGCGGTGTATTGGCGGTCTTCTGCACGGCGGTAAGCGCCTTTTACCGCCAATGTTGAAATGACCCCCTATGTTTTTTTTTCTTTTGGCCCTGATATGATAACTCCAAGCAATAGTGGTTTGTGTTGCTGCCTTTTAGAAGCCTCTGAATAGGATCCAAACTTTACTAGAGCTGCCTATATATTAATCTATCTCTCTTCCCCAGATGCTCATATCAAGGACACAAGTTATTACACCAGAGCCATCTGAAATGAGTAGGTTCGTCCATTTCAAAAGCAGTGCAGTGACAAATGACTGGGAAAACTGCCATAGCAAAGAGAGAAAAACAACTTGTTATTAGATAAGTTGCCCAGAAAGTGTGCCTTGAAAGTCCACAGATTAAGCACCACATGACTGAAGCAATGGCCCACAAACAAGATTGAAACAAATATGGGGTTGCTTATGTGTAGTGGACCGGTCATGGTAGTTTCGGTTAAACTGTTTCTAACAGAGCAAGACCAGAATTGATTTGCACATTATAGGGGCCAGATGTATGAAAAAAGCCATTTGCAATTCGGAAATAGCGATATTTTTAAGAAATCGCTATTTCTGAGTCGCAAAATGCTATGTAACAAATTTGCAAGTCAGAAATAGCGATTTCTTACAAATCTAAATATTGAATCACAAAAATCTTCGCTATTCGGGATTTGAAAATCGCGAATTGCGAAAACGGTCACCTGGCACAGCCTGATGACATTACAAGCAGGAAGTGAGTCAGCCCATGCTGTTTCCAGGTACCACACCCACAGGAGCAGTCAGAGAGTCACAGACCAGCCCCAGGGAGCAAGTTTGTGAGCAAGACAGGACTTGACATCAACATGGCCAATGCTGGTAATGGGAAGGAGAAGGGAGAGAAGAAGAGGAGCTGAACTTCAGTGAGCAAGAATTGGAGGTGCTCACTGAGGAGGTTGTCAGGAGCCATGACCGGCTATTTGGGAAGAGCTCACTCCAGGTACCAAAGAGTGAGAAGCGAAAACTTTGTGCTGACATCCAGACTAAAATCTGCACAGTGGGGGTTGCGCAGTGCTCAGTGGAAGAGATACTGCAAGAGGTGGTACGACCTGCGTTCCCGTGCCGAGGAGAAAGTGGCCAGCAGGCTAAAGGAGGCAAGGAGCACAGGAGGCGGACCATCCACTCAGACACCCTCCACCCCCATGGAAGATCTGGTGGAGTCCACACTGCTTCCAGAAGCTGTCAGTGGGGTCACTGACATTGACACTTTCGGCACACCCAGCACCAGTAAAGGTAAGTCCAAAAATGATATGTAACCCCATATGTGCATGTACAAATGCCACTTAGGAAATAGCAAGCAGTGCAAAGCATTGTGATAAGAAGTCCATTCCACATCTTACATGCGGCACAACAATGCCTTATGGGAGTGGTAGTCCACAACCCAGAGCTGTAAATAGCATATAGAATGCAATTAAACAGAGCGACACCCAGAAGAACAAAACACCCAGTTCATAGTGATACGATGTAAGTGTACATTTATTACCATTGTGCCACATTTGGTGATACATACATAAATGACATGCTGCACATTGTCGTTGCAGATGGCTCAGGCCTAGCAGCAGCAGAATGTGCCAATGTGGGGGATGCAGAAACACAGCTTCTGTCCGACTCCAACTCCAGCGAATCATTGTGTATAGCACCAATCAGACGTAGGGCAAGGGTGTTACCTCTCCACGATTCAAACCTGGACTCCGACGAAATGCCGGATGAAGGCCTCACACCACCCCCAGAAGCTTGATCCGTAGGACGGCAGCAGTCCCTGCCCCAGCATCACTCAACTCCCTGCAGGAGGCCTCACGATGCAGGGACACAGCACACAGATGGAGGTGAGGGCCCATCATTCTTTGGTGGCCTTGAAGCGTCCATGCTCAAAGTGCAGCGCCTGCAAAACAAAAACATGAGGGCAATGCACAGGCAGATGCAGTCACACAATGCCAATATGGGGAGGGCTGCCCAAGCAGTTGGAGTGTCTGAATGCTAACATCTGCAAGCTGCATGAGGGACAGCAAACAGCTGCGGAGAACAGCAAGGAACTGACAAATGCCATTAAGGAACTCTGTACTGAGATCAGGCATGAGCGAGTTAGCTACTGCAGGCATGAAAGACAATTCATGGGAATGTTCAATGGCTTTTGCAGATCTGTAAATCATCTTGCTACATCTACTGCCCTGATATCATGGTGTGCTGTGGCCGCAAAGGTGGAGGCAGCACATAGCAGTTGGGATGTTGCCCAGGGATTGGTGCAAATTACCAACTTTCTGGATGCTATGCTGACAGCACGCAGTGCCACACCCAGCGAACTGGGAGTTGGGGATACTGAGGAGTCATCTAGCCTCAGCAGTCTTGCAGTGCCCGTGATGGATCCTAGGCATCGCAGTGCCAGGCACAGTACTGCCTGTGAGCCTTATATAAGAGGTGCCGGCGAGGCCACTGCGCACTCCAGTGGAATGCGTGGTCGTAAGAAGTGACATTAAGGGCCACAGGGGACTACCTTCACATGTAGCAATACAGTAAACTATGACGACAATAGTGCGACACTGTTAATGGCTCATGTCAGACTCAAGTGTATTGCTTTGTCCTAGTGACACGTATGTTACCTGTAGTAAAGGTAATAAAGGTGCTAACTACCGGAATACATGTCAGTGAGGTTGTGTTGTCATAACTTACATCTGAAATGGTTGTGCGTGATGTCAGCACACCTTTGTCTGCCCTCTGCTGCACTGGTCCTGTCTGCTGGTTGTAGGGGTGGTATGGGATCATCATCCTCATCTGAGTCTGGCTCCGATATTTCCACAGGTATGCCCCTGGTGGTAGCTACATTGTGCAAAATCGCACATGTGGCCACTATTCTACAGGTCGTGTCCGGGCTGTACTGTAGTGCCCCTCCACTTTTGTGGATGCATCGTAAGAGACACTTCAGCAGTCCAAAAGTGTGCTCCACTACATTGCGGGTTGCCTTGTGTGCTGAATTGTATTTCCACTCTGCTGGTGTTGCAGGATTTAGGTAGGACGTCATCATGTAGGTGTGCACTGCATAGGCACTGTCTCCTGGAAGATACAGAGGGTATAATGAGTAGCTGTGCCATCTGACGTCACACTGCCACCAATGCACCATTGTAAAGAGGGAAATTACCTTGTAGATATCCTTCACCAAATTCCCCAGCTAGCAGTCTTGTGTGAATCCCACTGTGGCGAAAGATGTACGAATCATGTATGCTCCCTGGGTACCTGACCACGAGATCAGTTATGATGTAGGAGGCATTGCATATCACCTGTATGATCATTGAATGTTGGTACTTACGGTTGTGGTACATATACTCTGTGGTCGATGGTGGACAGATTGCAACATGTGTCCCATCTATGGCCCCTAGGACGTGGGGGAACTGTGCTATCTGGTAGAAATCTATTTTTGTCTGCTGCATTTCCTGTGGGGTGTGGGGGAATCTGATGTACTGGTGTATCCTGCTCAGCATGGCATTTAGAAATGCGTTGAAAAATCTAGAGAGGGCACTATGTGATACCCCTCCAGCTGCTGCTATGACCCCTTGATAGCTCCCTGAGGCAAGTAGGTGCAGGGAGCATAATACCTGCACATGGGTGGGTATGCTATTGGTCCTGTGTGTTGTGCGCTGCAGTATGGGTTGTAGCTCAGCTATGAGGTCAAGTATCATGGCTGAGCTCAACCTGTACTTCTCAAATATTTCCTCCTCAGTCTGGTCAAAAAGGGTAATGCCCACACGAAAATGCACTCCTGTCTCCTCCTCCCTCTCCTCAAACATGCCAAGATCCTCATTCTCCTCGCCATGACGTAGATTGCAGCCATTGTGGAAAAAGGGCTGAGGCATTCTGTGCCTCTTTATATAAGTTGCACCTGGTTACCACCTAGTTTCAATCCGTGGTAATTTGCAAGTGCAAAAGGCCATTTTGCAAAAATTTGCAATTTGCAATTTTTTGATGCATCGAATTGTGACATGGTTTTGCGTGTCGCAATTTGCGACGAGAAATACCGAATCTGTATTTGCGAGTCGCTATTCGGACTCGCAATTTAAGATATGCAAATAACGATTCAGTATTTTATGTTGCAAAATGTGATACGCACATTGTGACACGCAAAACCATGTTGCTTCGCAAAAAAATCTCAATTTTTGCGATTCCTTGTTTTTGCCCTGCGAATGCCTTTCATACACTGCAAATCACGTTTTTGCATTCACAAACGGCCGATTTCTGCGAATCGCACCGTTTGCAATTGCAAAAACGTTTCATACATCTGGCCCTAGATCTCTAGAGTGTTATAGTGGGGGGAAAGGACTAGAATGAGGCCTGAGTGATTGCTATTGGCTGATATTAATTCATGAACTTCTTCTATCACGTTCTTGCTGATTGCAAAACTGAACACTGTTATCTCTTGCTTTCAAAGACCCACTTTGAATCTAGCTGTATAAAACTCAAAGCAAAACAGGATGATAAGCCACACATTCTAACTAAAAACATCAAGTCTACAGCTAGTCTCCAATAAAGCCCCCTGAAACAGGATCCTTAGCTTAAAGATCAGAAGTCACATGAAAGAAAACACATTGGCAGACATTTTTCTGTTACATCTCCTTAGTGTCAAACACTACAATAGTACAAATCTGCAGACCACCATGCATTTCCTGCTTTGCTGAACAGTTTAAGCATTTTGACTTTTTGCAACACCTCATCAATGCATAATTCCATTTACCCCAACAACCAGGTCTTCACGCACCTCAGGGTATGTCTCCACCTCTTTCTTGAGGTGTCCCTTTGCCTCCTTGATTATTTCCCCTAACTTTCCTTTTTCCTCTCTCAGATGCTTATGTCTGCCCTTAATGTAAAAATGATCTGTTAACTGTTGGCAAGGATCAAACTTCACAAATTGAGGTCATACTTAGATACATACAATCATATATTGTAAAATCAATAAGACAGTCTGTATTGCTACAGGCTCCTACTAGAAATGTGAACCCTGATCTGGGTGCACAGCCTCTTTAGGTGAGTTCCTTCTACCATTTCAGACAGTCTCTTCTTGATGTTTATTTTGCTTCTTTGTTTGTGCCCATTGTCTTTTCTAAGGTACGTTCATGTCCTGACAGATGATTCCTGTGTTGTGTTAACACTTAAGACCTGATTTAGATGTTGGCGGTAACAGTGCTGCCGTCAACTTTTTGACTGGAAACCTACCTGCTGCTGAGATGATCCACCAGAGATATTCCCATAGACCGCATTCGAACTGGTGTCTCTGCCAAGAAACACCTCCTGTGTTGATGTAGGAAAAAGGGATGCTGGCAGGACCACGGCCAGCCTTCCCGCCATGTAGAGTTGGATGTGCTTTACTGGAAAAAGTTGGTCTGACTTCCACTTCTTACTTGGTGGATTGGGGGAAAAAAGGGGGTGAAAACTCCCCTTTATTTCACTCCCCCTGTATTTGACTGGACACAACGGGACAACACCTGCTGTTTCTGATGCCACTGACCCACAGAGAAAACACAACCCCCATCGACAGACTCCCATGTAAGGACACTGCATTAACAGTGTACGTTGGATGGGCACTACATGGGAGGTGGAGACCACTGGAGACATATACATGTCACAGTAATTGATTTTTATCACTGTTACATGTATATGTCAGGTACACAAGTGGGACAGACATGGATGGTGACACACTGATACACAACACATATCACACACATACACAGCTGTCAGTGCGGTGCCAGTATTCATTGTCAAATTAATGCTGGCACCGCAATGACAGTACATTCACACCTGCCAACTATGTCTATGTGTGCACATTGCCAGGGGACCTGTATCTGTCATGTTGTGCTTCCGGTTGTGTGTGAGTCAGTACGTGTATGTGTGTATGGGATGTGATTGGCTGGTTGAGGTTGGGTGGCGGGTGTGTGTGAGTGTGTTTTTGTAGCAGTGTGTAGATGTTTTGTTTGTTGTAGTTGTGTCATGTGGGGGTGCATTATCAATGTGTGTTTGTTGTGTCATGGATGTATGTTAATGTGTGTTTTTGGCATGTACGGGTAGTATTGTGTCAGAATGGCAATGGTTATTTGTGTTTATGTGTTGTATTGTATAGTGTGTAGCATGGGGTACACCTATGGCTAAGGGACAGTGTGTGTGTGTCACTTACTTCTCTTCCATAGACCCTATCATTGTACAAAGTCCATCAATTCCCACCGCCGTCCCCTGCCATCAGTGAACTGCTGCACTCAGACTGTCAGCAGAACTGTAACATCTAAATATAACGGGCGGAAGACCATCACCGTGATAGTATTTTCAGGTTCGAGTCAGACACAGCATGGGGGTGCGACCACCAACATCTAAATCTGGCCCTAATTTCCTTGTGTTTACTGAGTTCTTATTACAATTACTTTGATGCTATGAATCAATGTAATTCAGTGGCATTCAAATTCCCTCTGTAGGGGGATCTCTAACGCCTCCATGAACCCTGCTGGTTCTCTGTCTCCAATGAGAGCTGGCATTTCTCCCACATGAAGGAAGCACCAAAAAAATGCTGCTCCCTGTGTGTGGGAGCAATTCTCCCATCTGTTTCCTAGTGCGCTTCAAAGCTGGCAGGGAAACAGATGAAAAGTCCTCTCCCATCAGGCGGGGGAAATTTTCCTGCTCTGGCCCACTGAGAACAGACATACTGTTTGCTTTTGCTTGGCGGGAGAACTGAGAGCACACAGCTCACCATCAGGACATAGGGAGACGGCCCTGGGCTGTGGTAGTCCCCAGGGCCATTAATGGCTCTGGGAGAAAGGCCTCACATCCCCCCTTGCTTTCCATTGAATATTCAGGCACCGGGGGATGGGGTCCCAGAGGCCAATCACAGCCTGGGGAGGGGGGATGCGCTCCACCACTTCCCCATTTTTCGAAATGGCTGGGCTCCAGGGATGGGCCCAGGGAGGGTGCCACACAGTCACATGGCCCCCCTTCCCATTTCTTATTAATTGTCAGGCCCCAAGGGATGGTGTTCCCCAAGCCTAAATCAGCCCAGAAGAGGGGCTGTGTGGCCTCCTCGCCATTATTTATATTGGCCGGGCCGTAGGGGTTTTTGTCTCTAGGGTGAAAAGTGGCCAGGGAGGCCCCCGTCCCATACTTTATTTTCAGCCAGGCCGCTGGGCCCTATTCAGCCTGGGGAAGGGTGCCACATGTGCCCCTCTATAAATAATATGTTTTACCCCTCAAGACCTGGCCCACCTTGAGAGGCAAAAAAATACCAAGCATAGAAGTCTGCACTTATTATTTTTTTTCCCATGTATTTGCGGATCCTCCACGATTTCTGTGCAATTGTTTTTTTTTTTTTTAAAAAGGTGTTTGGCTCCGACTGGCTCCCTGTGGGCCTCACCACCAGGCCAACGGTTCAGGGCATTCCTACTCTAACCTCTTCTTTTTTTTGTATATCTTTTTCTTGGCCTCGGATGAGTCTGAATCCTAAGATGGCTGCCAACACTTCGTGGTTTAAATGTTGGCCACCAATCAGAGCTCAGCATCAGATCTGGCACATCGTCTGAGGATCTGCATCCCTAAATAACTATATTTCCTTTTTCTTTAATAAAAAACAAAACTACTGAATGGATTTACACCAAATTTAAAAAAGAGATATTTCTGGACCAAGATCCAGCTTTCTGCCACATTTAGTGTAATTCTGTCCAGCGTTTCAGGGTATAGTCAAATTTATAATCCCCATGGGAAATTGCTTGGGGAAAATGCATTTTGGGAATCCCCTTTTTTCACGTCCCCACTGGAAGGACCACCTCAAAACTTACCAGACTGCAGCTGAAGTGACCAGAAAGTTTTGGGAAGATTCGTCAAATAGAGACACAGTTATAGACAAATCAAAAAATGCTTTTCTTATGGTAAGTCGGTCCTAACTATAACTACCAACGCCCATGTGAAGCTGGGGTTGGACGCCAGACCTCCAACCAAATCCCCCTGCATGCACCCAACCCCATGCTGCACACATCTGTATTGTGTGTGAGTGGGTGAGTTTTTTTTCCCATTGGGCTTTGGATCCACTGATGAATCATGGATGTACACTGGGGGTCACACTGTGCACTTCAGTGTACCAGTGAATCCGTAGATCGGCCCAAAACAAACTGGCATTAGAGGACCCCTCCATGTCTCATACCCCTCACATGTGCTTTTATTTATGTTTTCTCTCCATGGGCCCAGCCATAAAACAAAATGGCAGCCGCTACTTTCCTTTAATTTTTGGGTCAGCCAATCAGTGCTTTGCTTTTCACTTTGATCTCCGAGTGCTAGTCACTCTGTAAGTACAGTTAGGATTCCCAGAGATTCCCAGAGATAGGAAGTCTTCAAATTTTTGCTCACCAATAACTTTGCACCCATTTTACTAATCTCCATGGAACTTTCCAGACCTATAGCTTTTTCTACATTGGGGGATAATGCAAAGTTTCATGGAGATTCAGAAGGTGGTGAAAAGAGAAAAGGGGGTGTGCCAAAATGTGTTTTGCCACCAATGCATTTTCCATAGAATTTGTACTCACACATAGAGGTAAGGAGAGTACATTTGCATCATTATTAAGCATGTAAGCTTAGTGATATCTATGACTGCATTCATTTAGCGAAATTTCGTGAAATTTGGAGAAACTACGACAGTACATGGTGATGACAAGTCATTATGTCCCTCATTATGACATTGGCGGTAAGTCCCGCCTACCGCCATGCCGACTGCTGCCAATATACCGCTGCCACGGCGGTTTACCACTACTCATATTATGACCCACACATAGCAATCTGTTACTATACAGCCACACACACAAGTCTGCCAGCCCAAAGGTCGGTGATAAACTGGAGGTAGCAAAACCCACACAGTTACGCCAACAGAACTACGCCCACAGCATTATGACCTACGAATCACGCTCAAAATACACACACTTAGAAAACAACACTACATTGGACAAATCAAATTTCACACACCTGACACCCATACACACACCATACTCACACACCCACACCACTATAAAACACACACACTGCCCACAATCCTTTACGACTCAAATAAATTGAACAGAGAGAGTGAAAGACACCAAGAGCACCCACAGAGCCACATCACAGCATCACCCATACACCATCCACACACCTTACAGCACACACCCCAACACATCACCACACACACCCTCACACACACCACAGACTACACCCATGGCACCACAAAGACACCCTAGATTCTCAGAGGAGGAAATCATCTGGGTAGGGCCACAGCTATTTGGATCACAGGTGCAGCAGACATCCATTGCAAGGAAGATGGAGCTATGGTGGAGAATCGTGGACAGGGTCAACGCCGTGGGACAGCACCCCAGAACAAGGGATGACATCAGGAAGAGGTGGAACGACCCACGGTGGAAGGTCCGTTCCGTGGTTGCAAGACACCAGATAGCTGTACAGAGGACTGCCGGTGGACCACCATCTCCTCCCCCACAACTAACAACACGGGAGGAGCTAGTCTGGGCAATACTGCATCCTGAGGGCCTGGCAGGAGTAGCAGGAGGACTGAACTCTGGTGAGTCAAATACCATCACCCCCCCTACCTGCATGCCATCACATACCCTCACCCCAACCCTCATCCCATCACCCCACCACCTCACATACACCCCACCATCACACCACACCCATCCCAATACCAAGCCCTGCATGCACCACCATTGCATGGACATCACTCACAGCCCTGCATGGGCACCCATCACTAAAGCATGCACATTAGAGAGAATCACCTAGCCCACAAAACCACTACTCACACAAGGCAAAGCTGACAGGGCTATCACAACCACAGAGGGCAACACACCAATTGCACAAAATGTCACACACAGAAACAATAACGCTGCATTTACATCCCCTCAGGTACCCCTCACAACATCACCAGAGAGGAGGTGCCAGCAACATCCAGTCCCCCCCAGAAGAGGCCACAGTGATGACAGCAGCTCTGGACGCCTGGCTCTGGATGACCAACCTGGCCCATCAGGGATCTCCGGACAGTCGGTTACCCAGGCACAGTCCCATACCACCACAGAGCCTCCCCCACAGTGGGCCCATACCTCTGTCCCCAGGACACATCAATCAGCAGTGTGTCCACCACCACAGGGACCCCAGGCAACCCCACAAACACAGGACTATCAGGGACGTGGGGTCAGTGGCAGTGGGCACACGGTTCAGGAGACAGAGGCACAGGACAACAGGGAAGCTGGGAGGACCGCTGTCCGATGGGGGACGACAGGCCCAAGGAACCAACTCTCCAGGAGGCACTCACCAACATCCTGGGAGCATACCACCATTCCCAGGAGACAATGGGCCAGATACTGGCCAAGTTGCAGGAGACCCAGCGGCTGCAGGAGGGACAGAACCTGTGGATCAGGGAGGACCTGAAGGACATCCACAACTCCCTGGTCACCATTGTAGGTGTGTTGGCAGACATTGCCAACACCATGAGGGAGGCAGTTGAACACCACCTGGCCCCTGACACTAGCCACACCGATGAACAGCCCTCCACCTCCGCTGCCGCTAGTGGACAGGAGGCCCCGCCACAGGAACAACAGGCCACAAGCACCCCTCCCCCTGCAGAAGGAGAACCACCCAGCAAACCATAACGGCGATCCAGGCAGAAGCCAGAGAACATTGCCAAGACCCCTGCCAGGAAATAAGACTCTCTTGATTGTCACCCTTGTGTCCCACTCTTTCACTCTGTCCACTTTGAACTGCCATTGCTCCACTTCCTATGCCCCCTTGGACAATGCACCTGGGATACAAAGAGACTGGACTCTATCCTGGACTTTCCTCCACCATCACCCCCGCCCATTGTACATATCCCTCTACTTATTAGCACTTAAATAAACACCCTTTGAAAAATACAAGTATGGAGTATGTCAAATGATTTAAGTATGTATTAGTTTAACAAGGTTTAAACACTGCAGTACAGCTGTACAGTAATGTATACATGGGAATGACCTGTTGTTGGCTGCAGTCAACACACCATGTGTCAGAGTGGGGCACAGATATCTGAAAATAGGGATGCCAAAGGGTATAGTAAGTGGCCATAGAATTTGGAGAATCTGCCTGCCATATACAATGTCAAATACAAAACTGTCAATGCAAAGTGAAGTTACAGTGTCTTACCTGTGTGTCACTGGAAGTACTGTTGTATAATAGCTGTTCTGTTGTCCTCACCCTCATCCTCTGAATCCTCATCTTCACTGTCCACTGGGTCCACTACTGCCACACACCCATTTCCAGCCTCATCCTCCTGCAGAAAAGGCACCTGGCATCTCAAGGCAAGGTTATGCAACATGCAGCTTGCCGCAATGATCTGGCACACCTTCTTGGGTGAGTAGTACATGGATCCACCTGTTAGATGGAGGCAATGAAACCTGGCCATCAGGAGGCCGAATGTCCTTTCTATTATTCTTCTTGTACACCCATGTGCCTCATTGTAACGTTCCTATGCCCTTGTCCTGGGATTCCTCACAGGGGTAAGTAGCCATGAGAAGTTGGGGTAACCAGAGTCACCTGCAAATATCGAGGGACAATTGTTAGCCAAACACTAACCCTCATGGCCAACACCATACCCATACACCAACATATGCTGGGTGGGAAGCATGGGCTTACCTATTAGTCACACCCGGTGCCTTTGAAGTTGATCCATCACATATGGGATGCTGCTATTCCTCAGGATATAGGTATCATGGACAGAGCCAGGATACTTAGGCCCTCATTCTGACCTTGGCGGGCGGCGGAGGCCGCCCGCCAAAGTCCCGCCGTCAGGTTACCGTTCCGCGGTCGAAAGACCGCGGCGGTAATTCTGACTTTCCCGCTGGGCTGGCGGGCGGTCGCCTTCAGACCGCCAGCCAGCCCAGCGGGAAAGAGGCTTCCACGATGAAGCCGGCTCGGAATCGAGCCGGCGGAGTGGAAGCTGTGCGACGGGTGCAGTTGCACCCGTCGCGTATTTCACTGTCTGCGCAGCAGACAGTGAAATACATGTAGGGGCCCTCTTACGGGGGCCCCTGCAATGCCCATGCCAGTGGCATGGGCACTGCAGGGGCCCCCAGGGGCCCCGCGACCCCCCCTACCGCCATCCGGATCTCGGCGGTCCGACCGCCGGGATCTGGATGGCGGTAGGGGGGGGTCGGAATCCCCGCGGCGGTGCAGCAAGCTGCGCCGCCGCGGAGGATTCAATGGGGCCGCGGTACACTGGCGGGACCCCGCCAGTGGTGCCGGTCCGACCGCGGCTTTACCGCCGCGGTCGGAATCCCCATTGGAGCACCGCCGGCCTGTCGGCGGTGCTCCCGCGGTCCTCCGCCCTGGCGGTCAAAGACCGCCAGGGTCAGAATGACCACCTTAGTATTGACATGGGAGATGTACTGGTCCGCCAGGCACACTATCTGCACATTCATCGAGTGAAAGCTCTTTCGATTTCTGAAGACCTGTTAATTTCTCCGGGGGGGACAAATGCAATATGTGTACCATCAATAGCCCCAATAATGTTGGGCATATGTCCCATTGCATTGAAATCGGCTTTAACTATGGCCAAATCCTCCACCTGGGGGAAAACAATGTAGCTGCACATGTGTTTAATCAGGGCAGCTAACACTCTAGTCAGCAGTATTGAGAACATTGTCTGAGACATTCCAGCTTCCAAGCCCACTGTCACTTGGAAGTAGCCAGTTGCCAAGGAATGGAGCACAGATAGGACTTGCACAAGAGGGGTGATCCCAGTGGGCTGACGGATAGCAGATATCAGGTCTGGCTCCAATTGGGCACACAGCTCTGTGATTGTGGCCCTGTCCAGTCTACAGGTGAGGATAATGTGCCTATCCTCCATTGTTGCCAAGTCCACCAGGGGGCTGTACAAGGGGGGATGTCTCCATCTCCTATTAATCAGCAGCGGTTGTAATCTAGTCGGCAAAACGGGGACCACCTGGTCAGTATTCCACATTTCCGAACACTACACTGCATTGCATGTTGTGACTGTAACAGTATGTTGTTGGATAGGACCAAATGTTGCCTATGTGTACTGTGACGCAGATAGGTGCCATGGCCTGCCCCCGCTGAAATGGTGTCCGCCTGTCTTGTGTGGATGGACATGTGGAAATGAGGTAAAGCCGCTGACGTTGTGCGCCGTTGCGGGAGGCGGTCGAGTACCGCCGTGCAACTCCTCATTGATTGTCTTTGGGCACTATGGGTTACAGAGGCCAATGGTGATGTACGTCGGCGGTGACGGTATGCACCGTTGCGGATGTGACCGCCATTTTCTATCTGTTCACTCACTTGCTACCTGACCTTCAACAGGAGAGGACCTACACTGCAATTGCTGCTGTGACCTGTGTCTGGAATCTACCATGGCTTGTGTCACTGGGGAAAGGGACCCTGCCTTCACCGCAGCGGAGTTGGAGAGTCTGGTGGATGGGGTCCTACCCCAGTACCAAATGCTGTATGGGCCTCCAAACCAACAGGTAAGTACACTGTGAGCACGATGCAAGGGGCATGGATGCATGGAGTGCTGTGTGTGAGGGCCTCGTGTAGGGGGGTTGGTGGAAGGGTTCTGCGCAGCATGCTGCATGTATGGTAGGCAATATCTGTGCATAAGGGGATGTGAGGGCTATGGTGGGCCATGAGTGTAACAGGCTGGATGGTATGGCTGATACCTTTTTCTATGTTTATTTTTCTGCAGGTCAGCGCCCATCAGAAAAAGGGTATATAATGTGCCATCGCAAAGGATGTGTGGACCATGGGGGTCTACGGCAGGCAGAGCACCCACTGTCGCAAATGGTGGGAGGACCTGAGACTCTGGGCAAGGAAGACAGCAGAGGCCCGGCTGGGGATGGCCTCCCAATGAGGAAGGGGTGCCTGTCGAACCCTGACCCCACTGATGGCCCTCATACTGGTGGTGGCCTATTCAAAGCTAGATGGGTGCTTGAGGGCATCACAGCAGCCACAAGGGGGTGAGTACGGTTTCCCAATATACTACTTGCGTGTGGTGTGGTGGTCTCCGGGTGAGGGATGTGGGCCTGTGTGCACCCTAGGCCAGGCTGGACATTGAAGAGTAGGTCCCATGTTGAGCAGGGGGCTGATGAACACCACCTCCTACCAAGCAAGTGGGCATCCACTACTGGGCAGTGGTCTGTGGATGTCAGGTATGCTGCTATTGGCGTTAGGTTCCTGTCCATGGGCTAGTGACTAGCAATGTGACTGGTAGTGCTTTGCCTAATGCGTAGGGCTGTTCCCTGTGTGTATGTCGTATACGCCAATGGTGGTGTTGTTGCTGCTATTGACCAAGTGTTTCCTTTGTCTCTCCCCCCCACTGTTTTGTTTTGTCACCCTGTCCTTATGTGCATTAGCATCATGTGGCGGAGGAGCAGATGCACAAATCCACTGACCGTGAGGGCACCAGTGGGACGGAGGGTGAGGGGAGCACCATGGCAGAGACAGATGGGGACAGTTTTGACAGTGATACCTTCTCTGATGGAAGCTCCCTGCTGGTGGCGGACTCCTCTGTGCCCACCCCCAACTACAGGTGCAGCTGCCACCCCGTACCAGCACTGCCCTCCCAGCAGCCCCTCAGTGTGTTTCCCATGCCCGCTCACCCAGGAGGGCATCTCCTTCGCACCAGGCACCTCAGGTCCTGCCCCAGTTAGCTCTGATGCCCTGAGTGAGAAGGCTAGTGACCTCCTAAGATCCATCTCTGTTGGGCAGTCAACCATAGTGAATGCTATCTAGGGGCTGGCAGGCCATTTGCAACAAACAAATGCATTCCTGGAGGGCATTCTCTCTGGAATGGTGGCCCAACAGAGATCAGTCCAGGCTCTGGCCTCCTAACTAATGGCAGCCGTTATCCCTGTCTCTAGCCTCCCTCTCCATCTTCCTCTACCCAGTCCCATTCCCCTCAACCCCAACCTATCCCAAGCACACATTCAGACCAGCATGTACCCAAGACAACACACAGGAGTGTCTCAGGCAAACACAAGCACAACACATCATCCCACAGGCACTCACAAATGCCACCCAGATGCAGACATACCAACATCCACTGCCTCCGCTGTGTCCCCCTCCTCCTCGTCATCCACCATCCTCCCAGTAGCGTCTCCACTCACACCTGCATGCACTACATCCTCATCCACTACCCCATCACCATTATGCATATTACTACAAACCCCTCACTGACAGTCACCACCCCCACATCCATGCACAAGTCCCCTGTTTCCTCTCCCACTGTGTGCATGCCCCCTCCTCCCCAACTACACAAATGCAAGCACGCAGACACCCAACAGCCATCCACCTCACAACAGCATCCAGCCCATGCACCTGCACCCAAACACAGCAGACAGACACCTCCTACAACGACTCCTTCCTCCACTACCAAACCTTCACCCTCTTCTTACCCCAGTGTCCCCAAGAAGCATTTCCTCTCTGCCGTTGACCTCTTCCCTACCCCTCTCCTCCGTCCCTCATGTCGGGCCAGGGTGCTCAGAACCCAGGCGAGCACCTCAGCAACCCAGTCCACTGCCACAGTAGTGTCAGTAGCAGCAGCTCCAGTTTCTAGCAGTCTGAGGCTGCAGGGGAAGGGCTGGAGCCTCCCCCAAACACTGCCTGCACCGCCACCAGCACCACTGCCAGCAACAGCAGCCCCAATGGGCAGCCGTCCGATGCTGCAGGGGAAGGGCTGGAGCCTCCCCCCACCACTGCCAGCAGCAGCTGCCCCAGTGGGCAGCCATCCGAGGCTGCAAGGGAAGGGCTGGAGCCTCCTCCCACCACTTGCATCCCCAAAACCAGCCCCACCACTGCCATCACTGAGCAGATGTCACCGCCAGCGGGCAGTGTGTAGTCCTGCCTCCATGTACTGTAGTGCATCCTGGACCCTGCAAATTCTGTAGGTGTGACACCCAGGTGAGAGACTGTGACCTTGCACACCCCAAGTGCTGCAACACAGGGCACAAGGCCCCCTCCAGAACCAGTGGAAGAAGCCATCCACTCACCCCATCCCTGCCAGGATAAAGCACACTGGGCACAAGGCCCCCTCCAGAACCAGTGGAAGAAGCCATCCACTCACCCCATCCTTGTCAGGATGAAGCACACTGTGCACAAGACCCCCTCAGAACCAGTAAAAGAAGCCATCCACTCACCCCATCCTTGCCAGGATGAAGCACACTGGGCACAAGGCCCCCTCCAGAACCAGTGGGCAAACCACTCACTTGAGAGACTGTGGCTTTGCACTCCCCAGGACCAAGCAGTGGGCAAACCACCCACTTGAGAGACTGTGGCTTTGCACTCTCCAGGAAAGAGTGATGGGCATGTTGCCCCCTCCAGGACCAGTGGTGTTGTACCATCTTCTGTCTGTAGTGCCCCTTTTCCCCGTCCCCCTGAGGTGCCTGTGTATTTTTGACCTGATGCCCCTGCAGTGTTCTCTCCATGTTGTTGCAGGGGTCAAGTGGGGCCTTGGCCTATGCGATGTGGCCCTGCGGCCCACGGACATTGAGGACTGGGCAGTGTCCCTCCATTTGTATATATGTATATACTGTTTTGATTTTAAAGCACTAATTTCTACTATTTTATCTTATTACACTCATTTTAATCAATTCCCTTTGTCCTTGCATTATTCCTGAGGGTTAGGGGATGAATATGTAATGTTACTGCACCTGTTTGTGTGTATGGTGTTGGGGGTGGGGGTGTTACGTGTGTGTGCCAGTCTCTTTTTCCTCCCCCTCTCTTGTGTGCTAGGCGGCAGTACTCACTCAGGTCATCTTCGCCGGCGTTGCTGTTCACAATGCATGAAGAGGTATAGCAGCATGGGGAAGATGTGCAACTCGGGCTCCATGGTGTCGTGGTTCTTACTTGTGTCTCCAGATGTGAGTCCTCTGACTTCTGTGTACTGTTTCTGCTTTGCTTTTGATGTCGTTGGTACTGCCCCAGAAAAGGTGGCAGATAGGCCTGTTGTAATACTGTGGGCAGTACATTGTCTTACGTCTGGCAGTTGGTGGTTACCGCTGTGGTGCTTGTTGCTACCGCTGTCGCAGTCGGTGTGTTAAAGTGGCTGTCTATGTTGGCGGTTTCTGCTGTGGTCTTAATTCCATTTTTTTACCGCCAGCCTATTGGCGGTATTACCGCCGCTTTATCACCGACTGCCAGGGTTGTAATGAGGGCCTATGTGTTTGGCTAATGACTGCCTTTATTAAAGCTATAGGCAGTCATGTTGTTTTAAGGCCACTTTCCCTGTGTTCTGGTTTAGGGGCTTATAAAGAGGCAAGTATTAGGTTCTATAATAGTAATGTAAGTTAATAGATGGGGAAAATGATATATAGTTTCTATATATTTTAAAAATACTTTGTGGAGTACTGCAGTACTACCTAGGAAGTACCACAGTAGTCACAAAAAATGTAAAGAAAAAATAAGTAAAAAAAGTAAAAACACTGTAATAAACTATATTTCACAAATATAGTATGCCACAGTTTATTTTTAATTTTTTACATATTTAATTGTTATGAAAAGTGTACAGAGTACTAAGGGAATACTGTAAGGTTACTGTGCAACTTAAAAAGAATTGTACAAAACAACAATGATTTCTTTAAAAAATGGGATACTTCCTAGGTATTAGCGTGGTACACCATGGACTTTTAAAAACGACTTGAAAAATATAAAATACATTTTCCTATCTCCTATTACTTTAATAAAGTGGTAATGTATAGGGAACACCAATAAAACCTACTACTTACCAATGTTTGAGGCCCTAATATAGAATACAGCTAAAGTGTAGTAAAAAAGATATGCCCGCCTTTTAATTTTCTAAATGTAGCCATTAGCTAAATGCATCCTGCCTTGTCATTGGCATGTACCATGACATGCTAGGAAGTTACCTCAGTATACCATAGCTCAATATGTCCTGAAGGGACAGTGTGATAGGGGTAGCGCAATGATTACACTAAGCCCGTGGTCAGATAGCACACACACGGTCTTTATTTAAGGTTACAGTTAATTCCTTTGCTTATATGTTCGTTGTTCTGCTGTTCTTCATCTTGTGTTCATCTCTCGTCTTCTTCTTTCCAGGTGGGCTCCCAGGAGGCACATGTGGGAAGAAAACAGAGACAGACAACGGTAAGTGGCCTGATGAGGGTTTTACTTCCTTGTTCTTGTTCTTTCTATCCTGTTTCCTTTCTTTTCTATATTCTTTATGTATCTTTATCTGCTCTTTGTTTTTTTTCTTTCTTGTTTCTACCTTTTCACTGGGTCTGTTCTTTTCATCTGAGCTTTCCTTTTCCTTTCCTGTATACTAAGACTTGTACTAGGAAATGGCCTTATGTATCTTCCTTTTGTTTCTGGGGTGTCTCGTTCTTCCTATGTGACTTGACTGTCTGGTGCTATCCCTCCTCTGGTGTTTTGTAAACTGAAATGCCGCCCAAAAAAAAATGCAAACAAAACCAAAAATAATGTGTAGGAGGGCGGGTAAAAAAATAAATAACCAAACAACAAAGAAATTCCTATGACCCAAACGGTAACTGTTCCTCGGTTCAATTCACCTCCCTTTTTCTTTCTGGCCCTCCCTTTTCCCCTCCACCTCCCTCCCACTAGTGGGACCTGCTCCACGTACCTGCCAAGGCCACGATCTCCCCAGAGGGTGGCCGGAGTTCGGGTATTCTGCCTCCTAGTCCTCTGCTGCATCTCGTGGCGCTGCTGGTGATCCCGTGTCTTCCTTGCTCTCCTCCCCCTGGACGCTGTGGATTGCTTCCTCTCTCTCCACTATCAAACCGCCGCTGAGGTTGTTCCTGCTTTCCTTTCCAATGATGCCGCTGAGTTCGTCCCTGCCTTCCTCTCCAGTGACGCCGCTGAGTTCGTCTCTGCCTTCCTCTCTGATGATGCCACCGGGCTCTTTCTCCCTCTCCCCTCATTCGGTGACAGCGCGAAGGGCTATTTTCTGCCTGCCGTCACCTGGAAGTCAATCCTGATTGGTTGCCGACCGGAGGATATCCGGGTCGGGAATCTCGACAGTACCGGTGCCCCAGGGGTATGGCGGGTCCGACCGAAGTAGTGTTGACCCGTCACATACAGATTTATCATTGGATTGCATTACCCTTGCATCACTCATGGTCCCGCTAGGGCAACACAATACTTATGTCAGATTTCACAAGTAATGCAAGGCTACCATGCATTTGCCCTGTGGTGCTTGATGAATCTGGAAAAATGCAAGATAATGCAAGTTACTGCCTTGTGTTACACTGCACACCATACTTTATATTTCTGAAAAATTGTATGTGTATCCTTACACTAAGCTCTAAGACACACCATTCCACTGCACTATACAACATTATACTCCATTGTACAAAACACTACTCTACTTCACTGTACAGCACAACACACCACACAATGACATGTCACTCCACTCTACAACACGGCAATCCACTCTACTCTATGACACTGCAATGGACACCAATAAACTGTGTGCCACTCTGCTCCGTGCCACTCCACTCTATAATATTTCACTGTATGCCCCTCCACTGTACTGTACTCCACTCTATGCCACTGCAGTGTATGCCACTCTGGTCCACTCCACTGTATGCTGTTGTATTGTACTCCACTCCACTCTACTCCACTCAAATCAATACTATTACACTGTATGTCACTCCACTCTAGGCTGCTCCACTGTGTACTGCTCCACTCTATGCTATTCCAGGGTATGGCACTCCACTCAAAGCACTCAACTCTATGCCAGTACACTATACGTTATTCCTCTGTACACCATGCGACTCAATGCCACTCAACTATATGCTGTTCCACTTTACTGTACACCACTCCACTCTTCAACATTCTCCTCAACTCTTTGCCATTCCAATATACAACACTGCATTCTATTCTACAACACACCACTCCATTCCACACCACACCACTCCACTCTACTCTACAACACACCACTCCAAGCTCAAGGCACTCCACTTTACTCTATGACACACCACTCCACTATACACCACACCAGTCTACACCACTCTACTATATGTTATTCAGCTGTCCACCTCTACACTGTATGATATTCGAATAAACGCCACTCCACTGAGCACCACTCAACTCGATGCAACTCCAGTTTATACCACTCTACTTCACAGTATTCCACTTCACGTCAATGTACTCTACACCACTACACTCTATCCTATTCCAATGTAGCATCTTAATTCTGTTCCACTCCACTAGTATATACAACACTGTATGACATGACACTTTATGCCACTACAATCTATGCCACTCCACTCTATGCCACTGCAGTCTACTGTGCTCTACAGCAATGTAATGCACTCTATGACACTTTACGCCGCTCCAGTGTAACAAACTATACTCCACTCTATGCCACTCCACAGTACAACACTATACTCCAGTCTCTATTGCTATATAGCACTATTGTACACTCTATGCCAATGTACAACACTGTACTCCACTCTACAACACCCTATGCAAATCCAAATATGCCCTACCCCAATTTACTTCACTCTACTCCATGAAACAGTATGCCAGTGTACACCATCCTACTCCACTAACCACTTTATGTCAAGCCACTCAATGCCACTCTTTGCCACTCGACTCAACAGCACTCCATGCCACTCCACTCTGCCACACTCAAAAACTCTGCAGTGTACTGTACATCATTCCACCTATGCCACTTCATTGTACTGCACTGTACAACAGTTTCTGACACTCTACAATACCCCACACAACTTATTGTATGACACGCCACGCCACTCCACTCTATGCTATGCCGCTTCACTCAAGTCCCCTCTATAACACTTTTCCCCACTGTACCCTACTCAACTCCACTCCAATCCATGCTGTTCCACTCTACTGCATACGACTATACTCTACAACCCTCTGCTACATTATGCCACTGCATAACATTCTACTAACTCAATGCCCTTAAAATCTACTGTACAACACACTACTCCATGCTATGACACTGTGCAGCACTTTTCTCCACTATATCCCACTCTACAGTACTCTTTTCCACTCTAGGACACACTACACAACTGCTTCTTTGCAGCTGCACCTCACGTTACTCCACTGTAATCGATGACACACTACTCGGACCATTCCACTGTATTCCACTACTCCACTGTTGGCTACTCCACTCCATGCCAATCCACTCTACTCCACTCAACAACACTATGGTGGACATTATGACATTGGCAGTGACTGTTAAAGTGGTGGTAATACGCCAACAGGCTGGCGATAATTACCGCCAAATTATGACCAGGGGGTGATAACTCCTATAGACAGCCGATGTACCACACCAACCGCGAGGGTGTTAACGCCACTGACCACGGCGGTAGCCATCAACAGCCAGGTGAAAGACAAGGTACCGCCCACCATTTTAAGACACAGCAAACTGCCACGATTTCCGGAGCAGTACCAATGCCATCAAAAGCCTGGCAGAAACAGAACACTGAAGACGAAAGACTCACCATCAGAGACACAGAGAAGACCATCCCCGCCATGGAACCTGAACTTCAAGTCTTCCTGATGCTTTTCTATGCCATGCTCCACCTGGAACACCAACGCCAACGAAGATGATCACTGTGAGTACAACTGCCTAGCACACAAGGGAGGGAAGGAGGAAAAGGAGAGTGACACACACGCACAACACACACCATTCACACACACACTATACAAACAACCAGCTGCAGAGGAAAACCAGTCTCACAGAACACACGTCATAATAATGCAAGGAGAAAATTTATCCAGAACTGATAGAGTAATTTGATGCTAACAGCAACCATGTTGTCCATGTGACAAGAAATACATGAGTCACTGTTCAGGAAGGGCTAATGGCCAGTCCAAACTACAGAAGGCCCACATGGCCACAAGGCACAGTCCAAGGCCCAACTCGTTCTCTGATGTAATCCACACTACATTGTGCAGGGGCATCATGTTGGGAATGGCCAGGTACCTCAGGGGGATGTGGGGAGGGGGCAGCCCAGCTGAAGAGGGGGGAACTTGCCCCCTGGTTCTGGAGGGGGCTTTCTCTTTGCTGGGAGTGCAAGGTCACAGTCTCTGAGGTGGGGAACTTGCCCACTGGTTCTGGAGGGTGCTCCTTGCCCATTTCACTTTGCTGGGAATACAAGGTCAGAGTCTCTGAGGTGGGGAACTTGCCCACTGGTTCTGCAGGGGGCTCCATGCCCATTTCTCTTTGCTGGGGACTGCAAGGTCACAGTCTCTGAAGGGACCTTACCCACTGATTCTGGAGGGGTATCCATGTTCAAAAGTCCCTGGAGGGTGTCCTACATGCCCTCGCTGAAGGTGAGGGCTGTGTGTCCCAGCTGAAGGTGAGGGCTGCTGTGTCCCAGCTGGAGGGGAGGGCTGCTGTGTTCCAGCTAGAGGTGAGGGCTCCTTGCCCAGTGCTTTTGGAGGCGGCCTCTTGCCTCTCTTAGTTGGTGGAGTGGGAATATTCCCTTTCCTGGGTGATGGTGTGGGATCCTTCCCTCTCTTGGGTGGTGGAGTGGGATCCTTTCCCCTCTTGGGTGGTGGAGAGGGGCCCTTCCCCCGCCGGGTGGTGGAGTGGGATCCCTTCCTTTCTTGCCTCCATGACTAGGAGGTGCCTCCACGTTCCTGTGGAATGTTTGGCTGAGGTGCTGGGCTGGGTCGTTGTGATCCTGCTCTTACGTGCAGGACGGGGGTGGAGGGGGATGGAAGAGGTCAAGTTGGGCAAGGAAAACCTTCTTACGGATGGTGGGGCGGGATGCGGGAGGAGGAGTGGGAGTGGAGGTTGAGAGAGTGGTTGTTGAAGGTGTATGTCTACTGGGCTTGGGTGCAGGTGCATGGGCAGTGTGCTGATGTGGGGTGGATGGCTGTTGGTTGTCTGAGTGCATGCATTTGTGTCTATTTGGAGGGGGGCAGACAGGGTGGGAGAGGACACAGGGGATGCGTGGATGGATGTTGGGAGGTGTCTGCAAGTGAGGTGTGTGTGCTGCTTGGTGTGGTGATGGTGGTGGTGGCTGTTAATGCAGTGCATGCCAGTGTGAGTGCAGATGTAACAGTGAGGGAGGAGGAGGGGGAGACAGTGGAGGCAGTGCATGCAGTGGATGCAGTGGATGTTGTTGTGTGTGCAACTGTCTGTTGTTTGTGTGAGGGCTTGTGGCCTGAAGTGTGCTGTCTGTGTTTGTCTGTGCCACTCTTGTGCGATGTTATGTGTGCATGTTTGTCTGTATGTGTGCATGGGATGGGTTGGGATTGAGGAACAGGGAAAATGGCTGCCATCATAGAGGAGGCCAGAGCCTGGAACGATCTCTGTTGGGCCACCAATACACTGTGAATGCCTTCCAGGAATGCATTGCATTGCTGCATCTGGGATGCCAGCCCCTGGATGGTATTCACAATGGTTGACTGCCCTACAGAGATGGATCTCAGGAGGTCAATAGCCTCCTCACTGAGGGCAGCAGGGCTCACTGGGGCAGAACCTGAGGTACCTGGGGAAAAGGAGATGCCCACCCTCCTGGGTGAGTGGGCACGGGCAACTCGGAGAGGGGCTACTGGGAGGGTGGTGCTGGTACAGGGGGTGGCATCTGTACCTGTAGCTGGGGTGGTCCCAGAGGTATCCGCCACAACCAGGGAGCTTTCATTGGAGGAGGAATCAGAGTCAGAGTTGTCACCTCTTATCTCTGCCGTGGTGATCTCCTCGCCCTCTGTCCCACAGGTCTCCTTGGCGTCGGTGGACTCTGCCTCCTGGGTCCTGTGGGATGAAGCTCCCTGTCTCGCTGGTGCCCCTGCTTCTCTGCCAGATGATGCTAATGCACACATACACAGGATGATAGAAGAAAAAAGGGGAGAGAGAGAAAGGGAGTACTTGGTCAATTGCAGCACCAACGCCACTGATGGCATACACATTACCGTCAGACACAGGGATCAGGATTGAGCAACATCACACTGGCATTCCATTGGCTATTTACCACAGCAAGATGTGAGCCACCCCCACCAACTGCAGCCCTCCTGGGAGCCATTACCCTTGAGCTGGATCATGCTGCAATCTCTGACTTGGCATTAAGGAGCAACCACCAACTGACACCCATCACCAGGATCCCAAGCCACCTACCAATCATAGTCATAACACACACTGTACTCACCAACTTGTAGCTGCTGTGATGCCCTCAAGTGCCCATCCAGCTCTAGGTAGGCCACCGGCGGTATGCAGGTGTTAGAAATGGGGTCTTTGGTTGGCAGTCAGGTTACCCCCTGTCCAAGCAAGGACCCTCTCTCTAGTCAGAGTAAGTCACACACAATCCAAATTATCCTGTGCCCACCCTCTGGTAGCTTGGTACTGAGAAGTCAGACATAACTTAGAAGGCAATTTGTAAAGTATTTGTGCAATAAACATGCAATAACACAGTAGAACACCACAAAAACACACCACACAGTGTTTAGAAAAATATATAATATTTATCTGGATAAATGCAGGTCAAGAATGATTAAGATGCATTAAATATATTTTTGAATATCACTGTAAAAAATGATATAAAGTGTCTTTAGTCTCTTAAAAGCAACAAATGTCTCTTGCAAGCACAAAGTACATGGATTGCGTTCAAAATCTCCGCAAGGAACCGCAGAGGAGGAGATGCATGGAGAACAGGGAGGTGTACGTCGATTTCTCGGGCCGCACACAGTGGTGCATCATTTATTTTCCACGCAAAGAAGGCTTTGCATCGATTTCTGGCGCGCGAACTTGGATCCTCTTCAGGTTGCGGGGTTTTAAGAAGACCTGGGGATGATGAAATCCAGCACTTGCAGGATGAGGTCACAGGGGCTGCGTCGATCCAGTGGGTATTGCGTGGAAATTTCAACCGCATGGCAGGCGCTGCGTCGATTCCTCTCAGGAAGTCGGGCTGCATCATTCTGGCTTGGCTTTGTGCCGATCCAGTGGGCCACGTTTTGAATTTCCTGCCAGTGCACTGGTGCTGCGTCGATCTTCATCTTGCGAAGTCGGACTGCGTTGTTCTTGTCCGGCGTGCAGTGAATTTTTCACTGCAATGCAGTGCGTTGTTTTCTGCAGACTGTGTGTCGATTTCCACCGCACAGGGAGTTCTTCTTACAGGAATGAAGTCTTTTTGGTCCTTAGACTTCAGGGAACAGGAGGCAAGCTCTATCCAAGCCCTTGGATAGCAGTTCTCAGCATAGCCAGAGAGCAGCAAGGCAGCAGGGCAACAGCAAGGCAGCAGTCCTCAGAAAGCAGTCAGGTGAGTCCTTTGGGCAGCCAGGCAGTTCTTCTTGGCAGGTTGCAGTTTCTGGTTCAGGTTGTTCTCCACGAAGTGTCTGTGACAAGAGTGTCTTGTCAAGAAGTGTCTGAGTTGGTAGAGGCAGAGGCCCGGTTTAAGTACCCAAATGTGCCTTTGAAGAGGGGGAGACTTCAAAGAGTGGCTTAGAAGTGTACAAGGTCCCCTTTCAGTTTAATCCTGTCTGCCAGGGTCCCAGTAGAGGGTGTGGCAGTAGTTTGTGTGAGGGCAGGCTACTGTCCTTTGACATGTAAGTGTCAGGCCCTCCACCCTCCCAGCCCAAGAAGACCCATTCAATAAGCAGATGTATGCAAGTGTGGCTGAGCATCCTGTGTTTGAATGCTTAAGGGAGCTGTCAACTGAACCTAGCCGTTGTAAGGCACAGAAGGATTTAAGTGCAGAGAAATTCTCACTTTCTAAAAGTGGCATCTCTAAAATAGTAATACTAAATCCAACTTCACCAGTCAGAAGGATTTTGTATTACTATTCCGGCCATACTAATTATGACCTGCCTACTCCTTTCAGATCAGCAGCTATCACTCGAAAAGTATATTCGGGCAGCCCTAATGTTAGCCTATGAAAGGAGCAGGCCTCACAGCAGTGTAAAACACATTTAGGAGTTTTACTATACCAAGACATATAAACTACACAGTTACATGTCCTGCCTTTTGTCTACACAGCACCCTGCCCTTACCTAGGGCATACCTTAGGGGTGACTTATATGTAGGAAAAGGGGAGTTTTAGGCTTGGCAAGTACTTTTAAATGCCAAGTCGAATTGGCAGTGAAACTGCACATACAAGTCTTGCAATTGAAGGCCTGAGACATGGTTAAAGGGCTACTTAAGTGGGTGACACAATCAGTGCTGCAGACCCACTAGTAGCATTTCATCTACAAGCCCCACATTACTAGGGACTTATAAGTAAATTAAATAATCAAATTGGGTATGATCCAATGTCATCATGTTTAAAGGGAGAGAGCATATGCACTTTAGCATTGGTTAGCAGTGGTAAAGTGTGCAGAGTCCTAAAACGAGCAAAAACAGTGTCCAAAAACATGGAAGGAGGCAGGCAAAAAGTTAGGGGTGACCACTTTAAGGCTGTCAGGCCTAACGGTGGGCCATCAGGGGGGTCAGGTTCCGACAGGCATCCTGCCCTCGTTAGGAGGCCATCCCCAGCTGGGCCTCCATAGTCTTCTGGGCCCAGCCTCTCAGGTCCTCCCACCTCTTCCTACAGTGGGTGTTCCGCCTTCTGTAGACTATCAGGGTCTGCACGTCCTTGGTGATGGCACGCCACAATCCCTTCTTCTGATGGGCACTGATGCGCAGATGAAACACAGATAGGAGGACACCATTACACATACAATCCAGCATGTCACACATATGGCCCACAATTCCCCTTCCATCCCAATTGGCACACACATCGCCCAGCGCCCACCATGTACAGTACCGCCAGACATACAACCCCCCCAAATGACACGATAATTGCACACACATCTCCATGCAACCTTGTTACATGCATCTTGCCGAAGGTGTACTCATCTGTTGGTCTAGACGCCCATACAGCTGCTCATAATGGGGTAGGACCCCATCCACGAAACGCTCCAACTCCTCCGAAGTGAAGGCAGGGGCCCTTTCCCTGGTCACACGGGCCATGCCAGGATCCAGACACAGGTCACAGAAGCACAAGCAGTGTAGGTGTTGTCCTATGGAAATTCAGGAATCAAGTGAGATTATAGATAGAAAATGGCCGTAACGTCCGCAGCGGAGTACACTGTCACCGCTGCCGGTGATCGCCATTGGCAACTGTACTCCATAGAGCCCCATATTATCCAAAGAGAATAGCACAGTGGTGCAAGACCGCTTTCCGTCATCACACGCAATGCTTGTGGCGTTACCTTACTTCCACCTGTCCCTACATACAGGACAGGCATTCGCCATTTTATGGTGGTGGACAATATTCAGATAATTGAGAACTGCGTCATTTCTATAATTTGCACATACATTGCCACTGCCATTACGTTACTGTTCTATGTACACTGAGGTGATGGTTCTGTTGTTAAAATTGTAACAGCCTACTCATTCTTGTGTCCCTTACATACCTACCACTGTGGAGGAATCGGAGGTGGAGAAAAGACCCGGTGTACAGACCCCTTGTGAACTTGGCTAAACGGGAGGACAGGCATATAATACTGACCTATAGACTAGACAGTGCCACTATCACAGAGCTGTGTGCTCAATTGGAGCCTTATTTGATATCAGCTATCCGTCATCCCACTGAGAACCCCCCTCCACTGCAGGTTCTATCAGTGCTACATTTCCTGGCAACTGGTTCTTTCCAAGTGACAGTGGGCTTGGCAGCAGGAATGTCACAGCCAATGTTCTTAATTGTGCTGGGAAGGGTTTTGTCTGACCTGGTGAAACACATGTGCAGCTACATTATTTTCCCCCAGGTGGAAGATTTGGCCACTGTGAAAACAGAATTCTATGCAATAGAACATATACCCAATATTATTGGGGTGATTGACGGTACACATGTTGCGTTTGTCCCTCCCCACCAGAATGAACAGGTGTTCAGATATCGAAAGAGTTTCCACTCACTCAATGTGCAAATGGTGTGCCTGGCTGACCACTATATCTCCCACGTCACTGCCAAGTATCCTGCATCAGTGCATGACACCTTCATCCTGAGGAATAGCAGCATCCCAAATGTGATGGCACAACTACAGAGGCACAGGGTGTGGCTAATTTGTTAGCCTGACTCCCCACCCAATGTATGTCAGTGTATGCCTTCTGGTATTAACCCCATACCATTGTGTAAGGCTAATGTTTGTTCCTCAATACTTGCAGGTGACTCTGGCTACCCAAACCTATTGTGGCTCCTGCCCCCTGAGAGGAATGCCAGAACAGGGGCTGAGATTTGTTATAATGATGCACATGGGCGAACTAGGAGAATTATTGAAAGGACTTTCGGCTTCCTGAAGGGCAGGTTCAGATGTCTCCATCTAATAGGTGGATCCCTGTGCTACTCACTGAGAAGGTCTGCCAGATAGTAGTGGAATGCTGCATGTTGCACAATACAGATACGGATCATTAAATGTATGCTATCACAGTGTTCAGATCATTTGTACATGACGTGATTGTATCGATATATGCACATTTTATCACATAAAACACTTTCACTCAGGTTGTGTTCAAGGGTGTTTATTGTAGTGCAAATGATTGACGGAAAAGTGCAATGGAATGGGGTGATGGCCTAGGAAAGTCCAGGGTATTGTTCCAATTTGTTTGTGGCACAGGTCCAGCAGGGGACCAAAGGCAGTTCAAAGTGGACAAGGTGACAAGGTGGGACACAAGGGGGACATTCAGGAGGGTCTCATTTCCTGGCGGTGGTCTTGGTCTTGGCAAGTGTCTCTGGCTTCTGTCTGGGTTGCAGGGAACGTTTGCGAGGTGGTTCACCTTCTGAAGGAGGAGGGGTGTTGGTGGCCTGTGGGTCCTGTGGCAGGGTCTCCTTCCCACTAGCTGCAGTGGAAGTGGTGGCTGGTCAGTAGACTGGTTAGTGGTAGGGCACACTGGTGTGCTGTCCATTCCCTCATGTTGTTGGTCATATCTGCCAGCACCCCTCCTATGGAGACCATGGTGGTGTTGAGGGCCTTCAAATCCTCCCTGATCTCCTGATGGTCTACCTCCTGCAGCTGCTTGTTCTCCTGCATGTTGGTAAGTATCTGGCCCATCTTGTCCTGGGATTGTTAGTAAGCCCTCAGGACATTAGTGAATGCCTTCTGCAGAGTTGGTTCCTTGGCCCTGTCCTCCTCTGGCGCACAGTGGTCCTCCCAGTGTCCCTGTTCTCTTGTGCCTTTGTCCCCTGAACGGTGTGCCCACTGCCACTGACCCCAGGTCCCTGATTGTCTTGGGGATGAAGTGATGTATTATACTTCATGTCTGTGACATATTGTACATCCCTTGCTTCCCCTCTATTGTTGCTGTGGCCCTGCCACCTTTGATTGCGTATGGTGATGTATTGTGCGATTGTTAGTTCTCCATGCTGTGCATGCTTTGGTGATGGATGTCCATGCAGGGCTGGGAGGGCTGTCCATGCTTTGGTATAGCATACAGGGCTTGACAATGGGGTTAGTCAGATGTGTAGGTGCAGTGTGTGGGATGGAGAAGCGTGAATGGAGACAGGGTGAGGGGGTGAGATGGTATGCAGGTATGGGGGTGATAGGTAGTAAATGTTGACTCACCAGTGTACAGTCCTCCGGCTACTCCAGTGAGTCCCTCAGGATGCAGTGTTGCCAAGACTTGCTCCTCCCATGCTGTGGGCTGTGGGGGAGAAGGTGGGGGTCCACCGCCAGTCCTTTAGATGGTGAGCTGGTACCTTGCTGCAAAGGAATATACCTTCCCCCCTAGGTCTTTCCACCTCTTCCTGATGTTGTCCCTTGTTCTTGGATGCTGTTGTTCCACACCGTTCACCCTGTCCACGATTCTCCGCCATAGCTCCATCATCCTGGCAATGGATATTTGCTATACCTGTGCTCCAAACAGCTGTGGCTCTACCCTGACTATTTCCTCGACCATGACCCACAACTCCTCACCTGTGATCAGGGGTGCCTTAGTGGGGACATGGGTGTTGGGTGTTTTACAAAGGGTGTTAAGTGATGTGGTGGGGTGTGGGATGTGGGGTGCATGACGGATGGATGGGTGTTTGTGGTGTGTGTGTGTGGTTGTCTCAGTGGTCTTTGTGTTAGTCATGTGGCGCTTATTGGTATTCGTAAAGGGTGGTGTGTAATGTGACCGTGTGTTTTATAGTACTATGGGTGACTGGGTGTGGTGTGTGTATCAGTGTCAGGTGTATGTTTCTGGTATTGGCCAGTGTTGTGTTGTTTTGTATTTGAGTGGCCCTGGTGATTCAAGGGTCATAATGTGATGGGTGTTGTTTTGTTGGCATAATGGTATGGGTGTTTTTACCAACACTTTACCACTGACCTTTGGGCTTGCAGATTTGTGTATGTGGCAGTATTCTGTTGTTTTGGTGTGTATGTGTGTCATCATATGGCACAGATATTCACCACTGCAGAGGTATGTTGGCGGCTGTCACCGTGGTGGTAAGCGGCATTTACCGCCAATGTCATAATGAGGTCCTATGTCCCTTTACTCTACTACACAACACTCCATTCTATAGCACTCCAATATACACCATTGTACTCTAGTCTATGTGTGTATAGTTTACTGTATGGCACTCTTTGATGCCCTGCTTCATTGCATGACAATTTACAAAATTCCTTCAATGCCACACTAACCTAGTTAACTGCGCTTGAATGTATGAAATACTTTTCCAATCTACTCTGCTGTACTCCACTATTCCACTCTATACCACTCCACTCTGTGCTGCTCTATGACAGTCAACACTACTCCACTCTATGGCACTCTATTCAAACACATTGTCCAACACTCTATTCTGCTCTGCACCATTCCATTGTACAACACTCTGATCCACTCTATGACAGTCCACTTTACATCACTTTGGAGACTACCACACACCAGACTACTTTGCTGTATGACTTATCACTCCACTCTGTGACACTTTACTCCATTGTATGCTATGTCAGTCCACTCTATTGCACTCCAAGCAACTCTACTCTACAACATAACACTTAATTCTATGACACTTTACCCCACTCCATCGTACATGATTCCACTGGACTACACATCACTCTACTCCACTATACAATGTTTTACCCCACTCTATGCCACTGTTCCATGCTCCACCCTACACCACTCCACAGTATTACACTCTCCTCCACTCTGTGTAACTCCATTCTTCAAAACTATGCTACAGTCTATGCCACTCTATTAGGCTCTACTCCTCTCTTTTCCTGCAGAATCCACTGCACAACCCTCTACTCACTCTAGCCCACCAGACTCCTCTGTACAACACTCTACTCCATTTTACATGACCTTACAACACTTTATAACACAGCACATCACTGTGCTTTACGATAAGTCACTCTAATTTATGACACTTCACTTGACTCTACTCTGCACCACTCCACTCTACTGCCCTCCAACCCACTACTCTACAAGATGCAACTGTTTTGTAAAACAACTTACTCAGCTATACTCCAAGTAACTCCACTGTACTCCACTCGACATTATACTCTGTGATACTCCACTGTATGACACTCTGTTCCACTGTACTGTACTTCCCTCCACATTACAAGACTCCACTAGATGACAGTGGACGATATGATTTGAAATACTTTTTTATTAAACATGAAAAAAATTGAAATTAAAAGAAAACCCCAAAATTTCCAACTTAGCTATAGATAGGAAAACTATAATTCTACTTGCTATACAAGCTACACAAGAATTAGAATTATAATGTTACCTTGGAATTACTAAACCAGACAGAGACATGCAAGGTGGCTTTGCTTGCTTAGTAAATTGCACTTAAGGGCTTGTATTGCTTGCGTTGCCTTGAGTGACACAAGGGCAATGAAAGCATTTTGTAAATCTGGCCCATAGTTTTTTGATTTGGTAGTTTGTAATCACTATTAGGAAACTTATAATTGCAGACAAAATTTGGTCAGTTCACTGTGCAGTTTTTATAAATTCATCAGGTTTGGTCTTTAGTACACTTTTACAGTCACACTATTTTGTGAGTGATTTGCAAGTGGCAAACGTTTGTTCATTGAGGCCCGTATATCTTGGGATGTAGAGCATAATTCTCTCTCTCTGTCTCTCATTCAAAAGTATTCCATTATATTGAACATTAATGGGTTTTGTGAACGTTTTATACAGCATCAGAAAGCCAAGACAGCGTAAATTGTTTATTTTCCCAGAATTGCCTTTAAAATTGAGCAAAAAACAGTATCTGATCAAGCCACATATATTAATTGTAGATGGAAGTTTAATTAATTCCTGTGCGTGCCTCTTCCAACTTGTCTCTGTCTGCCTAAGGTATAAAGTTATTTTGCTATCCAGCTGTGATATCTTCATGAAATATTGAAAGACATTGGGGCATATTTAAGAGCCTCTAGTACCATTCCAATGCCACATTAACATCATTTTTTTATGCTAATGTGGCGTTAGTAGGCCATAAACGCTGCACCATATTTATAAAGTGGCACAATGCATGCATTGTGCCAATTTGTAACACTTTGCACTACATTGCCAGGCATAATGTATGCAAAAGGGGCGTTCCCCTCTCCAAGACTTTCCCTACTGTTGCACAGACTAGAGTGGGAATAGTAAATCTTACCCCTTTGAAGTCCAATGCTACCCCTACTGTTGCGCTGTTTGGAGTAGTAATATTATATTTAACACCTCTAACGCAATGCAATACCTCTACTGTTGCATAAACTGGATTGGGAATAGTATATCTATTATTCACAGACTCCAATACATTTTCTAATATTGATAGCACATATGTTTTATTATTTTTTATAACTTTAATTTTACAGTGTTCATATTTTTGTTTAAAATCTTCTATCATTATAGCAAATGTGTTTTTTTTGTTATTTTTTTTGTTTGGTAATCCATGTAATGTATTGGAATTGAATTATTAATATTGAATTGTTATTATATCATTTTCTTTCTGTTCATGATATATATATATATATATATATATATATATATATATATATATATATATATAAATATATGCAAACAGATAAATATATATACCCATACAGATCGATAGATAGAACTATACACATATATATGTATAATAATAATGTGATTTTTATAGTGATTAATATAAAGAATGAAACAAAAAATAATGTAAAATAAAATATATTTTAATAATTGTGTTACATTATATATGTATGTGTTTTTATAAAAATACACATATATGTCTATTTATGTAAATATATATTTATATATAGTATTACATATTAGATAGATTTATTTAGTTAACATTATATTAATGCTACATAGCAAAATAATAAAGATTTACTACTTCAAGCTATATGTATTTTAAGAAACAATGTTTTTCTATGTTTTTTAATGATTTTAGTGTGAAACTATATTTTTGTTCTATATTTATGTACTTACCATTGTAAGGATAGGAAATCAATATTTTTGTAAATTATATTTTTGACATGCTATTTCTCTTACATGATATTGTTGATTTCAATATTAAGGGAAACATCCATCCACCAAACTCCCAATGAGGAGACCGCCACGGTGCTGGTGGTCTTCCCACCGGCCCCATTACAGCTTTTCCACTGGGCTGATGGGTGGAAACCATCAGCCCAGGGAGAAAGGTGTGGCAGCATTATTCCTGACTCATAATGTAGTCGAAAGTGCACATTTCAAGGGTGCTGGACAGGGGGATTCTAGGGGCTCCCCTGTGGCCTCCTGCACTTGCTCTCCGACAGTCTTTTCATAGCGGGTTAACAGCCATGAAAAGGCAGGCGGAGAACAAGTTTGTGATCAGCGTGGTGACGCTGAGTCCACCACTGCTGTAGCTGATTACAATCATGACCACCATCATCCCTTTGGGATCACTGTTCCTTGTGTCGACAGTTGGCTTTTGGTGGTCTGACTGTCAAATTCCTAATTTGACGGGCAGACAGTCAAAACCCCAGTAGTAGGGACCACCACCGTGAGTCTGCTGGTCTAGTGACTGCTAGACTCATAAAAAGGCCCTATGTCAGTGATCTTATAGGATGGATCTCAAGGGATACAAACATGAAACCTTGATATAAGAGACAGATGTTTGCTGAATTAGTTCAATGACCCACCGATCCAAGACAGTGAGGGATTGTTCCTCTGGCAAGTCACTGGCCCATCCTTTCTATTATGGTTCTGTTTATATTGCCTTTGCAACATAATGGGGTAACCCAATAGACCATAGGACCTGGGTAAAATCTAGTACACACAACACAGTGGTCACGATGGGAAATGCAAAAGGGACTTAGACAAATGGAAATAAATCCTCAGGAAGCAAATTAATTACTCAAAGCTTATACAATGACAAAAAAAGAGAGAAACACAAGAAAACAAAAGGAAACAAAAACACTAGAGCCAGGTACATATGCCGGAGATTACATATATTATTATTCCTTAATATATACAATGCTTTCAAAATCCAGTGGTTGCTCCATTATCTGCAATAGTGCTGAGAAAGGTGTTTGTGCAAAGTGACAAGAAGTGGATATTTAAAATAAAAATAATGAAATATAGGTCACAGTGCATGCAGGCAACTTCATACAACATGGCTGCTTTAATAATCAAACACCTATTCAAAGTCCATCAAATAGAGGATTAGTTCTTAATCTCTGAATTCCCTCCTAAAGGATAATGATTCAGTCCAGGTATGATAGATGAGATTGTTGACGTTTTGACCCAAAAAGAGCACAGACATTGAACCCCTTAAAAGTGGGTCTTCAGAAGGGCAGAAACTGCAGGGCAACCTCTACAGAGATAATGGCAATTAGAAACACATTTGGTGTATTAACTAAATACTAGCCACTCTCCTGAATCCATTCTAACTCACCTAAGGTTGCCAGAGAAATAGTTGCTAGAATGCCACCATTGCCATGGAGAGGTTGCTAAACGTCTTGTGGACATCAGCCAATCAGAGCATGGACAAAGGAGCTGGAATGCTACTCTTTGAATTGGCTTAAAGCTCAAGTTAGCTCACATGATGTGATGTTGTCTCTTCACTGCAAGATCGTATGAATGGAGCCAATATCATGTAACATTTAATGTAGCATCTTGTCCCTTATCATGTACTTGAGCTGGGAGTATGCAAAACAGGGTGTCCTTTAGCTTGGTTGTCTTGCGTCTGTATTTCCATGAGTCCCACCCCTTTCATTATGTGCAAGAGTTTATATCCTACAGCAAGCAAATGATTGGTATCTGTACAGTGAGCATCTGCATGGCACTTGTGCAGCATGGTTCTCTTTTGTACTAGTGAGCATAAAATATTCCAATGTTTTGGTTGTCCCTGGTAACATCTGATATTCTCCTTTATGGGTATGACATTGTGCCCTTCACAGTTAACATTAAGCTGTCATATTGTCACAGTTTGGTGCATAACTGTCTCCTTATGATATCATATTTTTAGGTTTATATTTATGAGAATTGCAGACTGACTTGTCTTTCTCTTGCTCCACATATCCCTTTAGGCATTGCCTGAAGAGACATTGATGAGACAGAGGTGCAGAATTTCAGGCACAATGTCAGTTAAACTACTGTCTCAATGTTTAAAATATATATTTTTTAGTTGTTGATATAGCGCTGCAAAACCCAGACGTGTCAGAGCACTTGACAACAAATGAGACTAGAATATGAATTTGCACATCTGCAGGTGGAAGTAATTTGACATTATATGTACAATATGCCAAAAGAAGAAGCTGATATGTATATATTTGTGTTGCACTAAGGCATTAATATAACCACACAGTATTTAAAAGAGATAAACATTTGTAGGCAGCACAGTTTTTTAATGCAATGTGTTACAAAGAAGGATGTTCCTCCTTGTTTTCTTAATCTTCTGTTGATAGTTACTTTTGTGTGTGCGGGAGAGTGCAATGCATTACTATGAGGGATTCTAGTTTTTAAGTGATCTTTAGTTTATTGCTGTGAGCATACCTGGAGTGACCCTACTTGTAAATACTATGTTGTTTGTGTGGAGCTCAGATCTCATATTAGGAGAGAGAGAGAGAGAGAGAGAGAGAGAGAGAGAGAGAGAGAGAGAAAGAGAGAGAGAGAGAGAGAGAGAGAGAGAGAGAGAGAGAGAGAGAGAGAGAGAGAGAGAGAGAGAGAGAGAGAGAGGCTGTATATAACTATGTTCTTAGGGATAGAATACAATAGTTTTTTACTTTGCAGCATATGTGTTAGAATGGAAGCTTATTTGCTTGCTGCCACCAACTAGTTTCACAGTAGTGTTTGAGTTAATATGGCGAATGCAAAATGTAAGTTGACTTCCATGTCTTTGCTCTATTCAGAACAGTTTTGGTGATGATTAGTTTAGGGAAATTCATTTGAAAGACTTCTTCATGATGGTGTATGTATTTTGGGATGGCTTGCCAGTATCTTCAATCGCTTTCTTCTTTTATTTTATGAATTATAGTGATTTATAATTATTGTCTCCAACCAGGTTTCGTACATTCACCTTCGATTTACTGCCAATCGACATAGAGTGTCTGCTTGTGGCCTTTACACAATGACTGTGCTATATGTTAAAAGATACCATTGCTGGACACCCTTAGGTATATTTGTAGAAGGTTTGGTACTTTTTGCTGGAATTTTGTACTTTACAATTTGTGTAAATCTGGACATTTGTGAGAAATAGAGAATTGGTGGGATACAGGGCCATGCAACATTATTATTACAAGAATGTAGTCTCACAAATGTCCTGATTATTATTTAGAGTTGTCCACCATCAGAGTGACCCTCACGACAGAAGACAGCATTGGTATTCTTACAGCACACACAACCATCAATGTTGAAGGATATGCCTATCACCTGAATAAAGTCTACTCAACAACACCTGCACCTTCCACTAAAGAAGACAATCCTCTAACTATACTAACTACTAACTATTTACCATTCACAACACAATGGCCAGCAGTAGACCTACACCTTCATAATTTGATAAAATACCTGGAGGAAGACAGATTTACTGAGAATGAGTTAATTATGGTGGTGTATAAGATAAATAGGGTTGAGCACCAAGTACTTGGAACATTAGTTCAGACAACAACCATGAACTAGAAAAAGGAAATGTCAGCTAGATTCATGGTTAAGGTCGATGCTGTCTCCAACACCAGATGCTCCCAGGAAGATAATCACAAGTGGTGGAACACCCTGGGGATAGAGTCTGTCCTCTTGGTTTTATGGCACACCAAGAGGTCATGACAACTGGTGGTGGGTCTCCCAGGATCTTCATCCTCATGGGAGGATAAGATATTGTCCATACTCTACATTGAAGGCATTAAAAGAATTGCAGGCAGAGTGGAGAGTGGTAAGTGCAGTACTACTTCTCTCACAATGACTAATTCACCCTCACTCAGATGTCACACCCCTAATCCCTAACACAAACCTCTATTGTAATAATACCCTATTCACACAAGTAAGCTACCTAATGTCTCTCACAACTCATGACATTCCCTATGTATTAATAGTTGAGCAATTAATTTGTATCAACTCCATCCACCAAATTATGAAAACATTGTTGTTGGAAGGTGGGTCATTAGTTGGGTGGCATACACAAGTAATGGGTCCGCACACGACCACCACTGGGAACCAAATACCCCATTGTAGCACTTGACTCTCATAGGGTAGCATTGCTGAGCAGTCCAAGGCTTACTCAAGGGAGGTGGTGTGGGCTAGTAATCCCTATTCACGATCACTGTCTCTGCAGCTCCCCCTGACAATGGTCACTTGGTTGGTGGTGACCCCATCTTCCTGGGGCCACCACGAGTGGAGCACAGTATTCAGGAAGCCTGGGGCCTCGCAAGGCCTTATGGGCAATATGCATATTTAATGAGCGGCTCTCCAGCTGTACTGGGGAGAGCCGCTGTAGTTCCTTTCAAGCGGCCTTGTGCCGCCATTTTCTTCTGGGGATGGGGGATGTCCGGCCCACTCAGGTGCTGGCCTCATTGGAGGGGAGTATAGGGAGCCTACCTCCAATTGACGTCATGTTTTGGGGGATATCTGGTACCACCCGGCCACCCCTGTCATGCTACTTCCTCATTGGAGGGCAGCGCGGGGAGCCCCTCTCCCCAACTGACCTCATGTTTGGGGGGGTGTCCGGTCCCACAGGGACACCGCCGTCAGGTGAGCGGTGATGCGGAGCAGCACGGGGAGCCCACCCACGGGAGCTCCAGGCACGGCCAGCATCTCCAAGTGCTGCCGCTGGAGCCAGCCCTTACTCTGGTGTCTGCCCACTCCTGCGGCGGCCATCAGGCCGCCTGGGGGAGTGCGACGGCACTCCCCTACCTCCTCTGCTGCATCGGGGTACCTGGTTGATGTCCGTGGACCCTCCTCCTTATTCTGGAGAGTGCGATGGCACTCTCCACCTTCAGTCTTTTCACCAGGCCCCGGGTTGGGGACGGGGGCCCTTTGTGGCCACTTTTCAGGGGGGTGTGACTTTCTCTTGCTGGTGGAGACCCTGCTTCATTTTTCATTGGGAGCGTGATTGTGCCCCCCATCTTGATCTTCAGCCACCGGCTCTCCCTCATCCGGTGGCAATCTTTGCAGGGGACGCAACAGCGCCCCGCCTTCCTTCACTCTGGGGCCCTGGGATGGGGTCCAGGGCCCCTGCTCCATTTTCACAGGGGGGGTGGCGCAACAACGCTCCCCAGCTTGCTCTTGATTTTGGGGACAGCCCCCGGGCCCTGGACCACTCTGGGATTTGACCGGGGCAGCAGCGAAGCCCCACATGCTTCTAAGAGATTTCTTTGAGCAATTTTTTGGCACTTTTAGTGCCTGCTCAGAGCAGATCAGATGTTAAAAGAAGGCACACCATTGTTTACAGTGGGCCGCAAGGGGCTTTGCAGGATCAGTGTTAAAATTGTGGATACTAATTCTGCACAGCTCTGAGCTAGCGTCAAAAATGTTGATGCTAGTTCCCCTAAATACCACCATGGTGCGCTGTATCTTAGATACGGCTCACAATTGGTGGCATTAGAGGAGCACTAAGGAGCGCCCGAAAAGTGGCACTGCAGTGGATTTAGCACCACTTTTCTTAAATCAGGCCCTAAGTTTCCCATCATTCGGCGGTCAAAGAGCCACGCAAGCACAGTACAGTTTGGACACCAACCTCCCACATTGCTGTCAGTGATCACTAGCATTAAGGGGAGGTACTCCTCTGAGGCCAATGGGTATGTCGGGCTCAGGGCCGCTGGGCAATGTGGATGTGTTGCAGAACAAAATGGCCCATCTAGGTGGCATTAGCAAATTAATATGCGTGGAGTAAAATGTGTACGCCGTGGTGGAAGCATGGGGCAGGTGCCAGGCATCTCAAAGTTTGTGTCACAAAGGTCACTGAGGATGTGTAACGGACATGACTAACCGGTTGGTACTATAGCAGTTGTGTCCTGCAAGGGGTTATGGAGCATGTTAAAGTCACCACCAAATATGATATGCTTGGTGCCTAAACATCCCATCAGGGCAAGAAATCAGGAGTATCAACATTGCGGGTGTATACGTTAACCAACAGTACCCTCAGCCCTGCAGAGATCCTACCACCAGAACATTCTCACCGTCCTCATCGAGGAAGCTGGCAGAGGCATGAAAAGGAAGGTTTTTTTTGTATAAACATGCAGACCCCGCATGAGTATGTGCTGAAGTTCATAAAGTATCAGTGTGGGCTCCATGAGGAATCAAAGATGTGGGAGTTCCCAGGAGGGAGGTGCATCTCTTGCAAGACCGTGGCTAGCAACGCTGCGGCAGAGGCCCCACTTGCCCAATGGTCTGAGGAAAGTGGAAGTAGAAATAAATCATATATTGCCACCAGTGAAGTGGAATCCAGTGTATGGTAGCATGAAAAGCAGTGGGGTTCTTGTACAATAGGCACAGGAGTCAACTCAGGGGGGATAATATCGAGGACTAATGACCAGTCGGTTGGAGGGACCAGGTTGACACTTGCCGTAGCATACATGTCCAGAGGGGAGTGTTCAGACATATTCCATTGAGAAGGGGACCATTCCTTGGTGTGCTGCTTACAGTATGCAAGGACTTCCACTGGAGTGTCAAAAAAGAGGGCATAGCTCAGAACCAACTTCTGCAGTGAAGACTTAGCATCAGTAAATTTGCAGCATGGCTTCTGAACCACCATCCTGAAGTCTGGAGAAAGGGAGTTTATAGAGCCCTGGTATTCAAGTGGGCCGTGTGCACGTGCTAGTCTTAGGGCTGTATCATGGTCCTGAAAGTTTAGAAGGCTGTCCAGTAATGGCCACAGCTGTGCACCAGAAGAGAGGCACAGGCCAATGGATCTATGGGCCCCTTCTACAACAAAGGTGAATGAAAAGTTCTGGCAGTCAAAGAGTTCAATGAATAAGCATTCTACAAAGAAGTCGAGGCGGCCAAGTGTTGGTGGATTCTGTCACACCCAGTATGTGGACAATGCAGCAGCAGCTGTGTGCCTCCAAATCTCCATTTGCGATAGCCACCAACTTGAGGAGGTGTTTTAATTTCTCCAGCCCCCTAGCAGAGGTAGTGGCCCCTTCCTCCAGGCTGGATATGCGCTCCTCTGTGCCATCAAATCAGATGTTATGACCATTCAGGGGCTCCCCTATATGATCAAGTTGACCAGTGAGGGTGTAAAACCTGGCATCTATAGTGCAAAAGCCGGCACAGAGCTCCACCATGGTGGCATCAGTGCCAGACAACTAAACGACGCTGGAACATCTTGCCGCACCTGCCTCAATCCCAGGTACGGCCACAGGTACGTCCGTACCTTTGGACTTCTTTAGTGGTAACTTTTGCTACTTGGGGTCACCATGCATCATGTCAAGGGGGGTACTCCAGTGAGAAGTCCCTGGTGGCCAAGCAGTATGGGTGAAATCTGGAGGGGAGTGTTGTTAGCTAGGAGGCTCCGCTGTATGTGCTGTGTGCATGATAAACCCTGAGCAGGGGCAATGTGAGTTGCCCACAGGAGGGGAGAAGCAAGCAAATCAGGCCTGCAGTTGAGAGCAAGTTAGGGTTGAGACTGGCACAGTCTGACCAGGGACCCCACCTGGCAGTCACAGTCACAAGGAAGTAAGTCAGGAGGGGTAAGTCCAGGAAACCCGCATTGTGGTGGTGAGGTGGGGACCGAAAGCCCACAAGGCAAGCCTCTGGTTGCAATTGCAGGGCAGTCATCACCCTGCGCATGGCAGGAGCAGCGGGAGTGTCAATGTCCTACTGGCATCTTTTAGACAAAGTTCACTGTGTCTCCAGGGTTTCCTGTTGGGTGAGCAGGACTGTAAATCTCAGCCGTGCAAGGCTGCCTATGCAGTGGCAGCAGTACTTCCAGGCCTGGTCCCCCATTGCAGTATAGAGCCTTCTCCAGCCAGCATGGTATCAGGCACCGCTGCACAAAGCAGTTGATGGGAGCAGCCCAGGCAGCCCGGCAAGGCCCGATGGCCTCGTACCTCGGGCTTACCTGCAGTCCATGTCACCACAGGGCCTGCGAGACATGGGCCAGGCCGCTAGGCACTCAATTCGATCTGGTGTCATGGAGGCTCTCAGTTGACCCCCATCTGTTGCACATCGGCCATCGGATGTCGGAGGAATAAGAGGGAGCACCCCGGATGCTCAAAGATAATGTGTAGGGCAGAGTTTGCCAGAGCTACAGCACCATGCGGCCATCGTGGTCACCGGCGTGGCCATGCCTCAATGCAACAGAACATAAACAGCAGAGTGAACAGTCACTCGTGTTCGCTGAATGTGCACATGTGGTAAGATTAATTCCCCAAAATTACTCTTAATCATGTAAGCAGGAGTAATTGTGTTATTATCGTTAATTCTGCATCAAAGAGTAATGCAGAATTACCAAAATTACTCCAGCTTAATCAACATTTCATCCAGGCCTACAGCATACCCCACTCCCAGTGAGCCCATTCAAGGACCATGTGCTTCACGCGACCATGTCTTAGGCGGGAAGGGCAAAGCAGAACCAGTTCCCACTCACATGTGGTAATAGAAGGGGAAACTTGCTCCCACCATGCATGAGCAAACAAGTAAGTGCCAGCTCCTGCATGTGGCACTGGTGCAGCATGCCAGGCAGAGCAGGAGTAGGCTCATCATGCTGTCCAATCATGGACAGCATCTTTGTGTACCCTGGGTGGGATTGGATCACTCATCTTCATCAAAAAAGACAACAATAATAAACAAAAAAGGAAAAATTTGACACGTGTCACAAGACCACACTTGTTCACAAAATGACCAGGCCAACTAAACAAATACAAATTTTCCTCCAGCTTGGAGCAAGCCATTGTGTCCTGTAGGGCTTACTCTGCATATCTTTTCTCGGCTTGTGGTGCCCCAATCTGGGCAGGGACACCACCAGTGAACCAAAGGAATGAGGTGGGGACTGAAGGAGTTCCAGCAGCTCCCCTCAATGATTTAAAACTTTCAACTCTAAGGGGGTCATTTTGACCCCGGCGGGCGGCGGTTGCCGCCCGCCTGGAGGGAACCACCATTTGGCCGCCCCGCGGTAAGGGGGTCAGAATCCCCATGGTGGCGCTGCTTGCAGCGCCGCCATGGCGGATTCGCCCAGCCGGCGGGAAATCCGGCGGGAAACCGCCGGACCCGGTTTTCTGACCGCGGCTTTACCGCCGCGGTCAGAATGGGCAAGGAAGCACTGCCAGCCTGTTGGCGGTGCTTCCGTCACCCTCAGCCCTGGCGGTCAATGAGGGCCTAAGTCTCCTGATTCATTGAATTCATGACCCCAGGAAAGTTAGTCATAGTTTTCAAAAACATTCTTAGAGCTGGAGCATTTCCTTGCGTGCACTTCAGTGGTGCACTCCTAGCGGTGGGTCCTATGGCTGCATTTTATATGGACTGAGTGCAGTAAAAAAAAGAGCCAGACACATGATTTTCAGGGCTCCAATGCTTAATTTAAAGGATATCACTGACACTTTTTATGTAAACAGTGCAATGCGTTTATTATTAATATTGGATCTAGTGATATCATGGTGATTTGTAGCATGATACCATTACTCCTATAATGTGGTGATTTTTCACCAAAGCCAGTAGACTTTCCTTATATATTGATGTGGGGAATCCTTCACAAAGTCAATAGGCCTTCCTTATCTATTGATGTGTGTGACCCCTTTGCAAAGCCAATATGCCTGTTTTTTTTTCAAATGACATCCCCATATATTGTGATTTTCTATCTGGTATGGTTGGGGGGGCTGTTTTGATTATCAGGGTCATGACTCATGAAGCGTCAAATGTGATATCAGGATGTCTTTAAAGGGTTTTCCACCTACAATATATATATATATATATATATATATATATATATATATATATATATATATATATATATATTTCTAAATAGGTGTGCACGGTTTAATATTGTATGTGTCATAAATATTAAGTTTATTTTTTCAAAGAAAAAGTACTGACTGACTGACAGTCAATTTTGAGTGTTGTTATTGCGTAACAGCAAATTGGGATTGGTAGCCCACACCACCTCTACTGAATAGGCTTTGTACGGCTCTTCTTTGCTATCTTGAAAGAGTGAAGACCTACAATGGGGTGGTGGGTTCGAAAGTAAGGCGACAATTGTGGACCTGTTGATTGCACAAGCTTCCCTTCCTGCACAACTAATAACCCAGTCACTTTTAATCAGCAACATGAATGGTAGTCTTCAGCCAACACGTCCTCATGGTTTGCAAAAACATTATGCTCAGATGCAGAAATAAACTACACCATATTTGCAAAGATATGCTACAGCTGACGCCACCTAGTCCGAGTCCTAGGCTTGGACACACAAAACATGTCAGGAACCTTTGACATAATTCATTTACTTTGGCATCAATCAATATGATAAAGAGGAGGGTACAGCTATTGTTTTTGTCAGAACCATTCTTTCTGTAACTAGTATTTTGCAAACATTACAGAGTAACTTCCTTTGACTTACTAGTGCCCCAGCAGATGACAGGATGACACAACCTAGGAAGGATTAAGCAGACAGATAAATAAGTTTGTGAATAATATTATATTGTTATTTGTAAATGTAATACAATTTGTCATAAGCAAACATCAACATCTGTGAAACATACATTCTGTTCATGGTCATGATTTTATTTAAGGTATTGCAAATATACTAGTGCATATTCAAAAACACTTTGAATATAAAGAAAAAAAACGGAATCTGAAATTTTAAGGGATTCTGTTAATGGTCTTGATTTTATTTAAGGTATTGCAAATATACTAGTGCATATTCAAAAACACTTTGAATATAAAGAAAAAAAACAGAATCTGAAATTTAAATTGTGGAATCATAGCATAAATTCTAAAAAATTGTATGTCTTTGGGAATTCAAGCACATTTTCTTTACACTCACTTACCATCAGAGAGATATATTTTCATGACTTTAATCCTGAGGTCAGTGCCTTTGTCCTTACTGACAATTTGCTGATGCATGCTACACACATCATTTTGGTGATTCAACCAGTAATCATCATCAGGGATTAATGGAATGTTTCTCCTCAGGGCAACATTGAGAAGCGTACAACATAACACATCAATCTTGCTCACCTTGCCAGGAGAGAAGAGTGCTCATCCAGTCTTGTCTATGCCCCTGAACTGGGAATTCAGGTGCCCAAAAGCATACAATACAGGATCACTCATTCACACGTGGACATCATTGAAGCAGACACCCCGGTGTTATTGGGTGTCTCAGAAATGTTAAAAGATAGGTACAACTTGGATAATCTGATTTCCCTGAAAAATATAATTGTGAAAGCAAATGTCAGTAAAATTATGTTTGGGAAGCACAATTTGCTGCCAAACATGTACGTCAACATAATGTTTGAAACTTACCAACAAGCCACACCCTTCTTGGTGCATGGTCTGTCATCTGTTGTTTACTTGTACATATAGTTAGTTTTTTAAAATGGTATGATGTTTGCCATGTACTTGCTTATCTTAACCAATACCTTCCATTTTCAGATACAATGATTTTCTTTTGTGTTGCACTATGGGAGGTGTAGTTCATTCTCTTTCCTATATGTTTTAGAGGAACTGGTGGTGTTGTGATGGTCTAATTCAATCAATCAATCAGGTCTGAGAAAGTGCAGCTTGTCAACCCAAGGGTTCTCCAGGCGCTGTTGGAATACAGCAAGCTTTGGTCGGGTGGAGATGTTGGTCGAAGAACCAAGTCTTGGGCTGGTTCCTGAACTCCTGTAGGAAAGGGAAGGTTTGCAGATGGAGGGGGAGTTTGTTCCAGGCCTTGGCAGCAATGTGACAGAAGGAACGGCCTCTGGAGCGGTCACCCTAAATGCAGGGGATATGGGAAAAGGCAAGGGGGGGTCTCTTGTTGGTTGGTGGAAGAAGAGGTTGTTGAGGTAGGCAGGCCTGAGTTTTGGAGGGCTTTGTAGGCATGGGCGAGGAGCTTGAAGAGAAATCTTTGCTGGACGGGGAGCCGGGGGGGAGCCCTGAGGTGAGAGGTGATGCTGGTTCTTCTGGGGAGGTTGAAGGTAAGTCAAGCAGCTACATTCTAGGTGGTCTGGAGGTGGTTTATGAGTTGTTTCATGGTTCTGGCATAGAGTGCATTGCTGTAGTTGAGCCAGCTGGTGATGAGGGCCTGGATGATAGTTTTTGCTGGCTGATAGCCAGATCCAGGGGTAGATATTTCGGAGCATGCGGAGGATGTTGAAGCAGGTGGTGTAGACAAAGTTGATCTGTTGCTTCATTGTCAGCTTGATGTCTGGCACGATTCTGAGGTTGAATGCATGTCTGGTGGGGATGGGCAGAGGGTTGAGGCTGGTAGGCCACCATTTGTCATTTAAGGGAGAGGGCCTGTTCCTGAAGATGAGGACCTTTGTTTTATCTGAATTAAGCTTGAGACAGTTGGTCTTCATCCACAGGGAGATGTCGGTCATGGTGTTTTGGAAGTTGGTCCTCGTGGTGACGGTGTCATCTGTAAGTGATAGGACAAGCTGGGTGTCATCGGTGTAAGAGATGATGTTGAGTCCACAGGTGCAGGTGATGGCTGTGAGAGGTGTCATGTAGGTATTGAAGAAGGTGGGGCTGAGGGAGGAGCCCTGGAGTATGCCTCAGATGATGTCTTTGGGTTCAGAAATAAAGGGAGGTAGGTGGATCCCCTTTGTTTGGCCAGAGATGAAGGAGGATATCCAGCTGAGTGCATTGTTTTGAATGCCGATGCAGTGTTGTCCGGCGATGAGGGGGAGGTGGTGTCGAAGGCTGCGGATAGGTCGAGGAGGATGAGGGCAGCAGAACCTCCCTGGTCAATGAGGCAACTGATTTAATCTGTGACTGTGACAAGGGCCGTTTCTGTGCTGTGATTAGGTCTGAATCCAGTTTGAGAGGAGTCTAGCATGCGGTCACCTTTGAGGAAGATTGTGAGCTAGTGGTTGATGGCTTTTTCCAGTACCTTTGTGGGGAAGGGAAGGAGTGAGATGGAATGGTATCTTTTGAGCTCTTAGGTGTTGGCTGAGGGTTTCTCCAGGAGTGTTTGACCTCATCATGTTTAATGGCATCAGGGACGGTGGCCATAGAAATGGAAGTGTTGATGATTTCTGTGAGTGTGTCTCCAATCACTTCACTTCCAAGGTTGTAGATGTGGTGTGAGCAAGGGTCTGAGGGGGATCTGGAGTGGATGTAGGGCATGATGCAGATGGTGTCCTCTGTGGAGAGTTGTCTCTAGTTGGAGAGCAGGTGGGGAGTGTAGTTTTGGGTGCAGAGGTGGTCAAGGATCGTGGGCTGGGGGTTGAAGTTGTTGTAGTTGTCAATGAACTTGTGGTGAAAATAGTCCAACTGCTTGTTGCAGAGGGCTTGGAATGGGTGGATCCAGTTTTCTGTGGTGGAAGGGTGGGAGAACTCTCTAATGATGCTGAAGTGCTCTTCGATGTGGTTTGCGTTTGCCTTGATGCGGGTGTGAGTGCTTCTTTTTTGGTTTCTCTGAGTCTGTGGTGGTAATTGTTGAGGGTAGATCTGTAGGCACTGAGGTTGGCGGATGTCTTATTGGTGATGTAAGTGTGTCATCCCCTTGATCAAGTTTTAAGTTAATTTTATTGCTATAGATCTCATCGGAGATTAACAATATATACAATTATAGATTGTCAATTGAAAGTCAAGTAAAAAAACATAATTACCTCTGCAGAATCATGCTATTAATATATTGGTTAAACTGATTTGAAAAACGTATGCAGATTGTAACACACAAATTCATTAGGTGGTGTCAGTGATTGGGTTGTGGAAATGGGCTACATGGTTAAATTAAATGATTGTGGTGTGTGTGGTCAGTGGTTAAAATGGGATCAGGGATAAGCTTACAATAGTTGTGTGATTTACTAATGGAGATATCATTAGTATGCATTTCTTATGTAAAAACTGCAAAGCAGCTCACTTATAGAGTGCTACCATTACATCTGTATTACTGTGTAGTTTTATGAAACAAAACTGCATTTACTTACTGACCTAAGATGTGAAAGGCATTAAAAGTGAGCATTTGAAATAGATATGTAGTGTGAGATATGTGAGCAGACAGGGAGATAGGTTAAAAGTTTGTTAGATATCATTTGGTACACATAAAGGTATGTGTAGTGCCATTGGTGTTAACACAGTGCATTTAAAAATAGTGTAAAAATGTGCACTTATTTTCTATTATGTTGTGCATTGTGTTGTTGTTCACCTGCCACTGTCAGATAGTGTTGCAGGGATTGGAGTAACAGGGATGTATTGTTAGAGTTGGCTTTGTGGTTGTTATGGGCAGGGTTTGGTTGTCTATACTCTTTTTCCTCCAAGAACAGTATGGAGGATAAACTGCCAAGTTTCTATGGTCAGAAATAATTCTCTAACTACTGTAAATGAAGTAGTGCCTTTTCATCACTCCCACTGCCAAAGTTTGGGGTATACCACCACTGACTTAGCAAAGAAAATGCAATGGAGGGCAGTGGATTTTTGATAGACTTTTGTCCATCAAACCACAATACTCTACATTTGATAAACTGGCCTCCATGGTGGTGGACGGGTGAACTAGCAGTTTTTGATTACCTACCAATATCCATCAAACTCTAAATCAGGCCCTTGGTTGGCACTGACAATTTGCAAGCAGTTTATGTGCAAGTTCATTCTTCCTTGTGAGACACACATTTTTAATGTGCAAATGCATACGATGCTTAGCTTTTTCTCTCTAGTGCTCTGAAACTGTGTTGTGCTGGTGTTATAAATTGAGTTTCTGGTTGGTGATGTATGCCCCCTTCCAAGCAAGAACCACATTCTAGTCAGGGTAAGTCAGATAAACACCATAGATTAACCTGTGCTCCCCCTCTAGTAGCTTGGCACAGAGCATTCAGGCTTAATGTAACAGGCAATGTGTAAAGTATTTGCACAACACTTCAAACAGTAAAACAGTGAAAACACCACACAAAAGGACACCACAACTTGTTAGAAAAGTAGACCTTAATTTTATAAGTAAAACAAGACCAAAATAACAAAGATCCAATAAGAAGTAAAGATATGAATTTATTTTTATACATTAAAATGTTATATAGTGCATAAAAGATAAAAGTGTCAACCAATCTATCTGGTCACGCTAGACTCAGTGAACTCCAAAGGTTCATGCTGATCTTGAAAGAGCACAGGTCAGATACTGTTCCAGGTAAGTTCTGCTGAAGTTTTGCCTTCTCAGAATTGAGCCTAAAGTCCAGTTCGCAGGGAAGATGTTCACTGGGAGCAAGGAGAGCGTCGCTCGCGGTGGCCCAACGGGCGTGAAGAGTCAGCCAGCCGGCGCAGAGTAGCAGACTGGAGCTTCGCAGTTGGGAGTGATGATGCTTGCTGTGCAAAGAGACAAACTTGCAGTGGCTCATGCTGACTCTTCATGTGAGTGGTGAGGTTCTGGTTCAAGAGGGCACTGATTGCAGGAGCCACAGGACCACTTTCAAGAGTCAATAACTGAGGGGTTGGCTACTGTAGGTCAGGATCTGATTAAAGACAGGCCCAGGAGCTGTAGCATGAGTGTTGGAAGCCTTGTGTGCCCATGAGACTTCAGAATAACAGGAAGCAAGTCAGCAGATCCTCTGGGTCTGGATTGGAGTGCTTCAGATCCAGTCATTTTCACTACCAGGGAAATAGGGCAGTAGGCAGCAGCAGAGTAGGAGTCCAGCAGACTGACAGTCCTTTCAGCAGCATAGCAGTTCTTCCTCCTCGCAGAGTATCTTCAAGTCCAGAAGTGCACTGAGTTGGTGGTCTCAGAGGTCCAGTACTCATACTTATAGTTGTACCTTTGAAGTGGGAAAAACCTCAAAGAAATGTAATTGAAGTACACAGAGGTCTTTCCTTCCTGCCCTGGCACCAGAACCACTACAGGGGGCATGCATCCCTATGTGTGGGGCAGAACACTGCCCACTCAGGTGTGTCAGCCCCTCCCTCCCATCTTTCCCAAGATGGATCATCAGGATGCTTATGGCTTATCAGTCACACCTAAGCTTCTTTTGTTTGTGGCTGTCTAGAGGTGTTGAGCAAGTCCAGCTGTCACCCCACCACAGACGTGTATTGGAGACAGGCAGCAGTTATCATGTGACTACAGTAAGAATATGCAAACTTTCTAAAAGTGTGATTTTCAGAACTGCAATTTATAATCCAATTTTACCTCAAGTTGTGATTTTAAATTGTGAGTTCAGAGACACCAAACTTGCCAACCTTATATCTTCCAGATTGGTTATTACACTTGGAAGATGTAATAAGGAAATCTCAATGTTATCCTATGGGAGAGATCGACCGTGCAGTAATGAACAATTAATTGTGGAGATTTTCACTACCAGGGCATGTAAAACCTAAAGGTACATGTCCTACGTTTTACATACATTGCATCCTGCCCTGTGGGCCATATAGAATGTACATTAGGGGTGACATGTGTGTACAAAGTGAAGGTTTAGGCCTGGCAAAATTGTCAAGTATGAACAATTTGAATTGATGGTGTGCATTCTATCACTTACATATATCAAGAAGTTTAACCTGCCAAAGCGACATGGCAGTTTAAAACTGCACACACTGAGACATGGTTAATAGGCTATGTAAGTGGATGGCACAATCAGTGCTACAGACCCACTAGTAGCATGTAATTTACAGGCCCTGGGCACAGGTAGTGCACTTTACTAGGGTCTTATAAATAAATTAGATGTGCCAATTGGGTATGAGCCAATGTTACCATGTTTAGAGGAGAGAACATATGCACTTTACCACTGGTTAGCAGTGGTAAAGTAGCAGTGGTAAAGTGCTCAGAGTTCTAGCACCATCAAAAATGACGTCATGAAAAGAGGAGGAAGAAGGCACAAAGTTTGGGTTGACCCTTAAGAGAAGCCCATTTTCCAAAACCACCTTTCTCTATTTGTCACTATATTTCTGTCTTTCTCTTACTCCTCCTTTCCCCCTCTTGTATTTTTCTCCCTCATGCTATGGGTTAAGGTTGGATCAGGAAAAATAAGTGCTGAACAAATGTGAGTGAAGGTGGGCCACACTGGCAACCACTGGCTCAACCTAATCAATGCTTGAGTGTCCCGACTTTCACGTGGAAGTACGTGTTCAAAACTCTGCCTCTGCGCACTTTTTCAGGGAAAAGTATGCAGCTTGGCACTCCACCACATATAATACATGCGTTCCGGCACCCAGGGACATTTTCCAAAACCCAAAGCTCTGCTGTGATCCATCAGAATCTATGTACCTGGTTTGATCTATTTTCTAAAATGAGTGGAGTCACACAAAAACTCTTAAAGCAATATAATTTCCTTATTTAGCCCTGGGCACTTTAGAAGCTGCAGATTAAAAAGGCATCAGAACTGGACTGCAGCATCATGAGACTCTGAGTAGCATACCTAAAATTAATCGAGATATCAACATTTTGCTACTAAGACACTTTTAACACAGTGCTTTAAAGGAGATTGCTCTTGAAAAAGCACATAGGCCACAATGAGATATAATTACCTGCTAATTTGTTGAATATTGAGCTTAATTGGAGACCAATCACCCCCGTTATCATTAATAGCTACATACTGTAATTAAAAACAAAAACACTTGCACTTGCAGACCCAGTCCTTTGTAAACATTGTTATCCAGTGATCCATCAACCGCAGCTCCATTGAGTTACGCAGTTCTTATAAAATCCAAGTAAACATGATAAAATATAAGATTCAAGAAACAATCCCGAGGCTAAAGAGTTCATTTTTGGTCATCCCTAATGTGTATTTATTCTTACAGCAAATGTGAACAACAACATTTGCCTCGATGGCTCTTTATTAATTTTAGGATTTTTGCTAATGGTCCCATGATACAATATGACAGCATAAATTGATTAAAATATGACCAGGAAAGTGAACTGGGCAATAAATTATAAGGAAACTGTTAGAGCAGAGAAAATAAGCAATCTGTTTGAGGCTAAAAAGGTTGTCTATTTTTCATGTTTACCTCAATGTGCTTCTTCCGTGTTCATAATTTCTGCCCTATCATCAATCATTGTCAGTTTGAAAAAGTACCATAGTTAGGGTCATTTATCCAGACCTATTCGAGTTTAAAATTATGCAGCTTCAGTCAAATATACATGAATAAAGACTGTCATTTCTGATTAATGGCACACGACTAGAATGTCTGACAAAATGGTTTTGCTTTATAAAAAGGTTAAGATGTGTTTCTTTTTCCATCATATCTCACCCTTTTCTAAAGGAAACAGGTTTTACGCACATTATGAGAGTGACAGAAACAATTGCAGGACATTCCTGTTTTAACATTTTGATGACAATTTAGTGATTTACTTTTAGAGGGCCGAAATTACATTTTTGTGAGCTTGATTCCATGCGCCTTTTTTATTTTAATATGCGCAGGTTAACAAATGGTTACCTTTAGCAGCTGTGGTCAGAGTCGGACTGGGACTGAAATTTGGCCCCGGCATCAAATTAAACGTCTACTTTAAGGGGATCAGACAACTAAAAATGTGAGCCACATTGAAAATCAGGGCAGTTTAAATATTTTAAAGACAACCTGCAAAGGAGTTTTCCAAGATATGGGCGACTGCATGCCTTTGTGCTTGCTGTGGGCAATGTTTGTGGTTATATCAGAGACATCATGAGTAGAAAATTGGGCCACGAGACCATAAAACAGGCCCACAAACAACCTGAAAATCAGCCCAATCAATGACTGGTCAAAGCAGAGGAGGGGAGGGTGGAGAAGGTTGGGGGGGAAGGTGCTGCTGCTGCTCGAACAGCCAGGTCTTAAGAAGGTGAGAAGGTAAGGATGTCTTTGGTCTGACGCAGGTGGGTGGGAAGAGTGTTCCACGTTTTGGGAAGGTGTGAGAATGATCTACCCCCGGTTGTAGTTCTGCAGACGCGTGGGATGGTTGCGAGGGCGAGGCCGGCGGAGCGGAGATGCTGGGTTGGGGTGTAGAAGGAGAGTCGTCTGTTGAGGTATTCTGGTCCGGTTTTGTGCAGTGCTTTGTGAGCGTAGGTGAGGAGTTTGAAGGTGATTCTCTTGTTGACTAGGAGCCAGTGTAGGTTTTTCAGGTGGTCTGTGATGTGGCAGTGGTGGGGGAGATCCAGAATGAGGCATGCGGAGGCGTTCTGGATGCGTTGCAGCCTCTTCTGGAGTTTTGGCCGTGGTTCCTGCATAGAGGGCATTGCCGTCTTGTCGGAATTGAGTTTGAGGCAGCTACTCTTCATCCATTCGGCGATGGCCTTCATTCGTTCGTGGAGGTAGATCTTGACGGAGTCTTAGGTGAAGGAGAGGATCAGCTGGGTGTCATCAGCGTATGAGATGATGTTGAGGTTGTGGGATCGGGTGATGTTAGCGAGCGGGCCATGTAGACGTTGAAGAGGGTCAGGCTGAGAGACGAACCCTGGGGTAGGCCGCAGATAATTTTGGTGGCCTCCGAGCAGAATGGGGGGAGGCGGACTCTCTGGATTCTGCCGGTGAGAAAGGAGGTGACCCATTCCAGGGCACCGTCGCAGATTCCAGCATTGCTGATGCATGAGCGTGGGTTGTGGTGGCAGACGGTGTTGAATGCAGCCGAGAGATCCAGGAGGATTAGGCCGCGGTTTCGCCGCTGCCCAATGTGGTTCTGATGTCGTCTGTGGCGGCGATGAGGGAGGTTTCGGTGCAGTGGTTGCTGCGGAATCTGGAAGGTCCAGGGTGCGGTTCTCCTCTATGAAGCGGGTTAGGTGTCTGTTGGCGGCCTTCTTGATTACTCTTGCTGGGAAGGGGAGCAGGGAGATAGTCCAGAAGTTCTTGAGGTCCTTTGGGTCCGACTTGGGTTTTTTGATCTTGGCGTGTTTCCAGCTCTCCGGGAAGGTGGCAGACTCAAAGGAGCTGTTGATGATCTTCCGTAGTTGGGGTGCGATGATGGAGCTTGCTTTGTTGAGGATGTGGTGAGGGCAGGGGTCAGATGGAGAGCTGGAGTGGATGTTGTTCATGATTTCGATAGTGTTGTTGTCGTTGACAGGGGTCCAGGAGAGCAGTAGGTTTGTCGGAGGTGAATCTGTTGTATTGGTGGTTGCCAGGGGGGGTCTGGGTGTGGGAGATGTCATGGATGTCTGCAATCTAGCGGTGGAAGTAGGAGGCTAGTGAGTCGCAGAGGTCTTGGGATGGCGTGATGGCGTTGGCATTGGAGCTGGGGTTGGAGAGTTCCTTCATGACATTGAAGAGCTCCTTGTAGCTGTGTGCGTTGTTGTTGTTTCGGTCTTTGAAGGTGGTTCTTTTGGTGGCTCAGATGAGTTGTTGGTGTCTGCGGACGGCGTTTTTGTAGGCTGTGTGGTTGTCCAGAGTCTGATCTTAGCGCCACTTTCTTTCGAGTCTTCAGCAGCTTTGCTTAGATTAGGGTGACTTGTAGGCATTAACAAAAAATGTTTCAGCTTGGCAAAAGTTTTTTTTGCATATTGAAATGGCAGTTTAGAACTGCATACACAGTCTGCAGGTGTGGGCCTGGGGCCCTTTTCCAGTGATACTAAAGTGGATGGCACAGTGAGTACTGCAGCCCCCTTGTAGCATTTCATTTACAGGGCATAGATAAATTTAGTAGCACATTCTAGGGATGCATAAGTAAATTAAATGTGGCAATTAGGTGTATGCCAATTTACCTATCTTAAAAGAGAGATCACAAGCACTCTACCTCTGGTTGGCATAGGTAAAGTGCACAAAGTTCTGGGGCCAGCAGAAACAGGTACAGCAAATGAAGGCAAACATCTGGGGAAATACCCCTTAAAATATGGTGCTCTCCAAGAGTAATTCCAAACCAATAATACATTATGTCAAATATTCCTGATATACTCTAAAGTCCATATTAACCCCTTCACCACCAAGGACGAAATGGTTACGTCCGGTGGTGCAGCGCTGGTGCGCCACGGGCATAACCATTACGTCCTGATACCAGGCCACAGAGGGAGCACTAGTGTTCCCCTCAGGAGCCTCCCACCCCCCTCCACTGGGCAGGGATGGAAGGGGAATTGCTTCCCCTTGCAAACCCACCCCCTCCCCCGATGACGTCAGTGTGCAATTGACCTCATCAGAGGTCACACCCATGCTCGATCAGAAGAGAAATGCTTGCATTTCTCTTCCAATTGGGGGGGTGAGGGCGAGCAGAGAGATATGCAATGGTAAAGTAAGGCTTTTCCTTTCATGTCTTTCTGAGCATTTCTGCAGACCAATCATAAAGCGACCAGGCTGCAGAAATGCCCAGTAGACAACAAGGAGTTTATTTTTATTTTTATAAACAATGAAGGAGAGTGACCTCTTGTACAAGGGTCACTCCCTTGGGAGGCTTTTTTATTAGGTCTTTTCTGCCCCTTGGGGGCAAAAGCCATTAGGCACCAGGGATCATTTTTTTCTTACTTTTTTTACATGTGGGAGGGGGTCGCTCCCCTGAGGGGCAAATCGTTTTTAGGCTATTTCTGACCCCCTTGAGGGCTGATCAGCCTATTTTTATTAGGCCAATCTGCCTTCAAGGGGGACAGAAACCACTAGACACCGGGGATTTTTTTTTTTTACATCAATTTCTCGCAAGGGGTGCTACTCTTTGAGTAAGAGTCACTCCCCCAGTGGGCAAATTTATTTTAGGCCATTTCTGCACCCCCTTGGGGGCTGATCGTCCTATTTTAATTAGGCTGATCTGCCCCCAAGGGGGACAGAAACCATTAGGTACAAGGCAGATCGGCCTATTTTTGTAATACCCATCTGCCCCCAAGTGGGGCAGAAAGCCCACCAGAGACCAGGGAAGACTTTTTTTCAAAAAAAGACGGTGGGGGTATGGCCATACCCCCACCCCAAATAAATAGGGACAAAGTTGTTCTTCCCACGGGTGGGCAGATGGGGCAATTACCCCCAATTCACTCCCCAGGGGGGATAGAAAGCCTACTAGATGCCAGGGAATTTACAAAATAAAATAGTGGGGTGGTGACTACCAACCAGTTTGGGCCCGGTTATGTCCCCACCCCAATTGAAGGAGGTAACAGTCATTCAGCTCTCCCCCCGCACACTAAAAGATCTCATGCTAATGGCAAGCAAGCGAACATTTGATTATTTTGGGTTTTGGTTTTACATTTGGACCATGAGAGCTTGTCAAAGTCTCTAAATCGTCCCACTTGGAATGATGAGGGCTGCACTTATTGGACTTTGGGATGCTGCAATATAGAAAAATCTACGAGATCTAGACACATCTGAAAACTAAATATCTGGGTGAGTCCAGGGTCGTGTGCTTCACATGACCCCGTACCATTTTCTTACCCACAATGCCCTACAAACCTCCAACTTTGCTTGAAATCACACATTTTTTACACATTTTTGTGATGGAACCGTCCAGAATCTGTTGGAATCCACAAAATTTCTACCACCCAGCATTGTCTATACCAATAAAAATTCTGCCCCACTTGTCAGCCTAACAACATTTTTTTCAAACTGCCCTTTTGGACCCGCTATGGTTCCTCCTCAAGTTTGACATGTTTTTGGCTCTTCCCTGTCACAGGCGCTAGGCCCACCTACACAAGTGAGGTATCATTTTTATTGGGAGATTGAGGGGAATGTTGGGTGGTATGAAATTTGTGCTGGTGCTGTGATCCCACGCAGAAATGTGGGGAAAATGTGATTTTTTAGGTAAATTTGAGGTTTGCCTAGGATTCTGGGTAAGAAACCACTGGGGGATCCATGCAAGTCACACCTCCCTGGACTCTCTCGGTTGTCTAGCTTTCAGAAATGTCTGGATTTGGTAGGTTTCTCTAGGTGGCTGCTGGGGCCAGGATCAGAACGCAGGTGTCCCCCCAGTAAAACAGGTAGTTTAGTATTTGATAATTTTGATGTGTCCACGTAGTGTTTTGGGGCATTTCCTATCGCGGGTACTAAGCCTACCCACACAAGTGAGGTACCATTTTTATTGGGAGACTTGGGGGAACGCTGGGTGGCAGGAAATTCCAGGCTCCTCTTAGATTCCAGAACTTTCTATCACCAAAATGTGAGGAAAAAGTGTTTTTTGCCAAATTGTGAAGTTTGCAAAGGATTCTGGTTAAAAAAAAAAAAAAAACCTCATGAGAGCGCCGCAAATTAATCCATCCTGGGTTCCCCTAGGTGTCTAGTTTAAAGAAATTCACAGGTTTGATAGGTTTCCCTAGGTGCCGGCTGAGTTAGACGCCAAACTCCACAACTAGGCACTTTCCAAAAAACATATCAGATTTCAATGTAAAAATGTGATGTGTCCATGTTACATTTCCTGTTGCAGGCATTAGGCCTACCCACACAAGTGAGGTACCATTTTTATCGGAAGTCTTGGGGGAAAACAGAATAGAAGAACAAGTGTTACTGCCCCTTGTCTTTCTTTACATGTTTTCCTTCCAAATGTAAGACAGTGTGTAAAAAAGATGTGTATTTGAGAAATGCTCTGTAATTCACATGCTAGTATGGGGACCCCAAAGTTCACAGATGTGCAAATAACCACTGCTTCTCCACACCTTATCTTTTGTCTATTTTGGAAATATAAAGGTTTCCTTGATACCTATTTTTCACTCTTTATATTTCATCAAATGAATTGCTGTATACCTGATATACAATGAAAACCCATTGCAAGGTGCAGCTCCTTTATTGGCTCTGGGTACTTAGGGTTCTTGATAAACCTACAAGCCCTATATATCCCCATAACCAGAAGAGTCCAGCAGACATAACAGTGTATTGCTTTCAAAAATCTGCCATAGCTGGAAAAAGTTATAGAAGAAAACGTGGACAGAAATGTCTCTTTTTTCACCACAATTTCAATATTTTTTTATTTAGCTGTTACTTTCTGTAGGAAGCCCTTGCTGAATTCAGAAGTTTGTGTACTTTTCAGAAATGTTTAGCTGTCTGAGATCCAGCATTGGTTTCATACCCATTTCTGTCGCTAACCAGAAGGAGGCTGAAAGCACACAAAATTGTAAAAATGGGGTATGTCCCAGTAAAATGTCAAAATTGTGTTGAAAAATGTGGTTTTCTGACTCAAGTCTGCCTGTTCCTGAAAGCTGGGGAGATGGTGATTTTAGCACCACAAACCCTTTAATAATGCAATTTTCAGGGAAACAAACACATTTTTTTTCTCCCAAAAACAAGATTTTTGCTGTATTTTGGCCAATTTCTTCATCTCTTCCAGAGGAATCCACAAACCCTGGGTACCTCTAGAATCCCTAGGATGTTGGGAAAAAGGACGCATATTTGGAGTGGGTAGCTTACGTGGACAAAAAGTTATGAAGGCCTAAGCATGAACTACCCCAAATAGCCAAAAAGGCCTTGTTCAGGAGGGGGGAAAGGCCTGGCAATGAAGGGGTTAAGAGGGACTGTTTATTTAGTACGTTAGAGGGTAAGTTTGCATTTCTTAGAGACTAGTGAACAAGCACACAATCAATTCTCTCAATATGATTGGATAAGGTGACTAATACTGAATTCTAACTACTTGGAATGCCAGTTACCACACAGATAATGGCTCTTGTTTGTGTTTCAGTCATGGGCATCGTGAAGTTGGTCCATATGAAAAGTAATAAAAGTTATTGTAATAAAACCAACCTTTTTCAATCACCACAACTCTACAAGAAAAATATGGCCCATGTGTTGTCTTACCTGTGTATGAATAAACTGGCACATTTGCATGTGAGAACATGTTTGTGGATTTTACATTTCTAAGGGCAACTGTAAGATTCTGTCCCCTATTCCAGAAAGGAAGTGGTCACCCAGTATAAATAAAATACTCTACAACCAGCATTTTTCAGAGGCTCAGTCAGTGAACGTTTCTACATGAAGTAGACATCTGTTTGTCATTCCAATCACCTACCTGCATTGGAATTTGCATTAATAACATGACTGACAGAATCCATATATCTGTTTAGAACCTGTATACAGGCTCACAACTTTAGTGTGTATTAGATGCCTTGTGGTGGCAATCACGCTTCTGCGAGTCTACTATAAACCCTTAGTTGAGGTCTTTGTTCACCTTTCTTCTTTTCAAACTGAACTTGAATATGAATTGTGCTTACCTGTGATGCCTTTTGAAAGTGGGTATGTCAAACATGATAGTGTTTTATATGAATGGTTTTTATTATGTAATGTTTTAGATTTGCCCGGGTATCAATTGTAACGTAATGTATTCTTGCTTTTGTATTGTATTTTTATGGTCTATTTTAATTAGATCAAATACATTTTATGACTGACTGACAGAATCTTAAAAAACAAAGTTATTGATTATCAAAAACTGAGGACCTGATTGACAAAGGTAAACTTACACTTTTTGTGGAAGTATTTTTCTTTTGACATTCACAATCTAGACTTAATAGAAAATTTACCATTGTGTAGACTCTGCAGTTGTGGCAGAGAACTCCGTATATGAAAAGGTAAACCTTCCCTTTCCTAAAATAATCAATGCAGAAAAAGATAGGACTTTCCTAAACTTACACAAAAATGTAAGTTTACCTTTCGTGACTAAGGCTCATTGTGTGAATATATATCTGTGAAAAAAGTATGTGGCACAGGTTAAAAATATCAATGACACATATGCGTGGAGTGGACCATTAGGTAATCCTAGTGGAGTCACACTAACTTAAGTCTGCCACCTCTAAATGTACTTCAAAGCCTACAGTGTTAATAATTGTACAACAAAGTAATTAGTGACCATCTTTGTGTAACACATTGTTTGTACCTGTAAAGGGCAAGTAGGGTAGTTAGTGGACAGTTAAACCAATAATTTTTTAAGTCAGCATGAAATGGTTGACAAATAAGTACCACATTAAATATAATAATATTACTTGCAAAAGGAATCTCCTGTGAATATGAAAAACTATCCCCAATGTTTACCATGCATGTATTCTCAATTCATTTCCTTACAGCGTGTCCTTTTCAGTGACTTTCCAGTTAGCCACAGCAAGTCTCCTTTCTCTCATCTTAGTGTCTTAGTAGCTATAAGGTATTCAGACATGTTTGGTGCACAGTATTTTTCTGTCTTACTAGTTAGAGTATTTCATTTCTATCTTATCATTGAATACTAGTGGTTGTAGAGTATTCAGACTTATACCCAGTAGTCTTTTTAATAGAAACTTCTCTGAATGTCATTCTCTGTGTGGTTGTTGCACTGTCTTTAGCACTTAAAAATAGTCATCATTCAGATTGTATCCTCCTATCGGACAACGTTATGTCACAGGTACATTTTCATTTTTGTCTGTATTTTACTCCTGTGTTCACTCCATCTAGATTTGTCTTTCCTCTTTGTCATTCCAACATAACCTTCCCCCCCAAAGACATTTAGGGCCTGATTTAGATCTTGGTGGGTCTGGTCCTGCAGTCGCTTTTCTGTCAATTTCTCCGCCTGCCTATTAGGTGTTCCGCCCACTTCATTTAGCTGCTGGCAGGTCAATGAACAAAAGTCCTTCAGCGTGCCACCGACTCCATCAGATTTTTCACCTGTGTCAACGGTGGCATAGACAAATGTGGCTGTCAGAGGGAGTAGAGCCAGTTTTTCCACCTGGTCAATCATAATGTGCCTTCCCCCTGACGTAACTGTGGTAGGTAAACCTCTACCCCTAAGTTGGTGGATTGGAAGGGATCTAAGGTCCTTTTTCTCTTTTTTTCACTTTCCTTTCTGTCATGAACCTGATCGTCCAACATCATCCTTTGCTGGGACAACCTGATCACAAATCAACAACATCATTGCTGGAATCAAAGGTAAGTGTCTTTTTTTACCTGCCACCTTTTGAATTTTCTGTTTACTTTAGCTCTGGGCTCATGCATTTTTAATTCACATTTACTCTCAATATTTTAATAACATGCAATGCATATGTGTGTATTGTGGTCATTTCAGAAATTAAAAGAAACACACTTGTATATTTAATTTCATATTCAAATTTGGTGCAAACTTCTCTCATGCTAATAGACACCTACACAAGAAGTGAAATTAATCTCAAAATTGAATGTGTCCTTACAGGTGTGATTAATAGTTTTTTTATAACCTACTATGTAATATACCTCTGCATTACACGTTTTTGGAACAATATAAATTTATAAAATGTAGACATTGCACGAGACAAAGCAAAACATTTGTTTACAATAAATGTAACAACACTTAAAACATCTTATATATTTATAATGTCACATGTCCCCTTTTCTGATGCATTTTCTGTATACTATTACATTTTAATTTACTCTAAATATTTTAAATGTGTGATACATATGTGTTTGTTTTTTTCACTTATCAATTTAAAATAAATATACATGTACTGAGAAAATGTTCCATAATCATGGTGAATGCTTGCACCAAATTTTCTATGCCCATTACAAATGTATATCACTAATGTTTGCACTGTGGAAATATGCTATTTAAAAAAAAAAAAACTTTGTGTTTAGTGTCATTCATGTAAGTACGTTTATGTATCTCACATTTTCTTCATTAACATTATTACTAATCAATGACTTGTAGAGGAATAATAATGTTAGGACAAGCTTTGTCAAAATAATATAATTTTATTAAGAAATTAGGGCCAGATGTAGCAATATACCAAATTGCGACTTGCAATTTGCGAGTCCCTGCGACTCGTAAATTGCAAGTCGCAATTTGGTATGCAGAAATGTGTCTCAGACACCTTCTGCGAGTCGCTATGGGGTCGCAAAGACCCACCTCATTAATATTCATGAGGTGGGTTGCAATTTGCGCCCCCATAGCGACTCTGGGCACTCACAGGGATGGAGGCCTGCTGGGAACAGCAGACCTCCATGTCCTCGACTGCTTTTAAATAAAGCAGTTTTTTTTTTTCCAAGTGTAGCCCGTTTTCCTTAAAGGAAAACGAGCTGCACTTAGGAAAAAAAAACGAAACCTTTTGTTTCTGATTTTTTCAGGGCAGGCAGTGGTCACTGCCTGCTCTGAAAAAATATTTTTGGGTCCAGTCACAAAGGGGAAGGGGTCCCATTGGGACCCCTTCCCGTTTGCCAGTGGGTTACCATCCACTTCAAGTGGATGGTAACTGCGACTAAATGGAATTGCATACCACTGCGACTCGCAAATAGGAAGGGAACACCCCTTCCTATTTGCGACTCGGAAATGCATTTTGCGAGTCGGTTCCGACTCGCAAAATGCATTTCTACATAGCAAACACGCATTTGCGACTCGCAAATGGCGATTTTCGCCGTTTGCGAGTCGCAAAGTGTTTGCTACACCTTAGATACTTATCCCAATGTTTATTTAAACATAAATATAAATGTAGGACAAAAAAGATGCACGGCATCAGCTTGTGGGTTTGTTGTCCAGAAGGTGCCTGCTAAATAAACTGTCAAGGGATATCCTTCTCAGGAAGGGGCATCTAGTAGGTACAGAGCAGGCACCTCAAGAATCCTTCTTGGGAGGGTTCGGTTTTAGTTTCAAAGGGATTAGGGACAGGTGAGACACTGGTTTGGGTGGGGTAGTTCAGGTAGGAGGCTTCAGAGAGGATTGGTTTGGGAGGAAGAGGGAGCTGTAGTGGTGGATGAATGTGTGTCTTTCTGTTTTGCAGTTGAATGTGGGTCTAGTGTATGTTGTGTATGTTTGGGTATGTGTTTTTCGACAGGTGTTTAGTGTTTGGGTGAGCATGTGCATTTGGGTTTGGTTGGTGTTGTTGTGTGAGTGCTTTTCTGTCAGTGTGTTTGGATGAGTGTGCTGTTGATGTGGTTAGTGTAGCTGTGAAGAGTGTGTATGTTTTAAAGCTACATGTGTGTCTGGTGTATGTTTGGATGTGTGTGGTTTAGTAGTTGATCAGATGAGTGTGTGCGTTTGGTTTTGATAGGTGTTGTTTTGTATGGCTTTTGTGTAAGTGTGTTTGTTTGGATAAGTGTGCTGTTGAGGTAGTTGTTGTGGTACTTGTGGATATGGTGGTGGGTGTGGTGTCACTGGGTGTAGTGGTGGTTGTGGTGTTTGTGTGTGTGTGTGGTGCTTGTGGGTGTGACGCTTTTGGTAGTGGTATCTGTGGGTGTAGTGTCAGTACTGTATGTATGTTGTTTGGGTGTTTGTGTTTGTTAGTGTTTATATGTGTATTTGTGTGTGTGAATGTGCTGCTTGTGTCTGTTGGAGTGGGTGCCTGTCAAAAAATGAGTGTGGTTGGGATAGGTGGGACTTAGGATTTTGGATAAAGAATGGGCATGTGTTGGGACACAAGGTCGGACTAGTTGGGGTGCTGCGGTCAATGCATAGGCTATTTTAGTAAGCAATCCCGGCATGCTAGACTTTGAACTATGAATAGCATCCAGAAATGCAACCATTTGTTGCATTTGGCAATTAAGGCCCTGGATGCCATTCGCATTCGCAGTCTGGCTTACAGAAATGCTGCGTAAGAGGCCAATGGCCTACTCACTGAGCATAGCCTGGGGGTTAGGTGCCTGCAGTGAAGGAGATCCCAGTCCTTTTATGGGGTTCGACTTTGGCCAACTGAAGGGGAGCAAGAGGGAGAGTGGGGATAGGTCTCTGGGTGGGGAACAAGGATGCAGAATGTACAGTTCCTGTAGAGTCAGCCACCACTAGGGACTGTTCACTCTTGGAGGCCTCCAAAGATGATGAAGAGCTGGTGGCCTCTGTTGTAGTCCCCTCTCCCTCCATGCCACCATGACCATTGGTGTCCAATGTCTCACCACTGGACACGGAGTGTCCATCTGCTTCCCTGCCCTCATGGACAATGTCCCCTTCACCTGTTTCCGGAAGATGCTGAAAAGACAGATACAACAGTTTTATTGTATCTGTATAAATCCAAATCTGTTTTTTTTTAACAAGACATTTTCCTAGTTCTCATATTTAACCTTCTTCAAGGCATCCAAACATAGGTTTACTTTATCCATTTTCGCATGCATGTAGGTAACCGCTTCAGAACCCATTTGTTTATAGTTTTACAATTTCCAAACAATGCTCCCATATAATTTTTTATCATTTCTCTTAACCACCTTCAAAATTCTTCAGGAATTAACACCTCTGAGTAGTTGTGATTGGTTGTTTAGAATAGTAAACTTACATCACAAAAAGCAATATCAAATAAAACATTTTTGTCCATTGCACATTATCTATCTGCAAAAGTCCCTTTAGCTAATCTATTTTTGCTTATTATTGATAAGGACATAAAAAAGTTGCCTTAGGGTATGTGCTACTATGTCTCCAAAATGTCCACATTCCTGTCTTTATTCATTAAGGTATTCCCATCAAAATAATAAAAAATAAAAAAACAGACTGGCTTATGTGCACATTTGTAAAGAAGTAATACATCATGCTAACGTGTCACTTTTAACATAAATTTACTTGAATTTTTTAGCAAAAGCATATTTGTAATATGTTTTTACTAAAAAGTGTTGCCAGTTTTTCTCCTGTCTTTAGTCATTGTGGCTGACATGCTCACTATGGTTTGTCTATAATGCAAACTCACCAATGTCACGTTTGGGACATCCACTGTATCATAAGTGCATTTTCTACTATGTCACTTGTAATCAGGTCAATGTAACCTCCTTCACAATTGTGACAATTGTTATGGAGCATTACTTTGAACACAATCATAAATTGTGGCCTGTTTGGTACAACTGTCTGTTGTAACATCAAACTAATATAGATTTTTCTCTTAGGCATTTGTCTGCTTAAAACAGTCCTTTGGCAGTGATCACAAATCTGGTGCAAACAGGTCTCATTTAACAAGAATACCTAAAAAAATACCTCCTTGAAGCTACTATTGGCCTCTCAACTGCCCATTAACCTATGGATAGGGCACCACAAGTGTGTGGGTCATTAGAGGGGACAGGGTATGGTGCACACCCTTCCCATGTAGGGAGGACTTGCTGAGCTGGACTTCAGCTGACTTTTTGGTCTAGCATAATCAGTTCTCCCATCTCTTCTGGCAAAGGATGACGCGCCACTTGTAAATCCCCAGGGTCCACACCTTCCTTGCGATGGCCTTCCAAATGGTTTTCTTCTGATGGACATTGACCTGTATAGATAGGAGAAATAAATGTGATTTTTTTGTGTTTTTTTGTATTAATGCAACACAATTTTGAGACAACAGTCTCACACACACTTTGAAAATGTTGGAACAGTATATTTGTTTCTTAATTTTTCTTAATTTTTCTAAAAAAAAACTTAAAATTTGTAGTAACCTGTTGAGTACCCTTATCACTTCTCATGTCCTATTCTTAATATTCCAGGCTAGTTACATGATCTAGACCAGGACCCCAACATTTTCTTGATTGAAAGCTACTTCTGGTCAGTGAAACGTCATTGTGAACTACTGAAGGCTAAACAACTTGTTCAGTGGCATTAGACACCCCCACACCCTGCTTCATTGACTTTAATCCTAATGTCCATAGAGCCAAACACTGTAGTTTGTACCAAATACTATGCTTAAGAGCACTATGAAAGGGCTGCCATGGGAGTCAGTTTGCCTCCTTTGCTGTTGCTGAGGTCCAGATGTTGTTTGATCATAGAAATTGGATGATGTTCCTGAAAAAGCCCTTCTCATGTGGGTAAATATGTCATACAGCACCCCAGGAAGGGAGCCTAAATTGGAGTTTATAGTCTCCACCTGGACATTGTGCTCCCTCTGCAACTGCTCCATAAGGACCTTGCCCATCGTGTCTTGGGACTGATGGAGGAACCCCAAGTCTTGGCTGATGGTGGCCCAGGTGACAAAGATTACCTCTCACGATCCCACACATTACTGCCCTTTGCCCTTGATCAGTGTGCCCCATCCCACTGGGTCCTGACTGAATTGAAGGTGGTGGTGGTAATGGCGGTGTTGGATCAACAACATCCAGGACTAAGGAGCACAAGGTTCGGGTGATGTTCCTTTGGACATTGGAAGTGGTGGTATCCTGAGGCTTAGGTGTGCTAACAGCTAGAGAGGGAGTTTTAGTTGTGGGCAGTGTGAGACTCACTGGAGTTGCCTGCCCAGACAAACCATGCAAACCTGGCTTCCTCATCATCTGGACTTGTAGGAGTGGAGTCCTCACTGAAGACTCAATACTTGTTCCTGGTCTGGGGTGGAGGTATCCTCAGTAGTAGATGGTTGTCTACATACTTTGGGTTAGACCTAATATGAATTACAAAAAAATCCAAATTAGAAATGTCTGGTTTATACATCACTAGGATTAAAGCTACAAATGAAACAACTTATTAGGAAAAAGGAAATTAATAGGATGATTATGGCCCTCATTACGAGGCTGGTGGTCAGGAGATCGCTAGCCTCACCGTGGCGGTCCTACCACTGCAGAGCCGACGGTGAGGAGCACCACATTGAGAGTGTAAGGCTTGGCAGGCGCCAAGCCTCCACAATCCTGCCAGACCTGTCGGTGCAGTCTCACCGCTGCGCCCGACGGGGAGTACCTCCAACCCAGTGGTAGGCCTCAGCCTGCTGTCTGGATTACGAGGCTGCAAACCGCCAGGCTTTTCGTGGTGGTCACCCCACCACGAAACTCTGACGGTCACGCACCAGGTGACAGGAAGCTCCATTCCTGTTGCCAGCACACAAATACTCACATATCCGCACACATCCCCCCACTCGCCCACACACTATAACACCCCCCCACACCTCTTCACGCACTCATGCATACACATACACACCCATTAAGCATACGTATACATGCACTCAGACACACCCACTCACTCACATTCATCAACACAGACATCCCCATTCACATGCACACATACACGCGCACACACATTCTCATTCACTCGCATACACGGATGCATTCAGCACCCCCTCCGCAAACATGCACACATGCACCCAAACACACAGATCCCTCTCCCCCCCATCGGACACCCACTTACCTCCTCAGTGGGACATCCGGGAGGGGATGAGTCTTGGCGGTCTTCCTTCGCCGCCACCACCATGCCAGCAGGACTCCACCAAGCAATATTACAGCTTGTAATATGGTGGGCAGAGTTCTGCTGGCGTGGTGGTGCCGGCGAGGGACCTGCCTCTGCAGCGCCAACTGCCAACAGGACTGCTGGCTGCTCTCTGCCTCAATATGGCGATCTGCTGGCGGTCATCTGGTGGGTTTTGGTGGTCAGTGAAAATGACCGCCAAAGTCCAATTGAGGGCCTATATCTTTAATTAATTTTATGATGAATTACTCACACAGTTTAAATAACACATCTGAAAACTTCAAAAAATCAGGTAAAGAGATGTCATGTAAGGAAAAATATGAATTAGAAAGTTTACATAAAATATACCAAACATTTAACACAACATAGTAAAGAGGACAAAAATGAATTAAACTATTCCAAGGCCTATCAGGCTAATATTAAGACTGTTATACAATTTTGAAGTATAAATAGCATTACTCATCATATAAACATTCCAAAGTACAGTGATTATCTATACAACATATATATTCAGCATACAACATAACACATCTGAAAATCTTTAAGTCAACATACTTTCTTTTGGGAGACCAATTAAATCAATTCAGAGAAATAACAAGAAAGTGACAACATACAAAATGTAACAAAATAATGTCATTTTGATACATAGCATACAATGAAGATTGATAAATACATGATACTTTAACATATGTACATATTTGAAAGAACAGAGAGAATTACCAACATCACATTGCAATATTATTTTCAAAATTCAAAACAAGGCATCATGATCATTGTAGTCAATTCAATTGAACATTGACAACACTTGCAAAATTGTAAGTTGAACATACCTAGTGGAATATATGTAGTGGAGATGAAAATATATTTACAAGATAAAAAACTTATGTGAAATATGTTATTAGGTACTCAACTCATACTCTCCGTCTCCAAACACCATGCCTCCCCCAGAGCCAACTTCAGCAATGCCCTGACCCACATCACAGAATGGATGAGATCTAACTTCTTGAAACTGAACACGGACAAAACTGAGGTGATCATCTTTGGAAGCAACTCATCCCCCTGGGAAAACTCCTGGTGGCCTTCCGTGCTTGGACAAACCCCAACCCTGACTGACTAAGCATCATCATCGACAGCAAACTCACTTTCAACTGCCAGATAAATGCAGTGGTCCCCTCCTGCTTCCACAACCTCTGCATGCTTTGGAAGATTTTCAGATGGAGCCCCTTCGAAACGAGAAAGATGGCAACCCAAGCCATCATCACCAGCAGACTAGACTATGGCCATTTACGTCAGACTCCCCGCTCAGTTTCTCCACCACCTCCAAACCATCCAGAACACAGTGGCAAGACTTGTCTTTAACTTAACCAGGCAGACAATCATCACGCCCCACCTCAGGGATCTCACTGGCTCTCACCCTCCACAAAATTGGACCATATCTCCTCAACTACAGACCCACATTCCACCAGCCCACTGGAGAGCTCCAGTTGGCAACCCTCACCCCGCTCAAGTGCAAAGAATTCACTGCAGTCTCAATGGTGGATGATCCTTCTCTTACCCCATCCCCAAGATCTGAAATGACCCCTGCCCACCTGAATACCACTCACACCCTCCTCGACTTCAGGAGGAAGCTCAAGACATGTTTCTGCGGTGAAAAGCTTCAGATCATAGCCACAACCTACAGCACCTGGATACCTCCTGAGGTGAGAAGCCATGCTTTACAAATCCTAAAATTGATTGATTGATTGACTGATTGAAATTCAATGGAGATTGGAATCTGTTATCTTAACTGAAACAAAATAAATTCAAACAAGGAAAAAACAACAAATAATCCATGAAGAAAAACACACATATTTTCAAAGTATGCCGACCAGTAGTAAACCGAGAGATACAACAATAATGCTACAAATTTGAAGATAAAAATTAGTTTGATAATTTTAAATTTGGGGTTATATACAAATGTGCAAAACACTTTAGCAAGAAGTAACTTAAAAGCAAAGACAACATGTATGTTTACTGGCACCTTCAAAAGTGTAACTTACCAGTCTCCACTCCACCAGGGATTCCTGTCAAGCCTTCAAGATGTAGGATCTGCAAGACCTCCTCCTCCCATGGAAAAAGTTATAAGGGTGGCTGGAAGAACCACCGTCAGTCTTCTGAGCCTCCAGGTGATGCTTGGAGGCCAGGGAACACCCTCCCCCCACAGGTCATTCCACCTCTTCCTAATTTCTTCCTATGTGAGCAGGGTGTTTGCTACAACATTCACACTGTTAACTAGTCTGGCCCTCATTTTCCTTTTCTGAACTATGGTTGTATTTTTGAATTTGGCTATAAACAAATGTCGTCCTACTCTAATGATTTCATCCACCATGGCAGACAATTCCCGCTCTGTAAAACGGCAATCTCTCCTCTATGCCATTATCAAAAATAATTGCAATAACATTTTTAACCAACAAGAAAAAAATGAGTGGAGAAAAAGGGACAAGAAACAGAGAAGTCAAGAAAACCTGACTACTTTGCCAAAATTTCGGCTTCACAATATTGTGCTGCAGTGGAAGGGCAAAGGATCATGGTCTGTAATGGAGCGTGTTTTATAGTGTATGCATGTGAAAACAATTAGTGAATACACATCAGGTGTGTGCTGCTAGCATCCATGCATAAGTCACAGGCATAGTGCAATGTTGAACATGTCCCATGATAGCCTCCAACCATCAGGAATTCACACTAGAACAATGCATGCACAACTGTGACATCTAAACATGCTCAACACAAGGTCACCACCCTGAGGGTGATGAAATAATGTTAGACAGCATAGAGGTAGACCACATTATTGACGGTGCACTGCTTACACAATGGAAAATACTCTATTGATGTGACCATACATCTAAATAGGGCAGGCGGGAATCCGTCAGCCTGATGGCATACTTGTAAACCACAGAGAGACGATAGGAGTCCCGCCTAGATGTAGATCAAGCCTTTAGTCAGGTATATGCAATGTCACATGTGAAGTGTTGCAGTATATTTGTTATTCGGTTGATTGATTGTGAACGACTAATCCTTTAATGATGTTCATACAGTGTACATCATTAAGACATGTAAAAATTCAATGTTTATTGTCTCTGCAGTAACCTTTATCTGGTTTTTGTCCTGTAGTAATATACTTGATGTTCTTCCTTGTTTGGAAGGCTAGAATTGGAGCATGTGGGTGGAAACATGGTTTAGATATTATTTAATACAGTCAGTTAATGTCAAGCATTAGCCTCCTATCAGGAATTTTCTAGTGTTTTTTTCCCACCAACAAATGTCACAAATCTGGGACCTTTATCTCATCGTCTGCACCGATGTGGCATGATAAATAAAAGCAATAATAGTCATCTACCACAGTTGCATGTCGCAGGGGATGTACTGTGTTTTCGATTGCAGTATGTCCTGCAACCTCAAGGAAGGCAATGTGGAAGAACAAAACTATGTTTTAGTGTGCACGTGCCCCAATGGAGTGCACACATGAAATCTTGCAAGATATGATACCCATCTTGGATCTCAGGTGGGGCCGGTTTATAAATAGGATCCCTACCCAAATCATGCTTCCAGTTATTGAGAAAACAGTGAGGCGATTGCATCCCGCAGTGAGAAATACCCATTGGGATCCAGGGAGAGTGATACTCTAGGATGTGTGATTGAGAACTGGTAAGTGCAAAATAGGAGAGCTCTAAAATTCTGAGAGCGTTGATTTTGGGTACTTTTGAGACTTCAAGTGTGTTAAGCTAAGATGAGTAGTTCTGGAAACTAAAAACTAACAACCAAGTGCATACCTTGTACTAAAACGTCGAACAAAAGCTCACCTTCTTCCGGAGAGAAGTCTGTTTGTGGTAAATATCGACAGAGACAAAGGCTTCTTGAGAGTTTACTTCCTGAGTATTTCTTGATAAAAAAAGAGAATTGATTTTAGTCCCAATCTTTGTGAGATCTGTGTGTTGAGAAATTCCTAAGAGACTAGAAAAACTCTTTAGCAAGCAGTAAACTGTTGAAACTATTTTTACTCTGAAGTTAAGAGCGTGCAAAAGTCGACAGAGTAAGGATTAACTGTGATCCATACCATGTAAGTGAACTAAAGTATACAAGGGCCCCTTAAGAGTTGGGAATGTCGGGGCAAGAGAGTAAGTTATTGTTTGTGCAAAGGCGTTTTTGTACTAATAATTTCATTTCTTTAAAAGTACTCAGCTCTATCCAGTGCAGAATGGGATCCTTGAACAAGGGAGTAGTTGACTCACTTCCACTATGTGCAGGAAGAATACTTGCATTTAACACATGTTTCTATATGAACTGCATGTCTGGAAAGAATATCAGTATTAATCTCTTCCACCCAGGTCTTGCAAAGGTTGGTCTGTTCAGTCCATCTTTCGGCTATTGTTCCAAGGATAGGGTGGCGTGGAGTGACATTCAGCTCCTATGTATGTAGACTGGCTGTCTTTCTTAAGAATATTTATTCACAATGATTGGTCGAAATACACTGATTATTTTCATTTACTGTTGTAATAAGTGTTTCAGTGTTTCTGTGTTTTTGCTTTTTCCACAGTTCTCTTTGTACATTTTTTCTCTGAGAATTTCTTGATTAACTTTGCTTCCTGGTTAGCATACTCACCAGGATCGCATACTATTCTTTTTTTTTCAGTGAAATAGGACTACAGTAAGTCTCCCAGTAAATTGCAAGTGTGGAAACTCTTTCAATGATGTATGTTTTTTCTGTCTGTTGGTTTAATGTAAAGTGTGGTGACATATCAGTTCTTAATGAGTGAGACATTGAGATAGTCAACTTTCTTTGTGAACTAAATTTGTGAATTTTATTATTTTATGTACTTTATTCAATAATAAACTGATCCGTTTCAAGTCAGCCTTAGATTTTTACCCCATAAGGAACAAGTAATTGATAAATTTGGGTCAGACTTTTAATGTTATTTTCCACTTTCATCAGTTAGAATGTGTATATCTTCAAATCTCTGCATGAATATATTCACATAGGCTGGGCATGTCATTGAGTCAGTTGCATTGAAGACACTGGTATTTACGTACAAAATTTATCCAACACTCAAAAATAATTTTGGTATAGTCGAGGACATCAACTGTACCTGAACTCTTGCTGTGGGGAATGATATTGAACCCACCAGTCTCCTTCTTCTTCAAAGACTGCTTTGAAGGAGATGGAAGGAGGAATAGGAATACAAGAGAAGGGATGCAATATATATTCTTGCTTTGCTGTTACACAGCTAGCCTTATGAGATGAAGGTTCTCTTGGATTTTCTGCAAACTCTTAAAATGTATAGTTTTTTCATTCCACATGAATTGTAACATTCTACAGGAAAGGAGACAAGCACAAGATTCACTCATAAGTAATGCACTATAGCAAACATTCAACATGTTAATTGCACAGTCTCTTTATCTTGCTCTGATGTAAGTTGATTGTTAATGCCTCACAACTTAAAACGCTGATCAGGAACAAAGGCTCCCAAAACATTTGCATATAACAGTGCAAGGGTTCAAGAGACAGTAAATAGAGCACATCTTTGAGGGTGTGACAGAATTCCAGTACATAGGAGCAGGGGACAGAGAATGGGGCCCAACAGAAGTCACAAAAACCAAACGAAGTAATAGGTAACTTTCCCTGGATAGCTATAATCTGAGGCTTCTAGAGACAGTGCTTGCAGATGTCAAATGATTCAAAGAATGTAAAGAAAGTCTTTGAGGTGATGCAGCAGAAGGAATTCCAAAGAATGCTGTTCACAAACATTTTTGTATAGATGTCTTCCATGTTTGGCTTGGAGATAATCTTCAGTTATGTTATGAAATATTATTAGGATTTATACAGTGCATGGCTACCCACAGGCCTCCCAGCGCTATGCAGAAATCTTCAAAACACACATTGGACACCGATCAAAATAACCAAGTTCTAAGCAGTCGATGGAAGGACAATTCATGACTGGTTAGTCGTAAGCCTATGGGCAAATAGTTCCACAGCTTAGGCCCCAAATAGACCATGGAGCTTCCGCCCCATTTAGATTTTTTTTATTAATGGGATAACAGCCAGAGCCACTGAAGAGGATCTAAGATGTCTAGCAGGGTTGTGGAAGGAGGCAAGAGTTCGCAAAAGCGGGGGACCTTTGTTGTAAAGGGCTCTGTGAATGCAACAGAGTGATTTTCATTTTATCCGTTACTCAACTGGGAGCCAATGTAGAGTAGAAAGAGCTGATTTAGTCAATTAGTGTTTAGGTATATTAAAAAGAAGGCAAGCGGCAGTGTTTTGCACCATCTGTAGCTTCCTTTTGACATATTTCAGTGCACCAAGTTACAAGGTATTATCATATTCCACGCGCGAAATAATGAGAGCCTGGATGATGAGCCTCTTAGCAATAGGTGGAAATATTTTAAACAACTTTCTGAGGGGCCTTAGTGTACCAAAGCAGGTGGAAGCAATTTTCTTAGCCTGGTGGTCCATGGTTAGCCATGGGTCGAGCCAAAATCCTACGATCTTGATATATTCCTTAGGAAGGGGAAGTTCACCTAAATAGTGAAGCAGAGGAGAGATAGGGTTTGGCAGAGAAAGATGGCCTAAGATCATGACCTCTGTCTTATCACCATTTAACTTGAGTTTACATTCAGACATCCATTTGGACACTGCCCTTAAGCAAGGGGCAAGAGCTGTCTCTGATGAATTCTGTTCAGTTGAGAAGGAGACTACCAGCTGGGTATTATCCGCATATGACACTAGTGAATGACCAAATGGCTCCACTATCTTTGCCAATGGTGACATATAGATGTTAAATAAAGTAGGGCTAAGTGATGAGCCTTGAACCACTCCCCGGCTGCTATTAAAGCAGCTGGAGAGGAACGAATGGTCTAGTACCTGAAATGATCTTGCTTTTAAAAAAGAAGAGAGCCCGCTCAGAGCCTCGCCTGTCACTCCAGTCCCCCACATTCTTTGAAGTACGATGCTGTGATCTACAGTGTCAAAAATGGCACTGAGATCTAGAAGAATAATTGCTGACACCAGCCCCTGATCAAGACGCTTCCTGTCCTCCTCAGTAACTCCTATCAGTGCTGATTCCGTGCTGTGTAGAGGTCTAAAACCATTCTTAGAAGGATGCAAGATATTATTGTCCTCAAGAAAAGATGCATGTTCACATGTTTTTCCAATATCTGGAGAAAGCTGGCAGCAAGAAAATGGGCCTGTAATTATTAAGGATGGAGCATCTAGGTTGGGTTTCTTGAGCAAGGGTTTCACTGTGGCATGTTTCCACTGGTGGGGAATATTACTGCTGGACACTGACAGATTCAGCATATCAGTCAGAATAGGAACTATAAAGGATGAAACCAGAGCTAGTAGGAGGTGCTGGGTCTAGGCGAGAGCCAGATTTGAGGAAGCCAAGTAATGTTGCAACAAGTTCTGAGGAAAGAGGTGGAAACTGTGAGAGCACTGCTGGGCAGATTATGGGAACTGTGAGTGCCACTCAGGAAGGCTGAATAAATATGTAAGATTTTTTGCTGAAAAAATTATCCCAAGTTGCTGCCATAGAATCTATATAAGAGTGCGGGTGAGCAATTTCTCTAAATAGCTGAAAAATCTCTTTAGGAGAATTAGAGCTCTGTTCTATTTTAGTAGCATAATAAATGCTTTGTGCTGATTTAGTACTTTCAGCGAGGTCCAATATGTTTTTCTCCATCCTGTTTCCAGATGTCTACAGGCCCTTTTTTATAGACGTAGTTGGGGGAGAACAAAGGAACTCTTTTTTTCAGATGACCTCTTGGCCTTGATGTATATGGGAGGACAATATCTAGGCTTTTGGTAATCCAATCGTTAAATAGCTCTAAGGAACAGGTCGTGTTCTCCCTTAAGACAGGTTTCAAGCTCTCTAAAGTGCTTGTCCATTCTTTAGCATTGAGAGAATGCCAGCGCCATAGGGCTGAGTTACCATATGGGAGGTTTTGCTTGCTACTAAGGTAGGCAGATTAGGAGTAATTAGGAAGAGGTCTGATCAGGCCAAAGGAGTAGGGGGCAAGGCAGTTAGACCCGCGGCATTACCAAATACTAAGTCAATAATGTAACCTTTATTATGTGTTGGACCTCTGACTAATTGTAATAGGTCCAGGGCGGCCATGTCAGACAAAAATCTTTTAGCCGCAGCATTGTCTTGATTCTCCACGTGAATATTAAAATCACCAAGAACAGTAAAATTTGGGTTGTTGGAGGAAAGTTCAGCAACCTGTTCCGGAAGTGATTGTAAAAACTGTTAACTGGGCCGGGAGGACAATATACTAAGGCACCTGAAAAACTATACTGTGGATTTAATAAAATGGAAAAAGCCATATTCTCACAGTTGGGTATCTGAAGGGGATGGGAATTGACCTTAACTGAATCCCTAAAAATAATGGCAATTCTACCCCCTTTTGCATTAGCTCTATCCAATCTGGTTATCAAATAGTCTTTAGGTAACGCCAAGGCTACATCTAAAGCCTAACCCTCATGGAGCCAGGTCTCTGTGAGAAAGATAGCTGTGGGTTTCCGGTCGTTCAAGAGAAAATTGATATCCAGATTGTGGCACTCAGTGAGCGACAGTTGATCAAAAGAAAGGTACTTTGTAAGGCTAAATTATTCCACGGGGATTTTTTAGTGTCAACCATTTTTATGAACCACAATATTCTGTCTGATTCCTTATCATTGGCCCACCGTTATAGAGTATGACCTAGCATAATGCTATAAATGTAATGCTCAGTGCAACAACTGCCTTTCTTTGCATAACAATATATTCTAAAGTAGCACTTGCTTTGATTTCTCAAAAACATTTTAATTACGATCTCCATGTTTATGCACTTACACAAATAGAGAGGTAGAATCTGTTTCAACATATCGAATCCTAACAATATACATTAAACCAAAAAGTGCTTACAGTGCTGAAAGTGCTAAAATCCCCTATCTCCTAAAATTTATATGCATTATCTATGTTAAAAATGATCATAGAATATATAGAATTCATCTCATTATTTACATTAAAGCCCTCACTGATATGTATATAATTGTATCTTGATACATTATATCATTGCACATATATATCTTCGTCAGAAAAGCCCATGTCCATACGTCTCCAGTTCTCAAAAACGATACTGTGAACAAGAGGTTAGAGTATTGTGTATCCTGCCCAGGTTTGGCGAAATATTTCAGAGTTATAGATGTACATGTAGCTCAGCATCCTGATTATGCCCCCATGGATTTTTGGTCCCCACAGTTAGGATAATTTGTATTCCAGTCTTTATAATTATAGGTCCCTGTTTCCCTTCCTGTGGTTCATTTTGACTTGTTCGATGTCACAGAAAGTTAAAATTTGATAATCTCCTTCATGCACATTCCAGAAATGCTTGGCGAGTAATATGATCTATCATAATTCCATGATTCTTTATCACTCGTAGATACTGCAAAAAATGCAAAAAACAACCTTAAATATATATATATATATATATATATATATATATATATATATTATTTAAAGTTTTCCCTCTTGCTTGTCCCCAGTTCATGTCATTCACAAAAACTGGATAATCTTCAAATATATACAGTCTTTGTATCAGAGTAAGCTTTATCAACACCTAGGGCTAAGTCCTAAAAGCCTCAAAGGTCCAACTTCCCATTAGTAAAAGTGCAAAGAGGGAACAACATCTTCTAATTGCATAACTGTAAATTCCCTGAACTATTACATTTTATTCCCTTTTAAGATGTCTTGGGCTAGTTCACAAAGGCATATAAGAGTAAATGTAAGAGTGCTACAGGAGAACTCATTTATGTACTTCAAAATGCCTTTCTGGACAAGCCATCCTCTGGAGATTCCTCATCATCTGTTGTCTTATCTGGTACTTATCTTGTAAGGTTTTGTTCATTTTGTATTACTTTGTTGTTTGTGCTGAGTCTGATTATCATCATCCCTGCTCATATCATTGATGCTATCAATATGTAGTCTAATGTGTGTCATCTGATTTCCTGTGCAGTGTTGTGACAATCCATATCTCCTGCTACATTTCCCATATATGCACCTTGGCCGAAAGAAATGCATACGTGAGACATATAACCAGGAAAATCAGGTTGCCTTCTCAGTAGATCACTCTGGCTTGTTGCTACTAACATTTATAAATATGGATTTTTACTTGGAGCCCTAGTAGGAAGCCCTGCCTTCATGACACTCAAAGGGCAGAAGGGCCATGGTGAGATAAAATGCTGTGCTTGTGATCACACATTTTAGTATAACAGGAAAGCTTGCTTCAGACAAGATTCCTGGTTGCACCGGCTCGTGTTATAACCCCCTGTTTTGCTGATGGTGTAACATTCTGGGGGAATAGTTGTGGTGTTTCCATAACAGTTAGAGTTCTGCCCAACTGGAAACCTCTGGATAATTATCTTTGGATACATCTCCTAACTGTAAAGCGGAACGTGCCTTGCCTGCTTCATACTGGGGTGATTTCATGCACATGCAGTGCAGAGGGGCCATTTTACTCTTTTAAGTGTGAGCACGTTTGGCACTTTTGGGGTTGAAAACACCTTGTTTTGTACCAAGACAGCAACAGTGGCTGGGTGAGTACTCATAGTTTTATTTTTCCCATTGAGAATTATGAGACAATCCTATAAACAGCATTTGAGCTGCTGTCGTGTATGTGGTGGTTTAACTGCACCATTTTGAATGCCCCTGCCAGGATGTGGGTGTCAACATTAAATTCAGAACCTTACCTTTCATTGCATTATTGTTCTAGTGTACAGTTTACTTTGGATTTCCGTTCTGATACCTTATCTTTTTTTGGGTAGCCTCTCACTCCAAGATATCCTCAGGGAAATTCTATGTCAAAGGGCATAGCTACCTGTACAAGCAGGCTCAAAACTGAGTTTAGTGCAGGGCAATGGTATTTGTAGCTCACTCTAGATTTGTCTGAGCTGGGGTTTTCATCTAGTTATTACTTTTCTTACTGCTTGGTCATTGCTTGACTTTAGAGTTCTTTTTTTTTAACATGTACTTTTTGTCCACTGAGAACTAGAGTTTAACAGTGTGCTCTTCCTCGTCTGCACTCAGTCAAGTTATATATCACCCTGGATTCTGGGGAATTTTCTCGGAGCGCCAGGCCCTGTTTAGCTGGCTGAAGAGAGGCATTCGCATTTAGGAAATACACAAGCATGACTTGACCCAAGACCAGTTTTTTTCACGGCTCCATACTCCTGCTGCAAAATAATTTTATATTTTAATGAAAGTCTCCTGTTTAATAAAGAAGAGGTTGCCAAACATATCCGTACAACAAGAACACACTGAAATCTGGAGTTTCTCTGTTGATCGAGGCCCTCCAAAAATCTCTGACAGGCCTGTGCACATGTCAACCAACTTTGCTGTAGTTAACATTCTGTGTGGCCTTTGGCTTTGTGCACAGCAGGCTGTCGATCTGCCATCACCTCACTTCAGCTAGAACACAGGTATAGCTTGCACACCATGAATTTAAACTTCAAGGTCAGGCATTTCTTGATGCTGTCAAGGAAGCATGACCATAGCAGACACAGTGACTTATTATACCAATGATGAGTGGCACTGACATGAATGCCACTGGTGGTCAATGGACCACCATGGAGGCCTCACTGAATCACCTGTTGTCATGTTAAAGTGACACACTAGTTACCGATGCATTATGAGAAAGTTGACACTCACTGGGATAGGATCATTTTACAGCTGAAGTGAGTTGAGTGACTCATGATTCCCTAAAATGTGTTCCAGTAGAAACCACTGGCATAAATCAAGTACTTAGGGCCAGATGCACAAAGCCGTTTAGCATTTCTTAATGGTCCGAATTGCTATTCCAGCTGTTAAGAAATGCTAAATGGGCTTTTCAGATGTACAAAGCCCTCTATGGAATTGCAAATTGCGATTCCTACCAGGTAGAAATCACAATTTGCGATCCTCTAAATAGAAAATCGCAAATAGAGATTACCTGTTTGTGATTCCTATTCAGATGTACAAAGCATTTCCTAAATGTGAATTGAGAATTTAGGAGATGCAATTACCATCAACTCTAAATCAATGGTAACCATGTGCACTTTGAAAAAAGCTCGCAAAGATGTTTTCTTTAAAGTGCAATAGAGCACATGCATGCCCCTAAGGCATATGTGTGCTTTACAGGTGCACCACTATTTTTGGGGTGCATCATGGGTGGCCTTTTGCTCTTAGCCATCCTTGGTTTTGCATTTCCAAAATAGCGATTTCCATGAAGTCACTATTTAAGAAATGCAAAACTGGCCCATTCTAACAATTATGGTATATTAACAGGATACGCCGAGTTAATACTAATACCGGCATCCCAAAACAACCGATACTGTCAGGATACGGCAGGCAATATAGCGAGCATTTGTAATTGATAACGGGTATGCTTCTGGTGATTTTGCTTGTGCACTGGTGTGTAATAGGGGCATCTTGACACCACTACCACACTTTAGCATGCTTATGTTAACATTCATTTTGTTAGCACTATTTATGCTAACATCCTTCACTTCATACACTTTTCACATGAACACAACCTGTTGGGATTAATATATAGAGCCTTTAGCTAGTATTTAACTACTTTGGGATAAACTAATGTAGATTAATTAATATATTTGGTAGGGGCACATTTGTTCAGGAATGTTTTATTTCAAATTCTCAAGGTTTTCACATCAAAGCATGTACAGTGAGAAATCTATTATGGTGGCTGAGGGAACTTAATGAGTTATCAGTATTATATGCTAATTCATATTAAATGGAAATGTTATTATAGGAAGTCCTGAAGAAGTCAATGGGTACTCCCTAGACGAAACACGTGTTGACGGGTCGGGTGAAGTTGGGAACTTTTTGATGGAGTTTGAACATTATGGAAAACATGTGATGGAAGTTGGGAACAAGCACAAGAAGAATTAAACAAGATTTTGTTCATGGAACTGATTGGATGAGGACTCTTTATATTTTATTTTGTCCCATTTAGTGCCATATATGTGTAAAAAAATGTTTAGCGTGTGCTGCTACAACTGAAATTATTGGATAACAAGTTTGGTTATCGTATAGGGCTCAATTGGGGGTGTAGTCCTAGTACAGCAGCACCACTGATCATTATAAGAACAGATATTGTGAAGTAGAGCGCCAGGTACTCTCTATCACCCCTACCTATGCAGCCCTTTGGCACAGTGTTTATATGGAAGTTTTCTCTGAGGTGACAGGAGAGTGGGTTTTTGTTGTTGACTGTTCATTCAAATGAGTGAATGGCTGAAGAAGGCTATCACAGAGACCCTTTCTCTATGTTCACATGCATGTATGTGTATGTTGTGTATTGACAGTGGGATGCAATGATGACATATGGTTGGACCAATGGCTAAAACTACATGTTATAAGACCAAAAGAAGCCACTTTGATGAACCTAGTAGATATTCATACAAAGGATGAGAATCATTTAGTCCTCAAATTCGCAGAAAGGTCTGTCATCTGCAACTTTTTTTCTGGGATGTTATCCTACAGTCCGACATACCATTCAACTCGCCTTGGGATGTAGCATCTGCCTTCAAGTTTCACTATACACAGTGGAACTAAGGGGCAGATTAAAGAGCCCATAGTGCCTCCTTGCGCCACATTAGCATCATTTTTTTACAGTAATGTGGCCCAACAAGGCCAAAATCGCTGCACCAAATTTACAAAGTGCATGCATTGCGCCACTTTGTAACCCTTTGTGCTACATTATGCCTGCGCCAGGCATAACATATGCAAAAGAGGCATTCTCCGGTGAGGGAGGGGTGGGGGGGGGCACAAAAAAATGGCACAAAGAAATCTAACAGATTTCTTTGCATCATTTTTGTCGGCACTTTTAATGCCTGCTCAGAGCAGGAGTTAAAAGGTGGCTCACCATTGTTTACAATGAGCCTCAATTGGCTTTGCAGGCTTAGTGCCAAAATTGTTGATGCTAATCCTACAAAGCTTTGAACTAGCATCAAAAGTGTTGACTCTAGTTCTCCTAACTACTGCCATGGGGCATTAGGAGGCGCAAAGGGGCGCATGAAAAGTGGAGCTGCACTGGGTGCAGCGCCACTTTTCTTAAATCAGGCCCTTATTCAGGTGCAGGTAAAATGACCATACATCTTTAAATTCACTATTGGACTACACACAAAAAATCTTGATTTCTCCAGTACTTTTTTCTAGCTGAATGAGAATTGACGATATCATACATTACAGGTGGTGGCATTTTAGGTAGGGAAACCAGAACGTGTAAAAATTCTCCATTTATCTTTTTCTGCATAACTCCATGAAAATCCCCCTTTACAAAAAAGGCACACGTATTTGTCACTGTCAAACAAAATATAACTGCAACCTCTTAAAAATACAGTAATTTTACTGGGAAAAAACTAAGTATGTGCAGATGGTTTCTATGGCTTCTTAAAAACATAGTGTGATTTCTACCTAATTTCTGTGCCACCTGCATATTAGTACAATTGACATGGTCCACGTGTCAGGGATTTTCTTTTTCCAAATTTACTGAATCATTTAATATGTGTTATGACATCTGTCTGAAGGGCTTAGCCTTCTTAACAGCAAGTATATGCGCATGCATGAATATATGGTGCATGGTTTAGTTATTGTCCTGTGGCATTAGAAAACACCCAATAAATAGCCTTGCAATCGTTCCTGTGGTTAAAAGGATTCGTGAGAGCATTCATCTGGCCATGGAATGGTTTCATATTTGCATTCTGAAGGCACATTGTACTACAAGCTGTACTTCATTTTAAAGTAAATAGATCTGGAATGAGGAAAGGTCATGACACATGTTCTGCTAAAATCTAATTTCATTCTCCCAACCTGTGACCTACTGCTCTCAAGTGAACACGAGATGTAATAGCTAAATGTCTCACTTTAATAATTTTTGTTATAAAAGCGGCTTGCCTTTTGGGAATGCATATAAATTGCTAAAGGTTGTATTAAAATAGTCTATGATTTTATGCTGCATTGTTGCAATTCTTTGACTCCTTTATGTATTTCAAGGACAATTTCCGAGAATGTAAATTAAATATTGAATTATGGTTTGTTCCATACCCTTTTCCAAGTAGCATCTTGTTTTTAGCTTATTTTTGCTGCCGAGAACATATTCTTGGAAAACATTTAGTGACAAGCTCCGAACATTACCCCGACACATTATTTTTTTTACCAGAGCTTATCTTTATGATGAATTGCTCATTTTAAAGCCTCAGTAACTTTAATTTTGCTTTGTACTTGTCAGGAAAAACATCAATTGCAAAGTGTACTTCAATAATACTGGAATTATGAGGTTGTCACAAAGAGAGCTAGGTTTTAAAGGCCGGGGGGCCTTATGATGGAAATGTTCTGTGCCTGCACTCAGCTTTTTTTTCTCAAATCGTGCTATAGCTTTTGTTCTAACTTGGTAGCCCTGTGAGCTAGAACATATGCAGGAGAGAGAGCCCAGCTAGGAAACATGGAGAGACAAACACTTCTCCGAGCTGTGCTGTTTGCAGCCCAGCTTCCTATTTGTAAAATTATCGATTTAGTGCTCGCTCTGTAAATGGTGCAGTTTTGTAAATAAAGAGTACGCATATCTGTTCTGCCTATGTGGGCATGCCCATTACATGTTCACGATAGAGTGCCCTATGTACAAATGTCAGAACATTGGAAGCAGGTTTGGGTAATGACTAATAGTGATCCCGGATGAGGAAAGATGGCCATTCCACCAAAATAGCGGCGGTAACCATCCTGATGTCCCTCTGGGGGACACACGGTCAGCTCAGAGGTTTCCTATGACGGAGCTAGCTGAGGCTCCACCATCAGAAACCCAGTTGTTCCCTTATGTCGAAACGGGAAACAGTGAGGTAGGAGGTCATGACATCTGCTCCACTCTAAATAATACCACAAGATCCCCTTTTTCAAGTATGGAGGAAGCAGTATCTACAAGATGAATACTACTGTGTTTTGTGGTCAGTCCAAACAAACCACTCCATCACGCAGGGGGAGTAGAGACTCTTCCTTTCAGTGAAACTGCAGCCCCATGTTAACCAAGTTGCCCTTTGTGCCCCCTACCTCTTCTCACCAACACCCATCAGCCCTCCTCCCCTTGACATTTACCACCTGCTTGGAGAAGATGGCAAATGTCTGTAAATTTATGCCCCGAGTTGCGGAATACCATCAAAAAATAACCCAGTTTTCCAGGTCTGTGTGATACTGGCTGGATTCAGCTATGAAAATATTGGATGGAATCAATGTTTCTGGGCTACTGGTATCCCTGGACCTAAATACAGTCAACACTTTCGCCCAGATTTATACTTTTTTTCTGCAAAACTGCACAAATGGCACGAAATCTAGTGCAGGCTTGCACCATTCCACAGTGCCAGCCGGGCGCCATATTAAAGGAATGGTGCACGCTGGTGCTAAACGTGGGCTAGCATCTTAAACAAAGATGCAAGCCGGGCAGGGTAGCGGTAGGGAAGGAGGGGGCAATAAAAATGCCTCTAGCCAGACTAGTGCAATTTCCTGGTGTACAACCACAAAAAACATGATTCCTTGATTAGGAAAGACAGGAGTCATGCTCACCACCCCAATGGACAGCACAGGGGACAATTGTCCTCTGGACATGGTCATTGCACCCTGTGCGATCCGTGGGGCCCTGAGTTAGTCCATATCTACCTCTACTTACCTGGGATGAGGTCCCCCATCCTCTGGTGTCCCTCTGGTGTGGGTGGGGGTGTTCCTGGGGCTTGGGGAGGGCACCTGTGAATCCATTTCATGGTGTTTAACCATGGAAATGGGTCCACAGGTCCCCTAACGCCTGGTCTGACCCAGGCATTAAATAATGGTTCAAAGTAAGCTTTGCACCATTATTTAGACCCTCCTCCCACCCATGCGTCTTTTTAGCACAGGATATAAATATGGGGCTATGAGGATAGCACCATTTTTTACATGGGAATGCCTACCTTGCATCTCATTGATGCAAGGTAGGTTCAAGCATTCAAAAAATGGTGCAAACTCCTATATTTTGACGCTAGACGTGTCTAACATCAAAATATAAATATGGAGTTAGGTTTGCGCCGAATTTGCGTAGACAAAAGTACGCAAATTCAGCACAATTGAACCATAAATATGCACCCTAATGTGGCCAATGTGTTGAATTCCTTGATCAGGATATGTTTGAATTATGAAAAGGAAAATTCACGCATTCACCTGCAGGCATGTCTGTCAACGCAAGTAGATCTTTCTCTACCAGGGCAGAATTTTTGGAAGTCTAATTTTTAAATGCAAATCATACACTACTCTTTCTCAATGAGTTAACATGCCACTTTTAGAAAGTGGGCATTTTCTTGCTTAAACCATTCTGTGACTCTGTCTGCTTGTGTATTCCCTGTCTGGGTCAGACTGACAGTTGGGCTGTTTGTGAATCTCTACTGGCCAGTGACACAAAGGGAGCTGGGGTGTAGCCTGCATACTTGATGGGCCATCTGGGCTAGAGTAGAGGGAAGATTGGTCACTTACACATGAAAGGGCTGTGCCTGTCCTCACACAATGCAGTCTTCAACTCCCTGGTGTGAGTCTGGAGCTAGGCCTTGGCAAGGCAGGATCTTGTGAACAGCACAGACTTTTCTTTGAGGTTTGCCTACTTCGAAGGCAGAAAGGGGTATACATAGTGGACCCAAAACCTCAGATTTTAGATCACTTCTGGACTTAAGGGGAACCTCTGCCCAGGAGAAGATCTGAATAGCTGGAGGAGGAGTACTGCCCCTTTATCTGTGACTGTACTTTGCTGGGATGGGCTGCAGTTGCTGCTTCTGCCTGAAAGAGGGCACAGACTGAACTGTGTGGTATATTCATGCTTGTGAGGTGACTTCAAGGGCTTAGATTGAGCTTTTCCCATGTTCCGAAGTCTAGGGGCCACCAAGGAATGCTTCTACCACCACCTGGACTTTCTGCTGAGACTCCTACCCTGCCAAGTGGTGCCAATCCAGTCCCTGGGTCCTTGAAAGGAGAAGCTGGTGGAAAACAAAGAAGAACCATGTGCACCGACTTCGGATGACTCCGAACTGACGCCGCTGCGGATCCTGCAATGCCGTCTGCCACTGAAGCTATGATCCTCGCTGGAGTGCGACAACCCCACAGGCCCAATGCCACCACAGCCTTGCTGAAGTCCACAACACTGTGAAGTCCCGAAGTGCTGTGTCACTGACATCCGTGACACCTGACTTCACTGCACCACACCAGGACCATAGGATATCGACTCTGCCGGAAGTGACCAGTGCGATTAGCATCGGATTGTTGGGAACGACTCCATCACAATGCCAGGATATCACCGATTTGATGCATTTTTATTTCTAAGTGCTATATTGAAGTTTAATATTTTAAAAATTCATAACTTAACTTGTGTATGTTGGAGTTTTGTTATTTTGATCATGTTTTACTCACATTAATATTGTTTATTATTCTAACCTAGTGTTGAGTCATTTGGTAGTGTTTTCACTGCATTACTGTTTGTTTTGGTACAAATACTTTACACATTGCCTTTGAATTAAGCCTGACTGCTTGAGCCAAGCTACCAAGGGGGTGAGCAGGCGTTATCTTAAGTGTGTTCCTTCATTGCCCTGACTAGAGTGAGGGTCCCTGATTGCAAAATGACTGCCAACCAGAAACCCCATTTCTAACAAGTGATATTATATGTACCCAGGGCCTGTAATTTAAATGTGAATACTGGGCCTGCAGCACTGATTGTGCTACCCTCTTAAGGCCTTTAAATGTGTTTCAGGCCTGCCATTGCAGCCTGCGGGTGTAGTTTTCAACTGCCATTCAGACCAAACCTTCCTTTTTAATACTTGTCACCCCTGGGGTAGGCCCTATATAGCCCAAAGGGCCCACAGGGCAGGGTGCAATGTATTTGAAAAGGAGGGCGTGATCCTTTAAGTTACACTTAATAAGGATATTTTTCAAACAGGAGGTGGTTATCAATTCCTGTTTGGTGTCTTTGGAATTATAATAAAAATCCTCTTTTATGTTACGGTTATATCCTTAATTACAATTGTTAAAATGCCACTTTTAGAAAGTTGACATTTTTCTTCCTTAGCTATTTACTGTTTGCAGACTTTCTTTGGGTTACGTGACTGGTTGTAGTGGCAGTTGGTCATTGTGCATTTCTCATGGGCAACTACACATACTAGACATCTTAGGTATGTCTGGATGTGCCATCACTGGCAGGTTGAGAGTGTGGAGTTAGACACAGCCCTACTTACACCAGCTGTGTACTACTTTCACACAAAGGTTTGCATACCCCTTGTAGTTAGTCTGGAGCCAGGGTAGGATGCAGGAAAGTGGTGCACTTCAAAATGAAACCTCTAGAAATGTTTCCCACTTTAAAGGAGGCACCAGGTATAAATATTGGATCTCAGACACTCAACTCTTTATTACAATTGCCAAGCAGAAGGGTTATTATGCTGCTGAACAGACTGTCCCTCTGCTGTACCCTACCCTGAAACACTACAACCTGCTGTGTTGACTTGCTGCCCGAGGCCCTCTTGCCTGTGTGAGAAGGCATAGAGCTGTAACCTGTACCCAGGACCGCCAGAGTGACTCTAAGGGCTAGTCTCTCGTAACCTGTACTAGGACCCTTCAACCGTGAGTTCTACCCTGCCAAATAGTGCCACCCCAGTCCTGGAGCTTAGGAAGTGGAACTGAAGGTGCTCTGGCAGCCCACTGGGGAAACCAACAGAATTGACACTTATCCTTTTCTATGCAGCACAACCCTGAGCAGAACCAATGCATCACTTCTGCTGTAAGGATTCCAAGGCCAAGGAATCTGCTTCAACCCCAAGGCATCATCAGAACAGCTGCATTGAGATGCATCCCAGATGCAGGCACTACACAAACCTCCCACTGATGCAGCATTGATGATGATGCAGGATCTCACATCACAGGCTTGAAGCTCCTCAGCTGTGTGACACATTCTCACTGCGGCACCCCACAACACTCCGCAACAAGGATTTAAAGTATTTTTGTTCAGTTGACCTAACTGGGTCACTGCTGCACATTCAGTTTGAACATGTGACTACCGCACCCAGATATCTACAGATGGTGCTTTGTGCTTTTTGGCACTATTTCCACTTAATTCTTTAAAATTGGATATTTGCTAATCTTCTAATTGGATTTTTGTCATTTTGGTTTTGTTTCATTTATATAAATGTACTCTATTTTTCAAATCTGGTGTGGGGTCCTTTTTGTGGTTTGTTTCCGCTTGTTATTGTTTGAAGTGTTGCACAAATACTTCACACATTGCCTGTAAGTTAAGCCTGACTTCTCTGTGCCAAGCTACCCGAGGGTTGAGCACAGGTTAATTTAGGGTTTGCTTGTGACTTCAACCTGACAAGCATTGGGATTCCCACTTGAGTAGGACTTCACCCCCCAACCAGTAACCCAGTTTCTTACAATAATTGTTCTGACACTTCATGGATAGTTTGAAAAGAGAAAAACAGTGTTTTTGCAAAATTAGTAGAATTCCTGAAAATCTGGTGATTCTGAAAGCTTGCAAGATGTTGACATTAATCACATGACAAATTCTAGTGATGTGACTGTGTACCATTTCCATCAATATTTCAGTGGTAGCAACCAATAAAAAATGTGCACATTAAAAATATAATTTATTTAAACATTGGAGTATAATCCATAATAATCTCCTGATCCCTGCAACCTTTCCCAACATGTAGAATAAATGTTTGTGCTGCCCCTCCTCAGAGCACCACATGTGAAGAAAATATGTAAATCTGCTCTGTTGGTTTACTATCGGGGGCTGCAGACTAGTGCCGGTGAATATTAGATGAGAGGGTCTGGGCAGTGCATTTGCGGTCTTGCATCACATTCTTTTTCTTTCTGTTTCTTTTTACAAAGGACAGCATCAGGAGCTTGCCATACTGCGCTGTAAAGCCAGATCTTGGACTCTGCTCTGCAACTGCCACAGCAGGGGCAGATGTTTACTCCACTCCTGCCTGTGAGAGCTGCTCACCGTGTCCACTCAAGCTTTGGTGGGGGCTGCCTTTGGAGGCCCTTCTTTTCTGTTCTGGACCCCTGGAATGGGGTCTAGGGGCCACCATTGATGTGGTGTGCCCTGTGTAGATGAGTACCCCTGGGGGCAATAAGGATCCATAGGAAGAGGGCCCTTGGACAGCCTCTTCCCGAAGGCATTAAACAAACTTATGATGCACCAAACTGTGGGTTCTGGCCTACCCCATGGGATCGGACATACATTGCACACCCATTTTTAAAATATTTTTAATTTTCAAAAGAGTCAAATTTTTAAAGAGATGCAACTCTGGCCCCATTTGGCCAATTGGCTCCTTTTTTATCCTGGTCACCAGGCTAGCTACCAGGAGCAGTTACCAGAGGCCTCTAAAGGGGTGAACGTTGCTGTGAGCTGTATTTTCTGGCTCCCTGCACCAAACTTTTCCTCTGCCTGGCTCCTAGTGCTCCTTTCCTACTGGTGAGAGCATCTTGTGCAGCAACTGCACTACTAAGCTGCAGAAAAATCCTCCTTCCTGCACACCTGTTGCCCCAGAGCCTCCAGGCTGTTTTGCAGTGTACCGGTGGGGGGCACTGGTGTCCAGGTGTTTCCTCCAACTGGTCTTCTGGTGGCATGAGAGGGCCAGCGCCACAGGCCAGGGAGAGGCATCATAATCCTGTGGGTGAGCTGGTGATAAAGTTATTAGTGCATCTTTGCTACACATTAGATGGCTTCTTTTTTCAAGATGGACATCCTTTCTCCACTGTTGCTTCCCGAGTTCTTCTCATCTCTCTCTTCCCTTCTGCAGGGGTTTTATATGGGAGCAAAAGTTGGAGATGACCATCTACCCTGCCCAACCCTAGGATTCATAATCATCCCTCCACATTAGTTCCAACCTTTCTGCTCAGCATTCTCAGACAACCCAAAATGACAATTTTGATGGAAAGAGCTCCTCTGAGGGCCTCAGCTAAACTCCTAGCTGACATTAATACTTGCCCCCTTCCCATCAAAACTTCAAAGTCAAGCTCATACTGTGCTGACTCAAAAGGTCTGGCCCTACTCATTTATTCCAGTGGTCCTAGGCTAACTCAGGCCCACTAGATCATGGCAGCAAATTAATAATGTGATGCACATTTTCCCTACACCCCTTTCTTCTTCCAGGAACTGGGTTAATCATTGATAATTTATATTTTTGTGTGGGGAGGCCCTTGTTCAATCTGCTGGGGTCAGAGTAATTAATTTGACCCAGAAGGGGGCACAAAGGCCTAGAACCTGATTTGAGGTAAGCCATAGAAATATGACAATCCCTGAAGCTCCATAACATGTGGATGTAATCTGTTGGTAACAGCAAAATTTAGGGGGTCATTCTGACCCTGGCAGTAAATACCGCCAGGGCGGAGGTTGGCGGTAGCACCGCCAACAGGCTGGCGGTGCTCCGCTGGGCATTCTGACCGCGGCGGTACAGCCGCGGCCAGAAGCGGAAAGCCGGTGGTGTACCGCCGACTTTCCGCTGCCCATGGGAATCCGCCATGGCGGCGCAGCTTGCTGCGCCGCCATAGGGATTCTGACACCCCATACCGCCATCCTGTTCCTGGCGGTTCGCCCGCCAGGAACAGGATGGCGGTATGGGGTGTCGTGAGGCCCCTGGGGGCCCCTGCAGTGCCCATGCCAATGGCATGGGCACTGCAGGGGCCCCCGTAAGAGGGCCCCACAAAGAATTTCAGTGTCTGCTTAGCAGACACTGAAATTCGCGACGGGTGCAACTGCACCCGTCGCACCTTCCCACTCCGCCGTCTCCATTCTGAGCCGGCTTCCTCGTGGGAAGGGTGTTTCCCGCTGGGCTGGCGGGCGGACTTTCGGCGGTCGCCAGCCAGCCCAGTGGGAAACCCAGAATGACCGCCGCGGTCTTTTGACCGCGGTACGGTCTTCTGGCGGTTCCCGCTTGGCGGGCGGCTATCGCCGCCCGCCAAGCTTAGAATCAGGGCCTTAATGTGCATGTTTTACCCCAGTTTGACACCTTGCTGGACTGTGTAGGCCTAAGTGGACCAGAGCTGCAATGTAGGTCAGATTTTACCTATATGTATAATAATACAATGAAAACACCACAGATGTTCCAGTAGACATCGCTGACCAGTAATACTATAAGGCCTAACCCAGGTTAGCACTGATGCTTGCAGAGACCTTTCTGTGACAGGCCCATGAAGAGCCTCTTATCCTAGCTGTGCAGCATCAGCCTTATCTTAAACGGAAGACACTGGTGGTTGACACGTTCAGTCCAATTACCAAGAATTTACTGAGAGTGAGCCTCGCGTAATGCAATTCACCCACATAAAAGGTCCAAAAACAAGGTAGTCAGAAGCAAAAAAATCCTGGTTGACTAAATAGCCAGAACCCATTTGCTACTGATATTAATTCAAGGAAGCAATCACAGAGAAAATAAAGTTTGTTGAGTACAAATGCAGAGCAGATGAGTCCTCATGACCCCTCCAGATGACTTTTGTGTCCAAATCAATGCAGCATTGCAGAAAGGCATACGCACAGAAATAATGTATCAGCACCAGTCTTATTGGTATACCACTGGGGTAGAGAAGGAGATGAAGAGATATGGGGCCAGCTTTAGCAGTTTTTCACACAATGCTGCAAGACAACTTGTTGTGCTGCACTGCATGAAAGGAAGAGGGCAGGAATACGCCATCAAGATATGGTGCATTCCTGTCCTCTACCTGCGCTGGCACCCAATTTGCAGTCAAGCGTGACATGCAGAATCCTTTGCACTGTGCAACAAGGATGTCTGTGTTACAGTAGCATTCTTTGTGTGCAGGAAGGGACACCTTTTTCCTCAGTCTAAATGGGCTTCAAAATGCAGCACATAGGAAAGAGGAAACAACAAGGAGAAATAAAGATATTTCTCCTCGTTGCACCTCTTTTGGAAAGGCATACAATTCAGGTACATTTGTAGGTCTACTTGTGTTGGTAAATCTGGGAATGTTTCAGAATACATGGATAGATAGGTGGGAACACCCACACTCAACCCATGGAATGCCTTCCCAAGGCATTTGAAAGATTTACCAAGCCATGCAGGGCCACACAGGTAACCTTGCATGGGTTGGTACATTTTATTCTAGGTTGTGCATTGCCTTGCCTCCCCCTGCATGGTGAAAGGGGACACAAAAAATTACAAAATCTGGCCATGGTATCCCAGCAAGGATACAAATTCCTTTGTTAGGCAAAGAGCTGTTGGAGAGGTATTTTGTTTCCCACCACAAGTCATCCAGAGTACGGGCTGGATAAGAGATTTGCAGTACAGTGTGCCCTCCATAGCATTGTGACTTGTGACTTGTGATACTGGTGTCCCTGTGTCTTCACTGGGGGTGAGATGATAGTTCCATACACAGGTTAAAATTGACAATGGTGGTAAAATGTTAGCATCTATGTACCCTGGACATCCCATACCTTTAGACTTATGCAAAGGATTAATGTAAACATTATTGAGATGTTTACAATTTGCAAGATGACATTTAGGCAACCCACTCCAAACGTTGTGATCATTGACGTCATAACATTAGGCTGTACTGTAATTTCAGATCTGTGACCAGTTCAATGGTGACCTAAGAAACATGGCTAGCGGTGTGACAATCTCAGTGTGTTTCTGTCGACATGTTGCTGTTGTGGTGTATGTGTTGTGTGTCCTAGAGGGTTGCTGTGCAGTGTGTATATAAGTAGGTTTTTGTATTTACCAACAAGTAGTCCATTGCCATACCGTCCATCCTGGAAGTGTTCATTGATGGTGCAGTGACGGAAGATGAATGAGTCATGGACACTCCCAGGATATTTAGCCACGATGTTGGTGATCAATCCTTGGTGATCGACAATGGCCTGCACACTGATGGAATGTGTGTGCTTCCTGTTGCGGTAGAGGTGTTCAGTTGCAGCAGGTGGCACGAGGCGTACATGTGTGCAGTCGATTGCACCAAGGACGTGTGGGAAGCCACTAATGAGGTAGAACCCCTGTTCTGTTCCCTGCTGCTTCTGCAGTGTGTTAGGGAAGGAGATGTGGTGGGGTGTGAGTCCAATGATGGCATCCAGTACTTTGGGCAAAAAGGCAGAGAATGATGGCTGTGATATTCCGGCAACCAGGGCACCAGTTGTTTGAACAGAGCCACTTGCCAGCATGTGAAGTACGGCAAGCAGCTTGGTTTCTGTTGGGATGGTGCAGGGTGTCAGCAAGGTGGGTGGCAACTGTGGCTCTATGTTTTGCAGCAGCTGTTGAATGGCCTGCCAGTTCAACCTGTACCTCTGGATGATGTCATGTTCCCTGAGGCCATGAAGGGTTGTTCTGGGGCGGAATATCCTCTCCTGCCTTTTGCGCTGCCTTTGGGGTCCCTGCTGGTGTTGTGGTAGCTGCTGTTGATGCTGCTGGGCTCTGCGTCTGCGTGCACGCTGGATGAGAAGCACCTCCATGTCTACCTTTTGCTGCTCTGCTGCTCTGCAGTTGCTTCTGTGTGTTCTGATTAAATACAGGTGTGTTTGCCCCATTTTAACACCTGCCCTGACCCAGGCGTTAAATTTTGACGCAAATCGGGCTGTGCGTAATTTTCCAGCTCTGCCTCCTGGCCGTGCGTCATTTTTGCCCGAAAGCATAAATACGACGCACAGCCATTTAAGTCATTTTTTGGATGGGAACACCTACCTTGCATATAATTAATGCAAGGCGGGTTGCCGCATCCAAAAAATGACGCACACAGCAGGATTTTGTCATCCGTGGGCTCGGGCGTCAAAGTTTAAATAGGTGCCAAGGTTTGCGCTGAATGTTCGTCAAAATGTTTGACGCACATTCGGTGCAGAAGGATTATATATATGCCCCTAAGTAGGCCCATTTGACATAGCTTAGCCCTAAAAATGTAATCTATGTCATAAGCAGGCTCGTGTGTAAAGCATATGCTTGTGAATCAATCTTAATCTGAGTCAAACACATTTGTGAGATATAATTTAAATCGAAGGGGTGGTCAATTCTTTCTAACTGTGTCAAAGGGGTGGATCATTCTTTGGAAACGTGACAGAGGTTAACATGGATCTCAATCCCCCAGAATCAAGTGGATTAGTGCTTCAGTGTACTGCATCATTACTCACTCATATTTCCTGAATGTCAGACTGTGTACCCATAGTTGTGTATCCATGTATCATGTGTGCTTCAAAATGCTGTCAAAGGCTTTATGCACATTTCACTTATCTGTACTTTTGTCAAAGATGCTAACCAAGCAACCACATGACATTGTAAAGTATAAGTAATTGGGTTGTTGGTTGACTGGGATGTGAACCCTGGCCAAACAGCAACCACAATCCTTGTCAGGGTACGGCAGGAGCAAATTCCAAATTATTCTGTGCACAGTCACAAGTTCAGGACAACTGGGATGGAGTGCTGGCCAGCTACAGGGACCCAGTTAGGCCCGCTGCACAAAAGTACCTTAAATCCTCATTTGGGAAGCGTTGTGTGAATCCAAGTAGAAGATGTGTTGTGCAGCCTAGGCACTGCATTGGTTCCAAGATGTGGCAAGGCTATGGGGTAAGGTCCTGTTGCTTCTAGGTTGAGGGTCCCATCGGCGGGCTTATAATGTGAAGTCTAGAGTTGTGGAAGCACAGCACAGTTGGGGTGATGTGTGGGTCCTGAAGGGTTGCGAGGTTGCAATGTCGAGTCCAACATCATCATCGAGGCTGACATCGACAAGAGGTATGAGAGCCTGCACCGGAGAAGCACTGTCGAGCAGTGAATCTGACAGTGATGTGGGTTGTGGCAGCGAAGCGAGTCTTTGCGACAATTCCTATCCATGGAGTGGCAGCAATGTGTCTGATTTGCTCAGGTTTGCACTGTACTTCAAGGGAGATACATCAATTCCGCTGGATCACAGGCTAGAAGAGCACCCTTAGGCACACTTCCAAGGGTTAAGGACTGAAGTGGCAACACTTGGCAGGGCAGACTCACATACGGCAGAGTCCAAGTACATCTGCAATGTTGATGAAGCCTGTTATGTCTCTGAGGCTTCAGGTTAAGAGGCCAGACGACTAGCCCTTAGAGTCACTCTGGGATTTTTGGTTCAAGAGATGCAGGTTTAGTCCTTCTCACCCAGGCAAGAGGGCATCATGTAGCAGGTCTGTATAGCAAAGCAGGAATCCAGAAGAGCGCAGTTCAGTAGAGTGGAAATCCTTCAGCAGCACAACAATCATTCCTGGCAGAGTATCCACAGGTCCAGAAGTGCACTGAAGTCATAGTGTCTGAGGTCCATCTTTTATACCCTGGTGCCCTAGTTCTGGAAGGTGGGAGAAGCTTCTAGAGAGTGGCTTTAAAGTGCAAGGAATTCCCTGGCTCCTCTGCCCTGAATCCTAGCTGGCTGCAGTGGCAAGGTAGGATTGTTATGCCATGTGTGTATAGACAGGCCACAGCTTATTTAGGTGTAAGTGAGGCTGTGTCCAGCTCCTCCCTCCTATCCTGCCATTTATGTCCCATCTAGTCACACCTAAGCTCCTATTGCGTTTGACTGTCTAGGAGGAATACACAAAGCCCAAATCCTAGCTACACCAAGTCATGGACAGGCTGCATGCACCAAATGGCTAAGACAAGAAAAAGCCAGCTTTCTAAAAGTGCCATTGTTAGAATTGTAATTTAACATCCAACTTCACCATAAGTTAGGATTTTAAAATAACATTTCAGAGACAGCAAACATGAGCCAGTTATATCTTCCCAATTGAAATTACAATTATAAACTGTAAGAAGACAACTCCAATGTTATCCTGTCAGAGAGATAAGCCTTGCACTAGTTAACAAAAAAACTAACTTACAGATTCAGTATCAGGACATGGAAAACCTTAAAGTACATGTTTTACTTTGTAAATTCATTGTACCATGCCCACTGGTCTGTCCTAAGGTCTTCCCTAGGGATGAATTATATGAATTAAAAAGCAAGTTTTAGACCTGGCAAGAGGTTTATTTTGCTAAGTTGAAATCAAATGGTCATGCTTCACTAACAGGCTCTGCAATGGCAGGCCTGAGACATGTTTAAAAGTCTACTGAAGTGGATGGAACAATTAGTGCTACAAAGGCAGTAGTAGCATTCAATTTACAGGCCCCAGGCACAGGACGTGCCACTTTACTGGAGACTTATAAATACATTACTAATGCCAATTGGGGTTAACCCAATATTACCTTGCTTAGAGGAGAGAGCACAAACTCTTTAGGGGGAGACCACCCTAAAGGCTGAAAGATCAAACACAGACCCTACCCTACATTTGTACAGCAATATATGCACATTGAACTCTGCAAGTTGTTTAGTCTGTCCACAATAAATTAGAATTCACATATATGATGAGTCTCCTGGTGTCACAGATAATGTGTTTGGTAATGAAGTTCAAGCAGTGGAAATTGTAAAATGGATTACCCTTTGTGACAGGAATGCTATGTATGTGCAGTCCAGAGATCCATGCACATTAGGCTAATGGTCAACAATGTAGAGCTGATATGATGCCTTACCTATCTTGCACAGAATGTTACATGGTGAAAAAACTGATTTGTTGTTGAGTCATCAGAATTATTGCTGCAGGCATTGATATTGGCTCACCTGTGAAATGCCCAAAGGAATGCAATTGGCTATGTGAACAAGTCAGTAGTCAAGTGATCGAGTGCTGCAAATGTCTTTGCAAGGAAACTGTCAGTCGATCATTAGAGATGTGCCATGGAGAATGACACCTATTGGCAACCCGAGTACTGCAGCAGAGCGTGCCTACAAAGACGCACATAGGAGGACACGCACCATAGTCGAGTGGACCTTCGGCATCCTCAAGTCGAGGTTCCGGTATTTCACACATACATGTTGAAAACATGGTTCATCGCAGCATATGGCTCACAACTAAGACACCATCACTTAATAAGGGGAAAACAAGCCTCATGCATGAGGCAGTTGATGTGCTTTTGCATCAGTAACGGGAATGTCTGACCAGACCCTTCACAGCAGTAAGTCCAACTGCATCCAATCTTTGCAAGGACTATCTGTGACCAGAGTTCCATAGAAGCAGAACATAGACAGCACAAGTGCCACACATATGAGCAGCATTGCGCACATGACATTCCATGTACATGTCAGCCCATTTCCTAACTCCTGACACACCCATGCACCTGGTCACAGCCCACCTGTCTGAAGAGGTCCCTGGAATAGTAAAATGTGTACCCTGATATTCCCTCCTCTACACACACAGCTTGTCAGTAGCAATCCAGTGTGCTACACCCTTTCCTATGGTATACCATTGTCATAGAACATCTGACTGCATGGACGTCAGGTCAATTAATACACTGGCTTCTAGTTTTCAAGCCCAGTTAGCACCTGTAGATTGCTTCCCGTATGAAAATGTCTGTTGGCCATTAGAATGCAAATCTCACCTACAGGACTTGTAAGAAATTGATGCAGCCCACACATGTGATCACCTCCATGCACACCACCCATTTCAACAAGCACTGCCCCTGCTGATACCTGGAACAGCATAGGAGTTGCCATTTTGTCAAATACACCGTTAAGCATTGCTACTAATTAAGCCCTATAACACAGCCCTTGGGTTCATTTGTCACCTTCAAAAACCCAGGACATACACAGTTTTACATTTCAACTGTCTAGTTCGTCCTCCAAACAGTTTTAGTCAGACCACTGATTATGTAACTTTTGAAATTGCTGGATCCTGATTCACCCTGCATCCTGTCAACCTGACTGGCATCTGTCTAAGCGTCACCCTAAAGTTTCCCTGTGGCTACATATGTACCACACTTGCGTTAGCAAACCTCTCATCCCTCAGAGGTTATTTGGGCATGTGCTTCATCAATGCATACCCAAATACATTGTATAGCATCATCTGCCTTTAAATTGTACCATATTTGTTAAATCCCCTGTGAACACCAAAATTCATGGCCCATCCCTTGTCTGGGTCTCATTTGTGCATGAATGACAAAGTGTGACAGTGTCCCAGGGCTGTATGCAGGGATTGGGTACGGGCCTTCAGCAGAACCAGCAACCTCTGATAATGTCCATGAAAAATCCACACATGTCAGGACCCTGACAGTTCACACACAGAATTACATTGCTCACAACATTTTGATGGGCCGTGTGTGGTGAATAGCTGCGAGAATAATCAGCACAGAGGCTATGATGTTCCCAGATGCAGTGGGAATTGCAGAGGCTAACCTGTGTACAAATGTTGTAATGACACCTGCTGGAACAGTGTACCCTTTTTTCTTATTACTGTATACGGGAGACTGTACACTGGACCATTAACCTCCCAGGTCCCTCCTCTTTGTTTTCACCTGCTGGAACATGACACTTAAGACATTATCTCACTCAGCACACCAAGGTTGCTCTGTTGACTGTCTCATTACACGTCTTCAGTGACGGGGTGGGACCATCCCCATATAGGTTCTTATGTCCACATCCACTTTACTCACATTGATCAACAAAGGATACTCATTAGATACAGGAATAGCTGCCACTGACTCATGATGAGATCTGGACCTAACTGTGACAAATTACACCCCTAACAATATACAGGCTCAACATTGGACCACACACATGAACAAGACACCTCTGTGCAATTGATCACTGGAAATATGTGGACACGTGCTGCCTCGTCTGCTGGTCCACCACAGCTACTGGAGAGTTGTGGCTCAGTTATATGACCTCAACTGTGGCGTCATCATACATTTGTGGTTCACCTTTGGCTGTCTGGGCCAACTCCATGGTACCCACTTCCTCAATGCATGTGTCTGACTCACTGTGGGATTCACCAACAAGTGCCTAGGAAGCTGTTACCACATTCATACAAGCATATGTTGAATAATGCATCATGTGATGCACACACACTTGGTCAACAAATACATCAGTTGCCACTGCACACACATTGAACCATAGGCATTGAGGTATTTTACATATGTGTGTCACATTGCTATCCTCATGCCAAACATGCCCAAATTGTGCAATACATATATGTAGGCCACACATATGGCCATCTAGTGCATCAGCCAACCGTCAAAATGCTGTTAAGGAAGTAGCGGGTCATGGTCCGCTGCAATATGATGTCTCACATGTGAACATACACCATCAACACCATAGTGGGTGCCATCAGCATATCTCTGATGTGTCCCAAATGTAACATAACATAAAAACCGAAAAAATGCCCCAAACCAGTTCATGTACTGAAAGTTTGACGTTGCTAGCGTTATGCGTCATTTTTTCCCCACAAATGCTGTTTGTGCGTCATAATTTTTGACGCACAGGAGTGAAAATTAGGCCGCATCCAAATAATTGTACAGACTATTTACTATAATTTCGATGCAGGCTAATTTTCACTCCTGTGAGTCGAAAACTATGACGCACAAAGTGTATGCGTGAAAAAATATGACGCATAACGCAAAAAACAGCAGACATTTTATGCAGGAAGTGATGTCATAGGATATCCTGTTTACAGATCATGTTTAGTGGGTGTACTTTCACTTTCACTTTGCAGTCTGTGAATCTTCTAGACTGTGTGGCTGTTTACTGAGTGGTGTCCAGTGATTTTGTGCTTTTGTGTCCTGTGTGCTGTCTCAATTGTCAATTTGTGAAATAAATATTGTTGGTGTATAGTGTCCTACTGTATGTTGTTTACATTTGTCCAGTTTACTAGTGTTTTTGTTGTTTGTGGGAGTCTGTTGTGGGTAGTGCTAGTTTGGGGATAGTTGGGCTCTTTTAGTGGTTAAGTTTAATTTTCATCTGTTTTTGTACCCCTACTTCCCCCTTTTCCCCTTTCTATTTCTTTCACCCCTAATCCCCTTCTCATTTGCACGATGTCTGGTAGGCCACGTCTTGGCAGGATGGGTGAAGAGGAGTTGGGGGGCTTCATATGGCTTGTGTGCCATTTCTTACCACTGATGATCGAGGCAGGGGGCAGGGTGATACAGGGGTATCACACTGAGGCACGCAGAATCCAGTGGGGAAAGGTGCTGCATCACCTGCAGCATGTGTATGCCAGCCAGAGGAGTGACCATCAGCTGAAGCACCGGTGGGCTGACCTCATCACCAGGGAGCAGGATCTCTTGGACAACCTGGGAATCGTGATTGGTGGCACTGTTGGTGAGTACTAATCATGTAAATGTGCATGATTAAATGCTCTGTAGTGGCATCAGATGATTTGTACAATATCTGCCAGCTAACCTGCTGACTGTGTGTAATGCTGTGGAAACATACAGGGTACTTGATGCACTATGGGAAGGATCAGAATTGCTAGCTGTCAGGTAGCACGTGCTCTGCAAACTTACTGGATATTTTTCCATTAAGTAAATTGGTGCTGCATTTGTGTCAGACAACCAAATAAAATAGGAGCCAATCATGTCTATATAGGCCACATTTGCCAGAGAAGTAAAGATGTACTAAAATATTGGCTAACTTTGTTGACACAATAGCTAGACTGACTTTAGAAACACTACATGATGCAGAAAATGTGTGCTGGCTTCACGTCAATTGATGATGGCAAAGTGGCCCAGGCATATGCCTCATGTGAGTCTGGTGAATGTGGAAGGAAAGCTTTCACAGAAGTTCTATGAATGTTAGGGATTATTGTGGTCCTTCATCTTTTTGGATACATGTCAGATCTGGATTTGAAAACATCGTGAAAAGGTGTAAGGTGCCCTCAACATCTTAGACTGGTATTTGGAGAAAGTTGTGCCACATTCCAATTAGGCATGGCAGTCCAAACGTATGTACATGGCTTCACATCGCCATGGTTGGTGCAAATCACCATTGCAGAGCCACATCAAATGAAAAAACTGTAACAACAGGAGGGCTTACAAAAGTCCCTGCCCCTCCGTACAGTGGACCTATGTGTATGAAATGTGTCATGGCCATATAGGCTTTTTGACTGGTAATGCAGTCCTCAAGTAACCAGGCTTTGGATGTCTCTCTTGGATGCACATGATGAGACGATTACACTCCATTATTTTTTATGATCACTAATGACGGGGCATGTTTGCCACCACATGATAGTTAGGGCCACTGCATGTGTGCAGATGTGTGTGTAACTGTCACAGGAGTCCCATGCTATGTACATGTTGGCCGTGATATCAGATGCAGTATCATCATGTCAGAATGGCTGTCATTTCCTTATTCAGCTTACACATTGTATATGTCTTTGAAATTGTTGGTCAGTGCACAGATTTTGAGCACATTTCTTCCTTCCATGCCTTACAGGTGGACCGGCACCCTACACTGTGGGAGAGGTGGCTACATTTGAGGACCCAGACCACTCCAGTAAGTGTTGATATGTCTGTTATGTGTTGTGTTTGCTGCTTGTGTGTGATGGACTTGTGTGTGTTGAACGCATAGCAAGGTGTGATGCGTTGGCCAATCATTTGTCTTGTTCCATGAGTGGGATTTCAGTTTTTCAAATGTTTTGAGTTGGCCAATGCTTATCCTATTGTATTATATAGGGATTGTAGGTCATTCCTGTAGGCCCCACAATGAGTACTGGGGTGAGTCATGTGGATGACACTTGTATCAACAAGAGTCGCACTGGAAGTCAGCTCAGATTTAGTCAGCCTGTCAGACCCACATTCTCCCAGATTGGTACAGCAAATTGCTTTCCAACAGACTTCTGTTTCCCTATTTACCAAGGTACTTATTAAACTGTAGGTAGAACTTCCTAGCAGCATGTACTTCCACATGTTGTGCTACATGTATGTGGAACTTGAGTGCAATAGCCTAGGTGTGCATGCTAATCATGATCAAGGGTGTTCTTGCAACTCTGTGTCTGGTGTAAGTCATGCCTTACTGGAAGTATATGTTGTGTACCAAACTCTGCATTTCCTGACATTTGTGGCGCTAATATTGGTCAAGGGTTTGCAGACTCCTAATTGTTGATAGACCTTACCTGTGGTGTGTGTGTAGAGCCAAAAACGTGTGGAGTTTTCTATACACTCCTCGGTGTCCATTTTGTTTGGAATTGTTAGTTGTTTCTCCACCCCCCCTCTCAAAAACAGGCATGGGTTTGTGAATAGGGTACCTAGGACTGATGCTACCAGTATGTTACACATACATGTGAATAAGTGACTGTTTGGTCGGAACCTAGTATACACACTCAGGTATGGCACATGGGTACTATACTGGCAAGTCCTGTTACAACTTGCAGACCATGTGGCTTTAGTTTTGCATTCCGTACACTGACATTTGTAGCCCAGGTATTGGCGGAGGATATGCAGCATGATTGTTAGCTGATAACTGGCAGAACTCAAATGGCAAGTCAATGCCAGTTGTTACCCATCTCGTAGGTTTTGGATGTGCTATGTGTGATGTGACCTTTGTAGGCTGGCCTGCCATGTACTTACTCAGGGACATTTAATGATCTGTATGGTGATATGAGCTGTTACAAGTACAGTAGATGCATTGTCTGATTGACTTCTTGTGCCATTTCACACAATACAGTTCCTAATGTAAATTATTTGCATTTGTCTTCACAGCTGCAAACATGACTCCCGACCAGGTCCGTGAGTTCCAGAGGCGGGCCATGAGATACCAGCATGTCCTGCTGGTAGAGTTGGGGTTCAGGAGGATGGCCCATCAATACCTCCATGAACAGGCCTCTGGGGCATGAAGGGCCTTCCCACAGGGTGGCCCTACTTTGCCCACCACAGCCACCACCAGCACAACCACCACTTCAACCCAGATGGCCCCACCCACAGCTGGGACTGTTGTCCCTACGTCTGCTGTACTTCCAGGCCCCAGCATTGCAACAGCTGCAGGACAGCCCACTGGCCTTGGCTCCACACGCGCACAGACCTCCTCTGCCGGTACCCAGACTGCCCCAGCTCCATCAGTTGACCCTGGAGCATTCCACGAAATAGAACGGAAGATGGACCGTGTCTTCAGGAAGATAAGTAATCTGAGCCGGGATGTTCGCCACATTAACAGGCGTGTGAAGTCCATAAAGAGGACCCTCCGGAATGCCAACCTCTAGACTTTTGTGACAATGGACATGATTCCCTCCCCTCTCTCCTCTTTCCTTGTTCTCATACTTAGTGGGCTTAGGGGGCTTAGTGTTAGGTTAGTATAGTCTCCTAGTTTAGTTAGTGTTAGTGGGTGGGGGGTCCTGATTCTTTCTATTTTTACTTATTAAGTGTCTATGTTGGGGTTCTTGTGTGTTTAATAAAAAAATAAAAACAAAAAAATAAATAAAATACAAAAATACAAAAAAATATATATTTGTTTAGGATAGTATAGTATGTGTTTAGGTTAGTATGTGTTGTCCTCCATGTGTCCCGTCTCATAAGGGGGTGAGGGGTTGATGTTTAGAATGTTTCGTTACATGTGATAAGTAAGTTTAGCTTAGGTTAGTTAGGGACAGTTGTGGGTAATGAGTAGTCAGGGTAGATTAGGATAGGTAAGACTTTTCCCTCAGTTTCCTCTTCTATGATTACCATTTAATAAATATATAGTTAACCCTTTACAGTATGTGTTAAATGCTACTTGATCATGGCCTTGGAATTAGTGTACATGAATGTTGTTCTATTACATTTGTGTCCTATGCTACAAACAAATCCAAACTGAGCTGTAGGATTGGCAGCTACCCCAGAGCTACCTTGCAAAGTTTCCACCATTCGATGCAACCACCAATCACAGTTAATATGGATCCCAACATGTTTCTGTCGATAAGTATGTTTTCTACGTCACAAACAGTGCTTCCAGACTTGGGATTGGGGGAACAGTTTTAGGTCTGACTGCAGTGTGATGTTCAAGGACACCCTTATGAGATGAGTTCTCACAAGCACTCTTGTATTCTTGTCTTCATGACTCACATAGATCATTTGTGACACAGTTCAGCATGATTACCTATTTGGATTTAAACTCAGACAGCTTCATTCATGCAGTTTTTGTAGTGTTTGCTTAGATTTTTGTGCACTGTTATATGTGTCAGTATTGCATGGTGACAACATTTTGCTGCCACTATTTGATGACTTAGATATCCCTTGAGGAAGCATTATTCTGTCCAACACAGCATGATGGTGTATGGTTTATCACATCATCAGATATTACCCTCAGGAAGGGCAGAGTATGATGCAATCATGGCCACTGTGCAGATTTATCTGACTACATAATATCAGGACAGTTGTATTGACAAGCTACATAATTTGACAGTAGGCACATTTCAGTTATCTACTGCCCAGTTGATATGTCACATTACCCAGAGACAGATTTGTTGTGTAAGTGTTATTTATTGAAACGTGCTGTAGTGCTACATGTACATTTTCCATGATTGTGAGTCCATTATAGTGACATCTTACATTGTGTTCCTACACAAAGGGTTAAGGAAATGATTTTGACATGCTGGGGTGATGTTTCAGACAGTGCAGAGGGACAGGATTTGCCAATGAGTAAGAGAGAGACAATCACTGGGCAGGCTGACAAGATATACAGTGTAAGCAGAACAGTCATTAAGTAGAGTTGTTGTAAGACTGGCATGTTACAAAGCGCAGGACCTTGGTAATAGTTGTCCATGTGTCAGGGACTAGTGCTTCCGGGTACTTTTCCATGTGAATGTGATCTGTTCCATGTCTTCTTCTTCTGATGTGTGTGTTGCCTCCTCTGTCCTTGTTGGTGGTGGTTGTGAAGGGGCAACACACACCTCAGTGTTAAAAGACGTGGAGTCAGACATCCCGGTAGCTGCTACCTGTGAAGGTCTTAAGGGCAGTACTGCTGCAAGGAGGATCTGCTGATTCTTAAGAATATCAGCCACATCACGATGGTAGGCAGCCAGGTCAGCCCTGACGGTGACAGGATTGCTGTTGTATGTGTTGGGTCAACTGTGTTACAGCTGTGCTGATTTCCTTCAGGCTTTTTTTGCTGTTCCTGCAAGATAGATGTTAGCGCTTGCATAGTTGCAGTCTGATCTGCAGATGACATCATGTACGAGCGCACACCCTCAAGGCTGGCTGCCATAGTTTGCATCCCTACCCACACCTCATTGGCCAGCTCCCGCTGTACTCCGACTACAGTTCGCTCAAAGCTGGTGCCTGTGTCATCTGAGTTCTCAGCTGTATTGGAGCTGGCAGGTCTTACAATTGGGGTGGTGGGTGGGTCCTCTGTGATGGCTGCTTGTTCTCCTCCTTGTGACTGAAGGTGGGGTTTGGAGGGTTCCAAGGACCTCTTGGATGGTCTCCTGGGGAATGTTTGTCAGCTCCTCATCCATGTCATCAGGGTATTCTGGGACAGGCATATCCGCAGGAGATCCATCTTCCTCTGCAATGAAACGGGGTACAATAGTGGTTCTGTGTTGTGGCATTAGTGATGTGACATGCCTGCCTTGTGATGAATTCACATTGTGATCGTGTTTCGTGTTTATTGCTCCAGTCTTTCAGATGGGCATTCTCCAGGGCCTATGTCACATGTATAGTATTAAGTCATTGGACTTCTCTGCATCATCTCCTCTAGTATAGTTTTAGGCCAAATAGTGAATTGCCACCTTCTTGCCCTACTCAACCCTCCCCCTACTTCCATTCTCATGGTGAGGCCTTTCACTGGCTGTGGGTATTCTGATGGCACTGGGGAACACTTAACAATCTGGACCTGCCCCAGTCTCTGATCTTTCACATCCACTTAAATGTAGTTGACATGTGGCATATCCTATGCATAGCAATGTTATGGCACAATATGGATGTTGGCATTGGTAATGTGTACAGCTGATGTTGGGAATGTGTGGTACATTGGATTGCCCTGATAACAGTATCAGTGTCCTATTTCCTCCTCTGACTGTGCAGGTGTATTTCAGTGACCAGTTGCATGTGTCCTCCCCCTCAATGCTGTTGTCTGAGCAGTGACATTTGGGATATTACATTGAGACCCAGGCACAGGATGGACCCTGACATATGCAGCATGGGTATGTCCTTAGTGCTGTGTAGCTCCTATTTTTGTTGAGATTGGCTGATGTTTGCGACAACTATGGGCATTGACATTTGACAGTACTGGGGCCTTTGTCTTTTTTCAGGGGATTACTGGAGCTGTCATCCTCAGCCTTCTAATTTAGGTGTGTATGATCCATAGGGAGGTTACTGCCATTGGCTAATTGAGCTGCACACAGAGCGGAGGTGGTAGTGGCAACTGTTGTCGCAGTTACATTCCAGTTGTCAGTATGGCTAGAGGTTGTTAATAGGGTCTTAGTTAATGTAGGGGGTATGGTGGCTGATGTGTGCTGGGATGTCAGTTTGACGTTGTGCCCTTCCCTCCTGGCGTGGCTTTCCCTTTGCTCCATCGTTGGCATGGCAGCATGCCCCCATGGGACTGTTGTTGGTGTAGTGTTATGGTGTGCCCCAGCTTCTGTCTGTGCAGGCCATGCCCCCATGCCATCCCCCTTTACCCATGCCACTGCATGTATATGATGACTTCCATGCATTTTGTGGTCAGTATCCCCCCCCAGTTGTAGTTGACATTAATGCATTTTAATTCCGAATGCGACTTACCCTGCATGTGTGTTGTCTCCTGGTAGTCTGCGCTGTCCTGTCCTTAAATCCCTGTGACGATCTCCTCAGGGATGACGGCTGCCACCATCTCCTCCATGTGGTCCAGGGCCTCCTGGTGTGCTGGACTCCCACCTCCAGTTTGCAGTGCTGCCTTCCTGTTCCTGTCCATCTTTTCCTTAGTCCTGCGCTTGCAGTCATGCCAGCGTTTCTTGCACTCGATGACTGTTCTGCATACTTCTGCCACACTGTTGATCTTGTTGACAATGTGTTGCCATATAGCCTCTCTACTACTAATTGGCAATTTTGAGGTGACAAACAGTTGGTGCTGGTGTTCCGTCACCTCTTTAACCAGAATTTCCTGTTCCTCTGCACTGAAGCGACACTTTCTTTTCTTCTTAAAAGTGTCCTGGTTCTTGTGTGGGTCCTGCTGGCTGGTTCCTGGTCTGTTGTCATCTTCCTGGGGTCTGTAGAGGCATCTGGGATCCATTTTGGCTCTCCTCTGCTTAAATGGCAGTGTTCGGTGTTTTTTTTGACGCTATTGCGTCAAACAAACGCCGCATATCCGGTTTGCGGGGTCGTAAATGCTGCGTTAATGTTGTTTTGCTTTACGACTTGATGCTGCGGTGTGCGTAAAAAAAAATGACTCACACCTGTGGTTTGCGCCGCTGTGCATCAAGGTATAAATTTGACGTCAGCACAGTGCACCAAAATGGCATTAACCGGTAGTATTATTTTTGACGCAAAACTGCGCCGACGCAGTTTTGCGTCAAAAAGTATAAATATGGCCCTTAGTGCTTTAGTGCATTGTTTTGAATTTTCCAGAACTCATCACTCAGAGATACTTGTACTGATACAGGGTAGCCTGTCTGATACAATTTTTGGGGTCAATCTGTGTGGTGTTCAGCCCGCCTGCATTCCTGTGGACCTATATTCTTGATTGTTTGGCCAAGCAAGCCCATCAGCTCAGTCATTGTCATTTGAGGGCTCCAGATGTTCTGTTCAAAGGATCTTCTAGTCCTTTTCCCCCTGTAGCCATTGGGTAACTCGTTTCCTAATAAACCATCTGTTTCAAAGTAAGAGGGGCAGAGCTGACCGAATGCATGACACAGTACACTCTGGTGGCCATTTTCTGGTTTATCTGCTATAAAAGCTCTAAACAAAACAAGCATGAGGTTGCCTATAAGGGATTTTCTGCTTTTCATTTGTGGTGGTGAACACTAATGTTCAGCTTTCCCTAATTGAACCCTTGTTGTGAGCAGCCTGGATAATGCCCCAACCCTTGGTCTAACCAATACAGGGGTATCTGGTACTCCAGAGATGGAAAAAATTCAGCCCATTGTGAGTTGGATCCTGAGAATTCACTGCAAAATGGGGAATTATAAGAGGAATCACTCATTTTGGTTCAAATTCTGCTGGTAACCTCTCATTTCTCCCTTGACTTTCACAATGAAATCCAGTGTTTCTGTGGATCTTGTAGTTCTTATGGGGTCTGTAAATGCTGTAACAGACCCAAATGGATCTAAGAGGCCGCTTGTAATGAAGGTCAAAGTCTGCTTTCTCTGTCTAGACCTTCTTTCAATCTCCAGAATCCTGAAAGTCAGAAGATCTACTGGTGACCTAAAAGTAAGGTTCTGGCTTCACTGTGGCTCATTTCAGATGAGAACTTTGGATGTCTGGGTAGAATCAACACAACATTATTAGAAGAGTGATTTTTATGTCTCTGATGAGTGTTGTGTTAGCATTATATAGAGGGTGAATTCTCATCGCTGGGAAGTAAATTCCGCTGCATTAGCAGGCAGGCATTCCATAATCTGTTCAAACATTTGTTAAGGGGGATTCTGTAGTCATTAATGTGTCAGTGATTCCTGAACGTGCCTGTGTCTTACTACCTTTGTTGCTATTTGCCTAGCTAATGTTCTTCTTATCCAAAATAAAGTATTTGGTGTTCTATATTCAGTGTCTCCTGATAGGCCTCATTAATTTGTTCTTGACTGAAAATTACATTTGATATATGCTTTTTAGTTTTGGTGTTGTATGACCTGGGATTGCGTTATGATATCTCTGTTCTTATTTCCTCAGGTAGGAAAAATTTGGCCTGGGCAAAATTTCAGTAGCGCTGTTTTAATCTCACATAATTCTGATAATTTTGCAATATGTTTGTTGTGTGAAATCACCCGAAATTACACTGCACTGCCTAATTATGCAATATTCATGGCAACTATTTAGCATGAGCGGATGGGCTCACATGAATGAGCAGAACTTGAGTGGCTACTTTTTGCAGCACTTGCGGTTTTTGCACTATTTTAAACTCAAAATGTATTCTCACATCTAAAATTGCCACTATGACCACTTTCATGTGATAAAATAGTGGCAACTGCCAGTTTTGCATTTTGCGTAATTTCATATATTTTTGTGCATTCTACTCTTGTTGCTGTTTGTGATGTCTACCATCAGATGATTTTAAGGATCAAGAGGGTGTCATTCTTCAGACTGCATTAAATCAAGATGAAAGCTCAATTAGGTTGCCATAACCACCTTTCCACTTGGTGTTTACACTCAATTAACATGTGACTCATCCTGCTAATTGGAGGGCAATCAGTGGTGTAATGTCATCACTGCCTCAATCTCAAAATGAGTTACCCAATATTCCACTGCCAGCCATCACATTTTGCAACAAAGAAACATGGGGGTGCTAGATGGCACCAAAGGGAGTTAGATAGGTCTGAACTCTAGTACTATTTTTTGTATGATGTCTTGAAAAATGTGCTGCTGTCCAGGTCCATGCAAGCACCATACTAATGGAGTATAAGCCGGAGCACAGCAAATACAAATACATTTTGGTGGAGAATAGCAGCTTTGTAGGCTGCATCTAACACAGGGAAAAACTGTAATGGGAAACCATTAAACAAAAATTGAAAAACATAACTAAGAAGAGATGGCAAATACAGAAATAACACAGAATTTTTTTGTGGAGAGAAAGCAGTCAGTCAGCTTATAGAGACAAGTTGCAAAGGAAATCCCATCTTCGTTTGAAGGTCACAGCCCAACTTCTTGGCTGTGACACTCTGCTACTCTATTACTCTTAGAGTCTGATGTTTGTCCCCATCAAGTAGAATAGGTGAAAATATGGCAGAACTTTTGAAGCGAGACACAAAAAGGTGATTGTTAACTTTTTATTCTAAATTTCCGAAGGTATATTTATTTTATAGTGTTCGCTCATAGAAGCAATTGTAGGAAGCGTCAAACCTCTCAAAGAGACCCCCAATTTACAGGTAGTTCACTAAGAGATTACAACATCTCTTGTGCTAGGTAGATAGAGTGTAGTTTTGTAGCATGGGATCCATGGAAAATATTTTAGTGTCATGCATGAGTTTCAAAGATGTTCCCTTATCATTCCACAGAAATTATAGGCTTTTGTCAATTATGGAATGAAGCAGAAAGATGTAGGATAGAAGGAGGTCCTGAATGCAAATACTTACCATTTTCACCTTATCATACTCATCATCTTTAGTTGACTGTGAAAGAAGGCACTCAATGATTATGCTTGGGTTGTAAGTTGTGGTTTTGTATCCTGATCTAATATGGAATGTTTGAAAATAAGCATGGGAAGCTCCAGTCATCAATGGGTAATGCAAGAACAGCAGGAAGGAACCTACCTAAAATTCACAGAATCCCCCTTACAAGGTAATATATTTCTGATGGACCATTGAGAAATGAGCCACCTACTGGGGACTCAAAAGTTACCACCCAGTGTGTAAGTGAATATTAGTTCACTCAGATGTGGTGGAATGTAACTCAATAGTTGAATGCAATCCTCCCTTGAGGGAGGCAATGCATTCCAAACTGCCAGGAGCAGTATGATTCTATGAAGTTGGCCCAGGATCGGCCAGGACGTAATCCACTGCATGGTGCAAAAACTCAATTACCACTTCTGAATCTCTGGACACTGGGGAAACAAGTAAACTATCATGGTCACACTACTTCCCATCACTTATTATAAATGACCTATGGTGTCCATAAATGATAGGAGATGATCCATTGATTGAGAAAATATGACTTCCTAGGCCACCATGTCTCCTGTGAGTCTGTGAGCTTCATCCGGGGTGGTAGTTTTCCAACTATTTGCATTTGCTGCCTCCTGAGAGACAGCTTAGTGAGTTAAGATTGATGGGTCTACCCAGGGATTGTCAGGTTTTTAGCTAATTGTCTGTACTCTGTGTCCACCAAATGGTGTTATTACACAACCTGGAGGATTGAATCATTGCTAACAGGTTGTTATGGATCTGTTAAGGCACAACAATACATAGGATGTTGCCTGGGTCATTATTGGTTGTAATAGTTCAGCAGACATATTAAGAGTACCAAAATGCCCATGAGGAAAGGTGAAGGGGCAAGGGACTTAAGAATTAGAATGAGAATGTTGAAAACACACAGGAGAACTAGAGAAAATGCCTGAGAAAGCCACTTTTACCCTCTAACCTCCTTACCAGAATTCCAGAGCTAAACACCTTGGAAGAAGTTAAGGATGGCCAGAATAAGGGAAGAGAAGAGCAATACCAGGCCCAAAATGACACTGGACAGTGTTATCCCAGAGGGTAGAAATGACTTGAAGGCTAGAGATAGGGTGGGACATGTGATGTGATTGCTCCACTATGATGATGTTATGGCTTAAGTTCTGAAGTTACCAAGTCCATCTCAGCACCTGCCTGCACTCATATTTCCTAAGGCAGGAATACGTGACAGATTAAAGGGCAGTGTGGCACAGAAATCCCCTCACCTTAAAAACAAAAGCTGCAGTCCCACCCCTCATCCCTGCCATCCACTAAGTGTCAGTGCTCAGAAAAATGTATCTGTATCTCCTTGGTAAACAAAAGTCTTCATGGAATTATTAAAGGAAGCCGTCCTGATTTCAGTGTGGCAGACGTCTCTGTCCAGCTGCAGGAAAGCATGCAAAAATGTTCCTCCGCATTGTTAAACCAGGGGCATCCACATGGATTCCACTTTGCTTTGGTAATTAATATTGCCATGCAAACTTTAAGGGTAAACATTAGCAGAAATCCGCTCCAACACTGTAGAATTTATTTTCCGATGATTGCATTATTTTCCCTATAAAAACAAATTTTGCACTGGAAGGTAAACCCCACTGATTTTCCTCATTATTGTGATGCAAACCTGGTGCAAAAGATTAGTAAACCTGCCGAAAGATGCAGTTGAGTGCCCCCCCCACACACAATTAGGATTTTAAATTATTTCAAATGACTGCTTCAGTTAATTTGAAAGGACAAACCTGTCTCTGGCAAGATATTCATCACCTATATATATTGTGAATAAATGGTGAAAATGTAACCACTGGTGTTTTGGTTATTTGCCTCCAAGTAAAGAGGTAAGAACTTGTTCCAATAACCTGTTAACACTTGCATTCATGTTGCACATTCTACACAGATTCCAAACTGGCTGATGTTATGAAAAGGTTTGCCATCCACCTCATCCCACTCTTTCCCATTGACATATTAGAAAATGGAAATGGAACATGGCTTCTCTGCCAGAAAGCTTTAAACCAACACATGACTTCTTACTGGTATAGCCAGAGACCCACAAATCACAGTTTTGAATGGCGTTGCTGCAACATGCCCATTGTCAGAAAAAGATCTATATAGTGAGCATTCTTATGAAGTATAAACCCCAGAGCACTCACCGCAGATCCTACATCCGGCTGCATCCTGTTGTGGAATAATTTCACAGCCTGTGCTTCTACAGCCTGGCATCACTTGATGGCGTGGCATTAAATTTTCTAGTACACCTGGATTGCATGCGATAACGATGCTGAGACCTGACATCATCAGAGGAAGATCAGGGTGAACACTGTCAATTATGGATCTTTAACCGGTTCTGTGCCGAGGACGTAGAGGTTAAGTCCTGCAGCACAGTGCTGCTGTGCCGAGGATGTAACCATTACGTCCTCGGCACACAGCTCAGAGGGAGCGCTCTCGCTCCCGCTGTGTGCTTCCCCCATCCCCCCAAAGGCAGGGATGGCAGGGGAAGCCCTTCCCCTTCCACCCGACCCCCCGTGACATCAGCGCGCGAGCGCGCGCTGTTTGTCACAGACCCTCCCCCATCGCGCTGGAAGCTCAGCTTCCAGCGCGATCGGAAGAGAAATGCTTTGCATTTCTCTTCCGATCACGTGGGGAAGGCCGAGAGAGGCTTCAAAGGGAAGGAAATGTATTTCCTTCCCTTTGAAGTCTCTCTCTGCGTTTTGACAGCCGGATTGAAAGCAATCCGGCTGTCAAAATGCCCACTAGACACCAGGGATGTCTTTAACAAAATGAAATGGACATGAGGGAGCGACCCCTTGGGCAAGGGTTGCTCCCAGGGGGGGAATTTTTTTTAAGGACTTTTCTGCCCCCCCTATTTTTATGAGGCCAATCTGCCCCCAAGGGGGGCAGAAACCACTAGACACCAGGGAGTTTTTTTTTTGTTCGTTTTTCACGTAAGGGGAGCGACCCTTTAGGCAAGGGTCGTTCCCCTGGGGGGCAAATTTATTTTAGGCCATTTCAGCCTATTTAATTTGGCCGGTCTGCCCCGAAACCACTAGGCACCGGGGATTTTTTGTTGTTTTACAGATAGGGACGTCTCCTTAGGCAAGGGTCGCTCACCTGGAGGGGCAAATTGTATTCAGGACATTTCTGCCTGCTTTGGGGGCAGATTGGCAGATCTTAGGTCAATCTGCCCCCAAGGGGGGCAGAAACCACTAGGCACCAGGGATCTTTTTTTTTTTGCGCCGTCACGCAAGGGGAGCGACCCCGTAGGCAAGGGTCGCTCCCCGGGGGAGGTGAGGGGGGCAAATTTATTTTAGGCCATTTCTGCCCCCCCTGGGTGCAGATCGGCTTATTGTTATTAGGCGATCTGCCCCCGGGGGGGCAGAAACCTCTAGGCGCCTGGGCTAATTTTTTGTTTGTGTTTTTTTTTTGTTTTTTTGTTTTTTTAGAGATGGGGAGCGACCCCTTAGGCAGGGGTTGCTCCCCTGGAGGGGCAAATTGTATTTAGACCATTTCTGCCCCCCCTTGGGGTCAAATCGGCCGATTTTAGGTGAATCTGCCCCAAGGGGGGCAGAAACCACTAGGCACTGGGGATCTTTTTTTATTTGCGCCGTCACACAAGGGGAACGACCCCGTAGGCAAGGGTCGCTCCCCGGGGGGGGCAAATTTATTTTAGGCCATTTCTGCCCCCCCTGGTGCCGGCTGAGCTAGAGGCCAAAATCCACAGGTAGGCACTTTGCAAAAAACACCTCTGTTTTCTGTGAAAAAATTAGATGTGTCCATGTTGTGTCTTGGGCCCTTTCCTTTCGTGGGCTCTAGGCCCACCCACACAAGTGAGGTACCATTTTTATCGGGAGACTTGGGGGAACGCTGGGTGGAAGCACTTTTTTGGCCCCTCTCAGTTTCCAGAACTTTCTGTCACCGAAATGAGAGGAAAAAGCGTTTTTTTGGCCAAATTTTGAGGTTTGCAAAGGATTCTGGGTAACAGAACCTGGTCAGAGCCCCACAAGTCACCCCATCTTGGATTCCCCTGGGTCTCTAGTTTTGAGAAATGCACAGGTTTGTTAGGTTTCCCTAGGTGCCGGCTGAGCTAGGGGCCAAAATCTACAGGTAGGCACTTTGCAAAAAACACCTCTGTTTTCTGTAAAAAAAAATGGGATGTGTCCAAGTTGTGTTTTGGGCCATTTCCGTTCGTGGGCGCTAGGCCTACCCGCACAAGTGAGGTACCATTTTTATCGGGACACTTGGGGGAATGGTGGGTGGAAGGAAATTTGTGGCTCCTCTCAGATTCCAGAACTTTCTGTCACCAAAAAATGATGAAAATGTGTTTTCTTAGCCAAATTTTGAGGTTTGCAAAGGATTCTGGGTAACAGAACCTGGTCAGAGCCCCACATGTCACCCCATCTTGGATTCCCCTAGGTCTCTAGTTTAAAAAAATGCACAGGTTTGGTAGGTTTCCCTAGGTGCCGGCTGAGCTAGGGGTCAAAATCTACAGGTAGGCACTTGGCAAAAAACACCTCTGTTTTCTGTAAAAAAAATGGGATGTGTCCATGTTGTGTTTTGGGCCATTTCCTTTCGTGGGCGCTAGGCCTACCCACACAAGTGAGGTACCATTTTTATCGGGAGACTTGGGGGAACGCTGGGTGGAAGGAAATTTGTGGTTCCTCTCAGATTCCAGAACTTTCTGTCACCGAAATGTGAGGAAAATGTGTTTTTTTAGCCAAAGTTTGAGGTTTGGAAAGGATTCTGGGTAACAGAACCTGGTCAGAGCCCCACAAGTCACCCCATCTTGGATTCCCCTAGGTCTCTAGTTTTCACAAATGCACAGGTTTGGTAGGTTTCCCTAGGTGCCGGCTGAGCTAGAGGCCAAAATCTACAGGTAGGCACACTGCAAAAAACACCTCTGTTTTCTTTCAAAAAATTTGATGTGTCCACGTTGCGTTTTGGGGCATTTCCTGTTGCGGGCGCTAGGCCTACCCACACAAGTGAGGTATCATTTTTATCGGGAGACGTGGGGGAACGCTGGGTGGAAGGAAATTTGTGGCTCCTCTCTGATTCCAGAACTTTCTGTCACCAAAATGTGAGGAAAATGTGTTTTTTTAGCCAAATTTTGAGGTTTGCAAAGGATTGTGGGTAACAGACCCTGGTCAGAGCCCCACAAGTCACCCCATCTTGGATTCCCCTAGGTCTCTAGTTTTAAAAAGTGCACAGGTTTGGTAGGTTTCCCTAGGTGCCGGCTGAGCTAGGGCCAAAATCTACAGGTAGGCACTTGGCAAAAAACACCTCTGTTTTTTGTAAAAAAATGGGATGTGTCCACGTTGTGTTTTGGGGCATTTCCTGTTGTGGGCGCTAGGCCTACCCACACAAGTGAGGTATCATTTTTATCGGGAGACTTTGGGGAACATAGAATAGCAAAACAAGTGTTATTGCCCCTTGTCTTTCGCTACATTTTTTCCTTCCAAATATAAGAGAGTGTGTAAAAAAGACGTCTATTTGAGAAATGTCCTTGTAATTCACATGCTAGTATGGGCACCCCGGAATTCAGAGATGTGCAAATAACCACTGCTCCTCAACACCTTATCTTGTGCCCATTTTGGAAATACAAAGGTTTTCTTGATAGCTATTTTTTACTCTTTATATTTCAGCAAATTAATTGCTGTATACCCGGTATAGAATGAAAACCCACTGCAGGGTGCAGGTCATTTATTGGCTCTGGGTACCTAGAGTTCTTGATGAACCTACAAGCCCTATATATCCCCGCAACCAGTAGAGTCCAGCAGACGTAACAGTATATTGCTTTAAAAAATCTGACATTGCAGGAAAAAGTTACAGAGTAAAACATAGAGAAAAATTGCTGATTTTTTCACCTCAATTTCAATATTTTGTTTTTTCAATTGTTATTTTCTGTAGGAAACCCTTGTAGGAGCTACACAAATTACCCGTTGCTGAATACAGAATTTTGTATACTTTTTTGAAATGTTGCGGTTTCTGGGATCCAGCATTGGTTTCATGCCTATTTCTGTCACTGACTGGAAGGAGGCTGAAAGCACAAAAAATCGTAAAAATGGGGTATGTCCCAGTAAAATGCCACAATTGTGTTGAAAAATTGGGTTTTCTGATTCAAGTCTGTCTGTTCCTGAAAGCTGGGAAGCTGATGATTTTAGCACTGCAAACCCTTTGTTGATGCCATTTTCAGGGAAAAAACCACAAGCCTTCGTCTGCAGCCCCTTTTTCAATTTTTTTTGGAAAAAACTACATTTTCACTGTATTTTGGCTAATTCCTTGGCCTCCTTCTGGGGAACCCACAAAGTCTGGGTACCTCTAGAATCCCTAGGATGTTGGAAAAAAAGAACGCAAATTTGGCGTGGGTAGCTTATGTGAACAAAAAGTTATGAGGGCCTATGCGCGAACTGCCCCAAATAGCCAAAAAAAGGCTCGGCACAGGAGGGGGAAAAGGCCTGGCAGCGAAGGGGTTAATCCATCTTTATTTGTGATTATAGTTCTCCCACGATTGCTACTGATGCTGACAGCCACCCGAATGCAGGAGTTATACTTTCAAAACAGTTCTGACCTACTCGAATTCGCAGATTTTTTTAAATCTGAAATATTGTTACCTGAAGGACAATTAACGGCAAACTATAACTCTATTAGGTTTCAATACATTCCTGCTTACTGGAGATCTGTGCACGGGTATCCATTTCCTCTTGACCAATACAACTTTGACCGTGGCTCCCCATTCTCTATGATCTGTTCGGTCTTCAAAAGTCATATGTTCACTATAGCATCATGGGCTAGCTCATACCATAGGTGGCTGCTCCATGCTGAGTTTGCGGCACTCATGCAGACTTCTGCATTATTGTTACACCCATAAGACTGTTGCCAGTCAACCTGAAAGGACCATTTTGAATTTGTATGCGCTTTTATTCTTTGCTTTGGAGGATTTTCATTGCTGCAGTGCGTGGTGAGCACATTTTATGAACCCAGGTTAACACCTAAACAAACATTTTCAGTTACATTAATGCACTTTTTCGTAATGTGTCACTGTTCATTGAACAATTTCTTCGAGCATTAACTAGTGACGTTACCTTTCATTTTCTTTTAATTTATCATTGTTAATTAGAATTTTTATCACGGCTAGCGTTTTATTTTCTCCCCACGTAAAGTAACTTACACATAATACATTCTGCAAATACTGTCTTTGTAACTCAATTTTCATTGTTTCTATATACTGATTTTTAAATTTTCTGTGTTTTATGAAGCCTATTTTCCAGCTTCTTTTGTTCAGCTCTGTGATAGGTTTGTCTCAATCGTGTTGTATGTTGTACAGTTATATTTTGAATCAATGCCTGAGATACTAAAAAGTCTCTTTCTGGCAGATTTTCCACAATATGATACGGGAAGATTTGCTTGCCTTTTCTTATATATCAACTAACAAGGTCTTTTCCATGTGTATATTTTTATTGTAAACGATTTATTTAAAAGACTATTTATAAATTGCTTTCTGAACAATATAATATGTTCCCATAATAGTTCAACCTCCTTTTGCGGTTTCTATGATTAAAAAATATCTAATTTTACATTGATGAGAGGTGGACAAGCACGGCAGAGTATTCTGTCCGCCAACTTCCTGGTCTGCCGCTTTGTTTAAAATCAGGCAATCAATCATGTTTCAGCCAGTGGAGCCTCCTATGGCTCTGCTGGGGAAAACCTTAGGCAGGTTTTCCGTAGACTGCCAGGAAACGCTTAGGTCCCAAAATGACAAAAATTGAAATGACCCTACCCCAGTTGGGCAATGAGCAATTGGGCCAACTACCCTTTCAGCACTTGACTCCCAGTGGTAGGGTGGGAACAGCAGTTCAAGGCTCCTCAGGGAGGAGTTAGGTTTAGGTTGAGGCTCACAACTCAAAATACATCTAAAAAGCCCAATAAATGATTGTCCAATTAAATACTTGTTTTTATGTAAAAGTATTCATATATGAACCCAAAGTATAATGCAGCACACCACAAATAATATACATAGTCACCTTACGGGACTCCCACTGGCATTACCTGAGCCACCACCTCCAATTCTACCTTCCCAACTAGGGAATATTGTTATTGTGAGGTGACCTCCAAGCTAGGCCCTTCTATGGAGTTCAAGTCTTAGACATGGTTTGCAAAGTGTCCTTGCTTTTTAGCACGTCAGTTAGAGAAATTCTCCTTGAGGCCTGTCAGTCCAGTATTCAGTCTTATCCTCTTTTGCTGGTGTGGCAGTTCAGACTCTCCAGGCATGTGCTAGCAATCTGGCAGCGAAGGCAAGTCTGAATGTTGTGATTGAGGTGGAAGACATCCACAGAACTCCTCCTGCCATACATTATGTCTTTCTTAGTCCTGAGGTAGGTCTCAGTTGCTTCTGGATTCGGGTACTAGAATCATTGCTCTTCCTCTGTGAGTCACAAACTTGCTCATCTAGCGGGCAGCAGCACCCCCTGTGCCACACATGAAAGTAACACTGCAAAATGTGTCTCAGCTTTAACCTGGAATACCGACCTGGAAAAATAAACCTTTTGCCAGGCCTACACTTTTCTTTTTGATACTTATATGTTACCCCTAAGGTAGGCCCTAACATCTAATAGAGGAGGTTGCATGGTATTTTAAAGGTAGGGTATATGTGTTTAAGTTTTAAATGCCCTGACCATGAAAAACTCCTAAAGTCATTTTCCACTGTTGAAAGGCTATCTCTTCCATAGACTAACACAGGGTTACAAGTGACACCTACAGTTTGAGACCAGATAGAGAAATACTGTTTCCAATCAAATACATCTTAATTAAAAATCATTGTTAAAGGTAAGGTCAGATTGTAACTTACATTCTGAAAATGCCACTTTTAGAAAGTTGGCATTTTTCTGCCCAAACCAAATGTGCCTTTCTTCCAGTGTCCTTGCTCTATTGGCTGTGAATAGGTCTGCTATGGTATTGCATGTGCTCCTTTAAGACATGGGGACCAAGGGTCTTGGGTGTTGGGCAGGATGTTTACATCCTGAGCAGGTGTCCTGGGGCATTTCTATTCAGTCTGCCTGTATTTCAAACAGTAGCCTTAGGGCTTGTCCATCTCTTCCTGACTTCCAAGGGTTGCCTGCCCTTCCACTTACCAATGTAACTCACACCTTCTAGGCCTGTCAGCCTTTTGTTACCCTAGACAGTTTGGAGCCAAACCCAATCAATGGGGAAAGGTTAAGCAAATGGGAATCCCTACCCACAGTCTGGCACTGGGGATAAAAGTGGCACCCTCAGAACCCTTCATCAGAACACTCCAGGACCTTTGGAATATTTAGAACAAGCAATTCCTTGTCTGACGACAGAAGATTGGACCTGCTTGCGTTGAACCCAAGCTCTCCAGAAGCGAATCCAAGGGTCAGTTGGCTCATCTCCTCTTTAAACTACAGGGACACAACAAGCCTCCAGAGGCCTCCATACAACTGCCAAGCTCACCAACATCAACTGGTCCAGCCACTCATGCTTGAGCCCTGCTACTGGCCTCTGCTGGAGTGAGTGCTGATTCCCTACAGGTGCCCATCCAGGTCTTCTAACCTTGACTGGCATTACAGTGTACTTCCCTTGCCTCAAAACCACAAGCTCTGAGTATATTTCCTCAATGAAAATTCTGAAATTACTGGGCTATTCACAACTGCAAATGGACTCTGTGAATCACAAATCTCTAACAACGACCTGCTCCTCTCATCTGCTCTGAGAACCACTTCCAACAACATCAGTCTAAGTTGATCGGCAAATCGAAGTTCCAGCGAAGATCGACTCTTCACTGAAAACCACTGACCATCTTTGATTGCTGACACTGCTCATCTTGCATCAACCCCCAACGTGAAGCTCCGCTGCATCTTCCCACATGGACCTGGACTCTGAAAAGGTAAAATCTTCCGGAGGATGAACCTGGTCCCTGTATCCAACCACCCTCTTTCGCGGTGGGCCTGAATTTGTCTTTACTTTGGCCCAGCACGACGAGATAAACACAATAGACGATTTGATCTTTTTGGCCCAATTTGAACTAGAGACTTTAAACATTCTTAACTTGTCTCTAGTGAATGGATTTTTGTCATGTTGGTGTTATTTTATTTATTAAAATGAACTCTATTTTTCTAAATTGATTTGGGATTTTTCTTGTGCAGCATTTTCACTTTTTTACAGCTTGAGTGTTGCATGGATACTTTACACATTGCCGCTAAGTTAAGCCTTACTGCTTTTGTGTCAGACGACCAAAGGGTTAAGCACAGGACGATTAAGTGACTTCTTTAATTTACTCTGGCAAGAATTGTGTTTATTATTTTAATGAGTCTTCTACCCATCTCAACTATTAAACCAATGTCTTACAATTGCAATTACAGCACACCCACAGCAACAATGCAGCAGAGCTCCTGAGGTCATGTGACTGCACAGGCCGATGGCCCCTTCTCTTGTTAGAGCATGGCCCAGAGTGGCAGCACTTTTCCTTAACTGCAGCCCGACAGGGAGGAATTAAAATAATCCTACGGTGCTAGCTCAAGTGGATTTCTTTAAAAAAAACTCTAGAGAGACATGTAAACACTTCTGTGTCTCCTTCAGCCCCTCTCCCACTCATATGTCACAGCTTCCCCCACCTGCAGTGGCGAAGACTCAAGGTAAGTCTTTCTCAGTTGTCAGCGGGATTTAAAGGAGTTCACAATGCCTCCCCAGATGTCAAGGAGGCATCATTGGGAAGGGGTGAGACTGATTTTGTCACTCACTACTGTAGCCCTTTAAATATGTCTCAGGCCTGCCACTGAAGAGCCTGTGTGTGCATTTTGAAACTGTCATTATGACCTGGAAACTGCACCCACTTGCCATGCCCAGGCCTTTCTTTTTATTACATATAAGTTACCACAAGGGTAGGTCCTAGTTAGCCCCAAGGACAGGGTGCAGTGTTTTAAAAAGTTGGAAATGTACCTTTAGGTTTAACATGTCCTGGTAGTGAAAAACAATTAAATTCATTATTCACTACTGCTGCAAGTCCTATCTCTGCCATAGTCTAATTTTGGGATTGTTTTGTCGCAGCTTTCAAGTGTAATTTCCAATTGGGACAAGATAGAAACTTGGAGTTTGGTGTCTCTTGGCTCAAAATTTAAAATGACAACTTATGGTGAAGTCTGAATTTAAGTTGTCCAAAAATTCCACTTTTAGAAAGTTGGCGTTTTCTTACTTTATCCATTTTGTGCCTCTGCCTGTCTCTAAATACACGTCTGGGGCGGGTGACAGCTGCACTTTGTGCATTCCTTAGACAATCACACACAAAGGGAGCTGGGATGTGACATTTACATCCTGATGGCCCACCAGCAGGCTGATAGGCCTTTCTGGGCTAGATGGGAGGGAGGATATGAGACTTACACCTGTATAGGCTTGTGCGTGTCCCCACACAAAGGGCTGCATGACCCCCTGCAGAGTGTCTGGAGTCAAGAATTGAAGGGCAAGGACCTTGAACACTTCAAAAGCCTCTTTTTGAAGTCTCCCCACTACAAAGGCTCAACTGGGTATAAGTACTAGGTGCAAAACCCCACCAAACCAGCAAACATCCGTATCTGAGAACATTTTACCAGAAAGAAAGACTGCTGTGTTGCCATGAGGGACTGCCACTCTGCTCAACTGTATCGTTGTGTTGGCCTGCTACCTGCTGCCTCTTGTCTGGGAGTGAGAAGGCCTGGACTTAACTCTCTCCATTCTCTATAGATACAAGTGACTCCAAGGGCTTGCGGGCATCCTGTTCTGGAAGACTCAGGGCTATCAAAGACTTCCTTCAACCATGCTTCAGCTGCTGGACTCCTGTCCTGCCAAGAGGTGCCAATCCAGCCCCATGCTTTGAGAGTGGGCTCTGCAGTAGGCCTGGGTGTAGAACTCCACTCAGCCAGCGGAGTTTGCCCAATTCGGGCACTTTATGCTACTCAGAGCAATGCAGAGTTCCTGAATTCTGCAATCCGGTGCAAAGCACAGTTCATTCTCATGAGGTTGGGTTTTGGTGCTTTCTCACAAGGGCCACTATACTCTTGGGCTGCTAGTGAGTGCGTGCATGTACGAGCGACTTCATGTTTACTTGCGCTGCTTCCGGCGGCGGCAAAAACAGTCCCACTCATTAGCATCAATGCACTCGGAGTAGATTTTCTGCTCGAAATACATCGAAATCTAGTCAAAAAGTATTTTTGAGTGGATTTTCTTCTCCAATGGACCCTTCAAGTTGTTTTTTGGATTGAGAAGTCTTTTTTTTTCACACAGGACGGAAGTGCCCCAAAGACTTCAACTTCCTGTTCCTGTCCAGCAGGTTCTTCCCAGTACTTTGTCCATCGACTGGTCACTTTTCACCTGGATTTTGAGGGGGATGATCAGTCTCTTTGTCTCCTGGATATACCTTTGGATTTAAGCACTTTGTTTTTGTGAAATCACACAAGTACGTTTAAAAACTATAAATAAGGGTGTTGTTTGTTTACTTGGGCATATACCAATATTTCTTTGTACCTTAATTTGTTTTTCAACATCTATAATGGTGGGTGGCCTGAAGTTTAAGTATGGGCCTAGTTATTTATTGTACATATCATTGATATAACATCTTTTGTAAAGGAAAAGTGTTGCACAGCTCAGTAACTGTACTTATCTGCATGTTTGTAACATTTGCAATATTAATATACTATGTTGCCTGGATTTCCAAAGGGCCATCTACCCATTAGGATCAGTACTAGTAGTAATCATGCATGAAGTAAATATTTTTGTGGTACATGTTTTAAAAATGTCATTTAGGGCAGGGATGGCATTCATTTACATTTAAAATGTTGACTATTGATTGCATTTCTTTTTTTTTGCAAAACATATATATGTTGTGTTGTAATATTGTTGTTGTCAAATCTTCATACCTCAGTTAATTTTTGTGTTTTGCATTGCTGAATTAATGTTAGTGCTGTCTTCAGTGCTACCACTATTTCAACGTTTGGCCAGTGTATGTGTGTTTGTCATTGTCCACCATTTGTCTTTGTTCTCCTTGCCATGTGGCCAGGGGCCATTTTGTGTAGTCTATGTCCATAGGCTTGTATGTGTTCTTTATTCTCTATGCCTCCTTGTTCTTAGTTGTTGTTTGACCATGTGGCTTGCGGCCATTTTCAGCATCCAGCCAGTGCGTCTTTGCCATTGGCTTGCATGTTTTCTTTCTTTGTTTCCCATGACTCCTTGCTGTTGTTGTTTGGCCATGGGGCTGGTGGCCATTTTGTGCAAGCAGTCAGTGTTCCTTTGCCATAGGCTTGCCTGTATGTTTTCTTTGATCACTATGCCTCCTTGATCCTTGTTGCTGTTGTTTGACAATGTGTCTGGGGGGCATTTGTCCATCTGGTCAGTGTACCTTTGCCATAGGCTTGCATGTGTTATTTGATTACCATGCCTCCTTGCTCCTTGTTGTTGTTTGGCAATGTGGCAGTGGCCATTTTGTCCATCCAGTCAGTGTCCCATTTCCACTGGCTTGCATGTGTTCTTTATTTACCATGCCTCATTTCTCCTTGTTGTTGTTGTTTGATCATGTGGCTGGCAGCCATTTTGTGCATGCAGCCAGTGTCCCTTTGCCATGGACTTGCATGTGTTCTTTGTTTGCCATGCCTCCTTGCTCCTTGTTGTTTTACCATGTGGCTGACAGCCATTTTGTGCATGCAGTCAGTGTGTCTTTGCCATATGCTTGCATGGGTTCTTCTTTGTTCCCCATGCCCCTTTGTTCCTTGCTGCTGTTGTTTGACCATGTGACTAGTGGCCATTTTTCCATCCAGTCAGTGTGTCTTTACCATAAACTTGCATGTGTTCTTTGTTTCCCACACCTCCTTGTCCTTGTTGTTGTTTTACAATGTGGCTGGGAGCCATTTTGTGCATTCAGGCAGTGTGTCTTTCCTATAAGCTTACATACAAACTTCGTTAATTATTGACTATTTGTTTATTTTTATGTTATATATATATATATATATATTTATTTTATATTTTAATTTGTAATTGTTTTATTTTTTATTTTGTATTTCAAATTTTTGTTTAATTTTTTTTTTTTACTTTTTTAATGTCAAGCTTTTTATTTTAATTGTATTTGACTTTTTTATTTTTGTATTTTATGTTTAATTTTATTTAATTCTGCATTTTGTCTTGATCCATCCATCCATTCACATCCATTCCGCCATCCATCCATCCATCCACCAAAGGTGCACAGCCGCACCACAGCATTCAGTTTCTTTAGGCATATAATAATTCCTTTTCCTCCTGGACACCCTTGCTGTGGTCCACTGCAGAAAAATCAGCAGCATAATTCATGTTTTTAATGGTTATTCCATTTCCCCTGGACCACCTTGCCGCCATGTTTTTTTAAAGGATGATTCTATTTACCTATGCACCTCTTTCTGACTACAACAGGTGTCTCCTTTAAAACAGATGGAGATTAAGCAAAGAGCTATATCTGCATGTTGTGCTGCCTGATTTGGAATGAAATTTGATTGTGTGGTTTGACTTTACAATGTTTGATTAAATTGGTATTTATTGTTTAAGTAACCAACCACACCAAGATTGCATTTGTGTGTACTATTTCAATATGAAACAATGCCATGTTTCACTACCTACATGTTTTTCTTGCTTGGTTGATTTTAGGTGCACAATAGACTAGACATCACATCACCCACAGTATCCAAAGAGAAGGCCTGTACAGTTACTTCAGTCCTCCAAACTCTTTCGCTTGAGCATCTTAGTGGCACGCCAACTAAGAGCATAAGATGGCTCCAAAAAAGCTGCCCCCACAAAAGTAGTCAGTGAGAAGAAGCAGCTTTCCACCAGTCACATGCCTACCGCAACCTTTTTCGGGAGACATGTGGCTGCCACACCAGTCTCCAGGGAGGAACCTGGGAGCAGTACTCTGGTACCAACAGCATCACCCCATGTTAAGCCCAAGACCAGGCCTGTCAGTGAGGCACCCACTGCAATCATTGCGACGCCGATGAGCAGTGATGTTCAATAAGATTTGTCCCTTTCACAAAGTAGTACCCAAACGTTTCAGGAAACAGAGCAAAGTGGACAGATGCAACAGCCAGCGATACTAGATCTTCCCAAAGTTGGAGCACAACAGGAGATCAATCTTCCTGCCAAACAAGAATCTCCTCATTTAGAATCAATGACACTCAGATCTCCAGCAAGAAGAAGAAAGGGTACTACTCTGCCTTCTTCTCCAAGCACCACTTCTGATGACGATGAAAGGAACGTGAGTGGACCACAGCAGAATCTGGGAGACACCAGCAAAGGCAAGGGAAAAGAAAAGTTCTAGAAAGCCTTACATTAATGGAAGGGAATGATGATGAGTAGGTTGATGATGATGAGCCAGTCATTGAGGAAGCTGCCACAGAGTCCTCTGACATTACTATCCAACCTGATCTCAGGGATGCGGCAAAGGCAGCACTCTCAGCTCCTATATTTTTAAGGCCCCAGCTGAGACCTACACCAACCCGTACCTCAGTAGAAGTATGCACTGCGGAGAGGTAATCGTCACACACATCTACCTCCGATTCTTCTTCAGGCATTGGCAGTGGCCAAGTAAGAAAGTACTCCTCCCCAGTTTGGGACTTATTTATGATTAGCAAACAGGAGGAGAACATTGTGATATGTTCTGCTCACCACGCAAGTGTTCATCAAGGTAAGCCTGATTCACATTATGGCACTGAAGGGTAGACGACCCATATGAAAAAACATCATGCAATCCGGTGGGAGGATCACCTTAAAAAATGGCTGAATGTCGTCTCTGTGGTGAAGGTGAGGAGAGCTGGGAAACATCAGCTACCACTGGTCAAATCACAGTGGAAGGTGAGGAAGAAATAGGTGACATTCTCATCCAAAGAGCCTTTCCCCAGCAGTGCACCAGAATCACCTGCCTCAGCGACCTCACAATGGCACAGTAAGACTCAGAGTCCAATGGAGACTCCATGGCATATAGTGACTGCAGCATGATGCACATTGAGTCTACCCGCACCTACATCTCAAAAGTCATCTGCATCAGTGGCCTCACAAAAGAAGAAATTCCAGACTACAATTTCAGGCATTTTTTAGGCAGGAGGGGACCTACCACCGCAACTACCCAATGAAACATTTGTACAATAGGAAGCTGACAAAAGATTTAGCTCTAGACCTCCCCGTTTTTCTTTTGTGGAAGGAGTGGGATTCTTAGAGTTTCAGGCAGCGATCTGCCCGAAATAGTAGATTCCACGTCAGTCTTATTTTGTCAGAGTGCCAGTGCTGCATCGCAATGTGCTGCAATTGGTTGAACAAGCTTTGCAGCAAATTAGTGTCCCACACTATCCACCTGACCATAGATAGACATGTGGATCAATTGTCAGGATACTGATTACATGTGCATCACTGCACATGGGGTCTCTTTTGCAGGAGTAAAGCTAAAGCTTTTTTAAGAATATTCGTCGACATGCAACAGTAGCCATGTTCGCCACAGAGAAATCCCATACAGCTGCTAACATCCTTTATGAATTTAATGCAAGGTGTCTATATGGCTGCGACCCAAAGGTCTCCCAATTTGATTTGTTGCCATGGACAATGGTAGTAACATAGTAAAGGCCATGGTAAATGATCACTATTTCAAGGTCCTGTGTTTGGTGCACTGCATTACCCTGGTTGTACAAGACTTTCTCAAAATATTGACCACCTGCAGACAAATCTGCAATCATTTCAGCCATTCTTTTAAAGCCCGGAAACAGTTGTCAATTATTCAGCATGCCAACAGAGTATCTGTTGAAGCCCTGAGACAGGAGGTGCAAACATACTGGAACTCAACCTATTATATGTTGCAACGTCTGTTTGAACAATACAGACAGATCATGGCTATGGGCCTCATTACAAGTTTGGCGGTGGGACCGCCAGCCTATCATGTTGGCAACTCTGAAAAGACCGCCATGCCGGTGGTCTTCTAGACCTCCCTATTATGAGTAATACAGGCAGGACCGTCGACTGGCAAGCAAAAAAGACAAACCGACTGCGGCGCAGAGGCCTAGATATAGGCCTGGATGTAGGCAGTCTGACCTCCAGTGCCGGAAAGACCCAAGCAATTTTAATGCTTAGAGAATATTGATTAGGCACCCCTTTTTTCACTAGCTCATTAAACACCCTGCACACGCTTTTGACCATTGACACCCTATTGCGCTTTCCCTGTTAAGTAAGTCCCTGTCACCCTTAATATTTTTATTTTCCACCATGTCATGTTAAAAAAATCCCTGTTTTCAGAAGATGAGTTAAGAGTCATGCTGGATGAAACCAGAAGAGTAGAGCCACAATTGTTTGGAGCACAAGTCCAGCACACTCCTCTCAGTAGGAAAATGGAAATGTGGGGCAGGATCATCGACAAAGTGAATGCTGTAGGCATCACCCTGTGCACAAAGGAGGACATTAGGAAGAGGTGGAATGATCTCAGGGGCAACAACCGTTCCCTGGTCTCCACGTACCAGCTTCAGGCCTAGAAGAGTGGTGGGGGCCCTCTCAGTACCCCGTTAATACTCTTTTACTAGGAGGAGAAGGTCTTAGTCATCTTGTATCCTAAGGGCCTGACAGAAAAACCTGGTGGAGTAGAGTCTGGTAAGTCACAATACACAGCATGTCAAATAAATGCAATGTCATGCATGCTCGCAGTGCACTTTTACCCATTGTCTTGTTCATGTTCCTCACCAACATTCAATATCCAGAATATCTGAGTTTCAACACTCTGAATGTGCATCATGGCACCCAACACCACAGCCATATGTCCAAATGGGGCCTGGAAATCTCACAATACCAACAACGCGTTCCAGAATCCATGGCATGTCCCAAAATTACAATAAATGCTCAAACATAAATTCAGCCTGCATACAGATGTATAAAACACAACAGTTGTCAAGTACTTTGAAGTAGTGAAAGTGACCTGACTGCAACTCCCAGGAGACACTGTTTCAGCAACTCTAACCACCAGCCCAGTGATCTCTTTTCCAAAGACCCTTGTTTGTTAACTCACAAATCAACTTCAATTACCTGGAGGGGGTAACATTTGTCTAGTGTGTACAGTACAAAGGGTGGCGACGCGCTAAAGCCAGGAGGGGGCCTGCATATCCCAGATTGCATTTTGGCCCCAAGAGGTGTCCATTTTCTGCCACAGCTGCTCCCACTCACCACACCAACGAGCGCTATAAAGCACTAGGGAGCTACCGCAGTGCAGGACGCACTAAATCCAGGAGGAGGACTACATATCCCAGACTGCTCTTTGGCCCCAGGAGGTGGCGTTTTCCTCCAAAGCTTCTCCCACTCGCCACATTAACGAGCGCTATAAAATGCTAGAGAGCCATCTCAGATTGGGATGTGCTGAAGCCAGGAGGGGGACTACATATCCCTGACTGCACTTTGGCTCCAGGAGGCAGCCATTTTCTGCCACAGCTGCTCCCACTCGCCACACCAACGAGCGCTATAAAGCTCTCGGAAGCTACCACAGCATGGGACGCATGCAGGACATGTCTGGACCGCGCCCAGCAAATCCCTGGCCAAGGGCGGGCCTGTCTGCACCCACCCATGGCCGATCGAGGCTGGGCTACGCCACCCCCTGAGTTTGTTTTTTTTGGGCTACTGTTGAATAGCTCTGTTTCTCTTTAGTGCCTCTTCTATGCATCACCTTAGGTCCCTTTGATCTGACTCAACACCTTGCCGTAGAGATGGGTAAAAGAAAAGAGACCAAAGGCAGTCTGGGGGTGGAGGGGAAGAAACACAAGAAAAGCTCTAAAAAGTCTGGCTGTAATGATGTGCCCGATCGTATTGATAACCTCTTGGTGGAGTGAGGGAAAATATTAGTTCCATCATCTGGGGCGTATCAACCAAAGAGTCCCAAACTGTGCCTAGTATCCCAACCACTGATTAACAAACAGACAAGTATACCCAACATGTTTAGCAAAGTTAGGGTACGGACGAGGATCAAGACCAAAATAGTGCCCCAAAATTCTTCAGATTTACCCCCCAGTTTTGGCTCCATTTATGGCACAGTGATAGTGACCCCTCCCTTTCCCATCCCCGATACTAATAGCTTCTCAATATTAACATGTATTATAGACCCATCTACAACTCAGGATTCTGCAGCTTTTTCTGCACAAGCTGGAGTAGGCTGCCTATCAGACAACCAGGCATGCCCTCTTTCTCCAGATGAAGACTTGTTTGGTTGTATTCAAACACTTAGGTCAGAAATAGCAGCCCTTGAGTGTATGATTGGAGATCTTGTGGTCACTGTGGGCCGTCTTATAGAAGACAGTGGGAGAATATCTAGGGAAGGCATCCCTATCCCAGTCTCGACTAACACTCCTGCACTGGCACTCATTGCCCCTACTAGGCCCCCTTGTAAAATATCTTGGAGTCATACAGGTTTGCCACATGAGGACACTATCTCCAGGACATCTGACGGAGCTTGCACCATGGGTTGTCAAGCACCTGCTTGTGTGAACCTGCTCCCAACTTTTTACAGAGTAAAGGTTACGAACTTTTTATTTTCTATGCAAGGGAGGGTGGACATCTCTGTAGAACACAAATTGCCAGAGCCACCACCACCTCTCCTCGCAATTATTTTATGATCATTGTATCTAAACTCAAATCACGGGGGTGGAAGGGGAAGACTCCCTGATCAACAAGGTCACCCACTGGATCTGTCACAGTAGAGGATGCCTCTCAGTAAGTAGAAAAGATATTCTCAGGGCCAGACGACATTGGTTGCCGAGCTTTCCGTCCGATTGTATCAAACTTTTTTTGAGAATCGGCATATAGCCCAGATAACTTATGATTTAGTGGCCCTTGATTAAAGAACCAATCCTCTGGATGGGTCTACTATTCAGTTTAAACTTGACCTACCCCTCCCTTCTTGTGTGCCAAGCCCTCGCACTGTTCTTGATGATGGTACTATTTGTTCCAAGTTAGATTGACCCCTAGAGGCCAAGGCACAGGCCTCTTATGATAGTCCTAATGGCCGTGCAAATCCTGAAAGCGGTTCTGGCACTACTAGTCATTCAGCGGATATGGCAGATCTGAGAGGCAAGAAGGTCCCTACTGTGCCACCTAAGGCTGTTGCACTAGCCACTAAGGATGCCTGTAGACTGTCTGCAGGCTCCATTCCCTGGCAAATTCTCCTTCCTCGCCTAGCACTGTGAACACTTGTCGGAAAGTAAACATTGTCTCCTGGAATGTGGCAGGCCTTAAATCTAAACACCCATTGCCTCACTGAAATACCCTTATTGACCTTTATGACATATGCATCTTCCAGGAAACTTGGCTAATTGAACCTGCTTATAAACCTGGCTGTTCAACTTACCATCTTCCCGCTATTTCTAGTAAAATGAGCCGTCCATCGAGGGTCTTCTTAATATGGGTGAAAACCGCATTACAGTGCGTAGTGAAATGCCTACCTACCTGCAGCCCTGATATCCTTGGTATTAGCCTCAAGGGACCCAAGACCACTGCCACTGACATATTCAACATCTATTCCAGAGGGACAAGGGGACCCAACTCTCCACCACTTTGCAGTCTCTTGATTCCTTGCTGGGTGAGAGACCTTCCAGTCACGCCCTTATTGTAGCAGGGGATTTTAATGCCACGTTCGAACGCCTTGGTTTGGACAACATGGGTGATTTCCTAGAAGAAGACAATCTATGGCATATTCCCAGCTTGAGCTCCCCCCCATCAAGAAGTGGCACCAGGACGCTCTGCAGTTAAATGCCTTGACTCTTAGCCTAGGCCTGAGGGCAGTCAACGGAAGAACAAAATCTGATAGGCATGCTGCCCATATGTTTTTTGGTTCACAGGGGAAGAGTCACATCGATTACATTTTGATGGACCTCAGATATTGGTATTTAGTAAATGATATGGTAGTCTAGAACCAATGGACAATAACCACAACCCACTTTGTCTTAGTCTAGAGCCCTCATGGGGATGGCGCACACTGCAACAACCACCGCTCAATTAACTTGGGTGGTCCATCCCCCGAATAATAGATGCAGTTTAAGATGGACCATGGTCATCCTTCAAGACAATATCCTCACTACCATCAGCCAAGATCTGACACATTGTGTAGCATTGATATCTACGATCAATGAAGAAGAGGAAGCGGTACACTGTTCCTCCCTACTAGATGTATATACTGAGTTTTTTAAAAGATTGGAACAGTTGTTTACTATACCAGCTGCCCATTCCATTTGTAGTTCCTTACTTTGTGAGGGAGATAACTGATTTAATCAAGACTGTTGTTTGGCCCGGGCAAACCTAATTAGTGCAATCAAGCAAAAAGATGTTGCCCGTGTTAGGATTCTGCAGAAACAGTACAAGCAGATGCAGTGTAATGCCAGGAAGGACTGGAAAGATGTAGGTTTATGAAGGACGCTTGTGAATGCAAGGACTCAAAATCCTTTTGGCTTAGCAACAATAGATGCTTCCCTGAAATTGGCAGTTACATCCAGCCCTCAGACTGGTTTCAACATTTCAATTCCCTATATAATGCTGAAAGCAAATTTCCGACCACCTCCGAACCTCTACTCCTTCTTCAGCTGACTACTAGCAACCGGGATGGTCTGTTTAACCTGGGAGATATTTGTGATGCAATCAACAATATAGTACGTTTGAAAGTTGCTGGCTCTGATGGTATCCCTGGTGATCTTTTTCCCCACAACATTGACAAATGGGCTGAGTATATCCTCCTTTATCTGATGCAATTGCTAGGGGAGCTTCTATTCCTGAGTCATGGAGGGTGGCCGAGGTAATACCCATTTAGAAGAAATTATAGGCCCATTAGCCTTACAGATACAGTTCAAAAGGTATTCTGTTGTGCCCTATTGTCCAAAATCCACAACAGGATCTTTGATAATAACATCTTGTCACCATGCAGGCTGGTTTCAGGTCCAAAATGAACACCATAGATGAGGTGTTTTGGTTTTTGCTTTCGTATTGGAAGGTTGTAGTGATAGGGAGACGGAGTCTCTATATAACCTTCATAGACCTTAAATCTGCCTTTGTGGTCCCAGAGGTAAACTCTGGGAGGTTTGCAACGAGATGGAAATGCCTCCGGAGTTCTTGGCCATAATCGTTTGACTACATGAAGCTAACTTTGCAAGAGTACGATGGGGGAAGCAAGGTGACCTCACTGATCCAATCAGGGTAGCCAGGGGCATAAGGCAGGGCTGTGCACTAGCTTCAACTCTTTTTTCCTCATATCTGAACCAGGTTGTTAAGCACCTCACCTCACAGCCCTCTGATGCACCGGCCCTAGGCAAGGAAAATCGTGACATTTCTGTTTTGCTGATGACACCTTGATTGTATCTAAAACCTTGACGGGTCTCATTTTTTGCTGAATTGATTCAATAACTTTTGTTCTCAGAGAGGTCTAGAAATAAATACTTCCAAAACCAAGTTTATGGTTATCAACCTGTATAGCTTATACAGGGTGAATCTTTCCTTAGGTGGGTCTAAATTAGAACAAGTTAATACCTTTGAATAACTGGGGATTAGATTATCGTACTCAATGTCCTGGAAAACCCTTATTGATTCTACATCACTAAAATGTTGCCAGCTGGTGGGAGCTTTTTTTAAGGGAGCACCATGCATCCACTACTCGACCAATAGCTGCATCTCTCCAGATCTATAATATGAAGCTGGTTAGCGTAGCACTCTAAGGGGCAGAACTCTGGGGCTTTGAGGATGTAAAGGAGCTCACCCCCATAGAAAATATATTCCTGAGAAAGCTTATCTCCCTTCCCCCAAGTACTCTGCTCCTTCCTTTCCGGTGGATCTGGCTTGTAAACCACTAGTTGCCATAGTTGGTCTTATACCATTGCTGTTTTGGAAGAGAATCATGGCTACTCCCGAACTGTCCTGCTATGCCATTGCTTTTAGAGAAGTCTGTTTGCTGGACACCTCCAAAAAGGTCAAGTGGATCAATTCAGTCAAATCATCTTTGATCGCCATTGGGATGGGAGACTCATGGAATTGCTCATCCACAGGGCCCTTACCCACCAAAGAAAGAGTGAAGTCCTGCTACTGGGAGTGGGTTGCTCAGTCTATAACTCCTCCATTCTCTGTAGGACGACTAACTAGTGAGTTTCTGGATTTCAAGTCTACCTGACTTTTGGAGCCCTACCTGGATGGTATTCTAGACCGAATGACAGGAAGCTCTATATGCAATTTAGATTCAGTTCCATTCCTTTTAAAACATTTACCAATAGATGGGAGAATAGGGCCTCTATTAACTCATTATGTCCCTGCTGCAATTTTTTTCAGGACTCTATTTTTTCTTTGCATGTCCATTTTATACTTCCCCACATAGGAAATGGCTTGTTCAAACCTGCAAACGGTTGGGGACCAGAGATCATGCTGCAGCTATGAGGATCTTAAAATCAGACACTAGCCTAGCCATTGCTATTGCAGTTGCAAATTCTTCGGAGGTATGTGGTGCATTAGAACAAAGCTGTCCAAGATCGCTTAGCTCCAATTTCCCTCTTTGGTTACACTTGCACTTTCTAGCTTTTATACTGCAATTTTGAATTGTACTTTGATTGTACTGTCTTCTGTGTTCTGATTTTATACAGTTTAATCCAATATTTTATTAATTACATTTGTATTGTGGTGTTATGTGACTTTCATGGCACTGGATACTGAAATAAAGTATTATTGGTATAGAGAGTGACCTGACTGCAAAGCACAATAGGCTCTATTCCAGTACCTCCAACCACCAGCTCAGTGATCACATGCCCCAATACATTTGTTTTTCAACTCTCGAATGAGGTTTACTCACCTGGAGGGATAACATTGGCCAAGTGTGTGCGGTATACAGAGAGTGACCTAATTGCAGCTCCCATAACGCCCTGTTTCTGTAACTCTAACCACCAGCACAGTGGTCACATGTCCCAATACATCTGCTTGTCAACTCTCAAATGGCGTTTACTCACCTGAGGGGTTAACATTTGTCTAGTGTGTGTTGTAGAGGGAGTAACCTGACTGCAACTCCCAGGAGGGACTGTTTCAGCAACTCCAACCACCAGCCTGGGTTCTCTTATCCAAAGACCCATGTTTGTTAACTCACACATTAACTTCACTCACTTGAGGTCTAACATTTGTCTAGTTTGTGTAGTAGAGAGAGTGACCTGACTGCAAAGCACAAAAGGTCCTGTTTCACTAACTCCAACCACCCGTCCAGTGGTCACATGTCCCAATACATCTGTTTGTCAACTTTGAAATGAAGTTTACTCACCTGGGGGAATAGCATTGGCTAAGTGTGTAGTATAGAGAGTGACCTGACTGCAAAGCACAAAAGGCTCTGTTCCAGTAACTCCAACCATCAGCACAGTAATCACATGCCCCAATACATCTGTTTGTCAACTCTCAAATGAAGTTTACTCACCTGTGGGATAACATTGGTCAAATGTGTGCAGTAGAGAGAGTGGCCTAATTGCAAAGCGCAATAGGCCATGTTCCAGTAACTCCAGCCACCAGCACAGTGGGCTCATGCCCAAATACATCTGATTGGCAACTCTCAAATGAAGGTTACTCACCTGGGGGATACTATTGGCCAAGTGTGTGTAGTAGAGAGAGCAACCTGACTGCAACTCCCAGCAGGCCCTGTTTCTGTAACTCCAACCACCAGCACAGTGGTTACATGCCCTAGTATATTTGTTTGTCAACTCTCAAATTAGGTTTACTCACCTGGGGAGTTAACATTTATCTAATGTGTGTAGTAGAAGGAGTGACCTGACTCCAACTCCCAGGAGACATTGTTTAGGCTACTCGAACCACCAGCCCAGTGTTTTCTTGTCCAAAGATGCCTGGCCCACATTTAAGAAAAGTGGGACAGCATTATATGCAGAGCCACATTTTTTTGCACCCATCGGTGCTCCCCTAATGCCACCATGTGTCTACCATTTCTTCTCCCAGTCCTGGATCCTGAGGTGCAGTGCAACACTTCCAATGGTCAAGAAGGCACCCTGTGGCAGAGGCATAGGCCTGTGGGAGTAGGTGCTTGGGAGGGATGCTGTGGGCCAGCAGGGTGAGGCCATTGGGGCTGCACTTGGCCAAGAGACCATCAGCAACATTGTGGGGGTCTATCAGGATTCCCAAGGCGTGATGGGCCATGTGTTGACTTAACTCCCGGAAATCAAGCAGCCACAGGGGACAGGCATAGGGATGTGCGGGAACAGATGCAGTCCCACAATACCAACATGATCTCCATGACAGGGGTCCTGAGGGACATATAAACTACCCTGAGCAGGGCTTTTTAACATCAGTCTAACCCTTCCTTTGGCCAATTAACTGCAGGCACATCAACATCCGTGCCAGCCACTGGAAAGGGGGCCCTGCCAGAGGAACAACAAGGCCCAGACTACTCTGCCTCTGTAGCAGCAGACACCCCCCCATGCAAGTGGGGACATCCAGCAAATAATCCAGGAGGTACAGATGGCAGAAATAACCATCTTCTTCAAGGACCTCCTTTGTGTGTTACACATTCACTCTGGACTGACCCTGAACCACCTACCATTTTCAATGGGAGAAGTAATCTGAACTTTGGCCTCCCAATGGTGTGGCATCTACTCCAATGATTCCATTAAACATGACTGACCCCTTCACACTTGATTTTTTGTTGAGTCATGCCACATATATTTTCTGTTAGTCAAAGCTGCACAATAAAATCACCCTTCACTGACTCTGATTTTGATTTCATATTTAGCCATATAGATATGTCAGAGCATGTGAACCACACATCAATGATCCAAACTACTTATTCAAGATGGGATATTGTACGTAACCATGCCCAGCTCAGGATTAAAGCCCTCTCATACAAACACAAACATACAAGTGTCTGTTCAAACTAAAAATATTATTATAGTGTTCAGCACATAGGCTGTCAATCTGTCAGGACTATTGGAACTCAAAAATGATTGACTCATCCTGATTAAATGAACATGTTGACAAGTACAGACCTCCAGACCATGGAAGGATGAACTGTGTCAGGCATTGTCCTGTAGAATAGGCAAACATTGATGTGGTTGATGTCAGCAGCTTGAGCCTTATCACATAGCACATCAAAGTAATTTAGCATTACATAATCCAAGAGACAAACAAATGGCAATACAACAGTCCCTCGTCAAAGGGCCATCATAATCCAATGTTCATGTATCTCGTGGTATGTCCATGCATATGTCAGTGTTGTGGCACAGGCATTGTGGCCTACAATAATGATACACATCTACAGCCACATACAGGTCATAAAAAAAGAGAGTATAGCCAATGCGAAGGGAAAATTACTTGGTCGTGAGCTAGCACTATATATTTAATGCCCACATGTTGACACACATTGTTCATCAGGCCCATACCAGCGCACAAAACAACTCCAATGGACACTTGTGACCTTCCACCCTAACACTGTGCAAGCTGTCTTGGCACAGGTCTCATGCACCCAAAGTCTATGACCTACAATACCTGGAACAATCCTGGACACTTCGCATGTCCGAAAAGCATCACATAATTGCCAATGTCACAACTCTGAAATGCACATACGAAGATGTCATGTTGAAGGTACTTGTACAATGAACAAAACACGGAGTATGGGCTTGAAACCATACATATGACACAGGCCACATAGCAAGCATCTTAAAAACAAATTACATTGCAAGGAAACTGACACAAGTAAAACAACATCATCAAGGTGGGGCTGTTTAAAAGCTATCTCATCGAGGAGCCTTTGGCTGATTATTGCAGAGTATTTGCTCCCTAGCTGTATCCAAAACACACAACTCAAAATATTCTCACAACTACAGTTCATTGTAAAATCACTGTCATGACATCACAAGACATACTTACACTCATGAGAAGTAACTGTAGATAAGATCTTCTCATAAGTCATCTCCATCGTCTTCCCTTCTGTCATCCTCAGTTGGGATTTCAGGATTCTCACCACTTGGTACTGCAGACTCGCCCTTCTCTGGGATGTATGGGATACTTCTCCGCAGAGCGACGTTGTGGAGCATGCAGCATGCCACAATGATCTGACCCATTTTCCTGGGTGAGTAGCGGAGGGCTCCACCAGTCCTTTCCAGACACCTAAATCTGACCTTCAGGAGCCCAAAAGCCGGCTCCACTGCCTGCTGTTTTCTTTCATGGGCCTCATTGAAGTGGACCTCCCCTGGTGTAGTTGGATTCCTCACCCCCGTCAACAACCAAGGATGGTTTGGATATGCTGAGTCTCCTGTTAAGGATTGAGACATAAGTGAACCAATGAGCACCTCATTCATGATTGTAGCACCTGACTATGTTCACACACAATCAGGACAGACATGACTTACCAACCAGCCAGGCCCTCTCTGGGTGCAGTTGTGACATTAGCTGGAGTATGGTGCTGTTCTGCATTATGAAGGAATCATGTGCTGTTCCAGGAATACAGGTGCACACATTTCAGATGTAGAGATCCACCAAGCAGGCACCTTGCACATTCATGGATTAGAAGTTCTATCTGTTGCTATCAACTTTTTCAGTGGCCTATGGTGGCACAAAGCCAATATGTGTGCCATCAATGGTCCCTACTACATGTGGGAGGTGGGTAAACACATAAAAGTCAGCCTTTACATAGGCTAAATCCTCAAGTCAGGGGAACATGATATAGCTGTCAATGTGTTTCAACATTACTGAGAGGAAATCCTTCAACACCAGACTGAACATAGGTTGTGATGTACCAGCTGATAGGGCCACTATATGTTGGAAGGACCCTGTGGCCAAGAAGTGCAATACTGACATGACTTTTACAATGGGTCGTATGCAGGTTGGATTACTGTTAGCTGGCATCAGATCTGGCTCCAACTGATGGCATAAGTCCACTATTGTTTGCCTAGTTAGGCAGTATAACTGAATTATATGCTGTTGCTCCATGGTCTGAAGGTCTGGCAGTGGACGGTAGACACAAGGTTGTTGCATTCTACTTCTCCCAGGGTACTTATGTGTGACAAGATATGATTTGCAACATTAGTCAGTGTGTCCACAGCAACATACATAATACATGCTAATAATATCATGTGACAAAGCATTTATGACTGGATAGACATGACACACAGTGCACATCCCAGCTGGCAACTACACAAGGGTCACATGTGACCCCCATGGTTATCAACACATATGTCCATAACATGGACTTGGGGAAAACTCAACTATCTGCTACACAATTGCACCTCGAAATGTAACTGTATTTTTCAACCACCAAAAAAAGCGTTGTCAGTGGTGAACCGTGCAACGCCGTCAAATGCCACCTGTGTCCTGCAGCACACTACACTGGTGGTTCTATAGTAGGACCTACATGACAAGACCGAATAAGGATGTTTGTGATGCTACAACACATATATTGTAGGTGTGACGCAGTTTACAAAGCCATATACAGTATTTCAGGCTGCCAAAATGACGGATGCCTGACCCACTCCAAGAGACATTATGAACGGCTTGGGACTGCAGACAGAAGTCATCAGGGTGGTAGACAGTTCCAACCATGATGGACACAGCCATAGGCTAACACTGTTGCTGGTGGCAGTTATGACACAATGGCTGTGTCCGTAGTCGATGATGACCACGTATGTGGCGGATGTAACCCCATGTTGTGCAAATTCACTAACTTGACTCCTGACAGTGCTGTCAGCAACACCTCCACTACTTGAGCTGCTGTGTGCCGCCTCTGGGAACAATCATGCGATGACCCAAAGGTGATAGAGCCCTTCTTTCTCTCCAGAGGAGCTGAAGAGCCTTGTTAATGAGATCCTTCCCTTTTATGGACAGCTCTATGGATCACCAGAGGAGCAGGTCAGAACCTCATGTGCACAATTGACTCTGATCAACACCATCCTTTCCCTTCTCACAGGCTACAATGTGTCCCTGTGTGCCAGTTAGATGTCTTCTGTGCCTGCTGTTGCATTCTGTATGGCATCAATGGGATGTACATTGTGCAGGTATTGGTGGCCAGTACTATATGTTGTGTTTGTGAACATTGTGTTGTATGGCATTTTTTGTGGTCCTATATCCTTGTGTTGGATGCACATGACTAGGCAAGAAAACTTTACTGTCATCCAAATATATATTTTTCTTCATGGTGGTTGTAAATGTTTGACAACATGTATGTGCATGACAGCATGAGATGTGTTTGCATCTTGTTTGAGTCATTTGAGGATCTTGTGACCAATGTGTATAGTGCCACAGATCTTTCAACCCACATCTGGCCTTGCTAAACTATTGTCTGGAAGGCAGATACTGAATCACTCTGCCCTTCAGGTTGCCACACAAACCACATGCCACATTGTTGATGGCCACATGATGTACTGTCATGCATGGAAGTGATGGAAAAGGGAGTATCATATAGGTACTGAGTGCTCAGCCTGCAGAGACCAAGGCCTGTCACATGTATCTCCCAGTATGGGATCTAGTCCAGGCTGTGGGAGAGTCACTGTGATGATGCACCGTGGCACTGTGCCCACTCCCTGTACACCAGCAGATCCTGTCATGTGGACAATATGATACTGTAGTGGCAAAACTTGCCCTGAATACCTTTGTCCATTGACTAGATTAGGAATGGGTACATAGGTTCATCCCAGAAGTCATTGCAGGTCCTGAGCAGGGTAGTTGGTCAGTCTGCAGATGGATATACACATCTGTAAGCGTGTCATGCACTTATTGGCTTCTGTGCATTACACTTGTGGTGTGTTGTCAAACTGAACATTTTTAGCTTGGTGTTTCTGACATGTGTGTGACACAGCCATTTGTGCCAAAACGTGTGATTGTAATCACTTGATTTGTCCCCTGCATCCATACAGGTAAACACCCATCAGAGGAAAGAGATATGGAGAGCTAATACCCAGAAGGTGCGACCCTGGGGGATTCACAGCCGACAAAGCGTCCACCGTCATAAGAGGTGGAAGGACCTGAGGCGCTGGGCCCGGAAGATCATGGAGGTATAGCTGGAGCTGTCCTTCAGACATGGGCAGGGTGCATGTCGGACCATGACCCGCCTAATTGCCTGCTTTCTGGTAGTGCATAACCAGACCTCGATGACCATTTGAGGGGAGTACAGCAGCCACAAGAGGGTAAGTGCAGGGCATATTCCTGTCTGTCACATTGCCACGTTTCTGACATTTCTTCCTGATAATTAGGGATGAGCCATGTGTGACACAGTAGATGAGTAACTGTTGGTGTATATGTAGATATATGATGTGGTGCATACTGATGTGACTTGCCTATCGACCCAGGGACATAGGACACAACTGGGTATAATCCACAATCAATTTGCTCTCCAGGGACAACACATGGTTGTGTAAATTGATCAATCAAGTAATGTTTGTTATTGTGGGTGTAAATTCTATGCTACACACCACTACCTCTTAGTGTCACAGGTCAAAGGAAAGGAAGTGATGGATCACTGACCTCAGACATGTGACTAATCAAATGGGTATATTGGCATCTGCTCCCCAGAGGCTACCTGTCTTCAGTGTGTGATGAGTGCTGGTAACTCACTGCTGTCTGTAGTGTGAAGATGGCCATCATACACGTGACAGAGCATACATTTGGTATTTGGCTCAGCTACAGATCAGTGCTTGCCCTTTGTAAGTGGGGAATGTCCATTGACCTGATTAGAGTGCCATGACTGTTGCCAACATTCCTTGTACCTATATGTTAGCATGTGTCCCTTTCTCTTTTGCCAAAATGTGTACACTGCTGTTCATGCATGGTCTATCTGTCTTCATTAGATGATATCTGAATGCCCTCACATGTATATGCAACCCAACCTGTGTTTGGAATAGGACATTTGCAATGGGTGTACATTTCATGTGGTACCCCAGGCAGGAGTATGTCACCATTGATTGTTGTCTGACACATACCCTTACCCATCATAGCATGCCATTTGCATGCACAACTGCAGTAGCAATGAGACACATGAGATGTATGACTAGATTTTTTTTGCCACAATGTGCTTTTTCATGTCATTGATGTGACATCCTGTGGAAAAGTGAACATCTGTAATGGGAAAGATTTGTTACCTGATTGTTGCATCATGGAGTGACTTGCAGTTATGTTGGAATCATATGTATTTGGGTACACCCATTCATCCACAGACATTTGGGTTTGTAAGACCAAAATGGAGACAGTGATGTGGCTTCCCAATGGGCAACATGTTGAGATCCGTCTACTAGTACTCATAAATCGCTGTGCATTTCCAACATACAAAGGACTTATGGTGTATCCTGATGGAATGAGAGTATGTCATTGTAAGGGGTGCCATACGTTAGTTGTGATTTCCCTGGTGCTTACTGATTCATTGTGTTGTGGATATCTGATGGAGACTAGTTGCAGATTCCTTACCTTAGTATTTCCCCCAGGCCTCAGACTGGATCCTGAAAGAAAAGATCTCTTAGATTTCTTTGGGCCATGTTTTCAGCCCCCGTTCCTTAACAGGGGAATGCCCCCTTTGCATACATTATGCATGGCACATGCATGATGTAGTGCAAAGGGTTACAACATGGCGCAATGCATGCATTGTGCCACTTTGTAAGTCTGGCGTGGCGTTTTTGGCCATCTAACGCCACATTAGCATAAAATAAATTGACGTTAATGTGTTGTAAGATGGCGCAAGGGATGCTTAAATCTGCCCCTTCATTTCTTAAGTTTAGTTTTTAAACTCCCTATTGAGTTTTTAGCTCCCCATTGCTCCCCATCCGCTCCCCATTGCTCAGAAGATGTTGTTATTGCTATTTGTTTTTAATCATTTCAGGTCTTCTTTGTTGCATTGTTGTGGTAGTCTGGTCTAATTTTTCCTAAAGGTATGATATAATATATGACCCATCAACACTCTGTTTTCTTTTAATCTAGTTGACAGTGTTGGATAACCCTTTGATTAATCCTGTGGCTGGAGTTCTCATAGGTGGGAGTGGCACCTTGTGTCTCACCTGTTAGCTCATTAGTCTGCTACTACTACTGCCGCCCATTAGGTTAAAAATGCCACCTTGGAAACACCCTGCAGTAAGTAGACTGAGGAATCAGCCCTTGCTTCATCTATTGAGGTAGGAGAAGAGCAATGAATTTAAGTGAACTTGTAGAGTTAGTAATTACTTTCTACCAAAGATGATGCTGTTTGTTTTTATCTATGTTTTTCTGGGCAAAGTAGGCAATGACAATCATCCACTAGTGGTCAATATACTTGCAGAGGGCAACTGAGCAAAGGTATAAGTAAAAGACATGCAGTTTATTTAGCAGATTTAAACAGCAGGCTTTAATGAAAGACAACAGTGCAAACTAAAACACCAAAAAAAACATTTGAGGCATACATTAAATAAAATACATTTTCCCCTTTTATTTTCAACAAATAAGAAAACCCACCTTTTCCACCCAAAACAGGCCCAACCCTCTCCCCAAACAAATAGCCCTGTCCCCAAAAAGTCCAATGAAAGTCCAAAGTGAAGCCCAATCCCAACTCACTACCCACCCTCTCCTCCCACAACAAGTCGCTCCCACTAAAACAAAAAAAATTAAAAAGGGCTCAGAAGAGGACACTGTGTATATGGGTCCAGAGTTGGTCCAGGCTCTGCTCGATCCTGGTGAGCCAGCTCTCCATACTGTACATCTGCTGCAGGATATCGTGGACTAATGCCCTGTCAGAGCAGGAGGAGGGGCAGCAGATGCAGTCAAGGCCCCTGACAGCTAGGGGTGGCACCTGCTATGTGATGGCCGGGATGCTGGGGCTGCCAGACTGCTGATGAACGGGGTCCTGGTCAGAGGCACCAATTTCCACCTCTTCATCCTCTAGGACCACTAGCCACTGGTATTCGGTGTGGATGTTCTCTAGCCTCTGCTGCCGCAGATGACCCACTATCTCTGGCCTGGTGGTGGTGCTGGTCGACCAGCAGGGGTGGCTATAGCAAGAAAAAAATAGAAAAGACAAACTGTAAACAATGCCCTGAACAAACACTTCTTTAAAAGTAAGTAGTGGGTGGCACAGTAACAGTAAATTGCTCATCGCCTTGGGACACTAGGGCCCATATTGATATTTTTTGACGCAAAACTGCGGCAACGCAGTTTTGCGTCAAAAAATGTAACGCCGGCTAACGCCATTTCTTTGCGCCGCTTGGGCTTCAAATTTATACTTTGACGCACGGCGGTGCAAACCACTGGTGCGAGTCATTTTTTTTACTCAAACCAATGTGTCACGTCGTAAAGAAAAATGACGTTAATGTGGCGAAAATGACTGTGAGCTGGTTTACAACGTCGCAAAACGGATATGCGCCTTTTTTACTCAATTGGGTCAAAAAGCGGCTCAAACACTGCAAAAAGTGCAAAAGAGAGCCAAAATGGATCCCAAAAGCTCTGAGAGACCCCAGGAAGATGACAACAGACCAGGGACCAGCCAGGAGGATCCACACAAGACCCAGGAGAGGGAGAAGAAAAGGAAGTGTCGGTTCAGTGCAGAGGAGCAGGAAATACTGGTGAAAGAGCTGACGGAACACCAGCACCAACTTTTTGCCACCTCTAAATTGCCAATTGGTAGGAGAGAGGTAATTTGGGAACAAATTGTTGACAAGATGAACAGTGTGGCAGAAGTACTTTGAACAGTCAAGTGCAAGAAACGCTGGCATGACTGCATGCGCAGGACCAAAGAAAAGATGGTCAGGAACAGGAAGGCAGCACTGCAGACTGGAAGTGGGAGTCCAGCACTGCTGGAGGCCCTGGACCGCATGGAGGAGATGGTGGCAGCAGTCATCCCTGAGGAGATCGTCACAGAGATTCAAAGACAGGACAGCGCAGACTACCAGGAACAACACAGATGCAGGGTAAGTCGCATGGGGAGCTAAAATGCCTAATTGTTAACTGCAACCGGGGGGAGGACATACCTACTACACAATGCATGGAAGTCATGATATTCAGGGAGTGGAATGGGCAAAGGGGCACAGCACAGGGGCATGGGCTGTTCAGAGGAAACCAGTGGCCCAGTACTACACTACACCAACAACCTTAGCATTGCGGTATGCTGCCATGCCAAGGATGATGGAAAGGTTAAGCCAGTCCAGGAGGGTAGAGTACAACGTAAAACTGGCCTGCTGCCACATGACAGCTGGTATTGTTGCTACATGAACTAGGGCTCAATTAACAGTCTCAGGCCATATCCGCAAGTGGAATTTAACATTGACAACAGTTGCCACTGCCACCTCTGCTGTGTGTGCAGGTCAAGCAGCCAATGGCAGTTACGTGCCCATTGATTAAACACACCCAAATTAGAGGGTTCAGGACCACTATGTTATCAATCCCCTGAAGTCAATAAAAATGTGCTAAACCTGTTAAATGTGAATGTACATTGTCGCTACAAACATCAGCCATTGTCATAAACATTATGAGGTACACAGCAGTAATGTCATGCCCATGCTGCATATGTCAGGGTCCACCCTGTGCCTGGGTCACAATAGCTGCAATGACACCATGCAACATCCCAACTGCCATACTGCTCAGACAACAGCATTGAGGGGGAGGACATATGTAACTGGCTAGTGAAATACACCCGCACAGTCAGAGGAGGAACTGGAACACTGCTAGGACCATCAGTGCAATCCAATGTAGCACACATTCCCCAACATCAACATTACACACTACCAATGCTGACATCTGTAGTGTGCCATGCCAATGATATACATAGTATATGCTAGGTCTCAGAAACATATAGCTGGATGTGAAATATCTAAGACTGGGGCAGTTCCACATTGTTAAGTGTGGTGCAAGTGCCATCAGAACAACCACAGCCAGTGCAAGGCCACAACATGAGAATGGAAGTAGACGGAGGGTTGAGTAGGACAAGAAGGTGGCAACATACAATTTGGGCAGAACCTACACCTAGAGGATATGACGCTGACATTGCCCCAAACTGCCTACACTACATGTGACATGCAGGTGGGACATAGACCTGGGAGAGTGAAAATATTAATGACAGGAATAATGAACAGGAACCAATATCACAATGTACAACTATTAGGAGGTCAGGCATGTCACATTACAAATGCCACAACACAGACACATTAATTGTACCATATCTCATTGCAGAGGACGATGGCTCTCCTGGGGATATGCCTGTCCTGGACTTCCCTGATGACATGGATGACAAGCTGACAAACATCAGCCAGCAGACCCACCAAGATGTCCTCGGAACCCTCCAGACCCCACCTTCAGTCTCAAGGAGGAGCACTGATACAGCAGCTATCACAGAGGAACCCCCCCCCCCCAATTGTATGACCTGCTAGCTACAACCCAGCTGAGGACTCTGATGACACTGGCACCAGCTTTGAGAGAACTGTAGTTGGAGTACAGCGGGAGCTGGCCAAGGAGGTGCGGGTGGGGATGCAAAATATGGCAGCCAGCCTAGAGGGGGTGCTTTTGTGCATGATGACAACTGCAGAACAGGCAGCAGCCATGCAAGGGCGAACATCTATCTTGCAAGAACTGCAACAAAGTGTGAAGGAAATCAGCACAGCAGTAAGGGAGTTAACACCACACCTCCAACAACAAACCTTTCAACGCATGCATGAATGCAATATTGACCCCCTCAAGGCCGACCTGGCTGCCTACCACAGTGATGTAGCTGCTATCCTTAAGAACCAGAAGCTCCTCCTTGCTGCAGTACTGCCCTTAATAGTCCCACACTTGCCAGCTACCGGGATTTCTGACTCCACGTCTTCAAACACTGAAGTGTGTGTTGCCCCTTCAAACCCACCACCACCAAGGGCAGAGGAGACAACACACACATCAGAAGATGAAGACGTGGAACAGATCACCTTCACCCGTAAGAGTACCCAGTAGCACAAGTCCATGCCACATGGCCACTTATAACCAAGGTCCTATGCTTTGTAACATGCCAATCTTGCAACAGCTGCTCATAAGCACTGTTCTCCAGCCCACGGTTTATCTTGCCACGCTGCCCTGTGATTGTCTCTCACTACCTCACTGGCAATTCATGTCCCTCTGCACTGCATGACACTTCACCTCAGCATGTCCGATGACATGTCCTTTTGTAAGATCACAATGGAAGGTGTCACACTAATGGACTCACAATCCTGGACTATGTAAATATAGCACTACAGCACTTCAAAATAAATAGCACTTACACAACCACTTTGTCTCTGTGTAATGTGATACATCAAACATGAGGGTGATTTGGGATGTTTGCCTCATGTCAATGCCTAAAGAATGTCAATACAACTGGACTGAAAGAATGTGGGCTGATAACTATGCACTGTGGTCTGGATCGTACCATCATCTACCCTTCCTGAGGGTTAATTCTGAGGTAACTAGAAACTATACAGTATAATGCTGTGTTGGACAGAATAAGTCTTCTTCAAGGAATGTCTAAACAGAAAAATATTGTCTTCTAATTTTTCTCCCAGGCAATCTTTATGTATGTGACATTTGACACAAATTTTTCATCACACATACCATACAGCAGGAATGGATGTGTATGAGTGTACGTACAAATAAGTAACCTGGCTGTACAATGTAACAAATGATAGGTGTGAGTTATGTATACTATATTACATGAGATTATACCATCACTCACCTTATCAGGGTTCACATGAACATCAGGCTGCAGGCAGACGTAACACAGTGTCCTCAATACCAAATCTGGTCTCCAAGTATGTCAGATTGAAAACATACATCCAAACTTAACAACAACACATTAGAATCCATAGTAACCTTGAGTGGTGGGTGCAATGGATGGCAGATGCATAGAGAAGTAGCTTTGGTGTAGCTGCCAATGTGACAGCTCAGTTGGGATTTGGATGCAGGAAGGAACCCATATGCAAATACTAAATTGACCATGTTCACCCATGCCAAGGCCCTGATCCCCAAGCATATGACACATACTGTAAAGGAGTACCTGAATATTTATTCAACAGTAAAAAATGGATACTAAAACTAGGGGAAACACCCTGACTAACCCAATCTATCCTAACTACACACTACCCACAACTGGCCCTATCTAGCCTAAGCTAAACTTACTTATCACATTTAACTAAACACTCTAAACATCAACCCCCCACCACCCTTATATGACGGGACACATGGAGGACAACATATACTAACCTAAACACATACTATCTTATACTAAACAAATAAATATTTTTGGGGATTTTTTCTTATATATATATATATATATATATATATATATATATATATATATATATATATATATATATATATATATATATGTATATATTATATATATATATATATATATATATATATATATATATATATATATATATATTTATTCAATTTAAACACAAAAACCCCAACATCATCTAACCACCCACCCACACACATATAAAAATGTAAAAATATCATACCCCCACCCCCAACCCACTACTACTAACTGAACTAACAGCCTATTCTAACCTAACACTAAGCCCCCTAAACCCACTAATTGAAAGAACCAGGAAAGAGGAGAGATGGGAGGGAATCATGGTTGAGGGTATGCGATTTACAAGTTTGCCCTCCGCAGGGTCTTCTTAATGGCACGCACCCTTTTATTTATTTGTGATACCTCCTGCTACAGCCTGTGCAGTCTGCGCAACATATGTTGCATGTCACGTTGCATAGCTCGGACATCACAGGGTCTTTGACTGCAGCAGGGGTGGTCTGAATGCCAGTTGTTGAGGGTTGTCCAGTTGGTGCTGCCATGCTTGGAGGGGGAGGTGCAGGTGCTGCTGTCAGTGGTCCTGGATCTAAGGAAGTCGATGGTCTGGCAGTGGTGGATGTCATCCTTGGTGCCACCTGGGTTGTACTGGTGGTGCTGGTGGTGGCGGCTTTTGTGGACAACGAAGGGCCCCCTTGGGCAAATGCTCTCCACACCCCTGAGGCTCTTTCATGCCATGCCATGTGGCAGAACCCAGACTCCACATCCAGAATGTGGCGGTGACGCATCGCCCACTGCTGAAATTCACGGAGCTGGATGGCATCCATATTGGCTGTTGTTAAAAAAGAGAAAGCCAAACATTAGGTACTTCATTGTGTGATATAGCTACTGATGAGAATCAGCTGCATGCACACCTATGACATTGTACTCAAGTGCCACATACACGTAGCACAACATGTGGAGCTACATGCTGCTAGGATGTCAAACATACAGTTGAACATGTTCATTAGTGAACAGGGATGCTCAAATCTGTGAGTAAGACTTTGTCATCCCTATTCTGTGACATTCAGAGTCTGACTTGCTGTCTAAATCATTAATATGGCCCTCTGCAAATTTTTCTTTATAAAAATGTCAAAAACAAATGTCACCCTCTTCACATGGCCATGCCTACAGGGCTGCACTACAATCCCAAAATATGACTATACTCTACTGATTATCCAACTCAAAGATGGAAAAAAAAGTGAAACTCCAGTCAAGTTACATATCAGATCATGTGCCATCACATCATACCTTGCTATGTCTCCAACACACAGGAGTCAATCACACAACATCTGCAAACACACCACAGAACTGAAATATCAACACTTACTGGATATGTCTGGGTCTGCAAATCGAGCCACTTCTCCGATCGTGTAAGGGGCAGGTCCACCTGTAAAGCATGGAAGGGTGAAATGTGCTCAATGTCTGTGCACTGTACAACACTTTCAAATAAAATTACTGTGTGTAGCATTATATCTGAAAGTACAGCCTCTCAGGCATGTTTATACTCCAGCATAAATATCACTGCAAACATGTAGAGACCCTGTCACTCCAGTGAGTGATACACACACATCTGCCCACATGCAGTGGCCCTAACTATCATGTGGTGACAAACATGCTCCATCAATTGGTTGCAGACTCATTTATGGAGTGTACTCCTCTCATCATTTGTAGGAATGAGAGACATGCAAAGCCACATTCCTGGAGCACTGCAATACCAGTCACTCAGGTTTTGTGGCTTGTGTATCAAGGGACAATCATTTACTGTGTGATGCTCCTGTGGGTTGATTGAAGGTCATGATTTATCATGTTTTCTATGGTCCCTTACATGTGGGGCCTGTGTTGTGTGTAGGTTACATATGCTACATTAACAGTGTACCCTGAGCCACATATGCCCCCTATGACACCATAATGGCAAGGATCCTGTGCATTGATTGGTGACAATTTGAGGCAAGATATGGATTGGGCATTTTTTATATTTTAATACAACAATGAGATATATGCTGACAGTGTATATTGTGGTCATCCATGACAGAATGCATGGGCACAGGTGTAGTCATTGCACCTGAAATGTCACTCATTGCCCTGTGTACCCATAATGGGTTTTGGAAATCACAGTTAGCCACATTCATCATCTTACATTTGCCAGATTGGGAGATCAGTGGGTATACAGCAAACTGAAACTGTCACATTATTAAAACATGGTTTAGCAATTGTACCACTGTGTCAATCATGATGATATAGGTTTCAATTTGTATGTACCTTCGGAATGGCCGCAGTCACAGGAATGCTGGTCTTCTGATCTTAGCATACACCCATGTCTGTGATAGCCTCCATGCTGGGAAGTTAGTTATTGTACATATGCTGCACTAGATCAGCAGGGATGTACCAAACGAAACTGGCAACGTATTAGGGAAATTTATATGTATGATGGAATTGGTCAGGGGTCCTTTGCACAACATCATGCACATATTACATTGTGACCATGCATTTCCCAATGTCAGGTATCCCATGATGATCCCATAACTTATAAGAAGTGCATGGCTATAGAGTAACACAGATGGGAAATGCATTAGCTCTGTTCTATGGTGCCCAAGATCAATTTAAAACACACAGGTACAATGGTCAGAGTGCCATGGATAGTTGTTATCCCTCAATTTGCATCATTTGCTTCATTTTATATGCTACAGCTATGGAAAGTAGCGCCAAACACTTAGATATGAACCCGTGTGCATTACTTTGGCATCCATTCCTTATTTAATTGCAGCACAACCAAGTCAAACTATCAGCCTAAGATATTACATGAGGTTAGAAAGAAATTGGTACGTATGGGCCAGAATACAGTTCAGACATCAATGTGAAATAATTGGGGACACATTAATTCTTGGAATTATCTGGTGGAAAACATCTCTTTCCTGGTACACTCAGAGACCATGGATAAAACATGTTAGAGCCGCATTTGCATCATCTATTGATGTGAAGGCAGCACTAATTTACAAGCTCCAGTTGTGTTTTGTAACTTAGTGCAGCTGATGCGTCAACAAATGACGGTAATGTGTAGCAATTATTGTGTAACTCAGGGCCACTGTATGTTTAACTTGCATTCCACATGTCCAAAAACATTGCCTGCAGCATATCAGCAAATCTGCTACTGTCACTATAGAGCATTTAAATGTGCACTTTACTCTGAATTGTAATCACCAACAGGGCCTCCAATCACAATACCCAGGTGGTCCAAATTCTGTATACCGGATATCCTATTACATCACTTCCTGCCTCAAATGAGGTGCGTTTTTATTATGATGCTTCAAAATGTTATGACGCTTACAGTCTGTGCGTCAATGACCCACATGCTTAAAAATTACTCCGTGTCCACAGTTCCAAATATTTAGCATTGGTAACCAATTTCATAGGGTACAGTGTAGGAATTACCACTCAGGCCAAAGGATATATCATAGCTGTGAGCATAATTTTTCTACGCATAAGCAGCAAATTTTTATTCAAATGCGTCTTTTTTGACTCATATGCGTAAAAATGTATGTCTTTTACTGGGTTTGGGTCATTTCTCAAATTTCTATAGTACATGACAGATGTAACTATACAGAGATAGGCTGTTTGCACCTACATTGTGCATTCCAGTATTTGGGCACATGTGGCAGATCACACTACTGCGGACCATGATCCTCTAGTTGTTGTACCGGATTAGCACTCTTCACTGACGCAATAGATACCCCAACTTTTCAAATACAAATTGGTATTACCCAGTTTGGGCAGGTTGTGCGTCAATGGAGGATAGCAAGGCTACACAACTTAATACATTAACTTATTGCCTGTGTGTCAATGTCTATGAATTGGCTACTTCATTTTTAGTTGGCCCTCTGTGTGAACATCACAAGACGTGTTTTCATAAATGTGCTTGTATGCATGTGTTGTAAATGTGGATAACCATCAGATGCTATTCAGTGTGGCAATGAATCAGGAAATGTGTTTCTCATACACGTAGCAACAAATGCTGTGTGTACTTCCCTGAATTTTCGGAAAAAAACATCTCCCATGACAAACTATGCACAGGATAGATAGAGGACGGGTGATAATGGCAATGTTACAATAGTAAGTCATCACCTGTACTGGAATGTTGGATACCACTTCTTGGTCTCTTGTTTGAATACTGCCCATGAGTCAGGCATTTGACAATGCTATGTGTGCTACAGTGTTTGTGACACAGAGTCCCAAAACCAATCCAAAAATGTAATGTCACTCCACAGTTTGAGTCATATAAATGACCTATGTTTCTCTTGTGGCAGTGGAGGACCAGCAGACCAAGCAGCATGTGTTCACATATTTCCATTGGTTAATTGCACAAAAGTGTCCAGTTCAAGTGTGTGGCCATGTGTACCTTGTGTCATTATTGGGGTCCATGTTGTCACAGTTACGTGCAGGTCTAGTCATGAGTCTGTGGAGCCATTCCCTGCATTAACAGAGTATCCTTCAAAGCAAAATTGAACGAAAGCCAAAGAGGAATTGACAACACACATGGAGATATTCCACCTATGGCACTGCAAAAGTTTTATGAGACTGACAACAGGGCAACCTTGGTGTGCTCACAAAGTTATTGAATCAGTAATTTTAAACCGGCAGGTTTCATCACAACATTTGTACACAGGGTGGCCTCTAATATTCCCACTACAACTGGGAACATTAGTGCCTCTGTGCTGATTAATCTCACAGCTATTCACCACGCAAGGCCCATCAATAGGTTGGGGCCGATGTGAATCTATGTGTGGACCATCAGGGCACAAACAATTTTTGTCCTTTCATGCACATTAGCAAAAGTTGGTTGTTGTGCTGGAGGCACCATACCCAATCCATGCATACAGCCATTGTACACTGTCACTGTTTGTCACTCATGCATACATGAAACCCTGACGAGGGAAAAGGCCATGAATAGGCTATTTGAAGACATGTCCCACACCATGATACGATAAGTAAACTGATTACGCTATACAACCTATTTGAGGATTCATCGTAAACCTACCAGACACAATACCCCAGGAGGAAAGTGAGGGCATGGAAAGCAACTAGGAGACAATGTAGCCACAGATAACCTTTATGGTAACACAAAGACAGGAACCAATCAGGCTAACAGGATGGAGGCTCTATCAGGAACTAACATGAACAAGGCAAATACACAGGGAGCAGACTCTGGCTGGGAAAAGCCGGAACAACACTGTGGAAAATGAAACGTGATTTGTCCTGTGGGCTACAACGTTACACAATCACCCAAAGCCTGTGTTACACAAGTGATTTATACGGCAATGCATAACAAGGCTATACATATAATGGCAGCCTCAAAGCCGTTCCAGGCAACAGCAAGGGCAGGGCACGCTCAAATAGCTGGTCTGCATGGAAGTGCTCACAGGTGTGTGCAGCTTCAGTCTCTCACAAGTCCTGTATGTGAGAATCAAGGGCCAGATGTAGCAAAGGGTTTGCGCCTCGCAAACGGTGAAAATCGCCGTTTGCGAGGCGCAAAAGCCTCTTTGCTATTCAGAAATGCATATTGCGAGTCAGTACCGACTCGCAATATGCATTTCAGAATCACAAATAGGAAGGGGTGTTCCCTTCCTATTTGCGACTCGCAGTGGGATGCAATTCCATTTGCGACCACGTACGCGGTCGCAAATGGCATTGCAGTTACCATCCGCTTCAAGTCGATGGTAACCCACTCGCAAATTGGAAGGGGTCCCCATGGGACACCTTCCACTTTGTGAATGGACCCAAAATTATTTTTTCAGGGCAGGGAGTGGTCCCAGGGACCACTCCCTGCCCTGAAAAAATACCGAAACTAAAGGTTTCGGTTTTTTTTTAAGTGCAGCTCGTTTTCCTTTAAGGAAAACGGGCTACACTTAAAAAAAAAAAACAGCTTTATTAAAAGCAGTCACGAACATGGAGGTCTGCTGACGACAGCAGGCCTCCATGTTTGCGAGTGCCTATACTCGCTATGGGGCCGCAATTTGCGACCCACCTCATGAATATTCATGAGGTGGGTCATTGCGACCCCATAGCGAGTTGCAGTTGGTGTCTGAGACACCGTACTGCATACCAATTTGCGAGGTGCAAAGTGCGAGTCGCATGGACTCGCACTTTGCACCTCGCAAATTTTAAAGTTGCTACATCTGGCCCCAAGTTCAAAGGGCCAACAGTACCTTTCATGTGGGAAGCAATGGACAGGTGATTACAGGTCCTACAGACTACCAGGCAGTGCATTATCTGACCTGAAGTCCATGCAGACAGATTAACTATGACTATGGCATGCCATATTAAAGTGGGAAGCACACTGGAGTCAGAATGTGAGTCTGGGTGTGTGTAGGTGAAGGATTATATGGTTACAAATAGTCCATTTCTAGGACCCCCTAGAGAAGGGTGGAGAGAGACTGAAAATATGGCAGTGGCAGGACTTATGACCTGGGATGGACTGCGCAGGGCATGTCTTGTAAGCAATGCTTGTCATACCTGGGGCACTCGTGCTATCCATTTGCAGCTTACATGGACCTCTTGTCACAGATACTCCTTGCTGAGATAGCTGATGTCATACTTACTGCTCTCAAGGGTCTGGTCATACATTCCTGTTACCAATGCAATAGCACATCCACTGCCTCATGTATGAAGCAGTTTATTACCTTATGAATTATGGTGTCTTAGTTGTGTGCCATATGCTGCAATGAACCATGTTGCCAACATGTATATGTGCCATAGCTGTGGTCTTCTGATATTGAACTTCAAATGTGAAATGGACAGGATATATGTCATTTACACTGTGTGTGAAGTTGGCTGTACATTCATACCCATCAAATGTGATGTGGCTTTTTCAGTATCCTAATATGTATATCTTTAATGCTCCATGAGGCCAAACTCTGATTATGAATCCTAGGGATAATGTGATGCATAAATAATTACCCAGACCATGATTTGTTGATTAGAATAGGTGTTTAATTACATATGGTAAGACAGTGGTGATGATGAGTAGAGTTAAAAGAAGTGTGTACAATGTGTTGTCTCTGACACAATCCTGCTGCAGTATTTGGATGGTCCCCCTCATGTTGATGGACAACATCCTTCTCTTCCTCCTCTTCAGGCATCTGTGGGTCTGGTTCATAGGGGGGGAATGTTCCTTCTTACAAAAATGTTATGCAGGATGGCACAGGTCAAAATGATCTTGCAGACCATTTCAGGTGAGTATAGGAGGCTGCCTCCGGTGATGTCCAGGCACCTGATTCTTGACTTCAGGATGCCAAAGGTCCTCTCTACCATGGTGCATGGCCTCGGATGTGTCGCATTATAGTGCTTGGGTTTGCAAATGGGGTCATGATCCACGGCTGGATCCCATACCCCTATCAGCTGAAAGAGAAAATGAGTGAAAATGTTTGATGGAGATTGCACCATGATTATCACTTTGCATGGCAGTTGTTATCTTGTGTTGTCTGTGACTCATCTGTGTTTGTGTTATTGTGGAGAATCCTAGGCTTCTAAGATGTACCATCAGCATTGGGATGTTTCATTATCTGAACTGGTGTTTGGCTGATTGACCGGATGTCAGCGGTATTTTTGTAGACTTGCAGTTCATTGTGTACTCCCATGCATTATGTCATGTGAAAGAGGTGTCCATGTGTCTTAATTGGGGGTGACATGATACTTCCATACACAAAATTAATTCCAGAGTGGTGGTAACACGGTTGCATCTATATGGCTTGGACATCCCATCCAATTTAGCATATGCAATAGAATTAGTTAAACATCAGTGAGGCCCTTTGATTTGGCTAGGTGACAATGTACAACACATCTCCATAAGTTGGCAGCACTGATGTGTTGACAACTGACAATGCACAAATATCCCATGTGTGACAAGTTCTCTGCAGACCTATTTATCTGCCCTTACCGAGTTGACTCATGTTCAAACATGTACCTACACTACTGAACCTGGTCCAGTTCAGCTGGCTAACTTGGTTGTGGGGTTACGGTTTAATTGTCAGAAGGTCCATATGCCAGTACATCTGTTGTGTAAATGTGTAATTGTCTCAAACCGTATGTGTAGGAATGTGCACTTTGCAATATTGTCACATCAATATGTGTTCTTAGCACAGTCCACTTGCTTATTGGTAGTGGGCAATGTCAGCCCAGGAGTGATGTGAGATGTTGGTACAGCGTCAATGATTCCATGTCCCATTCATTAGATTCATCATCATCATGCTATGTGTGTCATGGTGTTATACCTGCAGCGAAACACACTGCATACCTCTTACACTGTACATATTGTTTGGAAGGGTGTGTGATTGAGTGTTATCGTTGTGATATTTTAAGATTAATCTTCTAAGTTGTACTGGCAGTTAAGGGCATGTCATTGTCACTGTGTGGTTTTAAATTGTTCCGATGGGTCTGTGGTGTGGCATCTGTTGTTATTTGCATCTGTCATTTGTCTCTAGGTGTGTATCCCATTGGGTGAGGATATCACACATGACTAGCAGTGTCACAACCTCAGTGTCTTCCTCGCCACGTGTCAATGTAGTGGTGTATGTGTTGTGTGTCCTACAGGGTTGCTGTGCTGTGTGCATATAACTGGGTTTCTGTACTTACAAACAAGTAGGCCATTTCCATATCATCCATCCTGGAAGTGTTGATTGATGGTGCAGTGGCGGAAGATGAATGAATCATGTACACTCCCAGGATACTTTGCCACGATGTTGGTGATCAAACCTCAGTGATCGACAATGTCCTGCACATTGATGGAGTGTGTGTGCTTCCTGTGGTGGCATAGATGTTCAGTTGCAGCAGGTGGCACAATCTGTACATGTGTGCAGTCAACTGCACCAGACACGTCTGGGAAGCCGTTGATTTGATAGAACCCCTGTTTGGTCTCTTGCTGCTTCTTCTGTGTGTTGGGGAAGCAACCAGGGCACCAGTGGTTTGAAACAAGCTAGTTGCCAACATGTGGAGGACAGCTAGCAGCTTGGTCTCTGGTGGAATGATGTGGAGTGTATGCAAGCTGGGTGCCAACTGTGGCTCAATGTGGCGCAGCAGCTGCTGAATGGCTTGCCAGTTGAGTCTGTACCTCTGGATGATGTCTTGTTGCCTGAGTCCCAGAAGGGTTGTCCTGGTCCTGAATATCCTCTCCTGCCTTCTGCGTTGCCTTTGAGGTCCCTGCTGGTGTGATGGAAGCTGCTGGTGTTGGTCCTGTGCTCTGCGTCTTCGTGCATGCTGGATGAATAGCACCTCCATGTCTTCCTTTTGGAGCTCTGATGTTGCTTCTGTGTGTTTCCCTTAAGTAGTGGTGTGTTTGCCCCATTTTAACGCCTGCCCTGACCCAGGCATTATTTTTTTACGCAAATCGGGCTGTGCGTCATTTTCCGACCGTGCAGGATTTTTGAGCAGTAGGATGAATTGGCGCATGGGTGCTTAAGTCATTTCGTGGATGGGAACACCTACCTTGCATGTCATTAACGCAAGGCGTTTTCACACATCCAGAAAATGATGCACACAGCGGAATTTTGGCCTTCGCAGGGTCGGTGGTGAGTATAAATATGGTGTAGGGTTTGCGCCCAATTTGCATCAACATTTTTGACGCAAATTCAGCACAGGCAGAGTACAAATATGCCCCTGGATTTGATGTGATTATGATTAGGTGAGTCACAGGGCCAATTTTATTTCTTTGCCTGCACATGCCTCACATAAAAGAACTGGCTGCTTGGTAGAAAATAATTAAGGCAGATTAAAAAACTGTGATTTGATTTGCTTTCTTTTAAAGTCTTTTCTAATAACAAAACAGACACTTTTAGTGGAAAAATAAAAAACAATTACCTCTCATTTATGAGTAAGGTATTATGTGCTATGGAGTACAAGTTGTTGTGCTAAATTAATGGAGGTATGCTAGCCAGCACTTCGGGTACCTTGCTACTGTCTACAGCTTGGGCAGCTATAGTTGACAATTATAAATCTTTAATTCCAATTTAAAGAGCCTTGCTCTTCTCCAAATGCTGTTCACTTCATTTCTACCCTGAATCCAAAGAGGCAGATGAATGATAAATAAGATATTCTGTCACATACGTCACATATAAAATACAACCATATTATCATGTCTGCCGTAAGTAGGTGGTGGAGAAAAGGATGCATTGCGCTACAGGGAAAGGAATGGGCTATATAGATTGTATTTGGCACGTTCATCACAGAGTATCTCTTATGCCAAACTGGAACTCAAATCAGGCACTTACTAGTCCCACTTTACTCACTGGCCTTGCCTGTGGTAAACTGGCATCCTGTTGCAGAACCCCCACCCCACTTTTTTACCTAGTTTCTAGATGCAACATGGATTGGAGTGCACTGGGATCCTTCTAACCAATTCCACAGTGCCAGTGTTCTTTCCCTAAAATTGCAAAAATATTGATACAACTGGCAAGACCTTTAGCTGACACTATGAGTCCCTAGTAAAAGGTACTTAAGTTCCCAGGGCATGGGGCACAAAGGGTATGCCCCTGAGGTCAGCAGCATAGATGGTGCCTTTCTCAGGGACTGTGCATCCAAGTGGACCTAGCACTGCCTTTGCAGGCTTGGTGTCCAATCCTAAAATGCCAAACTGACATGGCACACAACCTGTGTGACCTGTCCACTACACTGCAAGCAATATAGGTAAGTCACCTCTCTCGCAGGGCTTTCAGCCCTACATCCTGGAGCACTATACTGCGTATGTAGGCATAGATTGATGAGCAATATGCCCCTACTCTGTCCTTGCCAAACCTGGGACATAGTAGGTGAACAGAGCAGCGTTTTTAAATGCATGTGTTGGACACTGGTCACTACAAGTTTCACAGCTACATGATGGCCACTCTGAACCTTGGGTTGTTTGATATCAAACAACTCAGAACAATAAAATCAACCTGGTGCCAGTATTGGATTTATTGCATAAGGTAACACTGGTATGGTTGCTGGCTGGTCACAACCAGCCTCTCACGACCAGATAAGATTCTGGAACCTGGTGGTGAGAGCCTTTGCTCTCTGGGTTCAGAAAACAAAGGTCTTCCTGGACAGAGGTTTTACATCTCCTCCCCCAGGAATGTGCACAGCCCTGCCTGTGAGCTTCAAAAGGCTTGCCTCCATTGAAACTCGAGCCCTGTTGATAGCAGCAGATGGCCACCCCATTGCAAACCCCCACTTTTAGTGGGAGCAACAGCTGGAAAGTGCACAAAGGACAGGAGGCGTGGCCAACCCCAAGGTATTGCATGCAAGGTGACCTGTTCATTAAAATTTCCTCTATCTTGCAAGGTAGGAAAATAGCCAAGAAGGGATAGGGAGTGGTCACATGGTGGATGTAGCCACGCTAAGGTAGATGACCCATTGATCACTACTAGGATCTCCCCTAAATGCCCACTAAATGAGGTATTTAGTAGGCATCCCTAGACCTGCAGATCAGATTCCAAGGACACAAGAAGACCAGCAACAAAGAAGACCTGAGGCTCAAGAAATGCAATAATGCTGCACCCAGGACTCGACAATCACTGCTGAGGGGTTGCATAGACATCAGAGGACTTCCACCCTTCTGAAAATCACCAAAGATCTCCCTCCAGAGTGAAGGCATAACTTCCTGCAACAAAGAAACAAAGCCCGGTGAAGTCCAGTTCACTGACTGCCAGCTGACTAAGGAACTGGACAAATCCTGCAAGTGTGCTAAATTTGGTGGTATCACAACCTCCAGTGGCTGAACCGTACAATAGTTAGGGTTACTGGACCCCCAATTCTGGAAACCCAGAAAAAAATACCACTCTGGACTCTCAAAGGACCAGGAGCAATCTGCAGTCAAGGGACTCCAGGACACATAAGAACCACCCTCAGAATTGCCCTGATGAACTGCAAACCACCCTTAAAGTGACCTACCTCCTGCTTTAAAGGGCACCTTTGCGCATAGCTCTTGGCTCATCCATCTGCTCTGTATCTGGCCTCCCTGGACTCTGCACCGGAGAGCCATCTGTGCTCTAAGGGTCCCCTGCCCACTCCAGGGAAACCCACTGGACTCACCTTGAAAGCCACCTGTGCATTGCTTTTCCATGTGGTCCACCGCAGTGGTCTTGCACCAGCTTCAAGAACATTTCAGCATCAGTTCCTGCCGAAACGGGAGCCACCCAAATTCCCCCAGCTGGTCCGCAGGACACCTAGACGACCTCAACCCAAAAATGGAAGGAAATATTGGTAAACGCATTACCTGATTTTATATGCATTTTATCTCCTACTGATTCCTATGGTGCGTAATGACGCACAAAAATACTTTCTTTGCTAAACCTTGAAAATTTGTATTTAAAGAGAGCTTACCCAATTTTGATGATCTTAGCCGTAAAAGTTTTATAAAAATCAGAAGTATTTTTCTGAAGAATTTTTGTAACCACATTGCCTGATTTTATATGCTTTTTAAAGTTTTCTCCCATTCACTCCTATGGTGCGTAATTACACACAAAATACTATTTTTGCTAGGCTTTGAAAAATCATAATATAAAAGGTATCTACCTGATTTTGATGATCTGGCTTTTAAATTTTGTATAAGAATCTGAAGTATTTTTGTAAAATGGTCTCAAGTTATTCTTTCGAGTGTGTGTCCACATTTATTGACACTGATAGTACAACAAATGCCTAGCACTCCTCCATGATAAAGCACATACAAAAAGTCATAAAAAGCATGAAAAAAATGAAATGAAACAAATGTATAAATACACAGACACAAAAAGACACACTAATATAGTAAATAAAAATGAGGAGGAGATTATTTAGAAGGGTGAGGCCATAAACAGAGCAAAAAACAGAATAGTTGTGCCATGCAAACTTTGTATTGCCATGCATGGGTGATTTTGAATGCAAGAAAGTACCCTGCGTTGCAGTTGATGTCAAACGCAATGCAAATGAGTGCAATGGTGAAACTCCGCCCACCTGTGGAACTCCACGTAGTGCCAGAGTGTTTTTTTTTACCACTTCACGGAGTTCTTCATAGTGAACTCAGCAAACTCTGCCCACTCCTACTCTGAAGCAGTTTTTCTCTCAAAGTTGGCACAACAAGGCTGTTGCGCTGCTTGGAACTGATGCAGTGCTCTTCTATGATGATGCTCACCTATATCGAGAGGGGTTTGATGCTGATGTGGGACCCAATTTTAGATTTATTTGGTCTAGCGCGACCTCAAGTAAACTGTTAGCTCTTTTTTACTTCTAAGCACTACATTGCAGTTTATTCTTTAAAAATTCTTATCTTGAGTTCTACTTATTGGATTTTTGTCATTTTGGTTTTATTTTACTCAGATAAAAGTTCCCTCAACTGCTGTGCAGTCTTTGTGTGGTGTTTTCACTGTGTTACTGTAATTTAAGTTTTGCACATATACTTTATACATTGCCTACATAGTTGAGCCTGACGGCTCTGTGACAAGCTACTGGAGGACTGGCACAGGTTAAATTAGGGTGTGTAACTGACTTAACCTGACTATGATTGTGGTCTCTACTTGGACAGGTGCATATCTCTGCGATCTAGAGACCCACTTTCTAGCAGGGTAGGTGCGGTGTTTGGGGCCATGCCTTTGCACCACCTATGAAAGACTAGGAACCACAGACACTTTTCAATGCTAGACAACCAAGGGACTCTGGGGTGGTATGTCTTGTGTGGATCCTATGAGGTTTTACAACCCACAATGCTCTACAAATCTAAAACTTTGACTGAAATCACATATTTACCTTGCATTTCTGTGATGGGAAGCTCTTCAGGAATTTACAAAATTTCTACCACTCTGCACTACCCCACTTGTGTGGCTACAATTGCTGCCCCACTTGCGTGGCTTGGCCCAGTGCCCGCTATAGGAATAGCTCAAACCTAGGTCAATGGAAGCCCTAGCCAGGGGACTTACCTTGGCAAGCTCTGTTTCTGTGACAGGCACTAAGCTCACCCACACAAGTGGGGTACATTTTTTATCAGAAGACTTATTGAAATGCCAGTGGAAGGAAGTTTTTGGCTCCCCAAAGATTCCACAACTTTCCATCAGAGAAATGTGAGGAAAATGTGTTTTTTAGTCAAATGTTGAGGTTTACAAGGGATTCTGGGTCACAAAACCTGGTGAAACCCATGCAAGTCAGCACACCCTTGATACCCCAGGTGTCTAGTTTTGAAAATTGAACAGGTTGGCTAGGTTTTCTTGCATACCTGATGAACTAGGGTCAAAAATCCAGAGTTACCCACATTGGAAAAAAAGGGTCAGTTTTTTTTCAGAAAAATGTGATGTGTCCATTTTGCACTTGTGTTGTTTCCTATCATGGGCACTAGACCTAACCACAGAAGTAAGGTACCATTTTTATTGACAGACTTCGGGGAATACCATGTTGAAGGACGTTTGTGGGGTGCTGCACATTTCAGAACCTTCCATCACAGAAATGTTAGGAAAATGTGTGTTTTTAGTCAAAGTTTGAGATTTGCAATGGATTCCAGGTAAACAAACCTGATGAGATCCATGCAAGTCAGCCACCCAGGATACCGCTAGATATTTAGCTTTCAAAAATATACTGAATGGCTTGGTTTTTATAGGTATTGACTGAGCTAGGGTCCAAAATCTAGAGCTACCCACATTAGTCCATGTTGTAATTTAGCCCATTTTCTGTAGCAGCAACTAAGCCTATCCACACCACTGAGGTACCATACTTATCAGGAGACATAAGGGAGTGCTGGCTAGGAGGAAGTTTGTGGCTCACCACAGATTCCAGAACTTTCCATCACATATTCTGGTTCAAAAACCTGGTCAGACCCATGCAAGTCAGCACACCCTAGATACCCTCACATGTCTAGTTTTCAAAAATGTACACATTGGCTAAGTTTCCCTAAGTGCTAGCTGAGCTAGGGTACAAAACCTGGAGCTACACAAATTGGAAAAAAGGGTCAGTTTTCCTGAAACAATGTGATGCGTCCACGTTGTGTTTTGGGTAATTTCCTGTCTTGGTCACTAGGTCGACCCACATAAGTAAGGTACCATTTTTATCGGGAGACTTGGGAAATGCTAGGTGGAAAGAATTGTGTGGCTTCCCACAGATTCCAGAACTTGCTATCACAGAGATATAAGGAAAATGTGTTTTTTGTCAACGTTTCAGGTTTGCAAGGGATTCTGGGTTAAAAACCTGATGAGACCCAAGCATGTCAGACAACCCTAGACTATCCCTACATGTCTAGTTTAAAAAATGAAAACATTGGCAAGGCTTCTCTAGGTGCTGGTTGAGCTAGGGCCCAAAATCTAGAGCTACCCACATTAGGAAAAAAGGGTCAGTTTTCAATGGAAAAATGAGATGCATCCTTATTTTGTTTTGGGGTATTTCTGTCATAGCCACTAGGCCTACCCACACAAGTGAGATACCATTTGTTTGGGACTCTTGGGGGAGTGCTGAATGAATGGAAGTTTGTGGCTGTCCACAAAATCCAGAACTTTCCATCACAGAAATATGAGGAAAATTTGTTATTTTAGTCAAGGTTTAAAGGTTGCAAGAGATTCTGGGTAAAATAAAATGGTCATACCCTTAAAAGTCAGCCCACCCTGGATATCACTAGGTCTCTGGGTTTCAAACGTATACAGGTTGTCTAGGTTTCCATAGGTACCGGCTGAGCTAGGGTCCAAAATCTAGAGCTACCCACATTGGGGAAAAAGGGTCAATTTTAGTGAAAAAAATGTGAATCACCCATGTTGCATTTTGGGCCACTTCCCATCACGGGTACTAAGCCTACCCACACAAGTGAGGTGCCCTTTTCATCAAGAGACTGGGGAATTGCCAGGTGGATGGAAGATTGCGGATGTCTGCAGATTCCAGAATGTTCCATCACAGAAATGCAAGGCAAAGGTGTTTTTAGTCAAAGTTTGAGGTTTGCAAGTGATTCTATGTAAAGAAAACATGGTGAGAGCCATGCAAATCAGCTCACTCTGGATACCCCTAGGTTCCAAGTTTTTAAAAATGTACAAAATTGGCTAGTTTTCCCAAGGTTCTGACTGAGCAAATGTCCAAAATCTAGAACAATCCACTTTGAAAAAATAGTCTATTTTCAGTGGAAAATGCAATGCGTCCATGTTGCTTTTTGAGCCATTTACTGTTGTGGGCACTAGGTCTAAGAACTTTGAGGGTCCCCAGAGATTCAAGAACTTTCCATCACAAAAATGTTTTTGTTTCGGTCAAAGTTTGAGTTTGTGGGTAAATGAACATGGTGAGACACACACAGGTTGCTTACCCTAGATCCCCCTAGATACCCCTAGGTGTACAGTTATCAAAAATGCAAATGTTGGACAAGTTTCCCTAGGTGCTGGCTAAGCTACAGTTCAAAATCTAGAGGTATCCACAGTGGAAAAAAGGGTCAGTTTTCATGGAAAAATGTGATGCATCCATGTTGCATTTTGAGATGGTTTCTGTCCTGGCCGCTAGTCCTACCCACATGTAAGGTATCATTAAACCATTTTACAGTGCGGCTCAGTTGATGGCTCTATGGCTTGATGGTTGATGGTTCTTAAATAGCTAACAAACCCTATATATGCTCACAAGCAGAAGGGTCTAGCAGACATAATGGTATATTGCTTTTGTAAATCGACGATCGTTCTTCGGAAAAACCTTGGAAAAACCTTGAGGGATCTAAACATATGACCCCTTGTTGAATTTTGAATTTTGTCGACTTTTTAGAAATCTATTGCTTTTCTGGATCACTCATGGTTTTCTCTCTGGTTTCCACCACAAACAAAAGTAGGTTGAGAGCACAAAATATTTGAAAAATAGGTTACAAAACTGTGGCACAAAATTAGGTTTTTTGATTCAGCTCTGCTAGTTCCTGAAATCTGAGAAGATGGTGGCTTTAGTACAGCAATCCTTTTTGTGGATGCCGTTTTCAGTATAAAAAAACACATGCACTTTTATCTGGAGCACTTTTTCCCTATTTTTCACAAAAAAAATCAAAAGTTTGCTATATTTTGCCTATTTTCTCAGTCTCCTCTAGGGGAATCCACAAACCCTGGGCACCTTTGAAACCCCTAGGATGTTGGAAGAAAGGGATGCAAATTTGGCAGGCATACCTTACTTGGAAAAAAAGTTATGGAGCCCTATGCCCAAACTACCCCAAATGGCTAAAAAATGGCTAAGCACTGAGAGGGGAAGGCCTAGCAGCTAAGTGGTTCATTACATTTTTTATATGTTTTTTAAATGCATTTTTATTTCCCTTTAAGGGAAATGGGCTAAATTTAAAAAAACGTTTTTATTAAAAAAACAATAAAGCAATCATATACTTGGTGGTCTGCTGACGTCACATGCCACCATCCCTGTGATGGTTGTAATTCTTAGTAGGTCTAATTTTTGTCTCCTTCCTCATTTAAATGCATGAGGTAGGACAAACTGTGATCCACAAGGAATCAGTATTTTGCAAGTCATCAGCTTGCAAAATACCACAGTGGTCACAAAAATACTAGTGGCAAATTGTGACCAGTATTTTGCGACTTGCGTTTTGTACATTTGCCCAAAGTGTTGTGGTTGCAGAGATATTAGTTGAGTTCCTGACTGCATCTGAGCTAAAGGGTGGATGGTGAAGGGAAGACTGGAGCTGAATATGTGAGTTGAGTCAAGCCCAAGATCAGGCCTAGCCACAATCTCTTAATAACTTTAAACTTTCTTGAGCTGGGTATGGCATAGGTAATCAATCACAGACAGCATGTCTTCGTGTCCTGTGAGAGTTAGATTCTTCTCACATGAAAAACTGTTCTCATAGGAAATCCCCTCATTGGAAGTGAGAACCCCATGCCTGCCACCTCCTGCAATGCACTGCAAGGCTTGATAGATCTTAAGGTCTTGTGGTCAAGACCCTGACTCAAGGCAGATGTTGGGCACATGTGACCCAATGCATGGTCCTTAATGTTGAAGAGCCCATAGGCTGCATAGGGAATTCGCTATGACCCTGGGCAGGGGTTACAAAGGACTGTCTCCAGCAGTGAAGGAATGGGCAGAGCTGGGCACCATAACAGGCTAAGGTCCTTATTAGGAGGCTGGCAGCTTTAGTGGTGGTGGTCGGACTGCTGTGGCTGTGGCATTCCTACTGGCACATTACAAGGTTGGCGGGCAGACCCGCCAACCTACCAGACCCACCAACCTACCGTCGCCCATGCCAGGATCAGTGATCCTGACAGGTTGATGGCAGTCCTGGTGGGAAAGACGTAATAGGGATGACGGGGAGGTCAACAGCACCACAGCAACCTCCCCATTGGGAGTTTGGCAAACTCATAATCAGCCCCTAAATCTCCAAAGTATAGGATTGTGTGGTAATTTGTAGTTCTTTTACCTGTGTCTTTATTTGACCACGATAGGTTTCTATATCTGTCTCTCCAGCTCACACACATTCACTGTTTATCTACTACCACACTCACTTGATATGAAAATCCACAAAAAGCACCTATACAATTCTATACTTGTAAACTCTACTGTTTCAATTGCTACAATTCCAGGCCAGGTAAAATTTAGGAGGGTCAATGCTTATTTTTTCTGGGGCTATTTTAATTGTGAAACATTTTCTTCTGCTCCAGAAGGGATTGTTTTAATTTTCTTTCTCTGTCTGTACTAAAAGTTGACGTTAAAGGATGCCTGAAGGAACATAATGAGAAAATGAAATTAGTTTTTCAGTTGACTGATCAAATACATTTTATACTTGACAATAAACAGTTTATTTTAACATTTTGCTTATGACAAAGTATATGACAAGGAAATAATCTCTTGAAATTCATCTTTTCATTGAAGGCACAAAAACATTGTAAAATATGATTCTAGGTTAAATTGCTTAACATTCACATTTCTACTTTAAACGGTGCTTCCCTAAGGCAGAATAGGCAAAAGCTTGATTTCTCTTAGTTTATTACTAACATTAACTGTGTTGCAATATTTATTTATTTCAGCCTGTATCAGGTACTCTAAATCGATAGACGTTCAACATGTTGTGCTTAGAAAATTACAAATCTATACATTGTACTAATGTGTGCATTTCTGTATACAAATCAGGGAATACATCTGTGAATATTAAGTCGTTATTTAGACTGATACGATTGATCTACTGCTGCGTATGTTTTGTATGTCAGATCCATCAAATGATTTTGCAACCACTATTCTTTTAATTATTATATTTTCTAAAGACTTTTGATTTACCTTGTGTAAAGTAAGTGTGCAGGTGTATGCTGTTTATTTTAATGTTGTGGGTAAGAGTAGGGAGGGGTCTGCCAAAGAAAAAAGTAGAATACCATACTGTTAAAATATTGCAGGGCTTCAGGTTCAATACATTGGGTTCTAGTACAGTACCCGTCAGCATTAATTCTTCAAAGTAGAAGCCATTTATGAGATTGGAAATGTAACTGTCCAAAATGTTAGTGAAAAGTTTTATGCTTGGACAGAAATATGAGCTTGAAAAATGCAGTAACTACCTCATTAGGCACAAATTTAAGAGGGCGTAGCTCCTATTTGGGCCACATTAGCATCAATTTTTATAAGGTTAATGTGGCTCAATGAGGCCAAATTTGCCGCACCAGTTTTACAAATTGACGCAATGTATGCATTGTGACACTTTGTAACCCCTTGTACCACATTATGCCTGCCCCAGGCATGATATATGAAAGCAGGATGTTCCCCCATTTGGAGGACCACAAAAATGGCATGGTGGAATCAACAAGATTCCACTGTGTCTTTTTAGTGGCTATCTTAACGCCTACACAGAGCAAGCATTAAAAGGGGGAACACCTTTATTTATAAGAAGCCCCTATGTACCTTGCAGGATTAGTGCCAACATTTTTGGCGCTAATCCTGCAAAGTACTAAAATAGAGTCAAAAGTATTGATCTATTGTCCCAAACCTGCATCATGGTGCACTGTATGTTTAGTACGGAGCATACATAGTGACACTAGGGGGGGGCATAATACAGTAGCACGTTGCTTATATTTGGGCCTTATTGTGCATGCAGGAAAATGTTGAGGTTTAAATGACTTGTCAGGCTATAGTGGAAACTACCTCCATGTCCATCTTCCTTCTCTCATTCCTTACATATATCAAGGTTTTTGCCCCTGCCTCCAGGCCCAGTTTGTCTACACCAGCCCCAAAATAAAATGTAAAAACCATCAACATTTCTATAGTCCCTAGGACTGCTAATGCACTTAAAGGCAATATTAAAGTAGACCAAAACCATGTACTTTCCTCTTTTGTTTCTGATTTGTTTTACAGTGGGCTTGACTAAAAAAATGAGATGGAAATATCACCTTCTAGGACTTTTGTTGTCTTTATAACCTGACAGAACGACCAGCTTTAGCTCTGGTGGTGGCTGGTGTGACAATTGCTTTAGATGCCTCCCATGACCTCCCTCTTGAATTCCCTCACTACCACCCTGCAAAAGTGTCCCTCATCCTTCCATAGTCCGTATCTCGCTGCCCCTCTTCGCAGTGGCATATTAACCTCTGCATTACTTTATGAGGAGTCAAAACTGCTACTACATAATACTCCATTATCACTCTATAGCAAGAACATTATTCATAAGAGTCATCTTATCATTTGTATTGCTGTCTGAAAGTTTGAGCACAAAATAGTCTGCAGCAGGTGCTTTTAAATCGTAAAGGATGCTAACTACAGCACCTTCCCTGATGTCAGCGCCCCCGCCTCCAGTTCAGTGCCCATTGCCGCACTGGTCACACTATCCTTAAGCCAGCCCTGCATGACAAGCAATATGTTGTTGTTAGGAATATCACAAGGTAAAGATACTGTTTTTCTTAGTCTTGTTTTTAAAATTTTGGTAAATTATTGTATGTAATATAATTGCTTATAATATCATTTTTGTATAATTTTCTATTCTTATAAATGGTATAGTTCTTTATTGTTAAAGTTTATTGAAGTACTTTGGCGATGGGTTGTTGGGTTTGTAGGGTTACTGGGTTTATATTATTTTTAAATTTTATTTTTTTGAAAATGGTTAATTGATTTATAGGAGTAATGTTTTAGTTTCCTAAAAACGTATTTTAAATGTATATATTTATATTAATTTTTCTAAGTATCACTATAATATGTAGAGGTAATTTTTAAAGTTAATATTGTTTTCTTCAGTGGAGGGATGTAGTCTTTAGAATGGACAAGGGTGTTGAGTGTTTTAGTGAGTAGTCATTTTAGTTTTTTTTATGTGAGCAACAATGTCAAAAATATACATTTTTAAATGTTAATTACCTTTAAAAATAAAAATCAGCTTGTGTAAGAATATTTTATATTGATTAATTTACTTTAATTTTTTTATTTATTTTATATGTAATTAAATATTCTTCTTTTTGGCAATGTTTTTGAAAAATAATTAACATACTTTCATTTTTATTTTTATATTGTTTTTGTTGTAAAATGTCCAATATATAAGAAAAATTAGAAACCTATTTAAAAATGAATATATAATCATTTTATTTAGGTTTAATGTTGGTGTTTGTTTTTGAAAAATAAAATGTATCAGTGGTGACAATTATTGTGAAATTATTATATAGGTGTAAATTTTGGAAAACATAGATTTTTTATACAAATTACCCCTAAAAATCAGTATTATTTTTTATTTAAATTTGAGATGTAATAATCAATTTATAAATGTTTGAACTAACTATACAATATATGAAACTTCTTGAAAATAATACCTTATTTTTACATTTTTATAATATGCTTGATAAAGCCGTCATTGTTAATATATCTCATTAAAAGATCAATGCTTTCCCAAAGATTAGGGGATTTAGTAGTAATGTTAACCCCTATAACATCCAGCACTTTGTAGCTTAGATTAGAGAGGAAAATCAACACATTTTAAACTTCAGCACCTTCCCCAATGTGGTTTAAGTTTGAGTGGAAATAGTTAATGTACCCCCAACACCTTAGTTTACCTTTAGTTGGAGTTGGAAAGGTACATTTACTCCTCTTAAAGTCCAACGTCTTCCTCAGTGCAGCTCAGATTGGAGTGGATTAGCAAATTGAACCTCTTCAATGTCCAACATCTTCCACAACATAGGCTAGACTGGAGTGGGAGTAGCACATTTAAATTGCTTAACTTCCAACACCTTCTCCAAAGTATCGTAGATTGGAGTGGTAATTGTACATTACAGCCCTTCAAGGTCCAATGCCTTCCCCAATTTACCTTAGATTGGAAAAGGAATAGTAATTTTAACCCCTTCAGTTTCCAATGCATTTCCCAATGTAGGTTAAAAAGGAGTGGTAATTGTTAAACTTCTCTTTTTAAAGTCCAACCACCCACCACCTCCATTTAAAAATAAAATGGTATGAGATTAGTAAATTCTACCCATTCCATGTCCAACGCCTTCCCCAATGTAGCTTGGTTTGGAAAAAGATCTGTAAATGTAACCTCTTAAATATCCAATGCTTTTCACAATTTAGCTTATCTTGGAGTGGGAAAAATGACTAAACTCTATTTAAAATGCAAGATTTCCCTAAGTAAGTCATAATATAGTGTTATTGTATTATTACAAGTAACTCTTGAATATTAGTTTTACTTTCACAGAGTTACAAAACTGTTTACATGTACTTTAACCTTTACAGAGGTTTAGCACATTTTTTTTATTTTTTTTCTACATTTGTTTTACACTCTTTTTTACATATATTTCTAATATACAAACATTATTATGCATGTTTTTAGATTCTTGTTCCACGTTAATAGCTTTGATTTTGTAGCAAATCATTTCACATGTACATTTTACATTTCACTATACCCTAATAAATTTGTATATATCATGACACTTTTTTAATAAACACATTTTATGTTTCTTATACAATTTGAATTTTTCAAAGATATGAGTTAACTTATTATATAATGCACATTAGAAAATAAATATATATATGTCCGTACATTTACATTTTTTAACTGTATTAAATGTACATTTTTTATATACTTTTGAACACCTTTACATGACTTTAATGTATTAATACATATAATCCATCTATGGCTGGGTAGTCTTAGTTTATTTTATTTTACTTATCTTATTTTTTTAACAGCACCTTGCCTTTTTAGTCTGTTCACCTAATTTTGGGGCCATTTCAAAATCTTAGCTGTTGTCATACTTTTCTGCTGCTGAAATATGGATCAGGGATGAGTAATGCTATGCTATTGCTAGTGTTTAGGGTGACATTTGTTTTGTGAAGATCGGTATTTCATGCTCTTTTATAGGTTATTTGTCAGATTCTAGGACTTCCCTATTTTTAATGCATTCTTTTAAGTAGATAAGATTGGCTATATCTTTACTAACAATGTTTTATTTCCCTTACTTTTTGAGTTTCATGGAGTGGTTCTAAATCACTATTTTGAGTCTCTAAGGAGTTCTGAGGATATGCTATGTTATGTATTGCACATTTGCATTTTTTTGGAATTTTTTATATCAAATTTTGTAGATATTCTTTTGGTGGATCAATTCCACATCATGGATCTAGACGACAAAACTGCTATTTATATTTTATTTAATATTAATGGGTGGGACATTTTTATTTGTTTTACAGTTATTTTTGTTTTTTGTATGCTTTTTGTGTGCTGTGTTATTGTTACTATTTATCGCTACTTGGTCATCGGTTTTGCATTTTTAAGGTGTTAATAGGTGTTATATTTGAGTTTTAATGTAACTATTTTATTTCATTTAATTTTATGTTTCAATGTTTTATTAGAACATACACATATATATATATATATATATATATATGTTTGAATATTAAAAACAAATAAAATAATATTTTTAAATAAATTAGCATTGTGCATTGTTGTTATTTACTGCGCTCACTAACATCACTGATGGGCTATATTCAGATTTGTTGTTGATAAAAGACAAATGCAAATTTATGTATCCTCCTATCTCATGAAATAATCTCAGGCATATTTAATGTGGAATATAGTTCATGGAATTTGATACTATTTCCTTTTAATAAGAATTGGCATTTGACCTCTGAAAAATGTAATAGGTGTTTGACAACAGCAATCTTTTAAGGATAGGATATTTGAATAGTCTGAGAGTGGACTACAAGGTCTAGATCTCATACATTTTTAATGTTGTGCACAGCACTTTATGCATTGTTTTTTCATAGAATTTGATGTCCACGCAGTCAAAAAAAGGTCCCCATCTTGAGTTTCCAGGAAAAGGAAAATATATTTTAGAAAATATATATTTTTAAAAGTTTTTTTATATCTGTACTAATTATTTTTTGTATGACTGTAGACCTTCTTTGGCAATCCAAATCATATTAATAGTAGCTTGGATTGAAGTGTTATGAGTTACAGCTTCTTTTTAGGTTTAATTGGAACATTTTAGATAACAGTAGTGTTTATGGTATGGATTTTAGGTATGGTTGGCTTTGGTTGTTAACAAATGGTTGTACTTTGGGCTGTAGGATTTCATGCATTTCTGTGTTTTTTTGGATACCTTACGTTTTAGTTGGGAAATAGATTGCTCTATTCTATGTTGTTGGTAGCTTTGTCTTCTTTGAAAACCATGAAAATTAATAGAGCATAGGGTGGCTTTGGCCTAGTGTGCGTTGGAATGTGTTGTGCACCCCTTCTACTGCATTGATTGTTTGGGCTTCTTGAGCCATGCTGCTATCATATGTGTTCCACCATTGTATGATTCTTAGTTTGGCGCCTGTGACCAGAACAATGCAGTCTGTTCACCAGAAAATCTTCAAAATAATTAATTAAGGGGTTAGTGTGTGTTTACTAGTAATAAACATATTTATATAGAACATGTTAATGCAACTAATGTAAGAAAGATAAATACATTTTTGCAAAAATAATGTCAACATTTGAAAACCAACATATTTTAAAAAAAAATTGCCCATTGGCTGGAATCAAAAACAACACAGCTGATGTCAATTGGCACAGTGAACACAACTGCAAATCACATTATAAAACACACCCCACACACCCTTTCCCAGAACATAATCCTTTGCCTGTCCACTACAGCACTGCAAGAAAGAGACCAGAGACCACAATTTTTCTCCAGATAGAAAAAGCATCCCTTTTTGTCTCTATCTCATTTAATACCTTTTAAACACTTTTGTCCATGCATTCCCTATATTAATTTTCTTGTTAATAAGTCCCTGTCACCACTTTAATTTTAAAACCATGTCAAGTCCCAAAAATTCCTGTTACTTTTTTAAGATGAGTTGAGAGTCATGTTGGATGAAATCTTAAGAGTAGAACCACAATTGCTTGGAGCCCAATTCCAACATACTCCTCTCAGTAGGAAACTGGAAATGCAGCACATGACAGTCAACTAAATGCTGTAGGCACCACCCTGTGCACAGAGGAGGGCAATAGGAAGAGGTGGAGTGTAACAATCTGAGAGGGAAGGCACATTCATGGCCTCCAGACAACATATGGAGTCTTTGAAGACTGGTGGTCGTCCTCCCAGAACCCCATTACAACTCTTTCCCTGGAAGGAGAAGGTATTAGCCATCCTGCATCCAGAGGGCTTGACAGGAATACCTACGGGAGCAGAGTTTGGTAAGTCACCACACAAAAACTGTCACAAATCTTCAATGTCCTGCATGCTTACATCTCACCTTTGCCACTGCATTGTTCATCTACTTTCCCAACATACATTACCCAGAGTAGCATAGATGTAAGCTTGTTAATGTGTATTGTCGTGCATCACATCACATGTGTCAATCCCCATTACATGCCCGATGCATATGTTGGAATGGGGTCTGTAGGTGTTTCAATATCAAAAGATCGTCCCAGGACCCATAGTATGTGTCAACATGTAAATGTGGAGGCCAACCTAACTGCAGTGTGGAAGCAGATATGTAAGACTAAACATTTGTCAAGGTTTGGGAAGTAGAGAGGATGACAAGACTACAACTACCAGGAGGCCCTGTTTCTGTAACTCAAACCAATAGGCCTTTGTGTTCTTGGCCAAATACATCTGTTTGCCATTTCACAACTGTTGTTCATGCACCTAGGAGTTTAGCATTTGTGTAGTGTGGGGATGTTGGATAATGGATTATTGGTAAGGACAGGTAAGTACCTACACTTAGCAATGGGCCGCTAACCTCCACTTAGGTTCAGTTAGGTCTCAAAAAATTAAACCCAGCTCCACCCATGTTGGCTTGGCAACGAGCGACAAGGCTTAACTTGGGAGACATATGTGTAAAGCATTTAATAATCACAAAACAATAAATAAGTAAAACACAATTAAAATACAACACCAATTTATAAACATAGATTATATTTTTTATCTTTAAAATTACACCAAAATGGTTAAAATCAGATAAGGGGAACTGGAGATATGAATGTTTAAAGAGTTAATGCTTTTTAGCTCTTTGAAATGAATAGTGCTGAACTCCAGAGTGGGACTACATACCCCAGACTGCTTTGTGGCCCCAGGAGATGGCCATTTTCACCAGCACCTGCATCCACTTTACCAGACCAACGAGCGCTATAAAGCATGTGGAGGCACTCCACCGCACGGGATGCATGCGTGCTACACCCAGGCAAAGCCCAGGCCAGGGGCGGGCCCGTCCACGCCTGTCGGAGCCCAGAGGAGGCTGGGCCACCCCCCTAACATCTATCTCCAATTAGGCGTCATTTACTCTCTCCTTTTAATTATTGTATCCTCATGCAGGTTGTATCATTGAACTAACTTTCTATAGAACACTTATCCACTAATTATGGTCCTTTGATAGGCAAAGGGAAAGCAACAGAGGGTGGGACAGGGGCGGTGCTAAAACCCCAGTGGAAAAGGCATAAGCATGAAGCTAATAACTGTGTTATGGACAGAATTGACAACCTTCTGGGTGAATACGAAGAAATTTTAACCTCTTCTACAGATAGTGGCTCCAAAGAAACTGGAGGCGAGTGCTCCCCAGTCAGGAAGGGTATGGGTCACAATAAAATTGATGACATATTTGTAAAACGTGGTCAACAGTTCACAGCCTTCATAGGGCAAGGAGAGGGTAGGAATGTCATCACCCACGCTCCGTCGTTATCAGTGACTGAGCCATCACTAGATCTTAGTGTCACTCCTCAGTGTACCAACCACGTTAGCCCTTCAATCAATATCTCAGACCCACATGACGACCCCGGCCCAGGCATCAGGGTGGGTGGGTCAGTAGACGTAAATGTGAATTTAGCTCAGACAAATGCACAGTACATCCTATGCATACAAGATTTAAAGAGCGTGGTGTCAGAACTCAAGTCTATGGTTAATTCCTTAATCACAATAGTCAAGAAGCTAATTCCATCAGACGCCACAGTCACAATGAATCATATCTGTAGCCCAATGCCAAATCCATCATGTACCCCAATGAAGTTGCCCAAATTGCCAGCGACTAGTTGTGCTGGCCAACCTTTAGCGGTTGTTAAGATCAAGAACTCTTATCAGCCTCCCCCACACAAGAGCTTAGGTGCAGGAAAGGCATCAGATATCTGTTATCAAATCTCTAAATCTATGAATCTCTAAATGCACTGCACAGCCTGCCATTGACCGGTCCCACTCCAATAACACTGTTCTAATGGTCAACGTTCCCAAACTACACCCACTGGCACGAAGGGAATGGGTAGATTCTGTCAGAAATAAGGCAATTGGATTCGCCATTTGAGAGGTTGCTACTCTGTAATACGTCACGATATAATTGATGCTGTCAGAAGGCCCAACAAAGACACACACTTTGATATGTTACAGTTGACATTTAGGGACAGGAGCATGGTGGATAATCTGGTGGCCCTAGACGCAAGGGCAGGTGCTCTAGAGCAATCCTGTATCCAGTTCAAATACCCTAGGCCGCCTGCACACTATGGGGTTCGCCCTACAAATTGTCCAGCAGGTAACCTATCTGCTCTCAGTAGGAAAGATTGACTTGAAGTACCATCCAAAACACATGTTGAACTACCCTCCGACTCATATAAAACAATTGCCCCTGGTCTGGCTATTGTTCCCAACATTGACACCACAATCACCCATGTTCCTCTTCCTAACAGATTCCACCAGACCTTCCAGGACCCATTGCACAACCGTGATAACATTGTACTTTCCAATCCCCATGAACATCACTTGCTAATCCAGGAGCAGACAGCTAAGCGTAAGAACACTACACCTATGGTTAGCTAGTTCCCCTAGATGGATACCACCAGTCAACCCAGGACCCGTGGGCAATAGTGATAACGACCCCCCTCTCCTCAACCAACTCCATCTGCCAAACCAACGTCTGGTAGCTAACCGTTCAAATATCACATCAGTGGACAAGGCGGTCCCTCTAATCACTGGGGTAAGACTTGTCTCATGGAATGTTGCAGGTTTGAGATCTGTCCCCCGTCCTTTACCTCCTTTATTGAGGAACATGACATATGTCTTTTTCAGGAGACACAGTCGATTGATCCACTTTTTCGGACTGGCTACTCAAATGTTCATATCCCTGCTTTGCCCAGTACCAGGGGTAGGCCTTCAGGGGGCTTAGCCATTTGTGCTAGAACATCACTTATATGTCGCATATCACAGCTATCCATTGATTCCCCCGACCTATTAGGTCTTCGCCTATAATTCGGGACAGGCACACTTGTGATCATTTTTAACATCTACACTAGAGGGGTCAGGGGGTCGGGTCTCCAAAACCCTCTGTGTTCTGGAGACATTTCTGCAAAATTGTCCCCAGCATCACAAATCATTGTGGCAAGTGGCTTCAATGTCACATTTGAACGTCTTCACTGGGATGATCTTGGGTTTACCCATAAGGAGGATCGGGCATTGTCTATCCCTGCCTTGGATATCCCGCTCATCAAAAGTTGGACACAGGTTGCTGTCCAAGTAAAATCATTGACCATGGAAATTGGACTCAGGGCACTTAACGGCAGGACTAAATCTGACGCAAAGGGTTGCCATACATATAAGAAAGTCAACCACACTAGTAGAATTGATTAATGTCTAGTTGACATAAGATTATGGCCCCTAGTTTTCGACGTGATGGGTATTGAGAGATCTGAAAGTGACCATAACCCTCTTTCAGTCCATATGTCTGCTTTGTATAACCACTAGTCCATGATTAACACCCCAGAAATAGCACCAGAGGGAATTAGTCTGGTTAATGACAAATGTCACCTCAAGTGGAATAAGGTTTTGACTCGACCAATGCACATCAGTGCTGCTAATAACACCCTGAAGACCACATTGATGGGTTTAGAGGCAGGTCCCGCAATCCTAAAATAAGCTTAACTCACACCTCATGCTTCGAGGGCATTGCGGCCAACTTCTCAGTAGATATAGTTCCTGATGGCAAGAGGCTTAAGGGTAGGGATTGCTGGTTTAATAAAGATTGTTGGTCCTCAAACATGCATTTAATCCAAGCTATTAAATCTAAGGATGTAAATGCCATTCGCTCAGCTGGAAAGTCTTACAGCTGTCTGAAAAGCTAAGTATGAGCAAGATGACAAGTGGTGGGCGGCACTTAATGACGCTGCATGAGAGAGGAACTGTAGTGAGTTCTGGTCCTTGACAGCACACTGCCCAGGAAATAGTGCACTGAACATTACAACTAATATTGCTCCAAAGGACTGGGTAGACCATTTTAGTGGGTTGTACTCCTATGATCTTGATAGTATAACCTCCAAACATGAGGACTCTTGCTCAAATATCATTCTAACACCCACCTCTCCAGTGCACTAACTGTTCTCCCATGCGGATATAGCATAGTCCTTAGGTACTCCAAAGCATGGTAGGGCACCTGGCTTGGATGGTGTTTCAGCAGACCTATTCTTAACCGACATTGAAATCTGGTCAAGAAATATCACCATCATATCGAATGCAATAGCATCTGGGGCGCCAATCCCTGAGTCCTGGAAGGGTGCCATTGTACTCATGATTTTTAAAAAGGGTGACAGAGCCCTCCCCTGTAATTATAGGCCAATTAGCTTCATAGACTGTGTGCAGAAAGTGTTTTGTCACTGCCTTTTGGGTAAGATTCAAGACTGGATGGCTGAACACGACATTTTTAGTCCTCTTCAGGCAGGTTTCCGTTAAAAAAAATCCACCATTGAGCAAGCCCTCAGGTTTTTGCTTTTACTGTATACTGGAAGACAGTTTTTATTGGCAAAGGTAATCTGTATGTTGCTTTTGTGGATCTGAAATCCGCATTCAATCTAGTACCAGGTAACAAGTTGTGGTAAGGTCTTTCCCTAATGGGAATCCCAGAGCACATTCTTGCACTATTAATTTGGCTTCATGAGGGTAATTATGCACGTGTCAGGTGGGATGACAAGGGCAGCTAACTGACAGAATCCAGGTGTCAAGGGGTGCACAGCAAGGGTGTGTCCTTGACCCCACCTTGTTCTCTTTGTACATTAATGATATTGTCCCCTCTTTACTCAGGATGGAGGCTGATGCACCATCATTAGTCCCACAAAAAAATCCGGTCTTGCTTTTTGAAGATAACGCAGTTTTGCGTCAAAAATTTTGCTGCTGGCTAACGCCATATTTTAACGCCACCCATGCATCAAATTTATACTTTGACGCACGGTGGTGCTAAGAACATGTTAGAGTAATTTTTCCTTACGCTAACCATTGCTCCTTGTCGTAAGGCAAAATGACGTTAACGCAGGAAAAATGACTCTAATACGGTTTGCGACATGGAAAAATCCCACAAAACGGATATGCGCCATTTTTCATCGCAATAGCGAAAAAAAGCGACGCGAACGCAGCGGACAGTGCTAAGGAGCCCCAAAATGAATCCCAGAAGTCAGGAGAAACCCCAGGGAGACCTCAATGAGGAACCAGCCTGGAGGACACAGGCAAGACCCAGGGGAGAGACAAGAAGAAGAGGAACTGTAGCTTCAGCGTAGAGGAGCATACAATCCTGGCCAGAGAGACCAGCATCAATTATTCATCACCTGTAAATTGCCAATTGAAAGGAGAGAACCAATTTTGCAACAGATTGTGGACAAGATTAACAGTGGCAGAGGTCAGGAGAACTGTCACTGAGTGTAAGAAACGCTGGCATGACTGCAAGCGCAGGACAAAGGAGAAAATGGCAAGGAACAGGAAGACAGCACTGCAGACTCTAGGTGGGAGTCCAGCACCACAAGAGGACCTGGAGGAGATGGAGAAGATGGTTGCAGCCGTCATCCCGGAGGAAATCGTCACAGGAATCGCAGGACAGCACATAATACCAGGAAACAACAAATATGCAGGGTAAGTTTCATGGGGGACAGAAATGCCTAAATGTCAGGTGCAAGAAGGGCGAAGTACATACCAACTACACAATGCATGTCAGCCTTGAAAATCAGGCAGTGGAAAGGGCAAAGGGGCACAGCACGGGTGCATGGGCTGTGCAGGGGCATCCAGGGGCACAGCACAACTCAACACCAACAACCTTTGCATGGGGGTACACCGCCGTGCCAAGGCTGCTGGAAATGCTGAAGCAGACCAGGAGGGGAGGGTAGAACATAAAACTGGGCTGCTGTCACAGGACAGCTGGTAGTGTCAGAATGCAAGGTAGAGGACAATGCACAGTCTCAGGCCATTGGCTCAAGCCGCATTTACCATTGACAACATTTGCCACTACTACCTGTGCTGTGTGTGCTGGTCAATTAGGAAATGGCAGTTAGGAACCCATGGCACAAACACACTCACAATGAGGGATCAGTATAACTACGTGATCAATCCCCATCTATCCCTATCCAAGTGCAACTCCTGCCAACTGCTCATGTCCATAGACTCAATAAACATCAGGCACTGTCAAATACATTATGAAGTACACAGCAGTAATCTCATATCCATGCTGCTCAATCCATGTGCCTCTGTCACAATTACTGCAATGCCACCATGCAACATTTCAGGTGTCATAGTGCCAAGACAACAGCATTGAGGGGGAGGACATATGTTTGTAGTGAGGCAAACACTCCCTCACAGTCATAGGAGGAAATGGAAGTCTGCCAGGGCCATCAGTGCAATGCAATGCAGCACACATGCGCAAACATCAACATGAGAAACTACCAATGGTGACACATGTATCGTTTCATGGAAATGCAATACTTGGTATGGTGCTAGGTCTCAGCACCGTATAGGTGTATGTGAAAAATGATAGACTGGGACAGGGCCATATTGTTATGTGTGGTGCATGTGGCATCAGCACACCAACAAGCATTGCAAGGCCTCACCATGCTAATGGAAGCAGAGGGAGGGTTTATGAGGACAAGAAGGTGGCAAGCAACAATTTGGACAGAACCCACACCTAGAAGATGTGACGCAGACAATTCCCCAAAACTACCCACACTACATGTGACATGCAGGTGGGGCATAGCCCTGAAAGACTGCAAACATTAATGACAGGAACAATGCATGGCAACCAAGATCACACATAACACCAATAGGAAGTCAGTGACGTTATATTACAACTACCACAACACAGACACACTAATTGTACAATATCTCATTGCAGAGGATGATGGCTCTCCTGTGGATCTGCCTGTCCTGGACTACCCTGAAGACATGGATGACCAGCTGACAACCATCAGCCAGGAAACCCTCCAAGATGTCCTGGGAACCCTCCAGATACCACCTCCAGTTGCCAGGAGGAGCACGCATGTAGCAGCCATCCCAGAGGACCCACCCACCACCCCAATAGTACGACCTGCCAGCTCAAACACAGCTGAGGACTCTAATGACACTGGACCACCTTTGAGAGGACAGTTGTGGGAGCTGGCCAAGGAGGTGCGGGTGGGGATGCAAACTATGGCAGCCAGCCTTGAGGGGATGAGCATGTGCATGATGACATCCGCAGAACAGTCAGCAGCCATACAAGCCACACAATCGCTACTGCAAGGAGTCCAACAATGTGTGAGGGACCTCACGACTGCTGTGATGGAGTTGCCACAACACTTGCCCTCCCAATCTTGCAGCTGCATGCATGACAACAAACTGGACTCCCTCAGGGTAGACATGGGTGCCTACCACAGGGATTTTGCTGCCATACTCAAAAATCAGCAGCTCCTCCTTGCTGCATATGCCATATCTAGTTCCACAGATGGCAGCAGCAGGGAATTTGGAGTTCGCTTCTCCAACCACTGAAGTGTTCGTTGCCCCCTCAAACCCACCAGAACCACCAAGGGCAGAGGGGACTACACACACATCAGAGGATGAAGATGTGGAACAGATCATCTTCAACCGTAGGAGTACCTGGTGTCACCAGCCCATGCCACATCGGCACTGATTTTCTTTTGTCCTGTGCTTGACAACATGCCAGTAGTGCTACAGTTGGTGACATGCACTTTTCACTGACACACTGTTAACCTTACCACTATGGACTGCAATTGTCTCTCACTACTCAATTGGCAATTCATGTTCCTCTGCACTGAATGACACTTCATCTCAGCATGTCCGATGACATGTCCCTGAACCTTGCATTTGTGTAGCGTCACAATAGAATGCTTTACACTAATGGGGTCACAGACCTGGACTGTTTAAATATTGCACTACAGCACTTCAAACTAAACAGCACCTACACAACCACTTTGTCTCTATGTAATGTGACACATCTATTTTGCAGGAGATTTGTGATGCATGTAACATGTCAATGGTCACAGAGTGTCAATACCAGAGTGCAGAAATAATGTAGGCAGATATTTACGCACAAGGGCCGGGACTTCTAACTCTTCTGTGCTGCTTTTGACATATTTCTGAAGTAAAATCAGCACAAACGTACAACATATCTTTGTAATTTGTAAGTTTGCACTGCTGTTGCATTAACAAATTAGGCAAATGCAGTGTAATAACAGTATATTTCAGGGCCAAGGCATCTACAAGATGAAACACAATGCTAGCCACATCCCCTATAAGAAAGTCATTGTGAATGTTACATGTGCTTCAAAACATACATGCCACACCCAACGTACATCAGGAATGGCTGTGTAAGAGTGTTTGGCCAAAACCGTCAGCTGGGAGTACAATTAAAACATACAGGTGTGAATACTGTATACTTGACCTCATCAGAAATAGACACTACTCAGTTTAGCAGTGTTCGCTTGAACATCAGGCTGCAGGCAGATGACCCACAGGGACCAACATTCCAACACAGGACCCAAATGATAACAACTTTAAAATCACACCTACCTGTCAAATACATGGGAACAATAGTCACGTTGAGTGGTGGGTACAATGGCTGGCAGATACATTGAGATTTAGCTTTGTTGTAGCTGCCAATGTAACAGCTCAGTTGGAAGTGGGAATTAACATGTCAAGAGTGGGATGAGGATGAGGAACGGAAATATGTATTTTTTGTATTTTTATATATATATATTTTTAATAGAATACACAAAAGCCCCAACATTAACCCCCACCCACCTGCAAACTAACACGTAATAATATGAAACTTCCCCACCCCAACCTACTTATCCTATCTAAACTACTAGCCTACTCTAACCTATCACTGAACACCCTAAACCCACTAAAAAACTGGACAAGGAAAGAGGAGAGAGGGGACGGAATTAGTGGTGAGGTAAGGCAGGAGTTCACAGGTTTGCCCTCTTTAGAGTGTTTTTCATGGACTTCAGCCGTTGGCTATTTCTGTCCACGTCCCGCTGGAGATTGTCAAGCTTCTTTAGGACTTTCCTCATGTTCATCTGTAGCTGTGATATGGTGGCCATGTCCAAAGCAGCTGACGTGGTGATCTGTGTACCTGACATAGTTGCTCCTGCAGGTGTCATGGTCGGGGCTGGTGGAATTGAAGGTGCAGCAAGTGTTGTGGGTGTTGGTCCCGAGGTTAAGGGTGCAGCAGGTGGGGCTGATGAACTGATGCCCGCTGTGCCACTGGCTGCAGTCGTGGTGGTGGCTCCACCTGTTGTGGCCAATGCCGGCCCCCCTTGGCTGAAAGCCCACCATGATCCTATGGCTCACTCTCTCCGATAGCGTCTTGCCATCACCTGGAACCCAGACTCCACATCCAAGATGTGCCTGTACCTCACTGCCCGCCTCTAGAAATCCCTTATCTCTACAGCAGTCATGTTGGCAGCTGTAAAAATGAGACAGGCAACCATCAGTGTCATCATTGTGTGGTGCATGTACAGATGATAATCTAACACTCTCCCTCAAATTGCACATGCAGTCCAAATCACAGAACTGATGAAATATTGTCCCTGAGGAATGACATGGCAACGCTGCCTAACCATCAAGTACTTAACAGCACAGCAAAGCACAACAAGGTGTGTACTAAATAAAGTGATCTGTGCATTTATGTAGTGCAATGTGTCACAATGCAAATGCAGCAAGTACTTAACATGGGTCAGGCTGACTAATCCCTATAATCTGGATCAACTTCAAGGCAACCAAGACCAGTGATTTGCAGATGTAAGTGGCAGAATGGTATGCCGTTGCTAATCAAACGGGGTCAGTGTTGTTTGGGACACATGCATGCTTGAATGAGATGACTGTCATCTACACTGTGACCATCACACCAAACTACATATATGTTCTCCCCCTACCCATGTGCCTCAGGGGGGATGGGCATGTAATACATCATCACAGCTGTCAAGGACAACCACAAAGCCATGTCCACTTGTACATGGATTTAGTGAGTGGAGCACATGTGAGGAGGCCTGCCAACTAGGAGTGAGGTATCCATTGGTCAATAACATGTACATTCATGTTTCCATTTGTGGACAACCATCAACACCTGATCTGCCAACACATTTCCAAAATCACCCACATTGATGCCAGCACACGTTTGGCCTTGAGCGGCATGCATGCCTATTACATACCACATAAGCGTCACGTAAATGGAGTACAACAGATGGGGCTAGATGCTGGGGGACAGTTACCCATACAGTCCTACATGTACATTACAATACAGGGATGTGCAATTTTGTGTGGAAAACTGATGGATCACTGTCTTGTGAAAATGAAGGTATGACTTGCTGACAATATTCTGACACTGGAGCACTTCCAGATCAAATGTGGGCATATATGTGGCTACTAATCACCTTGTTCAAATTCTGCTGCCTGTTGCGCAGCACAAGACTCCCAAGATATGACTCTTCTCCTGTGAATGTCTAACCTTTGCATGGAACACTATATCAACCTCCAGTCAAGTAATATATCAGATCCCGTGCCAGCTCATCATATCTTGCAATGAGTGCAACACATAAGAGTCACTCACACAACAACTGCAATCACTAGTCAGGACAGACATTTTTACACTTACTGGATATGTCTGGGTCCTCTAATCGAGCCACTTCCCCAATGGTATAGGGAGGAAATATATGCTCAATGTCTGAGCACTGTACAAATGTGTGGACAACACATCACAGTGTGTGACATTTTATATGAATGAGCTGCTGATCCTGCATCTAGACACTCCAACAGACATACCACTGATTACTTGCATTGACACTGACACTCCAGTGAGTGACAGACACACATATGCACACATGCACTGGGCCTAACAATCATGTTGTGCTAAACCTGACTACAAAGGTCTGTGGCTAATCCATGTCAGATGATACTCCATGTCACGATTTGTAATTGGGTGACAATTCCAATGGCACTTCCCTGGTGCACTGCAATACAAGTGACTCAGGTATTGTAGCTTGTGCATCAAGGGACAATGATTAACTGTGTGATGGACATGTGGGTCAATTTGTAGTCAGCAATTATCTTGCATTCAGTGATCCATAACAGATGTGGTACAGTTGTATGTAGGTAACAAATGCCCCATTGGCAGTGTCCCCTAAGCCATATATGCCCCCTATGCCAACATGATGGCAGGGATCATGTATGTGTAATGAAGACGATGTAGCGCTAAACATGGATATCCCACTTTCCTGTCCCAAAACAGTGAAATATGGTATGCTGACCGTCTCTTAGCTGATCATCATTGACAGAATGCATGGCACATGTGTTGTCATTGCACCTGAAATGTGTTATTTAGGGCCATATGTATCAAGATCAGGTTTTGTGAGTCACACATTGCGAGACTTAGAAACTAGCAATTAGCAAGTTGGATGACCTGAGGTAGAACACTCTCAATGACACTGTTTGCAATTCAAAAATGGGGTAGCAAATGACCTACCTCATGAATAATGATGAGGTAGGCCTCATTTTGCAAACCCCTTGGGAATGGCGGTATTCACATGGATCCTGGCCTGCTGGGATCAGCAGACCACCATGTCTGTGAGTGCTTTCAAATAGGGATGTAAATATTGGTTTAATTGCAGCCTTATTTCAGCAGGGGTAAACAGATGGAAGCAGTCAGTGGTCCATGGAACAACTTCCTGCTCAGAATCCATTTTTGGCCATGCATTCACAAAGGGAAAGGGATCCCATGGGGACCCCATCCCTTTTGCAAATGGGTTAGCACCAACTTAAAATGGATAGTAACTACAATTGTTTAGTGCTGACATTTGTGCCAAAGCAAAAAACAATCAGCGACCTGCGACACGATAATAGGATACGAACGCCCATTCCTAAATGCCACTAGCAAACCGTGTTTTGTAATTGTGCAATGCCATAGCAGAATGGCAAAATTGGGGTTGTGTATTTAAATGAATATTTTTCCTGACTAAACACACAAATTCAGAAAACTAGGCCATTTGTGAAAATTATAAATAACTTGGTACATATGGCCATAAGCAATAGTCGGACATGGCTCAACAAAGCTCTGGACTGCATTGTTAACATGTATAAAAAATGTGTAATACATCTCACTACTGGTACACTAACAGTTAGTGCTACTTACATTCTATATGGCCACAAACATTGCATGCAGTATGTCAAGACATCTGCTACTGTCACTCAGGAGCATTCTACTGTGCACATTTGTCAATGTGATACTCACCAACAGGGCCACCGATCACCACACCCAGATGGTCCTGCAGGTCCTTTTCTCAGGCCATCAGGTCAGCCCAGTGATGCTTCAGCTGGTGCTCATTCCTTGATGTGTTGAACACAAGTTTCAGGTGGAAGAGCACCTTGGCCCAATGCAGCCGCCTTGCCTCCGTGTGATACCCTTGTATCACATGGCCCCAACTCCAGCATCATCGGAAGAAAGTGGCACACCAGCCACACAAAGGCTCCATGCTCCTCCTCACCCATGTGGCTCAGCTTCGCCCTTCCCGACATGTTATAGCCCAAAATTTAAAAAATAAAAGGGAAAAAGTAAGGAAAAAAATCATAAAAAAGGAAACTTACAACCCAAATTACAAACCCCAACTAACCCAACTAATCTAAGCCCCAAACAGACACCCAACAGTACAAATAAAATTCAGACAACAATAAAAACCACAAAAACACTTACACAGGTACCATATACAAATAGAATACACAAAAAGACACAAGATAGACACCACAAGATACAATATACACAATCCAAACAAGAGCAACATCAATACATACCCACACAGTCAAGAAAAAGCACAGACTGTAAAGTGAAAGTGAAAGTCCACCCACTGCACCATGTCTGTAAACAGGATTTCCTATTACATCACTTCCTGTCCCCTTTGCAGCCCGTTTTCCGTCTGGCGTGTATTTTTTTTACGCATACGTAGTTTGGGTGAATATATTCGATGCATAACCTACATGTACGGCAAAATACCACACATTACTGGGAAACTACTATTTTTATAGACATCCGCATGTGTGGGGTGCGCTGGTGCAGTTAACGCTAGTGGTCCATTGATGCCTAGCATGTGTTTGTGTGGTTTTTTGAGGCATTTGCTTCAACATTTCTGATTCAAACTGTGTTTGCATGAATTTTAAATATTTATCATACGTGCAGCCTGTATCTAGATGAAGATAGGATGGTATGGCCTGCTGTGTGTATTATAGTGGTTGGCCACATGTGGTAGACCATGCAACTGCGGCCCACATTTATACTATCTTTGCGCAGAATTTCCTTTTTTTTCAGATGCAAAAGTGGCGCTAAGTTACAAAATACTATTGGAATTTGTACGTTTGTGCCGATTTTGCACCAATAAATGACGGCAATGCTGCACTACAGAAGCATAAATCATGGTCTGTGTGTTTTGTGTGTGAATTGACTGTTAGATCTATATGTGTGCTTCTGATGGAACGGCATGCAATACATTTGGCGTAAAGGTCATGTATGAATGTGTTACAAATGGGTATCAACATCAGATGGCAATCAGCACAACAGTCATGATATGTGTTTGTAATATGTGTTGACTCATTTGATGTGTGTAGTTGTTTGACTTTGGGGACATTACATTTCCCATGACAAACAATACACAGGGATGATTGAGGATGGCTGATGTGGGCTATGTTGAATATGTTACTCCTCACATGTCATTAATTGTTGGCTACGACTTCATGGTGACTTGTGTGTAAACTACCCATATGTCGCCCATTTGTACATGTTTGGTAGGTACAATGTTTGCGACACTGTGCCTCAGTTCCAATCATAAAATTGTTATGTACACGTCAGTTTGACTAATGAAATTTACCTATGTTACTCATGTTGCTGTTGTGAACCTGCAACCCTGGCTAAATGTGTTCACATATTTTCCGTGGTGCATTGCACAAAAGTGTCCAGTTCACTGTCAGTATTGGGCTCCATGGTGTTTTGGTTTCATGCAAGTCTAGTCAGGAGTCTGTTGGAGCAACCTTTGAGTTCACAGAGTATCTTGCGAGGCAGAATTGTCCCAAAGCTGAAGAGCACGTAAAGGCATACAAGGGGAAAGGGCAGCTATGGTAAGGCTATGGTAAGGCAGATAATACAGAAGAGTGAATGCAGAGCAACCTTAGTGTGGACAAACATTTAACAGCTCAGTAATGGACAAACATGCAGGGCTCATCACTAAGATAGTACACAGGGTAGGGTTCAGAACTTCCCACAGCAACAGGGAACGTCAGTGCCTCTGTACAGATTAATCTCACAGCTAGTCACCATACAAGCCCCATATAAAGGTGGCAGCAGAAGTGAATCTGTATCTGGACACTCAGGGCACAAACATGGATTGTCGTTAGATACACAAGACTAGCCCTTGTTTGTCGGGCTGGAGACACAGTTACAAATCCTTGAATATAGCCATAGCACGCTGTCACTGTTAGGCACTATTGACTACACGCAAAACTAGACAAAGAATGGGGGATGGATTAGCCTCCTGAGAACCAGATGCCAGAACAAATACAAAGTTAACCAATTCTATATAGGTGAGGACTGATAGTACACTTACCAGACACGATACCCCAAGAGGAAACAGAGGGCAAGGGAACCAACTAGGAGGCATAGCCAGGCACAGGAAACAGGCTCTGGTTGACGCAAAGACTGGAACAGGTCGGGGTAACAGAAAGCAGGACCTGGCAGAAACAAACATGAACAAAGCTGTGAAACAGGGAGCAGAGTCTGACTGGAACAAGCAGGAACAGCACTGTGAAACAGAGAGCATGTTCAGGCATACATAATCAGGACTGTAACACAATCCAACAAGAGCTCTGGTACACAAATGAATTGTACTCCAATGCACGACGAGGAGCATCAGGAGAGGAGTTTCTGGGAATGGCAGCTTCTAAGCTATTCCAGGCAGCAGCAAGGCCAGGGCAGAGTCGAATGGATGGGCTGCACAAGGGAGCTCATAGGTGTGTGCAGCTTCATTCTCTCACAAGTCCTGGAGGAGAGAATCCAGTATAAGGGGGCAACCAGACTTTTGCCATAGAAAGCTATGGACAGAAGATTACAGGTCTTAGTGACTACCTGGCAGTGCATTATGGGACCTGATGTCCATGCAGGCTAATGTAGTTTGTCTATAGCATGCCATATCTAAAAGGGAAGCAAACAGGTGTCAGAATGGGAGTCTGGGTGAGTGTTAATGATGATTCCCAGGGTACAGATAGTCCGTTTACAGCGCCCCCTAGAGAAAGGAGGGCAGAGACTTAGCACATGTCAGTGGCACGACTTATTACCAGGGATGGACTGCACACAGCATGTGTCGTGACTATTGCTTTTTATACCTGGGATACTCATACATTCCTGTTACCACTGTGATTTCACATCCACTGCCTCATGAATGAGGTGCTTATTTACCTTATGATTGGCAATGTCATAGTTGTGTGCCATGTGCTACAGTAGACCATGTTGCCAACGTGGATGTGTGTCATATGCTGTGGTCTTCTGATTTTGTCCTTCATATGTGAAATTGAAAAGTTATTTTTTTTTATATGTGTGTGATGTTTACTGTACAATCATACTCATCACATGTGATGTTGCATCAGAAGTAGTCAGATTTGTCTTTGTGACATGGTCCCTGAGATAATACTCACATTCCTAAAGAACATGTAATGGAGAAATAAATAACCAGAGCAGGATTGTGTGATAAAGTGAGGTTTTTAATTACATATCCTAATAATGTGTTTGGAGTGACTATTGGTGAAAAAAGTTTTGAACAATCTGCTGTCTATGGTGCATTCCTGCAGCTGTGTTTGGATGTTCCCCCTCATTTTCCCTGGCACTATCCGTCTCCTCCTTCTCCTTAGGCAGTTCTTGCTCGGGTTCATATAGGGGGATGTTCCTCCTATTACAAATGGTGTGCAGGATGGCACAAGTCAATATGATCTTGCAGACCATTTCTGGGGCATATACGAGGCTGCCCACTGTGATGTCCAGGCACCTGAATCTGGACTTCAGGATGTCGAAGGTCCGTTCCACAATAGTGTGTGTCCTCCGATGTCCAAAAGGCATGCTCTACTGCTGTGCTTGGGTGGGGGAATGGGGACATGATCCATGGCTGGATCCTGTAATCCTGATCAGCTGAAAAAGAAAAGAAAATAGAAGTAAGTATTTTGTTAGTGCTTGCACCAGGAATGTCATGTAGCATGGCAGTTGATATCTTGTGTTGTCTGTGACTCATATGTGTTTGAGGCATTGTGTGAGATCCTGGGCTTCTGTGAGATTCTTTCTTCATTGGGTTGTTTGACTTGACAACTTGTGTTTGGGTCTTTGGCCTGATATCTATGGTTTTGTTTCCAAACTGCTGGTCACTATATATGTACCATGCGTTGTGTAATGAGCATCATGTTTTAGTGTGCTTTCACTGCAGGGGACATGATACTTCCACACACACAATAGATTCCTATGTGGTGGTAACATGGTTGCACTACATGGCCTGGACATCCCATCCACTCAGATATATGTCATTGCTAATGAAATCCAGAAGTGAGGCCCTTTGATTAGGCTTGGTGACAATGCCCAACACATCTTCCTAAGTTGGCAGCACTGAGGTGTTCAGTATTGACAATGCACAATTGTCCCATGTGTGACTTGGTTCTATGCAGTCCATTGTAGTTCCTTCTGCCAGTGGCTCATGTCCAACCATGCACCTACACTACCCAACTTGCTTCAGGTAACCTGACTAACTGCGTTGTGATTGTGGATGTATCTGTGTAAGAAGGGCCATCTCCCTGTACTTCTCTTATTTTGATGGAGAATTGGTGTGTGCAGCAGTGTGCAGTTTGCATTAGTGTCACATCAATATGTGTTCATAGCACAGTCCACTTCCTTATTGCTACCTGGCAATCTCACCCCAGGAGTGATGTGCGATATTGGGACAAACTCAGTATTTCCATGCCACCTACATGTGAGTCAGCATCATCACTCTATGTGTCTCATGGTGTATGACCTGCTGCAACACACATTGCACACCCCTTTCACAGTACTTATTGCTTGGGAGAGTGTGGGATTGACTATGTGGCCTAATGTAATAGTAAATTGTTCATCTTCCAAATTGTACTTCCAGGGCAGGCAATGTCATTGACACTGTTGTGGCCCTCATTCTGACCTTGGCGGTCGGCGGAGAGGCGGCGGTCGGACCGCGAACAGACCGGCGGTATTAAAAATGGCATTCTGACCGCGGCGGTCCCCGCCGCGACCGACCGCCACTTCCCCACTCCGACAGCCACGGCGGTCATGACCGACGGGCTGGAGTCTGCGCACTCCGGTCCGGCGGTCGACCCAAGACCGCCAACGCTATCATGACCCTGCTTACCGCCGCGGTTTCTTGTGTTCGGGAACCGCCATGCGAACCATGGCGGTAGGCACTATCGGGGCCAGGGAATTCCTTCCCTGGCACTGATAGGGGTCTCCCCCACCCCCACTGCCCCCCCGAGTCCTCCCCCCACACCATCCACCCCCCTGCCACCCCCCAGAGGTGGTACGAACCCCCTCCCCACCCCCACCCCGACATGCACATACATGCACCCCGACATGCACACACCCCCAACATGCACATATACACACCCCCTACACACACACATACACAACGGGGACACATACCCGCACACATACATGCCGACATGCGCACCCGCCGAACTACACACATTGCCCATAGGCACAGCAGCAATCCCCGCCCGCATGCACGCACTCACACACCCCCTCTACACACTCACACGCACACCCCCATGCATGCACACATCACACAACACCCCCCCACCCCCTCCCCTCACGGACGATCAACTTACCTTGTGCGTTGGTCCTCCGGGAGGCGACGGGAGCCATAGGGACGTGACCGCCAACAGAAGACCGCCAACAGAAGACCGCCACACAGAAATGTGGGTCGTAATTCTGGGGGCGGTGTTCTGCTGGCGTGGCGGTGGAGGTTGACCAGTCTCCACTTTCCCGCCGACCGCCAGTGTGGCTGCTGGCGGTATTCCGGCGGAACGCTCCCAGCGGTCGGAATACGCGCAGCGGCATACCGCCGCGGTCGGCGGTCTTTACCGCGGCGGTAACTCGGCGGTCTTGCGAAAAGACCGCCAAGGTCAGAATGAGGGCCTGTGTGCTTTGACATTGGTCCCTTGTTTCTCTAGAGTGGCATCTATTGTTATAGGCAGCCTTCATTTGTCCATAGGTGTATATCCCATTGTGTCAGGGTGTAGAACATAACTACCTGTGTCACACCTCAGTGTCTTCCTGCCCACGTGTCAATGTAGTGGTGTATGAATTGTGTGTCCCACAGGGTTGCTGTGCTGTGTGTATATTGCTAGGTTTATGAAATTACCCACAAGAAGGCCATTACCATATCGTTCATCCTGGAAGTGCAGATTGATGGTGCTGTGCTGGAAGATTAAGGGATCATGTACACTCCCAGGATACTTGGCCAAGATGTTGGTAAACAATCCCTGGTGGTCAACTCTGGCCTGCACATTTATGGAGTTGGTGTGCTTTCTATTCCGGTATAGATGCTCTATTGCAGCAGGTTGTACAATCCGGATATAGGTGCAGTCAATTGCACCAAGCACATGCCGGAAGCCATGTATTTGGTAAAACCCCTGTTTGATCTCCTGCTGCTTCTGCTGTGTGTTGGCGAGCTGATGTGGCGGGGCGTGAGGGAGATGATGGCATCTAGGACCTTGGGAAGGAAGTTGGGGAATGAGAGCTGTGATACCCCACAGACCAGGGCACCTGTTGTTTGGAAGGAGCCACTTGCCAACATGTGCAGGACAGCTAGCAGCTTGGTCACCAGGGGTATATTGTGTGGTGTCTGCAGGCTGGCTGTTATCTGTGGCTCAATTAGGCACAGCAGCCTCTGTCAGGCTTACCCACAGGACCCAGGATGTAGAGTCCACCGATGCCGAGGAAACCAGTGGGACGGAAGGTGAAGAGAGCACCATGGCTGGGACAGGAGGTGACAACACACACTCAGATACCTCCTCCAATGGAAGCTCCCTGGGGATGGCGGACACCTCCGTGACCACTCAAGCAGCAGGTACTGCTGCCACCTCCCGTACCAGCACCACCCTCCCAGTAGCCCCTCATCGAGTTGCCCGTGCCAGCTCAACCGGGAGGGTGGGCATCTCCTTCACCCCAGGCACCTCAGGCCCTGCCCCATTGAGCCCTGCTGCCCTGAGTGAGGAGGCTATTGACCTCCTGAGATCCATCTCTGTAGGGCAGTCAACCATTGTGAATGCTATCCAGGGGCCGGCATCCCAGATGCAGCAATGCAATGAATTCCTGGCGGGCCTCCATTGTGGATTGGCGGCCCAACAGAGATCGAGTCAGGCTCTGGCCTCCTCTCTGATGGCAGCCAATGTCCCTGTCCCTACTGTCCCCCTCCAACTACCCCTTCCAGGTCCCAGTCTCCTCAACCCCAACCCATCCCATTCACCCATACAGACGAGCATGCACACAAGACAACACACAAGAGTAGCACAGTCAAACATAGGCACCACACTTCAACACACAAGCGTTCACGCAAACACCAGACAGTTACAGACACAACCACTGCCTCCACTGTCTCCCCCTCCTCCTCCACCGCTTCACATTCACGTCCACGCTCACACCTGCATGCACTGCTTCAACATCTACCACCAGCATCACCACACCAAGCAGCACACACACTTCACTAGCAGACACCTCCACAACATCCATCCATGCGTCCCCTGTGTCAGTGACCCAGCCCAGCACCTCAGCCAAACAGTCCACGCTGACAGTGGAGGTACCTCCTAGTCTTGGAGGTAAGACAGTGATAGATCCCACTCCACCAGCCAGGAAGGGTAAGGATCCCACGGCCACTGCCATGAAGGAGAAGAAGCCCTATACTCCTGCATGAAGGGGAAGGAGGCCCCACCTCCTGCCATGAAGGGGAAGGAGGCCGCATCTTCTGCCATGAAGGGAAAGAAGCCCTCGACTCCTGCCATGAAGGGGAAAAAGCCTTTGACTCCTGCCATGAAAGGGAAGAAGCCCTTGATGTCTGCCATGAAGGGGAAGAAGCCCTCGAATACAGCAGAGGCTGGCAGGATGACACCACCACCAGTGGTCACAGAGCCCTCACCTCCAGCTGAGGCAGTGCAGCCCACTCCTCCTGCAGATGCTGCACCTTCACCCTCTGAGACAGTGCAGCCTTCACCTCCAGCAGAGGCTGCCCAAGAGGCACTTTCAGCTGCTGACATAGTGTAGCACTCACCTCCAGATGAGGCATTGTAGGCTACCTTCCTGAAACTGCTGTACACGGAGCCTCCTCCAGAACCAGTGGGCAAGTCACCCACCTGAGAGACTGTGCCCTTAACTCAACAGCACAGAGAAATGGGCATGGAACCCACTCCAGAATCAGTGGGAAAGTCACCCACCTGAGAGACTGTGGCCTTGCACTCCCCAGCACAGAGAAATGTGCATAGAGCCCCCTCCAGAACCAGTGGGCAAGTCACCCACCTGAGAAACTGTGGCCATGCACTCCCCAGCACAGAGAAATGGGCATGGAGCCCCCTCCAGAACCAGTGGGAAAGTTCCCGATTTTGGCTGAAAGTGCCCTCCACCCCCATCCCCATCCCCCTGAGGTGCCTTCCCACTTACAAAATGATGCCCCTGCAGAGTTCTGTGCAGTTGTTGTCAGGAGACAAGTTGGGCCTTTCACTGTGCCTTGTGGCCACGTGGGTCCTTTGTACTTTGGGCCTTTGTGGACAATTGTACATATCAGGTTCCTGAGGTGGCATGTCCTTGCTAATACATTTTTATTAATTCTGGAATCTGGTCCATGTTTTATTGTGCCGTGTGTCATGTGCGATTGGTTTATGTCTGCAACTGGTTGTGTGTATGGTGTGTGTGTGTCTGCTGTGTGTTGTGCGTGTGTGTGTCATTTTTGTTTTCCTACCTCCCTCTCATGTGTGCTAGGTGGTTGCACTCACCGTCGTCATCGTTGGTGTTCCAGGTGGAGTATGGCGTAGATGTGCCAGAAGAATTGAAGTTCTGTTTCCATGTTGCCGGCGGAGTCCTCTGTGTACTTGTTGGTGAGTCTTTTGTTTTCTGTGTGCTGTGTTCTGTTTCTTCCAGGCTTTTGATGGCATTGGCACCACAGTGGTACCTTCCCAGAAATCCTGGAGGTTTCCTGTGTCAAGATATAGTGGGCGGTACTTTGTCTTCCGCCTGGCTGTTGATGGCGACCGCCGTGGTGCGTGGTGTTAACACCCTGGCGGATGGGGTGGTACATTGGTTGTTTATGGGAGTTCTCACCACCATGTTCATAATTTGGCAGTAATTACCACAGGCCAGTTGGCGGTATTTCCGTCACTTTATCACTTACCACCAATGTCTTAGGGAGGGCCATAGTCATGACAGTTAGTTATACTATTGGTTGTTGCTGATAGTCATCAAGCCACAGTTCCTGTGCATATAGTGGTTTGAAGCATGTACAAAATGAAATGTGTCCCGGGCAGCAGCCTTCATTGGGTCCCCCTAATGCCACCAATCCTATTCTGCAGGGATTGTTTAAATTCTGAGCTTTGGATGTTTGTCACATAAATTATTCTGCATCCCTTTTACCATATATTTTCTTGCAATGAGGGTGATGTGTGTGAGTCCATGACAAGGATTTTGCAGGTAAGGTGAGTTTGGGTTCATTGACACATCCATACCGATGTATATATTATGTCACAACAGGCCATGTGAACAATGTGAGGGTGTCACTTCAATTTTGAGGTATGATATTGATGAGGATTTGCTGTTGCGTGACAACATGTTATAGACACCTCACTCTCCCTGAAACTGGGATATGCACACACATCAAGTTTTGTGGAGCGTTGCAGTGCAGTGTCAGTGATCTGGAGAAAGTGCTGTTATAGGGTTGTGATTGAGTCATCTTTGTGTACAACTCTGACCCAGGGTACACAAAATATATTTGGGCCATGAAGCACAGCCCACATACCAGGTCAATCGCAGCCCGTCAATTTACAGTAGAGTTGGAGAAAATGGGTAGGTGTTTGGCTTACCGTCAGTGGCATCCACAATGGCATGGATTTTGTGCCCCATTTGAGAAGCACAAGCAGCTGCAGGACGTGAAGGATTCACTCCATGGTGGCACAGGATGTGTCACGTTGCCTGCAGGTGAGTTTCAGCTTTATATTCTTCCATTTGCACCTACTCAGATGTGGTGGTTGGACCACCACAGTAAAATTATAATTGGTCCCGCAGGAACACAGCCAGGCTGCCCTTTGACAGGTGTATTGGCCTATTTTACCACCGCCAAGTCTAGTGTTGCTGGTGGTGTCAGTGGAACAGCAACAGTTTTTCGTTAATGCAACCATATGTATCGTAATATGGTGATCAGACCACCAACACAGCAGTGGTCAGACAACCGGCGCCACTGTGGCAGTCCCCAGACCTCCAAAGTCGTAATCAGGCCCTAAGTAAAGTAAGGACAGTGTTGGACTCCACAGGGTTACATTCACTATTTCCACTCCAATTTAAGTAACAGTAGGCAAACTGTTGGACTTCGGGGGGTTAGATTTACTATTCCACTCTACCTAAGAAACAGTAGGAAAACTGTTTTGCTTCAGAAGGGTTAGATTTATAATTCCCACTCCAATATGAGCAACAGAAGAAAAAGTGTTGAACAACATACCATCCCATAATTATCCTATAGAAAGCACTGAAATATCTATCAACAATACATTTTTAATTAATAATTTGTATAAAAGAACTCATACAATATAAACTTTAAAAAAATAATTAACAAAAAAATAAATTTATTAAACACCCATGAAAATTAAGTATGTAAGGGCCTTATAGTAAGTTTGGTGGTCAAACTGTGGGACAACCAGACTTGCTGGAAGGACATCACCGACATGGTGGTCGCATCCCCCCAAGCGTATTACGAAGTTCCCGCTGGGCTGACTGGCAGGAACATTGTAGTATACAGTTCCTGCTGGGCTGCCCAGGGGAACAGTGCTGAGATATTGGTCTCAGCTCCCTTAAGGGAGCCGAGGCCAATACCATAGCACACAGCACCCTTGGAATGCACACTGTCTGCAAAGCAGAGACTACACATTCTGATGGTGCTTGGCAGCGGGGTCCCTGCCCCTGCACTGCCCTGCTTTGCCCAAGCCACCCCAGCACAGGCTTACTGCATCCTTTCCATGAAGGGGTCCCCGTCATAGAAAGGTTGGTGGTAAGTGGGGTTGTGGTCAGCATGGAGAAGCTGAGTTCAGCACTGACATGGCTGAGTACATTCCCGACTGCTGTCAGGAACAATGTCCCTGGTGGGACGATGGTCTTGAGGTGGTCTCGCCCACCAAGGTTGTAATGTGGCAGTGGGACCACCTGGAGTGCAGCGGTCCCAATGCCACTGCAAGAGTGGTGGTCTGACGACCACCACACTCATAATGAGGCCCATAGTATTTAAAGTAAAAATGTTACTTAAATAAAATAAATGGAATAAAGAATTTATTTACAAATATTAATTGTGAAACAGGTAAAATACGTTATTAAATGTATGAAATAAAACAATTAATTTAGATAACATATAAAGAATTAAAATATACATAATTAATTTTCTATAACAAATTTATTATGACGAACAAATAATACAAAAATATTTATTTTTAATAATTTCCCAACCTATTCCCTCACAAAACCAACAACCTGTGCCTAAATTATAGATTACAAATACAGGTATTTAAATTAAAATATATATTTTAATTTATAAATTAAAATGATATACATAAAATAATTAAGAAATATTAAACAATACAAAATATTCAATCAAATATTTATTTTACTATAGAAAACAATTAACATGTAAAGTAATTTATTTATAATTGAATTTACTTCCACCTGTTTACTGTACAAACCAAATAAAGCTCTACTAATATATTAATTAGTAACATAAATGTAAAACATTTAATAAAAAGAAACTTTAACAATTTAGAACTAGGCAAATTAAATTAAAATTAAGCAATTATCTGATTTACATATTTAATAACCAATTAAATATTTGATTAACAATAAAAATAAATGAAAAATACATTAATTATAGTTTTATTAACTTTCCACTTTATAGCCTTAAGTATAGTAATGTAGTAACTAAAATATTTACATAATAAAACCGTTATTTATTACAACTGTTTTACAGTAAACTATATTAAAAGCAACAATAATTCTTAAAAACAATATTATACACCAAAAAATGATATTCTTACCATGGATATTCTGTTGCCTGATATTTTTGTAGTCACAATATTTGTAGTCACAATATTTTTGGCTTGGTATTCATTTCATGCTATGTTTTAATCTGCTGTTATGGTGTTCACTGTTGATTTAAATTTGTGCGATATGTACAACTTCATTGCCATGCTGTAATCTTAATCATATGAAATGTACCCCATCATGCCAGAATCTACATTTCCTAGCATTTATGGCCACAAGTATGTTTGTTATCCGGTTTGTGCATCACCATTATCATGTCAGAATTGCCAGGGCCTATGTATGTTCAACACTACTACTATAGTAAGTAAACAGAATATCACTCTCCTAAACATTCAAAGAGTCAGCTCGATCCAAAATGATAGAGACTGAAATGCTGGATGTGAAAAAGATATTTCTTCTTTAATAATAATTCACATTCATTATCCATATACATATATATTCAAAATAATATACACGTTTTTAATCAAATGTTAAATGAAACAAACCCCCTTCACCAGATAATTACACACCAATAACGACAGACAAGACCGTAGACAACTCATCATGCGCAACAACACACATCACATACAAATACACAACATTACATCAAAACCATTTCAATCACAAATATTTGTACATTTATATATACAGGTCTAGACTATATGAACTATGGGTAATCTCCAAATAATTTATAATAGTTCACTCAAAAAGAGTCTCTTGGACCCATATCCATAATAGGTGTCATCTAAATCAAAACTGAAGGTATCACTTCAAATATTTGCTGACAAAACTCCATCCAGTCATTGTTTATGATGTAGTTCATTACAATTGGTGTCGCTCCATTCACACGTATGCCATCAAAGCTTGCCGACGTGCGTTTCGGTGGGCTTACACATCAGGATCAATACATATTTCTCGCAGTCACCTTCATCAGGGCTTGTATAACATCGTCTCTTCAATTTTGTGTATAATAAAATCATGGACAATTACCCCATTTCAGACATCTTTCATCACATAAAGTCAAACTATGCGTCTGTTCACCAATACAGCCGAACAAGATCAGTGGGGGTGAGAGCCCTCACTTCAAGAAGTGCATATCACCAAACATCAAAGATTCATCAAGTGTGAACAGTCCACCAAGTCCATGCGAATGAGGAAAAGCCAGAGGCCAGAATACCCACGCACAAAAGCCAAAGTTTTTTTTACTTACTCAGAGACAAACCGCAAAAAAACTTGTCTTGTACTTGGCAAAGTTAGGCTGCAACTGCTGAACACAATAGAAAAACAGCCCCTGTAATCGGGCTTATATACACTACAGCGCATTGCTGTGTCAAAGCACCGATAGTGGTATAAAAATATATACAGCCTCTTACCTTCATCGATGGGAACCAGACCGTCCAACAGAAACAACCGGCTAGTCTATCCTAACGCTGCCGCAAAACATTTCTCGGCAATAGCCGTAGGAACAAAACTTGTAAATGATAAAGCCGACGTGCTGCGTTCCGGGGCAAAAAAACTGCCATGGAAGCGAGGCAGTCAAACGTAAAAAAGACATAGAAAAAGGAAGCATGTATAGAGTCAGGCCACAACTCAACTATGGCGGCCATCTTGACATGGCAAATATACCCAGCAAGGAATACACCGCACATAATGTTAAGGGTACACAAAAATATGCAGAAAAATACAAAAATCATCCTGCTTCAAAAAAATGAAATACACATGAAACTCCTAAAAAGTACATAAGGCCATATGAGCCAGAATCTAACCATAGGCTTAAACCCCTATTCATTACTCAATAACGAAGAAGAATATCTGCTAATCAAACAGCCGAAGCTAAAAAAATAACGCATAAAAGGACAAGCCTCTTGGAAAGATACTGTCTCTGATCCCAACAACTACACGTAGATAGTACATCCAATCTGTGTGTTAAAGAAGCATCTGGAATATATTCCTGCTCAACACTAAAAAAATGAATGAAAAAATGAACAGGGTCAGAACTGGCAGACCAGAAAATATCAAAAGAATGGCCATAACAGACCTAACCGCAAATTGCCGCTTGGACGAACTCACAGGGCATTATACTAAGGAATGTCCTCGTTAAGACCCCGCTTATAGGTCTCTAGAAAGAATATCCAAAAGACCTCTTTCTTTTTTCTCAGTTGTTCAGAACCTATGTCATCTCTTGCAGATATCTTTTCTAGAATGGCCCATCTCATAGCATCATCCTTATGGTTATGGGAAACCCAATGAGAGACTAAAGGGGCATTGAGTTTCCTGGTTTTAATCGAGGACATATGTTCAGACAATCGAGTCCTGAACTCGCTAGAGGTCTCACCAACGTATCCTAAATTACACGGACACAAAATGAGGTAAATCACATTCTTAGATCTACAATTCGTCATCCCGGTAAGAGGGATTTTCTTTCCGTTGTGTGTAATATCTCGGGTTACTAAAGCTGTTTCACAAGCATGGCAGTTGCCGCATTTAAAGTTGCCCTTAACCGGGTCCAATCCAGTAATCGATCTTTGAACTGGATCGGAAGCATGCCTCACTGAAGATTTGACCAAGATATTTTGCAATTTTTTTTTTTTTTTAAAGCGAATAGTTGTTTCTCTAGGTGTACAGAATCTTTATTGCTATTCAAGATGTGCCACTCAGAATTTATGATTTTCCTGATCCGATCATTTAGAGTAGAATGATGTACTACACACGCTAACCTATCACTACTGCTATGTCCCTTCCCTAGAAAGAGGGAATCACAATTGTAATATTTTGCTCTTTTGAGTGAATCCCTAATCACTTTATTCGGATAACCTATCTGTTTCAATTTATCTGACAGAATTTCCGCATGTTTGACAAAGTCTTTTATTTCTGTACAGTTCCTCCTCAATCGTAGGAACTGGGAAAAGGGAATTGCCTGTCTCTGACTCCTCTGATGGAAACGGTAAAAGTGTAGAAGAGTGTTCCTGGCTGTAGGTTTGGTGAACAGAGACATCGCAAGGTGTCCGTTGAAATGTTTGATGTAAACATCTAAAAACTCTACTTGATCGTGATTATGCTTGATGGTAAACTTCAAATTACTGTCACAGAGATTCAGCCATAGAATGAACTCATGAAGTTGCTGCTCCTCTCCCCTTCAAATAAAAAAAAACACTACTACTACACCAGAAATCCAATTGCCCATATGTGTAAAGCTGTGCACCAATGCAAAAATAAATATCCCCGTGCTATCAATCTTTCCTCATCGATTTGCCCAAGTAGGCTGAATGGTTTAGGCTAAAAATAGTATTGATGTACAACAAGATTAAGCAAATGGTTATCCCGTAGGGAGTCTGGTTATCTACTAGTCACAACAAGCTATTGCTCCAAGGAGAACAATTTGTATTAATAGAGATCAATAAAAATTCACATATATTGAAAGAATAAGTTTAACTCAGGAGATCTTCATAATAAAAAGAAAACACATTTATTTTTTCAAATATCCATGCATTTCAATAACCCTGAGGAAGAAGAGTCAAGCATATAAATTGTAATGAGGCCAATCCTGAAGAGTCTACCCTGCATGTATCTTAAGTTGAAAAAATTAGCCCTATTCACATGATTAATAATACTTGTATTATATATACGCATTCTGATTTATATACATAGTGTAAACAACAGAATGTGCCTGTTACACATAAGAGGAAGGGCCTCGTTACGAGTGTGGCGGTCTGAGGACTGCCGCACTCCCGTTGACGGTCCGACTCCAGGTAGTCTGACTACCCAATTACAACCTTGGCGGGCAGACCCTCCAGGAGACAACCGTCCCCGCCAGGAACATAGTTTCCGACTGCATCACAGCAGTCAGAGTTGTACTCAGCCAGGGCAGTGCTGAACTCAGTGCTGCCTGGCTGATTACAATCCCCTTACTGCCAGACTTTCCATGTTGGTCTGACTTGCATGGGAAGGCTGGTGGTGAGGGTGTAGTAGTGGCACCCCTGCCTAGCACCTTCGGAATGCAAACTGTATGCTTTGCAGACAGTACATATTCAGAGGGTGCTGGTTGACCCCCACTGTGCTATGAGATAGCATTCACCTCCTTTAAAGGAGCCTAGTGCAGTCTCATAGCACTGTTTCTGTCGGTTTGACCAGCTAGAACACTCTATTTCAATTTTCCCACTGGTTAGACCATCAGGCACCTTGAAATATAAAGGGGGAGATGCCACCGCCATGGCGGTGGCTTCCTCTCCTCAAGTTTGGCGGTGTTGTGGTGGGACTGCCAAACTCTTTATGAGGCCTCCAGACTCATTTTTGTCTGTTTTCTCACTTATGAAGTTGAGCTATGTTAGGGAAAAGGCTTTCAGTCACAGTGATACTGGTATAAGGGTTTACAGCTAAGTAAAGTTCATCATCATTTTAGAAATCACTGCAACAGAGTACTTTTACCTAACAGAATGCAAGAACGTCAAAAAAGTCTAGAACCCTCAAGAGTGCTTTCGATTTTTAATTGAAAGCGTAGCCCTAAAAGATGATGTATTTTTTCATATCTAGGCCATCCCTGTGCATAAGAGGAGCTTTTACATATAAGACAGTATAAAGTACTTGGGCCAGAAAGCTGGCATAATTGGGGGAGGTAAGAATATCCACACTTCCTACATCTGATACATTGTGTACTTGAGTGCCTCACTATATATTAAATGCCACAGATATCCTATTAAGTGTTTGTTTACAATTAGACTTTCAATATCACATTCTCCATCACAGCTAAATTGCTTTCTTTTACACTGACCTTATTCTCCACTCCTATGTCACAAATCTACCTATATTTAAATACCCTTTTTCCTTGTTAGGAGAGATGAGCAGGGCTTTCATATGATTTTCAGCTAAGGGCCTGCACTGCTACTACAAAAACCACAGCATTAATCCAAACCATGTGACGTCTAGTGAGGTTCATGCTCATGAATGCCTGTTAATACTCCCTAATAATTGCTACAAACGTAATAGTTCCTTCCATCTGAACATGGTTCTGAGAAGCAGGCTTTGAATCATATCTTTAGCTATTTTTGACTCTTTCTATTACTTTACTAGGACAATGCACTAAAACGTGATATCAGTTGAAGTGAAGAATGAAATGTGTTGTTTCAGAGTATATATTCTTTATAAAAAAAGAAATAGCTGCTCTAAAGAAAATATCGCAACATATTTCAAGGTGGAATCAAAGTTTACCTCTGACTGTAGTCTAAAATGGTAGTACTCCACATTTATGTGCATCTTGACGTCTGTTCTTGAACCATTCTGTGAATTAAATGTATTCCTCTTCAATAAATAAGCACAAGTGTTGTGAGATAAACCCTTAAAGTTTGCCCTGAGTTAAGTCAATTATTGCCATCTGTAGTTACTCCATTCTCTGTCACATCTTAAAATGATAGTTTTTCTTTTTAATTGCCCTTTATTATTACATTTGCTTACTCTATTAATGTATCTGTCAGCAATGGTTAGCTTTTTAAAATACGTCCTCTTCATCCTCTTGGAGGATTACAATCACAACATACCAAGTTAAATATTATGTCATTGTAGGAAACTGCCTTTTCTCTATGATCACTTTTTGCTGGATGCTATTTTTTACTGGACCTAGACATCTGTGCACTGCTAAACAGTAGTAAAGTGCCTATGAGTCCCCTTCAAACGTTGTTTAATTGGCTTATTCCTAAATGACTTATTTACCTTGCCTATAAATCCATAGTATATGGTTTAGAAAATATACCCAGGGCCTGGAAGTTAAATGTCACTTGTGAACTGCAGCACCTATAGTTTCATCCACAGGTAGCCTAGAAAATACGGCTTCCGGCCAACCATGTGTAACCTGACAGCAGCAGCTTGAACTCTGCTGCAGAGACTCATCAAAATCGCCCTTTTGACTGGTAGGAAAACCTGATTTTAAATATTAAATAAGTTTCTCATAAGTACACATTACTGTCCACAAGGTATAGTGCATATTATTTAAGAGTAGAACATGTGGGCCTTAGCTATGGCATGTTCCCTCACTGACTAGTCCAAAACTGCATTATCACTGATCAGGCTGCAACTGGCATATGGGTATAGCTAAAGGTTTTAGTTGTGTAAGCCACAGACTCCATTTGAATTCATATTTTTATATTTGATAAAAATCTAATCTAATGGTGAAGTTGGAATTTAACTAAATATATGGGAAATGTCACTTTTAGAAAATGACCTTCATTCTGCCTGAAGCCAATGGAGGATAATTTGCATTTGCTCTCCAGCCACTGTCCAGAATGTACTTGGTCTGAATGAGGTGTAAAGGAGGTGAGAGCACTGCTCCCAGAGCAGGAACAGTGGCTTGATTATGGGGAAGTGTTTTTCAGCCCTTTGACAGGAAGGCCAGTTAGGGTGAGCTCAGAAGTCTGACTAACTTAAAAGGAGCCTGCCCTGTCACAAGTAAGATTAAGTGACACCTGGGAAGGTTCCGGACTTTCTCCTCATAGTCAGATTGCCACTAAACCCAGTGGGTGGAAAACTACCCCAGAACCAGTTTTGAGTGATTGGAGAGAAGGGGATTGGTCATTACTCTGGTCACTCCTATGGGTGAACACACAGGCTCTTCCCCATCTTAGAGTTTGATGGTGAGGAACACTGTGAGATTGTTTCCAGTAGGGCAAACTGGAACTGCTAAAATTGTGGGTAGGGTAGCCCCCAGCAACTTTGATAGTATTAGTTAAGGCATGCCAAGGAGTCTCCCCACCCATTAGCTGAGGCCAGTCATAAACGTACAACCCCCAGGCACCCTCTTGGAACACTTTCTGGACCTGCAGAAATTATGAAGACTACTACTACTGTCTGTGACCCGAGAGGATGCCTGAAGGACTGGGCCTGCTCCCACTTGTGCCCAGGACAAAGATGTGGACTCTAAAGGTCAGTTGAATGACCTCCTGTATGTCTACAGTCATACATCCATCTGCAAGAGGCCTTTCACTCTGCCTTTCAGTTTACAATTGCCAACTGGACTTGGACTGGACTTTGCTGTCGGCCTCAACCTGACACCCAGGGATTCTCAAAGTGCCTTCCGCTGAGATCCTAGGGGCCTTAGACACATACTCTTATGTTTGTTTTGGCACAGAGAAAAGATCTCCGGCAGGACTGCATGAAAAAAATAGCCCACCTGCCGTTCTAACGCTTTACATTGAATTTCAACTTTGTCCCTCTCAAAGCTCCCAGCACCTTCAAAAAAAGAACACCAGCTAGAAATGTCTAAAGATCCAGAGCTCTAACTGGACCAACCTGCTTCAGGTATTGGGCTTCAGTTTTTCAATGGCTGATAAAGTTTCAGCAGCAGGCCACTCAGTAATCACTTTTCTTCTCAAAAAGTGACAAAGACCCTTTCTGCAATAACGGACTTAGAATAAAAATTAACCTCTTTTCCTCAAAATATTGACAAAGTCACTTTTTGATGTGTGACCTAGAAAAAATTCCAAACTTCACATAGAAATAAATCTACCTGATGTATCTGACTATGGCTCTATAGAGGGTGGATTAGGTCTCTGTCTTCACTTTCCTAGACTATCATTGGTGTTTAGTGCTTTTTGGCGCTATTTTTACTGAACATTTAAAAAAAATAAAAATTCTCTAGTTTCCCTCATTATTTGTTTGTTGGTTTGTTGTTATTTTGTTTATTATGTTTTATTCTATTTTTCTAATTAAGTTTGGGACTTTTACACCTTGGTGTTTTGATTTTATTACTCTTTTGGTACTCCATAAAATACTTTACTCATTGTCCTCAGTAAAGCTTGTCAGCTCTGTGCCATAACTACCATGGGGTGGAGCTCAGGTTAATTCAATGACTTTGGGGGTTACCCTGACAAAGAATGTTTTCATTCCTTGAGGTAGGCAGTCATCTTCCCAAATAATAATCCACATCTATGCAGTCATCAATACAAAATAAGAACTGGAGGTGAAGCACAAATGGTATCTTGTAACTGTGGTAGAAGTAACTGTCTGGCTTTAGAGCTGCAGGACTATAATTTGTTGACTTAGATGTAGAGCCATGTCTGTTGTCAAGAGGATTTACCATATTACCCATTTTCAGGGCAAAATGTCACTATTTGGATATTGCATTTAGATCATGCCAGTCTGGATGAAATATGGAGTCAGACCAGCTCACGTGGGCTTGTGAGCCTCCATGATCACTTCACCCCCTTTTTTCCTTGCATATAGTGATGGCCATGCATGGGGCCCAATGAGCATCCATGTCTCCCCCCTGCCTGTGTCAAGTGGTACAACCATAGTTGATCATATCTACATACAAGAAGAAGGGAGAGATTACCATATGGTGCTGCTGGTGCCACCACATTTCAACGCCCTATGCTATCAATAATTTAGCCCCTGGGTTAGCCCACCACCAATAACTGAGTAAGAAATTAAAGCCTATTTTCACTAGACCAGACATTGAGCTTCAACTCTTAAGTTAACATTTGATGTAGTAGTTTGACTCAGCGATGAATGAGCAAAGGACCTAAGCAGGTATAGTCTAACATACAGAATTTCTGTTAATAGTCAGGCTGTTCATATATGCCGTATGCGTTCTGGTTGATACTAAGTACATTTACTTGACCTGAATAATGTCTTATTCCTTTCTCTATTTATAGAATAATGCAGTAAATCTGCTCACTGAATAAGACATTTACAACACCTATCAAGAGTAAACTATTTTCAACCTCATTGTCCTAGTGTTATCCTAGGATAGAACATAGGCCCAGGCACCAAAATGAAAATAGCTTCCATTAATGAATTAGAAATGACAAAAAATGGCCCATGTTTGTAAATTGGATAAGTTTTGAATTTGTAAAGACACGCTATATAAGTATTTTGCATGGCATGGAAGACTGTGGGGATTTGAGCAATTTTTGTTTCCTAGCAGGGAAATAAATAGTACAAAATGCCCAGCAGACCCACAAACACCTAGAGAACTGCCCCACACATTGGCCTGTGAGAGCATCCATTCGGACACTGCCTGATTGTCCTATAGGCCACTTCTACTGTGCATTGCCAGATAAAAATTAAAGCCAAAAAAGGTTTCCCAGGCAATTAATTTCAGTGGGCTTGCAGTAGTATGTGGCTTTCATTGTTCTAAGAACATTGACCATACTTATGATAAAGAGTGGCCATTTCATCTCAAGGCCCACAGGCCTCAGAGATTTGGAACAGCGCTGGTGGTAAGCAGTGACAGTTCAATAACATAGATCTCATAAACAGCTGTAAACAAAACAATAAGTCCAAGGTGTCCTCTTCCCAGTAAAAGATGGCAGCTCACCAGCACTTTGAGGAAGCTGGGTGGGACGCAACTGCAACTGAAAAGTTGAGAGCAACCTGCAAAGTTAAGCATGTCAAGCTTATAGGACTGCAAAAGGTAACGCTACTGGCTGAGCTGATCAGATAGAGAGGGACCCAAGACTGCTACGTGTGTAGGTAACTCAGACATAGACAACTTCATTGCCTGAAATGAAACTGAAAAAATCCAGGGAGAATAGATAGTTTCAGAAGTAGAAGTTCAAGAAAGAAGGCAGATGAATTTCAAACAGACAGTGAAAATAGCAACACAGAGAGTTAGGAGAAAAAAGCTTGCTGGAGACGGTAAAACCATTTAGAGTGGGGGTACCTTCATGTTTTCTCTGATGGTACCACCACTGCTGTATCATCAGAAACCATACATGATAGCCCAATGGACTTAGGGCTGTTAATGTAAGTACATCAGATCACCCCACTGTTCAGAGCAGATGTTCTAATGCATTTTGTTTCCTTCATGACTGCCATAAAATGTCTTCTTAACTATTTTCATGAACACCCCCATATTTTTGCAATGATGCTGTTGATTTTTAGACACGGTTCACTGGTACCCTGCTAATCAGTCCCTAGTGCATGTGCTCTGACCCCTAAAAACTTGTTCAATTGGCTAACCACCCTAATAGGCACATTTAGCTTACCTATAAGTCTCTCGTATATGGTAGCCCTGATATCCCTTTAAATATCACTAGTGGACTGCAGCACATAGTGTACTATCACTAAAGTGGCAATGTAAAGCATATCTTCATGACTGCTCCTGCAGCCTGGGTGTGCCGTTTGAAAATGTCAAATTTAACCTGGCAAAATAAACCCTTTGCCAAGCTTAAACCTTCCTTTTTAATATCTATAAGTCGGTGCTAAAGTAGGCCCTTAATAACCATGGAGGGGTGAATAGTATTTAAAAAGTAGGACATGTATATTTGAGTTTTGCATGTCCTGGTAGGAAAAAATCTCAAAAGTAATTTTCTACTATGGCAAGGCTAGCTCTCCCATATAAAAGCACTAGGTTACATAGTTACACCTTATAATGCACAACTTCAGTTTGGGAATAGCTAGGACTAAGATTCAAGGACTAAAATCAATAGTATTTTAACATTTAACCTAATAGTCAAATTTGGTTTTAAATTACTATTTATTATATCTTGAAACTGCCACTATAAGAAAGTTGGCATTTTGCCAGTGAAAAATGTCATCTGATGGTTAATGGGTCTCTTGGGGTAAGATATGTATTACTCCCAGACAATGGACAAAATGCTATGGGTCAGGCAGGTGCTTTTCCCCCTGACAGGATGGTGAGCTTGGCTAGGCCTAGGAATTTAGTTAAACTTTACAATAAGCCTACCATGTCTTAAGCATACATAAATCACACTTAGGCTTGCCTCTTAATTTTCTTGCTAGCCAACTAGGCATCAATCCCAATGGAGTGGGCCTTACCCCAGAACCGGTTTTGAGTGACCACAAAGGAGGGTTTGCCCATTTTACTAGTCAAACCTCTGGGTGGGCCCAGGGAGATCTGAACAAGGGATGATAGAGTCTGCCATAATGATTGCAGGCAGAGAGGAAGTGTGGGACAGTCTATGGTAAAAACAAAACACAGTAATAGCTGCAGAAGTGGTTAGAGGTATCCAGGGGAACGTTTACCTTCTTGGTTAGGGATTGGCCTTGAATTTCCCCTTCCCACAGGCTAGCACTGGGCAGAAAAGTTACACCCATAGTACCCTTTTCAGAACTCATCTGGACCTATGGAAGACAGAAGAAGCACTGCACCTGCTTTTGAAAAGACCCCTAGGCTTGACCTGATCCCCATTTGTATTCAGGACAGAAGAAGTGGCTCCAACGGATAGTTAGCTAGCTCAAATCTTGGCTGAGCCCAGCTGACCAGGTGCAACTGGATTTGCCCTGGACCCTGCTGGTGGATTCTGTGAGGGTCCTTACCCCCCATTGGTAACTTAAAGGTCCTGAACTCCTGGCTGATGTCATAGTGCACAATTCACCATTCACAATTGTAAGACTGGACACTTAAAAACTTTTTCTGAGCCTTTCTCAAAAAGAACTAGAGGCTACTATTTCGACTGCTGCTGAGTCACAACCACCGCAGGTCTGGCTTAACTTGATTGTTGGCCCACTAAAAGGGTCATGTCTTCTAGGAAAGTCCACATAATTAAGATTCCACCAAGACAAATGCCAAGCAGCACCCCACCATTGTGCCTCCCTGGGACTCTGAACCTCAGACTTCACCCACTCAGACTTTCCCCATATTTAATGTCAAGAACTGAGATCTCTTGCTGGAGGTGAGGCACCCGCCAGCCACCATCAACTAACTCCTCTTTTGACTTAGCCTGCAGTCCAAACTGGTAATGACCTCGTTGATGAGGAGTCTCTCTCCAGAAAAAGGACTAAGAGCCCTTTTATGTGTTTGGCAGTGCGAGGACCACCAAATCTGCGGTGGTGGTTGGAACGCCACACTTCAGGTGGTCCGATTGCCATATTACAACAACCATGGCAGTCGGACTGCTAGGGCACTGCCGCCATCGGCAGTATCATGGATCTCGTTGGGGCGGCAGCACTCTGGCTTGAAGCAGTCATGGCAGAGCTGAACTCAGCACCACCTGGCTGATTACAACCCCAGTTTCTGCCAGCCTTTTCATGGCGGGGACTCCGTCATGAAAAGGCTGGTGGAACGCCAGTGCTGGAGGACACAGGGCCCCTGCACTGCTGATGCCCGTGACATGGGCAGTGCAGGGGCCCCCAGCCCAGCACCATTGGAATATGCACTGTCTGCACTGCAGACCATGTGCATTCCAGTGGTGCTTGGGGGGCCCCAGTGCAATGCCATGTGGAGCTGTGACCAATGCTGTGGCACAGTTTCCACTTGGCTGACCCACCAACACCTTGGTTTCTGCCAGTCAGCCCAGTGGAAACTTTATAATGGTTCTGGTGGGGAGACTGCAGGCTCAGTTACAGTTTCCTCATGAAAGTCTGGCGGTTGGCTTTTCCAACTGCAGAGCTCATAATAAGGCCCTAAGTTTGAAGATAAACTTTCCATTGGGATGGGCCTGGCCCCTGTATATAACCATCGCTCCATCACAATCACCCTTAACTATTGATTTGACCTGCTCTAGTACAACCAGATACCTGCAGTTGGTGCCTTCTGCTTTTTAGTGATAGAATTATTCAAAACTTCCAAAAAACACACCTCCGGTTCCCTACATTTGTTATTCTTGTCTTTTTGTTGATATATTTATTACATTTACTCCAGCTTCTTGTGTTGTATTCCTACTTTTTAACTCATCATCATCATCAACCCATAGCTTTATTCGGTTACTTTCAACCATAAAAGCAAAACAACCAACAATTGAATGAAAAAGGAAGTAAGAATTAAGTTAAAAAAAGGATAAGAATAAAATAAAAACATATATTTCAGCCTTAAAACACATAAAAATATTTTCCTTAGAAAAAGCACCTAACCCCCTAATACCTAACATTTAAAATAAACATGGGGTTTTATTTCAGTCTAGGTGTATAATTAAAATTTAGCAACTAAAACACTTTTTTTTTTTTTTTTTTAAATTTGGTCCTCATCATCATTTTTTCCCCAGAAAATTAGTACGAATTTGCCAAGCAGCTACAATATACTTGCTAACCGCACAAGATAGAGGGAGAGAAGTTTCCCTCATCATGATCCTTAAGGCAACAATACAATGTCTTACCCCCATATTCCTGCACACCGGTCGTTACCACTTCCGTCGCGCAATCAAATAAGCAGGGCATAAAAACATAAAATGTACAATAGATTCTGAAATGTGATTACAACTAGGACAAGTATCAGGACTTGGGGTCGCGCTCCGTGTACTGCCATAGGATTTGAGAGGCAGACAACCATATCTGAACTGAATATATAGACTCTTACTTAATGGGTCAAGAATTGTATCCATAAGTGGTTCCAGATACGGGTACCATTTGAAATCAAAATATTGTGAAGTCAATCTGCCGTGTGTTGAACACAGCAGGTAGTTTTCCCTGACATATATCCAGTAAACAATTTTCAAATGATTCTTCTGATCCTTCCTTATGCTTTCTGGATGACTCCAAAACTCACTAAGACCCAATCTGTGAAACCATTTTGAGATGTGGTTAAACCAGGGAATGGTAAGTACATTTGGTCTATATAGAATGTCTTGAATAGACTCCTTGTATGTGGATAGCTCTGGGGTGGTCCATACACGGACCCAGAAAAGCAATGGTCTTAAGGCAATTACATCCGAGATGCGTGAAAGGCCAAGATCCCAGAACATAGGCAGCAGTGGGGTACTGCGAGGACAGGCCAAAGTTGACCTTACAAAGTTGTTTTCCCCCACTGCAAGCTTGCCAGTGTTCGTGGACCCCCAAATTTCAGACCCGTAGACCACAGCGCTCTGTGCCTTTGCTCGATAAATTTTAATAGTTGGAGTAATCACTCTCTCAGAGGTAGACTTGTGAAAGCGTAAGATGGCCACAGATCTCTGTGCCAGAATAGCTAAACTTTTATCGATTTGGGCCCCCCAATGCAGATTGTTGCAAATTCTCACCCCCAAATAATCTATGGAGCTTACCATACCTAGGGGGGTACCATTATGAAAAATTGAGTATCTCTTAGTGGGGCCACAACCCAGGGTCATAAATTTAGTTTTGCTATGGTTGAGTTCAAGTCCATAGTCACCACAAAACGAACTAAACTTATCCACAAGTACCTGGAGACCCATAGGAGTTCTGGAGATCAGGAGGGAGTCATCAGCAAATAGCAAAATTTGAATTTTATGGTTGTTCAAGGATGGAGCATCATTTTGGCAGTTGGTAACGACTTGCACCACCTCGTTGATAAACAATGTAAATAACGTTGGGGCAAGAACACAACCCTGGCGTACTCCTCTCCTAATATCTATTTTGTCGGTGAGTTCCCCCTGCTTACCCCATCTGACTTGTGCAAATGTTTTTTCATGTAATCTTTGAATTAAATGCACTAAATTTCCTGGGATACCGATTTTATTTAATACTCCCCATAGTTTCTCTCTTGGGACTAAATCAAATGCAGATCTTAGATCTACGAAAGCAACATAAAGTTTTTGCTTAGATAGGGTGACATACTTCCAAAATAGTAATGACAGCCTAAAGACTTGGTCCATGTTGTTAGTTTTAGGCCGAAAACCGGCCTGTAAGGGGGATAAAATTTGGTTGTCTTGGATCCAATCGGTAAGCCTATCTAAGACTTGCTTAGCAAACGTCTTCTGAAGGATATCAATTAGGCTGATTGGTCGATAGGTTACAGGTGAACCTACATCACCCTTTTTGTGAATCGGTATTATTTCTGCACCACGCCAGGAATCTGGAATAGGGCTACCAGCTGCTATGGCATTAGACAATAAATTGATGTACCATGCCCATATCTTTGGTTCTGATTTAAACAGGTCCCCTGGGATCTTATCTGGACCAGGGGCTTTGGCTGGCCTCAAAGAATTAATTGCAGCTGTTGTTTCGGCTACTTTTTAACTGTTTTGGTACCGATTTCTTGGTGAGGGCCCATATCTTCTCCAACTAACAATCCCATTTCTCTGGAGGACAATTTCTTTCGTTTTTCAAAATCTTCCTTTGGGAGCTTGTGTTTCCATAACAAAAAGGTTTGCTGAGTGACTGCATGAAACATTTGAGACACTCAGCAAACTTTGAATACCTTCAGAAGAGCTTCCAGAAACACATAAAAAAAATCTGCTAGGAATAAATCCCACATCACAGATCATACAAACATGATTAAACCTTCTTCTGTCAATGGAAAGTACAGTGATCTTAGTGTCTGGACAAAAAAGATGAGGAATGTATTGGGCTCCTCACCAACTTGCCAAAAGAAGATCACAATGATTGCTCAGCTAATAGTGTAATCTCTCTCCAGATTGCTCTGCCACAAAACAAGCTAAGTATATATCTGTAGTGTATCCTACTGATATGATTGGTATTGACACTATGGAAAGATTTCCTGTGAATAGTTACATGTATTTGACCTTGGACAATTATCCGACTGTGCAAAGGAAAAAGTGAGTATGATGCTGAATCGCAAAGCTATTAAAAAGTCATCTAGTCCTTGAGTGTTCAGCAAGGGGTAAAGATGTTGAGGATTAACTTTGACTATGACCTTACTGAGGTCATGAAAACCAGTACTGGCCCAATACAAAGGATCAGATGAGGTTTCATATGACAATTGACTACTAGCAGATTTTGCTTATCTCAAGGACTAAGGTGAATCTTTGTATTGGGACTTTAACAGTTCCAGGTCATGCTATTTGAACTGAAGATCACCCCACCACCTCTCAACAATATTCTAGGTCTAAGAGGCAGGGTTTTTTCCTCTGAGCCAGATTACTTAACTCTCCTAGACAAGGATTTTTATTTCAGCTATTGGGGTGTGATGAATGACAGAGCTGTTTGTAAACCAGTCCACTTCTAAATTAGGCAGCCTAAAGTAATTTTTTATGAAGGTACCTTTCTGCTTAAGTTATCAATATCCATTTTCACCATTAAATCAGACTTTGAAAATTAGCTCGGAAAAAAACTTTAAAGCAATGGTATAGCATTTTCCCTGCCAGGAATGAGAAATAAACAGTTTAATCCAATCTAGGCTCATTCCATGAAAAGTCAATCTAAGCTTGTACAGTGAAATATAATGTTGGCTTTATTAAAATCAAATATTAGGACACTTTCTTTGGACGTATGACACATACTTTAGGAGTGACTTATAAATATATGAAAATAGCCTTTTTCCTAAGCAAAGGCCCTTTTCCTGCCATGTATCACCTTTGCTCATTTAACCTGCAACCCACCCAGAGCTTGGTGGTTCTCCTTGAAGACATATATTTTTCTCCTATATGTGAATGGTGTCAATATACATGACAGGTCAGATACCAAATTTAACGCCCAAACCATAGGTGCAGTTTCTGTGCCATCTTAAATAGAACAATTGGGTTAAATACATTTTACAAACACCATTTTAGGGCCAGAGCATTCATGTTATTGCACTGATTAGCAGTGTCCAAGGGCACATAATCCTAATACTCACAAAATAAAGGAGGCATAAAAGGTTAAAAATTTGTAGTCATCATGCAGAAAATGCAAACTTGCTACACCATTGCTGAGTCTCCTAGAACATCACATAAATAATAATGAAACATTAATTATCCTTTTTGTTGATACCTTAAGATCTTAAGGTAATTTTATTCATTAAACACACATTTACCAAAAGTTCAGGGCACTGAAATGAAAGGTAGCACCAACAGACACAGAAGCTAGAGTGAATTAGCATTGATACAAACATGACATGAAAGATTTCAGGAATTTCATGAAATTTAGTTTGAAGTGGCGGAGAATACTAGAAGTGTCCCAAAGCACTGATGGAGTCACAGCAAATGCTCATTCATTGAGTCTTAGTAATGGGAACCTTGATGAGGGCCAGGGTGGCTGATCACTGTATTCTGTGATATTATGCACAAGTGAAGTGTTAATGCTTTAAACTGAACGTTTGTTTTCTCACTGCTAGCCACTGTAGGAAGTGCAAAGCCCCAGATTCACACTATGGATCAGTGAGAAGGGAACCTAGAACATTATCTAACATCCCAAAGAATATGCTGTTGCAGTACACACACACACACATATTAGTGACAAGAAACCATTCAGTGAGTATGCATGACATAAATAAAGATAACATAATATGCCATTAACATTTATAACATAGCTTAACATAACATAACATAACTGTAGGATTCGGAATATTAGTTGAGAAGGGTGAGAACCCACCTCAAAAAATAATCACAACCCTTGTGATGGAGGACCACAAAAGTCAATGAATAAAACTGTCCAAAACAATCTGGTAGCTTGGTACAAAAGTAGTCAGGCTCAACTTAAAGGCACTTTGTAAAGTATTTATACAGTAATTAGCAGTAACAGAGTGAAAACACAGAACAAGAAAAATCCCAAATCCAATGTTGAAAAGTAAGCAATATATTAATAAATAAAAAGGCACCAAAATGACAAAAACTGAATAAGTAGGGCAGGAGTTGTGATTTAAAAAAATGTAAGATTCAAAATAGTGCCAAAAAGTTGTAAACACCAACCATGTCTATCGGCCTGTGGTTGACCAGGACAAAGTCAAAAGGTAAGGCCAACCACAATGGATCTCGGATCAAATCTTGGGACTAGGTTCGTCCCAGTGAAAAGTTTCACCTTTTGATTCTGGAATGGAATTCAAAAATCCTCAACGGGGCAAAACAACACTCTGTGACTGAAAAGGGCTCTACATCAAGGGTGAACCCATTGACCATTGGCAGGAAAGTTCATAGTAGATAGTAAAAGAAATTATATTTTTGGTACCAGAAAAGGTCCCTCACCGGAGGGATACTTCTCACACTTTCGTCCAATGAAGATTTCAACCCTTGGACTTAGTAACTTTTTTTGAAGCTCAAGTGATACATTGACATTTACTGTTCCATAAACATTTTGAACACATGGTATCAAATTATTAAAAAACACAGTTTTGAATCTTAAAAAGAAGTGTGGAGATTATATATAAGATATGAGGTGCAATCATCATTTTAACAGTTTCCACACTTCCAGGATTCAATTTCTTGAAAAGGGGACTCTGTGATGGAACTGGCTTAGATATTTGAATCAAAATATAATTAGTGTAAGAACAATTTACTTTTTTGTTGGAAACCAACATTTTATGAGCTAAAGTGATTCTTTTTCAAGAAAGATTTCAAACAATACAAAAAGCAAGGGGGGCAATGGCAGCCCTCTGGTACTTCTATGGAGTACACATTGCGGTAAAGGTATTCACTAACAAATACATTAGCTCTGGCATGAGAATATATTAGTATGACAAAAGAAAGAAATTTAAGACCAAAACTGGTCCAATCGAGGCTTCTGAACATATATTCAAATTAATTTGATTGGAAACATTCTCAGCATCAAGCAACAATGTTCCTAAAGGAGTTTTCAATTTATCTGCCTGTCAAATAATATTTGAAAACTTGCATGCATTATTAGCAGGAAGTTTATAATAATCATCCAGATTAGTCAATTTTAAAGGGTAGGGGTATAATAGGTTCTAAATGTGATGCCAGTATTTTGGGAATGATAGTAATCCATGCTTCCAGAAAATACCAATTGCTCTAGAATTGGAAGCAAAGGTAATAAAAAGTTGTAACAGTTGAGGGACTAAACATGAAGAGAATGAGAAAATACATTCTAAATTCTATGGCAATGTCATTGGGACCTGGGGCCTTAGCTTTTTAAAAAGAAAGTATGGTTGCTAATATTTCTTGAAGTGTTATATTTGCTTCAAAAGCTTCAATTTCATCATGCAAGGCTGGAACCTTAGGGATATCACAAAGGATGTACTCCCTCAATATGCAATAATGTATGAAATGCTTGAAAAGAGTTGGAGATATCAACATTAGCAATTGTTTTGCCACCATGAAATGCAGGCCAAGTTCACAAAACATTACCAGCATCAAAGGTGGCAGCTTAATTTAATTCAAATTTAGGGCCTGATTTATATTTAGATGGGTGGCCCGGTATTCCCCATTGGAGACAGAGTACATTGCTCCATCCCAATGGTGGAGAAGCCGCCTGTCCAATCTATTAATGACCACCAAACAGATGGTCATTTCTAAAAGCATTGCCAGGAACCGCTGTGATGGTGGTTTCTGGCAATGTATGTTACTCTGTGCTACAGGGCTCTGGCAGGAGGATGCAGCCCTCTAGTGCAGAATAATCCCCTTTTCTTTCCCCCAAAAAATACTGCAATACAATTTTCTTTTGGAAAAGAAAGAAATATAATACTCCCCTTGCCATAGAAGTCTTCTCACATGATGAGGAGGGTATTATAAAGATTTTACTTATCCAGACCACCAGGTTTTTCCTGCAGATAAGAAACAGTAAAAAATGACTACATGCCTGCCCATCCAAATTGGGCAGATGAGCATGTAACCATTTCTCTGATGGCCTTTACTCTCCAGGGTTGTTGAAGAGGTTTGGCCATGGCAGAAACAGAGTAGTCTCCACTGTGGCCAAACAGAAGGTCTGTTCATATTTAAATTGGGTGGGCAGGCCAGGGCCGGACTGGCCATACCAGGTATCGAGCATTTCCCCACAAGGCTAGAAGGAGGGGGCTGGTTTTGTTATTGGGGCTGGTTTTGCAATGATGTTGCAATATCGACCCCCAGTAACAAAAGCAGCAATCAAGCATGAACCACTCACTCTCATTTACAGTCTCCATGCGCGGCTGGTCTGACAACATCACCAGGACTGCTTTTGGTTCCCTGTCCGGCCCTGTGTGAACCTTCATTTTGGCCGTATGTATATTCATTTGCTGTTGCAATGGAGTATACATACTACTAATATATAAATTGGGCTCTTAGTTTTCATGCAATAAGCATGTGGACCTAAAAGTAAAATAATTATGTTCAAGGGCTTTAATTTTGTTCAGAAGAATTCCATATTGACTATTTATTGCTACTTAAAGCAAAAATAAAAACTCTGATAGAGTCCTTAAAAGCATCCGATTTGTAAATAACTGATGAATTGTTAAAATGGAAAACCTCTTTCATTTAATAAGAGTATTGAATTAATCAATGAAAGTATTCTCTGATAAAAGTTGATTGTTAAACCAGCCTCTTCCAGCTTTTGAGTCAATTGATAATTGTGATACATAAGGAAGCCAGGATTGGAGCATGGTCAGATAAAAGAATAGAACATATCTCAGTACAAGTACAGTGTAAACTAGGTAATAATCACTAGGTAACCAAACATAACCAATTCCCAAAACACATTTAGGGGGTTATTCCAACTTTGGAGGAGTGTTAATCCGTCCCAAAAGTGACGGTAAAGTGACGGATATACCACCAGCAGTATTACGAGTTCCATAGGATATAATGGACTCGTAATACGGCTGGTGGTAAATCCGTCACTTTTCCGTCAATTTTGGGACGGATTAACACCTCCTCCAAAGTTGGATTAACCCCCTTAGTGTGTGCATTAGAGCAGAGGAAATTGAGAAGGAAAATTCAAGTTTGTCAGGATTATTATTTCTCCAAGCATCAAATAGGAGTGAAGAGGAGATCATAGAATTAAATGCCTTGTGAGATTTGTCAGACTTTAATTTATATTTGGATTTCCTATCAGAAAAGGATCCAATAACTATATAAAATCACCTGCCATGATGGCACTGACATTCCAAGTATTGACCAGTTTACGTTTCATGGTGTTCCTTAGAGTGATTACCTGCAGATGAAGTTCACCTGTCATTCCCCTTTTTGTGTTATTGCATTCAGTAGTCTTGAGTTTGGCCCATGCAGAAAGCAAAGCCCTACATAGAGAAGAGAGCAAAGGGCTTTGCAAACACCCAGAAGCAGAGGGCTGGGACACGTTGTGACCAATCCTGGGGAAGGACCCAGTGATAATGTTTACTCCATAGAGGAGTAGTTTCACCCTCACTGAATATTTCAAATACCCCACTCTCAGCTTGACCAATCCCCACTCCTCGTCTTGGATGTGAATGGGAGCTCCAGCCCACCATTAATTGTCAGTTGATTCCTTGTCCCCGTCTTAATGCTCTCCTAACTATTACACTTTCCAATCACACAGCTATTGTTGTTGTTTTTCCCAAAGTTCCATGCACATAGTAAAGACTTTCAGTGTGCACTGTGAAATTGGACCATTTCTGATTTCTTACTTGGCATTACCTTGACCCTGTTTTCCGGTTTTCATATAGTTCTGCATTCCCAAAGTTTGATAAAATAATAATTCCTCCATTAAATGTTATAATGCTCAAACCAGCTATTTCTAATGTGCTATTCATTTGACTTTTTCTTTGTTCATGTTCTTGTACTGTAATTTGCATTGATGTGAACAGCATATGTAGTAGCACATTTATTGCACAGTTACATTGCTTATCACAAAGGATGATAAAATGTGCACTAGGTAGCATAATATCAGCTGAGAAGATTAAAAACAAGTTACATATAAAACTTTAGCAAACTAAACACATTTCACCCAGAGGCATTTGTTTAAAACTAGTGGAGGGGCTTTACAAAGCTGTCTATCACTTAGTGCAGTGAGAACAGCAAGACGTATGTTGGGGTAAAGTGACTTGTGCAAAGCCTTCATGATGGAAGCTCCAGCTCCCCGGAACAAGGTACTGCAAGCATGTGTGGCGGTAGACTTCTGAAAAGCGTGTAGATATAAAGTTGCCACTGCAGGCGGCTAAAGATCTTGAGAGTCCAAATCAGTACATGCCGCTCTCCATCCATTCTGCAGCCTGTTGTCATGTTAACTCTCTGCCATTGTGGAAGGTGCTGGGAGCAGGACATCCACCCAGGTGGTGTTTCAAAACATTTTCTTTCATCACTTTTGAGAAACCCAAGCTTAGATATTTCTTGGGTGACAACTTAGTATAGGTGTGCAGAATATCCAGGCTTGAGCTCTGGCAGCAATAGCAGTCTTGTCAACCCAGTGATTGAAGTCTGATGGTCTGCCAGACTATGGGCCTGATTACAACTTTGGCGGAGGGGGATAATCTGTCCCAAATGTGACGGATAGCTTGCCCGCCGTATTACGGATCCATTATATCCTATGGAACTTGTAATATGGTGGGTGGGATATCCGTCACATTATTAACCCCCTCCGCCAAAGTTGTAATCAGGACCTATGTTTTTTAGCACAGTATGGCTAGTTGGGGTTTCCCACAGCTCAGTTAGCGGAGACTTGAGCAGGGAGTCATTGAGGTAAGTAACAGCTGGGTATGATTCCCTCTCCTGCCATAGGTAGTGATTTAGTGAATCACCTGGCAGCCTTCTTGCTTTGCCCCAAAAGGTGATGAAGGCTCCTTGCCTCCTTGCTTTGCCAGGGCCTGTTTTGTCAGACGAACTTGAGCCTAATCTGCACTGGAGACGTGTACTTTGGCAGGCTGCAGATTATTCTGTGGGCTTTACTGCTATGCTGTCCAGAGTTATTGCACCCCTTCCTCTTTGGGGGTTCACTGCCATAAGTTAGTATTGGATGGAGTTTGGCTTGCAGTACCTCAAGAAGTGTAAGCCCATTCAACTTTGCCTTCAGAGTTCTGAGTGAGACTGCCAGTGACAGCACTTTCCACTTTGTCACTTCCCTCTGGCATGTTAAGTTGCCTTCCTTACCTACTAATACCCCTAGATATTTGTATTCTGTTTCTGATAGAATAGTTGTGTTCCCCAAGTAGCAGTTTGGCATCCTTTTCCAGGTATAGTTTCAAGACAGAGGGCCTCATTACGACTTTGGCGGTCCTTTCACAGGACCGTCAAAGCCGCTTCAGGCAAAAGACTGCTATTAATGGAGGTCCTTTGCCTGCCCTATAAGAAGTTTTGTGCTGGGCCAGCGGGCGAAAACAGCGTTTCCGCTCTCTGTCCCATCGGAAAACTCACCACAACATTGACGCCGGCTCGTAATTGAGCCGGCGGCAATGTTGTGGTGCATCGGGTGTGAAAGCACCTGTCACGCATTTCACTGCAGTGAAATGTGCGACGGGGCTGTCCATTGGGGCCCCTGCACTGCCCATGCCAAGTGCATGGGCAATGCAGGGGCATCCATGGGGCCCCCGATGCCCCCTTTCCGCCAGCCTTTGCATGACGGTGAGAGCAGCGCTGCCCTGCCGGATTGCGCCACCGAGACAGCCAGGCTGTCGATAGGCGACAACCTGGTGATGCCGGTAGTCAGACCATGGCACATCCACCACGGTCATAATAGGGCGGTCGGACCGCTCTGTCTGTGGCTGTCCGACCTCCATCGTGAGTGTGGCGGTCTTGAGACCGCCACACTCGTAATGAGGGCCAGAGTGCGTGCTTTGTCAAAATTAATGCTTAGGCCATTTTGGTCAGAGTATTTCTGTGCTATACGAAGAAGGTGTTGCAATCCCACTGGGGTGTGGCTAACTAAGACTATGGCTCTCATTATGATCTAGTGGTAATCACCGCCGACCGCCATGCTGATGGTGAACAAAAGACTGCCATTGGCGGTGGACTACACACCGCCGAATAATGATGCCAAAAATACAGTCCGCCCAAAGATTTATAACCTCCACTCACCGCCAGGGCAACGATGGTGGAAAGGCAGGACACAGCACCCCGCCACTGCCGTCCCTACAAATCCCCTGCCCACCAAATAATGATGCACAAATCAGCGCAGCAGACAGTGGATGTCAAACGGCCAATGGCGGTAATGACCAGCGCGCTCAGAAATGGGAACCGCCAACTAAAGAAGCACACATTGGCAATTTTGAAAACAGCTGACACACATCCACACCGCCATAAAACACACGCACACACAACCCACAATCCTTTGCAATGCAAACAGCACCACAGAAAACTACACGACAACACAAACACACGAACAACCACCACACAAGTCACACACACAACACACCACACACAACACACACCATGGCATCCTCTAAACACCCCTGCTACACCGACAGGGAGCTGAGGACCATGGTGGACAAAATACTCAGGGTTCATCCACAGCTATTTGGGGCACAGATGCAGCAGACGCCCATGGTCAAGAAGATGGAGCTATGGCAGAGGATAGTCACCAAGGTCAACGCAGTGGGAATCCATCCACGCACAAGGGATGACATCAGGAAGAGATGGAACGACCTGCGGGTGGAATGTGCGTTCCATTTCATCACAACACAGCATCGCCGTACAGAAGACTGGCGTTGGTACCCCACCCCTCCCCCCCAAATACACCGCCTGGGAGGAGAGGGTCATGGCCATCCTGCACCCGGAGGGCCTCATTGGACTCCCTAGAGAACTGGACTAGGGTAAGTCAGCTACACCTGCAGTGCATGTATCACCCCATCCCTCTCACTACCACCATGCTCCATCCCCTACCCAGCCAACAACACCCAGACACACCTACCCATGTCCCCTGCATGCCCACAACCCCCATACAAACCACTATCCAGCCAACTGTTCACAGTCACCAACCCATGCATCAAATGGCAGGAGGACCACAACATCCAGAATGCACCACTCCCCCTCCCCCAATGGATCCAAAAGAACACCAAGGGGCCCTGCTTGCCACCACATTGGAATAGAACCACCAATAACACCTAAGCAGAGCTGCAAGGGACATGAAAGTGCAGGACATTCACATATCTGTTCTCACACTCACAGGCACCACAACCAATGCCACAAGGACAGAGAGGTCAAGAAAGGCCAGTATTCAACCTGAAGATGAAGGCCCAACTCAGGAGAGTGCAGAGGGATGTCTGGACACAGAGGAGAACCCTGGCCCATCCCACAGACCTGGACACTCATCCCCCAGTAGTCCCACCCACCCAGGACACCTCTGACACCCTTACCACTCAGCCACCACCATCAGCTCTGGCCCAATGCGACCACACCAGTGTCTCCAGGCCATGGACTGCCTGTCCAAAAGTACAGAGTCCCAAGTTTTCACCCACCACCAGCCAGGATGATGATTGGCCCAGTTCAAGTGGACTGCGAGACCTGTGCAGGTGACACAGGTACAGGGGGTTAGGGGTAGTGGGACAGGAGCAGTGGGTCAGGGGGTTGGGCCAAGGAGGGATGCTGCTGCCCAGGAGGCCATTGTTGAGGTCCTGGGACCATACCAGCATTCCCAGCACAGGGTGGCACAGATCCAGGCCATGCTGGAGGATAATCAGAGGCTGCAGGTAGCACACCATCACAAGGCCATGGAACAATGGAAACACCTCAATGCTACCATCGCCACCAAAGCAGGTGTGCTGCAGCGCCAGTACAACAGCCAGCCAGAGTCCTCCACCCACCAGCAGGCCCCTTACACTAGCCAGGACAATGCCCTGCCATCCACATCAGCAGCTCCTAGTGGACTGGTGACACTGCTAGAGGACTCACAGGACACCAGCAACCCCGTCCACTTCAGCCCAACTCCCCCCTCGCAAATGTGCCCTTAGACCCAGACATCCCTGTGAAACACCAGCCAAGACCAAGCCCACCACCAGGAAGTGACTCTGCCTGAACTGTCTCCCTTGTGTGCCATTGAGCTACCTTGTTGACATGCCACTGCCATTTCACCATCTTCCAATGCCCCATGGACTATGCCCCTGTGCAACCAACAGCTGTGGAAATGTATCTGAGTATTTTGTACACCATGTGCCCACTCCTTACACTGTCCCATCAGTCATGGATGTGTTTTGTTTCACTCAAAATATCTGTCCTTCATTTATATGTGCAAGCAAATGCAAATGTAACTATAGTGGGCAGCTTATATCATAATGCTGTTTTATTGCAGGAGGGGGTCTAACAGACTGCAGTGTTACAAGTATGTCACACTGTACATTCCATTGCTGTAACACACATGTTCTTCTCCACACATGAAGTCTACACATCAATGGTAAGAGACACCACAGCACTTTGCACATATGTCAACCTGAAACAATGCAGTAAACCCATTGGTAACATAGAACACTACCTGAGAGTCACTGGAAGTATAGCTGGATTAGCCGGGTTCTGGAGTTGATGTCGTCCCTCTCCTCTTCCCCATCACTCTTATCAATCCTCTGAGGTGGCAGGGGTGGTTGCACAGCATCCACCTCATCAAGTAGTGGAATAGCTTTCCTCAGAGCCAAGTTGTGCAGCATGGAGCAGGCCACCACTATCTGAAACACCATGTCAGGGACATAGCACAGGGACCCTCCAGAGAGACGAAGGCAGCGGAATCTTACCTTAAGGAGTCCTATGGTTCTCCAATAACACTCCTAGTGTGACCATGTGCCTCATTATAATGGATTCCTGCATCTGTCCTGGGATTCTTCACAGGTGTCAGGAGCCATTGCATGTTTGGATAGCCAGACTCCCCTGCAAAAGTGGACCAAAGAGGGTTGAAACACACAAAATCTACTTGCATACAGCCTGCCTGTCAGCTATTCAGCTATGCAACTGATCCAATGTCATACAACTCACCTATGAGCCAAGCTCTGTCCCCCTGTAGTTGACCCATCACATGTAGCACACTGCTGTGTCTCAGGGCAAAGGAGTCATGAACTGATCTTGGGAACCTTGCATTGACATGAGTAATGGACTGATCAGTGGTACATACCAATTGGACATTCATGGAGTGAACGTTTTTACAATTTCTAAACACCTGTTCATTTACAGGTATGAAGGCTATGTGGGTACCATCAATGGCACCTATCACATGGGGAATATTTGCAAAAACATAAAATCCATATTTGATGGAGGTGAGATCAGCCATTTGGGGAACTGAACATAACTCTGCAGGTGTTGCATGAAGGAATCCAGAAATTTAGACAGGACGAGGCTGAACATTGGCTGAGAAACACCGGCTGCCATGCCCACTGTCACTTGGAATGAGCGTGTGGTCATAAAATGTAGCACAGATAGTACATGACCAGTTGTAGGGATGGCATGGGATTCCTATTAGCTGGCATCAGCACAGGCTCCATTTGCGCAGGATAATGGCACGATTCAGGAGGTAAGTGATGATGATGTGACGTTCCTCCATGGTGGCCAGATCAACCAGGGGTCTGTAAACAGATGGTGCCCTCCCACGCCACATGGGTCTGTACCTATGGAGGGAAAGAGAGACACATTGATTTGCTACATACACTTCAGTCCCAATATTCCACAATTCAACTTGTACAGGCAATACTATTGCCCCTCACCCAGATGCAAGGAACATGGTAATCCTGTCTGGGTATTGCCTGGTGTGGTGTGTATTCTGCATTGCATCACAGTGTAGGCACTCTTCCCACTATGATTCCATGAGGAGGATCACTCATCATACAATTACTCGTTAAAGGGAAGAGGGAATAGAGCCATGGATTAGGACCCCGGACAGACTATGAATGTGTGGTGTATGCAAAATGGCAGCCCCCTGCTCTACAGGTAGTGTAGTGTAGGAAGTGACTACATTCTGCTGGCATTAGTTGTCATGGTGGTAGGCGGTGTTCAATGCCGTGCACCTCTTCAGTGGTTAGCAATAGGGTCTATTGGGAGCAGGGCCAATCACGATCACTGCCAGCGGTGACGGTGCACACTGCTGCGGGAAATAACGCCATTTTGCTATGCCCTTTACACTTGACTCCTACACCTCAAGAGGAACGGAACTCCACTGCATGAGCTTCTGTGTCCTGACTCTGGGCCTAGTAATGGCATGTGTTACAGGGGAACGGGCCCCCGGCCTTCACCACATAGGTGCTTGAGAAGCTGGTGGACGGGGTCTTACCCCTGTATGAGAAGCTGTGTGGGTGACCAGAGGATCAGGTAAGTTGCTATTAGTCCTCCTTGAATGTGTGTGAATTTGGTGGATGCCAGTAGGTGTTGGTGGCTGTGTGAATGCTTATCCGTGATGTGTCTGGCAGTTGTCTTGGTTATTGAGGGCCACGTGAGGTAGAACTGACATGGCATTTGTGTATGGGGCACCCACACTGATGCCTGTTTTTTTACTCTGTTTGTCCCCTGCAGGTCAGCACCCATCAGAATAAACGAATGTGGTAAGCCATTGCCAAGGAAGTGCAGACCCTGGGGGTCTGCAACCGGTGGAGCATCCACTGCAGGAAGCGGTGGGAGGACCTGCGGCGCTGGGCCAGGAAGACCGGAGAGGTCCAGCAGGGGACGGCCTCCCAACAAGGCATCCCAATGAGGGAGAGGTGCCCGCCGGACCCTGACCCCCCTAAAGGCCCTCATACTGGAGGTAGCCTATCCCGATTCAGATGGGCACTTGAAGGCAGCACAGCAGCCACAAAGGGGTGAGTACCTACACTAATGCAATGCTACTATGCTGAGTGTAATTAGGTGCCATTGGGTGCATGCAGTGTAGTGGGAGGCCCATAGGCAGGTGTGTCCCTGCACTCCTGCCCCACTCTACATCCGTGGGATGGTATCCTTAGGTAGATATGGCTAGGAATGTAGACCTGTGAGGGGTCCCCTGTTTGGGCTATTGGTTCAGATGTAGCCTCATGGATTAGCAGATTTGTTGTCTTGCCAACATCTCTCGTGTCCCATTGCAAAGTGTTACAGAGTAGGGGGACAGATGGTCATGTAGTGTACTGTGGGATGTTGCCTAGCAGTCAGGGGCACATTCAGTTGAAGACTTCTGTCTCCTGGGGGCAGTGCATTAGATGGGTGGGGGTGTATGTGTACCAACATGTATTTTTGATGTAGATTTCATCTACTTCTTTTTTGTTTTGTCCCCCCTTCTGTGCTCTTGTGTCCTTGTGTGCTTTAGCATCATCTGGTGAGAGAGTCCACCGACGCCAAGGGGACCAGTGGGTTGGAGGGCAAGGAGAGTACCACAGGGAAGGCATCTACCAATGGAGGTTGTCACTCAGACACCTCCTCAATGGCAGCTCCCTGGTGGTAGCGGAGCATACTGGGCCCAGCCATTCCTTAACATCTTCTGCCACCTACCATACCATCACCACCCTCCCAGTAGCTCCCCAGCATTTGGCCCGTGCCCGCTCACCCAGCAGGGTGGGTATCTCCTTTGCCCCAGGCACCTCATCTCCTGCCCTTGTTAGCCATGCTGCCCTCACTGAGGAGGCTATTGACCTCCTGAGAAGCATCACTGTTGGTCAGACAACCATTGTGAGTGCCACCATGGAGCTGGCATCCCAGATACAGCAATGCAATGCATTCCTGGAATGCATTCACAGTTCCATGTCTGGCTTCCAGAGATCTTTTCAAGCTCTGGCCTCCTCTTTGATGGCAGCCAATATCCCGGGTCTTTCCGTCCCCTCTCCAACAACCTCTACCCTTTGCAGTTCCCCATTCCCTTCTCACATCCCAAGCACACATCCAGACAGCCAAGCACCCAAATCAACACCCAAGAAGCATGCAGACAAACACAAGCAGCACACGTCCCACCACATGCAGGCACACACCCAACATTAAAAGGCAGACACAGCAACAACCACCTCCCCCACTGTGTCCACCCCTCTTCTCCCTAGATACAGAAACGCCCATAGATGTCCACTCCACACACATCCACCAAACATGGGCATACTGTACAGGCACCTGCATCCAAGCACAGCAAAGCTACTCCTCATACCTCCACTCCCTCATCCTCCACTCCCAAACCTGTCTCCAAAACCCCTCCAGCTGCACCTAGTAAGCTTTCCCTCTCCCATGTTGACCTGTGCGAACCCACTGGCCCACCCTGTCTTGTCCCTAAACGTTCTCTTGTCCTCCTGAAACCCCCTCCTTCCTCATCCAAGTCCTCCACATTCCGCCCTACCCATTCCCATGCCCCTTCCCCAGAGAAGAAGAAGGTTTCTGTTGCCCCTGGTCCCTCTGCCACCCCCGGTCCAGGCCAACTCCTGCTCCTCCCAAGGGCAAGCCCAAACCATCTCCACCTCCAGACCTATGCCCAAGACCCCCTGTTCCAAACCTGAGTCCCCACCCCACCACCCCCTGCCCCCGAGACCCGAGGTGCCTAGCAGCCCCATTGATGCCCCTTCTCAGTGGAGTGTTCCTTTACATTGTGGGAGTCAAGTGTGGGCTATCTTTGACCTACCAGTACTTTGTACTGGCAACTGGCCTTTTGTAATAGTTTTTTTTTTTTATTAAAATTTGCTGCCCAGCAGACATGTTGGTGCTAAATTGAGCAATTGTGCTGTGTTTCACTATGGGGGTGTGGTGTGAACAGGTGTGTGCATTGGTGCAGGTATTTGTTGGCCTGTGTCTGGTAAGTACATTTTGTTAGGGTGTGTATGACTTGGGGTGGTGGGAGGGGTTGGGTTTGCGTGGCCGTGTGGGTGGGGTGAGTGGGTGTGTAATTGTGCCCTTTCCTCCTTTGTGTGCTAGGTTGGGGGACTTACCGTCATCGTCTTCGCCAGAGGTCACGGTCCTGGAGGAATATGCCAAGGAGAAGCACTGGCATTATTTCCAACTCTCGCTCCATGTCAGCGTCGGTGTGCTCTGTGGGCCTCTGGTGAGTGTTTCCCTTTTATATGGGTTGTTTCCGCCACGCTTTGAGTGGCAGTGGTTCCCGCCCCGGAACTGACGGCAGTGTGATGATCATAATATGCCGGTCGGATTGGGCCCTTCCGCCTGCCTAGATGTGGCCTCTGCTGTCGTCGGCAGTGATTCCAAGATGGTGAGTGGATGGGCCGCTGGCTGATTTTCCTATGCTTCATTATTTGGCAGTCTGCCCTGTCAGCCTTTTGGCGGTAGCGACCTCCACTGCCAGAGGTGCAGTCATTACTGCCAGGTTCAAAATGACCTCCTATATTGTCAGCATACAGGAGTCTTGACACTCAGACCACCTAGTCTCGGGCCATAAGAGTTGCAGTTGTCATGTTCCAGAGTCAGAATGGCCAAAAATAGGTTGAAAAGTGTGGGGGTAAGGAGGCACCCCTGCTTTAGCCCTTTGGTCGTTGGATTTCAGCTTAAGAGGTGCACCCTACCCCCAGACATTCCCTGGACCCATGTATAAGTGTGCAGGACAGTTAACATGTCTAGGAGGGGTCATGGAATCCCTCAGTTTGCTAGCTTGCTCCAAAGCCTGGCATAGTCCACATGATCGAAGGCTGCCCTGAAGTCGATAAAGCAAAGATGGAGTGATTGTTTTGTAACTTTTGCCCTGACTGCAAGTAGTGCAATGTAGCTGATGTTGGTGGTCGTCCAAAATGTTCTTGAGAAACCAGTTTGATTTAGTCGAATTATTGAATTTTCTGCTGCCCAGGTCTACAGGTCTTTTAGCAAAGTCACTGCAAAATATCTTTCCTCATTGTCAATGAAGGCAATTCGACTTTTTTGATTTTTTTTTTTTGTAGACACTTGCTTTTGGGGATATTGATGATCCTCTCCATGAGTCCGGGATTGTGTCTGTGAGCAAGATTTCTGAAAAGAGCGGTTCTATGGCCTCAGCCCATAAATCTGTACTATGTTTGAAAATTGCCAGAGGGATTCCATTGGGTTCTGGTGCCCCTTCCTTCCTGCCCTTGCCTATTTGCTGCATGATTGCATTCAAATTTGCAGACCTAGGGGCATACCCTAACTAACTAGCTGACCATGGTAGATGTGTTTGACAGTTCCCCTTGGACAAAGAGGAGTTACAGCCCGTGTTGGGCACCCCCATTCTGGTTGCTCCATATGCCTTTGGGACACAGGCTTCTTGAATAAAGTGTGTCCATAAGAGTTTGGCTCAATCTTCTTCTGATATATGTAAAGATATGCCCCAGTTGTTTTATTGTTTTCTAGAAGTGGGCCCCATTGTCATACTTGGTGTCAGCCAGCAGTTTTGCCCAGATATCATCCTCATGTGTTTGGTTGGCAGACCACTTCAGCTTCTTTAATGCTGTTTTGTGCTTACATAGAGTAGCTTGCCGGGAGGTATCTTATGGATTAAGTCGCAAGGATCTTAGAGTACTATTTATAGATCTTTTGACAGACCTTATCTTCATCCGCTGTTCTGTGGACATATACCCTATTTCATCTGTTGTGCTACAGGGCTTGATTTTCGGCACTGTAGCAAACTGTTCACTAGGCTGTTGGTAAAAGACGCCCACCATCTTAGGCTGCTTATGGCCATATTCCCATGGACGTGGAAGAGCGCAATTGCAGACTTGGATTGTTGCTCTATATTTGCCTGAGCAAACTTTATCCTTTTGCAATTTACTGTGTAGTGTCTGGGGCCTGAGGCAGCCAGGCAAGAGCAGGCTTAGTTGTTGTTAATGTTATTTCTTGAAGCCAATGATCGCTATCTCCTTTGTCACCCAAGTGATAAGAGGCCACTTAATGGAAGCGTGGTAAGGAGACAAAAGTGCAGTTTATTGTTTTTTGGGACCTAGAAGAGTGGAAAGATGCCACTGTGTGGTAGTCATCAGCGAACTTGCCGTTAAGGGCTCTGAGGTTGAGATGCTCTAGATAATTAAAGAGATCTTTCTCGGTCTTTCTTAGGTGACCCCATGTGCTTTGCCCTTGTGACAGTATGTACCAACATGAAGTTTGTGCAGCTACTGCTTCACCAGAGGAGGAACTGAGAAAATGTAAATTACAATCTCCAGCAAGGACAATGTTTGAGAATTCACCATCACATAGATTAGCTGTAATGTGATTCACCAGCATGTGGGCAGCAGCAGCTTTACATTTTGGGGGGCTATAGATTGTGATAATTATTATCCCTTTTGTGCTATCTTGAGGTGAGGTACTGATTTTGAGTGCATTAATGTCTGAGGATTCATATCGTAAAGGGTATGCAGAGACAACACAGGTGATTGAGATATAAGTTAAGAGAACCCCCTGCAGATGACCATATCTCCAGAACTAACCTCATGTATGAAAAATGTTAAGTAGGCCTGCAGATGGTGTGGCTCAGCTAGCCATGTTTCCTAAAACAAAACATTGTTGAAGCTAGTAATGTAGCTAAAAAAAAGCACGGTCAGAGTTCTTGCTGGCAAGGCCATTGACATTCCAAGAGCACAGTTGGAGAGATTTGTTGCACATTTTAGTGATAGCCCCAGGAGCCTTGCCTTGTCACTGGCCAGCAAAAGGGTTGTTAATGGTTCTAGAGATCCACACAAAATTGTGAACAGGAGCGAAGGTGTGGGTTGTGGTTGAATAGGCAATTCGTTTTAGACTTTCACCCATTGGTGAGTGCCCAAAAGCACCTGTCAGTGCAGAGCTGGTGGTTACATTGTTCAAGACTCTCTGCCCTATGTGGGGACATGATGGTAGCAGAGGAGCTGAATAGTCAGGCTCACAGAACGGCTAATTACATATCCCCCAGTTCTAAAAGGTAGAACAGTCCTTTAAAATTCACTAAATTGTGTGATTGTTGTTGTACGCCAGGTAGTTTTGGTCACTTTGCCCAACAGCAGTGGCTCAGTATGAATGAACTCTATAGATTCAAGATCTGATAAAAGGTGCTCCACCAATGTTGGAATGTGTGATAGAAGTAATAGAATATTACCTCTATTCATTACATCCCATTTCCCTCAAGATTTATATTCCGGCTGAAAAATTATGGTACCTGAGGTTGTGGGTTTAGTGTCCTTCTGGGTTTGAGGAAGTATTTTTCCCAGGTAGTTTCTGTTGCTATAGTGGACCAAAAGAAGAGGAGGTCACAAGCTCCTTAGGGCAGCATGTTAGAGTTGAGATTATGGTTTCAAGGGACCTAGGACAAATGGAGCCATGAAGGGGGGGCTGTGCAGACAGTGTCAAAATTGGCAGTTGGTCTCATAGAATGCTCCTTGGCAGGTGCTGAGTAGATCCTCCTGGGCCATTGCTATTTGTTTGTTGAGCTGGATTCCTCTCCAAGGGCAGTGTGGTTCCATGATTACTTCCCTTGTGTGGACCCCATGCTGCTTGGGTGGTAGGTGGCAACATTGTGACCTGGGATGGTGTTCCAGGTGGTAGAAGATGTGGCCAACTTTCAGAGGACCTAGGAGCATTTTGCCGGGCAACTTTCCTCACAGCTCAAGGCTGTGGTACTCAGAGCAGTGGTTTTGCATGTTGTGTCGCTCATCAGGAGCTCTCCATTAAGGGAGTTTTTCCCCTGCCCCAAGGCTATGTTGGTCGGGGTCCAGATATGCTATATGAAATTGTCTCTCAAGGGCTCAATGGGCAAGGAGTGAGAACTTTAATTGATGTTGCCTGATGCTGCTAATTGCTTTAAAGGAGACATCGCTGGGCCTTACTAGACATCTGCATCCTCGGTGGGATGTGCCCCTTGAGTACCCTCATATACTGCTGCCTCTGGGATAGGGAGCCCAGCTGAGAGATTCCAGTCCGATTCGAGCCAAGTTCCAGTCTGATTATGCCATCATAGTGTTCGTACAGTCAGATGAGGCATGTGAGTCAAGGAGGGCACTGACCTAAAGAGGCTGTGGCAATGAGAGCAGCTAACCAGGAAAACGAGCAGAGAGGTGGCAGAATGTATCGAGCAGCAAATTATGGGCCTGCCGTGGGAACAAGCTTTATTGGACTACTGCCAGCTGCTTCCATGCTGTGTGACAGGACCCAGGTTCCCAGCCCCTTATGCCAAAATGTGGCTCCACCCCTTGCCCCCACCATACTGCCTTACCACCTTGTTGCCCTCCCTACATCGGTGGGGGGGCAGTAGAACAGAGCAGCAATCTAGTTAGTGGCAGCCCACTGGCAGCTTTGCCTTGGCCAACAGCCTCCACGGTGATCCATAGCGGTCCTCGATGCTCTTCTCAGCGGCACTGGCCTCCCTCACCTGCAGCTTGTCCAACTCACCCCTTTCCTGCCACATTGCCTAGCATAATGTCCCCAATGTTTCCAATGTATCTGCACATATCTATACAGCTTATGTTGTGCTTTGACAATGTTTCCCCTATGCTGATTGCAAAATAAAAAAGACTAAATAAAAATGTGTGTGACTTAAAGGTTGATGCTGTTCTAAAATGTGGGATCTGATTTGAGTGGACCATACACATTGAATAATTAAATATGCTTTGTTCCAAGAATAACATTAACCGAAATCCATCAACCAGCATTGTCACATTCGGAGAATAAAACTTGAAGTTTCAAAGGATATATTGTATAACATAGCCAAGCCACTATACCACCTTTCTGGTATAGTGGCTTGGCTATGTTAAATGCAGGAGAAAGGAGAATATGTCCCAGCCAATGTCTTCTAAATTTGAGTGAGTCAGTATTATTACAGTGCATCTCCTGCAAGAAGGCAATTTTAGCATCAAATCTGTATAAATGAGAAAATACCTTCTGTTTTTTGACAAGATTTCCAAGTCAATGAACATTCCATTAAACAAATTAAACATACCTCACCCAGGACAAAATGCATATCAAAACAAGGGTGACTTTCTTTTCATGCTTTATAAGGTTTCCAAGCCCATATACATTCCATGAAACAAACTTAACATTATGAGTTATTTTGCAGAAACAAGGATGAAGAATGTCATATCTGACATTCAATTGTCTCATTAGAAGTCTCATAGCAAGAAACTCCTTTCCCCTGGCATTAGTGGGATTAAATATATCTTGAAAGATAAAAAAATAATGCCTTCAACTTCCTCGGGCAAACCATATAATTGTAAATTATTGCCGGGGTTAATGTTGTCCAAATTTTTCGTATGAAGCTTCAACTTGCAGTTGAGATATTTTCTGGGAAACATCTTCAACAATTCCAATTTGTTACTCATTCTCAAAAATCATATTTTCCATAACAATCTATGTGTCTTCAATTTTCTGTTGTTTCTCATTAGTAGCACTCATAATTAGCTGCAAGGCTCTGGCTTCATTCAGAACTGTATCAAAAATGTAACTGTTTGAAGACGGTATAGGGGATGGAGGCTAATTATTCAGTCTCCTGCATTCACACCAGACAAAACCATTTTTAAACCAGTAGTAGTATCATTATTCATCTTCCCAGATGAATATGTGTTTCCAGCCATCTTAAAATAGGACTTTGTTGTGCCCAGATATAAATAAAGCAGTAGAGGGCTCAAAAACAGTATTGGGCGGTTATAATAACAGAGATTTGTATAAGCCAGACAGAAGCCAGAGTGAAGATGTGAAGCACCAACTAATACATATGTAAGCATGACAGCCAGAGGGAGGAAATTCAGAAGGGAACAAGGTGCTGTATAATGGTGCTTCATGTAGGAAGTTATGTAATGTAAAAAGTCAAGAGCATGACCAGGCACGAAAAACAAACCAATAGAGACCTTATTGTCATCATGTTATATTAGTCCTCCATAACTCTTCCTTTGGGTAGAACAAAGCACACTGCAGAAATCCTCAATTAAGGAAGTATAGTAATCAAAATGGTAGCATCATGATGCACAGAAAGAGGCAATAATAAAATGAAATAGCCTTATAAAAATGTAGTTGATCAGCCCAAACTGATGAACACTATAAAGAAACAAATGGGATAGAGAATGTCACAAACTCTCTGAATAGCAGTGTTGTTTGTCAAATGTCTCTATGCCACGATGAAGCACAAAATGTTGACCTTCTGTGACTTAGGGGGAAGCCTCAGCTCATAAATACATTTGCCCAACAAGAAAACACAAGAGGCTGCTCACTCTGAACACAGGAGCATTCTGGAGACCAAAACAGTTGAAGAAAATGTCACAATGCCCTCAAGAAGTGTCTGCATTTGGTAAGCACATTCCGTGAAGTGATGGAGCTCAGAAAATTGTAGCCACCCTACCCAGCAGTCAAGCCACACTAACTGAGTGGCATAATGTCCTTTTGAAATCCAAAAGTTCTGCTGAACAACTTCAAGCCAGGAATTATATATTCTTTCTGGGGAAAATAAATTGATTAGTATTTCAGAACTTTCACCAAACCATAGAGTGAGAAATTGAACTCACATTTAGTCAACAAGATAGTTGGTTATACACAATAATAAGTTTAGTGATTATGCACAATATTAAGCTTTCACAGGATTTTGCTGAATATGAGCAGATAAAAATCATTAATAAGCAAGTCATACATATTGATAAAACAAAATTAACTCGTACATACCCTTTCATATTATTCCAACAAGGAACAAAAACCACAGGTCATAGGTCATGTTTGTTAATTGTTGATAATAATCACAAGTCCATTCTTCCGTTGAAAAAATGACTGCTTTATTAGGGAGTGAGTATCAACTACACATTTATGATTTATGTGCATTTCTGTTGTTTACTAAAGCTGTCCACACTTACTGAAATTTCAAAGGATAACTATGTAGGTGGCTTTTTAATGACAAATACTTCAAAAATATTTTGGAGGTTCCAGTAAAAGCTAATGGAATCATTTTGATTTTAGCAAGCGATATTCACCAGTTATGGAGCTACACTTCTGCCTTAGCACACTTTGTAATAATATATGAAATAATTGCACTGTCTTATTTACAACACGTTTGGCTTTTATCCCTGCACAGTCACTTAATATTAAACATATTGCTATTAATTCATGTGTGATGAATTTATATTTGATGAAAAATGCCTTCCAAGTATCTAAGTATCTAGTATAGTTTAGTACCTGTACAGTGTAACCCTAGCTTTAGAGAAATGTAGGGTTTAACAAGGGGCGTGACCCCCAGGAACATACAGTCATTTGCATGGAGAAGATATACACTCTATCAACCCCTTTTCCTAAACCTTTTATTATTGTTTCCAATACACTAATAATACCAAGTTGAAAGCTATGCTTTTAAATTCTTACAGTAATGAGGTGGAATACAAGCTGCATGATTTAAAGAGATAAATGGCTCAATGACATATGGTGGTATTGTACTCTGTGCTGACCTGACTTACTGACGGACCTTAAAGTAAATTTAAGTTGTTGTAAATGGGCCTAAATGGTTCCAACAGAAGCAAAGCTCTAACCTGGACTGTGATCCACAGCCAGATGATCACTCACAAAATGTTATGACTGTGGTTAAATTAACATCTTTGGTTTTTTTGTATAGAAAGTTCCCATACATCAGACAGTTTATATTATTGTTAATAGAGATTGATTAAACATCTTTTCTTCAAAATCTAGAATTCTCAGACTTTAGATGGAAGAGCTTTTATTAATAGGAATAAAGATAGCATAATGTGTCATTAGTAGCTTCAACATCACTCCCTCAGGTCACTTTGATTGAAAAGATAATCATCTAACAATCATAATAAGGTAAATCAAATATATTTTAAACAAACATGAACAATGTTTTCTTTTGGTTGCAAAATACCTTTTGTCATTGTTTATAGAGTGGTCACAAATATGCATTAGCAATAATGAATGATTTTTTAAAAATGAAAATGCATGATACTTCATGACACAATCAATTTGTTGATACTAACCAAGGGATACATTTAGTGTGAAAATTCATTAAAGTAAATGTTGTAGAAATGTCGTTGAAAGACAAATGGTCTCCAAAAACATATCCTGTTTGAGCTCCCCCACTTCTCTTGCAGACAAGCTGACTATTTCTGGTGGCTCTCAGCAATCCCACAACCAGGACACTGTCAGACTGCAGACTAGGAAGTAGAAGAAAGGAAAGACAAGGCAGCAGGCACTCTCTATTCATGCACCCACGAGGTGGAACAATATTTCTGGACCTACCGGATAGCTGAATGCTGCAATTTAGGAAGGAGTTGAAGAATCATCTCTTTAGAGAACATTGCATCATTATGCATGTCCACAACCCAGATACCTCACCTATCACTCATTGACTTCAATATTTTATTTTACCCTATACATCCCTCCTCTGATTTGTGGCTAGGTTTGTACTACAGAAATACCATTTACATACCTAAAGTAAGAAAGAAAGCCATCAATTGTTCATTCGGCTTGATCTGTCAGAAAGAGAAATCTAAACTGATTTTAGTGTTTGTAGGAAATTGGGTTATTCGATGACGGGGTGAAAGCGCTTTCCAGGCAGCAACCACAATCTTTCTCTCAATCCTACTCGGGGTGGACCACAAACATTACTTAATTAACCTGTGTGTAACCTACTGCTAGCTTGGCACATACGCAGTCAGGCTTAACTTAAAAGCTACATATAAACTTTTTATGCAGCATACAAACAGTAATAAAGTGAAAACACAGCACAATAAGAATCCCAAACCAATTTAGACAAATAAGTCATTTTTAATTAATAAAATGATACCAGAATGAAAAAAAGTAATCAGTAATCAATAGTATTGGAGATATGCAATTGTAAAGTTTTTAGTTAAAATAACACCAAAACAGGCCTGTATGCGGTCATGAAGAGTCCAACCTTCAGGATGTTCATATTTTCTCGCAGGAAGAGTTTCTACTGATGCCAAGCATGCATCCAGGACCAGGGGAGGGACCTATCTGGGATCAGGACTCACTCTAGCCGAAGCCAGCAGTGCTTGGCAGGTTAATTTGCAGGTCTAGGCAAGTCCAGTTGCAGCTGGTCAGCTGGGCAATTGCAGGGAGGGCGCTGAAGCTTGGTGTGTCACTGTACCTCACACTGCAGGTCAGCCAACTGACCCTTGCAGGTACTCTGGTTAGCATGGCATGAAGGGAAACAAGTCCAGTCTCCATTCTCAGACATCACAGCAGTCCTTCAAGCAGACGGGCAGTCCTCTGGCAGCAGGGAAGCCCTTCTTCCGTAACTTACATAGGTCCAGGAGTGTTCTGATAGGTGACTCTGGAGGCCCAATTCGTATAGTTGGTGCCAAAATTTGTGAGGGGGCACACCCTGTCCTACTTCAGAGCTGGGTCTATTGGGCCAAAGAAACAAAGCCATGTATAAAATTTTTTTTTTTTGTTGTTTCATTACTTTTCATTTTCCTATTTTGGTCCTGTTTTACCAATGGTGATTCTTCCTAGACTTACGGATTGCTTCTCATGTTTTGATGGTATTATTATGTTCAAATCATTTACTTGAACTTGATGTGCACACTGTTCATTCCCAATGCATTTTTCTAATGGTTGGTTTGTTAGTCACATCAGCTACACACACTTCCTTTGAGTTTTACCTTTTTGCTCCCGGCCCAGTTACCAATGTTATCAAAGATTCCCCTTATTGAAATCTTTAAAAATGAGGTGTGGTTGTTTGATAAAAAGGCACTTTTTCTTGTCTGGTTTCAAATGGCAATTTCAGGGAAACAGCAAGGAAAATGACATAGAAATGAGTTAACAGTTGCACATTTATAACTTTGTAGAAATCCAAACGCATTACCAATGTAATTCAGATGTGAGGAGTACACAATCATGGGAAGCGGGCAAATATATCCTTTCTTGAAAGGGGGCCCGTCACCATAAAAATATTTTCATTAAAAACTGTTTCCATTCAAAGGTAAAATAAAAGAAATGTGTTTTTATATTTTCCTAAAACTGCATATGTGTATGCTAACCAGTGTAATCTGGGTGAACGATGGAAAGCAGGTAAATAGCTCAGCTTTATGTCTGAAAGTTCAGAAATTTAGTCAGTCTAGCAAAAGATCACAAATCACTGCAATGGGTAGATAAGCTAATAAACTATGAGACACATCTCTTGAACTGAATTGTGGAATGCATTATGTACTATATAACCACATTCCACTTCTTTATTTTTGGTAATGTGTTGCACTCCATCTTTGATTCATCTCAGAGTTTTTATGGTAGTGGTGAAAAAAGACATGACTGAAATGGACATGATGGATTGCATGTAGTGCAATGTTAACATGTGTTTAGAAAAAGTGCACTGCAGTGACTAGATTGTTAAGTCTTCATGGCTAGTGGTCCATTGGTAAAATAAGACCCCCAGATTTCTGTCAAGGGACTGGCTAAAAGTAAGCCTAGAAACAGCAGGATGAAAGAGCAAGAGTCAGATGCTCTACAACACGTGCACTGGAAGATGTGAGGAGCCTGATCAAAGCATCAGCAGCGTGGAAAAAGAGTGTCTTCAATGATCTTCAAATTATAATGTCTCGCTCAAATCTGAGATTTGCTGTCAGGGCATTTCATAAAATTGAGCTGTTGATCTTTTGAACAGTACACTGTGTCCTAGACAGAACGTTCGACCATATGTACTAAAAATTGGTTGCAAAATACTGGTCAGCAATTTGCAATCAATATTTTTGTGACGAGTAAAGATTTTTAAGAGCTGACATATGTTCTAGTAGAACAGTTCCTAAAACACTGAATCATAGTGAGCTGAAATCTGACCTAACCTGTGCATATTAATGAGGTATGTCCGGAATTCCAGCTCATTATGATTCACTGCTCTCACAGGGATGGTGGCCTGCTGGGATGAGCAGACCACCATGTCTGTGATTGCTTTTTTTGGAAAGTGGATTATTGCTAAGGGCAGGTAGGTACCTACACTTAGCAACTGGCCACCAACCCCAACTAGGTCCAATCAAGGTCTCAGTAAAATAATCTTTGCTCAACCCTTGGTAGCTTGGCCCACAAGCAGTAAGGCTTAACCTGGGAGACAGGTGTGTAAAGCATTTAATATCAACAAAACAGTTAATAAGTAAAACACAACAATAATCAAAAAAACAATTTATAAAAATAGGAAATATTTTTATCTTTAAAATGACATCAATATGACAGAAATCCAATGCAGGGAAATCAGAGATATCTATTTTTAAAGATTAAAAGTAAAACTAGCCCTTAAAAGCCAATAGAGCTTAAATGGTTTAAAAAAAAAGTCACACTGAACAGGAACAAAATCCAGAATTCAGGCCACCCACAATGTAACACTGTTATACTTGCTTTCAGAAGTGCTTCTTGATTCAGGAAAGGGGCTCACAGCACCAGCCAAGGGTTCAGAGGGTCTAGTTTGCCTCTTAGAGTGTGGGACTACAACTCCCACAATGCACCTCTTTAACTTATGGAGCTTTTTACAACACTTGCTCCAAACTTCTCCAAACTTCTAAGTCTTCTTCCAGAGGTCTTTTGGGGTCCTTGACGTGTCCACAAACATGATCCAAGGTTCTAGAAGCTTTGAGTTGCTTCTTGGGAGTTGGGACTGCAGTTCCTAGAATGCACCAGGTCAGAATCCTCCAATGGCCTCTGGACGGTGGTCAGCTGGGCTTTTCTTGCAGGACTTGATAAAACCCAAAGAGTGCATCTGGTGCAGTCCCTGTGAGTGCACTCCTTCAGGTGCAGACCATGGGTTGAGCAGGGCAGTCGTTCTTCTCCAGTATATTCTTTCAGCAGGGATCTCAATTGTGGGGCAGCTATGCCATGTCTATCCTTGCTCCTGGGTTCGGGATGGGGGGGTGCAACGGTCCAGTAGGGTGCAAGGTGACACCCTCTGGGGTGACAACTTCCTGTGAAGTATGGCAAACATCAATTCCAGAAAGCAGCATTCTCCAAACATTCAACATGGAATAAATTCATCCTTGGAGATTAGATATGACTGAGTCCACCCACTGGTGTGGCTAGGTCTCTCTTAACGCACCCCTTCCATACCCTCTCCTGAACTAATCATTGGGGTTCCCATCTGTCAGAGGGAGCAGGAAATAGGGGAGGTCCAATTTCTGTCCCAAGTGGCTTTCAGTCCTCTGAAGACCAGTTTGGCTCCTCTTCCCCTATGCTGCTCTGCCATCTGCTGCAGAAGTTCTCCTCCCATCAGATGCTTCCTTTGTCTCAGCCTAGGCCACTTCACACCTCATTAAAGTAGCGTGGCTCAGGCTGCCAGAGGCTGACAAAACATGAAAAGGGCACTACAGAGCTGAATTTGGTAACTTTCAGAAAGAGTTCTAAAACTCTTTACCTGTGCTAGTCATATCAAATTCAACTTTGGCAAGTTGTTGGATTTATTATAACATTTCATTTGGTACCAAAAGTAATCTATTTAGCTGATCTCTATTGGAAATAAGACTTTATTATTTTTAAATAAACTCTCCCAATGTTAGCCTGTGGAGTCCATTGAGCCCATTGACTACAATGGGGAAAGAAAAATGTGGCTGCTTTTCCCTTGTCGGGCTTATAAATCATCTTTTATAAATTCCCTGCCTAAATTTACACTGCACACAACCAGTGGGGCACCTAAGGTAGACCTTAGGAACGATTTAATTTGAAAGTCGAATTTTGGAATAAGTTTCACTTAAAAGTAGCCAGAACGGCAGGCCTGCCTTTATAATGACACCAGGGACCAGAGCACTGCACCCAGGGGTGCCCTGCCTACCCTGAGGTCCCTAAACCTACATGCCCTATACCACATAGTAGGGGCTTATAGAGGGTTTGTCAGAGTCAATATAAATAAGTCTAATTTGAATATGCCTTTTTACACAGAGCACTCACTGGCCCTGGGACTTATGTGCAGTGCACAGGGCACAGTCAGAGTTAGAAAATGCCAGAATCAGCTAAAAATGGGGGCAAAAAGTGAGGGGACTTCTACAATTAGCCCTGTTTTCACATACTTTTAAATAAAGCAATCACATTTTTTAAAATGCAGCTCATTTTCCTTCACCAACGTACCTTAGAAGTAATCAGTGGTCCCATGGACCACTGCCTACTCCTAAAAAGTGTTTTTCAATATTGACAAAGGGGAAAGAGTCAATTGGGGACCTCTTACTTTTGTAAATGGGTTACCCACTACATTTGTGTAGTTGGTACAATATTAACCGCTTTGCTGCCAGGCCTTTTCCCCCTCAAGTGCCAAGCCTTTTTATGGCTATTTGAGACAGTTCCCGCTTAGGCCCTCATAACGTTTTGTCCACATAGGCTACCCATGCCAAATTTGCGTCCTTTTATTCCAACATCCTTGGGATTCTAGAGGTACCCAGAGTTTGTGGGTTCCCCTGGAGCAGACCAAGAAATTAGCCAAACTGAGGTGATTTCTTTTTTTTTAAATGGGAAAAAAGGCTGCAGAAAAAAAGCTTTAGTTTTTTTTCTTGAAAATTGCATCAACAAAGTGTTCGCGGTGCTAAAATCACTAACTTCCACCCTTTCAGGAACAGGCAGACTTGAATCAGAAAACCACATTTTTTAACAACATTTTGCCATTTTACTGAGACATACCCCATTTTTACTACTTTTTGTGCTTTCAGCCACCTTCCACTTAGTGACGGAAATAGGTGTGAAACCAAGGCTGGATCCTGGAAAAACTAAACATTTCTGAAAAGTAGACAAAGTTCTGAATTCACCAAGGGGTCATTTATGTAGATCCTACAAGGTTTTCCTACAGAAAATAACAAATGGAATAAAACAGATATTTTTCCCCACGTTTTACTCTGTAACTTTTTCCTGCAATGGCAGATCTTTTAAAGCAATATACTGTTAAGTTTGCTGGACTCTTCTGATTGCGGGGATATATAGGGCATGTTGGTTCATCAAGAACCCTAGGTACCCAGAGCCAATAAATGAGCTGCACCTTGCAATGGGTTTTCATTCTATACCAGGTATAAAGCAATTCATTTGCTGAAATATAAAGAGTAAAAAAAAGGTATCAAGAAAACCTTTGTATTTCCAAAATGGGCAAAATACAAGGGGTTGAGAAGCAGTGGTTATTTGCACATCTCTGAATTCCGGGATCCACATATTAGCATATGAATTACAGAGCATTTCTCAAATAGACATCTTTTTTACACACTGTCATATATTTGGAAGGAAACAATGTTGAGAAAGACAAATGGCAATAGCACTTGTTTTGCTATTCTGTGTTCCCCCAAGTCTCCCGATAAACATGGTACCTCACTTGCGTGGGTAGGCCTAGTGCCCGCAACAGGAAACGCAACATGGACACATCACATTTTTACATTGAAATCTGACATGTTTTTTGCAAAGTACCTAGCTGTGGATTTTGGCCTCTAGCTCAGCCGGCACCTAGGGAACCCTACTAAACCTGTGCATTTTGTAAAAACTAAACACATAGGGGAATCGAGAATGGTGTGAATTGTGGGGCTCTTTCAAGGTTCTGTTACCCAGAATCCTTTGCAAACCTCAAAATTTGGCCAAAGAAACACTTTTTCCTCAGATTTCAGTGACAGAAATTCTGGAATCTGAGAGGAGCCACAAATTTCCTTCCACCCAGCATTTCCCCAAGTCTCCTAATAAAAATGGTACCTCACTTGTGGGGGTAGGTCTAATGACCATGACAGGAGATGCCTCAAAACACAACATGAACACAGCACATTTTCATAAAGAGAACAGAGCTGTTTTTTGCAAAGTGCCTAGCTGGGGATTTTGGCTTCTAGCTCAGCCGGCACATAGAGAAACCTACCAAACCTGTGTATTTTTTAAAACTAGACACCTAGGGGAATCCAAGATCGGGTGACTTGTGGGGCTCTCACTAGGTTCTGTTACCCAGAATCCTTCGCAAACCTCAAAATTTGGCCCAAAAAACACTTTTTCCTCACATTTCGGTGACAGAAAGTTTTGGAATCTGAGAGGAGTCACACATTTCTGTCCACCAAGCATTCCCCCAAGTCTCCCGATAAAAATGGTACCTCACTTGTGTGGTTAGGCCTAGTGCCTGCAAAAGGAAATGCCCCAAGACACTATGTGGACATATCAAAATTATCAAATACAATACTACCTGTTTTGACGGGGGGCACTTGCATTTTTTGTCCTGGGCTCAGCAGCCATATAGGGAAACCTACCAAACCCAAACATTTCTGAAAACTAGACACCCGAGGGAGTCCAGGGAGGTGTGACTTGCATGGATCCCCCAGTGTTTTCTTACCCAGAATCCTCAGCAAACCTCAAATTTAGCGAAATAAATCACATTTTTCACATATTTCTGTGTAGGATCACCGCACCGGCACAAATTTCCTACCACCCAACGTTCCCCTCAGTCTCCCAGTAAAAATGATACCGCACTTGTGTAGGTGGGCCAAGTGCCTGTGACAGGGAAGAGCCAAAAACATGTTGAAAATTAGGGGGAACCAAAGCGGGTCCAAAAGGGCAGTTTAAAAAAAAAATGTTTTTAGGCTGACAAGTAGGGCAGAATTTTTATCGGTATAGATACAACAATGCTGGGTGGTAGAAATTTTGTGGATTCCTGCAGATTCCCAAAGGTTCCATCACACAAAAGTGGGAAAAATGTGTGATTTCCAGGCAAGTTGGTGGTTTGCAGGGCTTTGTGGGTAAGAAAATGGTGCGGGATGCATGTAAACCACACCACACTGGACTCACCCAGATGTTTAGTTTTCAGGTTTGTCTAGGTGTCATAGATTTTTCTAGAGTGCAGCGACCCAAAGTCCAAAAAGTACAGCCTTCACCATTCCAAGTGGGACGATTTTGAGAGTTAGACAAGCTCTAATGGCCCTAATGTAAAACCAAAACCCAAAAGTAATCAAATGTCCTCTTGCTTGCTGTGGGATAAGATGTTTTAATGTGCGGCGGGAGAGCTGAGAGACTGTTAGCCCCTTCAGTTGGGGAGGGTGCATAACCATGCCCATACTGGTTGTTAGCCATCACCCCAGTATTTTTTTTTTTTGCCTGGCATCTAGTAGGCTTTGTCCCCCCAGGAGTGGATCGGGGGTAATTGCCCCAGCTGCCCACCAGTGGGCAGAACAACTTTGTCCCCATTTCTTTGGGGTGGGGGTATGGTCATACCTCTTTTTTTTAAGAAAGTTCTTTCCTGGTCTCTGGTGGTGTTTCTGCCCCCCTGAGGGGCAGGTAAGCCTTACAAAAAAAGGCCGATGGGCAGAAATGGGCTAAATAAATTTGCCCCTCAAGGGAGTGACCCTTGCCTAAGGGGTTGCTCCCGTTGCGTGAAAATGGTGCAAAAAAAAGTCTGTGGTGTCTTGTGGCTTCTGCCCCCCCCCCGGGGGCAGATAGGCTTAAGTATATAGGCCGATCTGCACCCAGGGGGGAAGAAAAGGCCCAATAAAAAATGTGCTCCCTGGGGAGCGACCCTTACCAAAGGGGTTGCTCCTCTTATAATTGTAAACAAACATGACAAAAAAACAATCCCTGGTGTCTAGTGGCCTCTGCCCCCCCTTTTCCCCACCGGGGGGCAGCTCAGCCTAATCAATAAAAGCCGATCTGCCCGGGGGGGGGGGCAGAAATGGCCTTAGAAAAACTGCCCGCCGGGTGGAGGCCCTCAGGGGCAGCGCTTCGCCCGAGGGCCCATACCAGGAAGTAAGGATTACATCCATGGTGCCTCAGCGCCGCAGCCAATGACATAACCATTATGTCCATGGCAGGGAAGGGGTTAATGACTTGCGACTGGATTTAATAGATACCATAAGGAATTAGTATTCAGATGGGAAGCCCTAAAGACACCCCTTCAAAATACTGATTCGGTATGGTTTCCTAAACCCATTCAACAATCCTGAAATCCTTACAACATTTGAAAGAGGTTTTTTAGCATTCTTCAACTCTGTGATTTTCTGAATTAAAGGGTTCACAAAAGTTTAAACTCTTTATACCTCTGACCCATTGTCTTGTATTGGTAACTAGTATAAACATCGAAAGTGGATGTGATCTGATCATGTGATTTCATTCACAATGTGAGCAAGGCATCATATCTTGGCTCTTTGGAGTATTCAAGTATCTGTCTGATGCATTCCAATGAAGCGGCCTTTACAATACTCCAATCATGCAATTCCTACTGTGAGTATTAAGCAGGGAAGGACTAGAACCCCAAAGCAGCCCTGGCACTGTTGTCAGACTATCCCCCACATGGAGGCTGGAAACGAAAGTGAGTGGTTTATGCTGGATTGCTGCTTTTGCTACTGGAGGCCAATATTGCAGCACGATTGCAAAACTGACCTTCAGTCACAAAATCGTCCTCCACCCTTCCAGCCTCCCGGTGAAATTCCCAGTATGGCCAGTATGACCAGTATGGCCCTGGTACTAAGGTGACTCTGTTTTAAGTTGCAGTAGAAGCAGAACGTTTGAAGTGCAGCGGAAGAAGATCACGTGGTTGTCACTGAATGTGAAAAGTAATTTTCAATGTTGCAATTATATGAAAGAGAGAAGGATACATAACTGTCACGGAGCACAGCCAGTATGCTTACTTTTCAATATCGGTTACAGTCGGAGGTTCTCGTTGGTTCATTCCAGAAGAAAGGAATAGTTGGACGGCTTATGGCGCCAAGCTCATAAATGCTTTTTTCTGATTACTAGGCATTGTTCTGTCCTATGCATACAGGAATGACCATTGTTTAATCAATGTGTAACTTGTTTTCGGACTGCGAGTCTTTCATAAATTTAGAGGAAACTCATTGTCAACGGCAAATAAGTGGGAAACGTGCTATATGTGAACAAACGGTGTAAAATAAACGAGTGAAACGTAGATGGATAATCGAATGGACATGAACTATACTAAGTGGTGTGCACATGATTAATAAAGTATAACAATATTTATCAAATGAACGTGACAACTCTAGTCAAATTAAAGTGTAAGAAATGCGTGTATTTTGCTAATACGTAATGCTACTCCGTGCTAAAACTGAAGAAGGTAATAATACAGAATAAATTGAAGATTTAGGAGAAAAAACGCATGTATTGCTGGTCAGAATGTCAGACCAAAAGTTCCCTTTGCTCTATAGGAGAATAAGGAGGACATGTCTTCAGAAAGGAAAGGACAAATGAATGCATCAGTCAGATAAAAATGAAGGAAAATATGCGCAGCTGATGAAACCAAAATAATTGAACAAAGGTTGCATACTTAATGGAGCTGCTGGCAAGTCATTAGTTATTGATGTTATGTCTAGAACCAACCTGGCAAGCATTGATGTAATATACTCTCACATTATACATCCATAAATCATTGCAAAGCAAATGATGAATAGTCCGAAAATATTAGTATGCTGGAAGACTGTCGCAGTGTGATAAGACATTAAATAAAGGAACTTTTGGAGAAACTGGTATAAACTAATGGTCAGATTCAGAGGACAGAGATGGGACATTCACCAAACATTTATTGGAAGCTCATCCACCCCCTTTTTGGTGGCACCATCTCATTTGGAGATTGGATTAATGCAATTGTTGCCAACATTAGGAAATTTCCTGTACAAACCCAGTGTTGAGGAGAATGATTTTGAAAGGGTGTAGAAGAAACCATCTGACAGCATTCCTATTGGTGTCCGTTCCATCGAAGTCTCCTTGTCACCAATTGTGGTCTCAGCCATAAAAAATACACAGATACCACTACACTCTGTGGGAAATTTCCAAGCGCTTTAGAAGTGTTAGTGGATATTGTACAAATAAAAGAGGCCCTCCTTGGCGGTCTGTTAATGAAAAAACAGAGATCTGGCAAGGCATGGGGCATGCAGTCAGTTTTTCTCCTGAAGCAGCCGCTGATACTACAAGTGTTCATCGCATGGGAGAAGAAACCTCCAGCAACTGGGAAGGGGGTTATTTACGTTACCATGAAGAAAGAGTTCCACTCTTGGAGACTGTGTTCAAAGAATACAAAACAATTGCTGACACTGTTTTTCTCCAAAGCCCCACATACCATGGAAGTGGAAACAACTTCTTGAGAATCTTTTCATCATTTTTGTGTTGCTGGGAAAGAAAAGGGAATCTTACTCACTGCTATATTTTAAAAAATACCTATCAATTGCTGGTCACTCCGGTGAGTGCATTGTACACATTATTTCAAAGTGTAAATATGGAAACAACAAGAGACATTCTCACAATATAATTTTTCTCTGAAGAAGTCCGTTAGGACAAAACGCATTGGCTACTATGATTGGAAGAGAAAGATATGTTTGTCAATAAATCAGTAAACAAAAGGAATTCTTTGAGTCTGTGCCACTGTGATTTTGATACTCAACTTCATATTCGGAACTGGTTAGAGACTTCATGAGGGTGCAGTCTTCATGTATATATCAAAGTATATAAGGAATACTACAGAAAACTTGATTGTTAACAATCATGTATTTAAAAATAACACATTTTAATAAACCATCCAGAGCAAGTTACACCATCACCAAGAGGAACAGAAAACAGAACAAGGAGGGACAAACGTAAATCATTTACCAATGATAATGAAGGATTTTTGAAAGGCAAGCCCATGAATGAGTGATAGTGATGGGTGCTGTGGGCGTGGTTAAAAGCCCACATAAATACCAACACGTCAGAAAAGCAGCACATGTGTGCTGTTATGCTCAACCTAAAAACCATATTGCATTATCTATAGCTTCTTCTTTGTACAATTAGCGTCTAGAGTCATTATTTAAAATCATCTTTATTTACTTTGCTATTCTATAGTTATCAATATGAGACTGTGCAAATTGCAATATAATTATTTATGACTGTTCATAAATATGGTATGGCAAACCATCTTTCTAGGAATTCATTTGCTCATTGCATTATATGGATGATTACGAAGCTGTAGTAAAATTGCGCAATGGAGTATAAGTCTAAGGGTGTGTTTAACTATTTCCAGTAATCCTATTTTTATTGCTAAGAACATAATCAACTTCCCTTCTGTTACCATTCACCATTACAAAAACACAGGATATTACAGGATATTGTATAAATTCACAAAGATCTTAAACAAGGCTCCACATAGACTTGATGAAGACTCCAAAACTATAATCCACGATATGGGCTGAACTGTACCACATTGACAATCAGTGGAGGGAACCTGTCCAATTGAAGCACATTCAGTGCTGGAAGAATGGCCTATACCACTCTTCAATATGGCACTGCCCACCTTGTTTCCTTTGCATGGCACACAAAAAAGTCTTATGGAAAGGTGTTACTTATAACTCCTGATGAGGTGTTGAAGTGCTTTTCGGTGAATAGCGTGCTACTCAAAAACAGGGTATACATGTATAAGGAAGATAAGATATCAGGATTTAAAGTTGTGTTGTATCAACTCTAACTTTTAAGTGTTACCTTACTTGAAGCTAATGTACTTGTGTATTTTTTTATTATTTTATTTAAATTTGACAGTTTCCTCAATGTTACAATAGTGAAGCACTTGTAGATAAAAGAGTTGTGATAATATTTAATATTGTAAGATAAGTAAAAGAGAGACCCATATACATATTATATATATATATATATATACACACACCCACACACATATATATATATATTTATGTATATATATATATATATATATATATATATATATATGTGTGTGTGTCTATATATTTGTTTATATACGTGTGTGCGTATGTATGTGTATATATATATATGTGTGTGTGTGTGTGTGTTTGTGTGCGGATATATAAGTTTCGTTGTGGCACCTCGTACTTTATTGAACCCTTTTAAAAACAATTGAATGGTACTGGATATTTGCCATCTCCTGGAATTGCCTAAAAAACAGTTTACATACTGGGGCAGATTTACTATATATATATATATATATATATATATCAATATTTCATTATGAAAACTATGCAGTGACCTATATACATGTGAAACATAAACAGATGATTGATGGAATGCTGAAAAATTGAAAAATGTCAAATATTTACCTTAGTCGTAAATCTGGGCCTAAATCCATTGTTTTATTTGTTCGCCATGCCATTCCAATTTGGACCTGGCAATATGCAAATCAGTATCACTACTCATCCCCCCCTCTATGTCTATTACTGTGAGGAAACAGGGCTGATTGCAGAGGCCCCCTAACTTTTTGCCCCCATTTTTCACTTTGTGCTGGTGTTTTCCCTGACTCCGATGGTGCCCTGGGTATTGCTAAACAGTCCCAGGGTCTGTGTTCTGTATAAAATAAGTATGCAAATTAGGCTAATTATAATTTGCCATGTTATCCTACCTATAAGTTTCTAGTATATGGTAGGGACCACAGACAAGATACTGCCCCCATAGGTGCACTGCTGAGGTGCCCAGGGTCATTTTATAGGCAGGCCTGCCTTGCTGGCTGCTTTTAAATTACAATTCTGCAGCACATAAAGAAAGAGGAAAACACCACTGGTGATTGTTCTTGTACAGGAAGGTGTCCCTTCCAGCACTGAAACAGTCATCCCCACAACGCAGGCATCCTTGCACCATGGTGAAAAAGTGACTGCTTTGGCGCATGGTAGCAATTTGTGTGCCAGCGCAGGGAGAGAAGACAGAAATGAGCTGTACCTTATAGATACTGTGCATTTCTACTTTTTCTGCCTCGTAAATGAGGCCCAGAATGTCATGCGTCAGGATGCAACAAATCACCTTTACTTTCTAGGTTTGGGTGAGGCACTGCTAGCTAGACGAGAGGGTTAGACCAACAACAACCAGACAATGTGGGATTGACTTAGTCCTGATGCAGTGGTGCTGCCGTCCAAATCCAGCAGTATTACCTCCATGGTAGGAGACACAAAGGAGAATGATAAAAACCCATATGGATGCATACAGTAATGAAGGAACCATTCTTACAGTGCCTCAGGTAGGATACATTACACCTTCTAAATGTGCTTTAAGGGGTTGGGGACTACAAGCAAGGATTCACAATGCTCTTTGAGTCCCCTTTTCATGATTCACTGCTTTGATCTGTCCAACATGTATGCAACATCAGAACGTTCGCACATCTGCTGGGGACAGCGTATTTTTGTCAAATAGGTTGCACAATCCGAAATGCAACAACCACTTCCAATGATGGTGCATCTGTGAACTCGTTTCAATAATACTGTGTGTGCTGTGGCATTTTTCTATTTTTTTAGATGTGTGTCTCCAGAAAGGTTTGTGGACAGAGTATCAAAGTATAGAGAATGCAACAAAACCTCAGAACAACTAGCTTTTGCAGGCAAAAATAGCAATTAAAAAAATATATATATTTAAGTATGTGAAGGAAGGAAGTTTCGCAAATGTTCTAATTTATAGTTGAGGCTTATTCTTATTTCTACGTTACTCTGCTTTAGTAGTTTATTTGAATGTTTGACATGCTTTGTAGACCCAGGCACAAATTGGTAGTTTAAAATGCATGTTGTGTGATGTTATTTATTGTGATATAGACATTAAGAACATAACCTTCTATAGATATGCAAGTAAACAGCTTCATCTTTGCTGTTAGAGGTGGCATACTTCAGCAGCTATGTACAATATCCTTCAACGCAATGACGTCTTTCTCTCATGGTAACCTACCTTAGGTACTGCCTAGATCATTCCTGTATTTAATAAAGAATACGCATTGAACTGAACTCATGCATGCTAAATTTCAATTTTGGGTTGGAAGTTACAGTTTTCTCAAACTGTTGCTTAATAAGGATCACATCATCTTTACAATCACATCTTAACAGCAGTGCACCTAAGGTTTTGCAATAGAGTGGCAGTTATTGGCATTATCATGATCCACTTGTGCCTAGGCCCAACCCCAAACCCCCTTACCTGGGACTGGTCCCCCAACCAGTCAAGGCCCTTTTTAACCTAACCTTTTGCCTTGAGGTTACCACCTCCCTAGCGCTGCAGTCATCTCTCTCCTCTTTCTTATCCTTTCTCTGCCCGTCTGCTCCCATCTGAGACTGGAACACATCCAAAACCATGAGTCCTGGTTCAATCAGTCCTCACGGATACATTTATCCTCCTCTCGCTCTACCCAGTCTGTCATTCCACTCACTGCTGCTGCACCACACCATACAGCATAATAGGACCCTTTACATGCACCCACTGCTGCTTCCCTTCAGCAGTACACCCACATACATCCCATATGCACTAACACTTTCTCCTCCCACACGGGCAAACAACTCACAATACACCAAACAGACACCTCAACAATCACTCTTTTCTGTGTTAACCTTGGGTGTACAAGATTGATTAACTGTTAGAAATGTGGCTTCTGGTTGGCAGAAGTATGCACCCTGTCCAAGCAGGAACTACAATCCTAGTCAGTGTATAACGTATTTGTGCAACACTTCAATCAGAAACACAGTGAAAACACGGCAAAAAGACTCCACACCAAGTGAGGAAAATAGAGTATATGTTTATAAATCAAACAAGACCATAACAACAAAAATCGATTAAGTAGAAGTCGAGATATGAAATTTTAAAGAATAAAAATGAAAATAGCACTTAGACGCAATAAGCGCCTATTGAGATATCTGGTTGCGCTAGACCAACACAAAGTCAAGAGTTCAGGCTGCATGTGATGGAGTGCAGGCCAGTGACAGGACCCACACACGGCCCAATGAGCAAAAGTACCTTAATCTTTGTTACAGCCTGAAATGAGTCGATGATCTTCATACAGTTGGGGTATTGCACCACGTTTCTCCATGCAAATTTAGCGATTGATCAGTTCCCTTGACCGAAGTGCAGCAGTTCCACAAGTGATGTGCTGGGTTGATCCATGCTGGAGTGGTGATGTGTCAACCTTCATCCAGTGGCAGCTATGTGTTGGTTCTGAACCTGTGGTTCCAGAGGAAATGGGGCAGTTCAGAGTGCGATCCCCTAGTCTGGTCCCTGCAGCAGTGGTGAAACTTTGATCACAATCTTGCAGCAGGCAATGTGTTGGTTCTGATTGATGGAATGGTGCCAATTTGTAAGTTCTGGAAGATGCAGCACTTTATACAAACTTCCAAGGTACCAGGATTCGGTTGTCCCACTTGGCAGGGCAAGACTTACAGCAAGCAAAGTCCAGGTGCAATAGGTGATGAAGGGTCTAGGTCTTCTGTGGCCCTGAGACTTCAGAGGAAAAAGAGGCAAGCCAGCAAGCCCTTAGAGTCATTCTGGATTTAAGTGAGATAGGTCCAGTCCTTCCTCAGCAGTGAAAAGGGCAGCAAGTAGCAGGGTAGTACAGCAGCAAAGCAGTTCTTCCAAAGCAGCATTCTAGAGTGGCAGTCCTTGCAGCAGCGATGCAGTACTTGTTCCTGGTAGAGTTCTTCACAAGTCCATTAGTGTACCAATTTGGTAGGGTCAGAGACCTAGTGCCTATTCCCAGTAGTGCCTTTGAAGTTGGGGTGACTTCAAAGTAAGGTCTTTGAACTGCACTGAGGTCCTTTCTTCCTGCTCTGGCTCCAGACTCACTAGAGGGGTTTTGCCTCAGTTCCTCACTCCCATCCTGCCCACAATGGGCCATCAGGATGTTTATGGCAAATCAGTCACACCCAAGCTCCCTTTGTGTGTATATTTCTGGAGGGAATGTGCAAAGTCCAGCTGTCACCCATCCCATATGTGTATTGGGGACAGGCTGCAGGCACACAAGCCTAAGAGCAGGAAAATGTAAACTTTATAAAAGTAACATTTTCAAAATTGTAACACTAAATCCAACTTTAACATTAAAGAGCATTTAATATTACAATCCCCTAGGCACTAAACATGACATATCTACTCCTTAACTATTAGGAATTGCAACTTAGGCCTCACAGTAGTGAAACATGAATTTGGGAGTTTTTCACCACCAAGACATATATAACTTAAACGTTTATGTCCTGTCTTTTAATTACATAGCACCCTGCCCTAAGGGCTACCTAGGACCTTGCTTAGAGGTTACATATATGTAATTAAAAGAGAGGTTAAGGATTGAAAAGATAGTTTAAATTCTTGGTCAAAATGACAGTCTAACTGCACATACTGGTCCTGCAATGGCAGGCCTGAGACATGTTTAAGGGCCATCTGAGTGGGCAGTACAACCAGTGTTGCGGTCCCACTAGTAACATTTAATTTACAGGCCCTGAGCACATGTTGTGTACTTGAAGAGGGACTTCTAAGTAAATTAAATATGTCATTTGGGTATGAGACAATGCTACCATGTTTAGAGGAGAGAGCACATGCAATCTGACACTGGTTAGCAGTGATAAGGTTATCAGAGTTCTGATGCCAACAAAATGGAGGACAGAAAAAGAGGAAGAAGGCAAAAAGGTTGAGGTGATTGTTCAGCAAGGGCCATTTTCCACCATTAAAAAATGGATAGGTATGTTTCCAAGAAATCCTTGGGAATCAAGGGGGTCATTATGACCCTGGCTGTCCTCCACCGCCACGCCGGCGGTGATGGCCAGACTGCCCACAGCGTTGCGGTGTAAGGCTGCCAAATTTTGACAATGGTTTTGAACTGGCTGTATTGCAGCCAGTTCACCACCTGTACCGCCAGGGTGGTAGGACCACCTGGCCAAAAGTAGACCACCTTCGACCCAGCACTCCACCTAACACCGCTGTGGTATTTTGTGCATCCTTACCGCCACGTACACCCCCCACTCCCCTCCATTCACACAAACACACACACCCATTCACGCACACAAAACTCAACCCACACCCTTCCATTCCCCTCCCCTGTCAGTGGATCACCTTCCCTGGTGGTCGTCCGGGAGGGAACGGGGTCCATAGCGCTTGCTCTGCCGCCAGCGCCCCGCCAACACCAGCACGCCTACTACTAAGTCATAATAGGTGTGGTGGTGTTGTGTTGATGTGACAGTGCCAGCAGAGCAACCTCCACTGCACATCCAACCGCCAGTATGGTTGCTGGCGGCTCTCTGCCCAAACTATGGTGGAGAGCCGCCAGCCATCATACATCCATCACTGGTGGTCTTGTGGCTGGTGGTACTTCGGTGGTCTACGTTGTAGACCGCCAAAGTCATAATGAGGGCCAGAGTGTCATGTTCAGAGTTGCCAACATCTTTCCCTGTTCTGTTTAGGGGTTTGATGTATTACTGTGAACTAGCCGAGATATCATAACAATTACTGATGGTATTTCTGGACTGAGTCTCTATATTGTGAAGTTCACGTTTGTCTAATACATTATATTTGTAGGAACTGTGCAATGCTATAAGGACTTCATACTATTTGGTGACCTGAATTTGCACCTCGGTAGCTTGAATAACATCAGACTCACCCAGCTTGTCATAGAACCCACTCACAGAGCAGGGTATACTCCGGACCCAATCTCCACAACCAGCAACAGGGACACCTATAACTCCACCTCACTACTCACATGACCATCCACTCCATCATGCACTTCAAAATCACCACACGTCAACACACACATCAGCATCAACCTAATGAGCCACAATTGGAACAAAGTAACAGACGCTGACTGGATCAATGCTCTCAAATCAGTCCAACCCAACACCACCAACAACCTCAACAAGGACATCATTAACTTCAACATATGGATTAAGGACTGTGAATGCTCCATCTTGCCCATTGAAAGGAATAAACAAAAAAGTCCCAACAACCTGGTACACAGGCAACCTCTGGCAGTCTAAACACCACTGCAAGAAACTAGAAAGAAAATGGAGGTCCAACCATGATGTTGACTCCAGAACCACCTACAAAGCCACACCTAAGCGATTTCACCAAATCCTGAGAGGCACTGAAAGAAGGGCATAAAGAGATGAGCTCCAAAGGCTGCAAGAAGATATTCTTGATCATAAAAGGAACTCACAACCCCGAGGCCGCAGCCAACACCATCCCTGAAAATCTGCAACAACTTATCTAACATCTTCCACAGCAAAATAGAAAACATCTACAGCAACTTTGAACAACAATCAGACCCCAAAGATTTAATCACCAACTTGACTGTCACAAACCAAGGCAAACACCTGACTGAATAGAAAACACTCTACAAAGAAGACCCACAGTGATCATAAAAACTGTACACTCAGGGACCTCAGCAGACCCATGTCCCCATCACATATGCAGTATTGGAGGACCATCAGTCAGCAACATCCTCATCAACACCTCCATCAAATCTTGTCTGGAAACACGCCCTCCTCAAAAAACATCTGACCCATCTCTCTGCTCCTATAGCCAGATAAAGTGATGGAGAAGGCCATCAACAAACAATTAGCCAACCACCTTGAACACCACAATCTACTGGGCCACACCTAATCAGGTTCCTGGAGCAGCCACAGCACAGAAACAGCACTCATTTACTGTTTAGTGTGCAGCATGCCAGTCAGCTCTGTCAACAAAGGCACTACCCTCTGCCCTGTAGTGGAGAAAGACCCACCAGAGCTCAATATCCTCACCCTCCTGGCTGGGATCTATGTGATGAAGTACATCTGCCAAAGTTCATCACTGTTGAATGCTATGGAGGCCACCATGTGTTTTCAGTCCACTTGGTATTCTATTTTGTTTTTCATGAACAACTCTCCAAGGTGGGAGTTGTTACTGACTTGTAAAAGAAAACAATTCTTGACATGATATGAGTTTTATCCCTGTGCATCAGACACATTTTTACAATTTCCTTTCCAGAAGTGTGATGCTGCAGATGGAGGCCCTTGAAAAACATATTTGTCAGTAGCCACACAGCAAATAGAGCAGGGCTACCACCACTCTTACCTGGTAGCCCTGTCAATATGCTGCCAAGTCAATAGTTTTTGATGGACAAGCCATTTGAGGCTTTTTCTTCAGGAATCCAGTGATTCCTTTGCCTCAAGTTCAGTGATAGAAGCAACACAAATTTAAAATGGACAGCCATTTCACCAAACTGTAAATGGACACCTTTATTATAAAGCATAACTTTTACATCAAATCTGGTCATATTTGTGCAGCCTATTACACATTCTTAGCTTACTATTAAATGTTTTTTTTTTGGGCTGTCTGAAAAAAAATAATTTTTACTGTAGACTGAATACAACATGGGCAGAAGTCCTATGCTAAGAAATTAATGTGCATTGTGTTCTCCTCGTCTGATCTGGATCAATTATCGATATATTAAAACGTAATCTATATTTCAAAGATGTTGGTCTCTTAACACATGTCTGCACTACCACGTTATTGGACCTGGCCCTTTTGCAGGGTCATCCCCAATCTTTTTTTGTCTCCTTTCTCCTATTTTTTCTGACCTGTTTTGGTTGGTGTTAGGACTCTAGGCACTTTACCACTGCTAACCACTGCTAAAGAGCCTATGCTCTCTGTGCAAATTGTATTGTTGATTCTTTTATCCATGATTGGCATATTTGATTTACTAGTAAGTCCCTAGTAAAGTGCATTAGAGGTGCCCAGGGCCTGTAAACGAAAGGCTACTAATGGGCCTTCAGCGCTGGTTGTGCCACCCACATTAGTAGCCCTGTAAACATGGCTCAGACCTGACACTACAGTGTCTGTGAGTGCAGTCTTGCACTGTCAATTCGACCTGGCAAGTGTACCCTCTTGCCAGGCCCAAACCTTCCCTTCATATGCATGCACCCCTACGGTAGGCCCTAGGTAGCCCCATGGGCAGGGTGCAGTGTATGTTAAAGGTTGGACATGTACTGATGTGTTTTACATGTCCTAACAGTGAAATACTGTTAAATTTGATTTCACTGTTGCAAGGCCTATCTCTCTCATAGGTTAACATGGGGGCTGCCTTTAAATAACTTAAAAGTGCAGATTCCCTTTGGGAGCAGATAGCAATCTGGAGTTTGGTGTCTCTGAACTCACAATTTAAAAATACATATTTTAGAAAAGTTGTTTTTTAGATTGTTAATTTGAAAATGCCACTTTTAGAATGTGGGCATTTTCTTGTTTTAACCATACTATGACTCTGCCTGTTTGTGGATTCCCTGTCTAGGTCAGTTTGACAGTTGGGCTGTTTGTGAATGCCCTCTAGACAGTGAGACAAAGGGAGCTAGGGTGTAGCCCTTATATCCTGATCAGCCATCTGTGCTAGAGTGGAGGGGGGTGTGGTCACTTACACCTGAATGGGCTGAGCCTGCCGTCTTTCAATGCAGTCTCTAACCCCTTGATATGTGTTTGGGGCCTGGCCCAGGCAAGGCAGGATTTTGTGAACAACACAGACTTTCCTTTGAAGTTTGCCTACTTCAAAGGCAGAAAGGGGGATACGTAGTGGACCTAAAACCCCAGACTTTAGATTTCTTCAAGATCACCTCTGAATTCCAGTGGAACCTCTGCCAAGGACAAGAGCTGAGGAGAAGTACTGCCCCTGCCTCTGACTGTGCTTTGTTGGGCAACCCTGCAGTTGCTGCTTCTGCCTATGAAAGGGGACAAAGTCTGGACCTTGTTGTGCATTCCTGCTTGAGAAGAATCTCCAAGGGTTTGAACTGAGCTTGCCTCCTGTTTTGAAGTCTCAGGGCCATCAAAGACTTCCTCTGCCAGCTCCTGGACTCTCTGCTGAGACTCCTTCCCTACCAAGTGGTGCTCTATTTAGTCCCTGGGTCCTAAAACTATGAAGTTGGCAGAACAAGAGCTGAAAATCCACACAGGGAGCACCGTGCAGGGAAATCTTCGACACACCATCTGCAACACGGCTGATGAACGTTGCGCTGCCAGCTTTGCAGCTGAAATCGCTGCTCCACCTGGATCGCATCTGGGAGATCGATGCATTGCAGCTGGAGAAAGGACGCGTAACACCTGCTTGCAGCTGCTGATAATGACGCAAACCCCATGCAGCACAGTTTTCTAGCTCCGTGCGACTGGATTTTCCACGCACCGTCCCTGTGCATTAAAGTCATCTCGACTCTGCGTGGAACCGAGGTGCCCGGTCCAGAAATCAACGTATCGCTCTCTTGTGAGGGAGAAAAATGATGCATCGTCGACCCGACTGGAGGAGAAACAACGCACGGCCTCCCTGGAGAGGAAGGAATCGACGCATCGCTGACTTTTCCAATAGACGGTCTCTCGTGGGGCTTTATTTTTGACGCAAACCAGGTACTTTTGTGAAAAATCATCGATTCTATCATTTTCTATAGGGTAAGACTATTATTCTTTTGAAAATTCATATCTTGACTTGTGTATGTTGGATTTTTGTCATTTTGGTCTTATTTGATGTAGATTAATATTACCTATTTTTCTAACCTGGTGTGGTGTCCATTTTGTAGTGTTTTCACTATATTACTGTATGTGTTGGTACAAACACTTTACACATTGCTTCTGAGTTAAGCCTGCCTGCTCATGCCAAACTACCAAGGGGTTTAGTGGGGGATAACCAGGTGTGTTTCTCCTTTGCCCTGAATTGACTGAAGGTCCTTGCTTGGACAGGGGGTAACCTGACTGCCAACCAAAGACCCCATTTCTAACACACATTTTATCTTACAGGGCAAGCTGGTCATCTTCTTACATGGTGTGCCACAGATATAATACTACTAAAACCTGGTCACTGAAAGGGCTTCTGAAGGTCACATTCTGAAATGTGTGATAGGTTTGCCCCCAAAATGTGATGGTAGATGGCAGAGCTTCTTAAGTTTATATTCTTCAGTATTGTGAGAACAGCTTTGCTACAAAAACCTGTTATGTAAAACATTTTTCCGATATTATACTAGGGTTTAATCCACATAAATCTGCAAATCTAATGGCTTTTGAAGGTAGTACACTGAGACGTTTTGTAAAGGCATTCACTACCCATAATGGTTCTTCGTATGTTAATCTAGCCTATAAAACTAGATTAGGATTTTCAGTTTTTAACTCCAAAATCTTCAATGTGATACTCTGAGACTGTCCCTAAAAATTACGCAGATGCCAGTTCTGCTCATGCCAGGTCAAACTGGCCATTCCTACCAAAATATAATTTAGCATGATTTACAAAGTCTGTTGCCCAGTGGTTTTACAGCCAGGAAAAAACAGAACCATCACCTGTGAACAAGTCTGAGGTATTGTGTTAAATGCCGTATATCTCTTAATCTAAAGTTATTATCTGTTTCATGTCTTGGGCCGTCAAAGAGAAGTGCATCTACCATTGTTTCACTGCAAAATATTTTGCTGAGCCTTAAACCAGAGACATGCACTGTTTCCACATTGTTTATTATAATGTGGATGGTAGTCAATGTTTCCTTTTTCAATAGGCTGCATGTGATTAGCATTACAAAATATAAGTATAATAAATTCAGAAAAGTTAATTAAAATGTGAGCTGATATAGATGATGTAGGGTTATTGAAGATAGTTTTGTTATGAATTAATAAATACACAGAGGTAATAATTATAATTAAATCCATACTTTATCTTCATGGTCTAGCTGTTTAATAGCTTTTGTGATGTGATTCAACACGGAGAAATGCAATAATACATTTGTTTAGCTTTGACATTATAAACAAATGTCTCAGTCTATTTATTCTAAGTTATGATACCCGTTCTTATTACATGCATATCGTGGCCTTTAAAGCATTTAAAATGAACTGCATTAATGTAATCTGATCTTGATACTGAACATAACATTCAGTTTGAATTATCCCGAATCTATGATCCATTTTATTGCTCACAAAGCACTTTAAACATTTATGATAATGACTAAACCTTGTTCTGTTATTTAACTCCCTTTTCTGAAAAGGGATGTTATTTAAAATAGACTATTCTGGCAGTAAAATACATATAAAATAAAGTCAATGTTCAGCAAGCCCTTTTACAAAGAAAACAATTGGGATTTTTATGTCTTTGGCAAATAATGAATAACAGAACTGACATTTACAGTAAGTGGCATTTTACATCGTAACACAGGTGATGAAAATAGGAAAAAGGAATATTGTACGAGAAGAAAGCTTCCTGGAGTTCAGAACATTTGGAAAGGCTATTCAACATTTCTGGAGTTTCATTTTTACTGAAGTTGGTATTCTGAAACTCTTTTCAAATGGCAGCTGTGGTTGTAACAGTGCAAAGGCTAAGCATTTTTCATGCTAAAGTGGACATCTTCACATAAAAATACACCCGCTTTATCATCCAATGGGTTTCAGCAGACAGATTTGTCTTCTGAATAGAGTGTATGCCCTTACTAAAGGGGCCGGTGTTAATGTCATGACAAAGCAATTCAGAAATCATTAACCACAATGTTACAATAAAGCAATTTTGTGCCCTACAGAAGAGAGTGTATGTCCCAAGGTAAGCAAAGCCATGGAATAGCTCACACCTGTGGATTAGAGGTTTTTGTATTAGTGTATACCTAATATTTTATATTATAAGTTAGCCCGTTGCCGGAGTTTCTTGATTGTCTAATAAATACAGCGATGGGATAGAATCCAAAATCAGCCCTTAAATTCTTTAAACTTGCTAAACAATGCACGAGACACCAACAAGGATGGGTCATTTGAGTTTTCATGGTAGGGTCATGGCAGCTCACGCACCTCTGAAAGAAACACCCTAACATGCAACAATCCAAGAAAATGGCAGAAAGGCCAGTCCTGGCCTATATTGCTATTTTCCAGAAATCGTTTCTTCAGAAGAGCACCCTGTGGTAGTTGTTCTAATATGAAAAAAAACAACAACAATAGAAAGGAGTGTAATTTGGAAAACCTAAATGAAAACGTCAGTATGCCTCTCCCCCTAGCATTCAAACTTCTTAAATCATGGCTGTTGGAGATACTTGCAATGCATTAATCAACATAAAAAAGTTGTATTTTGATAATTCCTCCCCTCACTCATTCTCCTAATTGAACAATTGATTTATTTCGATAGTTAATTGTAGGCTCTCTCCAAATCTAGTCAGATATTTTACGAAAAGGAGTGATATCACATAATAAATGCCATGAAATGATGAACAATCTACATCTTTTGAAGGTGAGCTTAAACGTAGGTATTTAGGCCCATATTTATACTTTTTGATGCACAACTGCGCCAACGCAGTTGTGCATCAAAAATTTTACCGCCGGCTAACGCCATTCCAAAGCGCCATGCGGGCGCCTTATTTATTGAATGACGTTAGCCGGCGCTGCGGACTGGTGTGCGTAAAAAAAAATGACTCACACCAGGCAGCGCCGGCGTAGGGGAAAATGGAGGTTGGGCGTCAAAAAATGGGGCAAGTCAGGTCTGAGGCAAAATTCAGGCCTCAACCCGATTTGCGCCATTTTTTTTTGACGCCCAACCTCCATTGACATGACTCCTGTCTTAGCAAAGACAGGAGTCATGCCCCCTTGCCCAATGGTCATGCCCAGGGGACTTATGTCCCCTGGGCATGGTCATTGGGCATAGTGGCATGTAGGGGGGCCAAAATCAGGCCCCCCTATGGCACAAAAAAAACCGAAAAAAAATACTTACCCCAACTTACCTCAACTTCCCTGGGATGGGTCCCTCCATCCTTGGGTGTCCTCCTGGGGTGGGCAAGGGTGGCAGGGGGTGTCCCTGGGGGCATGGGAGGGCCCCTCTGGGCTCCTTCTGAGCCCACAGGTCCCTAAACGCCTGCCCTGACCCAGGCATTAAAAAACGGCGCCCATCAGGCTGGGCGCCGTTTTTTAAGGCCTGCCCCTTCCTGTGCGTCAAAATGACGTCAGAGTATAAATATGGGGCACAGGCCTTAAAGTCATTTTTGGAAGGGAACGCCTACCTTGCATGTAATTAACGCAAGGCTGGTTCCCCCTTCCAAAAAATGACGCACATGGTGGAATTTTGACACCCGCGGCGTCGGATGTCAAAGTATAAATATGGGGCAGGGTTTGCGCGATTGTGCGTCAAAAATGTTGACGCACATTCGGCGCAAACAGAGTATAAATATGCCCCTTAATCTCTTTCTGGTTAAACATACATACATGCCTTATAACTGACCAGTGCAAGATCCTGCACTCATGATTAATAAAATCAATTTCTTATCCATATTAACTGCCCATCAATTGCAGTGCTGTCCAATGGTTGGAACTGAACTCAAGTACAAACAATATGAAGTCAAGACATAGGGGTTCATTTATCATGGGCTGGTAACAGGATAGCTGTTACCATCTGCCAAATTTATTGGTGAAGACAGTGTGTTCCACAGAGCTATGTGGGGAACCGCTCTGATGTTAGTAGTATCCTGAGTATTCATTGGCACTGTGTGAGGAACGATTCGCTCTGGATTTGAAATTCTGGCTCCATGATCACCTATAGTGATCATCCCCTGCCAAGTCATTAGAAACACTGCTTCTAGTTCATTTATGTTTGACGATCTAATATGAACTAATTAGGTCTACAAACCAGTAAATAATGACTTGTAGGTAAAATGTTCAGGGTTGGAGACTGTCTGAAGTGCAGTGAACACCCACTCAGTAGGTGATACTTTTTTGTGCATCAAATACATTTATTTAACATTTTCTAAAACTGAAGCCTCACTTTAGAACTTTGCAATCGAAAAATACAAAACACACTGACCAGACTGCTTTGCAACCATTATGGCAATGTGGGCCATGCAGCATTGTACAATTTTGCTAATGTTATCTTGCTGTGTTGATGGAAGCAATTTTAGTAAAAATCCCCACTGTCTTATTGTGAAAATCATGAAATGGCGGGATGGTCACTGCTGGGAAAAAGGAGACAGAGCCTTTACTACCGTAGTGGTTTGGGTTTCATAGGCCTTTTTTGTATATGGAGAAGGTTTGTGGAGGTTTGCATTGACAAAGGTGTACTATTGTGAAGTTGGTGAAACTCTGACAAACTTGTGTATATGAATGAAAATTCAAATGAAGAAAATATTATAATGAAACAAAATATCATACTTTTCTTCCTGATAGTTAACATTGACTTTTGTCTTTAATAAAGAAGGAAGCCTGTTTCTTTACATCCCTCAAACCTTTCACTGCCTAGGTGTTTGTGAACCTATGTGCTGGAAATGTTATTAAGAAAAATAGGCTTTAGGTGTTAACTAACGTGTGCCTTTCTAATATCTGTTTCCCCTCAGACAGACTTATGGTCCCATTACAAGTCGGACCACCAGGAGACCGCCGCCTACTCAAGGGTCAAGGGCCTCACTAGGTTGGCAGAGGTTGGAGAAATGGTCAGCCACAGTGGTGCCCATGGCTGCACTGCCATGCTGATCACAACTCCACTTTCCACCAGCCTTTCTGTGGCAGTTGCACCGCCACAGAAAGGCTGGTAGAAAGCCAGTGCTGGGGGCCAAACAGGGGCCTCTCCACTGCCGATGACCATGTCATGGGCATGCAGTTCCCTCCCCGTACCAGCACTCTCGCAATGTGCAGTGTCTGCTATTGCAGACAGTGCATTTTGCAAGGGTTCTGGTGTGTGATGGCATTGGCCTCAACTCCCTAAGGGAGCCAAATGCCAATGCCACTGCACTATTTCCACCAGGCTGACTGGCAGAAACATTGTAATATGATGTTTCTGCTGGTCAAGCTGGTGGAAACATTGTAAGACAATGGGGGTGAGGCTGCCGACTAGATGGAGGCCTTATCCCCTTGGCTTTTGTGGTCCGACTATCAGACCTCCAAAGTCATAATCAGGCCCTCTGTCTTTTTTTCAGCACATTCTGAGCAACAGCTTACTTCAAATCCTGCACCAGTATCTCATTGCAGCCTGAAGATATGACATATGTGCTGATAATTTGATTCTTCACAAATTTGCTCAATAATTTATTTCATTTCTCAAATGGACACATTTAAATTCCAGCAAACCAATGAAGGAAATGCTGTGCATGATGTCCGTAATTGGCAATACCAAATTTATTTATTTTCATGTGGAAAGTATTCTGCACAATCTATTATGTAATATTATTGCAGATCACGAAATTGCAGCAGAATCACTCTTTGTGGTGCATTATTCATTTGATGACAAATAAACTTAGTAGGGAATGTACAAAATATATACATTTTTTCATTCTGTATAACGTAATAAATCTATTGGTGTAGGCTTTACATCACTTGCTTTGAATGGCAGGCCAGTAGAACACATTGAACAAATGGTTCCCAGTATAGTAGCTTTGTGTTTTCCAAAAAATGTTAATTCTCTAAGGTATCCTTTTAGCAGGAACATATCCTACCCAAGGCATGATATCACAGTTGGCATGGGTATCTTGATTGTGGGGTACCATACATGTATTGGTGTGCTATGGGTTAGGTAGCTACAGAGTCAAAAACGAGGGAGAAGTGCAATTTGGAAAATAAAATCGAAATGTAACAGAAAGTGGAATGCTGGGTTAGAATACTTGTCATTTTCTTGCAGGCACTGTGCCTGGACTTTACCATAGCTATATATTTGATTGTATTGACTTTCTAAATTTTCTATCATTATGTGTCAGACATCACTTGCCATGATGCCTGGTTTGCAGAACAGGCTAAGCATGATATTTGTCCGATTTTGTTTCCAAAACCTTGTAGTTCCACTCACTCTCCCTCATACAGGAACAGACACCTGCCAATAGTTGATGTCATTCTGGGTTACTCTAGATTTCCTGAGTGTGAGTTGCTATACATGTATGGGTTTTCATGGGTCAGGGCTGACCACAGGTAACAAACTAGGTGCAGTGCTTTTAGGGAAATTGGGAAAGCAGCTGTAATCAAAATGCGGTTTAGGGTTCCCGGTATCATTGATGGGCTTTCTGGAAACATAACACAGCCATGCATTTTCAACATTTATACCTCCTAAGGTATGAACTTCCACACTCCCACCTGCAATCTCCGATCAGCCGACCTCGCACTAGCTACAGTCCCCCGCATCCAAAGAACCACCACAGGAGGCAGGGCCTTCTCTTACCTCGCCCCCACAACCTGGAACTCCCTCCCCACCAACCTCCGCAAAACCAAAGTCCTCCTACTCTTCAGAAAAAACCTCAAGACATGGTTGTTCGAACAGTACCACCCCTCATCCCCCCACAAGCACCTTGAGACCCTCACAGGTGAGTAGCGCGCTTTATACATTTTTTTGATTGATTGATTGATTGATTGACTGCCTGATCTCTTTCACTCTTGTTAGCTGGCCAGTAGATGATGAAGAGCATAACATATGTAAATTATTTCGCTTTTTTACAATCATAATAACTCCCTTCCATTTGCCTCACACAGGATCATATCCCGGCAGGACATGACCTCAGTATTTGTTCTTCTTAGTCTAGTGAGTCTCGAAATTACATATATTGTTGGATTTTCTATGAGTTCACCATGCCCACAGGCTATAAAGTGGTTGCAGTGCTTTTGAACACTTTGCAAAGCAACTGAAAGCACAATACTAGTTTACTGTCTTCTGCTCAGAGGTATTACCACTGGGCTGCATCAAGAAAATTACAACCATACAAATATATATATATATATATATATATATATATATATATATATATATATATATATATATATGTGTATGTATGTACATTTTACAGTTTCTATCACTGGGTGGCAAGCCTCAATCACCCTGATTGGCTGGCCTGGAGAATATGACATTTGTTAGACTTTCAGCAACTTAGTGTGGTGTACTAGACTCAATGCTTGGACTTTCAATGGTTTGATCAAATATTCATAAACTACAAACTAGGGAATGTTTCTTCTGATTGCATGCTCCCACGGGTGATGCCAACAGTATTTGGTTTCAGAGTCAGCTTGCACCCACAGAAAACCTCAAGCCCCAGGCATTTCTAAAAATGTAGATATCCAGGGCAATCCAGTGTATTGTGATTTGCATGAAAGTATTGGTAGAAAAACAAATCACAGGTTCTTTTCTGTGATGGAAAACACCAGAATATCTGACAAATAGCAACATTTTCACTATAATCTGTTCTCACATTTCTTGTGATAAAACGTTTACCCCACTTGTGTTGGTGGGTTATTGGTATCAGGCAGGAATAAACCAAAACTTGCAATGACCCCTTTGAAACTACGCTGGCATCACATCATCACATATTTGACCAGTTCTGTTCATTATGATGGGTCTACACAAATCACAAATTCCAGAATATTTTGACAAACAAATATAGAGAAATACTATCTTTTTAACCCACGCACATCGTTAGCCAAGTGCCAGTCCACGCACACCCCCAGCCAAGCATCAGTCCACACACACAACCAGTCAAGCACCAGCCCTCGAATGCTGCCATAACATTTTTTTAACAAAAAAGAAAACAGAAAACAATTTTATGTAAATACAAAACTACGGACACAACAGCTCTAAATAAATACATCCCAACCGTAAAACTGAAATAAAAATGTAAAGTGATACATACCAGGCAATGCTCACGAGTGCTCCCACAAATATTTTGCATGTGGTACAATCTAAAACATACCGGCACACATAGTCCAGGTTTAGCAGGGCACTGAGGGAGTGCATACAACTCTCCTTCTGCATGCCTCTTCGCATACAGACACTGCATCTTTACAGGGATTATTTATTTTGAATGTACTTAGCAAAGTGGCATTCTTTCAATCTAGCCACATCCTCCATCACTCTAGCTTTAGGAACATTTGCCTGTTCCACTAACACAAGGGTCCTAACACAGACTCCTGAAACTGAACAAGTGCCATCTTTGACTCTGGAGAACAATCCCTGAACAAAACAAAAGCATTAAATGTTGTTAAATGGAATAGATGGATAGCCAACATCTTATACCAAATGTAAGCCTTATGAAGAGAAGTGTAAGGTTTCAAGCTCTGATCTACAATATCCACAACACCCGCATGCTTGTTGTAGCTTAACATGCACACAGGTTTCTGCACTTCAACAACCTAACCCCAAACATTCACAGGTGAAGTACATTCATCATGGATGGTAGTCAGCATGTAGACATCCCTCCTGTCTGTAAATTTCAAACCTAGTAGTTCATCACAATGAAAGGCACTGCATTGCCTCCTCGAGTTTTTTACAAACATGCTCCTATGGATAACCTTTACAATTTTCTGACTATCTGTGAAAGTGGATGGAAATCCAGCAGGGTCAATGGTGGAATCCCTGCCAGTGTACACCCGTAAATTATAGACATGTCATGTACTACTCCCAGACAGCATATATATCTTAATTCCATAACTTGCTCTCTTGCTAAGAATGTACTTCCTAAAAAACAAATGGCCCTTGAACAGGACAAAGGACTCATCCACAACTGTTTCTTTCCCTGGAACATGGATCTCCCAAAATTGATCTAGAAAGTGATCAAGGAGAGGACGAATCTTAAAAAGATGGTCACAATCAAGGTAATCTTGTGGCAAAGCTAAAGCATTATCAACACAATGCAGCATCCGAAGCAGAAGCAAATAACAATTATGACTCATGATTGCAGGAAATATGGCAGTTGCCATCAAGGGATTGGTAGACCAATATGAAGACAGCGATGGCATCCTTATCAAGCCCATCAAAAAGGTTAAACCCAAGATCTTCTTGAACTCATCTAGATTTGTGGGAGTCCACTGGGAGCTCTAGAGCGGGTCTTCAGTCTGGCACTGTTGCCCCTCAAATACTGTTTAGCATACAAATTATTCTTCCCAACAATCTCATCCAACAATACATCGTTCATAAACAACTAAAAGAAATTCATAGGAAAAAAGTTTTCAGTATTCCCTCTACACCCTGTGACACCAATAAAGGCAGACAAGACCGGCTGCATCATGTCTGGGGCAACTAAAGATTCAGCTCTCCGAAAGGGAAGCTGTTAGGCCTCAGGCTAAAATCCAGATGCCTTTTGCTGCACTATTGGCAGATTAGTGTCCTCCTCTAAAACAGGCACTTCGATTGTGCTGAGTGGCTTCATCATCAAATGAGTCCTCTCGGACAGAAAATTCACTGTCAGAATCTTGCATTTCCTCCTCTGCCTCAGATGCAGAGCTAGTCTCATAATTAGGCCCTGGTGTAGAAATTTGCTCCATCTGGCTGAGTTTGCCGAATTCGGCACTTTGCAAAATATGAAGTGGTGCACAGTTCCCAAAATCCACAATCCAGCGTGGAGTGGAGTTCAATTGTGCATGCAAGGTTGGGTTTTGGCACTCTCTTGCGAGCACCATAATACCCCTGGTCTGCTAGCGAGCGAGTGTGAGACTTTGCATTCGCCCACGCTGATTCCAGCCGCATGCAGGAGACTTCACATTACCTTGCACTGCTCACTGTGACAACAATGGCCAAAACAGTCCTTCTCGTGAGTGCGAATGCACCTAGACAAAGGGCCTGATTACAACTTTGGAGGAGGTGTTAATCCGTCCCAAATGTGACGGATATACCACCAGCCGTATTACGAGTTCCATAGGATATATCCGTCACTTTACCGTCACTTTTGGGACGGATTAACACCTCCTCCAAAGTTGTAATCAGGCCCAAAAAGTGATTTTTGAGTTGATTTTCTTCTCCAACATACCCTTCAAGTTGTTTTTTTAGCTTGAGAATCCTTTGTTTTCAAACAGGAAGGAAGTGCCCCAGAGACTCCAACTTCCTGTTCATGTCCAGCAGGCTCCTCCCAGTGCTTTGTCCATCTTCTGATCACTTTTCACTTGGATTTCGAGGTCAAAGGATAACTCTCTTTGTCTCCTGGATACACCTTTGGATTTAAGGACTTTGTTTTGTGAAATCACACAAGTAAGTTCCAGATTTATTTCAGAAGGGTGTTGTTTGTGTGCTTGGGCATGAACACCTATTTCTTTGAGCTTTACTTTGATTTAAAAAATGTATAGTGGTGGGTGGCCTGGAGTTTAAGTGTGTGCTGAATTATTTATTTGGAATTTCATTAACTTTTCATTTTAAAGGAAAATTGTTGCACAACTCAGTATGTGTCCTTTTCCACATGTTTGTAACATTTGAAAGATTATTTTACTGTGTGGCCAAGATTTCCAAAGGGCCATCTAGCCAGTAGGCCTTGTAAAAGAAGTCATCAGTGCATGAAATATATATTTCAGTGGTATATGTTTTTAAAACTTCATTTAGGGCAGGGATGGCATTGAATTAGATTAAAAATGTTTTTTTGCATTTCATTCCGTTTTGCACAAAGCCTATATGTTGTGTGGTAATATTTGATGACATATGAGGATGTGTGTACTGTTGTGAAATTTTTAGTTGTCCTGGGAAATTCTGGCTCTCCCATATTAGTGGTAATTCTTGGAATATGACACATCACTGACAAAACGTTTTAATTGGCATATTAATGATAATTTTAGATGCATCAGAGCAGTCAGGAATGATGGTGCCAACCACTGGCAAATTGCTGGCCTTCATATAAAAGTGGTAATTCTTAGCATATTGTGGTGTCCACTACACGAACATGCTTAGTAACATGCTGCTCACGTATGACAGTGTTAATCCCTGGAATATTGGATGTAGTTAATGGTATATTGTGTGAGGTCTCGAACTAATGATGCCCTCCATTATTACTTCTGACCATTGAATAATGGTGGTAATGCTTGGAATTAGACTACATTCATGCCCACTATCAATCTTTGTTCGAATACCGCACCTTCTCGCAGTAGAAATTCCAGGATTATGGTAGCTATCAATGGTAGCAACACAACAAAATCAAATCAAACGATGAATGGAGGTTTGAAAGTTGTCACTCACCCCCAGTCACATATTTGGGGTATAACCCATTGTTATTTTGCACACCACATCACCCGAGTTTGTACCCAGTGATGTGCAAATCAGTCTTGACCCTGCTCTCCATGAGAACAGTCCAGCCCAACCTGCCAAGCCAGGTCCTCCCTGGACCGGAAACAAGCATCCTAGGACTGGTTAGGGGGTATCACCCCTTATCAGCCAGGGTAGCTTGAACCCAGTGGCGCAGCGAGCAAGGGACCCATGTCTGGGCATACTCTAGCCACGTAGGACGAACATAGCAAACCACAAAATAAAATAAAATTATGGACAGTGTGTTGAAACTTTTCAAACACTCCCCCTCCAGTCACCGATCTGGGTTTAATACATTGTCATTTTGCTTGCCACGTCACCCCAGTTTGGACCCAGCCATATGCAATTCAGTCTTGACCCTGCTTCTCATGGGAACAGTCCAGCATGAACTGACAAGCCAGCTCCTTCATCGACTGGAAACACGCATCCTTGGACCAGTTTTGGAGTATCAGCCCTCATCAGCCAGGCTAGCTTGAATCCAGTGGCACAGCGAGCAATGGACCGACATCTGGGCATACCTTAGCCATCTATGGTAGACATTGCTGGTATGTTGATGCTAATTCTTTGTTTACTTTTAGCCTAGAATAAAGGTGGCAATAATGACAAATTGTGGGCACCCATGACAAACAAGGCAAGGGATGTTAATACTTAGGCATGCAAAGTGGAATCTATCAATGTGTTTTAGTGGTATGCATGAGAATTTTTATTTTATGGCAATTCTAATTTGGTGAACACTAAGGTGGTCATTACAACCCTGGCGGACGGTGTTAAAGCGGCGGTAAGACCGCCAATAGGCCGGCGGTAAAAAAATTGCAATTACGACTGTGGCGGAAACCACCAACAAAGACAGTCACTTTAACACTCCGAGTGCCACGGCGGTACAAACAAACAGCGTGGCGGTCACTGCCAACAGAAAGGCGGAGGACAAAGTACCACCCACAGTATCACAACAGGCCAATCTGCCACCTTTTCTGGGGCGGATTCACCGCAGACAAAAACACGGTGGAAACAGGACTTCGAAGGGAAAACGCTCACCTCTGCACACCCCACAAGGAATCCGGACGCCATGGAACCAGAGCTGCAGATACTGCCAGCCCTTATCTTCTTGCTTCTCTACCAGGAGCACGAACGCCGGCAGCTAAGACAGCGATGAGTATTGCACCTACGACACAGGGGAGGGGGAGGGAAAAAACAGGGACACACACACGCAACATACAACACCCCAACCCCCACCCACGACAACACACACACTAATACATATTGATACATTATAGTTACACCCCCTAAACCCCCCCGGAAGAATGCAAAGACAAAAGAAAATGAGTGTAACCATTGTAATATATTAAAATCAAGTACGCAAAAATATATATATATACTATAAACAAAATATACACCAAGCTTAGTAGTCCAGGTAGTGCTCCAGTGAAGTCCGTGGAACACAGGGCCCACACAGTATGGGCGAGGCCCACACAAGATTCCCGACCATGACGGAGAGAACACTGCAGGGGCATCAGAGAGCAAGAAAACAGGCACCTCAGGGGGAGGGAAAGGGGGGCACCTCAGCCAGTTGAGTGCACGACGCCAAATCCACGAGAGGGCCACATGCCCACTGTTCCATCCTGGGGAGTGCAAAGCCACAGTCTCTCAAGTCTCTACAGTGGGTGGGTTGCCCACTGTTCCATCCTGGGGAGTGCAAAGCCACAGTCTCTCAAGTCTCTACAGTAGGTGGTTTGCCCACTGTTCCATCCTGGGGAGTGCAAAGCCACAGCCTCTCAAGTCTCTACAGTGGGTGGTTTTTCCCACTGTTCCATCCTGGGGAGTGCAAAGCCACAGTCTCTCAAGTCTCTACAGTGAGTGGTTTGCACGTTTGTGGAGAGAGGGGCGGCAGCAGGAGAATACAGGGCAGGAGCCCTTTAAATTTGAAAGCCTCAAGGAGGGGCCGCAGCACCAATCAAGAGCAGGAGCCCTTTAAAACTGAGCTCGCGCTCCCGCTACCGCGGGAAGCGCGTTTGTGGAGAGAGGGGCGGCAGCAGGAGAATACAGGGCAGGAGCCCTTTAAATTTGAAAGCCTCGAGGAGGGGCGGCAGCACCAATCAAGGGCAGGAGCCCTTTAAAACTGAGCTCGCGCTCCCGCTGGAAGCACATTTGTGGAGAGAGGGGCGGCAGCAGGAGAATACAGGGGAGGAGCCCTTTAAATTTGAAAGCCTTGAGGAGGGGTGGCAGCACCAATCAAGGGCAGGAGCCCTTTAAAACTGAGCTCGCTCTCCCGCTTCCGCGGGAAGCGCGTTTGTGGAGAGAGGGGCGGCAGCAGGAGGATACAGGGCAGGAGCCCTTTAAATTTGAAAGCCTCGAGGAGGGGCGGCAGCACTAATCAAGGGCAGGAACCCTTTAAAACTGAGCTCGCGCTCCCGCTCCTGCGCCCGTCAGAGCCTGGCAGAGGCTGGGCTGGGCCACCCCCCTGACATTTTTTTCTCTGCAACTATAGCTCTGGACACCTACACAGGGTAAGGACGCGCTCTCCACCAGGTTGTCCCCCCTGTGGACTTTACGACCCAGTGTGCTTCAGGGCCGCAAGGAGACGCTAAAGGACCCTGAGCAACAGCTGGTGTCGGTCCCGTGGGTGGGGCAGGAACCTTCTTATAACTCCTTCGCGCCGCCGCAGGGCGCCCCTTAAGAGACTGGGTTGAGTACTCCCTGTTGATATCCGGTTTAGAGATTTGCATATATTTTGCCGTGACTAGTAAAGAGTGTCCAATATAGTAACCCCACATATATAATGGGGAAAAGAAAGCAAAATCAAATAGGGAACAGTACCAACACAAAAACCCAGAGAAGTACTAACACGATTACTAATTATCTTACAGATGCAATGGGGAAAATTAATGAAGAAATCATTAACGCTGAAGCACGATTAGTGGCGACAAAAAATGTCCAACATGAGGCCATCACCGAAGTGAGCACGGAGGCTGTAGGTTTAATTTCTGAATTAAAATCTCCAAAGAAAAAAAACACTGGGGTGGATCCTAGATTTTTTTTAGGCCCTTTACTTCCCACAGATACTATAGAAGTAATTGATCCATCAAATAGTGTAGAGGATCAAATTTCTCCACCACCCAAGAAAAAAAGAAGTAGCCAGATCACTAAACCTAGGCCTATGTTACCACCCCCACAATCCCCTAAGGGTAGTAAAATAACCACTGAAATGTATGCGGGTCATACAGTAGTAACATTATCAGATAACGATGGTCCCCTACAAAAACGTATGGAAACACTTTTCAAGAAATTGCATGGCAAGTTAGATTACATAGAATCAAAAGTATTGTTAGAATTCAAGGAGATAAAGGAACGCATAACTAAGATAGAAGTAAGTGTTAATTCAATGACAAAAGTGGAAGTTTTGCCCCTTGGTAGTGACACTATAGTAAATGAGAGTCAAGCGGCCGTAGATTTAAGGAACAGCGCAATGACAGGGAAAGTAGATTCTAATAAAAGAAGTAAGGAACACCGGCACCCCATTCAGGAAGAAATTCCCCAGTCGAGGGTACCTATGATCAATCAAAGGGAACAATTGGATAAAAATCATAGGTGCCAGTCTTTGAGTAGAAATAGACCTGCGAAAGAGGTGCTACAATTACTGCCAGATGCTACTCCATACACAATCATTCTTAAAAATGTTCCCAAACTGGGAGCAAATACTGTTGAGACCTGGCCAGATTTACGTAACAAAGTAGTATATTGGATGTCAGAGAATATATGTACACCGGATAAACTGATTCATGAAATTTTATATGCAAGGAGGGTTGATTGGGTGGGTCAGTTGGAGGAAGAAGAGGGAGATTGCATTGTGGTCAATTTTCGCAATCCCCGCTTTGTGGGTCAATTACTAGTGGATTTGGATATAAGACATCGAACTGGTAAAAACCTGAGAAGGGAGATTATGGCTGTCCCATTAGGATTTTTCGATAGATTGATGGATATCTCAGGTACAAGAGACATAGGGACTACAAGGAATATACCCAGTAACCTGGCCAGGCATAACAAACTAGAATACTCCAATCGCTTCACTCCCCTGAGTAACATGGAGGATTTGGACTGACAACAGGAGGACATGAGTAGAAAAGAGATTTTGCTATCTGACAAATTACAATCTATCACTGTAATGCCAAAACTAAAATCTTTAAGCCATAATGATGATGTTGAGTCAGACAGGAGGTCCCGAGCAAGAGACTCAATTATACTCATGTCGTGGAATATAGCTGGAATAAAAACGAAAATGGTTGAGAAGGAATGGCAGCTTCTAATAAGCTCATCACTTATAATCTGTCTACAAGAGACATGGCATACGGGATCTTTTTCTATTGAAGGTTATACTATATTCTCCACACCAGCTTCTGCCTCAGCCAGTGGTAGGGCAAAGGGAGGATTAGCAATACTGATATCAACATTGGTACCGTATACATTGGTGAAATCCTCCCTTGATTCCCCTTACTATCAGTTCTTATATATTCGGATAGATGGAATGTTAGGAATTGTATTAATAAACTATTACAATAACAAATTTGATGGCACCAACAGAGTAGTGGCTTTGACCCTCCAGGATGATCTACAGATCTTTGTAAACGATATAACTTCCAGTTATACAATAATATGGGCTGGAGATTTTAATATTGGGACATGCCAGAACACCATAGGAAAGACATGTGGATTTATTGACGATGAAGGAAGCGCCCAATCACACTTTTTGCACAATAATTACGGAACAGTACTGAATGAAATATTATCTAGATATGATTTAGAATTGATAGAACAAGATGGGCTTAATGGAATGAAGCTTCCATCGTTTATAGGAAGAGGACATTTTTAATTAATCAACCATATATTAATTTCTAAGAGTAACATAGATATGGTTGAATCTCTGAAGATCGAGTCAACCACCTACAGTGACCATCACCCATTGTTACTTACTATGAAATTAGCTTGACCCTTTAATATAGGTGAACGATTAGCAACTAATAGAGGAATAAGAAGGGAAAATGGAATTGTAATCAAATGGACTGGGGTAAATGAAATAGATGTGATGAAAACAGTTGTGACACAACACCGTCACAAATTTTTTATATGTACAGAATATAATCAAAGTCCAAACGAGATTTTAGGATCTTTTAACCAGCTTAGAAACGCCATTGCAGGAAGCTTAGTGAGAACATTGGGGAATAAAGAGAGAGGAAAAGTGGGGTGGTTCAATCATAATTGTTCATTAGCAAGCCAGGAATTAAAACAGGCCCTACAGACTCGACCAAGAAATAGGGAAGAAGTAACTATTAAACGCGCAAGCTACAAACATGCACTTAAGACCAGGAAGGCACAACTGAGAGCCAGGGCATGGGCTAATCTTGAGCAAGCAACGATACTAAGAGACAGTACTCTATTTTGGAAAACTATTAACCAACCATTTCTAAAAAATAGTGATGCTCTTGAAATAACAGTACACATTCCATCATTAGAATGGCTTCCTCATTTTGGCTTAATCTTCAATCCAGATAATCTGACCATTTGCTCTTCGAATACTGGGATAATTGAGATCAAGCCACCTTTCTTGAAACCAGTTAGTTTAGGGGAAGTGAAATCTGCCATAGGAAGATGTTTGAAAGGGAAGGCACCAGGCCCTGATGGGGTGCCAATAGATGCCTATTTGACATACGTCGACCTATGGTGCCCTATTTTGACCCAAGTTTTTATGAGTGCGACAAAGGGATATATTTTAACATCATGGACCAAAAGTATAATTGTCCCTATTTTTCAAAAGGGAGATAGAGGCGACCCCAAATGTTATCGATCAATTTCACTTTTAGATACCTCTGTCAAATTGCTTGGAAGAATACTCCTAGAAAGACTAGAGCTATGGGTAACCAGCAATTATATACTCTCAGAGGCTCAATTGGGATTTAGACCTGGGGTTGGCACTCTTGAACAATGTTTAAATCTTAATTTAATAATTAGCAAATATACAATAGCAAGGAAGGGCCATATGTTCCTTTGTTTCGCAGATCTTAGCAGCGCTTTTGACTTGGTGAACCATGCAAAGCTGTGGAAAGTCCTAATAGATATGAGTGCGCCCTCAGATATAATAAGCTTTTTAGCGCAACTATATAACCATCTACCTGCGAGGGTGAGATATTGAAGAAATGGCGAGTGTACCCCAGGTTTTAGGATAGGGAGAGGAATACGTCAGGGTTGTGTTCTGGCTCCCCTTTTATTTTCCCTTTATATAAATGGAGTAGATGCCCATCTAAAAGATAGAGGAATTGATACCCCTAAAATAGGAGAATGTTCTATCCCAGTTCTCTTATATGCAGATGACGCAGTATTGCTGTCACGAACAGCAAATGGGTTGCAGCGGCTAATCGAGGGTTTTGTGGAATTTATGGAAGGAAGAGATATGCTGTTGAATATGAGCAAGACTGTTGTAATGACTTGTGGACAGGGAAAGGCCAGGAAGAAAACGCACTTTATTAAGGGCCATAAATGTGAAGAGGTGAATGGATTTACATACTTGGGTATACAGTTTTCTAATATGGGTCACTGGAAACAACATCTAGAAATTATCAAGAGGAAGTATATTAGGTCAACTGAGGCTGTTTTTAGATTTTCAAAAAGAAATTGGTAACAAACCCCTCAGGGAAATGTTTACAAAAGTAAATCAATTAGCAGCATTACGTACGGTTCTGCCCTTTGGGGTCTGATGCCTGAGATCCACTCATTACAAGTGCTAGAGAATAAATTTCTCAGCAGACTACTTGCAGTCTCAAATACCACCTCCACATTTATGGTACATAAGGAACTGGGCTGCCCTTATGTGGAAGATCGAATATATACTAATGCGTTGTTGGCCTGGCATGGCATCTGGTCTAAAGAAGGAACGCAATTTACCCAAAAGATTATTAAAGATTGCCTCACATTGGAATATTGGGATAGAATCCCTTGGTTCATGCATATAAGAGACTTGTTGAAAGGTATCAATCTAGCTCCAAATCTGGACAATCCAGGTATTATCCTCCAATTTAGCAAGAGAGAATTGAAAAATAAACTAATGGCATGGAGGGATAGCGACAGAGAAAATAGAGAATGCAGGAAACCAACAGTTGCACTTTATATGACTGAAACTAACGAGGTAATGCCAAACTACTTACTGACAGTTGCAAATATACAGGATAGATTTTATCTGACCCGAATGCGCCTTAGAACGTTGCACTTTTTGGTAGCTTTCCCAAAGATGAGGGTTTGGAGTAAAAACTTACCAAAGTGCCCCTGCGCGGGACGATTTGCACAATCTACAATGCACTTTATTATATCTTGTAAGTTTTATCATGATATAAGAAAACATTTTTTAAAACCTTTATTTGTTATTAACAAACTATTTTATTGTAAAGAAGCTTTTAATTATTTATGTAAACTGGACACTAACGTGAAATGTGATGTAGTAGTAAAATTTATCCTATGTGCCATTGAACAAAGGAAAAAGTTGTCATATCTAGAAAATCTCCGGTACGAGAATGAATAATCGCCTAACTTGATATTTTATTAATAATGTCTTTTTCTGGAAGTATTTTATTATATATTATTATATATTTTTCTTTTAAGAGATTGTTTATCTTTTTGGGAGTAACATCCGAATAAAGATTGATTTGAATTGAATTGAGTGGTTTGCCCACTGTTCCATCCTGGAGAGTGCAAAGCCACAGTCTCTCAAGTCTCTACAGTGGGTGGGTTGCCCACTGTTCCATCCTGGGAGTGCAAAGCCATAGTCTCACAAGTGGATGAAAGTCTCTACTGGTTCTGGAGGGGGCATGATGCCCAGAGTGCTTCATCCTGCTAAGGACTTAGGTAGTGGATGTCAATCTCCACTGGTTCTGGAGGGGGCATGGTGCCCAGAGTGCTTCATCCTGCTAAGGACTGAGGTAGTGGATGTCAATCTCCACTGGTTCTGGAGGGGGCATGGTGCCCAGAGTGCTTCATCCTGCTTGTGACGGACTCAGTAGAATCAGTGCCCTTGGCGCTCATGGGCCAGCAGTGCTTGTGGCGGCGGTGCCCTGTTCTGCAGTGCTTGTGGCAGCCGTGCCCTTTGCAGTGACTCAGGTCCTCTCTGGCACAGCGGGGCTGGTGCTGGCGGTCCTGTCTGGCCCTGCGGGGCTGGTGCTGGTGGTCCTCTCTGGCCCAGCGGGGCTGGTGCTGGCGGTCCTGTCTGGCCCAGCGGGGCTGGTGCTGGCAGTGGACTCTTGGGCAGCAGAGCAGGTGCTGGCGGTGGCCTCTTGGGCAGCAGGGCAGGGGCTGGCGGTGGGCTCCTGGGCAGCGGGGATGATGGCGGTCTTCTCCGACGTGCTGCTCTTTCCAGACCTGCTGACTTTCTTGTGGCCCTTCCCCACCATGGAAGGTGTAGCAGCTGACTCCACACTCCCACCTGTACCTCTGGGAGCGGCTTTAGTGGTTGGAGTCTTCCCCCTCTCCCGCCGGGCACTGGCCAACTTTAGATGCTTCACAGGTGGGGGGCTGTCCGTGCTGTGGCTCCATGCCACACTGGCTGCCCTGGTGGCTGGTGCACTCCAGATTCCGGTGACTACAGGCTCCACTGGTCCCGGAGATGTTGTGGCTGAGGTGCTAGGTTGGGACCTGGAGAGTCGGGCCCTAGGAGGTGGACGGGGTGGGGGAGGTGAGGGAAAGAGGTCAAGATTGGACAGGAAAAGTTTTTGGGAAACACTGGGATGGGTAGCTGGAGGGGGTTTGGGAGTGGAGGAAGAGGTTGTGGTTGTAGGAGGTGTTGGTTTGGAGACTTTGGGTGAAGGTGCATGCGCTGGAGGCTGTCATGAGGTGGATGGCTGTTGGGTGGGTGTGTGCCTGCTTTTGTGTATCTTGGGAGGAGGCGTCACAGACACACTGGGAGAGGACACAGGGGAAGTGTGAATGGCAATGGGGGTGGTAACTGCACGTGAGCGGGGTGTGGTGGTGTGTGTCCTGGTGATGGCAGTAGTGGCTGTAGATGTAGTGCATGCAGGTGTGAGTGTAGACGAGACTGGGAGGGAGGAGGGAGACGAGGAGGAGGGGGACACAGTGGAGGCAGTGGATGTTGGTGTGTCTGCATGTGTGTGATGCTTGCGTGAGTGCCTGTGGGATGTGTGGTGCTTGTGTTTGCCAGAGCTTCCCTTGTGTGTTGAGGTGTGTGCATGCTGGTCTGAAGGTGTGCTTGGGATTGGCTGAGGTACAGGGGATTGGGTCTGGGTGGAGGAAGTTGGAGGGGGGAGGCTAGACACAGGGACAAGGGCTGCCATCAGTGCTGAGGCCAGAGTCTGAAAAGCTGGCTGAAGGACCACCTGACAAGAATGAATGCCCTCCAGGAATGCATTTGTTTGTTGCAACTGCCTTTCTACACCCTGGATGGCATTCAAAATGGTAGACAGTGAGGGACCTGAGGAGGTCAATGGCCTCCTCCCTATGGGCAGCCGGGGTGACTGGGGCAGGGCCTGAGGTGCCTGGGGCGAAGGTGATGCCCACCCTCCTGGGTGAGCGGGCACGAGGCAAAGGCTTAGGGGCTGCTGAGAGGGCGGTGCTGGTAGGGGGGGTGGCGGCTGTACCTGTAGATGCGGGGCCACAGATGTCCTCTGATGGAAGCTTCCTTGTGGTGGTGGCAACGAGTCTGTGTCACTGGTGTCAGCTCCTGTCCCCGCTGTGGAGCTCCTCTCGCCCTCCGTCCCACTGGTGTACTCCGACTCCGTAGTCTCGGCCTCCAGGGCCATGTGGGATGCAGATCCCTCCTGCTCCGTTGCCATTGCTCCACCGCCTGATGATGCTAATGCACACAAGAACATGGAGACCACAAAAAGGGGGACGACGACAGAAGAAAGACATGTTGAGTGCATGCATTACCGCTACCGTTGGTGGACACGACAGACACAGAAGCCCCCTGCACTACGCCGCGCACTTGGCCTCCACTGTTCAATCCCTGGGACATGTCCTACAAGGCTATGGACGACATCTGCGCACATCGATTTCACAGGAGCCTGACTAGGTGTACTTGGCACTGTACACAGGTGGGGTGCCACAGGCTCTGCCAGCACAAGGGGACCTTGCCTCCTAAACTTGTTCTGGCCTAGGGAAACCCACAGCCCACCTCCCCCACCCAGACACCTCCTCTGCGCGCAAAATCAGCAGAATGAGAGTGTACTCACCCCCTTGTGGCTGCTGCGATGCCCCCAAGCGCCCATCCAACTCCGGGTACGCCACCGCCAGGATCCTGAACATCAGGGGGGTCATGGTGCGACGAGCACCCCTTCCACATTGGGAGGCCATCCCCAGCTGGGCCTCTGCCGTCTTATTGCTCCATCTTTTACGGCAGTGGGTGCTCCGTCTGTGGTAGACCCCAGGGTCCAGACGTCCTTGGCGATGGCACTCCAAATATATTTTTTCTGGTGGGCGCTGACCTACATGAATTTTACAGGGGGAAAAGAAAAGTTATTACCAAATGCGCCGTCACAATCATTGGCCCCCATCCCTAACCTTGCCATGATGCACGTGCACTCACCTTCGTTTCATGCACGTCTCAATCTCCCTCCCCCCATTTTCATCCACCCCACTCCACACAAGCATTGCCCATATAACATGCTCCCAGTGTATTTACCTGTTTGTCTGGAGGACTGTAGAGTAGCGTGTACTGGGGGAGGACCCCATCCACGAGTTTCTCCAACTCCTCCGATGTGAAGGCAGGGGCCCTTTCCCCAGTCGCACGAGCCATTGTCTCTTCCAGACCGAGGTCACAGCAGCACTTGCAGTGTAGGTCATCTCCTGTCAAAAATCAGATATCGAGTGATTGTACAGGTAGAAAACCGCCGGCGTACATCGTCATTGGCTCCTGGGACCCATAGGGTCCAATGTTAACCAATGCAGGATTGCGCTGTGGTCTTCAACCGCCTACCGCGATGGTAACCAACGCTAGCGCAGTTTCCTCACATCCCATTGTCCCACTTTACAGGTCAGGCAGCCGCCATTTCAGGGGCCCACATGGCTTAATTTTTAAGAGCGTCACACATACATAGGCCTAGCCTCAACACACATACAGGCCAAATCTCGGATTAGGATTCGTGTTCTGTGTAAGATGTGCTTACGTACCTCTGAGTTGTTTGACTCTCTGCTCGCTGTTGTCCTTCATAGGCACCGTCCGATGGGACATTTGAGGAGATGGCGGCATCCTCCGGTGTACAGACCGCTGGTGGACCTGTTGACAATGGAGGGAAGACATGTGATCATCACCTACAGGCTTGACCATGCCACAATCCAGGAACTGTGTGCCCAGTTGGAGCCAAACCTGATGTCAGCTATCCGCCATCCCACAGGAATCCCCCCTCAAGTGCAGGTGCTGTCAGTACTCCATTTCCTTGCAAGTGGGTCATTTCAAAGAACAGTGGCCATAGCATCAGGGATGTCTCAGCCTATGTTTTCCAACGTGTTATTCAGAGTGTTGTCTGCCCTGCTGAAACACATGCGGAGCTACATCGTTTTCCCTCAGGTGGAGGATTTGCCTACAGTGAAAGGAGACTTCTATGCCCTGGGACATATCCCCAACATCATAGGTGCCTTTGATGGGAAACATGTGGCCTTGGTCCCCCCCGCAGGAGTGAGCAGGTGTACAGAAACCGAAAGTGTTATAATTCCATGAATGTGCAGATGGTGTGTTTGGCAGACCAGTACATCTCCCATGTTAATGCCAAGTTCCCTGGCTCAGTGCATGATGCTTACATCCTGAGGAATAGCAGCATCCCTTATGTGATGGGTCAACTCCAGAGGCACCGTGTGGGGTTATTAGGTGAGCACCTGGAAGCAAGTTAGTGGGAATGGTTGTCTGGGTCTGGGGATATCCCTACGCCATTTGCAGGTGACTCTGGTTACCCCAACCTGTCATGGCTACTGACCACAGTGAGGAATCCCAGGAAAAGGGCAGACGAACGCTACAATGAGGCCCATGGGCGAACAAGGCGGATAATAGAGCGGACCTTCGGCCTCCTGAAGGCCAGGTTCAGGTGCCTCCATATGACAGGTGGGTCGCTATTCTTCTTACCAAAGAAGGTGTGCCAGATCATCGTGGCCTGCTGTATGCTTCACAACTTAGCTTTGCGATGACAGATGCCTTTTCTGCAGGAGGATGGTCCAGATGTCAGTGTTGTGGCAGCTGTGGAGCCTGTGGACAGTGAAGACGAGGAAGCAGAAGAAGAGGACATGGACAACAGGAACTCAGTGATCCTGCAATATTTCCAGTGAGATACAGGTAAGAATCCAAACCTGCCTACTACATGTACTTTAACACTACTACCTCTCTACTGTCTGTCGTTTTCACCCAGTGTATGGTCACTGAGTTTTCACTTTCCCTTATGATTTCACAGATGTGGGTCCCACTGTGTGACATTTGCTTTGATTCCTCATAGACTAGAGATGTGTGACATAGGTATGTTGACATTACAATTGAAAGTGCATTTTGCCACAGTAATTGCTAATACACTATTCCGAAATCACAGACTGACTCCAGATTGTTTTGTGCTTCAAGTGTGTTTATTTAAGTGCTCAATATTGGAGGGGGTTGCAAAATGGTGAGGGTTGATGGTGGAGGAATGTCCATGGCAGAGTCCAGTCTATTAGTCTCACAGGTGCATTGCCCAAATGAGCATAGGAAGTGGAGCTGGGGCAGTTTAAGGATGGACAGGGTGACAAAGTGGGACAGAAGGATGACATTCAGGGTGGTCTCATTTCTTGGCGGGGTCTTGGCATCGTTCTCTGTCTTTGTCCTGGATCTCAGGGACCGTTTGCACTGTGGTTCTCCCTCTGCAGTGGGTGGGGTGCTGGTGTGGTGGTCCTGTGGCGGTCCCTCCTGTCCACTAGCGCCGGCAGAGGTGGTGGGCAGTTCATCGTCCATGCTAGTGTCAGGGGCTCCTTGTTGTGCCACAGTGTTCCTCCTGGTGTTGAGTATTTCCTTCAGCACCCCTACGATAGTGCCCAGGGTGGAATTGATGGCTCTGAGTTCCTCCCTGAAGCCCAAATACTGTTTCTCCTGCAGGCGCTGGGTCTCCTGAAACTTGGCCAGTACCGTTGCCATTGTCTCCTGGGAGTGGTGGTAGGCTCTCATGATGGAGGAGAGGGCCTCGTGGAGAGTGGGTTCCTTGGGCCTGTTCTCCCCCTGTCGCACAGCTGCCCTCCCAGTTCCCCTCTGTTCCTGGGCCTCCGTCCCCTGGGCCTTGTGCCCACTACCAATGTCCCCAGGTCCCTGTTGTTGTTGGGGTGGTGGGTTAGCCTGGGTTCCCTGTAGTGGTGGACACACTGCTGAGTGACGTGCCCTGGGGACAGAGGTATGGGCCCGCTGGGTGGGTGCTGTGCTGGTGTTTCCAGAGGGGGGAAGCTCTGTGGTGGCCTGTGAATGTGTCAGGGGGACCGACTGTCCAGAGGTCCCCGATGGACCGGGCTGGTCATCTAGATCCAGTTGGTCAGAGCTGCTATCATCACTGTGGGCCTCTTCTGTTGGTGGAGTGGACATGTGTGGACCCTCCTGTCCGGTGACGTTGGGTAGGGGTCCTGCAGGGGTATAAGAGGATGTTTATTACATCTGTGTGTGCCATGGTGTGGAATGGGTGGGTGTCCGTGTACCCCAGTGCTTGCATTCCTGTGTAGGACCTTGTGTGATGATGGTTTAGGGGGGTGTATGGGTATGTGCAGTGGGCATGCTTTGGTGATGGGTTACATGCTTTGTTGTGGCATGCAGGGCTTGGTGTTGGGATGTGTGGGTTGTGATAGTGGGACATTTGTGAGGAGTAGGAGTGATGGGGGAGGGTGAAGGTGGGGGTATGTGATGGCATGCAGGTAGGGTAGGGGAAGTAATAATTAAGATTTGACTTACCAGAGTCCATTCCTCCATCTACTCCTGCGAGGCCCTCAGGAGGCAGAATCGCCAAGACCTGCTCCTCCCATGTTGTTAGTTGTGGGGGAGGAGTTTGGGTTCCGCCGCCAGTCCGCTGAACCGCAAGATGGTGTCTTAAGACCACAGAATGCACCTTCCCCCGTAGGTCGTTCCACCTCTTCCTGATGTCATCCCGATTTCTTGGGTGCTGTTCCACTGCGTTGACCCTGTCCACGATTCTTTGCCATAGCTCCATCTTCCTAGCAATGGAGGTGTGCTGCACCTGTGATCCGAATATCTGTGGCTCTACCCGGACGATTTCCTCCACCATGACCCTGAGCTCCTCCTCCAAGAACCTGGGGTGTCTTTGCCGTGCCATGGGGTGGTTGGGTGATGTGTGGGGTGGTGTTTGTGGTGACAGGTGTGGTGATATTTAGCGGTGTGTTGTGTGAGGTGCGTGGAGGTTCTTTGGGTGATGGTATTGTGTGCCTTTGGATGCTTGGTAGTTGTTTGTGGTGTCTCTCTCTGGCCTTCGTTCGGGATTTTTGGTCGTAGGGGTTTGTGGGTGATGTGGGTGTGTGTTTTATATTGTATTGGATGTGTGGGAGTGGTGTGTGTATGTGTATCAGGTGTGTGTATTTGGAATTGTCCAATGTGGTAGTGTTTTGTATATGTGTGTGCATTTTGAGCGCGGCGGTGTGTACCGCCAATGGAATACTGCGGTTGAAAGTCCGCTGCATAGATTCGTGTGTCGTGATAGTGTGGGCATATTTCTGTTGGTGTGACGGTGGAGGTTTTCTTTTCGCCAGTTTATCACTGACCTTTGGTGTGGCGGACTTGTATGGGTGTCTGAATTTTGACAGATTCCGAGCAGTGGGTCATAATGGCGGTGGCGGAATTCCACGGCTGTGGTGGTGTGTTGGCGGTCTTCTGCACGGGGGTAAGCGGCTTTTACCGCCAATGATGTAATGACCGCCTAAATGTATTTACTAGAAATGGAAAGCTATATTTCATAAAAATGATAGACATTGGTTTGGGGAAATTTAGCTTAATGTTTTCCCAACACCAAAACACTGTATTTGACAGAAAACTGTGAGCAATGTTTTAAAATGACTACTGCTTTCTGAACTCTAATCGAGAAGAGCACTGAGCAACAGCAGTACTCTTTCAGCTTGTGAAATCTATATAGAGCGTATGTACATCTTGAGATTGCAAGAACTGTGAATATGTACTTTACCATAATGCATCTTCCAAGGATATTCTCAGCAATAACGTATGGTTGAGAAGCTAACAGGAAGAAGCAGGATGGGAAATGTAAGGATGACAAATCTAGAAGCATAGCTAGCTGCTATAGTACATAAAAAGTCATTTGAAATTGCATTGTCTGAACTGTCAGTGTCAGATATGCATTTTTATAGATTTTTTCTGTGACATTGAGCTGGGATATTTATCATTTTGCCACCACTGTCCCAAAATTATCTAAGGTTGGGTTAACCTGCAACAATCCTTTGAAAAGCCAGCCTTACTTGACACACGAAGACATTATTAGCATTTGTTATGGGAGCCCTTACAGAGACCATTTCTATGTAGCAAATGTGTATGAAAAAATGTTTGTGAATTGTAGCCTTTGGCCCCATTTTCAGAATATCTGTGGGCGTGAACATCCCATGCTTAGCTAGCCTCTTTTGTGGAAGGCACTCCTTCTTGAAATTTAGGTTAGGTATTATGCTCTATAACTTTAAATGATCACCAACTGCCACTGATGTACTATGATATGCTTTCCACAGTTTACTTGACTTGAGATGATTTGCACCCTTTTGATTAATTTTTTAATATTTTGTATAGGGTAGCATAACAATATTTAAAATAATAGGCTAACAACTAAAGCTCATCTTTACATCCCTGTGAATCTCAAGCAAAACAACCTGCCAGAGGAGTGTTTGTCCATTCAGGAGGAGGCAGCTTTTCTCATGGAACTGGGGAACGTAGATGGTAAAAGGGGTCAGCAGCTTCTAGAATGTAGCTTTGTGATAAGACACTATTGGAAAGTGCCCTTTTTGGATGGTCACCCCCACACGTTTTACTCTAGATTATCTTGGTTATGACTCTGAAAGTACACAGGAGTCTGTTCATCTGGTCCTAGAGCCAGTTCTCTCTCCCTAAATTGGTATATGTGAATTAGTAGCCCTAAGTGGCAGGGAATTTAACCCCTTGTCATAAGTCCCTAGTATATGGTTTCAGTGATATGGATTTTAAAGGGGTCACCAAGGACTGAAGCATTGTTTGGATCACCTTGAGTGGCCATGTGTGGCAAAGCCAATACACTATTTTTAATATATGTCAGTCACCCCTAAGGAAGGTGCACAGAACTCAGAAGGTAGGGTGTATTATATGAAAGGTGTGGAAATATAAGTGCAAACTCATATGCCTCTTTAGTGGCCTTTTGCATTAAAGTGATAGGTGGTCCATAGGATACCATAGGTGGTACAAAGGCTAACTGGAGATCGCCAGCTCCATTATGGTACGGCTGAAATATGTCATGTTTGGTATCAAACAGTGTGCCTTCACACACCTGACCAGAATTATGTGTCTAGGTGATATGGCATACACCCAGGTTGTGACTTTAGAAGTTGCCCACCTGGTTCCCCTAGTTTTCCTGTGCTCCGGCTGCCAAGTGACAACTACTGCTGCCAAGGCAGGGTTCTGACCCCCTGGAAGGAAGTGTGAACACTCCCAAGAGTCAGAAGAAAGGCCTGGATGGAAGGAGGTCTCACTTCCTTCCATTCCTTCCTCCCTCCCTCCCAGGAAAGCTAGTGAAGTGGAGAGGGCTTCAAAGGGCACATCGCTCTCTGATGTGCAAGCAGGCTGTCCTCCACAGGAGGACAAAGTCACCCCCTGCCCCCTGGCATATTTACACCCATACTATAGGAACGTACCATCTTGCCTGGCATGTTACCCCCATATTTCACTGTATATATGTTGTTTTAGTTGTATGTGTCACTGGGACCCTGCCAGCCAGGGCCCCAGTGCTCATAAGTGTGCCCTGTATGTGTTACCTGTGTTATGACTAACTGTCTCACTGAGGCTCTGCTAATCAGAACCTCAGTGGTTATGCTCTCTCATTTCTTTCCAAATTGTCACTAACAGGCTAGTGACCAATTTAACCAATTTACATTGGCATACTGGAACACCCTTATAATTCCCTAGTATATGGTACTGAGGTACCCAGGGTATTGGGGTTCCAGGAGATCCCTATGGGCTGCAGCATTTCTTTTGCCACCCATAGGGAGCTCTGACAATTCTTACACAGGCCTGCCACTGCAGCCTGAGTGAAATAACGTCCACGTTATTTCACAGCCATTTTACACTGCACTTAAGTAACTTATAAGTCACCTATATGTCTAACCTTTACCTGGTAAAGGTTGGGTGCTAAGTTACTTAGTGTGTGGGCACCCTGGCACTAGCTAAGGTGCCCCCACATTGTTCAGGGCCAATTCCCCGGACTTTGTGAGTGCGGGGATACCATTACATGCGTGCACTATACATAGGTCACTACCTATGTATAGCTTCACAATGGTAACTACGAATATGGCCATGTAACATGTCTAAGATCATGGAATTGCCCCACCAATGCCATCCTGGTATTGGGGAGACAATCCCATGATTCCCCGGGTCTCTAGCACAGACCCGAGTACTGCCAAACTGCCTTTCCCGGGGTTTCACTGCAGCTGCAGCTGCTGCCAACCCTTCAGACAGATTTCTGCCCTCCTGCGGTCCAGCCAGGCTTGGCCCAGGAAGGCAGAACAAAGGACTTCCTCAGAGAGAGGGTGTTACACCCTCTCCCTTTGGAATAAGGTGTCAGGGCTGGGGAGGAGTAGCCTCCCCCAGCCTCTGGAAATGCTTTGATGGGCACAGATGGTGCCCATCTCTGCATAAGCCAGTCTACACCGGTTCAGGGATCCCTCAGCCCTGCTCTGGCGCGAAACTGGACAAAGGAAAGGGGAGTGACCACTCCCCTGACCTGCACCTCCCCTGGGAGGTGCCCAGAGCTCCTCCAGTGTGCTCCAGACCTCTGCCATCTTGGAAACAGAGGTGCTGCTGGCACACTGGACTGCTCTGAGTGGCCAGGGCCAGCAGGTGATGTCAGAGACTCCTTCTGATAGGCTCCTTCAGGTGTTGCTAGCCTATCCTCTCTCCTAGGTAGCCAAACCTACTTTTCTGGCTATTTAGGGTCTCTGCTTTGGGGAATTCCTTAGATAACGAATGCAAGAGCTCATCAGAGTTCCTCTGCATCTCTCTCTTCACCTTCTGCCAAGGAATCGACTGCTGACCGCGCTGGAAGCCTGCAAAACTGCAACAAAGTAGCAAAGACGACTACTGCGACCTTGTAACGCTGATCCTGCAGCCCTCTCGACTGTTTTCCTGGTGGTGCATGCTGTGGGGGTAGTCTGCCTCCTCTCTGCACTAGAAGCTCCGAAGAAATCTCCCGTGGGTCGACGGAGTCTTCCCCCTGCAACCGCAGGCACCAAAGAACTGCATCACCGGTCCTCTGGGTCTCCTCTCAGCACGACGAGTGAGGTCCCTTGAACTCAGCAACTCTGTACAAGAGACTCCCACAGTCCAGTGACTCTTCAGTTCAAGTTTGGTGGAGGTAAGTCCTTGCCTCCCCACGCTAGACTGCATTGCTGGGAACCGCGTGTTTTGCAGCTACTCCGGCTCCTGTGCACTCACCGAGGATTTCCTTTGTGCACAGCCAAGCCTGTGTCCCCGGCACTCTAACCTGCATTGCACGACCTCCTGAGTTGTCCTCCGGCTTCGTGGGACCCTCTTGTGCATCTTCGGGTGAGCTCCGGTTCACTCCACTTTGTAGTGCCTGTTCCGGCACTTCTGCGGGTGCTGCTTGCTTCTGAGTGGGCTGTTTCTCTTGCTGGGTGCCCCTCTGTCTCCTCTCGCAATTGGCGACATCCTGGTCCCTCCTGAGCCACAGCAGCATCCAAAAACCCTAACTGCGACCCTTGCAGCTAGCAAGGCTTGTTTGCGGTCTTTCTGCACGAAAACACTTTTGCACGACTCTTCATGACGTGGGACATCCATCCTCCAAAGGGGAAGTTTCTAGCCCTTGTCGTTCCTGCAGAATCCTCAGCTTCTACCATCCAGTGGCAGCTTCTTTGCACCCACAGCTGGCATTTCCTGGGCATCTGCCCACTCCCGACTTGATCGTGACTCTTGGACTTGGTCCCCTTGTTCTACAGGTACTCTCGTCAGGAAATCCATCGTTGTTGCATTGCTGGTGTTGTTGTTTCTGGCAGAATTCCCCTATCACGACTTCTGTGCTCTTTGGGGAACTTAGGTGCACTTTGCACCCACTTTTCAGGGTCTTGGGGTGGGCTAATTTTCTAACCCTCACTGTTTTCTTACAGTCCCAGTGACCCTCTACAAGGTCACATAGGTTTGGGGTCCATTCGTGGTTCGCATTCCACTTCTAGAGTATATGGTTTGTGTTGCCCCTATCCCCATGTGCCCCCATTGCATTCTATTGTGACTAAACATTGTTTGCACTGTTTTCTATTGCTATTACTGCATTTTTTGGTATTGTGTACATATATCTTGTGTATATTTGCTATCCTCATACTGAGGGTACTCACTGAGATACTTTGGCATATTGTCATAAAAATAAAGTACCTTTATTTTTAGTATATCTGTGTATTGTGTTTTCTTATGATATTGTGCATATGACACAAGTGGTACTGTAGGAGCTTCACTCGTCTCCTAGTTCAGCCTAAGCTGCTCTGCTAAGCTACCTTTTCTATCAGCCTAAGCTGCTAGACACCCCTCTACACTAATAAGGGATACCTGGGCCTTTTGCAAGGTGTAAGTACCCCTTGGTACTCACTACAAGCCAGTCCAGCCTCCTACACATACATGTGGGAAAATTAGTTAGTCAGGAGGCATACACCCTCACACGGCTAGCCACTTCTAAGTTGGGCTACCAGGCCTGTATCACCCCTGTTCCAGTAGTGTTTTCAAAGAAAAAAAATGTTTTTGAGATTTAGGTAAATTTTTTAAAATGTTTGTGTAACATTTTAATAAGGTCCCAACTCTCAAGTAAATGTTAGTGCACAACGGAGGCTGGTAAGAATCTTAATATGTCAGTCATCCAAGCCTTGAGGATCAGTAATCTGAGGGTTTTGTGCAAAGCAAGGGGCATTAGCTATATAGCTACAGCTTGAAGGAATTTGAAAAAGTAATTTGCTCCTATAAGAAAGAGACACTAGCGAGGGAGGGCTATTCCTCTCATGCACACACCTCGTTCTGACCACGAAGACGATGCAGGACCCATAATCCTGCGTGAGGCAGAGAAGGAAATCAAGAACCCACAACCTTAATTCACTCACTGCCTCCAAGGGGAAGAGGGTTTGGAATAAAAAAAAGACTTCCATTAGTGGGTCTGCTCTGCTGCCTTGCAACACTGCACAGGTGGGTCCGTATTCCCTCGACCTTTTAGTATTGATGTAGGTGCGAATCACTAGAAACAATACGAAAAGTTGTTTATCATCAGTTCTTGGCATATAGGCCCTCACTACAACCCTGGCAGTCAGTGATAAAGTGGCGGTAATACCGCCAGCAGGCCGGCGGTAATAAATATGAAATAATGACCACAGCGGAAACCGCTCGGACAGACAGCCACATTAACACACCGACTTCCAGGGTGAAATAAACAGGCACCACGGCGGTAACTGCCAACAGCCAGGCGGAAGACAATGCACCGCCCTCAGTAATATGACACACCTATTCGCCACCTTTTCCGGGACGGATAACATCAAAAGCGTGGTGGAAATACTGCACAGAAGTGAAACGACTCACCTCTGGACACTCAAGAAAGAACCATGCCCCCATGGAGCCCCAGTTGCATGTCTTCCCCATGCTCTTCTACCTTCTCCTCCATTATGAACACCAACGCTGGCGAAGACGACCACAGTGAGTACAGCCGCCTAGCACATGGGAGGGAAGAAAAAGAGAGTGACACACACATGCAACACGCAACACGCAACACGCCCACCCTCAACACCACACACACACCCAGATGCGGTAACATAATATATACACCCCGTACCCCTCAGGAATGATGCAAGAACAACTACTATAGGGTAAAAAGGCTGTAATAAGATAAATATAGGTGACATTCGTGCATCCAAATCAAAAAGTATAAATATATTTACAATGCAAGGGACACTGCCCAGTCCTCAATGTCCGTAGGCCACACAGCTGCATCACAAAGTCCAAGGTCCAACCTCACTACTGCAACAACACGGAGAGAACACTGCAGGGGCATCAGGTCAAAAATAGACAGGCACCTCAGGGCAACAGGAAATGGAGGAGCACCTCAGTCGAAAGAAGGTACAACGTAGTTGGTCCTGGAGGGGGCAACATGCCATAACTCTGTCCTGGGGAGTGCAAGGCCACAGTCTCTCAAGTGGGTGACTTGCCCACATGCTCTGGAGGGGGCAACATGCCCTGTGCTTGGTCTTGAGGAGTGCAAGGCCACAGTCTCTCAAGTGGGTGACTTGCCCACATGCTCTGGAGGGGGTAACATGCCCTGTGCTTGGTCCTGGGGAGTGCAAGGCCAGAGTCTCTCAAGTGGGTGGCTTGCCCACATGCTCTGGAGGGGTCAACATGCCCTGTGCTTGGTCCTGGGGATTGCAAGGCCAGAATCTCTCAACTGGGTGATTTGCTCACTGACTTGTCCTCGGGAGTGCAAGGCCACAGTCTCTTTAGTGGATGACTACTTCCACTGGTTCTGGAGGGGGCTTTGTGCCCAGTGTGCTTCTTCCTGGGAAGGATGGGGTGAGTGGATGGCTTCTCCACTGGTTCCGGAGGGGGCATCGTGCCCTGTGATGCAGGTCTTGGGTAGTGCAAGGTCACAGTTTCTCAGCTGGGTCTCAGATCCACAGGAATTGCAGGGGCCAGGTCGCACAACAGCCCATGGATGCAGGCCTGCAGACTGTCCGCCGGCGGTGACGGCTGCTCAGTGGTGGGAGTGGCGGTGCAGGTGTCGGTGTTGGCAGTGGTGGGGGAAGGCTCCAGCCCTTCCCCTACAGCATCGACGGCTGCCCACTGGGGCTGCTGCTGCTGGCAGTGGTGCTGGTGGCGGTGCTGGCAGTGGCGGGGGAGGCTCCAGCCCTTTCCCTGCAGCCTCGGATGGCTGCTCACTGGGGCTGCTGCTACTGGCAGTAGTGCTGATTGCATTGCTAGTGGTGGTGCTGGTGGTGGTGCTAGCAGTGGTGGGGGAGGCTCCAGCCCATCGCATGCAGCCTCGGACGGCTGCCCACTGGGGCTACTGCTGCTGGCAGTGGTACTGGTGGCAGTGCTGGTGGTGGTGCTAGCAGTGGTGGGGGGAGGCTCCAGCCCATCCTGTGCAGCCTTGGATGACTGAACCACCATGGTTGGTGGTGGGGACTCCAACTGAGTCCCAGCACCAGGCCTCTTGTCCTTTTTGTCTGCTGGTGCAGGCCCCTTGCCCCTCCTGGCAGCAGCTGGGGACTGCTCCTTGCCCTTCCTCTCAGCAGCCGGGGATTGCTCCTTGACCTTCCTTTTACCAGCTGGGGGTACCTCCTTGCCCTTCTTTGCAGCAGCTGGGGGTGCCTCCTTGCCCTTCCTTGCAGCACTTGGTGCAGTCACCCTATCAGTGTGGCTGCCTGGTGCCTGGGATCCTCTCCTACCTGGTGTAGCTGTGGACACTACTGTGCCCCTGGGCAGGGTGGCTGAGGTGCTGGGCTGGGTTCTGACCACCCTGGCCTGACGTGAGGGATGGGTGGAGGGCTAGGGAAGAGGTCAAAGGTGGAGAAGAAAAGCTTCTTTGGGACATTGGGGCAGGAAGAGGGAGATGGTTTGGGAGTGGAGGTGGAGGGAGTCTTAGTAGGAGGTGTTTGCTGTGTTTGGGTGCAGGTTCATGGGTCCGATGTTGTTGGGAGGTGGATGGCTGTTGGGTGTCTGAGTGCTTGTGTTTGTGTACTTTGGGAGGAGGGGGCACAGACACAGTGGGAGAGGACACAGGGGACCTGTGCATGGAAGTGGGGGTGGTGACTGCCAGTAAGGGGCATGTGCTTATAGGTGTGCTGGTGATGGGTGTAGTGGATGAGGATGTAGTGCATGCAGATGTGAGTGTAGACGCAACTGGGAGGGAGGTGGACAAGGAGGAGGAGGGGGTCACAGTGGAGGCAGTGGATGTTGGTGTGTCTGTATCTGGATGGTGTTTGTGTGAGTGCCTGTGGGATGAAGTGTGGGGCTTGTGTTTGCCATTTCCACTCTTGTGTGTTGTCCTTGGTGTCTGCTCGTCAGACTGTGTGCTAGGGATAGGTTGGGGTTGAGGGGAATGGGATTGGGTAGAGGAAGTTGGAGGGGGGAGGCTAGAAACAGGGTCAATGGCTGCCATCAGAGAGGAGGCCAGAGCCTGAATTGATCTCTGTTAGGCCGCCATGTCAGTGAAAATGCCCTCCAGGAATGCATTTGTCTGTTGCATTTCGGCTGCCAGCCCCTGGATGGCATTCACAATGGTTGACTGCCCAACAGAGATGGATCGCAGGAGTTCAATAGCCTCCTCAGTCAGGGCAGCAGAGCTCACTTGGGCAGGGTCTGAGGTGCCTGGGGCGAAGGAGATGCCCACCCTCCTGGGTGAGTGGGCATGGGAAACACGCTGAGGGGCTGCTAGGAGGGTGGCGCTGATACAGGGGGGTGATGGATGCACTTGTAGCTGGGGTGGGCACAGAGGTGTCTACCACCACCTGGGAGCTTCCATTGGAGGAGGAATCCGTGTCCGAACTGTCCCCTCCTGTCTCCGCGGTGGCGGTCCCCTCGACCTCTGTCCCACTAGTGCCTTCACCATCAGTGGATTCGGCCTCTTGGGCCCTTTGGGATGCAGCTCCCTCCGTCGGCAGTACCTCAGCTTCTCGGCCAGATGATGCTAATGCACATAAGGACAGGGTAAAAAAACAAAAAGGGGGACAAAGGATACACTTGTTCAATGGCAGCAACAGCACCACCGTTGGCGTACACGATACACACACACACACACAGGGAACAGCCCTACGCACTAGGCAATGCACTACCAGTCTCAATGCTAGTCACCACCCTATAGATAGGGACACCTAATGCCAATTGCAGCATGCCTGAGACCCACAGACCCCTGCCCAGTAGTGGATGCCTCCTAGCTTGGTTGGAGGTATTTTACATCAGAATCCTGCCCAACACGGGACCTACTCTGCAATGTCAGGCCTGGCCTAGGGGCACCCACAGGGGCACATCCCCCACCCGGATACCACTCTACCAGGCGCAATATATTGGGGCATTGTACTTACCCCATTGTGCCCATCCAGCTTCGGATAGGCCACCGTCAGGGGGGGTCAGGGTATGACGGGCACCCCTTCTTCGTTGGGAGGCCAACCCCAGCTGGGCCTTCTTCCGTGCCCATTGTCTGAGGTCCTCCCGCCGTTTGCGACAGTGGGTGTTATGCCTACCATAGACCCCCATGGTCAGCACGCCCTTGGCGATGGTACGCCATATACCCTTTTTCTGATGAGCGCTGACCTGCAGGGAAATGGACACAGGGAAAGATATTAGTCCTACCGTCCTGCCTGTTACACTCAAGGCCCATCATGCCACTCCCCATCCCCATTAGCACAGACATGGCCCACCATACATGCAGCACGCTGCCCAGGGCCCATCCACCAACCCACCCCTACATGAGGCCTTCACATACAGCACTCCATGCATTCAAGCCCCATGCATCCTACTCACGGTGTACTCACCTGTTGGTCTGGAGGCCCATACAGCATTTGGTACTGGGGTAGGACCCCATCCACCAGTCGCTCCATCTCCGCCGAGTTCAAGGCAGGGGCCCTTTCCCCAGTGACACGAGCCATGGTCAGTTCCAGACACAGGTCACAGCAGCACTTGCAGTATAGGTCCTCTCCTGTTGAAGGTCAGGTAGCAAGTGAGTGAACAGATAGAAAATGGCGGTGATGTCCGCGGCGGTGCATACCATCACCGCCGGCGTACATCACCATTGGCCACTGTACCCAATGGGTCCCAATGTTAACCAAGGAGGAGCTGCACAGCGGTTTTCAACTGCCTCCAGCAATGGCGCACAACGTCAGCGGAATTACCTAATTTCCACCTGTCTCTCCAAACAGGACAGGCAGACGCCATTTCAGGGGGGGTGCACGCCATGGCTCCTAACTGCGTCACAGGACACATATGCACCATTTGGACCTCTCCAACAAAATATTGTTACAAGAATGCCATGCATTTAAGTGTAGTGAATGGAAATAAGAGATACTGACAAGCTGCTCACCATTTTGCCCATAGATTGCAACTGCTGCAGATGAATAGGAGATGGAGACATACCCCATGCACAGACCCCTGGTGGACTTCGCAACAATGGAGGACAGGCACATTATCCTCATCCATACACTGGACAGGGCCACAATCACAGAGCTTTGTGCCCAATTGGTGCCTGACCTAATATCTGCTATCCGTCACCCCACCGGGATCCCCCCTCTTGTGCAAGTCCTGTCTGTGCTCTATTTCCTGGCAACTGGCTCCTTCCAAGTGACAGTGGGCTTGGCAGTAGGAATGTCTCAGCCAATGTTCTCAATAGTGCTGACCAGAGTGTTGTCTGCCCCGATTAAACATGTGAGCAGCTACATAGTTTTCCCCCAGGTGGAGGATTTGGCCACAGTTATAGCTGATTTCTATGCAATGGGACATATCCCTAACATTATTGGGGAAATTGATGGTACACATATAGCATTTTTCCCCCCCCGGAGAAATGAACAGGTCTTCAGAAATCGAAAGAGCTTTCACTCGATGAATGTGCAGATGGTGTGCCGGGCAAAGCAGTACATCTCCCACATCAATGCAAAATATCCTGGGTCTGTGCATGATGCCTTTATCCTGAGAAATAGCAGAATCCCATATGTGATGGCTCAACTACAGAGGCACAGGGTGTGGTTAATAGGTGAGCCCTGGTTTCCACCCAGTGGACGTTGGTGTACGGGTATGGTGTGGGTCCTAAGAGTTGGTGCATGACTAATAGTTGTCCCTCGATATTTGCAGGTGACTCTGGTTACCCCAACCTCTCTTGGCTACTGACCCCTGTGAGGAATCCCAGGACAAGGGCAGAGGAACAATACAATGAGGCACATGGGCGAACAAGAAGAATTATAGAGAGGACGATTGGCCTCCTGAACCCCAGGTTTCGTTGCCTCCATCTAACTGTTGGATCCCTGTGCTACTCACCCAAGAAGGTGTGCCAGATCATCGTGGCATGCTGTATGTTGCAGAACCTTGCCTTGAGACGCCAGGTGCCTTTTCTGCAGGAGGATGAGGCTGGAGATGGCCGTGTGGAAGCAATGAACCCTGTGGACAGTGAAGATGAGGAGGCAGAGGATGAGGATGAGGACAACAGAAGTGCAATGATTCGTCAATACTTCCAATGACACACAGGTAAGACAGTGTAACTTCACATTTGATTGACAGTTTTGTGTTTGACATTGTCACTGGCAGGCTGATTTTCCCACTGCTATGGCCACTCACTGTAGCCTATGGCATTTCTATTTGCAGATATTTGTTCCCCACTATCACTCCTGGTGTGTTGACCTCAGCCAACTACAGGTCATTCCTATGTATACATTTCTGTACAGTTGATTTTCAATGTTTAAACCTTGTTTAAAGAATACATACTTAAATCATTTGACATACTGCATACTTGTATTTTTTTGCTTATATAACTGCTAAGAGGTAGAGGGGGATGTGCAATGGTCTGGGGGGATGATGGAAGAAAGTCCAGGTTGGAGTTAAGTCTATTTGTATCACAGGTGCATTGTTCAAGGGGGCATAGGAGGGGGAGCAATGGCAGTTCAAGGTGGACAGGGTGACAGAGTGGGACACAAGGGTGACAATCAGGAGAGTCTTGTTTCCTGGTGAGGGTCATGGCAATAGTTTCTGGCTTCTGCCTTAATCGCAGGGAACGTTTGCAAGGTGGTTCACCTTCTGCAGAGGGAGGGGTGCTGGTGGGCTGTTGTTCCTGTGGAGGGGCCTCCTGTCCACTAGCAGCAGAGGAGGTGGAGGGCTGTTCATCGGTTTGGCCAGTGGCAGAGGCCCGGTGGGGTGCCACTGCCTCCCTCATAGTGTTGGCCATGTCAGCCAGCACCCCTGCAATGGAGACCAGGGTGGTGTTGATGTCCTTCAAATCCTCCCTGATCCCCAGGTACTGCCCCTCCTGCAGCCGCATGTTCTCCTGCAACTTGTCCAGTATCTGGCCCATCGTCTCCTGGGAATAGTGGTATGCTCCCAAGATCACAGTGAGTGCCTCCTGGAGAGTTGGTTCCCTGGGCCTGTCCTCCCCCTGTCGCACAGCAGTCCTTCCAGCTTCCCTGTTGTCCTGTGCCTCTGTCCCCTGAACCGTGTGCCCACTGGTTGATCCTGCCAGTAGCATCTGCTTGTCGCAAAGATTAAGCCATGTACGTGTAAGTACACACGGCTGGGCTGTAGGTTCCTTGAGTATCTTTGTTTGAGAATATTGCTAGATCAATATCGGACTTTTACAAACTAAATTTATATTGGCACTTATTAGGATTTGTATTTGTATTTGTATTTTTAGGAATTGTTATTACTATCAAGCATATTAGTCTTTTTGTACTGTTTTTCATTGAGGTTTTAACAGAGTGTGAACGAGTGGTGACTGAGTTAGTTTTGCAGTTTTTCTATATTAGTTTATGTGTCACTTATTTTGTATTCTGTGAATAATTTAAATATATTTAGATATTATGGATAGTACCAACATTTTGAGATGTCATGTATTAATGGAGATTTAAATTAAGATATTTAATTATCTTCAAGACCGAACATGAAAGTGTGATATATTCATGTTGTTTTAATATATATATATATTAGTAAAGACATACATCATCATTCGTATTGATATAAATTGTATTGTTGCTCTTAGAAGAATATCTTTTTAGTAGTATCAAAAGTAGCTCATAATCTTGGTTTACTTTCCTGTGTGCCCACTGCCACTAACCCCAAGTCCCTGATCGTCCTGTGTTTGTGGGGTGGCCTGGGGTCCCTGTAGTGGTGGACACACTGCTGATTGACGTGTCCTGGGAACAGAGATATGAGCCCGCTGGGTGGGTGCTGTGGTGGTGTTTCCTGAGGGGGGAGGCTCTGTGGTGGTGTGAGAGTGTGCCCTGGGTAACCAACTGTCAAGAGGTCCCTGATGGGCCAGGTTGGTCATCCAGATCCATGCGAGCAGAGCTGCTGTCATCACTGTGGACCTTTTCTGTGGGGGGACTGGACGTTGCTGGCACCTCTTCTCCAGTGACATTGGCTGGGGGACCTGTGTGGATCTAAATACAGTGTTATTGTTTCTAAATGCGACATTTTGTGCATGGGTGTGTTGCCCTCTATGGTCGTTGTTGGGCTGGAAGATTTGCCTTTGAGTGAGTAGCTATTTGGTGGGCTAGGTGATTCTCTCCAGTGTGCATGCAGTGGTGATAGGTGTCCATGCAGGTCTGTGAGTGGTGTCCATGCATTGGTGTTACATGCAGGGCTTGGTATTGGGTTGAGTGGGTTGTGATGGTGGGGTATGTGGGACGTGGTGAAGTGGTGAAGTGATGCGAGTGAGGGTGAGGGTGGGGGTTTGTGATGGCATACAGGTAGGGAGGGTGATAGTAATAGAGATTTGACTTACCATAGTCCAGTCCTCCTCCTACTCCTGCCAGGCCCTCAGGATGCATGATTGCCAAGACTTTCTCCTCCCATGCTGTTAGTTGTGGGGAAGGAGGTGGGGGTCCACCACCAGTCCTCTGTACAGCTAATTGGTGTCTTGCTGCTGTGGAACATACCTTCCCCCGTAGGTCGTTCCACTTCTTCCTGATGTCGTCCCCTGGGTGTTGAGTATGAAGGGAACAAACCAGGTAAGGGACATGGGCAATGCTGGCTGGTTCCCAAGACTGTTATTAGATAAAACAAACGGCCATTAAGACGTTTTAAGTCAAGGATTCACTGTACCTTAAATTCCGGATGATCATCCAGGGTTAAATTGGTGGGGGAGGAGCGGGATTGGTTTGGGCACAATAGGGTTTCACAAGAGATACATGAAACCCTGGGTGAATGGATAAATCTTCTGACAGTTGGTGTTTGACTCCTTCTGGGTAAAGATCTTTTCTATGGGAAAGGGACCCCCGTATCTGGGTTGCAATTTATGGGGACCCAGTAATTGCAGGTTTTTTTTTTTTAGCCAGTCAAACCTGATCTCCACTTATGTAAACTGTTTGTTGTTGTCAGTGTTTGTCAAAAAATTTCTCCATACTGGATTTTGCCTGCTGTATGTGTATTAACACCTCTTGTGTGTTAGATAAATGTTGTACAGAGTGCTGTATAGCAGGTACATTTTTAGAAGGTGTGACAACATTTTCAGTTAATATATGTGGGTGGGTGCCTGTTACACAACAGAAGGGAGATACCTCAGTGATAGAATGCCATGATTTGTGGTACACAAATTCAACAAATGGTAATAAGGATTCCCATCTTTCGGGAGTTGATGTTAAAAGACAGTGCAGTGCTTGTTCCAGTACTTGATTCATTTGTTCTGTCTGCACGTCAGTTTGTGGATAATAAGCAGATGAGAGTCGAGCACTGATATTCAAGGATGTGAAAAGACTGTGCCAAATCCGAGAAATGAATAATGGGTCTCTGTCAGAAATAATTATGGAAGGAAGGCCATGCAACTGCATGATTTGCTGAACAAATAATGTGAAGAGAGTCTTGGCATTGCGTATCTGTTTTAGGGGCGGAAAGTATGCCATCTTAGAAAAAAGGTAAATTACTACCCATATAGTATTATAGCCAGTGGTGCGGGGTAAATCTGTGATAAAGTCCATACTGATAGTATGCCAGGGATATGGGGGGTACTGGGGAGTTTGTCAGAAACCTACAGGAGAAGAATGAGACACCTTGAACAACTGGGGCTGGTCTGGACATAATCATACACATCCTTGGACAGTGTTGGCCACCAAAACCATTGCTGACAGATAGCTAGAATCTTGTGAATTCCAGGGTGTCCAGCTAGTGGGGTGGCATGACACCAAGTTAATGCTGTTTGTCTTAATTCATTTGTGGGAATATATAAAGTGGTTACATGGTTAGGAGAATCATCATGGCTATGGTTATCCTTGCCAGTTACCCAAGAGGCTGGGGGCTGGAATTCAAACTCGTCAGGCAGGTTACTCGGTCACAATGGTGTTGGATAGCCCATCCACTAAAATCTAAATTCCATTATATTCTAGAAGATTTAGATTTTGGCAGACGGGCCATGTGTCACCGTTGTGATGGAGTAACCTGTCCATCAAGTTCTAAACAGTCCCTAAGTCTTCTTAGCTCTTGCTCTGCTTGACCCTGTTCAGAAATGATTCTTTTGCAAACACCTATGATGTGTTCAGGAGCTATGATGTTTTGAGGTGACTGTTCATGAGACTTCTGACTAGAGTAACCTCACCTAGATAACATATTGGCCTTGGTCTGTTATGTGCTTAGATGATGAATGATGATGAAATTATATTCACTGAAAAACAATAACCCCCTTACTTGTCTAGGAATTCAGTGCCTTTAATGACCATAGAAGATTTGTATGATCGGTCTATATGGTGATGTTGTGTTGAGCCCCTAGCAGATATTTCTGTCACTCTCGGAAACATAATTTGTCAATAATTCTTGTTCGGCAACCATATAGCTCTGTTCAGCTGGCAACAATTTTTGGGGAAAAACAGGCAAATGGGTGTGTGTCCTTTTGTGCTGTCCTGTTGTGACTGAATACCTCCTACTGCTACCCGAGGAGCGTCTGTCTCTACAAAGTAAAACAGTGTGGGGTCTGCATGTCTGAGTTCTGGGGCTGTGGTAATTTTCTCCCTAAGTAAATTGAATGGATCTTTGGCTTCTTGGGACCACACAAAAGGCACCTTTTTTCATAGAAGTCTTGTAATTGGGCTTACAATGTCAGAAAAATGGGTGATAAATTTTAAATAAAAATCTGAAAAACCCATGAAACTTTGTATCTCTTTAACTGTGGTGGGTGCTGGCCAGTTCAATACTGCCTGAACCTTTTTCTTATCCATAGTTATGCCTTCCAGAGATAAGATGTATCTCAGGAATTCAACAGATTGAGTATGTAATGTACATTTTTCTGGTTAAAAAAAAGAGCATGTTCTTGGAGTCTTTGCAGGACCTTCCTGACATGATCTATGTGTTCTGTCAAGATTCATGAATAAATGATGTCATCTATGTATACTACCACACAAATGCCCAGTAGGTGTTGCAGAACCTCGTTTATAGAGTACTGGAATGCTGCAGTGGCATTACATAACCCAAATTGCATGACTGTGTATTCAAATAATCCAAACTTAGTACAGAATGGCGTTTTTCACTCATCGCCTTCTTTTACGGTAATGTGTTGGTATGCACCACACAGATCTAATTCAATGTACACAGTGGACTTCTGAACCTGATCAAGCAAGAGAGTGATGAATATGCAGGAGAGGTAGAATGGTGGACAAATCCCAGATCTAGTAGTTCATCAATGCATTACTTTAAATGTTTTGTCTCTTGTTCAAAGAGAGTGTAGGCATGATTGCAGGTGAGTGCTGCACCCGGAATTAAGTCAATGCAGCCATCATATTCTCTATGGGGAGGTAATTGCATAGCTTTTTGTTTGTCAAAGACATCTTGACAATCCTGAAAATCTACAGGAAGCTGCGTCATAAATTCTTGTTTTAGGCCACACATGACAAAGGAAATAACACTTCCTGTACTGTTTATGACAATGGGTTCGACAATATTGAGAACCCAGGGGGACCAGACGGAGGGACCAATCAATGAAGGGATTGCAAAGTTGATGCTAGGGAACCCCTAATATTGTGCTAAAGGTGGGTGAATAAATGAGATCAAAGGTCAAGGTCTTGGTATGCACATTCTCACATATTAGGGTTATGGGGGCTGTTTCATATGTGATCATTAGAGAAGAGAGCTCAGAGCCATCCACAGCTCTAACCGGTTCAGGTTTGTGTTTCTTAACTCATGGTATGTGTAACAAACTAGCCAAGGCTAGGGTGGTCATTCCGACCTCGGCGGTCTTTCTTCCCGACCGCCGAGGCCGGGGGAGACAGAATACCGCCATTGCCGGCGGTATTCATGCCTCCCTATTCCGACATTTCCGCTGGCCCAGCGGAAATGGCACATCAACATTGCCGCCGACTCGTAATAGAGCCGGCGGCAATGTTGATGTGCAGCGGGTGCAGTAGCACCCGTCGCGCATTTCACTGCCCGAAATTCGGGCAGTAAAATGCGCGACGGGGCTACGCCTGGGGGCCCCTGCACTGCCCATGCCAAGTGCATGGGCAGTGCAGGGGCCCCAAGGGGCCCCGTGCGTCCCCTTACCGCCAGCCTTTCCATGGCGGTGTCTACCGCCACGGACAGGCTGGCGGTCGGGGACTCATAATCCCCAGGGCAGCGGTGCTTGCACCGCTGCCCTGGGGATTATGCCCGCCAGGCGGAAACCTGTAGGGAAAATGGAGGGGCCGGCGGTATGGCCGTGGCTTTTGCGCCACGGTCATACTTGCTGGCGGGACACCGCCAGCCTGTTGGCGGTGTTCCCGCCAGCAAACCGCCGGCCGCCAGGGTCGGAATGACCCCCTAGGTCTAAGACGATTCCAGGATCCCCAGAATCTAAGAGTATAGGTAATATCTTTCACTGTTGGGGTAAAAGTATTAGGTTTATTAGAATTGTAAAATGTAGAGGAACTTTTTGTGAAATGTTTACCAAGTAATGGGGGTCTGATCTAGGACCACACCTGACTGGTAGAGCCCTGTGCCAGCTGGGCTCTACTTTTCCGGCATAAAATCAGACATCACAGCAACATTATTTCAAAATCCATTTGCTTTGACAGTGCACTCATGAGCAAAGTGCCCTGCCTTACCACAGTGCAAACATAGGTGTACCTTTTTCTTTTTAGTCTTTTCCTTCTGCAGACAGGGGGCCATATAAGCCCCCTATCTGCATAGGTTCTGCATTATCCAGATTCTTCCACTCAGTATATTTTTGCTCTGGATGTACTACTAACAATTGAGGTTCCCCCAGAGGATGTTCTCCCTTGCATTTAACTGGACAACTAAATCAATGAATTGGGAGCAATCAAATGGGGAATCCACAATTTTTACCAAGGAATGTTTTAGATCTTCTCTTTGCCCTCTATAAAAGAGGGAGGTTCTCTTTTCTTTTGGCCACTAGGTTCCTGTAACCAATCTACAAGAAAATATAATATGTCAGAAGATCCTTATTTCTCTGACATAAGTATAATAACTCATTATTATTAGCCTGAAGAAAGGTGTGTTTAGCAAAGAGACAGGACATTGTTTCTTTAAACCTTCTCAAATCATGTAAGACCAGGTAATTATTTTTAAAGAGTAGGATAGCCCAGTTAGCAGCTGTGCCCCAGAGCTAGGTTATGATGAAGGCAATCTTAGCTCTGTCTGAAGGAAAGGTTCCTGGTTTTACAAGAAATTGTAACTGTCACTGACTCCAGAATGCATTGAATTTATTACTATCCCCAAAGAACCATCTGGTGGAGCCAGAGGCACAGGGGCTGGAGTAGTTACAGTGCCATGAACCGGATTAACAGTTCTAGTGGGAGAAGTGCAGGGAGGATTTCCCATATCGCCAAAAGGTGTGGGTTGTAGAATGGGACGTGAACCTTTTTTTTCCCCCCAGCCCCTACCTCAGGAAACCAGGGTGAATGGAGGGGGCAATATTGGACTAGCTCATCATTAAGTGGCAGATTTTCCTGCCACAAGGATTGAACTTCACTTTGTACATCAGATAGTGCCCTTATTGAACCTAATGCACTTGAAGTGTCTTCTGACAGTACCTGAGCTAAGTCTTGAACATATAGTCGATTGTTCATATCATCTGAGTGGTGGAAAGTGGGTGGCTTGGCCTTCTGTCATGTACTCATTTGGTTCTCACCACTGAGACGATGCTGGGACTCTAATCACACCAAGAATTAAATTAAGTAACCACAATCTTAATTTACTCACTACCTCCAATGGTAAGGTGGATTGGGATAAAACAAGAAAAAATTAACTTGCATCAGTGAGTCTGCTCTGCTGCCTTGTGACACTGCATAGGAAGGTGTCTACTTCCTGGACCTTTTAGTGTTGATGCAGTTGCGATGCACTAGAAGCAACAAGAAAAGTTGTCTACCAACAGTTTTCAGCATATAGCCCCTCATTTTGACCCTGGCGGTCAAAAGACCACCAGGGTTAATGTGGCGGTATCACCGCCAACAGGCTGGTGGTGTATACCGCCACATTAGGAGTGTGGTGGGTTGGCCGCTGCTAACCTGCCACATCACCACTCATACCACCATGGTGGTATGAACTGCCGGGCTGGAGATGTTCATCTCCGACCCGGCGGTCCACACCACAAGACCGCAGGTGGTATTCTGAGCCGACCTACTGCCATGGTTTCTGTGACAGTAGCACCGCCATGAAAACCATGGCGGTAGGGCTACCAGTGACAGGGAGTTCCTTCCCTGTCACTGGTAGACGGCTCTCCCACTCCCCCAGCAATCACCTAACCTCCCCAGCTCCCCTACAGTCGCAGCGCCCCATCCTCCACCCCCTCCCTGCATAAATGCACACACACACACCCACACGCACCACGCATACACCCATTCACCTCCACTTCCAGACACGCATCCACTCACACACATCCATACACACATTCACTCACACATAATCACACGCATTCAGGCACGTATCCACACCAACATGCTCTCACACATACACACTGACATGTAGTCATGCACTCACTGCAACATTCATACATGCATTCACTCACATGCATACAACCACACATATACAACACTCACATACGCATTCACACATGAACACACACATTCATACATACACGCAGATACCACACACTCACAGCCCATGGCCTCTGCGGTCTTAAGGAAAGACCGCCCAACTCATAATGAGGGCCATAGTGTTTTAACAGTTACTTACAATAATATCACTTGCAGACTTCATCACATATAATGCTTGAGAGTGGGTAAAACTCAAAAGTAAGTTAGAGTTTCTAGCACTCATCAGAATGCCTTAACATACAATCTTCAGGTCAAACCCAAATGTAGAGATTGTGTGCTCAAAGTCCTTCTATGTTCTTGATACAAAACTTGCAAAACAAAATACGGATGGAGACCTTTAGTTCTGGGGCAATGAAGATTTGAGCACTAAAGAGTTAAGTGTCCAAAGCACTAGGATTTTCAGAGACATGAAAGCAAATAATGGCCGATTTCCAAGAATGGGTTTTTACTTTCAAAGAACTAAGGGCCAGATGTATCAAGATTTCGGTTTGCACATCGCAAATAGCAAATTTTAAGAAATCACTATTTTCGACATGCAAAATGGGATGTATCAAAATTGCGAGTCGGAAATAGCGATTTCTTAAAATTCGCCAACGCAATTTGTGAGTTCCAAATACCAAATTGCGAAAGAAATAGCGATTCGGTATCTGAAACTCGCAAATTGCGAAATCGGCAAACAGGAACAGTCTGATGACATCACAACCAGGAAGTGAGTCAGCTCATGTTGTTTCCAGGAGCCACACCCACAGGAGCAGGCAGGGAGACACAGCCCAGCACCAGGGAGCAAGCTTAGTGAGCCTGCCAGGATCAAACTGCACCATGGCCAATGATGGGAAGGAGAAGGACAAGGGAGACAGAAAGCGCAAGATCAAATTCAGTGAGCAGGAATTGGAGGTGCTCACTGAAGAGGTTGTCAGGAACCATGACAGACTGTTTGGAAAGAGCTCACTACAGGTGCAAGAAAGTGAGAAAAGAAAACTCTGGTTGGAAATCCAGACAAAAATATGCGCAATGGGTACTCCGCAGCGCTTTGTGGAGGAGATACGCAAGCGGTGACATGACCTGCGTTCCCGTGCCAAAGAAAGGGTAGCCAGCAGGCTACAGGAGGCAAGGAGCACCGGAGGAGGAACACCCACCCACCCACCATCTACACCACTGGAGGACATGGTGGAGTCCGCACTGCTCCCTGAAGCTGTCAGTGGGGTCACTGACACTGACACCTCAGGCACACCCAGCACCAGCAAAGTTAAGGACAGTAATGATGTGCATCCCCATATGTGTATGCCCCTTAGAAAATAGCTATCAGTGCAATGCAATGTAGTCCAAGCCACATCTTACATACAACGCACCAATGCCTTATGGGAGTTTTAGTCCACAACACTACCCTGCAAATAACACATAAATAGCAAGTAAGTGTACGGCCACACAGAGGAACAACACACACAACTCACAGTGATACGATGTAAGTGTACATATATTAAAATTGTGCAACATTTTGTGGTACATCCATAAATGACAGGCTGCACATTGTCGTTGCAGATGTCTCAGGCCCTGCCGCAGCAGAATGTGGATATGTGGGGGATGTTGAAACACAGCCACAGTCCGACTCGAACACCAGTGAGTCATTGACTATTGCACCAACTAGGCGCAGGGCAAGGTTGTTACCTCTCCCAGAGTTGAACATGGACTCAGATGAAATGCCGGATGAAGTCCACACACCACCCCCAGAAGCTACATCCACAGGAAGACAGCAATCCCTGCCCCAGCGTCAGTCAACTCCCCTCAGGATGCGTCACGAAGCAGGCAGACAGTGTCCAGATGAAGGAGAGGGCCAATCAATATTTGGCAGCCTTGAAGCGTCCATGCTGAAAGTGCAGTGACTGCAATGCAAACACATGAGGTTAATGCACAGGCTGTTGGTGTCAATTGATCATAACATGGGTTCAGTGCACAGGCAGTCGGAGTCTCATAATGACAATATGGGAGTACTGCACAAGCAGTTGGAGTCTCTGCATGAGGGACAGCAAAAAGCTGCGGAAAACACTAAGGAGTTGACAAACGCCATTAAGGAACTCTGCACTGAGATGAAGCATGTTCAATGGGTTCTGCAGGTCTGTCAATCAGCTCGCGAGTTCAACTGCCTTGATATCAAGGCATGCTGTGGTCGCACAGATGGAGACGGCACATTGCAGTCGGGACGTTGCACAGGCATTGGTGCAAATAACCAACGTTCTGGATGCAATGCAGACAGCACGCAGCGCTACAACCAGCTAACTGGGGGCAATTTGCGAGTCACAATTCAGGATGCAGGATGGTGTCCCTGACACCATCTGCGACTCACAAGGGTGTCGCAAAGGCCCACCTCATTAATATTAATGAGGTGGGTCGCAATTTGCGACCCCTTTGCAACTCGCAGCACTCACAGGGATGGTGGCCTGCTGGAGACAGCAGACCACCATGTCTGTGGCTGCTTTTAAATAAAGCAGTTTTTTTTTTTGTAATGCAGCCCGTTTTCCTTAAAGGAAAACAAGATGCATTAAAAAATGAAAAAATGAAACGTGTGAGTTTCATTTTTTCAGAGCAGGCAGTGGTCCATAGGGCCACTGCCTGCTCTGAAAAAATGTTTTCCAGGCCATTCACAAAGGGGAAGGGGTCCCATGGGGACCCCTTCCCTTTTGCGAATGGGTTACCACCAGTGTGACACTGGTGGTAACTGCGATTGCTTTGCGACCGCTTTTGCGGTCTCAAAGCAATCCTGCATCACGCTGCGACTTGCAAAGAGGAAGGGGAACACCCCTTCCTATTTGCGACTCGCAGTCCTGTTTTGCGAGTCGGTAACCAGGTTACCAACTCGCACAACGGGAATAGGGCATCACGATGTGGGTTTTGGGCATCGCAAACAGCGAAAATCGCTGTTTGCGACGCGTAAACCCCGTTGCTACATCTGGCCCTGGGTGTTGGGGATAGTGAGGAGTCCTCTAGCCTCAGCAGTCTAACAGTCCCTGTGATGGATACTAGGCGTTGCAGTGCCAGACACAGTACTGCCTTTGACCCCGCTACAGGAGGTGCCAGCGAGGGCACTGTGCACTAAAGTGGAATGCATGGACGTAAGACGTGACATTGAGGGATACAGAGGACTACCTTCACATGTAGCAACACAGTTATACTATGATGTTAATAATGTGGCACTGTTAATCGCTCATGTCTGCCTATAGTGCATAGCTATGTCCTATTGACACATATGTTACCTGAGGTCAAGGTAATAAAGATGTTGACTACCGGAATACATATTATTGAGGTTGTGTTTTCATTACTTACTTCAGAAATGGCACTGCGTGATGTCAGCATGCCTCTGCCTGCCCTCTGCTGCACTGGTCCTGTCTGCTGGGTGAAGGGGTGGTATGGGATCATCATCCTCATCTGAGTCTGGCTCCGTTAATTCCACTGGTATGCCCCTGGTGTTTGCTATATTGTGCAAGATCGCACATGTGGCCACTATTTCACATGTTGTATCTGGGCTGTACTGTAGTGCGCCTCGCCTCCACTTTTGTGAATACACCTGAAGCAGCTCTTCAGCAGCCTGAAAGTGTGCTCCACCACATTGTGGGTTGCCCTGTGTGCTGAATTGAATCTCCGCTCTGCTGGTGTTGCAGGGTTCAGGTAGAGCGTCATCATATAGTTGCGCACTGCGTAGGCACTGTCTCCTAGAAGCAACAGGGATTAAAATGAGTACTTGTGCCATCTGACGCCACACTGACATCAATGTAACATTGTAAAGTGGCAATCTACCTAATAGATAGCCTTCACCAAATTCCCCAGCTAGCAGTCTTGCGTGAATCCTGCTGTGGGGGAATATGTATGAATCATGTGTGCTCCCTGGGTACCTGGCGATGAGATCGGTAATGATGTAGGAGCCATTGCATATCACCTGTATGTTCATTGAATGTTGGTTTTCACGGTTGTGGCACAAATACTCTGTGGCCGATGGTGGACAGATTGCAACATGTGTCCCATCTATGGCACCTAGGACATGTGGGAACCGTGCTATCTGGTAGAATGTGATTTTAGTGTGCTGTAATTCCTGTGGGGTGTGGGGGAATCTGATGTAGTGGTGTACTCTGCTAAGCATGGCATTGAGAAATGCGTTGAAAAATCTAGAGAGGGCACTCTGTGATACCCCTCCAGCTCCTGCTATGACCCCTTGATAGCTCCCTGAGGCTAGTAGGTGCAGGGAGCATAATACCTGCACATGGGTGGGTATGCTATCAGTCCTGTGGGTTGTGCGCTGCAGCATGGGTTGTAGCTCAGTATCATGGCCGAGCTCAACCTGTACTTCTCATAAATCTCCTCCTCTGTCTGGTCAAAAAGGGTTATGCGCACTCTGTAAATACGCTCCTGTCTCCTCCTCCCTCTCCTCAAACCTGCCAAGATCCTCATTCTCCTCATCATCACGTAGATTGCAGCCTTTGTGGAAAAGAGGCTGAGACATTCTGGGCCTCTTTTTATAGTTTGCACCTGGTTACCACCTGGTTTAAATTTGTGGTAAATTGCATGTGCAAAACACCATTTTAAGAATGATCGCAATTTGTGATTTTTTGATGCATCGCATTGCGACGTGGTTTGCGTGTCGCAATCTGCGTTTCGTAAATAGCGACATGATTTACAGAATTGCTATTTGTGAGTTGCATTTCTAGCTCACAATTTGCAGTGTGCAAACAGCAATGTGGTATTTCATGTCGCTATTTGCGAAACGCAGATTGCGACACACATAACCACGTCGCATTCGCTAAAAATCGCAATTTTTGCAAAACCTTATTTTCACGCTGCAAATGCCTTTGAGACATCGCAAAAGGCATTTTTGCATTCACAAACGGCCGATTTTTGCGATTCGCACCGTTTGTGCATGCAAAAACGCTTCATACACCTGGCCCTAAATCCTAACTTAATCTCAAACTTATCTATGGATCAGTGCACACTAACCTGAGGACCGAGGGCCACATTTATACTTATTGACGCACAACTGCGCCAACGCAGTTGTGCGTCAAAAATGTTAACGCCGGCTAACGCCATTCCAAAGCACCATGCGGGCGCCTTATTTATGGAATGACGTTAGCCGGCGGAGCTGACTGGTGTGCGTAAAAAAAAATGACCCACACCAGGCAGCGCCGGCGAAAATGGAGCTTGGGCGTCAAAAAATGGGGCAAGTCGGTCTGAGGCAAAAAATCTGCCTCAACCCGATTAGCACCATTTTTGTTGACTCCCACCCTCCATTGACATGACTCCTGTCTTAGCAAAGACAGGTGTCATGCCCCCTTGCCCAATAGCCATGCCCAGGGGACTTCTGTCCCCTGGGCATGGTCATTGGGCATAGTGGCATGTAGGGGGGCACAAATCAGGCCCCCCTATGCCACATAAAAATAAAAATAAAATACTTACCTGAACTTACCTTAAGTTCCCTGGGATGGGTCCCTCCATCCTTGGGTGTCCTCCTGGGGTGGGCAAGGGTGGCAGGGGGTGTCCCTGGGGGCATGGGAGGGCACCTCTGGGCTCCTTCCGAGCCCACAGGTCCCTTAACGCCTGCCCTGACCAGGCGTTAAAAAATGACGCAAAAGCGGCTGGACGTCATTTTTTTTGACCCGCCCACTCCCGTGCGCCATTTTTGCACGGGAGTTTAAATAAGGCGCACATGCCTTGGAGTCATTTTTTAGACGGGAACGCCTACCTTGCATATCATTAACGCAAGGTAGGTGTCCACGCTAAAAAATGACGCAAACTCAAAGATCTTTGGCGCTAGACGGGTCTAACGCCAAAGTATAAATATGGAGTTAGCTTTGCGTCGGATTTGCGTAAAAAAAAACGACGCAATTCCGGCGCAAACAGAGTATAAATATGCCCCCAAGTACTTAGCCTTGTCTTTAATTTTTCACCTGGAGTCTGGAGGAAGACTGGAGTGACCGCTGCAAGAAGCCCAAGAGGTGCTGGAATCGTAGCTCTAAATGCAAAGACACTGGAAATGTTGACGGAGTCAGGATCACTGGATCAACAGGAAGGATTGGAAGACTAAAGCGCTGGAAGGTTTCGAGTGACTCAGAAAGTGACTGCAGGTAAGATGCTTACACAGGACTGGAACAAGACCAAGCCTGACTCAGGTTCAGACGGGGTATTTATACCCAATGGGAGAGACTGTTCCAGAGTGGCACATGGCTCACATGGAAGGCCAGCAAGTGACAAAGGAAACCTGGGAGAGAGCATATGTTAAAACCTTTGATGTGACCTTTGCTGATGGCAGATGCAAGTTACAATTTGAATCAATTAAACAATGCAGGTGTAACTAAGGCTCATTAGCCAGTCGAGACAATAGGTCACAGCAGTTAGCAATGATAACTAAGGCAGGTGGAATAAATAAGCATAATTTGTTACATTCAATTGGTAATGGTGGTGGAGCTAATTAACCAGGAAACATGTGATTCTTTTACAAGAGTACAAACGAAGGGAACAACAGTACATGCTTTTCAAGGGGATGAAGAGTCTAGAATGGGGACCATGGGTTACAGGAGGCTGTGAGATGCCACAGGGGAAAGACAACATGTGCCCTGTGACCACAACCCACACTACAGATGGCACAAGGGGGGTCATAACAATTCCTCAGAAAAAGACCTTGGAAAGGGTAATGATGATGTCTAAGCCGTAACTGAAGATGATGGGGAAGATGGTGAAGACCAAGGTTTTCCACCCTTTCTGAGACTCCCATCACCAGTGGAAGGTGACAGGAGTCACTCTAGTAGACTCCCACCCCCCATTGGCAAGGTGGTAGCAAGCCTTTAGGAAAAGCTTGACCTACTCTCAAAAGAGGACAGAAAGCTGGAACTTTGAGGAAAGGAGACTAGCCCTTAAAGAAAGAATGCTCAAGATGGGCTTTAAGCCCAAAGATTATGGTGGCAGCAATTCAAATAGGGAGAAGGCAGAATATTTTGACCTAAGAACCCCAAAGGGATTGTCCCCAAGTTTAGCGATGGTGATGACATTGAGAAACGGTCTGTAGCCTTTGAGAGGGCCTGCAAACTTAGGAGGATAGGTCACCAACACTGGGGTTCTCTACTGTGGGAGTTATTCTCAGTGAAGACACTTAATGAGGAAGTGGCCGAGTCCTACTAGCATATGAAGGAAACCTTGATAGAAGGATTTGGACTCACCACAGAGTATAGAGTCAAGTTTAGGGACACTCAGAAAGGTTAAAACCAAACTTGGGTGGACTTTGTAGACTTCTCAGTCAAAGCACTGAAAGGATGGATCAAAGGCAATAAGGTTGACACATATGATGGTTTGTATCATTTAATTATAAAAGGGCATTTTCTAAAATGTACCACTGAGAAATGTGACGGTATCAGGTAGAATCTAAGTTGCCTTCTCCCAGAGAGCTGGGGAGGAAAGCTGACAAGTGGGTCAGAACCAGGGTGTCCTGGAAGACCAAGGTGGGACTGATCCCAAGAAGGGTGCTCAGAATCCTAGCAAGGGAAAGAGGAGAACACTATCAATGATGAAAAACAAAGAGTTCTCTAAAGGTTCCCAAAAATCCCAGTCCAGAGTAAAGGGGTATCAATGGAACAATTGGGACCCTGAGAAGGCTGGGGTATGCTAAGACTGTCAACAATTAGGGCATAAGAAGGGCGATGCAGCAAGCCCCAAGACGTCCCCCAGTGGTGGACAATTAAAGGGATTGGCTACCATAGGAGTAGGGATGGAAGTGTACTCTTAAAGGGCCAGAGGTTGCACTGAGGATACTCTAGTTTCCCTGGGTGGGGTGGATATTGAAGCCCTGGCAGTCTTACCTTCAAGTATGCAGAAGTATAGATAAAGGCCTAAAATCAATAGGACTGAGGTAGAGGTTCTGATGGATACAGTGCCAGTGTCACCAGGGTGGCGGCCAAACTGATTTCCCCAAACCAAATAATATCTGGTATCAGTCATCAGGTAACAAATGCTGACAGTGAGACTAAGCTCCAATCAATGGCCTTGGTAAGCTTATAGTGGGGAGGAGTTACTACCCCAAAGAAGATTGTTGTGTCCCCAGCCACCCCAGTGGAGTGTCTGATGTGAAATGATTGGGAAACATCTGCATAGGCAGAGGTCGAAAGGAGTGTTCATGCTGAGAAGCTGGGTCTCCCTGAGTGGCTGTGTGTGACTTCTAGAGTACAAGCAGCACAATCGGAAAGTCAACAGGACTTGGAGGCTGAAATAATGGCTCAAGACTCTAGATGCAAGAGAAAGTGCAAGAAAACTGCCAAGGCAGTTTCACAAAGATCACAGTATCGGGGGAAAGTTCTCCTGAGGGAGATGCCCTGATGCCTGAGGAGGGAACTGCAGCTGATGGAGCCTGACCTGGCCGAGCTCTTAAGTGCATGGGGAGCCTATGCCAAGAGCAGAAGACAAGCCCTACTTTTGAAGGCCTTAGGCAGCAGGCTGCAAGGCAAGAAGAGGGAGATGACAGTGGCACTCACAGGGTCTATTGGGAATAGGGGCTCCTCTACCCTGAGGCCATAGCCCCCACACAAGGGGCAACCATGAGAGTAGTGGCCCTCCATGTATACAGAGGGTTTATTCTGATCTTAGGCCATAACACCCCCTTGGTGGACATACTAAAACCTGGGAGAGGATGGTTGTTCATTTTTATTGGCCCCAATATCCAAGCAGGTAAAGGAGTTTTGTCGCTCCTGCACCACCTGTCAAGCCAATGGGAAGACTAAAGGCTCCCTTAATTCTACTTCAAGAGATTGGGACACCTTTTGAGAGGGCAGGGATTGACATTGTTAGTCACCTTGACCCTCCAACTGCATCCAGGAACAGAGTTATTCTTGTTGTAGCAGACCATGCCACTAGGTGCCCCAAAGCAATTCCCCTAGGGACTGTCACTTCCCCTGTAGCAGCAAAGGCCCTCCTGTGAATCTTCACCAGGGTAGGGTTTCCTAAATAGGTGGTTTCTGATAGAGGGACAAATTTCACGGCATGTATCCCCTTTGAACTCTATTTGACTGCCTGTAAGGTTTCTTCTAAGTTTGGTGAGGTAAGGTTGGGAAACAATTCAAGCAAGAAATAGTGGATTATGTGCTGAATCTGTGTTTATGCATGGTTGAGTACATGAAAAAAGCAAACAAGAATTGAGAAGCCAGCCAAGAGCTCATCAAGCTCTGGTATGACCAGAAGTCAGCACTGGTTAAATACCACACAGGAATATTGTCTTGAGTGTTGGAGCCTGTGGCTCCCAGGATCTTCCACAACAAGTGGACTGGGCCCTATCCTATTTTGGAGAAGAAAGGAACAGTCACCTTCTTGGAAGACTTAGGCACCTCTCTGAACCCCCACAGATTACTCCGTGTGAATTTCCAGAAGCCACACTAAAACAGGGCTGACATGGCCATGCTGATGGTCATTGATGGAGGACAGGAGGAGAAAAGTGAATTGCTCCATGATCTACTGTCATCAAATGAAAATATGGTTCAGTTGCAGGTGTTGATTTATCTGGCCCCCTCAGTGCACAACAGCAGGCTGACTGTAGGCAAGTCCTCAGCCAATTTGCAGAGCTCTTCTCTGTTACCCCTGGTCAGACATTCTGGTGTGTCCATGATGTGGACATAGGTGACAACTTCCCTGTCAAGAACCGATATCGATTATCTGATCAATCAAAACATGCATCAAAGCTGAAGCAATCAAGATGCTAGAGTTAGGGATCATTGAACCATCTGACAGTCCCTGGACTAGCCCAGTGGTATTGGTCCCCAACCCTCACTCAAAGGATGGAAATCCAGAGATGAGATTTTGTATGGATTACAGGGGTTTTAATGCAGTCACGAACATTGATGCACAGCCCATACCAGGAGCAGATGAGCTTATTGACATGCTGGGTGTAGATACCTTTCTAAGTACCTTTAACGCCTTTGATTTAACATCAGGGTATTGGCAGATTGAGCATACCCAAGGAACAAAAGAGAGATCTGCATTTTGTACCCCTTAAGGACACTTTTGATTTAAGATGATGACTTTTGGTCTAAAAAATACACATACCACTTTTCAAAGATTGGTTAATGGAGTTCTTTCAGGACTGAATAAATTAAGTGCAGCATTTCTTGATGACAATGGTGTCTTTAGATCCACCTGCGAGGTTCGCCTAGTTCACCTGAGAGATGTTTTACAGTCCCCACAGCAGTCAGGCCTATCTGTCAAGACCAGTAAGTGCCAGATAGGGAAGACCTCTGTTGTCTACTTTGGCCACCTTGTGGGTGGAGGTGAATTGAGACCTCTCCAACCCAAAAACGAAACCATTGTGGATTGGGAGGCTCCCAAGACCCAGACTGAAGTCATAACATTCCTTGGCTTGACTTGGTTTTACAGGATGTTTGTGATGGGGTATGATAAAATTATGACCTTTCTCACTGAGTTGACCTGTAAAAAGCAACCAAAGTGGTTTATTTGGACCATTGAATCTCAAAAGGTCTTTGACACGCTAAAATAAGCCATGTGCTCAGCACCTGACCTAAAAGCACCAGACTATGGGAAATAGCTAATTGATCAAAGAGACACTTCTGAACATGGGATTTAGGAAGTGTTGTCACAAACAAGTGATATGGGCTACGATCAACCAGTTGCCAATGTCAGCAGGAGACTCCTCTCTAGAGAATAACATTGAAGTGCCATTGAGAGGGAAGCCTGTGCTTTGGTTTTGTCCCTGAAGAAGTTAAGACCATATCTGTTTGGAATTTATTTCAACTGACCACAGAGCTCTCAGGTGGCTGATGCAGATGTGAGGAGAAGGCTCACAACTGTTAAGGTGGCCCATTTCCCAGCAGGGTATGAACTTTACGGTGGAACACAGACCTGGGACTGACCATACCAATGCAGGTGGCCTTTGCAGGTTTTTCCACTTAGATGATGAGAACTACCAAGAGGAAAAGTTAGTTGCTCATCACCTTTCATCAGAGGTAATGTAGGAAAATGCCCTTTTGGGATGGTCCCCCCCACACCTTTTCCTTTAGAAGCTGTTGGTTGTGACTCTGAAAGTGCAATTGCGCCTGCTAACTAGGCCCCAGTGCCAGTGTTCTCTCCCTAAAGTGGACTATGTGAATTGATATCCCAAATTGGCAAGGACTTTAATCCCCCACTTATAAGTCCTTGTATATCGTACCAGAGATACCCAGGGCATGGGTTAAAGGGGGCACAAGGGCTTGAAGCACTGTTTGTGCCACACTGAGTGACCGAAGTAAATTACTGACAGCAGGCCTGCCATTGGAGACTGCAGGACCATTGTATTCTGCTCAAACTCAAGTTAGCCAACACCATGTATAGCAAAGCCAATGCACTATTTTTAATGTTTGCCAGTCACCCTAACAAGGGTCTTGTGAGCTCAGAAGGCAGGGTACATTACATTAACAGTGTGGACATATAAGTGCAAGCTTATATGTGTCTGCAGTGGCCTTTTCCATTGAAGGCTACTATAAGTGATGGTGGTCCATAGGATAACATGGGTGGCATCTGGGCAAACTGGAGGTTGCCAACTGCATTATGGCACTGTCAAAATATGTTGTGTCTGGTATCAAACAACATGCCTTCACACCTCTGACATGAATGTCATGTTTAAGGTGAGGTAGCATTAACCCAGGTGGCGACCTTAAGAAGTTGCCCACCTGGTTGCCCCATTTCTGCAGTGCTCTGGCTGATAGCTCATAGCTGATGCAGGCGAGACAGGATTCTGAACTCCTTGGAAGGAAGTGTGAACACTCCCAGGTTTCAGAACAAAGGCCTGGGCGCGAAGGAGGTCACACCTTCCCCCCCGGAAGGTTAGTGAAGTGGCACATCAAGGCGGTGAACTTTAAAGGGTGAACACCCTCTGATATACAAGTAGGCTGCCCTCAGTGGCAGACAAACTGTTCCCCTGCCGTCAGGCACAATTCAATCCTGTAAATGTGGGAAAATGAGTTAGTCGAGAGGTGTACTCCCCAAGGAGCCTAGCCACACCTCTAAGGTGGGCTATCTGGTCTGTTGTGATGAGGAAGACTATTTGCATCTTGAAAAGTTGGCAAAATAGAAGGTTATGGATAGAAAAGGTACCACAACCCACTGGATGTGGTTATCTCAGGGAAGGATTAACTGCTGGGACTAGTAGTCAATTGGCGTATTGCACCCACACCCCTAATGCCACTAAATCTGGGATTGAAGGGGCTTCCCTGGCATCAGAACGTCAGACCTGAAACCATTTGCGAAGAAAGGACAGAAGAAGACCCGCATCAAAGACAACAGAATGCTGCACAAAACAAAGCAGGATATCTTTGAACCTGTGGCAGCATTTCTGGAACTGCTTGACTGCGGCTTGCCCTGGATCAAAGTGTGGTTTCCCCAGCAAGAGAGGACCATTTGTGAGCCAAAGACAAAACCAGACTCCTTTGGGCTAGTGGCACTAGTCCCCTGCAACCGCAAATAAAATGTAATTACCAGAACCAAAGAAGCACTGACCATCAAGCCGTCTGAGGGGTTGCCCAAAAGCAGGCGATCCAGTGCATTGTGGGATGTGTAGTTCAGCTCTCGACCGAGTTACAGCCAGCTACCTTTTTCCACAGGACCTGCAGAAGAGGAGATAGCTTCTCCTCCAAACTTTCCACTGCCCAGGCTTATTGGTAGCCAGTTCAGTCATCACCCCCTTTACTTGTTACTGTAACCTGTGGGCACACTGCATCACCTCTAGCTGACATCACTAGCAGCCCCATTATTAAGTTTTTGCATCTGCTTTCTCATCTGCACCGTCACTGTGGTAAAACCAGCCACCGGAACTCCTGTTCAGCAAGAAGAATGGCAAGTCCAACTAAGCACCTTAGAATCCTGGGCTAGGTGAAACTGTTCTGCCTGGTGAACCCTGGTCAAGGGTCCCACAGAAGTTTAACCTCTGTGGCTTCCCATAAACTCGACCTGCAAGTGACCAAGTGTCACAAGTATTATTTTTCAGCACATGCAACCTCCACGTTCAGCACCGAGACAGCCAGTACTCCTCTGCGCCTGGGACCCCAAGACAGCTAAAACTATTCTGACTCTGAAGTTTAGTCCTGGCACCCACATCACTTTAACTAGAAGTGGGTTCCTCTAGTGCTTTTCCCATTGACCGTAATGGTAAAGGTTTGACACCTTGTAATGCACTGATTTATTTTTCACTTGAAATTCCATCATTCTGGTAAGCCATATCTGATTTACCTTGTTTTGATAATATAAAAATCTGCTTCATTTTTATAAATTGGTGTCGGATTTCTTTCAAGAAGTGTCAGTTACTTATCATCTATGTTGTTACTTTGAAATACTTAACAAATGTTCCTCTAACAAAATCTGACTGCTGTTTGCCACACTACCAGGACCAAGCTAAGGATTTACTACTGTGAATCCAAGGACCATCTTTGGGCTATTGTGAGAGTTTTACACAGTGAACCCTAACCATCATCACTGCATAATGCTCCACTTTCCTACATATACCAATTTCTTTTACATGGAGAAAATTGTAGAAAAGAGAATTTACAAACTAATAGTGCTTGGAACAATAAGCCAGTAATAGCACATAGAAACACTAACCATACGATAATAAACTTTATTTTGATCACTAAGATCATAAAAGTACAACACAGATAAGTGATAAACATAAAAATACTTAAAATCATGTTAGGATTGAAAATACAGCATAATAAAATCTCATTGCAGTCAAGCCTTTTTCAATGGTATTATGCCACAAAAGAACAGTAGACACTAGCTCTAAAGATAACTTGCTGTGGAATAACCTTGCATTAGCATAGATTACCCATGATAGGGTATTACATGCATCCTGTTATTAACGTTTAATGAGGGAGTATTTCTGACAATAAACACTATAAAAGCCAAAAGAACAAGTGCTACCTACATTGAGTTTCTTCTAAACAAGGAGCTTAAATTGGTACATTACAAACAATTGGTGGAGTTAACCAGTGAATTCACAATCCCCCTGTCGTTTAAATAATTTCTTAGTAAACACTTGGAGCGGCTAGTCAAGAGGGCCATCAAATGTTTAGCCCTACAAAAACCCTCTGCTCTACTTGTGTCAGTGCTAAGTATTCAACTTTGTTTGTTTGTTGGGGATTGCAAATCCATAATACCACCATAAAAGAATATGCGTTACATTTCCACCATCCGTAAAAATGACCAAAAATAATTAAAAACAGAGTCTAAAAACACTCAGTTAAAAATATAGACCATCAACAACAAAGTCCATGTACAATTCAAGATGACTAGCAGTCTTGGTCAAAAAATAATACATTCATTCCTAGAAGATATAATATTACAATCCATGATTGTCAGAAGATGACACAAAGAGGCCAGTGCTCACCAGCTTTAGCCTCTGTGTCGATTCTTAGAGGCTATCCAGCTGTCAGTCATTATAAGGTGCTCAGTGCAATCGTCAAACCTAAGGAAGTCCATACTTTACTTTCCTCCTGGGGCTTACTGTAAATTTTCTCCGCCAACCCCCTCCCGAGCCAGAATCTTATTTTGTTCTAATCCAAACTCCCAGGAGAAAACAGCTCATTGGGTAGACTATGGTCTTGTCTATACTTGTCCCAAACAGGCGGAAATGCCACTCGGTAATCCCAAATCCCTAGGGCTAGTCAGACTGGCCTAAGTCACTGCACCTAGAGTATTGGTGCCCTGGGAAGGCGATGGAAATACGACTAACCTTTTTAGGCATTGATTTAAAAAGAGGGCATATAACAGATGTCCTATGTCCTTGCCAAGAGCTACAAAAGGCATTCACTGGCAAGCAACCATATCTAAAACGCAGATACAACCTTTCAACCCTCAGGGGAGTAACATAATCCAAAAAAATCTTCATACTTAGGGATGACTTTAAGCTCCAGATATAGGGGGTCATTCCAACCCTGGCGGTCATCGACTGCCAGGGTGGATGACCACGGAAGCACCGCCAACAGGCTGGCGGTGCTTCCCTGCCCATTCTGACCGCGGCGGTAAAGCCGCGGTCAGAAAAGGGGATCCGGCGGTTTACCGCCGGATTTCCCCTGTCTGGGCTGAATCTCCATGGCGACGCATGGAGATTCCGACCCCCTTCCCGCCACCCTGTTTCTGGCGGTTTTTACCGTCAGGAAAAGGATGGCGGGAACGGGTGTCGTGGGGCCCCTGGGGGCCCCTGCACTGCCCATGCCACTGGCATGGGCAGTGCAGGGGCCCCCTAACAGGGCCCCACCATGATTTTCACTGTCTGCTTAGCAGACAGTGAAAATCGCGACGGGTGCAACTGCACCCGTCGCACCCCTGCAACACCGCCGGCTCCATTCGGAGCCTGCTTCTATGTTGCAGGGCCTTTCCCACTGGGCCGGCGGGCGCTCCTTTGGCGGGCGCCCGCCGGCCCAGCGGGAAAGCCAGAATGGCCTCCGCGGTCTTTTGACCGCGGAGCGGCCAAATGGCGGTGACCGCATGGCGGGCGGGTGGCGGTCAGAATGACCGCCATAGTTCTGTAACGCATCCCTGGTTAACCCTGGTCTGCTGACACTCCCTGATATACTGCCAGTAAGCTGCCTTGACTACCTGTCTGTCTTCTCTGCGGATTAGATCTGGGTGGTCCCAAAATGTCTTGAGCTTCAGCTTTTTATACCAAGCATTAACTAAGCTCAGCCATGGAACTTTCTGGGCTGTGTCAAGTTTTACTAAGTGGCCTAGGCATAAACTATATGTGGCCAGGTCAGGGGTAGACCAGACCCAAATCTAGGAGATTAGGGGTTTTAGCTGTATTTGGTCAGTCACCCTATTAATACCCATATCGTATCTCGGGGGTAAGTGGGGTACTAGTTGGTACGGCCCCTACCGCCTTAATGAAATTGTTTTCAGCTACCTCTAGCCTGTGTGTGTTAGCATACCCCCAGACTTCTGCACCATAAGTTGCTGCATTCAGGGCCTTAGCTCAATCTGCCTCAAGGGCTGGTGCAATAGAGCGGGTTTCTGTAGCTATGAAAAAACGAAGGATAGCACTGGATCTATGATAATGTTAGGGGGCTTTTTGCTTCTTGTGGATCCCATTTTAGTTTTGGAAACATGGTAATTCCCAAATAATCAAACTCCGACACCCCTTGAAGAATGGAATCACCCGTTTTTATGTTCCCAGTTCTCAGTATACGGTTCCCAAAAACCATGTACTTGGTCTTAGAAGAATTTATCTCCAGCCCCCTATCTCTACAGAAAGACCAACATTTTGACACCAAGTTTTGCAATCCCATTGGGGACTTGGAAATTAGCAATGAATCATCAGCGAACAAAAGGACAGGAATTTTCCCTCCATTAATGGTGGGAGAATAATTTGTGCACTGCTCAAGGTATTCGGTGACATTGTTCATATATAAAGAAAAGAGTGTAGGGGCCAACACGCATCCTTGGCGCAACCCCCCGGCAGATTGGAAATTGGGATGTCACTTCTGTGTGCCCCCCTATCAGACCTGGGCATAATTCCTGCTATGTAATCTGATTAGAATATTGACCAAACTGCTAGGAGCTCCCATCTTCCTTAGGACGTCCCATAGATTGTCACATGGAATTAAATCAAAGGCAGCACGTAGATCAACAAAGGCTACATATAACCTCTGACGTTGGAGGAGAACCTGCTTCCAGTACAATGCTGCAGACATAAATACCTTATTGATTGTACTTGTCTTTGGCTGGAATCCTGCCTACAGGGAAGTAAAAACCTCTTCACTGTTTTCCCAATTTAGCAATTTGTCAAGTACCTACCTTGCAAATATCTTTTGGAGATTATCCAGCAGGCTAATAGGGCGGTAGTTAGTGGGGCTGCTCGCATCACCTTTTTTGTACACTGGGATGATTTCAGACCCTTTCCAGGTATCCAGCATTTTACCCCCAATTGCTATTGTATTTAATAAAAAGTTTATGTACCCAGCCCACACTCGTGGTTCAGATTTGTGTAAGTCTCCAGGAATTCCATTCGGGCGAAGAGCTTTTAGGGGATTCAAGCTGTCTATAACTACCAGTGTGTCTTTCAGTGAGAAAAGAGATGTAGAACCATCTGCCACACATTCCTCTCTCAAAGCCATGCATAACTTTTCTGCCCCTTTGACTTTAATAAGATCTACTATGGGGCTCACTATGGGGGTGATTCTGACCACGGCGGACGGCAGTCGCCGCCCGCCACGCGGTTCCCGCCGAAAGACCGCTCCGCGGTCAAAAGACCGCGGCGGTCATTCTGGCTTTCCCACTGGGCTGGCGGGCGACCGCCGAAAGTCCGCCCGCCAGCCCAGCGGAAAACACCCTTCCCACGAGGACGCCGGCTCAGAATTGAGCTGGCGGTGTGGGAAGGTGCGACGGGTGCAGTTGCACCCGTCGCATATTTCAGTGTCTGCTAGGCAGACACTGAAATTCTTTTTGGGGCCCTCTTACGGGGGCCCCGCAGCGCCCCCTACCGCCATCCTGTTCCCGGCGGGAGAACCGCCAGGAACTGGATGGCGGTAGGGGGTGTCAGAATCCCCATGGCGGCGGAGCGCGCTCCGATGCCATGGAGGATTCTCAAGGGCAGCGGAAAGTCGTCGGTACACCGCCGACTTTCCGTTTCTGGCCGCGGCTGAACCGCCGCGGTCAGAATGCCCAGCGGTGCACCGCCAGCCTGTTGGCGGTGCTACCGCCGACCTCCGCCATGGCGGTAATTACCGCCAGGGTCAGAATGACCCTCTATGTGTTTATGTGGAGGACCACAAGGACCCTCCCCAGCGTCATTAGAGCTCCCCGAATACAAAGCACCAAAGTGTTCCTCCCACTTATGAGGTGCAATGTCACAACGCCTCAGAATACCCAATTTGCCAGTTCCACCAGAAATTATTTCCCAAAAGGCATGATTGTCTCTTAGTTTTAAGGTCTGAAGTAGTTTCTGCCAGTTTTCTTCATCCCTCTCTCCCCTTGCTGACCTTTGAGCCTTTTCATATCTTACTTGAGCACGCTTAATGTCTGCTCGACTACACTTCCTTACAGCAGATACCAGCACCCGCTTGGCCATCCTACATTCCCGATTGAACCAATATGGAAGTTTCACACCCAACCTTTGGTTGTCTTGATGTTCTCTGACATGGATCACATTTAAGTTTGTCAAAGAATAGGCTATGGGTTTGTAAGAAATGATTGGGGTCTAGAGGCTGATCTTCTGGATCAGCTACATACTGTAAGAACCACTGATAAATCTCGGCATGCGTGTCCCAGTCGGCCAAGACTCTAGGCCACATTATTCGTCGCTGATTACTGGAGAGGATGGGTTCCGGAAAAGTGGAAAGTTCCCAGTAGTAGACCTAAGATAGTTCCCTCCATTTAGCGATACAGCTAGTGGACAATGATCACTCTTGGTGGTACTCAACACCTCCATATCCTCCATGTCCGGTCATGACCGCTCATCCATCAGGATGTAGTCAATAACACTCCTCTGATGCCCCCTTATAAATGTAGGTGCTCTCACTTGGTCGGAACGTTTCCTCCCATTACAGGCGCGTAACCTGTGCGCCACAACCATCACCATGGCTTAATGGCGTACCAATCAGCTGTGGGACTCCCCACCGCTCGTCTTCCTCCCTGGTTACCAGGTTAATAGAAAGGCAAGGTTCGAATGAGGTGTTAAAATCACCAGCCACTAGACTTCTTGAGTTGCATTTATAAGTCTCCACTAACTTTCCAAGCATGACCAGAACCGGGGACTCTCTATTTGTTTGCATTGAGCGTGCATACACATTTAATATCACTAGAGCCAACCTCCTGGGGAATCTTAGTCTAATGCCCATTAAATCAGAGGAGTCTATCCTCAGCAATTTGTGCCTACAAGCTATGTCATTTCTCACCAAGATCATAAGACCTCCCATTGCCCAGCCCCTATTCCTAGGTGGCAGGGCTTCCACACTATGGGGGTCATTCAGACCCCGGCGGGCGGCGGGAGCCGCCCGCCTGGCGGGAACCGCCGAATGACCGCACCGCGGTCAAAAGACTGCGGCGGCCATTCTGTGTTTCCCGCTGGGCTGGCGGGCGACCGCCAGAAGGCCGCCCGCCAGCCCAGCGGGAAACCCCTTCCCACGAAGACGCCAGCTCCGAATGGAGCCGGCGTAGTGGGAAGGGTGCGACGGGTGCAGTTGCACCGTCGCGAATTTCAGTGTCTGCAATGCAGACACTGAAATTCTATGTGGGGCCCGCTTACGGGGGCCCCTTCAGTGCCCATGCCATTGGCATGGGCACTGCAGGGGCCCCCAGGGGCCCCACGACACCCCTCACCGCCATCCTGTTCCTGGCAGTCGGAACCGCCAGGAACAGGATGGCGGTGAGGGGGTCGGAATCCCCCATGGCGGCGCAGCAAGCTGCGCCGCCATGGGGGATTCCTCAGGGCATCGGAAAACCGGCGGGACATCGCCGGTTTTCCTGTTCTGACCGCGGCCAAACCGCCGCGGTCAGAATGCCCTGCGGGGCACCGCCAGCCTGTTGGCGGTGCTCCCGCCAACCCCGGCCCCGGTGGTCCTTGACCGCCGGGGTCGGAATGACCCCCTATAGGTGGTAAATCCACAGACCACTACCTGCCCTGAAAAAATATTTGTGGGTCCATTCACAAAGTGGAAGGGGTCCCATGGGGACCCCTTCCAATTTGCGAGTGGGTTACCATCCACTTGAAGTGGATGGTAACTGTGACACCATTTGCGACCGCATATTCGGTCGCAAATGGTATTGCATACCACTCCGAATCGCAAATAGGAAGGGAACACCCCTTCCTATTTGCGATTCTGAAATGCATATTGCGAGTCGGTACCGACTCGCAAAATGCATTTCTGCATAGGGAAACACGATTAGTGAGTCGCAAACGGCAATTTTTGCCGTTTGCGAGTCCCTATCCGTTTCCTGCATCTGGCCCCTGGTGTCTTAAAATTTACAATTGTGCAGTCACCCTGTGAGGTGTTTGGCGTAGGACCCACCCAAGCCACCCTTCATTTAGTGATAATTTCCCCACAAAGGCTCTGAGGCCAGCCCAACTGTTTCTGTAGCTAGTGCGCAGCTTTATTTAGTAGTGAGTTATGTGACCCACTTCTCCCTCTTGGCAACCGTGGGACGTTCTCTAAGATGATAATGTAAGGGGTACATTCCAGGGCAATGCTAGGTCGTATTTCAGGGATATCCAAATATTAACACACTGGCACTGGTTCCTCTGTAGCTCTAACTGGATCAACTGCCCCTTCCACTTTGCCATCAAGATGTTTAATACATGGGAGTTGGAAGGTTCCCTTTATGGGTTCATTGGTTACTGCTTGTCCTCTCCCCTACTTGTTACTTGGTGGATGAGCAGTCCTTCATTGTTCCCTCTCGGTCTTGCTCTCTGTTCATAAGAAGCTATAGATGGCTCCTGTGTCTTATTGTTACACCCCTCCCTAAGGTTAAAGAGATGGTTCCTACTGTTGTGAGTAAGCTCGTACTGTTGGATCTTCACCTTAATCGAGTTAAAGCACTTGATTAGAAGCTGCAGTTTTAAATCCAGGCTACAGCGAAGTTTATCTTCTATTTCTTCCATTGTCACCCCTTGGTCCTCCGCAAATCCCTGCCCGCCCCATTTTGAAGTTGAGAAGAACATTGGGCATCCAACTGTTGACTACCCCACCTTGGGTACTTGTGATTCCTAACTGGGTCCGATCATTTTCTCTTCTCACCTATTGCCATATCTTCACCTGAACTTAGTAGGTAAGCTGGGGGTACATACGCCTACTTCGAGACCGGTACATGCTCATATGCACCCCCCTGGATCTTGTCTGCCTCAACGTAGACACAGGGCATCTCACCCCTACATTCTCCCCTCCCAACTCGACTGTCCGTCATTTATGGTACATGATAACGGGGCCCCTAGGGGAGGAGAACGTAGAGAAAACACCTCAATTTCTTTTTCAATTATACCCACAGCCCTTAGTATAAATTTGTCCATGCTTGATTTACAGGGCCCTATTTGGGACGGCCTTGCTAGTTGCTTCACGACTAGATACCTTAGCTCTAGGCATGCTGTAAGATGCTATAAAGGACCCACAAACACCCACCAAAGACTCAAGCACTCGTCTCGTAGCTAGTCCTCCCACTGCCCTCATAGATACAATTTAGAAACTCAGGGCCAGATGTATCAAAAAAGCCTTTTGCGAATCGGTAATAGCAAATTTTAAGAAATCTCTATTTCTGATTTGCAAAATGCTATGTATCATATTTGCGATTCGGTAATAGCAATTTCTTAAAAATCGCAAATGCTATTACCGAATCGCAAATTGCGATACAGCCCCCATTCGCACCTGTGGGCCTGTAGGCCCATATTTGCGATTTTTTTACATTTCCCAAATAGCGAATTCCTAATTGGAATCGAGAAAGGCTCCGAGTCCCCCCTTGAACATACTTGCAGAGATTTACAATGTCCAAATCAGAGCAGCGGCCCTTTATGGAGCAGAACTTTGGGTGTCCCACAAAAACCTCGATACTCTGCAAACCAAGGAAAATCATTTCCTTAGACAAATTGCCTGGTTAGGTATGGGCTCACCAATGACCCCTCTAAGGCTTGACCTAGGTTTACACAGTATTAAAACCACAGCGGCCCTAAGGCCTCTCTCCTATTGGATTAGTTTATGGAAATCTGTTGAACTCGAACCATATAGGCTGGCTATAAGAGAGCTCATAGCCGCCCCCCAGGCACTGGAGAAAATTCCATGGCTGAAGGAGATGAAATCTGCCTGGGTCAAAATAGGTTTTCCTTGCTACTGGAAATATCCGGATCAAATCCCCGATAATGCAAGGAAACTTGTCACAAAAAGATATTGGGAGAAAGTTAATGAAGACTCCTTGCACCAAAAGGGGGCGGGCAGGTTAACAATGGAATTCCTCCAATTCAAGCACGAGCCCTGGGCTGAGAACTTCTTGAACCTTCCCATGCCTCCGTACGCCCGTGCTTTATACCTACAACTAAGATATGGTACACCTCCTATTAATGGTTTTACGGCTCACTGGTCATCTAACATCGTTTCAAATGATAGATGTATCTCTTGCCAAAATTTCAAAGAAACAATAGAGCATATACTATTTTTCTGCCCTTTGTATAAGTGTCCCAGAGGGAGGTGGATCATTCCCCTCTGCAAAAACATTTCATTACAGGATAGAGCAAACGCCACCAGAATCTGTACATCTGACTCATCCTCCGTGGTAGCTATTACAGTTACCAAATATTTATCGGAGGCCTGGTACATCTGGCGTAGGCTTATTGTATCAAAGGGCATGTGAGCCATCCTGACATTAGTCGACAGAAGGAGTCTCAACTGTTATTTTCTAGTAGTATCAGTAGGAATTTTTAGTAGGAACTTGTTGCCCTCTATATGAACAATAGAGATTGTATAAGCTTATAGAGCCTTTTTTTGTTGCTGAAATCTGATAGCCTTCTTGTTAAAGTACCCTATATCTAAATGGGAACTCTATTTGTTTTTTGGATTGATGAGGGCCAGGTCTTACGGGAAAATAACTGCACACATTGGTATGTTAGACAAAATTTTATATCCTAGCTTTTATCTTTTTTCTCTTAACATTTTTAGCCATGTCTTATTTATTGTACTTTTTATCTATGATCAAATATTTAGTCCTGTTGATTTTATTGTTATACTGTCCTGATTATTATTGTTTTTTATATTGCTATTACGTTTTTTTAACAAATATTATCTATCATGTATGATTGTTATCTTTGTTACTTTAAATGGTCTAGATTTCTAGACCGAATGAACTCAAATAAAAAAATAATTGGAATTCGCAATTTTGGAAATACAAAACCCCAGGGTGCTGGGGGCTTAATGCCCCCTCTGCTGCACCCCAAAAAGTTTTTTGGGACATGTAAGGCGCACACTTACCAAAGGAGCATGAGTGCGTTACATGTCAATTTTAAAAATGCATTTTTAATGCATTTTTTAAATTTGCACATATGATTCTTTAATGCCAAATTCGCATTAAGGAATTGCTTGATACATGTGGTTTAGAAATAGAAAATAAGGATTCCTTATTAGTGATTTCTTATTTAGAGAATCTCAATTTGTGGTTATCTAAACAGGGTTGCAAATTGAAGGAATCATTAATTTAGCGATTCCTTAAATTTGCGTTGCGAATGCCTTTCATAAATACTGAAAGGCATTTTTGCATTCGCAAACGGGCATTCACACGGTTTGCAAATGCAAAAAGACTTGATACATCTGGCCCCAAGAGAGTAGGCCAAGCCCAGCCTCTTCTTGGCAATGACGAGCAAAGACGGGCCCTGTCTTGGCCTGGTCGTCGCCCAGGCACACGCCTGTGAGTGTTCCGTGCTGCAGGAGTGCAGAGCTGTTTTTATGAGGCCAATGCCTGTCTGCTCCTCCTTCTCAGGGCAGGCTGGGGCTTGTAGTCGGCCCCCCACAAGGTCTCCACTGGCAAGAGTGTCCCGTGCTGTGGGAGTGCAGCGCTGTTTTCATCAGGCCGATGCCTGTCTCCTCCTCCTTCTCAGGGCAGGCTAGGGCTTGTAGTCAGCCCCCCACAAGGTCTCCACTGGCAAGAGCGTCCCATGCTGCGGGAGTGCAGTGCTGTTTTTATCAGGCTGATGCCTGTGTCCTCCTCCTTCTCAGGGCAGGCTGGGGCTTGTATTCCGCCCCCCACAAGGTAACTGGCAAAAGCATCCCGCGCTACAGGAGTGCAGTGCTGTTTTCATCAGGCCAATGCCTGTCTCCTCCTCCTTCTCAGGGCAGGCTGGGGCTTGTAGTCTGCCCCCACAAGGTCTCCACTGGCAAGAGCACCCCACAAAGCTTCAGCTCGGAGGTCCCAGGAGGGTTGGGACTGCTGCTTTCCCTCATGGAAACACTAAATATGGCATTCAGCTGCTGTCTGTGAGAAGCCTGAATAGCACAAGTAATACAAATAAAAACAGTGGATATTTTCCATCTGTTTCTACTTCCTCAGTACTCAGTTGTTTTTACTCCACAAAATAGTCACCAAATAACCCCCATCAGAGACACAATAAGCCTGTTTTTTTACAATGATTTCTCCTGTGCTCACATAACTCATATGAAAAAGATATCATTTGTATTGAATTTCATAGTTGATGTAGCCAAATGTGTGATGGAAACAACCAAACTAGTGTCTGAGACAATGGCCTTTGCTGCCATGAACAGAATATGAATATATCAGCTCATTTGGAACAGTTATGCTTTCAGTTATCATAATGACAGTACTTGTAGGCTATTGTGATAATTTGCTTCTCCAATAATGCCATGGTGAATTAGATGGTATTGATTTCAATTGTGCTGCAAAAATGATACCACCATCATGAGGTACCATGACTCTCTTGATGGGTCTTGGTGTCCTGCAGCTCAGAAATGTTCTCTCCCAGCATGGGTCTCAAATAGAATGGGTACCTGGACCATTGTTTGTGGTGTTGTCTATAATTCACTACTTCTATAAAGGGTGATTAGATCAATTATTCATTCAAAAGGTATACTGTTGAGTAATCGAATTAATCACTTCAGGTAGGTTGTTATTTCATCTAGAAACTCTGGATAGGCATTATGTTGTATAGAGAGGTACATATTTTAAAAATAAAAGATAAAACCATTTTTAAATGTATTTATTACCATAAATGGATTACATTTTCAATTCTAAGCAGTCCATAGATATATTAATAATCAAACTCTATCTCTTTGTAAACTATCAGATTGATGTTGTACACAGAATTGTGTCAGTTTCAACGTTCTTGTGCTGGAGTAAATTACCTGAGAATCTTATAATGTCACACCATATTGTACCTAACATTCTCTTTCATTATCTGTTACAGTTATAGGATTCCTTTTGGCAATGAAGTTGCCATCTTAGGCTTCTAGTTATTTGAACCTCTTTAATCAGGACAATGGAGTCGCAGGAAGGGTTAGGGAGTTATTCTCCTCTTCGGGTATTATATAGCTTGCTTGTCAGTGGTTTAGAAAACATTAAACCCCCAAACCTTGTGGAAAGGAACACATAGTTCATAATTTTGAATTCATTCCTTTAATTCTAGAAAGGAAAGTGGATGGATTTGTATTAGGTAGAGAGAATGATCATCCTACTAAAGACCTATCTGAAGGTCCTATCAAAAGATATATGGGATCACCTACAGAAACAGCTAGACAAGTAGGGTGTCCTCAGAGGTCCTCAGGAATATACATTAGGCTTCATGGCCATTCCATAAGCTTCTCTGCATGTGATAGAAAGTCTTTTGGTTGAATCATTATCCTTTTCAAGTATGCAACGAAAGAAAAAGAGAAAGTAGGGTGGCTGCTCTGGATGTCGCAGAAAGCTTCCTGACTGTACCCTTGTTTGCAGGCAGGTTAATAAGGATAATGTATACCTGGAATGTCTAGAAGAAGATGCCTGTACAAGAAATGTACATAAAAATGGATGTCACAGAGACTGAGCACCTCAATTTGGCAGACTAAGTGGATTAAATCCTAAACACAAAAATGAGTGAGACTGTTCAGATGATTATCAAACTGTGTGGAGGAAAACCTGGATTAGAATATCAGTGAAACTGTGCTCTTTAATGTCTCAGACTAGGTAACAGAAAGGCTAGGCTGGAATGTAAAAGAAACTGTACAACGGAACATTGTAGGACTTTAAACATGTGAAAAGGACTTGAAAACTAGGAATGTGTTTTGTGCTGTTATGTAACTAAAGACAACTCAAAACTGAAAAGAAAACATATATATTGGTGAAATCCTATGGATCACAGGTCTCTGTAAAGAAGATGTATATAATGATCAAAACATGTGGAAAGCAATTTACCACCTGCTCCCATGTGTTGGATGTTTCTTCTTTGCACTTCTCCCAATTACTTTCTGTGTTACCTCTTCCACTATATATCCCTCTAGCTAATTATTGTGTATATTTTCCGCATATGATGAGATTGAAGTGCTCCCACATACCATTTGAAAAATCCTACTATTAATGCATGATAGTTTTCAACAAGAAACTTAGGACCTAATTTAGAGTTTGGTGGACGGGTTACTCGGTCCACTGTATTACGATTCTTATACAATATAATAGGATCGTAATATGGCGGGCGGTATATCCATCACATTTGCGAAAGAGTAACCTCATCCACCAAACACTAAAACAAGCCCCAAGTAAAGATTTTCCGACACCATGCCATGCTGACTGTCAGGCAAGTTTAGCGTCTGAAATTTCTAGAGATTCATACTCAAGTTTAAAATCAGCTGCAAATAAATAGGGTGAAAGTCTTTTTTCTCCAAAGGCGTTTTTTATTTTGCTATATCCAAAGACACCATTAATCGACTTATTACCTCTAGATCAGCATACAGAGGTAGGTTCCCACAAAACATTAAATAAATACCTTTAATGCAATGCAGTGCAGCAACTACATTTACTGTGCTGTGTTGCACAAAGGGGGAACAGTGCACAGTCTTATCAAATAATATTGGTCTGCTGCTACTGTCATTCTGTGTGATGGCACACTAAAAGACCTCCAACTATGTAGGTGTGCTTAAAATGTACGCCACCTTATTCGGTATTAACTCAGAGAAGTGCAGGTTCAGAAAAGGTAAGGGAGCATAAATTACCCAAGACAGATATACTTGTGTCTTGAAAATCATTAAACTCCACTTTTGAATTTATAGGCATTGGAACAGCACCTGTACATTGAGTTTTACCTAACGGAAGTTGTGGTCACATCTGTAATATGAAAGTAAGTTTAATACACCGCATATATCGTTAGGCACATCTAAGAAAAGAACACCAGTAGCTTAACCTCCAAATAACAAAAAACACATTTTAATACTATACAACATACTAATGACAAAGCAGAGTTTATAATACGCTTCAATTCTTTCATGTATGCGGTTTCTCCATTTTTGTGCATTAACATTAAATGCAATTACATAGTAATACAGGTGCACTGAAGTTTAATATCTATGAAAAGGTATATTGGACAAGTCCCATTTTAAGCTGTCTCTCCTTCTGTATATTCATACCATGCTCAGACTTTGGGCCTGATTTGTAACTGGGTGGAGGGGTTACGGTGTCACAATGGTGACGGCTATCCTGTTCATGGAAATCTAAATACCATAGAATATAATGGGATTTAGATTTCGGCGGACGGGATATCTGACACCGTTGTGATGGAGTGACACCTCTGCCGAGTTCTGAATCAGGCCCTTAAGGTCTGATTTAGAGTTTGGTGGATGGGGTTACTCCATCACAAACGTGATGGATATCATGCCAGCCTTATTACGATTCTATTCTATCCTACGGAAATAGTAGTACGAAAGACGGGATAGCCTTCAAGTTTGGGGTGGGGTAACATATCTGAAAACTCTAAACCAGGCCCTTAGTTCTTATAGATTCAGCCAGAGCTTTTTCTATCATACTAATGACAAAGTAATGTAAAATGTGATTGAAGTGTCAGCTCTGAGACACCATTAACAATCAGACCCTAAGTACATCAACTTCCCCTCATAGTTGCTATTTTACATCCAAACTAATCGAGGCACAATTTAACGTTGCATTTGCACTTTTTGCCGTGCCTTTGCCTCATTTTGCTGCTACTCCACCCAACAAGGGCACAGATGACTGCTGTTTTTGCACTTTTTCTTTTGTTCATTTTTACTTCTATCATCTTCAGGATTTTTAGGTTTTAAATGACATTAGGTGAACGCCATGTGAAATGAAAAGGCCAACTTTATCAACTATGGTATAGCTGCATGCTGCTTTGTATCTCACACTTTCACCCATGCTTTTTCCATACTCTGCTGTACCTAACATTTGATTCAATAATGGCCTATAATGTCTGCCAGTCTTTGCACTTGCACGTTTTTATTTTTTAATTTTTGAAATAACTCCCTCTGGAGTCTTTATTTGTAAATATTTGTTCTGGAATTGTATTGCTCGATTGCATCCTTATTAAGGTTTTAACTAACTGAACAATAAATGTTTTACTTAATCAATAAACAAAGCCCTTTTTTGTTAAGAGTTTCCAAATACCAGAGAATGCACTGGAAAAGATTAAAGGAAATAAAGCACTAACTGACCACACAATAATATAAAATATACACACATCCGTTCTTGAAATGTCGACTGTAGCGACATTTCAGAAATGAGCTAATAACACGCATGTGACTTTATCCTGCAATCTAGAAAAAACACACATGCACTTACATTTATGAGATAACTTGATTTGCAAATTGCTATATACTTTAGTTGCTACAAGGGAATTGCAGTCTCTAGTCTCCTCAAATCTTCTTGACATTCTTGATCTTAACAAATGCAAATTTTTCCAGTATGGGTAAAGCCCCTGGATACATAAGCATTTAGGGGCATATTTACAAGAAATTGGCACATGCACTTTTCTTGTGTCACCCCTGCCCCACCTAACAACACCATGGTATTTCCAATATGGCGCACCATAGCAGTTGTTAGGACAATAGCGTCAAAGTATTTGATGCTATTGTGGCGCTTTGCTGCACGAGCGTCAAACATTTTGACATTAGTGCAGCAAAACACAGAGGCCCATTGATTAAAATGGGTGTGTCACTATAATGCCTGCTGTGAGCAGACATTACAAATGATGGTAAAAATGGTGCAGTGACATGTAAATTTCACTGCACGATTCTTTCGGGGCTGGCACCGATGTAATGTGGTGCAAGGGTATACAAAGAGGCACACTGCAAACAGTGCGCCACTTTGTAAATACAACACGGGAGAAAGGACTTCTTAATGCCACCTTAGCTAGGGCAGCGCAAGGTAGTGCTAGGGACTTGTAAATATGCCCCATAGTATGTAAAATTCGCACTGGTGAAAAAAAGTCTGCGAATTGTTAGAGGTTTCCAGAAACTTGACTCACAATTTCTAGCTGCACGCACTCGATTAAATCAAAGGACTATGCACATGGTTGTCTGATTATTTAGAACAGACCTTCCATGCTCAAAAAGGAAGAAGCTGCCTGCAAAACACACGTGTGCTAAAAAGACACAGAATTGGAAGAGAAAAAATATAAATTACACGTTGAAATCTACAGGTCAGCAAGACTGTAATTCATTATAAATGTTTTCTTCAGACATATCCTAAAACTAGTTTCGTCACGGTTTAAAAAATAACTATTTCCTTTTCCAGCTACTTGGTATAATCCCAAGCATACTGATATGTTTTGTAATGTGTTAGGTTGGTTGATATATTACATTTTGTTATGTGATCTTGTGTTATGCTGCCATGCTATGTTATTTTAGGTTAGGTTAAGTTAGATTAGACTGGGTTTGGTTATTTTCATCTAATGAAGCGCAAGATTCGATAGAAAGACCTCACGTCTTGGACGAGGAATAAATAAGCTCTCACTGTCACGCTGAGCAACATTTTTATAAGCAAGAGGCATTGCTGTACACAGACCTGTACATGAAAGAACATTTACTGGACCTTATTTTATGGTAAGAGCACATGATTTCATCGCTGTGACACCCAGCAACCATAAAGAATAGAAAACACGTGGCCATCACTACACCATAGCACATAAGACAGATCCTCCATTCTTTGATTCCAGGCAATGATTTCAATCAAGATTTTATATCGTAACCAGCCACAATAAACTGGCAACCAGCCCTGAGTATACAAAGATATGCAACTCATGGAATCGAGTACCTTGCACATTTTTTAATCGGTGCAACCAATCCTGGGCACATAGCTACTGAACTGGAATCATCTGTCAAATAGAAATTCAGACACCTCTGACAAGGAGATGATTTTGAGGAACTTGCAAGAGCAGATATTGGATATATACAAGGCAAAAGAAATCGGCAACTGTGACAGAGGACCGTCAGAGCACTAAGTTAATAAAAATTCAAAGAGGTCTGTAAAGAGTTCAGATTTGATGAAAGGAGCTACAAGCATAAACATGAAAACAAAATATAGGCAAGGTCTTCTGAAAAAAATATCAGTAAATGTGACGTAGACACAATTTATGTCAAAGCCATAGGAGATAGGTTAAGAGTGGGATTGATGAGGTCCAAGGAATATCACACTAGGTATTAAAGCAAAAAAAGGTTGCTAACATGCATAGTGGGAAGGCTACCCCTTGCAGACTAGGAAACCTAGGGCCTCATTTAGATCTTGGCGATGTTACCGCCAAGCTGTGCCGAGGACAGACCCAAGACGACCATCAAGTTGATGGTGTTACACCCACCGTATTTAGATGTTGCAGCTCTGCAGGCTGAGGACTGGCAATGGATTGCTGATGGAGGGAGATGGTGGCAGGACCTCATCCAATGGTAGGGGCTAGGAAATAGAGGTAGGTGACACACCCACACACTGTGCCTTAGCCATATGTATCCTCCTGCATTACACACCACACAAAACACCACAAACACACCATCATCCATTACATTACCAACGGAACACAACCCGTACATACTGAAAACACACAGTGACAAACATCCATGACATAATGCACACACCCCATCGACACTGCACCCACACATGACAGAAGCACAACAACCTACACAACTACATACTTTGCTACACAAACAGACTCACACACATACACACACAACTACTTACATCACAACAACATCAGCCACACAACAACAACACTCACCTGAATGTGTCACACGGCAACACAACATACACAACAACATCGATCACACATGCAAGTTGCACACAGACAGACGCAACCACATCATCTAGTCCTGCTACCTCATTTAGCCAATCCACACACACACGTACACGCAAACACACATACACATACTGACTCACATACACAACAGATAGCACAAACTTACCTGCACAGGTCCCCTTGCAATGCACACACTTGTCTACCATTGTCCAGTGAAAGTGTACCGTCATTGTGGTGTCAGCATTAATTTTGAAATCAATGAGGACACCACAATGACAGTTGTGCATCTGTGTGATAATCGTGTTGTGCCAGTGTGTCCCCAGCCATTTGTGACACCATCGTGTACACCACATATGCATGTCACAGTAATTTTACTATGACATGTATATGCTTGCAGTGGTCCTGAATTCCTTGCAGTGCCCACCCAATGTACCCTGGCAATGCAGCATCCCTACCTTTGAGTCCAGTAGCAGGGGGTCATGTTTTTCTGTGGGTCAAAGGTAGCAGTGATGGCAGGGGTTGTCCAATCATGTCAATTCGAAGATCGGGTGGAATGGGGAAAAAAGGTGAGTTTTCACCCCCCCCTCCCTCCCTCATCTGCCAACTCAGACGTGGAGGTCGGACCACCACTTTGTTCTTGGCAGTAATGCACATCCAAATGTTCATGGCGGGAAGGTAGCTTTGGCCCCGCCATCTTCTACTTTTCCCTCTCCAACTGTCGATGCAGGTGGTGTTTCATGCCAAAGATGGCAGTTCAAATGCGGGCTTTCATCTATGGGACCACCAACATCTAAATACAGCAGGCAGACAGTCACAGCGGCCGATGGGTTTTCAGTCGAAAAGTCTGTGGCGAGACAGTTGCCGTCAAGATCTAAATCAGGCCCCTAGTGTTAAAGTGTGTAAAATTCTAGACAATGTAGATTTGGCAATAGAGCAATAGAATGTCCTCCTAGAGAGAAGAAACTGATCACGGGGGAGAGACATGATTTGATATAGGGCAACATTCTTCAGTTTAGGAAGGAATACCAAATCAATCATTATAATTTGCAAAATCTGTTGTAGGAACCATGGATATGTGGTTACTGGAGAGTAAAATGGCAGGATACTGGGGTAAGATCAACTACTGTGCAGTAATATAGGAACTGAAATAGACAAGCTGTTGAAGGTAGTAGAATGACCTCCCATCGGAGGGTTTCATGTTAAATAACTGAAATGTAGAAAAAATCTGCCTTTAAAGAGTCAAAATAGCTTGGCCCACTACTTTAGGGCAACATGACTAGTCACAGGTGGTACAATGGTGGTCAAAGAGAAAAGGCTACATATTAGAGATTAACCTGATATTGCATTGCCTTAACAAGTGTGTCTGCAAAGAAGGTCCCTATGTTGGGTCTGAAGGTGCATAAACTATAAAAATGAAATAAATGTTAAGAGAAGAAAGTCAGAAGAGGGATAGTTAGAGAAAGCTTCTAAAATGTGAGAGAAAACCAAACAGGCATATCTAAGATCAATTACTTTAATAACCACAATAGCCTTATTACATTTGTACTGGGATCAGTGCAGAGGATAGTACCAAGATCCCACCTGAAACCACCTGGGTTCAGAAAGGAAAGAGGTTTTTCAGGCACACTCTATAGGTCTATTTTCAGGATGTATGTTCCGTGTGAAACTTAGGGCCTGATTTAGATGTTGATGGTTACCGGTCTGCCGTCACTTTTTTTAAAGAAACCTAATCTGCTGGCATGGCAGTCCCCATGCCAGATTTAGATGTTGGCGGTCCCATATACTATAACCTGCCCAAGCCCTTCCACCTCTTCCAAGGATTCCCATCTGCTGCATAGGCGTCATAGGATTCTGAGGCTGGTGGCGGGACTCCTGCCACACTCGCTACCATGCAGATTTGCATGTGTCTTACCGCCAAGCAAAATGTGGCGGTCTGACCTCCACTTCTGACTTGGCAGATTGGGTGGGGAAAGGGGTGAAAACTTGCCTTTTTCCCCATTCCACATCTGTTTACAGCTGGACACAACCGGACCGCACCCTACGTTGCTGCTGTCACTGGACCATGGAGAAAACACAACCTCCCCCCTGTTGCTGAACTCAATGGCAGGCAACCCATGTTGGCTGTGTACTCTGGGGGGTCACTACACATGAGCTCTGGACCACTTCAGGCATATATATGTTGGGGTAATTATTTTTAAAAAATTATTGTGGCATGCTTATGTTAGGGAGACAATTGTGTCAGACACAGATGGGGACACACTGATACACAACAAATATTGCACACATGCACAAATGGCATTTTGGTGTCAGTATTCATTGCCAAATGAATGCTGGCACTACAATAACTGTACAATTACACCTGTCATGTGGGTCAATGAGTGCACTTTGCACCTGAACCTATCATGTTGTGCTTCGAGTTGTGTATGTGAGTCAGTACTTGTATGTGTGTGTGTGTGTGTATGTGATGAGATTGGCTGGGTGAGGTGGAGAGAGCTGGAGTGGTTGATGTTGTAGTGTCAGTAAGTGTGCCACTTGCATTTGACATTGACGTTGTGTATGTTGTGTTGCTGTGTGCAACATTCAGGTAAGTGTTGTTGTGTGGCAGTCATTGTTATTTGTGTCATTGTGAGTGAGTGTGTTGATAAGTGTGTAGTTGTGTTGGTTGTTGTGGTTGTGTCCTTTGTGGGTGTAGTGTCAATAGTGTGTGTTTGTTATGTCAAGGATGTACATCAATGTGTGTTGACGGCATGTACATGTTGTGTTGTGGTGGAATGAAAATAGATAATAGTGTGTATGTGGTGTGTTGTGTCATGTGTGATGCAAAGAGACACGTATAGCAAAGGTACAATGCATGTGTGTGTGTGAGACTTACCTCTATGCCATAGCCAATGCCATTATCAGATGTCCATTGGGTCTAGCAATGGCCTCCCTCCCTCAGCAAACCGCCGCCAGTACACCCCCTGTGGGGCTGTCACATCTAAATATGGCAGGCAAAACACTGTTGAGTTGAGGTCTTCTCGGGTCCACCACAGCGGTGATTTGGCAGTGATACCACCAAGATCTACATCTGGCCATAAGCATCCCCGCTGCCTGAATTATTCTAATACTTAATTGGTGACCAAAGGATGTTTTCCATGTGGTACATGGAGAAAAAAGGGTTGTAGTTGGACTCCAAATTTCTCTGGGGCATGCAGGGTGTCAAATGTGGGTTTCGTCTTCATAGTCAAATGGAAGCCAGGAACTCATGGAAAGTTTGGAAAGGAGCAGAACCAAATGTCATAAATATTGATTTTAAGGCTATTGTCAGCTTTCTGCAGGTGCCCTTCCTTAAGTCATGAATCTCCATTCCTAGGCGTTATTATCCATGCCTTCCACTTCTTTCTTAGGGCATAGCCACTCAGGATGTCACCTGCTCTAGTGCAACAGGATAATGTACAGAGGACTGTGGCTACTATATTTGTCCTCTCAGTTGTGGATTCCCACCCCCAGCACAAGCAAACCTGTCCCCATGCAGACCAAAAACTGCTGAGATAGTATGGCCAATCTTAGTGGCAATATACACTGGGATTCAACAACCTACTGTATGATTTGAGAATACTGGGATTCAATGATCTACTGCAAGAATTGAGGAGCCCACTGTCTGTTCTAAAAAAGCCTCACCAAGGGTGTGTCCACACGCTGGGCTTCCTTCCCTATTTATTATGGGAAGTCTGTGCTTTGGCTTTGCTCTTCACTTGTGTTGTTCTGCTTAGTTTATGCTCTTTATCTGCATTATTGGCTCTCCAGCTGAAACAATCTTTAAGCAGTATTCTGAGTTGCCCTTCTCAGAAGTGGATCTTGGAACTTGTTCTGCAATGTCACTTTCAAGAATTTAGTTGCCTCCTTGTAACTACTTGACCTCTTTCACTGCTTTCTTCAGAGGCATCAGTTTATTGGTTAGCTATGGAGAATTAGACTTATTTGTTTGGGTTGTGTAAGTACTGTTGAAGTCTAGAACTGCCCTCGCATCTATATTCTGGACTCTTCCTCACCTTCTAAATTGTGCTCTAACAACTGTCTCTTGGCCCTTCATAGAGTTCTTTACAAATCCTGAGTGAATCTATGATTCTGTTTGGTGCTTTACGTTTTGTCACTTTAATAACTGCGTACAGAACATTAAAAGAAAACCACAGTCATGATGATTCTTTTGGCATTCAATAAGATAACGGTGCTATGCTTACCATTAATCCTCCACAAGCCAGATTACTCTCCTATTACTTGTTAAATTTACGCTTGTATTGTGCATAACTTTCAGTTAGGTCTGCACTCTAGAAATACCATATACATAGATACATACATGCATATGCTGAAAATCTTGTGCTTATCGGTTAGGACATTGAAGAAAAGGGGGCAGAATCCCCAAAGAGAGGAGTAGAGGGTCCTCTGCGGATCACAAGCCTGAATAGAATACACTGGATTCACAAACAAAGGTGGTCCTCTAAGACAACCAAACCAGGCAGAAGACCGATCATGAATTCTCACCTAGAGAGGTGGTGAATGGGTAGGAGAGGGATATAGACTGAAATGACGAGGGCAAAGAAGAGATGACTGGACTCCCAGCATAACTGAGCTTCAAAAAGAGCAAGGTGGGAAGGTAATTTAAAGCCCCAAATCACAAGAGGGGTTTTACCCTTCATAGATTCATTGCAACAGAGGGTGACTTCCAGAGTGGCCAAGAATGTCTATGGCTTGCATGAAATGTCTGCTAAACCTGACTTTCAACAAAAAACAAGTTGCATTGTTGATGTCAGCAGCATAGCAACACACATAGAGGGAGAGCAACAGGAGCTGCCAACATTGATGAGAATGAAAGGGCAGTGAAAACATATATTTGAAAGACTCAGGCCTTACCTTGAAGTTTAAGAAAAAGGTGGAAGAAAGACAGAAAACACATGGCATGAGGACTGTTGGAAGCAACAATAAACAGGTGACTCAAGAACATGTCCTGCAACCTAGATATCAACACAAATCCCAAGACAGAACTCATGCTCACTCAAGTATTTTTTGTCAAGCAATTAGAGAAGAGGAAAGTGAATTGTAAGTAGTAAGAGACTCAAAGAAAAAAAAAGAAAGAGAAAAGTTGGATATGAGCAAAGACATCAGTAGGTGAGAGAACAACATAATCACCACTTGTTTAAAGGGAAGGATTAGGAAGCCCAAGCAGGAAAGGAAGCTGTAGTGAACCAATACATCAAAGGTATCTCTATCCCTCCACTCCACACTCATGACGATGATACACCTGTGTCATCATCATTAGTGGGTGGAGTCTCAATACATGGTTCATTCTCATCTACCTCATCATCTTCGACAATATAGGCCTAGGACTTTGGTCTCTATCATTCACAAGGATAGGTTATCGGACCTTTGTTTTAAATAACTTTACTAGAGGCCTGTTGTTCTTTGACTGAAGGGAATTACACTGGTAGAGGCTTACATTTACAATCCACTGTTGGTATGGATGGGAGTGAGGAGCTCCTCATCGACAGAAAGAGCCAAGACTGCCACCAAAAAGGATTTACAGCTGGTCAAGGTTAATTTTCCAATAACATGAACAATTAGGAGCGGAAGTGGAAATTGTGCCATAAATGGTGTATCTTAGTTACTCACGTTGTGCCCTCCTCAGAGTTCAATACATTGGAAAAATACGAAATAGCAGAGGAGAGTATCTGAGCTCGGCACTGAATCTGAATTCAGAATCTTGCATATGTTGTGGTTAGTAGATCACTTGAAACCTACTTCAGGACTTTTAATTAAGGAACATATCCTCTGTCTTCTCTTTTATGAATATTCTCTGAGCTAGGCAATGGTCTATGTGAAAGAGAAAAAAGGACTCAAAGACTGGTCTGAAAGCGGAAGAAATTATGCCAATAACACATATTAATGGGGAGAAGATTGATAACAAATGAGAATAAAGAAAGATACAATGCAGCAAAGTTGAAGGAGTGGGTTCATACACATTAAGAGGAAGAACATCCAAAAAATTGAAGGTGGAGCGTCTTCTAGCTATTGTGCACAGGTGTTGAAAAGGGGCAAAACATTAGTAGCAAAGGTAATAATTGGGTTTCCCCATAACAATGATTATACTGTAATAGTTGATTAGTTGGTACCCTGATGCATGTCCAGGAGCGAGAGAAAGAGTGATGCAAAAATAATGCAGAGTGTATATTACTCATGAATGTGTTCTTGGCTGTTCCTATGCAGTGATAAGAAAAGGTTGCTGTACGTGTATACCCTATATATGTGCATGCTGAAGGTAGATGGAATCATTGGTGGGAAAGAATGCATGCAAACACATCCCTCAGCTTTCTTTAGCTGCATGTTACGGAAAGACATATTGTGGACATTTTCAACACTTCCCGTGGTTTTTGGGTTAGCCCATCACTTATCTTTGGTTAACTTTCTGGTCAATCTAATTGGTCTGCTTTTTAGCCAATGGATTTACTTCCTCTTTTTGTTCTTGTCCCTCCACTGAAGCATAGACTCTTGACCATCTTTTTGACTGGATGATTTGTATCATTCCATTCCTTCTGTTTCGGAAACTACTTTTTTCTTTTGCTTTTAGCACTCATGGGACTGGATGTGTTCCCTTCCCCTTTACTTGTGTGCTGCTTCCTCTTCACAACCCTGCACTCACCATGTTGCTTTTCCACCCCGGTTTGCCCATTGACTTCCCAAGCCTTCCCTATCTGGCTCAGCCTTTTTTTCTACACCTTAGTTGCTCTCACACTCCTCTGTGGACAATATCATTGCTCGTCATCACCATTTACTTGCTCCGTCTACCACCTAAGTTTGTGCATTGTTTCTCTATTCCACACCATATAATTATTTCCGTTCAATGTTTTTATCAGGGTCTGAAATCCGCAATTTGCTGTTACTCACCTCTTTTCCTCAAACGCATTTTTGCCGATCCTTTATTTTTTTAAATCAATTTACTGCTCGAAAAGGCTCTTCCTTTATCTTGGACTGTAAATTAAAACAATTGCTGTGTCACCTATAGTCAACTTAGCAGAAGGATTCATCCAGGTGTATGACTGGAGATGCATGCACACAAATACATCATCAACCTGGGGCATTTTTTTGCTGCTTTGGATCAATACTTGGCTTTTCCAATTGTTGTTATCTTTTGCAGCAACTTGAATTAAAGTATACATTATTTCAAATTTGAGAATATTTTTTACTAATAGCTGAAAGATTAGTCATGAGTTCCAAAACGACCAACAACTATAAACATATTTTCATTACTACATATGAGGATACAATAATTTTGACTTGCAAACCTTTCTGTCTTTTGTTAAACAGTTGAATAGATAAAGAAACGACAAGTTATTTGTCTAGGGGAATGACAACACAATAGTATTTTAATGATTACTTGAGCAGTTTACCATCACCACTTTGACCATGAGACATTTGCCAATTTCTTAACCTCAAATGGGATACTTATTGTCTCAGACTATAAAATTAGCAAACAAGTTTAGGTGATAAAAGACATTTTTAATGGGCAGAATGCCACAGAAATGGAAATATACATATGTAGATTGCCTGTACTCTCAGGAAAATACATTATTTAAACAACCTACCAGCATGAACAGGGAAACAGATAGGTTGTGACCCGCACATTTCTCACGACTTACCTGGGGCTAATGCACATCCGGTAACAATCAAATCCTTCCAGAGACAGCCAGGAGTACATTTAATATAATGTAATCCACTGAGGCTTACCTCCCTTCAAGCAATGCAAAATTGCTTAATAACAGCTGCACAAACCATGGGCCTGATTTCTGAAACGTTTGCGGCGCAAATATACAAAATGTAATTGTATTTTGTAAGTGTGTGCTGCTTTTGAGTGACAAAATGAGGCAAAGGCGGCACAAAACGTATCATAAATCAGGCCCCATATCTGTTAAATAAAGGCTTCAATAGTTTCCTGTGTTTTGCAATGAAAGTCGAGCAAATGCTCCAAACGTTGGCAAGCGACTTGCTTTTGTGGTCACAATTGGGCTTTTCAAACATGCTTAATTAGCCTCATGTTATCAGCCCAAATCTAAGTTTAATTATTTTGTGTTCTACTTCAAACAAGAATGATTGGAACAAATAGCCTTCAATCAGCATTTGTTCATAGGTCTCGAGAACTAACCAGACATGGCTTTTATCAGCAACTCCCATGTGATCTTCTTTAGATGCTGGTCGCCTAGTGGCCGGACTAATACAAGCATTTGTCAAAAGTTTGCGGATATTTGGTCTAATAGACTACGAAGTTTCAGCACCAAAGAAAACAGAAAGCTTCACTTTAAATATCCCCAAACTCAATGAGATCACCTTAATATTTTGAGTTTTTTTTATGCCAGTTTAGCACTCAGTTCAGTGTTGTTAGGCCCTGTAGTTTGACCCTGTAGCTACAGCAGAGAGGGTCCGATCACTATCCTGCTAGGCCAGTGATAATACATCTGCATGGCTTGTTCTTCCTCTGTCTTGCTGCCAAGTAGCTCTCACGTTGTAAGCATATTTTCATGTTTCTTTCTTATTGGGATCCCTGGCTTTCCCAAGAACTGACGACTAACTCTTCTTACCCACTATGTGACTTGTCAAATCTCCAGTGTCCAACTCCAGTATTTATTCTGCTGTGGAATAGTTAGCTATCGCTCGGCAGCTAATCTAGTAACATGTATGCACAGTCATACCGAATGCCTTGCGTTTTAAATACATTCTCAGCCATGCCTCTGGTTGTCCAAGTTTAAATCCGCCCCAGAAGGCATCTTAAATTAATTGGAGATAATGCGTCAGTAGGGTCATATTTAACAGCTCGAGAATGTTTGATGAGTTTGGAAACTAGATGGATGAGTGAAAGAAAATGCCTTTCTTGCTCTTTTCCTTTTTCCTGAGCATTGCTCCAGGTCTTTTTGGTTGTTGTTAGAGTTATGGATCTGGAATTAGAACTGCCACTGTGTTGATCATCACTGATAGTGAAAAGTCAGTGTGGATTAAAACATAATCATAACAAACTTAGAACTGGTCCTGCAGAAAGGTGGATCACAAAGCTAAACATGAGAACTAATGGAAGAGAGACAAAGAACATTGCAGAAGGCAAACGACGGGAATATACTATAGGGAAATCCAGGCTCATAAGTTTCAACAAAAATGCTTCACCATTGCTGATGTTGCCACTGCTGGTGCAGGTCGACACATCTTTCTTTAGTTCTTCAGTAATAGGAATGTTCATACCTTTGGATGCATTGGGATGCCATCCCTCTTTTCACCACTTGTGTCTCTTTGCACCACATCCACTGAGCCGCAGACCACATTGGCCTCCTCTGAGGCACTCCTGAGTCTGTCCACAAGGCATGAGGCCACCGACACCAGTCCTCTAGCAGGTTATGGCCAAGTATCTGCATGTCATGCTCATAGCCCGCTGCACTGCAGAACGGGAGAGGGATATTTGAATGGGGCATGCGCTGTAGGCTCCAGAGCAATCTCACACCACCTGCTCATCGACCAAAACTGTCTTCATGTCATATTTCCTACTTGATTGTCAGAGTCATGCGTGCCATACATTCAGTGAGAAGATACGTTTTGTGCTTCCAATTTATCAATTCATAATTATTTGTAGGTGTGTTATGGTTATAAGGGTTTTGTAATGTTCATAAAAGTACACCTCTTGGATTCTCGGCATCAGCATAACACTCTTCAGTGTGCTTCACAGCAGTTGTGGCTAGTGACCTCTAAAAGTGGTAGAGAGTAATCCTTGTCTCGAATTCCAAAGAGCATTTTCTTGAAGAGTTCTCTTACATTGTCTAGCACTACATTTACTGTCTCACTAATTCACACAGTCTCCCTCATTTTACTCTGGCCCACTCTGTCTCACTCATTCCCACTCATTCTGCATTACTCAGGGCCTGGTTTAGTTCTCGACAAATGGAATACTCCGTCACAAACATGATGGATATCCCATCCACAATATAACAATTTCTGTATAATATAGTGGGATTGTAATATGCGGACGGGATATATGTCATGTTTGTCACAGAGTATTCCACTAAATCAGGCCCTCACTCTTACTGTGACTCAGTCTCACACATAGTAACACTCAGTTACACTCACTGGCATTCTCACTCACTTGCTCACATTTGTTTTTACAGATACTGGTCCTTACTGTCACTCATTCTTACTCACTCTGACTCATTCCTTCACTGACTCTCTCTCACTTTAACTCACACACATAGTCACACAGACATGCTCAAAGTGCTGGGATTTCACCAGCTCCTAACAGTATCTCTGCTGGCCAGCGCAGGCACCTTCATGTACATGTGTTAGCAATCAATGTCACTAGCTGCCTCAGTTTGTTGCTGGACCCGAAGCAGGCCTGCATTTTGTGTTTATTATATCAAGAGTGAATGATTATTCACACTTGATACAATAAAAATGGACCACAAAATAAGGAGGGTGTCCTGTAGCTGTGGAGCCCATAAAGGAGAGCAGCTATTGGTCCATGGATACCTATCCATCGAACCAATCCATCCACTCAATCATCCATCTTTTCACATATCCATCCACCTCTCATCCATCCATTTGTTCAATAATTCCTTCATCCATCCTTCAGCTCATCCATCCACCCTTTGTCCCACACATCTATCCAGCCATAAATACATCTTTCCATTTTCCGTTTCACTCAGCATCCATCCTTTCACTCACTAATCCATATATCCATCTATTCATACAACCATCAATTCACCCTTTCACTTATCCATCCATCTATCCTTTGATCCAGACATCCATCTACCCGGCATTTCACTCATCCATCCATTGTTTTAGTCATCCATCTTTACATCCATCGTTTTACTCATCCATCCTTTCGCTCATCCATCCATACTTTCACTCCATCTAGCCATCACTCATCCATCCATTTACCCTACCACTCATCCATCCATCCTCTCATTCCACCATCTATCCATCCTTTCTCCTATTATCCATCAGCCCATCCTTTCACTCCATCCATCCATCCACCCATACACCCGCCCTCCCTTTCACTCATACACCATTCCTGCCTTTCAATCTTTCATTCTTACGTCCATCCTTTCACTCATTTATCCAAGCATCTATTCATCCATCATTCCATTCATCCATTCATAGACCCATTCTTGATTTCACTCACTCACCCTACCACGTTGATTATGAACAGTTGTCTGCTGAGCTGAAGAGAGAAGAGGCCCATCAAGAACCCCACTCCCGCCCATAGCTGCTAAATCAAGGAGTTGAGTGGGGAAGGGTGGGGGCAGGCTGATGATGCCACTAATGCAGAATCTTAACTGCATAATTACCTCTGAGGCCACTAGTGCAATTGTTGTTCTTAAGTGGTTCCTTCCCTTTCTTGGGCCTCTATGGTCAAGATAAGGGACACTCTGTCAGCTCCAAAAGTTTTTTTCAAAGTGAAACCAAATGCAGTACTAAACACTTGTACTGCCAGGAGAGCAGCCCCCTGACCACTCCTACAGCCTGCCCCTCTGTGATGATCAATTTGTGCCACCCACTTTGCCCTTCTCCTCATCAGCCCACCCCACTGCCTCGCCATTGAAGTGACGGGCCAGTGCTTAATTTGAGCCGGTGGTTTCCGGTGCTGGGCACTGGTACTTATTTGTTAGGGCTGGCACTTATTTTTCTGCCTCAAGCGTTTACTGGGACTGGCTGTAAATGGATTAAAGATGCCCGAGATGGCTTCTGGATTACACTGCCTCAGTATACTGTGCTCACACATTGAATTGCAGCAGCCACGTGTATCCGAACAGAGCTCTGGGTACCAGCACATTTTTATTTACAAATTAAGCACTGGAATGGGCCTCCCAGGGCCACTGTTTATGTGCCCCCATAAGCAACCTCATCTCTTGCTTTCTAATTCAGCACTCCCTCCCTGATAATGTCACTGCTGTAGCTTGTGCCTGCAGGTCGAAGAATACCTTCCTGGCTGGCAACTGTGCAGTAGGGCATCTGCTAAGTTCACTAGAGTTCACCCAGGAGATTCAACACATTGTCTCAGAGCAGTGATTTATTTTCAGCTGCTCTGTGTTTAGTTCCCTATTCTTGCCTCTCCCTGAAGGGTGACAGGGCAACACCCCTTTTGCCCATGAACACCAGTTACCCCTGCTTCACATAGAATCGTAAAAGCAATCATTAAACTTCATTGTGGGTTTTGCTATTCTTTAGGGTGGAATAATTACAGATTTACCTCCCTGCAGACAATAAAGTCATCAGCACATAATATGCACAGAGAAAAAGTAGCGAATCAGCCATTTTTAAACCTTAGTTGTTGTGAGGCTCATTCAAATTTGGGAACATCCCAGACTGCATCATTTGGCATTTTTCATCTTTACCTTGCATAGATGCGCCAAATAGCAATTAAATGGCAAAGCTTTCATTTGTTGATGCAACCATGCCAGTCGTGAACTTGTAATACTTGGCACCAGCAGCATTCTCACACTCACCCTTCAAGGAGCTACAGTGTGGCAAATAATGTGAGACTTAGATACTGCTGCAGTGCTGTAAACAGACTTTCAATGGAGGGTGAAGGAAGCAGCAACTATAGTGTGCAGCAAACCGAAGAGACACCCTAGCTGTATGCCATCACAATAGATTGTTGGATAGGATTGCACCCAATGTATGCCAGGAGGAGCTGGAGAAAAGTCATGTCACTGCTCAGTGTGGCTAAAGGGAGTCACAGGGGTTTCTTCCTGACAGTAATAATAATTTTGATATTAATGACATTGTATCAATAAGGCGTTAAATATAACTCAAATTTAATACGAAAGCCTCTTTAAACAAACGTATTCTAATCTCCCATCAGCTTCCTGGATTTATTTCAGACAACACTGAATCCGGATATCCTCACCCATTCTCTTTCTCCAGCCTCAGCCTGTTCATGGCACTCCTCACCGGGTTGTTCTCTATTGCATCACAACTCAAGCAGCAATGTCATTAGCAGAGTATCAAACAAGACAATGGGTAATGTACAATATGCAAATTAATGGAAAAATAAACGTTAACAAAACAACACTAAAAATGCAGAAAGCACAACCACTTTAGAGTACAGAGCTTTAAGGCTTTTTTTCTTACATAGAATTATAAACGTTTCAGTAAAAATGGCTTAAACGTTCTTACTCAGGGCAAAGACTGCTTAGAAGAATGTGACTGCTTTACTTACTTGACTCTGTCTCCTAATACTAGACATTATACATTAGATGTTCCCCTTATTCATTTCTAAGAGTAGAGGATCCAGAATCAAACATGCCAAACCGATCCACACACTACTGCTCCCATTTCACACTTGTTGCTGGCCCAGTAACCCACTTTCCCATAACGCTGCAAACCTTTCTTCTGGAGACTCCTAGCAGCAAACCCCAGGGAGACCAAAAGCACACTGAATATCACACGTGCTAATTTTCGACTTACCCTACCAGGACATAGAACCTACGCCTGCTCCCACCAGATCATAGAACACTGAGGAGTCTGATTTGTTTGATGAACAAGACAACAAGAAACACCGTTACCGAGGGGTTCAGAAGAGACGAGAGGTTACTCAAAGCAGGAAAACAGGACTCAGAGGGAGAACCATGAGAGTAATGAAAGAGAGCTGAAATAGAAGAGAATTCAGAGGCTGAAACTCTTGACTCTTGACCAAGCTCACACCAGCAAATGTAGTCCATTTCCTTCCCTTCACAACCCAGCTGCAGAATCCTGGAGCTGAGCCAAAGTTACCAGGAAAGCTTTGTAATTACCTTGTAACACATCAGAACCCCTCTGGCCACTGATGGACTCTGTAAATGTGTGACATAGGTGTTAGAACATGGTGAAGTGAATGCAGGTTTAGAATGCCAAGTTCACAGTTACACGCAGATGAATAAAGATGAGTAATATACAGCTACATGTGTGTCATAGTTATCAGCAGGGGATAGCGATAAAACTGGTGACATAATATGGCCCTATAGCCTGCTGTAGTGGGCTATACCGGCAATTAAAAACCTGCTCCAGTGTTAAAGGCCCAGACAAGGTGAGGGGTTTTAACAAGGGAGCAGGGCTTTAATGGCCAGTATAGCCCAGCTATGGTCGGCTATAAGGCTATTGGAACATTCCACCATTGGAGGCCAGAATTTTCCATATACATAAAACAAAGCCCTCTGGAGCCCAAGGGGGTTTCAATCCCTACGTGCTCCATGAGGCCTTTGTTCACATCTTTTGCTGTGAGAGAAACACTGGAGTGTTGGAGCTCTGGGCTTTTACCAGCCATTAGAAGCCCCAAAACTCCATTGTCTTCAATGGTGCTCCTAACATTCCAATGTTCTAAAAGGGAATAAGTAACCCAAAGATTGATTGACAGTGCTCTACCAGAGAGTTTACCGTGGTCCTAGCAAACTGCTTTTTGTTTGCCGTGTGTGCCTCCGTCAAAGTGCAAAGTCGACATTTGTCGTATGTGAAGTGTTAGACTTTTCATCCTTGGCGTGGTCTCCCTTAACTTTTTGCCTCTGTTCCCCAGGTTGTTGATGTGTGCTGGACTCTGATCTTACTGTTTTTGTTACTCTGGGCACTTTACCACTGCTAACCAGTGCTAAAGTGCAAGTACTCCTTTACAAAATGTGTATGTATTCTGCTTATCCATGATTGGCATATTTGATTTATTAGTAAGTCCCTAGTACAGTGCACTAGAGGTGCCCAGGGCCTGTAAATCAAATGCTACTAGTGGGCCTGCAGCACTGGTTGTGCCACCCAAATAAGTAGCTCTGTAATCATGTCTCAGACCTGAAACTGCAGTGTCTGTGTGTGCAGTTTTAACTGTAAATTTGACTTTGCAAGTGTACCCACTTGCCAGGCTAAACCTTCCCTTTTCTTACATGTCAGACACCCCTAAGGTAGGCCATAGGTAGCCGCAAGGGCAGGGTGCAGTGTATGGTCAAGGTAGGACATATAGTAATGTGTTTTATGTGTCCTGACAGTGAAATATTGCTAAATTCGTTTTTCACTATTGCAAGGCCTGTCCCTCTCATAGGTTAACATGGGGACTACCTATAAATCTAATTAAAGCGTAGATTCCCTTTGGGAGTGGATGGGCATTTGAAGTTTGGGGTCTCTGAGCTCATAATTTAAAAATACATCTTTTAGTAAAGTTGATTTTAAGATTTTGTGTTTGAAAATTCCTCTTTTAGAAAGTGGGCATTTTCTTGCTTATACCATTTCCGGTGCTCTTCCTGTTTGTGGATTCCCTGACTGGATTAGTTTGACAGTTGGGCTGGTTGCACCTCACACTAGGCAGTGACACAAAGGGAGCTAGGGTGTAGCCTGCATATCCTGATGAGCCATCTGTGCTAGGAGGGAGGGGAGGAGTGGTCACTCACACCTGAAAGGGCTGTGCCTGCCCTCACACAATGCAGTCTCCAACCCCAGAGTGAGTGTCTGGGGCCTATCCTGGGCAAGGCAGGATTTCACATTCCAAAGAGACTTTATTGAAGTAGGCCTACTTCAAAGGAGAAATTGGGTTTAAGAAGGGCACGCAAAACAACAGACTTTAGAAAAACCCTTCTGGAAACAAGAGGAACCTCTGCCTGGAGAAGAGCTGAAGAGCTGAGGAAGAAGATCTGCCCTGCCTGTGACTGCTTTGTGGAGCTATCCTGCAGTTGCTGCTTCTGCCAGAGTAAGAGGGCAAAGACTGGACTTTGTGTGCCTTCCATCTTGAGAAGAAATCTCCAAGGGCTTGATCTAGAGCTTTCCTCCTGTTCTTTGAAGTCTCAGGGACAGTAAAGACTTCTCTCTGCGAGCACCTCGGGTCTCTGGAGAGACTCGTACTCTGCCCTGTGTTGCCCATTCAGTTCCTGTGACCGTGGCAGCCTAAAGACAAGGAAATCCACGCACAGAGCGCAGTGTGGGGAAAAGATTGACGCAACTCTGATCTGCGGCTGAAGAAACGACAAACCGCCAGCTCTGCAGCTGAGAAACGATGCTCGCAGGAAACGCGACTGAAGAATCGACGCACGGAGCAGGAGAAACAACACGCAGCATCGCTGATGGAGGCTGGGAGATCACAACCCACGCTGCGGAGTTTTTGGATCAAATTGCGGCTGGTTTTCATACTCAAGTGCCGCTGTGCGTGGAAAAACAAAGCAAGGCCTGCCCGGACCCGAGAGTGCTGACCGGATCGACGCACCTCTCTCCTGCGGAGAGAAGAAACAATGCCCCCTGACCCGGTGAAAGGAGAAAAGACGCACGGTCCCACTCAGAAGTGGAATCAACGCCTCGCAAGCCCTTTTTGATGCGCATTCGCCCGAACAGGGTTATTTTTAACGCGCACCAGGTACATTTTCACGCTAGCAGGGCTAGTGTGTGTTTAAAACTACTTAAAGACTCTTTTTGCATTTTTATTGATAACTTGACTTGTGTATTGTAGATATTTGTTGTTTTGGTCTTGTTTTGTTTAGATAAATATTTCCTATTTTTCTAAACTGGTGTTGTGTCATTTTGTAGTGTTTTCATTAAGTTACTGTGTGTGTTGGTACAAATACTTTACACCTAGCACTCTGAAGTTAAGCCTACTGCTCTGCCAAGCTACCAATGAGGTAAGCAGGGTGATTCTCTTTTACCCTGACCAGAGTAAGGGTCCTTGCTTGAACAGGGGGTAACCTGACTGCCAACCAAAGACCCCATTTCTAACATGAAGTCAAAGCACAACTCCAGCCGGCATGAAGCACTTGAAGATAAAGAAAGCTTCACTGAGAAGTCTACACAGGTTGGCCAAAAACCTGCTGGCAAAGCAGTAAAGACAGGTACTGTGCTACTACACAATATAAAGCTACACATCGTACAAGTGGTAATGATAAAGATGTCCACAGACGGATACAGAAAAGAAGCTCTGAAACTACCACAAAAGCACTAGCTCACAGAACAATTGTTCATAAAGCAAACCGTTGTTATACTTACCCTAGCCTCAAGAAGAAGAGCTCTACGACCTCAGCAGCAGGTGAGGAGACCCAAGAAAAAGAACACAGGTTGTGCTTACTGAGTTGTCCAATACCTAAAGTGACACACCACCTGAGCTGCAGTGTGGTGGCTTAGCATGAGTCTAGAAGTCTCCAAAAAGTGAAGGGCTCCAATGGAGACTAAGAAAGAGGTCACAGTTCCACAGACTGTCCAAGATGACCCAGAGCCCAGCACAGTCACAGGGCCTTATAGTTGGCATGGAAGAACTGGGTTCTTAGTGGACAGCAGACAGTATCGGAGGGAACTCCATTTTCAGTGTAAGCCAGTTGCATAAACGGTTATAATGCTGCCACCTTCCTGAAACCACCATAGCTATTGATACCAGCAAAAAAGCTGAATATTGGCGATAGTTGGAGTGCTTGGTTAGAGGCATTTGATGATTTATTTGAAGCACTAGAAGAAACAGATAACAAGAAGATTATCAAATACCTCAAGAATTTTGCTGGTGAAGGTGTAAAAGAAGTCAGAAAGAAAATACCATGAGCTGATGAAGTTACATACTGTCCAATTAAGGAGGCCTTGAATAACAAGTTCAATCCTATACCGAATATAGATTACAAAAGATACATTTTCAGTCAAGAATGACAGAGAGGTGGTGAAACTATAGACACATTTGTTGAGAGCCTAGATACGCTCATCAAATGATGTAGTTTCAATGAATTCAATGATGAAGAAGCAATACATTTCCTAGTTATTGGTGGATGCTTGTCAGATTTATTCAGACGAAGAATGCTCAGAGAAACTCTTAGTCGGAGTGAGTTCTCATGGCTGCCAGAGCTGAAGAGTATGCAGATTGACAAGCTGCTGACATGGAGGCCAGAGGTGCCTAAAGTGAGTCAGTCATGAATATGAAAAGAAAGCCGAAAAACAAAGCTGAAGGACACAAGGTGATGTCTCCATGGAAAAATAAGTTGTGTTTCAGGTGTGGATTGTCGTTTTCACATGAAGGTAAATGTCCCACCATTGGACAGACTTGTAAAGGCTGTGGGAAGGAGAACCATTTTGTAACGGTTTGCAAGGCTAAGGAAAAAGTAAGGGGCAGATTTAAGAAAAGTGGCACTGCACACAGTGCATCGTCACTTTCCTTGCGCCCCTTAGCACCCTCCTATCTCCATCATGTGTGCACCATATTTAAAATACATCGCACCATGGCGCAGGGCAGGGAAGCAATAGCACCATTTGTTTTACGCTATTGATGTAGTCTACAGGAGTAGCGCCAAAATTCTGGTGCAGCTCCTGCAGAGTACATAGGGGCCCATTATAAATAATGTAAGCCCCCTTTTAACGCCTGCTCTGAACAGGCGTTAATAGTGGTGAAAAGAATGGTGCAAGGAAGTCTCTTAGATTTCCTTGCACCATTTTTCCAGGACCCTTAATGGGGAAACACCCACGTGCATACATTATGCCTAGTGCAGGCATAATGTGGTGCAAAGGTTTTTAATGTGGTGCAATGCATGCATTGTGCCACCTTGTAAATTTGGCGTGGGGAAAATGTCACTTTAGCGCTGCCTTAGCATAAAAAAAGACTGTACGGCAGTGTTAAGGTGGCACTAGGGGCTTTTAAATCTGCACTCAAGTGTGTCACATTGAGAGGACAAAATGGCCAACCGAACATTCCAGAAGAAATGTTCAACGCACACCCACAAGTTCAAGTAACAAAACCAGCTGAGACAAAACAATACCAAACAAAGTCGATCATCATCTAACAAATTGTCAAAAAGGTCATCAGTATCAATATCAAGTAAAAGTGAGGAAGATGATTATGCAATTTCGATATTTACCTCAGAAAAAAGTGCACACATTGAACTGGCCGCACGTGAAGAAAAATGCAAAAGAAAAGTCAGCATGAAAAAGCACTAAAGTTATTCAAACATTGTCTGAAGATTACACTTAAAGTAAACAGTTGTTCAGTACCTTTTATTTGTGACAGTGGGGCATTGCTAAACGTTATGCCAGAGGAGCAATATAATGAGCTATCTCCACTGCCACAACTGATGCCATTGAACGTGAAAAATATTTACAGCCCTACATCGATGCCATTGAAAAGTCAAGGTTCATCTGTAGCAACAATGAAACACAAGAAGACAAAGTTGCAAGCGCCCATTCGTGTACTTTTAGGTACAGCGTCAAGTACCTGTTTGCATAGTATCAGCATAGCTGCTGATTTGGGTCTGATCTTAGTGCACTATAACATGAATGCTCATCATAAAATAGTAAGTCAGTTACCTTCTTTGTTTCATGGGTTAGGAAAATGTAGGACAATAAAATTACAATTGTATTCTAATAAGGATGCCCACCCTGTAACAAAGACCCGAAGAATTACATGTCAGTTACAAGACACTGTTGAAAAGAAACTTGAGTTCTTACCAAAACATAATTCTTTTGAGCATCCTACTTGCCCAATGTCATGGGTATTTACCATAGTGGTAGTACCCGAAAAGGACAGTGAAGGAGATATATGCATCTGTGTAGATATGAGTCAAGCAAACAAGGCAATCAAACAACATCCAAGTACGCACATTGCTGACATGATAACACAATTGAAAGTGTGAAAGTGTTCTTTCTCCTTGATTTAAATAAACAATATCATCATTTGGAACTCAAGAAGAATTGCAGGTACAGTATAACCTTTTCCACACATGTTGGTCTATTTTGAAATAAAAGACTAAGGGCTTGATTTAGAGTTTGGCGGAGGTGGTTACTCCTTCCTGAAATTTACAGATATTCCGCCTGCTGTATTACAATTCCATTATAACTTATGGAACTTGTAATACATCAAACTGGCTATCTGTCATGTTTCTGACAGAGTAACCCCTCTGCCAATCTCTAAATCAGGACCTAAGTTTTGGTGTGTCATCAGTTGCAGAGATTTTTCATGATGTCATTCAATGTATCATACAGCATGTTGTGAATGCTTTTAACTACAGTGATGACATATCAGTCTCCAGAGCTACACAGAAGGAACAGGATAACACCCTCAAGCAAGAGTGTTGTTTAGTAGTTGATGCAGGTTTAACTTTGGATGCTGAGAAATGTGAATTCAATAACCCAAACCTAAAATTATTTGCCTGTATGTTTCTGATGGGGATTTAACACTTGATTCTGCTAAAGTGCAAGTGTTGTCATATGCAAGTCCTCCACAAGATATTTCCATGTTACGTTCATTCCTTGGCAAGGCCAGTCACTGTTCCAGATACCTACAAGACCTTACCACTGTGAGTTATACATTGGGAAACTTCATAAAAAAGAATGTTTCATTTCATTGGTCATATGAATGCGAAAAAAGCTTTAAAAGAATCAAACAAGCTCTTGAGAGCACTACCAAAATGGCATTTTTTGATCCAAAGTTTCATGCAGAAGTTGTTGTTGACACCAGCCCAGTCAGGTTAGGCGCAATCCTTGCACAGCAAAGAGGATACCAAAATGCTTGAAGACATATTGGGACATGTGCAAGCTAAAGTTTTTCCTAAACTGAAAGTGCTTATTCACAACCTGAAAAAGAAAGTTTAGCAGTTGTGTGGGCTTGGGAACATTTCCATGTGTTCTTATAAGGAAAGCCTTTCATACTTGTGACAGACCATAAAGCACTGTTGACAATCTTTTGCAATCTAAAAGCTAAGATGCCCTCTGACATTGAACAACTGGGACCCACAATTATAAGAGTACAACTACACAATTGTGCATTGTCCAGGGAAAGGTCAAAGCCCTGCTGACTACTTGCCCAGAGTGCCTGTACAGTGTCAGGGTATCCCTTCCAAGACAGCTGATGGCCTACATAAACTTTATTGTGAAATCAAACACACCGGCTACCATGTCCTTATAGCAAATTATCACTGCCATGCATCAAGATAGTGACATGTTAAAACTGAAAAACATTATTATACATCAGTCTTGGAACCAGCACATCTGATCTCTTGCCAGTGACAGCGAATACCAGAAGTTCAAGAATGTCAAAGATGAACTGTCTGTGACTAAACAGGACATTATCCTGGGAGGTCAGAGAATTGTTATTCTGGAGAGTATGCAACAAAAGATCATTGAAATGACCCATGAAGGACATTGTGGAATTACTGCAACAAAACAAAGTTCTTCGAGACCAAGTTTGGTGTCTTCATCTTGATGAAAGTGTTAAAAGACAGTGGAAGGCCTGTCATCTATGCAGCTGTAATCGACAACACCCCTTAAGCATGTCAGAGTTAGGCAGTAATCACATTATTGTTGAAACTGGGCAAAAATCCAGTGGAATGTCAATCATACAGACTGATATCATTGCTGAATTGTGATTACAAGGTTTTTACGAGTATTTTTGCGGGGTGGCTGGTCGATTGATACATCAGGATCAGCAGGGCTTCCTACCGGGTAGGTACATGAGAGATCTTAATCATACTTTATTAGGAGCTATTGACTTGGCCACGACTTCGGATCTTCCCTTAGCAGTTGTGACGGTAGACGCCGCCAAGGCTTTTGATCGCATGAATTGCAAAAATATCTAATGGTTACTTTGACCCATTTGGGAAATGATGAGTCCTTTATTACTGTGCTCCTAAAGATATACAGGGCTCCAACTGCGAAAATTCTGGTTAATGGTATTTTGTCACTGAGTGTCCAGATAAGTAGAGGTACTAGGCAGGGGTGTCCTCTTTCCCCAATTTTGTTTGATCTGTACATTGAGCCCTTGGCAGAAAGTTTGAGGTCTAACACCTGTGTGAGACCTTTTGTGGTTGGAGAATTCTACAGGAAAATCGCGCTGCATGCGGACGATTTTATGGTTTTTACTTCTGATGTCACAACAGCAATCCCAAATCTTCAAAAATAAGTTAAGATCTTTTTGAGTCTGGCAGGATATGAGGTGAATGAGGGAAAAACAGGAATAATGATTTGGAATCAAAATTATGTAGACCCTAGAAAGGTTTTAGAGATGAGGTATTTTGGTATAAGGATCACGCAAGATTTGCAAGAGTTGGCCTAAAAAAATGTAAATAAGATGTCAAGGAGGATGGGGCTCTTTTGAGAAAGTGGGGAAATCTGCCACTTAATATTTATTGTCATGTCAACCTTGTTAAGTTGTCTATTCTACCAAATATTACTTTTATATATGATAACATCCCTCTGTATTTTGATAAAAAGTTATTTTAAATCTACAGGCAAAGATTACAGCCTTTATTTAGGCCAGGAAAGGAGTTTGGTTATCTTGCAAGAAATTGAGGAGGAAGATCGGTGAAGGTGGCCTGGCCCTTCCTGATCTCCACTTGTATTGCTGGTGCTATTTTTAAAAAAATACTAGGATGTTACTCTTATCTCCAGACACTTCAATGAGGGGAGCTATGTTCGGAGCAATGTTGAAAGGCTTTCTGATAAATGGATTCCTGTATAAGTTTGGGGCTCCAAATTTTTTAAAGAAAGTCAGGCTGAAATGCTTATGAGCAGCATCCACTAGCTGGTATGAAATATGATCCTTTCTTGGTGTGGGTTATTACAGTACATTAGCGCCTATCTGGGACTCTCCAGGGACCCCGGGTGTTAGTTAGATAGTTTGGCGATGCCCCTTCAAAATAGCGGGGTAATAAGATGGAGGCAGTTAACTGGGGGATGAGTCCTTGCTGAGTTGGGAGATCTGGAATCATAAGACTCAAGGGTCCCTATCTAGATTTTAGTTATGCCAGGTTAATGGGTGGCTTAAAAGTCAGGGAGGCCTGGGTCCAGAACCGACCCAACTGGAGCAGGATCTGCTGGTAGTGACCGACATAAAGGCAGAAGTTTCCCGATGGTATCAGCATCTACTACTTAGAGTTGAGGCAGTGTCTCAACTGCTGTATAAGAAATGGAGTGGATGCCTGCCAGAGGGAGAGTTGGAAAATCTTTGGTGGACGTCGTCGGCTACTTTGTCTTCGGTGGTGGAAGTAGCCGTTTTAAGAAGAAATCATCTATTCACTCTTCATAGGGCATATTGACCCCAGAAAAGATGGTGAAGATAAGGAAAAGTAGTGCGACCTTGGAGTGTAAGCAGTGTGGTGGTAGGGGGGCGGACGATGTACATATGTTTGCCTCATGCCCGAAACTTCAGGATTTCTGGGCAGAAGTAGGTAAGACAAAATCTAACTCCTTGGGTGTCCCGATTGAAGTATCCCCTCGGTTGATTATATTTGGGGTATCAGTTAGTGATTCGGATGTACCTTCCCCTCCGCCTCCCATGAGTCCTGTAACTAAGCTGAATCTCTATCAGAGGGTTGGTGTTTGTTCTAATTCTACTGGTGAGAAGGGAAGCATGTAAAAGTTGGGTTCAATCTACCCCCCCTAATTGGAATGAATGGAGAAGTTCTGTTCTCTTCTTTAAAGACATAGATAAAAGTCATGCGAGGAGGACTGGCAATCGGATATGGGATCTCCTAAGGATCTGAGATGGTTAAAGCCCAATGTCCAATGATTATTCGCCTAGACCTGGCTAGGTCTGGAACTGGGTTTTACCCAGGGGTCTAGATGGTCAGGGGCTTCCTGCGCATCAGCATTTGAACGTAGCGCACCTGAAGAAGCTTAATGGCGATGATGTATGAGGACAAATATTAAAAAAAAGAATGTCAGAGTTGCCAAAGCATGCATGGGAAAGAATTGCTGTCCTCATAACAATGGACATCACCAGATGGTGATTGTTGATAGATACTTCCATTTCCCATTGGCAGAAGATCTCTCATCTATCACTCTAGAGGTAGCCATTGAGAGATTAGACAGCATATTTGAGACATAGGTTATTCCTGCTATCATAAAATCTGATATTTGGCCACCTTTCAACAGTCGGGAATTCATAGACTTTCTCAATTATCTCAATATGAAGCAGTAGAAAATCATACCTCTTTGGCCCCAGGCTCATTGCATCATTGAAAGTTTCATGAGTACATTAAAGAAACCTGTTCAGTGTCCCTTGTTGGTAAAGTTCGACCTTAACAATATTTTAAAATTTACCCTATGAGCTTACCATTTAGCTCCTCACTCAACCACAGGTGAAGGCCCTGCTACTTTCATGTTTAGGAGAGCAATGATGACCAAGTTACCTCAATGGACCAGCGCAATTCAAAAGACATGGTTTTCATGAGGGGAGATCGAGTGCTTTTTCATCGGCTGAGAAAATGTAAGTCTGGTTCCCCTTTTGATGCTGAGCCATTCCATGAAACAAGAAAAGGACACATAGTGACTGCACAATGTCATGGGGAAACCCATTACATGAGATGCCTCACATTTCAAAACTGTGGCTCACCACTCGTCAGATACTAATGTCAACATAGAGTCTGGTTTGGAAAGGAAAATTGAAAATGCTCATGCTGCTGTTGCTCCTGCATCACCAGCATGGATCGTCGACACTCCTATTGCCAGTTTCCAGTTTCTGAAGACATAATTGGTATGAGTAATCAGAGTGCCACAAAGGCTCATTGAAGAACTTTGATTGTATATGAATTTGTAAAAACTTGTAATTGTTTTTATTTAAAAGAGTAGGAGATGTAGTGTTGTGTGAATTATGAATGATGGAACCTTCTTGGCTCCTGGAAGACTATGTAGAACTGTGACATAGGTGTTAGAAAATGGTGAAATGAATGCAGGTTTAGTATGTTGAGTTTGTGGTTATATGCTGATGAATAAAGACGTGTAAAATACAGCTAGGTGTGTGGTGCAGTTATAGCCAGGTACTCTGACTGGGTCAGACGCTACACTCCCTTCTTAAAATAATCTTACCTATTCTTCTGCATTCAAATAGTTTTTGGGGGTTTCTCTCTCTCTTCCTACTAAAAAAGAGACTTGCTTCCACCAACTACATTGGACACTGCCCCAAAAAGGTTTGAAAATACTCACAAAGATGCATTTTTGTGGATGTTCACCACAGTTTTCAGGTAGTGTACCAACCATAAAGAAGGATACAACCCATTCCTATGAGTTGATTTTCTTTCACTGATTATTCTGACATATTGTTGGAATATGAAGTGTTAATATATATGTTTAAGAGGAGAAAATACTAGTAATATTGATTGCACTTAGGTGGATAAATTGCTATGTGAATCCGATCTTAGGAGTTCAAGACTTGAAACTTTGAAAATCCCTTAATATGACACTGACAGTGGAGTTCAACAATCTAAAGTTCAGGATATTGTGTGAAGAGAATTATACAGATATGCATTTTACTAACCTTTCACAACAAAAGAAAGGCCAGTCAACAACCAGTGGTATGTAACCAATGCCATTTATCTGATCCATGAACTCCTATACAAGGTATGCAGTAAGATAATTCACATCAGAGATCTAGGAAACAAGAAATACTGTAGTAGTAAACTAAAATTCAAGAGCAACAGGTTTGCCAGCACACATGAACAATGAAATGTCAGTCCTTACACAGGAGCAGTGAATGGCTACGTCTAGTCCGAGGTCCGACTAGGCATCGTTTGTAGGTGGTAGCCAATTTTGGTCCACAATTTTGGTCCCCATTACCAAACTCATCCTGCATTAACCATGTCACTCACCTCTCTGCATTTACACCATTGCAACTAAAATTGATATTCAGAAAAATAGAATATATTTCTGAACCATGATGATCTTTTGGCGTATGTGCTTCGTGCTACAGCCATGACCATCCCTGCTCCTCCCTGCCTCCCGGCCTCTTGTACCCCGAACTGGTCATGTCAGACTTTGAAAGGGTAACTTTAACAGTGGGACAAACATGGTCCCTGTCCCTGCCCAAGCTCCAGCACAGATGTCCTGAATTTGTAACATTTCCCCAGGCTAGCACAATCAGATAACTGCGTGTGGTGATTTATGATTTTGGGTGCCATACTTATGTAAATCTTTGAAATTGCATATCTTCGGTTCTACTGATTGGATTTTTGCCATTTCGGTCTTTTACTCTATTTTCCTAAATTAGTGTGTCTTCTTACTGCATTAGTGTTGGTGTGCTGCGTAAAAACTGTACATGTTGCCTCTAAGTTTAGCCTGATTGCGTTAGTGCCAAGCACAGTTTAATTTAGTGGCTCTTGTGGTTCACTCTGACAGGGATTTTGGTTGTTACTTGGGAAGAGTCTTCATCCCCCTCAATCAAAAAAACTATTTCTCACATAAAACTTTGCTGACGTTATGCTAGTTAAGCGATTTACAGCGTTTTGAAAATTAAAACATCACATTTATATTATTTTTTTGGTTGGTAGCTTCTATAAATAAATAAGCACTGCAAACTCAGGATATAAGTCTCAAAGCCAAAGAAAAGTCTGGACTATCTATCGTAGAATACATTCATAAAAGGATGAAAGCCTATGCATGTTATCCAGCATCTTTATTATGGCTAAATAGCACAAGGGACTTGGAGAACATTCTAATTATTTCTTGCAGATGAGTTTCTTTGAGCGCCATCTGCTTTCCTCCACTTACTAGCATCCTCACATCTGGAGGTAAATTGGGGGAGCAAAAGGTCTGACGTTTGTCAGAATATGGCAAAAAAGTTTCTACTTTTATATCTGCTATTTTACACTTCACCATGCCGGAATTTATATTTCTGCCAGATGTAGCAGAGGCTAGTGCTCATGCATGGATATTTCTGGCAACGGTTCTCCTGACACAGGGGAAATGTATTTGTAAATTTGTGAATGAAATGCTAAAACGTCAGCCATATTACCTTCTGATTGAGATCTCTCTTTTCTTTATTATGAAATAATATGACGTATCACTGACCTCAAATCATGTTCACAGTTCTGTCATTATAGGTGAAATAAAAACACTTTTTAGGTGGCTACAGATTGATTTGGGGATATTCGTCAACCAAATAGCAGGCTAACACAGCAATACCATACCATGATGGAAGGAATTCCTCCTACTATTGTGATAAAAAAGAAGAGGAACATTACTCATTTGACTCCAAAGAAAGAACTAGGAGAATTGATGTGATATCTGCTGGGGCAGCTGATTAATTTACTTACTACAAAAATGTTGTATTGGCAAATAAAGTATTCTTCGCCGTGAGTGATTTAGATTGATGATCACAATAGTCATTCATAGGATGAAGACTTATATATCTTTCATTAGGAGATCATTTCAGAGACATGGATGTATGTGTTGCTTACCTAGATAAGGCACCGTATCATTCAGCAGTGAGTAAACCTTGGTTCTGCAGCATCTTACATCTTGTCTGACTCACAAGCCCAGAAGACTCTGGTCTGCTGAGGTGAAAGCTTTTTATGTCTAAAAAGCCTTGGAGGTGATAGGTCACCAAAAGAGAGAGTGACAGTCTACTTCATTCTGCCTAATGTTATGAGCTGTGCAGACTGCAGAACTGCCATAGAAGCTGTGCCCTGGAGGACTGTATTTGTAAGAAACAAAACTGAATCTTTAGACATGATATTTGCACCTTTGCATGACTACTATTCCTACATCACCTCATATTAGTAAATGTAACACTGATTGGATTCATTAAGGCCCATATCTATAATTTTTGTTGCAAACTGCGCAAATGCAATTTTGCGTCAAAAAGTATAGCGCTGGCTTGTGTCATTCCATAGCGCTAGCCAGGTGCTAAATTTATGGAAGGCTGCAAGCAGGTGCAAAGGGTGGGCTAGTGTAAAAAAAAAATGACACTAACTGGGTGGGGGTGGCGGTACGGGAGAAGGGGGTTTTGCACCAAAAAATGAAGTTAGGCTGGATAGAGGCAAAAAATGGCTCTAAGCTGCCTAGCGTCATTTTCTGACGCAAAACCATCCATACCACATGACTCATGCCCACCACCCCAATGGCCAGAACAGGGGACGAGACCACCACATACATAGACACAAGCAAATACACACAAGAGTGTCCTTCTTTACCCACAATGACTTCTCTTTGCCTGGTGCAGAGGCTCTGGGCCTTGTATCAGACAGGCAAAACCAGCATAAAACGCTTTCCACAGTCAAAAGCTACATGTTTTGTTTGATGTAGCTGAGCTGTACTTGAAGCCGCACTCAATACTGTGGTTACACTGGCATGTCTGCTGAGGTTCCTGGCACTGAAGGAAACAGCACATACTTAGATACATCAAAAATGCAAATAGGACCACTAAACACTCTGAGTGGTGAAAAAGTATGTATTTTTCTGTTTCCTCTTTGAAAATCTCTAGCTATTTGCATCATAATTAGTGTTCCTTTCATATAGACATTTCAAATAACCCAAGGTTGCCTAAAAGTGCTGTTCATTGGTGCATCATGAACACATTGTGACAGTGTAAACTAGTCTGCAAAGACTGAACTAGCTGTCAAAATATCTATTTATCATGTGCACATTGACACTAGGTATTATCAAGCTGTCAGTAAACTATTTTAAGACTGCTTAAGGAAATTGCTGACAAGAAATTGCTCAAATTAGGAACCAGCGTATCTTTCTTTGTTGACATTGCATTCATCTGCCACCAAATCCGCAGTACTGTATTTGATTGATGATTTTCTAATAGGGGCTGACAATAGTTTAATTCACAAATGGTAAAATATGGACAGTTTTCACTGGACAACATGTGTATGTTGCAGTTGCAGCTGGCAAGAACGGCAAAGGGAGGTGCAGGCAAATGGGTGATTACATTGAAAAACGTGTACACTAAATTAACTGCATAAATTTAATAAATAAAATGGTACTCACCATTCTTTCCCCCAACACGTACTCTTTGCTCTGATCTTCTCCTCCTGATGTCACATTCAGGGCCCCAACTAACTCACTTACCCAATCCTAAGGGCCAGGATTGGAGGGAGTGGCCTCTCTTGGTGCTGTCGAAGACGCTGGAGGCCTGTGCAGGCTCTCAACCCAGCTGTCTAATACAGCTGGTTTGAGAGGTTTATAGTGCACATGTCAGGCTGGACATCGTAAAAGACATGCACCCTATAAACTAGTGCCCAGGCAGGCAGCTCTCCACTGCTGCCATTCACCATGCCCTACCCCATCCTGAAATGGTTCGGGATGGGTTGAAAAGAAATAAAATAGTAATGAATTACCTTCATTACCATTTTATTTTTCGTCTCTAGGGCATTTCTGGAGGGAGGAGATTTGAAGTGCGGCCACGCTCCTCCGCTCTAAAGGAGGAGCTGCCCCTGTCGAAAGAACTGTGTAAGTAAATGCTGGGGCAATTTCCACCCGTGCCCCTGAAATGTAGGTGCTATTTACTGCATCTGATAAAATTCATCTCCAGTTTCTAGGGGTGATAAACTGGACCTTTTCTGAGTTTAAGAATGTTGGAAAGTCGATTATTGGTAAGGACCGGTAAGTACGTACACCTAGCAATAGACCACTAACCCCCACTTAGGATTCAATTAATTAAACGCAGCTCAACTTGGCAACGAGCGACAAGGCTTAACTTAGGAGACAAGTGTGTAAAGCATTTAGAAATCCCAAAATGGTAAATAAGTAAAACACAAAACACAATACAAATCCAACACCAATTTTTAAAACTAGATTATATTTTTAAAATTACATCAAAATGATTAAAATCGGATAAGGAGAACCTGCGATATGACTTTTTAAAGAATGAATGTTTTCTAGCAAATAGAAGCAACTAGCGCTCAAGGAGTTTAAAAAGGTCAGACTGGATAGGGACAAAGTCCAGAGTTCAGGCCACACCTGAGGTAACACTGTTACACTTACTTTCAGAAGTGTTTCTTGATTCAGGAAAGTGGTCCACAGCACCAGCCAAGGGTTCAGAGGCGCTGACTTGCCTCTTGGGGTCTGGGACTACAACTCCCACAATGCACCTCTTCAGCTTATGGAGGTGCTCTGTAGTGGATCCTGTTTAGTTTTAATTGGAGTCAGGAGTTTAGCTTAGCCTTTGGCTTGCAGGACTGTGCCCCCGTCACCTAGTGACTTAACCTACTTAGCTTGCTCTGTTTTAGCACATTTACTTAACTATTTCTTCCAAAACGTCTGCCATGTTTATAGTTAGAAAGATGTGTTTTTTCACATTATCAGTGTCACTCTGTGGAGACGTCACTGTCAGCAACAAAGATAAATGAGATACTTAAGTATTTACATCATGTACTTTCTCACTTTCGTGTGTCAGTAACATAATGTACCTTTTCAGGGAATTGCTTTTATAATTAACACTCCTAAGCATGCCCTCTTATCTATTGTTTGGGAAACATATCTGTGTCAGGGGTCCTACCAGATCTTTATAAATACATCTCACTCAGACAAGGTAATCAGAGGGATTCCTACCGGATGCCATTGACGCGATCTTTGCTATACATCGCCTTGATGCCAACTCAGTCTTCGTGTCCCCACAGAGTCTGATCTAGAGACCTCATTCCAAGGTTACAAGGGTTGGGGGCTCTTCTCATCAACATCATACTGGCAATGGTATTGGCAGATTAGGTTTAACACACCTAGATCTCTTAGGTGAGAGATTATGTTCATCATGCTAGGGTATTAGGGCCTACTTTACATCTACTTCACATTACATTTATTGCAAGATGGTGGGGGGCTCTGTATTCATGACTCTTGTTATTACCATTCTGTTAGTTGTATTGTTCATTATCCTAATCATTGCGGCCCATGCAATTTATAGTAGATTGCAGACATGTTGTTTATGTGAGAAAAGGGTAATCTCCGTTTAACCACGGCCTCCCTGAGATGTCGCACTCTTAAGTCCATGCGTAAGGGATGCCACAAATCACCTTTTACTGTTTGGGTTTTTGGTGAGGTACTGCTTGTGAGCTGGCAGGGTTTGGCTGACAGTTGCGACTTGTTGTAGGATTGGCCTACTCACCTACAAACAAAAGTACTGTCATCCCTAAAACAGCAGTCTTGCCTACAGCAAGCGTCAAACTTCGACAGCTCCAAACATCTCCAAAATTCTGGATCTTCTTCCAGAGGTCCTTTTAGGGTCCTTGGAGTGTCCACAACTTGATCCAAGGTTCCAGAAGCTTTGAGTTGCTCCTTGGGAGTTGGGACTACAATTCCTGGAATGCACCTGGTCAGAATCCTCAAATGGCCGCTGGACGCTGGTCAGCTGTGCTCTGCTTGCAGGGCCTGATGCAGGGGACTCTGGGCAGCTCCTTTGTACCTGTAGCAAACAGGAAGTCCCTTCTTGAAGCAGTAGAAGACAGGCAAAGTCCTTTTAGTGGTAAAGCCCAAGAGTGCAGCTGGTGTAGTTCTGCAGAGTGCGGTGTCCAGGTGCAGCAAACAGGGAGTCCCTTCTTGAAGCAGTAGAAGACAGGCAAAGTCCTTTTAGAGCTAAAGCCCAAGGCCCATATTTATACTTTTTGACGCAAACCAGCACCAGCGCTGGTTTGCGTAAAATCTTTTACTGCCGGCTAACGCCATTCCTACGTGCCATGCAGGCACCTTATTTAAGGAATGACGTTAGCCGGCGCTGCGTAGGGGGAAATGGGGGTTGTGCACCAAAAGAATGGTGCAAGTCTGATTTGAGGCAAAAATTATGCCTCAATCCGGACTTGCGACATTTTTTGACTCACAACCACCATTGAAATGACTCCAGTCTTAGCAAAGACAGGAGTCATGCCCCCTTGCCCAATGGCCATGCCCAGGGGACTGCTGTCCCCTGGGCATGGCCATTGGGCACAGTCGCATGTAGGGGGACCCAAATTAAAAATAAAGACAAATACTTACCTCTACTTACCTGTACTTACCTGGGATGGGTCCCCCCATCCATGGGTGTCCTCCAAGGGTGGGCGAGGGTGGCAGGGGGTGTCCCTGGGGGCAGGGAAGGGCACCTCTGGACTCCTTCCATGATCAGAGACCATGGAAGTGAGCCCACAGATCCCTTAACGCCTGCCCTGACCCAGGCATTCAAAAATGGCGTTGTGTGCCGTTTTTTAAGGCCCACCCTCTCATGTGCGTCAAAATGATGCAGGAGTATAAATAAGGTGCACAGGCCTTAAAGTTTTTGGGCGGGAACGCCTACGTTGCATGTCATTAACGCAAGGCAGTTTACCGCATCCAAAAAATGACTCACACAGAGGAATTTTGATGTCCGCGGGCTTGGGCGTCAAAGTTTAAATATGGGGCAAGATTTGCGCTGAATGTGCGTCAAACTTTTTGACGCACATTCGGCGCAAACAGAGTATAAACATGCCCCCTAATGTCAACACAGTTAATAATATATGTTGTGTTATAAAAAGCAGCAAACAATGATATTGTGGTATTAACAGTCTTTGTCAGAGGAACTGTTGCAATTTTACAGAGTTGGAGCAAGAGCAGTGCAGATTTTATTTTTTTCAGTGTATAGAACGAATTCCTAGAGGCTAGAAAAGATTTTTTCTTTATATGTATCTGATTTGTAGGCGAAACAGCCAAACTGAATTGCTTCATCTGATCACTGTTAAAATGTAGACATATTTTGAACCACTAGCCATGATTTTACGTTCAGAAGAATGAAATAAGCATTTATTCAGAATACGAAAAGTCTCTCTTTTGAGGGAGCACTTAATATCATTGCAATATAATGGCTCTAAAGCATTGCAATTATTTTAGTTTTATATTATGACAACAGTCCTGCAATTGATTCCAGTTTAAAACTTGATGTTTAAAGAAAACATTCTTTTTATTTGGAGAGGATTTTAAGACTATATTTTGGAAACGTCTGGCACAGTGGGGCCTAATCACAAATACATTTTGAAGTATGTAAAAAACTACTCATATAGTACAATTTTAGGTACTCCAACGTGTGTTTAGGAATAGAACTCAAAATGCCAAATTCCCTATTATTAAAGGTGCAAACTCAGCATTGTCCTTTCTAATTGTGCTGTGTATGTCTGTGAGAAATTGGGTGTTAGTTGACTGGGGTGTGAACCCTGGACAAGCAACAACCACAATCATTTGCAGGGTGAACCACAAAAAGTCATTAATTCAACCTGTGCTTTAACTTGACATAAAAAGCAGTTAGGCTTAACTTAGATATAATGTGTTAGGTATTTATGAAGCACACAAACACCAATACTGTGAAAACACAACACAATAAAAATCCCAAACCAATTTAGGAAAACAGAGAACATTTCTTATAAATTATTTGACACCAAAAACATCAAAATCCATTTAGTAGAACGAAAACTATGAATTTTAAACATTTCAATATCGCAAGTACCTAGTTTTAGAAATTGGCCACCTGGGCATCTTTAACACCACAACCAAGGGTCCAAGAATGGATGGAGACCTCTTGGGGGTTGCAGACTCACTCAGGCTGGGTCCAGGTGTGGGTTTCCTAGCCGGAAATCAACGCAAAGCCTTCTCTGCGTGAACAATAAATGATGCATCGTCTCTGTGTGGCAGGAGAAATTGACACACACCCCGCCGTTTTTCACACATCTCCTCCTCTGCGGTCCCTTGCAGAGAATTTGAATGCAAACCATGTACTTTGTGCTTGCAAGAGACACTTGTTGCTTTTTAAAAGACTAAAGACACTTTAAATCATTTTTGCAGTGATATTTCAACGTATAATTATTGAATCTTGATTGTTTCGACCTGCATCTTACTGTGGTGTATTTTTGTTGTGTTCTATTGTGTTATTGCATGATTTATTGCACAAATACGTTACACATTGCCTTCTAAGTTAAATCTGACTGCTCAGTGCCAAGCTACCATAGGGTGGGTACAGGATAATTTGGATTGTGTGTGACTTACCCTGACTAGTGAGAGGATCCTTGCTTGGACAGGGGGTAACCTGATTGCCAACCAAAGGCCCCATTTCTAACAGTTTGGCAAAGGGTTTTAAATGCCAAGTGGACATGGCAGTGGGACACTGCCTTAAGGCTTCGCTGACAGGCCTGGGACCTGTTTGAAGGTGCTACTTAAGTGGGTGGTGCAATAAGTGCTACAGACCAACTGGTAGAATTTAATTTACAGGACCTTGGTATATGGTATACCACTCTACAAGGGACTTACATATAAACTAAATATGCCAATCAGGTATACGACAATCAAACCATGTTTTAAGGAGAGATCACAAGCACTTTAGCACTGGTTAGCAGTGGTAAAGTGAACAGAGTCCTAAGGCTAAACAGCAAAAATTCAGCAAAAAGTAGGAGGAGGAAGGTAAAAGGTTTCAGGGTGAAGAGAGGGTCATTTCCAATAATCTATCCTTTACTATTCCTATTTTAGATGTTTAGAGTATATGTATATTTATTACAAAACATCATTTATGAATAGGCCCCTGTATGTTGTTGGCCCTTCCTGCACTGATGCATGCTGGGCAAAATGAGCATGTATAGTTTTATAAGTGGCCACATCCAACTTGTGAAAAGATCCCTCAAATCACATGTGGGAAGCAATAGAGACTACAGTTCTTAGTTTATTAAAGGTAAATATCAATAGTGTGATGTATTACAAGTAGCTACTATGCCACACCATGCCATGCCACACCATTGCAATACACTGAGGCCATTAGGCTTCTGCGAGCCACTGTGACTGCCATCTGCCTGCCGCCCACTATCTCACTGACAGCCCTACTGACCAGCTACCTCTGACCACCTGCCTATCTTTCAGTCACTTGCCACATGGATTGTCTGGCACCAGGAGAACACCAGGAAGACGCCAGGAAGATGCTAGTCCTCCAACCCGCTGATCAGTTTGCTGGCTTTCCTGAACTGCCCCCCACCTCCGAGGTTCAGGAAAATATCAGGAAGACCTAGGTAAGACCACCGGAGGAAAGATCCTGGTGCCAGTGGTGTGGCGAGGTTAGGCAAGGCTGGGTGGGTGCAACTATTCTCCCCCTCCACCATCGGGTGGCGGTGGGTGAGCATGGCTGTGTTTGTGGCCCAGTCCAGCGCAGTTGCTGTTAGGGACTCGTGGCTAGGCAGATAGCGGTGTATGGTGGAAGTGGCCTCCCGTGAACGAGGCAGTGTCATCTTCTACAGCAGCACCACTAAAGCGTCTCACATAGCAACCTGCTTAGCCACAAGCCAGCGCAGCCAATGGGAATTGGCAATGCACCAGGGGTAGCTTGAGATTTGGGGAGCACCAAGCGCACTGACGCCCCGGGTAGCACACAGCATCAACAGCACCAGTGCCCTGCAAGAATCGGTACCATACACCTCTGACACCTCTGGCAACAGGGGGGAGTTTAAGGAAATTTAAGCACTTCGGACTTGGACTTTAGATGTTAGGCACTTGCAGCCTACAGCGGGGGGGCTGTGAAGTGCAGCAAAGTGGCCCAGTGTTGTTGTGGCGTTGGTCACAGGCCTCACATCATGGGAGGCTAGACACAAATGAGCTTTACCCCTCACAGAATCTCCAAGCCTAAAGGTGCAACGTTCTCCTTGGCCCCTAACAACATTCAGAAAAAGGAAAGAGTGCAAACTATGAATCACCCTGAGCAAGTGCTTTTTGCTTATGTAACTATCGTATACATGTTGGCATCCGTTTCTCTGTGTAGTTTAGTTGCATATTGCAAACATTTAATGGCACAAATATGGATGGTATTTTGGTTAGTAGTGGAAATATATGAAAAGCGACACGGGGAAAGTAATACACACCTTTAATACTTGGAGTTCTAAAAGCCTTATTTCAAGAGGTGCCTTGCAGATTCGTCGTTTTACATTTTTGCACATTCATCAACTCACAAAATATCCTGCCCAGTACATGCAGAAAATATTATTGTGTGCATCAATTGCTCTGTACGAATTTATCTGCCCCAGCATAAAATGTATGCTAGGTGGCAGGTCAAGGTGTATTGCAGGGGCACATCTGTTAGGTGAAGGATTTATGGAGGTTTCTACCATGCTCACCTTTGATTCCTTTATGCCACCTCTGAACTAGTGCCGCACTGCAAGAGACAAGGCTTAATGCGGACAGGAAACAGAATTATCCAGTGACAGCACCACAGGTCCCATGCAATACACTTCTCACGTAGGCTATGAGCAGTGAAATACATAACGCTTTTTATTTTCCTAATGTAGCTGTCAAAAAATCATTCAATGCGTTGGCCTTTATGGGCTTTTTACAGCAGATGTACGTGATACCAACTTACTTGAGTCACATGGGTGAAGGTTTAGAAACCTGCTGACGTCACGACACACACACACACACATTTGCAAGAGACAATTTGCCTCCGTATTTACATGAAATGGTCCTCAAGAATGTGGAGCAAAAAGAACACTCATTGACTTAGCCAGTAGACGTGGCTTTTGTATAGTCCATGTATATATACACACAAGAGATTTCCATAAATAAATGAAGACAGGGGCACCACTCACACAGGGGCGCATCACACAAAGGAATCTTACATGCTGGAATTCAAATACAAATGAATCAATCAAAAATGTGCATAATCAACGTGAAAATAGACTCATACAAAAATACATCCGAGTAACAGAAGCTTAATAATGACCACCATATGGCTAAGGAGATGTAGCTGCACTAGGCAGTAATGGTAATAATATCATAATTCAGCAGGCAAGGGATGGATACATGAGACAAATTATATAATACTGACCACCCGATTGTACTCTACATATTTTGCCCTGTTAGCCATCTTAATAAATAACGACCCTATCAGTGCCCACCTGTATTGTTAAGCCTGTACGGTGTGTTGGGTTGATCGATTTCCTTAGCTTTTCTTGGATTTATATGTACCTGAATCCTAGTACAAAGATACCTCTGAGTGAATGTTTACTGTGAAAGAATCCTCATTCATTATTCGGAGCACTCACTCTTTTCTGAACTATAACTACTGTTTCAGCTTTATAAGAAGGCCATTGCGAAAGGGGATCCTGTGGACCTGCAATGACAACTAATTTCAATTCATTACTATTGCGAACAGATCCAAGGACTGTTGTGTAATTGGTACCTTTGATCTTTGATCATTCAAATCTATTGACGGTAAAACAATCCCATGGTGAGCACATTTCTAGGAAAGAACTCTAGGCAATAAGAGTTGGTGAGTTGGAAGAGATAAGAATGTGTGCTTACTCTCTTGGACTTGCGTCGGGTAAATGGACAAAGGAGCAGACTTAGGGTTGAAGAATTCAGGATTTGCTAGGAGGCCCATCCGTGGCAGCCACACAGGGCTGGTGTAAGGGGCATTACTCCCAAGTGACAAGTACAATGTCAGATGGTCTTAATTACCGGCTGTTAGTAGAATTGCCGCAGGGATGAGGGATTACTGATAGATAATGTACAATCAAATGTTGCCTTTTTCCTCTCCAATAAACATATCCACCAAACAAAAAGAAGTAAAAGAGAAATATTAAAAACAATAAGATCAAACACATTGGTGAATCATAGATACAAATAGGTGGTTTCTAAATATATGTGAACAACATTTAACATGCAGCACTTCTGAGACTGTTTCCACTTATGTATTTAAAAATGCTAACCATGAAGTAAAGCCTGTTTTCTGTCCCATCCCTTGAGCTGTATTTCGATATCATTAAGGGCTTGACACCAGTGTTTGTGTTATGTTTCAAGCATGTGGAATGTTTAATGAGGTAATTAAGCTGTCATTTTTACATTACGCCTATGTTCAATGAGGTGGTCCTTAAAATCTATTTTTTTCTAGAATATTGGTATTGTTTATAAGTTGGCGATAATACATTCTGAGCCTGTTTCCTAAAAGTGCTGTTTTTCAGAGGAGCCTTCATGACTACTATACATCTTGAAATCGTTTTTCGCATAGCATTAGCTCAAGTAGTCCCTCATTTTTTTCATTCCAAGTTCCACGGTCCATGAAAAATGTGAATCAATCTTTGGTGTCTAAACAGGATCAGAAGGTTCACAAACACACTATTCTAATTAGCCACAAAATGGGTGGAAGAGGGACTGGGAAAATAAACAGTGTACGCTAGAGATTTTTATCAGGAAACCCGTCTTAAGTGCAAACAGTTCTTTATAATAAAACTAACGAGGTACTGCAGTGATTGTTAGTATCTTTGTGTTCACAAGTTCTGTAAGAAAAATGTCCTATTTCTTCATGTTTAGGTCTTGCCTAAAGGAATGTTTAGCTGTTTTGCCAGCCTGTTGCCTTCCACAATATATCATACAAAAAAAACTTACATATACAGAGGGTCTTAGTCAACAAACTTTCACCACCAGACTCTTCAAATGTCACTCAAATAAGGCTCCCTCCCACCAAATCAGAAAGTATAGGTCAGTAGACCAGCCCACTTCAGCCATTGCATGCCTTCACTTTGAGTGACTGCATTTTGCCCTTGTACATGCACACATACACCTAAAACAATTCCCCATGTATAAAACGTTTTAAACACTTATACTCCCCAGTTAGTTCTAGTCCCTATATATATTAGGGTGTCATTACCAAGTTCTATAACACTAAACACATTTATTGTAAGTTGCAATGTTGACTTATTGCATGGCAACTCTTGCGTGCGAAAATTCCAGGATGTTAGAGTCATCCCAAAATAGGTGTGCAGTTGCAATTCTGCATTGGTTGCACATCCTAATTCCTAACAAGAAAGAAAAGGTTTAATCCTTCTAGTGTGATTGTTGGCCACTTGCCAACACAAACACTACCTCCCAGTGCAGAGGTCAATCAACACTTGATGCTGCGGAGGGATAAAAAGGGACCTCCACTGCTTATACCAGAGGTTTCCTTTTTTTCAGGTCAATGGGTTGGTGTGAAGCGGAATTACTTCAGCTCCCATACCCTTCCCCTCTGTGACAGCAGCACACACAAAGGGCACTGACACTACAAATCCCTACTGGAGTAGTAAGGAAGAATCAGGTGAGTGCAGTAGTGATTTTAGGCATTCAGTGGTCTCCCCTACTATTTCCAGGAATGCTTCTTGAGACAAAGCCAAATTGTTGCTTTCAGGCAATTTTTCATACTTGAAATGGCCCACCAGCTACCCAAGCAATAAGGTTTTGCTAAATCAGTAATAAAACAAAACACAAATTGACAAAGATAGAAAGACTGACAGTACCTGGCAGACCAACTGGCTTTGCAAATGGTTGTTTAGCCAACTGGTTTGCTAATCACTGGCACTTTTACTGTAGTTCCTGGGTCTAGTTTCCACTCCTCTCTGACTTTGATATGGCTTAGTGTTAGCCATCTCCCACATACAATTGTCTCCGTTGCATGTGAGTGCCATAATAAATGAACTGAGGCTAAAGTGGGCTGACCCCTGTTCCCATGAAGTGTACTGTGCAATTGCATATGTGGCAGGTTGAAGTAATACCTTCTATGAAGGACAACACACATTTTAGACAGGTTTTAGACAATCAACAGTGATGGTGTCTTAATGCATGACTTCTTCCCAGTCCCTAAGCCAAGTAATGGAGGGCACCTCTGAGGCAGGATCTGATATTGAGACAGCATCAGAGGAAGAGGAAAGTGGAGCACAATCTGGAACATTTTTCATTTCCATCAGATGGGTCCAGTGATTCTGAGGAACATGATAATGGCAATCATGAAATCCCTTAACAAGCAAACTCTGTGCAGCAGTAGCAGGATAGCCCAACCCAGAGAGCAGGCACATAAATCAGCAAGCACCTAGGGAATGTTGTGGGAGCCCCACAAGTCAGTCTATCCCCAATTCCCTCATTCACTGCACATGCTGGTTGTAAAGTCAGTGTCAAACATTTTTTTGCCTATTTCCTAAATCCAGCTCTTTCTGAATGTTGACTTCATTGAGGAAATCGTGCACCAAACAAATTTGCTTGCCAAACAAGATCTGAAGGAGCACAGAAACACTACTGGGCCTCATTCTGGGCACATTAGTGGACTCCCACTACACTTTGGGAGTTTAAAACATTCCTAGGCTCTAGGGTCAATGTAGAAATGGTCCATGAACAGAGTGTACAAACCTATGGAACTACATGCATAGTTTGTGCAACTCCCAGCTTCACAGAGGTGAGGAGCAGAGATAGGTTTTTGATATTGCGGCATATGCTGTATTTCAATGATAATTCTGCAGCACTGCTCTAAGGCCATCCAGACCATAAAAGGTTTTCAAAATTTGCCCTGTTGTGGTACATTTTTCTGCCAGGTTTCCAGAGATTTAGAATTCTTGAAAGTATATAGCAGTTGATTCTGTATAAAGGGTGACTGCTGTTCAGGCAGTACATACCAAGTGCATACCAAGTAAAAGTGCCTGTTAAGGCATCAAGGTATATATCATATGTGAAAGCTCTACTTGCTATGTCTACAGACTGAGTCAGCGATGGACTCTGAAAATGTGTGTTTTGGAGCGTATCTTTTTTAAAAGTATGTTTTATTGCGTTACAATGACTAAATCATAACAACAATCTTGACACATTAGACGGATACTGTCAGACATATGATGGTAGTGTAGCAGATAAATTGCCTAAATGACTTAGAACAAAAAGCAAAAATAAAAAAAGAAGAAATCACGGTCTAGATAGTCCAAGAACAAAAAGCATTTTAACAGTCTCACTCTTTGATGAAAAAAATAGAGCAACTATTCCTAAGGTGGCTGCATCTAGAACAGATTGTGTTTAGATTAGATGTTGCCCCGGCCCATCTACATATCTTCTCTGGTGAATATTGAAGCATGCAGATATAATTTTAAATTGTTGCATTTTAAGATTAGCAGAAAAATGTTTGATTCACGATGTCAAATCAGTTAGTGATATCGTCTACCAAAATGTCCTTGTTGAGCTGTTTGCTCTGCTTTGCCGCAAGCAAAGGTCTCCCATCTTCCCGATGTGCAATCAAAATTTTAGAGATTATTCAGATTGATAGTTCACCTAAAGTTGTAGAAAGGTATTTCAGAATCTAAAAGTTGTCTGATTTGGCTAGATTTAACTGCCTGCATAGTAGACAATCACTGTTCTGTAGGTAATTAAAAAATGATTGATGTGGAAGACCACAGCATGCTCGAAAAGCCGAAAATAGATGCAGCTCAGATAAGTCAAAAAGCTGGCCCATAGTTTTTAGACCTAATATAAACCACTGCCTGGAACACAGTATCCTGAAAAATAGGTGGGAGATCAGGATCACCTCACAACGGAGTGCACAGATGACTATATGGTAAGGCATATTTAATGCAAATTTCAGGATACAATGACTATTCTTAAAAGTCTTAAACCACCCTTGTTTAAAATAGTTCAGATCCAACTGATTACAGAGAAGCGACCTATACTCAGAGATCAGGACCAGTTGATAGCCCTAGGCAAGAGACTCAGAATCAGAATATGCAAGTAGATTCCAAATGTGCGTTCTGAAAACTGTCCAGAAATAAAACTTAAAGTTAGGAAGTAGCAGGCCACCTTGATTAGCTGGTATGTTCATAAGGTGTATCGTCTGGCTCTCTTATAGCCCCATGTAAAACTGCTGATAACCATCACAGGCAATGTAAGAATGAATCAGGCACACAGAAGGGGATTGAGCAAAATAGATATACTGTAGACATTTCAAAGGAATATTCCTTTTAATGATATTACCTGGCCCTACTAGACTTGGTAGGAGATGGCTCCATGCTTGCAGTTTAAGACTGACAGACTTCAAGAGGGAGTCGTAATTCAACCACGCTACGCCCAGGGACAGGATGACCAGAGTGGTAGCTAAGCAAAAGCAGAATCTACGCTAGGTTATGTTTATATTCAGAACCACTCCAAACTTATCTGCCACATCTGAAATCTGACCAATAGCTTCAAGGGGGGTCCAATTAATATACAGCTACATCATCTGTACGAGCACTAAGCTTTAGTTCTACCCCATTACAGATCACTGACTGAATCAAAGGGTAAGAAATAAGCAGTTGGATATAAGGCTTGATGTAAAGAGCAAATAATAGAAGAAAACTTTATTCGGTATGAAATAATTTAACCATTAAAACAAATAAACAACAATACAATAGTCAAAATAGCAATAAGACAATATATAATAAAAATATCCATCAAAAATACAAACAGATAAAACCTCATTATTAAAAAATTAAAATAAAAGAATTTCATTAGAAAAACTCTACATTGTTACGCCAAGTAATAGCCCCCTTCAAGAATGATCCCAGCCCACTCCACACCAATGCATCTGAAGTCATTTGCAGCCACATAAAAGCAGGGCGATATTGCACAAATCCCTTGGGCCTCAACAAAGGTAATCTAAAACGATTTCTAAAAGGTGCTTAAAAAACACAAAATAATGTAAAAGGTCTGCAGGGACACCCCATCACAGGGGCAAGGTCTAATAGATTTTTCCCCATACTGGCCCGTCACAGGGGCAAGGTCTAATAGATTTTTCCCCATACTGGCCTAACGGGAAACATAGATTACTTCTAATGATCCCCAAACGAAATCGAGTAATGAGAGACCTTTCCCTCACATCATTTATCTCTAAAAGATTACGCTCCGGGCCCACCCCCATCTTTAACATAATAAAATCCCTGACCAATTTTTTCCCTAAAACCTCCCCATCTCTTTTGGTCCCCTGGATTCTCAAAAAGTTATCCTTAACCCAATTTTTATCACGACTAGTCCGGCCCTCAGGATTATCGAACAAATCAGGCCGCCCCAAATCATGGGCCATCTTTCTTATATACATCAGCCAGGGAATATTCTTTACATTGTCACAGGCCAAACAATCCCTTAAAATCTCTCTTTTAAAAGTGGCATGTTCATTACTCCAAATAGAAATCCATAAAAAAAGGGGAGCCAGCTGGAGGTTGTCTTGCACAAACTCGAGATCTAATTCCGAGAGAAGGCAAAAGCCAGAAGTATTCTGGCCAGCTCCCACCCAATAGCCTTCTACAGAAATGATTTTCTTCTACAATAGGGGCTCGGGTATCCATATACCCCCAAAGTGATGCACCATACAACAGGACAGGGAGACACTTCCGCCTGTAGGTTTCAAGCAAAGGCTTAATAGGTTTACTTCCTACCCTTACAGCACAGCAAAATCAAATGTAGCACCCACTGTAGCATGGAATAGCACACCCGTTCTGGCAATACAGGGTTTCCAAGAACCTTTATCATCAAAGATGACCCCCAAATATGGGAATTCATGAACCCTGCTGATGATTTGATCATCAATCCTTAGCTCCCCCACCCAACTCAAGGGTCTGTCATTCATAGTGCGGGCCATGAGGACCGCATCATCCGCGTACCTCAACACAGGGGCATTAATACTATTCACCTTAGAGACATCCCTACAGTGTTCCATCAGAAAATCCGACAATCCATTTGTTTATGAAAGGAACAGAGTGGGAGCCAAAACACATCCCTGGCGAACGCCCCTTGTGAGCTTAAAAGCCTCTGAGCATTCCCCGTTAGTCCCCACCCTAACATTTGCAACCATTCTTGAGTGAGCAAATAATAGTGAGGACAAAGGACAGCCCTGCCGTGTGCCCCTATATTTATGAAAGAGTGGTGAACTATAGCCATAAGTAATTAAGATGGCCACAGTATGTTCGTACAGAGACCTAATCCGGAATTGAAATCATTGTTCGATTCCAACTGCAGACAAGACTGACCAGAGAAAGGGCCATACGACCTGATCAAAAGCATTTTCAGCATCCAGTAAAATCATGCCCGCCTTACTACTGATGATTCTGGCTACATTGCACATAACAGCAGCAGTATTCATATGGCTGGTGGTGTCCCTCCCAGGGTCCAATCAGTGCTGCTGAGAAGAAACAATATATTTCAGGAGATGGGAAATACAGACCACAAGAATTTTAGAAAATATTTTAGCATCTGAATTGATAAGAGATATGTCAATATGATCTCCTGTCCTGGGGAGTCTTATCCTTCTTAAGAAAAACTGCTACCTTGTGGACTTCCAAGATTCAGGGATACAGTTCCCCCACTTTCAATATAAGACACTAGCCTCATAAATAGAAGAAGAATGGCTTCACTAAATACCTTACAAAACTCCAGGTACACTGTATCTTCCCCTAATGCCTTGCCAGAGGGAAGTGATTTTATAGCCTGCTCTAATTCCTGTATAGTAAAATCCTCCCTCAAAACCTGAAGTCTGATGTTGGTCCAGGCATGGCAAACAGGCCTTCTGCAAGTACTCATTGATAGCAGCCTGTAGGGTTTGGAATGGCGGGCCATAAATGTCTCTGTAGACATTGCAAAACTGACTGCCTATATCTTGTATGCCATAGTGGAGAAAGCCCTCCATATCCTTGTTAGATTTAATTGCATTCTTATGCTTCTTTTCAATAATGTGAAATGCCATTACTCTAACGATCTGTTCCCCATACTCATATTGAAGAGTCTTATTGTTGTGGATCTTAATCACAATTTTCTTGCTTAGACCCTAGTCAAGAATGCATCTGAGATCCACCAGCTCCAGATAGATTGGCTGCTCAGTCTGCTTTTTGTACCTAGCAAGTAGTGCATGTTTAGCTTCCAGCTCTGATAGCTGAACACCCAAATTAGAGACGTTATCTCTTTCATTCATGTTTGACTCCAGAACAAACTGCGTGACAGCCCCCTGACAAAATACTTCATAGTGTCCCATACAATATGAAGCAGGGCAGAATCTTGATTTGCCACTACAAATAATCTCAATCAAGCTTCAAAGACAGAATTAGAGAGAAGTGACTGAGTAAAGGTAAAGCGACACCCTTTCTTAATAGTTTCAGGCAGCCGTATTGTTAACAGGAACATATTATGGTCCAATGTAGTCTTAGGGCACATCTCTACAGCAGCCCTTTGAAGCAACTGTTGAGGCAAAAGAATGAGATATATTCTAGAGTATTTCCTGTGCAGCACTGAGTAGAATGTTTAACTGGGAGTCACAGGAAAAGTGTCTTCCATGTGTCAACTAAGCTGTGCACCTGCAATATCTCAGAAATAGAGGCCCTTGTTTTAGCCATGCGAAGATAGGCTTTGTGATTAGTGGTATTGATTGAGTAATCAAGAATGCAATTAAAATCACCCACTGAAAGAAAATCTCCCAACCAATCCAAAAGATCCAGATTTACCTGACCAAACATCCCAGGGTCATCAACATTTGGACTGTATGCAGCGCAGGCAGTTAGCACCCTAGATTTAGCTGGCAATTGAGCGATTGCCCATCTACATCTGGAGTCAGAAGCAATACGAACAACAGTATGATCCAGTTAATTTGAGCACAGTATAGCCAACCCCCAAATAGAGACTGGCAAAGTAGTGCTGATAATCAGATCAAACTCTAATTGCCTTAGAAGAAATCAATCCTTATAGACCAAATGAGTCTCAGTTAGGAACACTATATGAAGCTGATATGCAAAAATCTACTACTTTAATCATCTGATGCTGCATAGGGCTGTTGAGACCACCCACACATTGAATTCAGGTGAGCGATAATGTCATCTTACTACCAAGAATTTGGATTTCTGCTATATGGACTTAACAATCAGATGTATCATTCAAAAGCTAAAATAAACTATAAACATTGTAACTCATTTTTCCAAACTGTCTATTCAGTGAAACACATCCAAATATTACAAAACGTAATACAGAAAACCCACCCCCACCAGAATTACTCCCACTCAATTGTTGTGGAAATAAATCATCCCACCCCTGGGGTCTGTTGCTTTCCAGGCAGCCCACAATGTGTGCATCTTCACACCCGCTCTCCCCCTCCCTCACCAGCCGTCCTACTCCCCCACCGCCTAATATCACAGAGACACACTCCTGTTTAAAGATCATAACTTTTATGTAGACAAATGCACTACAGGTGTCAAGCTGTTCAGTGAGCTGTACAGAGCTGTTACTATGGCATCAGAACAATTATATTTTGCCAGCAGGAGCTAGTTTGTAAGAAGTTCCAAAAGGCCAGAGCACTGTGTTTCTCAGATAGGCAGGATGTGTATAGCTCTCTACAATCCATGATAGGAACAGTCATGATTTTAGGGTCATTTGGCAGATGTTCACAAGCCAACTCTATACTTGATTATAACAAGTACATGGATGGAGTGGAGAAGAATGTCCAAGTACTTTAGCCACATAGCACAAGACGTAAAATGTGCAGACATGAAATAAGAAGTTGTTTAACCAACTCATCCAGTTGGCAACATACACTGCATATGTTGCTTATCAACAGACCACCACAGGAAGACTGATGTCTTTCTTTCACTTTCAGTGAAGAGGCAGGAGAGTCAGTATTACTGTACCCAGTACCTCAGCCAGGCCTATGTTTTACATCTTGTTTCACTTTGTACGATACAAAAGTGAAGTATCAGAAAAGGAGCTGCCCTACAGATAACATATACCAATCAATGGCTGTGCATCGATACCTACCATCTGTGGTCTAGTACTTGACTTTGGAAGCAGCCTTTGAATTGATCCCTCTAGTTTAGTAAATGTTCACCTTGTCTATAGTCTGCTTGCCACTTTCATCCTCTGTCTGCACGTGACTCAAATCCTGGGTGCCGAATGGCAAGTGCATCACACCCCACTTCACAGAGATATGCCACATTGTTACAGAGTACCCAGTAGTTTTAGACATGCTCTTTCGGGAAGAAATTAGGACAGTTGTGAGAAATTGGTTTGTAGGTTCAGAGGGGTGAAACTCTTCTCAAGCTGCAGCAACAGGCCTCATCAGGGTGAACCATAGAATGTCACTAAATTAACCCCTCCTCAGCCCTCTGGTAGCTTGTGACAGAAGCATTCAGGCTTAACGTAGAGCCAATGTGTAAAATAGTTATGCAGCACTTAAACAGTAATAAAGTGAAAACACCACAGAGGAGAAACCTCACACTAATTTTAAAACAACAGACTAAATTGTAATAGATTATTTGACACCCAAATGACAAGCATACAATCAGGAGAACTGGAGTTACACATTTTAGAATTTTCAGTGAAATCTAGCACATAAAAGATCAAAGCACCAACAACAGAGAGTTGTGTGAGACTGGGACATTTCAAAAGTTATGGTGACCATGGTGGAGAGTGGATTGGATATACAAAGGGAAGTCTGCCTGGCATTTGCTTGTCTGAGAAGGTAAATTTCAGTGCTGTGGTATTCGAGCAGGAGGCTTTGCTGCCAGAGGCACACGCTGGACAAAGTTGCGGTGACAATTTCTTCATTCAGGATTAGTCTCTTTATTGGAAGTTGAAAAACCCCAGCGGCTGAAGCCTCAGATTGTAACTGACGAGGGCTCCATGAGGCCGGATACCCCTCCTGTAAGGAGCCATAAAAAAGGATTTTCTCCTGTGGAGAAGAATGTATCAGAAGCTGCCGCAATGAAAGGCTAATTTCTAACTACACCTCATTATGAGACCCAGGAAGCAGGGTGTAGGCACTAGATCATAAGGACAGGAACTTGCCAACTTTCTAAAAGTGCCACTTTCAGAATTGTGACCTAAAGTTTGGCTTCACCATTAATGAGGAGTTTAAATTATAATTCCTTAGACACAAAACATAACATTTCTACCTTCATTCAGACAAAAAGTATTACTTATTAAATGTAAAAAGTCCACCCAATTTCATCCTTTAAGATTCTGCTTAAGTAGGTGGCATGATAAGAGCTGCAGGCCCACTTATAGCATTTAATTTAGAAGCCCTGAGTATACGGTCTACCACTAATACTAGGTATTTAGAAGTAAATTAAAGATGCCAATCAAATATAAGCCAATTTTACCATGTTTTAGGGAGTGAACACAAGCATCTTAGCACTGGTTAGCAGTCCTTCTTTTTATTTGGGATGTTATGAAGTTTGTTGAGGCACAAACATACAACATGTCAGAAGGTGTGTAGACGTTTGCTTGTGGTGTGTTTGTGTGTAAGTTGACGATAATTAGGTGAAAGGTGGTGTGAATATTGATTCAGTCCTATGGTGCATGAATGTGATGGGCTCTTTAGTGGTGTGGTATGTTGATGTGAATATTGCATTATGGTATTCTGGGCATATGGCTTGTGTTATGAATGATATTGTGTGTGGTGTGTGAAAGGTATGTGAATGGGCCATAATATGGTTTGTGCCTTGACATACCTTTATGGCGTACCTCCAGTATTCATGAGATCAATATTTTCATACTATTAATAGTCTTTGCCCGTTGAACCAAGCAATGTTTGTATTTAAGCAGTTGATGCGCTCTGAAAGAACTATAAATATCCCTCAAAACGTTTGAGATTGTAAGGCTTATACTCCTAAGAGTGTCCCCAGTGGCTAACTTGCATTTATCCCACTCGCTTAACCAAAATCTTCTCCAAAATACAAACATTGCCTGAATGTCTAAAATCACATATTATTTCCTAATTTTCCATGAAAGAAACTTCTAGTTTCTATGGGTATCCACAAAATTCATACTATTGCTTCCAGAAAAATGCTACACTGCTTGTGTGGCTTGGCTTATTCCCCAAAAGGCAAATGGTGCCAAAACACATTATTGATACTTTGCAAATGGGTGTAGATATACATTTTTGGACTGGACTTACCAAGAAGTCCTTGCAAATCTCAAACTTTGGCTACAAACATGCACCTGCCTTACATAGAAAGAAAGTTCCAGAATCAAGAGCGAATCACAAATTTCATACCACCCAGCATTCCCACATGTCTTCCAATAGTAAAACGTGGTGATCCTAGTACCTGCATTAAGAAAGGACCCAAAACAGAGCATGGACAATCACTTTTATTTCACTCAAAACCAATACTTTTTGTGCAATGTGAGTAGCTATCGATTTTGAGCCTGAGACTGGGCACCACCCATGGAAACCTACCAATCCCAGACATTTTTTAAAACAAGACAATTGGAGGTGTTGAGGTGGTGTCACTTGTGTGTATACTAGATTCCCAGAAAAGTGTGTGTGTGTGTTTGAGTGAGTGTGTGTGTGTGTGAGAGAGAACGGGGAGAGAGAAAGATAGTGACAAAGAGCTATTGCTAGCACAAGCTTAATGTAAACAAAGTGCTCATCCCTTAGCAAGACTTAGGGGGTCGTTATGAGTTTGGCAGGAGGAAAAGGCCGCCTGCCAAACTCCTGTGGTCAGGTTGCCCCTAGTGTGGCTATCTTTCTGTTGGCCCCATTATGAGCTTCCCACTAGGTCAGCGGGTGGAAACTGTGTTTCCTACCACTGGCCCAGCGGGGAACAGCCCACAACATTGGCAATGCTGCAATGCATAGGGTGCAACAGCACCCGTTGCACTTTTCACTGAATGCAGACAGTGAAAAGTGCAGCAGGCTGTCCATGGGGGCCCTTACGCTGTCATGCAAAAGCTGACGGAGAGGGAACTTGTAATCTCCAGGGCACCTAGTGGATTAGGACCGCAAGCACCACTAGCACCACAAACACCGCCAGTACCTCCAGTGGAGGGAAACTGGGAGTGCTAGATGCCTGACCGTGGCCGAACCGCCACGGTCATAACATGGCAGTCAGACCGCTACCGCAGCCCTGGCAGTCTGAAGACTGCCAGGGTCGTAATTAGGGGCTCAGTATTGAAAAAAATCTTACCTGTTCCTCCCATGAAACATGCACTCCAAGAACTGAAGGTCACCTGTCAACCTGCTTCCAGTGGAGGATGAGACACTCCTTCAGCAAACACCAGAATGAACAAGAATGAGTGAGCATGGAATAGACAAACAGATCATAGAAATCTCTATCACATGCCACTGGGAGGAATAAAAACACCATGCAGTTTGAGCTCAGGGTGCTAACTGGTATCTGCCAGGGGATTCTCACAACTACTGATCTTTCTAGGCAATAGTCCTCCTCCTCTGGTATTCTTTAACGGCTCCTGGATGGAAAACTACTTACTACATTGCCTTCACATATATTAAACCCCAGCGATGTCATCCACACCTTCCATGGTGCCTATCTCACCCTATAACAGATCCTTGGCATGCTTCCTGAATCACACACCCACCTGACTCCTCTAACATGCTCAGGTGAGTCCCCGACAATCACTAGTATTCAAAAGCAATTTACACATATGCATCCCTATCAAAGTTTTTCATCCCCGCCTAACTATAATGCCATTTTAACCCTTAGTTTTCTTCCAGTTTATCTTTAAGGTTATTTTAACGCCAGCTAAACTCAAGATTCAAATGGTACGCTCTCATTACTATACTTAACTAAAACGTTACTGTAACCTTTGATGTTTTCCAGTGAATTTCTGGCCTTTCTTGATGTTAATCACCCATAGCTTTTGCCCTTACACATCAGTGTATGGAAGCATGAACCGACCTCTGTCCAAGACCTGTACCTAACTCCCAGATGGCTCACATCTGCAAATGGCCAGCAGCCAGTCGCTGAACCGAACTGCCTACAAGCAATCAACCTTCACTCCACATGGAAGGCCAAGTCCTATGCCCAATTCCTTGCTGATAGCCAACCCCATGCTGCATGTGGTCATTAGCTAAATGTGGCTAGGGGCTGGTGACATGGCCTGGTCTGTGGTCAAGCCCTCCACCTAACATGCCATGAGCAGTCAATCCCACACTGTCCTAGACATCCTGCCTGGCCTCGCAAACAACCCTGAGTGAGTGCCAATCCCTCTCTGGTCCCCAGTCCGCAAGACTATATATTTCTTTAATTGGATCATGGTACTGTGGTAATCCCATGGTACAACACACAATTGTCATCTCACTGGTAAAGCAGCATTATGCAAGTTTCAATGGATGTACATGATACCTTCCGGCAGGACCATGTGAAATTCCACAGGACTACAATGGGGCCCTTCTTTTGAATTTATTTATTTGATTTTGTTGTCATTGGAAGGCCCTTTTTCTCCCCAATGAGGGCCTGCGGCTCCGGATGCCCCTATCCTGCCGCTTATATCTTTTTTTTTTTTATTTATTTAGGACCAGGGGACCGAGTCCACATGGCATGTCCTGTTATAAAGACCGCAATGGTTTTCCTTAAGTTGCAGTCAGCCAATCTTATATTTGGTCTCTCTCAACCAATCAGAAACTCTTATTTTTTAAATAAATAGCATAACAGGAGTCCCGTGGGAATTCCATGGAACCATCAGTCCAGATACACCTACCTATACCTTTTTTTAACCCCTTCATAACCAACCGAGAACCCCTTCAAATGCAAATTTCTCAAGAATGGCTGACTGGATTTACACCAACTAGAGAAAAACACGCTTTCTGAGATCTAACCTCCTGCAAATTTGTTGGAATTCCATTCAACAGTTATTTTTGTATCATTTCCCAAAATTTCATTCAAGAATTAACATGGGAAAATTAAATTTTGGGACCCCTCCTTTTTGCTCAGCCAGCGCTTAATGTGTTGGTGTATCACACTAAAACTGTCCAGAAAAAAACATCAGTGGATAAGCTTTTTTTTTTTAAAGGTTCTTGAAGATTTCTCAAATGGCACAAAGTTACTAGCAAAATAAAAAAAGTCTTCTTATGGAAACGCTGACCTACCTATAACTACACACTGGTGACCGCTACCATAAATCATATCTTACACCACCTCTATGATAGGCTCCGTTATGACGTATTACCTGTGGCACCATTTAGATGAATGTCTGTTGCACAAACCTCACTCACACCAACCCTTATCTTACAATCTCCCTTTCTATCCTTTACTTTTTGTCTTCACCATTGTGAAACTTTATAGGGATAGGTGTATCTACTTAGTGTAAATGTGGAAGTCGTACAGGGTTATAGATAATAGTTAATCAGAGACACTGACATGGACTGTGCCTGGTTCAGGTAAGATTTGCTGAACTGAGTTGACAATAGTCCTTTAACTAATTTAGAGTACAAACTTAGCTGTACATTTGAGGGGTTGATGTTGCACCATTTTGTCAAGCTATTAATCCAATTGTGAAGAGAGGCTCATTGTAAAAAGCCACTTTTACATCTTTCACATATTAAGCAGCCACCTCTTGTTCAGCTACATTATGGACCATCTCATGATTTTTTAGGGTTTATTTTGATTTCACCTTCAAGTTCTCCAGAATCTCCACAATGACATCAGAAAATAATGAAGAATCAAAATAATGATTTTTTCATCACTCACCACTTTTGTTTTTATTTTTGGACTTCATTCCTTCTAAACTCTGGCCTGGATGAATATACACCTTCTATACGTCATTCTCCTTGGATGCCTCTGTATCCATTGCTGCACCTTTCAGATCCTTTTTATTCCAAGAACTACGATTCTCCCTGATGGTCATACGCTCTGTATCATTTTTACCTTTTTTCATGTCTGTAGCTAATGTGGCTTCACATTCTATATCTTCAGAATTGCATGCCCTACTTTACTGTCAGAAACAAACACCAAAGGTTAATTATAATGTGGGGAAGAAGGCCTTTCTCCAACTGCCAAAATTGATAATTTGTCACCAGATCTGAATTCATCAGAATGCCATCTAGTGTACATATGTCATGCTAGGCCAAATGGCTTTTTTAAGTAAAGTGCCATATATTATTACATTTGCAATGAATCATTTAGAAGCCTTTTTTCTAGTGCAAACCCTAACTTTTTAATCCAGCTGCAAATAGTCAGTAAATCCAAACAAATCCCAAAGACTGACAGACAAGTAACCAGGTATCTATCATATTCATTGGCTACATCCCCTCCAAAATAAGCACTTTCAATGTAATATTATTTATTTGACCAAGGAGATCATAACTAGTGGTGGATGGACTCTCAGAGTTTCACCCCATGGAATTCCCCAGATCTACATAAAAACTCCATGAGATTATGCACAGTTCTGCCAACGAATGGAAAATATACAGCTTATGCTGCAATTTAAGACCAATAGCTCAAGCGGCACTGAAAATTTACCTCAAACCGCAAAACACATTGGGCAAGAGAGCACCGCAATATTGAGTGGATTTTTCTGTCATTCAAGTACAAAATCTACTTCATGTTGTTCCTGCCGCCATCTGTATACCAAATGTGGCAAGAGCGAGGTGCAGCATGTATAAATCCACTCTTACCCAGTGAAAATGCTTGGCATTCTAGTGTTCACACCTGCAGTTTCCTGCCAATGGGTTCACTTGCCTTCCACCTCCAGGTCACTACAAGCTAAATTTGGCATCTTCAGTGGTTCTTTGCTGGCCTTCTCCTTGTTTCACAGCTTCCTCTGTCTTCTGCATGGCTGCACCTTCTTAGCTCCCAAAAATGGTCAAGTGGAGACAAAGAAGAAAAAAAGGGCACATTTAAAGAATCATATTCCTCAAGCATATTGGTGGTAACACACGATGCACTTCTTGATTATCACACTGTATGTAATTATACTTATCTGATCCCAGCACTCACTCTCTGGAGTCTGCTATTCCAAAACATGAGTAGATAATCATTTGAACAAAAGTGATAGATATAAGTACTTGTTCCAAAAAGCTAAATAAATAAGTACAAAGGGCTCTTATCAAAGCTCTATACATTTCTGTAATTTTGAACCATCTATTATCACCCTGAAGAGACAGTTACAAGGTATGCTTCACCCTCACTTAAGTATATAGGGTATGCTGTATTCTTTATTTCTGATAACACATAAATCATTACTCTCTATTATATTTCCTTACATTCCATAATACATTTATTCAACCATTTGTGTACATAATGGAAGATGGGATTCACTCAGGTATTCTTACACCAGTAATAAGCTATGTGTACATACATTGTATAGTTTCTAAATTCCTGGCAGATTCACTGATTCCCAATTTCTTTTCTAATTTAGTCAGAAAGGTGTACAGAAAAATACTGGGTAACACATACATCTCTGCACTGACTCTGTGGGACCTGTGTTTCTTTCTTTTTCATCCTCTCTTCTACCATTAAACCTAGATTGGCTTTGACTAGTGTTGGGCTGTTTCAGTGGTGGGTCTAGTTGGGAACCTACCTCATGAAATTCCTATCGCTCCTGCAGAAACTAAGGTGCCATTAAACAGAACGCCAAGCCCATGTCAAATTTCTGCCCAAGCAACATATGAGTACACAGGGCACCTCACAAATCACAGGAATCTGCAGTTCTTCAAGTTGGCTTACTTCTTGTCTTTGAGACAATTGTGCTGGACCCAATTCTTTAGCAACTTTGATTTTGTTATCCAGTTTCAGGCTGATAGGCAGCACAGGAAAGCAGATGCTCTCTCTCGTTTTGGGTATGACTCACTCGAAACACCTACTGACCATCCACCCATAATTTCCAAAAAGCATATTTTGTGGGCCTTTTTTCTGAAGAATAGCTGACTAAGGAAGTTTTGCGGGCTCAGAAATCTATAAAGGTAGAGGGCACTATTCAAAAATATAAGGGACTCAACATACAGGATCTTTTATATGTCATGGGTGTTTTCTTTTGTCCCCACCGTACCATTGCAACAACAGGCTATAGAGTGGTGCCATTCCCATTTGCTTCCTAGGCATCTGGGGGAAAAGAAGACCATAGATCTTCTCAGATGGCATTTCTGGTGGCACACTCTGTCCACAGACACTAAACAACATGTACAAAAATGCCACACATGTGCAAAAAGGAAACGTTTGACTCAGGTGCTAGTGCAGGTATTTTAATAAAAATTATTATTAGGTGTTCATGTTTTCTGAGTAATGGATTTGCATAGAAAATGTAATAACGTAGAAAAATAATGCACTCATTTGAAAATGTGATTATGATGAGTGGCCACCAATGTTCATGAAGTGTACTTACTAATAGGTATTAATATGAAATTTTGAGCATATGTTTGACTAATGTAGTAATATGTCATATTAAGGGTTATGCATTAAGTATTAGCTTTATTAACTGTAGGCCTTAACTTAGCGAAGGTCTTGGCCTATTTGCCCAGCCCCATGTCAAGCTGGATTTCTTAATAATTAATAAATGGCTGTCCTACAGAGTTAAACTCTGATTTTCCATTGTCTTGTGTAAATGTGTTCGTAGCTGAAAATCTTTTCTCATGAGAACTGACAGCTAAAAGATGCTGCTCTTGCTAAATGTAACAAAACAAGTGTAATGCTGTGAAACTGACTTTCTATGGAAAAGAACAATGGAGACACTGACTGGAGCAGAAGCTGCAACAATATTGTTACCTGACGAGCTGGATGATAAGGACATTGCAGGAAAAAACAATCAGCGACATGTGAACGGAGTAGTGGTAGAATTAATTGATTTGGAGTTTTAGTTTTCTTGGACAGTGTGAACAGGCGATCCCTAGACCAATAGGGATTTGGGAAATAGTTTTAGGGATTTTAACTTAACAGGACTGCACCAGGAAAGGACGCTCCATTCTCTCTATTCTTTCCAGTTGCTTAAAGACTTTGCATTTTCTGAACTTTGATGTTGAATCCTGATTCCTTCCTGAGTGAACTGATGTCCTGATGACAAAGACTATCTTAACATGCCGATCCAATTGAGGAGAGGTAGTATTGTACCCATGTGTCTGTTATGCTTATTTTCGTTCTCTTTCTATGTACCAGTAGCACTGTTTTGATAGAGCCATAGTTAGATCTTTTCCAAATTTATGTTACTAAATTGTTTTGCATGACGCCTGACATGCTGATGTTAATTTGGTGTTAGTTAAGGATTCTTACTTTGGTAAAAGGGAATTATGGTTGAAGAACTTCACTGCTGAATCTAAATGTATGTGATCTCATTTGTGCAATAGTTCTTGTTATTAATTTGCACTGTAACCTTAGAATGTGGCGTAGTTCAAGCTTTGATTAGATTACATTTCTCCCATCGCTTTGGCTAGCCAGTGTTGTTTCTATATGTGTATCATTTGATTTTGAGATTATTTTATGTGATTTTAGCATTGGTAATATAGGGAAATAAATATTCAAACTTTTACTAAAAAGTGTGGTTATTCATGACTGAAAGGTCATGGTGTGTGACTATTACTGACTCCCTTGATTATTAAAGTTTTTGATTATTATTGACGATTGATGTTATCAATTGATTATTGATTATTGATTTACATGTACAGGAGTTATGGTGGGATCATCTTAATTGCGAGTCCAGAGGTTCATCGACCTATTCGCGTCCCCTTATAAGTTTACTTAAAAGGTATGATACGCTAACAGTGATAGTAGCAGAGGTGATGGTTTGTCTCCTTAAGAGCTCACCATAGACGTTCGGTACAGAGAAGATAGCAGAGGCGAATGGTTTGTCTCCCTAGGAACCCGTCGTAGGTGTTCCCAGAGATGGTGGTAGCTTGATGATTTGACCTTTTGAGAGTTCATTATTACAGAGATTTAGATTTTACTTTTCAATGATGCTAATTGGAGAAAGTGTTTCCCTAAGTCCAGAAATTACTTCCCCAGAATCTTGGATCTTGCTAATTGTTGTTTGAGGATGTTCACAGCATTTTAGTGATAGTGTGAATGAAGTGGGTTGTGCTTGCACAGCTTATTCAAATCGCAGGTGAATTGTGAGGTTTGTGAGTGTTTAGGGAGATTGCGTACTCCAAATTAAGTTGTAGAAGGAGTGTGTGTACTCAGCAGTGTGAGAGTAGGGAAGTCGTCGAAATTCACATGTATGTGGCGGTTTATGCTAAAAAATTGTACACATGGTTGTTGATGTACGGACCCTCATGGTCTAAGACTCCGGAGTATATTGAAAACTGTATGAGCCACTTGGGTTCTATGTTGTAATCTGTCTGGTTTAATAGGCCAATCAGGTGTGGTCAACAAGTGAGAATGTGAATCAAAGTGAGTGAAATCATTTTTTGACTGAGATCTGGAGAGCCCTGTGTGCACCAGGACAGACCCACTGATCAGCTGAGAGTAAAATTTGAGGGTCGAATTTTTCTTGCAAATCTAGGAGACTGAGAAAGAAGGAGTAGCTGTTAGGGCAAGAGCCGTCAGTGAACAATCTGTAAAGTTTCCGAAGCGATTGTGTTACCTTCTCCTGTAGTAAACCAGCAGATTTGGTTTTTGGTTTTTAATTAGTGCTTGCAATTTTTGCATTAGTTTTGTGTGAATCGAACTTTGGGAGGACAAGCCGCAAGACTTTGTCACCGGCAGTACTTGTGAGCAAGACGTCATTGGAGCCATGCTGGGAAAGGTCGGTTAGTGAGAAGAGTCCTGCACGGATTAGCAGCCATCCATGAGAGGTGAAGGGAATTCTGGTATTAAAAGTCACTTTCTGATCTAATTTTGAATAACAAAAGGTCAAAAAGAAGACATTTTTCAAAGCTTTATAGAGTGCTTTAAGGGGAGATATGTATATTACAGTGAGTATAGGTGAGGCTACACTGCCATAAGGTACTCTAGCTTTCATTGTAATGGAAGAGAAGGGTGTCGTGCCATGTCTTTGGCTAAAGCAATGATGCAGAGAAGGATGGGAACTTAGCATTTCCTACAAATGGGACCTTCAATTTGAGGGTTTGGGAGAATTTAAGAATGATGCTATATGAATCAAAGCCCCTTCCGAGACCAGCACAGTTTGAGGCATTAGCCATTTAAGAGCTGATATCCAGGCAGCAACAGAAATTCGAGAGGACTATGAGAAAGGCAGAAAACACTTTAACAGAGGCTAGTTGGGACAGAGTTTGGAGGATGGAGACTTTGCATGGAATTAAGTTGTTTTCAGCAATTACGCAGGACAATGAGAAGGAAGGAAAGAAAGCTGCCTGAAAGACTAACAGAAGTCAGTCTGAAAGTAGGGAGGCTAGGACAGTGAAGAAAGAATCAGAACATGATGAGTTTATTTTGCAGGTATTGAGAAACTGGCCACCACCATATGCAGCACATGAGAGTGGTCCGAGCACCAGTGCTGATCCTACAGCTCCGACTCAGGTTAATGAGACAGTGAGTCTGGTGCAGGTTAATGCTAGCCTGATACAGAATGCGAAGCAGAGTGGTCTTAATGTACCTATTACTCCTGTTGTACAAAGCCAGGTGGAACCGCCACAGGTTCAGAGAATTTACTTTGATGTGTCCGTTATGAAAACAACTTTGAGCTTAATGGTGCCTATGGAACAGGTTTAGCCGAAACCAATGTTGGTTCAGACTGAACCAATTCCACTTTTACTGACCCAGGTACAGCCACAAATCATGCTGAGATTCACTCCAGTATCAGGGACACAGTTATGTCTTCAATGATGAATAAGAACATGCGAGTTACTCTTTCACAGAGCGTAAGTGTCAGACCAACCCCAGATGCTATATCGCGATCTATTACTGTTGGTCCAGCCGTACCCCTATTTGCACAGATGAAAAGTACTGTAGGTGAACAGGGTGCCATGTCACAGGAGGTAATGAGGGGAAAACATAATGAAAATGCTTGAGTAGTTTCTCCTGTGGGACAGACTTTTGATAGATCAAGATCATTGTTAGACATTAGTCTATTTGTAACACTTACAGATACTATGGTAGGGTCAAAGCCATAGTTCGAAATTGTTGACACTGCAGATCCCGAATTCAGTTGTACAGCAGGTGCTACCAGTCCAAGCTAGTAACAGTTTGTTTCAAGGTTTGACAGCTCAGCAGTTAACTAAATGGTTAGACAAGCTGAATACCCAGCAGAGTGCTCCTAAGGGAGAGGAGTGTTTGAATTATGCTAGGCTAAGCATGGAAGCGGGTGAACTCATTGAGGGATCTATGGGCGTGACCATGTTAGAATCCTACACAGAGGCAGAGTTGAGATATTTGTGCCCAAATATTACAAGGAAAGTGAGCAATGTGCATCAGAAAACTAGCAGACCAGGCAGAGAAGTGTGGCATAAAAATGTAGAAAATTAAGCATTTCAAAAGGAGTTACAGATTAGATTTTGAGACAATTGGGGAGCATTAGACAACAGAGAAGGCAGATGGGTGAAGAAAAGAGACAAGAGAAAAAGGGATTCTGTGGAGCTGACTGCAAATATGCAGCAGGGACAAGATCCAGTGAAGATTCTACCAATGAGAGAGATTCCAGGAGGGAATTGTATTCATGTCTCTTGAGCAGAAGGGACATACTATCATTTACAAATGATTATCCAAAATTGAGAGAAAAGCCAGTAGAGTGGTACCAGCAGACAGAAAGGTTTGTGAAACTTGTGAAGTGCCTATGGGAGGACTTGAACACATTACTAGAGATAGTGCTTTTAGCTGATCTGTGGATAGAGTGTAAGAAGAGTGTAGATTGGCCAACAAGCGAACCAGAGAGAGACAAGAATACAGGTGCACCATCTCCTGAGGTAATGAAATATTACTACAAGATGATTGAGTTTTTGAAAATGAGAGTTTAGCCCAAGAATATTGATTGGCAGAGGATTGACAAGACAGCTCAGGAAGCAAAGGAGTCGATACATGTGTATTATGAGAGATTGTTACAGGCATTCAAACATTACAGTGGTACAGAGACAAGTAAGTTGAAAGACATGATTCATTTTGTGTTCAGATTTGTGGAAAGGTCAAGACCTGAAATTAGCCAGATGATTAAGAGTCATTTGATCTGCTGGCAAGCAAGGCCGATTGATGAGGTGTTGCAGTATGCAAAGTACTGTAGTGATGAGATTGAGTTGAAGCAGAGAAAGCTGAAAGAAAAGTGAATGATGATGCAGATCAAAGCTGCTCAAACGGGTATGCAAGGGAATTTTCCACAACACTTATCACAGCCTCAGACGGGACACATGATGTTTCAGCCCCAGATGAGAGGTAGAGGTTGCAAAGGAAATGTGAATCGCGGTCCAGAGTTAGGTACTGTAGGGGTTCAGAATGATGTGCAGGGACTGAAGAAATTATTGCCTTGTCACGTTTGCAGAGCCGTTGGACATTGGAAACGGGAGTGTCTAATGATGGTACAGGAAGGTGTTGTTCAGCACAGTAATGACATGAATTCATTCCAGAACATGAGAGGACCGAGAGTGAGAGGTTCTAATCCAAATTTCCTAAATAATGTGAATCAAGTGCAGAATTTTCTACCCATGCAGCACGTGCAAATTCCACATGTACAAATGACACAGTTTCAGCCAATGCAGCAGCAAGTCCCCATGGTACCTAGACAGCAAATTCAGATACCTCAAGCCCCAATGGAACAGCAAAAGATGATGCTTTCTCAACAGGTAACAGATCAGAGGCTTAACCAAAGTAATAACGCAGTACACCAATGCCCGTTACACAGTGAGGATAGAATAAAGGATGATTGGATGAGCGACAGTTCAGATGAGGAGCCATGTGTGCTTGCAACTTCCTTAGAAATAGATCAGAGAGGTCCCTGTGTGAAGGGAAAGGTTATGGGTCACAGAGTTTTATTCTTGGTTGACACAGGAGCTGCACGCTCTACAGTCAGAAGCATAGAAGTTCCAAACTAGCCGTTTTCATGGAGAACAAGTCAGATTGTAGGAGTGGCAAAACATTTTTTTTACCAACCCGATTACAGAACCAGTTCAGGTTAAAATTGGCAACTTTCAGGGATTGCACAAATTTGTAGTCCTTGATTGAAGCCCAGTATCACTACTGGGAAGAAACTTGCTGTGTTAAACTAAATGCTGGATTACTTGTTCAAATGATGGAACTGAGATTCAGACGAATAGCAATGATGGAGATGACCAAACCCCAGAGACAGAGTGTGAAACAACAAATGAGCAATATCCTGTGATTTAATTTTTCCCGATGTTCACAGTGAAGGAGCTTCATCCTGATTTGCAGGGAACGGTTAAGGAGAAAGTGTGGGATTTGAAAGGAAAAGAAATAGGTTTGATAAAGGGAGTTGAGCCAGTTAAAGTTACTGTAAAACTGAAAGCTGTTTTTCCTCAAATTCCACACTATCACATGCCACAAGATGTTCTTATGAAGGTCGCCCAAATAATTGCAGACTTTGTAAAACAAGGAGTTTTGAAGGAAGTATTGAGCAGCCCATGTAATTCACAGATAATGGGTTTGGAAAAGCCCTGTGGGAAACTTTGAATTGTCCAAGATTTGAGAAAAATAAATGAAATTGTGGTCAAATGTTGTCCCGTGGTGCCAAATCCTGCTGTGATAATGTTTCAGATTCCATGTGAAGCTTAATGATTCACTGTCATTGATTTGTTGCAAGCCTTCTCCTCTGTGTCTCTTCATGAAGACAGACAATTTCTGTTTTGTTTCAAATTTCGGGATTAAGTTTATTTTTTGGTGCATAATTCCTCAAGGGTTTTCAGAGTCATCTTCCATCTTCAATCAGATCTTAAAAAAGAATTTGGAGCAATTGGAATTGCCTTTCTAATCGACCTTGGTACAGTACATTGATGACTTGCTGATTGCGTCCAAGACAAGGGACGAGTGCAAGTATATACAATTGCCCTGTTGAACCGTTTGGGAAAGACTGGTCATAAAGTGTCTCCACTTAAATTGCAATACTGTCAAAAGTAGTGAAATACTTGGGTCACCAGATTGAGAAAGGATCAAGAAAAATATACAGAGAAAGAATTACAGCCATATTGCAGATAAATCCCCTGACCACACAGAAAGATGTCATAATGTTTTTAGGGATGATAGGCTATTGTCACCAACGGATTCCAAATTTTTCAGTCATTTCAAGACCATAGCAGAAGCTGACTCACAAGGAAGTCACTGATCCTATAATGTTAGACCAGGCTGGAATGAAAGTGTTCTCTGAATTGAGAGAGAGTCTGTGCAGCGCTCCAGCTTTGGGTATGCCTGACTACACGAAACCTTTCACATTGCTTTGTCATGAGCGTGATGCATATTCTTTGTCTGTCTTGACACAGGTCCATGGAGGTGTAAACCGCCCAGTGGCATATTTTCAGCTACTTTGGACCCAGTTGCAGAAGACTTACCAGGTTGATTGCGCGCAGTAGCAGCAGTTGGTCAAAGCCTTACACAGTGTGAGGGCATTGTGATGGGATGTCCCCTGATTAGAATGGTCCCTCACTCTATTGAAATTCTACTTACATGAACGAAAACCCAGTATTTGACTGGTGCAAGGTTGACCAGATATGAAACGAGTATACAAGGGTCACCAAATGTGTCATTGAATAGATGTACAGCGTTGAACCTGGCAACCTTACTTCCCAGTGAAAAAATTGACATTGAGAATTTGGAAAACATTGAGCATGACCGTCTTGAAGTAACTGACTTGTGCACAAAACCGATACCTGACATTAGAGATACCCGATTGGAGGAGAATGACCAAAATATCTTTGTTGATGGTTCTTGTCTGAGAGACAATGCAGGGACACTGAGAGCAGGATATGCTGTATGCACAATTACTGGTATTTTGGAAGCTTCCTGGCTTCGAGGAGTATATTCTGCCCAAGTAGCAGAACTGGTAGACCTTACTAGAGCGTGCCATGTTTCTGCTCAGCTGAAAGTTACAATCTATACGGATAGCCAGTATGGATTTGGAGTAGTCCATGATTTTGGCCAGTTGTGGTCATGGAGAGGTTTCATGACCTCTTCTGGTTCACCAGTGAGAAATGGCGAAAGGATTAAAGAACTTTTACATGCTATTCAAATGCCTGAAAAGATTGCTGTGGTGAAATGGAGTGCACATTTGAAGTCTCAGCACTTCGTATCATTGGGAAATGGATATGTGGAGCAAGTCGCAAGGTTTTGTGCATTGAACTGTATAGTGTTCAAAGATAAGTGGTAAATGTTACCTGAAGAAGACGAAACATATCCACGTTTTGCATTGAAAGTAATTGACACCTTGGAGGAATTGAAAATGTTGCAGAGTAATGTTGACAGGGAGGAAAAACGTTCATGGAGTTAAATAAAATGTGTGCAAAGAAAACATGAGATGTGGGTTTCAGAAGAGGGTCAATTGGTGTTGCCAAACAGTCTGTTGTCTCAAATGGCTAGGTATTACCATGGTAAAGTTGGGAGGGGTGCCATGATTCGGTTTTTCAAACATGATTGGTTCAACCCAAGGTTTAGACAGGTTGCTGAAGCAGTTTGCCATCGTTGTGTCATTTGCCAACAATTGAACACGGGGAAAGGGACAGTAGTAATTTGGGCCACATTGGAAGAACAGGAGGTCCATTTAGAAAAATGCAGATGCATTTTATTGAGATGCATGGGTGTGGAGGATTGAGATATGTGTTGGTGATTGTATTTTTAGTCACTGGATTGAAGCTCACCCTACACAAAGAAATTACATTCTCACAGTAGTGAAAGTACTGCTTACGGAACTGATACCCCGTTTCGGATTTCTGATCTCTTTAGAATCAGATAGGGGAAGTCACTTCAACAATGAAGTAATTAAATTACTGTGTGCAGCATTGAACATTCAGCAGAAGTTGCATTGTAGTTATTGCCCTAAAGCATCAGGACTAGAAGAACAGATTAATGGTACCTTGATGTCAAGAGTTGCAAAGATGTGTGCATCCACAGATTTGAAATGGCCTGATGCATTGCCTTTTGTTTTGATGACAATGAGAAACACACCCAACAGGAAGACAGGATTGTCACCGCATGAGACCCTTATGGGCCAAGCCATGAGGTTGCCAGCGGTTACTGCAAATGCACTTGTCAACAGTACAGGTGATATGTGTTGAACTACATCAAAGGTCTGGCTGATGTGGTTCGCTCTTTTTCTCAGCAAGTGGTGGCTACCACACTGCCACCAATCTATGACCCAGGGCACAACCTGAGAGCCAGAGACTGGGTTGTGGTCGGACACACGTGAGAAAAACATTTTTGGACCCTCGCTGGAAAGGACCATTCAGGTAGTTCTGACAATTACCACAGCTGTGAAGTGCGCTGGAATTCCGAATTGGATCCACGCCAGTCACATGAAGAAAGTGGCATGTCCACTGGATCATGATACAGTAGGCGGTGTTTTTCCTGGCCACCTTACCGCCGTCCACTGCCATGATAGTAGCCGGAATTCCGCCAGCCTTCTGGTGGAATTTCTGCTATGGTCATTATTCCATGGATGTTCGGTAGCCACTGCGAGCATGGAACATGATACAGTAGGCGGTGTTTTTCCTGGCCACCTTACCGCCGTCCACTGCCATGATAGTAGCCGGAATTCCGCCAGCCTTCTGGTGGAATTTCTGCTATGGTCATTATTCCATGGATGTTCGGTAGCCACTGCGACGGTATGTTGGCAGCCCTCACCGTGGCGGTAGCAGTATTTCCCACTAATGTCATAATGAGGCCCATAGGGTGTGTTGTATTTACGGCAGAAATCTTCACTCTATTATATTTCCTTAGATTGAATAATACTTTATTTCTGCAACCATTTGTTTACATAATGGAAGAGGGGATTCACTCAGGTATTCTTACACCAGTAATAAGCTATATCTACACATACTGTACCGTTCCTATCTTCCCGGCAGATTCACTTATTCCCACTTTCTTTTCTGTTTTATTCTTAAAGGCATATAGAACAAAACTGAATAACACATATATCTCTGCACTGACTTGTGGGACCTGTGTTTCTTTCTCTTCCATCCCCTCTTCCCCCATTAAACGTAGATTGGCTTTGACTAGTGGTGGACTGTCTCGGTGGTCAGTGAAGTTGGGAACTTACCTCATTCAATTCCTATCAAAGAAACAAAGGTGAGATCTGACACTTGAGTGGCAGCAGATATGCTTGAATGGCAGCCCTCTGACCCAAATGCCCTTGACTGCCAGCTTTAGAAAATCACACTAAGGAACAGCAAATCCTGTTTGCATGTGCTAGTTCACATTTTCTGGAGCCTACCTGAAGAAACATTTCACATAATTTGGCTAGAACTCTGTGTTAAAGAGTAACATGGAGTGAACAAAATGTTGACAATTCTCTGGGTGGGAGGAAACATTCCGCCCACCCCTAATCATAACCCATCCTGCAGAAAGGTGGATTGGATTAGGTATTAAAAGAAGTCAGGCTGCAGTAGCAGTTCCAATAGTGTTTAATTGAAGCATATTAAAAGGGTTTTAGGATCTTTTAAAGTGTAGATTGTAAAAGAGGAGGGTTTGGTTAAAAGCCCTCTGCCTTGGAAATTGTATTATGATTGATCTACAGCCCAGCATTACCCTTGATGAATGCAAACAAAGGAATAGTCACCATGTATTGAAAGATGTATTGTTAACACAAACATGGTTGTACTACTACATGTAGAGAATTCCCCACTGAATAAAAAAAAAACTTTCACCATAGTAGAAGTGGAAGAGCAAGTTGTTTTTGCCTTAAAGGGCACAGCCTAAGCATGGACAAGCAGAGATATAAATACATTTAAAGGGATCTGACGGTATATAGGCCAAAAAGTTGAGTCAATTACCCCAACTGCCCCTTGACTCCATGGCTGAGCCTTCTTCTGAAACTGGGCAACCTTCCACTCTGAGAAGAGGACCTTTAAAAAGAAAAAAGGATTGGTTGGGAAAGATCACCTGTTGTAGCAGAGAGACCAATCGCCAAGTCAAGGAGTGAACAGACCATGCCCTTAGTCCAGCTAACTGTGAAAAGTCACCCTTATAAGTCAATTACATGATTCTACCTGTTGACCATTGAGGGCTGCAATGATTTATGCGCAGATACACAATAAACAAGCTTCTTGTTTCCCCGGCAAATTTAAACTAAAGTAGCCTTGTGATGGTTCTGCTTGGGTTAACAAATATATCTAAAAATGTGCGCACTCAACATCAGAAGTATAGTGTTTGTGAAAATGAATAAGGAGGATGAGTGCACAAAGGTTACTATGCAATCACCTTTGGTAAATTAGCTAATTTTAGAAGACTTCAACAAACTCTACAGCAAATGGCTTCACATACAAACAAAAGCCCCTTGCACAACTAGACTATGAGAATGGCCCATTGGGTTGGGTGGTTGCCACCTTTGTGAATTTGATGATAGGAGCAGAAAAAATTAATTGTAAGTAGAAGATAAAAATGCCATTGCTGTTTTAATTTAGCCTTAGTTTCTTTTAATCTTACCTCTTACTATTTTGTTTAACATTTAACATTTATTTTAGCTAACTAAAACACAAAAAGAAACAATGTAACAATGTAAATGTTGACTTTTTTCTCCTTCCCTTAGCTCCCCCTCTTCTGTCTACTCCTAGCACTACTACGTATCCATACTAAGTCTTGCCCTGTGCAGAGCACTCTCTTGCTAATCGGCTAGGTTTACTCTTTAGAAATACTAAAACATACATACAAAGATACATACATTCATAGAAGTAGTGAGTAGCACTTTATTGGATTCTTCCTTTGTGATCTGATTGTGCAGAGATGTGACAGTCATTGTTTTAATGATCATGAAAAGAGGGTATGGCAAACTCTTTAATACCTAAGAATTTTAAAAAACAACCTAGGTTTAAACTTTAAAGGCATCCTATTGAAAACATATTTTTGCAGCCCTTATGTGCTCCCCATATTGTGACTTAAATCATGACATCCCATACAAACCTACTTTTTGTCCATGTAACAAATGATACCTGTAGGAAAGTGGAGTGCTATATGATGTGGGGGTTAGTCCTCACCATGTAATATTCTCACAATACCCCAGAGATGGTCCTTGGATTCAAACTAGTAAACAGAATTGGATAAGTGTAGTCATAGTTATAGATTCTAGAAGCAATAATAAATCACTGCAGAACTGGCATTTAAACATTGCATTGAAGTCTATGGGAGAGTTATCACTGGTTGCAAAAATGCACTTAAAAAGCGATTTGCATGGAACCCTTTTGAGGTTAAGGTTGTGCTGTCCCTAGGACCAAACCTCAACAGTTAGTGCAGTTTTACCTAGCCCATGGCATCCGGGTGCAGAGTTGTCCTGGCTGTCCATGGTGCTGAACAGGACTCACATTGAAGTCAATGGCAAGAAGCCACTAATAACACATGACCACTTGAACAGAGTATCTCTCTTTTCCCTTGTCCGGTTCTCGATGATGCAGAACACCTCTTGGTCCTTCTTTGAAGTTGGTCAAGCAGATCTGATGCCAGGGGTGTCTCTTTAACCCTTGGATTCAGGAAAGATAGGTGTGTGGAGACTAGTCACCAATGGGCAGTTAGCTCCTGCAGCTAATCTACCCCTGAGGTAACCACATGTGGTGGGACAGGTCACCTTTAGCTACCCAGAACCCTCTACTCTGCCACTTCTAAGATGGCAGAAGTCAACATTTAGCGCAGAGACTGGGCTGCTCACCATATAGGTGTGATTAGCCTGCTGGGCGTGTGTGCAGTTCTTCAAACCTAATTTCCCACCTGTCCATGAGAAAATGTGCCTGGGGAAGAGGGAGGGCTGTTTCCTCTCCTGGGGGAATAGCACAGTTGGCTATCAGGAGAAGTGAACCTTTGAAGCTCCCAACCCTGATGGCTCCATTCACTAGCCCGACTGTTAAGGTGGAAGATGTGAACTCCTTACTGCCTCAGACTCTGTTCCCGTCCTCTGGGTGCACCCAGGCTGTCTGGCAGGAGGTCAGAAACCTGTCTTGTGGCAGGTATTGCATGGCAAGACACAGGCTGCTCAACCAGAGCACAAAGAAAGGTGACAAACTGGTGGGGTACCGTTAGTGTGCCACATGGGTGCATGCCAGTCATCCCTCAACACCTGATTTGTGTTGAGGAAGAGGAAGCAAGTGGTTTGACACCAAATTCAACACATCTAGGCTGTAGTATAATAGAACTAGCAGCTCGATTCTGCCGGGGCTTAAGTCCCATGTTATCCTATGGACTGGCATGCACTTACAGTGTACCTTAATGGAAGACGCTATAGAGACAAAGACGCTTGTGCATACTGGTCTTCACCTGAAATATAATGCACCCTGCCTCCTGGGCTGCGAAAGCCTTCCTTAGGGATGTCTGACACACACATATATATATATATATATATATATATATATATATATATATATATATATATATTTATATATACGGCAGTGCATGGGACTGTGCCACTCGTGGTGAGGGCACAGTCAAACTCAAGTAGTTTGCACCACTGTGATAGTCTGCAATGGCTGGCCTGCTATCAGTAGTTTGCATGGGTCACCTAGGGTTTGCACAAACTCGTGCTGCAGCCCTGAGGACCTCTTTACCACCTATGCCCAGGGTACCCTAGGTGCCATTTATTAGGAGCTTAGATGGGGGAAAGTTTTACCAATCAGGGCATTATCATGTCGGCAAATAATTTAGGGAAAGAACTTACACACTAGGGCCTGGTTAGCAGGTCTCAGTGCACTATCAGAGTTGAAAAAACAATATCTAGGGGTCCAAATGGTTGCAAACAGTGTGGGGGGGGCATCTACAAAGAGCCCAGTTTTCTAAAATGCCTTTAGAGAATATATCATAGTAAACCTTTCCAACTATGCAACCTGTGCCAGCTTTACAGTCCTGGCTTGATATGGTAGTGTCTTCCTTCCAGTGTCTGCATAGTATAGAGATGCCACAGAAGATGACCCTGGTAAATTACTGAACTACTGTGGTTCTGTGAATAGCAAGATAATACAAAATTAGGTTAACCTTAATGATAATTTCAATCTTTTTAAGTGAACCTGAAAATTATAGAGACAATGGTTGAATGAGATTGTCGAGTACAGTACAATAGAGTTCTCTTTAAGGCATTATAGCATTAATCACTATGACCATTAACGTACAATCCAGTGGATCATGAATATATAACATATATGAGTGGGTCTAGGAACTTAAAAACCCAACTTCACAAAGACACCTAGTCTCAGTCCACAACAAATACTTAGATACTCAGCAAAGAATACCAAAGATAAGAAACTAATACGAATGAAGGAAAAAGAACAAATGTTGTGATGATGGTTAAATATATAAAATGCAATTAGCACTATTGAAACAAGGAAACAACTGTTATGTTATTGGCAAAGTGAATACAATAACTACAAAATTGTCCCTTTTTATTAGCTTAAGAGGCATATTAGGCAAAATAATTGGCCTATATTCAAACACTCTGATTTCCTTTTCAGCTGCCTAACATGTGCTTGAGATATCATACAGGAATCAGTAACAGCTGGTTCATAAGAAACATTTTAATGATCCAGAGAAATAGCTGTGAAGAGATGATCCAATTGCTCTACTATCAAAAAGGCTCTACAATGAGGACCTGAAGGTTTTCAGTCACAAATTCATCACCTCACTGATTGAGGGATGGGCTCTTACTACAAAGCTACACCTAAAAATGTTTACAAGAAAATCACCTCCGCTTTCAGTGTGATGTCTCTGCTAGGCACAGCTTTCAAAATAGATGCCCATTTCCTAGTACTCTGATTTGAATGATCTTCAAGACGTGTATTTCTCTTTTCTATAGAGCAAGCTCATTTGCTACAAGGAATTAGCACAATACACTGCACCTTTGGACTGTTCACCAAGGTAAATATACACAGTTAATCTACATGCATACTTTGTTATTTATACTTTTGATTCATTTCACTGCTCTTGGCTATTCACCATTTACTAGTGTGAAGTTACTCAAAAGTGTAGACTTAACATGCCCTTTCCACTGAAATGGTGGGGTGGGGGGCAGATAAATGTATAAGTGTAAGGTATTACAGTCAAAAGGGAACAATAGTAAATCCAGCACCCCATACAGCCGACAACTCATCATACAACCCCCTCACACAGGAAATAATGTTAAATTAAAATAAATGAGTTTGACCTTTTAAAAATATACACAAAATTAATTCAATGTTAAGAAATATTCATAACTTAAAAATACATTTCATTTAATGATAAAATATTTTAAAAAAATCAAATTCTTATTCTGTGGATTAAATGATAATCCAATACCCATTTAAAGCAAAAGAAAATATTACCTATTTGAATTATCAAAAGTTATGTATTGGTTTTAATTAAATGTAGGTGATTTATATTTAATACAAATAATGTTAAATTAATTTTTAATTGTTACAGATATGTTTTATTTTTAGATAATTGTTTAAACAATAAATTAAACATATTTATATTTTTAACTAGTAGAAAACATTTTAATTGAATTCTATTTAACATTATTTCCTACAGATTCAATTTTAAGTCCCTACCTCCATTATTTTCAATGAGATTGCTTACACTTTTGTGGGTAAGTGCATTCCCAGTCCTAAGCCCCTCTTTACTGCTTTCATAAATCCTTCAATTACGTAGTAAGAACTCCCTATTTTCAAGCCACTCCATTGTGTCATGCTCTCTTTTACTACTGAAATGTATTCTTACATGTGTGTGGACCCTGCAGTCAGAGGAGAAATCTCTGCACCAAAAAAGATAGGAGAGGTGGAGGCAGACCCTCCAAACATAGGTTTATAAACAGCATTTTGCAGTACAGCACTAGTACTATTGTAGTACTACTAAACGTTCTACAAAATTCAGTTTGTGAGTAACCCCCTAAGATTTCAACTGGGACTTGTCAGTGTTAAAATCCCAGGTGATTACCATTGCTTAACGTCCTTATTGCATAACTATACAACTTCTACAACTTGCCATTGCTTGTGTGAGCACAATCACCAATAGTGATTTTACTAACCAATTCTATGAAAATTATGGTGTTTGTGCAAGTGAGCTGCAGGTGTTGATTTTACAACAGTTAAATAAAGAAGTAGTAGAACACCAAGGTAGAGTGCTTTCAAGAGGAAGTAATGTGCTTCATGAGGAAGTGAAACAACCTTTGTATCCTGTCGGTTTTAACAACGATAACCAAAGAGCTCCAATATCTTTGGGAATGTGCATGATCCTGTGTCCAGAACTTCTAATTGTGAATGAGCATGGGTTTTACTATTACAAAACAGTCAAGATTGATTGAATTTAATGAAAATTATGTTTTTTGTATTTGTGAACTGAACCTGGAAAACTGCCTACAGCTCGTTATTGATTTGCCGCACTTTAGCAAAGCAAAAAACCCTTTCCTTTACCATTCCTAAAATTACCTAAAATACATACAATCAGACAGGTTTTGAAAGACATGTCTTGATGTTCTTGTTATTACTGTTGAAAAGTCTGAAACATTGTATGCATTTAAAATTAATAGTGGATTTTACATTCATGTCCACATATGTCTAAAAAATAATATTAAATTAAAATTAAAATTAGAGCCATAATAGAACGTCCTGGATGGCTGACTTGTTTGCTTTGACACAGTTTAAATGGCTAGATGAAGCCTTCATAAACATTTTGACAATTGATCTATTTCTCTTTAAAATTTGAATACAAGTGCTTGCCTATGAACACAAGAATCTACCTTCATACTTTCACGCCACAAGTTGTGCAAAGAAGGAGTGCCATTTCTTTTCTTGCAACAAACCACATATTAAGGAAATTAAAAACAAAAATTAACATTTTGGGATCCAATTCTATTCTAACGTGAGTTCCATAAGGAATCACTCTTTTCCATATCTTCTATGCTGCAGTTTCTCTCAGATCTATGTAAAAAACTGACTTCAAAACATATAGGAATCAGCATTGACCTATAATTGCAGAAATAGCTTTTCAGAAAACACAGGGTCATACTGACAGCCCAAAAAATGATTTCCTCTCAGGTGTGATGCTCAACTCCTCCTCTTCCAGCCTGCAGAGGTGTATTGGAAAGCAGCTCATCTTGGTTTCATGACAAAGGGCCCATACACATGTTAGAAACAGGAAGCAGGACCACTCCTACCACAAACAAAAGGGGAATGTTTACAAGCCCCTAGCACCACCAGAGTGTTACTTTTGTGACACTCTGGTTGCCTGCACACTGCACCATATTTACAAGGTGGTGCTAAGCCACATTTTGTGGCTTAACGCCATCTAGTAAATACGGGCCCCTCCAATGCAGTTTTCTGCAACAAAGGGGTGGGCAATATGTGTTGATGCGGGCGTTCCACTGCAACACCGATTGCTTTTGACACTGCCCCCTTCACAAGAAATCGTAAATCTGAGACAAAAAATAATGCCACCTTAAGGGTGTCATTAGCATGGTGCAATGAGGAGAAATAATTTTAATTCTCCTAGTTTTTTCTTTTTTCCATGTGTTCTGCATTTTGCAGCACACATCGAAAGAAAAAATTGTCATGAATGATTGTTTATGTCAAATATGATGATTTGACACTTCTACGTGTGCTGCAGAATGCAGCACACATAGAAGTAGCAAATAGTAATTATTGAATGACTGTTAATGTGCAGGAAGGGCCACCTTCCTGCACATAACAATCATTACTTTCAATGCAGATACCCCTGTACTATGGTGCAGGTATGCCTGCATTGGCGCTGGCAGCTAAATTTAGTGCCAACGGTAGGGGGAACACAGGGGTACCCTGTATTTTTGTAAATATGGCACAATCCTGCTTTTCAGAACTGATGCAGTGCTGTGCTGCCAATTATGGCGCAGCAACACGTTGCACCAATTCCTTGTAAATCTGGCCCCAGTGAGAGCAAAAAAAGAATCATTTTAACAACCCAAAAGAAAGCCATCTGGCCTTAGCAGCACTGACAGGGAAAGTCCATAAGAATCAAGAAAAAAGTAACACTATTTTAATTTCCTTTAAGTTTCAGCCATCATGTACCATGAAGAAGTGTGTGAGAGGAGCTAATTTTCAAAGGTTTTATCCGCTCCTTCAGCCAGCTGCAATCTTCCTCCTCCTGCCACATAGAGAGCGAGAGCCACAATGGAATTTTTACTAAGGGCATTTGATGGTGTGACACAGTAGAAAGTAGAAGGGCTCATTAAAGAATCCAGGGGGTCACTATTTGCTTTACCAATAATTGCTTACTTTATGATGTAATTGTAGTAGTTCAGCAAAGACAGGCCTGGCAAAAATGGAGAGTTTGAGAGTAGAAGCAAGCAAGGAACTGGGCAAATTGTGACTCTACATACATCATATAATTATAGTGTGAGAGCCAATCTCAACCTGTAGTCTTCAGTTAGAAATATTTTTATGCAGCGTTATCTTGGCTTTAGACATACCTAAAACCAAAGGGAGTAATTTAGGGACAGATGGTAACAGAAAATCCTCAAGTTCGTTAAAGAAATGCCAAATCTGGAGGAGACTCCACAAGCCTAATATGATGTGGAAAGTTTAGCCAGTGGAGACTTTTGTTGAAATATTTTTATGTCATGTTGTACTGCCAGATGCTACATGAGAAACTAGAGTCATTGTATTCTAACCATCAGTGAAATGAGTGGGCTAAACAGTAATGCAGTTATTATCAAACACACCAGTAGCTATGTCAATGCTTGTTCTCAAACATTACATCAACAGTGCAACATATTAAAAGGTACCATTAAGCAAAAAAAAAAAAGAAAAAGTATTTGCTTTATTCGTGCTGTGCATCTATGCTCTGCATTTCTTGTTACTTAATTCTTATTTTGATTGCTGTTTTCTGCCTCCTCAAACCATCATGAAAAGTAAGTCAGGACTGCACTTGAATGTAAAACTTTTACTCAGCTGTAAATTTGCTTACATAATTTTGTATGTTTACATTTCTTAGTATAAGGTCTCAGCCAATGTTTTAAAGAACTAAAACACAGTGCTAACACCTTATAATTACTTACCTGTATACTGAATTATTTCACTAATTTAGTACAAAGATTCAGGCTCCAAAAGTTCAAATTAGGTTTGCACTATCTGTTTTAAAGAAGAGTGAAAAAAGAAAGATAAAACACCCATCATGTGTTTCTGTCTTTTTTAAAGCATATGAGTGAGTAATAGAAATTATCAAGTGAGTTATTAATTGTGGTGGGTGGAAGTAAGGCAGCAAACTTGTTAAAGTAAAACACAGTTTTAGTCATTTATACCTGCACTCAACCTGCTTTTTGCTCTGCCACCAAAAAGAGAGTATTAACTTAGGAAAAACGTATTTACCAGTGGGAGCACTGAGAATCCTAAATTTATAAAATACTCACAACTCTTATACAGCACAGGAAGGGGAGTTGGATATGGGTTAAAAGTCTGTCTGAGCCTCACAGAGTGAATGAATTTGAATCTGAGAGAGTGAGAGCTAAGGGCTTGTGCACGCTATCACTATATGTTCTTTCCCTGAGACACTTTTATACATGAAATACAAAAATACACATTTTATTATAAGTTTTCAATCGGGATGTCAAACAGCCAATCATTACCAACAAAGCCATGGGAAGAAAACAGCTTCCACTGAGATGTAAACTTCTAACAAAGACAGTAATACGAGAAGATTCATTCAGCAATATGCCTACATTTTCACACTCGACTATTAATAAAGAAGCAAGTTTCAGATTAGTTTAGCAAGTTTTGGAATTACAAAATAGGTCAAGCGGTTAAAAGGAATACAATATATTTTTTGTGGTAGCACAGGAAGTTTGTGTCATACAAAAGCAATGCAAATGTTACAAAATGAACATTTCAACTGAATTCAAGTTTGTTGGAATTTGCTAACATTAGCAAATCAAGCAAATATGGGTCATGCAAAGTTTAGAAAGGAAATGCATGATTTAAATTCAGCTTTTAGTGAGGCCTAGATTTCACTCATACATCCTATTAATTAAATTGATTTAAATTTTGATGAGATTTCTAACAACCTCACCTATCTGATGGTTTGGAACTATCACAAAATTTAATTCACAAATGTATTTGTTACAGTACACTTTCATCTTCATCTGCAGTATCTCACCTTCTCCTTTTGAAGTTTTCTCTTTCTTTCAATCTCTTATATTCTTCAGTCACTCTGTCACTCAATTCAAAAACTCTTTTCATTCTTTTATTCATGTCTATAGTGCTTTTTCCTTTTGAAATTATTTAGTTGCCTTCTATATTGTTAATGTAGAAAGGACAGAAGCTACTACTATTAATATAGGGAACTAATATTGTTTTAAGAATTCCTCCTCCTAGTGACTTATGTAAATTAGCTACTGTATGTATCCTATTTGCAAAGCTTTGCACTATACTTGTGCTTTCTAGAGGTTCAAGATCAAATTTTAGATCAGAAAGATTCTTTCCATACTCTAGAACCTTTTTATTCTCTCAGTATATTATTACAACAATTCTCAATTTTCAGCCTCGTGGACACTCCACCTTTCTGAGCTTGTAAGATATGTATAGCCTGCAAAACCATAGCTCTAACTGCTATAAGCTTAGTATTTTCTACCAATAAAGAGCTAGAGGTCCTAGTTGTTAATTTATCAACAACTGTTGAAAGGTTTGATTGCTCCAAATATGTCCCCCTCTAACTGTGCTCCTTCATTCATGCTGCATGTGTATCTTTTGTGTGCTGGTACACCTAATTAACAAATATACTCCCAATAAGCAGGCAGTCTAAAGTATGCATTCTCTCCACATATAAAGTATACTTTATGTACGGTAGGATCATCTTCTTACAACATTTGCCATGTTTCTCCAGACAATTCAAACACAAGCTCACAATTACTATTTCCCACTGGTGCCTTCCTCCCAGTAATTCTCCTCCTAAATACACATACCTTCCCTTTGTGTCTTTTATCTAATTTAAGCTTAGGTACAGACACTTTCTTCCTAAATTCATCTTCTTCTTTTCTCCATACACTTCTGAACAGCCTCTTTCTTATACACACTTCATGCAAATTGCTAATTTCTTTCTCAAACATTCATCTACCATTTTTTTCTTATGAGTTCATTAAGCATGTTAGGTTTCTATTAGGGGCTTTAACAGTGTGTAGAGGATGAAATGGTCTTTGGTAATGCTACACATTCTCCATTTCCTGTGCTTGTGGGTGTAAATGCATACTTTTTATTAGTAAACTTTAGAAAGTACCATTTTAAAATTTGAGTAATAATATTCAAAATGTTGCTGCATATACGCTGAACCAAGAAGTACACTACAGAAAATATGGGTGGCAGGAAACCTGTTTATCTGCAGTGGATTTCATGTGTGCACAAACAGCAGTTTCTCACATCAAATGCTTGTGGGTATTCTTAAATTAATCTAGAGTAAGCATTCATTGAATAATCTTCATTAATATACTCTACAAATGATGTTTTCAGCTTATCTTTATTTATACTTAGCTTAAATGTTGCATTCACACATTTTACTGCAAACTTTTCTGTGTCAGGTGTGAAATGTACAACTAATACTATTGCTATTCCTACTAAAAGTATAAGTGGAAATAAAGTCCCTAAAATATTTTGCACCTAGGTATATTAGCATTACACGTGGCATCTCTAAAGTCATATCTACTACCAATAGTGACAGCAAATTATCTCTTGTTGAAGTTGAACAATATCTGAACACTCTTCTTCAGGTTAGTTTTCTAATATTCTCTTAATTTATTTAGCATTTCATTTTCTTTCAATTATTTTAGTCTTCATATAGACAATCCATAAACATAGTCTGTATTTTTCTAAAGTGTTGTCTCTACTCTTCAGCTGCTCCCTTGGACCTCAGTACTCTTCTTATCTTCTTTTTCAATCTGGTTTATTAGTCTTTTTATTTTATAAACAGTTCAAATATTATCTCAGTCTTTTCATTTCTCAGTTTTGAATTTTCGGATCAGTAATATTTTTGAATTTGGGGACTTTCAAGGTGGCTCTGACAGTTCCTTGCTCCAATCAAACATGTCAGAAATTGAAATATTCAAAACTTGACTCACATAATATGTTCATTTAGGTGACAAATATCTTAGAGAAGGTACTTTAGATCTTTTTGATCTTCTGAGTGTGTTTTGTTCTTCTTATGTGTCATGTATACCACTCGACTCTGCTTCTTCTCTCATTGTTGGTGGTGTTGATTCAGTTGACACACTCAATCTTGATTCATTTCTACTGTGAGCTTTCAGCCATTTTTGTCCCTTTATTTTTCGTTGTGGGCACCAGCTCTTGTCTCTTTCCAAAACTAGTTCCTTCTCCTGGATCCTCAAAATTCTCTGCTTGTTCTGGGTCAGTTTCAGAATTCACTTCAGTAGAGTGTGCTGCCAGCTCTTCTCCAGTGCCACTCTGTGAGATATCCAACACTTGGACCTCTTAACCTGTCAGAGATTCTTCATCCTTTACTTTTCTTTGTTGTCAATAATCACAGTCTTTTCTTTCTTGACTTTATTCTTGTACAACATGCAGTGGTACGTACACCAGTGCTCTTGGTTCTGGCTCATTGAACACTATTTCTTCATAATGATCTCTTGTTCACTAGGCATGTGAAGCATGTACCCACTTTGGGATGCCAGCATATGTAACAGCTGTATGTGTGATCAAAAGCACTCGATACAGGCCTTTCCAATGTGGTTTTAGGTAGGACTTCTTCACATGCTTCTTGACTAAGATCCAGTCACCAGAACTAAGGTCATGGCACTGCTCCTGGTTTAGATTTGCGGTAAGAGCTTCAACATGCCAAGAGACAGTATGTACCACATCAGCCAATCCCTTACAGTAATCGAGTACCATGTCATCTGTAATATTCACAAGTGCAAGACATTCAAAACTTGACTCAAATAATATGTCCATTCAGATGATGAGTATCTTCAACATGGTACTCTAGTCCTGTTTGATCTCCTGAGTGGGTTTGGTTCTTTTTCTGTATCACTGATACCACTGGACTTGGATTTCTTCTCTGCTTGTCGCTTGTATTGAGTCAGCTGACACACTTAGGCCCTCATTACGACCCTGGCGGTTGTTGATAAAATGGTGGTAATACCACCAACAGGCTGGCTGTAAGTACCGCCAAATTATGACTATGGTGGTGATATCTCCGAAAGACAGCCAATGTACCACACCGACCACCAGGGTGGGAACAACAGTCACCATGGTGGTAAAAGCCTACAGCCAGGCGGAAGACAAAGTTCCGCCCACCATATTAAGACCCTGCAATCTGCCACCTTTTCCAGGGCAGTACCAATGCCATCAAAAGCTTGGCGGAAACAGAGCTCAGAAGTCAAACGACTCTCTATCGGAGACAGTTGGAAGAACCACGCCGCCATGGAACCAGAACTGCAAGTCTTTCTGATGATCTTCTACGTCATGCGCCACCACGAACACCAATGCCGGTGAAGACGACGACAGTGAGTTCAACCGCCTAGCACACAAGGGCGGGGGAGGAAAACGACAGTGACACAAACATGCACAACACACACACCACACACACACACACCCCATACACACAACCAGCTGCACAAGAAAACAATGTATCCCCAAAAAAAGAACAACAGGAATTGACTAAAGTGATTGTAATAAGATCAACATCAAAAATAATAAGTCGATGTGGCAAAGCAACAGATATGTACAAATGTACAAAAAAGGGACACTGCCCAGTCCACATCAACATCAAAAATAATAAGTTGATGTGGCAATGCAACAGATATGTACAAATGTACAAAAAAGGGACAGTGCCCAGTCCACAGTCCACAGTTCACAGGGGCTGCATGGCCACAGGGTAAAGTCCAAGGCCCCACTCGATCCCTGTATCAAAAAGGAGAGAACATTGCAGGGGCATCAGTTGGAAAATAGGCAGGCACCTCAGGGGGAAGAGGGGGCACCTCAGCCGGATGCGGAAACAAGACCACTGGTTCTGGAGGGGGCAACATGCCTTGTGCTTTGTCCTGGGGAGTGCAACGCCACAGTCTCTCAAGTGGGTGTCTTGCCCACTGGTTCTGGAAGGGGCAATTTGCCCTGTGCTTTGTCCTGGGGAGTGCAAGGCCACAGTCTCTCAAATGGGTGACTTGCCCACTGGTTCTGGTGGTGGCAGGCTGCACAGCAGCCCATGGTGGTGGTTGTGGAAGGCTCCTGCTCAGCCCTTGCACCCTCCGATGGCTGCACTGTGGTGGTGGTTGTGGGAGGTTCCTGCTCAGCCCTTGCACTCTTCAATGGCTGCGCTGTGGTGGTGGTTGTGGGAGGCTCCTGCTCAGTCCCTGAACTCTCTGATGGCTGTACAGCCATGGCTGACGGTGAGGGCTCCGTGACAGCTGCTGGTGCAGGCTTCTTCTCCTTCTTGCTGGCTGGTGCAGGCTCCTTCTTGCTGGCTGGTGCAGGCTCCTTCCCGTTCTTGCTGGCTGGTGCAGGCTCCTTCCCCTTCTTGGTGGCTGGTACAGGCTCCTTCCCCTTTAGTATTTGTGGCCTGGAATCCTTTCCACCATGAGTAGGTGCTGCTGAAACTGGGTTCATGGACTGTTTGGCTGAGGTGCTTGGCTGGGTCATTGCTACCCTGGCCATAGGTGCAGGACGGGGGGAGGGGGAGGGAAGAGGTCAATCTGAGAAAGGAAAATCTTTTTAGGGACATTGGGGCGGGAAGAGGGAGAAGTAATTGGAGTGGAGGATAGGGAGTGGTTGTTGGACGTGTTTGTCTGCTTGATTTGGGTGCAAGTGCATGGGTTGGATGGCTATTGGGTGTCTGAGTGCTTGTTTTTGTGTACTTTAGGAGGGGCAGACACAGTGGGAAAGGACACAGAGGACATGTGCATGGATGTTGTGTAGGTGTCTTCCAGTGAGGTGTGTGTTCTGCTTGGTGTGGTGATTATGCTGGTAGTGGACGGTGATGTAGTGCATGCAGGAGTGAGTGTGGAAGTAACTGGGTGGGAGGTGTAGTAGGAGGAGGAGGGGGAGACAGTGGAAATAGCGGATGTCGTTGTGACTGCAACTGAATGGTGTTTGTGTGATTGACTGTGAGATGAAGTGTGGTGCTTGTGTTTGCCTGTGACACTCTTGGGTGTTGTCTTGTGTGCATGCTCGTCTGGCTGTGTAATTGGGATGGTTTGGGGTTGAGGAGAATGGGACTGGGAAGTGGAAGTTGGAGGGGGGACGGTTGAAACAGGGACAATGGCTGCCATCAGAGAGGAGGCCAGAGCCTGGATCAATCTCTGTTGGGCCGACAATCCACTGTGAATGCCCTCCAGGAATGCATTAGATTGCTGCATCTGGGCTGCCAGCCCCTGGATGGCATTCACAATAGTTGATTGCCCTACAGTGATGGATCTCGGGAGGTCAAAAGCCTCCTCACTCAGGGCAGCAGGGCTCACTGGGGCAGGCCCTGAGCTGCCTGGGACGAAGGAGATGCCCACCCTCCTTGGTGAGCGGGCACGGGCAACTCACTGAGGAGGTGCTTGGAGGGGGGTGCTGTTACGTGGGGTGGTGGCTGCACCTGTAGCTGGGGTTGTCACAGAAGTGTCCGCCACCACCAGGGATCTCCCATTTGAGAAGGTATCTGAGTCTGTATTGTCCACTCCAGTCTCCGTCGTGGTGCTCCCTCACCCTCTGTCCCACCGGTGCCCTCAGTGTCGGTGGACTATGCCTCCTGGGTCCTGTGGGATGCAGCTCTATCCGTCACCAGTGCCTCTGCTCCTCTGCCAGATGCTAATGCACATAAGGACAGGATGACAAAAACAAGAAAGGGGGAGAGAGAGATAAAGGATACACTGAGTGAATGAGTGCACCAACAAAACCGTTGGCGTACACAGCACCCTCCCACACAGGGGACAGGCCTACCCGCTATGCATTGCACTACCAGTGATATTGCTAACCACCAAGGCATGAGGAGGAGCACACACCGCCAACTGCAACACACCTGGGACCCACGCAGCCCTGACCAGTAGTGGATGCTAACAAGCTAGATAGGCAGTATTTCCCCTTCAGACCCTTAGCCACCAGAGGACCTACGCTGCTATGTCTGGCCTGGCCTAGGATCACCCACTGACACATACCCACCACCTGGATACAATCCCTCCAACCGTTTCCTTCAATGATGGCACTGTACTCAGCCCCTTGTTGCTGCTGTGATGCCCTCAAGCACTCATCCAGCTCTGGATAGGCCACCACCAGTATGCGGGCCATAAGGGGGCTCAGGGTCCACGGGCATCCCTTTCCTCGTTGGGAGGCCATCCCCAGCTGGGCCTACGCGGTCTTCCGTGCCCATCGTCTCAGGTCCTCCCACCATTTGCAACAGTGGGTGCTCCGCCTGCCATAGTCCCCCAGAGTCCGCACCTCCTTTGGTGATGGCACGCCATATACCCTTCTTTTGATGGGCCCTGACCTGCAGAGGCAATACAGACAGGAGAGCACCATTAGACAAACAGTCCAGCCTGTAACACGAATGACCCACCATACCCGTTTCCATTACTATTGGCACACACATAGCCCAGCACTCAACGTGTACCCAGCCAAGAGGACATCCCTCCCCCTTACACAATGCCTTCATACATACCTTCATACATTCATGCCACATGCATTGTGCCACATGCATTGTGCAGGTACTCACCTGTTGGTCTGGAGGCCCATACAGCAGTCAGTACTGGGGTAGGACCCCATCCACCAGTCTCTCCAATTCCTCTGAAGTGAAGGCTGGGGCCCTTTCCCCAGTCACAAGGGCCATGGTAGGTTCCAGACACAGGTCACAGCAGCACATGCAGTGTAGGTTCTCTCCTATTTAAGGTCAGGAAATAAGTGAGGCATCTGAAAGAAAATGGCGGCCATGACCATGGCAGTGCATACCATCACCGCCGGCGTAGATCACCATTGGCTACTCTACCCCATAGGGCCCAATATTAACCAATGAGGAATTGCACGGCAGTTCCCGACTGCCTCCCGCCACGGTGCACAACTTCAGCGGCATTACCTCATTTCCACCTGTCCCTCCACACAGGACAGGCAGACGCCATTTCAAGGGGGGCAGGCCTATGGAATAATGCTGCATCACAGGATAAATAGGCACATACTTGACAAATCACACTGTCCCATAACATGTTTACAGATTGCTGACTACTGTTGTGGCTCCATTGTAAAGTTTGTGACAGCCTCCTCACTCTTTTGTCCCTTAGATACCTACTGCTGCAGATGAACAGGAGATGGAGACATGTCCCCGTGTACAGACCCCTGATGGACTTGGCTGCACTGGAGGACAGGCCCATTATCCTCACCTATAGACTAGACAAGGCCACAATCACAGAGCTGTGTGCCCAATTGGAGCCTGACCTGATATCTGATATCCGTCATCCCACTTGGATCCCCCCTCTTGTGCAAGTGCTATCAGTTCTCCATTTCCTGGCAGCTGGTTCTTTCCAAGTGACAGTGCGCTTGGCAGCAGGAATTTCACAGCCAATGTTCTCAATAGTGCTGACAAGAGTGTTGTCTACCCTCATAAAACACACGTGCAGCTACATTGCATTCCCCCAGGTTGAGGATTTGGCCACTGTGAAGGCCGGGTTTTATGCAATGGGACATATTCCCAATATAATTGGGGAAATTGATGGAACACATATTGCATTCGTCCCCCGCCAGAATGAACAGGAATTGTAAGAGTTTTCACTCTATGAATGTGCAGGTGGTGTGTCTGGTGGACCAGTATATCTCCCACGTCAATGCTAATTATCCAGGGTCGGTGCACGATCCTTTTGTCCTGAGGATTAGCAGCATCCCAAATGTGATGGCCCATCTTCAGAGGCACAGGGTGGGGTTAATAGGTGAGCCCTGGTTCCCACCCAGTATATGTTGGTGTATGCCTATGGTGTGGGCCACATAGGATAGTGTGTGCCTAAATGTTGTCCCTCAATATTTGCTGGTGACTCTGGTTACCCAAACATATCATGGCTGCTGACCCCTGTGAGGAGTGCCAGGACAAGGGCAGAAGAACACTATTATGAGGCACATGGGTGAACCAGAAGGATCATTGAAAGGACCTTTGGCATCCTGAAGGCCAGGTTCCGGTGCCTCCATCTGACAGGTAGATCCCTGTGCTACTCACCCAAGAAGGTCTGCCAGATACCTGTGGCATGCTGCATAATGCACAACCTGGCCCTCATATGCCATGTCCCTTTTCTGCAGGAGGAGGAGAGTGGAGATGCCCCTGTGGCAGCAGTGGACCCTATGGACAGTGAGGATGAGGAGGCAGAGGATGAGGATGTGGACAACAGAACATCTGTAATCCGCCAGTACTTCCAATGACACACAGGTGAGAAAGTGCAACTTTACATTTCAATGACTTTGGTTGTATTCTGTGCAGCATTGGCATGCTGGTATTTCCCACTTCTAAGTCCACTTACTGTTACCTCTGGCTATTCATTTTGCAGATGTTGGTGATTTGAGAAATAATCCTGGTGTGATCACAACAGCCATCTACAGGACATTGATTCTATGCTCATTCTATGTACAGTTCATTTGCAATGGTTGTAGCTGTTTCAGTCAATATATATTTGAAATACATGACATACTCAAAATCGATTTTTATCCAAGGGTGTTTATTGTAGTGCTAATATATAAAGGGAGAAGTGCAATGGGATGGGGTGATGATGGAGGAAAGTCCAGGGTATTGTTTCAGTCTGTTCGTAGCACAGGTGCACTGTCCAAGGGGACATAGGAAGGGGAGCAATGGCAGTTCAAGGTGGACAGGGTGACTGAGTGGGACACAAGGGGCACAATCAGGAGAGTCTAATTTCCTGGCGGGGTCTTTGCAAGTGTCTCTGGCTTCTGTTTGGATCTCAGGGAACGTTTGCAGGGTAGTTCACATTCTGAAGGGGGAGGGGTCCTGGTGCCCTCTGAGTCCTGTGGCGTGCCTCCTGGCCACTAGCGGCAGCAGAAGTGGAAGGCTGTTCAGATGACTGGCTAGTGGCAGGGGCCCGCTGGTGTGACACTGCCTCCCTCATAATGTTGGCCATATCTGCCAGCACTCCTGCTATGGAGATCAGGGTGTTGTGATGGCCTGCAAGTCCTCCCTGATCCCCTGATACTGTCCCTCCTGCAGCTGCCTGTTCTCCTGCAAGTTGTCTAGGATCTGGCCCATTGTGTCCTGGGAATGTTGATAGGCTCCCAGGATCTCAGAGAGCGCCTACTGGAGAGTTGGTTCCCTGCTTCTGTCCTCTCCCTGGTGCACAGCAGTCCTCCCAGTGTCCCTGTTGGCCAGTACCTCTGTCCCCTGAACCATGTGCCCACTGCCACTGACCCTAGGCCGCTGTCTTGTGTGCTAGGTGTGACCGGGGGTCCTTGTACAGGTGGGCACACTCCTGATTGACGTGTCCTGGGGACAGAGGTTTAGGTACACTGGGTGGGTGCTGTGGTGTTGGTTCCTGATGGGGGAGGCTCTGTGGTGGTCTGTGACTGGGCTTGGGTAAACGGCTGTCAAGTGGTCCCTGATAGGCCAGGTAGATTGTCCAGATCCTGAAGACCAGAGTTACTGTCATCAATGTGGGCCTCTTCAGTTGGGGGACTGGATAGTGCTGGCACCTCCTCTCTGGTGACATTGGCTGGGGTACCTGCGGGGATGTAAATGATGTGTTATGGTTAATGTGTATAACATATTGTACATTCCTGGCTTTGCCTCTATGGTTGGTGTTGCCCTACCAGCTTTTACTTGTGTGTTGGTGTATGGTGGGATTGTTAGTTCTCTATGCTGTGCATGCTTTAGTGATGAGGGTCCATGCAGGGCTGTGAGGGATGTCCATGCATTGGTACAGTATGCAGGGCTTGACAGTGGGATTAGAGAGATGAGATGATGGAGTCTGTGGGATGTAGTGGAGTTATGGGAGTGAGGCTGGGGGTATATGATGGCATGCAGGTGGGGGGGTGATAATTGTAGAAAGTTGTCTTCCCAGAGTCCAGTCCTCCTCCGACTCCGGCCTGTCCCTCAGGATGCAGTATTGCCAAGACTGGCTCCTCCCATGCATTGAGTTGTGGGGAAGGAGGTCCACCGCCAGTCCTCTGTGTAGCGAGCTGGTGTCTTGCTGCTATGGAACGTATCTTCCCCGTAGGTCATTCCACCTCTTCCTGATGTTGGCCCTTGGTATGGGGTGCTGCCCCACGGTGTTGACCCTGTCCACGATTCTCCACCATCGCTCCATCTTCCTGGCTATTGATATCTGCTGCACCTGTGCTCCAAATAGCTGTGGCTCTATCCTGACAATTTCCTCTACCATGACTCTTAGCTCCTCCTCAGTGAAATGGGGGTGCCTTTGTGGTGCCATGGGTGTTATGTGATGTGTGTTGGTGAGGGTGTGTTGGGTAATGTGTTGGGGTGTGTGAGGTAGGGTGCATGAGGGATGTATGGGTGTATGTGGTGTGTATGTAGTTCTATTGTATTGTAATCGTAAGCGTCAAAGCGCTTTTCGGTGAGTAGCACACTACTCTGGAACCCAACAAGAATTAGTGATGGATTAGTATCGGGAAATAATGAGTACAGTTTTACTATTAATATGAGTTAATTTGAGCCACGGATATGAGAGTTTGTTAGTTAGATTGACTGGAGTAATGGAGGGGTGGAGGAGGAAAGAAATCCAGAAGTGTTAATTGGGAGTATATCCTTAATTTACTCAACCCAAAGGCTTGGGATGAGTAAAGGGGATGGAGGAGGGAAGAGTATGTGGAAGGGTTAGGGAGAGCATAGTAGCAGGGTGAGATAAATGCGGGAGAATTTAGTAGGGTTGTGTGGGAGGTCACGTTAGTAGAGTGAGGTTTGGTGAGTTAGATGTGGAAGCGGAGGGAAGAGCTTAGGCAGAGTTATTTAGGAGATGAAAGCAGTAGAAAGGATTTGGGATGAGTCAGAGTGAGAATGGAGGATAGTTTGATAGAGACATGACATATGATGATGGGTAGATAAGTGTGATAAGATGAGGACTTCATAGGTATCTAGTGTAACAACTCACCCAGGAGCCATGCAATGACCCACGAACATGTCAAGCACAGAAACAACATATACACATACATACATACATACATATATATATATATATATATATATACATACACACACACATGAATACACACACATATGCACATACAATACATAATTAGAACCATGGGTAAAATATACTTAGTCAAACAGGTTTAAAGAGTGTGTGTGTATTTTATTGTTATGACATAGTAGCGATACATATTTTCTAAAGAAACTATACATAAGAAACTATACATAACTACAAATATACACATAATCTGAAAAATATATTTATCAACATAGGCATATGCAGTTCATAGTTGTTTGAATATGGTGGTTATGAAGGAACGTGCCACCTCTTGAGTAGTTTTATGAAGACAAGAAAGTTATCTGTGGCTCTTATAGTTGGGGGTAATGAATTCCATAGTTTGGCTGCTTGAACGGCGAAGGATGTACCACCTATAGTAGTTTTCTTGTACGGTGGTGTTCTAAGGCAGGGTGTCAATCTTGAGCGGAGGTTTTTTTGTTGGATGTATTTGGTTATTTTGTTTCTGATAAAAAGCAGTCATGTTTCATGTATAGCTTTGTGGGTGATACAAAGCAGCTTGAAAGTGCATCTTCTGGCAACGGGTAACCAGTGTAGTGCTCTCAAGGCAAGGGAGATGTGGGCTTGCGGCTTTACATGTAATAGTAGCCTGGCTGCGGAATTCTGGATACGTTGATCCATGGTAGAGGCCATTGGCATAATCCAGTTTGGATAGTACAAGCGAGATAGTAGCTTGCACCTTGTGTGGAAATCCGAGGTGGGGGAAGATGCGTCGTAAAGTCTTCAAGGTGATGAAGCTTGTTTGTGCTAATTTGTCCACTTGGGCATTCATGGTTAACTTGGAATCCATGGTGATTCCTAGGTTTTTAACTTCCTTGGATAATTGAGGAGGTGGTCCGAGATCATCAGGCCAGAAGCACAGAGGGTCATAACTTTTCCAATCACCACAAATGAGTATTTCTGTTTTGGAGGTATTTAGTTTGAGATGGCTCCAGGTCATTCACTGATCAACGGCTCTGAGGCTTTTGGGGCTTTCTAATTTAAGTAGTATTTGTATTTGAGTAGCATAGTTGTAGCATGTGAGATGGAGGGTGTCATGGTCAACCGTATCAAAGGCAGCTGAGAGGTCCAAGAGAAGTAGTGCAGCAACTCCATTTCAGTCGACTGTGTTTTAAGATCACCCCAGATTGCTATGAATGCCGATTCAGTGCTTCTTCCTGGGCGGAATCCAGTTTGGAAGTCTGAAAGTATAGAATTGTCTTCAGTGAATTGTGATATCTGGGCGAATGCTGCTCTTTCTATCAATTTTCTCAGGAAAAGTCCATTTGTGATTGGTCTGTAGTTGTTGGGGTCTTGCGAGTCTATGTTTGTTTTCTTTAATAAAGGTTGTATGTATGCCTTTTTCAGGTCTACCGGAAAAGTTCCTGAAGTTAAAGAGTTGTTGATGATTCTTCTTACAGGTGTGGCAGCAGAAGTAGATAGAAGAATGTTCTTGAAGATTTGTGGTGGGCAAGGGTCAGAAGGGCAACCAGAAGGTCTGCTTGCTTTGACCAAATCCATAAATTCATCCTGGGATATTTGTTTGAAGGACTGTAGAGGTTGGGTTGGTTTATTCTTAGAGGGTATTTTAGGAAAGGGGTTGGTGCTAATGTTTTTCTTCTGTTTTAAATAGGAGTCCAATGTGTCTGCCTTGGTTGTGTAGTGAGTTGCCAATTTGTTTGTGAAATCTTGAGTAGTGGGATGACTTCCTTCCATGCATGTAGGTTTTCGAACTTCTTTGAGAATTTTATAGAATTCCTTGGTTGTAGATTGAGCATTTTGAATCCTGTCTGAGTAGTACCTTTTTTTAGCTTTCTTGATTGATGATTTGTATATCCTGTTAAGTTTGTGTAGCTGCAGTTTGTCTTGACTGTTGTTTGTTTTGAGCCAGGTCTGCTGCAACTTTCTGATTTGTTGCTTTATCTTTTTAAGTTCTGTGTTTCTCCAAGGTGTTGTTTTTCTTTTGTTGTGTTTAGTTTTTCTGAGTGGTATTAGGATATCAAAAGCTTCCTGTAGCCACTCATAAAGTTTTGGCATAGAATTAATTGTATCTAGATCTGTGTTGGCTGTTAGTTGTGTTTCTAAGTCATCCAAATTGAGTTTGCTCCATGGTCGATAGGTGTATGTATGTAAGTAGTAGTGGGGTGTGTTGATTTGTGGAGTTGTATGTCAGAAAGTTATCAAATGGTGGTCTGACCAAGTGATTGGCGTGATGCTATGAATAGTAACTAGTTCAGGCTTAGCCAAAATGACATCTAGGATGTGACCAGCGATGTGTGTGGGATTGTGTACAATCTGATGTCGGTTCCATGCGACTAGGCCAGTGGTGATAGCTTTTGGATGGGGCATATTGGGTTTGTCAAACCAAATGTTTAGATCCCCAAGAATGCATAGGTTGGAGTATAGTGTCATAAGGTTTGAGACAGTGTCTAGAAAAGCTTCTGGGAATGTGGAGTTGTTAGGTGGAGGTCTGTAAAGGAGGAGAAAGTTACAGGAGGAAGTAGGAGTAGGGTGGCATCTGGTAAGGAGGGCTTCACAACCTTGTATGGAGATGTTGTCTGTTTTACTGAGGTTCAATGCCTGTTTGAATATAATAGCTAGTCCACCTTGACTATATAGTTTTATGTGATGGTTTGAAAGCCTGGAGGAATGGCTTCGTGCAACACTGGGGCCATGTCATCTCCCAACCAGGATTCAGTTATGAATAGTAAGTCAGGTAGTGTGTCTGTGAGCAGGTCGTAGATGTGGTGCTTGTTTTTTGAGAGCGATCGAGCATTTATGAGCTGGCAGTTTAGAAAAGGTGTGTTAGTGGTAGTGTTGTTTTGTTTAGGAGAAGGGTAAGTAGTATAATGTGAGCTTGAAGCAGGAGTGTTGCTAGTTGTGATAACTGTTTGAGACTCACAATAGCCTTGCTTTTCAAGATAGCATTTTGTTGGGTCTGTGTGTGCGGGTGGTGGACTTGGTGGCTGAGAGAGCCATGAGGAGTTTGTTGTTTTTTGTAGGGTAGTTTTATTATGTAATAGACTGTAGTGTAGCCATTTTTTAATGTAGCTTTTGCGCGTTTTTTTTTAATGTAGCTTTTGCGCGTTTGCTTATAGTATTAGGCCTCCATGCACTCTGTCCTAGATGCATTTTATTTAGCCTCGCACTGTTATTTTACAATAACCAGTTTCACGGTCTTGTTTTATTTTCTTCTATCACACTGGTTAGTTTACTTCAGCACTGGAGTTCTCAAACAATAAATTCTTGCTCGCTCTGTGCTTCAGTCAAGGATACAGTCTGGTACATTGCTGATAGACGTGGTAGAAGTTTAGTCTTTATGGTTCGTAGAAGGTACACATTCTTACGTAGGGACGTTTCTTAGAACACCGGAGTGTTAGTTATAAAAAGACTTCCTAGTCCTGGTACAAGTAAGAGGGAGATTCCGACCAGGGAACCACAACTAGACGCTGACTGCCCTGTTGCAGATGCTGATCCCGATCACAGGCCTTTGCTCAGGTATGAGGGTTGATGTCCTCCCGGGGGAACCTGAAAGGCAGGCTTAGAGCTTAACATGCTGTGCTCAAAATAGAACTTAGAAGAGAGAACGTAATCTAGTAGCACTATGATAGCGTTATTCTTATGTTTCACTCTCCTCGTTGCTATTTCAATCTTACTGTGTTGTATGGTTCTGGTTGCTGCGGCTCACACCTTGTTATCTAAAATGCAGTTGTTTTATTAAACCAATCTTTAAAACTCAAACTGCCTTTGTTATTTATATATGAGACCACACTGTGTATGAGAGAACTGGTTGGGATCTGAGTGACCACCACTTCCCTGGGAAGCCCTCAGATGTCATGCGCTCGGCTGCCCAATTGTCTCTTCCCTTTAGGAGAGATGAGGCACTGCTAGTTAGCCGGAGCTCAACCCAGATTTGGGGTGACCAGGGTCCTTCGTCGTGGGTTAGACTTAGTCCCCCACACTGTGAAAGATCCTGCCACCCAAAAATCCAGTAGTCTCATTAGGATAATGAGAGCCTACGCGACAAGACAAGGGGATGCGAGGTTGCTATGAGTGGCATATTTTTTATTTTGTTTGCGTTTGTTTAGTGTCGATGGAGTATGGGTTAGGGATGGTGGAGGAGCATGTGGATCATGATGTAATGCTCTAAATTGTGCAATGGAGGAGAGGCGAGTAAATGAAAGTTGCTGGGTTGGGGTGCTTGTGGTAGGTGTTTGTGAAGAGTGAGAAAGTAGGGGTGGAGATAGGATGGAATTTGTATTCTTTGTGTAGTCCTGAGGGTGGGAGTGGGTATGACGATAAGTGTAATGCAAGTTTGTGTTGCTTTGATGTGCTGATGTTTGTGGTTGGTATTTTTTTTTTAATAGTGAGAAGGGATATTGGTGTAGTTGTTTTTGGTGAGGGATTTGTATGTGAGTTAGTGCTGGTGAGTGGAATTTGAGTGTTAGATGGGGTGTTGATGTGTTTTGGAGATGAATGTACGAGGTGTGTAAGAGGTGATGGATGTGTGTCATGGGAGTTAGTGTTAGTTGCGATGACTGGAAGAGGTAATATGTGTGGTGGAGTGAAATGTGGGGATTGTATGGTTGTGTGTAATTTGTGAAGAGAGGGGAAGAGTTTTTGTAGATGGTGTGTTTGAAGGCAGGGTTTGGGCATTGTTATGATGACAGGTGGTCTGTGTGGAGCAAACAGCGGATAGTGTTGTTGGTTAGTATGAGCAGAGAGTGTGTATCTGAAAGGCTGAGACTGAGAGAAATGTATACTGTAGTTTTGTGTTGTGTGGGTGATGGCAGGTTTTGTTAGTGGGAGTGGACAAAGTAGTCTTTGCTGTGAGAAGGCAGGTGTTTGACTGTTGTAGTTGTGGGGGATATGTGTATATGTGTTGTATAAAGGGTATTGTGTTGGGTGATGGGGCAATGCAATCTGTCTGCGGTCATTTTGTGATGCATGAGTTGGATGCCTTTGTAGAATATGTGTTTGCATGTTGAGGGATGTGTAGGGGCTGGAACCATGCTTGGTCCGCTGAGAATTGGGCAGCATTTCTGGCCCTATGCCCTACCTGTCCCGAACAGGCCCGAACAGGCCCAAACAGGCAGCTGCCCTTGTCCTCTCCACCCTTTGCCTTGACACCCGGGCTGAGACTCCCTGAGTCTTAGCCTTAAATAGCCCTACTGGCCAATAAGAAGCTGGTCCTAACACTAGCCAATCCAATTTCAAGCCCTGATTCAAACAACTAATGGGAGACCCAGCCCTAATCACCAATCATACCCCTATTCCTGACCACCAATCACAGCCCCAGCCCTAAAACCAGCAACCAATCAGAATCCCAGCCCTATCCACCAATCACAGCCCTAGAACCAACAGCCAATCAGAATCTCAGTCCTATCCACCAATCACAGCCCCTAGAACCAACAGCCAATCCGATTCTCAGCCCTATCCACCAATCACAGCCCTGGAACCAACAGCTAATCAGATTCTCAGCCCCATCCACCAATCACAGCCCTAGAACCAACAGCCAATCAGATTCTCAGCCCTATCCACCAATCACAGCCCTAGAACCAACAGCCAATCAGAATCTCAGCCCTATCCACCAATCACAGCCCTAAATCCAACAGCCAATCAGATTCCCAGCCCTAGAACCAACAGCCAATCAAATTCCCAGCCCTATCCAGCAATCATAACCCCAGCCCTAGAGCCAGCAACCAATGAAAGACCATCTCCCAACAACCTATCACAACAACATATGCAACAACCAATAGGAACTTATATGAGGAGAAAGTTAACTGAAGTCCAGTCCCTGTGGTCGGGGGAAAGGCAACTGCTGCTCTATTCAGAATCTCCTTAGATACAGATAGGCTGAATTCACACTTCCAAGCTAGCAGAGTCTACTTTCCAGGTAAGGGAGAGATTGTTTAACCCCTCCTGTGCCAGGCCTTTTTTTGCCTATTTAGAATAGTTCTTGCTTAGGCCCTCATAACTTTTTGTCCACATAAGCTACCCACACCAAATTTCCGTCCCTTTTTTCCAACATCCTAGGGATTCTAGAGGTACCCAGACTTTGTATGTTCCCCTGAAGGAAGCCAAGAAATTAGCCAAAATATAGTGAAAATTTAGTTTTTTTCAAAAAAATGGGAAAAAGGGGCTGCAGAAGAAGGCTTGTGGTTTTTTCCCTGGAAATGGCATTAACAAAGGGTTTGCGGTGCTGAAATCACCAGCTTCCCAGCTTTCAGGAACAGGCAACACAATTTTGGCATTTTACTGGGGCATAGCCCATTTTTATGATTTTTTTGTGCTTTCAGCCTCCTTCCAGTTAGTGACAGCAATGCTGGATCCCAGAAACCTAAACATTTCTGAAACGTAGACAAAATTCTGAATTCAGCAAGGGGTAATTTGTGTAGATCCTACAAGGGTTTTCTACAGAAAATAACAACTGAAAAAAAGAATTATTGAAATTGAGGTAAAAAAACAGCAGTTTTTCACTACGTTTTACGCTGTAACTTTTTCCTGCAATGTCAGAGTTTTTAAAGTAATATACCGTTACGTCTGCTGGACTCTTCTGGTTACGGTGATATATAGGGCTTGTAAGTTCATCAAAAACCCTAGGTACCCATAGCCAATAAATGAGCTGCACCGTGCAGTGGGTTTTCATTCTATACCGGGTATACAGCAATTCATTTGCTGAAATACAAAGAGTGAAAAATAGCTATCAAGAAAACCTTTGTATTTCCAAAATGGGCACAAGATAAGGTGTTGAGGAGCAGTGGTTATTTGCACATCTCTGAATTCCGGGGTGCCCATACTAGTGATGACGCTGAAATAAAGGTATTACATTTATTAGTGCATAAACGTAGTGCTGCAATAATCAAGTGTGACTTTAACCGAACTAATAAAGATTGTACGGGGACAAAATGTGCCCTCAGAGTAGTTCGCCAACATTTATAAGCGTGCTTTATATAACGTGGTGTATTAGAATTGTACTAATCCGACATAACCGTAAACGTGTGCTATGATTTGCTTGTTTGAAATGTTTTAACTTAGCATAACTTTAGTGGAGGCTTCGGCCTAGTTGCCTTGTCTCACGATTTAGATGCTCGTGTTTTTCTAATGTGCTAATAAACGTGTATTTCTGCTTGAAGCTGTACTTTTCCAGTGGGATGGGTTCACATGCTTATCTTTAAGTTTCGTGCCAGCCTGGCATCTTCTTCTTTGCTCCAAGGTCAATCTGCAGGTGCGGACAATGGAAGCTCTGAAAGTGAGTTAATTGGTAAAATATGTTGCAACTTACGTACCCGACTGCAAGGATAATGTATGCCTAGGTAGAAGCTTGAGAACTGTTGTTTTTGATTGGACAATTTGAAGCCAACCTATGAACCCTCCAATGGAAGACCCTACTGGATTTGAACTGTTGACTATTTAAACCTGGTGCACAAGAAGAAAGCAGCCATTACCAGCTCTTTTTAGCCATTCGCCATTTTTTACGTCCCATTACTCGCCATTTTAGCCATTAGCCATTTTGCAGGACATTGCAGCCATTATGGCCCATCTTGCCGACTTCGTCATTTTGCCATCTCCTACGATGCCAATTGATGTTCAATGAGACTTTGATGCTTTCTCTAATCGAGAGAAAGAGATTCTAAGAAATTCTTGCCCTAGAGACTTTAACTTTGATTTGCCCCTTTGCATGAAGTAGTAGTTTGTCCTTGCCGTTGTGAGGCAATTGCCCCGTCCCCCTTGCCCCTTTGCCCCGTCCCATGCTGATCGAAACGGTACCTGTGAGACGAAGACTTCCTTGAATGCTGATTGAATTTGGTAAATATGAAAGGAAAATGTACAATTGCTTTGTGTTTCTTTTTAGGTAACCAACTGCTGATTTTTGATAAGAGCCTTAGTTAGGAGTTTTCCAAATTAATGTTACTAAATTGTTTTTGCATGAAGTCCCACATGCCGATGCTAATTTGAGGTTAGATGAGGATTCCTTTTGTTGCACGATGCAATTTGAGACCTTGTTATGCTGACTAATGTATGCAATTAGCTCATTACAGATTATAGTTTTAGTGATTTGCGTTGCTATTATCGAATGCATTGTTATTCAAATGCTGCATAGATTGCATCTTTTCCGCCGTTATGGACAGCTATTAATGTTCATTTACATATATCATTTGGTGTTGAGACACATCTATATTGTGCTAGCTTTGTTAATATAGGGAAATAAATTCATTAACTTTGAATAAACTGGTGTGGTTATTCATGGCCGAAAGGTCATGGTTCGCCGAAATGTTTTCTGGATTAATTGTTAAGTGTTATGTTGATCAGGGCATTGCCTATGTTCGTTATTGATTATTGATTTGAATAAATTGATTGATCTCGGGTGAAGAGAGTCCCACTTGGTCAAAAGATTCATCGACCCAAGAGCGTCCAAATACAGGTAATTTATTAGGTCGGAACGCTCTATCAGTAGATGGTAGCAGAGGACGGTTACGCCCTTTGGGACCCCGCTCGAGAGGTATATGGTGTTGAATTAGATTTTTCTTGGGTAAAACAGATTGAGAGAATGATGATGGGCTAAGTCCCCCGCGACTTTCCCGGGATCTCGGAGCTTGCGAATGGAGAGAATGGAGGTGTGAAATCGGCGTTGGCGGTACTAGTGACGGTATGAGTGAAGTCAGGGTTTTGCGCTTGCACAGCTTATCGCCGCAGATTGTTTGAAAAGGTTGCGAGGATTTTAGAGAATAGCGGAGGTGCGACTCCGAGTGTGAGAGTAGGGAAGTCGTCGAACTTCATGTGCATGTGGCGCTTTGTGCAGAAAAAGGTCCATGTGGTTGTTGTTGTTGAGACGGGCCCTGCGAGGTCAAGAGACTCCGGAGTATGTTGAAAAGTGTATGAGACACTTGTTTTATGTTGTGGTCTGGTCGGTTTAATAGGTTGACCGGGCGTGGTCAACGAGTCGGTACGTGTGTTAAGGGAGTGAAAGAAAACTTCGACTTCGGGCTTTGACAAATTCTAAGTGCACTAGAATAGATCATTGACAAGTTGAGAGCAGAGTCTGCGGGTCAGATTTGCTTGCGAAAGTGGGGACCGAGAAAGATGGAATAACTGCCGAGGCTAGTGAAAAATCCCTAAGGTCCTGAAGCGATTGTGTTACCCTTCCTGTAGTAAACCGACAGATCTGTTTTATTATTATTTGGTTGCTCGCGATACATGCCAGAAGTTGTTACGAGAGGAGCTGAGTGAAGGAGGACAAGCCGCGAGGCTTTGTCAGCCGCAGTGTGTGAATGTGACGTCACTAGGAGCCGCGCTGGGATAGGTTGGTTGCAGAGAAGGGTCGCGCACGGATTGGACGCAGTCCGTGGGGCTCGATTGGAAGGGGAAAGGCAAGCGAAGAGTATTCCGGGAATTAAAGTCACTTATTGATTACAAACTTTGTGAAATAAAAGACGAGAAAATGAAATTTTTTAAAGCATTAAAGAGTGCGATGAAGGGGGAGTCTTACATTAAAGCGAGCGTAGGAGAGGAGACGCCACCCGAAGGTACACCAGCTTACATTGTAATGGAGGAAAGGGGGGTAGCTCCGTGCCTTTGGCTAAAGCAATGGCACAAGCTGACAGAGAAACATGGGAGCGTAGCGTTCCCGATCCATGGGACATTCAATATAAGGATCCTAGAGAATTTGAGATTCGCGATGTACGACATGAAGGTACCTCCAAGGCCAGCACAGTTTGAGGCTCTAGCGATTTGGGAACTAATGGCTAGACAGCAACAGCAAAAGAAGTTCGAGACCAGGGTAAGAAAGGTAGAAAAGACACTAGCGGATGCTAGGTGGGATAATGCACAGAAGGTGTGGAGGTCAACAAGAGCGCCCAAATACAGTTAATTTATTAGGTCGGAACGCTCTATCACTAGCATGTGAATTACAGGGCATTTCTCAAATAGCTGTCTTTTTTACACACTCTCTTATATTTGGAAGGAAAAAATGTAGAGAAAGCAAGGGGCAATAACACTTGTTTTGGTATTCTATGTTCCCCCAAGTCTCCCAATAAAAATGATACCTCACTTGTGTGGGTAGGCCTAGCGCCCGCGACAGGAAATGCCCCAAAACACAATGTGGACACATCCCATTTTTTGACAGAAAACAAGGTGTTTTTTGCACAGTGCCTACCTGTATATTTTGCCCTCTAGCTCAGCCGGCACCTAGGGAAACTTACCAAACCTGTGCACTTTTTAAAACTAGAGACGTAGGGGAATCCAAGATGGGGTGACTTGTGGGGCTCTGACCAGGTTCTGTTACCAAGAATCCTTTGCAAACCTCAAAATATGGCTAAACAAACATTTTTTCCTCAGATTTCGGTGACAGAAAGTTCTGGAATCTGAGAGGAGCCACAAATTTCCTTCCACCCAGAATTCTCCCAAGTCTCCCAATAAAAATCATACCTCACTTGTGTGGGTAGGCCTAGCGCCCGTGACAGCAAATACCCCGAAACACAATGTGGACACATCCCATTTTTTGACAGAAAACAGAGGTGTTTTTTGCAAAGTTCCTACCTGTAGATTTTGGCCTCTAGCTCAGCCGGCACCTAGGGAAACCTACAAAACCTGTGCATTTTTTAAAACTAGAGACCTAGGGAAATCCAAGATTGGGTGACTTGTGGGGCTCTGACCAGGTTCTGTTACCCAGAATCCTTTGCAAACCTCAAAATTTGGCTAAAAAAACACGTTTTCCTCACATTTTGGTGACAGAAAGATCTGGAATCTGAGAGGAGCCACAAATTTCCTTCCACCCAGCGTTCCCCCAAGTCTCCCGATAAAATTTATACCTCACTTGTGTGGGTAGGCCTAGCGCCCGCAACAGGAAATGCCCCAAAACACAACATGGACACATCACATTTTTTGACAGAAAACAGAGGTGTTTTTTGTAAAGTGCCTTTCTGTAGATTTTGGCCTCTAGCTCAGCCGGCACCTAGGGAAACCTACCAAACCTGTGCATTTTTGAAAACTAGAGACCTAGGGGAATCCAAGGTGGGGTGACTTGTGGGGCTCTGACCAGGTTCTGTTACCCAGAATCCTTTGTAAACCTCAAAATGTGGCTAAAAAAACACATTTTCCTCACATTTCGGTGACAGAAAGTCCTGGAATCTGAGAGGAGCCACATATTTCCTTCCACCCAGCGTTCCCCCAAGTCTCTCGATAAAAATGATACCTCACTTGGGTGGGTAGGCCTAGTGCCCGCGACAGGAAATGCCCCAAAGCACAACGTGGACACATCCCATTTTTTGACAGAAAGCAGAGGTGTTTTTTGCAAAGTGCCTACCTGTAGATTTTGGCCTCTAGCTCAGCCGGCACCTAGGGAAACCTACCAAACCTTTACATTGTTAAAAACAAGAGACCTAGGAGAATCCAAGATGAGGTGACTTGTGGGGCTCTCACCAGGTTCTGTTACCCAGAATCCTTTGCAAACCTCAAAATTTGGCTAAATAAACACATTTTCCTCACATTTCGGTGACAGAAAGTTCTGGAATCTGAGAGGAGCCACACGTTTCCTTCCACCCAGTGTTCCCCCAAGTCTCCCGATAAAAATGATACCTCACTTGTGTGGGTAGGCCTAGCGCCCGTGACAGGAAATGGCCCAAAACACAACGTGGACACATCACATTTTTTCACAGAAAACAGAGGTGTTTTTTACAAAGTGCCTACCTGTGGATTTTGGCCTCTAGCTCAGCCGGCCCCAGGGGGGGCAGAAATGGCCTAAAATAAATTTGCCCCCCAACCTCCCCCGGGAGCGAGCCTTGCTTACAGGGTTGCTCCCCTTGCGTAACATTGGCGCAAAAAAAATAATCCCCGGTGCCTAGTGGTTTCTGCCCCCCTTGGGGGCAGATTGACCTAAAATCGGCCAATCTGCCACCAATGGGGGCAGAAATGGTCTAAATACAATTTGCCCCCCAGGGGAGCGACCCTTGCCTAATGGGTCGCTCCCCATCTCTAAAAAAACAAACAAACAAAAAACAAAAACACAAAAAATACATTTGCCCTGGCGCCTAGCGGTTTCTGCCCCCCCGGGGGCAGATCGGCCTAATTACAATAGGCCGATCTGAAATGGCCTAAAATAAATTTGACCCCCCAACCAACCCACGGGTGCAACCCCTGCCTACGGGGTCGCTCCCCTTGCGTGACATTGGCGCAAAAAAAAAGATCCCCGGTGCCTAGTGGTTTCTGCCCCCTTTGGGGGCATATTGACCTAAAATCGGCCGATCTGCCCCCAAAGGCGGCAGAAATGGCCTAAATACAATTTGCCCCTCCAGGTGAGCGACCCTTGCCTAAGGGGTCGCTCACCATCTGTAAAACAACAACAACATAAAAATCCCCGGTGCCTAGTGGTTTCTGCCCCCCTTGGGGGCAGATCTGCCTAATTAAAAAAGGCTGATCTGCCCCCCAAGGGAGCAGAAATGGGCTAAAATAAATTTGCCACCCAGGGGAATGACCCTTGCCTAAGGGGTCGCTCCCCTTACGTGAAATTCACAAAGAAAAAAAAAAAATCCCTGGTGTCTAGTGGTTTCTGTCCCCCTTGGGGGCAGATTGGCCTCATAAAAATAGGCCAATCTGTCCCCAAGGGGGCAGAAATGGCCTAAATGTATTTGCCCCCTAGGGGAGCGACCGTTGCCTAAGGAGTCGCTCCCCACCTCTAAAAAAAAAAAAAAATCCCTGGTGCCTAGATGTTTCTGCCCCCAGGGGTCGCTCCCTTATGCCAATTTCACTTTCAAAAGAAATCCCTGGTGTCTAGTGGGCGTTTCAAAAGCCGGATTGCTTTACAATCCGGCTTTTGAAACGCTGAGAGAGACTTCAAAGGGAAGGAAATTCATTTCCTTCCCTTTGAAGCCTCTCCGGCCTCCTCCACGTGATTGGAATGCTTTGCATTTCTCTTCCGAGCGCGCTGGAAGCTGAGCCTCCAGCGCGAAGGAGGAGACCTCTGTGACAATCAGCATGCGCTGCACGCTGACATTACAGGGGAGGTGTGGAGGGGTCGGGGGTGGAAGGGGAAGGGGTTCCCCTTCCATCCATGACCGGGTGTGTGGGTGGGGGGCCCATGGGGGGTTCCCGGGTGCAGGATGAGGTGATCTTGTCCAAGGCACAGAAGGGGTTAAGAAACAAACACTGGAATACTGCTGGGCGTGCACTCTGAAATCGGGCTTTTTTAAAGGCAAAAATACAGTGGGGCAGACAGTTTTTAAGCACAATTTAAATCACAGAAACAGATTAAAACAGTCTCCTAAAAACACACTCTGCAAGATGTATGTAGCCTTTTTACTTAAAAGAGAAAAAGGGGGGGGGGTGCCACAAACTAGCAAGGCAACAGTCACGGCAAAAACAAATAAAAAAAAACACCACTTTAAAAGAAGCCAGGCTGTCTAAAACACAGAGAGTCCAGAGTAAAACAGACACAGGTAGCTGAAATAAACACTTTTGAACAAATAATACTATTTACCCAGAAAAATCTTACGGCTCCTTACCTAGGTCTTTTTGCAATCCTTGCACACTGGGCTGTATCAGGACACAGGGGAGATGCTCAGAGGCTCACAAAATGGAGGTGGCTGTCTTGGGCTTCCCTCCAGTTGTGTCAGTGGTCTTGGTGCCAGTCTCATTCCAATGATTTATAATCGTACAGGGTTATGGGTAATGTGGGTGTGTGTTTTATACTGGTGTGGGTGTGTTGGTGTGGTGTATGTATAGATGCCAGGTGTGTGTTGTTTGAATTGTCCAATGTGGTGTTGTTTTGTCTGTGAGTGTCCATTGTGAACACAGTGGTATGTACAGCCAATGGTTTACCACCGTTGAATGTCTGTCGTGGTGATTCGTGGGTCATAATGTGGTGGGTGTTATTCTGTTGGCGTAATGGTGTGGGTTTGGATACCACCAGTTTATCACTGACCATTGGGCTGGCGGATTTGCGTATGTGGCTGAATTCTGTCGGATTGGTGTGTGTGTGTTATAATATAGTGAACGGATATCCGCCTCCGCCTCAGTAAGTTGGTGGCCATCAGCGTGGCAGTAAGTGGGATCTACCACCAGGGTATAATGAGGACCTTAATCTTTTTTTCTTTCTATTGTAAGCTTTTACCCATTTCTGTTGTGGGCATCAGCTATTGTCGCTATTCCAAAACTCGTTCCTTCTCGTGAATCATCAAAGTTCACTGTACTTTCTGAAGCAGATTTAGAAGTTACTTCATCAGTCTGTACTACCAGGTCTTCTCCAGTGCCACTTTGTGAGCTGTCTTCACCTGTCAGAGATTCTTGACTCCTTTCTTCTCCTTGTTGCATCTGATCACAATTGCTTTCTTGGCTTTCTTCTCGTGCAACTTGCTGTAGTATGTACAGCAGTGCTTTCGGTTCCGACTTATACAATACTAATTCTACAAGAGGATCCCTAGTTCTTTGGATATGTGATATATGCACCCAATTTGGGATGCAGTATTCGTGATCAGAACCTCCTGATAGGGGCCTTTCCAGTGTAGCTTTAGACCAAACTTTCTCACATGTTTTTTAAACAGGATCCAGTCACCAGGATCGAAGTCATAGCGCTGCTCCTTGTTCGGATTTGCAGATTTGTTCGGATTTGCAGTAGCAGCTTCAACCTGTCAAGAGACAGACAATCCGTTACTATAATTGAGTATTATGCCACCTGTGATATTCACAAGTGCATTTCCTGGAACTGCAGGTAATCTCATTGCTGTGCCCGTAGAAGCTAATGGGGTGATAAACCAGTTTCCCTATCAGGTGTACTTTGTTGGCTCATCAACACCAGAGGCAAGGCATCAGGCCATTTCAGAGAAGTGGAAGCATAAACCTTTGTCAATCTCAATTTAATAGTCTTATTTAGTTTTTCCACTATGCCTGACACTTCTGGAGCTTCTGATGAACTGGTAATCTCACTATTAAAGTGAATACCTGATTCCGGAGAAAAGACATGCCAAACTTCGGTACTAACTCCCTCAACAGTAACTGTGCTACAGTGAGACTATTATGTCTTTTGGTTGGATAAGCTTCTACCCTTCTATAGAAGATGCCGACTTTCTCTAAAACATAACTCATTCCATTGAAAATTGACATTTTCTATGAAGTCCATTTGCATCCTGTTGAAAGGACCTCCTGATCTTCCTACATGACTCAATGTAATATGTCTCAAATGGTCTCCATTAATTTACCTACATGTTAAACATCGATGACATAATTCTTCTGCTTGGGTTCTGAAACTGGGATTAAACTAAAACTGCTTGAAAGTACATATCATGGCATGTCTACCAAGGTGAGTTGGGCCATGGAAATGCCTTGTCAATAGAGATAGCAGAATGTCTGGCAAAACTGGTCTTTCATCCACTGAAACCCAAACAATGTACCCGTCTATCCCACGTCCTGCCCTGATCTAACCCTGTTTCTCTAGCTCTGGTGCATTTTCTTGTATTCGTCTCAACTCATCCCAATTATCAGCCATTCTCATCATCATAGAAAATACTTTTCTCCTGTATTTTCATTGGTAAATGAGCTGTCAAATGTGCAGGCCACACTTCATCAGCATACCTTTTGCAGACAGTGGCATAACTATTGTCACTCCTATGTGCTCTGATCTTCACAACTGCAATTTCAGAAGGGATTTGTAGAGCTTCCACTAGATTTTGTTCCTGTTCTCCATTTCTAATGAGCGACCCAGACAAGGTCATAAATCCTCTCTTTGACCACAATGGCCCAAAAATCATGGACAACGCCAAATCCGTACTGTCTATTTGTAAATATAGTCACTCTCATTTGTGTTGTCAAACTGTAAGGTCTAGTAAGGGCAATTAGTTCTGTGACATGCACTGAAGAAATTCCTTCCTTGAAGCCACAAAGCTTCTATTACATCTTGATCAGTGCAGACTGCATAAGCTGCTCTCAAAGAACCTTCATTTGTTCCCAAGCATGAGCCATCCACAAACAGAACATAATTTGGACTTATTAAACGTTCATCTTTTAGGTCTTGTCTGGAGTGGGACATAAATCCATGACATCAAGGCAATCATGTTCAAAATATTCAGATTCTTCTCCCTCTGGAATTAGTAACAATGAGCTAGGATTTAGTACTTGACATCTTCTCAGCATGGCATTGCTTCCTGCCAGAAATGTGTTGCTCATGATGGGTCAGTCTAGAATTAGTAAGGTGCTGTGTTTCAGTTCTATTAAGTAATACCTCAACTGTGTGAGGGACCGTGACAATCAAAGAATGTTCCATCACAATGTTTTCACACTTCTTGAGGCTGACACTAACCACAGCTACCGCTTTAAGGCAAAGAGGCACTTACCAGATCAAGGGTTATATAAAGGTATGCCACAGGCTTTTTTTCATGATTCTTCATCCAATTGCCCCCTGAAACATCTCTGTGATGGTATGCTTTTAGAAATGTCAACCTCATATTTTTTTTTACCAAATCAGTTAATCTGTCATGAACAGTTGCATATTTTCTCAGTTTTTCTTTATACAATCTCTTAATAGTGCTTTATGTGATCAAGATTTGAACATTCTCCTAATTTAACTTTCAATTTGGACACATTTAAAGGGCCGTCCTTTTCAGGATCTGGGCTAGTTTCTGAACATGAACTAGTACTTGGTTTTTCTGCATCCTCAACTTTTATACAATTTCTGGCAGCTTCCTCAAACCAAAGAGGAAGTAAACCACCTCTTAAATTACATTCACCTGTTACAGTTTGTGTTGTGAAAACAAATTGCCTCCCTTCTCCTAATGCTTGAATGGTTTGTGGTGGTGTCTATAAAACAATCTGCAGATTTTGTGATGTCGGGATAAACCCATTTACTGGTGCACCCCCAGTTGTTTCCTGAACCACTGTGGCTGGAGCATGAATAATCTGTGCAGGCACTGTTTGTGGCATAATCATTTTAGTAATTTGTGCTGGAGTTGTAACCACAGTAAACGGAGCATCTCTTCATGTCATCATTTGAGCTGTACTCATTGGTGCTGGAACACTCGCAACTGCTTGCTGAGTTACAGGCTGTGTAATAAGAGGCTGTGCAACAATTTGTTGGGTTATTACTGCCTGTGGTATAATCGATTTTGAATTTGTCCTGTATTCATCAGAACACATGACCCATTTTATAAAATCACAATGCAGTTTAGTAATTGAATCAACAAATGGTTTCTCTACTTTTACCAAGATTCAACCAATCACAGTGCAGCATTACACCAACCTCCAAATACCAGTGCAGTACAGTATGACTCACTCCTTGCAAAGGGTCACTCTCCTTAACACTTATTTTCTCCAATGAACAAAAGACAAATCTAATAATAAAACAATATGCAATGAAATAAATCTTTGTCTGCTTCTTCTCAAGAAAACTAATAGCTTATAACAATAATTGCACTAGGTTTTACACATTCTGATTCCTAACCAACAAGAATTTCTGACTTACAACAATAAGTTTTCGCCCAGTGAGAAACCACCTAATCAGAGTTGTGTGATCTTTGTGCATCAGGTTTCACAAGCACCAATTAAAATTAGCACATCTCAACAGATCACTACATCCCAATCTATATGTAAAGTTGACAAAGTTTCATGACTTACACTTCTCCTAGCAGAAAAGAAAACCTTCAATTTCTCTAAATATCTTTATCTCTATCCTGGGATCTTAGACTACTTTTTGGTCTGATAACCTCGTTATCTTTTTGACAGAGCACATAAAACAAAGACCATAGCAGTAGTAAGTCAAAACATCACAAAAACATTTTTTTTAAATCACAAAGCACAATATGTGCCATTTCTCCATATCACCCTATTAATGCTCACACACCAGTGGATTTTGACAATTCTTCAACCGCAATCAACAACCTCTTCAGAAACCACACCTCATCAGTCATTGCACTTTGGTTCTGGGGACCTGGGCGTTATCTAATTTTGGGCACTTTTTTATTATTGCAGCTTATTTCCCTTGCCATGCTAACTTTATCTCTGATACCAAAGTTTTCGGAGTGCAGAGAATCCAAAATTTATAAAATAGTCTGCAACTCTTAGACACCCCAGGCAAGACATTCAACTGAAAATTAAAGTTGCAATTCACAAATTACAATATATTGACATTTTCTTTCAGGAGTCAATAATGAGAATTGTAGTTATATTTTTTAAATTGTATTTATCATAAGTCTTGAATCTTTCTTTATTAGTCAATTTAAGGTTTACAAAACATTGCATAAAGCGTGTCCCACAATCTATCCCTAGGCTACTATTCCTAATCAGTAAGAGTAAATAATATTAGTGAGAAATAACAAAAGGGACAATGTTTCAAGTGGTAGTCTAGACAGTGAATCTATCAGTAATCATAAAGAATAATGTAACAGGCTCAGAAAAAGTGGAGTCTGTCTGAGTCCTGCAGAGTGAATGAATCTGAATTAGAGAACGTGAGAGCTAAGAGCTTGTGCACGCCTGCTATCGTTAATGCCCACTATTGCTAACTGTTATTTCCCAGGGACACTTTTCTACATAAAATACAAATTTTTTGATTTTATTACAAGCTTTCATTCAGGATGTAAAACATCAAATCATCGACAACAAGCCCAGAGAAGAAGACAGCATCCACAGAGATGTCAACTCCTAACAAAGACAGACCTACTAAAAAATACATTGAACAATATTTCTACAGTTTCTCACTTGTCTTGGTCTCTGAAAGAGAAGACACTCATGTAAATGTTTTACACGAATAATCTTAGGTCATACTTGCTCCCATACATCTCACCACTAAAGCCTATTCATAAAGAGGCAAGTTTCAGATTAGTTTGCCAAATTTTGGAATTCCAACGCAGGTCAGGAAGTTATTAAAGATATAATAATATGGTTTTCTTTGTTAGCAGAGGAAGTTTGCGTCATGCAAAGGCCATACAAATGTTATGATAGAAAAAGTGTTGCGGAATCAAAGTTTGTCGGAATTTGTTAACATTAGTAAATCAAGTAATTCAAGCAAATACAGGTCATGTAAAGTTTAGAAAGGAAAGTGGATGTTTAAATGCTGCTTTTGGTTAGGCCTAGATTTCACTATTTTTCAAAATTTCCAAGTGGGGCAAGTCTGAAGCTGTATCTCATGAAGTTGCTTCAAAAACAGACATCTTTGCTATAAGATCCTGTTGATTTTCCAGATGTCCTGTAAGTTGGAAAATGTTCTAAGTTCCAACTCTTCAGAGTTTCTGGGCATCTCCGCTTGGTCCCTTCTAAGATTCACAGGACCTTTAGGACAACATCTACGGCAAGGACTTACTCCAACAGAGACAACCAACAAGGTTCAGTTCCATCCCAGTATCTGGGTACTTCAAGAAAAAAAGTCTCTTGCAGCTTGCTTTGTCCTATCGTCACACAAGAGGTCCGTCAACAGACCCCTGGAGTTCTCTTCTTACACCTGGATACAGGTGGGAGCTGGTTCAGCCCTTTAAGTCTCCACACATTTCTGAGCCAGCAGGTCTAGTCCTCTCTGTTCATTCACAGATCCAGGGAGTATATTCATTGGCTGTGGGTAAGGTTCCGTTGTTTGTACAAATCACTAGCCAATGGGGTCAAACTTTTGTCAATGAGGAAATGTTCCCAAAGGCAAACCTTCCCACTTTTGCAGCACATCCTGTTTGACTTGCTGCAAACTACCTAACAGTGTACTATTCTGACACCAATTGGCAAAATCTTTCTGCCTCTGAAGGTAGCTTGTGTGCCAGCCATTGGTGAGTGAAGGGAAATGAGCAGTCCCCTCGTCTTCTGCTTCACTAAACTCCCGCTGGACTGGTGCCAAACTGGCCACCGGGGGCCTACAGAACAAAATGCTTCTTTTCCTCATGTCTCTCTTTTTACATTAATCTGTGAATAGGCAAGCTATAGTCTAGTCCCTTTCAAGTTCATGACGTTCTTCTTGGACCTCCCTTCCTGTACTTCCTCAGCTGATATCTGGCACTTATCTCACTCCCAGTTCTTGCTATGAAAAATCATAAGCCATTGAGCTGCTTCCACGTCCCATTACCAGGATGCACTGTCAGGGCCAGCTGCCGGTAGGCCATGTGACATGAGGCCTCTTTTTGCATGGTTAGCCCCCACATTTTGCCCGATATTGATGTGTTCTAGGAGTTAGTAGTGACTAGGGCACCTGCTAGTCGGGTTACCTGGGACAGAGCTTCTTCCCTAAATCTGTTGTGATGCTTGGCACAATTGGATACATTCTTACATATCCCTGTAAGACCCTAGTAAATGGGTACCCCAGTGCCCAGGGCATGAGCTAGTAGAAGTAGACCCCTTAGGGCAGCAGCACTGATTGTGCCACCCTCTAGGGCCCTGCACCCAGATACCACCAGCACTGCCAGTGCAGGCTGGGTGTACTGGGGCAAACCTAAAAAGACAAATCTCTGTGTGCCTTGTCCCCACTACACTGTATATGATATGGGTAAGTCACCCCTCTAGTAGACCTTACAGCCCTAAGGCAGGGTGCATCATTCTATGTGTGAGGGCATAATTGCATGAGCAATATGCCCCCACTGTGTCCTTGCCAGACCTGGGACATGGTGAGTGACCAGAGCAGGCATTTTAAGTACATGTACTGGACACTGGTCAAACATGGGATCCCCAGCTACATTATGGCCACTCTGTACCCTGGGTTGTTTGGTATCAAACAACTCAGAATATTAAATCCAAACTGCTACCAGTGTTGGATTTCAACCCTAACTGTACACAGGTGTCACCTTAGAGGTGCCCTCTACAAAAGCTAACCTAACTGGCATAGTTACTGACTGGTTTCATCCATCCTGCCACTCCAGATGGCCAATATACAAAACTGGGGGAGAGCCATGGCTCTCTGGTTTGTAAGACAATGCCCTTCCTGGGTGGAGGAGCTAACACCCCTTCCATCAGGAATCTGCAACACCCTAGCAGTGAGCTTCAAAGGGCTATTGCCCTTGAAACTTGAGCCTCCATGCCTGCTGCTAGCAGCAGACGGCTTCCCCCCTTGCAAACCTCCACTTTTGGTGGGAGGAAAGGCGGGAAACCAGACAAAGGGTAGGAGGAGTGGCCTCACTGAGCATGCACCACCCCTACGGGCTTGCAGGCGAAGTGGACCCTCCATCTCATTTCCTTCCATGTTGGAAGGCAAGAAAATATCCAGTAGGGTTTAGGGAAGTGACCCTTCCCACAGGAAGTGGTCACTGTAGTGGGTGTAGCCACCCAAAGGTAAGTGTCCCATTGAGCACTACCAGTTTCCACCTAAAACACCCACTAAATTCAGTATTTATTGGGCTCTCCTAGACCAAGATTTTAGATTCATCTGGAGGACAAAGAACCCACCAAGATTATAACAGAGGACCTGCTGCATCAGAAGAGGCTCCAAAACCCCTGTTTCCTGCACCAGTATCTGGAAAATCACAAGTGCGGAGGAGCTGACCACTGGACGGATGTCAAAAAACCCTGAGGACCTCCAGGCTTCAGAAATAGCCCAAGACTTCCCTCCTGAGCCAAGGCACCACTCAAGAAACCACAGGAACCTGCAAGGAACCTACAAACAGGTGAGGGACACATCACCGCCTGGATGATATCTCTGTAACCGGAAGTCGCAGCTGGACCCGACGACACACCAACAACAGCCAGGACAAGACCTGCAAGTGTGCTCAATTTGGTGGCACAGTGCCCTCCCATGGCTGAGTTGTGGCAATACTCCAGGTACTGACCACTGCACGTTGGACATCACCAACAACAGCTCCCCTGGAGCCTCAACTTGACCAGGAGGAAGCCCCAGTCGAGGGACTTCAGTGACACCCTGGACCTCCCACCAGAGCACCAGTGACGTCCTGCACAACCCCAAGAAGAAGACTTACCTCCAGCTCCAAAGGGTCCCTTTGCACACAGCATCAAAGACCTCCAAAACGCCCTGCACCTTGCCGCCCTGAGCTTTGCATTGCAGGATCTGCTGTGTGCACCAGGCCCCATCCCCTTGCAACTTTAATAGCCCAAAGGGACCCCCAGGCACCAACTTTAAATCTGCAAACCAGCTCCTTTTCCAAGTGGCCCCTCCAGATGGCCCTGTGCCAAGATATTTTCCAACGCTGCTCCTAACGGAACCGGGAGCCACCAGAGGCTCTCTAGCTGGCACAGTGTTCCCACCGACCACTCCGGCCACCCTGCAAGAGAAGAGACTGGTAACCCAGCTATACGATTTTTAATGCATTTTCTAATAGTGACTCCTGGGGTGCGTAATTACGCGCAGAAAGACTAACTTTATTAAAAATTCAAAAAGTCATAACTCAAAAACTACTTAACGTATTCTAAAGAATTTGGTCTTAAAATGTATATAGAAGTCTGAAGTATTGTTATAAATTCTGGTCTCGAGTTATTCATTGAGTGTGTGTGCCGTGTGATTGAATTGGTGAGTACAGCAAATGCTTAGCACATCTCCTGGATTAGCCTAACTGCTTGACCACCTACCTTAAAAATTGGAGAATTAGGTGGTCTAATTTTTACCTCTGGACACCTACCTGTGGTTGCCTGCACACTACACAGAGGGCCAGCCTCCTACAGGCTAATGTTAATTAACCTACTGGAGGCTCAGGCAAGTAAAGTGTAACTTTTTAAAAGTCACTTTTTAAAAATGTTCATTCTAGATCAAACTTCGCCAACAATTCTTTTTAGTAATTATTAAATATAGAGATTTAATCACCTATCCAGTTTCTTCTAATTCATAGCTAGCAGACCTGTGTTTTTATTTTGAATTGTAGTTTTTCTTCATAGGACAGTGAGGGCCCTTCAGAGTGAAAATAGAATTTGAGGGCTAGTCATTGTAAATACAAGCCAACATTAAATTATTGCATGCACAATTTGTAAATGCTAGGCACCCTAACTTGGGGGCTACAAGGCTTACATAGGAGTGACTAGATTAATATTTAAAACTAGGGTCCATTCCTCTCACTAAAGTTAATTTGACATGTTCTCCTGCAGATGAAAAAGCTGCAGGTGTCAGCTTATACTAGTAGGCTTCAAGCTGTGTTTCCTTTGTTAGCCTAGTGGATAACAAAACATGTGCTTCAGTCCACAGGTGACTTTTAATTTTTCGATTACATTGGTATATTGTTTTTGCCATGTACTGTGGCCTTACTAACAAGTTTTACCATGCTTTAGGGGTCAGAGCAGATGCACTAGGAATTGGACAGGAGGGCTCCAAAGTGCAGAGTCCAAAAGCAAGCAGCATTGGTCCAACAAATGGAGTTGATCATGCAAAACGAAGTTAATAATAATAATAATAATAATAATAATAATAATAATAGTAATACTACTACTACTCCTAATAATAATAATAATAATAATGTTCATAATAATTAATATTACAAGAAAGCTGAGGCCCATCATCAAAAAAGATAACTATCTTGAAACTAAAATGGCACACCTAAGAACTATAATGCTTAAAAGTTGAAATATCGGAGAGTACAATAATCTGCAGAACGAAATATCGTCAATGCAATCTTGACCTGAATATTATTGGCCGCCACACTGGGTTTTACGTCAAGAGAACCTGGTCCTGCTATACAGTTTAATGAGAAACTCTTGAAGAATACCACATATAGAGAATTGCCAATGGCCCACACTGCCGATCTGGTGTCAGTTAACGACACCATGCTTCTATTGCATAGACAAGTCTAACTCAAGACTCACGAAGCCACAAGGGAAATACGAGGTATAACTTTCTCTTTGGAAATTTGAAAATAACTGTGAAATATCTGTATATTTCTAACCACTAATGCTTGTCTTTCTTTATATCAGCATGAAAAGATTTCTTTTATTGACCCCCTGTCCATATATTACACTTGAAAAACAAATAAGAGTGGCCATGCCAATATAACCGTTGAGTAGTGGGTTTTGTTTCAGGAAGTTGGCATTTGAATATCGAATGGCAAAGAAAAAGTTGGTAATCCTCCATTGAGTGTCTGTGTTTTGGAATGTGTTACTTTTCTCTGGAATCGTACTTGTAAAATTAAATAATGTATTTTCTGTTGTCATCGTTAAGTAAGCCGGAAACATTTGTTTGCTGATGTTTAGAAATTAGAATTTAGCACTGTGGAATACTAGTGCATTATTAATACGAAGCACCATCTGTTCACGTTTATTGTCCAAAGCAAGCACTGCCGATTTCAAAGAGATTAACATGGAGTTTACTTCTTCCAACAGTCTCTAGATGATATTGTTTCCCATTGCAAATGGCAGCAGTGAATCTTTGTAGGAAATGATCCTTTGCAATAGCTGCGTTTCTTGGAATCGAATTACATGTATGTACAACTAGGTGTATATGCATTATGTTTCCTAATGCCTACAAATTTCCACTAACAATTAATTGCCATTATTGTGATAACTCATTATGTCTAGTTAAAATAAAAGCAGGACAATATGAACGAGCATGCAGTGGAATAACTAGAATATCCTGAGCCCTAATACTGGGATAATGGGCCTCAGATCTTAATTAAGCATTAAACAATTATCTTTTTTTTGGGGGGGGGGTGGGACCTCCATCCCTGCGCCATGGTTCCACAGTACCACATACCTGCCGCACAATTGATATCTATGTCAGAAGTGTATCTGGGAACAGGATCGGACTGCAGCAAGGGACTCAGGGCCAGATGTAGAAAGCTTTTTGCATGGTGCAAACTGCGAAAATCGCAGTTTGCGCCATGCAAAAAGCCTTTTGAGATGCACATTCACAATTTGCGAGTCGGTACCGACTCGCAAATTGTGAATGCGACTCGCAAATAGGAAGGGGTGTTCCCTTCCTATTTGCGACTCGCATCACTATGCTAAATTGCTTTGTGACCGCGAATACGGTCGCAAAGCAATTCACAGTTACCACCAGTGTCACACTGATGGTAACCCATTCGGAAAAGGGAAGGGGTCCCCATGGGACCCCTTCCCTTTTGTGAATGTTGCCAATAAGGGTTTTTCAGAGCAGGCAGTGGTCCAATGGACCACTGCCTGCTCTGAAAAACCGAAACCAAAAGGTTTCGTTATTTTTTTTATTTTGCAACTCGTTTTCCTTTAAGGAAAACGGGTTGCAAAATAAAATTAAAAAAAAACTGCTTTATTTAAAAAGCAGTCACAGACATGGAGGTCTGCTGACTTCAGCAGGCCACCATCCCTGTGAGTGCAGGGACTCGCTATGGGGTCGCAAAATGTGACCCACCTCATTAATATTAGTGGGGTGGGTCTTTGCGACCTCATAGCGACTCGCAGTCGGTGTCTGAGACACCGTACTGCATCCGATTCGCAAAATCGGAAATTGCTACATCTGGCCCCTAGTGTCCCAACATCCCCTGTGTCCTGGTAGGAGGGGCTGACCCTGCTTTCCCAACACCGCACACCATATTCCACTTGTCCATTTCATGTGGTGCGGGCAGCGCGCGGGCTGCACCCAGACAAAGTGTGGGTCAAGGGCAGCCCTGTCTGCTCCCGACCAAGACAGAAGGAGGCTGGGCTGGGTCCTCGTTAGGCCACTGTTCTTAGGCCACATTTGCAGGAGTGATTTATAAGCGCTTTATTAGTTCCTTCCCTTTCTCAGACTCTGTGGAACAGTTCCTACTACCTCTATTACCCAGGGGTATCTGGAGGCTACATCGTAAGATTATCAAGCTTGTGAACACGCAAGCCTCTGTGTTTTGGCAGGTTCCAAATTATCCTAAGGTCTGCAAGTTTATCTTTGTTTATTTGGGCTTATTACTCACCGGGGACTGAGCTCAATTGTCACTAGGGTAGAGGTGGCATTTTTACATCCTGACTGATTTAGGTAAAAAGTGGAACTGAGGAAAAAGAAACTTGGTGAATGTGGACCCTCATTCACCCCCTGTTAAAGCCATGTCCGTCAACCGCGTGCTGGAGCGTGCAGTCAGTGTAATCAATAGATTATCCTTGTGGAGAGGAGGCTTTCCTTAAATCTGGGGGGCGACTCTGCCAGGGCCCTTGATCTCTCCCACTATGGATACTATCTCAGTGCCTAATGGGGAACAGCCTGATATTACAATTAGCGAAGTCTCAGACATTGAAGTCAACTGGAACCTCCCTGGTTCCGTTTCCATATGTACATCCATACAGCAAATGAAATCCAGAGGTGGCTCTTGGCCTGAGCAACCTAATTGTATCTCTTGTAGGTCACAGGTGGTAACTTTGCCGAGCACCGAGTCTTGGGTCGGTAAACCTTCGTCTTCCACCACATAATCAAACACAGATGAAATAACTCCCAATTCAAACCGTGACTTTTCACTAAACACTTTGGAGAATTTATATGCTTAGCTATGAGGTCAAAAATGTCCCCGTTAGTACAGCGATAAAACACTATCAAAGCCAATTTGACATCCCTACAACAGTGTAAGAGTCAACTTACTGCTGGTCCAAGTAATTTAATCATTCAGAGCAAAGGGTCAATGCAACCAGAAATTAATAATGCACATCCTGTCCCAGAAACTAGTGCCACCTCATGTATGAAGCTGGCACCCCAGGGAAAAGTGGCTGTAGGTGAGAGGCCTTGTCAAGCTGATCAACCTTGCAAGGCCACGGTTCTTCCCTGCCCACTTCCAACCTGTCTGGCTTGTCTGGGAAGGAACTGTCACCCAGACCTACTGCCCCATAGGCAGTCATTAATTTAGCTCTAGCTGCCAGTCGTTATGTGACTGTACTGACTGGGGTTCCCATTAATTGACATGGTCAACTGGAATCCTAGGATGAATTATTCAATAAGAAGTTAGATTGGCTAGCACAACATAGAAGCTTTTCTTTTTTTCATACCAAAGACATTGTGTCAGTGTGGAGGTGTGCGTGGATTGAGCCAAACCCAGTCGACACGCCAGCGGATTGTATCATTGTGAACCTTAGATTTCCCTGGTTTGCTTGCTATTTGTTGTTTATTGATAATTCAGGATATTTTTACAAAACTTACTCTAACCAGAATCAGGCACATCCCTTCCTGGTCCTTCTGTCTAATCCCATAAGCTTCCATTCTAATCATTTTGAGGTGCCCCATCACATTCAAGTTCGGCCTGTCCACCAGGAATCATAGCCAGTTTGCTCATTCCAGGGCCATCAGTCCCCTCCAAGTGCCTTGGCAATCTCCACCCAATCCCCCTAGCCAATAGATTTGAAGCACTTTCAGATTTAGACCACCAGAGATGGGCACCTGCTCCCATAGCTTGGTTACGAGCGATAATCTGCCGCCTGCTAAGGCCACTTCCTTAGATTTATGCCAGGGCTGATCGCTTTCCATATCCAGTTGGAATATGGCCAGCTCAAAAGTAAAGTTGACAATCCTGAGTGGCAAGCATTTGTTCCAAAACATGATATAATAGTTCTGCTGGAAACATGGTGACTCTCCCCTATTTCATATGATAGGAACACATTACACTAATCTACCTCCCCCCCCTCTACTACAGGCAAGAACATGGGTAGACTATTGACCTGAATTAGCATAAATTTCCACATTGATGTAACAGTTGTTGAGACTGATTTCCCTGCTTTTTTAGCTTTAAAAATATGCGATTGTCTGACATGGTTTTTTTGTTTTATTTCATTAATTCTTATAATAATGATTTTTACATCGTCTGTTTGCACTCATTTAACTCAATTATTCAATTTTCTGTCTAAATTGCAACCACAACAGGGTAACAAGCAATTTGTTATACGTTATGTAGTGATTTTAATGCTAAGTTGGAGGGGTGTAATTGAGAGCTAGGCTACAATTTGGATAGAAGTAGTATTAAATGTGAGAACAGGGGAGCCATGTTAAACAGATATCTAATGACATATGATCTACTAGGGGTATTTAGAAAACCTATTATCAATGTTCAGAGGCATAGGTCACGCCTCAACTTTTGATTACATGTTTGTGAATGCTCCTTTTCATGTATTCTAAAATGTTCTTACTTTCATCTGGAATGTATGTGCATCAATGATCTTTCAGCATTTTTCAGACTCCGCCCTTCTCTGCAAGTGAAATGTCACATACATTCCAGACAAAAGTAAGAACATTTTAGAATACATGAAAAACATTACTGACCTGAAACCTGAATTAGAATTATTAGAAACCACTAGTGTTTCAGAAAGTTCTGTAAAAGGAGTTTCCGCCATTGGCAATTGGTTTGCAACAGCTGGAGGAAGAATCCTAAAAGCAATCTCAGGTCTCAACCCGATAAAAAACTGTGAGATAAGGAATGTCATAGCATTTGACTCAAAGTACGATTGACCATCATAATACATATGCACTGACTCTTTCTCCTGTTTCTGAATTTTATTTAGCCTCACATAATACAAATCGATTGGAGAAACTCTGCCTTTCAGGAATGTAATCACCTCATTGTATTTATCCATCACAAAAGGTGATGGTTTATTAGTATGGGCCTGTCTCAGTGGCTCTGAACTTTGTCAATGTACAGAAATTTTGCATTCAGCCCACAATTAATTTGGAACAACAATGATAAAGATTTTTTTCAAATCAATCCACAGCACTTTAACAAATCTTTCAACTTTAGTGTACCACTGCATAGGGTTCGCTCTCAATTTTGGGAAATTGTTTGTAAATGCCAAAGTTCTGCCCTACTCGAAGGCACATGAAAATACCCAATACTTGGTATCTTTCCCTTTCTCAATGGATAAACTGAAGCTTCTCCTTCATTCGGGAACCCCAGTGCTACTTTCCTCTTACATCAGCTGCCTCTGATTGTTTCTTTTTCCTGTCATGTTTCTTTCCCCACTTGCTCTATAATGTCTCAACGTCACTCTGTTTATAAATCCATTTTACTAATTCAGTAATGTGTAATTGTATTCCTGAAGAACACATAGGGGGTTATTCTAACTTTGGAGGAGGTGTTAATCCGTCCCAAAAGTGACGGATTTACCACCAGCCGTATTACGAGTCGATTATATCCTATGGAACTCGTAATACGGCTGGTGGTATATCCGTCACTTTACCGTCACTTTTGGGACAGATTAACACTCCTCCAAAGTTAGAATAACCCCCATTATCTCTATTGCTAAGTCATCTACTTATACCCTGAGACTTTCCTGAAATGGAATGCTTCTCGAAAGAGAGACTTCACATTTTGTGGCCAATTCAGTCAATTTATCATTTGCAGCTGCAGCTTATCTAGTAATTTCCTTGCTCAAATGAATCAATTATTTTTCTTGCCATTAATTCACATGTTCAAGATCTGAACATTCTCTAATTATTTCCTATAATGCTATGTTTAATCTCGGGCATTTAACGGTCCCCTTTCTCCATGCTCTGACTAGGATTTAGGCTTCCTGTGTTCTATGTCTTTGCATTATTCTTGACAGCTTCCTCAAGCCATTGGGGAAACATCCCTCTTCAAATAATTGTATTTCTTCTTGCCTTGTTTGTGTTGTAAAGACAATCTTTTTCCCTTCTCTCAATGTTTGGTTGGTGTGCAGTTGTGACCATGAAACAATATTAATCAGAACATTTGCTGTAAAACCCTCTACTAGCTGTACTGTTATTAATCTTGCAACAGGTGCTGGTACAGTCACAATAGAAGCAGTAACGCAAGGAGGCATCACTGCTGGGGCAGTCTAATCTCGGGCTGACATATGATTCGGTATAATCAGCTGTACAACTGAGTATTTCATAACAGGCTGTGTCATTTGTAATGGTCTCTCAATTTGAATTGCATTCGGGTCAACAGGGGCTGTAGCCACAGTCACATTACTAGATGTAGTCCCCTGAGTATTTGTCACAGGAGCCACATATGGTGGTGGACGTACAGCCAATAATTTGTTCAATATTTAATTTCCTAAATCACTATCAGAGTTTGATTTCTTTTTATCTTTTTCTCATTTAATTTTTGACCTTTTTAATTTCTCAGATTTCTCATTCGTAATAGTAGGATACAATCTAGTTTCAGTTTACCTTTCCTCATTCTCTGTAGTTGCTCATCCCATATTGCAACTGCATACATTTTCACTGCTCTCTTTATTCATCTCTAAAATGTCTCTTTTTCTCTAGTGTGAGCTATCTTCTCCCAAGCACTTAGTGCTTCAAATTGTGTAGGTCTAGGAGGTGGCCTCATGTCACAAAGCTTTAAATCAGTTAATGTTATGATTGAATTCCTACACCCTTGTATGAAGAACAGTCTGTATCCATTCTCATTGATCAAGGAAAAGACCAACTTTCACAATAGAATCTCTATATAGCATAACAAGTTCTTGGTTCCTAGTTACTCTGTGCTTCACTGCTATTGTATTAGAGGTAATGAAACACAAACAGTGCTGACATATTTTAATGCATGTATACTTTACAAATGCCATGATATAGCAATTTAGAATGACATTGCTAGTTCTTCTGAATCTATAACTCAATTCTAGGTCTTTCATTCAAACAGTCTGCACTTAATGGACTTAAAATGAAAGTCAAATGCATGCATCCAGATAGGTCACCTGCCGCCAGCTTATGTCTCAAATAGTGATGAATGAAGTTGTTCTATAATGCAGAAGTGTTCTGCTAAACATAATACGTTTTCTTGTTGTCCTTTCTTTAGAAATTATTTAAAAGAATCCATTTATATTTCAAAGTTCTTGCTGACATTTTCTACTAAAGAAAACATTCAAGTGCAGTGGCATATAAATTTAGCCCTGCCAACAGCTGAAAGGGCAACTCTTTCTTGCATTCACATATTTATTCATATTTCTTTTTCATGTTACACAGGACATCATAGTACATTGTCAACCAGGTTTCCAGTGCAATCGTTAGAATACTAATTTACCCAAATGTTCCTCGTGTTTTAGTAGCATGTGAAAAAGGTACAAGCAAATCATTTAGTTGATTTATCTAAGTGTTATTAGAAGTGCATCGTCCTTGGGGGGGGTGAGCACATTTAGTAAATATTTGATCCTTCCTCTTGATAAATAAGCAAGTAATGCAGAAACCTGTCCAACTATAGGCCAGTTACAAATTTCCCATGGCCCAGCAAAGGCATTGAATGCTTTGTGTCCAAATAGCTTAGCAAATTTGTTGATGGCAACCAACTTCTCAGGAGCAGTTATCAGTCCTGGTTCAGATCAAGATTCAGCACGGAAACAACTACCTTGAAGGTATTTAATGACATCTACGATATTATTGACAAATGTAATGTCTACTTCCAAGTAAAGCTTAATCTCTCAGCAGCATACAATCCTTTTGTTCATCCTCACCTTCTAATAGTAATTTAACAAGGAATGGGTTTTTATAATCAAGTTTTGAGTTGGTTCAATCCCTATCTCTTAAAATGTAGACATTTAATAAAAAATCTTTAACAACACTTTCTTGATAGAGAACATGTGTAGCTGAAAAAATCTCAATGTCTCAATGAAATTTTAACTCTGTGGTCCAGCAATAAAAAAATACAACTCTGGCTTTCTAGCCAGTTTCTCTTACTAAACACCTAAAGACAGACTGCAGACTAATTACCCCAGATTGGGAAGCTTAATTCTGAATGAATTCTACTTTACCAACTTCCACTCAACCCTCTCTGTGTTTGTGAAATATTTAGGTGACAACGTTCTCCCTCTAGTATTCACATCAAAATATCAACACATCAGCAAGTCAGCAAACCTCTTCCTCCATGTTCTGAAAAATATCAACCCTATCCTGACAATCTCAGAACTGTGGCCCATTTCCTTATCACCTTATATGTGAATTATGGTAATGCAGCATTTGCCTTGATTCCACAGCCCTCTATCTCCCATCATGAGGTTCTTCCAAAACCCAGAACTTGGCTTATCTCTTCAAAGAGAAAATGGAACCACATCTTGCTGGTGCCAAAAGTGGCTACACATTCACACCAGAATATCAGCTGTTTGACTCCCAAGGCTATTCACTTAGCTATCCCTCCCACCTAACCACACGGCTCAATGCTCCTGGAGGACAGGAAGGTTTCAAAATAGTGACTTCTTCCCCAAACATGTCATAAACTTCAACTGGCGCTAGGACAGTACTTCTCTGATGTAGTAACCAGTTTCTGCACCTCCTTTTCTCCTTGTCTGAGGACTCAACCCGATTTACTACATTTTAGAAAGCTACTGTAAGTCCACCTATTCTGGCCCTAGCTCAATTGAATACATTTTATTATCACCCATTTATTTTCTTGATTGTCATTTTCCTATTTACCTTCCCTGCTGCAAATACCTTTCCTCTTCCATGACAGTTATCTACATGTAATGCACACTTCACTGCCAAAGGAATAGCTGCACTATAGAAAACTGAAAATAAATACAATAAATAAACATATGTACTACGTGTCTCCGATGGTTATAACATGCAATGCTGCTGTTGTCCCAAATAGATAATCACTTCAACAGGGATGTCAATAAAGATCATCCTTATCTGTTATCTGCTAGACTGGCATATCCACACATCCATAATAATTGACCTCAAACAGTTGTCAAGTTCAAGAATCCAGCTCGTGCATGTGTAACTGGTTAGTACAACTCTACTAAAAAATCTGCATTTTCTGTTTTTATAAATAATATTGGCTGGCAGAGAAAATATCTATAAACACACATATCACCAATAGGTAGGTATAAGTTATAGTTAGGACCTAGGGCCTGATTTCGATCTTGGTGGTAGCGGTCCTGCCATCAATTTTCCATCTAAAAACCAGTCTGCCGCCATTACTCTCCACCCGCCCCATTTAGATGTTAATGGGACCATAGGTGAAAGACCACAGAGGGTCCACCATCATCGTCAAGAATCTTCACCCATGTCAACTACACCATTAGAAAAAAAGCGGCTGGCGGTGGGACTCCAGCCCCTTTTACTGCCAAGCCAATCATGATGTGCATCCCCAACAACGCAACTGTGGCAGTTAAACCTCCCCACCTGAGTTGGCTGATTGGGAAGTATAAAAGGACAAAACTAACCATTTTTTAATCTTGGTTTAAGTGTCCAGTAACAGTATGAATGATTGCACCACAAACGTACTACGCTAATGTATGCATTTAAAACAAAAATTAAATATACACCCTGTGCTTGTTGCTGTCACAAATGAGAGTAAGTGCATGGCACACACATTAGCAGAAACAACATCAACAGCAAAAAAATTAATCACAATCCAAAAATAAGGCCAGGACAAAGGTATTCAAAATTAAATTATCTTTAATTTTCTCTAAGGTACTTCTCTTATGTAACTCATGTCACTGTCAATGGCTAAAGCCAAATTGTCCACAGCTGGAAATGTGGGCTTCAGGCCCTGAACTTGCCTCCTTATTACCCTTCTAAGTACAACCTCCCCAAGAAGTGGCATCTATTGGGCAGAGAGAAGGTACCCCAATCATCCTACAGGGTATGAGGTGGTCCTTAGGTTTGAAAGGGTTGGGTTTAGGAAGGATGGTTTGGTTTTGGGAGGGGTGGGTTTGGTTTTAGGGGGATGGGTTATGGTTTGGGAGGGATGGGCTGGGATGTGGAAGGAGTGTATTGGGGTGTAGAAGGGGTGGGTTAGAGTGTGGAAGGGGTGGAAAGTGTTTACAAGGGGTGGGAGTATGTTTGGAAGGAGTGTATTGTGATGTGGAAGGGGTGGGTTAGGGTGTGAAAGGGGTAGAACATTGTTTGGGAGCTGAGGTTTGGTATGTGGGAGGGGCCATGGCCAGGGCAAAAAGAAGGTCTTCCTTGGGAAAATAGGTAGGATGATTGGCAGGGAGTTCAGGTTGAGAGGTAGAGGGAGTGGTAGTGGCTGATGTGTGAATAAACTGGGGTTATTGCAAAAAGCCCTTAACTTTTTGTCCCCATTTTTTGCTGGTGTTTTCCTGACCCTGATGGTGCCCTGGCTATTGCTAATCAGTCCCAGTGCCTGTGCTCTGTATAAAATGAGTATTAAATTAGGTTAATTATAATTGTCTATGTCAACCTTCCTATAAGTCCTTAGTCTACGGTAGGTCATTTAGGTTTGGTGATCCCAGCAAAGGTGATGCACCCAGAGGTGCACTGCTGAGGTGCCCAGGGTCATTTTAAAGGCAGGCATGCCTTGCTGGCTGCCTTTAAACTAAATGTACATGCAAATTCAACTTTGGAATTAAAAGTACTTTCAAATTCTTAAACTACCTTATTTTTACATATGTCAGCCCTAAGGTGTGCCCTAGGTGCCTCCAGGATTGAGTGCAATGTACCTATAGGCAGGGACCTTATAAGATATGTTTTATAAACCCTGGTGAGGGAATATAGTCAAATTTGTTTTTTTTCATTCATTGTAGTAAATGGCTCAATAGGCTAAAATGGGGAGACTTTATTTTAATTAATAAAGTCTGCAAATGAGCTAGATATTGCAAGTGTGGTCTCAAACAGATTCTTATAATAAATGCAACAACTTGCCATTGTCAGATTTAATAAAACTAGTTCAGGGAAAGTGTTTTAGAACTCTTTCAAAGAGTTACCAGTTTCAGTTCTGTAGTGCCCCCCTTTGATTGGCCAGCTTCTGGCAGCCTGGCCAGGCAGCCTTGATGAGGCATGAAGTGGCCTGGGCTGAACACAAAGTAAGTGCCTAGGTGAGGTGATCTGCCTCAGCAGATGGTGAAACAGGATGGGGAAGAACAGCCAAACTGGTCTTCAAAGGAGGGAAGGACATTTGAAGCTTAGGACCACCCCCATTTCCTGAAAACTCAGACAACCAGGTGCCCTCTTGCTTAGGTTAGGAGAGGGCTGGAGAGAAGTGTGTTAAGGGAGTTTAGCCACACCAGTAGGTGGGCTCAGCCAGACCTAACTTCCAAAATTCAGTTTCTGACATTTTAGATAGATTTTAAAGGAATGTTGTTCCCTGGGATTGATGTTTGCCACACTTCCCAGGATGTGGTCATCCAAGAGGGTGGTGGCCTGCCTGTGATTGGACAGCTGCTGCCTCTGCTTTTCACCCAGGAGCACAGATAAATTTGGCAGAGATGTACCCAAACCTCAGATCCCTGCTGGAAGAAAATACAGGAGAAGGACTGCCCTGCTAGACCCCTGGCCTGCACCTGGACACTGCACTGACAATGAGCTGCCCACAGTCCCCTACATCAACTCCTGCAGGAAGAGCCCAGCTGACAGTGTCCAGTGGCCATTTGAGGATTCTGACCAGGTGCATTCTGGGAATTGTATTCCCAACTCTCAAGGAGCAAATCAAAGCTTCTGGGACCTTGGATCAAGTTGTGGACACTTCAAGGTCCCAAAAAGGTAATCTGGAAGAAAATCCAGGAGTCTGGAAACATTTGGAGCAACTGTGGTTAACAGCTCAATAAGTTGAAGAGTTGCATTGTGGGAAGTGTAGTCCCAGACCCCTAGAGGCAAGTAGAGCCTCTGAACCCTTGGCTGGTGCTGTGGACTACTTTCCTGTATTAAGAAACACTTTTGAAAGTAAGTGTAACAGTTTTACATTATGAGTAGGTAACCTGAACTCTGGACTTTGTCCCTGTCCAGTGTGACTTTGTTTTAACCCTTTGAGCTTTATTTGCTTCTTAGCGCTAAAATTACGTTCAATCTTTAAAAATTCATAAATCCGGTTTCCTACATTTTATTTTTGTCATTTTGGTGTCCTTTTAAAGATAAAAATATAATCTATATTTATATATTGGTGTTGGATTTTTATGGTGTTTTGTGTTTTACTTATTTACTGTTTTGTTGATATTAAATGCTTTACACACCTGTCTCCTAAGTTAAGGCTAACTGCTCATTGCCAAGCTACCAAAGGTAGAGATGGGATTAATTGAGACCTGAGTGGACCTGATAGGGGTTTGTGGCCTATTACTAAGTGTAGGTACTTACCTGCCCTTACCAATAATCCATTTTCCAACATGATGTGAATGTGTCCATTGAAGGTATGGGTGTGTGTGTGTCTGGTGTATGTGTTTGTATGTTTTGCTTTGTGTTTGTTACTGGGTGTCGTTTGTGTAGGTAAGCATGGACATTTGTGTTCAGTATGTGTGTACAGATGTATCTGTTGTGGAGGTGGTGTGTGTGGTTGCGCTGACTGTGGGTATGATGGTGGTATGTGTGGTTGTTTGCATTGTGGTGGGTGTGCTGACTTTAGGTGTGCTGGCAGTATGTGTGGGTGTTTGTGTTGTGGTAGGTGTGCTGACTGCAGGTGTGCTGGCAGTATATGTGGGTGTTTGTATCATGCTGGGTGTGGTGACTGTGGGTATGCTTGTGATTGTGATGGTGAGGTGAGTGATGTCAGCATGTGTGTAAGTGTGTTCTCTTCTGTGCTTGGGTGTATGTTAGGATATGCTGCTTGTGACTGTTGTAGTGGGTGAATGTAAGGGTATGCTCTGGATAGGGCTTGGAAGAGAGATTTGGGATGGGGAAGGGGTGGTAGTTTTGTCATAAGGTTGGGGTAGGTGGGAGGTTGCCGTCAATGAGGAGGCAAGACCCTGAAATGATTGCTGTAGACCAGACAGGGCACTGTGAGACCATCCGGGTAAGCCAATTTCTGGGTATTCTGACAACTCTTCCCCTGGATGGCATTCAGCAGTACTGTCAGGCCTACAGTGATAGTCTGAGAAAGTCCTACAGGCTCCTAATTGAGTGGTGTCTCAAGAAAAGGTGATGCCAGCCCTTTAAGGAGTGGCTGCAGACTACTAAGTGGGGAGCAAGAGGGAGGGCAGGGATCAGAATGTGGGTGGCGGACAAAGATGCAGGTGTAACAGTCGCTCCAAGGTCTGCCTTCACTAGGGACTAGTCATCCGTGGAGGCCTCCGAAAAAGATGAGGAGTCACTGGTGGCCTCCGTGCCAGCCCCCTCAACCTCAGGTCCATTGGGTTCCTCGGTGTTTGAGTATATCTGTGTAAATACAAATGAACATGAACTTTGATCACACAACATTTGCTCAAAGTCAAATAACTTCCCCATGATAGCATCAACATAATGCATGTCTTTGTCTCTTATCCACTCGTGGTTCTCGCTATGACAAAGTGCTTCAAAAGCCTGACCAAACATATAGACCTTGAAGCAATTGTGAACCCAAAGCAGTACAGAGCTAAAATATATTCCCATTTCCAAAAGAATAATGTTTTGGGCTGCATATTGACTTTTCAAGGTGAAATACTACAACATCTATGTGATTTAACTTTTCATCTGCAATTGCCCCTTTAATTATCACATTCCTCTCCATCACTGATTCCTCATGTGGATAGAACTAAGGACACCAAAATGGTGTTTGTAGTTTGTGTAACTCTCCCACCAATGTGGAGACACATTTTTGTCTGTTGCAATTAATACAGTTTGGCATACTAATTCATGTTGTTTGACACAGACTGGCATACATGCACATTTGTGAAGGACTAAGGCTTCCTGCCAATCTGCTACAGTCCACATTAACTGTCTAGAATTTTTCTGTGAAAATAGGTTTCAACTTTCAGAAAGGGAGTGAAACCACTGTACACGTTTCCAGTCCTTTCAGAGCCGATGCTTATTATCATATTGTCACCAACTTACTAATGTCAAGTCTCAAATATCAACTGTATCCGAAGTGCACACTTTGCCATGTCACCAGTAATAGGGCCTCCATTACTTCGTCACATTTGTGATGGAGCATCACACCTGACCCAATCCTCAAATGGGGCATGTTTGGTCCAACTGTCTCATGACGAATAGAAAATACATGGAACCCTTGGTTCGCATGCAGTCATGTGTCTGCTCAAAACTGCACTTGAATTGTGATGATAAATCTAGTGCCAACCTTCTACACTAAGCAATACACATAACACAGCACCAGACATAGGCCCTCATTCTGACCTTGGCGGTCGGCGGAGAGGCGGCGGTCGGACCGCGAACAGACCGGCGGTCTGAAAAATGGCATTCTGACCGCGGCGGTCACCGCCGCGATCGACCGCCACTTCCCTACTCCGACCGCCACGGCGGTCATGACCGCCGGGCTGGAGTTTGCGCACTCCGGCCCGGCGGTCGTCCCAAGACCGCCAACGGTATCATGACCCTGCCTACCGCCGCGGTTTCTGGCGGTCGGGAACCGCCATGCGAACCATGGCGGTAGGCACTATCGGGGCCAGGGAATTCCTTCCCTGGCACTGATAGGGGTCTCCCCCACCCCCCACTACCCACCCGAGTCCTCCCCCCACACCCTCCACCCCCCTGCCACCCCCCAGAGGTGGTACGAACCCCCTCCCCACCCCCACCCCGACATGCACATACATGCACCCCGACATGCACACACCCCCAACATGCACATATACACACCCCCTACACACACATACACAACGGGGACACATACCCGCACACATACATGCAGACATGCGCACCTGCCGAACAGCACACATTACCCATAGACACAGCAGCACCCCCCGCCCGCATACACGCACTCACACACCCCCTCTACACACTCACACGCACACCCCCATGCACGCCCACATCACACAACACCCCCCTCCCCCTCCCCTCACGGACGGTCAACTTACCTTGTGCGTTGGTCCTCCGGGAGGCGACGGGAGCCATGGGGAGGTGACCGCCAACAGAAGACCGCCACACAGATATGTGGGTCGTAATTCTGTGGGCGGTGTTCTGCTGGCGTGGCGGTGGAGGTTGACCAGTCTCCACTTTTCCGCCGACCTCCAGTGTGGCTGCTGGTGGTTTCCCGGCGGAACGCTCCCAGCGGTCGGAATGCGCACAGCGGCATACCGCCGCGGTCGGCGGTCTTCACCGCGGCGGTAACGCGGCGGTCTCGCGAAAAGACCGCCAAGGTCAGAATGAGGGCCATAATCTGAATAGCTTACACCTCCAGAAATCCTCATGTGTGTTGGATGTGTGTTAACTGTCATGTTGATGCCATACAACATTCCTGGAAATAAAAAAGGTGAAACAGCAAAATGGCAACAGACAATAATTTACCTCCTTGATGCAGCTGTTGGGACCTCAACTCCCCATCAAGCTCTGTTTAGGCCACTGCAAGGATGCAGACCATTGGGCGGTCAGCGTGCGATCGGTGGGTGGACTATCCGAGCGTCAGAAGTCCTCCCACCTCTTCCAGCAATGTGGGCTGTGGCGCTAATGGACACCCAGGGGTCCGCAACTTCTTAGTGACGGCCTTCCAGAATTCCAGATCTGTGTGGATGATAGAAAAAAACAAGAAAAAAAGGTATGATCGATTTTGTTTGTCTGTAGTGGTGTGACACAATTTTGTGGCATTGCTCACATGTATTCACCAAACACTATATTTTTTTCAAAAACATTTGGGAGTTCCTAGGAAATACAGATTTGCAGGGATCTGTTGAATACCCTCAGCACTTACTAGCTCCTCATGTTACCAATTCAGGCCACAAACATCATCTAGATCAGGTCAATGTCACCTTTCCTGTTGTGAGACCCTCTCCTGATTAGTCACAAGCATTGTGTGCCAGTAATGGCTTAACAACCGGTACATTATTTACACATAACCCCATGCACAGCTCCATTATCTTCATGCCCAAACTTCAAAGAGTCAGAACCCATTGTTTGCATCACATATAGGCCCTCGTTATGACATTGGCGGTCAGCTGACAACTACGTTGGTGATGGCGGTAGTACCGTCGCCAGGCTAGTGGTGAAGACTGCCAAATTATGACCATGGAGGTGATCCTTCCCATAGACAGCCAATGTACTACCCGAACCGCCAGTGCGATCCAGCCACTGACCACGACGGTACCCATCTTCAGGCAGTGGAGCACAACGATCTGCCCACCATATTATGACATAGCAGTTCGCCAGGATTTCTGGGGCGGGACCACCACCACCAAAATACTGGCAGAAAAAATTCACATAAAAGGAGACACTCATCTCCAGGGACACAGAGGAGGCTGCGGCCGCCATGGAACCCGAACTGGAAGTCCTGCTGATTCTGTACAACGCAATGACAGTCCAGGAGCACCAACGTCGACAAAGACGACGACAGTGAATACAGCCACCTAGCACACAAGGGAGGGAGGGAAGAGTGACACACCCACATGCACAACACACGCCAAACATACATACCACACACCCAGAACAATCTGCAGAGTGAATCAACAGCAACATAACCCAGGTATACCTCTAGTCCAAACACTGTAATAATTTTGGAAAACAAGCTCAATTTAAAATAAATAAATATATACATATGTACATATGTACAGCAAGGGCCATTGACCAGCCACAGTCAACAAAGGCCACAGGGCAGCTTCCAAGGCCCAACATGTCACTCCACTGGGCAGGGGCATCATGATGTTATTAGGCAGGCACCACAGGGGGTGAGGGGTGTTGGGTGGGTAGATTTATTTTTTGGAGGGGGATCCTTGGCCTTGGGTTTGGGAAGGGGCAGGTTTTTACCCTTCTGTTTAGGGGCAGAGAAGTGGGCTTGGGGCGGGGGGCCGGAATGCCACTCTTGTTTCCCTTATTGGCATGTGCAGTTTTAGGGGGAAGAACAGGATTTGACTGGGAGGTGGAGTTGCTGGGTGCGAGAGAGTGACCTTTCTCTTACGGGCAGGAAGGGGGAGGGAGGAGGTCAATGCGGGAAAGGAAACATTCTTAGGACCAAGGGGGCAGGTTGTGGGAGGAGGAGTGGAAGTGGAAGTAGAGGGAGTAGTTGTCTGAGGAGTGGTTGTGCTGGACTTGGGTGCAGGTGCATGGACAGTGTGCTTGTGTGAGGCGGATGGCTGTTGGTTGTCAGAGTGGGAGCATTTATGTTTAATTGGAGGAGGCAGACAGGGTGGGACAGGACGTGTATATGTAATTGTGATGTCGGCAAGTGAGGTGGGTGTGCTGCATGAGGTTCTAATGGTGGTGGTAGTGACTGCACATGTGATGTGTGGGGTGCACGTCTACATGTCTGCTGTTGTGGTGACTGTGGGCAAGTCTGTACAGATTGCAAGATCTGGAACCGATGATGCACTGCATGCAGGTGTGAATGCTGATGTGACTGTGAGGGAGGAGGAGGAGGAGACAGTGGAGGCAGTGGCTGATGTTGTGTGTGCATCTGTGTGTGGCTGTGTGTGTGCTTGTAGAGTGAAGTGTGATGCCTGTGTTTGTCTGTGTGAATCCTCCCTGTTGTTTTAGATGCATGTTTGTCAGATTGTGTGTGTGGGATGGGTTGAGGGGAGGGCTATGGGACTCTGAACAGGTAGTTGGAGGGGGTACAGAAGAAACAGGGACAATGGCTGCCATCAGAGAGGAGGCCAGAGCCTGAAACAATCTCTGTAGGACCGCCAAGCCACCGTGAATACCCTCCAGGTCGGCATTGCATTGCTGCATCTGGGATGCCAGCCACTGGATGGCATTCACTATGGTTGACTGCCGTACAGAGATGGATCTCAGGAGGTCAAAAGTCTTCTCAGTGAGGTCAGCAGGGCTGACTGGTGCAGGGCCTGAGGTGCCTGGGGTGAAGGAGATGCCCACCCTCCTGGGTGAGCCAGCACGGCAACTGGGTGGGGGCTACTGGGAGGGTGGTGCAGGTACAGGGGATGGCGGAAGATCTTGTAGCTGGGGGGTCCCAGATGGGTACACCACCAACAGGGAGCCTTCATCAGAGGAGGAATCTGAGTCTGTAGTCGTTTCTCCTGTATCCCCAGTGGTGTTCCCCTCACCCTCCAGCCCACCGGTCCCCTCAGTGCCTGTGCTCTCTGCCTCCTGGGTCCCGTGGGCTGCAGCTCCCCCACTCGCCAGTGCCCCTGCTCCTTCGCCAGATGATGCTAATGCATACAAGGACAGGATGAGAAATGGAGAGAGGTTGGGGGAGAAAGAAAGGGAGAACAGGGTCAATGACATCATCAACAGCACATATGGCATACACATCACATTCACTCACTGGGACTAACTATGCAGTATGGACAACAATGACAAACCAATACCTAGGTACAACAGCTATAAAGAACCCAAACACTACCATCTACTGAGCCCTGTCTGCCATGATATGCTAGCTGCTCATCATACCAAATATACATACTACTCTACATAGCTTAGCAGGACCACACAGGAAAAGCTAAACCATCATATTGTGGCACCCACTGACTAGAACCTTGCACCCAAACCACATGCCAGCCAACAAAAAAAATACCACACGGTAGGTACTCACCCCCTTGTGGCTGCTGTGCTGCCCTCAAGCGCCCAGCAAGCTCAGGATTGGCCACCGCCAGTATGCAGGTCAATAGGGGGGTCAGGCTCCGCAGTCTTCGGGCCCAGCATCTCAGGTCCTCCAATCATTTCCTGCAGTGGGTGCTCTGCCCGCTATGGACCCCCAGCCGGCGGCATGCCACAACCCTTTCTTTTGATGGGCACTTACCTGCAGAGACACAGACAGAAGGATACCATGAACTCAACAATCCATTCTGTTACACAAATGGCTTACATCCAGCATATGACCCACATGAAGCACACACATGACCCCTCCCTCTAAATACACATTGCATGCAGCCAACCCCCCAAATGACACACTGCCAGCACCTCCTCATGCAGCCATTTCACATTCAACATACCAATGATGTACTCAACTGTTGGTCTCGAGACCCATACAACTGCCCATACAGGTGTGGGACCCCATCCACAAGCTTATCTAGCTCTTCGTATGTGAAGGCGGGCCCTTTCCCCTGTAGCATTGGCCATCACAGGTTGCTGACACAGGTTACAGCAGCACACGCAGTGGAGATGTTCAACCATAGAGATTTAGGAATCAAGTGAAGTGATACAGAGAAAATTGCTGTCACATCCACGGCAGTGAACAATGTCACTGCTGGCATTAATCATCATTGGTTCCTGCACTCCATAGAGCTCCATGTTAGCCAATGTGGAGTTGCACGACAGTGCAGACTGCCTTCCGCTATGACGCCAAACGCCGGCGGAGTGAGGTTACTTACACCTGTCCCTGCATACAGGACAGGCGGTTGCCTTTTCCTAATTCTAGTACTCATGTTGAACAAATTAATGTACGTTATTGGAATTGATTGTACACACTTAAGCAGTTCCAGTCTGCTACCTACATACATGTTCATTGTACTGTGATATTGTGTATCCATACTTCCTGTAGTCACACACATTTTTTGTTTGGCTCACTTAGCTACCAACCACTGTGGAAGATGAGGAGTCAAGCTCCCGTGTACAGACCCCTAGTGGACTTGGCTACACTGAAGGACCTGCACATCATACTCACCTACTGTCTAGACAGTGCCACAATTACTGAGCTGTGTGCACAATTGGAGCCTGTTCTAATTCCTGCTTTCTGTAGCACTACAGCAATTCGCCCTGTTGTACAGGTACTCTCAGTGCTCCACTTCCTGACAAGTGGTTCTTTCCAGGTGACAGTGGGCATGGCTGCAGGAATGTCACAGCCAATGTTTTCTATAGTACTTGGAAGGGTTTTGGCTGTCTTGCTCAAACACATGAACAGCTACATCTCATTATCTCAGAGTGAAGATTTGCCTACTGTGAAGGCTGGATTCAACGCCATGGGACACATACCACAGGCGATTGGGGCCATTAACGGGACCCATATTGCCTTGGTCTCTCCCAGGGCAAATGAGCAGGTATACAGGAATAGGAAGAGTTTCCACTCAATTAATGTCCAGATGGTGTGCCTTGCAGCTTAAAACATCTCTCATATCACTGCCAAGTTTCTAGGATCTGCGCATGATGCATATGTATTAAGGAATAGCAGCATCCCACAGGTGGTGGCACAACTAGAGAGGCACAGAGTGTGGATCGTAGGTGAGCTTGAATCCTCCCACAATGTGTGCCAGAGTATGCCAACTGGAGTTGTATTCTATGCCATTTCACATTGATAATGTGTGTCCCTCACTACTTCCAGGTGACTCTGGGTACCCAAACCTTTCCTGTTGAACCCTGCTAGGAATAAGAGAACAGGGGCTGCAAATTGGTACAATGAGGGACAGGGATTGGTACAACCTGGAGGGTTGTAGAATGCACATTTGGTCTACTGAAAGCCAGGTTCAGGTGCCTCCATTTAACAGGTGGGAATCTATGCTATGCCCCTAAAAAGGTCTGTCAGATTGTGGTGGCCTGCTGCATGCTGCACAATTTGGCCCTTAGAAGCCATGTGCCCTATCTGCAGTAGGAGGGGGGTGACAATGCACCTGTGGCTGCAGTTGACTCTAAAGACAGTGAGGAGGAGGAAGAGGAGGAGGATGTGGACAACAGGACACATATCATACACCATTACTTCCAATGACACTCAGGTAAGACTGTAGATCTGATCATATCTCTATTTAAGTTAAGTGTTGCATGCCAGCTGTGTTGTGCCAATCACTGCCTTTACATTTCTATTGACTGTCACTTTTGCATTCCCTTTTTACAGATGTTGGTGGGGTCACATCTGTGTACTGATGTGATGACTACAGACTGCTTTATCACATTTGTTGGAGGGAATCACGCATTACAGGACATTTGCACAGGATGGTACAGTTCATTTCATTGCACATTTCTGTCAGATAAAGCACTATTACACCAGTTTTGTTCAAGGGTGTTTATGGAAGTGACTACAATAAAGGGATAGTGCAATGGAGTGGGGTGATGGTTGAGGAAAACTTCAGTGTAGTGGCTCACTTGGTTTGTAGCTCAGGTCCAGTGTCCATGGGGCCATTGGAAGAGGAGCAATGGCAGTCAAAAGTGAACAAGGTGACTCAGTGGCATACAAGGGGAACACTCTTGAGGAGCTCATTTCCTGGTGGTGGTCTTGGTCTTGGCAACTGTCTCTGGTGTTTGTCTGGGCCACAGGGAATGTTTACAGGGTGGTTCTTCTGCTGCAGAGGGAGGGGTGCTGTTGGCCTGTTGGTCTTGTGGCAGGTCCTCCTGTCCACTAGCTCCAGCAGATGTTGATGGCTGGTGAGTAGAGTGGCTAGTAGAAGTGGGACACTGGTGTTTTCTGTTCTCCCGCATGGTGTTGACCATGTCACCCAGTACCCTTACAATGGATGCCGTGTTGGCATTTTGGCCCTGCAACTTCTGCATGACCTCACGGTGGTGTACCCCCTGCAGCCGCTCGAACTCCTGCATGATGGTGATCACCTGGCCCATCCTATCCTGTGATTTTTGGTATGCCCGAGGACATGTGTGAGTGCCTCCTAGGTAGTCAGTTCCCTGGGTCTGGCCTCTGCCTGGTGCACAGCTGACATCCCACTGTCCCTAGTACCCTGTACCTGTGTCCCCTGAATGGTGTGCCCACTCCCACTTACACCAGGACCTTCACTGTCTTGCCTGTGTTGTGTTGACTCTGGTCCCTGTACAGGTGGGCACACTATTGATCGAACATGTTCTGGGGACAGGGGTCTGGGGACATTGAGTGACTGCAGTGGTGTTAGAGTTGGAGGGGGGCCCTGTGGTGGACTGAGTGTGGGATGTGGAACCCGACTGACCTGGGATCCCAGATGGGCCAGGGAGTTCATTCAGCTCTTGACATCGAGAGTTGTTGTCATCACTGAGGGCATCTTCTGGTGGAGGACTGGGTTGCCGTGGCACCTGCTTGCTGCTGACATTGGCTGTGGGGACGTAAGTGATGTTAGGGTCATTGTCTGTCATATTTTCCACATTTCTACCTTTCCCTATAGGTTTGCTGTTGTCCTCACACCTTTGGTACTGTATGGTGATGGATTGTGGGATTGGTAGTTCTACAAGCTCTGCATGCTTTGCTGGTGGTTCTGCATGCAGTGCTGGAAGAGGTGTGCTTGCAGTGGTTAGTGCATGCAGAGGTACATATTTACGTTTGGTCATCGGGGTAGTGCACTGTGTGGCATAGAGTGGGGTATACGGAGTCGGGATGAGGGGGTGACACGCCATGCTGGTATCACTGGAGGTAGATTTTAATGGTGACTTACCAGTGTCCAGCCCTCCAGTGACTCCAGTGAGGCCCTCAGGATGCAGGATTGCCAAGACTTGTACCTTATACACTGTGAACTGTGGGGGAGGAGGTGGGGGTGGGGGTCCATCGTCAATCCTCATGATGGAGACCTGGTGCCTTGAAGCAATGTTACGCACCTTCCCCCATAGGTCATTCCACCTCTTTCAGATGTCGTCCCTTGTGCCTGGATATTGTCCCATGGAGTTCACCCTGTCCTCCTCCATAGCCCCATCTTCCTGGCAATGGAGATCTGCTGGACCTGTGCACCAAACAGCTGTGGCTTTATCCTGACAATTTTCTCCACCATCACCCGCAACTCCTCATCTGTGAAAGGGGGGTGCTTTTGTGGGGACATGCCTATTGTGTGTTGTGCAGTGGGTGTTCAGTGATGTGGGAGGATGTATGGTGTGGGATGTGTGATGGATGTGTAGGTAGATGTGGTGTGTGTGAGCAGTTCTCCAAGGGATTGGCCTGGAAAGGTGTAGCAGTCTTTTCATATTTCCACAGGATTGTGTCTTGTGTGTGGGTGTGTTTTATAGTGCTGTTTGTGGGTGTGTACGGTGTGTGCATGTGTCAGGAGTGAGTTTTTTGATCTGAGAAATGTTGGCTTGAAGTGGTGTTGGGTACCCAATTCTGCTGCGGTGGTGTGCACGGCCAATGGGTGACCGGCGTTGAATGTCCACTGTAGTGATTCGTGGGTCATAATTTGGAGGGCGATGTATTGATGGCATAGCTGTGAGGGTGGTGGGTCCGACAGTTTTTCACCTTTGTTGGGTCTGGCGGACTTGTGGTGGTGGCCGGTTTCTGTCGGTTTTCTGTTTGTCATAATCTGGTGGGTCTTTGCAGTGGTCTGTTGACGGCCGTCATCACGGAGGTCTTCAGTAAAGACCGCCAGTGTCACAATGACTACCATAGTACCACAGATGGCAGCATCCGGGAATTTGGAGTCCACTTCTCCAACCAATGAAGTGTGTGTTGCCCCCTCAAGCCCACCAGAAGCACCATCAAGGGCAGAGGAGACGACACACACGTCAGAGGATGAAGACGTGGAACAGATCACCTTCACCTGTAGGAGTACCCAGTAGCACCAGCCCATGCCACATGGGCACTGTTTTTCCTTTGTCCTGTGCTTGACAACATGCCAGTCTTGCTACAGTTGGTGACATGCACTCTTCTCTGACACACTGTTAACCTTACCACTATGGACTGCAATTGTCTCTCACTACCCAATTGGCAATTCATGTTCCTCTACACTGAATGACACTCCATCGCAGCATGTCCAATGACATGTCCCTCAACATTGCACTTGTGTTGCGTCACAATATAATGCTTCACACTAATGGACTCACAAACCTTCACTATGTAAATATTGCGCTACACCACTTTCAAATAAACAGCACCCGCACAACCACTTTGTCTCTGTGTAATGTGACACATCTACTTTGCTGGAGATTTGTGATACATGTAACATGTCAACACAAGAGAGTAGAAATAATGTGGGTTGATATGTATGCACAAGGGTCTGGATTTTAAAATCATCTGTGCTGCTTGTAGTTCATTTCTGAAGTAAAAGCACCACTAACTCATAAAATATCATTGCAATTTGTATGTTTGTGCTGCTGTTGCACTAAAAAAACGAGTGAAATGCTGTGTAAAAATTGTATATGTCAGGCCCAAGGTATCTACAAGATTGAACTCAATGCTGGCCACATCCCCTACAAGACAATCATTGTGTATGTGACATTTGACTCAAAACATAAATACCATACCCAAAACATACAGTAGGAATGGCTGTGAAAGAGTGTTTGGCCAATAACGTCACCTGGGAGTACAATTTAAACCCATTGGTGTGAATTTTTTATGCTTAACCTCATAAGAAATTGACACCACTCAGTTTATCAGGGTTCACATAAACATCAAGCTGCAGGCAGACGTCATAGAGTGCCCAAGATTCCAACACAGGACACAAACGATGACAGCTTAAAAATCACACCTACCTGTCCAATACATGGGAACCATAGTCACATAGTCACCTTGAGTGGTGGGTACGATGGATGGCAGATGCATAGAGAAGTAGCTTTGTTGTAGCTGCCAATGTGACAGCTCAGTTGGAAGTGGGAATAAACATGTCAAGAATGGGATGTGGATGCAGGATGGAATACACAGGCCAACACAAATTTGCCACTGTACTCTCATGCAAAGGCCCAGATCCCCAAACATATGACACATACCGTGAAGGAGTACCTAAAACTTTATTAACTCTGTCTTAAAGAAAACTTAAAACTATGTCACACACCCATACTAACCTAACCTATCCTAACTTTACATTACCCACAACACTCTAAACATTAACCCCCCACCCTCCTTATCTGACGGGACACATGTAGGACAATATATATTAACCTAAACAGATACTAACTAATACTAAACAAATATATATATTTTTTGTAGTTTTTTTTATATATTTTTTATTTTGTTATGATAGATACACAAAAGCCCACAACATCAACCCCCACCCACCCACAAACTAACATGTAATAATGTTACCTTCCCCACCCCCAACCTACTTATCCTATCTAAACTAATAGCCTACTCTTACCTATCACTAAACCCCCCTAAACCCACTAACAAACAGGAGAAGGAAAGAGGAGGGAGGGGAAGGAATTAGGGGTGAGGCAATGCAGGACTTAGAGGTTTGCCCTCCTCAGAGTTTCTGAATTGATTTGAGCCTCTGGCTATTACAATCAACATCGAGCCGGAGACTGTCCATTTTCTTCAAGACCTTCCGAGTGTACCTCTGTAGCTGCCTGAATGCAGCCATGTCCAAAGCAGCTGCTGTGGTGGTCTGTGTCCCTGATGTTGTAGCAACTGCAGGTGTCATGGTCGGAGGTAGTGGAATTGTCAGTGCAGCAGTTGTTGTGGCTATAGCTCCCGAGGTTGAGGGTGCAGCAGGTGTGGCTGAGATACTGGTGCCCACTGTGCCACTGCTTGTAGTCTGGGTGGTGGTGACACCTGTTGTGTCCAATGCTGGGCCCCCTTGGCTAAAAGCCCGCCATGCTCCAGTGGCTCTCTCCCAACGAAAGCATCTTGCCATCATTCAAAAACTAGACTCCACATCCCGGATATGCCTGTATTGCACAGCCCGCCTCTGGAATTCTCTGATCTCGCGGCATTCATGTTGGCAGCTGTAAAAAAGAGACAGGCAAACATTAGTGTCATCATTGTGTGTTGTATGTACACTCTCCCTCAAATTGCACATTCAGTCCAAATCACAGTACAGATGATAGATTGTCCCTGAGGAATGACATGACAACGCGGCCTCAAGTATTTAACAGCACAGCAAAGCACAACAAGGTGTGTACCAAAATAAGAGATCTGTGCATTTATGTAGTGCAATGTGTCACAATGCAAATGCAGCAAGTACTCAACATGTGCCAGGCTGACTAATCCCTGTCATCTGGATCAACTTCAAGGCACACAAGACCTGTGATTTGTATATGTAAATGGCAGGATGGTATGCAGTTGCTAATCATAAGGGGTCAGTGTTGTTTGGGACACATGCATGCTTGAATTAGATGCCTGTCATCTACACTATGACCATCACACCTAGCTACATATATTTTCTCCCCCTACCTCTGTGCCTCAGAGGGGATGGGCATGCAATACATCATCTCAACTGTCAAGGACAACCACAAAGCTTTGTCCAGCTGTACATGGATTTAGTGAGTGGAACACATGTAAGGAGGCCTGCCAACTAGGAGTGAGGTATCCATTGGTCAATCACATCTACATTCATGTTTCCATTTGTGGACAACCATCAACATCAGATCTCACTGACACATTTCCTAAATCACCCACATTGATGCAAGCACACATCTGGCCTTGACATGCATGCATGCCTATAACATACCACGCAAATGGAGTACAACATTTGGGGCTAGATGCTGGGGGACAGTCACCCATACAGTCCTACAGGTACATTACAATACAGGGATGCACAATTTAGTGTGGAAAACTGATGCATCACTGTCTTGTGTAAATTAGGGTATGACTTGCTGTCAATATTCAGACACTGGACAACCTCCAACTCAAATGTGGGCCTACATGTGGTTACCAATCACCTTGTTCACCTGCTGCTGCCTACTGCGCAGCATAAGACTCCCAAGAATTGACTCTCTGCCAGTGAATGTCTAACCCTCACATGGAACACTATGTCAACCTCCAGTCAAGTCATATATCAGATCACGTGCCAATCCTCATATCTTACAATGAGTCCAACACACAAGTCAATCACAACACAGGACAGACATTTTCACACTTACTGGATATGTCTGGGTCCTCGAATCGAGCCACTTCCCCGATGGTATTCGGGAACGGTCCACCTGTGAGACATGGAAAGGAGATAAATGCTCAATGTCTGATCACTGTACAAACGTGGTAACAACATATCACATTGAGTGACATTTTATATGATTGAGCTGCACATCAGGCATGTAGACACTCCAACAGATATCCCACTGCAAACTTGCATTGACACTGACATTCCAGTGAGTGATAGCCACACATATGCACACAGGCACTGGCCCTAAAAATCGTGTGATGCTAAACCTGACTACCCATTTTTGTGGCAAATCCATTTCAGATGGTACTCCATTTCATAATTTGTTATTGGGTGACAATTGCAATTGCACTTCCCTGGTGCACTGCAATACAAGTGACTCAGATATTGTGGCTTGTGCATCAAGGGACAATGAGTAACTGTGTGATGGACATGTGGGTCGATTTTCATTCAGCAATTATTGTTCTTTCAGTGGTCCATAACAGATGTGGCACAGTTGTATGTAGGTAACAAATGCCCCATTGGCAGTGTCCCCTAAGCCGTATATTCCCCCTATGACAACATGATGGCAGGGATCATGTGTGTGTGTAATTATGACAATGTAGCGCTAAACATGGATTACCCAATTTGCTGTCCCAAAACTGCGAAATATGGTATGCTGACAGTGTCTTAGCTGATCATCATTGACAGAATGCATGGGCACTGCTGTAGTCATTGCACCTGAAATGTGTCGCTCAGAGCCATATGTACCTTTATCAGGAATTGTGATTCACACATTGTGAGGCTTAACAACTAGCAATTAGCAAGTTGGAAGATCAGAGGTAGAACCTTCAAAATGACACTCTTTGCAATTCAGAAATGGAGTAGCAAATGACCTACCTCTTAAATCATGATGAGGTAGGTCTCATTTTGCAAACCCCTTGAAAATGGCGGCGCTCACAGGGATGCTGGTCTGCTGAACTCAGCAGACCACCATATCTGTGACTGCCTTCATATTGAGATGTAAATATTCGTTGAAATGCAGCAATATTTCAGCAAGGGTGAACAGAAAGTATTTTAACAACCTATTTCATTACTAAAAGATATTTTTGGAAACAGTCAGTGATCTGTGGCACAACTTCATGCTCAGAAAAAAGGTTTTGACCATGCATTCACATAGAGGAAGGGATCCCATGGGGACCCCTCCCCTTTTGAATATGGGTTAGCACCAAGTTGAAACGGATGGTAACTGCAATAGCTTAGTGCCGGCCTTTGCACCCAAGAATAAAAGAAATAGCCGCCTGGGACTCAACGATAGGATTTGAACACTTAATCCTAAATGCCACTAGAAAACCTTGTTTTGTGATTGTGCAATCTCATAGCAGAATGGCAAATGTTGGTTTGTGCATTTGAATGAATATTTGTCCTGACGTAAACACAAGAATTCAGTAAACTTAGCCATTAGTGAAACTTATAAATAGCTTGGTACAGATGGCCTTGAATAATAGTCAGACATGGCTCAACAAAACTCTGGACTGCATTGTTACCATGTATTAACATGTGTAATACATTTCATTACTGGTACACTAACAACTTGCATTCCACATGGCCACAAACATTGCATGCAGCACGTCACAACATTTGCTACTGTCACTCAGGAACATTTTACTGTACACATTTGTCTCAGCGATACTCACCAACAGGGCCACTGATCACCACACCCAGGTGGTCCAGCAGGCCCTGTTCTCGGGCCACCAGGTCAGCCCAGCAATGCTTCAGCTAATGTTCGTTCTGGGAAGTGTTGAATATTCTTTTAAGGTGGAAGAGCACCTTCGCCCAACGCAGCCATCTTTCCTCCGTGTGATACCCCTATATTACACGGCCCCCTTCCTCCAGCATCACTGGAAGGAAGTGGCACGCCAGCCACACAAATACTCCAAGCTCCCCCTCACCCATGTGTCCCAGACTCGCCCTTCCTGACATGGTTCACTACAGTATTTTGACAATAAAATGAAAAAGAAAGGAAAAGAAAGTAGAAAAAAGGAAACTTACAAACCCCAATGACAGACCCCAACTACCCCAACTAATCTAACCCACAAACAGACACCCAACACTACAAATACAATTCTGACAACAATAAAAGACACAAAAACACTTACACAGGTACAAAATACAATAAGGATTCACCAAAAGACAAAATATAGACCACACAAGAGACAATATACACAATCCTCAAGATAGCAAGACCAACACACAGCCACACAGTCAAGAAAAATCACAGACTGCAAAGTGAAAGTGAAAGTACACGCACTGTACCATGTCTGTAAACAGGATTTCCTATTACATCACTGCCTGTCCCCTTTGTGCCCTGTTTTCTGTCTTGTGTATAAATGTTTTGACGCTTATGTAGTTTGTGTGATTATTTTTGATGCATAAGCTACATGTGTGCCAAAATCCCACGCATTACCGTGAATCTAGTATTTTTATGGATATCTGCATGCGTGGGTTGCGCTGGTGGAATTAACACCAGGGACCCATTGATGTTTAGTGTGCGTTTGCATCATTTTTCAATGCATTTGCGTCCAAATGTCTGACTCAAACTGTGTTTGCTTGATTTTTCATTATTGAACATGCACGCAGCCTATATCTAGACGAAGATAGGATGGTATGGCCTGCAGTGTGTGTTCTAGTGTTTTGCCACTTATGGTAGACCATGCAACTGCTTGCAATATTTATACAGGATTCGTTTTTTTTTACTGATGCAAAAAACAGCTCAAAGTTAGATAATTTAATTGGAATTTGTAAGTTTGCGCAGATTCTGCGTCAATAAATGACAGCAAGGCTGCACTACAAAAATATAAATCATGGCCTGTGGGTTTTATGTGTGAATTGAATGTTACCACTATTTGTGTGCTTCTGTTGGAACGACATGCAATACATTGGGTGCGATGTTCATGTATGAATGTTTTACAAATGGGTATCAATATCAGATGGCAATCAATGAGGTACAACAGTCATGATATGTGTTTGTAATATGTGTCGACTCATTTGCTGTGTGTAGTTGTTTGACTTTGGGGACAATACATTTCCCATGACAAACAGTACACAGGGAAGATCGAGGATGGCTGATGAGGGCTATGGTGGATATGTTAACCCTCACATGTCATTAATTGTTGCCTACCACTTCATTGTGACTTGTGTGTAACTACCCATAATTCAGGCATTTGAGCATGTTTGCTAGGTACTGTGTTTGCGACACAGAGCCTCAATTCCAATCATAATATTGTCATGTACACGTTAGTTTGACTAATGTAAATGACCTATGTTCCTCCTTTGGCTGTGGTGGACCTGCAGCCCAGGCTGCATGTGTTCACATATTTTCAGAGGTGCATTGCACAAAAGTGTCCAGTTCAAGTGTGTGGGCATGTGGACCCTGTGTCAGTATTGGGCTCCATGGTGTTAACGGTTTCGATCAGGTCTAGTCAGGAGTCTGTTGGGGCAACCCTTGAGATCACAGAGTATCCTTCAAAGCAGATTTGTCCTAAAGCCGAAGATCAGCTAAAGGCATACAAGGGGATAGGGCAGCTATGGTAAGGCAGATAATACAGAAGAGTGAAGACAGAGCAACCTTAGTGTGGACAAATATGTAACGGATCAGTAATGGACAAACACACTGGGCTCATCACTGCATTTGTACACAGGGTAGGGCTATGAACTTCCCACAGAAACAGGGAACGTCAGTACCTCTGTGCAGATTAACCTCACAGCTAGTCACCACGCAAGCCCCATTGAAATGTGGCAGCAGAAGTGAATCTGTGTTTGGACCCCCAGGGCACAAACATGGATTGTCCTTACATACACAAGACTAGCCCTTGTTTGTTGGGCTGGAGGCACAGTAACAAATCCAGGAATACAGCCATAGCACACTGTCACTGTTTGGCACTAATGAATACATGCAAAACCAGACAAAGAATGGGGGCAGGATTAGCCTCCTGGAAACCAGGACTGATTGTACACTTACCAAACACAATACCCCAAGAGGAAATGGAGGGCAAAGGAACCAACTAGGAGGCAAATGCAGGCACAGGGAACAGGCTCTGGTTGACGCAAAGACTGGAACTGGTCTGGCTAACAGGAAGCAGGCTCTGTCTGGAACAAACATGAACAAGGCTAAAAAAACATGGAGCAGAGCCTTCCTGGAAAAAGCAGGAACAACACTGTGGGCACTTTCAGGTGTACACAGAACTGTAACACAATCCATTAAGGGCTCTGGTACACAAATGAATCATACTCCAATGCACGTCGAAGAGCTTCAGGGAATGGCAGCTTTTAAGCAGTTCCAGGCAGCAGCAAGGCCAGGGCAGAGTCAAATGGCTGGGCTGCATGAGAGAGCTCACAGGTGTGTGCAGCATCAGTCTCTTACAAGTCCTGAAAATAATCCAGTATAAGGGTCCAACCTGACTTTTCCCATGGGAACCTATGGACAGAAGATTACAGGTCTTACCGACTACCAGGCAGTGCATTATGGGATCTGACATCCATGCAGCCTAATGTAGTTGTACTATTGCATGCCATTTAGAAAAGGGAAGCAAACAGGAGTTAGAATGGGAGTCTGTGTGAGTGTTGATGAAGATTCCCAGGGTACAGATAGTCCATTTACAGCGCCCCCTAGAGAAGGGAGGGCAGGGAGTTAAAAATGGCTGTGGCAGGACTTATTACCAGGGATGGACTGTGCAGGGCATATCTTGTGACCATTTCTTGTCATACCTGGGACACTAGTGCCATCCATTTTCAGGATTGATGCACCTCTTGTCACACAAGCTCCTCACAGGTGTGTGCAGCTTCAGTCTCTCTCAAGTTCTGGAGGAGAGAATCCAGAATAAGGGGCCAACCCGACTTTTCCAATGGGATGCTATGGACAGAAGATTACAGATCTTACAGACTACCAGGAAGTGCATTTTGGCACCTGAAGTCCATGCAGGCTAATGTAGGTGTACTATATCATGCCATATATAAAAAGTAAGCGAACAGGAGTCAGGATGAGAGTCTGGGTGAGTGTTGATGATGATTCCCAGGGTACAGATAGTCCATTTACAGAGCCCCCTAGAGAAGGGAGGGCAGAGACCTAAATCATGGCTGTGGCATCAGTTATAACCAGGGATGGACTGCGCAGGGCATGTCTTGTGAGCACTGCTTGTCATGCCTGGGACACTCGTGCTATTCATTTCCAGGATTGATGCACCTCTTGTCACACAAGCTCCTTGCAGAGATAGCTCATGTCACAGTTACTAATGTCAAGAGTCTGTTCATACATTCCTGTTACCAATGCTATTTCACATCCACTGCCTCATGTATGATGCACTTATTTACCTTATGATTAAAGATGTCATAGTTGTGTGTCATGTGCTACAGTAGACCATGTTGGCAACATGGATGTCTGCCACAGATGTGCTCCTATGATTTTGCCCTTCCTATGTGAAATAGAAAAGATGTTTTTTGTGCAAACTGTGTGTGATGTTTGCTGTACAATCATACGCATCAAATGTGATGTGGCATCAGAAGTAGTCAGATTTGTCTTTGTGGCATGCTCCCTGAGGTAATACTCAGATTCCTAAAGAACATGTAATGCATAAATAATTACCCTGAGCAGGATTCAGTGATAACATGGTGTTCAATTCCATATCGTAACAATGTGTTTATAGTGACTACTGTTGAAAAAAGTTTTGAACTATCTGCTGTCTGCAACATATTCCTGCAGCTGTGTTTGGATGTTGCCCCTCATTTTCCCTGGCACTCTCCGCCTCCTCCTCTTCAGGCAGGTCTTGTTCAAGTTCATATAGGGGGATCTTCCTCCTAACACAAATGTTGTGCAGGATGGCACAAGTCAATATGATTTTGCAGACCATTTCTGGGGAATATAGGAGGCTGCCTCCAATGATGTCCAGGCACCTGAATCTGGACTTCAGGATGCCAAAGGTCCATTCAACAATGGTGTGTGTCCTCCGATGTGCCTCATTATTGGCACGCTCTGCTGCTGTGCTTGGGTTGGGGAATGGGGTCATGATCCATGGCTGGATCCAGTAACCCTGATCACCTGAAAGATAAAATAGGAGTAAGCATTTTGTTGTTGCTTGCACCAGGAATGTCATGTAGCATGGCAGTTGATATATTGTGTCGTCTGTGACTCATATGTGTTTGTGGCATTGGGTGGGATCCTGGGCTTCTATGAGATTCTTTCTGCATTGGGCTGTTTGACTTGAAAACTTGTGCTTGGCTTATTGACCTGATATCCATGGTTTAGCTTCCACATTGCAGTTCAGTGTGTATCTCCCATGTGTTGTGTAGTGAGCAAGATGTTTTAGTGTGCTTTCACTGGAGGGGACATGATACTTCCACAGACACAATAGATTCCAATGTGGTAGTAACATGTTTACACTACATGGCCTGGACATCCCATCCACTTTGTCATATGTAATTGCAGATGAAAACCAGAGGTGAGGCCCTTTGATTGGGCTTGGTGGCAATGCCCAACACATCTCCCTAAGGTGGCAGCATGGAGGTGTTCAGTATTGACAATGCACAACTGTCCCACGTGTGACTTGGTTCTATGTGGAGCTTTGTAGTTCCCTCTGCCAGTGGCTCATGTGCAACCGTGCACCTACACTACCCAACTTGCTCCAGGTAAGCTGGCTAACTGGCTTGTGGATGTGGATGTATCTGTGCAGGAAAGGCCATCTCCCTGTATATCTGTTATTTAGAGGAGAATTGGCTCTTTTAGTATGTGAAACAGTGTGCAGTTTGCATTAGTGTCACATCAATATGTGTTCATAGCACAGTCCACTTCCTTATTGCTAGCTGGTAACGTCACCCCAGGAGTGATGTGTGATGTTGGTACTGCCTCAGTATTTCCATGTCACCTACATGTGAGTCAGCATCATCATGCTATGTGTTTCATGGTGTTTGACCTGCAGCAACACACATTGCACACCCCATCCAAAGTACTTATTGCTTGGGAGTGTGTGGGATTGACTATGTGGCCTTATGTAATAGTAAGTGGTTCATCTTCCAAGTTGCACTTCCAGTGCAGGCCATGTCATCGTCACTGTGTGGTTTGAAATTAGTCCCATGTAGCTCTAGAGTGGCATCTATTGTTATTGGCAGCCGTCATTTGTCCATAGGTGTGTATCCCATTGTGTCAGGGTGTCAAACATAAATATCTGTGTCACACCTCTGTGTCTTCCTCGTCACGTGTCAATGTAGTGGTGTATGTATTGTGTGTCCTACAGGGTTGCTGTGCCGTGTGTATATTACTAGGTTTATGGACTTACCGACAAGAAGGCCATTGCCATATCGGCCATCCTTGAAGGGCCGACTGATGGTGCTGTGGCGAAAGATGAAGAAATCATGTACACTCCCAGGATACTTTCCCAAGATGTTGGTGAACAATCCCTGGTGATCAACAATGGCCTGCACATTTATGGAGTGGGTGTGCTTTCTATTGCAGTATAGATGCTCGGTTGCAGCAGGTGGTACAATCTGGACATGGCAGCAGTCAATAGCACCAAGCACATACGGGAAGCCATGTATTTGGTAAAACCCCTGTTTGGTCTCCTGCTGCTTCTGCTGTGTGTTGGGGAAGCTGATGTGGCGGGGTGTAAGGGAGTTGATGGCCTCAAGGACCTTGGGAAGGAAGGTGGAGAATGAGGGCTGTGATACCCCAGCCACCAGGGCACCCGCAGTTTGGAATGAGCCACTTGCCAACATGTGCATGACAGCTAGCAGCTTGGTCTCTGGTGGAATATTGTGTGGTGTCTGCAGGCTGGCTGTTATCTGTGGCTCAGTTTGGCGAAGCAGCTGCTGGATGACTTGCCCGTTGAGTCTGTACCTCCGGATGATATCCTGTTCCCTGAGGCCCTGGAGGGTTGCCCTGTTCCTGAAGAGCCTCTCCTGCCTCCTATGTTGCCTTTCGGGTCCACGTTGGTGTGGTGGTAGCTACTGTTGGTCCTGTGCTCTGCATTGTCTGGTATACTGCATGAGTAGCACCTCCATGTTGTCCTTCTTGAGCAATGATGTTGCTTCTGTGTGTTTTCCTTAAGTAGTGGTGTGTTTGCCCCATTTTAATGCCTGCACTGGCCCAGGTGTTAAAATTTGATGCAAATCAGGCTTTGCGTCATTTTTCGGGCCCGCTTCCCAGCCGTGCATCATTTTTGCCCAGATGGATAAATATGTTGCGCTGGTGTTTGAGTAATTTTTTGGGACAGGAATGCCTACCTTGCATCTGATTGATGCAAGGCGGTTTCACGCATCTAGAAAATGATGCAAACTCGGATATTTTGATGTTAGACGGGTCTAGCGTCAAAATATAAATATGGTGTTTAGTTTGCACTGGATTTGCATCCAAAAAAATGACGCTACGCAGGCACGAACAGTGTATAAATATGGGTCTTAGTATTCCCAAAGACAGGAATTCCTTGGATATTAGCTCTCTAGTAACTTTCCACCCATTTGACGAACCACCACACAACTTTACAGACCTGTAGCATTTTCTACATTTTAAGATAATGTCAATGTTTGTGGTGAATCCTTAAGGGAGTGCAATGATAACAAGGCACCCCAGAATGTGTTTTACCACCAATGCATTTTCCATAGACTATTTTATTTGACTTTGCGCACAAATGGCAAAAAAATTACATGATATTTTGCAAGGTTATAACATTATGGTGCAGAGATGATGCCTTTTGGATACTGCAGTTAAATAGGGTAAGTATTTTTACATTTTAAGACATTTAAATCTAGTGAAATCTGTCACTGCGGTATTTTTCCTGAATGTCACAAAATATTGTGAAACTACTGGGGTACATAACCGAAAACCATTAAAAAATATATAACATATATCCATTTTCCTACCCATTCTATTCCACTGAGGCGACTCCACTGTACCCTGCTCCACTCTATATAACTCCAGTGTATTGCACTCCACTCTACTTCACATCATTCTATGCTATTTGACTCCAATGTACACCATTCCACTGTATACTATTACACTCTACACCACATCACTGTATCCACTCCAGTCTACATCACCCCATTATATGCCACTCCACTATGCTACTCCAATACACACTATTACATTCTACACCACTCCACTGCATAACTCTTCACTCTACATAACTTCACTCTTTCCTTTTGTACTGTAAACTCCGCTCTATGTGAGTCCGCTCTGCGCAACTACAGTGTATGCAACTACACCCAATGCCTCTTCAGTGTACGTCACTCCACTGTATGTCACTCTGCTATACATTAATCTAGTATATGTTATACACTCTATGCCATTCCACGGTATGCCACTCTCCTCTATACTATTCCACTGTATGTCACTCCACTGTATGCTACTCACCTCTATGCCACTGTAGTGTATGCCATTCAATTCTACCCCACTCCATTCTATGCTATTCCATTAGACACCACTCCACCGCATGCTATTACACTCTATCCCAGTCCAGTGTATGCCACTACTGTCCATACCACTTCACTGTACACTACTGTGATATTTGTTATTCCAGTGTATGCCGTTCTACTATATATCACTCCACTTTACACTATCCACTTTATGCCACTCCGCTATATGCTACTCCACTCTGCACCACTGCAGTGTACACTACTCCACTCTACCCCACTTCATTGTACTCTGGTCTATTGGGCACCACTCCGCACAACACTTTGCAGGGGCAACATCTCAAAAGTGGGCAGGCACCTCAGGGGGAAGGGGGTGGATGGCACCTCAGCTGAAGTCGAGAACTTGCCCACTGCTCCTGGAGGGCCTCCATGCCCATTTCCCAATGCTAAGGAGTGCAAGGTCACAGTCTCTGAGGGGGGAAACCTGCCCACTGCTTCTGGAGGGGGGTCCATGCCCATTTCCCAATGCTGAGGAGTGCAAGGTCACTGTCTCTGAGGTGAGGAATTTGCCCACTGCTCCTGGAGGGGGCTCCATGCCCATTTCCCAATGCTGGGGAGTGCAAGGTCACAGTCCCTGAGGTGGAGAACTTGCCCACTGCTTCTGGAGGGGGCTCCATGCCCATTTCCCAATGCTGGGGAGTGCAAGGTAACAGTCTCTGAGGTGAGGAACTTACCCTCTCCTCTGGAGGAGGACCCATGTACGACTGTCCCTAGAGGGTGGCCTACATGCCCTCTACTGGAGTTAAGGGCTGCATTGTCTCTGCTGGGGGAGGTGTCTCTTGGACAGCATCTGCTGGAGGTGAGGGCTGCATTGTCTCTGCTGTTGCTGGTGGAGGTGTCTCCTGGGCAGCCTCTGGTGGAGGTGAGGGCTGTATTGTCTCTGCTGGGGGAGGTGTCTCCTAGGCAGCCTCTGCTGGAGGTGAGGGCTGCATTGTGGGCTGCATTGTCTCTGCTGGGGTAGGTGTCTCCTGGGCAATCTCTGCTGGAGGTGAGAGCTGCATTGTCTCTGCTGTGGGAGGTGTCTCTTGGGCAGCCTCTGCTAGAGGTGAGAGCTGCATTGTCTCTGCTGTTGGAGGTGTCTCCTGGGCAGCCTCTGCTGGAGGAGAGGGCTGCATTGTCTGTGCTGGGGGAGGTGTCTCCTGGGCAGCCACTGCTGGAGGTAAGGGCTGCTGTGTCCCAGCTGGAGGTGAGGGCTTCTTGCCTGTCATTGGTGGTTGAGTGGGAACCTTTTCTGACGTTGGTAGTTGAGTGGGAACCTTTTCTGACATTGGTGGTTGAGTGGGAATCTCTTCTGTCGTTGATGGTGGAGTGGGATCCTTCCCTTTTCTGGCTGGTGGAGTGACACCCTTCCCTTTTCTGGTTGGTGGAGTGGGATCCTTTACTTTCCTGGCTGGTGGAGTGGGATCCTTCCCTTCCCTGGCTGGTGGAGTGGGATCCTTCCCTTTCCTGGCTAGTGGAGTGGGATCCTTCACTGTCTTGCCTCCATGACTAGGAGGTTCCTCCACTGTCCCCGGGGACTGTTTGGCTGAGGTGCTGGGCTGGGTCGTTGGGACCCTGCTCTTACGGCAGGACGGGGAAGGGGGAGGGAAGAGGTCCAGTTGGGCAAGGAAAAGCTTCTTAGGGACGGTGGGGCGGGATGGTGGAGGAGAAAGGAGGGAGGAGTGATGGGACTGGAGGTTGAGGGAGTGGTTGTTGGCAGAGTAAGTCTGCTGGAATTGGGTGCAGGTGCATGGGCAGTGTGCTGATGTGAGGTGGATGGCTGTTGGGTGTCTACGTTTGGGTCCTTTAGGAACGGGGGCACACAGGGTGGGAGAGGACACAGGGGATGGGTGGATGTATGTTGTGGAGGTATCTGTTAGTGAGGTGTGTGTGCTTCTCGGTGTGGTGATGCTGGTGGTGGTTGTTGAAGCAGTGTATGCAGGTATGAGTGTGGACGTGACTTTGAGGGAGGTGGAGGAGGAGGGGGAGACAGTGGAGGCAGTGGATGTGGATGTGTGTGCAACTGTCTGTTGTTTCTGTGAGTGCTTGTGGACTGAAGTGTGGTGCCTGAGTTTACTGTGCCACTCTTGTGTGATGTCTTGAGTGCATGCTAGTCTGTATGTGTGCATGGGATGGGTTGGGGTTGAGGAGACTTGGACTGGAAACTGGTAGTTGGAGGGGAAACGTTAGGAACCCGGAAAATGGCTACCATCAGAGAGGAGTACAGAGCCTGAATCAATCTCTGTTGGGCCGCCAATCCACCATGGTTGCCCTCCAAGAATGCATTGCATTGCTGCATCTGGGATACCAGCCCCTGGATGGCAGTCACACTGGCTGATCGCCCTACAGAGATGGATCTTAGGATGTCAATAGCCTCCTCACTCAGGGCAGCAGGGCTCACGGGGGCAGGGCATGAGGTGCCTGGAGCGAAGGAGATGCCCACCCTCCTGGGTGAGCGGCCTAACTCACTGAGGGGCTACTGGGAGGGCGGTGCTGGTATGGGGGTGGCAGCTGTACCTGCAGCTGGGGTGGTCACAGAGGTGTCCACCACCACCAGGGAGCTTCCATCGGAGGAGGAATCTGAGTCAGTGATGTCACCTCCTGTCTCTGCCATGGTGCCCTACGCCCCACTGATTCCCTCGGTGTCAGTGGACTCTGCCTCCTGGGTCCTGTGGGATGCAGCTCCCTCCGTCGCCGGTGCCCCTGCTCCTCTGCCAGATGATGCTAATGTACACATGGACAGGATGACAGAAGGAAAATGTGGGGGAGGGAGAGAAAAGGAGCACTGGGTCAATTACAGCACCAACACCACAGTTGGCATACACAGCACTGTCACTCATAGGGATCAGGATTGAGCACTATGCATTACACTGGCATTGAATTGGCTAGATGCCACAGCAAGATGAGGGCCAAACACCACCAACTGCACACTTCCTTGGACCCACAAAGCCCTGACTGGCATGGAATGCAAACAAACTAGGATACCTGCATTTGCCATACACCCATTACCCTTGAGCTGGATCATGCTGCAATGTCTGTCCTAGCATTAAGGGGCACCCACTAACTCACAACCACCACATAGATCTAATGCCACCTACCAATTATTGCAGTAATGCCCACTGTACTCACCCCCTTGTGGCTGCTGTGATGCCCTCAAGCGCCAATCCAGCTCTGGGATGGCCACCGCTGGTATGCAGGCCATCAGGGTGGTCGGGGTCCAACGGGCACCCCTTCAACGTTGGGATGTCATCCCCAGCTGGGCTTCCGTGGTCTTCCGTGCCCAGCATCTCAGGTCCTCCCACCATTTCCTGCAGTGGGTGCTCTGCCTGCTTTAGACCCCCAGGGTCCGCACGTCCTTGGCAATGGCACGCCACAATCTCTTCTTTTGACGGACGCTGACCTGCAGAGGTAATACAGACAGAAGCACAGCATTACACATACAATCCAGCCTGGCACATATATGGCCCCCAAATCCCGTTTCCAAATCCATTGGCACACGCAGTCCCCGGTGCACACCATGTACACTACCACCAGACATACCACCCCACATATAATATGATGTCTGCACACACATCTCCATGCAACCCTTCCATATTCAAAGTGCCCAAGGTGTACTCACCTGTTGGTCTGGAGGACCATACAGCTGTCCATACTGGGGCAGGACCCCATCCACCAAGTGCTCCAACTCCATCGAAGTGAAGGCAGGGGCCCTTTCCCCAGTCACAGTTGCCATGGGAGGTTCCAGACACAGGTCACAGCAGCACACACAGTGTACGTTTTGTTCTGTGGAAAGTCAGGAGTCAAGTGAGGTTTTTGACAGAAAATGGCGTTCATGTCCTCGACGGTGTACATAGTCACCAACGACGCTGATCCCCATTGGCCACTGTACTCCATAGAGCCCCATATTAGCCAATGAGGAATTGCACTGCGGTGAAAGACCGCCTCCCCCCACGACGCCCAACATCCGCAGAGCTACCTCACTTCCACCTGTCCCTAGATACAGGACAGGCGGGCGCCATTTCCTAGTAGTGGGGTACATACAGATCTTCCATAACTGCATAATTTATTAAAATTGCACATACATTGCCATTCCCACTGTCCCATCACATTAATGCTGTATGCACACTGAGGCAGTGGTTCCATTGTTCAAATTATGATAGCCTACTCACTCTTGTGTCCCTTAGATACCTACCACTGTGGATTATTAGGAGGAGGAGACAAACCCCGTGTACAGACACCTTGTGGACTTGGCTACAATGGAGGACAGGCACATTATACTCACCTATAGACTGGACAGGGCCACAATCACAGAGCTGTGTGCCCAATTGGAGCCTGGCCTGATATCAACTATCCGTCACCCTACTGGGATCCCCCATCTTTTGCAGGTTCTATCCGTGCTCCATTTCCTGGCAACTGGTTCTTTCCAAGTGGCAGTGTGCTTGGCAGCAGGAATGTCACAGACAATGTTCTCAATCTTGTGGGCAAGGGTATTGTCTGCCTTGGTGAAACACATGTGCAGCTACATTTCTTTCCCCAGGTAGAAGATTTGGCCACTGAGAAATGGGATTCTATGCAATGGGACATATTCCCAATATTATTGGGGCGATAGACGGTACATATATTGCGTTTCTCCCCCCCACCCCACCAGAAAGAACAGATGTTCAGGACTCGGAAGAGTTTCCACTCACTCAATGTGCAAATAATGTTCCTGGCGGACGAGTACGCCTCCCACGTCACTGCCAAGTATCCTGGGTCGGTGCATGACGCCTTCGTTGTGAGGAATAGCAGCATCCCAAAGGTGATGACCCAACTACAGAGGCACAGGGTGTGGTTAGTAGGTTAGCCAGAGTCCCCATCCAGTGTATGAATTCAAGTGTTAACCCCATAGCATTGTGTAAGGCTAACTTTTGTCCCTCAGTACTTGAGATGACTCTGGCTACCCAAACCTATTGTGGCTCCTGACCCCTGTGAGGAATGCCAGGACAGGGGCTAAGAACCATTATAATGATGTACAAGGGTGAACCAGGAGACTAAGCGAGAGGACCTTTGGCCTCCTGAAGGCCAGGTTCAGATGCCTTCATCTGACAGGTGAATCCCTGTGCTACTCACCGAGGTCTGCCAGATAGTAATGGCATGCTGCATGTTGCACAACCTGGCCCTCAGACGACATGTGCCTTTTCTGCAGGAGGAGGGGACTGGAGATGACCCTGTGGCAGCACTGGACCCTGAGAACAGTGAGAATGATGAGGAAGAAGATGAGGATGAGGACGACAGAACAGTTATACGACAATACTTCCAATGACACACAAGTGAGACAGTGGAAATGATCATTACTCTGACTATTGATGTTTTCTGTGTGGCTGTATCATAAAGACATTCACTTCCTTTACATCTTGACTTATTGTCACCTATGGCTTGTCATTTTACAGATGTTGGTGATATGACAACAGTGTCCTGAAGTATTTACTGAGGACAGCTACAGGTCATTATTTGTATGCTATCAGTGTTCAGATCATTTGCAGTAGATGTGACTGTTCCTATAAATGTGCATTTTTAACACATAAAACGGTGTCACTCAAGTTGTGTTCAAGGGTGTTTATGGTAATGCAAATAATTGATTGAAAAGTGCAATGGAATGGGGTGATGGCAGAGGAAAATCCAGGGTATTGTTCCAGTCTGTTTGTAGCTCAGGTCCAGTGTCCAAGCGGCCATAGGAAGGGGAGCAAAGGCAGTTCAAAGTGGACAAGGTGACAGGGTGGGACACAAGGAGGACAATCAGGAGAGTCTCATTTCATGTCAGTGGTTTTTGCCTTAGCAAGTGTCTCTGGCTTCTGTCTGGGTCGCCGGGAACATTTGCTGGGTGGTTCACCTTCTGTAGGGGGATGGGTGCTGGTGGCCTTTGAGTCCTGTGGCAGGGTCTCTTGCCCACTATCTGCAGTGGAAGTGGAGGGTGTTCAATTGACTGGGTAGTGTTAGGGGCCCACTGGTGTGCTGTCGATTTCCTTATAATGTTGGCCATGTCTGCCAGCACCCCTGCTATGGAGATCATGGTGGTGTTGAGAGCCTGCAAGTCCTCCCTGATCGCCTGATGGTGTTCCTCCTGTAGCTGCTTGATCTCCTGCATGTTGTTAGGGATCTGGCCCATTGTATCCTGGGATTGTTGGCAGGCCCCCAGGATCTTGGTGAGTGCCTCCTAAAGAGTCGGTTCCCTGGGCCTGTCCTCCCCCTGGCGCACAGCGGTTATCCAAGTATCCCTTTACCCCACCTTCCTCTGTCCTCTGAACGGTGATGTATTGTGTGATTGTTTGTTCTCCATGCTTTGCATGCTTCTGTGATGGGTGTCAATGCAGGGCTAGGAGGGCTGTCCATGCATTGGTATTACATGCAGGGCTTGGCATTGGGGTTAGTCAGATGAGTAGGTGCAGTGTGTGAGATGGAGTGGAGTGATGGGAGTGATAGTGAGGGGATGAGATGGCATGCAGGTATTGGGGTTGATAAGTAGGAATAGTTGACTTACTAGTGTCCAGTCCTCTGGCAACTCCAGTGAGTCCCTCAGGATGCAGTAATGCTGAAACTTTATCCTCCCATGCTGTGCCCTCTCCACGATTCTCCGCCATAGCTCCATCTTCCTGGCAATGGATATTTGCTGTAACTGTGCTCCAAACAGCTGTGGCTCTACCCTGACTATTTCCTCCACCATGAACCCCAACTCTTCAGCTGTGAAACGGGGGTGCCTTTGTGGGGACATGGGTGTTGTGTGGTGTTTGTAAGTGTGTGGGTGTTGGGTACTATGGTTGAGTGTGTGAAGTGGGGTGTGCAAGGGATGAATGGGTGTATGTGTGTCTAGTTGTCGCAGTGGTCTTGGTGTCAGTCTGGTGGCAATAATTTTTATTCATAAAGGGATGTGGGTAACGTGGTTGTGTGTTTTATAGTGCTGTGGGTGGGTGTGGTGTGTCTCTGAGTGTCAGGTATTAGCCAATGTTGTGTAGTTTAGTATATCGTTGTCCATTCTCAGCCTGCTGGTGTGTACTGCCAATGGTTTACCACCATTGAACGTCCACCGTGGTGATTCGTGGCTCATAATGTGGTGGGTGTTGTTTTGTTGGCGTAACGGTATGTGTAGGAGGCTGGCCAGGCTAATAGTGGGAACCTGATGGTACTTACACATTGTGCCAGGTCCAGTTATCCCTTATTAGTAGATTAGTAGTGTTCTAGAAGCTTAGGCTGATAGAGGTAGCTATAGCAGAGCAGCTTAGGCGGAACTAGGAGACTTGCAAAGCTCCTACTACACCACTTATATCATATAGCACTATGGTGGTCATTACAACCCTGGCGGACGGTGTTAAAGCGGCGGTAAGACCGCCAACAGGCGGTAAAAAAATTGGAATTATGACCGTGGCGGAAACCGCCAACAAAGACAGCCACTTTAACACTCAGACCACCACGGCGGTACAGACAAACAGCGCGGCGGTCACCGCCAACAGACAGGCGGAGGACAATGTACCGCCCACAGTATCACAACCTACCAATCCGCCACTTTTCCGGGGCGGATTCACTGCGGATAAAAACACGGCTGAAACAGGAATTTTGAAGGGAAAATGCTCACCTCTACACACTCCACGAGGAACGAGGGCACCATGGACCCGGAACTCTATATTCTCCCTGCGATAGTCTTCCTGCTCCTATATGAGGATCATCAACGCCGGCGGCGAAGACCACAGTGAGTACTGCACCTACGACATAGGGGAGGGGGGAGGCAAAAACAAAGGGACACACACAACCAACATCCCAACCCCACCCAACCTTCACCCACTACAACACACACACACCAATGCATATCTATAAATGACAGTAACACCCCCAACCCCCCCGGAAGAATGCAAAGACAAAAGGAAATGAGTGGAACCATTGTAATACATCAAAATACAGTAAGCAAATATATACATATATATATATATATATATACACAATAAACAAAATATACACCACGATTAATAGTGCAGGTATTGCACCATTCATAGTCCGTGGACCACAGGGGCATGAATACCTGTACTTGGCACTCTTCAGAGGTGGTGTGGGGTGCCACATGGCCTGCATTACGGAGGGGCCTAGCCTACGGAACTCGGCCTGGCCTAGGGAAACCCACAGCCCTCCTCCCCCAACCAGACACCTTCACTGCGCGAAAAGTCCGCTGAATGATGTTGTACTCACCCCCTTGTGTCTGCTGTGATGCCCTCAAACGCCCATCCAACTCAGGGTAGGCCACCACCAGGATCCGGAAAATCAGAGGGGTCATGTTTCGACGGGCACCCCTCCCACGTTGGGAGGCCATCCCCAGCTGAGTCTCCGCCGTCTTCTTGCTCCAGCAGCGAATGTCCTCCCATCTCTTCCGGCAGTGGGTGCTCCGTCTGTGGTGGACCCCCAGGGTCCGGACGTCCTTGGTGATGGCACGCCAAATATCCTTCTTCTGGTGGGTGCTGACCTACATGACATGTACAGGGGAAGAAGAGTAGTCATTATCAACTGGCCCACATCCCTACCCTTGCCATGTGCACATGCATTCACAGTCCTTCATGCACACAGAACTGTGCCCCCTTCATTCTTACAACCAGCCCTCTCCACACAGGCATAGCCCATACAACATGCTCCCTGTGTACTTACCTGTTGGTCTGGAGGACCGTAGAGTATTGTGTACTGGGGGAGGACCCCGTCCACGAGCTTCTCCAACTCCTCTGCAGTGAAGGCAGGGACCCTTTCCCCAGACGCATGAGCTATTGTCTCTTTCAGACCGGGGTCAAAGCAGCACTTGCAGTGTAGGTCCTCTCCTGTCGAAGATCAGGTATCGAGTGATTAAACAGCTAGAAAATGGCGGTCACGTCCGCGGGGGTCATGTTCGCGGTGGTGCGTACCATCATAATTGGCTCCTGGGACCCATAGGGTCCAATGTTAACCAATGCAGTATTGCGCCGCGGTCTTCGACCGCCTACCGCGACGGTCTACAACGCCAGCGCAGTTACCTCACATCACATTGTCCCAGTTTGGAGGTCAGGCAGCCGCCATTTCAGGGGCCCACATGGCCTAATTACCAACTGCATCACACATACCTAGGCCTAGTCTCACAACACAAACACAGGCCACATTTTGTGTATGAATGGTGTTCTGTGTAGACTGTGGGTACATACCTCTGAGTTGATTGACTCTGTGGTCGCTGTTGTCCTTCCTAGGCACTGTCCGCTGGGACATGTGAGGGATGGTGGAATCCTCCGGTGTACCGACCGCTGGTGGACCTGTCGACAATGGAGGAAAGAAGTTTGATCATCACCTTCAGGTTTGACCGTGCCACAATCCAGGAACTGTGTGCCCAGTTGGAGCCTGACCTGATGTCAGCAATCCGCCATCCCACAGGAATCCCCCCTCAAGTGCAGGTGCTCTCAGTGCTCCATTTCCTGCCAAGTGGGTCGTTTCAAACAACAGTGGCCATGGAATCAGGGATTTCCCAGCCTATGTTTTCCAACGTGTTGTTCAGAGTGTTGTCTGCCCTTCTGAAACACATGAGGAGCTACATCGTTTTCCCTCAGGTGGAGGACTTGCCTACAGTGAAAGGTGACTTCTATGCCCTTGGACATATCCCCAACATCATAGGTGCCATTGATTGGACCCATGTAGCTCTGGTCCCCCCCCACAGGAGTGAACAGGTGTACAGGAACCGGAAGAGTTATCATTCCATGAATGTACAGATGGTGTGTTTGGCATACCAGTGCATGACGCCTACATCCTGCAGAATAGCAGCATCCCTTATGTGATGGGTCAACTCCAGAGGTACCGGGTGTGGCTATTAGGGGACTCTGGTTATCCCAACCTGTCATGGCTGCTGACCCCAGTGAGGAATCCCAGGACCAGGGCACAGGAACGCTACAATGAGGCCCATGGGCGGACTAGGAGGGTGATCGAACGCACCTTTGGCCTCCTGAAGGCCAGGTTCAGGTGCCTCCATATGACAGGTGGTTCCCTATTCTACTCACCAAAGAAGGTGTGCTAGATCATCGTGGCCTGCTGTTTGCTTCACAACTTGGCTTTGCGACGACAGGGGCCTTTTCTGCAGGAGGATGGTCCAGATGGCGGTGTTGTGACAGCTGTGGAGCCTGTGGACAGTGATGAGGAGGAAGCAGAGGAAGAAGACATTGACAATAGGGGCTCAGTTATCCAGCAATATTTCCAGTGACACACAGGTGAGAAAACATTCCTGCCTACTACAAGTACTTTCACACTTCTATCTCTATCCTGTCTGTCGATTTCAACCAGCACATGGTCACTGAGTTGTACATTTCTCTTACGGTTTCACAGGTGTGGTTTCCAACCTGTGTCATCTGCTTAGATTCCTCATGGACTTGAGATGTGTAACATAGGTATGTTGACATTACATTTGAAACAGCATTTTGTCACTGTCATTGCTAATACACATTTTCTAAATCACAGACTGACTCCAGATTGTTTAGTGCTTCAAGGGTGTTTATTGAAGTGCTCAATATTGGAGGGGGGTTGTAAAATGGTGAGGGGTGATGGTGGAGGAATGTCCACGGCAGAGTCCAGTCTATTCGTCTCACAGGTGCATTGCCCATATGGGCATAGGAAGTGGAGCTGGGGCAGTTCCAATATGGACATGGTTACAAAGTGGGACAGTGGTTTGACTATCAGGGTGGTCTCATTTCTTGGCGGGGGTCTTGGCATTGTGCTCTGTCTTGTTCCTGGATCTCAGGGACCGCTTGCGGGGTGGTTCTCTGTCTGAAGGGGGTGGGGTGCTGGTGTGGTGGTCCTGTGGTGGTGCCTCCTGTCCACTAGCGCCGGCGGAGGTGGTGGGCAGTTCATCGTCCATGCTAGTGTCAGGGGCCCCTTGGAGTGCCACAGTGTCCCTCCTGGTGTTAAGTATTCCCTTCAGCACCCCCACGATGGTGCCCAGGGCGGAGCTGATGGTTCTGAGTTCCTCCCTTAAGTCCAAATACTGGTCCTCCTGCATGCGCTAGGTCTCCTGAAACTTGGCCAGGACCGTTGCCATCATCTCCTGGGAGTGGTGGTATGCTCCCATGATGGAGGAGAGGGCCTCGTGGAGAGTGGGTTCCCTTGGCCTGTCCGCCCACTGTCGCACGGCAGCCCTCCCAGTTCCCCTGTGTTCCTGTGCCTCCGTCCCCTTGACCGTGTGCCCACTGCCCCCAGGTCCCTGTTGTTGTTGGGGTGGTGGGTTATCCTGGGTTCCCCGTAGTGGTGGACACACAGCTGATTGACGTGTCCTGGGGACGGAGGTATGGGCCTGCTGGGTGGGTGCTGTGCTGGTGTTACCAGAGGGTGGAAGGTCTGTGGTGGGCTGTGCCTGTGTGAGGGGAACTGACTGTCCTGAGGCCCACAATGGTCCGGGCTGGTCATCTGGATCCAGTTGGACAGAGCTGCTGTCATCACTGTGGGCCTCTTCTGTGGGTGGGGTGGAGATGTCTGGACCCTCCTGTCTGGTGACGTTGGGTAGGGGTCCTGCAGGGGTGTATAAACATGATTATTGCATCTGTGTGTGTCATGGTGTGCAATGGGTGGGTGACCGTGTACCCCAATGCTAACATTCCTGTGTGGGGGCTTGTGTGATGATGGTTGAGGGGGGTGTTATGGGTATGTGCAGTGGGCATGCTTTAGTGATGGGTGTCCATGCTTTGTTGTTGCATGCAGGGCTTGGTGTTGGGATGTGTCGTTTGTGTTATTAGTACATTTGTGAGGAGTTGGAGTGATAGGGGAGGGGGCGAGGGTGGGATTCTGTGATAGCATGCAGGTAGGGTGGGGGATGTAATAGTTAAAGGTTTGACTTACCAGAGTCCATTCCTCCACCGACTCGTCCGAGGCCCTCCGGATGCAGAATCACCAAGACCTGCTCCTCCCATGTTGTTAGTTGTGGGTGAGGAGGTGGGGTCCGCCGCCAGTCCGCTGAACCGCAATGTGGTGTCTTGAGACCACGGAACGCACCTTCCCCCGTAGGTCGTTCCACCTCTTCCTGATGTTTTCCCTATTTCTTGGGTGCTGTCCCACTGCGTTGACCCTGTCCACTATTCTTCGCCTTAGCTCCATCTTCCTTGCAATTGAGGTGTGCTGCACCTGTGATCCAAATTGCTGTGGCTCTACCCGGACGATTTCCTCCACATGACCCTGAGCTCCTCCTCTGAGAACCTGGGGTGTCTTTGCCGTGCCATGGGGTGGTGTAGGTGATGTGTGGGGTGGTGTGTGTGGTGATAAGTGTGGTGATATGTAGTGGTGTGTGGTGTTTTGTGCGTGGAAGTTGTGTGGGTGATGGTGTTGAGTGCCTGTGGCTGCTAGTTTGTGGATGGTGGTGTCTGTCTCTGGCCTTCTTTCAGAATGTTTTTTTCGTAGGGGTTTGTGGGTGTGTGTTTTATATTGTATTGGGTGTGTGGGAGTGGTGTGTGTATGTGTATCAGGTGTGTGTATTTCGAATTGTCCAATGTGGCAGTGTTTTGTATGTGTGTGTGTATTTTGAGTGCGGCGGTGTGTACCGCCAATGGAATACCGCGGTTGAAAGACCGCCACGTGGATTCGTGGGTCGTGATAGCATGGGCGTATTTCTGTTGGCGTGACGGTGGAGGTTTAGTTTTCGCCAGTTTTTCACTGACCTTTGGTGTGGCGGACTTGTGTGGGTGTCTGAATTTTGTCGGATTTCGAGATGTGGGTCGTAATAGCTGTGGCGGATTTCTGCGGCCACGGCAATGTGTTGGCGGTCTTCTGCAAAGCGGTAAGCGGCTTTTACCGCCAATGTTGGAATGACCCCCTATATCATAAGAATCACAATACTCACAGTTACTAAACATAAAGGTACTTTATTTTAGTGACAATGTGTCAGAAATATCTCAGAGGATATACTCCCTTAGGAGGTAAGTAAAATACACAAGATATACATACAAACCAAAATTAGGTAAGTAAATAGTTAGAAAAGTTGTGCAAACACTGTAGAATACACTAGGATGCAATAGGCCTAGGGACAACACAAACCATATACTAAGAAAATGGAATGCGAACCACTTAGGGACCCCAGGTCTAGAGTAGTGTGTAGAGGGTCGATGGGAGTGTAAGAAAACACTAAGGGTGTCCAAGATATCCCACCCAAAGACCTTGAAAAGTAGGAGTAAAATTACCCTACTTCCCCAGAAACACACTAAAGTCGTGATAGGAGATTCTGCAAAGACCACAACTGACTGCAAAGCACTGAAGATGGATTCCTGGACCTGAAGACCTGCAAAGGAAGGGGACCAAGTCCAAGAGTCACGAAAGTGTCCAGGGGGGGGCAGGAGCCCACTAAACCCCAGATGAAGGTGCAAAATGGCTGCCTCTGGGTGGAAGAAGCTGAAGATTCTGCAACAACAGAAGATGCAGGGAACTTCTCCTTTGCACAGAAGATGTCCCAAGGTGTGCCAGAGGATGCAGAAAGACAGCAAACAAGCCTTGCTAGCTGCAAAGGTCATGGTTGAAGAACAAGGGTGCTGCCCGGGCCCAGGAAGGACCAGGAGGTCGCCACTTGGATGAGGAGACAGAGGAGGTGATCAGCAACACAGAGAGCCAGGCAGTATCTGCAGAAGTACTTGATCACAGATTCAAGAAAACTGAGCACAGCAGTTGTCTCAGCACTACAAAAGAGGGTCCCACGAAGCTGGTGGTCAACTCAGCGAGTTCAGCAATGCAGGACAGAGTGCTGGGTACCTGGGCTGTGATGTGGATGAAGGATTTATTTCAAAAGTGCACAGAAGCCCTAGAAGCTGCAGGTCACGCAGTACACAGGAATACTGTCTGGCCTGGGGAAGGAAGGAATTACCTCAACCAAATTTGGACAGATGGACCACTGGACTGTCATGGTCACTTGGATCCAGTTCCTGTGTTCCAGGGACAATGTTTGTCACGATGAGAGGGGACCCAGTTAGCAGGGGGAAGATTCCATCGACCTGTGGAAGATTTCTTCTTGGCTTCCAGTGCAGGGTGAAGGCAGACAGCCCCCAGAGCATGCACTACCAGGAAACAGTTGAGAAAGCCGGCATGATTAGGCGCTACAATGTCGCTGGTAGTCTTCTTGCTACTTTGTTGCAGTTTTGAAGGCGTCCTGGAGCAGTCAGCGGTCGATCCTTGGCAGAAATTGAAGAGGGAAGTCCAGAGGAACTCTGGTGAGCTCTTGCATTCGTTATCTGAAGAGAAGCCCACAGGAGAGACCCTAAATAGTCCCTAAATAGTCCTCAGAGGAGGATTGGCCACCTAGTCAGGTAAGCACCTATCAGGAGGGGTCTCTGACGTCTTATGTTGGCTCTAGCCACTCAGAGGCCTCAATTGTGCCCTCACACCTCTGCATTCAAGATGGCAGAGGTCTGGGACACACTGGAGGAGCTCTGGGCACCACCCCTGGGGTGGTGATGGACAGGGGAGAAGTCACTCCCCTTTCCTTTGTCCAGTTTCATGCCAGAGCAGGGGCTGGGGGATCCCTGAACCGGTGTAGACTGGCTTATGCAAGGAGGGCACCATCTCTGCCCTTCAAAGCATTTCCAGAGGCTGGGGGAGGCTACTCCTCCCCAGCCCTTAACACCTATTTTCAAAGGGAGAGGATATAACACCCTCTCTCAGAGGAAATTCTTTGTTCTGCCTTCCTGGGACTGGGATGCCCAGACCCCAGGAGGGCAGAAGCCTGTCTGTGGGTTGGCAGCAGCAGTAGCTGCAGTGAAAACCCCAGAGAGCTGGTTTGGCAGTACCCGGGGTCCATGCTGGAGCCCCGGGGATGCATGGGATTGGCACCCCAATGCCAGATTTGGCATGGGGGGACAATTCCATGATCTTAGACGTGTTACATGGCCATATTCGGAGTTACCATTGTGAAGCTACATATAGGTATTCACCTATATGGAGTGCACACGTGTAATGGTGTCCCCGCACTCACAAAGTCTGGGGAAATTGCCCTGAACAATGTGGGGCCACTTGGCTAGTGCCAGGGTACCCTCACACTTACAAGCTTTGCACCTAACCTTCACTAAGTGAGGGTTAGACATATAGGTGACTTATAAGTTACTTAAGTGCAGTGTAAAATGGCTGTGAAATAACATGGACGTTATTTCACTCAGGCTGCAGTGGCAGTCCTGTGTAAGAATTGTCTGATCTCCCTATGGGTGGCAAAAGAAATGCTGCAGCCCATAGGGATCTCCTGGAACCCCAATACCCTGGGTACCTTGATACCATATACTAGGGAATTATAAGGGTGTTCCAGTGTGCAAATTAGAATTGGTAAAAACGGTCACTAGCCTGCAATTTTAAAGGCAGAGAGAGCATAAGCACTGAGGTTCTGATTAGCAGAGCCTCAGTGGCACAGTTAGGCACCACACAGGGAACACGTTCAGGCCACAACTATGAGCACTCGGGTCCTGGCTAGCAGGATCCCAGTGAGACAGGCAAAAACAAACTGACACACAAGTAAAAAATGGGGGTAACATGCCAGGCAAGATGGTACTTTCCCACAGAATGGGTGTTGGTACCTCCACTTTAGCACTGACATTTAGGCTGGCGGATTTGTGTATGTGGCAGTATTCTGTCACATTGGTGTGTGTGTGTGTCATATTGTTCACTTCTGCGGTGGTATGTTGGCGGCCGTCACCACAGCGGTAGGCAAGATTTACCGCCAATGTCGTAATGAGGGCCTATATGCTATTGCACTCCTTGCTACTCCACTGTCTGCCACTCCAGTCTATGATACTCCAATCTATGCTACTCCACTTTATGCCACTATACTTTATGCTACTTGACTCTATGCTACTCCAGTGTACTCTCCTCCATGTTATATAACTCCAACCTACAAAACTCAACTACACTCTGTGCCACTCTACTAGACTATTTTCCATTCTCTCCTGGTACACTGTACTGTCTAAATTTGCACTTGACTCTAAGCTGTAGACTGTATTGCACTACCCTCTGATCCACTTTATGACAGTTTCCAACACTGTACGACACAGCATCACACTGTACTGCATGAGATGCCACTCCAATGCATCTTTCCTCGAATCTATGCTATGCCACTTCAATGTATGTCACCCCACTCTATGCTAATCCACTGTACCATACTCCACTCTAGACTACTCCACTGTACGCCACTCCACTATATGCTATTCCGTTCTATGCCACTCCACTCTTCTACACTCCACTGTGCAGTATTCCACTGTACGCTATTCAGCTGTATTCTACTCCACTTTATGCCAATCTTCTCTATGTGACTACAGTGTAGGCCAATCCACTTTACGCCACTCCATTGTATGACACTCCCCTCCACTCTCCTCCACTCTATATAACTTTACATAATTCCACTCTATAAAAGTCAACCACACTTCATGGCACTCTATGATATTCTACTCCACTCTAATCCAGTACACTCCAATGTACAACACTCTAGTCCACTATACAACATTTTTCTATACTGTACAGCATACCAATCTACTGTATGAGACCTCACTCAAATTTATCACAGTTTATGACCTACGTTACTTCAGTACACTCAAATCTATGTCACTCTACTCTGACACATCAATACACTCCACACTACTTTATACCTTTCCACTTGAATCTACACCACTGTGACTTTACTTCAGTCCACACTACTATGCAACAATCCACTCATTGCAGCGCCACAGTTTCACATACTACTGTACTCTATGCAACGACTATCTACACTGCTCTACTACACTGTATGCCACTCTCTGACACTTTACATCAGTCTATACCCCTTCATTCCATCGTACAACACTATACTATACTGTTTGTCACTATACAACACTCTACTCCACTGTAGTCAACATTACTTTAGTCCACCATACAACACTGTATACATCTGTATGTATGCCACTGCACCCCAATTTACTCCACTCTACTCTTACACAGTGCTCCTCTCAAGTACACTGTTTCACTGTACACTACTCCAGTCTGAACCACTCAATGCCATTATTCTCTATAACACTGTATGCCAATCCACTGTAACACACTCTACAAAACTATTCTGTACTGTACATGCCTCCACTCTCTAAAAATCCATTAGACTGTATGCCAGTCTACCCTCTGTAGTCTATATCATTTTCCAATACTGTACAAAACCCCACTAAACTCTACTATACAACATGGCGCTCATGTTTATGACACTTTACTTGAATGTATTCTATGCCACCCACTCTACTGCACTCCATGTCACTATATTCTCCAACACTGTAAGAAAGGGCCTCTTTTATTACGGTAGCCCTCACTTTTTGCCTGGAAAATAATGTGGTTAAACAGGTTCCCAGGACCTAATATCTTTCCCCAAAACTCTACTATGTATTGGCATTGCAGCCACCCTTGTAAGTTACTATTAATGGTACCCCTGGTACCTAGGACACGGGTACTGAAGGCAGCCTCCCCAGAGCTGCATCACCAACTGTGCCACTCTGAGAGGCCCCACACCAGTCTCATGCAGACTTCCATTGCAAGTGCATGACAATGTGTATTTAAAAGTTGCAATCTCAACATGGTACTCACCAAGAGTGCAATGTCTACTTACACTGAATGCACTATAGGTAAGCCACCCCTTTGGAAGACATTAGAGCCCTAAGTCAGGGTGCACTATAATGCATGTGAGGCCATATATGTGCATGAGCAAATATGCCCCTAATGTGTCTTTCCAAACCTTAAGACAGAGTGAGTGTACAGGGAAGCCATAGCAAATATATTTGCTGGAGACTGGTCATTACGAATGCCCCAGCTACATTATGGCCTCTCTGAAGGGTTGTTTGGTATCAAACACTTTGAAGAATACACCCACATCCATGCCAGTATGGGAATTATTATAAAATTTACCTAAATGGCACCTTAGAGGTGCGCCCTGCAAAACCTGTCAGCCCTGACATGGTTGCTGACTGGTCTTAGCCAACCTGTCATCACCTAATAGAGGTCTGGACTCCTGGGGTGAGAGCCTTTGCTTTCAGGAGCCAGAACACAAAGCTTTCCCAGGGTGGAGGTGTAACACCTCCACCCCCAGGCAGGCATCCTGCACCAGGGGTCAGCTTCAAATTCCTTGCTGTCTTTGAAATCTGACACACACCTCTGCTGCTAGCAGAAGATGGATGCCCAATGGTTTTTCCGCCACTTAGAGTTGAAAAAACAAAGGGAAAACTTAGTCAGATTAGGAAGAGTGCCTCCTCTCAGCCTGCATCACCCCTCAGGTGTTGCAGAAGAGGTGACCACTCCATTTCATTTTCCTCCATCTTGGATGGTAGGAAAATAGCCATCTGGATTAGGGATGTGATCCTTCCCATTGGAAGTGGTCACATAGTGAGTGTAACCATCCTAAGGTAGGTGGCCTAACGGTCACTACAAGTTACTTCCCTTAACACCCACTAAATGTAGCATGTAATGGACACCCCTAGATCTGCAGATCAGATTTGATGGACACAAGAATATCAGGAACGAAGAAGACCCGAGGCACAAGAACAGAAGTCCTGCTGCAAAAAGAATAAGGCGCCAAACCCTGCCTGCTGCTCCAAAGACTCAGCAATTGCCACTGAGGTGTCACCAGGAAAACTTGAAGGATTCTAAAAACCCCCATAGTACCTGTAGCCTACTGCAAATTACCAAGAATCTCCCTCAGAGTGAAGGCATCACTCCCCTGTAACCTGCAAGCATGAAACTGGTGAAGTCCAGTTCACTGACTGGCTGCTGACCTACGAACCAAACTTTGCAGCCAGACCAAATTTCACCCAACAGACCTGGGAGACAAATCCTGCCTGTGTTCCAGGTTTGGTAGCACTGCGACCTCCAGAGGCTGGGATGTACCATTACCCGGGGTACTGGACTGCAACGTCGACACCAAGTAGAAATATCCACCCTTGACTCTCTGAGGACCAGAAGCAAGCACCAGTCAAGAGACTTCAGGACACCCCCCAGAGTGGCCCTGCTAACCTGAAATCTACCATCAAAGTGACCTGTACCTGGCTCCAAGGACTCACTGACCCACAACTCTTGGATGACCAATCTGTACTGCAACCAACCACCCTAACCACTGCAACACCAAAACAGCTGTGCTCTAGGGGTCCCTAACATCCTTCAACCTCTACACTTCAAGGGGACCCACTGGACTTACCTTTAAGTCCATCTGAGCAGTGTGTTTTCAAGTAGTCCCCTTCTCCGTTGTGCACCAGCTCAAAGAAATTCAACCGATGTTCCTGCTTGAACTAGGAACCGCCTGAACTTCTCTCCCTGGCCCACAGGACATCACAATTCTTTAACCCAAAAATGGAAGTTGACACTTGAAAGAGCATTATCTGATTTTATATGCATTTTTAAAGGTTTTCCAATTCATTCTAATGGTGCGTAATTATGCACAAAAAGACAGTATTCGCTAAAATGTGAAAAATCATAACAAAAGAATCACGTACCATATATTGATGATCTTGGTCTTAAAAGTGTTATAAAATTTTAAAGTACTTTTTGAAAATTGGTCTTGAGCTATTCTACCGAGTGTGTGTCTGCATTTTTTAATACTATGAGTACAACAAATGCTTAGCACATCGCCAAGATAAGCATAACTGCTCACCCAGCACTATCACAAAAACCGAGCATTAGGTGGTCAGCTTTTTACTTCTGGATAGCAAAGTAAGGTTGCCTGGACACTCTCCACAGTGTACATCTTTTTCAAACACTATATAGGGGGCCAGCCCCTCATATTGGGTGGTACAGCTGTGGGATGCAAGCCTTTGCATTTGTTGATATCACCTTGTCACTAAGTGTTCACACAAATAAATTTTTTTTACAATTGGACTGTTTTTCAAATTTTTTAATTAATTGCTAGAGCCGTGGGAATGTCCTTAAAAAGTGATTAAAAACGAATAGTCTTTACTCTAGTGAGGCCTTAGAAAACATTTCCAAAAGTTTTTTAAAGTTTGAAAAAGTTTTTCCAAAATATAAAAAGGTCCCAACTTTAGTAGGCAAAATGGCTGATGCAGAGACCTAGTCTAAGGACCTCTACCTGACCCCTTGGCGGGAACTGAAATTCCCAAGGCAAAGGTCTCCCTGCAAAGGATACCAAATCCACACTGGTGCTCATACTACCAGAGAAAATCTTAGACAGCTTGTGGCAGAATATGACACTGCTTACCAGGTGGAAGAGGGGGAACCCTCAGCAACAGAGAATCAATAAACCTCTGATGAGATTGTGGATAATGAGGTATGATACTCCATCTCAGACGTAGGAGCCCCCTCAGAGGAGGATGTGTCTCTGGCAAGGTTAACCAGAAGTTTGGCTTTAGAAACCCAGCTTCTGGAGCTAGAAGTTAAAAGAAGGGAGTTGGGCCTAGGAGCCATATCTGGTGGCAACATACATTCAAGTAACGAGGGGAAAAGAGAAGTTGTTCAACCTAAACTCCCAAAAGGAATAGTCCTACCTTATACAGAGTGTTGTGTAGCCATTTTAGCTATAGCTCCATGCACATTATTTTAACACACTAGGCCAAGCCGCTGTGCACTCTAACCTAGATATATTTTATTCAGCTTTATTTTATTATTGTAACAATAGCCACGTTTACGGTCTTGTTTTATTTTCTGTTTATCTAACTGTTTTTGCCTAGGCCAGCACTCTGTTCTCAAACAAGACATTCTTGCTCACTCTATGCTTCTTCCAAGGCTACAGCACGGTACATTGCCAGTGAACGTGGTAGACGTTTAGTCTCCATCATTCTTAGAAAATACACATCCTTACATAGGGCCATTTTCTCAGAACGTCAGCTGTTTTATTATAAAAACACTTCCCTGTCCCTTACACATTAGAGTGAGATTCCAGCCAGAGAACCACAACTGTATGCTGATTGCCGAATGCTTTGCTACAGATGCTAATGCAGACCGCAGGCCTTTGCTCAGGTATGGGGGACTGATATCTTCCCAGGGGAACCTGAAGGGCAGAATTAGAGCTTAACATGCTGTGCTCTATTATAGCCTAGGTAGGAGTTAGTCTATTGACCATATTGACAATATGGTAGCGTTATTCTTATGCTTCACTCTCCTTGACACAATTTTAATACTGTCATGCTGTGTCATCCTGGTTATTGCAGCTCACGCTTTGCTATCTAAGATGCAGTTGTTTTATTAAAATCATTATTAAAACATATCCTGCCTCTGTTTGTCATTTATATATGAGACTAAAGTAACTGAGAGAAATGGATGAGATCTGAGTGACCACGGCTTCCTTGAGAAACCAATTATGTCATGCGCTCGGCTGCCCAGCCATCCCTGCCCTCGAGTAGAGATGAGGCACAGCTAGTTAGCCGGAGTAAAACCCGGATTGGAGTGACAGATGTCAACTGCAGTGGGTTAGACTCAGTCTCCCACACCGCGGGCGATTCTACCACTCAAAATCCAGTAGTCTCATTAGAATAATGAGATCCTTTGCGACAATATCATCCAGTAGGTTTCTGTTTATGGGAGAGCCTGCATAGCCAGGGATATTTGACTTGGAATGAGGCAGACGCCAAGTTCTATGACCTCATGAATTCTACCCTGATGAGGGCTTTGGCTGACACTGGAGAATATAGAATTGAATTCAAGGAGACTCGAAAAAACAGAGTCAAGGGTAGAATTTGTGGACTATTCAGTAAAAACACTGGGTGGCTGGTTAGAAGGTAACAAGGTACACTATTTTGATGGACTTTATCATTTAATTATGAAATAACATATTTTAAGTAATTGCTACAATAAGAAACTACATCAGTTCCTGGTAGACTCAGGTCAACTTTCTCCTCTAGAGTTGGGGAAGAAGGCAGACCACTGGGTCAAGACAAGGGTGACTAAAACAACCACTGGTGGGAGAGATCAAAAGAAAGAGGGCAAAAATGCCCCCAAGGGAAAGATGGGAACCACAATAAAAGCAAAGAGTCTTCATGAGGCTCCCAAAGCCTGTTCAGAAGGGTAGGCCACAGGCTCCTCAAAGCCTAAGGGTGGGTACAAAGGTGGGGACTTTGATCCCAACAAGGCTTGGTGCCATGATTGCAGGAATAGAGGGCACCAAACTGGAAATCCTAGCTGTAAAAACAAGAAAACTGCATCTAGTCCAACTGCAGTAAATGCAGTTGCCAATCTCCAGATGGGATCACAGCTGTGGACAGACCATGCCAGTGAACCCACAAAGTCAACATTAGTCGCTCAGGGAACAGTAAATCTATCCTATGGTGCCTGACCCACTAAGGTGCAAAAATACAGGCTGCACCCCTTGTTTAATAAGAATAAGGTAGAATCCTTGAGGGATACATGGTGACCAAGCACCCCATCCACTCAGTCCAGTATCTGTCAGGAAAAACATATAGGCCCTCATTACAGCCCTGGCGGTAAACGCCGCTTACTGCCATGCAGAAGACCGCCAACATACTGCTGCACCAGCGGAATTCCGCTACAGCTATTATGACCCACAGCTCGGAATCCGCCATAATCCAGACACCCACACAAGTCCGCCACACCAAAGGTCAGTGATAAACTGGCAAAACAAAACCTCCACTGTCACGCCAACAGATATACGCCCACACTATCATGACCCACGAATCCAAGAGGCGGTCTTTCAACCACGGTATTCCATTGGCAGTACACACCGCCGCGCTCAAAATACACACACATTTACAAAACACAACCACATTGGACAATTCGAAATACACACACCTGACACACATACACACACCACACACCCAATCCACTATAAAACACAGACCAACATCACCCACAAACCCTTACTACCAAAATGTAGAAAGAAGGCTAGAGAGAGACACCACCAGAAACAACACCAGCATCCACAGACACACAACACCATCACTTACACAACATCCATGCACCTCAAACAACAAATACCAACACATCCCCTCACACATCACAACACAAACCACCTCACACATCACCCACACCACATCATGGCACCTCAACGACACCCCAGGTTCTCTGAGGAGGAGCTCAGGGTCATGGTGGAGGAAATCATCCGGGTAGAGCCACAGCTATTCGGATCACAGGTGCAGCACACCTCCATTGCAAGGAAGAAGGAGCTATGGCGCAGAACTGTCGACAGGGTCAACACAGTGGGACAGCACTCCAGAACACGGGATAACATCAGGAAGAGGTGGAACGACCTATGGGGGAAGGTGCGTTCCGTGGTCTCCAGACACCAGATTGCTGTACAGAGGACTGGCGGTGGACCCCCACCTCCTCCCCCACAACTAACAACATGGGAGGAGCAAGTCTTGGCAATACTGCATCCTGAGGGCCTCACAGGAGTAGCAGGAGGACTCAACTCTGGTAAGTCAAAGCTTTACTATTATATCCCCCACCATACCTGCATACCATCACATACTCCCACCCTCACCCTCACCCCCATCGCTCCAACACCTCACATATGCCTCACTATCACAACCCACCCATCCCAACACCAAGCCCTGCAAGCAACACCAAAGCATGGATACCCATCACCAAAGCATGTCCACTACAGATACCCACACAGACCTCAAAACAAATATCACACGAGGACCAAGACAAAAATGCAAGCACTGGAGTACAGGGTCACTCACCCATTGCACACGATGGCACACACAGATGCAATAATCATGCCTTTACACCCCTGCAGGACCCCAACCCAACGTCATTGGACAGGAGGTACCAGACATGTCCAGTCCCCCCACAGAAGAGACCCACAGTGATGACAGCATCTCTGCACAACTGGATCAAGATGAACAGCCCAACCCATCAGGGACCTCGGGACAGTTGGTTCCCCTGACACTTGCACAAGCCGCCACAGACCCTCCCCTCTCAGGAAACACCAGCAAATCACCCACCCAGCGGGCCCATCCCTCTGTCTCCAGGACACGTCAATCAGCAGTGTGTCCACCACTACAGGGAACCCAGGCAAACCCACCAACCCAAGAAAATCAGGGACCTGGGGGCAGTGGCAGTGGGCACACGGTTCAGGTGACAGAGGTTCAGGAAAACAGGGAAACTGGTAGGACTGCTGTGTGACAGGGGGAGGACAGGCCCAGGGAACCCACTCTCCACGAGGCCCTCTCCAACGTCATGGAAGCTTACCATAATTCCCAGGAGACAATGGCAATGGTACTGGCCAAGTTTCAGGAAACCCAGCGGCTGCAGGAGGAACACTATCTGGGGATCAGGGAGGACCTGAAGTCTATTAACAACACCCTGGTCACCATTGTAGGGGTGCTGCAAGACCTTGTCAACACCAGGTGGGACACTGTGGCACAACAAGGGGCCCCTGACACTAGCCTGGATGATGAACAGCCCACCACCTCCGCCGTCGCTAGTGGACAGGAGGCACCGCCACAGGAACACAACACCAGCACCCCACCCCATGCAGATGGAGAACCACCCTGCAAATGGTCCCTGAGATCCAGGAACAAGACAGAGAACATTGGCAAGAACCCCGCCAGGAAATGAGACCCCCTGAATGTCATCCTTCTGTCCCACTCCTTAAACTGCCATTGCTCCACTTCCTATGCCCCTTTGGACAATGCACCTGTGAAACAAATAGACTGGACTCTTCCATGGACATTCCTCCACCACCCCCCCTGCCCATTTTACAACCCCCTCCACTTATTTGCACAGAAATAAACACACTTCTATCACAAAACAATCTGGAGTCAGTCTGTGCTTTCACAAACGTGTAATTGCAATAACCATGGAATATAGCAATGTCAATTTAATTGTTCACATACTGATGCAACACATCTGTAGGGCTGGAGGAAATATAGGAGAGGGCACAAAGTGGGACCCACATCTGTGAAATGGAAAGGCAAAGTGACAAATCAGGGTCCATACACTGAGTGACAATGACAGACTTATCCTAGCTCCAATACTAGTATGAGATGCGGGAGGCAGTGACATATTCTTACCTGTGTCTTACTGGAAGTATTGCATGATAATGCTGTTTCTGTTGTTGATATCTTCTTCTTCTGCCTCCTCTTCTTCACTGTCCACAGGCTCCACAGCTGCCACAAGAACACCAGCTGGACCATCCTCCTGCAGAAAAGGCACCTGCCGTCGCAAAGCCAGGTTGTGCAGCATACAGCAGGCCAACGATGATCTGGCACACCTTCTTTGGTGAGTAGTGGAGAGAACCACCTGTCATATGGAGGCACCGGAACCTGGCCTTCAGAAGGCCGAAGGTCCTTTCTATCACCCTCCTAGTTCGCCCATGTGCCTCATTGTAGCGTTCCTCTGCCCTTGTCCTGGGATTTCTCACTGGGGTTAGTAGCCATGACAGGTTGAGGTAACTAGAGTCATCTGCAAATGTCGTGGGACAACTGTTAGACACAAACTAACCCATAAGGACAACCCCATACCCAGACAACTATTCACACTGTACAGTATAGGGTCCTTGTCCTCACCTATTAGCCACCCATGGTGCCTCTGGAGTTGCCCCATCACATAAGGGATGCTGCTATTCCTCAGAATGTAAGCGTCATGCACTGAGCCAGGAAATTTGGCATTCATATGGGAGATGTACTGGTCGGCCAAACACACCATCTGCACATTCATCGAATGGTAGCTCTTCCGGTTTCTGTACACCTGTTAACTCCTGCGGAGGGGTACCAATGCCACATATGTCCCATCAATGGCACCTATGATGTTGGGGATATGTCCCAGGGCATAGAAATCACCTTTCACTGTGGGCAAATCCTCCACCTGAGGGAACATGATGTAGCTGCGTATGTGTTTCAGCAGGGCAGATAACACTCTGGACAACACGTTAGAGAACATTGGCTGGGACATCCCTGATTCAATGGCCACTGTTGTTTGAAAGGAACCACTTGCCAGGAAATGGAGTCCTGACAGGACCTGCACTAGAGGGGGGATTCCTGTGGGATGACGGATATCTAACATCAGGTCTGGCTCCAACTGGGCACACAGTTTATGGATTGTTGCACGATCAAGTCTGTAGGTAAGTATTACATGTCTCTCTTCCATTTTCGACAGGTCCACCAGCGGTCTGTACAACGGAGGATGCCGCCATCTCATCACCTGCCCCAGCAGACGTGCCCTATGGACGAGAACAGCAAGCAGAGAGTCAGCCAACACTGAGGTATCACAAAATGTTATTTGCACACATTTATTAATCCGCAATGTGCCTGTTACTGTGTGTATTCAAGGCCTATATTGGTGTGACGCAGTTAATATGAATGCCATGTGGCCACCTGAAATGGCAGCTGCCTGACCTGTAAGGTGGGACAAGGGGATATGAGGTAACTGCACTGGCGTTGTACACTGTCGCGGTAGGCGGTCGAAGACTGCAGCACAATCCTGCATTGGTTAACATTGGACCCTATAGGTCCGAGGAGCCAATGACGAGGTACTCCAGCGGTGGCAGTACGCACCGCCGCGGACGTGACCGCCATTTTCTGTCTGTTCACTCACTTGACACCTGACCTTCAACAGGAGAAGACCTACACTGCAAGTGCTGCTGTCACCTCAGTCAGGAAGCGATGGCTCATGTGTCTGGGGAAAGGGCCCCTGCCTTCACTTCGGAGGTGTTGGCGAAACTAGTGGATGGGGTCCTCCCCCAGTACACACAACTGCACAGTCCTCCAGACACATTACACAATGGGAGAGTACAAGGGAGCAAAAGGAAAACCACGCCGTACTCAACTCCCACGGTCCTCCAGACAAACAGGTGAGTACACTGTGAGCATGCTGCATGGGCTATGCCTGTTTGGAGTGGTGTGGAAGGAAGATAAATGGGGGGGGACTGAGGCCTGCATGTGCGGACGTTGAGTGTATGTGCATCAGGGCAAGGATGGAAACGCGGGCCAATGATTATGACGGTCCAGATGGGTAAAGATTTTCCTTTTCCCCTGTACAATTCCTCTAGGTCAGTGCCCAACAGAAGAAGGTTATTTGGCGTGCCATCGCCAAGGACGTCCGGACCCTGGGGGTCCACCACAGATGGAGCACCCACTGCTGTAAACAATGGGAGGACCTTCGCCGCTGGAGCAAGAAGGCGGCAGAGGCCCAGCTGGGGATGGCCTCCCAATGTGGGAGGGGTGCCCGTCGCACCATGACCCCTGATGTTCTGGATCCTGGCGGTGGCGTATCAACAAGGGGGTGAGTACACTCTCATTCAGCTGACTCTGCGCGCATTACGAGGTGTCTGGGTGGAGGAGGTGGGCAGTGGGTTCCCCTAGGCCAGGGCAATCTTGGTAGGCAAGGTCCCTTGTGAGGCAGGCTCAGTGGCACCCCAATCCCACTAGTAGTTAGTGCCATCTACACCTAGTCAGGCTCCTGTCACTTCCATGTATGCAGCAATTGGGCTTAGGCCTTGTACCCCATGGGCATGTGATAAATCTAGGAACTATAAGTGCATGGCGTAGTGCAGGGAGCTGCTGTGTCTGTAGTGTCCGCCAATGGTAGTGGTGTTGCATACACTGAACATGTCTTTCCCCACCTTTTTGTACTCTCCCTGTTCTTGTGTGCAATAGCATAATCAGGCAGAGGAGCAGTGGCACCGGAACAGGAGGGAGCTGCATCCCACTTGGCCCTGGACGGTGAAACAACGGAGTCTGAAGTCACCAGTGGGGCGGAGGGCGAGGGGAGCTCCATGGCGGGGACAGGAGCTGACAGCAGTGACAGCGACGCCTCCTCTGATGGGAGCTCCCTTGCGGTAGCGGGCCCCTCTGTGCCCCCCACATCAACAGGTACAGCTGCCACCCCCCCACCAGCACCATCCTCCCAGCAGCCCCTGTCAGGATACTTCAATTCGATTTCCTCAGAAGCAGAAGATAACTCCTCAGTCCCGACCCGAGCTACTCACAACGAATATTAATCCTTCGTGCTGAGTACCCCGGAGGGGGAAAGGGGAATGGGATGGTAGAGAGACTGCCACAGAGATGATGAACGCCAATACTCAGTCTGCCTCTTCACATCCTAGATTGGATACAGCACCTGCAAGAGTCACAGTCGCAATTACTAGGGACATACAACATCAGTTTTTCACTTTCTACTCTCAACACTTAATTCTCTTTAATTCTATTATTTCTTCACTCACCCTGAGTTCTCTGTAGCCTTGCTTCTCTCTATAAATGATAGCTCTTCTTAAAATAATGCTTATTACTGATTCTGGAAGAACTTCTCAACCTTTGTTAGAGATTGGTTTTATGTTGCTATATATATATATATAGTTGGTGATAATGCGTTCTTCAAATCAGCTGATGTTATTTAATTTCTCCTGTCTTATTGTGACTTCTGTCAATACTTGTATTTGTAAATGCTTGTTTATTAAAGTTTGTTTCTCCTTTCTTACTTCGACATTTGTTGATAACTTGTATTTGTAAATGCTTGTTTATTACAGTTAGTTTCTCCTTCCTTACTTCGACATCTGTCGATAACTTGTAGTTGTAAATGCTTGTTTATTTAAGTTCATTTCTCTTTTAAACTCTATTTTGGTTTATTACCATTGAATTAGTAAATGCTTATTTGTTAACAGTTCGTTTCTCCTTTAAACTTGGCCTTTGTTTATAACCTTGACATTTGTAGATACTTGCTCTTTTAAAGTTCGTTTTTTCTTTGACTTTAATATCTTAAACAAGAACCTTGTAAACATAAGGTTAATTCATACATTAACTCTGTAGCCTTGCCGATTTCCACGGGAACGGTCTACTATCAAACTCTTCGAATAAACCTTGAAAATATTTATCCGTTTTCTGTAATATAATCTTCAAATGTAATTTTACCTCACCGGAGTTTCTGTTCTGAAGCGCGCTCTCTCTCCACACAGCTGATTCCTGTCAGACCTCAGTTGAAGTGCAAGGCTTCCAGCTGGAGAGCTCGTAACCTAGAAACCAACCGATTGCAAGACTAGAACTGTAACTAACCTTCAGGACTCACAGCGGCCATCTTTGATCTTCTCTTCTTGATTCTTCCTTTAAAATAAGCGCAAGATTACTCTGCAAACCTTCTTCCAGTTTGGGCTTTGCTGTCTCCACTGAGGATATCTCTTTGCTTTTCTCCTGCACTTCTTTGATTTGACTTGGCAAGTTTGTGTGGTCATGACAGCCCCTCAGCATGTGTCCCGTGCCCGCTCACCCCGGAGGGTGGGCATCTCCTTTGCCCCAGGCACCTAAGGCCCTGCCCCAGTCAGCCCTGCTGCCCTCAGTGAGGAGGCTATTGACCTCCTGAGATCCCTCATTGTTGGGCAGTCTACCATTCTGAATGCCATCCAGGGTGTTGAGAGGCATTTGCAACAAACAAATGCATACCTGGAGGCCATTCATTCTGGCCAGGCAGCCCAACAGAGAGCATTTCAGGCTCTGGCCTCTGATGGCAGCCATTGTCCCTGTGTCCAGCCTCCCCCCTCCAACTCCCTCCACCCACACCCAATCCCCAGTACCTCAGCCTATCCCAAGCACACCATCAGACCAGCATGCACACACATCAACACACAAGGGTGACTCAGGCAAACATAAGCACCACACATCCCACAGGCACTCACACTAGCATCATACCCATGCACACATACCAACATCCACTGCCTCCACTATGTCCCCCCTCCACGTCTCCCTCCTCCCTCCCAGTCTCGTCTCCACTCACACCTGCATGCACTACATCTTCAGCCACTACCTCCATCACCAGCACGGCCATCACCGCACACCACTCACGTGCACTCACCACTCCCACTACCATTCACACATCCCCTGTGTCCTCTCCCAGTGTGTCTGTGAGCCCTCCTCCCAAAGTACACAAACGCAGGTACACACCCACCCAACAGCCATCCACCTCACAACAGCCTCCAGCCCATGCACCTTCACCCAAATTCAGCAGACGTACACCTCCTACAGCCACTACCTCTTCCTCCACTCCCAACCCCCCATCTACCTATCCCAGTGTGTCAAAAAAACTTTTCCTGGCTAATATTGACCTCTTCCCTACACCTCCCCCCTGTCCTTCCCCTAGGGCCAGGCTTTCCAGGTCCCAGCCCAGCACCTCAGCCACCACATTCCCAGGCACAGTGGTGCCAGCATCTGTGGGGTATTGGAGTGCCCCAACCATCAGGGCTACCAGTGTGCCACGGAACGAGGGCAAGGACATGCTGCCACCTGCCAAGGTAAAAAAATGTGCCTACAACCGGGAGGGAGAAGCCGAAAACACCTGCCACCAAGGGGTCAGGGAAAACAAAAGGGGATAGTGGCAAGACAGCTGCGCCACCATCAAAGGTGGGGAAGGGCCAAAAACTGAAGGACAGGTCAGTAGAGGGCATGGTGGCACCGACTGAGGGACCAGTGTCACACCTTCTGTCCACGTTGACGCCTACCTGTACGGTGGAGAACACCACCACCTGCACCACCACCTGCACCGCAACAGACCCCGCCGCCAGGACCGCCGCCACAGACACCGCTGCCACATAGCCCGCCACCAGCACCACCGTCACAGAACTCACAGCCAGCACCGCCGTCACAGAGCCTGCTGCCAGCACGGCCGCCACAGAGCCCGCAGCCAGCACGGCTGCCACAGAGCCCGCCGCCAGCACCGCTGCCACAGAGCCCACAGCCAGCACCGCCACCACAGAGGGCGCAGCCAGCACCGCCACCACAGAGCCCACAGCCAGCACCGCCACCACAGAGGGCGCAGCCAGCACAGCTGCAACTGACACCGCCGCAAGCACCGCCGCGACTGACACCACTGCATGCACCTCCAGCGGCCCCACGACATCCTCAGACAGTGGCACCACCGCAGACATGGATACCATCTGCAGTGGTCAGTCGTCCGAGGCTGGTGGTGAGTTCATGGACCCTGGACAGCTTCCATGAAGCATCACTGTAATCACAGTTGTCACCTGCATATGGAATGCGAAGCAGCAGCAATGTGGGGTATGTCTCTGCCTCCATGGCCTATCATGCTACCTGTACCTCAGCAATCTTGTGGCACACACACCCAGGTAAGTGTTTTGTTCCGGCCACAATGGACGTGGAGCCCTGTGGGCACCAAGCCCACTCCAGAACCAGTGGAGAAAGGCATCCAGTACCTCCGTTCTTGGTAGGATGAAGCACTCTGGGCACCAAGCCCCCTCCAGAAGCAGTGGAGAAAGGCATCCACTACCTCAGTCCTTGGCAGGATGAAGCACTCTGGGTACAAAGCCCCCTCCAGAACCAGTGGAGATTGACATCCACTACCTCAGTCCTTGGCAGGATGAAGCACTCTGGGCACAAAGCCCCCTCCTGAACCAGTGGAGATTGACATCCACTACCTCAGTCCTTGGCAGGATGAAGCACTCTGGGCACAAAGCCCCCTCCAGAAACAGTGAAGACTGTCATCCACTTGAGAGACTGTGGCTTTGCACTCCCCAGGATAGAGCAGTGGGCAAACCACTCACTGGAGAGAATTGAGAGCCTGTGGCTTTGCACTCCCCATGACAAAGCAGTGGGCAAACCACCCACTGGAGAGACTTGAGAGACTGTGGCTTTGCACTCCCTAGGATAAAGTAGCGGGCAAACCACCCACTGGAGAGACTTGAGAGACTGTGGCTTTGCACTCCCCAGGATAGAGCAGTGGGCAAACCACCCATTGGAGAGACTTGAGAGATTGTGGCGTTGCACTCCCCAGGACCAAACTCTGGGCATGGAGCCCCCTCACGGAGCAGTGGCGTTGTGCGTTCATCAGGCTGAGATGCCCCCCTCCCCCTGAGGTGCTTGTATATTTTCTATGTGATGCCCCTTCAGTGTTCTCTCTGTTTGGAGTCAGGTGTCATGTGTGTGCCTCGCCCATGCATTTTGGGCCCAGTGGTCCACGGACAATGATTGATGCACTATCCGGACTTGTGTATTTGGTGTACATAATTGTATATACTGGATTTTGATTTCTGATTATGAGATTTCACATTATTACATTAGTTCAAATAATTTCCTTTTGTCCTTGAGTTCTTCCAGGGGAGGTGGGGGGGTGTATATGTAATGTTGCAGCATGTATTTGTGTGTATGGTGTTGTGGGTGAGGGTAGCAGTGGGGGTGTTGTGTGTGTGTGTCACTCTCTTTTCCCTCCCCCTCCCCTGTGTTGTAGGTGAAGTACTCACCGTGGTTGTCGCCGTCATCGTTGGAGCTCCTGATAGAGGAGCAGGAAGACCATCGCCGGCAGTATCTGTAACTCAGACTACATGGCGTCCAGGTTCCTCGTGGAGTGTGGAAAGGTGAGTGTTTTCCCTTCTGTGTACTGTTTCCGCCGTGTTTTTATTCATGTTGGTTCCACCCCGGAAAAGGTGGAGGATTGCCGTGTTGTGATAGGGTGGGCGGTACATTGTCTTCCATCTGTCTGTTGGCAGTTACCGCCGCGCTTTTTGTTTGTACCGCTGTGGCGGTCGGAGTGTTAAAGTGGCTGTCTATGTTGGCGGTTTCCGCCACAGTCGTAATCCCATTTTTTTTTCTGCCGCCCTGTTGGCGGTATTACCACCACTTTAACACCGACCGCCAGGGTTGTAATGAGGGCAATAATGTCTCCAATGTCACAAAGATCCATCCCATGGCAATGGTTTCGTTAGACTGAGGGGAGTAGTTGGACAAAAGTAAGTGGCTGTCTCCCCATCCATCCCTGTAGACCATCTGCTTAGAAATGATTTGGGGCAATCGCCCCATGCTGAAGTAGAACTTCATGCAGCAATGCTTGGGGTCCCAGATTGGGATTGGGATTGTGTCAAGACAAGTGCACAGAGCAAACTCCAGAGTGAACAGGAGGTGTTGGATCCTGGAAGAATAGACCCATCCTCCAAGAGAAAAGGCAAGAGGACTGGGGGACCAGTTTCTGAACAGACCTCAAGTCAGAACCTCTCTTCTCAGGAAGATTACTTGTTTACTCCAGAGGTAAATAAGCCTGCAGAGCTTGGGCCTCACCAACCAGAGCTCTTAGGACTGGGGGACTCTCTGGGGAGGATCTGTGCCAGGGACAAAAAGCCTATGCCACTCTTGAAAGCCTGAGGAAGGAAGCTGCTCAGGAAAAAAAGGTAGTGTCTGTGGTATCCACAGCGTTTATTGAAATTGTGGGCACTAGTTTACTGAGGCCAGAGACCTCAAGCCTGCTGCAACCAGGAGGGTGGTAGTGCCCCAGCAATACAGAGAGTTTCCCCTCTCTCTAGCCCACGATACCCCCCTTACTGAGCATTTGGGCCAAAACAAAACCTGGAGTAGGCTAGTTAATCACTTTTACTGGCCTGGAATGTCCCAGAAGGTGAAGGACTTTTGTCAGTCCTGTATCACCTACAAGCCAGTGGCAAGGCAGGAAGCCACTTGAATCTAATTTGATTCTACTATCTGTGGTCCGGGCACCCTTCAAAAGAGTAGGGGTTAATATTGATAATTCCTTTGACCCTCAAACGGCTTCAGGAAACAGGTGCAATTTAGTGGTAATGGACCATGCCTCTAGGTATCCTGAAGCCATTCCACTTAGGACCACCACTGCCACCGCCCTCCTGGGAATTCTTACCAGGATTGGCTTTCTTAAGGAAGCAATATTAGGCAGTTGTTCAAACTTCATGTTTGCATAATGTGGCAAGAATGTGGTGTGACTTAAAAGTGCACTACCCCATACCATCCACAGACCAATGCCTGGATGAAAGATGTATCCACTCATTGAAAGGCATGATTGGAGGACTCCCTGAAAAAGACAGAAAGAGATGGGATGTCTTACTTCCATGTCCGATTTTTGCCATCAGGAAAGTGCCACAAATGGGTGTAGGGTTTTCCCCCTTTGAATGTTAGTTTGGGCATCCTGTTAGGAGTACATTAAGTCTTGTGAGGAAGGCTGGGAGAGCCCCTCAAAGAGCCTTAGCAAGACATTATGGACTATGTACTTGGCCATTACAGGATGGCTGAATACATGGAGAAAGCAAGCAAAAATCTTCAGGCCAGCCAGGAGTTCCACTAGCACTGGTATGACCAAAATGCTGCACTCATGGAGTTCCAACCAGGGCAAAAAGTTTGGCTACTGGAGTCGATGACTCCTAGGGCTCTCCAAGACAAGTGATCTGGGCCATACCCCATACATGAAACAGAAGGTGAGGTCACCTACCTGGTTGGCCATGGTAGTTGCCAAAATCCCAAAAGGATTATACATGTCAACCGCCTGAAGGCATAATTTGAGAGTGCTGATGTGGCCATGCTCGTGGTTATGATGAGGGACAGGAGGAAGAGAGTGAACCTCTCCATGATCTCCTCTTCAGCAACCCACAAGATGGTTCTGTGGAAGGAGTGGTCTTGTCAGACAACTTCATAGGCCAACTGCAGGCTGATTGCAGGCAAGTCCTCAGCCAGTAAGCTGAATTCTTATCTCTGACCCCTGGTAGGACTAACTGGTGTACACATGATGTGGGCACTAGTGACAACTTACCTGTCAAAATCAAAATTTATGGTCAGCCAGACCATGTCAGAAAAAAAAATCCAAATTGAAGTCAACAAGATACTGGATTTAGGAGTCATTGGACCCTCTGAGAGTCCCTGGGCTAGCCCTGTAGTTTTAGTCCTCAGGCCTCACTCCAAGGGAGAGAAAAAGGAAATTAGGTTTTGTGTGATCTACAGGGGCCTCAACTCAGTTTCAAAAACAGATGCACAACCAATAACTGATGACTTTATAGACAGTTTAGGGGCCGTCAAATACCTGAGTACCTTTTATCTTACTTCGGGGAACTGGCAGATTGGTCTGAAACCTGGAGAAAGAGAAAGATCAGCATTCTCTATCCCATTTGGGCACTATCAGTTTACTGTCATGCACTTTGGATTAAAGAATGCCCCTGCCACCTTACCGACAAGTTCTGGCTGGGCTGGAATCCTGTAGTGCAGCATATCTAGATGATATTGCTGTCTACAACTCCACCTGTGTAGAGGTCCTTGAGGCCCTGCTAAAGGCAGGCCTCACTGTCAAGGCCAGTAAGTGCCAGAAATGGCAGGGACAGGTTGTGTACTTGGGCCACCTGGTAGGTGGAGGCCAGGTTCAGCCACTAGAACCCAAGATCCAGACAAATTTCCAACTACCCAGACCCAAGTCAAGGCATTCTTTGGCTTCACTCGATACTGTAGGAGGTTTGTGAAGGATCAAGGCACCATAGTGGCCCCCCTCACAGAACGTAGCTCTAAGAAAATACCCAAAAAGATCAACAGGTAAAGAGTTCTAGAAAGGCTTTTGACACTCGGAAGGATGCAATGAGCTCTGCCTCAGTTCTGAAAGCTCCAGATGACTCCAGGCAGTTTATTGTCCAAACAGATGCTTCAGAACTTGGGATAGGAGCAGTCCTAGGCCAGAAAAAATGATGAGGGACATGGCCAGCTTGTTGCTTTTATACGTTTTATAAGTAGAAGACTGCTTCCTAGGGATCAAAAATGGAGTACATAGAGAGGGAAACCTTTGCTGCTGTCTGGGTCTTGAAGAAGCTGAAGCAATTCTTGTTTAGCTCTCACTTTATAGTTCAGACAGACCACAGGCCTCTCAGGTGACTTCAAGAGATGAAAGGTGAAAATCCAAACTGCTTAGGTGCTCCATATCTCTACAGGGAGTGGACTGTAAAGTAGACCACAGACCTCCGTCTGCACATGCCAATGCAAATGGCCTTTCCACGTTCTTCCTTTTAGGGGATGAAGTCTCCCCAGAGGAAGGGTAGTTTCACCCCCTTTTTTTGGGGGGGGGTGGTAGTGTAAGAAAGTGCTTCTTTTGACATGGTAGCCCCTCTCTTTGTGCCTGGAAATTGATGTGGTTTCAGAATGTAAGTGTCCAGGCCCCTGCTAAACAGGTTTCAAGGGCCAGATCTCTTTCCCTAAAACTGTGCTTTATTGGCACTTTATTCACCCTGTTAAGTCCCTAGTTAATAGTACACTTGGTACCAAGGACATGGGTACTAAAGAGTGCCCCCTAGAGCTGCAACATCAATTGTACCACTCCGAGAGACCAAACACCAACCTCATGAAGTCTACCATTGCAAGTGCATGACATGATGCATTTAAAAGTTGAAAACTAGACATGGCACTGACCACAAATGCAATTTACACTAACTCTGCATGCACTATTGGTAAGTCACCTCTCTGGAAGGCATTACAGCCCAAAGGCAGGGTGCATTATAATGCATGTGAGGGCATGTGTGTGTATGAGCAAATATGCTCCTACTATGTCTTTACAAAACCATAAGACAGTAAGTATGCAGGAAAGCCATGGCAAACAAATGCACTGGACACTAGTCATTATGAGTTTCCCGGCTACATGACAACCTCTCTGGATACGGGGTTGATAGGTATCTAACAACTCAGAATAATAAACCAACACAGATGCCAGTGTTGGATTTATAATAAATGCATCTAGAGGGCATCTCAATGATGCACCCTGAAAAACCTACCAGCCCTGGCATGCTTCCTCACTTCCCTTAGTCAGCCTTCTACCACCGGACAGAAGTCTGGACTTCTCAGGAATCAGAACACAAAGCCTTTCCTGGGTAGAGGTATTGCACTTCTTCCCCCAAGTAAGCATCCTTCACCAGAGGTCAGCCTCAAAGGCCTTGCCACCTTTGAAATCTAACAGATGCCTCTACTGCTAGCAGCAGATGACCACTCATTGGTTTTTGCCCAATTTGAGTGGGAAAACTCAAATGCATGCATTGCACCACTTTGTAAATATGGCACAGGGAAAATGCCACTTTAGCTCTGCCTTAGTGTAAAAAAAATGACACTATGGCACCGCTAAGGTGGCCCTAGGGGCTCTTAAATCTGCTGCTAAGACTTATTGTTTCATAGACATATGTTTCTTCACTTTAAGTTTCTCCCATTTATAAAATTACACACAGTGATGAGTTAATTAGTAATGTAACTTTGCGTTTTAATTTTCTCCTACTCAAAAGCATTCATAAACGTCATTTTGTTCTCCCTGCAATATTGAGTTGACAAGGACTTTTATTAAAGAGTTAAATACCTCAGTGCTTCAGTTCTTCAAATTCTTGACCCTGTCTTGGTTTTAAATCTGAATGACCACTGCTCATTATCAGGCCCTGCAATATGCAGCCTGATGATAATAATGTCAAATAGGCACAACTTTCCCTTAACTTTAAAAGAACTGTGTTACCCTCTGCTTATTTAAAAATGAACTCAAGGCTGTGAGCTAGTCTGAAAGTGTTCGCGAGCTACAAGTATCTTGGGAACAACTAGTGGGAGCGTGTGATCTAATACTTGATCTCAGCAAGTGTGATGAAATGAAAGAAGGGGCACTGGATATTCCACACCACGCAATGGGAGAGGACAGCTCTAAGATCTGTCAGCGCTGCCGAACTACCCTAATAAATTGGTCTAGAGCAGAGGTCTTCAAACTGGGGGGCGGGCCCCCCTAGGGGGGCCTGAAGTGATCCCAGGGGGGGGCCCCAGATTCTGGCCAAAATAAATATTATACAGATAAGAGGCCTTTATTTTAAGCAGGAGGATGTTATTGCAGTTTTAAAAAGGTAAAAGTACCTAACTGCAATGTTTAAATAGGTTTAGACATATTTAAACATTGCCATGTTTATAAAATAATTGTGAAAAATTCTGAGGGGGGCCCAATGATTTTTATTTTTCAACTGGGGGGGCGCGGCATTAAATAGTTTGGAGACCTCTGGTCTAGAGTGATGCATGCTCTCAGTTTGCCAAAGATGCTAAGTCTTGCCGCAGTGCAGGAGTGGCATAGATAAAGAAGGAGCTCAGGATCTATCTTAATATAATATATGTGGGTATTTATATAGGGTGGCAGTGTCTGTCCTGTGACAAATACTGTCCTGTGACACATGCTCCCCCAAAAGCGTGACATGAAGGCAGGTTTGAGGATTGAACTCCTGACAAGAAGTCAACAGCTCCCTGCAAGGAACTGGCTACTGGGGTAACAGTGAACACAAACCACCATAATAGCCAGGGATTCTTTTCTTTGTAGAGGTACAGCCAGGTTAACTGGGCAAGATCGCTGGGTATCATGAAACTCTACCCAGCAGATAAATGTAGAGGGCCTGCACAACCCATTTAATTACCAGGCACTTCTTTTAAATAGTAGCATAGGCAATTTCATAGGGTTAAACATTTTTGTGGCTTAAAAACCAAGATTAAGTCTGTCCTCCAAACTGCAAGAGAACTGCATCTAACCTGACATTATCGGTCTTGAAAACTAAGGGATGAGAAATATCAGAACAAGAGAGCACAGGATTTTGGGATTTGGATGCTTTCGGACTTGTGAAAAGCTTACCCACCTATAGGACCCCCCAAAATTGTGTTATATACATCCTCCATTAGCAGGGCAGTTAGAGGATAAGGGAAGTAGAAAAAGTTGGGAAAGAAATTATGGTAATACTTCACGTAACCTACAAAAGTCCCAAATTGTTTGTGTAGACTAAGTACACCATTAGCAAAGGTACACCATAATTATTTGACATGATGAACTAATAAGCTACATCAGGATTTATTAAGTGTGGCAAATCACCCATGATGGTCTCAAGGCACTGGAGTTGCTAGGTGCGTTGTGGTGCTCTGTTCATTAGAACAGATATGTCTTGAGTGTTTTCTGAATTCCTGGAGCGAAGAGGCATTCCTGAGGTGCAGGGAAAGCCGTTACCATCTTTGGCTGCCAGGTGAGAGAAGAAGCAACCTCTGCTGTTGGATTTGCAGATCCGTGGGGTTCCTGTGGAGGAAGGGGGAGGTAGATCGAAGGTGTCTAGCCAGTTGGTGGAAAGTCATTTGTTTGTTGATGGATGCTGGTCCTTTGTTGTGCAGGATTTTGATGTGTGAGTCAGCATCTTGAACTGGCATCTCTTCTGCATCAGGAGCCAGCTTAGCTTTGTGAGGTGTGGGGTGATGTGAGTCTGTCTGGGGACGTCGAGAATGAGCCTTGTCACTGAGCACTATATTGTTTGTAGTCTATTCTGGAGGTATGAAGTTATGCCTACATAAAGAGTGTTACTGTAGTCCAGTCTGCTAGTGAGAAGTGTTTGAGTGATGGTCCTTCTGGGTTTGATTGCGAGCCACCTGAAGATCTTATGGAGCATGTGTTGGGTGTGGAAGTGGATGGACAAGACTGTGTTTACCTGTTTTTGCATAGATACCTTTCTGTCCACAATGATGCTGAGGTTGCACGCATTGTCTATCAGGGCAGGAGAAGAGCCGAGTTCAGCAGGCTCTCAAGTGTTGTTCCATGGAAGGTGTTGTTCCTAAAGATGAGGACATCCACCTTGTCTGTATTGAGCTTGAGACAGTTGTCCTTCATCCATTCATCAACCGTCATCATATATCTTTGGAAGTTGGTTCTGTGGATGGAAGGGTCTTCTGGCAGCAAGAGGATGAGCTGGGTGTCGTCGGCATATGAAATGATGTTGAGTCCGTGCGATCTGATGATTTTTGCCAGGGGGGGTCATGTATGTGTTGAAGAGAGTGGGGCTGAGGGACGATCCTTGTGGGATGCTGCAGATGATCTTCTTGGGTTCAAAGGTGAATGGTGGGAGAAGGATTATCTGGGCTCTTCCAGTGAGGTGTGAAGCAAATCATTTGAGGGCATCTGCCTGGACTCTAAGTTGGTGGAGTCTGTTAATCAAGATGTGGTTGGAGACAGGGTCGAAGGCAGCTGACCAGGCCAGGAGGATGAGGACTGCTGTTTCGCCATGGTCTAGGAGGATCCTGATGTCGTTGGTGACTGCCATCAGGGCTGTCTCAGTGACGTGGTTGGCTTGGAATTTGGATAGAAAGGGGTCCAGGAGGTTTTAGTGTTCCAAGTATTTGGTGTGTTTGTGGTTGATTGCCTTTTCGAGAACCCTTGCCAGAAAGTTGAGCAGGGAGATGGGCCAGTAGTTAATGGATCTGCTGGGTCAGTGTATGGTTTCTTCAGGAGGAGTCTCACTTCAGCATGTGGCCAGTCCTCAGGGAAGGAGGCCTTGGTGATGAAGGCATTCAGGTCTTGCTTGTTGCCAATCGTCTTGCTAATGAAGTTAAAGGTGTATTGGGAACATTGATTTGTGGGTGCTTCCGAGCGTGCAGAGTTAATGATGGAGATTGTGGCTTGAGTTGTAAGAGGGTTCCAGTGGGTGAGCAGGTATTCTGTATGTGTGTTAGTGGGTGTGAGTAGGCTTATGCTGTTGGTGGCGGAGGTTCGGGGTTTGAAGGTCTCATAAGTTACTAATATATTGTCACAGAAGAAGTCCTACAGGGTTTCAAACAGTTCTTGGGAGGGGTTGATGTTGTTCCCAGTGGGTGCAGGGTTGGAGAACTGCTTCTCGATGGCGAAGAGCTCCTTCCTGTGGTTTGTGCTGGCTTCATTTTACTAGTTCATCTACCCAATGCTTCTGATTACCATTAAATTCTGAAGCACTGTTAGCTTGTCCGAAATCTATGCAGAATATCAGGACCCTTTGACAAGTACTGTAGATGAGTACCAATGGCTGTATCTCTATATGTATGCCACATCAAAGTAAACTCAACAGTCAAAATACTTTCCAAACAAGGAAATATAAAACAAAATTATAGCTAGTTATGGTATTGCACTAACGCCACCAGAAATAATGATTAGCACTAGGCCAGTTACTAAAAGATGGATGAAGTGTGCAATGGAGAATCTGACCAGAACACCAAACAAGTGAAGACAACACATAGGCATCAATATGAAAAAATGAAAGATAATTAAAACCAAAAATGCAAAAAGGAGAAAAGATTCTCTCTAAAAGCATAAAATGTGTACAAGCATACCATGTGAACAGCAGAAAAAATAAAGTCACAAAATCAGTCAGTACTCAAATGTATTCTCAACTCTTTTTTTAAGTTCAGACCCTGTGGTGCCTTGGTCTCCAACTTAATCAAATATTTAGATTGAAGCTGCCTCAGTTTTTGTTCTCTGTTACCCCCTCTTATCCTGGGTCTGATCCTATCAATGACAAAAATTCTCAACATGTTTATTTATGTTTGGTCTGAAAATGTCTAAGCGCAGGATATGTGGGATTGTTATTCGTAATGGGCCTAAAATGCTCTTTTTTGGCAGGGCCATTCATACTCCTCCCTATAAGAAATAGATAACATAGTCTGACTAATAATTACCATAATAAATTGACTGGAAATATACACCTCATGAGCACATTCTCTGTTGAATTTATGTTTTAACTGTCTTAAGTAATTAAATTAAATGTACATTTATTTTCTTTGAGCTTTTATTTTAAGTTTATACCCCCAATTTCTTTTACATGAGAGTGTTGACATATCAGTGGTTGCTGGTATGTGGTACCTGACTTATTACTATTTTTTTGGGCAGCAATGACTTACTATTGTACATTTGTCTCAATCCCCTTTATCAGGGGTTGAGACTTGTAAGTCGACAATTTTAGGTAACTTTACATCTGAATTTTGTGAATAGCCAAACATACGGCCTGATTACCAGTTTGGCTGTCATCAAAAGACCACCATGTTATCGGTCATGTAGACTGCTGTATTACAAGTTACACATGCAGGACCATCATAAGAAAGTAAAAATAAAACTCTCTGCCAGTACTTTTAAGGCCGAGAAATAAGCAGTCTGACCCCCGTACCAACAGCCCATCAACCAAACACCAAAGGTGTTTCAAGTCAAAATCCACAGAGGCGGACACCCAATGCAATGCACCAATGGCAGTCCAAACCACAGTGGTTTGGGGTTGACAAAGTAATAAACAACACCACATTGGATGGATTTGAAAGCAACACAGCTGACACACATTGCCACACCATGCACACCTGCAAAGTACACAATAAAACACACTCCTTCACTAACCACAATTCTTTCCATCCTAACACCCAAGTCAGAGCATATCCAAAAATTACTAAACCTTAGATAAGGCACCCTTACAACTTTCTCTAAGCACATGTCCCACATCTTCAATACACTTCTATTTACAATCAAATCCATTTGCACTTCCCAACCTCATTAACCCACCGTCATCTGTTAATTTTCCACGACTTATTTTTTAATCCCTACCATGTCACCCCAGAACAATACCCATTTCACTGAAGATGAGTTAAGAGTCATGGTGGATGAAATCATTAGAGTAGAGCCACATTTACTTGGATCACAAGTCCAGCACACTACTATCACCAGGAAATTGGAAATGTGTCAAAGGATACTCAAAAGAATGAATTCTGTAGGTCCCACCCCTTGCACAAGAGACAACATCAGGAAGAGGTGGAATGACCTCAGGGGAACATATGTTCCATGGCATCCAGGCACCAAATACAAGTCCAGAAGACTGGTGGTGTGGCTCTCTCCCTAACACCTCAAATCCTGGGAGGAGAAGGTCTTGGCCATCCTGCATCCTGAGGGCTTGACAGGAATACCTGGGGGAGTGGAGTCTGGTAAGTAATAACACAAACATATCACCAAAATGAATTGTCATGCATTCTCACTGATCACCTTTTTCCATTTTCACTGTCACCCCACTTACCAGTCCAGTGTCCACCTATCCATAGACCCCAGTCTGGCATCTCACAAGTGAAGTAGAATCACCTGGGGGTACAACATCTCTGTATAATGAGTGTAGTACAGGGATTGACTGCTCTTCAATTCCCAGCAGGTACTGTTCTACAATTACAAAATCCAGAACAGTGTATCCTACTCAAAATTGCCATGTTTGTCATCTCCCCATTGGAGTGTACTCACCTGATAGGATGACATCTGTATAGTGTGTGTAATAGAGGCACTGACAGAACTGCTAAGGCCAGGAGGCACTGCTACTGTGACTCCACTCAGCCAGTACTGTGTCCTCTGCTCCAGTGACCCTTGTATCGGAACTCCCCAATAAAAGGTACTCACCTGGAAACTATGACATCTGTATAGTATGTGTGTAGTATGGGCACTCATAGGAATGAGAAGGTCAATAGGCACTGCTACTGTCACTGCACACACCAGAACAGTGCCCCTTCTCTGAGGATAACAATATTTCAAATTTCTAATGATGTGTTCTCAATGGAGAGTTGGCATCTGGCAGGTATTGTGAAGCAGTGAAAGTGACAGGGCTACAACTCACAGCAGGCAATGCTCCCCTACCTGCAAACAACAAAACAGTTTCCTCCCCCAAATGCACCTGTGGACCAATACATTGAAGTGGACTTACCTGGGAGGAAAACATCAGTATAGTGTGTGTGTAATACAGGGAGTTACATGGCTGCAACTCATACGATGCTTCCTCACTAGCACTCCATATACCTGTCCAGTGTGCACTTACAAATATACCCTTATTTTGGAAGGCTTCTACCTTCATTACCAAATTTTGAAATGTTGAAATGTAAGCCCATGTGATGCAAATGAGGAAGACAGAGGATGGTAATGGAAGGAGGGATATGTCTCAGGTAGGGTCATGCTGAAGATGACTTGCAATACAATGATACAAGTGTCTGGTCACACCAAACTTTTAGTGCACTGTCCAGCACATAGGCTGTTAAAATGTCTGGAATATTATAGTCAACAACGACTGAACCATTTTCAGTCAAGCTAGATATCCCAAAGCCTCGTCTCCTAGCTGACAGAAGAAAGGGTTTTGTCAGACCTCGTACTGTAGAATAGTCTAACAGATCAGTGGATGTTGTCACCAGCTTGAGCCTTATCACATTTCAAAACCAGATCTGCCAACATAACATACGCCATGGCACAGACAGAGGGCATTACAACAGTCTCTGATCAAAGGTCTAACCCATTACAATGACCAAACATCTGGTGGTGTGATACAAACCTATGTCAGTGTTGTGGCACAAGCACTGTGGTCTGCAAAGATGAAACACATCAAAAAGGTCATGCTGGATCATTATCTACACAATGTGAAGGGTGAATGCATTGATTGCACTTGGTGAGAACATTTTTCAAGGCCATATGATCGCACACATGAGTCAATTGGACCAACACACCACATTTAACCAGTGTATTCTGCAGTTCAGAATTCCACCCACCCACTGTCGGAGCTGCATTGGCACAGTACTCATACACTCTAAATCTATGACCAATATTATCTGAATCAATCCATGTCCACTTCATATGTTAGAACAGAAACAGATACCTGCCAATGTCACAACTCTAAAATGCCAACATGAGGATGGCATGGTGATGGTACCTGGTCAAAAAAATACTTTGAGTTCAGGCAGAAAAGTTAATACCTATGATCAAAACCTCATATCAAACATCGGTAGATCCAATTACATTGCAAAGAGATTGACACAAACAAAGCAGATAATCAAGATAGTGAATTGTTCAAGTCTGACTTAGCAATCAATCCTTAGTGGTATACTGCAAAGCAAGAGATCACCTGTCTTTTGGAAAAAATGCCCTACTCAACACATTCTGACAACTACAGCTCCTCAAACAGTCACATTAATCATATAACATTACATATTTACACTCAAGTAAAGTAGTGATTGATGAGATCTGCTCACAAGTTTCACCTTCCTCTTCATCACTGTCACCCTCACTTGGCATTTCAGGATTCTCACCCGGTGGCACTGCTAGTCCCCTCTCATCTGGAATATATGGGATATCCCTTCACAGAGCAATGTTGGGAAGCACGCAGCAGGCCCCAATGATCTTGCACATTTTTTCGGGTGAGTAAAGGAGGGTTCCACATGTCTTGTCCAGACACCTAAATCTGCCCTTCGGGAGCCCAAAATCCTACTCCATGACACGCCATGCTCTTCCATGGGCATCACTGAAGCGGACTTCCTCTGGTGTAGTTGAGTTCCTCACTGTCGTCAAGAACCATGGACGGTTAGGGTATGCAGAGTCCCCTGTGATGGAATGGTACATATGTGCAGCTATGAGTCTCTCTCATCGCAATGTTTGCAGCACACTTGGACACAAACAGGACATATGTGACTTACCAAACAGCTAGACCCTCTCTAGTACAGTTGTGACATAATCGGAAGTTTGCAGCTGTTCCCCATAATGAAGGCATCATGGACTGAACCCTGATTATGGGCACAGACCTGTGAAATGTAGAGGTCAGCCAAACAAACAAGTTAGACACTGATGGACTTTCTGTTGAGATACACTTGTTCATTGCCATGCCGTGAGACCAAGGCAACATGTGTACCATCAATGGCTCCCACCACATATGGGATGTGTGCAAAGCCATAAAACTCAGCCTTCAAACGGGTGAAATCCTCATGTTAAGGGAACCAGATGTAGCTGTCCAGGTGTTTCAACATTGCTGTGAGTACATCCTTCCAAACAAGACTGAACATAGGCTGGGACATCCAAGCAGAAAGGCCCACTGTATTTTGGAAGGACCCTGTGGCCAGGAAGTGCAACACGGCCACGGCTTGTGCAATGGGTAGTATGCTATTTAGATGATGAATGGCAGGCATCAGATCTGGCTCCAACTGACGACATAGATCCATGATTGTTTGCCGATTCAGGTGGTAGATCTGGATGATGTGGCATTCTTCTACGGTCTGAAGGTCTGACAGTGGATGATAGACAGGAGGTTGTCTGATCCTTCCTCTCTCTGGGTACCTATGTATGACAAGAAAAGATTTTGGCCATCATTCTATGTGTCCCTTGCAACATACATAAAGCATTACAATGACAAACTCTGACAAAGCATGTCGTATGTTGAGGACATAATACAGAGTGAACATCACAACTGTTAATCACACATAAGAAACGTTACCCCCTTGCTTGGCAACACATGTGTACAAATCATCTATCTGGTACTCGGTCTGTGACTTCATGTCCCAAGCTTTCAAACAACCCTTGCCAAGAGAGACCTGTGCCCTAAAGCAAATTGCCATATGTAACAATATACAAAAGTAGTGTTTTAGTAGTAGGAGCTACATGACAGGACACTTATCAATGGAAAAACTGAGTTTGAGTTGTGACACATTTCTCAGGGGCATATAGTGCATTTTAGGCCTCTAAAATGGCAGCTGTCTGACCCACTCCACTGGACATTGGGAACTGCCCACTACTGCTGGCAGACGTCCTTATGGTGGTAGGCAGTTGAAACTGTGGTAGGCACAGCCATAGGATAACATTGTTGTCAGTGGCGGTCACAGGCCACTAGCTGTGTCTGTCAACGTTGACATCCATGTACGTGTCCGATGTGACTGCCATGTTCTGCAAAATCCCTCACTTGACTCCTGACACTGCTGCCATTACAGCCTCAACTACCTGAGCTGCTGTGTACTGCCACTGCGAGCAATCATGCCATGTCCAGCAGGTGATATTGCTCCTGCCTTCTCCCTGGAGGAGCTGGAGCGGCTGGTCATAGAGGTCCTACCCCTGTATCAACACCTCTATTGTGCACCAGAGGAGCAGGTATATGCCTCATGCCCACATTTATTTGTATGTACTTCATCATATATACCCTCCTCACAGGCTAGAATATGCCCATGTGTGCCAGATTGTAAAGTCAAGGTCATGGAGGTGCATTTGGTGTGGTATCAATGGGAGAGTCAATGTGCATGTATCTGTGTTCAGTGTCAGATGTTGAGTCCTAATAATTTTTTGTGTTTGTTTTGAGTCTACCCTGATCTACTTCATGTTTTTTATTTTTTTTATTACATTTTTTATCAGGCTCCACCGAGATAACAAAATACATTACAATTCCATACTTTGTCTTAAATAACTTTCCCAAAAGTTTCCAAACAAAAAAAAACTCTAAATGAATACAATCTGCTAGGTAGCCACTCAGATTAATTGTTTTATTAAACCTGAAAATAATTACACATAATTGTCTAGAAAGAATTTGCCCCAAATCAGAGAAAACATTTTACCACTGCCCACTCTCCTGGCATAAATCATTTCCTGATTTCTGACCTGCACCATTTTACTCAGCCATTCTTGAGGGGAGGGATCAGATCGCCAGTTTCTTAATAGGAGAGATCAGGCAATCACAGTGGCAATAAAAACTAGTTTTTCCCACCTGGGTGGGAGCATTCCGTCGGGGTCGTAGCCCAAACACATCAACCAAGTACTGGGAGTTATAGTGACCTGACCAATAGTTGTTAATACCTTGAACATTTCATCACAGTATTCTGGAATAAGTCGACATGTACCAATCACGTGCACCCAACCAGCCACCCCTGCTGCCTTACAGTGAAAACAGAGGTCAGGACAGCTAGGCACCACTTGGGATAAGGCTTGCCGGGTGCAACATAATAGCCATTTACTAAAAAATATCATCCAATGCCAATTCACACCTCTAAGTACTGTGAAATTTAAATGATTGATCTTTTCCCAACACTCCCTTGGCAGGTCGAGGCCCTTCTGGCGTGCCCATTTTCTCGCCGCCTTTACCCCAAGATCAGCCTTATCCTGGTCTAGGAGTAACCTTCTCCATGCACCAGTTCGCTTTATCCCAGGAGGGTCAACAAGTTCAGCAAATAATGCCTGTGTAATAATGATTAAATCGATATCTAGGTCCCTCAAGCAATGAAGCATAATACTATAGGATCCCACCAAGAGAAAATCATTTTGGACAACCATCTGAATGTTTGAGAGAGTTTCCCACTTGTCATTGATTCGAAAATCCCCAATTTTACTAAATCCTGCATAATCCCATCTCCTTGCTAACTCTGAATTGAGCTGAGAACCAGATGATAGCGTAAACTGTGTAAGAGGAGTAAGAAAATGCAAATATGGGATTGAATATCTTCCAAAAAATCTGATTTTCTTTTAAAGAGCCATTTAAGAATCTTATATCGAACATTTTTGGAAGATTTCACTGACAGTGCAGGATTCAGAATATCGTGCTCCCTGCATATTAATTCACGAAAATCTTTAGTAAATAAGAAGCCTATAGGTTGATTAGCTTTGAAATTAGTAATGTAATGTGCGAAAAAGGCAATGTAATAATCTTTAAAATTGGGTAGTGCTAAGCCCCCCTTTTTTCTATCAGCAAATAATGTACTTAATACAGCTCATGCCTTCTGATTTTGCCAAATAAATGGGCCAAACACAGACTCCAGTTTCTTGAAAAATATGGATGTAAATACGCAAGGGATAGCCGAAAACAGAAAGCTAAATAATGGTAATATGGACATTTCAATCAGTGCAATTCGGCCTAGTATAGAGAGTGGGAGTGACCCCAGCATGCAAGCAGAGCCTGGGTTTTCAGGAGCAAAGGAGCGTAGTTGAGATCATACAGGTCTCCTATGTCGGATGACAAATTAATCCCAGGGTATCTCTTTGGCCTAGTATTCACACAGTGCTTACTTTCAGGGAGCAGTCTAATAGAGGAAGTGCCACACAGAATAATATCGGTCTTACTCAGGTTAATCTTGTAGCCACTAATTTGCTCAAATTCGGCAAACACCTTAAGAGCTTATTTCTGGGAGGACCGCTCTTCATCTAAAAACATAATATTATCATCAGCATAGAGTTTGATCTTCCCCATTGACTTCAGCGGAGGATGAATCTGAATATTTTGTCTGACTTAAGTTGCTAAAGGCTCAATTAAGAGAGCAAAGAGGATAGGGGATCAACACAGGCAGATTTAATTATGATATTGGCTTCAGAGTTTTGATACAGCCTTTGAATTAATGCAGAGACCTGAGAAGGCACATTGTAGCTAGACAATATTTCTAACAGTGTGTCCCATACAACCAGATCAAATGCTTTTTCCGCATCTAATAAAAGAATGATGGCAGAAATTTTTATTAGAAGTGAAATAATCGAGAGTCTCGGCTAAATAGAGCGTATTGGTTGCAAGTTGCCGACCAGCAATAAACCCATTCTGATCGGGGTGCACTAGTTTGTTGACTACCCTGTTAAGCATGTTGGCCAGAAGTTTTGTGATAATGTTATAGTCTGTATTTAGCAAATAAATTGGATTAGGGTCTTTCCTGTCCTTATGCTTTTTGGGAAAGCTAACCACATTCCCTGAGTACCAAGAACTGGGGATCTGCTCGCCTTTAAGCAAGCCATTAATTAAAGACAAAAAGTCGTCGATGAATTCATTGATGAAACCTTTATAAAATTCAGCCAGAAAGCCATCAGGTCCACAAGCCTTCCCCATGGGGAGGTTCTTGACAACCTCAAGGAGTTCTGACTTCGTAAATGGCGGTATTAGAGCATCACTGTTTTCTTCTGTGAGACTAGGAATACCCAATTTCCCCAAGAAATCCCTAATGGTCTTAAGGTCAATATCCTGAGTTTTGCTACATATTCGCCTATAATGTTCTAGCATGACTTTATCCACAACTCTGGGGTCAGTATGCCTTACCCCGGAGACAGGGCACCTCAAAACATGTATCATATTGCTAGCAATTTGATCACAAGCTTGCCAGGCCAAAAATGTGCCTGTGAAATTACTCTCTTCATATACCTTTTGTCTGCAGGTCTGATATCCTATGTCAACTTTCTTAAAAAGATTGTTGGACAGTGCCAGTTTAGCTAATTCAAAAGACTGTCTATTGTTTTCCATGGGGGCGTGAAGATAGATGATTAAGCTCCTCTGCACTGCTTCTTCCAGAACCCTAGCTTGCTGACTCTCAGCAGATTCATCTGCCACCTTCTTAGCGATTACCAAGCCCCTGAAAAAAGCCTTAAACGTATCCCAAACCATAGTTGGAGTTGAAGATCCCTGCTTGCGTTTGAAAAATTTACTTATTTCAACTTTAGAGACCTGTACCTATCCCTCCTCTTGAAGGAGTTGCTGGTTAAACACCCACCTTCTAGGCTGAGGTATGGAAAATTCTGGAAAAAAGACACTTCCAGAACCAGGGTGGCGTGGTCAGATAAACCAGAATGCCTCGCCGACTGGTTATTAAAGCGCAGTGTTTTGGATATCAGAAATGAATCAATGCGGGAGGCGCTTTTAAACCAGCTTGACCTGCACGTGTACTCTCTCTCTTTTTGGGCACTCATTCTCCAAGGGTCACAGAGCATCAACACTCTGACATAGGGGGTCATTCCAATGTTGGCGGGCGGCGGAGGCCGCCCGCCAGAATTCCCCCCTCCGAAATACCGCGCCACGGTCAAAAGACCGCGGCGGGTATTACAAGTTTTCCCCTGGGCTGGCGGGCGGTTGCTGAAAAACCGCCCGCCAGCCCAGGGGAAAACGACCTTCCCACGAGGATGCCGGCTCGTAATCGAGCCGGTGGAGTGGGAAGGTGCGACGGGTGCAGTGGCACCCGTCGCGTAGTTCAGTGTCTGCAAGGCAGACACTGAAATACTTTGCGGGGCCCTCTTACGGGGGCCCCTGCCGTGCCCATGCCATTGGCATGGGCACGGCAGGGGCCCCCAGGGGCCCCCCGACCCCCCCTACTGCCATCCTGTTCATGGCGGCTTTCCCGCCATGAACAGGATGGCGGTAGGGGGGGTCGGAATCCTCATGGCTGCGGAGCGCGCTCCGCAGCCATGGAGGATTCACACGAGCAGCGGAAAGTCGGCGGGAGACCGCTGACTTTCCGCTTCTGACCGCGGCTGAACCGCCGCGGTCAGAATGCTCGTTGGAGCACCGCCAGCCTGTTGGCGGTGCTCCCGTGGTCGGGTGGCCGCCAGGGGTCAGAATGACCCTCATAGTCTTTAAAGATTTTAGCAATTCTATGTTTGTGTTTTTTTTTACCCCTAACAGTGGTGTCCATGACTGGATCCTTAAGAAAGATAAAATCCCCACCAATAATAATTTTGCCTGGAAGGTGCAAAAGGGATTGAAACAGTCCCACATAAGGGCCGGATCATCTAACAGGGGTGCATAAAAACAAAAATAAATCTTTCTTTGGTGACTAAACAGTGCACCCAGCACCATCCTCCCTAGGGGTTGCGAAAAAAGTTGAGGGCCGATCGCCAAGGCCTCTAGCTAAAAAGACCGCCACACCTCTGTGAGCGGCTGGAGCTGCAGCAACCACCTTAAAATCAACATATCTTTTAAACATGTTGAAGTTTTTTAGCTGGAATATGAGTTTCTTGTAATAAAATAACAGGGGGATTTTTTAGCAATTACCCTATCTTCAATTGCAGACCTTTTCCTCCGATTATATAGCCCATTGACATTCCAGGAAACAATTCGTAGTGAGAAGTTTAACCTTGCCATTGGATTCTTATAAAAGATTGCCTAGATATTGAGTGACTTGAAACCACCAGAGAGTTTGGACCATGCCCTGCTTCAAATGGTATCACCGCACTGTGGCCTTGGTCATTCTACATTGCGCATAACTATGTTTTAGTATGGGAAAAAAGGATCCTATTCCCCTTACCACCCCTCCCACCCACCCCCCTAGACCCTCACCCCACCCTTTAGGTGGCCAACACCTGGAACCCTCCCTTCTGGGCAATCCGGGACCACCCCCTACCCCCTGACCCCATCCTTCCCTAATCGGGTGCCTTGGCATGGCCCCCTAAGCCATAGACTGCAAAGGGGATAGAATGAGAGAACCACGATAATGCGTTATGTTTACACTCTGTGAAATCCACCATTCTCAAGCGAAATCACCCCTCTTGTTGCATAATGTGCTCACCCCTCCGATTCTCTTACTCATATTTTGTTGCCTCCCGCTTCCCCTTCCCCTCCCCCCTCCTTCGCCCTGACTGCTCAGGATTTTGAATTGAATGCAACAAAGTCTTAGCAGCATCAACTATGTGAACTAAATTAGAATGTCCCTAGAAAAACACTTTAAGTCTAGATTGCTGCACAAGTCCTGCCGGAGCACCGGCTTTTTGAAATGCCGGGATCATTCCTGTCAGTTCCCTCCTCCGATGCTCAGCCGCCACTGACATGTCTGACAAAATTTTAAAGGCATAGTCACCAGGGATCTGGTATATTTTATTCTTGATTGCTTGTGGAAGGATGCGTTCCTTGACGCGAAAGTCGCCAAAGTTTACAAGAATAGTTTGAGGATATTTTGCGTTGGGTGGCTGTACTGCTGGGACCCGATGGGCCCGCATGATGGGAAGATCTAAATGTTTATCCATTGGTTCTAAAAGAACATGATGTAGGATAAGATAAGTGATTAAGTCTGCGACAGTTTGCCCATTTTCACGTCCTTCATGGACTCCCGTAAATCTCAGATTAGATCTGCATGAGCGGTTCTCAGCATCTTCCAGCCAAATCTGTAAGTCTTATAGATATGCTTGACATTTTGCCACTGACGGCTCCATAGTAACATGAACAACCTCCAGATCCAACATTCGTTGCTCTACTTCTTTAATACGTGAGTTAAGTTGCTGCATGTTACTGCAGATTAAATTTAATTGCGATTCCGTTCTCTGGTTTGCTTCATCTTGCGAGACTTTAACTCCCTTAATATCTGAAGGAGCAAATTTTCTGAGGGAATGCCAGTACTTGCCTTATCTTTTAGTTCCTGAGATGGAGGCCCAGCTTGGTAGTTCAGCTTGGGGAATCCATTGAGAATGGAATACGGAGGGGCCCCCATTACTGTGCTAACCCCAGAGATATGGATTGGCTCATGCAGCATATTGGGCAAGGAACTCTCTACCTGGGCAGCAGGTATGGAGTCGCTAGAAGGCAGAGTAGTGACATCTTTTTGGCCTTTACCCAAACCACCACCAAACAGTGGATATAGCAGCATGGGTGCTGAGCCCAAATCCAGGGCTTGACTGCCATTACCCTCAGAATTTCAGCTGGCGGTTGATTGATTCAGAAGTGAGCAAACTTTGTTAAGCGATCCCAGATTCTAGCCCGGGTCTCTTACCTCCTCAGGCAAAGAGTCAGAGCCCAGACGTAGATCCGCCATGCTAATCATAGAAGGAGGTGAGTTGTGAGGCAGAATAGAACTGAGAGATAAGTCCGTGACCAGCGGAGGGTCAGTATTTGAAGGTAAGTCCTTATTGATGTGATTGTCAGAGGGGGAAGGGCACTTCACTTTAACAGTGTGTGTTGTTTTGGGCGCCCTAACAGAAGGGCGTCCTTTGCCCAGAGATTGACGTGGAGATCGTTGCATTATAAGGATCACTGCTTGTCCATGTCTTGATGAAAGACACCCAACCACCTTTTTTCCTTTACCTCCCGGCTTACAGCAAATTACACCAGAGGCAGTAAACCCTGTATGGCCAGAGCCAGTGTCTTTTAGCAGGTGATTTTGAAGTTCATAACACACTGCACATGGAAAGCACTAAAAAGTGTCCGTAAGCAATCAAAATAACCTAGTCTGGATGCAATATAGCTCTCAAAGACAGGTACAAAGTGAAACTGCTCCTTGGATTAATCTTATTTTGGTCCCGTAGCCCCTGCCTCACTTCTGTTTCTTGTGGTGAACTGGCCTCCTCTCCAAAGATCAGACAGGCATCTTTGAAATAGATTCCCCCGCTGCTGAGTCAAATTTCGAATTAAGCTGAGGCAGCGGAGAAGAAGCCTCAAAAGCCCTTTTGCAGGAAGGAGGGAGAGCAGGAGTTTTCGCGAAGATTTCAGCGGCCTCAGAGGCTGTTTCCACTGTAGGAAATGCAGCAATGCAGCAACGCAGCAGCGCAGCCATAACACGTCCACCTCTGACGCGCGTTCTTCCCGAGCGTCTGTGGCTAGCCACAGAGCATGACGGGAGCTCCTACGCTGATCAACCTCATGTTTGATGCACAAAACTGGGTAACGTCACATCACAGCCATTCCAATACATCTCTTAACACATGGATTTTGTCGGATACTTGGAGGTACTATTAGATGAGAGAGGGTCATTTTCCCCCAGATAACAGATATAGGATGAAAAGGAAATACCCTGTTGCTTGCTTTTCACTCCTTATTAAGAGTATTAGATGGCCCCAGTTACAAACCTCTGTTACAAGTGATAGCCGCGAAGTTAATTTTAAGTGTTATTTACGGTAGTGAAACCCTGAGGGGTAGGGATAAAATCACCCTGAATAGGATTATTGGGAACATTTTTAGATTGCTTTTCCATCTTCCCAAGAAAGCATCTCAGACCCAAATTAGGCTGGAGTTTGGGTATGTGAATCAAGTGATTGCAAGACCGGGGACCTATATTAAACTTTGGAAAAGCGTGCAACTTGCAAACAAAAATGGTTTAAGTAAAGCTCTTTGGAAAGGGATAAATATGGACCCAAGATCCCCCTCACAGTTATAATATTACCAGTCTTTGGATGACCTGGGTGCCCACTCTTTATGGGATCAGAGTTTGTCAGTGACCGCTTTTTAAAAAATAACTAATCGTATGGTAAGAAAAAAATCCCTGGCTATGGATAAGAGTCTCCATGCAGGTAGATCCCATTTGTGGTTTATAACCAGGGAATACAAAATGCTAAAATAGCAGGTATATTTGGACCAGGGTTGGTCCAAAAAGGAAAAAGACCTATTTATTAAATTTAGATTTGGTCAACTTCCAGGAGGTCAAGATTTTGCACAAAGGGCAAGCTTAGAATTAATGTCATCTCACTCCCTATGTAGGAGTGGTGTAGGGGGTTTGCTACACTTGATTTGTATATGCCAAAGCTTGGGGCAAAAATTAAGAAGGTACCTCGAGATCTTGTTCAATCAGAGGCTTATATGTTCTTTTAGGGAGGCTGTGATTGCCTGTTTTAATTCCTCGGATCCTTCACTGAATGTCAGGTTAGTAAAGTTTCTAAGTCAAGCCTCGGAAAAACTGGAAGCTCGGAGCATGCTAAAATCAATAGTGGATGTGGAACAAGTTTGAGTTCTTGCCATTAGGCTGAAAACTGACAAGATGTCAGCCGACATACTGAGTTCGTTAGTCAAGAAGGTCTTAGCCAAGGAGATAGTGGTATGGTAGGACTTTTATTTTCATTTCCTTTTTAATCCAATTATAAGTGGACTGTTTTAAGGAGAATACGTGCTGACTAATTATTAAGCTTTATATGTATCATCAAAATGTAATGGAATTTTAGTTAAGGTCTTAAGATTTGTACAAATTAATACACCATGTATTTTAAATTGTATCCATGAATATTATGGCCTGTGTAAAGGTTTTAATTACCTAAGTACGTGGCCGGTACAAGCTTAGGTCCTTGCTTCAAAAGGTTTTAGTTGGGTAGCTAAGTTATGACATAATTTATAATTTTAATAATGTATTGGTTTACCACTGGTTCATTTCATTGTTCTCCAAGGTATAGGTGCTCATTAAGAATTATTTTAGATTATTGCTTACTGCTGATTTCTTACATTGTTATGGTTTTAATTAACTAAACAATAAAGTTTGATTGATTGACATGGGTGTTGTCACTATGAGACAATATGTACTTGCATAACAGCTTGAGCTGTGTATACATGTTGTATGTGAGGTGTGTTTAAAGTGACCTATGCGTATATTGCCACTGAGATTTCAAACCACATCTGCCCTTGCTAAAATGTTAGTTTGGAGGCATATCCTGACTCACTCTGCCCTTCAGCTTGCCATATACACATCACATGCCCTATTGCTGTTGGCTACATGATGTACTGTCATGCATGGAAGTGAAGGGAATGGAATTTCATGTAGGTTCTGTCTGCTCAGCCTGCAGAGACCTAGGACTGTCAAATGTATCTCCTAGTGTGGGTCCAAGTCTAGGCTGGTGTTGAGTCACTTATACTATGCAACTGTGGCACTGTGCCCACTCCCTGTATCCCAGCTGATCCTCTTATGTGGCCAAATCTAGGCTTTGTGTTAATTTGCAGCTTATTTAGACTCTTTCCCTGATGAGTATGAAAATATTTTTAGGGGAGAGTTGATGATCTGTGACCAATCTGCACCTAGCAACATTATAAATGTGTGTATCTGTCCCCTGACAAGTCCCTTACTCGCAAAGCCCTGTTGTCACCTTCACACTGGTCAAATTAGTCCTGTGCAGGCTTCTTTCATTAATGATAGTCCCACAGTGCAGATAGTGTGTTAATTCCTATGAAGCCATGATATGTGAATCACTAGTTTAGTCACGTCAGTAGATGGACAATGCATGCCTTTGTTTGTTGGGCACCATCTCTTAAGGATGAACCCATATGTCCAATAGCATGTTCTGTGGCACACGTACATGACACAGAACCTCCCCCCCTGGGGTGACATGAGTATGCATTTGTAAGTCCACATGTCCACACATGGACAGGGTAGACACTTTCTCTACCCACCATGCCAGTCCCCTCATTGTTAGCCATGTGTAATGTTTGAGTTTGTACTCTGGCAATAGCCTGTAGGAACGGTATGCATCGAATCAATCTCTCAGAGTGTGAGTGTTTTATTGTATTCATGCCTAAGGAGTCTATCTTTCAGAAGCCCGAGAGGTGTGATGTGTCCCACAGCTCCTCAGATCTCAGTCAGATTGCTAGAGCAAGTCCCACTAGATGGCAATTGACCTACCTAGTCAGTGGAGGGCCTGAACTGGGTGGTAGGTTGGTCAGCAGATTGGAAAGTGTTTGTAGTCATGTCCCCTTACTCATTGGCTAACACTTGGGCAGTTTGGGTAAAAGATGAATGTTCTAAGCTTTATGTACTTATATGTATGTTACTCAGCCATTTGGGATGCAACTTCTGAACATATTTTCTTGTCTTATCTATTGCATCTATTCAGGCCAAGGTCCATCAGAAAAAAGGGATTTGGAGAGTCATTGAGGATCGCCCACTGTCACAAGAGGTGGGAGGACCTGAGACGGTGGGCCCAGAATATTGTGGAGGTCCAGCTGGGTCTGTTCTCCTAACGTGGGTGATGTGCCTATTAGACAATTTCCCCCCGAATGTCCCGCATTCTGCCAGTGTCCTACCTAGAGCTTGATGGGCTTTTGAGGGCAGCACACCAGCCACAATGGGTGACAACACAGCAAATTCTTGCCTGTCCCATTGCCAGGTGATTGAGTGAGGTACTAACTGCTCCGCCAGACAATTAGGGATGAGCCATGTGTCACACAGTAGATGGATGATTGTGTCGATATGTCCTGTGTGTCAGACTTGTGTGCCTTGACTTTTGGACCTGGGACCTAGTCCAAAACTGGGGGGAATCCTCAACCCACTTGCTCTGCAGGGACCACAAAGAACTGTGTACAGTGGGTATTTGTGTAATGTGTTTCGTTGTAGTGGGTGTAATTTCTAACCTACAGATTACTACCCCTAAATGTCACAGACCAAAGGTAAGTAAGTTATGGATCACTATATTCTGCCATGTGGCTGGGTATATGTGTATGTAGATATCTCCCACCCAGAAGCTAGTTATTTTCAGTATTTGATGGGTGCTGGTAAGGCATTGCAGTCTGTGATGTATAGGTATTCATCATACATGTTTCATGGCTTACATGGCTAAATGATTGCAGATGTAGCAATATACTTTCCCTTTGTAACTGGGAAATGTCCATTGACATCTATTATGTTCTAGGAATGTTGCCAACATTCCTTATGCCTACATATTAGCATGTGTCTTTTTCTCTTTAGGAAACATTCTTAATCTGCAATTTCATGCATGTCTTACCCATGTTGATACAATGATGTCTGTATTCCCTCACATATAGGTGCATGGAAGACTACCCATCCAAAGCTTAACCCCCCTCCCCAAACGGATCACCACCCCTCACCATGGATAATCCCAGAGGTGCCTGCCTGCCCCCTCGATGCCCCTTCCTGTGGAGGTTACATGGCAGCTGGGAGTCAAGTTTAGGCACAGCACTGTGCCATTATTGGACATCAATATGGACAGGTCAATGGCCTTTGGACATTCATGAACTTTCAAGTTAGTAAACCCAAACTGTTTTTTGGGTAAACATTTGCCCCGTGATTCCGTTTTTAGCTTGATGTTGTTCCTGAGTGACTTTGGTTGTGTGCCTTCAGTTGTGTGTGTTTGGGCCTGCTTGCTGTTCCAAGTGATGTTGTTTGCAGTTTGTGAGTTTGTGTGCAGTGCTGTTGTCCCCCAAGAGAAGGGTATGTTGTCTGTATAGGTATGTGTGTGTGTGTAAATACAGAGGTAGTGTTATGGCATTGTGTGCGGTTGTGTATGGTAAGTATTGTGTAGGTATAGTTGTCATGTTGTTCTTAGTCTATTTGTGTCTCTGTGTTTTGTGCATGCCATAGTGCTTACATTGTGCTGTAATGTGTGGGTCAATTGCAGGTTTTTTTTTACTGGTGGAGTTGTTTGTGTTCCACATTGTTATATATATGTTTATTGCAGAATCTGTTGTGTGAGTTGTATTTGTATATGTGCTGTAGGGGTGTTGTTGTTGATGTGTATAGTAATGCTGTGTAGCCTTCAGTCTCCCTGTGCCTGAGCTGTGTGGCCATGTGTATTTGTGTAGTGTTGCAGTGCAGTATGAGTGTGCTGCCCAAAGTGTACATATTGTGAGTGTGTACTTGTCCGTGTTGATGTATGTTTGTGAATGTGTGTTGTTTGAGACGTGTACCTGCTACCCATGGCATGTCCTCCTTATGATGTGTTTGCTGGTGACACAGGCTTTTTTTTACATTTGGTGATGCAGGTAGGTGTGTGTACTTCTGGTTGTTGGTGTCCACGGCAGCATTAATTTTGATGTCTTCAGATAATCTTCAGCAGTGGCATGACATTTGTGAATGGCTCCATGGCAGTTCCGGACATGTAAGGCTGCCGGCAGGTGAGTGTCTTCCTTTATACTGTCCGTTTCCGTTGGACTGCCAAAGTCACATTGCTGATGTGTAACCTCAGAATCAGTCCAAGTGGTCTGTCCTGCCTGGCAGTGCTGGTAGACTGCTGGCGGTCTTCTGTTGGTCCTGAGTGAGCGTAGCATTTATATTCAATATTAACATGAAATGTTTATGAACTAATGCATAATAATGCCGCATAGAAAATGTATTAATGTACTTTTGCTAAAAACGCTCTTGAAATGTGCCCACGGGGAGTGGCCACCAATGTATACAATGACTAATGAAACTGACTAAAATAATGAAAATGAGATGTTAGAGTATGATTTTACACTAGTATTAAGAATTATATGTTAAAGTTTTGCTAATAAATCAAAAGGCTTTAGTTAGCATGAGTCGAGGCCTAGCTGCCCGGTTTTCATATTAAATGTGTTTTTCTAACGTGCAGTGTGCTGACTTGCTGAAGGACATGTACTCGTACTTTTCCAAAGCTAAAGGATGAATGTAACTGTAGTAGATCCTTTCTCATGAAATTCGACTTGCTAGGAGAAACATTTTTGCTAAATGCAACACTGTAGACTAGTAACAGGTACAAGGTCGCCTGAACCGGTACAGACAATGGACCTACTGAATGAAGATGCGAGAGGACCACGAGAGTATGAAATCATACCGGACATTCTGCCCACCGGAGACTTCAATCATAAGAACCAATATACTACGTGAGAACTGTTATGGGGTGACAATTTTAATGAAGTCATCGAAACCCTATTGGAGGGAGATAGTAGGGTGCCAACCCCAAACTACTAAAATTTAGGGGACTATACAACAGAAAAGGGATTAAAACTCTTGACACATGGAAGTAAATTAGACTAGGAGACTAAGGGATAGGAGAGAGGGGAGATGCTGTTTGCGACTTTTTCTATGACCCAGACACTTTGTCCCTCTGCATAGAGACTTTGCTGTTTGGTTCTTCAAATCAACTTTGTCCTTACCTTGCCTGTTTGTACTTTACCTCCTTATGAGGGGAGTTCCTTTTACCCTGCCCTACCGAACTTTGCTGAATTCCTGGCTGATGGTGAATCAACTGATGTCCTGAGGACGAAGACTGAATCTGTATGCTGACCCAATAGGGAGAGCAACTATATGACAATGAAATTGTAATTGTCTGTTTGCTTTTCCTTTCTAGGTACCAACTCCTTCTTTTGACAGAGACCATAGTTAGATGTTTTCTAAATTGGTGTTATTAAATTGTTTTGCATGAAGCCCAACATGCCAATGCTAATTCGAGGTTAGATGAGGGGTACACTAAACAGACGCAAATAGACAAATGACTGAATCTATGCTTTGTTGAATAATGTGATAATGACACTCTGCTAAGGATAACCTATGTTGACGTTGTGCTATATTCTAATATTTGTGATTTTTGCTTTGATGAAATCTTATCAGAGTTACCATATTGTGACTATGCTAATGTGTTTCTTGGTTTTGAGACTAATAAACTTACTAGTGGAATTGTAATCAATAGGGAATAAACTTCATATAATAGTACTAAACTGGTGTGGTTATTCATGACTGTAAGGTCATGGTGGTTTCTGAGTTTTATTAATGTCTTTGACTAATCTGAATTGTCCTATCATGGTAAACATATTGATTGACATGTTGACTAGTTATCTCATCCTAAGGTGTCTTCAATCAGGGTCAAAAGATTCATTGACCTAAAACGAGTCCCAGAGTGAGTAAATTAGTCATAAAGGGACGCGTTAGCAGTCCAATTCCCAAACTTGTAATACATCGGTCACATCAGCCAGACCGATGATTGTCAGACATCCACCACCAGCATGGTGGTCTCAAGACCGCCAAATTCATAATGAGGCCCATACTAAAGCTATTCAAAAGTGTAAGTGTAAAGCTACACATGTAACTCACTTACAGGTGTAAGTTGCCTTCGTGAATATCCCCATAGATATTAGAGAGGGTTATTTTATATAGAATGATGGGGGGGGTGTTCAGTGTTGGGAATGGTGTGGTGGTAAGAAGGAGGAAGGGACAAAGTATTTTTTTAATGTTTAGGGACAGAGCAGGTCCTTTGTGTGTAGAGTGGGTGATGAGAGTTAAAGAAGGCAGTGATTAAAGTTAGGGAAGGCGTATGATGTTTTTAAATTTAGGGGGGGGGATGGTTCTTTTGTGGGTGGAGTGGATGCCTCTTTTCTTTCTCAAATCTATGGGTTTTAGTAGTTTAGTATTATTAGTCATTTATTCATTTTATTGTAGCCTCTCTGTTAATTGATGTCTGTGGCCAGAGCATTCCATCTATCTAGTGACAGAGGAAAAGCCCTGAACCTGACCTATCACAAATAAATTGTCCATATGTCCATCCCACTCTAAATTTTGGGAAATAAATATTTAGTCATTTTAATCATTGTCAGCCATTTCACATTTTAGTAAGAGAATGAGCCTTCTAATCACAATTGTCCAAGCTGCACTGAACATGCGATTTGAAGATACACTGGCTACAGGACATGCCCTATACTTTATGAACCTCCTAAGTTCTGGCCATTGTTTCTAGGGGTGGACAGAATTTTTATTTCAGCCAGCTGAATTGGAAAAATTTAGTTATTCCACTTTGTAGTTAATTCTGGTATTCTACAGGTGGAATTAAATTAACACTGTAATCGTACTTAAAGAGTGTTGAGGGGGAGTGGTCCCTTTATTAAAAAAAAAAAAACACTGCAGATGAAACTTTAATCTGCAGTGATTTTTAAACGTATTGTGGCTGCTCCCTTTTCTAGCCCTGTTTAAGTACCACTGCAGTGTGTATACCTTTCAGCATCCTTATATAAATATGTTAGAGCACTGAGAGGCATGCAATGGAATAGAGTGCACTGCATATGCTTGAGTGCCCTTATACACTTTTGGATAACCTTAAGTGTGTTTACATACTAATGTAAGAGCACCAAGGTGTATGTACTGCACTTTGGTGCATACCCATTGGTGCCCTCACATTAGTATATAAGAGAACCTAGGGGTATGCACTGCACCACAGTGCACTGTATACTCCACAGTGCCTTTACGTTCTTATTTATGTTTCTGCATTGCCTGCACATATGCACTTTATTTAAATCCTCTTATATCTGTAACCCACTACATTTTAGATTCTTGAAGTGAATGTATTGGTGCTGTATTTGTAAAAGCAGGTGATTCTGTACCAACATTGCACTCTCCAGACATTGACAACTGTACTTCAGTTCTGGTATTGTCTTAAATTTACAATCATTCATCTTTGGTTTACCTTCTTTCTTGATGAAACAATTCTTGTAAACTGTTACATCCACTCTTGAAAAAGCAATGAAAGTGGTACTATTGATCCATTATTGTGAAACGGATGCACTTTTGGAGGACACAATATTTCATGCAGCATTTGATTTGAGATCAAAATGAAGGAATAAGCTGCTGACCTAACCAGCGGCTTCTTCATTGACATCGGTAAAGGTTTGTTTTACTTCTTGCAAATGTTCCTGAAAATGTTATACAATTTGTTCGCTGGGCTCATGGTGCTGACCTCTTGGTAACTTTCTGTGTCAAAATCTCAAATGGCACTTGTATTTTGATTAGGTACTAACTTCCTCCTCCTTTTGTCAACCTCCATCATCATGGCAGAGGAAGATGGATCCCTTCTCCTTTGTAGTATGTAATCATTGATAGACCTGACCGCTCAAAAGGCAATTGCAGAATGTAAAAGGTGCAGTTTAAATAGGTCAGCATCTTCTGTATGAGGCCTTTTACAGGGATTCTATTAGCATGCTGAAGGAACCTCAACTGCTTTAGAACCTCGAAGCAATGACTTAATGAGTGTTAATCCAGCAGCAGGTGACTAGTAGGCCAGAGCAACATTTTAATTAAGCCGAAGGAATTTGAAAAAATATGGCAATTTCAAGAAACCCATTCAAAATTACTGAAAATTACCTCGTTACTCCTGTTCACATGAATATGAATAGTTTGCAATAAAAAGGGACAGCAGGATCACCAGAACAACAAATTCAGTGATTGCAAGCATATGCTGGCTGCTGATGTTTGTGTTCTGGTGCAATTAGTTCTATTTTCTTGCATCATCTGGTCCATTTTCCATGCAAGGGCCCATTTTGCACAAAAAATAGCACTTAATGCTAGGTTATGCTTCTTATGTAATTCTGTTTCATCGTATAATTTTGCAGTTTTTCATAACTAAGCTATAGCAAATTATGCAAGTTACAACCACTCGTAGTGAGAAGTGTGGTGATGAATACTGCTTCATTCTTCAGAAAGCCCTGCACTATTAGGTTGATGTGTTGCATCAAACACAGGAGTCTGATATATCATCCATCAGCCATAGGTTTGACAATATTACAGCTATTATTGATGGTAAGAAATGCAATTCTGAGACATTGAAATACAAAATATCATTCAGAAAATATCATAATGCAACAGTAATGTGTCACAAATATTGTCAGGTCTAAAATATCATAGGGCTGAATATAGGAGGTAAGAATATTGTTTTTCTACGTACATAGCATCTTTTTGTAAATACCATTGAGTACAAAATTGCTTGCTTTAATATAGTTGTATTAAAACATATCATTTTAAATTAATTTACTATATATTAGTAATTCTTTTCAGATACTTGTACTATATAAGATTGTGTCAAAGCCCAGCTCACCTGAGTTCTTGTTCAGTTCTGATGGAGGTTGAAGACAATCCGACCCCACCCTGAAACTGCTTGTTCCAGCACACTGGTTTTTAAAACAGTGCACAAAGAACAGAAGCTCAAGGGAAGGGGGGAAGTGGATAAAATAAAAAAGAGAGACAACACCGTTCTTGCGTTTCCACTGTTGAAGTGCTGCACAAATCTGCGGCCCTTTCTGACTTCTGTAGAAACTGGTGCCTAATGAAACATAAACAAAGGACAGATAAGTGCAATCTATTCCTAAATGGGTTCCTGACTATCCCTTTATTTATTAGAAATTCTCTTCTAAAAGTACCTCTTGGATCCTGGTCTCTAGTTTCCAGGTTTGGAATGTGTTACTGCTCTGGGATGTGTTTTCTATTACTGTAAAGCTTCTAAAACATTAAACAAATACCGTTATCAGAATTACCAATATCAAACATTCATCATAATATAACTAAAGCCTAAATTCCCAATAGCAGACTCACTTTTCCCATATTTCCAGAATCTTTTATAAAACAAATACTGTACTTTTACATCAAAATACAGCATGTAATTTGTGCAAGTCCTTGATTTACTGTTTGCCCTGCTGTCAATGGTTTCCACTGTTCGATTACCAAAAGTTCCATGAAAAAAAACAATGTCCGCTTCACAAAGTTCCGCAAAATACTCCTGCAACAAAGAGCCTGAATCACAATGCTCGTGGAAGGCACTTCGCCTCAAACTGTCTATACACGAATCCAGAAATTGCCGTCAAAGCTCCCTCAGGTAATAAAAAGTTTTGCACTTACTTGTTGCTGGCAAGAGATACTGATCAGTCTAACCTTGTCTTCTTTCTCTTTTGCAGGTTACTCGTAGGAGAGAGGCTGAGGCAAGGAGGAACCGGAAACCGGAAGAAGAAAGAGCCAGCAGCTGCGCCCATTGAAGTCAAAGAAAGTCTGTAAAGAGCAGGAGTGCCAGCGCCGAGGGATCTGTTCTCAGGTAAGCGGGAGGTAGACGAGCACAAGCACTGGGTGAGGCTCGGGGGATGCCTTTTATAGACAGGGCTGGGTGTGGTTCGAAGAGCTGGGTGTGGTTTGAAGGGCTGGGTGTGGTCCTCACATGCTGCACATGTTCTTGGAAGGTGTGCAGAGCTGGGTGTGGTTTGAAGAGCTGGGTGTGGTCCTCACATGCTGCACATGTTCTTGAAAGGTGTGCAGAGTTTCAGTTATTATGCAAATGAGTTGGATTAACACATGGCCTAGGGAGGAGTGTTTTAAAGAAGCCTTGGTAAAAGCAAGGCCCAATGTGTAAACAAAACAGCACATTAAACAATATACACAGAAGCCTAGGGGGGGGGGAAGGTGAGATAACAAGAAAGGCTTTCAATAGTAAGTTTAAAAGGGAGCTATTACAGAACCCACTAGTGCAGTGAGAGGGGACATGCTCTTTGCTGTGTACAAACCCTAACAGTTGCCCCCCTCAAAGGCCCTCCTACAGGACGGGGTTTTCCTGGATTTTTTAAATAAAACCGTCTAATCAGCTGTGGGGCATGTACATATGATGCTGGTTCCCATGAATTCTCAGATTCATCATATCCTTTCCATTCTACTAAATAAAACAGACGTCCACTAATTCTTTTTGAGTCTTTTATGCTTTTCACTTCATATTCCAGATTTCCCTTAATTGGTATGGGTGGAGGTGGTGGTTCAGGTCGGGTTTTTGAGTTGTACGGCTTAAGCAAGGACACATGGAATGTAGTATGTACTGGATATTCTTTTGGTAAATCTAATTTTACTGTTACCGGGTTTACTATGGCAGTTATACTAAAGGGTCCAATGAAACGTGGTTGCAGCTTTCGGGATCCCTCTATGTTTAGGTTCTTTGTGGAGAGCCATACCTTTTCACCAATGTTATACATTGGGGCCTCAGATCTGTGTTTGTCTGCTTGTCTTTTCATGCTTTCCTTGTACTTTAATAAATGTTTCCTGGCTTTGTCTTGTATGTCACCTAACCTCGTTAGTTTATCCGTTACTGTAGGCAACAGGGAATCTTCTAACAAAATGGGTATAGCTCTTGGATGATACCCCTGCAAGAAATAGAATGGTGAGCAAAGTAGAGCTGAATGCTCAGTATTATTATAAACAAACTCTGCGACAGGAAGAGCTTCCAACCATTCACTAGAATAATCAGCCAATAAACAACGTAGCGTTTGAAGTAAGGTTTGGTTCAGTCGTTCAGTCTGTCCATCTGTCTCTGGGTAGAAAGCAGTGGATAAGGCCACATCTATTTTCAGTTTTTCACATAATTTTTTCCAAAATCTGGAGTTGAACTGGCTCCCTCGGTCTGACACCACTTTGCTTGGCAAACCATGTAAACGCACAATTTCCCTTATAAAAATATCGGCAAATTCTGCTGCCGTGGGTAATTTCCGTAATGGTACAAAATGTGCCATTTTAGATAAAAAATCCACTATAACCAACACTGTTGTGAAGGATTTTACAGGTGGTAAACCTACAATAAAGTCTACGCTCACAGTGTGCCAAGGTTGTTTGGGTGTTGGCATTGGTATTAAAAAGCCGTCAGGAGCCTTATGAGAAGATTTATGTCTTGCACAAATTGGACAGGTAGTGACAAATTGCTTAATGTCCTTTCTTATAGTGTCCCACCAAAAGTGTTTTTGCACATTTTCCAGGGTTTTTACCCAACCAGGATGACCTGCCAACGGTGAGGCGTGATGCCAAATTATCACCTGTGTTTGTAATTCAGAGGTGGGCACTAACAGCATGTTGTCGTGATACAATAAACCTCGTTGTATTGTGTTATGGGAATCCTTTAACCAATCCTGAGGTGCTATTTGCATGTGTGCATTATATAGATCTGTGATGAAATCCTTCTGTTGTACTGGTGCCAACAACTTTTGGGGAGGAATAATGGGTTCTCCTATTTGATCTTGTTTCATGTCTGAGGTATGTCCGTATCTAGATAACACATCAGATTGAATTTGTTGTGCACCTGGTCTATAGGTTATAACAAAGTCAAATGTGCTAAAAAAAATTAACCAGCGCATCTGACGTGGTGTTAGTGCTTTAAGTGATCCAAAAAACTGTAGGTTCTTATGGTCAGAAAAGATTGTAACTGGGTACTTGGCTCCCATTAAATGGTGCCTCCATTCTGAAAAGGCTACTTTGATAGCTAGTAGTTCCCTTTCAGCCACAGTGTAATTTTGTTCAGCTGGCAATAACTTTTTGGAATAGAAGGCTATAGGATGTAACTGGCCATCTACTGCATCTCGTTGAGAGAGAACTCCTCCTAAAGCTACTTGTGAAGCATCTGCTTCAACAAAAAAGGGCAAGTCAGGATCAGGATGTTTCAGAATTGGGGCTGAAGTGAACTTTTGTTTTAGGAGTTGAAAGGCGTGTGCCGCCTCATCAGTCCAAAGAAATCGTTGCCCTTTCCGCAACAAGGTAGTTATTGGGGCCGCAATGTCTGCAAAATGTGCAATAAACCTCCTATAAAAATTGGCGAAACCCAGAAATTTCTGAATATCTTTTACAGAGGATGGTTCTGGCCAATCAGCAATAGCACTGATTTTCTTTACATCCATAGTTATTCCTTGAGGTGACAGGCAGTATCCTAAAAAGTCCACCTTGTTAACATTAAAAGTACACTTTTCTAACTTAGCAAAAAGATGATTTTCTTTTAACTTTGATAATACTGCACGAACATGTTGGGTATGTTCTTCTGAGTTCTTAGAGTAAATGAGGATGTCGTCTATGTATACTATGACACAAATGTCCAGGAATTCGTGTAGGACCTCATTTATAAAGAACTGAAAGGCCGCAGGGGCATTACATAACCCAAAGGGCATTACTGTGTACTCAAATAAACCAAACGTTGTCTTGAAAGCTGTCTTCCACTCATCCCCCTCTTTTACTCGGACCAGGTGGTAAGCTCCCCGCAGATCTAGTTTAGTGTATACAGTAGAATGTCTTAATTGATCCAACAACACAGGTATTAGAGGAAGAGGATATTTATTCTTTATTGTAGCCTTATTTAGTCCTCTATAATCGATACACGCGTGCAGGGATTTATCCGGCTTCGGGATAAAAAAGGGTGGAGATGACACCGGAGATGTGGAATGACGGATGAACCCAGACTGTAGTAGGTCATCTAGGTAGGTTCTTAAGTATTTGGTTTCTTCGTCAGTCAAAGCATATACTCTGTTATTAGGTAAAGGGGCCCCTGGGATAAGATATATACGGCAGTCATAAGACCGATGTGGGGGCAGCACACTAGCCTTTACTGGATCAAAGACGTCTTTAAAGTCATAATATTCAGGAGGGAGACTTGGTTCATCTTGTGTAACACTAGCACAGTGTAATACTGTGCTCTTTTCTGTACCTGCTTCTTGATAGCAATTGGTTCTACAGAAAGAGGAATCCAAAGTAACAGTTCTATTCACCCAATCAATTTTTGGGTTATGAGTTGTTAACCAGGGTACCCCGAGAATCAAACCAAAATTAGGAGTATCTATCAGATCAAAGCTAATCACCTCTGTGTGCCCATTCTGACAGACCATAACAAGTGGACTTGTTTGTTTTATGATTAATCCAGAGGTCAATTCTGACCCATCCACTGCACATACTGCTTCTGGACAAGGCTTTAGGCACATAGGAAGTCCTAAGATTTCAGCTAACTTATTATCCACAAAATTTCCTGTCGCGCCTGAGTCCAGTAGGACAGGGAGAGAATGCCTCACTTGGGTAGTAACAATTAAAACGACCTGAATTATGAAATGTCTAGGTATGTGCGGTACCCTGAAGGCTGCAGCATTAGAGGTTTGATTAAGATGTTTTCTCGAACAAGTAACCTCTCCCCTTGTCGAGCTTAATCGTTTCCCGATTCAGTTGAGGAGGTGGAGGAAACAGCACCCTTTCGTGGAGTTTTAGGCTTTACTGGACATTCTCTGGCAAAGTGACCTGCCCTGCCACAATATAAACATAATTGAAATTTTCTCCTTCTTTCTTTTTCCTCTGATGTGAGTGGACCTCTGAGTGTTCCTATTTGCATAGGCTCTGGTTCAGGGAGTTTATTATCTGTGTCTTTCTTCTCGTGTCTAATAAAAGTTAACCGTGATTCCAGTTTGTATTTATCTCCCTTTCTTTCTCCTAGTCTATGTTCTAATTTCACAACTAAATCTACAAAGTCCGAATAGTCTTTTGGCAAATCAACGATATGAGCCAGCGCGTCTTTTAACTCGTCTCTCAAACCTTTATAAAAAAGGGAGACACGCTTTTCCTCTGGCCACTGTGTCTCGGTGAGTAAACGATTAAAACTAGTGAGATAGGTAAATAAATCCTTGTTACCTTGTTTAAGATTTAAAAGCTCATTATCACTTGCCTGCATGAAAGTGTGTTTTGCAAAAAGGCTGGTCATGGTACGTTTAAATTGATTCCAATTATGGAGGATGGGATCATCTCTATCCACGAAAGGAATTGACCAATTGGCTGCTGTGCCACCCAAATAAGACAAGACGAACGCCACTTTCGTATCATCAGTAGGGAACTGTTGTGGCTTACAAATGAAGTGTAATTGACATTGATTGATAAAAACATGGAATTTGTTACTATCTCCATGAAAACGTTCAGGTGCTGCTAAGGGCACAACATTAGGAACATTAACAGTAACCTCAACTGGGGAAGGCAAAGTTGTATGTTTTGATGGCGCCCCTGTCTCTGAGGAGGTTTTAAACAAAGGCGTAGAAGCTGTGTTCCACTGAGATCCCCTAAATTTATACCTGCTTAAATCCTGTTTTAAAGAGGTATTCTCCATCTTTAATCTCTCTATTTCCTCTTGCATATGTTGCAAGATGCCAGACACTGATTCATTATGAGCCAAGTCCTCATTTAGGGCCTGCGCCATATCCGTGACGTCAATGCCCTGTATTTCTTCCCCGGTATTCATCGTCCACCAGAACTGAATTTTTTTTAAGGCTTGTGCTTCTGTCAAAGCCCAGCTCACCTGAGTTCTTGTTCAGTTCTGATGGAGGTTGAAGACAATCTGACCCCACCCTGAAACTGCTTGTTCCAGCACACTGGTTTTTAAAACAGTGCACGAAGAACAGAAGCTCAAGGGAAGGGGGGAAGTGGATAAAATAAAAAAGAGAGACAACACCGTTCTTGCGTTTCCACTGTTGAAGTGCTGCACAAATCTGCGGCCCTTTCTGACTTCTGTAGAAACTGGTGCCTAATGAAACATAAACAAAGGACAGATAAGTGCAATCTATTCCTAAATGGGTTCCTGACTATCCCTTTATTTATTAGAAATTTTCTTCTAAAAGTACCTCTTGGATCCTGGTCTCTAGTTTCCAGGTTTGGAATGTGTTACTGCTCTGGGATGTGTTTTCTATTACTGTAAAGCTTCTAAAACATTAAACAAATACCGTTATCAGAATTACCAATATCAAACATTCATCATAATATAACTAAAGCCTAAATTCCCAATAGCAGACTCACTTTTCCCATATTTCCAGAATCTTTTATAAAACAAATACTGTACTTTTACATCAAAATACAGCATGTAATTTGTGCAAGTCCTTGATTTACTGTTTGCCTTGCTGTCAATGGTTTCCACTGTTCGATTACCAAAAGTTCCATGAAAAAAAACAATGTCCGCTTCACAAAGTTCCGCAAAATACTCCTGCAACAAAGAGCCTGAATCACAATGCTCGTGGAAGGCACTTCGCCTCAAACTGTCTATACACGAATCCAGAAATTGCCGTCAAAGCTCCCTCAGGTAATAAAAAGTTTTGCACTTACTTGTTGCTGGCAAGAGATACTGATCAGTCTAACCTTGTCTTCTTTCTCTTTTGCAGGTTACTCGTAGGAGAGAGGCTGAGGCAAGGAGGAACCGGAAACCGGAAGAAGGAAGAGCCAGCAGCTGCGCCCATTGAAGTCAAAGAAAGTCTGTAAAGAGCAGGAGTGCCAGCGCCGAGGGATCTGTTCTCAGGTAAGCGGGAGGTAGACGAGCACAAGCACTGGGTGAGGCTCGGGGGATGCCTTTTATAGACAGGGCTGGGTGTGGTTCGAAGAGCTGGGTGTGGTTTGAAGGGCTGGGTGTGGTCCTCACATGCTGCACATGTTCTTGGAAGGTGTGCAGAGCTGGGTGTGGTTTGAAGAGCTGGGTGTGGTCCTCACATGCTGCACATGTTCTTGAAAGGTGTGCAGAGTTTCAGTTATTATGCAAATGAGTTGGATTAACACATGGCCTAGGGAGGAGTGTTTTAAAGAAGCCTTGGTAAAAGCAAGGCCCAATGTGTAAACAAAACAGCACATTAAACAATATACACAGAAGCCTAGGGGGGGGGAAGGTGAGATAACAAGAAAGGCTTTCAATAGTAAGTTTAAAAGGGAGCTATTACAGAACCCACTAGTGCAGTGAGAGGGGACATGCTCTTTGCTGTGTACAAACCCTAACAGATTGTTTCATATTTATTGTAAAATTTATAAAATGTAATATTTAATTGCTATTTTTGTACATTTAATCAGTAATTCTTCATTTTGCACGGTGTTTTCATGTTTTTAGGGGATTGGGACAAGAAGTTATTTAAATTATAGATTATTATTTTTATTTTAAATTGATTTTATACTGATTAAGTTTTCAATTAGTAATTCATTATCAATTAACTAATTGATTAACTATTATTTGTAATATTTTTGATTCGTTAATAATTGAGATCTTAGATAAAAAATAAAGTATTTTTTAATTCAGTAGTGAGTGGTTTGTTTACTGAGGATTAAGGTGGGTACGTGTCTTGAATATAAAATTGTTTATTGATTTTGTGTACATTTTATGTTAAGTAATCCTTTATTACTTCATTATGTTATTTATTATTTGGTTAGTTGTTATTTTTATCATTTAAATTATATTTTGTGTTTTTGAATGTGTTCTTTCCATTTTCTATGGTTTAATTACTAACCTATAATTCAGTCCTGGGTTGTTGGTTTTATAGATAAATAGTATGGGGACCTATTAAAAATATAAATTAGATATTTAGGATAGTTAAAGAATAATTGGTAACATATAATGTACACTTTTTAATTTATTAATTATTATGGCAAGTATTTGTTATATTTAATAATTGCTGTTCATTGATTAGTCTATTTACCTATATTATTTTCAAATGAATAGTATTTCAAATATGTGTTTGAATTGTATTTATTTACTAATTTAATGGTATTGATTTTTATTTATAATTTATTTTAACATTTTATTTTGTTTACTTTTTTACTACTATGGTAGGAAGTGCATTTACTTAAAAAATATTAACTATGTTTTAGATGTGCTGAATAATTTTGTGTCATGATTTTTATTATTTTTAATTATATTTATTTATAATACATATATTTAATATTCACTGAATTCATAGGTTTGATAAAAGACATCACAATATAGCAGAGACATAATTTTATTTGAAAATCCAAAGTTTGAAACATAACAAAAGCCAGTACAGGAAACAAAAAGACTTAAAAAAGTATCCAAAATAATCATAGTGTTGTGCCAGAGCAGAGCATTTTTTAATAAGCTTCCCACACAGAAGCAGACGGCGGGCTCAGGCATCATAGGAAGAAAAAAAGGGCTGGTCTGTGCTGGCAAAAGCCATATATATTAAAGATAGGTAATAAGTATCTACTATTTTACTAATTGCAAAAAAAGATAAAGTGCTCTAATGTCTGAAAAGAGGTATTATCACAGGGGCAAACCAAAGTGGATTTTCAGTCAAACTGTCCTAACCGAAATCATAGACAGATATGATTGAGGCTACCCAAAATTTAGTTAAAAAAGACCTTTCCCAAACATTTTTCATAATTGAAAGAAAGGGCACAAATCCTCCACTCATTCTATGGATTAAATAGTTTATCAAGGTTGATTCATCCAGTTTTTTACTCTCTCTGGCAGCAGCGACAGGCCCCATACATAATTCTTTAACCCTGGCGCACTCTCCATTCCTCAGTGTATGAGCAGGCAAATATTAGACAGGCCTTCCAAACCCATCAGCCTGTATAACCCAATACAGTCCTGTATATCCCAACCACGTGATCTTGTAACCAGATTCACAAGCTAAACAATCTGTGATCACATCACAGTTGAAAGAGGCATAGTATTTTCTCCATACCATCAACCATAAGGGTGCAAGTTTTATCTTATCTTCTATGTAGGCTTAACTCAACTCCTCATGAAGGAAAAAGTTGGAACTGTCAGTGCCTTTGCCTAGCAGCCTTCTATAGAAACACATTTCCTTCTGGTGTAGCAAGCATCAGTCATTATATCTGTGAATGGCAGCACTGTAGTTCAAAATTGAAAGGCACTTGTGTTCTTAAACCTCCAGCAAAGGCAGTATGGGCTAACTGCTTACATTAGATGGCAGTCTAAACAGGGCCCCAACTGACTGAATAAATGCAAAAATTGGTTAGAAAACAGGGTAGGCAGCTGTTTTGTGAATTAAAAGTGACCCCTAAACAGGAGAAATTGTAACCCCTGTGATGGTTTACCCCTTAACCTTTGCAATTCTGCCACCCACAGACCATTTAAGGAGTCTTAGGAAAATTGTTTTCAAAATCTAAATCATCTATGAATGTGAAAAAAACATCTTTAGACCATGAAGTCCGTTGGGTTTGCAGGAAAGAAGAACTGCATTGTTGTCATAAAGCAAGGCCAGCAGAAAAGTCAATCTAACCTTGGGCATGTCCTTCCCCTGTGAAGCTAAAAAAAGAATTTAGGACATTAATATATAAAAGGAATAAATTGTGGTCTAAGAAACAGCCCTGACAGACACCCCAGGACAGGACAAATCATTCAGTACACTCATCCCTATTCCATATCTTACAGAGGCACTAACCCCACAGTGGAAGGCAGGAAGAAAATCAACCAAAGGAAGTGGCAGAACTATTTTAATAAGAATGTTCCACAGTTGGGTACATTTTATATGGTCAATGTACTAAACAGCTCCATAAAGGGTAGGTAAAGTGACCCGTATTTGTCAATAGTGTATTTCCCTACTATCAGGTGAAGTTTCTGAGTTCCCAGACATTCCCTAAAGCCCAACTCTACTGGTCAAAGAATGCCATTTTCCAGGGCCTAATCCTTGATCCTGCGCAAGATAATTTACCCCACAATCTTAACCACAGAAGCCAGTGGTGATGTGTGCTTGTAACAATGGGGATCCTGTGTGTTCCCTTTTTTAAATACTGGGGTGATGTTAGCAGTCTACCATGAAGTTGGGATTTTATGGGAGACTGCATCATTTAAAACATTGGTAATTACAGGGGCCCACAATTGGATGTTCTCCTTTTAAAGGTCCATTGGCACATCAGCTGGACCCAGTGCCTTATTTGATTGGCTAGTCAATATAACAGCAACAACCTCTTCAAGGTCAACATTCAATAGCCAAGGGAAACTGTGGGACACCTTCTACAGAAACTTCCATAGAGATATTCCTATACAAATGAGTTGATTGCAAGAGTTCTTGCCATTTTTCTGGTCTAATATGGTATCCTGGGCCCTATGACAATGAGGAAGTTACCTACCATCCATTCACAATTGGCCAGAATCCCCTGGTACCCTCGTCTTTGCAGGTTTTTATTTGGCGTTCCAAAGTTTCTTCCTTAATTGCCAGTTTCTTGTTCTTGATCGATTCCTTATAGGCTAACCTTTGCTTCTGCAATTAGTTGCTGAATCCTGTGCTTGACATTAAAAGCCACACAGTTGGCAGTTCTAAAGGTATAATTATCAAATAACCCTAGTATGGACCACCCCTCCTAGCCCTAGAACAGCATGTTATAAAGTTTCTAATATATGTTTTAATTCTTGGAATGCTTCTTATAATTCTAGTTAACAAATGATTGATTCTTAGATCAAGATTTGAACCAACAAGTGAGTTCAACAAGACGAGAAGATGGATAGCCCTCCGACATAGGTTTGGCCCGTTCTCCTTCTAATACAGATCAGGAATAAAAAATTGAGTACACTTGGGCAAATTAACAGCAAACGCAATAGGGTTATGATCACTATAACTTTTTCAATCACCCTTCCTCCCCAGAGTAGGCATACAGCTCCATGTGCATGTTCTTGAAAAAAAAATGTAATTTATGACTGAACCTTGGTGACAGTCAGTAAAAGTGGGGGACTGTTTATGAAGATCTCCTGCAATTTCTACTGTATTGCATGGACCAAGGGTGCATAATGCTCACAATAACTTCAGAGCCCTACAATTATTTGCTTGCAGGCATTGTGACTTATCAGTACTTAAAAAAGGATAATACATTGTAAAGTTAGTGCCAATTTTGGCATTAAATTCACCACCTATAGCCACATGAAATTTGTTAAATAGGCCTAATGATCTTAATGGTAAGACTGACAGGACATGGAATAGGACATCATTCTGATATCCCCAGTCATTAACTGAGTTGTAAAAATAAACAAGAAAACAATTAAAATCATTTGTTAGAACAACCAATTACATTTGGATCCCCTGATGCCAACAATCCATTGGAACAATTTTAGTAAACTTTGAGATATGGAGCATAGTGGCTAATCCCCCCTCATGCTCTATTACTTGCTGACAAAATGGCCAACACAGACAATCTTTGAAAACCATCCTAAACTGTGAAGTGGCCATTACTGCAACATAGGGATCACCATCTTGGAGGTAGATTTAGGCATGACTGAGCAGGCACGTCAAGCTAGGTAGATCTTCAGGATCATTCTCAGGAGGGGACTATGACCCTCAGAACCTCTCTGAGTACAAATCCCACCTCTCAAAGTTTTAGGGGGATCATCAGCTTAACAGTTTGGGTGTTATAGCTAATAAGTTCTTTAAATGTTGATAGCATAGGCCTTCTCATGTGGTGGTGGTGTTCACTGGCCCTACAGTCCCTGCCAACCCAGCTGACCCAGCACCATATATCACCATCACTCTATGACATAAACATTTTAGTTCTAAGACAGCAATATCCAGACTCCTTATAATTCCCAGGCATCAACAATAGTTTTAAACTAGTCTAGCAGCTGATCCCAGTTGAGTTTAGGAACTCCTACAGCTGATAGTTGTAAGGGTTTGGGCTACTGCTCGGTAGCTGAGATATTCCTACCTAAACACTTTGTAGTGTGTTTTTTTAGAACTACAGACACACTTTGACTGTTGCTTTCTTTTTGCAGAGGGGCCACGCTCACGAATATAGGATGCAACTTAATCATTGAATCACTACTAGGTGACATGTGAACTTGAGCCATGTATTCCTCAGGAGGTGAACTAAGAATGGCAGCACGAAAATACATGATGGACAGATTGCTGAAAATGTTCAAACACTCACCCCGGTCACTGATCAGGGTTCAATCCATCATTCTTTTGTTCACTATGTTACCCCAGTTTGAATCCAGATATATGCAAATCAGTCTTGACCCTGCTCCCCATTGGAACAGTCCAGTCTGAACTGCCAGGCCAGGTCCTCCCTGGACCAGAAACAAGCATCCTGAGGCCGGTTTCAGGATATCATCCCTCATCAGCCAGGCTAGCTTGAATCCAGTGACACATTGAGCAAGGGACCCACGTCTAAATCTTTGGTGTTCAGGCTTTTTCGCAAATAACCTTTTCAGGTTACCTCACACCATTGAAGATCTCAATCCAGACTACTAGAGGGAGCCCAGCCTACTCCAGATGAATACGGGTGAGGATGGTTCCACTTTTGACTGGGTCTTAAACCCAGGTGTGTCCCAGACACATCTCACAATGCGGTAGAGCCCCTGATTTTAAGAGCCCATCAGGCATTGGTCAAGCTGGCTCTGCCTCCTGGCTGCAATGGGATTCTGGAGCTTTGAGTCCTGCCCATAAACACAAGTGAAAAGTGCTTTGTTATTTTAAATGTGATTTAATATTTGTAAGGTTAGGTATTTCATTTTTTTTTAAAGTTTATTAATTGAATTAAAATCCCTAACCCTCATGAAAGTCCGACACTTTCCCTGTTTTTCCTTATATTTGAGTGAAAATAGTAAATCTAACCCTCCAAAGTCCATTTCCAAATTTCAACATGTTCCCTACTATTGCTTAGGTAGGAGTGGGAATGTTAAATTAAACCCTTCCAAAGTCAACAATTCCCCTACTGTTGCTTAGATTGGAGAGGGACTAGTAAATCTGATTCCTCTAAAGTCCAACATGTTCCTCACTGTTGCTTAGGTTGGAGTAATAAATAAAACCTCTCCAAAGTCCAACACCATTCCTGATTTTCTTTAAGTTGGAACGGGATTAGTAATTCTAACACTTTCCCCGATGTCGCTCTGGTTGGAGCAGAAATTGAAAATCTCACTCACCCAGAGCCCAGCATTTTTCCTACTGTTCCTTAGATTGGCGTAGGAAAAGTAAATCAAAACCATATGAAGTTTAGCATTTTACCTACTGTTGTGCAGATTGGAATGAAAATAGTAAATATACCCGCCAATGTCCATAACTTTCCCTGGTTTAGCATTAGTTGAAATTAGATTTATAAATCAATCCCCCCAAAGTCAAACACTTTCCCTACTGCTTTATAGATTGAAATGAGAATAGAAAATCCAGCCCCTCCACAGTCTAATACATTCCCTGCTTTTGCTTACGTTGGAGTGGGAACAGTAAATCTAACCCCTCCAGTTAATTGACGGATTTACTTGATGTGGCCTCAATTCCCTAGACATCACTGTTTATCATGTTTCCTAATCTTTTGGTAAGTCATATTGGTTCCAGTTGTGTTATTTAGTTTTTGCTCAAGGTGATGTGTTAAATGGTGCTTTACAGAGAAAGTTGTAATGCTGACTAACTTGCCTATAGGTATAGATCCATAGCCTATGAGGCATTGAACAGAATGCATCAACTAGGGTTTGTATACTGGGTTATACAAACCTAAAGAGATTTTCAGATACTGGAATTATAAATCAGTTGGCTTACATATTGGGTCCAAAATGTCCAATCACTAAAAAGTATTCTTGTAATACAAGCATTGAATTATGAAAGAAGCCCATGCTTTTGCGGGCAAATACACTAATGCAAAGATAGCAAACATCAGAAAGTTTTACTTTATTTCTTTAAAATATTTTTTGTCCTTTTTACCATCTAAGAAGCCATTCCTGCTTACCCTTTTCTAGATTAAGATATACATGATAACTCTGTAATTATGTTTTGTATGTCTTCTTCTTTTTTATAGACCTCAAAAGAATGCCAAGGGTTCAGGAACTGAATTATTGGAAGGGGTAGGATTTCTCTTAGTTTAAATGTCCAGCTGCAGTCAGTGTTGATATTTTCAGTAGAAGTACAAGTTCTATGTGCTTTAAAACTTTTCCAAAAGGAATATATTTTTCAGCATTCCTGCTACTTAGGAATCAATGTTAAAATTGTCACCTTTGCATTCCCCCTTAGAAAACACATGTAACTTAGTATTGAATTAACTTTTATCTATGCTAGCCTAATCTTGCATACATCCAGATTTCGGACTACTCAAACCTGACATAATTCCCTGTTTATCTCTAACTAGTGTGGAATGCAAAGCTTTGCTCATGGGAGAGTTTGTTCAAACTACCTGCAAAAAGATTGAGAATATTACTGCAATGTGAACTTTGTATTCCCCATCTAGGAGCATGAGTGCTCATGTATGCACTTGGGAGCATATTTCTGTCATCCACACCTGTGGACAAGGTTTGACCATTTCCATGCTGCTGTTTATGCTCATGAATATAAATTTGCAACTTTTCATTTATTTGGTGCTCACACATTTATCGTCACTGGTCAATGAAATGATTGTGTATCTGGTATCTGGAATAATATTTTCCACTCCAGGTCTATAAGTTTATTTTTTGACACCCTTTGCATCTTATTCTTTAGCTTATCTATTTCAAATCTATTTGGAATATTTTGTCCACCTATTAATGTCCAATAGTACTGTCTTTAAATTGCCTGTTGTAATGAGGTAATTTGCATTTGTCCCCCATGGATTATATGCTACTATTATTGCTAATATTTCTAGCTGCTTATTTATTTCTGCCTCTAAAGATAGTAGCAATGGCCCGTGTTCAAATTGACTTTCCCTATTCTCTGACCCTAGTGCTCAGTTTGGTGTGCATGCCTTTCCATTCACTCCAACAGATCCCCTTTATGTAGCTTTTGATTTACCTTTGATTTACCTGTCTCTAAAATGTTCTCATGATCTGAGACACAGGCCAGTCTCTCACATGGTGGCGTGTTAGTGAAGCACCTTACAAGAGTCCAAAATCCATCTTCCTTTTTGGTAGAGGGCCTATAAGAGAGTTTTATTGTCTTCTCTTCTCAGTCAAAAACAATTTATAATCCAGTGCTTCACACGCACTTGTCTATCAGCCAAGGTTTCCATCTTTTTCAAAACTTTAAAAACACCCTCATGGCGTGAAGATAACAACAGAAATGAATGCCCTCACTGATTTCAGTATTACGTTACAGACTATAATAATGGTCGGATTATGACTCAAGATAATTATTTATAACTACAAAAAAAACATACCCTACCAATCTGTACAACTACTTTGGGCCTGATTTAGATACAGCAGGTGATTAGGAAGGCAAAGATTGACCCATTCCAAAATAGAAATCTCAGACCAACCTGTGTTATCAACCTGTGTTTATTCTTTTTGATGCAAAACTGTGCAAATGCAGTTTTGCGTCAAAAAGTATAGCGCCGGCTTGATCCATTCCAGAGAGCCTGCCGGGCGCCAAATGTATGGAATGCCGCAAGCCGGCGCAAAGGGTGGGCTAGCGTAAAAAAAAACAATGAAATTAGGTGGGTGGGTGTGGGGGTATGGGAGAAGGGGGTTTTGCACCAAGAAATTACATTAGGCTCATTAGAGGCAAAATAAATGCCTCTAACAAGCCTACTGTCATTTTCAGGCACAAAACCATCCATACCACATGACTCCTGACTTAGAAAAAACAGGAGTCATGCCCATCACCCTAATGGCAAGCAGAGGGGACCAGTGTCCCCTGGGCGTGGCCACTGCACCCTGTGCCATGCAGGGGGCCGAAAGATGGGCCCCAATGGCACTTTAAAACAAACAAAAATAATACTTATCTAAACTTACCCTACATACCCCGGATGGAGTCCCCCATCCTCTGGTGTTCCCCATCCTCTGGTGTCCCTCTGGTGTGGGTAGGTGTGTTCCTGGGGCTTTGGGAGGGCACCTGTGGACCCATTCCATGGGTCCACAGGTCCCCCTAATGCCTGGTCTGACCTGGGCATTAAATAATGGTGCCAAGCGAGTTTGGCACCATTTGGCCCCTCCTCCCACCCATACCTCATTTTAGCATAGGGGGATAAATATGGGGCTATAGGGTTAGCACCATTTTTTAGATGGGAACATCTACCTTGCATCTCATTGACAGGTAGGTTCGCGCATATGACAAATGGTGCAAACTCCAATATTTTGACGTCAGACGGGTCTAACGTCATAGTATAAATATGGAGTTATTTTTCCATCGAATTGCTGAAAATAATGATGCAAATTTAGTGAAAATGGAGTATAAATATGCCCCTCAGCATTATGCTACCCTCTGACACCTTCCAATGAATGGCATACTACTGTAGAATCTTATACTGTAAATTTCACACAAACTGTGTCCAACGTGTATTGATATATTTGATTCATTCACTTGATTTGACAACTACAAAGATGTCACTGTAAAATGAGCAAAGATCCACATCCTTGTAATGTAATGCATCAACAGTTTTGGAACAATGTAATCCCTGTGAGCACACAGGCCTACTCTACTTTCCAGACGTTGACCATGGATATCTAACTCGTCCCATACATTCTTTGAGGACAAACGGAATCTATAATAATTCTGGTAATAATGCCAAATAATTCTCTGAATAATGCCTTTAATACATCAAGCACACTCACGATCGTTGACACAAATATTTTCTTGGATGACTTCAATTTGCACTTTAAACTTTCAGGTACAGCCAGCAGGTATCAAAGAATTTCTGACAGCATACTATTTAGCACAACCCTCGCTCTTACCCACCCACTAAGTGCACTTAGTCCTTGACCCAATAAAATCGACAAAGCTCATCATGTTCACAGTCCACTATCTACTAACTTTTCTGTTAGTAAGATGATTAGCTTCTATATATCTTGTAAAATAAATGGCCACCCCAGAAACAAAGAGGCTTGGACAATGGAAAAAGTAAATTAACCCAGAGATTCTGGGGTTAATGTTCCTCTCAAACACAAACCATTAAATAAGAAAAATTATTTTTTGACTTTGGTTACTGATTACTATGAGACTGTGGCCTCTGGCTTGGACATTATTGTCCTATTATGAAGAAACCAAAATGTCCTACAATATCCGTAAAATGGTACTTTGAGAGCCTAAACAACAAAAGGAAACTCAGATGCTTTGAGAAGATTTGGTAAATAAACTCCTCCTCAAACTTTCCTCAGGCCCTCAAACAAGAAATGGGATTAAACAAAAATAATGTATAATACCAAGACTAACTTTCTCTGCTCAGAAATCACCCAGGTAAAAAACATACCATAATAAATATTCAATCATCTGATAGCATACATGATTTAAACTATGGAAAAAAAACATACTATCCTCTAAAATGTGCAAAATGTATCTTTTGTCAAATAGTGACTAGCCACAACGTTCAGCTGCAATAGTTTTAAAACCATAGGCAGTATTTCACTCTTCAAGGTGGTTACAAATGCTAAGCTACATAGATGTCTCAATACCCACTTTACTAGCAATAAGAGATTACCATCAACCCAAAGTCAATCTGCCACAATATTGTCAATTCCTCCAGTTATAGGGTGGAGTCCCAAACTCCTTAAAACAGGGCATTTTATGAACGACTGAAAAAGCTTGTCCACGGTCTAAGAACCCCTAATACCTATGAACACATCACCTAGTCAAACTCCTTGACAGCTGTGCAGCAAATCAATTACAAAGCTATCTGACATAAAATAAGTTAATAGGGGACTTCCAGTCTGGAATATGACCAAGATGCAGTACAAAGCAGCTACTCCTCATTGAAAAATACAGTTAACATCCTGATCCTTGATTAATTCTTGTCCCCTTGTGTTTCTAGATATCCCTGCAGGATTCACTGCCATTGACTATAGCCTACTACGAGTCATTCTACAGAAGAGACTGGGGTGGAGGACTTAGTGATGAAATGATTCAAGTAATAGCTCTCACAAAGAACAATGAAAATACATATTGACAACCACCACTTCTCCCCTTTCCAACACCCATGTAGTACCTCAGTGATCTACTCTGACCAATCTATCAATCAGTTTTGTTAAAGCACAACTACGCACCCGTGAGGCACTGGGGGAGGGTCTGGGCCTCATCTGAAGAACCAAGTCTGGTGAGTGATGGGCTTTGTCTGAGGTGCATTGGCAGGTTGTATAAGCTCTTAGCTGCGAGGTAGGTGAAAGATCTTCCTCCGGCAGTGGTTTTCCATATGCGTGGGATGGTGGTAAGTGCCTGCTGAGCTGTGTTGATAGAACAGATAGCATCTTGCGGAGCTCGGGGAGGATGGATGCGCTGGCCCTGATGTGGAGGGGACAGAGGTCTGTGGCAGCTCCAGAGTGAGTGCTGTTCATGGTGCTTTTGTTTTCTTCTGTGGTGGGATTGGACCAACTGTGAATGGTTGGGGGGACCCCCTTACTGTTCAAAGTGTACATGGAGATTCTATAAGAGGTGAAGCAGCTTTACTTTATATTACTCTTTCGTGATTTGTTTTGCAAATATGAATAAATGATACAAAGCTAGCTTATATCCTTCAGGCCTCTGGGAAAAGCAAAATCACTGGCCTTCATTATTCACAGTACATTACACCTAGAATAACATTCAGAAAAATGGCACAATATCAATGGAAGGTAAGACCTTTTCTTTCAAAAAGTTACTTAAATGACTTGATACTTGTGGTCCAGTACCTTAACAGAACTGATTACAGAAATTCAAGGTGGTTTCCCAGAAGTAGAATTGCAACCCTCATGGTTTTCTTTGAAGCTTGCAAACACTCCTACATTTCTGACAAAGAAATGAAGATCTCTGGTGGCATTCACGCTACCAGAAGTAAAAAAAGGTTTACACCAATAAACTCATAAAACCGTGAAGCAAGGCAATGTATGTGACACTGCCACACTGACAGCAGTCAGAGTTTTGTTCTGACCAGTGACTTAGGTTGTTAAGATCTATTTTACCATCTTAGAAAAAGGCAAATAGTTTCTTGTCACAGAAACCTTCAAGGAATGTCCTACACTTGGCTGACAATAATGCAGTGTTTGTATACATGTCTAAATACAGTGTTTGTATACATGTCTAAAGTAAATGGCTAAACATAACACAGCCACCATACACAAAGCAACATAACACCACACAACATATAACACAGCACATCACAAAAAACTACAAGCAAAACAGAACACACGGCAAAAACTGCAAAAGTACAAAACATAACCACATTGAAATAATGCAGCACTAAAAGACAGCAGCAAAAAAAAAAAAAACAGAACACATCACTGACACCAAAAAATGCCACATAGCATATATGCACAAACATTCTTGTCACATTTTACCACTTTCAGAATTCTGTTTTCATAATACTGTGCTAAAAATAGAGCAAGCACTGTCTTAGTAGCCACAGTCAAACATGTTTTGTGATCAGACCAGTTGAACACTGCCATTTATGGTTGCTTTCTGAAAGGTCAATAAAACCAGAATATTTAAATCAGCTAATTCTCCTGAGTAGAATGCCTTTTCTGCATTGGAATACTTACAAGTTGTTAACGACTGGATTCACAAAGGTAAACCAACACTATTGCTTACCTTTACAATTGTTTGCTATTCTCAAAGATATTTTAGGAGTAGTATATTTAGGACCCCAGATAGGATTGTACTATTGTGCACTAGAATTCCTTTAAAAAATAAATGATGACAGGCAAATCAATACCAAATGATAAGCATAACTCAAAAGAGCTACTTATCCTTTGTTATTCTAACTCTCCAATCGCACCTTCTTTCTTTTTTGCCTTCTTTATGAAAACACAAGAACCCTTCAAAAGCTGAGCCTGTAGCAATATGATGTTTGTATACTCACATATTTATCCATCTTGCATGGTTATTTCAGTTTTTTTTTACAACAGGACCATAACGTGTTTTAATAAGATATTCTCCATTTTAGCATTGTTCTCTCTGATGTAGAAGGACTTGTCATTCATCTCCAAAATATTAGCGTTTCAACACAAGCAACAAGAAGCATAACAACAAAGAATTCTAAAACAGTTGGTCCCCGAATACCAAACCACGTCGTCCACATACATTCTGCAAAAATATTTCTCATTTATTTTTATTGCCGAGTGGTTAGTATTCAAGTGAAAACGATATAAAAGTTGTTTTAATGAAAATACATTTCAGCCGAAAGCATGTTTTAGAATTGTTAAACAACTCCATCTATATTTATTTCAGAAATCCCATTACAGAAACACCGGCATTATGCTCGGTTAAACTTATTGTTGAGAATCTTGAACAGAGAATGCAATTTAACAGATAAAAGCTCCAAATTGTGACTTCATCTGGCACCTTGCTGCTTTGATCAAGCATCTTGAGAAAATAATCAGTGGTCCTGGGACTTGACTATGGGGTTAAGCAGTGCCCTACCTCGCAGCATCTGTATTTTTTTCACACATTCTTAGTCCCTTGCGGAGAAACAGATAGACTTCAGTTCTTCAGGTCACGTACCTGAGCACTGGCAGTTCTTTTCAATATCTTAGATTAAATGAGCTGTGAAATATGTGTTTTTATTAGAACAGTATAAGTTTACTTGTGAGTTGTTTTCAAAATCATTTCGATCAAGAGCAGCGTCTCCCTAGAAATCATTCAAAATGTTTCTGCCCAGACTAATGTTTAAAACAGATGCGCACAGTAATTTACTCTTAGGTGAAATTTACTAACTGAAATGTTTCGCAGCTAGATAGAATTATTTTAACAAGCCGAATAGCACACTCAAGTGTTTGAAGGAGAATAATTCTAAATTCCGAACGAAAGTTGACATTTGGTTTATTTTTTTGGTACCTAAGGGACACAGGAGTGAGAAGGGAGTGAGAAACTGAACAATGGAACCACCACCTCAGTGTACATTCAGCTTGTATTTAATTGGACTATATAAATGGCAATGTATGTACAAACAACAGCAATAACGCAGTTTTCAATTTTAGAATGTTGACCAGCACCATAAAATGGCGACCGCCTGTCCTAAATGTAGGGACAGGTGGAAGTGATGTAACTCCGCCGACATTGGCCGTCATGACGGAAGGTGGTCTTGCACAGCCTTGCTATTCCTCATTGGCTCTATGGAGTACAGTGTCCAATGAGGATCACCAGCGGTGGTGACGGTGTACACTGCCACGGACGTCACTGCCGTTTTCTGTCTATGACCTCACTTGATTCCTGACTTTCCACAGGACAACACACCCACTGCGTGTGCTGCTGTGACCTGAGTCTGGAACCTGCCATGGCCCGTGTGACAGGGGAAACAGCCCCTGCCTTCATTTCAGAGGAGTTGGAGCACCTGGTGGATATGGTCCTAACCCTGTATCGACAACTGTATGGGCCTCCAGACCAACAGGTGAGTACACCTTGGGGACGATGCATGTGACAAGGTTGCATGGAGATGTGTGTGTGCTGGCAATGTGTAATTTGGGTGGGGGTTATGGCTGGTGGTAGTGTACATGCAGGGCTTTGGGTGATGTGTGTGCCATTTGAGGGGAAATGGTATTTGTGGGCCATATGTGTGACAAGCTGGATTGTATGTTTAATGGTGTCCTCCTGTCTGTATTTCCTCTGCTGGTCAGTGCCCATCAAAAGAAGGGTATATGGCATGCCATCGCCAAGGAGGTGCGGACCCTGGTGTCTATGGCAGGCAGAGCACCCACTATCGTAAATGGTGGGAGGACCTGAGACGCTGGGTCCGAAAGTCCACGGAGACCCAGCTGGGGATGGCCTCCCAATGAAGGAGGGGTGCCTGTCGGAACGTGACCCTCCTGATGGCCTGCATGCTGGCGGTGGCCTACCCAGAGCTGGTTTGGCGCTTAAGGGCAGCACATCAGCCACAAGGGGGTAGTACAGTGTGTGTAACAACCATCTTTGTTGCCTGGCATGGGATCCTGGTGGTGGGTTTCAGTTAATGGGTGCCCCTTAATGCCAGCTCAGACATTGCTGCCCCTTAATGCCAACTCAGGGTAAATGGGTGAATGGCAAAATACTATTAGGTAGCTAGGTGGCATTCCATGTCAGACAGGGTTTCAGTAGGACCCAGGAGGAGTGCAGATGGCGGTGGTTGGCTCTCAACTTGCTATGGTATATAGCCAATGGAATGCCAGTGTGGTATATAGTGCTCAATCTTGATCCCTGTGTGTGATTGTAATGTGTATGCCATCTGTGGTGTTGGTGCTGTAATTGACCCAGTGCTCCCTTTCCCTCTCTCCCCCCTTTTCTTCTGTCATCCTGTCTATGTGTGCATTAGCATCATCTGGCAGAGGAGCAGAGGCACCGGCTACTGAGGAAACGGCAGCCCACGGGACGCAGGAGGCAGAGTCCACTGACCCAGAGGCGACCAGTGGGACGGAGGGCGAGGGGAGCACCACGGCAGGGACAAGAGGTGACAACACTGACTCTGATTCCTCCTCTGATGTAAGCTCCCTGATGGTGGCATACACCACTGGAACAACCCCAGCTACAGGTATAGCTGCTCCCCACTACCAGCACTGCACTCCCAGTAGAACTCTCACCGAGTTGCCCGTGCTGCTCACCCAGGAGGGTGGTCATCTCCTTCACCCCAGTCACCTCAGGCCTTGCCCCACTCATCCCTGCTGCCCTCAGTGAGGATGCTATTGACCTCCTGAGATCCATCTCTGTAGGGCAGTCAACCATAGTGAATGCCATCCAGGGGCTTGCATCCCAGATGCAGCAATGCAGTGCCTACCTGGAGGGCATCCATGGTGGGTTGGTGGCCCTACAGAGATCGTCTCAGGCTCTGGCCTCCTCTCTGATGACAGCCATTGTCCCTGGTCCTACCGCCCCCCTCCAACTACCACTTCCCAACCCCATTCTCCTCAACCCCAACCCATCCCATTCACACATACAGACAAGCATGTACACAAACCATCACACAAGAGAGGAACAGACAAACACAGGAATATACTTCAAGCCACAAGCAATCCCACAAACATCAGACAGTTGCACACACAACCACATCCACTGCCTCCACTGTCTCCCCCTCTTCCTCCTCCTCCTCCCTCACAGTCACATCCATACTCACACCTGCATGCACTGCATCAACAGCCACCACCACTATCACCACATCATGCAGCACACACACTTTACCTGTAGACACCTCCACAACATCCATCCACTCGTCCTGTTTGTCCTTTTCCATTCCCACTCCAAGGAAAGCAACAGTAGGGAAAGGGTTGGACTTTGGAAGGGTATATTAATAATTTCCACTCTGATATAAATAACAGTAGGGAATGTGTTGGACTTTGGAAAGGCTGGATTTAGTACTACCACTCCAATATAAGCAACAGTAGGGAAAGTACTGGAACTTAGAGGTGTCAGATTTATGTTCTGGCTCCAATTTAAGCAACAAAAGGAAAGATAATAAAATGTAGACAGCTCAGTTTTAAAATAATAAATGATTGAACAATAAATTACATATATGTAAAATAAATAAACATAAAATATAGTTCCATAAACATATAAATGTTCACATTATATATTTATATAAATAATTAAAAATAGAAAGACACGTTTTTTTTAGATTAAAAATTATATGAAAACCTATATGAAACAGTGATAACAATCTTTACAATTTCTTCCTTGAAAACATCTCACAATAGTGGAAACCCCTTCAATAGTCAAATGACATTGGTATGGAACTCACTCTCTGAGAGGTTAACTATAATTAGCAAACATTCCAAGTTCTGTAGGGCATTAGTGAACTTGATTCTTCCCATGCATGTTCCTATTCAGATTTGTCCCTTTTTCCTTGCATGTTTCCTCAGCATTTCATGATTCTCTGCAGCAACACCACCACACCAAGATCAGAGCAGATTCTCAAACCTCACACTCCTCATCTCCTGTATAAATCTAACTACAACCTAAACCCTATTTAAGCCATACACTCCATAAGGAAGACCATGCAAATCATAATGGTTTTCAGTCCCATTAGAGATATGAAGCAGTATGAGATATGAAGCATTAAAATATAACACAATATTTCTGAATAAATTTACCGCTGGCCCTCTTATGTGGTTAACGTAGCCTCATTTTCCTAAGTTCAGCTGACAACATCACAGTATAAATTAACAATGTTCTTTAGAAATCTATGAATATCCAGTGAGGAGATGTTTTCAAGGTAAGACCATTTGTGTCATTATGTTATTGTATACTTACAACATGGCACCTCTTCTTGAACTTGTGGGGTGTCATAAAGCAATTTTAAGGATGGGATCATGGTCTGTAATTCTTCATTGAAGGTAAAAGTAAAAATGTCTTACGTAAGTGTTGTAACAAAACAATGTAAAATTTACTCTGCCTTTGAACTATCTTAGTCTTGTTTCACAAACCTTTGTAAAAAAAATGGATACTGAGAGCCCGGTGAAGTATGGCCTCCAGCATCTAAAATTAACGGTAAATAGTATGTGGGTGTAAAACAAATAATGCAATTGAGTATACATTGAAAAATTAACATGAACTTTATCTTCTTTTCCTCAAAACTTGCTTAGTGTCATAATTGTTTTGTCTGGGGTAAGAAATCTAAATAATATTAAAACCTAATCCAGTTTAGACATCACAGATTCTATGTCCTGGGTGAATACCTGTCTTGGTGTAGGAGGCTGCAAACATTTCCCAAAGAAGAGAGTCCCAATACTTTTTGTTAACTACTCTCGTGATAGAGGCCCTCTTGAAGTACATGGTAACAGATTTTTCATATTTGGGAACAATCGTTTTGGGGATTTTAGAGTCAGGAGTTTCTACTCTGTTCCTATGTATTAAGTTGCTGTCACCATTCATGAGCGCTAGACCCATTTCTGCTCTGTCCCTTTCTATGGTCAGTATCCTCTCTTCCAGGGCTATTCTATGGGCCAATCTTTCAAGATGAGCATTGCGAACCTGACGCCTGGGGCACTTTGAGTGGTCAGCTGGGTGCATGATGCACAATCTCTTCCTGGAGTGGAGAGATAGCTGGATCTTTCTCGTCATTCATGACAGGGTTGGCAGCCTCATTCATAGGATGGGCCAGTTTATGCCCTGCCAACTGCTTCTGAAGATTTTTACTGGTAGAATGTGTGCCAGTTATGATTGTGTACCCTTTGCAGAGGGTCCTTACATGCTTGAAAGAAAGCTGCAGATAAGGTGTAATGATGAGCTCTTTAGCCACAATCTCTCGGATACTCATTATTGCACTAAAGGTGGGGTCTTTTTGTGGGGCTAGAAAAAATCCTAGCACAAGTCCTTACTACAGTCAGTTTTTAAATGTTACATCTACAGGGACTTATCCAAGGCCCTAATAGTTACTTTTAAGAATTTAGAAAAACGACCAATTGGAAAAATGCAATTTTTCACTAAAGGCTCTTTTGGATTTTCTTGTATAGTCAATTATTGATGAAGTGGTATCAGCAAACGCAAAGTAGCAGACCCCAATGCTGTTCCACTAATGAGGGAGAGTGGCTCTTTATAAGGTGCACTAAAAATAAGTACACCATGTACAGAGTCCAGTGGATCACCAATTAGTTAACCGATCCAAAAGTAGATAATACTAACTCTCTCTTTTGTGGGAGTGTGGGTGAACAGCTAGGCTTAAAAGAGAGCAGTGCAAAGCATTATTCACAGAGGCAATAAATGAGACATACGCTCAAATAATAGATCCAACAGCAAGTGTAGAAAAATAACACTTTCTTTTATATATGTTTTGAAACAAAGAACATTGTTAAAGAGAAAGTAATGTTTTTGTTATTGTTTCTTACATGTAAGTAAAGATTGCAAACCTGTGCACCTTTACACCCAATGAATTCCTATAAAAGAAAAAGTCAATAATCCAGAAAGGTAAGTACAGTCACTTTAAGGGGTTCACCTTCTGGGTTTAGGGATGTAGGAATCCAAGGTCCACACTACTAGCAGCAGTTCATCAAAGGCTCTCTGAATTCCACCAGGAGCAGGGTGCTGGTGAGGTTGAAGCTGGGTGTGCTATGGAGAAGGGGGAACAACTGCAGACAGACTGCAAAGCAGAACTTGGGGACAAGTCTGAGAGCTCCCAAACAGGGCTTGAGTCGCAAGGGGTCTTAGAGCTAGGGGGCATAGCAAATTATTTGGGATCCGGGCTGGGTGGCTCGGACACAGAGTGGATAGGGTGGCTGGGCTCTGTGTGCAAAGATGCTCCTTGTGGTTAGGAGCCAAAAGCTAGCATTGGCAAACTCAAGACTGCTGGGCCACTCACAAAGTGGGTCTCTATGGTGCTGATGTCCCTCAACAACTGCTTGGTCCTGGTACCCCAAGGATTGGTGCTGCACATCTCTGATTGGCCATGATGTCATAACACTTGATGGGGAGACAGTCCTGGTCCTCCAGAGCATGGCTACCTCTTCCTGGTTATCTACAGCATCGGTCAGGGAAGCTACAAGGAAGTGGACTCAACTCTGCTTTTCTGTGCCTGCAGACTACAGGGAAGTAGCTCCTCTACTCAAAGGGAGACTGGTGGCAATTTGTGGGATGCTGGCAGGCTACCTGAAGCTTTTGTGGTTCTTCAGTTTTGTGGGAACAGTCATTCTGTTGAGATTGTCAAGAGAGGTGCAGGCAGGCACAGTTTACTGCTAACCAGTCCACAGCTCTTCTGGCTTTCTTGCCATGCAGTGACTCTTCTTCATCCTTCTTCTTTTGATCTGACAAATTTGAGTTCTTGGGTTCCGGGGTGCCACCTAAATACTTAATTTAGGGGAGTTAAGGGGAGTGCCATGTAGCAGCCAATGGGTTGCCCACCTCTAGAGTGACTACACCCTCTATATGACCACTTCCACTGGGAAGTGAATATAACCCTCACCCTAGAATGTTAATTCCATCACAAGCAAGATGGAGAAATTTGAAAAATGGTGTCCACATCAGCTTAGGGCTGGGACTGACATGATATGGGCACACCTCTGAATCTTACTAATTTTCCCAACTGCCTTGCCGCCAAGAAGTGGGGTCAGGACAGGGGATGGTCTTCTCCTCCATATGGAGACAGCTGTGTTGCATAACAAAGGTGGCTGGTCCTTTGAAGCGTCCCGCCCTGGAATGTCCATCCTGTCTGGAAGAGTGATAACACATCTGCCCAGAGCAGGCTTTGTTTTTGGCCTCCGAGAGCTCTGGCTCTCACTACATTAGGTCAAAAATCTGTCTAGGGTGGCTGTGCTGGTTTAGACCAGACTATCAACACACTAGCGGTCAGGAATGTTTTCAGAGGCACCTCTTGGGTGCCCTCTGGGTGCAAGTATTAATAATTCCATCACTGGATTTAGTGAGGGTTTATTAATACAAGATGTTTGATACCCAACATCTCTATGCTCAGAGAAGTGATCATGTAGCTGGGGAACTCAAATTGACCAGAGACCAGAACATGTACTTAAAATAGCTTCCCTGTCCACTTACTGTGTTTAAGAATTTCCATGTCCACTTTCTATGTCTTAGAATTGACAAAGACATAGCTGGGGGATATCTGTTCCTGCAGATATGTCCTCACATATGAGGTAACGCACCCTGCCTTAGGGCTATAGGCCTGCTGTAGGGGTGCCTTACAAATATCATAGGCAGTGGTAGAGGACCTGGCACACTGGGATGTGTTACAGGTCATGTTTTCACTTTTGTCTGCACTTAGACACTCAGGGGGTCATTCTGACCCTGGCGGTCCAAGACCGCCAGGGCCACGAATGACGGAAGCACCGCCAACAGGCTGGCGGTGCTTCCAAGCCCATTCTGACCACGGCAGTAAAGCCGCGGTCAGAAATCCGGGGCCGGCGGTTTCCCGCCGTTTTTGCCCCGGCTGGGCGAATCCGCCAGGGCAGCGCTGCAAGCAGCGCTGCCCTGGGGATTCTGACCCCCTTACCGCCAGCCTGTTTCTGTCGGTTTTCACCGCCAGGAAGAGGCTGGCGGTAAGGGGTGTCCTGGGGCCCCTGGGGGCCCCTGCACTGCCCATGCCAGTGGCATGGGCAGTGCAGGGGCCCCCTAACAGGGCCCCATGAAGCTTTTCACTGTCTGCCTAGCAGACAGTGAAAAGCGCGACGGGTGCAACTGCACCCGTCGCACTGCCGCAACACCGCCGGCTCCATTCGGAGCTGGCTCCTGTGTTGCGGCCCCCATTCCCGCTGGGCCGGCTGGCGCTAACTTGGTTAGCGCCCGCCGGCCCAGTGGGAATGTCAGAATGAGGGAAGCGGTATTTTGGCCGCATGGCGGCCAAATGCCGGTTCCCGCATGGCGGACGGCTACCGCCGCCCGCCAGGGTTGGAATCAGGCCCTCAGTCTGCAATGGCAGCACTGTGTGCATTTGGTGAGAGGCCCTTGAGGGTGGCACAATTCGTGCTGCAGCCCTTAGGGACCTTTCCTATTACCCAAGGCCCTAGGTATTAGGGCTACCGTTTACTAGGAACTAACAGAGAGTGTTAAAGGTTGTGCCAATTGGGAGAAACAATTGTACAATTTAGGGAAAGAGATCTGGCACTGAGGACCTGGTCAGCAGGATCCCATTGTACATTCAGTCAAAACTACATCAGAAACCAGGCAAAAAGTGGGGCTAACCAAGCCAAAAAGGGTGCTTTTCATAAGGGTACACATCTGCCATGGTTACATTTCCACTAATGTTTTTGCCAACATCCATTCACTGTTTAAGACTCTCCTTATCCCTAAGAAACAAGACTGCCATTGGTAGTACGAATATGAAGGGTCTAAATCAGACAATGGACATTAATGGGAGTGTGACAAACCACAGCAGATCCAGTTTCTTTAAACATACATATGTGAGGTGAAGGCAAGGGGCTGCCATGCCACTAAGTCCTTTATTCAGAAAGACTGGTGGGAAAACATGGAGTGAGATTTCAATATGAGTGAAGTAGAGCTCAAGGATAGACTGACAACCTGAAGACTGTAAAGAATGTGGAGGGAGATATGTTCATGGGATTAGACCTTATGAAGGAGAAGTGAAACAGACTGGAAAAAATTACAGTGAACCATAAAGCTGAAGAAACAATATGAATGGGCAGAAACTAAGGGGTGATAGCTATATGTAACTGACATATGTATAACTCGCACAGCCATAGATTTCAGACTCTGGCAGTGAGGTAAAATGTGCAGTCAGATGCAGTGATCAAGTTATTCTTATCCCAGTTACGTATATTTTGGTTTTATAACATTAGCACTTTTTCACTCAGTTATTAATTTTTTTGAAATGTAAGTTAAAATTATAATACCGTTTTCATGTATAACTTCTCTTTAACCTCTTTTTAACCTTTGTTTTTTTCAACAAATTTCAATGTATTTATCATAAATGTATCTCTCATTATGATACGTCTGTGGCACGCCCCTGAGGCCAGACACTGTGCCCAACCACCTCGTGGAAGCCAAGCACCAATGAGCACCCAACCATCCAGAAACCCCAACCCCACATTCCCCCATTTGAAAACATTTTTTTTAGTCCTGTGGGAATCCAGCAGCAGCTTGCTGTACCACATATGGTTCTGTACTGGCTCCCGCAGTACTCTAGTGAAACTGTGATGTCCAAAATTATTTTTATTTTATATTTTATTACCCAGGGATCCCTCTGGTACACCCATCAAGCGCGAGCATGTCAGAGTATCCATGTACTGTGCCTTTGTATTTATTTTTAATGTGTTTCAGGCTCAGAGACTGAGTCCCAAAGTCCTGTATTGTGCACTGATGGCTGCAATATTTTATCCATGATGCAGTATCAATCTCATTGCTTAGTCACATGGGACTCTCGTTGGCCCCAACCAATCGAAATTCTTCATTTATATTTTTTTCCCCACAATAATCCAGTGGGAGTCCAGTAGTAACAGATATCTCTTTTTGTCTCTGAAACGGCTGACAGACTTACACTAAATCACAAAAGGTATGCTTTCTGGGTAAATATCTAGCTTTCTGACAAATTTGGTATAATTTTGTTCAGCGGTTTTCTATTTATAACTGTGCAATTTTCCATATGGATATTTCATGGGGAAAACTTGTTTAGAAGCCCCCCACTTTTGTTGGCCTTTCCCAAAAGAAGCTGAGGTGGATGAAATCTTTTTAAAAGTTATGTGAAGATTAGTCAACATGTGCAAATGTTATCAGCAAAACAGAAAATATAATCTTGTCAGCTAATCAGCTAAATGCACGTTTCTGAATTTATATTCTACAAAACAAATAAACTTTTTGAGTTGGAAATACTCACATGACAGACTTGGTTGTGCTGTCATTTTTCTCCTACAAACTGTGTGGAAATACAATGCTATGGCGTCTTACTGAGGGGATATACTGGTTATGAGCCTAAGGGAGTTGAGCCAATTTATATATATATATATATATATATATATATATATATATATATATATATATATATATATATATATATATGTATATATATATATATATATATATATATATATATCACATCAAAGAGCCACGTTGTAGCCTGCACACTCTAACTACCTGTGCCAACACAGGAGATGTGGCCAGGTCTCCAATATTATTTGACAGAAAGCAAGAAGCATTCAACAGGTACCTTAGCTGTATTTCATTTAGCCACAATAGATGCCCCCACCACCGGTGCGTTTCGGCCACAGATAAGGCAGTCCCTCCTCGATTACTATTATATAGTTCATCCAGCCCACAGGCATAATAGTATTTGCATTTCCTATATTTTGTCTATTGGCTTGTAATATAGAAATTGTCAGGTTGTTATACATCTCCTTACAGAAAACATGAAAACCTGGCTTCATGCTATATTATAAATCAAGCCTCCTTTTAAACAAGACCATTTGTAAACATTAATTTCCTCATTTTTCAAGGCATTGTACAATTATAGGGACCCTGTGAAACCAACTTGACCATAGAACAAATAGCAGATTTCAAGACTTCCTTTGATTTCATGTATAACTTGGGTGATCAAGAACTATCGGAGACACAAATTTTGGAATCGCTTGACATAAGAGCAGACGCACAGAAATTTAGCACCTTAAACCCCTGGTCTACGTTCCTCCCAGTATTAAGTCCTGGTAATAAAATCAATGTATTCTATGATTTAATGACTAAATATTGGCACAGGTTGCTCCCCTGGGGGCAAATTCATTTTAGGACATTTCTGCCACCCTTGGAGGCAGATCAGCCTATTTGTATTAGCCCAAATCTGCCCCCAAGGGGGGCAGAAACCACTAGAGACCAGGAACTTTTTTTAATGACAATTTCATGAAAGCGAAGCGACCCCTTAGGCAAGAGTCGCTCCCCTGGGAGGCAATTTTATTTTAGACCATTTCTGCCCACCTTGGGGGCAGCTCAGCCTTCTTTTCTTACACCAATCTGCACTCAAGTGGGCAGAAACCACTAGAAACCAGGGATTATTTTGCGCTAATTTCATGCAAGGGTCGCTCCCCTTGTGGGCAAATTTATTTTAGGCCATTTCTGCCCCTCCTTGGGGGCAGATTGGCCTATTTGAATTAGGCCAATCTGCCCCCAAGGAGGGCGGAATTCACTAGGCACCAGGGACTTTCTTCTGTATCTTTTACAAATGGGTACGACCTCCTAGGCAAGGGTCCCTCGTCTGGGGGGGAAAAATTATTTTAGCCCATTTTTGCCCCCTTTGGGGACAAATCAGCCTATTTCTATCAGGCCCATCTGCCCCCAAGGGGGACAAAAACCACTTAGGCACCAAGGATTGGTGTGTGTGTTTTGTTTTGGGGGCAGCCCTTTGGGCAAGGGTCGCTCCCCATGGTGGCACATTACTGTTGGCCATTTCTGCATCCTTCGGGGGCAAATCAGCCTATTTTTGGAAGGTCCATTTGCCTCCAAGGGCAGCAGAAAGCCCAATATACACCAGGCCAAGATTTTTTTTCCAACAAGAGGGAGGGGGAATGGCCATACCCCCACCCCAAATAAATGGGGACAAAGTTGTCTGCCCACCGGTGGGTCGATGGGGCAATTATCCCTGATCCACTCCTCGGGGTGGCAGAAAGCTTACTAGATGCCAGGGAATTAAAAAGAAAAATAGTGGGGTGGTGGATATCAACCAGTATGGGCATGGTTATGCCCTCACACCAACTGAAGGGGGTAAAAGTCTTTCAGCTCTCCCCCACACACTAAAAGATCTTCTCCCAATGACAAGCAAGAGGACATTTGATTATTATGGTTTTCAATTTTACATTTTGACTAACTCTCAAAATCCCACTTGCAATGGTGAGGGCTGCACTTTTTCTACTTTGGGGTGCTGACATGTAGAAAAATCTACAACACATAGACACATCTGGAAAATAAACATCTGGGTGAGTCCAGGGTGGTGTGCTTCACATGCATCCGCACCATTTTCTTACCCACAGTGCCCTGCAAACGTCCAACTTTGTTTGAAATCACACATTTTCACCACATTTTTGTGATGGAACTCTCTGGAATCTACAGGAATCCATAAAATTCCTACCACTCAGCACTGTCACATCTATACCGATAAAGGTTCTGCCCCACTTGTCAGCCTAAAAATGTTTTTTTCCAAATTGCCCTTTTGGACCCGGTTTGCTTCTCTTTCAATTTCAACATATTTGTGGCTCTTCCCTGTTACAGGCACTTGGCCCACCTACACAAGTGAGGTACCATTTTTATTGGGAGATGTGGGGTAATGCTGGGTAGAAGGAAGTTTGTGGCTCCCCTCAGATTCCAGAACTATTCAGCACCGAAATGTGAGGAAAAGGTAATTTTTTCCCCACATTTTGAGGTTTGCTAAGGATTCCGGGTAACAGAACCCGGTGAGAGCACCACAAGTTACCCGATCCTGGGTTCCCCTGGGTGTCTACTTTTCAGAAATGTCCAGGTTTTCTAGGTTTTTCTAGGTGCCAAATGAGCTAGAGGCCAAAATCCACAGCTAGGCACTTTGCAAAAAACAGGTCAGTTTTCCTTGTGGAAATGCGATGTGTCCATGTTGTTTTTGGAACATTTCCTGTTGCGGCCACTAGGCCTACCAACACAAGTGAAATACCATTTTTATCTGGAGACTTGGGGTAATGCTGGTTGGAAGGAAATTTGTGGCTCCTTTCAGATTTCAGAACTTTCTATCACCGAAATGTGAGGAAAAAGTATTTTTTTTGCCACATTTTGAGGATTGTAAAGGATTCTGGGTAACAGACTTCTCTGTGGTGAGAGTGCCACAAGTTACCCCATCCTGGGTTCCCCTAGGTGTCTAGTTTTAAAAAATGCACAGGTTTGGTAGCTTTTCTGGGGTGCTGGCTGAGTTAAAGGCCAAAATCCACAGCTAAGCCCATTGCAAATAACAGGTCAGATTTCTTTGGGAAAATGTGATGTTTCAATGTTGTGTTTTGGGGCATTTCCTGTCACTGGCACTAGGCCTACCCACACAAGTGAGGTACCATTTTTATCGGGAGACTAGTGTAAATGCTGGGTAGAAGGAAATGTGTTGCTCCTCTCAGATTCCATAACGTTCTATCACCGAAATGTGAGGAAAAAAGTAAAGTGTTTTTTGGGACAAAATCTGAGGTTTGCAAAGGATTCTGGGTAACAGAACCTGGTGAAAGCCCCACAAGCCATCCACATCCTGGATTACCATAGGTGTCTAATTTTCAGAAATGCACATGTCTGGTAGGTTTCCCTAGGTGCTGGCTGAGCAAGAAGCCAAAACCCTAAGCTAAACACGTCTGATTTCAATGTAAAAATGTGGTGTGTCCATGATGATTTTCCTGTCACAGGCACTTGGCCTACCCACACAAGTGAGGTACCATTTTTATCGGGAGACTTGGGGGAACACATAATAGAAGAACAAGTGTTATTGCCCATTGTCTTTCTCTACATTTTTTCCTTCCAATTTAAGACAGTGTGTGAAATAGAAGTCTATTTGAGAAATGCCCTGTAATTCACATGCTAGTATGCGGACCCCAGAATTCAGAGATGTGCAAATAACCACTGCTTCCATTTTGGAAATACAAAGGTTTCCTTGATGCCTATTTTTCAATCTTTATATTTCACCAAATGATTTGCTGTATACCTGGTATACAATGAAAACCCATTACTAGATGCATCTCATTTATTATCTCTGGGTACCCAGGGTTCTTGATGAACTTGCAAGCCCTATATATCCCCACAACCAGAAGAGTCTAGCAGACATAGCAGTATATTGCTTTCAAAAATCTGCCATAGCTGGAAAAATTTATGGAAGAAAATGGGACTGAAATGGCTCTTTTTTGCCTCAATTTCAATATTTTCTTTTATTATAGCTGTTACTTTCTGTAGGAAAACTTGAAGGATCCACAAAAAGGACCCCTTGTTAAATTCAGACTTTTGTCTACTTTACAGAAATGTTTAGCTGTCCAGGATCCAGCATTGGTTTCACACCCATTTCTGTCACTAACTGTAGGAGGCGGAAAGCACAAAAATAGTAAAAATTGAATCTGTCCCAGTAAAATGCCAACATTGTGTTGAAAAATGTGGTTTTCTGATTCAAGTCTGCCTGTCCTGAAAGCTGGGAAGACGGTGCTGTTAGCACTGCAAAGCCTTTATTGATGCTATTTTCAGGGGAAAAAACATGCTTTCTTCTGCACCCCTTTTTTCCCCTTTTTAAAAAAAACATTTTAGTTGTATTTTGGCTAATTCCTTTGTCTCCTCCAGGGGAAGCCCACAAACTCTGGGAACCTTTAGAATTCCTAGGAGGTTGGAAAAAAAAGGACTCAAATTTGGTATGGATGGCTTATGTGGACAAAACGTTTTGAGGGCCTAAGTGCGAACTTCCCCTATTAGCCAAAAAAGGCTCAGCACAGGAGGGGAAAAGGTCTGGTTGGTTGATAAGATAGCCACAAAGCCATGTTTTCTGTGTGAAGATGTACAACAAAATGTCAATTTCTATGCTGCAAGCCAATAGACAAAATATAGGGACTACAAATACAATAATACCTGAGGGCTGGATGAACTATATCATGGTAATCGAAGAGGGACTGCCTTATCCATGATCAAGACTGTAGTGGTTGAAAAGCATCAGTGGTGGAGGCTCTTGTTGCAGCTAAATAAAATATAGCTGAAGTACCGGTTCCTGGAGTGCAACGCTTTTTGCTTTCTGATATATATATAAAATATATATATATATATATTCTAAAATAAAAATATGTAATAATTGCAATGAATATTAAGCAACACATTAATATATGCTATATTACTAATTTTAAAGTGCTAAAGAAATTAAAAATAGATAGATCATTCTAAATGAAATACATTTAAAAGACTTTCCAGAAAACAGCTTGAATCAAAAAAAAATTAAAAAAAGAAAAATAATTAAAATACACTATTCAAAATAATACTGTCTAAAAGATGCAGAAAACATGTTCTCTTTTAAATATAATTCACTATTCTAATTGTAATCCAACAAACACTCTGCAAACTGCATATTTTGCAGTCAGGCAGATTTTCTCATCAGAGTCTAATCTACTAAACATTGAGGACATGTACTAGCTTGGACGGCATAAGATCACATTTTATATTCTAACTCCTATAAACATTGGGGAAAGTGCATACATTGAGCATATCAGATTTACTATTCTAAATTCAGTCTAACAAACATTGAGAAGTCCTTGCATTGGAGTGGTCACATTTATTATTCCAACTCCCGTCTAACAAACCTTAGGGAAAGTTCATACAGCAAGAGAGTTAGATTTACAATTTGAATTCCGGTCTAACAAACTTTCATCGAGAGTGCATACATTGGAGTGGAGAGGTCGGATTTACTAGTTTAATGCCAGTCCACCAACATTGGGGAAGGTACATATATTCGGACAGTCATATTTACTTTTCTAACACCAAGCTTAAGGCATGTTTGTTCAATAATGTTTACTTTTAGTTTGGAGACCTATTGTGAGAACAATTTCTTGGAAGTCAATCCCTCACACACTGAAGAAATTGGTTATTTAAGGAAGAACCTTTCTCAAGTAGGGTTTCACTGCATGAAAGAGTTGGACCTCTAAAGCATCTAGCTTACCTAAATGCTAAGCCTGTTTGTCCTTTCTACAAACTGAAGGGGCCCTTCTTTGGAACGTAGTTATATAATTAGCCATGCCAACTTCTTATTGGATATTAGCTATGACAATAAAGCATTCCTCTGTAGGTTTTCCCCCTGACTAGATCGTGCTTAGAGTAATTTTTGAGGTATTTATTTAGCTTGTCTCATTCCACTACTCACTCTGAAATAAGCCGGAAAATCGGGTGGTTAAACCAACATTGGACAGGAAAAGCTGCACTTATCAGGTGGTACAGGAAAAAAAATGTCGGCCCTTGAAATTAGGAACTATACTACGGGAAGAATTAAAATAATTTTTAGAGATGAGTAAAGCTGTTGGTCTTTGGCTTGTAAACAGTCTTGAGGGATCTTGGAATGGAGGAATATTGAAATAATTGCTTATCTATTGGTTCTCTTAAACACGCCCTGAAAAAGGAGGTAAGATATCAATCTTAATTGTCTGATTGCAATGTTTTAATTTCAAAAAGGTGGTTAGCCGAGAGTAAAGCTCTAATCGCCACCCAGGCACCCAACTCTACTATGCATATGATTTAAAAAGCAAGTCCGTCAAAAAAAAAAGAATTCTTTGCCTATCATGTATGAGCTTTTTAGTTTTAGTGATGCTGATCGGAAGTGGAAGAAAAGACAATCATTTATCCTATTCTGCAATTTCAAGTACTGTAAATTGATTCATTTGTTTTGCTTCAGCCGGCCCTGATTAAAGAAAGTCTGTGCCTTTTAGTACCATCATTTCAGAGTACAGGGTTGAAGATTGAACGCCCAAGAGCACTTATGAAACTGAATTAAATCTGAATATCGATTCCTGAGGATTCAACTTGCAGTGATTTAAATATAATAATTTAGGCTTTCTATTTGTAATTTACATAATGAGTATAAGGAACATTTGCAAATATTGCCTGTATTGTATTTGAAGATGTGGTGGTTTTAATAAAATAAACACTGAAGATTCTTCTTAATGCCTACGTTTTGAAAGTCATGCGGACTTTTAGGGCATCACAGTTCGCTTTTTTGTGATCTTAAAGCTTGTATGGTCCATATTATTTATTCCCACAGATAAATATTCACTTTACATGCAAGCTTGCAAACAGCTAGTCATATATTAGACAAGGGCCATCATGACACATCATCCCATTATTACAAATTCAGCCGCAAGGCTGCCAGATATATTGTATTAAAAAAAAAAAAAAAACAATTTTCCATTTGACGTGTTTATTCTGAATTTATGCTGTCTTGCAATCTTTGGTTTGAATTATGTGCTACTTGAGTACAGCCACAACAGATTAGTCAAAGCACGCAGCTCAGTCAGCAAAATGTTGGTGAAGTGCATTCATTGCACTAGAAGAAGCAAATATATTTATGGTGATAAGCCAAATGAACGGCTGACAGTGGCTATTTGTCTGCATTCATTTAGTTTCAAAAACCGATATGCTACCCTTTGCCTTTTCATGCTGTTCATTATGCAAAGTCGCCATAGAAGTACACACGCTGACCACAGATAATGACGACGAGCTTATCTCCCTGGATACCATTTGCACAGCATTCGCTCTTCGTGTCCGCCACTCTGAAGTGAAGGCAGCTCCATGGCTTCTTTACGCTTCTAACAGGGAACCGTTTCCTTGTGTTACACCTGAATCACAAAAAATATGTTCTTCGACAATATACTCTGTGGTCTAACAGCAAGATATGTGCCATCCATAATCATGAGTTAGCAATGTTTTCAAATAAGAGCCCGACATTAATCGGACTTTCGATGGGGACTTACCGATGCATACTTTAAATAAAATGCGTTGGGCCGTTGACACGTAATTTCGGAGTATTTATCGTTTAAATTAAATATCGTTTGTGACACCCATGTATTTCCAAGTCCCCAAAATGAGAATCTGCACTCTTTCCACTTTCCAATAACAACAGGTCGATTATATTAACACAAGAAATATATATTAAACGATTTAAACTAACCATAAGTAACTTAGAATTATGCGTGGAGTATTGCATTATATTTTAAAATGTAACAAGTGGTTAAGAGATGTGATATTAGGATAAGGGAAATGCCAACCTCTCTGCAATAAGAGCAAAACACATATGCTAAAAGTCACGGCCTAACAAGGGTCACAGAAATAGTAAAGGGAGGGTACCAAACATAAAAAGAGAGAATCGAAATCAAAATTATGGCCCACATTATGAGTGACGGAATATTCCAGCCACCTCGAGGCCAAGCAAAGGGGAGAATCAGTAAATGCACCCCAAAACTCTCCCCTGATCGACTCTGGTCTTTCCATAGCCCCACCTACAGCTATCTCCAAACAATCCTTAGAATATTCATTGGACCCATTTAGAACCTGCTTCAAACAGGTGGTAATTGTCGCAGGTTAGAGGTGGTTATTTCCACTGGGTGGAGCAAAACGTGAATTTGGACCCGATATTCCCAAGTATCTGTATTATTCCCTATTTTGGGGTGATAATTAGCAATAGCATGATTAAGTTGCAGCGGCATCAATGCAATAGAAGACTTAGGCGGCCTGGTATCCTTATACCTACGCCTGGGGGTGCTCAAATTGATGGTAAATGTTTGTCATCTCAAAACTTATTTTTTTGGCCCTGAAAGACGTTTGTAGTTTGAACATATGACACTAAAACAAGCCAAACAAAGAGTTTTGACCCTATGGAGAACAACTTTTTTCAAACACAGTGGAATACCTTAACCCCTTCGCTGCCAGGCCTTTTCCCCCTCAGGTGGCAGGCCTTTTTTTTTTGCTATTTGGGGCAGTTCACGCTTAGGCCCTCATAACTTTATGTCCACATAAGCTACCAACGCCAAATTTGTGTCCTTTTTTTCCAGAACCCTAGGGATTCTAGAGGTACCCAGAGTTTCTAGGTTCCCCTGGAGGAGACTAAGAAATTAGCCAAAATACAGCAAAACATTTATTTTTTAAAAAATGGGAAAAAAGAGCTGCAGAAGAAAGCTTATGTTTTTTCCCTGAAAATGGCATCAACAAAGGGTTTGCAGTGCTAAAATCACCGTCTTCCTAGCTTTCAGGAACAGGCAGACTTGAATCAGAAAAAACACGTTTTTCAACACAATTTTGGCATTTTACTCGGGCACATCCCATTTTTACTATTTTTGTGCTTTCTGCCTCCTTCCAGTTAGTGCCAGAAATGGGTGTGAAACCAATGCTGGATCCTGGACAGCTAAACATTTCTGAAAAGTCAACACATTTCTGAATTCAGTAAGGGCTCATTTGTGTAGATCCTTCAAGGTTTTTATACAGAAAGTAACATCTAAAATAAGAAAATATTGAAATTGAGGTGAAAAAGAGCCATTTCTGTCCACGTTTTCTTCTATGACTTTTTCCAGCTATGGCAGATTTATGAAAGCAATATAATGTTACATCTGCTGGACTCCTCCGGTTGCAGGGATATATAGGGCTTTTAGGTTCAACAAGAACCCTAGGTACCCAGAGCCAATAAAGTAGTTGCACCTTGCAATGGGTTTTCATTGAATACCGGGTATACAGCAATTCATTTGCTGAAATATAAAGAGTGAAAAATAGGTATCAAGAAAACCTTTTCATTTCCAAAATGGGCTCAAGATAAGGTGGTAAGAAGCAGTGGTTATTTGCACATTTCTATATTCCGGGGTCACCATACTAGCATGTGAATTACAGGGCATTTCTCAAATAGTCTTCTTTTTTACACACTGTCTTACATTTAGAAGGAAAAAATGTAGAGAAAGACAAGGGGCAATAACAGTTGTTCTGATTATCCATGTTCCCCCAATAAAAATGCTACCTCACTTGTGTGGCTACGCCGAGTGCCCGCGACAGGAAACGCAACATGGACACATCACATTTTTACATTGAAATCTGACATGTTTTTTGGAAAGTGCCCAGCTTTGGATTTTGGCCTCTAGCTCAGCTGGTACCTAGGAAAACCTACCAAAATTGTGCATTTTTGAAAATTAGATACCTAGGGAAATCCAGGAAGGGGTGACTTGTGGAGCTCTGACCAGGTTCTGTTACCCAGAATCCTTTGCAAACCTCAAAATTTGGCAAACACTTTTTCATCAAATTTTGGTGATAGAAAGTTCTGGAATCTGAAAGAAGGCACACATTTTCTTCTACCAAGCATTTCCCCAAGTCTCCTGATAAAAATGGCACCTCACTTGTGTAGACAGGCCTAGTGCTGGTGACAGGAAATGTCCCAAAACACAATCTGGACACATCATATTTTCCCAAATAAAACTGTCCTGTGTTTTGCATTGTTCCTAGCAGTGGATTTTGACCTCTAGCTCACCCGGCACCTAGGAACACCTAGCAAACCTGACCATTTCTGAAAACTAGACACCTTGGGGAACCCAGGATGGAGTAACGTGTGGTGCTCTCACCAGGTTCTATAACCCAGAATCCTTGGCAAACCTCAAAATTTGGCAAAAAAACACCTTTTCCTCAAATTTCGGTGATAGAAAGTCCTGGAATCTGAAAGGAGCCACAAATTTCCTTCCAACCAGCCTTCCCCCAAGTCTCCCGATAAAAATAGCACCTCACTTGTGTCGGTAGACCTAGTGCTCACGACAGGAAATGCCCCCAAACACTATGAGGACACATCATAATTATGAAATACAAAACTATCTGTTTTTGCCAGGGGACCTGCATTTTTGGTCCTGGGATCAGCACCCATGTAGGGAAACCTATCAAACCGAGACATTTCTGAAAACTAGACACCAGAGGGAGTCCAAGGAGGTGTGACTTGCGTGGATCCCCCAGTGTTTTCCTACCCAGAATCCTCAGAAAACCTCAAATTTAGCCAAAAAATCAATTTCTTTCCCTCATTTCTGTTTGGGATTACCACACCTCCTAAGTCTCCCGATAAAAATGATACCTCACTTTTGTAGGTGGGCCAAGTGCCTGTGACAGTGAAGAGCCAAACACATGTTGAAATTAAGGGGGAACTAAAGCAGGTCCAAAAGGACAGTTTGAAAAAAAATGTTCTTAGGCTGACTAATGGGGCAGAATTTTTATCGGTATAGATGCAATAATACAGGGCAGTAGGAATTTTGTGGATTCCTGCAGATTCCGGAAGGTTCCATCACAAAAATGTGGGGAAAATGCTTGATTTCAAGCAAAGTTGGAGGTTTGCAGGGCATGGTGGGTAGGAAAATGGTGCAGGGTGCATGTGAAGCACACCACCCTGGACTCACCCAGATGTTTAGTTTTCAGATGTGTCTAGGTCTTATAGGTATTTCTACATGGCAGCGTCCCAAAGTCAAAAAAGTGCAGCCCTCACGATTCTAAGTGGGATGATTTTTAGAGTTAGACAAACTATCATGGCCCAAATGCAATACAAAACCCAAAATAATCAAATGTCCTCTTGCTTGCCATTGGGATAAGATCTTTTAGTGTGCGGGGGAAGAGTTGAACGACTGTTACCCCCTTTAGTTGGGGTGGGAGCATAACCATGCCCATACTGGTTGGTCGTCACCGCCCCAATATTGTTTATTTTTTTAAATTCCCTGGCATATAGTAGGCTTTCTGTGCCCCAGGTAAGTGGATCAGTGGTAATTGCCCTATCTGCCCACCTGTGGGCAGAACAACTTTGTCCCCATTTATTTGGGGTGGGGGTATGGCCATACCCCACCCTCTTTAAAAAAAAATATATATTCCTTGGTCTTTGCTGGGCTTTCTGCTCTCCTTGGGGGAAGATGGGCCTTCTAAAAATAGGCCAATCTGGCCCAAGGGGAAGCAACCCTTGACCAAGGGGCTGCCCCCCCAAACAAAACGCACACACATATACCACCCCCTGGTGCGTACATGGTTTCTGCCCCCCCGGGGACAGATCGGTCTAATAGAAATAGGCCGATCTGCCCCCAAGTGCGACAGAAATGGCCTAAAATAAATGTGACCCTCAGGGGCGCGATCTTTGCCTAAGGGGTCTCTCCCCATCTGTAAAAAAAATGTTTAAAAAAATCCCTTGTTCCTAGTGGTTTCTGCCCCCCTTGGGGGAAGATCGTCCTAATTAAAAAAGGGTATCTGCCCCCAAGGGTGGCAGAAATGGCCTAAAATAAAATTGCCCCCCAGGGGAGTGACCCTTGCCTAAAGGGTCGATCCCTTTGAGTAAAATTGGAGCAAAAAAAAATGGCAGGTGTCTAGTTATTTCTGCCCCCCTTGGAGGCAGATTGGCCTCATAAGAATAGGATGATCTGCCCCCAAGGGGCCAGAAATGTCCTAAAAACAATTTGCCCCCCAAGGGAGCAACCCTTGACTAAGGGGGTCACTCCCAACGTGTGTAAAATAAAAAAAGAAATGATCCCTGGAGTCTAGAGGTTTCTGCCCCGATGGGGGGGAGCAGAAAAGGCCGTAAAACAATGCACCCTAGGCTCAAGGGGTTGCCCCCCTTCATTGTAAGCACACACAAAAAAAATCCCTGGTGTTTAGTGGGCATTTCTGCAGCACCATCACTTCATGATCAGGCTGCAGAAATTCTCAGACAGACATGAAAGGAAAGGCCTTTCCTTTCCTTTCCTTCCATGCCTCTCTGCCCGCCCCTATCCCCAGATCGGAAGAGAAATGCAAACTTTTCTCTTCCGATCATGCTGAAGCTGAGCTTCCAGCTCAATGGGGGTGACCTCTGATGAGGTCAGCATGCGATCGGGTGCTGATGTCATCAGATGTCACTGAGGGGGTGGAGGTGGAAGGGGGAGGGCTCTCTCCACGGGCCAGGTGCAGGACGAGCTGGTATCATCCTCGGCACATGGCAAATGTGGCTGAGGGAGAGATCAGCTAGTCCAGGGCACCGGGTTGTTAAAGAGGTCACTTGTGGGCAGTCTCTGAAATGTTAAAGTGATATAACCAATCTTAAAGTGACCTATTGTATTTACTATATTTGCTTTAGCAAAATAATGATGGAAAATGCAGTGAGCTACTAATGTGAAGTGGCAAAAATGTTGAATTTTTTTTTTTTCAAGACAGAATAAGTTATAGAAGCAGGTAGACAGAAATATATAGTCAGAAATGCAGAAAAAAACAAAATTTAGTTAGACAAAAAAATAAACAAGTAGAGGACATTATTAGTACAGTAAAAGAACAAATTTTTATGTGACTCTCTGGCATACCAGCACACAATGTGCCCAGATGCATTGTGGTAAACGCAATGCATGACAATTGTCACTTCAAAGTCTTTAGTATTCACCATTGTTAGTCAGTGCTGCATATCTTTAGAGACATATTTCAGGACATGTGTTCTTTTTCAGTAGATAGTAACAGCTTACATTTGAGGGTGATGGCAATGCTGCTCACAGTCTTCTCAGATTTCCGTGCTACTCCAGGAAGCCCAAGTACATCCCATAAATCATCAGGTCAACAAGGAGTCAATCGCAGAAGAGGAAGGGGAGCATACTGCCTGGCTTATGAGCACACAATTCACCCAGATACTTTGTGGTAAATGTGCACACTGACATTCACTTTACTCGAAAGTCTTTAGTTATTACCATTTTTAGTCAGTGATGTATGTCTTTAGATACATATTTTCCTCTTCAGTACAAAGTAACACCTCACTTTAGGGGTAATGGCAATGCTAATCACAGTCTTTGCAGATTTGCTTACCACACCGAAGCACATGTGCATCTTAGAGCATGTTAGGTCAACAAAGAGTCAATCTCAAAAGGATGAGAGGGAGCAGAAGGCCTCCCAAACCAGCAAACAATTTGTCTGGATGCACTGGGGTAAATGCAGTGCATGACAACACTCACTTAGTTGAAAGTCTTTAGTATTCACCGTTGTTGGTCAGCCAGTGCTGTGCATTCCTAGATAGGTTTCAGAATATTTGTCAGTCTTCAGTAGAGAGTATCAACTTAAATTTCAGGTTGATGGCAATGCTGCTCACAGCCTTCTGTTGTTTCTGTTTCGTTTCTTTGTTGATATGAGTTAAATGTGCATTTTATTATTATTATTATTATTATTATTAGTAGCAGTAATAATAATAATAATTCAGTGTTATTGATAGTAGTACTGTAAATGTTAACAATACCAACTGTAATAATAATAATAATCATCATCACCATCACCATCGCCACACTTTTTTTTCTGCAGTTAATATATAAATTTTTAAGTTTTGAACGAGGAGGTATGAAACAATAACGAATTCTAATAGAAATAATTCTCAAGGTATCATAAATGTCAAAAGAAAAAATGTAAGAGAAGTGAGTGGATACCCATTTACCAAAAATATAGTGTTGTAGAAGCTTGCAAAAAATGAAAGTGGATACGGCAGGGGGATAATGTGGAATTTGGAATATATCCTAGAAAACTCAAATGGTTATGAACAGTTGTTTAAGCACCATTAGCAAACATTTTAGTCTCTGAAGTATCTCTTGGAAATGCTTTCAGTAACTACACTATTGCAGCTGCCACAAATGACAAACTTAAAAGAGAAAATAAGCTATCAGCTTAATATACTTTGATTCCTCACAGCCCTTCGGACAATTGTGCAGTCATATAATATTAAAATGATATTCTCATTATATTTCCAGCTACGTAGAAGAGGACATCATTTATAAAGAGGCATGTGGCACACATCTAATGGATGGTTTGACTTGGTGAGTGGATCGACCTATCCAGGTATAGTGAGGGGTAAGATCTAATTTGATTTCAGACAATAATTTAATATATCCAAAGGGCTTGTGGAAGGTGTAGAGCCTTCTTGTACATGTAGAGCCTTCTTCTAGATCCCAGTCTGGTAGACTGGTTTAGAGACTTACTCAATGATAGGGGTGCCGGTGAATGAAATCTGTTCTGAGAAATGCCTGTGGCAAGTGTGGCGGCAGAAAAACAATCCCAACATAGGTTAATTGATCTCCAATGATTCCATAAATTACTTTCCAGTGTGACAGCAAGGTAAAATATAGCTAGTTTTTACGTGGTTGCTATCCAAAATGTGATTGAGCACATGCAGATATCTTGAGATTTGGTAAGGATTAGGAAGTGCAAGTGACTGCTAAGAACAGAAGCGCACCGAAAAAAGCTTTTGAAGGCAATACATTGGAAAGGTTATTCATCAAATGTATCGATAGTTAGTATGGAAACATCCTGACCTGAAAAAGAAAAGAAAGTTGCTTTACACTGTGAATAACATTTTTCTTATTTATGTATATCACAAAAATGTTAAAAAAATTTAAAAAACATCAATAGTTTTGTCACAGAGTTGCAGCTAAGGCATAACACAATGGGGGTCATTACAACCCTTGCGGTCAAAGACCTCCAGGGCTGTTTTGGCGACTGCATCGCCAACAGGCTGGCGGTGAAATCTTGGGGATTTTGACCACGGCGGAAGCGCCGCGGTCACACCGCCGGGGCCGGTGGTTTCCCGCCACATTTGCCCCGGCGGTGATAATCCGCCTGGGCAGCGCTGCTTACAGCGCTGCCCAGGGGATTACGAGTTCCCGACTGCCAGCCTTTTCCTGACGGTTTGAACTGCCAGGAAAAGGCTGGCGGTACGGGGAGTCGCGGGGCCCCCTGACAGGGCCCCATGCAGCTTTTCACTGTCTGTTATGCAGACAGTGAAAAGCGCAACAGGTGCTACTGCACCCATCGCACGGCCGCAACACACCGCCGGCTCCATTTGGAACCGGCTCCTGTGTTGCGGCCGAGATCCCCGTTGGGCCGGCAGGGATCTCATAATGACCGCAGCGGGAGTGCGGCCACATTGGCGGCCGTCCGGCGGTCAGAGGGCCAATATCTCCAGTATTTTGATGGTCACAGACTTACTGAACTAGACTGCTTTATTCCATATCAACTTGTGCAGATGATGGTTTCCCTCTGAATAGTTGTAGAATTGGGGATGCAAGATGCTGGAAATCTGTTTGAGGGCTCCACAATGTAACCAGCTGTGTGAGAGAGTATGATCTTTTCCATGCTGTCTTTCTGGTGTTATTTATGTCCTATGCAAATATTTAAGATGTATCAGTTTGTGTCTGTAGTCCATTTAAATTAACTTGTTTGTTTACAGCATAGCCCCAATTTCTCATTCATAATGTTCTCTTCAATATCCATTTGCCACGCCCTTCTATCCATTATCAACCCAAACCAGCTAGTGTCTGGTTCCACATTGTATAGTTTAGGCTCCCATCATCTCCTATCAGTTAGTAAATAACTTATTGATGTTTCACATGTGGTGTTGTTGAATAATATAAGGGAAGTAATTGATTGGGAAATTTCCATAATGATGAGGTGGAGACAAAGTTAGGGCACACTTGCAGCAAGTAGGAGCCATAAACAAGCATGCATATTTGGCAAACACAAATAACATTAAAGCCATGTACTTTCTGTGTGTGAAGCATGCAGTAAGACAACTGCTAAACCTGTCAGCCTTAGGGTGATATTCCCCAAAAGTGTGCCTTACTCCTCCATTTTTGCTGATCTTGTTTTTGTTGACCTTCGGACTCTGTGCACTTTACCAATGCTAACCAGTGCTAGAGTCTTTGTGTGCCCACTCCCTTAAACACGGTAACAATGACTTACAGAAAATTAGCACATTTAATATACTTGTAAGTCCCAAGTACAGCATCAGTGGTACTACATGTACCTAGGGCCTCCACATTAAATGCTAATAGCAAGCCTTCAGCACTCATTGTGCAACCCACTTAAATAGGCTTTTAAACATGCAACTGGTCTGCCATTGTACCTTGAATGCAATGTCATACTGCCATGTTGACTTGGCATTTTAACCCCCTTGCCAAGCTTTAAGCTCCTCCTGTTTTATTACATATGTCACCCCTAAGATAGGCCCTAAACAGCTCATAGAGCCGGGTACAGTGTACCTTAAAAAGGTGGACATGTGCAGATCAGTTTTAAATGTCCTAATAGTGAAAACCACTTAAGTTTGTTATTCACTACTACAAGGCCTACCTGACCAATGAGATAACCTTATTACATTTACCAACTGATAACTTTCAGTTGGAAGCAGGTAGGAATTGTAATTTAAAATCTTATTTAACTGTGAAGTTGGATTTTAAGTTACAATTCTGAAACTGCCACTTTTAGCTGGCATGTTTTGTCCTAAATATTTTGTGCCTGCAGCCTGTATTAAGGATCACATGACTAGGTGTAGCTGGCAAAGGAGAATGGGTGTTGGCAGGATGGACAATCTCTGACATAATATGAGGGAGAAGTTGTCATCTACCATGCTTGCACATCACAAAGCCTCCACCTTAGCATACTCACAAAGGGTTTGACACCAGTCTTTTGTACCCCTAGACAAGCTGGGACCAGATTATAAACATCTTTGGGGGTGGGAACCTTCAGAACCTTCTCCTACTTCAAAACTGGAACCAAGTGTAAATATTGGAACATCAGAGCCAACTCTTTAGTGCACCTCTGGACATGTTGAATATTCAGAAGGAATGCAATGCCGCTTTGCTGCAAAAGGACTGCTACTTTGCTGCCCTTCTACTCTGCTGCCCAGATGTCTACTGCCCTGCTGCCTGAATGAGAAGGACTGGACCTGCATCTTGTACCCAGCACCACCAAGTTGTCTCCAACAGCTAGTTGGCTGGCCTCCTGATCAGAGCCTCAGGGACAGAAAAGGCATCAACCTCCTTCATCCCAGCACTTAGACTCTGTCTGCTGTAAGTCTTGCCTCCCCAAGAGTTACTCCCCCAATGTTGAACCCTTGGAAGTGGGCTTGAAGGTGCTCTGTCCAGCTGTGGTCCCATGGGCAGAACGAATGCAGCACAATACATCTCCTTGCAGCTTCATTGGAACGGCCACTATGCGATGCATCCCTGATGTAGGACCTCACATTGCAGACCACAGCCCCTAGGAACCACTGCTGGATGATGAATCCTCAATGCCGGACTTCGCATCACAAGCTCCTCATTGACGGCATTCTCAATGATGAGGCAGGGCATTGCCTCTCAGCCCGCAACTCCTTGGAACCACCACCGCACTATGCATCATCAATGCAGGACTTCAAATCACAAGCCCCCCCCAATGTCATCCTTGATGACCGTACAGAATCTTGCATCGCTGCCCCACAGCATGATGCATCCTCAAGACAGGATATCACAACCCTCCAGAAACTGTATTTAAGGAACTTTGTTCAGTGGGGCTAACTTGGTCCCTATATAAGCCCCACTCTCCATTATTGGCGACCTGAACCTGTGCCTCTATCTTTTAAATTGGCTTCATGCTTAAAAGTACTGAACAGCTCTTGTTGAGTGTTTAGTCCTTTTGATGTTAGGTTGCCTAAACCTTTTCCGTCACCTGGGTCAACTCTTGGTGATTCTGTACTTTTATAGCCTTGTTTTGTTAATCATTTATATACATTTGAGCATGCGTCTGTTATGAAATCATTAACTTTATTCCCAGCTAGAGCTTTCATTGTATGGCCAAATGGACTATACTGTCATTTTGGATTGTCACTTGCATTTTGATTACTAACCCTGTTACCCTTTATGCTGGATGAAAACACACATTGACTTTATTTAAAGCATAGTTGGAAAATTATTTACAAAATCTGGTAGTAGTATGATGGTTTCTCCCATGGGGGGGAGGAGAAATAATTAGGCATTAGGTCAGGGAGTTAGGAATTCTTGTCATGCAAATTGAACACCCCGAAAACTTTTGTTCGTTGGTTCATTCTGAATAAAGAAGTTCCAGTGTCATTCCTTTGCAATGGATGTGTAAGTATCGATATGACTTGCACTTGCGTTGCTTTTGGCTAAAGATTGCGGTGAAGTGTGATGTTGTGAAGTATTTTGTAGAGTTTTCAAAATTCTGTGAGACTGTGGCATTTTCTGCTAAGAAGTTATATTGGTTAATGGGTCTGTTGTGGCCTAAGATCCTGGGCTAACACACCAATATAGAAGGCACTTTGTTAATTTATTGACTGCAGTGTTGCATGCTTGTTGCGAGATGTCATTGACAATGCCAATAGTTCTCCTTGCGTGAATGTGGAGAAACTATATCAACCAGAGTGAGATCCACTGGTCGAGTTTCATTTGTTATTTAATTGTATAATCCTAGTCGGATTGTGTAGCTCCGTATTGCTTTTGAAGTGTTTGGTTACCCTACTCTGTAATGCGCAGACAGGCTGTTGGTTTTTGCTAGTACTATTTTACATTAGTTTTGCTTGAAGCGTGAGAGAAATTGTGAAGGAGGGTATGCTGTCCCCAGGAAAAAGATTAACGTCATCATGTGTTGCTTTGGTATAGGTCGGTTTGTGGAAAACCACACTGGTATTGGTGGACTGCATCACGCAGTGTTGTGCTGCTATTGGGTGTTAACATCGGAAGGAGAATTGTGGGAACAGAGTTACTTCCTTATTCAAATAAAAAGTAAATTGTGAATTATTTAATTTGATTGAAAATGAAGTTTTTTTAAGCTTTGAAAAGACGGATGAAAGGGGATATATTTATCCCAATTAGAGAGGGAAGAGAGACCCCACCCGAAGGTATTCCAGGTCATCATGTTTTGTCCAAAAAAGGCATGCATGTTTGTGGCTTGAGCAATGGCATAAGATTACCAAGAAAGAAGTTGCAGTAGCATTTCTCCGCTATGGAACATTTCATTTAAGAATTATTGAGAACCTGAGGTGAGTACTTTATGAGATTACATCACCTCCATGACCCACACAATGTAAAGCACTTAATACTTGGGAACACATGGCTCACCAAAAACAGAGAGAAAAGCATGAGAATAGAGTGAGGAAAACATCAAGGACAGTTGCAGAGGCAAGATGTGATAATTAGCATAATGCTTGGAAAGCAGGGATCATTGAGGGAGCTCAGTTGTATCCAGCTATTACTAATAATGAAGGAAAAAGCATTAAACCAAAGATTAAGAAATACAGAAAAAGCACAAGTCAACAGATTTTAAAAAGAAGGTTTAAACTTATGAGAGTGATTCAGATGATGATTTTAAAAATCAGCTATTGTTAAAGAGTTCACAACTATATAATTCTGAGTAGATAGGAGTCACAGGTGAAGCAGTGAGAAATGTGACCTTTGAGGTGCCTACTGTATCAGTTGAACAGATCCCTAATCAGATAGTGTCTGATCCAAATGTGAGTTCAATAGGACAGATTCCATAATCAAATCAACCTGTGGAGAGTTTACTACAAATCAGTCCGTATCAAACCCTAACATGGATCAGCCAGCACATTTTAATTTGAGTCAGTCTTTGCTGAAGTTTAGACCACATCATCCTGTGTGAAATTTTACCCCGAAACAAACAGGACTAGCCTTAAATATTTATTTGACAGGACAGAGTGTAGGAATGGCAGTTCTGCAGTATCCAATGCATTATACAAAACCAGATGCGTTAACAGTTCCAGGTACAATAGGTCTAATTGTTCCTTTGTATGCTCCAGGCATGATAGCACAGAAAGCTAGTTAGAATCAACAGTTTGCAGGGAATACTGATGGTATGCAAGGAGTGTAACAACAGTGAGGTAATAATTTCCAGCAGCATGGTAGAGGACATGGTGTTCCTTAAGTTTAGAATGGACTTGTGGTTGTACGAACTTTGAAGTGAACTAATCTGTGTCACACATGCAGCAAGTTGGGCAATTGGAAGAGGGAGTGTCCCCTTACTACAAATAGAAATCAGATGCAGAATGGTGAAATGATCCAAGTGCAAGCTAATAATCAGGTTCAAATACAAAGAGTACAGAGACCACAAATACAAAATCCAAATGTTTAACAGAGACAGCAGATGCTAGTTCCACAAGCCCCATTGTCCCAGTAACAGACAAATGTTTCCTGACACAATTTACATCAGGTTACAAATGTAGATGTTAATTAGTAGACAGCACATATTCCTTTAGTTGATCTAAGTGATGATGATTTTTCAGACATTTTTCAGTTAAGTTGCCACAAAGAAGAAGAGGAATACATGCTTGGCATTTCCTTAGGGTTGAATTGGCATGGTCCATATGTGGATGGTGATGTAAATGATCACCCAGTGTCATTTGTAGTAGACACACACTCTACAGTAAGAACAGGAGAGGTACCAAACCTCCCCCTTTCAGGAAAGAGAATTCAAGTTGTAGGAGCTGCAATAAACAATTTTCTAATAGAATCTGTACCTGTAAAAATAGGTTCCTTTGAGGACGAATACCAGCTTGTGATATATGACTAAAGTACTGTAGGTCTGCTTAGAAATGACTTGCTCTGAAAGTTGAATTGTTCCATCAGTCAGTTGAATGATGAAGATGCAGCACTTAAAATTGTGAATCAAACCCTGAGTGCCACATTGTACCCTAAGTTAACTTGTAATGACTTTCCAGAAGAGTTAAATGATACTGTGTCCCATGAAGTTTGGGACTTTTCAGGAAGAGTTCAACCTTTCAAGATAACTGTGAATCTGAATGTTGTGTACCCAAGAATTTCACCATACTACATGACACCTGAAACAATTGCAGGATTTTTCCCAATGATCGAGTCTTTGACGGAACAGTGAATTCTAAGCAAGATAATGGGAAGTCCATATAACGTTCCCATTTTTGGACATCATTAGCCCAGTGGAAAATCCTGCATGGTCCTGGACCTTGGAAAGGTTAATCAAATTCCAGGTGAAACAGAGTGGTTCAAAGTGATTGACTTAGGCTAAGCATTTTTTTCTATACAATTGCATGAGGAGAGCCAGCCTCTCTTCACGTTTCAGTTTGGCTGTCATATTTTGCCATGGTGCTGAGTCCCTCAAAGGTATACTGACAGCCCTTAAAAATTTAACCAGATCTTGAAAAAGAATCTGGAGTCCCTGAAAATGCCTCACCATTCAGTCTTAGTTCAGTAGATTGATGACCTATTAGTACGGTCAAATACACAGGAAGCCTACAGGAGAAATACAATTGCCTTGTTGAATCACTTAGCTGAGAATCAACATAAAGTTTCAATGACTAAATTGAAGTAGTGTAAGAAAAACGTCTTGTAGTTAGGTCACCATATTGAGATAGGTGCAAGGAAGGTGTCACAAGAAAGAATCTCAGTAATTCCAAAAATGAATCCCTCAAAGATGCAGAAAGAAGTCATGATGTTTTTGGGAATGGTTGGCTACTGTCACAAGTTGATTCCAATCATTTCACTTTTGGCCTAGCCTTCAGGGAGGCTGAAACACAAAGATGTGTCTGATGCTGTGCCATTGGATGACAAATGCAAACATGCCTTCACAAACCTGAGAGAAAATACCTGTTGTGCACCTGCTCTGGGAATGCCTGATTATAATAAGTGTTTTACTTCAGACTGTTGTGAGAGGGAGAGATGCAGTCTTTCAGTTTTGATTTCAATGAATGGCAATGACAACAGACCTGTCGCATATTTTTCTGCCACTCTGGATGCTGTAGCTTCAACTTTGCATGGTTGCCTTATTGTCGTTGCTGCAGTCAGTGTCAACAATAGACAGTCCAAATGCATTGTTATGGGTTATCTTTTGAATGTTGTTGTTCCTCATTCCTTTGACATTCTGTGAACCTGCACCAAAACACTGCATTTGACTAGTGCATCATCTAACATGCTATGAGAAGGTCATACTGCCTACACAGAACATTTCTCTTAAGGGCTGTAATACCATGAAAACAGCTAATCTACCCCTGTTGCCTGTGAATGATAAAGATGTAGATGATTGTAATGATGAAATTGAGCTTGACTGTCTAGATGTCACTTGTGAGAAAGCTGGGCTGATTGCAGAAGCCCCCTAACTTTTTGCCCCCATTTTTTACTTTTTGCTGGATTTGTTCTGATTCTAATGGTGTCCTGAGTACTGCTAACCAGTCCCAGTGCCTATGCTCTGTGTAAAATGAGTATGCAAATTAGAGTAATTAGAACTGGCAGTATCAACCTACCTATATGTTCCTAGTTTATGGTAGGGCATGGAGGTTTAGGGACTCCAAAATTGGTAATAGGTGCACTGTTGTGGTACCCAGGGTAACTTTAAAGGCAGGCGGGCCTTGCTGTCTGCTTTTAAATTAAAGTTACATGCAAATTCAACTTTGGAATAAAATTACTTCCGAAGTCCTAATCTACCTTCTTTTTTAAATTTTAAATAAACGTTACCCCATGGGTGTGCCCTTGGTGCACCAATGTTGGTTGCAGTGTAACTATAAGCAGGGACCTATTATAAAATACCCCCAGGTGAGGAAAAATTGCCAAAATTGTTTTTCACTCATTGTAGTGAATAGGCTCCATAGGCTAACATTGGGGAGACTTGATTTTAATTAATAGTCTCCAAAGGAGGTAGATATAGCAATTTAAACTGATTGTTATGTTAAATGCAATAACTTTGCCATTGTTGGATTTAATATAACTAGTTCAGGGAAAGAGTTTTAGAACTTTTACTAAAAGTTACCAGTTTCAGCCCTGCAGTGCCCTTCTCTGATCGGCCAGCCTCTGGCAGCCTGGCCAGGCTGCATTGATGAGGGGTGAAGTGGCCTGGCTGGAACACAAAGGAAGTGCCTGTAGGAGAAGACCTGCCTCAGCAGATGGTAAAACAGGATGGGGAGGGCAGCCAAACTGGTCTTCAAAGGAGGAAAGGTTATTTGGAGCAGCTCAAGACCTCCCCCAGTTCCTGCAAACCCAGACAACAGGTTTCCCTCTTGATTAGATTAGGAGAGGACAGGTTTGTTTTAAGGATTTGTAGCCACACCAGTGGGTGGCCTCAGCAAGAATTTAAACCTCCAACATTCAGTTTCAGTCATCTTTGAATTTTGCAGCTCTCTGGGACTGATTTTTGCCACACTTCCTAGGAAGTGGTCATCCAAGATGGTGGTGTCCTGGCTGTGAGCATTCAGTCACCCCCCTTGCCTTTCACCTCAGGGGCAAGGATACATTTGGCAGAGCTATCCCCATACCTCAGATCCCTACAGTGAACAACATCAGAAGAAAAAAGACTGCTCTGCTAGATCCCTGACCTGCACTTGGACACTGCACTTTGAAGGACAGCACCAGCTGCACACTTGGGGTTCACCACTAAATGGAATTTGCCTGTCTTCAACTGGTTCAAGAAGTGACTTCCTGCTTGCTACAGGTGAAAACTAGCTACCCAGAGTCACCTGCCAAAACACCTGAAGGAACTGACCAGTGAATAGTAGTGATTTTTGGATTTGAACAGGTGCATTCTGGGAGTTGGGGTCCTAACCCTCAAGCAGCAGCTCAGAGCTTCTGGAACCGTGGGGTGGGCTGGGGACTCCTAAAGGACCGTTTAAGGGCTTTTAGAAGAAGATCCAGAAGTTTGGAGTACTTTTGGAAAAAACTCCATAAAAGGACAGACCCGCCGTGGTGGGTCAAGCTGACTTACCTCAACCGTGACCCAGCGTGACTCGTAGGTTCGACCCACTGAAAAGCTCTGGAGCCCCTGACTTCCAGGATTTCACCGGGGCTCCTGGAAAGGTGATCTGAAAACCTCACATCTAAATCAGCTTGCTGTAGAGGGTCGACCCCCATCGGAATAAAAAAGCTCTAAAACAGTCAGAACGTAAAAAGTTGACCAGGACTTCCCAAGCAACGCATCTGAGGACGGCTCCAGGGACATCAGATCAAGATTCACCTTTGGTTCGTCCTGAAAAATCACCTAAGTCCAGGTAGCCCTCATAGCCTTGGAGGTAGAGAAGTTGAACCTAGAGAAGAAGAAGTGGACAAAGATTGAACAGAGAGATGGTGGCAGAAGTTGAGGTGTCCATGGCTACCCAAGATGGTTGTTCCTGCTTATGTAGAGTGGGATGACATAGGCACATGGTTTGAGGCCTTTGAAAGGGCTTTCCAAATGAGACCAGTAAAGCCCCAATATTGGGGTTCATTCCTATGGGAGTTGGTCCCAATATATGTGAGGGATATTCTCTTGACCCTAAGGGGAGGAAGCATATTCCTATCCTAGTATAAAGAGGTGTTTACCAAGAAGTTTGGTCTTACCCAGAGCAGTACTCTCAGGTCATTACCTAGTCTTGGTTTGACTTTGTTGACACCTCACTTAAGGCACTAGAGGGCTGTATACATGGTAACAAGAGGAATACTTATGAGGGGTTATACAATTTGATCATGAGTAAGCACATCTTGACCAACTGTTTCCCAGAGAGGGTACGCCAGCATATGCAGGACTCTAAGCTGACTATCCCCAGAGAGCCATGGGAGGCAGCTAATGAGTGGTTGAGAACCAGGGTAGTCATCAAGTCCAAGGGGGGAGACTCCAAGAAAGGGGGTTCAGGTCCTCAAAAACCAGAAGAGGGAGGTGGTAAGCCCTCCACAGAGACTCCCTTTGTACCCCAGAACCCTAAGAGGGAGGGGAGTAAATCCACTCCCACTCTGACAAGCAGAGGCAGGGAGACCAAGGGTTAAAGAAGCTCTTGGACAATAAAGCCTGCCTTGACTGTCAGCAGACAGGTCACTTCAGAGGAAATGCAGCCTGTCTAAGGAAGGGGGTTAGCAGTGGGATGTCCAGTGTAGCTGAGGTCATCATAGCATTGGGCTGGGAGATAGGACCAGATGGTAAGCTAGTGATCCCTGAGGGTGAGAGTAGACACTTTCACCTCATTCAGATAAATGGGAACACTACCACTGGCCTGAAAGACACTTGTGCTAGTCACACTATAGTGAGTGAACAGTTGGTAACCTAAGACATGTATGTCCCAGGAGAGACCAGGAAAGTCAAGATAGCCACAGGTGAGGTCACCACCAAACCTGTAGCCATAGTGCCCCTTGAGAGGAAGGGTATCCTTGACTGGTTTAGGGAGGTGGTCAGCACTGACCTCCCCCTAGATTGTGTCCTGAGCAATGACCTCAGAGAGGTGAGTCTGGTCCCAGATGGGGTGGTCTCCCAGGGCACCCGCCAACCCAAAGTCCTTGGGAGCCAGTCTCTACAGTTAGGAGACAGGGGTCCCCAAGAAAAGGGAAGAAGAAAAGGAAGGGTAGAATTCTTCACCGAGGTCTCCTGCGAAGCTGATCCGAAGATGGCTCCAGGGAGGTCATATTGGACTGGTGACTTCGTCTCATCGAAGAACATCTTCAAGAAAAAGACTGAGTCCGAAAGTAATCTTTTGACCGAGGCCTCCCGCCTGTTGTAGCCAAGCAGGGCTCCATCGGGGTTGGACTGAAACTTTGACTTTGCACCGGTCTAGTGCGACCAGATTGGCGCTTTTAGTTTCTATGCACTGGAAAACATTAAGGGCCTGATTCTAACTTTGGAGGACGGTGTTAAACCGTCCCAAAAGTGGCGGATATACCACCTACCGTATTACGAGTCCATTATATCCTATGGAACTCGTAATACGGTAGGTGGTATATCCGCCACTTTTGGGACGGTTTAACACCGTCCTCCAAAGTTAGAATCAGGCCCTAAGTATTTAAAAATTCATATCTCTGGTTCCCCTTATCTGATTTTAATTGTTTTAATTGAATTTTAAAGATAAGAACATACTCTATTTTTATAAATTGGTGTTTTCTCCTAAGTTAAACCTTGATTCTCATTGACAAGCTACCAAGGGTTGAGCTGGGTTTAATTTATTGAGACCTAACTGGACCTAAGTGGGGATTAGTGGCCTAGTGCTAGGTGTAGGTACATACTTGCCCTTACCAATAACCCACTTGCCAACATCAAAGAACTATGCACCAAGCTAAGACCTGATATTCAAGACATTCCACTTCCTGAATCTGATTACATGATGTATATTGAGAGCTCCTGTTTGAGAGACAACAACTGTACCCTGGGAGATGGTTAGGCAGCCTGTACAGTCTTATGTGTAGTCAGACCCTCTTGACTTCAAGGAGTCATTTCTGTCCAAGTAGCTGCATTAGTTACTCTTACAAGAGAATGCTGTGTTTCTTAACAGCTGAGCATGACAATTTTCCTCGGCCATCAATATGGCTTTGGTGTCTTTCACGGCTTTGGCCAGTTTGGTCCCAGTGAAGTTTTATGACCTCTTCTGGTTTGCCCATTCGTAGTGGAGACAAAGTGTATAGTCTTTTGAATGCATTAAAGTTGCCTACCCAAATTACAATCATGAAATGCTCTGTACACTGCACAGATTAAGTAACTCTTTGCACAACTAAGCTGATGAAGTGGCAGGATACTGTGCATTCAATTGTACTGCATTTAATGGTGAGTACTCCAGTGACACAAATGATTAGAAAAGTCACACTCTTCTGTTAACTACTACTAATACCTGGGAGGAAGTTAAGAGGTTGCAGGAAGAAGTGTCAGAGGAAGAACAGCAAGGTTGGGTTACAGCAGGTTGTGTCAAAAGGAGCAAAGATTATGTTTGTGTTTCAAATGATGGAAGAGTTGTTATGCCTAATAGTTTGTAACCACCTATAGCTAGGCATTACCATGGTCTGGCTCATGTTGGAAACAATGCTATATTAGGACGTTCGAGCAAACTTTGTTTAACCCCAGATTTAGATTGATGGCAGCGGCCCTTTGACATAGATGTATTACATGCATGTAGGTAAATGTACAGCAGTTACACTTAGTCACATAGGGGAGATCAGGTGGACCTTTAGACGGAATGCAACTTGATTATATTGAGCTACCAGTGAGCAATGGATTGTGATACACCTTGGTCATCATTTGCATTTTCTCTCGTTAGGTTGAGGTTTACCCAACTAGGAGAAATGACAGTCTCACACTTGCCAAATGTTTACCTAGAAAGCTGATTGCGAGGTTTGGGTTCCCGACTTTTCCAGAGTCAGACCAAGCGACACACCTCAACAGACAGGATCGTGAAATTATAATGTGCGGACTTACATGTTGAGAAAAGACTACATTGTAGTTACAGGCCTGAGGCTTCCTGATTGGTGGCGTAGATTAATGGAACTTTGAAGTTAGATTGGCAAACGTGTGAGCCTCCACTTCTCTGAAATGGCCTGATGCATTGCTTCTTGTCTTAAAGAGTTTGCACCGTACTCCAGACAGAAAAACTGGCATGTCCCCAAATTAGATTCTAGGGCTGTACTATAAGAATGACAGCTGTACCTGCAAATGTGCTTGTGAACATCACAGATGAGTTGGTACTGGATTATTGCAAAGGACTAGCTGACATGGTTAGCTGTGTCTCATCAGGTCAGAGAAGCTACCGCCCAGCCACAAAAGGAGATCTGACATGATTTATGTCCTTGTGACTATGTCATGGTGAAGAAGCATGCATGGAAGTCCTGCTTAAAACCGTGGTGGAAGGGGCTACACCAGGTTGTGCTGGAGACAACGAAAGGTGTGAAGAGTGCTGGCCTCCCCAATTGGGTGCACACGGCTAATACTCACAAAGGTTCTAGGACCCCTTGATAATACAGCACCTATCCCAGAAGGGTCGGTTACAGTGAGACTGAGGGAACAGGTTAGTCAAGCTGTTGGGGATTCACAAGTGACAGATACAGCACAGTTGCAGCTTGAGAGGGGGTCTGAGTGAGTCAACAGCAGTGGTTGGTATAGAAAGGTTGAGACAGAAACAGTTTGCTCAGATGCTTACAAAGGCCCTAGTGCTGTAGTAAAAAAGTTGTACCCAGAGACCATTGGCCAAGTGAGCAAAATGTGCCAGTAGTGCAAGTGCATCCAACTATTCCAAAAGAAATTGAAGAATCTGGTCTGAGCGACAGTAATACAGACAAACCAGTAGGTCTGAGATCAAAGAGAAAGGGATTTCCTTATCAAAAGTATGCAGCACATGAATGAACATACTTTGCAGCAAATGACTGGGAGAAGTAATTTGCAGCCTTTTGTTTTAACAATCCACAAGTGTCCTGAGTTCTGCAAGCCCTATAGCAAATAAAAAGGTATTGTTCCATGAAAAAGATTGACATGCAGATGGTACCAGAGGTAATCTGTTTACAAATGTATATTATAAACTACTTTATGAATATGTTAATACAATGGGAATTAAAAATTGTTAAGTCTGTAGGCAATTTCTTTCATCAGTTAGTGAGGGAATTATTTATCATAGTATCCCATTGACTTATAGAATTTCTTGTAGGTTGTTGCTGACTCTTTTGCATCAACAGGAATATTTCTAATATTATTACTGTAATTACAATTTGTTTTTCTCAATTGTCACCATCATGAAATATTTCAGCACCATTACAAAGCAAAAAACATTGACACAGCAGTCGGTTTATTTGAACATACATTGACATCTGATGAGGTCTATGCCCACAGAAACAATATGACCTGTATCCTCGACCCAGTTGAAAAGGAGTTTATAGGACAAGTTGAAGACAGGATAAGAGCAATGAAAGCTAAGGTAGAGACATGGATAGTGCTACATAGTTGGGGTAGAGAAGAAGAAGCCCAGTCATTAGCAGGAAATCAAGGATCACTTTCCTTAGATTGGCAAAATGTAGGAAAGCTGTGTCTATGTAGACCTAAATCAAAAAATGACACAACATGTGTAGGAACTAGTGGCTGTAGACATGTTTTTGCCTGAGAGTGTTTGGACAATCATGTGAGCTGAACAAGACCCCTTCATACCAGGAGTTTATTTAATCCGTGGGAAAAATGCTTCTTACAAGTTACTTAAAGGATGGTGTTAAACATGTTACCTAGGTTGCAGTGTTTCCAAAGTTTTATCATGTTGAACATTTTAATGATCCGGTTTGGGATGAGACCTCAAACACCAGAGTCAAGAGAGGTGCCAGTGCTTCAAAGATAGTGGGAGATATTTTTGGAGCAATTATTCAATCTCTGGGAGTGATCCTGAATGATCATAAGATAAGGAAGTTGTCAACAATTGTACATATATTGTCTACGGATACAGCAGGTGCTTTTTGTTAGTAGACACTAATATGGTTGCCGTAAGATCAATGGTTTTGCAAAATTGACTTGCTTTAGACATCCTTCTTGAGTAAGAGGGCAGAGTTTGCAAGATGTTGCAGGTTCATCAATGTTGTACCTACAGACCGGACAATAGTAAGGAGCTGAGAAAGTACATTGTGAATAGGACAAACCTGAAAATGGGTTCAAAGGAGGTAGAGATGAAAGGTGCCTGGGAATCAATAGGGAATGGTGTTTCTGTAGTTGGAAAGTGGTTTGGAAGTTTAGGGAGAGGAATTGTTGGCAGTATCCTGAAACCTATATTGATAATAGCTTTATGTGCCTTAGTTGCATTTGGTATTTATAAGTTATACAAGGAGCAGAAAGAGATGAGAGCAAAGAAAGGAAAAAGAAAGAAAGAAATTGAGCTGGAGACTAGACAAAGGGGATCATTATGACCCTGGCGGAAGGCGGAGAAGTGGCAGTAAGACCGCCAACAGGCGGGTGGTCTTTTTCTTAGTATTATGACCATGGCGGTTACCGCCATGGTCATCCGCCGCTTCTCTGTTCCGCCCACCAGGGCGGAGATGACCGCCGGGCTGGAGAACTGGGTCTCCAGCCCGGCGGCCATCACAATACCGCCGCTGGTATTTTGACCCGGCTTACCGCCGTGGATATCCAGCGGTAGGAACCGCCATGAAATCCATGGCGGTGAGCACTATCAGTGCCAGGGAATTCCTTCCGTGGCACTGATAGGGGTCTCCCCCACCCTGACTCCCTCCCCTACACCCCCCACCAACCCAAAGTGGCAGGGCCCCCACCCCACCCCGACCCCCAACATCACAGAACTCACACACACACGACACGCACGCAGGCACCACCAACACACACATGCACACACACCGACATACATGCCTACATCCACACACTCAGTCAGACACGCACACCCATATACAGAAATACATGCACACATCCATACAGACATACATACAGACATACACGCACTCATTCCCAAAACATGCAACACACCCGCAAGCATACACACACTCACACACCCCCTCTACATACACAGACACCCACCCCCATGCACCCACACAACACACAACACCCCCCCACCCCCTCCCCTAACGAACGATCAACTTACCTGTTCCGTCAATCCTCCAGGAGGGGACGGGAGCCATGGGGGCTGCTACGCCGACACCACACCGCCAACAGAACACTGCCGTGCCGAATCACAGAACGTGATTCGCTCGGCGGTGTTCTGTTGGCGTGGCGGTGGAGCAACCTCCACTTCCCCGCCGCCCGCCGGTATGGCTGTTGCCGGCTCTCCGTCCGAAAAAGGACGGAGAGCAGCCAACATTCATAATACGCTGAGCGGCAAACCGCCACTACTGGCGGTCTTCCACACGGCGGTCCCTCGACGGTCTTGTAAAAAGACCGCTGAGGTTGTAATGACCACCAAAGTCTCTATGGCAATGGCATTAAGCAGTTAGAGGAGTCCAAAACATCTTACCTGGATCGAACTTAAAGATTTTGATCCGTCTCATTGAGTTGAGATTGTAATCTAATGTGAAGGCTTGATTAGCCATCAGAGGGGGACTGATGTAGCAGAAATGTTATTTCAACTTTTGATGTCACAGTAATTATCCATATGAAACAAACTTTGTATTTTGTTATTTGAAACTCTAATACGCTAACTGTAAAGTAGTGCATTGAAAGCCTATATTAAGGTGCATTTACTGTAGAATAGTGATTTAAAGTGATTTTTTGTGTTTCTTTATCATGTTAAAAAATAGTAACAAATTCCTAAAAAGTAATATTTTAAATGGTACATGCAAATGTCAAAAATGCAGTCATGCATTATACCTGATGAAATGTATTAACAGAGGTATTTAATTTGAAATCTATGGTACCATGAACAATGTCAACGTTTATTAATGATAAATTCATAATTCTCAATGTTCTATGTTCCTTGCTTGACATAAATTAATGTGCCATGGTAATTTGTATTTGTTTTAATTCAGCCATATTGATTCATTAGGCATAAAACTTGGAAAGAAATGTCACAGTAGCAAAGAAAATCTGCTCTCTCACACATTCTTTTCAGATTTCATTCCTATGAAATGCTAGCTTGGAAATAGATGTCCTATTGTTTTACTCATAGTGAGCCTCAGTACTTTGAGGAACAGTGGAAATGGACTATATACAATTGTTTCAAACCATACAGATGAGCTAAGATAGATGCCTTTGTCATTTCAGTAATGGGAATTGTTCCTGATGTTTCAAGTGCATATAATGTGATAGACTTTGATTGGACACTGAAGTCCTCTGATTGATGTCAGACAGCTGACTGCCGAATCATCATCAGCCACTTTGGACTTTTGTTTACCATTTCCCTGATGGATTAGCAGCATTCTCCATTTGGAATTTTCTTGGATTCGGATATGTGCAGTCCTCTCTGCCCTTACCCTTCTGTCCAAAGGTTTGCTGAGACTTAGATTTTTTTCCCTAACCCAAGAAGAAGACTCTTGACCAAATTTCTGAAGCGCTTATGCCTTCCCTTTTTACCTACATTTTACCAACTTTGGTTAGTCACATTTTGCTCCAGACGTCTTTTTTCCAAATTCGGTTTGTCCACTATTTTCCTTGTTTTTTTGTCCTCATGTGTCTTAGCGCGCCACTCATTGGGCCTGCTTACGACCTTGGCAGAGGGGATTACTCCATCCCAAATGTGACGTATATCCCACCCGTCGTTTTACAAATTTCATAGGATATAATGGAACTTGTAATATGGTGGGTGGGATATCCATTACTTTTGGGACAGAGTAATCCCCTCCGCCAAACTCATAATGAGGCCCATTATCTTAAAACGTGCCAATTGTAGGGTTTCCCCTTTGTTCTAGCTAGCTTCCTTAGTTGACTTTTAAATTACCTTCATGCTTAAAAGAACTGAACAGAGCTTGTTTTCAAATCATCAGATAATTCTATTGATTGTAACTGTGTTTGTAATTGTATTTATGTGGTGCTTACTACCCCGATGAGGCATCAAAGTGCTTTTCGACGAGTAGCATGCTACTGAGGGAACCCAAAAGGATTAGTGGTGGATTAGTATGGGGAAATATGAGTACAATGTTAGAATGAGTTCATTGGAGCAGAGGTTATGTGAGTTTGTTAGTAGGCTTGAATAGAATAATGGAGGGACAGAGGAGGGAAGAATCCAAAAGTGTTAATTGGGTGTTTATAGTAATAGGATGAGGCTTGGGATGAGTAAAGGAGAGATGGAGGAGGGAAGAATCTGTAGGATGGGGTTAGGGAGATCAAGTAGTAAAAGGGGTTTTGGAGGCATCAAAGGTGAGATAAGTGAAGAAGAATCTAGTAGTGTTGTTTGGGAGATCATGGCAGTAAACTAAGGTTTGGGGTGAGTCAGGAGCAGTAGAGAAGGGACAAGCTTAGACAGGGTTATTTTGGGGAATCATAGTAGTAGAATGAGTTGGGATGAGTCAGAGAGGATAGATTGATAGAGGTATAGGGTGGTGGGGAGACAGAGTAAAGCTTATGAGAGAAGGTAACTGATTTTTTCCTTTTGTACAGTAGGACTAAAGTAATAAATAAATAGATATGTAAATACATAGTTAGAGAATATATGTGTAAGGAATATATTAATGAATATAATATTTTGAGATTTAAAGTTGTGTTGTATAAACACAGACTTTCAAGATTTGCAACATTCGAAGTAAATTTATTTGAGTACTTTTCCAATATTATTTAATTTTTTCTCAATTTTAAATAGCAAAATGTTTGCTGATTAAAAAGTTAGGATAGCATTTGCTCATTGTGGTAGATAAAAGTAAAAACAGGGATTCATAGTTATCGAATCTAACAGCTTATCTAGGAACTATGCAATGATCATGTTAAGCATAGAATAATATCCACATATGTATGTATATACACACACATGTACACATCCATACATTGTATACATGCACACATATATACACATAACACACACAAACACACATACACACACATGCATACACACATATATACATTTAACTGTGAGTAAACATTGGTCGAACAGACTTAAAGAGTATGTATGTAGTTCATTACTATGAAATAGTAATTATCCATTTTTCTTAAAGAAATATTCATATCTAGATATGTACACATAACCCGATTTTATAAATGTTTACCAACACAGACATATGAAGTCCATTGCTGTTTGGATATGGTGGTTATGAAGGAAAGATCCAACTCTTGAGTAGCCTTCTGAGGACAAGATAGTTATCCATGAATCTTATATTTGGGGGTAATGAGTTCCATAGTTTGGCCGCTTGAACGGAGAAGGATGTACCACCTATAGTGTTTTTCTTTTATGGTGGTGTTTTAAGGCGGAGTACCAATTCTGAGTGAAGGGAGGTTTCTTTGTTGAATGTATTTGGTGATTTTATTCCTGATGAAAAGTGGTCTTATTCCATGTATTGCTTTGTGGGTGATAGAAAGCAGCTTGTAGGTGGATTTTCTGGAAATCGGTAACCAAAGTAGTGCCCTCAAGGCAGAGAAGATGTGATCTTGTGGCTTTACATGTGGTAGTAGTAGTCTGGCAGTCTAGTTCTGAATGTGTTGTAGTTTTTACATAGTAGATAGAGATGATCCATGGTAGAGGCTATTGGCGTAATCAAGTTTAGAAAGTACAAGAGAGATAGTTGCCTGGACCTAATGTGGAAATCCGAGGTGGGGGAAGATCCACCGCAGAGTTTTCAAGGTGATGAAGCTTGATCGTGCTAATTTGTCCACTTGGAGTCCATGGTAATTGCAAGGGTTTTAACTTCTTCAGATACTTAAGGGGGTAGTCCCAGATCGTCCGGCGAGGTGCACAGTAGGTCATAATTTTTCCAGTCACCACATGTGAGTGTTTCCGTTTTGGAAGCATTCAGTTTGAGATGGCTCCAAGTCAATCACTGGTCAACAACTCTCTGGCAATTGAAGCTTTGTGAATTTTCAATGTCTTTGGGCCATTCCAATTTACGGAGTATTTGTGTGCCATCTGCATAATTGTAGCATGTGAGTTGAAATTCATTGATCGATTCTGGTAATTACATTATGTAGATGTTGAAAAGCATATGTGAGATGATTGATCCTTGAGGACCCCTGCTTTTGTCAAGTAGGGTTTGGACAAAAAATGGGAGAATAGATTACATTTGTTCTGTTTTGAAGGTAGGATGTGATCCATTCGAGAGAAATCCCTTCTATGCTGGCTTTGTGGAGTCTTTGAATTAGGTTGACATGGTCAACAGTGTCAAAGGCAGCAGAGAGGTCCAAGAGAATAGAAATCCAATGTGTCTGACTTAGTTGTGTAATGATTTGCCAGTTTGTCTGTGAAATCTTGAGTAATGGGATGAGGTCCTTCCATGCATTTAGGTTTTCAAAATTTGTTGAGAATTTTATACATTTCTTTACTTGCTGATTTAACATTTTTAATTCTGTCTGAATAGTATCTTTTTTTTTGTTGCTTTTTTGATTGATGATTTGTAAATTCTGTTAAGTTTAAGGTTGTCTTGAATGTTGTTTGTTTTGAGCTAGGTTCATTGCAGCCCTTTGATTTGTTGGATCTTTTTTAGTTCTGTATTTCTCCAAGGTATTGGTTTTCTTTTGTCCTGTTTAGTTTCCTTGAGTGTTAGTAGGATATTGAAAGCTTCCTGAAGCCACTCATAAAACTTTGGAATGTAATTCATTGTGTCTAGATCTGTGTTGGCTGTTAGTTGTGTTTCTAAGTCTTTAAAATGGAGTTTGTTCTATGGTCAATAGATGTATGTATGTAAGGTGGTATTGGGTGTATTACTATGGGGCCGTTTATGTTGGAAAGTTACCAAATGGTGATCTGACAATGTGACTGGCATGATGCTTTGAAAAGTAATTAGTTATGGGTTTTCAAAAATGACATCTAGCATATGTCCAGCGATGTGTGTGGGATTGTGTACAATGTGATGTAGGTTCAATGTGTCTAGGCCAGTGGTGATAGTTTATGGATGTGGTATATTAGATTTGTCAAACCAAATGTTTAGGTCTCCAAGAATACAGAGGTTGGCCTATAATGTTATGAGGTTTGAAACTATGTCTACAAATGTGTCTGGGAATGTTGAATTGTTAGGCAGAGTTCTGTAAATGAGGAGGAAGTTACAGGAGGAAGTTGATGTAGGGTTGCATCTGGTGATAAGGTCCTCACAACCTTGTATGGAAATGTCTTCTGTTTTGTTGAGATTTATTGCTTGTTTGAATAGAATAGCTAGCCCACCTCCTCTTTTGCCTATACGGTTTTGTTTGATGGTTTGATTTCCTGGAGAAATGGCTTCATGGAATTCTGGGGCCATGTCATCTCCCAACAATGACTCAGTTATGAATAGTAAACCAGATTGTGTGTCAGTGAGCAGGTCGTAGATGTGGTATTTGTTTTTTGAGAGTGATCGAGCACTTATGAGCAGGTAGTTTAGAACATTTGTTTTGGTGGTGGTGTCATTTTGTTTTGGAGAAGGATAAGCAGCAAATTTTAAGCTTGTAGCAGGTGTGTTATTAGTCGTGATAACTTTATGAGGGTCACAATAGCATTGTTTTTCTATATTGTGTTCCTCATCCAGCAGGCTTAGGAGGCATTTTGTTGGGCCTGTGTGTGTTGGTGGTGGACTTGGTGACTTAGAGTGACCTGATGAGTTTAGTTATTTTTGTGGAGTAGCCTTGTTGTGTAATAGACAGGGGGTGAGAAGTTGTTAAGAGTGGCATGTTGCCTATTTTGTTTGCATCTGTTTAGGGTGGAAAGAGTATGGGTTAGGGGTGGTAGATGAACATGTGATAATAATTTAAGGCTCTAAGTTGTGCTATGGATGAGAAGCTGGTTAATTAATGTTGCTGTGTTGGGGTGTATGTGGTTGATGTTGGTGAAGAGTGAGAATATTGGAGTAAATTGTGGTCAGGATTTGAATTTTGTGTGTAGTGATGAGTGTGGGAGTAGGTGTGATGGAAAGTATTACAAAAATTTGCGTTATTTTGATGCAGTGACATGTGTGGTTTGTTGAGTTTTTGTGGAGTAGTGAGAGGAAATAATGATGTGGCTTCCTGTGAAGGGTTTACATGTGAGTTATTGGTGGCATATGATGTTTTAATAGTATAGGAAGTGGTGATGTGCTTTGGAGAACAGTGTATGAGGTGTTTAAGAGGGGATGGACAAGAGTTAAGAGTGTTTGTGTTAGATTTGATCACTGGAAGAGGTAATATGGGTGGTGGAGTGGAGTCTAAGTATAGTAATTGGTAAAAAGATGAAGAGGGTGTTGGTGGATGGTGTGATGGAAGTCTGAGTGTAGCTTTTGTCATGATGAAAAGGGGTCTGGTAGGAGCAAATAGATGATAGTGCTGATGCTTTGTATAAACAGGGAGCTTTTGTCTGGATGGATGAAAGTTATGTATAATGTGCCTTTATGTTATGTGATTGATGTGTGGATGTGTTAGTGGTAATGGACAGAGTTGTGTTTGGCGTGAGAATGAAGGTGTCTTAATGTAGTTGCGGTGAATATGTGTATAGGTGTGGTATAAGGGGTTTCGTGGTTGTTGTTGAGACAATGAAATCTGTCTGAGGTTTGTTTGTGGTGCATGAGTTGGATGCCTTTGCTGATTTTGTGTTTGGATATTGGAGGATGTAGAGGGATTAAGGTCCTTTCTGAAAGATGGGAAATTGGGCATCATCTCTGGCCCTAGGCCCGACCTGGCCTGAACACGCCCAAACAGGCAACTGCCTTTGTCCTCTACACCCTTAGCCTCAACACCCAGGCTGGGAAGCCTTGACCCTAAGCTTAAATAGCCCTATTGGCCAATGGAACCCTAGCCCTGACCCTAACCAATCTGATTTCTAACCCTAAACTCTAGAGGTAATGGGAGAGCTGGCCCTATTAACCAATTGCAACCCTAACTCAGACAGCCAATCACAACCTTGATCCTAAAACCTTAGTCCAATAGGAACCCTAGCCCTAGTACCAATCACAGCCCTAGCCCTGGCAGCCAATCACAACAGTAACCCTAAACAATTTAAACCAATAATATCCCTAGTCTTAGTTCCAAGCACAGGCCTAGCCCTGACATCCAATCACAATAGTTGCCCTAAAAACTCTAGATCAATAGGAACCCTAGCCCTGGTACCAATGAAAACATAAACCTTAACCCTTACGCCAATAGAAATATTAGCCCCAGCAACCAATCAAAACAACATATGCAACAACCAATAGAAAAAAATATAAGAGCTAAATTTCCTTAAGCCCAAGCCCCTATGGAAGGGAGGACAGAGGTACTCCGCTGTTCAGAATCTTCTTGGATACAGACAGGCAGAATCAACACTTCCAAGCTAACAGAGTGTACTCTCCAGGCAAGGGACTGATTTGAAACCACTGAACTACTACTTGTCACACACTCAAATATATGGCTTTTTCAAGGCAAAAATAAGTGGTGCATACTCTTTCCAAACACAGTTTAAATCACAGAGCAGATTAGGCAGTCTCCTAAACACACTCTAGTTAGCCACTGAGGAGTGAGCTACAGGCCAAAATCCACAGGTAGGCACTGTTTTCTTTCAAAAATTTGGATGTGCACAGGTTTGGTAGGTTTCCCTAGGTGCCGGCTGAGCTAGGGGCCAAAATCTACAGGTAGGCACTTCACAAAAAACACCTCTGTTTTCTTCCAAAAATTTGGATGTGTCCACGTTGCGCTTTGGGGCGTTTCCTGTCGCGGGCGCTAGGCCTACCCACACAAGTGAGGTATCATTTTTATCGGGAGACTTGGGGGAACGCTGGGTGGAAGGAAATTTGTGGCTCCTCTCAGATTCCAGAACTTTCTGCCACGGAAATGTGAGGAACATGTGTTTTTTTAGCCAAATTTTGAGGTTTGCCAAGGATTCTGGGTAACAGAACCTGGTCCGAGCCCCGCAAGTCACCCCATCTTGGATTCCCCTAAGTCTCTAGTTTTCAGAAATGCACAGGTTTGGTAGGTTTCCCTAGGTGCCGGCTGAGCTAGAGGCCAAAATCTACAGGTAGTCACTTCGCAAGAAAACACCTGTTTTCTTCCAAACATTTGGATGTGTCCACGTTGTGCTTTGGGGCGTTTCCTGTCGCGGGCGCTAGGCCTACCCACACAAGTGAGGTATCATTTTTATCGGGAGACTTGGGGGAATTCTGGGTGGAAGGAAATTTGTGGCTCCTCTCAGATTCCAGAACTTTCTGCCACAGAAATGTGAGGAACATGTTTTTTTGTAGCCAAATTTTGAGGTTTGCAAAGGATTCTGGGTAACAGAACCTGGTCCGAGCCCTGCAAGTCACCCCATCTTGGATTCCCCTAGGTCTCTAGTTTTCAGAAATGCACAGGTTTGGTAGGTTTCCCTAGGTGCCGGCTGAGGTAGAGGCCAAAATCTACAGGTAGGCACTTCGCAAAAAACACCTCTGTTTTCTTCCCAAAATTTGGATGTGTCCACGTTGCGCTTTGGGGCGTTTCCTGTCGCGGGCGCTAGGCCTACCCACACAAGTGAGGTATCATTTTTATCGGGAGACTTGGGGGAACGCTGGGTGGAAGGAAATTTGTGGCTCCTCTCAGATTCCAGAACTTTCTGCCACGGAAATGTGAGGAACATGTGTTTTTTTAGCCAAATTTTGAGGTTTGCAAAGGATTCTGGATAACAGAACCTGGTCCGAGCCCCGCAAGTCACCCCTCCTTGGATTCCCCTAGGTCTCTAGTTTTCAGAAATGCACAGGTTTGGTAGGTTTCCCTGGGTGCCGGCTGAGCTAGAGGCCAAAATCTACAGGTAGGCACTTCGCAAAAAACAACTCTGTTTTCTTTCAAAAAATTGGATGTGTCCACGTTGTGCTTTGGGGCGTTTCCTGTCGCGGGCGCTAGGCCTACCCACACAAGTGAGGTATCATTTTTATCGGGAGACTTGGGGGAACATAGATTAGCAAAACAAGTGTTATTGCCCCTTGTCTTTCTCTACATTTTTTCCTTCCAAATATAGGAGAGTGTGTAAAAAAATACATCTATTTGAGTAATGCCCTGTAATTCGCATGCTAGTATGGTCACCCCGGAATTCAGAGATGTGCAAATAACCACTGCTCCTCAACACCTTATCTTGTGCCCTTTTTGGAAATACAAAGGTTTTCTTGATAGCAATTTTTTACTCTTTATATTTCAGCAAATGAATTGCTGTATACCCGGTATAGAATGAAAACGCACTGCAGGGTGCAGCTCATTTATTGGCTCTGGGTTCCTTGGGTTCTTGATGAACCTACAAGCCCTATATATCCCCGCAACCAGAGGAGTCCAGCAGACGTAACGGTATATTGCTTTCGATAATATGACATTGCAGGGAAAAGATACAGAGTAAAACGTAGAGAAACATTTATGTTTTTTTCACCTCAATTTCAATATTTTTCTTTTTCAGTTGTTATTTTCTGTAGGAAACCCTTGTAGGATCTACACAAATGACCCCTTGCTGAATTCAGAATTTTGTCTACTTTTCAGAAATGTTTAGGTTTCTGGGATCCGGCATTGGTTTCATGCCCATTTCTGTCACTGACTGGAAGGAGGCTGAAAGCACAAAAAATTGGAAAAATGGGGTTTGTCCCAGTAAAATGCCAAAAATGTGTTGAAAAATTGGGTTTTCTAGTTCGAGTCTGCCTGTTCCTGAAAGCTGGGAAGCTGCTGAGTTTAGCACCGCAAACCCTTTGTTGATGCCATTTTCAGGGGGAAAACCACAAGCCTTCTTCTGCAGCCCCTTTTTCCAATTATTTTGAAAAAAACGAAATTTTCCCTGTATTTTGGCCAATTTCTTGGCCTCCTTCAGGGGAACCCACAAAGTCTGGGTACCTCTACAATCCCTAGGATGTTGGAAAAAAAGGACGTAAATTTGGCTTGGTTAGCTTATGTGGACAAAAAGTTATGAGGGCCTAAGCGCGAACTGCCCCAAATAGGCAAAAAAAGGCCTGGCACAGGAGGGGGGAAAGGCCTGGCAGCGAAGGGGATAAAGGCCGGATACCTGCCAAGAGTAAACTTCCTATGTATTTCAACTGGTTAGACGTGTACTGTTTTGTTGGGTGGTATTTCTATACTGTTCAGTGGAGTGAGCTTGTTGGGAGTTAAGCTTTTTAGCATCCCCCAGTTCTCGTAGTTTGTGATGAAGGTAAGCACAGCTAACCTCCATTTTTAAATTATAGTGAAACAGAAAGTATGTGCATCTGTTAAGGGGTTGAAAGTGCAGACCCTTTAGACATGAATTCAACATGTAACATTTCAAATGTGTGTGTTACTACTTGCAGTTTCTAGTTTTTTGTGTACTCGCTTTATTTTATGTTTTTTCCCAATGCGCTGTGAGAGATCGTCAAAGAAAGCGGTATTTAAATCTGTGGATCTTTCGAAAATACAATCACATTTCAAAACATTCCTGCGTTCTTAATTTACTTAATCAAGAGCCATTAAGTGTATTTTTTCTTATTAACTTTCTGTACCAATTAGTGGGTTCAGCACGCTGTAAAACATATCATAATTATGGGATTAGTAGTAGAAATTGCTTTAGCAGAAAAATGAACCAAGTAAAATTATTTAAGAATATTTTACAAAGTGTCTGCCTCAGGACATAAGATATCCAGTTGAAGAGCATAGCAAGAGCTTTTATTGTCAAGATCAACACAGTTCAGACACGCATCGGCAAACCCCATATATCGCATTTTAGAGAAAGCAATAGCGTAGCCCGTGTATCATGAGTCCGAGTTAAAAGAAAGGAAACGGGCCCTCTGTCTTCTCTTTGATTCTAAAATACAGCAGGTTTCAATGGGCACCTTAGGCCTCTGGGCTCCAGTAACACTGCCCCTGCTGCATCAACGGAAGCTACGCCCCTTTAAAGAAGCAAAGGATTTCATGCAATCCATTTTTTAAATGCTTGAGAAACAATTCATTTCAATAGAGAAGAATTTAAAAAAAGGCAAAATCACATTGATAACAAAAAAAGGAGATACAGGACCCTATATCTCGTTAGCATATATTATTTGTTCTCTACATTACTACATCAATTCATTGATCCGATTCTGATTGACTCTTAAACCCATTTGAGATACAAATCGCCCATTTCGCTGACTCTATCTTAGCACTAAATGTTCCGAACATCATATATAAAAAACAAAAGAAGGTGCATGTTGTTTGTAGTGTATAAAGGCATTAGTACAAACAGAGAAGAGTACATATTGTGCTAGATAATCCTACCACTAATCCTGAAACCCCGTTTATTCATTTCACATCCACTAACACTCCAGTAGCGGCTGGGTCGCATAATTTAACCCATTCCTCAAACGGAACCCAAATTTCATGCCCCCTGTGTCTAGTGTGTCTGTCCTTCCCTTCATACAAGGCAATCACAAGATTACATATGGAAAGGAGACATCCCAACCATGGGTTGAAAAGATGGGGGTTGCGAGTCAAGCCATGCAGAAGCTAAACAGAGGCAATACACCGCCATTAATACAAATTTGAAGGGACGGTGCTTTACTGTTCCTGGCACCTCTGTGACCCTAAGGGTGAATTCCACATCATACTTCATTATTTTTTTTTAAATCTTGTGATCTCAATCTTTAATGCATCTCATTTTATACAGGTGGCGAACATATGTATTAGATCTGCCCCAAAAGCATGACATCTTCGACAAGTGGTCCCCTCTATCCTCACCCATTAAGCTATTTTAGATGGGGTATAGTATAAATCAAAGATTGTCTTATAATGGATGACATCAATGTGGTATAGCTTAACTCAAGGGCTTGATAAAAGCTGGTGTCCCTAATATTCAGCCGAGTTTGCCACTTATCCCTGTATCTCTCCAGATTGTCCGGTTGTTTGTAAATTAAACTTGAATACAGTAAGCTAATGGAGGGTCGGCCTACCTCTATCATTGCCTCCATAAGGGGAACCTTTTCAAACCCTTCCTGTCCCCCAGTTTACCTAAATAAAAAATCCTTGATTTGCAGGTATTTATAAAAATACTTTTGTCAAATCTGTAGTTCTCCTGGCGATACTCAAAAACTCTTACCCTGGATCTTCCTAAAAAATCTCCTAATTTGTGAATCCTTTGCTGACTCCATTTTACGATCAACCTATCCTGAAAGATTCCTTGAAGTGATGGATTATTATAGATAGGGATGTATCTGTTAAATCTACCAAGGTCAGCTTTCTTATGCCACGAGTTCCAGAATTTATAGGCAGGCCCTATCCTCTGGTGTCCCTCTTGTGTGGGTGGGGGTGTTACTGGGGCATGGAGAGGGTACCTGTGGACCCATTTCATGGTGTTCAACCATGGAAATGGGTCCACAGGTCCCTTAACACCTGGTCTGACCCAGGCATTAACTAATGGTGCAAAGCAAACTTTGCACTAATATTAAGCCCCTCCTCCCACCCGTGCGTCATTTTAGCACAGGGGGATAAATATCGGACTATGGGGATAGCACAATTTTTTAGATGGAAACACCTACCTTGCATCTCATTGAAGCAAGGTCGGTACACACATCCAAAAAATGGTGCAAACACCTATATTTTGACGTTAGACATGTCTAACGTCAAAATATAAATATGGAGTTAGGTTTCCGCCGAACTTGCATAAATAAATGACGCAAATTTGGCACAAACAGAGCATAAATATACCCTTGTGTGTTTTCAAATTCCAATGGTATTGCCTGAAACAAGTATAAAACTTTCAGGAGAAAAATCATTTTAATTATATTATATCGACCCATTATTGACGTGTAGAATATTCCATGTGGTAAAGTCCTGCTTCTCTTTCTCTAAAATGGGTCATAAATATTTGTTTGAAAATCTGTTTAATGTTTGGAGTAATATAGATCCTCAGCTATACTGCATGATCTACCCTTCTATCATGGTATGTAGATGTGTAGCTTTTAATCAACAGTTGAGTTTGATCTCTATTAGGGGTGGACATAGAAAATATACCGAATTTTGCTGTGACCATTTCGATTTCCCTTAGGGCCAGGTCAAGATTTGTCATTACGACAGCTACATCGTCCGCATAAGCTACAATTTTGGTATACCAAATGCAGCTCCTTACTGGTAAAATAGCTGGGTTACTCTCTATTTGTCGAAGTAAGGGATCGATGTACAAAGCAAATAATAATGGAGAGCATGGACATCCTTGCCTGGTGCCTCTACTGATTTGTATCAGCTTAGATTGCACCCCTATCAGTTGTATCTGGGCAACCAGATCCTTATATATTGCCTGCACTGCTGTGATAAAGCCTCTTCCTAACCTGCAAGTTGCCATGGTTTTCCATAGATGCTCCCAGTTAAGCCTGTCAAATGCCTTTTCGGCATCCAACAGGGACACTGCCATAGGCTTTCCAGCAACATTATTGCATGCCAATAATGTTGTTGGATGACCCTTCTAATGCTATTAGTTGTTTCTCTCCCCATCACAAACCCATGTTGATTCTGTGTGTCTAATTTACCTATAACAGTGCTTAGGCAAGAAGCAAGGATTTTAGAATAAATCTTAGCATCACTATTTATTAATGTTATTGGCCTATATGAGCTTATATTTTGTTGTATTTTACCCTTTTTAAAAAGATCACTATGTTCGCAGTTGCCCATGAAGTGGGAGGTTTACTTTCTTACTGTACTTCAGTAAAGAGTTCTAACAAGACTGGCAGCAGAGCACTCTTAAAAATCTTATAAAATTCCAGAGGGATTGAGTCCGAACCAACTGCTTTCCCTGACGGTAGGTCACGAATGGCCGTGGTCAGTTCCTCACCCAAGATTTTAGCCCCAAGTACCTCCTGCCCATTTTGAATGATTTTATACCGATTTGCAGTACTCAGAAATTCATTCATTATAAACCCATTGGCCAAAGGATTTGAGGGAGTCACCCATTAAAGTTCCTCATAATAGATACAGAAGATTTCCCTGATAGGCTCATGATTGGATACAAGTGCTCCCTGCTCATCCTGTATTCCTTTAATTATTCCAGCTGCCACCTCCTGCCTAGTTCGTGCTGTGAGAAGGCGACCTACTCTTTCATTATACTCATAATATACCCTGCACTTGGCAAGGTATTTCTCTGCAGCCTTTTCGGTGGAGGACCCATTGATTTCAGCCCTAGTGATTACAAGTTTCCGTAATATGGGATCAAGTTCCCTGCCACTAGCTATCGCTTCTGCTAACTGGCTTTCAATCAATGTGAGTATTGAATATTGCTCCAGGATCTTATCTTGAATATCCATCTGCTTCCTTGTGCTATAATTTAAGGTTTTACCTCAAACCCTGCCTTTAAGGTGTACCAAACTACTTCCACTAGTGCCGTGCCCCTATTTATTTCCAAGAACTCCTGCAGCCATATGTTCATAAGGTGCATATACATAGAGTCATTCAAAAGGCCTAGCTAAAGGGTCCAGCTTCTGCTTCTACTTTTAAAGTGCTTTGTAGAGATATCTAATACCAAAGGATTATCATCTGACATAAAGCATGGATACAAATCTAACCTTGACCCAGTTATTAGCTGCGGGGATGTTAGAAAGTAGTGTAAGTGGTCTATTTATTTGTGTTGGGCAGAGTAGCATGCATATCCTAGATCTGGTGCATTACGGGTAGGCCACACATCAACTGGCCCAATCTCTTTCTGCAGGCTACAAAGTGCTTTTAGGACTCTGGGTTTACAACCAGTATAACCCCTAAAGCTAGCTTAAGTTTTCTCCCACAACCTATCCCCAGAGCCATTAAGATTAAAATCCACACATACTACATAAGGGGTGGGCCACTCCGTGAGTTAGACTGGCAGGAACTCTAACACTGCTGAATCATCCAGCATTAGGCCATAAATTGAACACAGGGTGAGCCCTACTGTATTGAGACGGCACTTGGCTATCGCCCATCTGCCATACTCATCTGCCCTATGTCTAACAAACTCACAGTCCCTACTTCAAATCAAAATAGCAACCCATCGAGTTTTCAAATCCTCCTTGGTGCATGTCACTACTCTCATCCCAAGGATGTCTAAAATGTGTTTATTATAATATTCAACATGTGTCTCCTGCAAACAAATTCTATATCAGCCATTACATTTCTCATATCTATTGCTAATTTCCACCTTTTTTGGGCATTAATTAACCCAGAGATATAAACAGTGTCTATTTGAAGTTGAGCCATTTTCAAACATTTGAGCTTTTACTTGAAAGGTACAAACGAAAATATTCATACATCCCTCCCCATTCCTTTCCTGTAGTGACCACTGCATCCTCTATTTCTCAAGCACATTTTTTGTTTATACCCCCGTGAGACCCGTCCTGGCAGTGCCCCCTTCCCTGGAACTCTCTGCCACCCCTACCGCTAGGGGTAACCCTCCCACCCCTACCCTTTCCACCCTCTCCACTCCCACCCTCACAGTAGGGGCAATCAGAACCCCAGTAGTCTGAATGATGGTTCCCTGAGTGTCACCTGCGGATCCCTCCATCAAAAACTGTGTCTGTGAACTACCTAGACAAACGGTTCATTTGGTACAGTGTGGTTGTCTACCATAAGGTAAATTATAGCCCTATGAATTACAACATATTCTTAATACAATACACCTAATCAAACTTGGCTCCATAATAGTACATACCCTCTGAGAAAAAATAAAAATAAAATATTCTCTTAATTAGGCTTTGATAATCCTAATTCATTCAAATATTCCTTAGCCTTGATTTCAGAGGTAAACACCCTGACATTCCATTTGATTATGGTTTTTAATAATGCCGGAGCAGAAACAGCAGCTTCCCTCCTGCTTCCTGATATGGATTAACCCGCTGCCAAAGCCACCAGCAGCGTTCAACCACTGCGGGGCAAAAATGTGTTTGAGTGGTCTTCCACACATCTTGGATTATCGGGTCGGACTTTTTCAAAGATGGCTTTTCTTAGCAGCAAATTGCCAAAAAAAACAAAGTTGCTCTTGGATATATTGCTTCCGAACCATGTTCGCCCCCCAGTAAGAGGGAATCGATGTAACCTTCTAATCTTCTAACTTTCATATAATATCGGATAGTTGATCTACCTGTGCCACTGCTTTCTCTTTGAATGTTCCGACGTCGACCTCCACCGGGAATTTCGTGCTTCAAATGCACTCAGTTTTTCTTCTATCTCCCCGCATGTCTTAGAAACTTCTGCACCGTAGCCTGAAGTTGTTTGTTAGCAACCCTGGCCCTTCGGCTTTCCACTCGGGTTTCATTTTGGAGCTCCTTTTTGTTCCATAGATTAAATGCAGCAGTGTCTTATCTGGATTTTCTAATTTTTCCATGAGGCTGCTTTCCTTATCCCCTACTCCTACTTTTGGAGGTTGTACCACCAACAGGCTGGCGGTACAAACTCGTGGATTACGACCGCAGCGGAAGTGCCGCGGTCGCACCGCAGGGACCTGTGGTTTACTGCCATGGTTGTCCCGGCGGTTTTAATCCGCCAGGGCAGTGCTACTTGCAGTGCTGCCCAGGGGATTATGAGTCCCCTTCCCGCCAGCCTTTCCATGGCGGTAGGAACTGCCATGGAAAGGCTGGCGGCAAGGGGAGTCGCGGGGCCCCTGGTGACCCCTGCACTGCCCATACACTTGGCATGGGCAGTGCTGGGGCCCACAAGCACAGCCCCACACTGCTTTTCACTGTCTGCACCCTTCGCACAGTCGCAACACCGCGGCTCCATTTGGAGCCGGCTCCCATGTTGCGTGCCACATCCCCACTGGGCCGGCGGGCGGAAACTCTGTTTCTGCCCGCTGGCTCAGCGGGGATGGCAGAATGGGCTCGGCGGTAGTGCGGCCACATTGGCGGCCGCACAGCGGTTGCAACTTGGCGGGCGATAGTCTCTGCCTCCCCTCCCGAGATGAGAATCTTATACATGAGCAGTCCCATCTTAGGTTTCCTTGTTTCCAGGTTAGAGAGTTGGATCTCCCCTGACCCTTTTGCATTGTTGATGCCTTTCAAATGCTTCAAAAGTCTGTAGTACCTACTCTACCATGTTACCAGCAGGCCACAAGTTAGGCACAGGTTATTTCTGTAGCAGACTGCAGTTCCCTCAGCCACAAATAGAGATGATCTTTTATTTGAAACCACCACCTCAAGGTAGGGATTAATAAATATTTACCCACAACTTTACCCCCAAGATGGAATGAGATTTGCTTCTGCCTTTGAGTGGAGAAAATCTCTGAACTTCTCCAGGGAGAGAAGGGGTCAGGACTGTGGGTGTTCACACACAACCAGACAATTCCACCCATATGATAAATTGTACTCACCTGAAAATGTGTCTCTAAAGAATTCCTTTTAGAGTACAAAACCAATTTGTGTGAATTGAAAATGTGTTTCATATTCATAAATATCTGATATTTGCAAGTAGAAATGAATACCCCATGGTCAATGATCCCATGCTATGTGTGTATTCTAAACTTCTTATAATTTGCTTCAAAAATAAGATATTTTGAGGATGAGAATGTGGCCTATTCATTTTTGTTTGGATTGAGTTATACTTCTCAGTAAAATTTGTGAATATTGGCTTAGATTATATTTAAGCACCATATGCAGAGGGGGCAAACAGAGATGCAGCAACAATTGTAAATGATTGCGACAATTGTAAATGATTGTGATAATCTGTAGGTTAAAATTACGCCCGAACACAAAACTCTGCTGGCAAATATTTAAGAATTCGGGCACTTCAAGGTATGCGGATTAGCACTGAGTTCCCAAACATCCAGCATGAGGCGGAGTTCATTCGTGTGCATGAGATTTGTTTTTTGGTGCACGCTCATGAGCACCACAATACTCTTGGGCCACTAGTGAGCACATGCAAGACTGAGCTCGCATGTGCTGCTTCCAACCACGATGGCACACAAAACAGTGCTGCTTGCGAGCTCGAATGCTCCTTCAGTAGATTTTCTACTCTGGATTCATCCAAGTCTAGTCAAAAATAGGTTTTTGAGTGGAGTTTCTTCTCCAATAGACCCTTCAAGATGTTTTTTAGTGAGAGAGGCCTTTTTTTCAAGCTGGAAGGAAGTGCTCCACAGACACCAATGTCCTGTTCCTGTCCAGTAGACTCCTCCCAGTGCATTGTCCATCTCCTGGTCACGTTTTACTTGGATTTCCAGGTGGAAGGATCACTGTATTTGTCACCTGGATATACTTTTGAATTTAAGGACCTTGTTTTGTGATATTACACAAGAAAGTAAAACAAATATTGTGTAAGGGTGTTGTTTGTTTGCTTGGGCATGCACCAGTATTTCTTTGTATGTTAACTTAATCTTTACATTGTATAGTGGTGGATGCCTGAAGTTTAAGTATGGCCCTAGTTACCATTTAATTTCCATTTCATTGATTTTTCATCTTTTGTAAAAGGAAAATTGTTGCACAGTTCAGTACCTTTTCTACATGTTTGTAACCTTTACAATATTATCTTACTATGTGGCCTAGATTTCCAAAGAGGCATCTAGCCAGTAGGCCCAGTACTAGTAGTCATCAATGCATGAAATAAATGTTTCAGTGGTATATGTTTTTAAAACTTCATTTAGGGCAGAGATGGCATTTAATTAGTTTAAAAATCGTTGGCTATTGTTTGCCTTGAATTTTTTTGCAAACAGTGTATATGTTGTTTGGTAATATTTGATGGCAAGGGAGGATGTGTGATGAAAATGTTATAGATCAGTTAATTTTGTGTCTTGCATTGTTGGATTAGTGTTAGTGTTTTCTTCAGAGTTGTCCCCATGCCTTTTTGTGAACAGTGTATGTGTGTGTTTGTTTGTCATCGTTTACCATTTGTCTTTGTTCTCCATGCCGTGTGGTCAGAGTCCATTTTGTGTACTCTATGTTCATAGGCTTCCATGTGTTATTTGTTTTCCATGCCTCCTTGTTCACAGTTGTTGTTTGACCATGTGGCTGATAGCCAATTTGTGCATCAAGCCAGTGTATCTTTGCCATAGGCTTGCACATGTTCGTTGTTCTCCTTGCTCCTTGTTCTTGTTTGACCATGGGGCTGGCAGACATTTTGTGCTTCCATCCAGTGTGCCTTTGCCATAGTCTTGCATGGATTGATGTGATACCAATTTAATATTGATATGCTTGGGGATCATTGTAGTATAAGTACACTAGAAAAATAGGATTCTGATGAACAGTGCCTATAATATTTTCTTCCTTTTTTTTGCATTTTCTATTTTGCACTTCCTTTGTCCTCCTTTTCTCACAATAGGTTTCTTTCGTCTTGTCCTCCGATACAAACATCTGCAATTATTGTTTAATTGAAGTTAATATTTTTTTTTAACTTTTTTTTAGTTCTTTCAATGTATTTAATTCTGCATTTTGTCTTGATCCATCCATTTCTCCATCCATCCATCCACCATAGGCACACAGCTGCGCTACAGCATTCGGTTTCTTTAGGTGTATAATAATTCCATTTCCTCCTGGACACCCTGGCTGCAGTGCACTGCAGACACATCAGCAGCATATTTCATTTATTTTAATGAATATTCCATTTCCACTGGACCACCTTGCCGCCATGGGTTTTTTAAGGATTATTCCATTTACCCATGAGCCTTTTTCTGACTGCCACAAGTGTCTCTTTTGAAACAGATGGAGATAAAGCAAAAAGCTCTATCTGCATGTTGTATTGCCTGATCTGAAATTACATTTTATGTTGTGGTGCTGTAGTTTGACTTTACAATATTTGATTAAATTGGTATTTATTACATAAGTAACCAACTGCAGTAATATTGCATTTGTCTGTACTATTTGACCATACAACAATGCCTTGTTTCACATCACCCACAGTACTGCCAAAGAGAAGGCCTGTACAGTTATTTCAGCCCTCCAATCTCTTCCACTTGTGCAGCTTAGTGCCACTGCCAACTGAGAGCATTAAGATGGCACCAATCAATCAATCAATCAATCTATAGAGCACAACTTCTCACCTGTAAGGCACTGAGTGGGTTGGTCCTCTGTGCTTTAGTCAAAGAGCCAAGTCTTAAGGTTCTTCCTGAATTAAGGCAAAAATGGTGAGTGCCTGAGGTGAGAAGACAAGATGTTCCAGCTCCTTTCCGTGGGGTAGGTGAAGGATCTTCCTCCAGCCAAGGTATTCGGTATGTGGGGTACAGTGGCTAATGACTGTTAAGCAGCACAGAGAGGACTGGCGGGAGAATAGAAAGTGATGTGGCAGTTGAGGTAGGTTGGTCCTAGGTCGTGGAGAGCCTTGTATGCGTGGATAAGGAGTTTCAAGTTGATACTTTTGTCAACAGGAAGCCAGTGGAGGTCTCTTAGGTGTGAGGTGATGTGTTTACAGCGCAGGACATCCAGGATGAGTCTGGCAAAGGTGAATTGGATGTGATGTAGTTTCTTAAGGTTCTTCTGGGTGGTGCCAGTGTAAAGGGCATTGCTATAGTCAAGTCTGCTGGTGAGTAGGGCGTGGGTTACGGTTTTGCAGCAGTAATTTGGGATCCATTTGAAGATTTTCCAGAGACGTCAGAGTGTGTGAAAACAGTAGGATGTGACTGAGTTGACTTGGCGGGTCATTGTTAGCAAAGAATCCAGAATGAAGCTGAGGATGCGTACATGGTTTCTTGGGGTGCTGAGGGTAGCAGGCCACCAGGAGTCATCTCAGGCTGATACAGAGAGTGAGGATCTCAGTCTTGTCAAAATTGAGCTTGAGGCAGGGCTCCTTCATCCAGGCGGCGATGGCTTCCATCCTGTTGTGGAAATTCTTCTTGGCAGTTACAGGTTTTTTGGTCAGTGAGATGATTAGCTGGGTGTCGTCAGCATAGGACACAATGTTCAGTCAGTGGATCCTGACAATTGATGCAAGCGTGACCATGTAAATGTTGAGAGTGTGGGGCTCATTAAAGGGCCTTGTGAAACTCTGCAGCTGATCTCCGTAGGTTCTGACAGACAAGGCAGGATTCTGACTCTCTGTGTTCTGCTGGTCAGGAACGAGCGTGTCCATTGTAGGGCCTTTCCATGGATGCCAGCTACAGGGTGTCTTGAGCAGAGGGTGTGATGCGAGACTGTGTTGACCGAGGCCAATAGTCCAGTAGGAAGAGGGCTGTTGTTTGGCTGCAATCGAGGAACAAGCAGATGTCATCTGTGGCAGTGAGGGGGACAGTTTCTGTGCTGCGACTGCTCCTGAAACCTGATTGGAAGAGGTCCAGGATGTTGTTGTACTTGATGCATTTAAGGAGCTGTGTGTTGGTGTTCATTTTGATAACCTTGGCTGGGGAAGGCAGCAGAGAGATGGGACAGTTGTTCTTGAGGTCCACGGGTCTGCCGTTGGTTTCTTCAGGAGCGGGCAGATCTCGTTATGCTTCCAATTCCCAAGGAAGGTAGTCATCTCCATGGAACAGTTCAGAGTGTGACGGAACTCAGTTGCAGTGGAGGTGTTGGCTTTGTTGAAAATATGGTGAGGACAGGGGTCAGTAGGGGCTCTAGAGTGGATGTCGCTCATGATGGAGCGGGTCTTGTCTGTGGTGAGGGTGTTCCAGCAGTGCAGATCTGTGAAGGTTCGGAGGGTCCAAGCTGGAGGGTTGTTGGTGGACTCAAAGGGTCTTGGGGTCTGAAGGTATCATAGATGTCTTTGATTTTTCAGTGAAGGAAGGTAGCTAGTCTGTCGCAGAGATCCTGAGATGGAGGGATGTTTGCCGCTTCCAATTGAGGCTTGACATACTCTTTGATGTTGTGTGTGGTGGCGCTGATACGGTACTGCAGGGTGGCTTTCCTGGCGGATATTATGAGGTGGTGGTGGGATGTGATGGCAGATTTGAAGGCCACAAGGTTTTCCAGAGACTTGCTTTTTCTCCATCTTTTTTCTAGCCATCTGCATGTGCACCTGGAGTTCTGGAGTGTGGGGGAGAACCAGATGGCCTTTTTGAGATTGTGATTGCTGAGGTCTTTCAGAGTGGTGCTAGGTTGTTGGCATTGGTAGAAGTTCTGTGCTGGGACTTTTGCATCTGTGGCGAGGGGAGGAAGTGACATGCTGAGGGTGTTAGTGAGCTGTTTCTCTATGATCTGGTTCCATTTCCTGCATGGGGAGCAGAGTGTGTGGAGGTAGACGGTTGATGTGGTGATGGAGAAATTAATGTAGTGGTGGTCGGTCCAGCATAGCGTGGAGGTGTTGTCGATGGTAATGTTGTTGCTGGCGGAAAAGATGGGGTCGATTGTGTGTCCACCGATGTGTGTTGGCAAGATCATCAGTTGCTTGAGGCCTATTGTAGCGAGGTTCTCTAGCCGGGAAGCGTTGTTGATATCATCGCAGTTGTCAACGTGGTAGTTGAGGTCGCCGAGGAGAGAGTAGTTCATGGAAGCGAGTGTGTGGAGAGATATGATATCAACGATGAAGTCGCTGAAGGCTGGGCATTGGCTGTATGACCTGTAGAAGAGGGTGCAGCAGAACGTGGACTTAGGGGTGATGTGGATCTGGAAATGGGGTGCTCCATGAGGAGAGAGTGTTCTTCTGCGTTGTTTGTCAGGAGGAGGGTGGATTTGTGTATGATGGCCAGGCTGTTGCCTGGTTGAGCGGGCCAGTCTTTGCACAGCAGTTCATAGTTGCTAGGGATGAGTTCCCCAAAGTAAGTTGCTCCAAAGAAAGTGGTCACTGACAAGAAGCAGCTTTCCAGCAGTGGTGTGACAGTCACAACCTTTTTCAGGAGGCATATGTCTGCCACACCGGCCTCCAGGGAAGAATCTTAGAGTAGCACTCCTGCATCAACAGCACCACCCCAACCTAAGCCCAAGACCATGTCTGTCAGTGTGGCCGCCACTGCATTCATAGTAATATCGACAAGCAGTGACGTTGAATTGGATTTGTCCCTTTTGCAAAGTAGTACCCAATAGGTTCAGGAAACAGAGAAAAGTGGACAGCAGCCACAGCCAGAAATAGTGGATCTTCCCGAAGTTGGAACAGAATAGGAGGTTGAGCTTCCTGATGAGCAAGAAACTCTTTTTTTTAATCAATGGCTACCAGATCTCCAGCAAGAAAAAGGAAGGGTACTATTCCACCTTCTTCTCCAAGCACCATTTCTGATGATGATGATGATGATAGGGACATTGAGTGGACCCTGACAGAGTCCGAGAGATGCCAGGAGAGACAACAGAAAAGAAAAGGTCTAGAAAGCCCTAGAATCATGGAAGGGGATGATGAGGAGGATGATGATGACAAGCAAGTCATTGTGGAAGCTGACACAGAGGATTCCAACATTGCTATCCAACCAACTCTGAGTGATGTGGCACAGGTAGCAACGCCATCTCCCATACTTGAAAAGCCCCAGCTGAGACCTGCACTAACCCCTACCTCAGTAGACGTATGCACTGCAGAGAGGCAATCGACAACCCACCTACCAACTTCCAGTTCTTCTTCAGGCAGTGACCCACTAAAAAAGTACTCCTCCCCAGTTTGGGACTTTTTGAAGCTTAGCAAACAGGAGGAGAGCATTGCAATATGCTCAGTTTGCCACACGAGTGTACGGCGGGGTAAGCCTACTATATATTATGATACTGGAGGCCAAACGTCCCATATGAAAAAACATTGTGCAATCCAGTGGGAGGAGCACCTTCAAAAACATTGTGGTGGTAAAGGTGAGGAGAGCCAGGAAACATCACCCACAACTGGTCCAATCATGGGGGGAGGTGAGGATGAGGGTGACATCCTCAAGCAAAGCAGCCCTGTCCCCAGCAGTGCACCAGAATCACCTGCCTTCGCGACCTCACAATGGCGCATTAAGACTCAGAGTCAGATAGAAACACCACAGCATATAGTAACTGCCCCATGATGCACATTGAGTCGACCACCACTTACTTCTCAAAAGTCACCTACATCATTAGCCCCAGAAATGAAAAAAATCCAAGCTTATATTACAGGCATGTTTAGACACGATAGGGCACTACAATCGCAATCACCCAACAACATGTTTGTACAATCGGAAGCTGGCAAAAATGTTAGTGCTGGACCTCCTCCCTGTTTCTTGTGTGGAAGGAGTGGAATTCTTACCATTTGTGGCAGCCATCTGCCCACAATAGAAGGTTTCAAGTTGGACCTATTGTGATAGAGTTGCTGTTCCAGCGCTGCACCACAATGTGCTGCAATTGGTTGGGCAAGCTTTGCAAAAAATATTTGTCCACGCTATCCACCTGATGTCAGATATGTGAACCAGCTGTCTGGTAACTGATTACATGTACATCACTGCATACTGGATCTCTTTTGCGGGGGTAAGGCAAAAGCTATCTACAGGTCTTGGCTCTCAATAAATGTTTAAGAGCATTCAGCAGTATGCAACAGTAGCCATGTTCCCCATGGAGAAATCACATACAGGTGCAAACATCATGGATGAATTTAATAGCAAGGTGTCTGCATGGTTGCGACCCAGAGGTCTCCAAATTGAACTAACATAGTCAAGGCTATGTCACATGATAGCTATTTCAGGTTTCTGCATACTACATCAACCTGGCTGAGTTTCTCAAGAAAGAAGACATAGTCAGCAACATACTGACCACCTGCAGACAAATCTGCACTCATTTCAGCCATTCTTTTAAATGCCCGGAAGTGGTTACGGAATATTCAGCATGCTAATAGAATAGCGGTTTAAGCCCTGATACAGGAGATGCCAACATGCTGTAGCTCCACCTATTATATGTTGCAACGTCTGTTTTATCAGTGTAGACAGGTGAATGTTCATGTCATTCAAAGAGGAGGGGATGCAACTTGGAAAGCTGTGACCATGGACGAGGTCAAATGGGGCCTAGTCAAATGTTTGACACAGATGCTACTCTCTTTTGAGGTTTTTATGCAGGAAGTTAGCAAGGAAGAGAGTATAATGGGCCAAGCTGTCCCATTGTTGCATCTGTTCCAGGACCAGCTAAAGAAGGTGTCCGAGAGGTTCACACTTGGAGGTGTGAAATAAAACCCAGAAGCTCATACCTTTGTTGAGAGCCTAAGCAATCACTTATAATGCACGGCTGCAAAATGACATAATCTCATCCAAAGCGTACATCTGTGCTGCCCTATTTGATCCATGCTGAAAAAATATTTCCACTTTTATTCCTTCATGTTGTGCAAGTCGGAGAACTGTAAGAAGAATGGCTGGAACTTACAGTTCCACTCTGTAGTACTGTGGTGCTGCCTTCAACTTCCAGTGAGAGCAGTCTTGTCTCACTGCAGCCAACAACAGCAACAGAAGAATCTGACCCAACCTCTGCATTTGCTTGGTTTCAAGTGGCATGCCTTAAGTTCTGTGCAGAGGCAAAGGCAAAAGAGGTCAAGCAAGTGGCAGCACCTATGAGCATTCAGAGGATGTTCCAGGAGTATCTGGATGACTCAAAAGAGGTGTATGTGGATCAAAACCCATTGGTGTATTGGTACAGGAGGAAGTGCCAATGGTCAGAGCTCAGCAGGCTGGAAAAAAGTATCTGTCGCATCCTGTATCCAGCTTGTCTGATGAACGTGTGTTCAGTGTAGCAGGTGCAGTTTTTACAGTGAGAAAGACCAGTATCTCACCTCAAAACATGGATAGGTTACCCATGATCAAAGTTAACCAGCGTTCCATACCACCTGATTACAGAGTTCCCAAAACACCACAGGAGGAGGAAGAGGATGATTGATCAGAATCAAGTGTAGCTGACCAACTTCTGGGTAAACCAGCTAAGTTTGAAGACAAACTCTACTTCCTTGACTGAGTATGCCAGTGCCAACATAGAACCTTTTAAATATTTCTCATTGAACTTCTTTCCTTCTTTGCAAAAAAGAAAAAAACTAATGGAACATTATGTTTGTGACAGATTTATGCTGGCCCACCACTTTTAGTCACAGATATGGGCAGATCGTAGTTGGACTCATGTGCAGTAAAGAAGCCCACACATTCCCTTTAGTACATTGGAGATAATACCTCCCCCCCTCATATGGCATTCCCTATCATTTTATTACATCACCTAGCAGGGCTGTCCCAGAAGATGATTGATTTAAAGATTGTCAGTGCCAATGTCAAATTCCAATGTGTTGCCACCATCAAAAGAGGAGATAATATTTTTTATCTACCACTGTGCTTGGATTGGAAGAGGTAACTAACAACTATTGCACTAATAAGTGGTGATATATTGAGTGGTTGTTATTGATGATTGATGATGTATGTGGTGGTTGACAGCGAGGGAGTGAATTCAACAAATTTGTGCACTTGATTTTGTTGATTTGCAATGTGTGGTGGCTGGTAGGTGATAATTTTTTCCTGAAAATGATTGGCCTTTCTAACTTAGCCAAATTGACCTGCAGGGTCCACTCCTTGTTTTCTGGTTCATCAGAGACCAGGCCAGTCACTTTAGTTACCTAACAGAAAGCTAAATAAAATACCCCAATTCTATTTCTCTATTTGTTTTTCAACAGCAGTGCACTATACAGGTCTACCTTGCTTGTTTGGGAAAGAGACCGAATCAGGAAGAGGAGGATGAAGGACTCAGGGCAGGACTACCTCAACAGCTAGAAGGAAAAAGTTATCGACTTCAAAAAGAAACCATGATGATGGCAAACACTCTGGGGTCTACTACTCACTGAGCTCTGTGAACTGGAGAGAGGTGCGTTGATTTCTGAAATACTACTGAGTGTGTTTTTGCTGCATTGTTGGCTTAAACATGAAACTCCCCTTTATGGTCCTGCTCTGTCTCTGAATCTGGTACACTCCTGACTTCTCATGAAGCTTACCTTGCTTCATTTTGTCCTTCTCCTTTACTCTATAATACAGTTACTGTTTTTCAATATACAGGTGTTCTCCTAGTACTCTCCTACATGAACAAAATGATGTTAAAGCTCAACCCTGCAGCTAACCTACTGGACATGTTCAGATAGGCACCCAAGAGTGACAGACATTCTAAGAAGAATGGAGATGTACCACCCAATTTGGCAATACCGTATCCATTTTCATTTAAACAATCATAATGTTTAGAACTAGGTGGGTTAACTTCAGTCCTCCATAATTTCTATGTTTCAAACCTAGAAGATAGATCATTTAGAGATATACTATCTTGGGTCTCTCTGGGGCTGAAGGACTGTAATGCATTTAACTAAACTGTGTCATACATATCCCTGCATCATTTTCTTCCACAATAGCTTGCTGATAGTGTGCTGCTCAGCTCCCTGATGAATGCTTTTGTTGTTTCTTTTGTGTAATATTTGTCTTTGTCACACCTTTCCCCAAATCACCTTTGCCATCCATTCATCGAGCCCCTAACCATCTTCCCTAACCCTCTTCTCCCGGGCTGTGTAATTTATTGAGGTATGACATATTTTTACACCATAAATGTATCATACACTTGCTAGGGCGGATGTGGTGAAAGTGATACCAACTCACTGCATGTCCTTCTATTATCTGAGTAATGTTCCACACCAGCACCAGCAACATCATCATTAGGGCCTGGTGTTGTGTGCTGTGTAAATGTGTAACCTTGTCCAAACACTCTTGACTCTGAGGCCACTTCTCCTGACTAGAGGATAAAAATCATTACCTAAGTTTAGTTTTCATTGAATACTAGCTCCCCATTTCTGAGAAGATGTTGATATTGCTAGTTCTTATTATTATATCAGGTCTTCTTTGTTGTATGTCCAATACTATCCTCTTGGTAGTCTGGACTCGCTGTTTTTGTTGTTGTTGCCAGCGAGGGATAACCCTTTGATTACTACCTCAGTTGGAGTTTGCACAGGTAAGAGTGGCACCCTATGTCTTCTCTGTTAGCGCACAAGTCTGCTACAACTACTACCACCCTCTTAAGATAAGATGCCCCATTGAGAAAACCCTGTAGTAAGAAGACTGAGGAATCATCCCTTACTTCATCTATTCTGGTAAGAGAAGAACTATGGATTGAAGTGAACTTATTTATTTGGTGATTAACTTCTACTGAAGAAAATGTTGTTTGTGTGTATGTAAGTTTTTGTTGGCAAAATAGATAATTGCAACCACCCCCTAGTGATCAATAAAGTTACAGAGTGCAGTAGAGTAAGGATATAGGAAACTGACATACAGGCCCATATTTATACTTTTTGACGCAAACCAGCGGCGGCGTTGGTTTGCGTCTAAAAATTTACCGCCGTCTAACCCCATTCCTACGCGCCATGCGGGCACCTTATTTAACCTCTTCTGTGCCTTGGACGAGATGATCTCGTCCAAGGCTACAGTTCCCCTGTGCCTTGGACGAGATCATCTCGTCCATGGCACAGGGGAACTTGGGGGCGCGCTAGCGCGCCCCCCGTGCACCCCCCTTCCCCCCCCCAAGTCGGGGATGGAAGGGGAAGACCTTCCCCTTCCACCCCCGACCCCCCCCCCACCCCCCCCCTGTGACGTCAGCGCGCGCGCGCGCGCTGATGTGTCACAGGGGCCTCCCTCGTCGCGCTGGAAGCTCTGCTTCCAGCGCGATTGAAAAAGAAATGCAAAAGCATTTCTTTTTCAATCACTTGGGAGGCCCGGAGGGGCTTCAAAGGGAAGGAAAAGTATTTCCTTCCCTTTGAAGTCCCTCCAAGGGTTTCAAAAGCCGGATTGCTTGCAATCCGGCTTTTGAAACCCCACTAGACACCAGGGATTTTTTTTTTTTTCTTAGAAATTGACAAAAGGGAGCGACCCCTTGGGCAAGGGTCGCTCCCAGGGGGGGCATTTTTTTTTAAAAGGCCTTTTCTGCCCCCTGCATTTTTTTTTTTTTTGGTGGGGAGCGACCCCTTAGGCAAGGGTCGCTCCCCTTGGGGGAAAATTATATTTTGCCCATTTCTGCCCCCCTTGGGGGCAGATTGGCTTATTTTGATGAGGCCAATCTGCCCCCAAGGGGGGGTAGAAACCACTAGACACCAGGGAGTTTTTTCTTTGCGTGAATTTCACGCAAAGGGAGCGACCACTTAGGCAAGGGTCGTTCCCTGGGGGGGAGGGGAATTTATTTTAGGCCATTTCTGCCCCCAGGGGGGGAAGAAACCTCTAGGCGCCAGGGCAAATTTTTTTTTGTGTTTTTTTTTTTTTGTTCTTTTTTTTTTTTTTTAGAGATGGGGAGCGACCCATCAGGCAAGGGTCGCTCCCCTGGGGGGCAAATTGTATTTAGACCATTTCTGCCCCCCTGGGGGCAGATTGGCCGATTTTAGGTCAATCTGCCCCCAAGAGGGCAGAAACCACTAGGCACCGGGGATTTGTTTTTTGGCGCCAATGTCACGCAGGGGGAGCGACCCCGTAGGCAAGGGTCGCTCCCGGGGGGGGGGGGTGGAGGTTGGGGGGGCAAATTTATTTTAGGCCATTTCTGCCCCCCCGGGGAACAGATCGGCCTATTATTAGGCCGAACTGCCCCCGGGGGGGGGGGGGGGCAGAACACTCTAGGCGCCAGGGCAATTTTTTTTTTGTGTTTTTTTTTTTGTTGTTTCTTTTTTTAGAGATGGGGAGCGACCCATCAGGCAAGGGTCGCTCCCCTGGGGGGGCAAATTGTATTTAGACCATTTCTGCCCCCCTGGGGGCAGATTGGCCAATTTTAGGTCAATCTGCCCCCAAGGGGGCAGAAACCACTAGGCACCGGGGATTTGTTTTTTGTCGCCAATGTCACGCAGGGGGAGCGACCCCGTAGGCAAGGGTCGCTCCCGGGGGGGGGTGGGGGTTGGGGGGGCAAATTTATTTTAGGCCATTTCTGCCCCCCCGGGGGACAGATCGGCCTATTATTAGGCCGAACTGCCCCCGGGGGGGGGGGGGGCAGAACACTCTAGGCGCCAGGGCAATTTTTTTTTTGTGTTTTTTTTTTTTGTTGTTTCTTTTTTTAGAGATGGGGAGCGACCCATCAGGCAAGGGTTGCTCCCCTGGGGGGCAAATTGTATTTAGACCATTTCTGCCCCCCTGGGGGCAGATTGGCCAATTTTAGGTCAATCTGCCCCCAAGGGGGCAGAAACCACTAGGCACCGGGGATTTGTTTTTTGGCACCAATGTCACGCAGGGGGAGCGACCCCGTAGGCAAGGGTCGCTCCCGGGGGGGGGGTGGGGGTTGGGGGGGCAAATTTATTTTAGGCCATTTCTGCCCCCCCGGGGGACAGATCGGCCTATTATTAGGCCGAACTGCCCCCCGGAGGAGGGCAGAACACTCTAGGCGCCAGGGCAATTTTTTTTGTGTGTGTTTTTTTTGTGTTGTTTCTTTTTTTAGAGATGGGGAGCGACCCATCAGGCAAGGGTCGCTCCCCTGGGGGGGCAAATTGTATTTAGACCATTTCTGCCCCCCTGGGGGCAGATTGGCCAATTTGAGGTCAATCTGCCCCCAAGGGGGCAGAAACCACTAGGCACCGGGGATTTGTTTTTTGGCGCCAATGTCACGCAGGGGGAGCGACCCCGTAGGCAAGGGTCGCTCCCGGGGGGGGGGGGGGTGGAGGTTGGGGGGGCAAATTTATTTTAGGCCATTTCTGCCCCCCCGGGGAACAGATCGGCCTATTATTAGGCCGAACTGCCCCCGGGGGGGGGGGCAGAACACTCTAGGCGCCAGGGCAATTTTTTTTTTGTGTTTTTTTTTTTTTGTTGTTTCTTTTTTTAGAGATGGGGAGCGACCCATCAGGCAAGGGTTGCTCCCCTGGGGGGCAAATTGTATTTAGACCATTTCTGCCCCCCTGGGGGCAGATTGGCCAATTTTAGGTCAATCTGCCCCCAAGGGGGCAGAAACCACTAGGCACCGGGGATTTGTTTTTTGGCACCAATGTCACGCAGGGGGAGCGACCCCGTAGGCAAGGGTCGCTCCCGGGGGGGGGTGGGGGTTGGGGGGGCAAATTAATTTTAGGCCATTTCTGCCCCCCCGGGGGACAGATCGGCCTATTATTAGGCCGAACTGCCCCCCGGAGGAGGGCAGAACACTCTAGGCGCCAGGGCAATTTTTTTTTGTGTGTTTTTTTTTTGTTGTTTCTTTTTTAGAGATGGGGAGCGACCCATCAGGCAAGGGTCGCTCCCCTGGGGGGGCAAATTGTATTTAGACCATTTCTGCCCCCCTGGGGGCAGATTGGCCAATTTGAGGTCAATCTGCCCCCAAGGGGGCAGAAACCACTAGGCACCGGGGATTTGTTTTTTGGCGCCAATGTCACGCAGGGGGAGTGACCCCGTAGGCAAGGGTCGCTCCCGGGGGGGGGGTTGGGGTTGGGGGGGCAAATTTATTTTAGGCCATTTCTGCCCCCCGGGGGACAGATCGGCCTATTATTAGGCCGAACTGCCCCCGGGGGGGGGGGCAGAACACTCTAGGCGCCAGGGCAATTTTTTTTTTGTGTTTTTTTTTTTTGTTGTTTCTTTTTTTAGAGATGGGGAGCGACCCATCAGGCAAGGGTCGCTCCCCTGGGGGGGGGCAAATTGTATTTAGACCATTTCTGCCCCCCTGGGGGCAGATTGGCCAATTTTAGGTCAATCTGCCCCCAAGGGGGCAGAAACCACTAGGCACCGGGGATTTGTTTTTTGGCGCCAATGTCACGCAGGGGGAGCGACCCCGTAGGCAAGGGTCGCTCCCGGGGGGGGGGTGTGGGGGTTGGGGGGGCAAATTTATTTTAGGCCATTTCTGCCCCCCCCGGGGGACAGATCGGCCTATTATTAGGCCGAACTGCCCCCGGGGGGGGGGGCAGAACACTCTAGGCACCAGGGCAATTTTTTTTTTGTGTTTTTTTTTTTTTTGTTGTTTCTTTTTTTAGAGATGGGGAGCGACCCATCAGGCAAGGGTCGCTCCCCTGGGGGGGCAAATTGTATTTAGACCATTTCTGCCCCCCTGGGGGCAGATTGGCCAATTTTAGGTCAATCTGCCCCCAAGGGGGCAGAAACCACTAGGCACCGGGGATTTGTTTTTTGGGCGCCAATGTCACGCAGGGGGAGCGACCCCGTAGGCAAGGGTCGCTCCCGGGGGGGGGGTGGAGGTTGGGGGGGCAAATTTATTTTAGGCCATTTCTGCCCCCCCGGGGGACAGATCGGCCTATTATTAGGCCGAACTGCCCCCGGGGGGGGCAGAACACTCTAGGCACCAGGGCAATTTTTTTTTGTGCTTTTTTTTTTTTTTTTTTTTTTTTTTTTAGAGATGGGGAGCGACCCATCAGGCAAGGGTCGCTCCCCTGGGGGGGGCAAATTGTGTTTAGACCATTTCTGCCCCCCTGGGGGAAGATTGGCCAATTTTAGGTCAATCTGCCCCCAAGGGGGCAGAAACCACTAGGCACCGGGGATTTGTTTTTTTATGGCACCAATGTCACGCAGGGGGAGCGACCCCGTAGGCAAGGGTCGCTCCCGGGGGGGGGTGGGTGTTGGGGGGGCAAATTTATTTTATGCCATTTCTGCCCCCCCGGGGGGCAGATCAGCCTATTATTAGGCCGATCTGCCCCCGGGGGGGGGGGGGCAGAAACCTCTAGGCGCCAGGGGAATTTTTCTTTTTTTTCTTTGTTTTTTTTTTTTAGAGATGGGGAGCGACCCATCAGGCAAAAGTCGCTCCCCTGGGGGACAAATTGTATTTAGGCCATTTCTGCCCCCCTTGGGGGCAGATTGGCTGAGTTTAGGTCAACCTGCCCCCAAGGGGGCAGAAACCACTAGGCACCGGGGATTTGTTTTTTGGTGCCAATGTCACGCAGGGGGAGCGACCCCGTAGGCAAGGGTCGCTCCCGGCGGGGGAGGGTGGGGGTTAGGGGGGCAAATTTATTTTAGGGCATTTCTGCCCCCCCCCCCTGGGGCCGGCTGAGCTACAGGCCAAACACCACAGGTAGGCACCTTGCAAAAAACACCTCTGTTTTCTGTGAAAAAATATGTTGTGTCCACGTTGTGTTTTGGGCCATTTCCTTTTGTGGGCGCTAGGCCTACCCACAGAAGTGATGTACCATTTTTATCGAGAGACTTAGGGGAACGCTGGGTGGAAGGAAATTTGTGGCTCCTCTCAGATTCCAGAACTTTCTGTCACCGAAATGAGAGGAAAAAGTGTTTTTTGGGCCAAATTTTGATGTTTGCAAAGGATTCTGGGTAACATAACCTGGTCAGAGCCCCGCAAGTCACCCCATCTTGGATTCCCCTGGGTTTCTAGTTTTCAAAAATGCACTGGTTTGCTAGGTTTCCTCAGGTGTCGGCTGAGCTACAGGCCAAAATCCACAGGTAGGCACTGCTTTTTATAAAAAAATGTGATGTGTCCACGTTGTGTTTTGGGCCCTTTCCTTTCGTGAGCGCTAGTCCTACCCACACAAGTGAGGTATCATTTTTATCGGGAGACTTGGGGGAACGCTGGGTAGAAGGAAATTTGTGGCTCCTCTCAGATTCCAGAACTTTCTGCCACAGAAATGTGAGTAACATGTGTATTTTTAGCCAAATTTTGAGGTTTGCAAAGGATTCTGGGTAACAGAACCTGGTCCGAGCCCCGCAAGTCACCCCTCCTTGGATTCCCCTAGGTCTCTAGTTTTCAGAAATGCACAGGTCTGGTAGGTTTCCCTATGTGCCGGCTGAGCTAGAGGCCAAAATCTACAGTTAGGCACTTCGCAAAAAACACCTCTGTTTTTTTCCAAAATTTAGGATGTGTCCACGTTGCGCTTTGGGGTGTTTCCTGTCGCCGGCGCTAGGCCTACCCACGCAAGTGAGGTATCATTTTTATCGGGAGACTTGGGGGAACGCTGGGTGGAAGGAAATTTGTAGCTCCTCTCAGATTCCAGAACTTTCTGCCACAGAAATGTGAGGGACATGTGTTTTTTTAGCCAAATTTTGAGGTTTGCAAAGGATTCTGGGTAACAGAACCTGGTCCGAGCCCCGCAAGTCACCCCTCCTTGGATTCCCCTAGGTCTCTAGTTTTCAGAAATGCACAGGTTTGGTAGGTTTCCCTAGGTGCCGGCTGAGCTAGAGGCCAAAATCTACAGGTAGGCACTTCGCAAAAAACACCTCTATTTTTTTCCAAAATTTAGGATGTGTCCACGTTGCGCTTTGGGGTGTTTCCTGTCGCCGGATCACATTATAAGTATTCATTGAAACTTAAACTTAACATATCTTTGAGAGTCAGCACTGCTATTTGAAAAAAAATGCATTGTGGAACACACACAACAAATAAATAACTATTACTCATCAAGCCTGACACCTCAACACCCAGCAGGTCGAGCAAGTCATGTTCATGGTCCATTATGTCCTCCAAACAGTGCATCAGCTGTTGCTAGGTACGCTGGACCGCAGTGTGCCGAGACACCAAGTGGCATACCTTCCCCACAGCAGTCAACACTCACAAAGGTCATAACCCCTCCAAGGCCTGCCACCTGCTGCTAGCAGGGAGGGGGAATGGTGCTGCACAAAAAAGACAAGGGCTGCTACCTCCGTCTGCTACCTCCGTCTCAGTGAAAATGGGGTGGGCTGAGCCCTTTGGTGGCACCAGGGTTCATAAAGAAATCAGCTAGCAGCTGCACCAGCACTACCACTCCCTCTGCCATCCTGTGGCTGGTACTGGGTGGAAAGAAAAGGGGAAGAAATAGAAGGAAGGAAGAAATAAATAAATTAAAAGAAGCAAAGGGAAAAGCAAAAAAAAATAAAAAAAATATTCAAAACGTCACAAAAAACACACCAAACAATGACAGAACCATAAAATACACAACCACAAAGACACACACTGGTGAAATAAAGAAAAATGAGGGGTGGATAATTTAAAAAAGAGTGTGATTACTCAGATTTAGGGAGAATTAAAAGTCAGGGCCAGCACCATGCACAGAGAGACAAGGAAAAAATTGGTGGCACCCATGTGAACTACATGGTGAAGTTCACACAATATTTGCAACGTGTGATCACAAATTGCGCTTCTGAAAGTAGAAATGTTTGCTCAAATGGGCGCACCAAGCAACTCTGCCTGCTAGTGGAATTCCACGGACCTCGCTCAGTTTTTTACACACTAGTGGGACTATATGAGTTCGACCAATCCTTAATTAAATTATTGCAAGTGCTTATTTTATATCTTTCTCAACTTTGATTGTCTCATACTAGGTCCATACACAGTCCAATTTAATGGTAAAATGAAACTATGCCTATCACAGAATGAATTATGCTCTTAGATTATGTTAATAAACTGCACCATTTTATTTGGATCGAATAACAGAGTTTCATCTGCAAATAACTAACATCTGTATATGCTCATTATCTCTGGCGAGGTTTTGTTAATATAACAAAGGATGTTCAACAGTTATTATTTTATGATATTAGAAGCAATTTTGATTCACAATGTTTCATAGTTAGTGTTCTTTATTGTGAAATCTTGATACAAGCAACATGTTCTCAGGGGACAATGAGCCTTGTACGTACAAACATAGACAGATTTGGAATTATGTTCTTTGAAATATCATTAAAAAAAAATCGTTATTTCAATAATGGAGATATGCATAATATGGTCTGTTACTATCCTATCTAATTGATTGGCCACTAAACAGGCAGGAAAGGTATATCTAAAAAAAATAAGTTACTGTATTAAAACCATAACTGTACCCACCAGATGTTCAGTAGGGTTTCTTCAAGAAGATAGATTTCTTTGAAGATGTTTTAAGGTTGTTATGATCCATGGCATGCAAACAAAGCCTTTGTCAAGAACACACTTTTCAGAACCAAGCTATTCAATGCTCTGATGTCAGAGCAGTGGCAACACTACATGTCATTTTTCACTCTCTCTTGGCACAGCAGTGAAAACTGAGCCCACAAGTGAGGTATCATTTTTATCGGGAGACGTGGGGGAACGCTGGGTGGAAGGAAATTTGTGGCTCCTCTCAGATTCCAGAACTTTCTGCCACAGAAATGTGAGGAACATGTGTTTTTTTAGCCAAATTTTGAGGTTTGCAAAGGATTCTGGTAACAGAACCTGGTCCGAGCCTCGCAAGTCACCCCTCCTTGGATTCCCCTAGGTCTCTAGTTTTCAGAAATGCACAGGTTTGGTAGGTTTCCCTAGGTGGCGGCTGAGCTAGAGGCCAAAATCTACAGGTAGTCACTTTGCTAAAAACAGCTCTGTTTTCTGTGATATGTCCACGTTGTGTTTTGGAGCATATCCTGTCGCGGGCGCTAGGCCTACCCACACAAGTGAGGTATCATTTTTATCGGGAGACGTGGGGGAACGCTGGGTGGAAGGAAATTTGTGGCTCCTCTCAGATTCCAGAACTTTCTGCCACAGAAATGTGAGGAACATGTGTTTTTTTAGCCAAATTTTGAGATTTGCAAAGGATTCTGGGTAACAGAACCTGGTCCGAGCCCCGCAAGTCACCCCTCCTTGGATTCCCCTAGGTCTCTAGTTTTCAGAAATGCACAGGTTTGGTAGGTTTCCCTAGGTGGCGGCTGAGCTAGAGGCCAAAATCTACAGGTAGTCACTTTGCTAAAAACACCTCTGTTTTTTTCCAAAATTTAGGATGTGTCCACGTTGTGTTTTGGGGCATATCCTGTCGCCGGCGCTAGGCCTACCCACACAAGTGAGGTATCATTTTTATCGGGAGACGTGGGGGAACGCTGGGTGGAAGGAAATTTGTGGCTCCTCTCAGATTCCAGAACTTTCTGCCACAGAAATGTGAGGAACATGTGTTTTTTTAGCCAAATTTTGAGATTTGCAAAGGATTCTGGGTAACAGAACCTGGTCCGAGCCCCGCAAGTCACCCCTCCTTGGATTCCCCTAGGTCTCTAGTTTTCAGAAATGCACAGGTTTGGTAGGTTTCCCTAGGTGGCGGCTGAGCTAGAGGCCAAAATCTACAGGTAGTCACTTTGCTAAAAACAGCTCTGTTTTCTGTGATATGTCCACGTTGTGTTTTGGGGCATATCCTGTCGCGGGCGCTAGGCCTACCCACACAAGTGAGGTATCATTTTTATCGGGAGACGTGGGGGAACGCTGGGTGGAAGGAAATTTGTGGCTCCTCTCAGATTCCAGAACTTTCTGCCACAGAAATGTGAGGAACATGTGTTTTTTTAGCCAAATTTTGAGGTTTGCAAAGGATTCTGGGTAACAGAACCTGGTCCGAGCCCCGCAAGTCACCCCTCCTTGGATTCCCCTAGGTCTCTAGTTTTCAGAAATGCACAGGTTTGGTAGGTTTCCCTAGGTGGCGGCTGAGCTAGACGCCAAAATCTACAGGTAGTCACTTTGCTAAAAACAGCTCTGTTTTCTGTGATATGTCCACGTTGTGTTTTGGGGCATATCCTGTCGCGGGCGCTAGGCCTACCCACACAAGTGAGGTATCATTTTTATCGGGAGACGTGGGGGAACGCTGCGTGGAAGGAAATTTGTGGCTCCTCTCAGATTCCAGAACTTTCTGCCACAGAAATGTGAGGAACATGTGTTTTTTTAGCAAAATTTTGAGGTTTGCAAAGGATTCTGGGTAACAGAACCTGGTCCGAGCCACACAAGTCACCCCTCCTTGGATTCCCCTAGGTCTCTAGTTTTCAGAAATGCACAGGTTTGGTAGGTTTCCCTAGGTGGCGGCTGAGCTAGAGGCCAAAATCTACAGGTAGTCACTTTGCTAAAAACAGCTCTGTTTTCTGTGATATGTCCACGTTGTGTTTTGGGGCATATCCTGTCGCGGGCGCTAGGCCTACCCACACAAGTGAGGTATCATTTTTATCGGGAGACGTGGGGGAACGCTGGGTGGAAGGAAATTTGTGGCTCCTCTCAGATTCCAGAACTTTCTGCCACAGAAATGTGAGGAACATGTGTTTTTTTTAGCCAAATTTTGAGATTTGCAAAGGATTCTGGGTAACAGAACCTGGTCCGAGCCCCGCAAGTCACCCCTCCTTGGATTCCCCTAGGTCTCTAGTTTTCAGAAATGCACAGGTTTGGTAGGTTTCCCTAGGTGGCGGCTGAGCTAGAGGCCAAAATCTACAGGTAGTCACTTTGCTAAAAACAGCTCTGTTTTCTGTGATGTGTCCACGTTGTGTTTTGGGGCATATCCTGTCGCGGGCGCTAGGCCTACCCACACAAGTGAGGTATCATTTTTATCGGGAGACGTGGGGGAACGCTGGGTGGAAGGAAATTTGTGGCTCCTCTCAGATTCCAGAACTTTCTGCCACAGAAATGTGAGGAACATGTGTTTTTTTAGCCAAATTTTGAGGTTTGCAAAGGATTCTGGGTAACAGAACCTGGTCCGAGCCACACAAGTCACCCCTCCTTGGATTCCCCTAGGTCTCTAGTTTTCAGAAATGCACAGGTTTGGTAGGTTTCCCTAGGTGCCGGCTGAGCTAGAGGCCAAAATCTACAGGTAGTCACTTTGCTAAAAACAGCTCTGTTTTCTGTGATATGTCCACGTTGTGTTTTGGGGCATATCCTGTCGCGGGCGCTAGGCCTACCCACACAAGTGAGGTATCATTTTTATCGGGAGATGTGGGGGAACGCTGGGTGGAAGGAAATTTGTGGCTCCTCTCAGATTCCAGAACTTTCTGCCACAGAAATGTGAGGAACATGTGTTTTTTTAGCCAAATTTTGAGATTTGCAAAGGATTCTGGGTAACAGAACCTGGTCCGAGCCCCGCAAGTCACCCCTCCTTGGATTCCCCTAGGTCTCTAGTTTTCAGAAATGCACAGGTTTGGTAGGTTTCCCTAGGTGGCGGCTGAGCTAGAGGCCAAAATCTACAGGTAGTCACTTTGCTAAAAACAGCTCTGTTTTCTGTGATATGTCCACGTTGTGTTTTGGGGCATATCCTGTCGCGGGCGCTAGGCCTACCCACACAAGTGAGGTATCATTTTTATCGGGAGACGTGGGGGAACGCTGGGTGGAAGGAAATTTGTGGCTCCTCTCAGATTCCAGAACTTTCTGCCACAGAAATGTGAGGAACATGTGTTTTTTTAGCCAAATTTTGAGGTTTGCAAAGGATTCTGGGTAACAGAACCTGGTCCGAGCCCCGCAAGTCACCCCTCCTTGGATTCCCCTAGGTCTCTAGTTTTCAGAAATGCACAGGTTTGGTAGGTTTCCCTAGGTGGCGGCTGAGCTAGACGCCAAAATCTACAGGTAGTCACTTTGCTAAAAACAGCTCTGTTTTCTGTGATATGTCCACGTTGTGTTTTGGGGCATATCCTGTCGCGGGCGCTAGGCCTACCCACACAAGTGAGGTATCATTTTTATCGGGAGACATGGGGGAACGCTGGGTGGAAGGACATTTGTGGCTCCTCTCAGATTCCAGAACTTTCTGCCACAGAAATGTGAGGAACATGTGTTTTTTTAGCCAAATTTTGAGGTTTGCAAAGGATTCTGGGTAACAGAACCTGGTCCGAGCCCCGCAAGTCACCCCTCCTTGGATTCCCCTAGGTCTCTAGTTTTCAGAAATGCACAGGTTTGGTAGGTTTCCCTAGGTGGCGGCTGAGCTAGAGGCCAAAATCTACAGGTAGTCACTTTGCTAAAAACAGCTCTGTTTTCTGTGATGTGTCCACGTTGTGTTTTGGGGCATATCCTGTCGCGGGTGCTAGGCCTACCCACACAAGTGAGGTATCATTTTTATCGGGAGACTTGGGGGAACATAGATTAGCAAAACAAGTACTATTGCCCCTTGTCTTTCTCTACATTTTTTCCTTCCAAATATAGGAGTGCGTGTAAAAAAGACATCTATTTGAGAAATTCCCTGTAATTCACGTGCTACTATGGTCACCCCGGAATTCAGAGATGTGCAAATAACCACTGCTCCTCAACACCTTATCTTGTGCCCTTTTTGGAAATGCAAAGGTTTTCTTGATAGCAATTTTTTACTCCTTATATTTCAGCAAATGAATTGCTGTATACCCGGTATAGAATGAAAACGCACTGCAGGGTGCAGCTCATTTATTGGCTCTGGGTTCCTCGGGTTCTTGATGAACCTACAAACCCTATATATCCCCGCAACCAGAGGAGTCCAGCAGACGTAACGGTATATTGCTTTCGATAATCTGACATTGCAGGGAAAAGTTACAGAGTAAAACGTAGAGAAAAATTGATGGTTTTTTCACCTCAATTTCAATATTTTTCTTTTTCAGCTGTTATTTTCTGTAGGAAACCCTTGTAGGATCTACACAAATGACCCCTTGCTGAATTCAGAATTGTGTCTACTTTTCAGAAATGTTTAGGTTTCTGGGATCCAGCATTGGTTTCATGACCATTCCTGTCACTGACTGGAAGGAGGCTGAAAGCACAAAAAATTGCACAAATGGGGTATGCCCCAGTAAAATGCCAAAATTGTGTTGAAAAATTGGGTTTTCTGATTCAAGTCTGCCTGTTCCTGAAAGCTGGGAAGCTGCTGAGTTTAGCACCGCAAACCCTTTGTTGATGCCATTTTCAGGGGAAAAACCACAAGCCTTCTTCTGCAGCCACTTTTTCCAATTTTTTTGAAAAAAACAAAATTTTCACTGTATTTTGGCCAATTTCTTGGCCTCCTTCAGGGGAACCCACAAAGTCTGGGTACCTCTAGAATCCCTAGGATGTTGGAAAAAAAGGACGCAAATTTGGCTTGGTTAGCTTATGTGGACAAAAAGTTATGAGGGCCTAAGCGCGAACTGCCCCAAATAGGCAAAAAAAGGCCTGGCACAGGAGGGGGAAAAGGCCTGGCAGCGAAGGGGTTAAGGAATGACGTTAGCCGGCGCTGCGGACTGGTCTGAGTAAAAAAAAAAAGACTTAAACTAGGCAGCGCCGGCGTGGGGGAAAATGGGGGTTGTGCGTCAAAAAATGGTGCAAGTCAGGTTTGAGGCACAAATCATGCCTCAAACTGGACTTGCGCCATTTTTTGATGCACAACCCTCATTAAAATGAGTCCTGTCTTAGCAAAGACAGGAGTCATGCCCCGTTGCCCAATGGCCATGCCCAGGGGACTTATGTCCCCTGGGCATGGTCATTGGGCACAGTGGCATGTAGCGGGGCCCAAATTAGCCCCCCCATGCCACTTAAATTGTTTTTAAAAATACATACCTCAACTCACCTGTACTTACCTGGGATGGGTCCTCCCATCCATGGATGTCCTCCAGGGGTGGGCGAGGGTGGCAGGGAGTGTCCCTGGGGGCAGGGAAGGGTACCTCTGGACTCCTTTCATGGTCAGAGACCATGGAAGTAAGCCCACAGGTCTCTTAACGCCTGCCCTGACCAAGGCGTTAAAAAACGGCGCACAGCCTGCTGTGCGCCGTTTTTTAAGGCCTGCCCCCTCCTGTGTGTCAAAATGACGCAGGAGTACAAATAAGGCGCACAGGCCTTAAAGTCATTTTTTGGGCGGGAATGCCTACCTTGCATGCCATTAAGGCAAAGGCAGTTTCCTGCATCCAAAAAATGACGCACACAGAGGAATTTTGACATCCGCAGGCTTGGGCGTCAAAGTTTAAATATGGTGCCCGGTTTGCGATGAATGTGCGTCAAAATTTTTGACGCACATTCGGCGCAAATCTTGTATAAATATGCCCCACTATTTTATTAAAACATCCGGCTACACTAAAAGACAGCAGTGAAAAATAAAACAGCAAAATAAATATTTAAAGCATAAATTAGGTAAAATAAATTATCGCTTTTTATTTTTACATATAGAAAACCCACCCTTTCCACTCATAGCAGGTTTACCCCTCTTCCCAAGAAAATTGCCCCATCCCCAAAAGTCGAATGAAAGTCCAAAACAAAAGAAACAAAAGTCCACAAGGAAAGTCCAAAGAAAAAGTGCAAAGTGCAAATAAATCCTGGTCCAAACTCCCTTTCTTAACCTCTCCACCCACAAGTGTGCCTCCCACCAAAACAAAAAAAAATAAAAAAAGAATCAGAAGGGGGCATTCTTCATGCCGGTCTGGAGATCATCCAAGGTTGCCTCGATATCTGCCATCTGGCGGTCCGCGTGCATAAAGTGTTGCAGAGCGCGGTGTTGGAAGTTACTGTCTGAGCATGAGGGAGCAGCAGTGGTGAAATGGGGATGGGCTGATACCAGTTGGCTGTGGTGCTGATGGTGCTTCTGGGAAGCGTAGAGCCTCTAGCAGCTGGTTGGAGGCTTTAGAAAGAGCTGGCATGTTGGCTGCTGCCTGAGCCTCGTCCTCCTCCTGCTGAAGAGGTACCAGATGCCAATATTCATTGCAGATACCTTCCAGCCCCTGACACTGCAGCTAGACTGCTATCTCCTAGTGAGTTGGAAGTCCACTAGGAGTAGTAGCAGGAAAGAAAAAAAATGACAAATTATAAACAGTGCTCTTTACAAACAATTTAAAAACATGTAGAGTGGCACAGTAGCAGTACATTTCTGGACCCTTACGGCCATTGGAATTTGATGTGGCTGATTACAAGTCACACAGCCACTATTTTATCCACAAATGCCAAAAGGGTAAAATGTGAACTGGCATCAATCTGTTATGGAAGCCATGAAATATTAAATCACTTGTACATAAATGTGGTGCATGCCAAAAGGGATTTTTCAGGTTTATTTCGGTGGCTGGGATAGAACTTTGGACTGAATTAAGGACTGAAGCACTAGGAGGTGACAGAATTGACACTGGAGGGAAGGGAAACACACTTTTTTTAAGGTTTTTAAGGCATTGACAGCTGTGTGAATGCTGCATTAACTGAAGCAGATGCACATTGCACTGACTACAATATTGTACTGCTGAATTGAACCTTGCTGCAGTTACGTCACAGTAGCATGGGTTACTAATGGGGAGGGAGGTATGATGATGGGTGGGAGGATCCATATCAGCCTTGCTAAACAGCTACAGTGAGTAAAGGGAGAAGACAGAAAATTAAAATACTTCCACTTTGATCCAAAGCTTTGATAATCATGCAAACCAAGCACATTAGGTGAACAGATATGTCCCTCTCCAGAAAAGCTCACCTATTTCTAGATCCAAGCAATTATATATTAATCTTTTTATTCATACATTGTATTCACCCTTTAATACCCACCATTTCAGCTTTATACTCTCTTGTCTAGTCTTTCACCATTCCAGTCCAGCCACCCATATATCTACCCATCCATCCATACACTCACCTATCCAGTATCCACCCTTTCAAACACCCTGCTTTCACCTATCCATCCATTTACCTACACATCGGTCATCACCATCCACACACCCCCATTCACATTCAAGCATCCTTTTACCCATCCACCCTTCACCCACTAACGCATCTTTTCACCTCTTTCATCCATGCTTTCACCTACCCATGCATGTCCTATCTCTCACCTGCACATCATTTCCTTTCATCCAAACATCCTCTCACTCATATACCATTTCACTCATTCTTTCTTTTAGCCATCCCTCCTTCATTTGCTTATCCATCAAGCCACCATTTTGTAGCATCTGCTCATTATGAGCTTTTATCTACTGATCTGCAGAAAGAAGAGTCCATCTAGAACTCAAGCCCACTGTAACTGCTAAACTAGGGGGTTCACAAGCAACATACTTGCAGTGAGTATACTAGTAATTGTCAATGAGTAAGAGAAATATGACTGTCCAACGTCGGTCCCTGCTGCCCCCGATTCTCCCCCTCCGACCACTGCCGAGTCCCATGCATTAGTGCTGCCATTTGGCCCCTGCACTGGTGGTCAGTTAGGGTGAAAAACCTGTGCATATTTTAGCTTTCAATAAAATAGTACCACAATAGATCACTACAGTTCCATCTTCTCCTGTCATTCACTTTAGGCATTTTGTTGGTTAATTAAGTTATAAAGGCCAGGTAGACAAATCAACCACAAATGTTTCATTATGGAGGGACAGAGCTAAGTCACTGAAGCACAATAAAGGGGTGGAATACTTTGGTCAATCCAAAAGGTATGGTGAGCTCTTGGTTGGCAAATGCAATGGGCATGAGCAAGGCTAAGAAAACCTTCACAAACATGCGTAGAAAAGCTGACATGGGCATACAATCTTCTTGGTAGAGTATGTGTCCTAAAAATGGGTCCTCTTAGCATTAAAGTACCAGTCTGCAAGATATATAAAGGGAGAAGGGAAAGGGAGAAGGGAAATCTAAGATTAGTAACGAAGCAGAAGAAAGCTAGTACAGCCAGGAGAAAGTCGGGTACAGAAACACGAAAAATAGATAGATGCAGGGATAACAAGAATTTAACTAAGCTTAGATAGAAGGAAAATACGTACTAAATAAGGTAGACAGGCACAATAAATATTAAGAAAATATATTTTCCGCCTTGAACTTTATTGGATGTTGCCTCTTCTTCCCCTTGGGTGTGAGGAAAGAAAGAAAGATGATAAAGAAAGATTAGTGGTATAGTTAATCTCCACAAAAATATTTTGACAGGAAGAGACAAACACAGTAATGTTCTTTCCTAAATCAGATCACCTAGTATTGTCTTGATTCAACTTCAACTATTACTTTTACTTTTCTAATTCCTACACCTAAGCCCTATTCCAAATTTCCCAAACTGTGTTTACAACTACCATTAACAATGCATTCATATTGCAACAAATGATCTTTGCTTCTCATCCACCTTTGAAGAGGCAATTCAACCTTACTTTTTTTTTCAATGCAGAGATGCATAATATGATGATATCATAATACACATCACCTGGACAATGCAATTGGGAGGGACTTTATAAGCTATATAATGAAAGGCACAGAGACGGGAATGCTAACTCAAAGATGGTGCTTATTAATACCACCACTAACTTACTCTTGGTGACAGGAGGAGTCTCAGTCTGCATGGCTTCTTAAATAATCAGCTCCATTGTGCACTGATGAGTACAGTGAGGAAGCAGTGACTGAGCACTTGGCTAGCTCAAACTGGATCACATTATAAGTATTCATTGAAACTTAAACTTAACATATCTTTGAGAGTCAGCACTGCTATTTGAAAAAAAATGCATTGTGGAACACACACAACAAATAAATAACTATTACTCATCAAGCCTGACACCTCAACACCCAGCAGGTCGAGCAAGTCATGTTCATGGTCCATTATGTCCTCCAAACAGTGCATCAGCTGTTGCTAGGTACGCTGGACCGCAGTGTGCCGAGACACCAAGTGGCATACCTTCCCCACAGCAGTCAACACTCACAAAGGTCATAACCCCTCCAAGGCCTGCCACCTGCTGCTAGCAGGGAGGGGGAATGGTGCTGCACAAAAAAGACAAGGGCTGCTACCTCCGTCTGCTACCTCCGTCTCAGTGAAAATGGGGTGGGCTGAGCCCTTTGGTGGCACCAGGGTTCATAAAGAAATCAGCTAGCAGCTGCACCAGCACTACCACTCCCTCTGCCATCCTGTGGCTGGTACTGGGTGGAAAGAAAAGGGGAAGAAATAGAAGGAAGGAAGAAATAAATAAATTAAAAGAAGCAAAGGGAAAAGCAAAAAAAAATAAAAAAAATATTCAAAACGTCACAAAAAACACACCAAACAATGACAGAACCATAAAATACACAACCACAAAGACACACACTGGTGAAATAAAGAAAAATGAGGGGTGGATAATTTAAAAAAGAGTGTGATTACTCAGATTTAGGGAGAATTAAAAGTCAGGGCCAGCACCATGCACAGAGAGACAAGGAAAAAATTGGTGGCACCCATGTGAACTACATGGTGAAGTTCACACAATATTTGCAACGTGTGATCACAAATTGCGCTTCTGAAAGTAGAAATGTTTGCTCAAATGGGCGCACCAAGCAACTCTGCCTGCTAGTGGAATTCCACGGACCTCGCTCAGTTTTTTACACACTAGTGGGACTATATGAGTTCGACCAATCCTTAATTAAATTATTGCAAGTGCTTATTTTATATCTTTCTCAACTTTGATTGTCTCATACTAGGTCCATACACAGTCCAATTTAATGGTAAAATGAAACTATGCCTATCACAGAATGAATTATGCTCTTAGATTATGTTAATAAACTGCACCATTTTATTTGGATCGAATAACAGAGTTTCATCTGCAAATAACTAACATCTGTATATGCTCATTATCTCTGGCGAGGTTTTGTTAATATAACAAAGGATGTTCAGCAGTTATTATTTTATGATATTAGAAGCAATTTTGATTCACAATGTTTCATAGTTAGTGTTCTTTATTGTGAAATCTTGATACAAGCAACATGTTCTCAGGGGACAATGAGCCTTGTACGTACAAACATAGACAGATTTGGAATTATGTTCTTTGAAATATCATTAAAAAAAAATCGTTATTTCAATAATGGAGATATGCATAATATGGTCTGTTACTATCCTATCTAATTGATTGGCCACTAAACAGGCAGGAAAGGTATATCTAAAAAAAATAAGTTACTGTATTAAAACCATAACTGTACCCACCAGATGTTCAGTAGGGTTTCTTCAAGAAGATAGATTTCTTTGAAGATGTTTTAAGGTTGTTATTATCCATGGCATGCAAACAAAGCCTTTGTCAAGAACACACTTTTCAGAACCAAGCTATTCAATGCTCTGATGTCAGAGCAGTGGCAACACTACATGTCATTTTTCACTCTCTCTTGGCACAGCAGTGAAAACTGAGCCCTGAAGCTGGAGATCTTATGGGCAGTGGTCCACTGCTAACCACAGAGAGAGAGGCAGAAGATCCTGATGGTGCTCTTGCACCACCCAAAATCAAGGATGTGTGCCTCCAAAGATCTGTGCTGTTAAGGACCTGCCTGACACACATCTCTCACAGAACAACACGGGCTTTCTTTTCTCAATGTCAGAGAAGAGAGCCTGGCTTGGAGTCAAGGTAATGAGGGTGGTATTGAAGGCTGGCACAATGTTTGTTATAGACTTTATTTCAGGATGTGGGAAGGGAGTTCATGAAGGTGCTAAGAGGAGGATGGAAAGTGTCCGGTACTTGCATTTTTTAACTATTGCTGCATTTTGGGATGTAGTAACACAGTTAGTGGAAAAAGTGGAAGGACACTTGTTTATGTTTGTACATTAGGAGAGTACTGATGAGTGTGCTGTGAGAGGGTGGCAGAATGCCAGGCTTTCCTCAATATTTGGACATGGGAAGGAGGATATGCCCAGAGGGTGGTGAGGATATATGACAGGTCAATGGTGGCCTATTCACAAAGGTAAATCTACACAGGAATAAGTCTAATTGTGTAACATTAAAATTACACTTTATAGTAACTTTACTACTTTTGCCAATTCATCATCTGAGAGTATAAAATGTAAACAATGTGTAGACTTACATGTCTTCACCTCCTGAGTTCCTGAATTTAAGTGGAGCCTAATTTAAAGGTTACTACATGTAGGTGAAGGTCACCCTATGGTAAGGTATGGGAAATGTCTGAGCATTTATTACATTTTGTTTTTAAAAATAGTGATTGTATTGTTTTGGAAAAGCTTAATGTCAATTAATTTTATAATGACTTTTTTATGTGGAACAAAAAAAGGTTGCAGCACAATTAACTTAATTTTGAATTAAATGTTTAATTAGCTTAAATATGTTAATCATACTAACATTATTTTTTTAAAAATATTTATTTAAAATATCCCCACATATAGTGAAATGCTTCTATTTAATTATTATGTGTTACAAATTACTACAAGGTATGTGTAGAATGAATTTTAATTAACGTAATTAGTTTTAACATATAGCGATGGCAGCTGAAATGTAATGAGGTATCCATTACACCACATTTAGTAACAAAACAACTTTTTGGTTCAGGAAGGGTGGTTTTTGTGATTTAGTGTACTTCACTCAGTAGTTTTAGAGAAATGAAGGATAAAAATATATAGATATTTCACTCTATATAGGAGGTGTGGAATAAGATCTGATTGGATGTCACCACATCAACGAAGATGGAATGGCAGGCCATTTAGGACTGGGGAACTCAGTGCCCTATCCTGAAAAAAAAGAATAAAAGCTTATAGGGGGTATGATAGGGATACCAAAACCTGCAGGAGATCAACACTGTGCCTGATTCCCAAGGAGGGAAACTATAAAAAGATGACTAACTACCTCAACAAGTAAGATAAAAAAGATAAACTAATTCCACTAAATCCCACAGCCTCAACAAAGGAACCAAACCCAAATATTTAAAATATTATTAAAACAAAACGACTCCCTCAAAAGAAAACAAGCCACCTGGCCGACATCCCAACAGCTTCAACTGAAGACTGAACAAAGTCCTGCAATTACAATCTACAACAAATATGTAAGTATAAAATGTAGAACGATTGAAATTATGTTTTCTCCACATTAGTAAAGTAAAGTTACATTCATATCACCATATTTATATTATTAAACAATTTTCATGCATAATGGTAGGAAGAACAAGGTACACAACATCACAAGAAGGCCAACAATTGCTGTTGCACATGGGATACACTTTCAGCCAGGAAAACACAAGCCACGATATTGTAAACTGCAAATGCACAAAATACTATTTTAACACATGTTATGGGAGGGCAATGACCAAAAACCACATTTTAATTAACATGGGAGAACACAACCACCCCCCAAATGTACAAAAATAGAAGACACCTCAGCTACCAGCAATACCCACTTTAAATTGCCTGATAACATGCACAAAGAAAGCACGAGTAAGAGTCCTTCTACCCCTTAAGACACTGAGGTGGTCATTCTGACCCTGGCGGTCTTTGACCGCCAGGGCGGAGGACCGCGGGAGCACCGCCGACAGGCCGGCGGTGCTCCAATGGGGATTCCGACCGCGACGGTAAAGCCGCGGTCGGACCGGCACCACTGGCGGGGTCCCGCCAGTGTACCGCCGCCCCATTGAATCCTCCGCGGCGGCGCAGCTTGCTGCACCGCCGCGGGGATTCCGACCCCCCCCTACCGCCATCCAGATCCCGGCGGTCGGACCGCCGGGATCCGGATGGCGGTAGGGGGGGTCGCGGGGCCCCTGGGGGCCCCTGCAGTGCCCATGCCACTGGCATGGGCATTGCAGGGGCCCCCGTAAGAGGGCCCCTACATGTATTTCACTGTCTGCTGCGCAGACAGTGAAATACGCGACGGGTGCAACTGCACCCGTCGCACAGCTTCCACTCCGCCGGCTCGATTCCGAGCCGGCTTCATCGTGGAAGCCTCTTTCCCGCTGGGCTGGCGGGCGGTCTGAAGGCGACCGCCCGCCAGCCCAGCGGGAAAGTCAGAATTACCGCCGCGGTCTTTCGACCGCGGAACGGTAATCTGACGGCGGGACTTTGGCGGGCGGCCTCCGCCGCCCGCCAAGGTCAGAATGAGGGCCTGAGATTCCTGAACACATATACACTCAAGATAACAATGAACCCTCCTCCTACACAACAGCCACAATAATGACAAAATAATATTTATATTTCCAACTGTTAATAATCTACTAAAATGAGTTAAGTGTGAAACATGAATGATGGACGGAACTTTTAAAATGTGCCCTAAGCAATTCACTTAGATATGCAGCATACATCGAGATTATCACAATACTTACATACTCTTTATTTATGCACTGCTACCTAACAAACAAAGTAGTACTGATTACAAGCTATTAAATGACATCACCATAAAATTAACAACTACACCTCCACATAAAATTATAACATACTTTGAACAGGAAATTATACAAACAATATTTAAGCTGTACCCACACACAGTCATACAAAGTTGCTATTACCATTTCAAACAAATCATTTAGAGGCATCTCTAAAAATCTGACATATTTGTAGAATATTTAACAAACAGACAGTTTGTCTTTATAAATTAAAATTCTAATCACATTGGAATGAGTCTAACTACTTCAACATGCTTATAAAAACCCAATTTTACCAACAACAAAAATGAAGTCCTCTAATGAACTGTGTTGAAGACACTTCAGTTGGAGGACTGCACTGCTCTGGACACAGCTATTGAACAAAATTCAAAATGTCATGGCAGAACAGAATAGAATATAATAAAATAGAATAGAATAGAATAGAATAGAATAGAAAAACTGACATGCTTTTCATCACTATTGGGGTCAGGACTCTGAGCCGTCGAATTCGTCTGCCACCTGGAGTCAGAGCCAGCTAGACCTGCACCAATCCGGTGAAGATAAAAAGTGCGTCCCCATCATGGCAAGTGGTGTGCTTTTCATCAGTGTTGGCGGTAGGACTCAAAGCCCAGGAGGCAGAGACAGCTAGACCTGCACCAAGTGGGTGCTCCTAACCGGCAGGCTCCCACTGTGCTCAATTTGAGTCCTACCACCAACACAGACAAAAAATGTATCCCAACATGTGCAGGACATACTTGTCATCTGTATTGAGAGCAGGACACAAGACCCCAGAACCCTACTGTCACCAGGAGGCAGTGCCAGCTAGACATTTCCGAAGCAGGTACTCATAACCAACAGACCTTTAGTATGGTGAGAGACGCATGTAAGACATATGCAGGAGTGTGCCCTGGCAAAGGTAGGGCCAAGAGCATGCCCGGGTTGGCCCATCATCACCTGGTTGAGACTAGGCCTGGCCATCCTTTTTGCCAGAGGGTTACGCTACTCGCAACTCCAAGGATACTGACTTCTTGGAGCTCAGAAGCACTTTACTCTTTCAAGGTACCATCTTTTGACTTCACTGTATGCCAATTTGTCCAGTTCCCCATTAGCATGGGCCATCAGTTTCATTGTTAAGATGATGAAATGGAAAATGCTGGGGGGAGAAAAGTCTAAGGGCCATATGTGCGAACACATTTTCCCATAGACACAGAATGGGTAAAACCCTTTGATACATCTGGCCCTAAGTACCTATTGCACCAATAGATTCTACACTGAACACATTCTTAGCAGTCAGGTTATTTTTAAAGTAATTGACCTGACAAAAATACGCCTCTCTCGGGAACAAGGTGATATGTTAACTGGTCCTTCAGTCATTTTACCTTCCCAATTTTCTGATGCCTCAAGCATTGGAACAAAAATTCATATAGTGCCAGCTGAGGGAATTAACGATTGTAGAGTAGAACCCTTTTTATTGATACAACTGCAATTAAGTATATCTGCAAAGGTGATCCATCCAGAAAGAGGAAGTGCCAGAACAAGGATATATGTATTGGAAGGAATAGGGCTACTGGGAAACTAGCCAAAGACAAAGCTGCTAATAAAAATGCATGCATACATAATAGCCCTGAACTAGTTTTGCACCCAGGTTTGGTAGAAGCATTTTTTAAAATTAATTGGGATATGATCCCAGAAATGATTAAAGACTTAGGCCCTGATTTATGGTGGCCTTGTGCCATTCCAACGCCACATTAGTGTCATATTTTTTGCACTAAAGTGGCGCTGGAAGGACAAAAATGCAGCACCATATTTACAAAGTGGTGCAATGCTTGCATTGTGCTACTTTGTAACCCCTTGCACCACATTATGCCTGCGCCAGGCATAATGTATGCAAGGAGGGCGATCTGGCACTGGGGGGGAGGGCATAAAAATGGTACAGAGGAATCTATGAGAAATGTTTTCTGTTATTTTTATTGCATTTTTTAGTGCCTGCTAAGTGCAGGCGTTAAAAAGAGGCTCTCATTGGTTAAAAAGGGCCTCTGGGTGCTTTGCAGGATTAGTGTCATAATTTTTTATGCTAATCCTGCAAATCATCGGACTAGCATAAATAATTATGACTGGAGTCCTCCTGACTACCACCATGGTGCACCGTATCTTAAATATGGTGCACACATGGTGGCGTTAGGGGGGCGTTAAGGGACAGAAGAAAAGTAGCACTGCACTAGGTGCAGTGCCACTTTTCATAAACCTGCCCCTTAATTCATACTTGTGTTGCTCCGTTAGTAGAGAAAATTGCAAGTCTAGAATTAGTGATATAAAGGCTATCTAACCCCAATTATTTTTTTTTTTAAAACAGCTCCTGTCTGCACCAGGGCAGCAGAGATGACAATTTAAAGAAACACAAATGCCACCTCTGACATGGAAGGCTTTGACAAGGCACATTTACAGTGACCAGAGGACACCACCACGGCTCCCCCACCCGTCACCACTGGGGAAACCTTGCCTAATGTGGACAGCGATCAACATTGTGCAGTCCTGACTGATAGGACATTTGTTTCTGGAATTAATCCAGGAATGCAGTCTTTGCACAAGGATTCTACTAACTGCCCCGTTTTGACCTTCCTGCTGACTGCATCTGTTATGTATTTTATTTCTATTGGACTGAATTGGAACATCAACCAAACACACTATTTGTGGCTGTGTGGCTAGAAACTGGAGAAATCTGACCGTAGCAGGCTGTTCAGTTTCAAATTGTTCTCATCAAGCTACTATACCACTGGTGTCATATGCACAATATCATAAGAAAACACGATACACAGAAGTACTAAAAATAAAGGTACTTTATTTTTATGACAATATGCCAAAAGTATCTCAGTGAGTACCCTCAGTATGAGGATAAGATATATACACAAGATATATGCACACAAACCAAAATTATGCAAGTAATAGCAAAAGGAAGTAATGCAAGCAATGTAAAGTTACAGTAGATTGCAATAGGAGCACATAGGTATAGGGGCAACAAAAACCATATACTCCAAAAGTGGAATGCGAACCACAAATGGACCCCAAACCTATGTGAGCTTGTAGAGGGTCGCTGGGACTGTAAGAAAACAGTGAGGGTTAAAAAAATAGCCCACCCCAAGACCCTGAAAGGTAGGTGTAAAGTGCACCTACAACCCCCAGAGACCACAGAAGTCGTGATAGGGGGATTCTGCAAGAAGAACAAACACCAGCAATGCAACAACAGTGGATTTCCAGACCTGAATACCTGTAAGACAGGGGGACCAAGTCCAAGAGTCGCGACAGTGTCGAGAGTGGGCAGGAGCCCAAGAAATGCCAGCTGAGGGTGCAAGGAAGCTGCCACCTGTTGAAAGAAGCTTGGTGTTCTACAAGAACGAAGAGGACTAGGAACTTCCCCTTTGGAGGATTGATGTCTCACGTTGTGAAGAAGCTTGCAGAGGTATTCCCACACAGAAAGACCGCAAACAAGCCTTGCTAGCTGCAAGGGTCGCGGTTAGGGTTTTTGGATGCTGCTGTGGCCCAGGAGGGACCAGGATGTCGCCACTTGGATGAGGAAACAGAGGGGGTGACCAGCAAGTCAGAGAGCCCTCACAGAAGCAGGCAGAAGTACGAGAACAGGCACTTAGAAGAAAAGTGAACCAGAGTCCACCCAAAGTGACAAAAAGGAGTCCCACGACGCCAGAGGACAACTCAGAAGGTTGTGCACTGCAGGTTAGAGTGTCGGGGACCCAGGCTTGGCAGGGCATGAAGGAAATCCTGGAAGAGTGCACAGGCGCTGGAGCAGCTGCAAATCATGCGGTACCCAGCAATGCAGTCTAGTGTGGTGAGGCAAGGACTTACCTCCACCAAACTTGGACTGAAGAGTCACTGGACTGTGGGAGTCACTTGGACAGAGTTGCTGAGTTCCAGGGACCATGCTCGTCATGCTGAGAGGGGACCCAGAGGACCGGTGATGCAGTCTTTTGTTGCTTGTGGTTGCAGGGGGAAGATTCCGTCAACCCACAGGAGATTTCTTCTGAGCTCCTGGTGCAGAGAGGAGGCAGGCTACCCCCAGAGCATGCACCACCTGGAAACAGTCCAGAAAGCCGGCAGGATGAAGCGATACAAGGTTGCTAGTAGTCATCTTTCTACTTTGTTGCAGTTTTGCAGGCGTCCTGAGCAGTCAGCGGTCAATCCTTTGGCAGAAGGTGAGAAGGGAGATGCAGAGAAACTGTGGTGAGCTCTTGCATTCGTTATCTGGTGAGATCCCCAAAGCAGAGACCCTAAATAGCCAGAAAAGGAGGTTTGGCTACCTGGGAAGGAGGATTGGCTACCGAGAGAGGTAAGAGCCTATCAGAAGGAGCCTCTGACGTCACCTGCTGGCACTGGCCACTCAGATCAGACCAGTGTGCCACAAACACCTCTGTTTCCAAGATGGCAGAGGTCTGGGACACACTGGAGGAGCCCTGGGCACCTCCCCTGGGAGGTGCAGGTCAGGGGAGTGGTCACTCCCCTTTCCTTTGTCCAGTTTCGTGCCAGAGCAGGGCTGGGGGATCCCTGAACCGGTGTAGACTGGCTTATGCAGAGATGGGCACCATCTGTGCCCATCAAAGCATTTCCAGAGGCAGGGGGAGGCTACTCCTCCCCAGCCCATCACACCTATTTCCAAAGGGAGAGGGTGTAACACCCTCTCTCAGAGGAAATCCTTTGTTCTGCCTTCCTGGGCCAGGGCTGCCTGGACCTCAGGGGGGAGAAACCTGTCTGAGGGGTTGGCAGCAGCAGCAGCTGCAGTGCAAACCCTGAAAAGGCAGTTTGGCAGTACCTGGGTTCTGTGCTAGAGACCCGGGGGATCATTGAATTGTCCCCCCAATGCCAGAATGGCATTGGGGTGACAATTCCATGATCTTAGACATATTACATGGCCATGCTCGGAGTTACCATTGTGACACTGTACATAGGTAGTGACCTATGTACAGTGCACGCGTGTAATGGTGTCCCCGCACTCACAAAGTCCGGGGAATTTGCCCTGAACGATGTGGGGGCACCTTGGCTAGTGCAGGGTGCCCACACACCATGTAACTTGGCACCCAACCTAACAGGGCCCCACAAAGATTTTCACTGTCTGCTTACCGGACAGTGAAAATCGCGACGGGTGCCACTGCACCCGTCACACCCCTTCAACTCCGCCGGCTCCATTCCGAGCCGGCTTCATCGTTGAAGGGGTTGTGCCGCTGGGCCGGCCGGCGGTCTTCTGGCGGTCGCCCGCGGTCAGAATGACCGCCATTGTGTTGTTGCAGCAGGAAACATGGCATCTGGCTTACATCATTTGGGATAGGTGCAAACTTTTTACTGTGCCTGCCACTAACTCTGCTGGGGGCAGAGCCTATGGGGAACTAGCTATTATGGTCTAAGGCCCTCATTCTGACCCTGGCGGTCGGTGATAAAGCGGCGGCCAAGCCGCCAACAGGCCGGCGGTCTAAAATATGCAATTCTGACCCTGGCGGGAACCGCCAACACAGCCCGCCAACTTAACACTCCGACCGCCACAGCGGTACAAACAAACAGCGCGGCGGTTCCCGCCAACAGCCCGGCGGCAGACAAAGTACCGCCCACCCTATTACGACCCACCAATCTGCCACCTTTTCCGGGGCGGGAGCACCGCCGATAAGAACACGGCGGAAACAGACTTCGAACGGGAAAACGCTCACCTCTACGCACTCCACGCGAGATTCCGGCAGTATGGAGCCAGAGTTACAGGTCATCCCCGCACTCCTATTCCTCCTCATATACCAGGAGCACGCCCGGCGGCGCGGAAGACATCGGTGAGTACTGCACCTACGACACAGGGGAGGGAAAAGATTACCGGCACACACCCACCCACCCACACCCACTACAACACACACATCAATGCATTCCCACAGATCACTGTCACAACCCACAAACCACCCCCCTCCGAAATAATGCAAAGACCAAAAGAAGAGATCATAAACGGGCAGATATATTGAAATATGTACGCCATTAATCCCAATAAATAAATAAACTATGTACAAAATATATACAGCTACTAAATGTAGTCCAACCACTGTCCGTGGATCACAGGGGTCCTGTGCAAAGGGGCAAGGCCCAGTCCCACGACAAGAACTCCACGGAGAGAACACTGCAGGGGCATCAGAAAGAAAATAGGACAGGCACCTCAGGGGGAAGGGAAGGGGGGGCACCTCAGCCACTTGAGTACACGACGCCAGATCCACGAGGGGACTCCATGACCACTGGGCCATCCTGGGGAGAGCAAAGCTACAGTCCAAACAGTCCATACAGTGGGTGGCCTGCCCACTGGGCCATCCTGGGGAGAGCAAAGCCACAGTCCATACAGTCCATACAGTGGGTGGCCTGCCCACTGGCCCATCCTGGGGAGAGCAAAGCCACAGTCCAAACAGTCCATACAGTGGGTGGCCTGCCCACTGGGCCATCCTGGGGAGAGCAAAGCCACAGTCAATACAGTCCATACAGTGGGTGGCCTGCCCACTGGGCCATCCTGGGGAGAGCAAAGCCACAGTCCAAACAGTCCATACAGTGGGTGGCCTGCCCACTGGGCCATCCTGGGGAGAGCAAAGCCACAGTCCATACAGTCCACACAGTGGGTGGCCTGCTCACTGGGCCATCCTGGGGAGAGCAAAGCCACAGTCCATCCAGTCCACACAGTGGGTGGCCTGCCCACTGGCCCATCCTGGGGAGAGCAAAGCCACAGTCCAAACAGTCCACACAGTGGGTGGCCTGCCCACTGGGCCATCCTGGGGAGAGCAAAGCCACAGTCCATACAGTCCATACAGTGGGTGGCCTGCCCACTGGGCCATCCTGGGGAGAGCAAAGCCACAGTCCAAACAGTCCATACAGTGGGTGGCCTGCCCACTGGGCCATCCTGGGGAGAGCAAAGCCACAGTCCATACAGTCCATACAGTGGGTGGCCTGCCCACTGGGCCATCCTGGGGAGAGCAAAGCCACAGTCCAAGCAGTCCATACAGTGGGTGGCCTGCCCACTGGGCCATCCTGGGGAGAGCAAAGCCACAGTCCATGCAGTCCATACAGTGGGTGGCCTGCCCACTGGGCCATCCTGGGGAGAGCAAAGCCACAGTCCATGCAGTCCATACAGTGGGTGGCCTGCCCACTGGGCCATCCTGGGGAGAGCAAAGCCACAGTCCATACAGTCCATACAGTGGGTGGCCTGCCCACTGGGCCATCCTGGGGAGAGCAAAGCCACAGTCCATACAGTCCATACAGTGGGTGGCCTGCCCACTGGGCCATCCTGGGGAGAGCAAAGCCACAGTCCATACAGTCCATACAGTGGGTGGCCTGCCCACTGGGCCATCCTGGGGAGAGCAAAGCCACAGTCCAAACAGTCCATACAGTGGGTGGCCTGCCCACTGGGCCATCCTGGGGAGAGCAAAGCCACAGTCCATACAGTCCATAACAGACCCCACTGCCACTGGAGGAGGCAAGTTGGCCAGAGGACATCCTGCAGCCCTGCCCGAGATAGATCCTGCCCTGCCACGTCTGCCAAAGGGCCAGCGGTTCTTGCCCTGAAGGGCCCAGTTCAGCGGTTCATGAGACGGCGGGGCCCAGTTCAGCGGTTCTTGAGATGGCGGGGCCCAGTTCAGCGGTTCTTGAGACGGCGGGGCCCAGTTCAGCGGTTCTTGCCTTGAAGGGCCCAGTTCAGCGGTTCATGAGACAGCGGGGCCCAGTTCAGCGGTTCTTGCCTTGAAGGGCCCAGTTCAGCGGTTCTTGAGACGGCGGGGCCCAGTTCAGCGGTTCTTGAGACGGCGGGGCCCAGTTCAGCGGTTCTTGCCTTGAAGGGCCCAGTTCAGCGGTTCTTGAGACGGCGGGGGCCAGTTCAGCGGTTCTTGCCTTGAAGGGCCCAGTTCAGCGGTTCTTGAGACGGCGGACGGTCTATGGCCAACTGCTAAATGCCTGGTGGTGCCCTCCTGGGCAGCGGGGATGGTGCTCCTTCACTGCCCACCTGGGCTGTGGGTGGTGGGGCCCTCCTGGCCAGCTGGGCTGGGTCCTCCCTGGGCAGCGGCTATGGGGCTGGTGGGCTCTCCCGGGGCAGCTGTGCCGGTTCCTCCCGGGGCAGCGGCTATGGGGGTTGTGGGCTCCTCCTGGGCAGCAGGCCTGCTGCCTGACCTCTCCAACTTGCTGCCCTTGCCCTCCTTAGTCGTCGGCCTGTGGCCCTTGCCTCCCTTTGGAGCTGTGGCTGGTGACTGTCTCTGGGTGGTGTCCGGGGGGGATGTAGAAGGCGGGCTCCTGCGGCGCCCCTTCCGCCTTCTGCTCCTCTTCCCAGGGGGTGGGCTGGCTGTCCCCTTGCTGCTGGGCGAAGATCCAGACATGCGGGCTGGCGGGCTCCAATACCCCTGCACCCTTGTCAAGGGGGCTGCAGGGCTGGTGGTGGCTGAGGTGCTCTTCTTACCCCGACGAGAAGGAGGGGGGGGCTCAGGGTCAGGAAAGAAGTTAGTAGTGGCGAGGAAGAGCTTCCTGGGACAATGGAGAGTGGTAGGTACAGTGGGAATGGGAGTGGAGGGAGAGGATGTGGTTGTAGGTGAGTCACGTTTGCTGTCTTTGGGTGCAGGTGCAGGAGGGATAGGCTGTCGTGAGGTGGATGGCTGTTGGGTGGGTGGGTGGCTGCGTTTGTGTGGTGTGGAAGAGGGTGTGACAGACACAGTGGGAGAGGACACAGGGGACGTGTAAATGGCAGTGGGGGTGGTGACTGCACGTGTGCGGACTGGAGTGGAGGGTGTGCTGGTGATGGAAACACTGGCTGATGGTGAGGTGAATGGAGGTGTGAGTGTAGACGTCACAGGGAGGGAGGAGGGAGACGAGGAGGTGGGGGTCACAGAGGTGGTAGTGACTGTTGGCATGTCTGCATCGGAATGTTGCGTGTGTGAATGTCTGCGTGATCTGTGGTGCTTATGTTTGGATGAGCTTCTCTTGGGTGTTGAGGTGTGTGCAGGCTGGTCTGATGGTGTGGGTGGGACAGGCAGAGGAACAGGAGACTGGGAGGAGGGAGTTAGTAGAGGCAGGCAGGAGACAGGGACAATGGCTGCCGTCAGTGCTGAGGCCAGAGCCTGGAACGATCGCTGATGGGCAGCCTGACCCGAATGAATGCCCTCCAGGTACGCATTGCTGCGATGAACCTCCCTCTCCACCCCCTGGATGGCATTCAAAAGGGTAGTCTGCCCAACAATGAGCGTTCGGAGGAGGTCAATGACCTCCTCACTGAGGGCAGCGGGGGTAACAGGGGCAGGGCCTGAGGTGCCAGGGGCGAAGGAGATGCCCGGCTTCCTGGCAGAGCGGGCACGGGGCGAACGCGGAGGGGCTGCTGGGAGGGCGGAGATGGTGCGCTGGGTGGCGGCTGTACCTGTAATGGCGGGGGGCACGGATGGTGCCACCCCCGCAAGGGAGCCCCCTTCCGAGGACGTGTCCGTGTCGCTGCAGGGTCCAGTCGTCCCCGTCGTGGAGCTCCCCTCGCCCTCCGTCTCACTGGTCTAGTCTGACTCTGTGGCATGGCCCTCCTGGGCCATGTGAGATGCAGCTCCCTCCTGCCCCGATGCCACTTCTCCTCCGCCTGATGATGCTGATGCACACAAGCACAGAAAGACAAACAAAAAGGGGGGGGGAGAGAGAAATAAAGGGATATTGAGTATATGGATCTCCGGTACAGTTAGCGGACATGACAGACACAGATGCCCCCTGCACTAAGTTGCGCACTTGGGGTACGCTACGCATTCCGTGGAACATGGCCTACACGCCTAGAGTTGACAACTGCACCCATGGATGACACGGCCCAGGGATGGCTGTACTGACAAACTACTGAGGGTGGTGGCTGGGGACACAGGGGCTTACGGGGGTGCCCAGCCTACAGATATCGCCCTGGCCTAGGGGGACCCCCAGCCCTCCTCCCCCACCCAGACACCTCCACTGCGCGACAACAGAGTAGATAATGCTTGTACTCACCCCCTTGTGTCTGCTGTGCTGCCCTCACGCGCCCATCCAAATCAGGGTAGGCCACCGCCAGGATCCGGAACATCAGGGGGCTCAGTTGACGGCAGGCATCCCGCCTACGTTGGGAGGCCATCCCCAGCATAGACTCGGCGGTCTTCTTGGTCCCGCGGCGGATGTCCTCCCACCTCTTGCGGCAGTGGGTGCCCCGTCGATGGTGGACCCCCAGGGCCCGGACTTCCTTGGCGATGGCACGCCAAATCCCGATCTTCTCATGGGCGCGGACCTATGTGACACGTACAGGGAGGGAGAAATACCACGTTCAAGTTACTCAGCATTTTCCTTTCCAGTGGCCCAACGCCCCCCATCCCCGCCAGGCCCCCCGCCAGGCCCCCGCCATGCCCAACATGCCCCCCATCCCCGCCAGGCCCCCCGCCATGCCCCCCGCCATGCCCAACAAGCCCCCCATCCCCACCAGGCCCCCCGCCATGCCCAACATGCCCCCCATCCCCGCCAGGCCCCCCGCCAGGCCCAACATGCCCCCCATCCCCGCCAGGCCCCCCGCCATGCCCCCCGCCATGCCCAACATGCCCCCCATCCCCGCCAGGCCCCCCGCCATGCCCAACATGCCCCCCATCCCCGCCAGGCCCCCCGCCAGGCCCAACATGCCCCCCATCCCCGCCAGGCCCCCCGCCATGCCCCCCGCCATGCCCAACATGCCCCCCATCCCCGCCAGGCCCCCCGCCAGCCCCAACATGCCCCACATCCCCGCCAGGCCCCCAAGCCAGCCAGTGGCACCAAATCCATATTGAACTAAACTCACTTGTTGGTCTGGAGGACCGTAGAGTAGCGCATACTGGGGGAGGACCCCATCCACAAGTTTCTCCAACTCCTCTCCAGTGAAGGCAGGGGCCCTTTTCCCAGTCGCAGCAGCCATTGTCCCTTCCAGACCGAGGTCACAGCAACACTTGCAGTATAGGTCCTCTCCTGTGAAAGTTCAAGTCGCAAGTGGATAAGTAGATAGAAAATGGCGGTCACGTCCGCGGCGGTGCGTACCGCGGCGGTGCGTCCCGCCACCGCCGGCGCCCTTCGCCATTGGCTCCTGAAACCCATAGGCTTCAATGTTAACCAATGCGGCTTCGCGACGCGGTCTTGGCCCGCCGCCCGCCGCGGTGTGCCACGCCAGCGCATTGACCTCACATCCCATTGTCACACTTCACAGGTCAGGCAGCCGCCATTTCCAGGGCCCACATGGCTCAATTTCAACTGCGTCACACAGGCCTAGGCCTTGCATAGCCACTCAGACACGCCATTCACTGCATAGAGAATCGTATACTGTGCTAGCTGTGAGTACGTACCTGTGGGTTGCTTGACTGTGTGCTCCATGTTGTCCTTCCTAGGCACCGTCCGCTGGGTTGGGCGAGGAGACGGATGAATCCTCCCGTGTACCGACCGCTGGTGGACCTGTCGACAATGGAAGAACGCCACATTATCCTGACCTACCGTCTTAACCGTGCCACTATCCATGAACTGTGTGCCCGGCTGGAGCCCGACCTGATGTCCCCCATCCGCCAACCCACAGGGATTCCCCCTCTGGTGCAGGTCATGTCAGTACTACATTTCTTGGCAAGTGGGTCATTTCAGACAACCGTGGGAATTGCTTCTGGGATGTCTCAGCCCATGTTTTCGAAGGTGTTATCCAGAGTGTTGTCTGCCCTGATGAAATCCGTGAGGAACTACATCATTTTCCCTGAGGTGGGCGAATTGGCTACAGTGAAGGGTGATTTCTACGCCCTTGGACATATTCCCAACGTAATTGGTGCCATTGATGGGACCCATGTGGCTTTGGTTCCCCCAAGAGACAGGGAGCAGGTGTACAGGAACAGAAAAAGTTACCATTCAATGAACATCCAGGTGGTGTGTTTGGCTGACCAGTACATCTCGCATGTAAATGCCAAATTCCCAGGGTCAGTGCATGACGCCTACATCCTCAGGAATAGCAGCATCCCTTACGTGATGGAACAGCTACAGAGACACCGTGTCTGGCTAGTGGGGGACTCTGCGTACCCCAACCTGTCGTGGCTACTGACCCCAGTAAGGAATCCCCGGACCAGGGCAGAGGAACAGTACAATGAGGCCCATGGGCGTACTAGGAGGGTGATCGAACGCACCTTTGGCCTCCTGAAGGCCAGGTTTAGGTGCCTGCATATGACAGGTGGATCCCTAATGTACTCACCTAAGAAGGTGTGTCACATCATCGTGGCCTGCTGCATGCTTCACAACCTGGCTTTGCGCCGCCAGGTGCCTTTCCTGCAGGAGGATGGTCGAGACGGTGGTGTTGTGGCAGCGGTGGAACCTGAGGAGAGTGACGAGGAGGAAGACGACGGGGCTGAAACAGACAACAGGGACAGAATCATTGAACAGTACTTCCAATAGGACACAGGTAACATTTCAAAGATAATTTAGTAAATGTTAACTACTCGGCTGCATCTCTGCTGCCTGTCTATTTGCCCCAGTGTATGATGACTGAGTTTTGGCTTTTCCCTCCCTATTTCAGATCTGGGGTCCCCACTACGAGTCCTGTGCTTCGTTTCCCCATGGACTACAGCTTTGTGGCAGCTGTTTGTTGACTTCACCATGTACAAGGACATATTTGCACTGTCATGTCAATTACAATCTATTGAAATCACAGCCAGACTCCTGATATTTTGGTGCAAAATAGGTGTTTATTGAAGTGCTCAAAATGGGATGGGTGGTTTCAAGTGGGTGGGGGCTATGGTGAAGGAATGTCCATGGCAGAGTCCAGAGTAACAGTCACACAGGTGCATTGTCCAGAGGCCTGTGGAGAGATGGAGCATGGGCAGTTCAAGGATGGACAGGGTGACAATGTGGGACAGTGGGATGACATCAGGTGGTATCCATTGCTGGCGGGGGTCTTGACATCCTACTCTGTCTTCTTGCGAGATCTCAGGGCCCTCTTGCGGGGTGGTTCTTCTCCTGCAGGAGGTGGGGGTCTGGTGGGCTGCTGCTGTGCGGGGGCCTCCTGTCCACTAGCGCCGGCGGAGGTGGATGGCTGTTCTTGGTCCAGGCTAGTGGCAGGGGCCCTTGGGTGTTGTTCAGTGTCCGCCCTGCTGTTTACGAGGTCCTGCAGCAGCCCTACCATGGTAACCAGGGTGGTGTTGATGGCTCTGATGTCCTCCCTGTACCCCCGATAGTGTTCCTCCTGCAGCACCTGGATCTCCTGGAACCGGGCCAGTACCGTCGCCATCGTCTCCTGGGAGCGGTTGTATGCTCCCATGATGGTGGTGAGGACCTCGTGGAGAGTGGGTTCCCTGGGCCTCTCCTCCCCCCCCTGTCGCACAGCTGCCCGCCGAGTTGCCCTGTTTCCCTGGGCCTCTGCCCCCTGGCCGGTGTGCCCACTACCACTGCCCCCAGGTCCCTGTTGTTGTTGGGGTGGTGGGTTATCCTGGGTGCCCTGTAGTGGTAGACACACCGCAGATTGACGCGCCCTGGAGACAGAGGCATGGGCCCGCTGGGTGGGAGCTGTGCTGGTGTTCCCAGAGGGGTTAGGGTCTGTAGTGGCCTGGGCCTGTGTGAGGGGAACCGACTGTCCAGAGGTCCCCGATGGTCCGGGCTGGTCATCGGTGTCCAGGTCGACAGAGCTGCTGTCATCGCTGACGGCCTCTTGGGTGGGGGGTGTGGAGAATTCTGGCCCCTCCGCCACGGTGTGTTGACGGTCGGGTCCTGCAGGGGTATAGAGGTATGGTTATAGTTTCAATGTGTGGCATATGGGTGTATCTGTGGGTTCTCGTGTCCCCAAGTGCTGGCATTCGTGTGTGGGGGCTTTGGTGAGGGTGGCTTGTGGGGGGGATGTGTATATGCATTGGGCATGCTTTGGTGATGGGTGTCCATGCTTAGTGGACGCATGCAGGCCTAGGTTTTGGGATGTGTGGGTTGTGATGGTGAGACATTGGCGGGGAATAGGTGTGCTGGGGGTGGGGGTGAGGATGGTGGTGGGGGTGAGGATGGTGGTGGGGGTGAGGGTGGGGGTGACGATGGGGGTGGGGGTGAGGGTGGGGTTCGAGGATGGGGGTGAGGTTTGGGGTCTGATTTGGCATGCAGGTGGGGGGGAAGCAGTTTTGAAGCTTCAACTTACCAGTATCCATTCCTCCGCCGACTCCTGCGAGGCCGTCAGGATGCAGGATGTTCAAGACTTCCTCCTCCCATGATGTGAATTGTGGGGGTTGAGGTGGGGGTCCTCCGCCAGTCTTCTGCACGGCGATGTTGTGCCTGGATACCATGGAACGCACCTTCCCCCGTAGGTCGTTCCATCGCTTCCTGATGTCTTCCCGATTTCTGGGGTGCTGTCCCACTGCGTTCACCCTGTCGACAATCCTCTGCCATAGCTCCGTCCTCCGGGCAATGCTGGTGTATTGTATCTGTGTGCCGAACAGCTGGGGCTGTACCCGAACGATTTCCTCCACCATGACCCTGAGTTCTTCGTCTGTGAAGCGGGGTTGTCTTTGGGGTGCCATGGGGTGGTGTGTATGATGTGTGGGGTGGAGTATGTGTATTTAAGTGAGTTGAGTGTGGTGGTGTGTGTTGTTTTGTGTGTGGATAGTGTGTGGGTGATGGTGTTGAGTGGCTGTGGCTGTTATGTTTTGGATGCTGGTGTCTCGCTCTTGTCTTCTTTACGAATTTTTAAGCGTAGGGGTTTGTGGGTGATGTGGGTGGGTGTTTTATATTGTATTGTGTGTGTGGGAGTGGTGTGTGTATGTGTATCAGGTGTGTGGGATTCAAATCGTCCAATGTGGGTGAGTTTTGTTCGTTTGTGTGTATTCTGACCGCGCCGGTGTGTCCCGCCAATGGAATACCGCGTTTGAATGACCGCCGCGTGGATTCGTGGGTCGTAATGGGATGGGCGTATTTCTGTTGGCGTGGCGGTGGAGGTTTGGTCACCTCCACCTTTCCGCCGACCGCTGGTCTGGCGGTCTGTTGTGGCGGTCGGATTTTCGGAGGTTTGCCTTCTGCGGGTCAGAATGACCGTGGCGGGTTTCCGCGACCGCGGCGGGATTATGGAGGATTTCTGACCGGCGGTAGGCGCCTTTTACCGCCGAGGTCAGAATGACCACCTAAGTGTCCAAGTTAACCTCAATTGCATGCAATCATCAAGGGATTCACGTTTTGTCCCCAACAGGCTTAATTTCTTTATGAATAATTGTTCCAATCCTGTGGCAGAATTGGGCTGTCAAGTTAACACAACTGAAATCCTGAGAAACAGTCCTGATTGCATTTGAAGCAAATTACTTGTGATTTTTGGGGTTGACTTCAAGCTTTTGCCAATTATTAAGCTATCTGTTGGCACTTAACCTTTGCATTGGCAAATAACTATGCTGGGGCACCCAGAGGTATGCATGGAACTGCACTGCAGTGCATACCCCTCAGTGCCTCTACATAAGTATGAAAGGGCACTAAGGGATAGTCACTCCAGTACATACTCCTTGGGTCCCTTAAAAAGGTATGTAAGGGTACTGAGAGTACAGTGTGCTGCACTACACACCCCTTGATGCCCTTACATAATTATGTCAGAACACAAAGGGATATGAACTGCTTTGCAGTGATATTTGAACAGGGCTGGTGAGGGAGCAGTTGTTCTATGTATAAAACCACTGCTGATTTACCTTTATCTGCAATGGTTTTTAAACATAGAGGGAATACACCCTCTTCCAGGCCTATTAAAACCACTGCAGGTTAATTCAGTTAGGGGAGTGGTGGAATTTATTCAGTAATTCCCCATTACAAGAATATCCTGGAATTGCCAAATTCCTCCAATTATTCCGCCCAGCCTAATAACATTAGAACTATACAAACACAAGAAGCATTATCACAATATCGAAATTAACACAATAGTAGCATAAATTCATAACTATGCCTAATGCATAATACTACAAAACTAGGTAGCATAAACTACCATGAAACAACCTTTAAAATATGATAGCCCACAAAACTACATGTAACCACATCCGACTACCCCTAAAGAAACATTTTGGGCCACAGGGCTCCTCTGGCTCAGACAGGGCAAGTGTTGGGCCTGCGGCTACTGACCCTAACAGTACTTTGGCAGACACACTGGTATGCGGTCTGAGGTGGAGAGGGGCTGCATGTGTTTTTGTGATATTGTTCATCTGTTCCAGGTTCTGTATTTCTTTTCCTTGTTTGTCTTTGATGCTTTCCTTTGCAGGTTTCAGGAGGGACTGTGCTTTTGATTGCTGCCGTTCTCTAGTATCCCACTAACATGAGTGACTTCTTGGGTTGTTAAGGCTGATGGTCTTTGGCCTGTCTGATAACATAGGGTTAGGGCAACATGTGGTTCTGAAGTAGATGTACGGGGTGGGGAAGTGGGAGGATTTGGGTGTTCTTTTTGCTTTTAAGAGTTTGACCACACAACTCCTAGTCAGACTTTGGCAATTCCAGCCATGCACTACTCCTGTCAGTGACACTGTTGCCCCTTTGGAGACTATGGGGGTCATTATGACCCTGGCGGTGAGTGGTAATGTGGCAGTAGTACCGCCAACGGGCTGGCGGTACATACTGCCACATTATGAGACTGGCAGGTTGGCAGCAGCCAACCCGCCACTTCTCCACTCAGACCACCATGGCCTGGTGATGGTTCCAGTCACTGGCTTTGGTGATTTGTACCTTTCTCTGGGCCAACGGCCACCATCATGTAGCCTTTGTGAATTACTGGCAGCCCCTTTTGATGGTGGGATGGGAGTGGCGGATCTTTACTGCTAGTACTTGGCCTCATAGTTGTTTGCGATTATCAACTGGTTTACTTGGGGTGGGATGACTCGACATACCAACTGGAGCTGGTGTTGCTTGGATTGGATAGGCTGCTGGGCCTGCTTTATAGGGCCTTGAGTCCTCGCTCCCTCACAGATTACACCTGAGTGAATTTGCTGTGCTGGAGAATGGTGCTTCATTTTTTGGTTTGGAACTGTCAACTGACCACCCTATGGAAAAGGCCATGGCTACAACATACCATAGGTTTGGAAGGCTTTGGCAGTATGATAGCATGGGGATCACTTACCTTGGGGACGTCTGGGTGGGAATACAGGTACAGGCATTTCAGGACCTACAGGAGTATTATCAACTTTCTACCACCTAGTTTCATAAGTACCTGCAGCTGCAACACGCCCTGGCAGCCAATGTTGACACTGACATGAAACTCCTGAAGTTCAGTCTCCTCGAGGCTAAACTATGAATGGAAAAGATGCAGCCTGGAGCAATCTCTCGGGCCTATCACCCCTTGATTGTCAATGCCCCAAATCATTTCTCCAGATCGTGCCAGAGGTGGGAGACCTGGGTGGGAGAGCTAGAGAATGCAGTCTGACACAAGGCTAGACTGGCCCCTCAAGCTGGCAATATCATACACCTAGAACTGGTACAAATTAATTACTTACATCTACCCTACATTACCATCCTGCATCTGGATCGGGCAGGCAGTTCTTTCCGGGCAGTCTGCACCAGATGCTCCTTGTCAGCCACAGACTTCTTCCATGTAGTCTGGTCCTGTTAGGGCTGGTCCCCTTCTGTGAGGGGATTAAGAGCGAGATTTCTGTGATTCTGAGCCACAGCCATGTTCTTACTCCTAGGGTGGCATTGTTGGAGGCTGTAGGTGGCCCTAGGATGGAACACATTTTAAATGGGATGTATTCCACTACAATCTAATCCATATTGGAGAAGATTTTGGACACTAAGGCCCATATTTACACTTTTTTAGTGCCGCATTTGCGTCATTTTTTGACACAAAAGCAGCGCAAACTTACGAAATACAATTCAATTTTGTAAGTTTGCACTGATTTTGCATCAAAAAATGATGCAATTGCGGTGCAAAAAAAGCATAAATATGGGCCGAAAGGGATTAAATTTATTATTGGGCACTGAAGTCTTTAGACACTAAAGACATGAGATGTAAGGGCTGATTACGAGTTTGGCGGATGGAAATATCTGTCCACCAAACTCCTGAAGAGGAGGTAGCCGTGGTGCTAGCGACCTCCCCGGTGACCCCATTGAAACTTTCCCACTGTGCTGAACGGCGGAAAATAAGGTTTCTGCTGGTCAGCCCAGTGGGAAAGGTGCAGCTCATAATAGAGCTGGCGGCAATGCTGCTGCACGCAGGGATCACCAGCATCCTTGAAACGTGCACTGTCTGCACAGCAGGCAGTGTGCATTTCAAAGGTGCTGGTCAGAGGGAACCTTGCACTGGCTATGCTATGGGCACGGACAGTGATGGGGCCCCGTGGCCCTCTCCATGTGTTCTCCGCCAGCCTTTTCATGGCTATAGAACCACCATGAAAAGGCTGGCAGAGAAAAAGGTTGTAATCAGCAGGGCGATGCTGAGTTCAGCACCACCTTGGCTGATTACAACCTTCACCGCCGTCAACCTGTTGGGATCTAGGATTGTGGCAGGGAGAGCACTAGGTTAGTGAATCTGCCTGCCAACCTCATAATGTGGCAGTCACAGTTATGGCGATCCGACCGCCACCACATGTCTGTCAGTCCTAGGACTGCCAGACTCATAATGGGGCCCTTACTGTTTTCTACTCCAGTGTAACAATATTTTAATATACTTTCAACACAAAATAAATAATATTTAATATTCTTATTAGCACATAATTAATTTATAGAAAACTTAAACGAAATTAGTACAATTTGAAAATCTAACAGAAATATAACTAACATATAATCTAAAAAAAAGAAACACAATTAATATTAAAAAACAAGCTTTAACATTTTATTATTGACATCCTACACTTGAATGAAAATTACGTAAAAAACATAAAACATTAAAAAATATTAAACTAAAAATATTTAAAAGAAAAGAAAAGTTTCTATGTATGTAACCAACCTTAATAAAAGTATATCATTACAACTAAAAACAATCACCTCAAATAAATTGTCATCATTATTTGTAAATAACAAATTTAAAATTAAACTTATTTGTCAATTAATTATTTATTCATAATTCAGGAGTCTAAAAAATAGAAACACGCAATGGTTTAAAACTAAACAATATTTAAACATTTGGTACTATTCAATAATTTATTTTTATGAACTAAATAATCTAATATTATAGATTATTTCAAAACTATATTTGGATTAATACAAACTCTATTTTAACCATACAAAAAAAAAAAAAGTTGTAAAATAACATTCATGTCTACAATATTTTGGACATTACAGTATCCTTACAATGGTATTTCTGTAGCACATTATTTATTTTCTGGTGGTATGTGCAAACGTCTTTCAGAAGACATCAATGTTGTCATCAATTATGTCATTTAACAGGTCATGAGTGGGGTAATATGAGGCCGTAAGCGTGTATGGCTGTGATGCAGGTTATGGGGCCAGATGTATAAAGCTTTGCAAAAAATTGTGAATCACATTTAGAAAAACTCTAATGTGAATGTATGATAGAAGTCGCAGGTAAAATAGAGAATCATTATTTTATTGCTGTGATATTTAGGAGGAGGTCTCTCCACTGTCTCCTCACCAGCTGCCAGTGAGGAACTGTTGAACTTACTCTGGAGCCTGAACCAGTTATTGGATTAATTTAAATTGATACATGTGACATTCCTGGAATAAAGCAACAGTTTCCCCCATTGCATCCTGGTAGATTAGCTTGAGATTAAGTAAAAAATAAATATTTGCAACTACAAAAGAAGACATACTAAACTTAGCTTTTGTTAAAAAATGAAACACTGCTATTTTGTTTTGCACATTAAAGTGATGTTTCAGAGGCCAAGAGGTATGAGAAATCTCACATACACCTTGATGAAGCAATTTATCTTGAGTGCAAGGACACAGCACCCCAAGAGTCACAGAGTCTCAAAGCATACACGTCATTACAAGAACCTTGTGGAAGAGGCAAAAAGTGTGTTACCCTGCCAGCTGTAGTGAGGCCAAGAGATCATACTTAGTATGTTGCACACACAGAAAGGTTCAGTGTCTGCAACAAAAATAAATCAATCATTCCAATCAGAAACTAACAAAGATGTAGAAGAGCATTTGTTTTGGGTTTCAAAAACCTGCTAACATCCTTGCTGAAAACCAGATAGCATTAATGAAAAATGTGATAGGTTGACAGATGCATAGAACCTTTTTTATATTTAATTAAATAGGGATAATATGTGTCAAAGGCAATGGGTATGTCACCAGTCTGCACATTTTGAAGGCTTAAATAGGTCAATTGATCACCTGATATGTGCCACTCCCACATTGTCATGGCATACTGTCAGCCTACATTTTTAAGTGGCAGACTTCAGCAGAGATGTAGTCAGATGCTTCATTCAAATTACAAATGCTTAAGAAACATTGCAAACCTAAAAAATTGCAAGTGGCACTCAAGTAGTAAGTGTTGACGGTGAGGATATTTCCAGTGTCAGTAGTGCATATTCCACCGTTAGTAAGACTCTTTATGAAACCAGTCATCGTAGTGCTGTTGGTCTGATGGAGGAGATACAAAGTCGTCTTGTTGCAAAAATGCATAATTTAATTAGCATCTGTTATTCTTTGTCTGTTTAGGTTCTGAACACATGTAATACCATTTGTTTAACATATGTGACATTGAGTGATGTTACATTACTTTGCGTTCATTTATTACCATGTCTGAAAATAATGGTCAATTATGGTTTATCAACTACAGAGATTATTTATTATTATATGAAAATGATTGTGCTAAATTTAAACTTACCCTGAAAAATATATTATTAAAGGTAGTATGTTGTAATGAGCCTTCTGCTGCTTTTGAGTAATTATGTGGTAGACGTGGCAATTGCTCTTCTTCCACCTCAACAGACTCAGATATCGTAACTTCCAATCCTTTACATGTTGCTATTTTATAGAGAATTGCACATGTTGCTACTATTTTACAGCTTGATTCAGAAGAATATTGCAGGGCTCCACCACTCTTATGTAGGCACCGGAATTTACTTTTTACAAATTCCAAATGTACGCTCTATGAAGGAGTCATCCATGGACATAAAGCATATGCACTGTCGACTGCAACATCAATGTGCATATTAGCACACCATACACAAAATGTATGTGTTATAAATATAAAAAGTTAACAAAAATACATCTTCCTAATATTTTTTTTTAGCCTTGTGCCAATGCCATTTTGTCTTAACATAAATGAATCATGGATGCACCCTGGAAAGTGTACTACAATATCCATAATGCCATTTCTTACATCACACACCATTTGTTTGTTTATTGAAAATATATGTGGAATAAATACTCACTGGCATATGGTGGGCAGATTGGCACATATCTACCAATCATCCAGCCAATAGTGTGTAAAATTGGCAATCCTATAACAATAGAATTTTGTATTCAGAGATTTTTGTGCATTGCAAGGAAAGTAACTGTGAGCATTTAGGCACTTTAATATGGTTTCTGTGACTGCCTATAATATAGAAATTGCAAATCCCATTTTTTTTCTGACCAATTTGTGACTCACTATTATAAGCTGCTGAAGATATAAAATTGTTAAAAATCACATCACTAAAAAAGCCGCGGATGACTTTCCTACATACAAAGATACATTTTTTTGCATTCGGTAAGCAGTTTGCGGCTGCTTGCTGATTCACAAATACTTTGTTCATCTAATTATGTAATTGATATATGACCAGTGAATTTCAATGGTTTTGTGTTATTTTAGCATCAGTTTTTAACTCACTTTGGCCTTCATTACAAGGCTGGCAGTTTTCAGACCGCCAGCACTGCAATGATGGTTGGACCGCCACAGTCTAGGTGGTCTAATCGTCACTTTACGACCCTGGCCGTCAGACCACACAAAGTTCCTGATGGGCAGATGGCGGGCAGACTCATGCTCAGCCAGGATGGCTCTGAACCCAGCACTGCCATGCTGCTCACGACTCCTGTTTTTGCCAGCCTTTCCATGGCAAGGACCCTGCCATTGGAAGGCTGACAGAAACCCATTGCAGGGGGCCACAAGGGAGCCCCTGCAGTGTCCCTGCTCATGGAATGTGCAGTGCAGCTCCCACCCCTGCTGAGCACCCTCAGAATGCTTACTGAAAGCTTTGCAGACAGTGTGCATTGCAGGGGGGCTGGTGTGCTACTGTGCTGTCCTCAGTACCCAAGGCCAATACCGTGGCACTGTTCCCACCGGACTGACCAGCGGGAATGTCGTAATACGATGTTCCCGCTGGTCAGCCCGGTGGAAACATTATAATACGACCGGGCGGGAGGCAGTCGGTATGATGGCTGCCTTCTCCCTGCGACTTTGGCGGTCGGCTCAGTTCAACTGTCAAAGTCGTAATGAGGTCCTTTAACATTTAACTGTAACATTACTTGAACCTTTGTTTTTTTTCAGTATGTTTCTAGTTTTTTTTTAAAGATAAGCAAAGATCTTATTACAATCCTCACTATAACGTCACATTTTCTAACATTAAGGTAAATTTATATATATTTTTAAAACATAAAAATAAATTAATTAATTTAAACAATATTTCCTATGGGTTTCTAATTTAAGTTCCTACCTCTATTTAATTAGGAGTTTATTACAGTAACAGTGGTTAGACATGTGTGGTGCAGGAGTTAAGCCAGGAGTAAGCTGCAACACAGGTTCTACTGTTTCGTGTGCAGGACCTATAGTGTGCAGTTTATGAGTTAGAAAGGGCTTACTCTACTGTGGGTTGATCTTTCTCTCTCCCTAAGCCTCACCATAACCGCTTCTTACCCCTTTCTAATCACCTCTCATTTAGTAGTAAGTATTCCCCATTTTGCAGCCACTTCCCAATCCCTCCCTCATTAGCTACTAAAATATAGGCATATGTGTTAATATTTTAGCATACATGTTACATTCATATCATAATGTTGTAAATATGTTTTTAAAACATTGTTCATTACATTTGCAAGCAAAATTGAAAGGGCTTGCAAATGTTACTTCAATTAAGGTTAAAATAAACACTTTTGTTAAGGTATTTTTATGAGATTTTGGAGATGGCCAGCTGGATGGCGAGAGGAGCTACCAAAATCACTCTCATAGACTGCAGCACAGGTTTTGAATACGAACCAAAGTAGACGTTCCCACCTTAATAAAAGACATTAGCAACATGTTTATATGATGCATGACCTTAATATCACAAAAAAAAAATATTGTCAGTTGTTGATATTATTGCAGTAATATTGGGATGTCTTTTATGTTGTGGTATCTTTTATTTTATATAATGTCATTGTGTTTAATATTTGTTTCTAAGTGTTGTATATATTGTCTATTTTTATGCTATTTTTAAAGTTATTTCTTGAACATGTTTCCATAATATTTTCATATATATTATTTTGATTTAAAATCTTTCTGGAGTACGTTGTGAATTGTGTGTATTGTTCTTATTTTGCATAGGTCTGAAATATGGTGTTGATTTTTTTATTTAGGTTTTAAAATTGTGCTTTTACATTTGTCACTGTTTTTCATGTATATGTTTTTAAACATGTGCTTTTTAATATTTTAAACGAGTAACTAAATGTATGTTTAAAATCAAATTTTTTGCAATATTTCAGTAAGCATACATGGTGTAGGTGTTTTCAATTATAACAAATTTGTTCTGTTTCCATGGACATTTTTATCTAACCTTTTCAATAGAATGTGATTAAGATTGGAATGTGAATGTTAATTGTAACTGTCACCCACCTAAGAATAACACTTTGCCACACTGACCTTTCCAAAGACCAACCCTTTTCTCGGTGTTGTTAAGTTTAGAGTGGGGGTAGTAAATCTGACCTCCATGTCTAAGTCGTACAGTTTACTCAATGGTATTAAGTTTGGAGTAGGAAAAATAAATCTAAACCCGTTCCCTCAATTTCAGCTTTTTCCCCATTATGGTTACATTTAATCTCACCCTCCCAAAGTCCAAGAATTTCCCCATGGTAATTATGTTTTGAGTGAGAATAGTAAGTGTAGGCCAACATTTTCTCAATGTGGTTAAGTTTTGAGTAGGAATATGAAACATAGGGCCATATTTATACTCTGTTTGCGCCAGAATTGCGTCGTTTTTTTTGACGCAATTCTGACGCAAAACTAACTCCATATTTATACTTTGGCGTTAGACGTGTCAAGCGCAAAAATCCATGGAGTTTGCGTCATTTTTTAGCGTGGACACCTACTTTGCGTTAAGGTAGGCGTTCCCGTCTAAAAAATTGACTCCGAGGCATGTGCGCCGTATTTACACTCCTGGGCAAAATTCACGCCCGGGAGTGGGCGGGTCAAAAAAAATGACATCCAGCCGCTTTTGCGCCATTTTTTAGCGCCTGGACAAGGCAGGCGTTAAGGGACCTGTGGGCTCGGAAGGAGCCCAGAGGTGCCCTCCCATGCCCCCAGGGACACCCCCTGCCACCCTTGCCCACCCCAGGAGGACACCCAAGGATGGAGGGACCCATCCCAGGGACATTAAGGTAAGTTCAGGTAAGTATTTTTTTTGTGGCATAGGGGGGCCTGATTTGTGCCCCCCTACATGCCACTATGCCCAATGACCATGCCCAGGGGACAGAAGTCCCCTGGGCATGGCCATTGGGCAAGGGGACAAGACTCCTGTCTTTGCCACAACTCCTACCTAACAAAAGGAATCAAACATCATACAATACAAGGGTCAGACAGATGGCAGTACAATAGTTTCTGCTCACAGGGTTATTGCAATCCAGTGCTTCTGCATCTGATGGGCGAGACACAAACTCCAGCGATGTTCCACAGACACATTGGCCTACAAATATGAAACATGTCAACAACCATGTACAGTTCGCACAAAAAGAAGGTTGAGCCAATGTGTAGGCAAACTAACATGAATTCAGCATAGGTCTACATATTTTCTGACCACATGATGACAAACATGATGCATCAGGTCCACCACATGGCTAGAGAAAAGTCCAATGGAGTCTTCCAAACTTCCATTATATCACTGTGCAAGCTGTCTCGGCACAGGTCTTGAACACCCAAAGTTTGTGACCTACATGCCCAGTAACAATCCATGTCCAATCAGCATCATAAACCTGCCAATGTCACAACTCAGAAATGTCCCAATTAAGGTGTTGTGGTGAAGGTACCTGAACAAATACAAAAACAAGCATTATAGTTCTGAAACCTTATATATGACACAATTCACATAGCAAAAGTCTAGAGAATTCAGTCCATTTAAAAAATCCTACACAAACAAAGCAACATCTCCTAAATGCTATTGTGTCCAAAGCTTCCTCCTCAGACATACAGTATTTGATTTACTAGAGCTTCAGCTTCAGAACTTTAAAAAATATATACTCCTCACATCATCCCAACAAGAGATCATTGAACAGTCAAAGCCATGACATCTCATAACATACTTTCTTTCATGAGAAGAAGCTGCTGCTGAGATTTTGTCGCAATTTAGCTTCCTCCTCTTCATTTGGCATTTCCAGATTCTTACCCGGTGGCACCGCAGACTCCCCTTCCTCTGGGATGTAAGGGATATTCCTTTGCAGGGTGATGCTATGAATATGTAGCACACCAATGTGATTTGACACCTCTTCCCAGGTGAGTAGAGGAGGGCTCCCACAGTCTTGTCCATACAGCAAAATTTGGCCTTCAGGAGCCGAAAAGCCCACTAAACTGTCATTGTGTTCTTCCACGGGTCTCATTGAAATGGTCCTCCCCTAGAATAGTTAGATTCCTCAGCGGTGTTAACAGCCAAGGATGGTTGGGATCCACGGAGTCTCCTGTTTTGTACTGAGACATAAGTGCCACAATGAGTCACACACTTCCTGATTGCAGCACCTGACACTGCACACACAAGATCACAACAGATGTAACTTACCAACCTGCCAGGCCCTCTCTGGTTACAGTTGTGACATCAGCTGTGGTATGGTGCTATTCCACATTACAAAGGAATCATGGGCTGAACCTTGGAACTGGACACAGACAATTGAAATGTACAGATCTGTTATGCAGACAACTTGCACATTGATTGAAGGGTTTTCTGTTGTGATTGATTTGTACTGTGGCATGTGGTGATACAAATGCAATATGGGTGCCCGCAATGGCCCCCACAATATGTGAGAGGTGACCAAATCCATGGAAATTAAACTTCACATTGGCTACATCCTCACTTCTGAAGAACCTGATATAGCTGTCAATGTGTTTCATCATTGCTGATAGCATGTTTTTTAAAACACCACTGAACATAGGTTGTGACACACCACCAGATTTAGCCACTGTATATTGAAATGACTCCTGAGGCCAGGAAGGGTAATACTGCAATGAGTCTCAAAATGGGTGATATAAATGTTGGATTAGTGTTTTGAGGCATAGGATCTGGCTCAAACGGACAACATAGGGGGTCATTACAATCCTGGCGGACGGTGTTAAAGGTGCGGTAATACCGCAAACAGAACGGCGGACAAAAAAAGGGGATTATGACCCTGGCGGAAACCGCCAACAAAGACAGCCACTTTAACACTCCGACCGCCACGGCGGTACAGACAAGCAGCGCGGCGGTCACCGCCAACAGCCAGACGAAAGACAAAGTACCGCCCACAGTATCACAACCCGCCAATCCGCCACCTTTTTCGGGGCGGATTCACCGTGGATAAAAACACGGCGGAAACAGTTACTGCAATGGGAAAACGCTCACCTGAACACATCCCACGAGGAACGGAGCCCGAATTACACATTCTACCTGCCCTTGTATTCCTATTCATCTACGAAGACCAACACCGGCGCGGCCGAAGACAACGGCGAGTACTGCACCTACGACATGGGGAGGGGGGAGGCAAAAGTTAAGGGGACACACACGAAACACCCCCACCCCCACCGTCGCATATTACAACATACACACCAATGCATCAACAAAAATCACAGTAACAACCCACAATCCCCCCGGAAGAATGCAAAGACAAAGCAAAATCAGTTCAAACATTGTAATGTAGCAATATACATGTCTGTCAAAAATATACAGATATATAATAAAATCAGCCAGAAATATATACATTACGAGAAGTAGTGCAGATATGCACATATCAATGTCCGTGCACCACTAGTCCAAAAATACATGGGTGAGGCCCACAGTAGATACCTGTCCACAATCAGAGACAACACTGCCGGGGCATCAGATAGAAATACTAGAGGCACCTCAGGGGGAAGGGAAAGGGGGCACCTCAGCCGGATGATTGCAAAGCCAGATCCACGACGGGGCTCCATGCCCATTGATGTATCCTGGGGAGTGCAAAGCCACAGTCTCTCAAGTCTATACAGTGTGTGGTTTGCCCACTGTTCCATCCTGGGGAGTGCAAAGCCACAGTCTCTCAAGTCTCTACAGTGGGTGGTTTGCCCACTGTTCCATCCTGGGGAGTGCACAGCCACAGTCTCTCAAGTCTATACAGTGGGTGGTTTGCCCACTGTTCCATCCTGGGGAGTGCAAAGCCACATTTTTGCAAGTAGATAACAGCCGCCACTGGCTCTGGAGGGGGACTGGTGCCCAGACTGGATTAGTCTCCCCGTGAAAGTTCCTGTCCCGTCACTGTCCCAGCTGCACATGGGATAACAATGCTTGATGTGGCGGTCTTATCATTCTTACCCGGTGCATGCCCTGTTCAGCAGTGCTTTGCCTGGCGGTTCTGGACTGTTCAGCGGTGCTTTGCTATGGCGGTCTCTGGACTGTTCAGCAGTGCTTTGCCATCGCGGTCTCTGGACTGTTCAGCGGTGCTTTGCCATGGCGGTTTCTGGACTGTTCAGCGGTGCTTTGCCATGGCGGTCCTGGACTGTTCTGCGGTGCTTTGCCATGGCGGTCTCTGGACTGTTCAGCGGTGCTTTGCCATGGCGGTCTCTGGACTGTTCAGCGGTGCTTTGCCATGGCGGTCTCTGGACTGTTCAGCTGTGCTTTGCCATGGCGGTCTCTGGACTGTTCAGCGGTGCTTTGCAATGGCGGTCTCTGGACTGTTCAACGGTGCTTTGCCATGGCGGTCTCTGGACTGTTCAGCGGTGCTTTGCCATGGCGGTTCGGTAACGGGAATTTGTGTGTGGCATGACGTTCCCTGGACTGGGCATTGGTGTGTGGCATGACGTTCCCTCATAGCCCACCTGGGCTGTGGCAGCTGGGGCCCGCCTGGGCACTGACTCCGGCGGTGGCGGTGGTCTCCTGACCAGTGACGATACTTGGGCCCTCCTGGGCACTGACTCCGGCGGTGGCGGTGGTCTCCTGACCAGTGACGATACTTGGGCCCTCCTGGGCACTGATGACTCCGCCGATGGTCTCCTGACCAGTGACGATACTTGGGCCCTCCTGGACAATAACTCTGGCGGTGGTCTCCGGACCAGTCACGACGGTGCTGGCGGTGGTGTCTTGACCGCCGGGAAGGATGCCGCCCTTCTCCGCCGTGATACTCACAACAGGCTAGGCAGACTTCCTCTAGCCCTTCCCCACCTTTGGTGGAGTCACAGCTGACTCTCCAATCCCCTTGGGACTCCTGTGAGTTGTTTTCCCTCCAGGAGTCTTCACACGGTCCTGTCGTCCACATTCCAATTTCAGAGCCTTTACAGGGGGTGGGCTGCCAGTGCCTTGGCTCCGGGTCATACTGCCTGCCCTGGTGGCCGGTGCACTCCACACACCTTGAACAGGCACCACTGGTATTGGAGGCTTTTTGGCTGAGGCGCTACGACGGGACTGATAAATTGGAGGGGGGTGGGGGCATAAAGGTCAACGTTAGAGAGGGACAGTTTCTGATGAACACTATGATGGGTAGTTGGAGGGGGCCTAGGAGTGGAGGAAGAGGAGGTGGTGGTAGGAGGTGTATTTTTAGGTGTTTTGGGTGCAGGTGCAGGTACTGGAGGCTGTCGTGAGGTGGATGGATGTTGGGTGTGTGGGTGCTCACGTTTGTGTACTTTTGGAGGGGGCGTCACAGACACACTGGGAGAGGACACAGGGGACGTGTAAACGGCAGTGGAGGTGGTGAGTGCAGGTGAGCGGGAAGTGGTGCTGGGTGTTCTGTTGCGAGTCCTGGTGCCTGTAGATGTAGTGCATGCAGGTGTGTGGGTAGACGAGACTGGGAGGGAGGAGGGAGAAGAGGAGGAGGGGGACACAGTGGAGGCAGTGGATGTTGCTGTGTCTGTATGTGGGTGATGCTTGCGTGAGTGCCCTTGGGTTGTGTGGTGCCTATGTTTGCTTGAGCTACCTGTGTGTGTTGACTTGTGTGCATGCTGGTCTATAGGTGTGCTTGGGATGGGCTGGGGTACAGGGGATTGGGTCTGGGTGGAGGAGGTTGGAGTGGGGAGGCTAGACACAGGGACAATGGCTGCCATCAGTGCTGAGGCCAGAGATTGCAGGGTTCGCTGAAGGACAGCCTGACCAGAATGAATGCCCTCCAGGAATGCATTACCGTGTTGCAACTCTCTTTCTACACCCTGGATGGCATTCACAATGGTAGACTGCCCAACAGTGAGTGACCTGAGGAGGTCAATGGCCTCCTCACTGAGAGCAGCAGGGGTGACTGGGGCAGGGCCTGAGGTGCCTGGGGCGAAGGTGATGCCCACCCTCCTGGGTGAGCGGGCACGGGGCGAACACTGAAGGGCTGCTGGGAGGGCGGTGCTGGTAGGGGAGGTGGCGGCTGTACCTGTAGAAGTGGGGCGCACAGATGGTGCCGCCACCACAAGGGATCTCACATCGGCGGACGAGTCTGTGTCGCTGCTTGGTGATCCAGTGGCCGACGTGAAGCTCCCCTCGCCCTCCGTCCCACTGGTGCATTCTGAGTCCGTGGTGTGGCCCACCATGGCCATGTGGGATGCAGCTCCCTCGTGCTCCGGTGCCACTGTACCTCCGTCTGATGATGCTGATGCACATAAGAACAGCGAAAGCACAAAAAGGGGGGGGAAGACAGAAGAAGAACAGATTGAGTGCATGGCATACCGCTACCGTTGGAGGACAATACAGACACAGCAGCACTACTGCGGTGGTGTAGAGTGCCACATGGGCTGCATTACAGAGGGGCCTAGTCTACGTATTTCTGGCTGGCCTAGGTACACCCACAGGCCTCTTCCCCCTCCCAGACCCCTCCATTGCGCGCAAAGTCAGCAGAATGAGGTTGTACTCACCCCCTTGTGTCTGCTGTGATGCCCTCAAGAGCCCATCCAACTCAGGGTAGGCCACCGCCAGGATCCGGAACATCAGGGGGGTCATGGTGCGACGGGCACCACTCCCACGTTGGGAGGCCATCCCCAGCTGAGCCTCCGCCGTCTTCTTGCTGCAGAGGCGAATGTCCTCCCATCTTTTCCGGCAGTGGGTGCCCCGTCTCTGGGGGGCCCCCAGGGTCTGGACATCCTTGGCGATGGCACGCCAAATGTCCCTCTTCTGGTGGGCGCTGACCTACATGACATGCACAAGGGAAGATGAAGAGTCATTACCAACTGCACCATCGATGTGAGTGGCCCCCTCCCTACGCTAGCCATGTGGCCCATTCATTCACATGCATTAATGTTCCCTGAACTCTGCCCCCTCTCCTCTTACAACCAGCCCTCTCCACCCAGGCCTAGCCCATACAACATGCTCCCTGTGTACTAACCTGTTGGTTTGGAGGACCGTAGAGTAGCGTGTACTGGGGGAGGACCCCGTCTACCAGTTTCTCCAACTCCTGAGCAGTGAAGGCAGGGGCCCTTTCCCCAGACGCAGCAGCCATTGTCGCTTCCAGACCGAGGTCACAGCAGCACTTGCAGTGTAGGTCCTCTCCTGTCGAAGATCAGGTATCTAGTGATTGAACAGATAGAAAATGGCGGTGACGTCCGCGGCGGTGACGTCCGCGGTGGTGCATATCATCACCACCGGCGCACCTGTTCATTGGCTCCTGGGACCCATAGGGTCCTATGTTAACCAATGCAGCATTGCGCCGCGGTCTACGACCACCTACCGCGACGGTGTGCAACGCCAGCTCAGTAACCCCACAATCCCATTGTCCCAGTTTAGAGGTCAGGCAGCCGCCATTTCAGGGGCCCACATGGCTTCATTTACTTCTGCGTCACACATAGCTAGGCCTACACTCAAGACACATACAGGAAGGGTTTTATGTTTGGTGTAGTCTTCTGTGTAACTGTGGGGACATACCTGGAGGAAAATTTACTTTATCGTCGCTGTTGTCCTTCGTAGGCACCGTCAGCTGGGACATGTGAGAAGATGGCTGAATCCTCCGGTGTACCGACCGCTGGTGGACCTGTTGACAATGGAAGAGCGACATGTAATCGTCACCTACAGGTTTGATCGTGCCACTATCCAGGAACTATGTACCCAGTTGGAGCCAGACCTGATGTCACCAATCCGCCATCCCACTGGAATCCCCCCCTGACGTGCAGGTGCTGTCAGTGCTCCATTTCCTTGCAAGTGGGTCATTTCAGACAACAGTGGCCATGGCATCAGGGATGTCCCAGCCTATGTTTTCCAACGTGTTGTCCAGAGTGTTGTCTGCCCTGCTGAAACACGTAAGGAGATACATCATTTTCCCTGAGGTGGAAGATTTGCCTACAGTTAAAGGTGACTTCTATGCCCTTGGACATATCCCCAACGTCATAGGTGCCATTGATGGGACCCATGTAGCTCTGGTCCCCCCCACAGGAGTGAACAGGTGTACAGGAACAGGAAGAGTTATCATTCCATGAATGTACAGATGGTCTGTTTGGCAGACCAGTACATCTCCCAGGTTAATGCTATGTTCCCTGGCTCAGTGCATGATGCCTACATCCTGCGGAATAGCAGCATCCCTGATATGATGGGTCAACTCAAGAGGCACCGTGTATGGCTATTAGGGGACTCTGGTTACCCCAACCTTTCCTGGCTATTGACCCCAGTGAGGAATCCCAGGGCAGAGGAACGCTACAATGAGGCCCATGGGTGGACTAGGAGGGTGATCGAACGCACCTTTGTCCTCCTTAAGGCCAGGTTCAGGTGCCTCCATATGACAGGTGGTTCCCTATTCTACTCACCGAAGAAGGTGTGCCAGATCATCATCGCCTGCTCGATGCTTCATAATTTGGCTTTGCGACGACAGGTGCCTTTTCTGCAGGAGGATTGTCCAGATGACGGTGTTGTGGCAGCTGTGGAGCCTGTGGATAGTGATGAGGAGGAAGCTGAGGAAGAAGACAACGACAACAGGGAGTCAGTCATACAGCAATATTTCCAGTGACAAACAGGTGAGAACATTTTCATTTTTACCATTACATTCACTGTCACACGTCTTCCTCTATCCTGTGTGTAATTTAATGGGATTATTTGGTAATTGAGTTGTTTCTTTCTATTACGGTTTCACAGGTGTGGTTACCAACGTGTGTCATCTACTTGCATCCTTCAAGGACTTGTGATGTGTGACATTGGTATGTTGCCTTTACATATCACAACGCATTTTGACACTGTCATAGATATTACATTTTAACAAATCATAGTCTGACTCCAGATTGTTTTGTGTTTCAAGGGTGTTTATTGAAGTGCTCAGAAATGGGAGAGGGTGGCAAAATGGTGATGGGTGATGACTGAGGAATGTCCATGGCAGAGTCCAGTCTATTAGTCTCACAGGAGCATTGCCCACATGGGCATAGGAAGTGGAGCTGGGGCAGTTCAAGTATGGACATGGTAACTAAGTGGGACAGTGGGGGGACAATCAGGGTGGTCTCATTTCCTGGCGGGGGTCTTGCCATCTTGCTCTGTCCTGTTCCTGGATCTCAGGGACCGCTTGCGTGGTGGTTGTCCGTCTGCAGGGGGTGGGGTGCTGGTGTGGTGGTCCTGTGGCGGGGTGTCCTGTCCACTAGCGCCGGCGGAGGTGGTGGGCAGTTCATCGTCCTGGCTAGTGTCAGGGGCCCCTTGGAGTGCTGCGCTGTCCCTCAGGGTCTGCTGTATGTCCTTCAGCACCCCTACGATGGTGCCCAAGGCGGAGCTGATGGTCCTGAGCTCCTCCCTGAACCCCAAATACTGGTCCTCCTGCAGGCGCTGGGTCTCCTGAAACTTGACCAGGACCGTCGCAATCGTCTCCTGGGATTGGTGATATGCTCCCATGATGGAGGTGAGGGCCTCGTGGAGAGTGGGTTTCCTTGGCCTGTCCGCCCCCTGTCGCACAGCAGCCCTCTCAGTTCCCCTGTGTTGCTGTGCCTCCGTCCCCTGGACCATGTGCCCACTACCACTGCCCCCAGGTCCCTGTTGTTGTTGGAGTGGTGGGTTATCCTGGGTTCCCTGTAGTGGTGGACACACCGCTGATTGACCTGTCCTGGGTACGGAGGTTTGGGCCCGCTGGGTGGGTGCTGTGCTGGTATTACCAGAGGGTGGAAGGTCAGTGTTGGGCTGTGCCTGTGCAAGGGGAACCGACTGCCCCGAGGCCCACGATGGTCCGGGCTGGTCATCAGGATCCAGTAGGGCAGAGCTGCTATCGTCACTGTGGGCCTCTTCTGGGGGTGGAGTGGTGTTGTCTGGACCCTCTGGTGTGGTGACGGTCCTTCGTGTTCCTGCAGGGGCATAAGAGCATGATTATTGCATGTGTGTGTGTGATGGTGTGCAATGGGTGGGTGTCTGTGTACCCCAGTGCAAGCATTCCTGTGTGGGGGCTTGTGTGATGATGGTTAGGGGGTTGTTCTGGGTATGTGCAGTGGGCATGCTTAGGTGATAGGTGTCCATGCTTAGTTGTGTCATGCAGGGCTTGGTGTTGGGATGTGTAGTTTGTGTTATGAATACATTAGTGAGGTGTTGGGGTGATAGGGGAGGGTGTGAGGGTGGGGGTGTGTGATAGCATGCAGGTAGGGCGGGGGATATGATAGTTAAGATTTGACTTACCAGTGTCCCATCCTCCACCGACTCCTCCGAGGCCCTCTGGATGCATGATGGTCAAGACTTGCTCCTCCCATGTTGTTAGTTGTGGGGGAGGAGGTGGGGGTCCGCCGCCAGTCCGCTGAACCGCAATGTTGTGCCTGGAGACCGCTGAAAGCACCTTCCCCCGTAGGTCGTTCCACCTCTTCCTGATGTCCTCCCTATTTCTTGGGTGCTGTCCCACAGCGTTGACCCTGTCGACTATCCTTCGCCATAGCTCCATCTTCCTGGCTATGGATGTGTGCTGCACCTGTAAGCCAAATAGCTGTGGCTCTACCCGGAAAATTTCCTCCACCATGACCCGGAGGTCCTCCTCGGAAAAGCGGGGGTGTCTTTGGCGTGCCATGGGGTGGTGTGTGTGATGTGTGGGGCGGTGTGAGTGTTGATGTGTGTGATGATGTGTAGTGGTGTGTGGTGTTTTGTGAGTGGATGTTGTGTGGGTGATGGTGTTGTGTGCCTCTGTATGATAGGGTTGTCTTTGCTGTGCTGTCTATCTGGCCTTCGTCCATGAATTGTGGTCATAGGGGTTTGTGGGTGATGTGGGTGTGTGTTTTATATTGTATTGGGTGTGTGGGAGTGTTTTTTGTATGTGTATCAGGTGTGTGTATTTTGAATTGTCCAATGTGGCGGTGTTTTGGAGATGCGTGTGTATTTTGAGCGCGACGGTGTGTACCGCCAATGGAATACCGCAGTTGAAAGACCGCCACGTGGATTCGTGGGTCGTAATAGCATGGGCGTGTTTCTGTTGGCGTGGAGGTGGAGGATTTGTTTTCGCCAGTTTAACACTGACCTTTGGTGTGGCGGACATGTGTGGGTGTCTGAATTTCGGCCGATACCGAGATGTGGGTCATAATAGCTGTGGCGGAATTACGCGCCCGCGGCGGTGTATTGGCAGTCTTCTGCACGGCGGTAAGCGCCTTTTACCGCCATTGTTGTAATGACCACCATAGATCTTTGATTTTTTGCCTATTCAGACAGAAGTAGTTTATTATGTCATGTTCTTCCATGGGCTGGAGGTCTGGAAATGGACAGTAGACTGAAGCTTGTCACAACCTCCCTCTCCCAGAGTACCTGTTAGTGGAATGAAATGAGTTGGAGCATTAGTCACTGTGTCCAGGCCAACACATCTGATGATTAAGACCAAAGTCATGTGACAAAACATTACTGACTGGAAAAACATTACACCCATTACACATCAAAACTGTCTATTACTCAAGATCCAGCTATGATCCCCATGGTTCTCCAGACATGTGTCTAAAACATATATATGTGCAAATAACATACCTATCGGCTCCTCTTGTGCCCCTTGATGTTTTGAAGGATGTTCTGACCAACAAAAAAAAGTCAGCAGTAGGGGACAGTGCATCACTTTTTATGGTACCCATGACCAGAAATGCACTACGCTGAGACCTGTGTAGGAGATTCTACATATCAATGGAGAGTTACATCTGTTGAGATGTTCTTACACATTAATAGATGCTGTGGCTCATTTCAAAAACAAAAAATACTGATGTTTCAATTGCCAAAATGGTGGATGTCTGACCTCATTAGTTGGACTTTAGGCAGTTTCAGCTGCTCTGTGCCGCCTCTGGGAAAATTATGCCAGGCCAAGCAGGTAAAAAGACCCCTCCTTTCTCTCCAGAGGAGCTTCAGAAACTTGTTGAAGAGGTCCTTCCCCTATATGGTCAGCTCTATTGCTCACCAGAGGAACAGGTAGCTACTATCTTGCACACATTTTTGTCCATTTTCAAGACCATCCTTTCCTTCCTCACAAGCTACAAGGTGCCTTAAAGACACAGTGAGTCATTTGGTAGCCTGTTGTCACAACCTGTGTTCCATATATAGGATGCATAGGTTCTGGATTATGAAGCCCTGTCCTCTGAATATTTCAAATGACCATTGTGGTTTGTGATGTGCTCTAGATCTTCCTTCTGTTGCATTCAAATATCTATGAATGTAAATTTCACAACCAACCAATGATTTTTGTCTGATTATCTGATGATGGTATATATCAAATATATGTATTTTCATCACAGTGTAGGCTGTGTATGTATACTGTTTGAGTCAGTTAAGGATGTTGCAAGCAAATTTTAAAGTCACACGAATCACTGAACTCAGATCAGGCCTTGGCAAACTCTATGGGTATGAGACCCACGTAAAACTCATTGAGCCCTTCAGAGTACCACACAAGCCTTAGCTCACAAATAGTATGGCCACAGTAGGTACTGTCATGTATGAAAGTGATTGTAATGTGCTGTTCATGTAGGTTCTGTATTCGCAGCCTGCATGGAGCAAGGCTCGTCAAAGCCTTTTCACAGTATGGGACATAGCCCAGGCTGGTGCATAGTAACTGGGGCCATGCAATTGAGGTCCTGGGCCCACTCCATTTAGAACTTTCGATCCTTACATATGGCCAAAATGAGTCTTCTGTAGCAGGATTTGGCCTTCATTCTTTGACATTGACATTGACTACACCTGACCTAGTACTTATTTCCATTGACCCTCATTGTCAATGTTTTTCATTGTCTAATGACAGGACCCTTACTCCCACACATCTGTCACTTTTTCAGAAGTCATGTTTGTACAGTACAGGCCTATTGTACAAGTGAATAACCCACAGTTCAGATGGTTGATGCAGAGGAGATCAAGACATGTGAGCCACTAGCTTTGTTACATGCAGCCAATCAGACCAAACAAACCTTGGTATGTTGAATATCATCTCTGTAGGAGTGCCACATGTATAAGAGGGGTTTCCTGTGATACCAGTACATACCACACAAATCCAATCAGAATTTGGATGGGATTCCACTATGTAGACCACATTTCCATACATTCACAGAGAAGAAGCTTCCAGTGACACCCATGCCAGCCCTTTCATTGTCACCATAGTCTTTCGGTGTAGTCTGTACCATGGTTGTTGCCTGTACGGACCGTATGCAGTGAGCCAATGTGGCTGGATGTAAGGGTGTCTGCACAGTCAAGTACAAGTAGTTTACCCTTCTAAAGGTCACAATGGTGTGCTGTGTTTCCTAGTGGCTCACATCAGAGTGCATGTTGCTTGATCCTGGGCTGCAATATGTCAGTGGGCTTGCTAGGTCAGAGTGGGCCACGACCAGGCTTGTAGTTAGTCAGCAGCTGACTCCAAAACTGTCCATTTTGTCCTTGTACTTATCACCATATGTACTTTATAAAGGTTGTGTGTTGACAATTACAACATGTGTGTGCTAGGTGTTTAAAAATGTGGGTTACACAACCAGTTACCCTTAAAAAGTACAATTGTGACCTCTTCATTTGTCTATTGCATCCATACAGGTCAACGGCCATCAGAAGCAAGGGATTTGGAGAGCCATCGCCCGAAAGGTACAGACCCTGGGGTTCTATTGCCGGTGGAGTGTACACTGTCGAAAAAGGTGGGAAGACCTGTGATGCTGGGCCCGGAAGATTGCGGAGGTCCAGCTAGGGATGTCCTCCCAATGTGGGTGGGGCGCACACCGACCCCTGATGGCCTGCATAATGGAGGTGGCCTACCCTGAGCTTGATGGGTGCTTGAGGGGAGCATAGCAGCTACAAGGGGTGAGTCCTGGGCAGATTCAGACCTGTTACATTGCCAGGTTGATGTGTTAGAGGCAGCCATCTCCCAATGAATAATGGAGATGGCTAATGTGCGATACACAAGATGAGTTATTGTTTGTGTCAGTATGGTAGTTGGTGCATGGTGATGTGCGTTAACTCTTGTGACTAGAGAAACAACAGAGAACAGTCAACTAATAATATACTCTCTTAAGCAGACACATGGCTGAGTGCATTGGACAATCATCTCATGTCGTTTCATGTTGTGCATGTCATTTGAACTCAACAGTCTACTTGTCTTCAGTGTGTCAGCCCCAATATCAAACAACATGAGGTATTTGATCGCTTCACTCAGCCATTTGCCTGGTCAAGAGATTATATTGGGATTTATACCCAACAGGCTACTTGTCCTCAGTGTGTCAAAAGTGCACAGACAATGGTTCTTTTCACTGTTGTGCAGTAGGAAATCTTGGTTATTCTGTGTTCTATTTTATGTTTTTGGGGTTTGTATATTTTCATATGTTTTTAGTGCTCTTTGGAGTTTCTCAAGTGATTCTCATTGTTCTAGGTATTCATCTCTGTAGTTTTTCTATGGCAGGGATTTGCATGTGCCCAGTTGTTTCTTCAGCAATTTGGGGACTTATGGGACTCATTTAAGGAAAGTGGCGCTGCACCCAGTGCAGCACCACTTTCCTTGTGCCCCTAAGTGCCCCCCTAATGCCACCATGTGTGCGCTGTATCTAAGATATGGTGTACCATGACGGTAGTTAGGGAACTAGTGTCAAAACCTTTTGAAGCTAGTTCGGAGCTGTGTAGGATTAGTGTAAAAAATGTTGACGCTAATCCTGCAAAGCCCTTTGAGGCCCATTGCAAACAATGGTGTGCCTCCTTTTAACACCTACTCTGAGCAGGTGTTAAAAGTGCCAAAAGAATGATGCAAAGAAATCTCTTAGACTTCTTTACACCTTTTTTCGGCCCCCCTAAAGTGGGAATGCACCCTTTGCATACATTATGTCTGGTGCAGGCATAATGTAGAGCAAAGGGTGGCAAAGTGGTGCAATGCATGCATTGTGCCACTTTGTAAATTTGGCACAGCGATTTTGGCCTTGTTGGGCTACATTAGCGTAAAAAATCTGATGCTAATCTGGTACAAGGAGGCGATAGGGGCTCTTAGATCTGCCCATATTTTTCTTAGTATGGTTCAATGGGTTCTAGTGAGCTTGTCCTCATTTCTTCTATGACCTAATTTTAATTTTTGTATGTTTTTGAAGGTGAGTGTATTCCGTACATATTCAATAATATTGTATTTGGTGGTTGCTCTGCCATAGCAAGCACTATAATTATATTTAATACATTTCCAATGCATCTTTATTTTAAAGTGCTTTCTTTGATCTTAGTGTAACCCCTATAACTTAATATTAGTTTCCGCTTTCGTGATTTGATTAGGCAAATATGTATTTTAGATGCTATTTAAACATAAATGTTATATTTTTCTAAAATTTCCTACATCATTTACTTACAGATTTGGTATTTCTCTTTTCTTTCCCCACAAGTTCGTTCTGTGTTCTTGGAGGGTTATTACTTTCCTTCTGTTTGCTATTATTTTATTTAATTTTACTGTTATGAACAATAAATGTTTTTGTTATTGTTTATTTAATGTTGATTTTTTTGACCCATTACTAAAAAATAATTGTCTGTTTTTTGGTACCTTTAGGCGTGAACATGTAGTTTTATGATTATACTTACATTTATTTGTTTTCCTTATATTTCTGTTTTACAATAGTTTTGTGACTTTATTTTCTTTGTGCGTTACTTGATGTGAGTTTTTGATGTCACTATTTCCTGTGTTTTGGATGTAGAAGTTTCAAATAATTATTGTTTAATTGTCTATGTCTTGGACTTGGCATTCTCTGCAGGGCCTCTTCCAAACTATGAGCCTGATTTAGATACTGGCAGACAGATTTCAATGTCACAAAGTTGTCGAATATCACATCCACTTTATTACAATCTCCATATGCTATAATGGGATTGAAATAGGGGGACGGGATCCCCGCCACGTTTGTGACGGAGTAACCATCTCTGCCAAACTCAGGCCCTTTATTTTGTTTTTACCCCTCTTGTTTTCTGAACACTTTTTTGTTGGTATTTATGACTCTGCGCACTTTACAACTGTTGATCAGTACTAAAGTGCTTGTGCTCTCTCCTATAAACATCAGTTTTGGGGTGATCCTTTTAGGTGGGGCCAAGAAAAAGTGGGGTCCCAAAACACTTTTACCCCATTCATGTTTCTGTAGGAAAAACTGAACAGCGATAGTGCAGAAACTACTGGATGGAATTACACCAAATTTGGCAGAAAGGTCCTGGTCAAGAATGCAAATTTTTTTTGTTTTGGTGTATATCTGTTAAGTAGTTTTAGAGAAATTAAAGAAAATTCAAGCCTGTATACGTAGAGACGCAAAGGATTCACAACCCCTCCCGATCTCATGCTCAGATCTGATTGGCTGAAAACACTTCAACAAGGAAGCTGTTGAAGTGTTGTCAGCCACCTTGGGACTTGGCTGAAGCCGAGTCCCAGAAAAAAGAATGAAAAATACAAAAGGGGCCAGGGTATGAACACCCTGAGCATTTAGCTCTGCTACTGGGGTCCCAAAGGGACCCACCAGGAGTAAACAGCATTTAAAAAAAAAAACTTTTCACCGCGATTCGTGGCAAATCCACGGATCAGGTGACAATTTTTTAAAACATGAAGTGTGCTTCATCTTTATCAAGGCCCGGTGGGCTAAGTCCCAGGGGCATTATTTAAGAGTGAGGGGCCTCCCAGTCCCCTATTGCTGCCCTGGGGACAACCACCTCCCTGGGGCATTAATGAAAGTAAATGCAGGGGGGGCTGCCTGTCGCCCCACAGTCACAGGGACCGCCTCCTCCTTGGTGCATTTATCTCATGTGTGGGGGGGGGTGCAGTCCCCTGTGCCTTGGGGATTACCACTTTCCCAGGGCTAAATTAATTACTGGCATGAGGGAGGCCCACCTCCCCAGCACTCTGTAAATATTCAGGGCAGGGGCCGCACAGCCCCCTTCAGCCTCAGGGATCACCACCTCCCTGGATCTATTATAAAAAAGTGATGGGGTCTGTTTTGGACCCCAGGCCCCAATGACCACCACCTCCCCAGGTCTATTCTCATTGGAAGGGTGCTTTGTGACCCCCCTCATAGAGCCACTGATGGCCCTGGGGACCGCCACCCCAAGGGCCAGCTCCTTCCATGTCCTGGATTGCCCACCCTCGGGGGCTTGGCTGCAGCTTTAACAGTTGCATCCAAATCACAGTGAATAAGTCCGTTTTCTGACAGCATGACCTGACTTTCTAGCTTACTTTTAATCTCTGTTCCCAGCTTGCAGGTATGCATGTAGGGAACAGAGATTAAAGCATTGCTCCAGTAAGCAGGCAGCTGCTGTTACAAGCAGCAGCATGCTTGCTGGAGCAATGGGACCACAGAGGATGCTAGAGGCTCCCCAACGGTTCAAGATAGCCCATGAAGAGCTTAGTATGGATCAATAAAATAAATAGTGAGTCACCACGGGGAGGCCTTAAACTTCTCCAGTGGTCCATGATAGCCCGTAAACGCATATTACAAAATAAATAAAAAATGGTGAGGGACCACAGGGAGGCCTTGAGGCCTCCCCCTTGGTCCCTGATATCCCAAAGAGGGCTAAACACAACAAAAAACATACATAGCTCAAGTGTGAACGTCGCAGACCTTCCCACTGAACATTGAGTGTTTGAATCCAAGCGTGTTCCTGGTTGTTTACCTTTTTTCTGGAATTTAAATGTTTAAAGCTCAGATTGAAAGGTGATCTTACTCTGTTTAATTGACAATACATTTGTTTTTTCAATTTGTGTAAAACTATCTCAATCTAAGTATATCATCCATCAAAGCCTAAAAAACTCTCTATGTCTTTCTTTCTGTTTCTCTCTCTTTCAATCTCTTTCTCCCTCCCACACACCAACTCAGACCCTTCCCACGCACTCACAGATCCACTCAGACACTCATGCACCCATTCACAGACCCACTCAGACCCTTATGCACACAGCCAGAGCCCCAGTCAGACCCTCATGTACCCACTCACACACCCACTCAGGCAGTTATGCACCTACTCACAGACCCACTTAGGACCAGATGTAGCAAAGGGCTTTTCCCATTCTGTGTCAATGGGAAAATGTGTTCGTACATATGGCCCTTAGATTCTCCCACTCCCACTGACACTGTGATGCACCCATTCACAGACCCCTACACACACTGATGCACCCACTAAAACATGTATGTGCGCACTCTCACGCCCAGATACAGCACCTCACACCTATTCTCACACCCAGAGAGCCAGCAGCGTACTCCTGCCACGCACAGCCAAAGGGCAGTGCATAGCAAGGGGTTGGGTGGTTGGTGGGGTTGGGCACAGGGTCTTGCTGCAGGCTAGGTCTTGCAGGCAACCTTTGCTGCACACAGGTGAAGGCCATGCATGGTGCAAGGTTGGGTGATTATAGGGGGTCAGCCTCAGAGCCTGGCCTACGGCTGTGTGCGGCAGTGGTTGAAATAACGTACAGTAATAAAATTACTATACATTAAAAAAACATAGAAATCCACTGAAATAAATAAAGGTTACCGGGTCATTATAGTTAGGAAAAAGAATTTAAAAAAGTCCATGGAAATTCATTTAAAAAACAAAGGTTACAGGGGCATTATAGTTAGGCTCACAATTTAAATGTACAAAACCGCAGAAGTTCACCAGTTATTGTTAGAGTTACGCAAAGAAGGAAAACCACGGCACATCCCAAGAGGTTATAATGTTCCAGTTTATTCCTCGTAATGTCTTTAGATGAAACAATGGCCTGTGGCCCAAGGTGACATCTTGGAGCCAGAATCAAAAGATGACAACAAAGATCCTTTTCAAATGAACAGCAGCCCAAATAGACAACAGCCGACACGTGTTTCGTCTGGGTAGACTTTATCAAGGCTATAATGAAGATAAGTAGCTCAATGTTCCAAAGTACCAGAGACAAGTTGATGTCTTATGTTTAGAGAAAGAGGTCGAGTAAGAGAAGGCATTGAGGACAGTGGTAAGCCTCAAATAACTCAAAGCGTTTCCCTCCGCGTTGTGTTGACGGCGCTGCAAATGGTGAATTACCATTTGGTAAATGGTGAATTACCATTTGCAGCGCCGTCAACACAACGCGGAGGGAAACGCTTTGAGTTATTTGAGGCTTACCACGGTCCTCAATGCCTTCTCTTACTCGACCTCTTTCTCTAAACATAAGACATCAACTTGTCTCTGGTACTTTGGAACATTGAGCTACTTATCTTCATTATAGCTTTGATAAAGTCTACCCAGACGAAACACGTGTCGGCTGTTGTCTATTTGGGCTGCTGTTCATTTGAAAAGGATCTTTGTTGTCATCTTTTGATTCTGGCTCCAAGATGTCACCTTGGGCCACAGGCCATTGTTTCATCTAAAGACATTACGAGGAATAAACTGGAACATTATAACCTCTTGGGATGTGCCGTAGTTTTCCTTCTTTGCATATCATAACTGTAACCCTTTTTTGGGGTGACAGTTTTCGCACTCTGTGGCTGGGTGCATACCACTTCGAGCACTCCCCCCATCGTTCTACGTCATCATGGACTCTGTAAACAAACAGTAGATTATATTTGGAAAGTGCGCTCTCTTCTTTACACAGCCACCTTTTTGCTTATATGTAATTGTTAGAGTTACCTCAAGTAACTATAACTTGTGCCCTAAAGTAACTATAACTCGTGCCCCCACCATGCACAGGTCTTTGTCAAAAATTTAACTGCGACTATTACAGTGATATTATCAATTATGTTATCAAAGATGTAATGAGTGCTGTAATTTGTGGTGGCCCGATAGGGGGGTTGAAAAGTTGCTGCAAAGAAATCAAAAAGATTTCTTTGCACCATTTTTTGAGGCATTTTTAGCACCTTCACGAAGCAGGCATTAAAAGGAGACATACCATTTATTTTATAATGGGCCTTAATTTGAATGAATGAATGAATTAATCTTTTATTGTATGGTTAACAAAAACCATTATAATCATTAAAATCTTGATATCACCACATGAAATGCATTAATATTTGGACTCCTTAAAATAAAAAAAACGTATAAAAGTAGAATTAAAACATAACCTCCTTGTTCTACATGACCTGTGCCAGGGCTAGTCTGAATTTTGCGGTATCTTATTCTCTCTCTCCTGGTGCTGCCATTGTTCTTTTTTCTGTGCCTGCTTTAGAAATTTCACCATACAGGAATTCAAGATGGGATAGTGTAAATTTAAGCATGCTACTGCTGCTTGTCCACAGGTCTGTATGCCTCGTTGATTAAAAGTGTTCTTTAACAGACATTTTCTTTCTTGACTTAAGGCTGGACACAAGCATATGAGATGTAGCAAATCCCTCTTTCCAGATTTGCATAAACTATAGCTCTTATTCGAGCTCTGCCTCCCTCTCGAGTAATCACCATTGTCACCTGGTACCTTCCCTAAATGGATATGCAAGAATTCAATTTTTAAAACTGGAGACCAGCCTATTTCAAAATACAACTGGTGTCGAAGGAACTTGTAACCGTTTAACACCCCCCATGCATGTGATCTATTTGATAATGTTTCTTTATCTTTCAACACAGATAACCTCTTCATTCTATTATTTACTACTCTTTTAAAGCTTCCTGTAGATAAATCAGTTCCCCAGCTTTAGTACAACTCTAAATCCTTTATTGCATGGTTCAAATAAAGTGAGGCAGGTGATCCGCTATTATTCTGAAGTTCTTTCCACAGCACCTGGCATAGGTCCTTCCTAATGTCTGTTTTAATACGATACCAGCTAGTCACATAGGCCACTTTCCTGGCTATTATCTGATTTAATAACCCAAACTCTAAATGTATTTGTGCAGGCAATGCGTTTGGTGGTAGGTAAAATAGCGGCCTATATGTTTTCACCATACTTGTGTTTAAACATGCAGCGTCACGCCCGTGCAGTGCCACACTACATAAGTTAGGCTGGGTGCCAATTTAGCTGATATCACCTTTTGTAGAGGTAGAATACTAGGGCCATTTAGGGTTGTTTTTAAGGTTGAAAAAACTAGCCACAATGTTAAGCCCTTTCTTCTTAGTTCATCCTTATATTGAATAAAACTTCCCCGTGCATCAAACAGTACTCCCAGATAATGGTAAGATTGAACATGCTCCACCTGCTCTCCAATCAGGAACCATTTATGCGTCTTACTTATTTTCCTTCTAGATTCTATTACTTTAGTCTTTTTTTAGATTAACTGTTAGACCATTGTCCATTGAATACTCTGCTAATATTCCCATTAATCTATGTAATCCAATCTGTGTTTGACTTATAAAAACAGCATCATCTGCATATAGTAGATTTGATATAGTCATCGGTCCTAGTCTTGGGGAATGAGAATTTACTACTTCAAGTTCATTTTTAAAACAGATTAAATAAATAGGGTGCCAAAACACAACCTTGTTTTAATCCCTGAAAGGTGTATATTTTCCTTGACAGAGGTGATCTGTCCCCTATTTGTTTCCTAACCCATGTATCGGTGTACAAAAGCTGAATAGCCTTGAGAAGGCCATCTAGGATGCCCAGTAGTGTACGTTTTTTCCAGAGTAAGTTCCAATTCACTGAATCAAAAACAGATTTAAAATCAATAAAAGTAAAATACAATTACTTCTTAGAAATATGTTTGTCCATTAATAAAGACAATGTTAAAATATTTGTTTCTGTTCCTACTCCTTGTGTAAAACCTGTTTGATTTAATGGAACTATCTTTCTATCTATTGCCCATTCCCACAGTTCATCGGGTAATAAGGTCGCCAAATACTTTGCTCCTATATCTTGGAGCACAATCAGTCCATAGTTTTTAGGTATGTTTTAATTTCCTTATTATGGACCCCTGCCATGCAACTGGCATCATCTGCTGTTGTATCACACAGTTATAAACTTTTGTCAGTATGGGGGGCCCATAGATCTATATTTGATGAATACAAAGATTGGGAAATCCAATTTGGCCCCAGGGCACCATCTTTCCTGGACCTTAACACTATGGGGCTCATTATGACCCTGGCGGTAGGTGATAATGTGGCGGTAGTACCGCCAACAAGCTTGCATTACACACCACCATATTATGACATTGGCGGGTTGGCTGCAGCCAACCCACCAATTTACCATTCCTACTTCCATGGTGGTAGCAGCCACTAGGCCGGAGATACCAATCTCCAGCCCAGCGGCCTGCTATTGTACTGCCAGCGGCATTTTGACCCTGCCTACCGCCAGGTTTTTCCTGGCATTCGCAACGCCACAAAAACCATAGTGGTAGGCCCTACCAGTGACAGGCAATTCCTTCCCTGTCACTGGTAGGAGGCTCACCCACCCCCAAACACTCCCCAGATGCTGCCACCCCTCCCTCCATCCTTGCTCCCCCTCTCCGATACCCTACCATCCCATTCACACACACTTGCAGACACGCACCATGTATACACACACTCACTCACACAGGCATACACACATTAATTCACGCATGCATCCATTAATTCTCCCACACATCCGTACACACATTCACACTGACACTCAGACACGCATTCATATTTCCATTTTACATGCATTCTCACACATGCATACACCCACGCAAACAACACTGCACACACAGTCATGTTCACTCACACACTCACACGTTCATGCACTCAACCCCACACACACACACAACACCTCCCATCCCCCTCTCCTGTTGGAAGCCCAATTTACCTGCGTCCAGGGGGTCTTCTGGCAGGGAACGGGACGGGGTACTGCTACCGCAAGCAGCGCCTGCCAGCAGAACACCGCCAGGCCGTATTATTTGTCATAATACAGCTGGCAGTGGTCTACTAGTGTGGTGCTGCTGGTGGTCGCAGCGCCACCTTAACACCATCAACCAGTATGGCCACAGCCAGATTTCTGACCTTTGTGTTATCTGATTCTCTGAGAAATTCTCTGTAACGGGAGCATCTATACATATAACCCCCTCAGTGATAGTCTCAATGTTATTTACGCCTTCCCAAGACCTAATTACTGAGGAGTTAAATAATTCTTTTAATAATTCTGCCCATGTCTGTTCTGGTATATTGGAATTAAGTACTGGGGTTTCTGGATGGTTTATTCCATTTATGACTTTCCAGAACTGCCTTGCATTTTTTGTGTTTTGATAAATATAGCATTTTGATCCAAAAGTTGACATTTACCTCCCTTTTTTATTCCCAGATCTGTTTGTGCAGGGTCCTAGTTAATTTGGCAAAGGTATAGCTTAGGTGTCTATTTTGTGGAGCTTTCCTTATATCCTTGTACAGCTCTTTCCACTTTTTCTGTAACTTCTGAGTAGAATTAGAGAGTTTTATCTCACCCCTAATTTCCTGTATCAACCATTTCCAAGGACACTGGTGCTACTCCTACCTCTATCATTATACTAAGGAAATTCTCCAATTGTTTGTCTTTATTACCTTGTACTCCAGCTATACTTTCCTTTACTAATCTTTCAGATAGCTCATTTCTTGGAACATCCGATTTAGTGGACCATATTAGATTATGATAGTTTACTGTAGTGTCTTCTCCAAACAGCGAGGAGGCCTGTCTATTCTGTTGAGCTTGCACTGAAAGCACAATACTTTGCTTCCCGTGGTTGCTACTTTGTGTTTTATTTACAGTAAAAGATTTTATCTATCCCAGAGAGTTAGCGTTACCATTGCATAGTCAATTATGGAGCATGCAGTGGCGAGTGATAAGTCCACCTACCATTTGGAACTTTCAATCCTACGGCCACCATGTCTTTCACGAATGTAACTGGCTTTTTGTTGTATAATCTTCTCTTGGGGTACCTATTTGATTGAGGGGGATTGACCAAAGGATGTCTTACTGGATTGCCTGTTCTTCCCGCTCATAATGGCAAATCAAGTCCATATTAAAATCCCAGATTATTATTATATCTGGTGCATTTGCTTCCTTCTGACAAGCCATTATCACCTCAATTAGCTCAAATATTATTGAACGCTTTACTTTTGCATTCAGAGGAACATACACATTTATTAAAGATAACGACGTGTTGATATCCTCCATTCATTTAGTCAATTTTATCACCAGAATATTATCATTTCCTATGGGTACTATATCTGCTTCAATTTTTAGTGCTATAGCAATAAAACCTGCTACCCCCCTTTTGGCTGCCCCTGTTTTTTTTGTTTTAACTGCTGGACTGTAATAACCGGAGTACCGTACTATGTCAAAGACTTCCATCGCCCATGTTTCCTGGAGACATATTATTTGAATCCCTTTTAGCAAAGAAAGTAAATCTTTCTTCTGTGACTTTGTATGTGCTACATTAATATGCCAAGAACTAATGGTTAGTACGTCAGACTGTGTATTAATAGTATTACTACCCACGGGTCAATTCCTGCATTTCCCATGTAGTGCCTCTGTACACCAACCTACAGTTATTTGTCTGGCCCTCTCTTTATTACTGGCCCTGAGGGATGCTGCATCTCCTGCACCTGTTCTGACCATCCTCTTGAGGATCTAAGAACTGAATATGATTGATTCCCCCTTCATGTGTGAGGTCATGTTTAATTTGGCTTTGGCCAGCACAAACAGTTCTGAGTGTGTATCTTGCGGGGGTGATGTTAATTGAATCCCCCAAGCGGCCAATATAGCCTTTTCCCTCATTACGGATTGTGTTAATACGTTTTTTTGGAAGGAGACCATGGTTGCTTCCTGCACCCTTCCTTCAATATGACCCAGATACTGAACTGACACGATGGTGTTAGAGATAAGTTCTGACAGTGATGGAATTCATGTAATATGTTTAAAATGTTCCCCCGATTTAAGATGTCATGTGAACCCCTGAATTTATATACAGTGGTGAAATTCTTTTGCTCAGAACAGGTGGACACTCAATAAGATAGTTCCCATCATCCCTTCCTATTGATTTTATCTCTTGCCCATTCCTGCCTACTCCTTTATATTCCTTCCTGGATCTTTCCTCATCATGTACCAGAATTCGGCACATCATGGGGCATATTTATACTCCGTTTGCGCCGAATGTGCGTCGTTTTTTTCGACGCAAATTCGGCGCAAAACTAACGCCATATTTATACTTTGGCGTTAGACGCGTCTAGCGCCAAAGTATGGGCAAATAGCGTCATTTTTTTGCGTGAACGCCTTCCTTGCGTTAATGAGATGCAAGGAAGGCGTTCCCGTCTAAAAAAATGACGGCGACGCAAATGCGTCGTATTTATACTCCCGGGCAAAAATCACGCCCGGGAGTGGGCGGGGCAAAAAACCCTGCATTTGTGCCACTTTTTAACGCCTGGGTCAGGGTAGGCGTTAAGGGGCCTGTGGGCTCAAAATGAGCCCACAGGTGCCCTCCCCTGCCCCCAGGGACCCCCCCTGCCACCCTTGACCACCCCAGAAGGACACCCAAGGATGGAGGGACCCATCCCAGGGACATTCAGGTAAGTTCAGGTAAGTATACATTTTTTTTGTTTTTTTTTTTTTTGGGTGGCATAGGGGGGCCTTATTTGTGCCCCCCTACATGCCACTATGCCCAATGACCATGCCCAGGGGACATAAGTCCCCTGGGCATGGCCATTGGGCAAGGGGGCATGACTCCTGTCTTTACTATGACAGGAGTCATGTAAATGGCGTCTGGGCGTCGTTAAAAATGGCGCAAATCGGGTTAAGACGATTTTTTAGCGTCAACCTGACTTGCGCCATTTTTAAGACGCCCTAACGCCATTTTTCCCTACGCCGGCGCTGCCTGGTGTACGTGTTTTTTTTCCACGCACACCAGGCAGCGCCGGTCTGCTTGCGCCGGCTAACGCCATTCAATAAATACGGCACCCGCATGGCGCTTCAGAATGGCGTTAGCCGGCGCGAAATTTTTTGACGCTAAACTGCGTTAGCGCAGTTTAGCGTAAAAAAGTATAAATACGGGGCGTGTTTTTTTTCCACGCACACCAGGCAGCGCCGGTATGCTTGCGCCGGCTAACGCCATTCAATAAATACGGCGCCCGCATGGCGCTTCAGAATGGCGTTAGCCGGCGCAAAAATTTTTGACGCTAAACTGCGTTAGCGCAGTTTAGCGTCAAAAAGTATAAATACGGGCCCATATCTTTCCCTATTCCACTCTGTAGTTCTGTTACACAATCCTTTATATCTGGGATTTCCATCCTCCTTTCCCTATTTTTCACATCACTCTAATGGGCCTCAATGTGCTTTGCACGATTAGCATCCAAATTTTAGACGCTAATCCTGCAAAGTGCCAAACTAGCATCAACAATTTCGACACTAGTTCTCTCACTATTGCCATGGTGTGCCATATCTTAAATATGGCATACACATGGTGGTGTTAGGGGGGAGCTAAGAGGGGCAAGAAAAGTAGAGCTGCTTTGGATGAAGCACCACATTTCTTAAATCTGCCCTTAATTTAAAGGAGAAGTAGCACGTTTTATTCCCATTAGCAATTTGCACAATGCAATTTGTTAAACTGTGCTGAGCGTATCATTTGTTTGCTTTGCAGGGGCATGTCTCCATCACTTATTTTAATAGTCAATATTTGTCATATTTTCTCACACATCCTGTCTATCAGGTGCCCTTAGAACCCTCTTTGGGTTACAGAACTATTAATGATTCAATATTTTGTTACATAAAATCATTTCTAATTCATTAATTCATGTATTAAATAAGGCCCCTTTATGTAGCACAAACAACCTAAATCCTCAAATCATAGAACAGTTAATTAGTATAAGGAGTTCACAAAAGAGCTGTTGCATGGGTTAGAATTCACAAGAAAATTTAGTACACTTACATAAGTTTAAACAAACTTTTGAATAAAGAAAATGAAGTCAAAAGTTAAGCACTTTAGGTATTGAATATATGTTTACAGGCAAACCAAAGCAACAGCTAAAGAAAAGAATAGCGGAATCTGTTATTCAGTAGAGATGGTAGTAGAACTGATATCAGTATACTGTAGTTTAAATTCAGGGTGGAACACACCATAAATAATATGGTGGTCTTAAACCAACAAAGTAGTCATCTCCAACCCCAATTCAAATCACTGCAAATCAGGGGGTCTTCTTTTTCCTATACATGTACTGCCACTGGCCCTCACAAAATTCCAGTGCCCATCCAACACAGGACCACACTGTCCATCTGGCACTCAGCCACACTGGACAACCTCTCTGCTGCCTCCTCCATTATAGGTTGACTTGCTGTTGCTGGTTGTACAAAGTTGGGAGGTCGTGCTCAAAGCTGTGTTCTGCACACAGACACGGGGGGCTAATTTTACTACTTCAAAGCTCCCTAGGCATCTTGAGGTAACCTTTGTTTTTCCCCAGCATCATAAGGCAAACTTCAGGATCTTCATTGGGCACTTCTCTGGCAGATCCCAAGCCTCCATTTGCATTTGAGCCACAAAGCTGTGGCAGGCATAAGTGCTTCTACAGGCAAGTGCATTGTCTGGAGCTCTGAAGAGGTCCTCCTTTCCCACTGTCATGATAATAGATGAACCAACACGTCTCCACATATGGATGTCACTTCTCTATTCCCTTTAAAATGTTAGAATAATTGCCCACAATAATTGATACTGCTGCATTGGTTTTCTAAAAGCATATCTTATTTTGTTTTACTTTGTTCCAACATACAACAAGATTAAAAAATGGTCTTGCTTCATAGCCATGATGCTGTCAGCCATTGAAAGGGTATTATGATAATTAAACTGACGTTTAAAAATAACTGTCATCCAGAAAACAATAACTGTCATCCAGTAAACAATGTTCTAATAAATTTATTGTTTCAGCAGAATGTTTCCTGAATTTTCTTACAAAGGCTAACACATGATTTGTAACACTGCTCGGCTCCTAGTCTCATTTCAGAGGGGCCATTGCATCCTATTGTAAGACATACAACTCTCTCCATAGGTCCCTTATCTTTTCAAACTTTTTAGAGCAGTGTCTTCTGATGAATATTGTTCTTTCTGCTTCCATGCATCAATAGGGGCCTGATTAATATATTGTCAAAGTGTTTTCCATCCCCCCAAAGCTTCAAGGGGAAGCATACCCCACAGCCCCACTGGCACAAGCAGTGGCATGTGCAGGCAAAACCCTCAATATGAAAAGAATCATAAGGAGAAAATGCAGAACCTCCAACTACATGAGGTGCTAACCACAACCCAGAAACAACCCTTGGAACCTTTGCAAACTGCAAAATCAGACTCAAAATCAGATTTCACCATGGATATGCAGATCCTCTCACCTGTCTTTTTTACCACTTGTTAGCGATAAATCAAGTCACTCCCTATTGGAGCACCAGGAGGGAGCCCGAGGGATACTTTTGTACCACTGTACCACAGAATGAGAGGAAATGCTGGTATCATACCTGCAAGACCTGCCACAGGAAAATGTCCCTGCAGCTGGTTCACTTAGCTGTGATGCAGGTCTAGACACTTACAATAGGATATAGGACGACCCTGGCCAGAAATAGTCATTGCACAAGGACACTGCAAGGGCATCTCACCTGAATATGGTTCAGCTCTCAGTGGAGGCTCTACAATATGAATCAAACAAAATGGATATTCAGCTATCACTGATTCACACTCTGAGTGTCTTCGTGGCTTGCATCGACGAGAAGCTAGTGGACCTAAACTCACCCATCAAATGGGCACAGTCAGAAATGAATTTTCTGTGATGCAAGCAAGCTGGGCAGGTTGTGCAGCCACCAAGAAAAGTCAAAGCCTCCTCTGTCTATGCTCATGGAATGTCAATGGCCTCGCTTGTAAAGTATCTGACCTTGACTTTCTTCATTATGTAAAATCTTTCAACATCATCCTGATGCAGGAGACTTGGCTTGCTGAACTGCTCCGACTATAGGGGTTATGTGTTTTTCTGTACCAACCATCAAGGGGGGAAATATGGTCACCTACTCGGTGGCTTGGTAACTTGCATCTCAACATCTTGCACAGCCTCAGTTTGGTCACCTCAAACTAGCTCTCCAGCAATCATTGCAATTATGATCGCCATCCTTAACAAAAATGTCAAAACTAAGGTAGCAGATTAAAGGCCTCATAACAGCAGATGGTGCAGCTTTGGAAACACTTAGGTGAGGAGGACACCTCAAACTTTGTCCTCTCAGGCGATTTGAATATGCATCTCCTTGACTGTTCATCGGACGACTCTGTGATAGCCCAATCTTCATACTGGGATTTACCAGAAGAAGGCAGAAACCCTTAAGGCAAAATCACCAAAACTAGACTAGACTAGAGGATCTCAATTTTAGGGCCCTCAATGTCACGTTCACTGAGGATACCCCATGAGTGGGCTCATACCACTCTTCCACCACCAGCTTGACACTAAACTACACCTTTGCTACTCTCCCGCTGCTGTACAGTTTTACTCATTTCGCTTAGGGGAAAAAGGTGACAGCGATCATACCCCACGAGAGGCATCCTTTCTAGTGACTCTGCCCAAACTTAGTCACACAGTGGAGGCAATTGGCTCCATCTTTACAGCTAACTTTGAGAAAATCAAGTATTCACAATTGACTACAGAGGTCCTGTCATCGTGGGTAACAGTCCTGCTGCAAGCACTGACAGGAACGTCTACTTGCGTTATAGGAAGGTGGGAGTGCTTCACCAGAAGGCTGGCAGAAGCATTGCTACCCCACCCAAATGGCCTTATTAAAGACCCATTGGGTTTGGGAGTGTCCCTAAGATCCAACTAATACAACTGAAGCAACTCAAAAAGGAAATAAACAGCATCTTAAGATTCCATTGCTGCAAACCTGGGGACATCAACTTTCAAGCAACTGTAAGACAACAAATGACCATGTGTAAGAAGCTGAAGTGGGCCAATAGCAGGTCACTGGAAGATGAGCTATGGGCTGGACTATTTTCACACATCAAGCATAATGACAGCACACGCTTTTGGGGGAAAGTCAATAAGCTAATGCGCCCATCTAATGTAGGAGTAACATCCAATATGTCTGAAGAAGCCTGGGCAACCTTTCTGGGGGACCAGTTCAATCAGCATTTGGCAGCAAATGCCACTAGCCAAGTAGCATGAAAAATACCAAAAGAAATCTCCAGTAACATCCATTCAAAGGGAGTTAGTCTGTCGTTACCCTACAATGTGCTTCCAGACAGTCCCACATTAAATCAATCAGACAACAAATCGCAAAAGGCAGAACAGAAGGGGCCCCAGACCCCATTGGAATCCCTCTTGCCCTCTTTAAGCAAAATCCTGAGCACAGGGCAGGGATCTTGAAATCACTCTTTTCTCAAAAAAGGCTTTTAGACATACTGCCAGCTTCATGGTGAGGATTAGTTATCTCACCAATCTACAAAAGCAGAATAAAGTATTTGGTGAAAAACTACAGTTTGGTTGTCCCAACTGACAACAAGACCAAATACTTCACCAGGACACTGCTAAAAGAACTTACAACTTGGGGATCTGAAACTGCCATAATCCCATTCAACCAGACAGGGTTTTCTAAAATGACAGGCACAACATAATCTTGGCCATGTCACTCCTTATTGACGAGGTTGAAAGTTTCCAAGCTGCCCCTCCATCTCTGCTTCTTAGATTTCAGGGAAGCCTTTGACCATGTGTATCAGGGCAGACTCTGGAGCAAGCTGGCACTTTGGAACATTCCCAAGACCCTACTGGATCTGCTTATACTGCTTCACATGGACACATGGATTCAGATCAAGATGGGCACAGGAACACACCTTTCTAGACAAATTCCAGCATGCAAAGGACTGAAGCAAGGGTGTGTTCTTGCACCTAGCTTATTCAACTTCTTTTTGAGAGACCTGACACAGAGGTTTAATGCCTGCAACACTCACGCCCCAAAGTTAAGGGGCACGACATTCTCCAGCTTCTTGTATACTGATGATGTGGCTGTAATAAGCCACAACCAGGTGGGGGTGCAGCGCCTTCTCAACACAATGCAAGAATATTCTGCTGAGAATAGACTGAACAACAGTCCCAACTGAACAAGAGCAGTGATGATTAATAACAACAAAAAAGAACACTGGTCTGTCCTGGGCAGCTCAAGGATTGAGACTGCAGCAGAATATAAATATCTAGGAATAATTATTGATAAAGAGGGCCTATTTGCATGTCACAAGGAGTCAATTAAATGAAAGGGCCTGGCACTGGCAGTAATGCTAAACAATCTAAAATCAAAACTTACAGGGCCTACACTGTCTCCCTCCTTTGGGTAGTGCTTGCCAAGTTACTAGCAACCATAACATATGGCAGCAAGCTTCCAAGAAGTAGGGACACCAAAATACTGGACAATATTTTGACAAAAACATACTGGATCCTCTTCAAACTTCTGAACTATACCTCACCAGCACATATCAGGTTGGAGTTTGGCTTGCAAAAACAGACGCTGGCCAGGCAAGGGGCGTTTTTAGTCTGCTGGAGCAAAATCAGACCCTAACAATTATTATCTACGGCAGGAGCTGAAGCACAGGGACACCTCAGCCATCAGAGCCTACCTCCAGGAATCTCTGACAGTAACAGGGGTAACCCAGCCCTGAGAAAACTTAATCAGCCACATAGCTTTAAAAAAACTTACATGGAATTCAATAAAGCTTCTCTTGCTAACGGAAGGCAAGGTCATCTTTGCAGCCGGAGACCATGTCTGGGTGACTCTAAACAATTATTGAACACTCACACCCTAAAAATACTTCAGTTCAGGGTATCCAAGAGCCAGGAAAGACACATTTTTTAAATAGTGCTTGGGGCAGCTGCCTGCTGTTCTGCATCTTCACCTTTGGCAAAGGGACCTAACATTGCTCGCTTGCCATTTTTGCAGCAATGGACCGGAAGATCTGCCACACTTACCATGCTCCTATGAAGAGCTACTGGGGGAAAGGAGACAGCTGCTTATAGTCCCCTTCAATCAACGAGGAATTTTCACGCGGAAGTAAGCGTTGCTGGCCTGCTTCGCTCCCGGGGCCCAGCAGCTGATCTGTCAACTGCCAAAGTATCTTGCACACGTAGAAACCAAAATGCCAACATGGATCAGCATGACACCCAACTCAATGGTCTCCACCAACCAAAGGGAAGATACTAGACGGATTTGGCCAGGACCATATTGCACATATTGAAGCACAGATTCTCCATCTGGCAGATTCTCCATCTGAAGGGAACTCAAACTTGTTATTCAAGCATATTGATGCATTTCTGTAATGATCCATTAATCTTAAATTTGGTGGTCCAAGAAAATTTTTAATTGAATGGTCTATTCACCCAGCTTCATTTTCCAAAATGTAACGAAGGCATCCATACAAGGGGTCTTTCACATTTATGCATTCTGCTTCTTAAATGCCTCTATGCTGTGTCCCCCCGATATGCTAACATTAATGTAAGGGGGGCAAATAACCATGAAAATTCTGCTCTGGTCTACACTGCCGTCTGAACCTGTGTGAGGGGGCTGAGCATTCATTTTGCACATTTGCACTTCAAATTACTGTTCAAATGAATGGCTGATAGCAGATGCTGTCACGTTTTCCATTTACTTTGTACTTTGAATTTTTGTCTATGCAGTGACCCATTTTAAGCCTTCTAGCTGCTACAACTACATGAGTGAACCAGTGCTGTTACTTTTTAAATAATGTGTATCCTTGGTTTTATTGCTCTTTGTATTCATTTGCAATGGTTTTCATTAACTATGCAAATAAATAAGCTACTACTACTACTACCATAGGATTAGGGTTTTAAAGTATGAAAAGACACTGGCAATTCCAGTGAATCATCTAAATTTGTCTTGTCTTCCTTCATCACCTTTCTTTTCTGTTAATTATTTCTTTAGACTTTGACTTTGCAAAACTCAGCACTTCCTTTTATTTAGGTTTGGCTGAGGGATGTTTTGGACCTTCTATTTTCTTTTGAACAAAGTCTTTACCTCCAATGCTAAGAATCTAGGGCCACATGTTGGTACATTTTGCGACTCACAAATCGGTCGCAGCGCTATTTGCGACCATGGAAAGTGAAATGGTATGTACAAATGCCTTTTTGGAGTCCCCAATAGTGATGCGACCAATTACCGAATCTCAATTATTTGCGAGTCGAGTTTGTGACTCGCAAATAAGAAATTGCAATTTGCGACTCACAAACTGAATGTACAAGCCAGTTGCAAATTGTGATAGTCGCAAATAGGCCATTTTGCACATGCAGATTAGCACTTATTCCAAACAGGTGGCAATCAGAACCAAAGTATAAAAGCAGACGCAGACGGCATCTAGGTGTTTCAAAGTGGCTGCACTCTACATGAATGCATGGAGGAAGCGAGTCCAGGCTGCCCAGCAGAGGAGGAGGAGGCAGAGACAGGAAAGGATATACAGAACCAGGCAGACCATATTTCAACAGACTGAGGAGGAAGCATATGAGTAATATAGACTGAGCAGCACAGTCATTTTAGAGATCATTGAACTGCTGAAACCTCAGCTAGAAAGCCCAACTCTGTGCCGCTGCTCCATCACGACACATGTGCAAGTGCTGTACTCACTGCATCTCTTGGGCTCGGGTAGCTACCAGAGGTTGATTGCTGTTGCTGGTGGGGTGTCCCAAAGTGCCCTATCATGATTATTTAGACGGTTCTTAGATGCCATACTCACACACATGTCCAGATACATTTTCCTGCCCAGGAAGGCGGAGAAAGTACACAACACCAAATTGGACTTCTACAGAATTGCAAACTTTCCCCATGTAATAGGGTGTGTGGACGGGACACATACACCCATATGTCCTCCTGCAAACCTGGAATATGTGTTCTGCAATAGGAAATGTACTCACTCACTCAACATCCAGGTGGTATGTGATGCCCATAATGTCATGACTGATATAGTGGCAACATTTCAAGGGAGCACATATTCATGCACAGTGGGATACACCAACGCCTAGAAAGTGGGGAGTTTGCTGATGGATATTTTTTAGGTACTGTGTAGTACACACCAATGTTAGAAATACATGTCAATGCATAACCATGCTAAGCCATGCTCATATCTGCTGTTTTGTTACACAGGTGACAGTGCATATGCTCTGAGGCCATGGATACTCACCCCATACCTAACACCTGCCAATCAGAATGAAAGGCGCTAAAACATTGGACGTCGGCACACCAGAACCATCATTGAGAGGACCTTTGGTATGTTGAAGTCACAAAAGTGGAGGTGCACGCCAGTATGCCCCAGAGACTGCATGCAAGATTGTGGCTACATGTATCATCCTACACAACATAGCAATCAGACGTGGGCTACATCTCACCCTAGATGACACAGATTCGGAGGATGAGGAGGAGGAGCCACCACAACGACCGCCTGGGGATGGTAGCATCGTAATGGAGGGCAGACGGAGACGGGATCACATAGCAACTCATTACTTTGGCAGGTAAGTGCCAACTGTAACAGTACTCACAAATGTAAGATACACATAGCTGGTTGTGCAAAACAAAAATATCCTTTAACGTCAGGAGTGCATAATGTAAACGGTGGCATATAGCCAGCAGTAAACAAGTCTTATGTAACAAAACCTAACACATTCCTCTCATGTGCATTAGGCTAAACCTAGGGAGACAACATCACACCCTCCTATGGCTACGACCACCATGGCCTGTGCCTGGTTGGCCCACAGATGTCTGGCGGTCACCGCTACTATGCAGGATGTGGGCATCTGAGGCAGAAACGCTGCTTACACTTGATATGTCCTCACTGTCCTGAGGGGTGTCACCAGTACCTCTTGCTACCTGGGAGGTATGAATGAGGTCAACAGCAGCAGTAATGCGCCCTAGTCCCCTTGCCACATCTCCAGCAAAATGCCCTAATTCAACTTGGAGTGTGACACTCGATTTTAACAGCCAGGTAGTTGTGGTGGCTAGGCAGCCGATGGACTGACTGAGCTGGTCCAAACGTGCAGATGTGTTGAGCTCTTTGCGCCTTGCATGGGCCTGATCCACCACCATTTCCCTACAAAGGTCATTGATGGCCGTGGTGAGGTTGACCATGTTGGTGTTCATGGTGGATAATTGGTTTTCACCATTTCCAAATCCCTGTGTGAGGGTCTGTTGCATTTGGTGCAGGTTCCGGTTCATCATCCGCATGTGTTTGTTTTGCAAGTGGTGACTGCTAAGTAGGGATGCTTCCAGCCCAAGGAATTGTTGTGTAGTGACATCCTCCTCATCTGCATCATGTGTCAGACAACGCCTTCTACATCCAGACCCTGCTGTTCGCAGTGGCCGACTCACCCATCTGTGGCCCCAATGTCAGGTTTGCTGCCTCATTGTCAACATCTGTCTCCTCTGTTGTCTCATATGCATGGGGAACAATTGGTGTGATGCTGCACTCCCCTGTGGAAATGCTGACTGCCTCATCTGCTGTCATGGTGGCATCGTCATCTAACTCCACACTAGGGTCATCAGATACTTGAGGGAGACCTGAGGGACACAGGGGATACACTGTCAGTGCCTCTCAGATGTGTGGCTTATCAAAATAAATATTCCTCAAAACTTGGACTACTGTACTACTTTACCCATAATGCACTGAACTTAAGGTGGGCATATCAGCATGGAACAATTTGGATGATGCATGCTTTTGTGAACTGTGGTTGTGTACGTGGTGTCTTGAATAGTGTAAATAAGTGAGATTTGCTACTTACATTTGGAGGTTCCAGGTGCTGAACTGTCCAGGTCCCCAATTCCAACAACAGCCTCTGGCTCCAGAGCTCTTTATTGCTGTGGGTGGCGGTACTTTGGATGGTCCCCCACCTGTTCCATGCACCTCCTTCAACCGCTCTGCAACCCTTTCCTTGGTTCTTGTCCTGAAGTCATATCATCTTTTGCGCACCTCCTCGATGGAGCGGTGACTGACTCCAATGGCATTTATCTTGCTTTGTATTTCCAACCATATATTCTTTTTTGGTGAGTCAGGGACACTCATTGTTGCGTTTCCAAACAAGACCTCATGGTGTAGGCAGCACTCCTCAGTGAGGACTTCCATCTCTTTGTCAGAGAATTTCAACTTTCTCTTCCTCCCTGCAGTGTTTGTCTCCTTAGTTTGACTGGCCATGGCTGCAGTTTCTCCTCTCAGCTGGGTGTGCCTCTGCTGTCTGTCCTGGCTAGACTCCTCCCACTTCCATGGGAGGTACTTCCTGGTTCTGAGGACATCATCCAGCACTAGGAAGTGTAATTTCTCTTTACTTTTGCACCCGCTTGCTAATTGTGACTTAATCGCAATTTGTGATTCGGTTAAACCCCCATGTGCAATTTAGGAAATTGCAATTTGAGATTTTGCAAATTGTGATGCGACTCAGCACCGAATCTCAATGTTGATTTGCAATTTTTTCTTACATTCCATTTTGCAAGTCGGAAATTGTGATTCACATCGAGTCGCTATTTCCGACTCGCAAATTTTTTACTTCGTACATGTGGCCCTTACTTCCTTTTAGATTCATGTCTGGAAGTGCATTTTTTATTCTATTTTCAGATCTGTACAGGAAGGCCTGAAAGCCCTGTGTTTTTCTCAGATTATGTCATTTTCTTTTCTGCAGCATCTGTTTAGATTTATGGCTTCAGATATCCCTTTACGACTGTGTCATATCTTATCTCGCCACCATTACCTATTTGGAATTGAGTGTAGGTGAAAAATAACTAGGTGGGGAGGTTTGTTGGTCTCTCAGTCTGAGCATATTTCGAACAACATAAGTATATATTCCTGTACTACTTTTCTTACTTTATTTTCAGCAACTATCTGTATCCCTTTCAAGAGCTACCCCAACAACTTGGGGCTGCGTCTATAGTATATTGCATTTGGGTTAAGGAGGGAGGTTCTAGGGGAGGACAGTAAAGAGAAAGCACACCCTTGAAATTGTTTCCTTAATAGGGGTATCATTTTAAACCTCTGAACGTTTCTTTAAACCTTTGGAATTTGTGACGAAGGAGTTCACAGCATAGTGGCGTCCAAACCCTAGTACCACCATACCTGTGATTTTGTACACAGTTTAGTTAGGATTCTTGTAATGCATTGCAAGTTTCTCTTAATGTGGGGTACTAAGTTGAATAGTTTCAATGTTATTGATGCCTGATATTGCACACTTCAATTTAGGATAAATATGAAGCACCAAGGAGGTAAGCTGCATAGTCTGATAACCCCAAGGACGCCAATATGTACAAAGATGCAATTTATTTTTCAAAATTTGCATCCCTATCAATGTGGACTATTGAAAGAGTAAATTAACCTTGTGGATATATAATTATATATCTTACTGGAATGTTCATTGTGAGGATTTGGGTACACTATGTGACATGGCTGCAATACACGCATATATATAATTTTGGATCCAGTCAGGTACATTTACTTAACCTTAAGCTCAACCCTGGGTAGCTGTGGCTGCGAGCAGTAATGCTTAGCCAAGCAACAACGTGTGAAGCATCTAACAGCACTTAACAACAGAATAAGAAAGTCACACAACACACAAGAAGGAGCCAACAACAATTTATGTACTGTCAACTAAAACTTTGGAAACGTTTAAAAAGTTTGAAAGAGTAAGTTCTGAAACTCTGACCCAAGTTTGGTAACCAGTTCTGGCAGGATAGATGTCTAGGAGGCCACTAAGAATGCCTTGGACAGTTACCTGTCCACCAGATTGTCCTTGAAACAAAATCCAAACTTTGCAGTAGTACCACCACCACCTGAGAGGACAACACAGTCACTAGACAATGGGCTATTGAGTTCCCTCCTCTTCAGTGATGAAGTTTCCCGTTTGGTGTGTTATCAGGCTATACCACACTGCAAAGCTCTTTCTCCTTTAAAAAATGGCACAACCCTTCCTTGGTCAGCAGGAGCATGGTAGCCCAACCCAGAGGTGTGGCTGCCTAAGGGCTACACACCCACAGGAAATCCAATTCTGGCAAGGGGTTTAACTCTCTGTCCTTGTCTTCAACCTGTCTGCAGGAACAGAAGGCAGTCTGCTCAAGAGTGTTACTGCCATTTGCCCTTCAAAGGCAGGTTCCCCTTTGATCTCACCTTTTGAGATTCATTCACATATCTCCCCTGGTGGTCATAAAGCTATCTGTGTGCCAGGGCCTTTGTGAATTCACTAGACTAGCTCGGGCACAGAGTGGCAGCTTTCTAAAAGTTGCAGAACGTTCAAAGTGTCAAAAATGCTAACTTGACCATCAAGTCACATTTAATGGCACCATTAGTTTGATACCTTACATAACCCAATTAGGTAGTCCCATTCAGGAGTTAGCCAGGTTGGGATGCGAGGTAGGTACCCTGCGTTAGCTAATGGCCTACTAACTTTATCCATATTAAAATGGCAATTTGGAAGTGTTGCTGCTAAGACATTTGAAAAGTATATGTCCTACTTAACAAAATACCACTCCTTGCCATAGGGCTCTATTAACCTTCTTAAGGGAGACATATACATATTGTTAAGGGACAAGGTGGCTTTGCAATTAATGGTAATGGCAAAGTCAAACTGGCCTTGTGACACTGCCTTTCCAGATGCACTAGAAGGCTAGGGGCCATGTTTTCACTTTGCCACACACTGGGTAGCACAACCAAGCTCCAGCACTGTGTGGACACTCTGCCTTACATGCCCTGTGTACCCTTGGTATCACACTAGGGACTTATATGTAAGTCAATACTTGCCAATTGGGGACACCCAATTCAACATACCTTTTGTGAAGGGACTGAACACTGTCACTGAGGTCTCAACAGCAAGCCTTAGTGCACTCTCAGAGTCGAGATTCCAGCAGCTAATAGTCCAAATGTGGGCAAAAAGAGGGTTGAAACCTGCAAAAAATCTGCTTCCCTACAGTCATCAAAACATTTTGCCACATGTCCTCATCATCTCAAAGTGCTTGCATTAATTATTTTTCTGATGCTTGAACTGACAGCTCAGGAGGCATAGTTGGCTCTGCAATGTTAATTGGTGAATGACTTTTAGGATCAGAAAAATACCATGCTGCATGTGACCTTTCAAGAAGCTGTCTCTGTGTATGTTTGGCTAGAGTTGTTTTAAATATGCACATAAAAACATAAACATTTTGCTTATTTTAACAGATTTTGTAATTTATTTTGTTAGAAACTAATCAGCATTAATTGGAAAAAAGATGTGTCATTTTCTGCCTGTAATAAAATAAAGAATTATGAATTTAATCAAATTCCAAAACAAAAATCATAACTTTGCACACCTAAAAATATGTTTCCTTTGTGTGTGTATACATTTCAAAACATAATCAGACAAACACATACCTGTCTGACTGTTTCTTTGCAATACTGATAATGATCTCCTTTATAATGGTTGCAAGATTACCTGCCTTTATTAGACCATTTTTTAGAAGCTATTTCCCACTGTACAATTCCATCTTACCACCAAAGGGCTACAATGATTTTGTGAGCTTCAGAGCATTGCTATCTTGCATTTCATTGCACAAATAGTCATTTGTTGCTTCAAATGTAGGTCAGATATTTCTGGTTTACTCTACTTTTCCTGGGTTTTATTGACCTGAACATATGGTTTGCTTTTAAATCATCCAATTCCTGGCTATTCTGTATGCAAGTTGATAAATATATCTGTGTTTATTTAAAGCTAACATATTTTTGGCACACTTGATCAAAAACAGCACTCAATGCTTTATTGAGAAGTATACCATTGGAGTAATCCATCTACAGATTTCTTATCTCTTATAGAATTTTAAATTTTCAAATGTAGTTGAGGTGACACTTCACTTAAGTAATTGAGGCACTTAACGTCCACCATCTTTAGAAGCAGAATTCTTTCATACTTCATAATTAAGATTTACATTACATCTCCCACAAATATAGGCATACTCTACACAGAGAAAACACATTACATTTTGTTCATCGGTGAACTACAAATAGCACAAAACTATACTGATTGGCTTATGTTTAATTTGCCGGGCTCCAATCACACAGCTCAGCCTACTTCTCCAGTCTTTATATTCTGTACTGCCCAATTAGGTTCCTACGTTTGACCTCCGAAGTATGTCTCTCACTGTTCACATCAAAACTGAAATGGCTTGTCTTGGAAATTAGGTTATTGGTTGAGGGGGGGGAGGGGGTGGAACTCTACCCAAGCAACAGCCACCACTTCTGTCAGGGTGAAGTCACAATCAAACCCCAAATTAACCTGTGCTTAAGCCTCTGGTAGCTCGGGATCTAAACAACAAAAGTCCAGTCAGTAGAACCAGAGATATGCAATTTCAAACTTTTAGGTGAAAACAGTGAGTAGAAAAACAAAGCACCAATTGTGGCTATCTGGTTGTGCCAGTTCAGACCAGCAGCAATTGAGCATGGGCTGAATACAAGGACAGGTTAGGCCAGCTGCACAAAGTACCTTACATCCTGGTTGAAGGGCATTGTGGGATCCTTTGCCAAAGTTGCATTGTGCAATGGTGGTACTGAGGAGCCCGAGGCTGCAACATGAGCAGTGCTTAATTTGTATAAAAATAAGGACCAGCTGCAATGACCTCGTCAGAGCGTCAATGCAGCTGGTATGACCTATTGCTCCTCTCAGCACAGCCAAAGAGAGAACCAAGACTACTACTAACCAACACACCCTTGAAGTGTGACAAATCAGACTATTCCAGGCCGCTAAAGCTGTGAAAATAGCTTGGACAACAGGCATTAGTAATTTTTAATGTATGTTGAATTAATAAACAACTGTTGCTGTGTTTTCTATAATTTAGACAAAAAGTGCCACTCTGTGGCAGACTGTCATAAATGCTGATGTTGAAAATTAAGTGGTGGTGCTGTACACTGAAAACCATAGCCTCAAACTATGTACTAGCTGAGATGTCCTGCATCACCATCAAGGATGCCATCAACGAGAGGCTTGCAATGCAATGTCTTGTGTCAAAGATGGATCGCACACCAGTAGTTCTAAAGAAGCTTCGGGAAAGCCATATAGTTTGCAATGGAGATAGGTTTGTCCTTCTTTCCAGTGCTCAGTCCTACTACCGCAGTACAAAAGATGAGCAGGTGTGTGTGCATGTGCATCTTAGAAACAAAATGCAGTCCATTTACAAGCAACTATAAGCATTGTTACCGCAACTAATATGAGCTCTCTCTTTAGTGAATGTTCAATGTGCATCATCAAAAAACCGTGGTGGTCATTACAACCCTGGCGGACGGTGTTAAAGATGCGGTAATACCGCAAACAGTCAGACGGACAAAAAAAGGGAATTATGACCCTGGCGGAAACCGCCAACAAAGACAGCCACTTTAACACACCGCCCGCCACGGCGGTACAGACAAGCAGCGCGGCGGTCACTGCCAACAGACAGGCGGGAGACTATGTACCGCCCACAGTATCACAACCTACCAATCCGCCACCTTTTCCGGGGCGGATTCACCGTGGATAAAAACACGGTGGAAACAGCTTTTGCTATGGGAAAACGCTCACCTTCTACACATCCCACGAGGAACGACAACTCCATGGAGCTGGAACTCCAAATACTACCTGCCCTTGTCTTTCTGCTCCTTCACGACCAACAGCGATGTAGGCGCAGAAGATACCGGTGAGTACTGCACCTATGACATGGGGGAGGCAAAAGATAGGGGGACACCCACCAAACACCCCCACCCCCACCCTCGCATAGTACAACATACACACCAATGCAGTCACAAAAAGAACAGTAACAACCCACAATCCCCCCGGAAGAATGCAAAGACAATGCGAATTTCGGCAAACATTATAATGTGCCAATATACATGTCATACAAAAATATACAAATATATGTATTCCAAAATCACTCATATTTACATAAATAATGCGAGAAGTATTGCAATAACGTACACAACAATGTCCGTGCACAAACAGGCCAAAAATGCATGGGCGAGGCCCACAATAGATACCTGACCAAAATCCGAGAGAACACTGCCGGGGCATCAGATAGAAACACTACAGGCACCTCAGGGGGAAGGGGAGGGGGGGGCACCTCAGCCAGATGAATGCAAAGCCAGATACACGACGGGGCTCCATGCCCATTGATGTATCCTGGGGAGTGCAAAGCCACAGTCTCTCAAGTCTCTACAGTGGGTGGCTTGCCCACTGTTCAATCCTGGGGAGTGCAAAGCCACAGTCTCTACAGTGGGTGGGTTGCCCACTGCCATATCCTGGGGAGTGCAAAGCCACAGTCTCTCAAGTCTCTACAGTGGGTGGCTTGCCCACTGCCATATCCTGGGGAGTGCAAAGCCACAGTCTCTCAAGTCTCTACAGTGGGTGGCTTGCCCACTGTACCATCCTGGGGAGTGCAAAGCCACAGTCTCTCAAGTCGATGCAGGTCCATACTGGTACTGGGGGGTGACTGGTGCCCAGACTGGATGAGTCTTCCCGTGAAAGGTAGTGTCCTGTCACTGTCCCAGCTGCACATGGGATAAGGATGCCTGATGTGGTGGGCCTTTCAGTCCTACCCGGTGCATTGCTCTGTTCAGCAGTGCTTTGCCATGGCGGTCTCTGGACTGTTCAGCGGTGCTTTGCCATGGCGGTTCTGGACTGTTCAGCGGTGCTTTGACATGGTGGTCTTTGCCCTGTTCAGCAGTGCTTTGCCATGGCGGTTCTGGACTGTTCAGTGGTGCTTTGCCATGGCGGTCTCTGGACTGTTCAGCGGTGCTTTGCCATGGCGGTCTCTGGACTGTTCAGCGGTGCTTTGCCATGGCGGTCTTTGCCCTGTTCAGCGGTGCTTTGCCATGGCGGTCTCTGGACTGTTCAGCGGTGCTTTGCCATGGCTGTCTTTGCCATGTTCAGCGGTGCTTTGCCATGGCGGTTCTGGACTGTTCAGCGGTGCTTTACCATGACGGTCTCTGGACTGTTCAGCGGTGCTTTGCCATGGCGGTTCAGGACTGTTCAGCGGTGCTTTGACATGGCGGTCTTTGCCCTGTTCAGCGGTGCTTTGCCATGGCAGTCTCTGGACTGTTCAGCGGTGCTTTGACATGGCGGTCTTTGCCCTGTTCAGCGGTGCTTTGCCATGGCGGTTCTTGATTGTTCAGCGGTGCTTTGCCATGGCGGTCTCTGGACTGTTCAGTGGTGCTTTGCCATGGCGGTCTCTGAACTGTTCAGCGGTGCTTTGCCATGGCGGTCTTTGCCCTGTTCAGCGGTGCTTTGCCATGCCGGTCTCTGGACTGTTCAGCGGTGCTTTGCCATGGCGGTTCTGGACTGTTCAGCGGTGCTTTGCCATGGCGGTCTTTGCCCTGTTCAGCGGTGCTTTGCCATGGCGGTCTCTGGACTGTTCAGCTGTGCTTTGACATGGCGGTCTTTGCCCTGTTCAGCTGTGCTTTGCCATGGCGGTTCTGGACTGTTCAGCGGTGCTTTGCCATGGCGGTCTCTGGACTGTTCAGCGGTGCTTTGACTTGGCGGTTCTGATACGGATATTGGCGTGTGGCATGACGATTTCCACACTGTACATTGGTGTGTGGCATGACGATCTTCATACTGGACATTGGTGTGTGGCATGACGATTTCCACACTGGACATTGGTGTGTGGCATGACGTTCCATCATTGCCCAGCGGGGCTGTGGCATCCTGGCCCCGCCTGGGCTGTGTCTTGTGCGTTGGTCTCAGGACCAGTGACAATACTTGGGCCCTCCTGGGCTGTGTCTTGTGCGCTGGTCTCAGGACCAGTGACGATACTTGGGCCCTCCAGGGCTGTGTCTTGTGCGCTGGTCTCAGGACCAGTGAGGATACTTGGGCCCTCCTGGGCACTAACTCTGGCGGTGGGCTCTGGACCCGTTACGATACTTGGGCCCTCCTGGGCACTGACTCTGGCGGTGGGCTCTGGACCCGTTACGATACTTGGGCCCTCCTGGGCACTGACTCTGGCGGTGGGCTCTGGACCCGTTACGATACTTGGGCCCTCCTGGGCACTGACTCTGGCGGTGGGCTCTGGACCCATTACGATACTTGGGCCTTCCTGGGCACTGACTCTGGCGGTGGGCTCTGGACCCATTACGATACTTGGGCCCTCCTGGGCACTGACTCTGGCGGTGGGCTCTGGACCCATTACGATACTTGGGCCCTCCTGGGCACTGACTCTGGCGGTGGGCTCTGGACCAGTGACGACGGTGCTGGCGGTTGTGTCTGGACCACCGGAAATGATGGCGCACTTCTCCGCCGTGACACTCACAGCAGGCTGGGCAGACTTCCTCAGGACCTTCCCCAACTTTTTTGGAGTTACAGCTGACTCACCAATCGCCTTCTATCCCATTTCACTTGTTGTCCCTCCAGGAGTCTTGACACGGTCCCGTTGTCCACTCTCCAATTTCGGAGCCTTTACAGGGGGTGGGCTGCCAGTGCCTTGGCTCCGGGTCCTACTGCCTGCCCTGGTGGACGGTGCACTCCAAAAACCTGGAACACGCACCACTGGTACTGGTGGCTTTTTGGCTGAGGCGCTACAACGGGACTGATGAATTGGAGGGGGGGTGGGTGCAAAAAGGTCAATTTGACAGAGGGGCAGTTTCTGACGAACACTGGGATGGGTAGCTGGAGGGGGTCTGGGAGTGGAGGAAGAGGAGGTGGTTGTAGGAGGTGTCACTTTAGCTGTTTTGGGTGCAGGCGCAGGTACTGGGGGCTGTCGTGAGGTGGATGGATGTTGGGTGAGTGATTGCCGGCGTTTGGGTACTTTGGGAGAGGGCGTCACAGACACACTGGGAGAGGACACAGGGGACGTGTAAATGGCAGTGGAGGTGGTGAGTGCAGGTGAGCGGCGTGTGGTGCTGGGTGTCCTGGTGCGAGTCCTAGTGCCTGTAGATGTGGTGCATGCAGGTGTGTGTGTAGACGAGACTGGGAGGGAGGAGGGAGAAGAGGAGGAGGGGGACACAGTGGAGACAGTGGATGTTGCTGTGTCTGTATGGGTGATGCTTGTGTGAGTGCCTGTGGGATGTGTGGTGCCTATGTTTGCCTGAGCTACTTTTGGGTGTTGACTTGTGTGCATGCTGGTCTGTAGGTGTGCTTGGGATGGGCTGGAGTACAGGGGATTGGGTCTGGGTGGAGGAAGTTGGAGGAGGGAGGCTGGACACACGGACAATTGCTGCCATCAGTGCTGATGCCAGAGATTGCAGGGTTCGCTGAAGGACAGCCTGACCAGAATGAATGCCCTCCAGGAATGCATTACCGTGTTGCAACGCCCTTTCTACACCCTGGATGGCATTCACAATGGTAGACTGCCCAACAGTGAGTGACCTGAGGAGGTCAATGACCTCCTCACTGAGGGCAGCAGGGGTGACTGGGGCAGGGCCTGAGGTGCCTGGGGCGAAGGTGATGCCCACCCTCCTGGGTGAGCGGGCAAGGGGCGAATGCTGAGGGGCTGCTGGGAGGGCGGTGCCGGTAGGGGGGGTGGCGGCTGTACCTGTAGAAGTGGGGCGCACAGGTGGTGCCGCCACCACAGGGGTGCTCACATCGGCAGACGCGTCTGTCGCTGTTTGGTGATCCGGTGGCTGACGTGAAGCTCCCCTCGCCCTCCATCCCACTGGTGTATTCAGAGTCTGTGGTGTGGCCCTCCATGGCCATGTGGGATGCAGCTCACCCGTGCTCCGGTGTCATTGTACCTCCGCCTGTTGATGCTGATGTACAAAAGGACAGGGAGAGCAGGAAAAGGGGGGGAGACAGAACAAAGAGAGTTTTAGTGCATGGCATACCGCTACCGTTGGCGGACAAGACAGATGCAGCAGCCCCATGCACAACGCCGCGCTCCTGCCCTCTGCACATGCAATTTCTGAGATATGGCCTACATGGCATTGTTGGAAATCTGCGCACATGGATGCCACAGGGGCAACTATACCTCAACTTGATAATTTACTGATGTGGGGTAGAGTGCCACATGGCCTACATTACGGAGGGGCCTTGCCTACCTAACTCGCCCTGGCCTAGGGACACCCAGAGCCCACCTCCCCCACCCAGACACCTCCACTGCACGCAAAGTCCGCAGAATGTACTCACCCCCTTGTGTCTGCTGTGATGTCCTTAAGCGCCCATCCAACTCCGGGTAGGCCACCGCCAGGATCCGGAACATCAGGGGGGGTCATGGCACGACGGGCACCCCTCCCACGTTGGGAGGCCATCCCCAGCTGAGCCTCTGTCGTCTTCTTGCTGCAGCGGCAAATTACCTCCCATCTCTTACGGCAGTAGTGCCCCGTCTCTGGTGGGCCCCCAGGGTCCGGACCTCCTTGGCGATGGCACGCCAAATGTCCCTCTTCTGGTGGGCGCTGACCTACATGACATGCACAAGGAAAGAGGAACAGTCATTACCAACTGCACCATCAATGTGAGTGGCCCCCTCCCTAGTCTGACCATGTGGCCCATTTATTCCCATGCTTTACTGTAGTATGACTTCTGCCCCCTTCCCTCTTCCACCCAGCCCTGTCCACCCAGGCCTAGCCCCTACAACGTGCTCCCTGTGTACTAACCTGTTGGTCTGGAGGACCGTAGAGTAGCATGTACTGGGGGAGGACCCCATCCACAAGTTTCTCCAACTCTTGTGCAGTGAAGGCAGGGGCCCTTTCCCCAGACGCAGCAGCCATCGTCGCTTCCAGACCGAGGTCACAGCAGCACTAGCAGTGTAGGTCCTCTCCTGTCGAAGGTCAGGTATCTAGTGATTGAACAGATAGAAAATGGTGGTGACGTCCGCGGCGTTGACGTCCACGGCGGGGCGCATCATCACCGCCGGCGCACCTGTTCATTGGCTCCTGGGACCCATAGGGTCCAATGTTAACCAATGCAGCCTTGCGCGGCGGTCTACGACCGCCTACCACGACGGTGTGCAACGCCAGTGCTGTTACCCCACAATCCCATTGTCCCAGTTTAGAGGTCAGGCAGCCGCCATTTCAGGGGCCCACATGGATTCATTTTCAACTGCGTTACACATACTGAGGCCTACACTCAACACACATCCAGGAAGGGTTTAGTGTCTGCTGTAGTCTTGTGTGTAACTGTGGGTACATACCTGGAGGAATAGTGACTGTTTCTTCGCTGTTGTCCTTCTTAGGCACCGTCAGCTGGGACATATGAGAAGATGGCGGAATCCTCCGGTGGAAGAGAGACATTTAATCGTGACCTACCTGTTTGACTGTGCTACAATCCAGGAACTATGTAGCCAGTTGGAGCCAGACCTGATGTCACCAATCCGCCATCCGACTGGAATCCCCCCTGACGTGCAGGTTCTGTCAGTGCTCCATTTCCTTGCAATTAGGTCATTTCAAACAACAGTGGCCATGGCATCAGAGATGTCCCAGCCTATGTTTTCCAATGTGTTGTCCAGAGTGTTGTCTGCCCTGCTGAAACACGTAAGGAGATACATCATATTCCCTCAGGTTGAGAATTTGCCTACAGTGAAAGGTGACTTCTATGCTCTTGGACATATCCCCAACGTCATAGGTGCCATTGATGGGACCCATGTAGCTCTGGTCCCCCCCGCAGGACTGAACAGGTGTACAGGAACAGGAAGAGTTATCATTCAATGAATGTCCAGATGGTCTGTTTGGCAGACCAGTACATCTCGCAGGTAAATGCTATGTTCCCTGGCTCAGTGCATGACGCCTACATCCTGCGGAATAGCAGCATCCCTGATATAATGGGTGAACTCCAGAGGCACCGTGAATGGCTATTGGGGGACTCTGGTTACCCCAACCTTTCCTGGCTATTGACCCCAGTGAGGAATCCCAGGACCAGGGCAGAGGAACGCTACAATGAGGCCCATGGGCGGACTAGGAGGGTTATCGAACGCACATTCGGCCTCCTTAAGGCCAGGTTCCGGTGCCTCCATATGACAGGTGGGTCCCTATTCTACTCACCGAAGAAGGTGTGCGACATCATCATCACCTTCTCCATGCTCCATAACTTGGCATTGCGACGCCAGGTGCCTTTTCTGCAGGAGGATGATCCAGATGACGGTGTTGTGGCAGCTGTGGAGTCTGTGGAGCCTGTGGACAGTGATGAGGATGAAGCTGAGGAAGATGAAAATGACAACAGGGAGTCAGTCATACAGCAATATTTCCAGTGATACACAGGTGAGAACATTTTCATTTTTACCATTACATTAACTTTCACACATCTACCTCTATCCTGTACCTACATTTCACTCACTATTTGTTAATTGAATTGTACCCTTCCATTTCAGTTTCACAAGTGTGGTAACCTACGTGTCAACTGTTTGCATCCTTGAAGGGCTTGTGATGTGTGACATAGGTATGTTAGCCTTCCAATGGGTAACCCATTATGAAACTGTAATTGATAATACAGATTTACAAATCATAGACTGACTCCATTTGTTTTTAGTGTTTCAAGGGTGTTTATTTAAGTGCTAAAAAAATGAAGGGGGGTTGTAAACTGGTGATGGGTGATGGTGGAGGAATGTCCATGGCAGAGTCCAGTCTATTAGTCTCACAGGTACATTGCACATCTGGGCATTGGAAGTGGAGCTAGGTCAGTTCCGATTTGGACAGGGTAACAAAGTGGGACGGGGGGGGCAATCAGGGTGGTCTTATTTCCTGGCGGGGGTCTTGCCATCTTGCTCTGTCCTGTTCCTGGATCTCAGGGATTGCTTGCGTGGTGGTTGTCCGTCTGCAGGGGATGGGGTGCTGGTGTGTTGGTCCTGTGGCGGGGCGTCCTGTCCACTAGCGCCGGCGGAGGTGGTGGGCATTTCATCGTCCTGGCTAGTGTCAGGGGCCCCTTGGAGTGCCACGGTGTCCCTCAAGGTGTTTTGAATGTCCGTCAGCACCCCTACGATGGTGCCCAGGGCGGAGCCGATGGTCCTGAGCTTCTCCCTGAACCCTAAATATTGTTCCTCCTGCAGACGCAGGGTCTCCTGCAACTTGTCCAGGACCATGGCCATCGTCTCCTGTGAGTGGTGGTATGCTCCCATGATGGAGGAGAGGGCCTCGTTGAGAGTTGGTTCCTTTGGCCTGTCCTCCCTCTGTCGCACAGCAGCCCTCCCAGTTCCCCTGTGTTCCTGTGCCTCCGTCCCCTGGACCCTGTGCCCACTACCACTGCCCCCAGGTCCCTGTTGTTGTTGGGGTGGTGGGTTAGCCTGGGTGCCCTGTAGTGGTGGACACACCGCTGATTGACCTGTCCTGGGTAGGGAGATTTGGGCCCGCTGGGTGGGTGCTGTGCTGGTGTTACCAGAGGGTGTAAGCTCGGTGTTGGGCTGTGGCTGGGCAAGGGGAACCGACTGTCCAGAGGCCCATGATGGTCCGGCCTGGTCATCAAGATCCAGTGGGGCAGAGCTGCTGTCGTCACTGTGGGCCTCTTCTGGGGGTGGAGTGGTGTTGTCTGGACCCTCTGGTGTGGTGACATTCCTTCGGGTTCCTGCGGGGGTATAAGTACATGATTATTGCATGTGTGTGTTTCATGGAGTGCAATGGTTGGGTGTTTGTGAACCCCAGTGCAGGCATTCCTGTGTGGGGGCTTGTGTGCTGATGGTTGGGGGGTGTTGTGGGTCTGTGCAGTTTGGTGATGGGTGTCCATGCTTAGTTATGTCATGCAGGTCTTGGGGTTGGTATGGGTGGTTGGTGTCATGGGTAGATAGGTGAGGATTTGGGGTGATAGGGGAGGGTGTGATGGTGGGGGTGTGTGATATCATGCATGTAGGGTGGGGGGTATGATGGTTAAGATTAGACTTACCAGTGTCCGTTCCTCCAAAGACTCCTCCGAGGCCCTCAGGATGCAAGATGGACAAGACTTGCTCCTCCCATGTTGTTAGTTGTGGGGGAGGAGGTGGGGGTCCGCCGCCAGTTCGCTGTACCATAATGTGGTGCCTGGATACCGTTGAACGCACCTTCCCCCGTAGGTCGTTCCACCTCTTCCTGATGTCCTCCCTATTTCTTGGGTGCTGTCCCACAGCGCTGACCCTGTCCACTATTCTTTGCCATAGCTCCATCTTCCTGGCTATGGATGTGTGCTGTACCTGTGAGCCAAATAGCTGTGGCTCTACCCGGATGATTTCCTCCACCATGACCCTGAGCTCCTCCTCGGAGAAGCGGGCTGTCTTTTGCGTGACATGGGGTGGTGTAGGTGATGTGTGGGGTGGTGTATGTGTTGATGAGTGTGGTGAGTGTAGTGGTATGTGGTGTTTTGTGCTTGGATGTTGCGTGGATGATGGTGTTGTGTGCCTCTGTGTGATGGGCTTGTCTGTTTTGTGCTGTCTCTCTGGCCTTCTCTCTGAATTTTTAGGTCGTAGGGGTTTGTGGGTGATGTGGGTGTGTGTTTTATATAGTATTGGGTGTGTGGGAGTGGTGTGTGTATGTGTGTCAGGTGTGTGTATTTGGAATTGCCCAATGTGGCGGTGTTTTGGAGATGTGTTTGTATTTTGAGCGCGGCGGTGTGTACTGCCAATGGAATACCGCGGTTGAAAGACTGTCGCGTGGATTCGTGGGTCGTAATGGCATGGGCGTGTTTCTGTTGGCGTGCAGGTGGAGGATGTGTTTCCGCCAGTTTCTCGCTGACCTTTGGTGTGGCGGTATTGTGTGGGTGTCTGAATTTCGGCAGATTCTGTGATGTGTGTCATAATGGCTGTGACGGTCTACCGCGGCCGCGGCGGTGTATTGGCAGTCTTCTGCACGGAGGTAAGCGCCTTATACCGCCAATGTTGTAATGACCCACCAAGTAGTCAAAACAAAATTGTCACAGCACAGGGGGGTCTATGGCAGCCATTCCAGTTCCATGCTTTTATATTGCCTCAAGACCTGAAGATGATAAATTAAACTTTGAAGAACCTGACAAAACCTGCAGAGAAATGTCCTGCGCTAAAACATTAAAGTCTCTGCTTTTTTTATCACCTAATTGCATTTGTTAAAGGGATGATATCAGACAGTATAGGCGTGTTTCTTGCTCTGCAAGCTTTGCTAACATGGTCAATCAGAAGCCATTTTTGCTAGTGTTTTAGTGTATTGTGCTCTATCCCAGGATCTCAAGCAAAGAAGACATCTAGGGAAATCCAACATGCATTTGTGACTTTGTTTAATTGTGAGTTCAAATTAGGTGTTGCATTATTATTATTGGAGAAGTAGTATCATATTTATGTGAGTTATTTGCGCTAGAGAAAACTTTGTTGTTTACTTAAAACTATATGAAATGGCAAAATAAAAAAGTGTGTGCTACAAATTCAAATCTCTTACAGATATTGTTAATGAAGTACACTACCTGCAAGAAATGTGTTCAGCTCTGGGTTTTGGAATATATAAAGAATGAATTGAGTTCAAATTATGTGTTGTGGCCCAAGGTGTACATCAATAGTGAGTGACTATGAGAACATAAATAGAGGAAGATTCTCTACATAGCCCAATTATTGTGGTAAAATATGTAAAACCTCAAAAGCAAGCAAAGTATGAGAAGAATCAAGTGCTATATTTTGTGGTCAAAATGAAATGATGTGGCTAATTTATTTTGAAACATGTATGATTTATTTAACCAGTTAGCCAAACATGCTTATTCAAAGCACTAGAATGGTTCCACAATAATAACAGTTTTCTTGGTTAGACACATATAATGAACTCACTGAGCAAACATGTTCTGTGGTTTATATTTATGATAGAGTTGTAATAGGAACAATCATGCTAAAAAATAGTAGTATCAGTTTTTTTTATCACATTGCTAATGTTTACCTGGGTGACATGCTGAACACATAAAACATTTCTCAGCATAATGGACAAGAACAGTCTTGAGGTTAGAATGACATTATGTCATCATAGACATCTAATGATTCAACCTGTTCATGCCTGCCTCCACTTCCCTTGTTGACCAGAAACTGGCCAGATGTGATATGAGTGCTCAGTAAATTCCACTGAACAAATAATTACACACTTAACTTACCAAAACTTGGTAAGACCTTCCATGGGCTCTGGTCTGTTCTCAATGTGGCCTTGTAGCTAGACAGAATTTGGGAATTACAAGCACTGGGAATACAATATTATCATCCAGGGAAGCTAGGAAGTTCTAGATAAAAATATTTGCTAAAAGGAAAAAGGATATTAATTTTAGTAAAAGATTAAAGCCATCATGGTAATCATAAATGCAGTAGCAAGAAACATATTATAACAGGAGAGCAAAAACTGTTAAATTTTGATTGAACATGTAGATAACAGACAAGATAGTCAGGAATCACTGTTATGATACAGTTGTATTTTTGGGATTAGGCAACAAGACAGACAACCAGAGAAAATGGAAATTAAATAGTTATGAATATGCAAGAGCCAAAACCTGGTCAAGATATCATGGGTGAATATTGGATGTACATATCATGCAACGTCTTAATAGCTTGATAGATCTTATACCATAATACCAGTAACCAGTGGAAGCCGAGGAAGAAAAGCAGCATTACAATTCTTCATTAAAGAATATAGGCTAATATTCAAAGGATTAGTTTGAATAATGAAAACAGGAAAAATCATTTATTTTATAATGTCAAAACTTTTTAAATGAGAAAATTTATTGCAAGATCATAGATTGACTAATCTGCAAACCCTACTGGGTTTCTACAAGTAAATACATTTACTAGAAATAAATAAGTTTAACTTCAGACTATATCAATCCTGAGCTTATTATGGCAAGGTCTTCTTTTATAGTGACAAATGTCATCGTTAGATATTCCTTAGTGCAATGTTCAATTAACCGTAAAGCAAAATGTAAACAGAACATTTGAATTTCGTACTTCAAAAAGGTATATGATTTCAATTGTACTCTTTTATAATAATTTGAAAATAAACGTTTTTCTTACCAAGATCAATTTACCATACAGATTCATAGATTAGGGAACAAATGTGTTTTCATTTCATAAAGTTAAGAGTAAGTGGATACTGTCTTTAAAAAAATCTAAACATATCTAGGCTCTCAAACAAGGAGAAATGCTGGTTCAAAGTTCTCAATCTTTACAAAAATCCCTTCTAAAAATGCCTTTAAAAAATTGAGATTTTATCTCACCAAATTCTACACAGAGACACATTCATTCTTCTCATAAGAATATTACTCTCCTTACTCTCTACAGGATGTTACCCTTCCGCTGAAAGGTCTTTCAGTCAAACTTTTTTTTCCAGAACCACAAGATATTAACAATTTGATTAATCAGCCTCACATTTGATTTATCAATTCATTTCTGTGCTGCCTACTAATGATGTATGTATACAAATGAAACACACATATTTACATGCACCTAGTGAGTAGAAGTAGGATGTCCACTGACCGGATGCTTAACCTTCTTTTCTTGAAGGAAACATAGGCCCTTTATTTATTTTCATTCATATTTTTATAAGCTTTCACCATGTCTTTAGCTGATGCATAGGCTTTTGGCAAAGCACCAAATGCATAATGGGAGCCATTTGAATGTGCTGAGAACTATTAATCATCCTAGGAGTCCTATAACTTGTGAATTATTTGACAGCAATTGTTACTAAATCAGTAATTTCATAAATATACAAGATATTTTTTAGTTAACTGTTAGATATTTAGGTTTCTCTTATGTAACTTCAGAAATTTAAATCTTTGTTCTTACATTCACATCTCCTCAAGATAGACTGCAACTGACTTATTTTCCTAGTGAATATTAGATGTAGTCATAGGGGAAATATGGGGAGTTGGTGGGATCTGTTGTCCACAGAGATCTGCCCATAAACATAATGGCCCTCATTCTGACCTTGGCGGGCGGCGGAGGCCGCCCGCCAAAGTCCCGCCGTCAGATTACCGTTCCGCGGTCGAAAGACCGCAGCGGTAATTCTGACTTTCCCGCTGGGCTGGCGGGCGGTCGCCTTCAGACCGCCCGCCAGCCCAGCGGGAAAGAGGCTTCCACGATGAAGCCGGCTCGGAATCGAGCCGGCGGAGTGGAAGCTGTGCGACGGGTGCAGTTGCACCCGTCGCGTATTTCACTGTCTGCGCAGCAGACAGTGAAATACATGTAGGGGCCCTCTTACGGGGGCCCCTGCAATGCCCATGCCAGTGGCATGGGCACTGCAGGGGCCCCCAGGGGCCCCGCGACCCCCCCCTACCGCCACCTGGATCCCGGCGGTCCGACCGCCGGGATCTGGATGGCGGTAGGGGGGGTCGGAATCCCCGCGGCGGTGCAGCAAGCTGCGCCGCCGCGGAGGATTCAATGGGGCGGCGGTACACTGGCGGGACCCCGCCGGTGGTGCCGGTCCGACCGCGGCTTTACCGCCGCGGTCGGAATCCCCATTGGAGCACCGCCGGCCTGTCGGCGGTGCTCCCGCGGTCCTCCGCCCTGGCGGTCAAAGACCGCCAGGGTCAGAATGACCACCAATATGTCTTCTACCTCTTACTCTCATAGCTGGCACATTTGTGATGGGTTAAATGATCCTTCTGTTGCCAGCTGGATTTCCTGAGTGAACTAAGGTCTTCCATTAGTGATCATGAAAGTGAACGTTCAGAGAGAAATTGATTCGCTAGTGATTTTTTCAACACAACCCACATTGTGTAAAAATATTCTTACAAGGTTATGCCAGAGAACAAATCTTAGCAAAAAAGAACTTTCTGCGGGAACCAGTCTTCCATTGAGAGTATGGATGTAAAATTGCAAAGGATTTTTTGTTACTTTTAAGTAATGAAAAATTCAGGAATTTCATAGATTTCACAAGCATAATTACAATTTTGCACCAGCAGATTAATGTTTCACTCTCAGTTGGTCTAATTCACTGCTATAGCCTAGAATGTATGGTCACACAAAAGAATGCACAGCAGTCATAGGTAAATTCCCCTTCTCCCAAGCAATAGTCACATCAGACATTTACTCTCCTTGATATCTCATTGGCAGGATTGGATGCACTGCTCTATGATACAGCTGAACCACAAATCATCTGCACAGATTATTTGACTGTATGTGGAGGATGCATTTTTGTGCATGCTTTTCCCTCAGAGAAGGCTTGATATGTATTATGTGGTTTGCACATTGAGTTCCGTCAGTATCAGAAAAGGTAATACCTGCTATTTGCAGTGTTTGGAAATGGTGATATGAAGTGTTGTATAAAACATGTTATATTCATCCCTTAGTATAATAGTTTGATTTGGTAATAATGTAAAACATGGGGAGCAATTAGGGTTTCCACCTCACTCCAGGTCATTAATGATACTACCTCCATCCCTGAGCTTTTTCACTTCAAATCACAGATTTTAGTTGTGTTAGACTAATTAGTTCAATGACAGCAAAACAAGAACACAGCACCTACAATGCATTAGGATATCTCTCAAACCTTTAGTACTTGAAATAATGCCCATAAAGAACTGGAAGGAGGTGGCCACCCTAGAAGCAATGGCTCTTTAATCTGTTTTGTATTACAAGCTTCGTGCAGGAGTCACTAAAATGGAGAAATCCAAGCTTTCCTCGATTGTACATAACGTGTAGATCTGAACATTTTTACAGCTTTTTGGATTCTCCATAACTATGGTCTCACAGTCATAGTGCAAGAGGAGATATTAGTAGCTTTACATGTTACTGATATGTACACCTTGATTACTCTTGCATCAATTTGTCATTTGTTTAAACTTAATTAGCAAGACAGACTAAAATCAAGAACTGCTCACTGGTTATTTCTGATCATAATCCACTCCCTATATATTAAAAAACGAACATTCATATTGCAATGGTAGTCTGCGGGACATTTGTTTGAACTCTACTTTCAGATAAGTTAAACTACATATATATCTGAAGTTATTACCGATTTTCTTAGAAATAATCTTCACAGTGCCTCCATAGGCACAGCATGGGCTTTAATGAAAGTATAGATACCTTATATGACTGTTTGGTTTGCAAAAGGTGAAAAATGCACACAATAAGAAGCAATTTAAAAGAGCTCGGTAAACAATGTACATTGGAAATTCAGCTCGCCATTTACACTCATCATGGAAATTCCATTACCAATTAGATGCTGTAAGAACTAGCAAAATTACATCCATCGAAACTTGAGAATCAAAGCAGCTGTATGTAGGATGGGACAGATAATTGAGTATAGAGGGAGTCTTGGACGATTATTAGCAGAAAAAATGAAGGGAATTTAAGAATACAAACATAAAGGATCTAGCCAGGGATATTCACAGGGAAATCACTGAAATAGCTGACATCTTCAAAGACTATTACACTTATCTGTACACAGAAGATATACATCAAGATGTGGCTTGCATAACCTGAGACATGCGAGATGTTAGATTACCTCAGTTGTCACAGACAGAATCAGATCACTCATACAGGGCTGTATCCTCCGGGGACATTATGCAGACAATTACTCTATGACCCTCTTGCAAGGCAACAGGAGCTGATGTAAGTTCTGCAAAATTGTATCAAACATTTTGTGAAGAATTAGTCCCAATGATTTTATAGTTTATACAGGCAATTGAGGTAGGTTATGATATTCCACGCTCTTGGAATGGTATTAACATTGTGAAGTTCCTAAAAAAGAATAAACCTCCGGACATATGCTGATTTTATTGACCTTGTTACTGAATTGTGATGCTAAAATGTATGCAAAAATATTGACCATCAGAGTATCCAAGATTATAAAACGGATTTTACTCTTGGAACAACAAGAGATTATTCTGGGTCGCGATACCACAAATCATAGCAGTGCTCTATGCAATCCGAGATTTGAATAAGAATACAAGTATGATCATGTTAGATTTTGAGAAGCCTTTCGACTACTGATTCTCACAATATCTGTGAATGGTAATGAGGGAGGTGGCTTAGGCAATACATTGATCAATAGGGCACAGCCCCAACACTTGCAACATAAAGATAGGGCGTTGGTGATGGATAGCAGATGGAAGAGTGTTTGTAATTACTCGAGGCACTTGTCACGGGCGTACACCCTCAACCTTTTTATCGCAATCTAGCTGGAACCAAATATACCGTCCAGTGGAGTAACAAAACTTGAGGGGGCCCTCCTGCAAAGTACATGGAGGGCCCCCCTCCGAGCTCAGTCAGGAGCTCTCGGGCTAGGGTACTGTGCTGAAGGGGGTCCCTGGAGCTCGGGGTCCCCTGTACCAGAGAAAGCTGGGGGCCTATGTTACACCACTGCTACCTTCACTGAAGAATAAAAAACAAATCGCTTCATTAGGTTGAATAACATCTCTATGAAAATTTCTGCATATGCAGACAATGTTTATTTTGATAGTACTGTGATTTCACTACTTTAAATCACATAACAGCCTAAGAGACTCAGGTGGTTTCAGGATTACATTCTGATTACATTACATTCAAGATTACTTTCTGAGAAAACAAAAATAATAGTAAATTAAAACCCAATATGCAGCGATGCAAGGTTTATCCAAACAGCTCCGTGTCATGATGTCCCGGTCTGCAGCAATATCAAGAAAATGATGAAAATAAACTTTTACAATCTTTTTGATGAAACTATACAGCAACTTAGCAACTTCACAGCTGGGATCACATCCCCATTACACTGTCAGGCCATTGAAATATTATCAACATGGTCATTCGGGTCAAGGTCTTATACATATTTCGATCTATTCTCCTTACTCATCCTGCATGTAGTTTCATTTGGGGTTACTACAAGGTGGGAAGAACATTACAGATAATTAAAATACCAGTCCTTCTAACCACGTTCTAGATACATTATCAGTAATATTAAAGATATTAACGGGCTCTGCCTAAGTCCAATGTAACAGGTTCCGTTACCACCACATTGGAAAAGTGTACCAAGGCAGGTGATCATAGGGCCTTTTTGTGTTTGGAGAATGAAAGTGACCATTCTTTGATTCTAAGTGATCTCGAAGTTCTTTTTTCTGAGGACCTTGTACCAACATTGGAGGAAGTAGGTAACAGTCCTGGCTCTAAGGATTTTCCCTAGGCTCCACAGGAAGCAGGGGAAGCTTTTCCTACTTTTAATAAATGTTGTAAAAGTAAGTCAGCATTTTTGATTGGAGAGCACTGTCAGCCTTCAGGAAAGGGGAAATACCTGCGTCCATGTAATGGATTACCTCAGGATACAGAAAGGAAGAAATCTCAGTTACCGAATACAAAACAAAGAATGCCTCCTTGATAAATCAAGCAAAAACCTCCTTAAAGCAAAAAGAAAAGTAAGAAGAATATCTGAAGAAAGGACCAGGAAGGTTAAGTTTTTGACTGACGCCATTTCACCTGTGTCTAGTGCAGGACAGTAATTAGTCCAGCAAGGCTGAATTCTCCCGGTTCCAGTAATTCACCAGGCTTTGGCTCTGGCAGACAGCGCCATACTGGCTTCCTCTGGCGGGTCCATAATTCCATTTCACCCAGTAGGGGCCTCCAGAGGGGTGGAACCCGATTTTGGTAAAGCTGGGCAGAGTGGTTGTGTGGCTCCTTGGGCTGAGGTGACCCCATCTGTGGAAGATGGGAGGCCACAGGTGGGTCCCGTGCAGGAAGTATGGTGAGAGATGAACTCAAAAGTTGAGCTCTATGACAATAAGATTTGGGCTCTTCAGGTTGTGGGGATTGCAACCCTAACTGAAGGATATCAAGAGCAGGTCAGTACGGCAGTGGGCCCTGAAGGTCAGGATAGGCCAGGTTCCCTCTTTTATTAGGTGGAGAAATATTAGCCCGGAGGAGTTAGCTTGGGATCCCTGTCCTTTCTGTAAGCTGGAATCACTTTCTTTGGTGCATATCCATGTTTTTTGTTGCACCTTTTGTAATACATGATGCAGTGCGCTGTTACCATTTTTTAGAAAGTTGCAGGTAATTATGCAGTTCAACAATACGCCAGTTTGCTGGGCCACAGCTACATTTTTATCTGTGATCTCTGAAAGGTTAGGGGGCATGACTTGATTTTATGATATTGCTATTTTTGCACATGATTGTGGATTATGGGAACCCTTGCTGCAGACTGGTCGCCATCTTTCACTGTTGCATTCTCTGTTTATCCTGCCCTATTAAGCTTAATATGCAGAAGTCATATATTGGTTGCAATTGATTAGGATTGCTATTTTTGCAGATGATTGTGGATTATGGGAAGGTATGTTGTAGACTTGTGCACCAATGTTATTGTCATTTGTATAATTATTGCTGAGCAGGGTTAAGAGCATTGCGCATGAGGTTACCCTCCTAGATGTGTATGACGAACTTGAAAATGAATTGGTACATGTTAGTGTTTTTTGTACATTGTGTTATTTATGCATGTGCCACCAGGGTGTGCGGGTTGGATTTGTTTATGATTGTTAAGATGCTTTTGTGACATTACTATGAATTTTAAGACCACTGTATGGCTTATTGTATTGATGTGAAATAGGGTATTGTTAATTGGTATTTGTTGAGGTATTGGGTTTGTGTGGCCTAATTGGCCTGATATCAAACTACTAAAATAAAATATGAAATACGAAAACGAGGTAGCTATTTTTGTTTTTCTCTGTTGCATGGCCTATCACTCCCATAGGATAACAAGGGGATTACCTTAGAACATCGTTTAAGTGTTAGTCCCAATTGGAAAAAGATAGATATATGGATTTTGGTGTTTGTGGACTCACAATTTAAAATCACAAGTTATGGTGAAGTCAGATCTTAAATTGTAAGTCTGAAAATGTCACTTTTAGAATGTTGGCATTTTCTTACCTTAACCATTCTGTGCCTCTGCCTGCCTCTGAATACACATCTGGGAAGGGTGACAGCTGGGCTCTGTGGATTCTCTTCTAGACAGCCACACACAATAGGAGATTAGGTGTGACTTGATGGGCCTAAATGGGCCGTTAATTGGCTTGATGGGGAAGAGATTAGCACTGCTGCACTTACACATGAATAGCTATGTCCTGTCCACCCACAAGAGAGGTTAATGACCCTATATTGGCATTCCAGCGAGCTTGGAGCCAGGACAGGGGAGGCAGGGCTTCTGTACATTTCAAAGGCCTGCCTCTGGAAACGTCTCCCACCTTCCAGAACCAGAGCACCAAAGTAAAAATACTGAACCCCAAACCTCACCAAATCCGATCTCTACTGGAACTAAGGACTCTCTGCCAGGAGGAAGGACTGCTGTGCTGCTAGGAGGGACTACCTCTCTACAACTGCATTGCTTTGTTTGCCTACTGCTTGCTGTGCTATAGGTGTGATGGCCACTTTGATACTTGCTTTGCTGTGTTGGCCTGCTGGCTGCTGCTTCTTGCCTGCAGTTAGAGTGACTAGACTTGCTCTCTACATCCTTGAACCCAAGAATCAACAAGGGGGGTGACTGTTGAGGAGCTGAGGGATCGCAGTCTATATCCCCCAGCAATCACTATGACCAGAGCCACCATACCATGTTGCCTAATCACACCAGGAGGTGCTTGAAGTGCTGAGTGTGACCTGCTGCACAGAATGGCTATAGAGGAGCAGGGGGGCGCCAGACTACATCCCCCAGCAATCACTGAGGCCGGAGCTGCCATACCATGCTGCCTAATCGCACCAGGAGGCGCTTAAATGTCTGAGGGTGACTCACAGTATAGGGAGCTGTGATATCAAGCTGCTTAATTGTAGGAGGCTGGCCTGGTTTGTAGTGGGTACCACAGGTACTTACACCTTATACCAGGTACAGTTATCCCTTATTAATGAAAATGTAGTCAGTGTCTAGAAGCCAGGCTGTCTAGAGGTAGCCATAGGAAGAGCAGCCAAGGCTGAAGTAGAAGACATGCAAAGCTCTGGCAATACCACTGTAGTCACACAGTACTCACAGACATCAAAGACAATACTCAGTGTTACCAAAAATAAAGGTACTATATTTTAGTGACACAATGCCAAATATATCTTAGATGCTATACTTCCTCAGGAGGTAAGTATTAAACAAAAAATATACACTAGTAACTCAAATCAGGTAAGTACATCGTCAGAAAAAAGTGCAAACAGTGAAAATCACAATAGTAAGCAATGGGCCTAGGGGGAACACAAACCATATACTAAAATAGTAGAATGCGAAAATTGGTTTCTCACCTAGGCAAGTGTAGTGTGTAGAGGGGCACTGGGAGTGAAAGAAAACACCAAAGGTAAGTAAAATACCCCACCCCAGAGCTCAGGAAAGCAGGAGTAACACACAGAATGTTTCCTAAAAGACACTAGAAGTCGTGATAGAAGATTATGCAAAAACCAGACAAGACTGCAAGACACCAACGAGGTTTTCCTAGACCTGAAGACTGGTGGAGAGAGGAGACCAAGTCCAAGAACTGCTGAAGTGTCCAGGGAGAACAGGAGCCCCTGCTAACTCGGATGAAGGTGCAAAAGTTAAACCTCTGGTTGGAAGAAAAAGTCAGAAATGCACCAAAGAAGACAGCTACAGGGTCCTGGTTGGTGCAGGAGATGTCCCACATCGAATGAATGAATGCAGGCTGTTTTTTGTCACTGGATTTCTCCAACAAGCCATGGCTCACGCAAGATACACTTTTGAGGGAAAAGGCACTGCCTGGGCCCAGGAGGGACCTGGGGGGCTCAGCTCAGGATGGGAGACAGAGAGGGCACTCTGCAACTTAGAGAGCCATCAGAAGACCAGGCAGCACCCACATGAGTCCCACAGCATGGGGACAAAGGAGGTGCAAGTGGTGGTCGTATGCAGCACTACACAAAGGGATCCAACACCGCCGGAGAACAACTCAGGGAGCTGAGCATCACAGGAAGAGTGCTGGGAACCTGGGCTGCACTATGCATGAAGAACTTCTTCGAAAGTCACAGCAACTGCAAAACTCATGGTTCACACGGGTACTGTCTGGCACGAGAAGGCAAGCTCCTACCTCCACCAAATCTGGACAGCTGGACCTTTGGACAGTCGGGGTCACTTTAGTCTACCACCCCTGTTTCAAAATCCAACCCCGTCATCAGGAGAGGGGACCCACAGCACCGCCCATTCCTGCAAAGAGGTGCCTGCTGAAGCAGGGAAGTGACTCCATCACTCCACAGGAGATTCCTTCAATTCTTCTGGTGCAGGCTGAAGACAGGCAGTCTTCTGAGGATGCATGACCTGGAAACCGTTGCAGTTGCTGGCAGTAGCTGGAGTTACAGAGTTCCAGAAGTCATCATGGATACTTTGTTGCAAGTTGTAGAGTTCCTGGAGCAGTTCTGCAGTTGATCCGACAGTAGAAGGTAAAGTAAAGGAGTCCTGCTGGAGTCTTGCAATCTGAATCTGAGGAAACACCCAAAGGAGAGACCCTAAATAGCCCTCAGAGGGGGATTGGTCACCTAACCACGTAAGGACCTATCAAGAGGGGTCTCTGACATCACCTGTTGGTACTGGCCACTCAGATGCTCCCAGAGTGCCCCACCACCTTGGAATCCAAGATGGCAAAACCCATGGAAACTCTGGACGAGCTCTGGGCACCATCCCTGGGGTCTTGATGGACAAGGGAGTGGTCACTCCCCTTTCCTTTGTCCAGTTTTGTGCCAGAGCAGGGACTGGGGGTCCCTGATCCAGTGTAGACTGGATTATGCAAGGAGGGCATCATCTGTGCCCTTCAGAGCACTTCCAGAGGCTCTGGGAGGATATCCTTCCCATGCCTGTAACACCTATTTCCAAAAGGAGAGGGGGTGACACCCCTGTCCCAAAGGAAATGGATTGTTCTGCCTTCCTGGGATTGAGCTGCTCAAGCCTAAGGAGGGCAGAAGCCTGTCTGTGAGGTGGCAGCAGCTAGAGCGGCAGTGAAAACCTCAGAAGGTTGGTATGGCAGTACTAGGGGTCCAAGGTGGTGCCCCCAGGGCACATGGTATTGGACCACCCACACTGGAATCAGTATTGGGGTACAATTCCCAGTTGTTAGACACCTTATATGACCATATTCAGAGTTACCATTGTGAAGCTACACACAGGTATTTACCTATTTGTAGAGCACACTTATAATGGCATCCCCGCACTCATGGATTCTGGGAAAATGGGCCTGGACGACATGGGGGCATCTTTGCTAGTGCAGGGGTGCCCTCACACACAGTTTCTTTGCACCTAGCCTTCAGGGTCTGAAGGTTAGACATATAGTTGACTTATAAGTCACCTGGTGCAGTGAAAATGGCTGTGAAATAGTGCTTACACTATTTCACTCAGGCTGCAATGGCAGCTCTGAAGAAGTGTTTGTATGGGCTCCCTATGGGTGGCAAAAGAAATGCTTCAGCCCATATGGATCCCCTGGAACCCTAGTTCCATGGGTACCTAGGTACCATATACTAGGGACTTATATGGGGGGTCCAGTATACCAATTTGGAGTGGAATACAGGGTTACCAGTATGTAAGTGGAAATTTGGAACCAGAGAGAGCATAAGCACTAGAGTTCTGATTAGCAGGACTCCAGTGACACAGTCAAGCATACTGACAAAAACAGTGAAACATACTGACATGTAGGGCACTAACTAGCAGGATCCCAGTGACACAGTCAAAACACACTGACAAACAGGCCAAAAATGGGTGTAAGCATGCAAGAAAGTGTCTACTGTCTCACACTAATCACGCAAGGAGGTTCTTAAATTGCTAAGGGTGACCCACTGAACAGGATGCACACCAAACACCTGAATGTGACTAGGATGGGCCACCCCTCTGAGCTGTATGACAAAGTACTGATGTCACTGGTCTCAATTGTTTTACCTTGAGGTCTTTATTTAAAAACCAGATACTGTGCAGTACGTACTCTCTCGGATATGGGTAGAGACTTGGATGTTCAAAAGTACGCAAGACGAGGAACCCCCATAAGCAGACATCCTGTAGGAGGAATTATGGGATATTGGCTTTGACCCCTGGCCACTTATTGAGATTCCTTCGATGAGACTTCTTTTTTCCTTTACCGGGTTTTTGGTATATTTATGTATTGCATTATTTTAAATAGTTAGTATTTCTGTTTTATAGTTTTTTTTCTTTTTTTAGACTATAGCGAATAGCTCAGGAAGTGTTGATTGAGTAGCTCTAAGGGTGCGGGTAGGACAGTATAGTTTAGTTGTATTCATTGTTACTTGTACAAAACAGGGAAGCATAAATTAACTGCCCCAGTTAAGTCAAGTTAGCCTTCTGCGACTTTACTGGATGACTTCATTAAACAGGTGATGGGGGCTTTAGATAAAGAAATTGAGCAAGTTGAGCATCACCTTTCAGGCTCATTGACTGCAGAGATATGTATCTTACCCTCAGGGGAGAAACTGCTGAGGAATCTATGGATACGGTGCAGACCCAAAGGCTGGAACACCCTACGGTCAGTGAGGATACCACCCAATAGCTCCCGGCCAAATAATGATTGATCCAGGAACTGCCCCACATAGTAATAATAGCAACAATGATCCTCCAGCAAAAAATATGCCTGGTTCAGCGGAAGCTTGCTTCAATGACTCTCCCACTACCTAGTCATGCAACGGTGCTTCCTGACCCCTTGGTGTTAAGCGAGAAGCAACTAGGTATGAAATTAGAAACGCTTGAGAAGGCATTCATGGGGAAAATTAGACGAACAACTTCTGATCTGGTATCCCCAATGTATCGCAGATTGGACACTAAAGAGAATTTGTTAAATTACCTTACTACAAGACTGTCCCTACATCATGCAAAAGAGCCTTCTTGTTCTCAGCACAGGGAAAAGGATTTAGAAACAAATTGTGAGTTAATTCCCATTAATGCTGACCCAGTGAATCCTAAGGTTTGTAGTCATGTAAACTGCAATTGCCACTCTTTTTAACTCTGCCCAACCTACTGCAGAATTGTCAGCATATAACGACCTACAAGAGGGCAGAAAGTGTGAATCCGATAATGCAAGGTATGGACCAAAATGGGTGTGGACATCCAAACAGTAGGCAATTTAACAGTAGACATGATATATCATGGCCTGCTTTATAAGGAGTAATGGGGTCAGACACTTCTGGCAGGGGCCAGCCGAATGTACATCTATCTAGAGGGATCCTTGGGCAAATTGAGGGCAGTAGTATGCCGGATATTTTCAGTTGGGTCCGGTGTCCAAATTGGGACATAATTATTTTGCCACCAGCCTGCAGCCCATACAAGGTAGTCATGGCAAATGTTCCCCCACTGTTAAAAAGAGTTGATGAGACATCGACACACCTGAAATATAAGGTGCTGCACTGGCTACAGTCTAGAACACTACTTTCTTCCTCGCACAGCAAGTCAAATCCTATTTACATGAAGGGTGGTCTGGAATAGTACTTCCACTAAGACCCTTCCGAGTGATTGTGTTGGTGAATTTCAAGCATTCAATATATGCTGGGAACATTTTGCATGAGGACTCGGAGGAGAGATGGACAGGGTCACATGTGTTCTCCTAGGCTTTTTTTAAGCATTTAGGGCAAGATGTAGGAAGCCGTTTGCATAGTGCAAACTGCGAAAATCGCAGTTTGCGCCATGCAAACGGCCTAACGTGATGCACGGTACCGACTCGCAATTTGTGAATGCGACTCGCAAATAGGAAGGGGTGTTCCCTTCCTATTTACGACTCGCATCGCAATTCAGAATTGTTTTGTGACCGCGGAGGCGGTCGCAAAGCAACTCACAGTTACCACCAGTGTCACACCGGTGGTAATACATTCGCAAAAGGGAAGGGGTTCCCATGGGACCCCTTCCCCTTTGTGAATGTTGCCCAGAATGTTTTTTCAGAGCAGGCAGTGGTCCAATGGACCACTGCCTACACTGAAAAAACGAAACCAAATGGTTTCAGTATTTTTTTCAGTTTGCAACTCGTTGTTTGTGACTGCTTTTTAAATAAAGCAGTTTTTTTCCCATTTTGCAGCCCGTTTTCCTTAAAGGAAAATGAGTTGCAAAATGAAAAAAATACCGAAACCATTTGGTTTCGTTTTTTCAGTGTAGGCAGTGGTCCATTGGACCACTGCCTGCTCTGAAAAAATATTCTGGGCAACATTCACAAAGGGGAAGGGGTCCCATGGGGACCCCTTCCCTTTTGCGAATGTGTTACCACCGGTGTGACAATGTGGTAACTGCAAGTTGCTTTGCGACCGCATTCGCGGTCACAAAGCAATTCTGAATTGCGATGCGAGTCGCAAATAGGAAGGGAACACCCCTTCCTATTTGCGAGTCGCATTCACAAATTGCGAGTCGGTACCGACTCTCAGTTTGTGAATGTGCATCGTGTTAGGCCGTTTGCATGGCGCAAATTGCGATTTTCACAGTTTGCACCATGCAAATGGCTTCCTATATCTGGCCCTTAGTGCACCAGCCTTCTGCTCGGTCCCTGCAGCTGCAAAAATCTGTCTGCAGTTGTGTATCAGAGATGCCAATTTACACTTACAAATAGGTTAGTCCCACTGAAAGAATTAAACAATGTAGACTGACTTGCTGAACTCTCAGCATTTGTGGGGTCATTAAGTATAAGTGATTCACCCCTCCTAAATAAAAGAAGACCGGGGGGAGTAGTGTGGATATTAGTAAAAGTTCTACTTCGTCCCCACAGGTTTACAAAGGGACCTGCACAGTAGATACATGGAATATTGCAGGAATTAAAATAAATTAAACAAACAGGAGTGGTTGGATTGTATACACACCTCACATATTATTTGTCTTCGCGAAATATGCCAGGTGACTCCCACAAACATTGAGGTCTTTTATTCTTTGTTTTAGCAATCCCTTTGGTGGCTGGCAGAGCTGAGAAAGGACTGCAGATTTAAATCTGAATTTAATGCCAGAGGTAATTAGGAAAACTGTAAAGCATATTATCAATTTGTGCGGTTGAAATTTTCGGCTGGGCCAGATCTTGTTATCAATTACTGCCATAATATATTTAATTCAACAGGGGTGAAGATAGTAAACTCTTTACAGCAGGACTTAAAGATTTTTTTCAAGCAGGGAAAATCACCTTGCCCTTTTTTTGGGGTGGTGATTTTAACATACAAAGATGCCCCTACTCTGGTGATTGTGTGCGTGGACTCACCGATTGGGGGGTGGATGCGTTACATTTTGGTCCGCAGAAGAGGAGATGCATGAAAATATAAGATGGTGCATCGAATTCTCTTATGCAGCACAGACAATGTGTCATTTTTTTTTTCCACGTTGAAAGGAGTTTGCATTGTTTTTCAGCACGCATGATGCAGGGTATTTTGATGCCCAGGAACAATGCGGGGAAAAATCATTGATGCTCTGGAAAGAGGCATGGGTGCTCCGTTGATCCGGTAGGCCAATTGTCCAATTTTCCATTGCAAGGCAGGTGGTGCAGCGAATGTCCACTCAAGAAGTCGGGCTGCATCGTTGTGGTCGGCTGTGCGGCGATTCCTTGGTCGCAATGCAGTGTTCGCATTGATTTCGGCAGGCGGTGCATCGATATTTGACACACAAGGAGTTTCCTGAAGAGATGAAGTATTTTTGGCCCTGAGACTTCAGAAAACAGGGGGCAAGCTCAATCCAAGCCCTTGGCGAGCACTTTTGGGGAAGGCAGAGTCCCTTTGAGCAAAGTCTGAGGCCAGCAGGGCAACAGCAAGGTAGCAGTCCTACTCAGTTAAGCAGTCCAGATGAGTCCTTTGGGCAGCCAGGTAGTTTCTCTTAACAGGTTGCAGGTGTAGGTCCAGAAGTGTTTGAGTTGGTAGGATCAGAGACCCAGTTTATATACCCAAAAATGCCTTTGAAGTGGGTAGGTTTTTAAGTGCACAAGTTCCCCTTTCAGTTTAGTCCTGTCTGCCAGAGTTCCAGTAGGGGGGTTGTCAGTCCATTGTGTGACGGCAGGCCACTGGCCTTTGAAATGTAAGTGTCAGGCTCATCAGCCTTCCAGCCCAGGAAGACCCATTCAATATGCAGATGAGAGCAGGTGTGACTGAGTGTCCCGTGTTTGTGGGTGTCTGGATGGAATGCACAAGGTAGCTGTCAACCAGCCCAGACCAAAAGATGATTGGAGACAGGATGCCAAGTGGGGTTGAACCAATGTTACCATGTTTAATGGGAGAGAGCATATGCACTTTAGCACTGGTTAGCAGTGGAAAGTCATAAATCAGCATAAACACTGTCAGAAAAGTGGAGGGCGGCAGGCAAAAAGTTGGGGGATGACCACCCTAAGGGTGTTAGGCCTAACATGTGCCCCCCCCCCCAGCTGAAAGTGTGGAGAGCTACCCAACCCCCTGGGAGCTCTCCTCGCTAAGGCAGAAGAATCTGGAGAGACCATCAGCATTGGCGTGGTCAGTGCCTAGGCTATGCCCCATCGTAAAGTCCATCCCCTGTAGGGAAATGGACCATCTCAAGAGTTTAGGATTTTCACCCCTCATCTGCATAAGCCATTTGAGGGGCCTGTGATCTGTCTGAACCCTGAAGTAAGTCCCAGATTTTTATGGTTTCAGCTTCTTCAGTGCCGGGTCCACAGAAAATGCTTCTCTTTCAATGGCACTCCCCCTCTGTTCTAGTGTTAATAGCCTTCTGCTAATAAAGGTTAATGGTTGGTCTAGGCCCTTCTCGTTTAGCTGTGCTAGGACCCCCCCATGCCATGCTCTGAAGCGTCTGTCTGCACAACAAATTCCTTGGAGTAGTCAGGGGCCTTGAGCACAAGGGCTGTGCACATGGCTTCCTTCAGGGAGTCAAAGGCTTTCTGACAAGCCTCTGTCCAAATCACCAACCTAGGTTGCTTTTTAGATGGGAGTTCTGTCAAGGATGTCACCATGGTTCCATAGCCCTTGACAAATCTGTGGAAATACCCGGTGAGGCCTAAGAAGGCTTTCACCTCTGTTTGGGTTCTAGGTGGTTGCCAGGCCTTGATAGTTTCAATCTTGGCCTGGATTGGCTGCACCTTGCCACCACCTACTAGGTGTCCCAAGTACACCACGGAACCCTGCCCAGTCTGGCAATTACTGACATTCATTGTCATGCCTGCCTGTTGTACCTCCTAGAGGTGGAGCAGGTGTTCCTCCCAGCTGGAACTGTAGACAGTAATGTCATTTGATAGGCAGCGCAGAACACAGCCTTACCAGCCAGGACTCCATTAACCAACCGGTGAAAGGTAGTGTGGGCACTGGTTAGCAGTGGAAAAGTGCATCACTCTGAACTGGTAATGTCCCTCAGGAGTGAAAAAAGCTGATCTTTCGTTAGTCCATTCAGTCAAGGTGATCTGCTAGTACCATGATGTGAGATCAAAAGTACTGAGGAATTTGGCAGCACCTAACCTGTCTATGAGCTCATCAGCTCAGGGGATGGGGTAGGCATCTGTTTTAGTGAGAAAATTGAGACCCGGTGTGAGAGGAGGCCTCTTTGTGCATGGTTAGCCCCCTCTTTGCCTGATTGTTAGACCTGACTGCCTTTGGATGGTCATCCCTAACTCTTTGCCTGCCTCCCTCTACTTTTTAGATACTGTTTTTGCTGGTTTTAGGACTCTGCACACTTTACCACTGCGAACCACTGCTAAAGTGCATATGCTCTCTCCCTTTAAACATGATGACATTGGATCATACCAAATGGATTTACTTTAATTTATTTATAAGTCCCTAGTAAAGTGCACTATATGTGCTTAGGGCCTGTTGATTAAATTCTACTATTTGGCCTGCAGCACTGATTGTGCCACCCACTTAAGTAGCCCCTTAACCATATTTCAGGCCTGCCGTTGCAAGGCCTGTGTGTTCAGTTTCACTGCAAATTCGACTTGGCATTTAAAAGTACTTGCCAAGCCTAAAACTCCCCTTTGTCTACATATAAGTCACCCCTAAGGTAGGCCCTAGGTAACCCATAGGGCAGGGTGCTGTGTAGACAAAAGGCAGGACATGTAACTGTGTAGTTTACATGTCCTGGTAGTGAAAACTCCTAAATATATTTTTGCACTGCTGTGAGGCCTACTCCTTTCATAGGCTAACGTTAAGGCTACCCTTATACACTGTTTGAGTGGAAGCTGCTGATCTGAAAGGAGTAGGTAGGTCATATTTAGTATGGTCAGAATGGTAATACAAAATCCTGCTGACTGGAGAAGCTGGATTTAATATTACTATTTTAGAAATGCCAATTTTAGAAAGTAAGCATTTCTCTGCACTTAAATCCTTCTGTGCCTTACAATCCACGTCTGGCTAGGTTCAGTTGACAGCTCCCTTGTGCATTCACTCAGACAAACCCCAAACACATGATGCTCAGCCTCACTTGCATCCATCTGCATTTTGAATGGGTCTTCCTGGGCTGGGAGGGTGGAGGGCCTGACACTTACTTGTTAAAGGACAGTAGCCTGCCCTCACACAAAGGACTGCCACATCCCCTACTGGGACCTTGGCAGACAGGATTGAACTGAAAGGGAATCTTGTGCACTTCTAAGTCACTCTTTGAAGTCTCCCCCACTTCAAAGGCACATTTGGGTATTTAAACAGGGCCTCTGCCCCTACCAACTCAGACTCTTCCTGGAGAAGAGAACCTGAACCTGCTTTCAGGCAGGTTGCTCCCCTGCACCTTGTGCCGGTTGCCGCTGCTCCAGGCTTCCTCTTTCATTTTCCAGGCTTTCCAGGCTTCCTCACTTTTTAATTTTTTCTCATGTTCTCCACCGCTGCGTACCTGCGGCCTCGCCCCTGCACCCCTCCCTCTTCCTCGATTTCCTTTCCTGCCGCTGCGTCCCTGCGGACCCCCGACTCGCCCATTCACTGACCTCTCCCACCTCCCAGCTGCCCCTCCCTCCCACCTCCCCTTATATGGCAGCCGCTGCATGGTGAAGGGAGCGACCCTTGACCTTGCTTTCAGGCAGATCGCTCCCCTGCACCTTATGCCGGTTGCCGCATCTCCAGGCTTCCTCCTTCATTTTCCAGGCTTTTCAGGCTTCCTCACTTTTTTTTATTTTTTCTCATTATCAGTGCCGCTGCGTCCCTGCGGCCCCAACCCCCTCCCTCTTCCTCGATTTCCTTTCCTGCCACTGCGTCCCTGCGGCCCCGCCCCCACTCGCCCATTCGCTGACCTGCTCCCACCACCCAGCTGCCCCTCCCTCCCACCTCCCCTTATATGGTAGCCACTGCGTGGCCACGCAGCGGACGTGCCGCTGGCGAGCCTAAGGCAAGCCCATCTGCGCCCATCCACGTCCGGACCGTGCCCAGCACTAGGACCCCTGTTCCCCAAGACCTCCATGGAAACCAACGTCACTACACTGCCAGCATCCTCCTCGCACTCAACACCGGACGAGCACACGCCTGCTTCCTGGCCTCCCCTAAGCACACCCAGGGACCCTTCACCTGCTGGAACTGCAGCTTCACCAGCCTCCAAATCGCCAAACCACCCACCAAGACAGACCACAACTACCTCCGATGCATCCTACTAAACACCCGTTCTGTACGCAAACATGACGTGGAACTCTGGGACCTGATCGACACCTCCACCCCGGATGTCACCTTCCTGACAGAGACCTGGATGAACGCCTCCTCGGCCCCAGACATCACCATAGCCATTCCGGATGGCTACAAGATCACCTGCAGGGAACGCACCAACGGAGTCGGAGGCAGGATCACCATCGTCCACAGGAACACCATCAGGGTGACGACCTGCACCAACGACACCCTCAGCACCGCCGAACACCTGCACTTCCAGATCCACACCAACCCCAACACCACCCTCAGAGTAACTCTCATCTACAGAACACCCAGACCAAGGCATCAGTTCTGCGAATCCATTGCCGACCTTGTCAGCAGGCAGGCCCTAGCCTCCGCCCACTACATCCTCCTACGTGACCTGAACTTTCACCTGGAGAATAACAATGACCCCAACTCCACCACCCTAATCGACAACCTTTCCACCCAAGGACTCAGACAACTCGTCACTACTCCAACACACTCCGCCGGCCACACTCTGGACCCCATCTTCTCTGCTAGTCCCCACGTCACCTTCAGCCACACCACCGAACTCCCATGGACCGACCACCGCTGCATCCACTTCACCTCCGGAAACCCACGGTGCACCACCGCTCCCAACAGATCCCCCACCGCAACAGGAGCAAAGTCAGCCAAGACCAGCTGAACACCAGCCTCGCCCGAAAACCTCCCACCAAACCCACCAATCCCAACCTCGCAGCCTGCAACCTCTGGCGATGGATTGACGACTGCGCCAAAACTCTCGCCCTGCTCAATAAACCTTCCAACAGAGGCACCAACAAGAGAGCCAGCTGGTTCACCTCGGACCTTCGAGCCTCCAAGCAAACCTGCCGAAAACTGGAGAGAAAGTGGCTCCTCGAACAGACACCGGACACCCATGCTGCCTTCAAGAACACCACCCGCAAACACCATCACCTCATCAGATCTGCCAAGAAAACCTCCTTCAAAGACTGCCTTGACAACAACGCACACAACAGCAAGGAGCTCTTCAACATTGTGAAGGAACTCTCCAACCGCAGCTCCAGCATAAATGACATCCCACCATCACAAGACCTGTGCAACTCCGTCGCCACCTTCTTCCACCACAAGATCACAGACATACATGACAGCTTCAACAGCCAGACCACCCTGCCAACCACCGACTCCTCAGACTCTCCACCCACCCTCAACTACGACCCCCTGCTCGTCTGGGCCAACGTGAACGAAGACGACACCATCAAAACCATGAGCACTATCCACTCTGGATCTCCATCAGACCCATGTCCGCACCACATCTTTAACAAAGCAAGCGCCACCATCGCACCCCACCTCCGCAAAGTCATCAACATCTCTTTTGAGACCGCGACCTACCCTGAGAGCTGGAAGCATGCTGGGATCAATCCCCTACTCAAGAAACCCATGGCGGACCCGAGAGACCTTAAGAATTTCAATCCCATCTCCCTGCTCCCATTCCCGGCCAAGATCATCGAGAAGATCGTCAACAGACAACTGACCCACTACCTCGAAGAAAACAACATCCTGGACCCATCCCAGTCAGGGTTCTGCAGCAATCACAGTACCGAAACTGCCCTCATCGCCGCCACCGACGACATCAGGGCCATGCTTTACAATGGTGAAACCGCAGGCCTCATCCTCCTGGACCTCTCTGCCACCTTAGACACTGTCTGCCACCACACCCTACGCACATGCCTCCACAACGCAGGGATCTGGGACAAAGCTCTGGAGTGGACCACCTCCTTCCTCTCCAGCAGAACCCAGAGCATCCACCTCCCCCCCTTTCAAGAACCTCTGCGGCGTCCCCCAAGGATCATCCCTCAGCCCTACACTTTTCAACATCTACATGGCCCCGCTCGCCCACGTCGCCCCGCTACACAACCTCAAAATCATCTCCTACGCCACCGACACCCAACTGATCCTCTCCCTCACCAAGGACCCCATCATCGCCAAATCCAACCTCCACAAAGGAATGGAGGCCGTCGCTGAATGGATGAGGAACAGCAAGCTGAAGCTGAACTCAGATAAGATGGAGGTCCTCATCCTCGGCGCCAAACCCTCAGCCTGGGACGACTCCTGGTGGCCGACCGCTCTAGGAGCAGCCCGACACCCACCGACCACGCACGCAACCTGGGCGACTCAACATTGCCCATGACCAAGCAAGCCAGCGCCGTCTCCTCATCCTGCTTCAGGACCATCTGCATGCTCCACTAGATTTACAGATGGATCCCCACAGATACAAGAATAACAGTCACCCAGGGCCTCGTCAGCAGCAAACTTGACTACGGAAACGCCTTCTATGACGAAACTCCTCAAACGACTGCAACGCATACAAAACGCCTCTGCGCGCCTGATCCTCGATGCCCCCCCACAGCCATATCACTCCCCATCTGAGAGACCCACACTGGCTCCCCATCAACAAAAGGATAACCTTCAAGCTCCTCAATCCTGCACACAAGGCGCTCAACAACACCGGTCCAGCCTACCTCAACACACAACTCACCTTCTACACCCCGTCCCGCCAACTCCGCTCAGCCAACCTCGCTCTCACCACCGTCCCCTGCATCCAAAGAACGACCACCGGAGCCAGATCCTTCTCCCACCTCACTGCCAAGACCTGCAACACCCTTCCTTTGCCCCTACGACAGACCGAAGACCTGCTGACCTTCAGGAAGCGCTTCAAAACCTGGCTATTTGAGCAGTAGCGCCTTGAGACCCTTACGGGTGGGTAGTGCACTCTACAAATACATTGATTGATTGATTGAACCAGAACCTGCAACCTGCCCATAAGAACTGCCTGGCTGCCCAAAGGAAGGACTGCTGCCTTGCTGTTGCCCTGCTGCCTTGCTGCTCTCTGGCTGTGTTGAGAAGTGCTCTCCTAGGGCTTGGATAGAGCTTGCCTCTTGTTCCCTGAAGTCTCAGGATCAAAAAACTTCATCTCTACAAGAAGAACTCCCTGTGCGGTGAAAATCGACGCACAGCCTGCCAGAAACAACGCACAGCCTGCATTGCGGTGAAAAATTCACCGTACTCCTTCTTGTTTTCACACATTTCCTCCTCAGCGGTTCATTTGTCGCTTTTAAGAGACTAAAGACACTTTATATCATTTTCACAGTGATATCTCAACATATACTAATTGCATTTTAATCGCTTTGACCTACATTTATCCAGATAAATATTACATATTTTTCTAAACACTGTGTGGTGTATTTTGTGGTGTTCTACTGTGGAATTGCATGATTTATTGCACAAATACTTTACACATTGCCTTCTAAGTTAAGCCTGACTGCTCAGTGCCAAGCTACCTGAGGGTGGGCACAAGTTAATTTAGATTGTGTGCGACTTACCCTGACTAGAGTGAGGGTCCTTGCTTGGACAGGGGGTAACCTGACTGCCAACCAAAGACACCATTTCTAACACTGATGTTGATGTATTCTAGAAGTTGGTAATGCCCAGGGCCCCTGCTGATCAGGTTCCCTGGGTAGAGCTATTTCCCAAAATTGGTTGTGATGCTTGCCACAAATGGATTCGCTCTTACTTATCACTATAAGACCCTAATAAATGGGTACTCCAGTACCCAGGACATGGGATAATATGAGTAGGGCCCTGAGGGCAGGAGCACTGATTGTGCCACCCTCTAGGGCCTTGCACCCAGATACCCAGTGTACTGGGGCAAACCTAATAAAGCAAATTTGACATGGCACACTACCTCTGTGCCCTGTCCACCTTACACTGCATATTATATGGGTAAGTCCCCCCTCTGGTAGACCTTACACCCCTAAGGCAGGGTGCACCATACTATAAGTGAGGGCATACTTGAATGAGCAGTATGCCCCTACTGTGTCCTTGCCAAACCGGGGACATAGTGAGTGAACAGGGTGACCCTATTAAGTACATGTACTGGACACTGGTCAAAAATGAATTCCCCAGCCACATGATGGCCACTCTGTACCCTGTGTTGTTTGGTATAAAGTGGAGTGAATCCTAGTTTGTTTTAATGGGATACAGGAGTTAGCTTAGCCTTTGGCTTGCAGACTCATGCCCCCATCACCTAGTGACTTTTACCCAACTTAGCTAGCTCTGTTTTAGCGCAGTTATTTAATTAAATATTTCAAGATGGCTGCCTTGTTTTTAGTTAGACCCATGTTTTATTTTGCGTTATCAGTGCCACCGGGCTAAGGTGTCAATTCAAGCGACAAAAATAAACAAACTGTAGGTGTTCACACTAGGTACTTTCCCTGTTCACACGTTTGAGGGAATTGTATATATAAATTACCATCCCAAGCATGTCTTGTTATCTATTGTTTGGGAACAAATCTCCGTCAGGGGTCCAAGCTGATCTATATAAATACTCCTCACTTAAACAGATAGTTACAGGGATTTCGACCAGATGCCATCGGTGCTATCAATGCTGCACGTCGCCTTGACCCTGACCCAGTCTTCGTGTCCCTCCGGAGTCTGAGCTAGAGACCTCATTCCAAGGTAACGAGGGATGGGGGCTCTTCTCATTGACATGGCATTGGAAGATTAGGTTTAACACAGTCCCGACAATCGCCATTGTGGAGGAGCTGACCACTGGACTGACCTCAAAAGACCCCGAGGACCTCCAGGCTTCGCAAATAGGCCAAGATCTCCCTCCTGAGCGGAGGCACCACTCAATAAACCAAAGGAACCTGCAAGGAACCTTCAAACCAGAGAGGGACACTTCACTGACCTGATGATATCTCTGCAACCGGAAGTTGTAGCCAGAACCAACGAAACACCAACAACAGCCTGGACAAGACCCACAGGTATGCCCATTCAGCGGCACAGTGCCCTCCCATGGCCGAGTTGTGCCAATCTCCCAAGTACTGGACAGTGCATGTCGGACAACCTCAACAACAGCTCTTCCAGAGCTGCAACTGGACCAGGAGGAAGCCCTAGTCGAGGAACCCCAGTGACACCCCGGAGGTCCTGACAGAGCACCCGCGACATCTGCAGGACCTCAAGAAGAAGTCGTGCCTCCTGCTCCAAAGGGCCCCTTTACGCACAGCATCCAAGACCTCCAAATTTCCCTGCACCTGGCTGCCCTGAGTCGTGCATCGCGGGGTCTGCTATGTGCTCTGGGTCCCAAACCCCTTGTGACTTCAACAGCCCAAGGGGACCCCAAGGCACCATCTTTAAACCTGCAAACCAGCTCATTTTCCATGTGGCCCATCCAGGTGGCCCTGTGCCTTTGCCAAGAAACTCTCCAACGCTGCTCCCACCGGAATCGGGAGCCACCGGAGACTCTCCAGCTCATGTAAGCTGCCCACCAACTGCTGCAATCACCCTGAAAAAGAAGAGACTGGTAACTCTACTGTATGATTGTCAATGCATTTTTAAAGGTGACTGTGCATTGATTCCAATGGTGCCTAGTTATGCACAGAAAGACTAACTTTGTCAAAACTTTAAAAAGCTATAACTTGAAAAGTACTTCAAGTATTCTAAAGATCTTGGTCTTAAAATTTGTATAAAAGCCTGAAGTATTTTTATAAATTCAGGTCTCGAGGTATTCATTGAGTGTGTGGTGCATGACTGGATTTGTGAGTACTGCAAATACTTAGTACATCTCCTGGATTAGCCTAACTGCTCGACCAGCTACCATTAAATTGGAACATTAGGTGATCTGCTTTTTACATCTGCAACCCAACGTGCAGTGCCTGGACCCACTGCATAGCATGCCTAGTTTTGCACATTACATAGAGGGCCAGCCTCTGACACCCGTAAGTCCACAGGGAACCTACGTTTTGGCTTGGCACCTGGTGCGGCAGCCTTGGGTACCAGCACCACAGTGCTGGACCAGGGACTGCTGGATTTCTCATTTACCCCTAGAGCCAACATCTTGGCAACCTCATCCTTGATGCTGGCCTTCACCCTGTCTGACAACCTGTAAGTGCAATTCTTTACAGAGGGACTGTCTCCCAGGTCAATATCATGGACACACAAGTGTGTGAGTCCAGGAGTGAGGGAAAACAGGGTGGGGTACTGCTCCAGTAGCTGGTAGCAGTCCCATCACTGGCCCAGGGTCAGGGAGTCAGAGAGATTGACACCCTCCACTGACCCATCACCTTTTTGGGAAGAGAGGAGGTCAGGGAGAGGTTCACTCTCCTCCTCCACACCATCATCTGTCACCAGAAGTATGTTGACTTCACTCCCCTCAAAATGAAGCTTCAGTCTATTCATATAGAGCACCCTTAGTGGGTTTCTAGGGGACTGGAAATCCACTAAGTAAGTGACCTCCCCTTTATACTCCTTTATCTCAAATTGGCCAGTCCAGCAGTCCTGGAGAGCTCTATGCTCTACTGGCTCCATCACCCAAACTTTGTCTTCGGGCTGAAACTCCACCAGGTTGGTCTTCTGGTTGCACCAGCCTTTCACAACATCTTGACTGACCTCAAGGTTGTTCTTGGCCTTCTTCCAGAAGCATTCCATCTGGTTGCAGAGGGCCGGCAAGTAGCTGACCACATCCTGCCAGGGTTTCTTGGGAGCTTTCTCCCACCCCTCTTTGACAATGCTTAGGGGTCCCCTGACAGGGTGCCCATAGAGAAGCTAAAAGGGACTGAACCCTGACCCCCTTCTGGGATATCTCTCTATAAACAAAGAGAAGGCATGGCAAGAGGACATCCCACCTGTGCCTCATGGCCTCAGGGAGGCCTGGGATCATGCTCTTCAAGGTCCTGTTAAATCTCTCCACAAGACAATTGAATTGGGGATGATAGGGTGTGGTGAACTTGTCGGTCACCCCACCTGCATCCCACATGTACTTCATGTATGCAGACATAAAGGGGAGTGGGATCATGTGGCCCTAGAGCCTTTTTCCTGCCTTCCCACTGACCTGGCAGGTTATGCAGGACCTACAGAAGGCATCTGAAGCTGTCTGCATTCAGGGCCAATAGAGGTGGGTGATAAGCCTGGCAAAGATCTTGTCTTGCCCTAAGTATCCTGCCAGGGAAATGTCGTGAGCCAGGCCCAGTAGGAAGGCCAGGTAACACTGGGGGACCACCAGCACTCGTACTGCCCCAGCTTCCGGTACCTTAGGCTCACTGTAAAGGAGATCATTCACCCAATAGATAAGGTAATCACCAGAGGCTTCACCTGCTGTTTGAGCTGAGGACTGTTGCCTCAAGCCCTCAAGAGCGGGACACTCTTTCTGCGCTTTGCAGAATTCTTCCCTTACTGGCCCACCCTCAACTTACCAGCCAGCAAGCCCAGGTAGGTCACCTGGGGCAGCAATGTCTACCCTGGTTGGCTCAGGGGCCTCCTCAGGGACCTCGTCAACCACAGCGGAAACTTCTGGGACCTGTTTCCTGTGCCCTTTGCCCCTCTCCTTGACAGCTGTCTGGACCATTCTTCCAGGCTCCAGACACCCTTGACTCCCCTCCAGAGCAGCCATGAACCTTGTGGTCATGCAGACCTACTCAGGCAATCCCAACATTTCCAAGTGAGACTTTAGCTCTACCACCCTCCAGGTAGTGTGCTCAAGGTCATTCTCTAACAGACAATCTATAGGCATGGTAGGACTCACAGCTACTTTGAGAGTACCAGAGACCCCCCTCCCACTTAAAGAGAACCAGAGCTACAGTTAGGTGTCTCTCACGATTGTCAGCTACTATGACTTGGTGGGATGTGTTCGGTATGACCTGCTCTGCCGACACCAGCTGACCCCTGACAGAAGTCAAGTTGGCTCCTGTGTCACGCAGAGCCTCCACCCATTGCCCATTAATGGTGACCCACTGCCTATACTTGGAAGTACTAGCAGCCATGTGGGCTTTTGGCACCATTTCTGCATCCCCTAGGGACACTAGTGTTACATCTATCTGTTTCCCAAAACTAACGGAGACTACCTCCTCCCTGAGTGCTACACTAGCCAACTCCAATGTCTTCCCTCCAGTGGGGGGCTGTGCCCTCTTTGGACATTTGAAGTCGTCCTTTGAGTGACCATACTTAGTGCACTCTCTGCATTTTGGTACAAGCCTCCCTTTCTTACTGTCAAATAACCATTTTTTTAGACTCAGGCTGGGATGGGTTACCACTAATCCCTTGAGAATTATTTTGGGGGCCTTTTGAGAACTCCTTATGTTTAAGTTTTTGTCCCCCCTCTTTCTTCTGTTGGGGACCCTGACCACCTTCTTGGTGATCTCCCCAGATACCTTTTTGAATACTTTGGTGCTGGCCCAGAGGTCCGCCTCCTCACCAAGCTTCCTGGGATCAGTCAGGTTACTGTCCACTAGGTGCTGGCGCAACTCTGTAAAGCAAATACTGAGCCTATGCTCTCTCAAGATCAAATTGTACAAACCCATGTCATCATTTACTTTACTGCCCGCACCCAGCCATTCAGGTCCTTACTGCAAAAATCAATAAAGTCTTCCCAGGTTTGGTTGGGGAGCTTGCTACTGTCCTTGAATCTTTGGCGAAACTTTTCAGGCGTCAATCCAAATTTGGCAAGTAAGATGGCCTTCATAGGGGTATACTTGGTATGGTCCCCAACCTCTAATGTGAGAAGTGTGTCCCTCCCATGTGTTGGCACATGTCTCCACATACCCACCCTCCATTGCTCTTCAGGAATCCCAAGAGCCCTTAGTACAACTTCATATGCAGAAAACCACTTATCAATGTCATCTCCTACCACATAACTTTGCACCAAATCCTTGGGCACCACACCTTTTTGTCTCCAGCAGGTCCTGTCTGTATGCTGCCACCATCACTGCTGGACTCAGAATGGCTAGACTTGAGCTCCAGCTCTTTTATACTCAGTTAATGAGCTAGCAATAATTTCTTCTCTGCCAAGGCCCTTTCAGCCTTCCTTTCCTCTACCTCCATTTGCAATCTGGCCAACTGTAGCATTAATTCTCTCTCCTTTCCTCTGTGGTCAGGCCTTGATTTGAGACACTGCTCGCTGCTTTCCCAGGTGGCACAAATTCATGGATGTCACCCCCTACTACTGTTGGAAAATCCTCTGGAGAGCCATCCACTTCCTCTCCCAACTCAACATGCTCCTGTGAACGTGCTTCTGCCCAGGCCCTCCGTGCCTTTTGGTTCTCCTCCTTCTTGGATGATCCTCGGGTAGGTACTCCCATCCCCTTGGAGAACCCTTTCAGCTGGCTGACAATGTATTCCTCCAGCTTGGCAAAACTCTGCAGCTCCACTTGTGCACCCATCCGGAGGTGTGTTGTATATGATTGATTAGAATGTTAAGCAGGGAAAATGTATTAAGTCACGCACAGACCAAATTATCCTGTGCCCACCCTCTGGTAACTTGGCACTGAGCAGTCAGGCTTAACTTAGAAGGCAATGTGTAAAGTATGTGTGTAATAAATCATACAGTAACACAGTGAAAACACCACACAGGTTAAGAAAAATAGATGTAATTATCTGAAAAAAATAAGGTCAAAATGACAAAGATTAAAAAAACACAAGTTGAAATATCACTTTTAGAAGGTTTAAAATCCTTGGTAATAAACAGTTATGTCATTGTCACCATTCTGGACATACTAAATATGTCCTAGTTACCCCTTTCAGATCAGGATCCACCATTTAAAAAATATATGAGGGCAGTCCTAATGCTATTCTATGAAAGGATCAGGCCTCACGGTAGTGGGAAACAAATTTAGGAGTTTTTCACTACCAGGACATATAAAACACATATGTACATGTCCTGCCTTTTACCTACATTGTATCCTGTAATGGCACACGTCTGAATCAAAATTAATTATATAGAGTACATTAGAATAGAGTCCAAAATGGTGTCCTTTCTAAGTTTTGAACAAAAAATTCAAAACTTAGAAAGGACACAATTTTGGACTCTATTCTAATGTACTCTATATAATTAATTTTGATTCGGACTTGTGCCATTACATTTTGTTGTCACTGGTTAACTCTATTTGAGTTATTTGTGGGGCTTTTGGGGGTGAAACCCTAGTTTATGGCACCGTTTATATATAATTATTGGGCGTTTTCTTTATGAATAAGAGCGCCTGTTACTCTTTGATGTCTCACCCCCTTTCTTATTAGTTGTACATTGTATCCTGCCTTACGGGTTACCTAGGGCCTACCTGAGGAATGACTTATATGTAGAAAAAGGGGTGTTTGCAGCTTGTTAAGTATTTTTAAATGGCAAGTCGAAGTGGCAGTGAACCTACACACACAGGCCTTGCAATGGTAGGCTTAAGACATGGTTAAGGGGCTACTTACGTGGACGGCACAATCAGTGCTGCAGGCCCATTAGTAGCATTTAATTTACAGGTCCTGGTCACCTGTAGTACACCTTACTAGGGACTTATAAGTAATTAGATTTGCCAATTGAGGATGAGCCAATGTTACCACGTTTAAGGGAGAGAGCATATGGACTTTAGCACTGGTTAGCAGTGGTAAAGTGTGCAGAGTCCTAAAACCAGCAAAAACAGTATCAGAAAAGCGGAGGGAGGAAGGCAAAAAGTTGGGGGATTACCACAATAAGGCTGTCAGGTCTAACAGAAATGCTCTTAATGTTATGCTCTATAAACACGATCTTTTGATATTAGGAGAGGTAGAAGGCTTAAGTTAGCCCCAGACACACACTTACGTGGGAGGGGCTAACCACTCTACGATTTACCATATATTAATTTCTACACTTTTGGAGGCTCAAATTATTAGTTTCAATGTTAGGCAAATAGCAGTTTGTGACCATAATCCTGATTTATTAATCATCAATTTTCAGTCCAAGATGTTGATGCTTTTGGGAAAGTTACACACATTGCCCCCACAAGACGTAATGGTGTTCGTATCAAGTTGGTGGGTGTTGATTCCATAGTCACTTTCCAAGATGTAATGTTGCTTGTTATGATTGAATTTGAGACCTGCTTGGCCTGGGAAATGGCCAATGAGGCCTTGGTACCAGCGTTCAAACAAATAATGATGTCCCTCAACTCTCTCCTCATCCACCCACTAATCAAGGTCTGTGATAACAAGTACAGGTGGTTTAATCCTGTTGAAGCAGATATGCTAATTAAGAAAATTATTACTGATGTATATGTGTTTACTAATAGAAAATGCATAGAGAAATTAATCATAGAGAAAATAATGTGCACGTTTGAAAATGTGCCCTCGGGGTGTGATCAACATATGTACTAAAATGACTGAAAAGGTGCAAAATAATGAAAAAATATAAGAAAAATGTAATATCATGTCAGGATGATATGTATAACTTATGTTTTCCATTAATTTGTATAGTTAAGTTAGCTGAACTGAGGGTCTAGTCTCTTTAGGCCTCGCACACTGAGAGCAGAAAACAGTTGCCGTGGACTTAGCCTTGACCCGCTCAATGTTAAAGTCGCTTAGCTACAGCATTCTGCAATGTACCGGCGGACAAGAGATGATGAAGACAATTTGACACAATTATGTGTAGAGTAGGATAAATATACTTTCCCAGGACTTGAACAATAGAGCCACTGACTGAAGAGGAACATGCAACAATTTTGATACCTAAAGGGCCAGATGATGAGGACATTGCATGGAGAACCAATCCGCATCTTGTGAATTGAGACATGTGAATATTAGTAGATTTGGTAAACAAAAACTATAGGTTAAAGTCATATCTGCAGACTGACTGACCAATTAGTAAGTAGGGGGATGGTCTGAGAGACCCTAATAAAAAGTCATGACAAGGGGTAAAATCAGACAGTTGCGGGGACAGAATTGATGACGTCAGGAGACGCTGTCCGATATGCTGATATTGGGCTCATATTCCGTGAGCCTGATCTGTAGCTGACCAATTGAGGACCTGAAGATGAAGATTGACTTGTTGCTGATCCATCCTGGATAGTAAGGTTGGGTATGTCCTCTGCATAATTTGTGATTGTGTGAAAGTGGTAAGTTGCACTTGCACAGGCTTAAAGCAAACCACAGGTGATTTGTGATGCATGTGTGGTAAAGTAGGGAGTCTGCGTACTCCAGTTGAGGTTATTAGGAGTGTGTGTACTCCGCAGTATGAGAGTAGGGAAGTGGTCGAACTTCACTTGTGTGTGGCGCTTTGTGCTAAAAATTTATCCACGTGGTTGTTGGTACTGTACTGCGTGGTCTAAGACTCCGGAGTATATTGGCAAGTGTAGGAGACACTTGGTTATATGTTGTAATCTGTCTGGTTTAGTAGTTTGATCAGGTGTGGTCAACAAGTCGGTGAGTTAACTGAGTAAGTGAAAATTTCGACTGAGATTTGGCAAGTCCTATGTGCAACAGGACAGACCCACTGATCCGTTGAGAGTCAAATTTGCGGGTCAAATTTTGCTAGCGAATGTGGGAAACTGAGAAAGAGGAATAGCTACATGAGCAAAGGAGCCATTAGGGAAAATCTGTAAGGTCTCTGAAGCGATTGTGTCCCCTTCCTGTAGTAAACCAGCAGGTTTATTTTAGTTATTTTTGGTTTTGGTGCTCACAATAATTTGCATTAGTTGTGTGAGTCAAGTTCAGGAGGGCATGCCACAAGACTTTGTCAGCCGCTATGCGTAGGTGTGACATCAGAGTGTGCCACGCTGGGATAGGTTGGTTAGTAAGAAGAGTTGCGAACGGATTGGCAGCTGTCCATAAGAGGCAATTGGTTGAGTAAAGCTGGTGAAGGGAATCTTGGGAGTAAGGGTCATTCCATTATTGAATCGAAATATTTAAAACAGACAAAATTAAGTTTTTCAAGGTGTTTAGAAGTGCGATGAAAGGTGATACCTACATTAAGGTGTCAGTGGGGGAGCCGACCCCACCGGAAAATTCTCCGGTTTATCTTGTAATGGAGGAGTGAGGTGTAGCACTGCGTCTTTGGTTAAAGCAGTGGTGTAAGGTAACCAAGAAGCAAGGGTCCTTAGCGTTTCCAGAGCATGTAACATTTAATTTGAGAATTTTGGATCAATTGTGAATGGCTTTATATGAGATGAAGCCGTTACTGAGACCAGCACAGTTTGAGGCTTTGGCGGTTTGGGAACTGGTAGCCAGACAACAACAAGAGATGAAATTTAAAAAGAGAATGAAACGAGTAGAGAAATCTTTAGCTGAAGCTAGGTGGAATTGGGAGCAGAAAAGATGGAGAGCAGAGACGCTACAGGGTGTTAAATTATTTCCTGCAATTACGGAGGAAGATGAGACAGAGAAGCAAGATAGTACAAAAGAGAATTAGAGTGCAGGGAAAGAGAAAAAGAGAAAGTCCTATGTAGACGATGAAGATTCTGATGTTGAGGACCTCATTACACAGTTGTTGAGAGATCGACCACCACCTTTTGTGACCTACTCAGGGGGGCCAAGTACTAGTACCGCTACAATTGTTCCAGCACTACGGGAACTGAGGGTGCACGACAGACAGACAGTGGACAGATACCAGGGGTAGTACAGAGTACACCAAATGCAGGGACTACTACTGTGGTCCAGGCGCAGATGCATCCACCATCAGTACAGAGGATTTATCTGGATGTGCCAGTTCTAGAAACGCTTTCGAACCTAGTGGTGCCAATGGGGCAAGTACTCCCAAGGCCAATGCTAGTTCAGACCGAGCCAACTCCAATGTTAGTACCTGGAGCACAGCCCCAGGGTTTGCTGAAGTTTACACCAATGACAGGAACACAATCAGATATTACACCAGTCATGAACCAGACTATGGGGGTAACTTTTCCACAAGATGCAAGTGTTAGGGCAGCTCCGTATGCAATATCACCACAAGTTACTGTCGGTCCAGCTGTACCCCTATTTGCGCAGAAGAAAACAAGTACAGGAGATCAGGGTGAAATGTCACAGTCTTGTGAGAAGGAGAATGGGTGATCCTGTGCAGATGATGTCATCCGCGTCAGACCTTCAATGCATCTAAACCTTTAATGGACCTTAGTCCACTTGTAGCGCTCCCAGATGCAGTAAATGTCCCGAATGCGAGTCAAGGTTTGAAACTTATGACGCCGCAAGCTTCAGGAGCAGTGATGCAACAGGTATCATTGCCAAACGCAAGTAACATCTCTTTACAGGGATTGTCAGCGCTGCAACTGAGTTAATGGTTAGACAGTCTAAATACACCACAGAATACCTCCAAGGGGGAAGAGCAGATAAGTCATGTAAGACTGAACATAGAAGCAACCGAGTTAGTGGAGGGAACAATGGGAGTGAATAGGTTAGAGTCCTACACTGAAGAAGAGCTGAGCCACTTGTGCCCAAAGATTACAAGAGAAATGGGTAAAATTAATCAGAAATTGACAGAGCTAGAAGAGAAGCATGACATCAAGATTGACAAAACAAAGCATTTGAAACACAGTTATGGATTAGATTTCAATGCAAAGGATTTCAAACACATGAGATAAGCGGGAATGAAGGCTCACTTAAGGGAATTGCTGCTGAGTGCTCAGATCTGGGGAGCATTAGAGAAGTGGGAAGGCAGATGGACAAAAAAAAGATAAGCGTAAACAAGATTTACAAAAAGGGTCTTAGGATGTTCAAAAAGAAAGGGAATCAGTAAAGATGCTTCCGATGAGAGAGACTCCAGGGGGGCAGTTTGTTCATGTCCCATGGCACAGGAGTGATATATTATCATTCACAAATGACTACCCAAAGTTAAGGGAGAAACCAGTCGAGCGGTATAAGCAGACAGACAGATTTGTAAAACTTTCCAAATGTTTGTGGGAGGACTTAAACACATTACTGGAGATAGTGGTTCCAGCCGACTTATGGTTTGAGTGTAAAAGAGCAGTGGATTGACCAACAAGTAAAACGGAAAGGGAAAAGTTAACCGGTGCACCTTCATCTGAGGTAATGAAAAAATACTATAAGATGATCGAGTTCCTGAAGGCAAGAATTTCTCCCAAAATTATTGATTGGCAGAGAATTGACAGAATGGTTCAAAAGTCCAAAAAATCAATGCATACTTACTATGAAAGATTGTTAAAAGCATTCAAAGAGTACAGTGGTAAGGAAGCAATTGAGCCGAAAGACATGTTGCATTTTGTGTTCAGGTTCGTCGAAGGTTTGAGATCAGAAGTAAGGCAGATGATAAAGAGTCATTTGATTTTCTGGCAGGCAAAGCAGATTGATGAGGTGTTGCAGTATGCAAAATACTGTAGTGATGAGATTGAATTGAAACAGAAAAAGCTGAAGAAGAAAGCAATGGTGATGCAGATAAAGGCAGCTCAGACAGGAGTGCAAGGAGCTATAGTACCACCTATGCCGCCGCAGCAGAAAGCTGTCATGTTTCAGCCTAAGATGAGAGGTAGAGGTCGCGGAATTGACATGATGCATGGACTGGAATTAAGTATGGTAGTAGTTCAGAATGACATGCAGAGGATGAAAAAGATGTTACCATGTCATTTGTGTGAAGACGTAGGACACTGGAAGCGGGAGTGTCCATTGATAGCACAGGATGGTGTCATTCAGCAAGGAGGTGATGTCAGTACATTTCAAACTGTGAAAGTCCCAAGAATAAAAGGATTTATTCCTAATGGTCAGAATTGAGTGAAAAATGTCCAACCCATGCAGCAAATGCAGATGCCCCATGCACAATTGACACAGCTACAACAAATACAGCAGCAGGTTCCTATGGTGTCTAGACAGCAAATGCAGATACCTAAATCCCCAATGGAGCAGCAACAGGTGATGCTTTCTCAGCAGGCCATAGGTCAGAGACAAGACAGCAGTAATAACATAGTTCACCAATTCCCATTTTACAGTGAGGATGAAATAAATGAAGAATGGATGAGTGACAGTTCGGATGAAGGACCATGTGTACTTGCAGCATCTTTAGAAGTAGATCAGAGAGGACCTTTTGTGAAGGAAAAAGTCATGGATTGTAAGGTCTCATTCTTAATAGATACAGGAGCTACACACTCTACAGTGAAAAGTGTGGAAGTCCCGAATTTACCTCTTTCAGGCAGAACAGTTCAAGTTGTGGGGGTGGAGAATAGACATTTGACAAACCCAATCACCGAAACAGTGCAGGTTGAGATCGCAATGACCAGGGACTACATAGATTTGTAGTGTGTGACTCGAGTCCAGTATCTCTACTGGGAAGAGATTTACTGTGTAAGACAAGGTGTTCCATTAATTGTTCTGACACAGGAATAGAAGTTCAAACAAATAGTTATGATGAAGAGCAGGTGGCTGAAATTATGATCAATAATGCTAGTGAAGACTACCCATTGATTTAATTTTTCCCAATATTTACTGTGAAAGAGCTACATGCAGACTTACAAGGAACAGTGAAAGAAGAAGTCTGGGATCTGACAGGTAAAGAAGTAGGCCTGATTAAGGGAGTGGAACTGATTAGGATCACTATGAAACCCAATGCAGTATTCCCGCAGCTTCCACAGTATAACATGCCGCAATATGTTCTGATGAAGGTGGCACAAATAATTGGAGATTTTCTAAAACAGGGAGTTTTGAAGGAAGTGTTAAGCAGTCCGTCTAATTCACCAATAATGGGTTTAAAGAAACCATGTAGGAAAGTGCGTGTTGTGCAGGACTTGCGAAAAGTGAATGACTTGGTGGTCAAGTGTTGTCCAGTGGTGCCAAATCCAGCAGTAATACTGTTTCAAATTCCTTGCGAAGCGGAGTGGTTCATAGTAGTCGACTTGTCACAAGCTTTCTTTTCAGTGCCTCTTCATGAGGATAGTCAGTTTCTTTTTAGTTTCAAATTCCTAGACATAGTCTACAGCTGGTGCAGGCTTCCACAAGGATACATGGAGTCACCATCACTGTTTAATCAGATCTTGAAAAATAACCTGGAGTCATTAGAATTGCCAGATCAATCGACTCTAGTGCAGTACATTGATGATTTGTTGATTGCTTCCAGGACCAGGTACGAGTGTAAATATGACTCGATTGCCCTGTTAAATCGTTTGGGAGAATTTGGATATAAGGTTTCACCTGTAAAATTACAGTATTGTCAAAAATCAGTGAAATACCTGGGACACCAGATCAAGAAGGGGTTAAGGAGAATTTCTACAGAAAGAATTACCATGATACTGCAGAGAAGTCCTCTGACTTCACAGAGAGATGTCAGGATGTTCCTGGGAATGGTAGGGTACTGTAGACAGTGGATTCTGAATTTGACGAAATTGCCAAACCATTACAGCAGTTGACATACAAGGAAGTTACAGATCCCATTACCTTAGATGAAGATCAGATGAAAGCATTCACTGAGTTGTGAGAAAGTTTGTGCAGAGCTCCAGAACTAGGAATGCCTGATTATGCAAAGCCTTTCACATTGTTTTGTCATCAACGTGATGCTTGTTCTTTGTCTGTTTTGACACAGGTCAATGGAGGTGCTTATCGCCCAGTAGCTTATTGTTCAGCTACCATGGACGTGGTTGCCGCAGCTTTACCAGGTTGCCTGCGTGCAGTAGCTGCAGTTGGTCAAAGTAATTCGCAATGTGAGGGGGTAGTCATGGGATACCCTTTGACGGTAATGGTACCACACTCTGTTGAAATTTTATTGACAAGGACGAAAACACAATACTTGACGGGCGCAAGACTGACAAGGTATGACACGGGCATATTGGGTGCTCCAAATGTAACATTGAAGAGATGTACAGTGCTGAATACAGCAACATTGCTTCCAAGTGATACTGTTGAAACTGAAAAAGAAGAAGACATTGAACATGATTGTCTTGAGGTAACGGAATTATGTACAAAGCCAAGACCTGATATTAAAGACAGACGCTTAGAGGAAAATGACCAAATTGTCTTTGTTGATGGTTTGTGTCTCAGAGATGGAACAGGGCCATTGAGAGCAGGATATGCAGTACGCACAGTTACCGGCACATTAGAAGCTTCATGGCTTCCAGGTGTATATTCTGCACAAGTAGCAGAATTAGTAGCTCTTACTAGAGCATGCTATGTTTCTGCTAGACTAAGAGTCACCATCTATACAGATAGTTATTATGGATTTGGAATTGTTCATGATTTTGGTCAGCTATGGTCACAACGAGGTTTCATGACCTCTACTGGAACGCCAGTGAGAAATGGTGACAGAATAAAAGAGTTGTTGTACGCAATACAGTTACCGGAAGAAATTGCAGTACTAAAATGCAGTGTACATCAAAAGACACAGGATTACATCTCATTGGGAAATGGATATGCAGATCAAGTCGCAAGGTTTTGCACATTGAACTGTATATCGTTTGAAAACAAGTGGGAATTGATGCCTGCAGAAGAGAATAATTGCACAAGTTTTGCTTTAAAAGTGATTGACACTCTAGTAGAGTTAAAAACGTTACAGGAAAATGCAGACAAGGAAGAGAAACGACTTTGATTAGGATGAAGTGTATTCAAAGATCTGATGAAATTTGGGTTTCTGAGGAGGGCCAGATGGTATTGCCAAATAGTTTGTTGACTCAGATGGTACGTTCCCACTATGGCCAGGCGCATATTGGAAGAGACGCCATGGTCAGACTGTTTAAGGTAGACTGGTTCAATCCAAAGTTCAGGCAAGCAGCAGAGGCAGTGTGTCTTCGATGTGTAATTTGTCGGCAACTAAATGTGGGAAAAGGGACAGTGGTGAATTTGAGCCACTTTGGAAGAGCAAGAGGTCCATTCAGCAGGATGCAATTGGATTTCATTGAAATGCCTGCGTGTGGTGGTTTGAAGTACGTGTGGGTGATTGTGTGTGTCTTTAGTCATTGGATTGAAGCATACCCCACACGGAGGAATGACAGTCTCACAGTAGCAAAGCTGTTGCTTAGAGAGTTAATACCACGGTTCGGATTTCCAATCTCTTTAGAATCAGATCGGGGAACTCACTTCAATAATGAAGTGATCAAATACTTAGGTGCAGCACTAAACATTGAGTTGAAACTTCATTGTAGCTATCGCCCAGAAGCCTCAGGACTAGTGGAACAAATGAATGGTACTTTGAAATCGAGAATTGCCAATATGTGTGCGGCTACCAGTCTGAAATGGCCAGATGCATTACCTTTGCTGTTAATGTCAATGCGAAACATATTTGACAAGAAGACAGGACTTTCGCCCCATGAGATCCTCATGGGCACAGCAATGATATTACCAGCAATACCAGCCAATGCACTTGTCAATATTACAGATGATATGGTGTTGGACTACTGCAAGAGTCTGGCTGATGTGGTTCGCTCTTTCTCTCAGTAGGTGCAGGCTGCTATCCTGCCACCCATCCATGACCCAGGTCACAATCTGAGAGCTGGAGATTAAGTCGTCATCAAAAAACACCTGTGCAAAACTTGTTTGGAACCGTGCTGGAAGGGTCCATACCAAGTAGTGCTAACAACTACGCCAGATGTAAATTGTGCAGGACGACCAAACTGGATACATGCAAGTCATACAAAGAGGGTGGTGAGTCCGCATGATCACGAAGAAGTGTTGTTGAGAGCACCAACAACAGTGAAACAAGTGACTGTAAATGAGCCAGAACAAGAGCAAGCTGAACTCAAAGTCGAGCCTGAGGTTGTAGAAGATGGATCTATCACTCCTGCAAGAGACAAAAGTGAAGAGTTACAGGATGGTGAGCAAGAGCCTAATTCAACGGATACAGCAGGAGAACTGACCACAGCAGGGGTTCTCCCAGAAGCAGACGGTGCTGAAAAGCAAACAGAGCAAGTGCCAGATAAAGAAGGTGAAGGGGTTGAGACAGGTCAAAGTCAAAGCGATCCGACTCCTCCTGAGCCTGTTGCAGGTCCATCCAGAGAAAACACAATAGAGAAAGAAAAGAAAAGGAGTACAATTCTGAGGAGAATATTGACAGAAGAAACAAGAAAAGGAGATAAGTGGCCTAAATCACAAATTGGAAAAAATAAAGAATTGGTCATAAATGAAACCATAGAGGAAGAAGTGAATACAACAAGAAAGGAAGAATTAAGTAAAGGAGTATTAGGTGGCGAACAAAGCTTGAAAAGAAAGAGAGTAGCAAGTCAAAGATATGCAGGTCCTGAGTGGGCATATGCAGCAACAAGCGATGGCAAAATTAGTTTATGTCCTTTTGTTTTGACAGAGAAGTTCCGAATCAGTATTTTGATGCAACCTGAAGGTGATCAATAGACTGAATTGTTGAGCTAATCTGAAGAAACCTGAAAAAAGAGAGTGTTAAAAAATAACAAACCGGAAAAATACATTGATAACCTGATGTGACAATTGAAAACCCAGATGTGACAAGCTGCTAATTGATTTTTGACAAGGAGGAAAGGTTCCTATTTGTGAAACTGAACTGTGAGAAAGAAAAACATTTTTTCTTCATTTTGATTTTCTGAGTTTCTGTTTCACTTTATCCAAGAGTTGATTCTGCTTTCTGATTCTTTATAAATCATGGCTGAAATAGATAATCGTGTTAAGAATATTAGATATTGTAGGTATTTGAATGTGGGAGTGGCAATTATGTGTGGAGTGATGTTTATAATAATGATTGTGGGAATGTCTGTTCATGAAATAAAGGAAGCTACTATTGCATCCATTCCTGAGACTACTAGACTAACAGCTTTAGAAAGGTTTAAGTTAGATGAGAAATATTTGCATGATTATACTAATGCTCAAGGAGAGCTTTCTTCTAATGTATTCTATTGGTTGCTGAATGAGTATGTTGAGACGATGGATACAAGGAATTGTCTTGTGTGTACGCAAATTCCTTCCTCTGTGAAAGAAGAGGTTACGTACCGTAGTCTGCCATTAATTTATGGCATAATCTGTAGTCTGCTACTAACAAGATTCTATAACCAATAGTATATTCAGTATTTTTATTTTAATTATGATCTCGTGTTTTCTTTTGTTCCTATTATTAGATATTTGAGTGAAATAGCCAAAGAGGATGATATAGTATTAGTTAAAGGTTTCTTTGAACTGACATTAAAGTTTGGTACCACGTACACTCATAAAAATAACCTAACCTGCTTACTAACCCCGTTAGAAAAGAGCTTTAAAGGGCATACTGATGACAGGAGAAAGGCATTGAAGGAAAAGCTTGAAAAAGGATTGGAGAAAAGAACTTATAAGAATGATTATGCTTACACTACTATTAAAACGCAAGGGAAATTAGCCTTAGATGCACTAGATGTAGGGAAGCTTTGTATATATAGGCCAAAATCACGAACTGACGCTTTATTTGTGGGAACAAGTGAATGTAGGCATGTGTTTTTGTTTCAGAATAAATGGACTTTTATGCTAAATGTTCAAGACCCTGCAATTCCTGGAATCTACTATATTTGTGGACTTAATGCTTATTACCGTCTTCCTAGAGGATGGTATGGGACATGCTATTTGGGAATAATTTTCCCTAAAATCTATCAGATAGATGACTTAAAAAAACTTCATGAGCGACAGAGAAGGGAAACCTCTTCTGCAATCGTGGGAGATATTTTTGGTACAATAGTTCCTTCTGTAGGAGTTATTTTGAATGCAATAAAGATACAGAAGTTGTCTAGTATTGTGGATAACATGCTAACAAACTTTACAGTGGCGATACTCCTGTTAGATACTGAATTAGGTGCAGATAGAGCTGTGATGTTTCAAAATAGGCTTGCTTTAGACATAATTTTATCAAAAGAGGGCGGAGACTGTAAAATGATTTGTGTTAGGCATTGTTCTTCCTATATACCCAATAGAGATAAGGAGATAAGAGACTTACTTACGAACTTAACTAACTTGAGTAAAGATTTGAAAGAATTGAAGGAACCAAGAGTTTGGGAAAAGGTTGGAAATGGATTTGCTTCAGTAGGCAATTGGTTTAGTCAAATATGGAATGGGGTACTATGGAAAATTGTACAGGGAATATTAATAGTGATCACTTGTATATTAGGATTATGGGGTACATGTAAATTATGGCAAAAGATAAAATTGAGAAAGTCTAAAATTGATCACAGGAGGGAAGAACAACCCAGAAGAAAAGTTTATACAAGTAATGCAAGGAGAAGTCAAACTACGTCAGAGACCGAATCATAAAGTAATGGCAAAGAAAGGTGTGATGACATATTTAGTCATTAGAGGAGGGACTGTTGAAGCAGATATGCTAATTAAGAAAATTATTAATGATATATATGTGGTTACTAATGGAAAATGCATAGAGAAATTAATCATAGAGAAAATAATGTGCACGTTTGAAAATGTGCCCTCGGGTGTGATCACCATGTGTACTAAAATGACTGAAAATGTGCAAAATAATGAAAAGATATAAGAAACATGTAATATTATATCATAATAAGATTTATAACCTATGTTTTCCATTAATTTGTAGAGTTAAGTTAGCTGAACTGAGGGCCTAGTCTCTTTAGGCCTCACACACTGAGAGCAGAAAACAGTAACCGCATTTTCTCCAAAGTTGCCGTGGACTTAGCCTTGACCCGCTCAATGTTAAAGTCGCTTAGCTAGAACATTCTGCAATGTACCGGCAGACAGGAGATGATGAAGACAATTTGATACAATTATGTGCAGAGTAGGCTAAATGTACTTTCCCAGGACTTGAACAATGGAGCCACCGACTGAAGAGGAACATGCAACAATTTTGATACCTGAAGGGCCAGATGATGAGGACATCGCATGGAGAACCAATCTGCATTTTGTGAATTGAGACATGTGAAAATTAGTAGATTCTGTAAACAAAAACTATGGGTTAAAGTCATATCTGCAGACTGATTGACCAATTTAGCAATTAGGGGAATGGACTGAGGGACCCTAATCATGACAAGGGATAAAATCAGAGAGTTGCGGGGAGAGAATTAATGACGTCAGGAGATGCTGTCCGATGTGCTGATATCGGGCTCATATTCTGTAAACCTGATCTCTAGCTGACTAATTGATGACCTGAAGACAAAGACTGGCTTGTTGCTGATCCATCCTGGATAGGTAGCTATGAAAATGTGACTGACAACATTTTATGCCATTTCTTCTAGGTACCAACTGCGCTGATTATAGATATTCTTATTTAGATAGATTTTTCCAAATTAATGTTTTCTCTAAAAGGTTTTTCGCATGAAGCCCTACAAGCTGATGCTAATCTTGGTTAGGTAGGTTGTTGAGGGTGACGTTGACAGTGACAATTGACTGACGGACTTAATTGCTGAACTTCACTATTAATGCTGCGAGCTTATGGAAATGCATTTTCGCATATGTTTTTTCAAATGGTGATGTTTTATTAATGAATTAATAAAATTGAATAATGTTTGAACTAACTGATGATTTAGAATTGAAAGCAATAGGGAAATAAACATTGTTAACCCTTACTGAGTTGTGGTTATTGATGAGTAGATGAGGTTTAGCTGTTTTCTATAGAATGTTATCTTGATTATTGGTTTTGATACTGATTCAGTAGTCAATGCATGACTAGGGTACTCCATGCGATTCAAAAGGTTCATCGATCTATATGTGTCCCCTTGTAAGTTTACTTACAAAGGACTAGGCGCGCTGTCAATCCTGATTACACACAGGCTCTCGAGCTCCTGAATTCTGCATTACATCGAACACTAAAAGACAAGGCCTTAATTAAATTGTATAAGGCATGTTATAAAGATTCCTTAGTAGCTAGAAAGAGGGTGTTGCGGAACAAGGCTTGTGCTGATCTTATCGAGGCTGCTAGTTCTAAGGATCGGACGTCTTTTTGGAAGCCAGTAAATACTCCCTTTTTGAATGGGGATTCAGGTCCTGCTTTAACTTCTCATGTGGCCCCTCAGGCCTGGATAGACCACTATCAGACAACTTTTACTCCAGAGCACACTGGTGAATTAATCGCCCCTAATTTTGCCTTAAATTTAATGAGAGTAGCAAGTACCAACTCCACAGCCTCTGCACAATTGGTTTTCACATTAAAGGAGGTCCAAGATGCAATAAATGTGAGTGCTAAATGGAAGGCCCCAGGACCAGATGGGGTCCCAGTTGATGCTTTTACATCTATGATAGATCTGTGGGCTCCTATCCTTACCCTAGTTTTTAATGCAGCCTCAAAGGGCCTTTTTCCAGCACCCTGATCTAAGTCTATCATTGTGACTATCTACAAGAAAGGTGACAGGGCTGACCCAAAATGCTACCGCTCTATATCCCTTCTGGATTCCTCAGCTAAATTACTGGGCTGGACTTGAGAAGACTGGAGGTGTGGGGGATTGAGGCTTCCATCTTAACTGATACCCAATATAGGTTTAGAAAGGGTCTAGGAATGGTGGACTAATGCTTCAATTTGGAACTTTTGATAGGCAAATATACCAGAGTAAAGCCTGGAACACAGTATCGTTGTTTCACTGATTAATCCAGTGCTTTCAATCTGGTTGATGGTTCATTCTCCGGTTTATTTTGTCATCTTATGGTGCACCTGTGGGTATTGTCAATCTTTTGATACATTTGTATGGGAATCTTTCAGGTCCAATATAGCCCTAATGGCAAATTGATGACCCCATTTGAAATCAAGAGGGGCATACAGCAGGGGTGTGTATTAGCTCCCTTTTTTATTCTCTCTGTATGTAAATGGTTTAGATGGCCTACTTCGTTCCCATCAGGTTGATGCGCCAACTGTTGTGGGCTGCACAGTCCCAACACTCCTATATGCCGATGATATGGGCCTTCAGAGAATGTTGGATCTTTTGGGGGGGCTATAAGGCCTTAGTAAAGCTTAAAATAAACAAGGCCAAAACCTTTATTATGATTGTGGAAAGACCCCAAAAATGATGAAATAATTTTATCTTGGAGGCACCCCGATAGTGAAGGTTATGTTCTTCTGCTATTTAGGGGTACCTTTCACCAGCAGGGATTCATGAACTCAACACATTGATAATATTAGGCGAAAAATGAAAAGAGTCAGCGAAGGGCTGTTAGGTTTGCACGTAACCTGGGTAGTCGCCCCATAAAAGAAACACTATTTATAAATCTAAGATTCTGTCTTTAGTGACTTGTGGAGGGGTCCTGTGGGGATATATACCTGGTACACTTTTACAATTGGAGGAAAATATGTTTTTGAGGACCTGTTAAGTTGCCCTAATTTATCTGCCACCTCTAGTCTTCACTAGGAAGTTGATTTACACTACCAGGAAGACATCTTTAATTTAGGCCAATGGTCTTGTGGCACTCCATATGGGCCAAACAGGAGACTAAGCTCATAAAAAGGCCATTATCCAGGATTGTTTTAACTTGAACTCCCTGTTGAAAATTCTATGGCTGCTATATATTTACAAGATCCTTAGGACGACCTTTGGTCTTTCGGGGATCCAAAAACCAGATAGGGTACTTTCACTTGGAAAACCCATTATTAAAGCTACAATGTTAGAGAATAAGGTAAGGGAAAGAGCCATATACGATGAGACAAAGTAAACAGTGGCAACATATATCTCTCTAAAGCTTCCATTTGGCTTTCAATCCCATTTAACATGGGTCATAAATGTTCAGCATTGCTTTGTGTTGACTAGATTAAGGTTGGATATTGTACACCATCTTGTAGCAATTACTACTCTAAAGCAAATAAAGATGCAGGCTACTCTGTGCCCATGTGTTGGAATTTCAGGACAAAGTACTTTGCATTTTATGCTATTTTGTCAGTTTTACTCCACCCAAAGGGTTCATTTTCTAAAACCTATTTTTCTGGAACACAATACTAGGAATTATAAAGTTGCCATCCACTTTTTCAGTTCATTGGAATCTCCAATTATCTGTTTCCTAGTAGCATTGTATAATTATAATAAACTTTACATCAGAAAACAAATTAAATAATTGTAATGTTCAGCAGACCCTGTGTTAGTTCTGTAGCCGGCCTACCCTCCATCACGTTTGGCAAAGATTTTGGATTTGCATCATTCCTCACCACCTCAAGTAACCTTTTTACCACGATACACTTCTAAGCATTGTCTACACATCTATTCTTTAAAAAATCATATCTCAACTGCTTTTTATTGTTTTGGTCTTGTTTTACTCAGATAAATACTATCTATGTTTCTAAACTGGTGTTGAGTCTTTTTGTGGTGTCGTTCTCTGTGTTACTGTAAACTAAGTGTTGCACAAATACCTTACACATTGCCTTCGAAGTTAAGCCTGTCTGCTCTGTGCCAAGGTACCAGATGGTGGGCACAGGTTAAATTAGGTTGTGTATCTGACTTACCCTGACTATGATTGTGCTCTCTACTTTGACAGGGTGCATACCTCTTCCAACTAGAGACCCAATTTACAACACAGGCTTTTTTCAGGAGTACGTTTCTTGGGACTGAACAGGCTTACAAAATGGTTTTGATTAGCAACAAACCTCGGAGTTTGTTAGTGTTTGGTAAACCTTTGCAGGACAGCCCAAGATCATATGCAGTCCCAACATTGTTTACAGAATTTTTGCAACAGGCAACCAACAAATATGGCTGATTGTCTGCTGGAGTAATTTTATCTGTGAGTCCAAATGTCTGCCGATCTTGATTTTGAAAACCGGGATCTGGGAACTTTTGCCTGCAGATAATTTATTTTGCACATTTAGCAGTCCTCAGGAAGTCATTGTTTTACACAAAAGATTCACTTGCACCTGGCTTTGATTAAACTTAGGCCCAGATTTAAGTAAAAGGGTGCTTCATGTCATTAACTGCCACATTTCTTGTGGCCCATTGTACCCCCCTACCACCACAATGTGGCTGCTGTATTTAACATACGGCACACCACCATGTAGGTTATGGACAACAGTGTCATCATTTTTTACGCTATTTTTTACTTTGCAGGATTAGCGTCAAAGGTTTTGGCGCTAATCCTGCAAAGTACATAGAGCCCCAATATAAATAACGGTGTGCCTCCTTTTAACGCCTGCTCTGTGCAGGTGTTAAAAAGGCCACAAAAATGGCACAGTGGAATCTCATAGACTCCACTGCTCCATATTTGCAGGCCCCCTAATGGGGGAATGCCCCCCTGCATACATTATGCCTAGCACAGGCGTAATGTGGTGCAAGGGTTTACAAAGAGTCGTAATTCAAGCATTCTGCCACTTTATAAAAATGGTGCAGCATTTTTGCCACACTATTGCCACATTAGTGTAAAAAAGAAATTACCCTTATGCAGTGATAGTAGGCGCTAGGCCATTCTTAAATTTGGGCATTAGTTTTTTGAGGTTTGAATCTGAGCTATATTTTGCAGACTCTATGGACATTGCTGGTTTTTGCCACAAAGCAGACATTATCTGATTATTATAACAAATATGTAGGTGCGCTTAAATACCATTAGTAACATAGCAAATTCCATCCCATCTTCCCATCTAATGTGCAATCAACCCCGCAAGCTGTTAGTCTGACTAACTCTTCCCTAAGCGTTCAGGCCTCGTGACAGAAAATGAAAGAAAATCAAACGTTCATTATAACTAATCTGACATTCAATGCCTTTTATTGGATTAGCATTCTGAAGTAAACACGGCTTTATCGCATTCTCAAAGAAGACAGCAGTTTTATCCGATGCAAATATATCAAACTCTATAAAAGGGCACTGGTTTTACTGTATGACTGATGCATTGCTTGAAAAAAATCATGTGTAAAACGGTTATGGGTCTAATTGCATATCTGGTGACTTTTGTACAGAATATTATAGCGTTTCACGAAGGTTAAAGCCAAAATGCAAACAGCATGTAATTTCCACCTCTATATAGTGCAAATTGCTTCATCTATGTATGTGAATGCATATGTGTGTACAAATGAGAGAAGTGTTCATTTAAAATGTGCACCTTGCATCATCTCTTTATTTAATTTAAAGTTTGGAAATTGCTCTTATTAACCGTAAATATAATGTTTGCACTCTATCAACCTGTGCAGCTAGATGTTCTGCTTTTACTCTTTGGTCGTAAAACAAAAATAAAAAGAACTGGAGTCGGCCAATTCCAGCGCTCTTAAATTTTGCCAGGCACTGTGGCCCTTGAGAAATAGGGCCCTGGACATTTCAATAGAGGAAAACTGCTGAAAGGGTGACCTTGGTTGTGTGTTTTTTTCACATGTCAATTGATCCACTGGAAGGAGTACAAAGGCAGCTTTAGTGATAAATGTAAATTGCTAAAAATGTTTCTGCATAACAGCTGCCTTGCAGTATGCCTTAATCAGCATTGTGAAAAATGAAAGTTTAACGATCTTCTTTCTGTAGAGGCTTCTAAGTGAAGGATAAACAAAAGATGAAAGAGCTCCCTTGCATTGCTTGGAACTGATGCAATGAAAAATGTCAGTAACCATCTGCCTCAAACTTATCCAAACTGTCATCAAGTATTCTAATCCAGTTAAACGAGATACAACTAGAACAACCTGTGTTACTTGCTGAAGGCTTATCAAAAGAGTGGTAAATAAAGGGAAGGGAAAAAACATCAACTGTGTAACCACAGATTGCTGCCAGCATGCCTGTGGCTTTGAAATCCAATCCCATTTCTCCAGTCTGACAAACTGTACTAAATGGTAAAATGGATTTTATTGCTCTCAGCCATTTTCATCCCAGCTGCTATCAGTAGGTGTGTACTAGTTTCCCTTAATGTAATGAGAGCACTTTTCTTGTATTGCAATTGTCAAATCGAATGTGAATTTTCCCAGCTATGCTCCAAAGCAAGCGTTTCTTTTTCTTTCTGGCGAATAAACCAAATGCAAAATAGCTCAGCATAAAAATGAAAAAAGCGCCAATGCTTTCTTTCTCAGCTGTTCTTTATATTTCTGTTCATATGCCCAAGTGTTTGTAAACAGAATGCCATGTATAATTTATATTGTAAGGTCAACCAGTGCGACGCCACATGAATACATTCTTGCAAAGTACAAATTAACAATACCATAAACGCATTTAAATGTAAATTGCGCTGCTGAAGCGGCATGATAAAAGCAACAGTACCGAATGAGTTTTTATTGTGAAATGTGCACAGTGAATATTTAAAAAAATATGTTCCGTGGATCTATGGCGATGTTTTTAAAGCACCCGCGCCAAGGTGTGTAAGTGAAATATAAACCATAAATAAAAAGGAAGGTTACTGCCAAAGTAAAACCACAATTCAGAATTTCGCATTGCAAAGATATATATAAATTGGTGGGGGTTAATGGAATGTTGATTAACATTAAACGATTACTGCTAAAATAATCTGTGTTTTATGTGCAAAAATGAATGATTAAGAATAAACACAGTGCCTTAGACTAATAATAGGTAGATAGATAGATAGATTTTAATGTGATGTAAGCCAACAATAGACAGTGACAATTTACTTAATTTTTGTTAGGCACAAAGGGGTAGATTTAAGAAAAGTGGCGCTGCACCCTGTGCAGCACCACTTTTCTTACACTCCTTAGCACCCCCTACCAACACCATGTGTGCACAGTATTTAAAATACAGAGCACCATAGCACAGAATAGGGGGCAATAGCGTCAAACGTTTTGACACTATTGATATACTGTTCAGGGTTAGTGCCAAACTTTTGCTGCTAACCCTGAATAGTACATAGGGGCCCATATAAATCATGGTGTGCTCCCTTTTAATGCCTGCTCTGAGCACAGGCATAATGTGACGCAAGGAGTTACAAAGTGGCGAAATGCATGTATTGCGCCACTTTGTAATTCTGGTGCTACGATTTTGGCCTTGTTGAGCCAAATTAGCATAAAAAAGGACGCTAATGTGGCGCAAAGCACTGACGAGAAGGCATCTCCCAGGGTATTACATCACAATGGGGGTGGGGGATACTTTGAGTTATAGGGTAAAGCTCCTTGCAGAAATATGTCTTCAGTTTCTTCCTGAAATGTAGGGGTCATTGAAGCTGCTTTAGTGTAAATAGGGATTCCCTTACGTATTCTGAGTGTTTAAGTAGAGAACAGCTGCCTTGTCTTTTTTTTTTTTTTGGCATTTTGGCAAGCAATTCTCTGGCTTCTGGTGTAGCAGTGTCCTCTACAAGTATTTCGTTTTTTGGTGAAATAAGCTGGGATTTGCAGGGGATGAAGCTGGTCCTGTAGATAATACATGCATGGAGGAGAGTTCAGTCAAATAAGGAGTGATATGGTGAAATTTGTTCACAGTCTTGATGTAACAGATTTCTGTGTGTATGATGGCTTTTAGCAGTGTTAGAGTTGTGTCCTGGAGGCCATTAAGGATTATGATCACTGAGGAACAAGGCTTGCACATTTGTTCTGAAGTTATGTTGTGAGATAAATGGTTTTATTTTTTCGCTGAAGGAGAGTTGGTACAATGCTGTCTTGGTCTTCCTAGTTGACTGTCAGCCAGGGAGTGAAGCCTGATAGATCCAGATTGGAGGGGCAGGCTTGAATCAGTGTTTATTTTGCACTGTTGCCAAACAGAAGGAATTTGTCCAGGGTATTATCAGGTAATTGATATCCATGTCTGAACTAAATTGAAGCAGGATTTAAGTTGCTATTGGTGTGGAGTTGGGTGTCATTGGCATTTTGCATGAGCTTGATGTTACTATTTACAAGTATGAATTCAAAGATTTAACTATAGATGTTGAGGTTGATGGGAACTCCTCATGAATGAGTGAGAGCCTGGGATTTTGCAGTTCTTATCTATATATGCTGGTTATGGGTGGCAAGGTAGGATATGAACTATTGTAGATCTGTGTTAGAGAAGACCATGTTTGTTTCCACTGTGTGGAATACAGTTTGATGATTGACTGTATGAAAGGCTGAGAAGGGGTCATACAGGATCAATCAAGTAGCAAGCAGGGGTAATTACTGTTGTTCCCTGCGAGGGTATCATTGACTATTTGAAGAGTGACTGTCTTTGTGCTGCCAAATGGTCTGATGCCTAGTCTGCAGTGCTCTAAAACATTGTTCTTGCTGATGTACACATGTAGCTGAGTGGTGGCCTCTTTTCAATGCATTTTCTTATACATGGAAGGTGGGTAATTGGGTGAAAGGTAACAGGTTGTCTGAACAAGAGTTCAGTGTCTGAGGGAGGTATTGAAGGTCTATATTAGGAATATGATAACATTTCTTTGATGACACTTGAGAACCAATGAATGAATGTTCTCTTTATAAGAGGTAGCCTTAAAAGCATTCAGGAAGTTGGAGAGCTCTCTGTGTGAGATGGGATTAAAGAAAATACATTTGAGATAGTGGGAATGGGTTAAAGCATGGAGGCTGGTGTTGTACCCTCGATGTGGTATTTAATTTTCTTCAACTGAAGAAGAAGTTGATAGTGCTGCATTTGGTGATTCATGGTAGGAATGCAGGAACTGGAGGAGGACTAGTGAAATGAATGACAACCTTAAAGAGTGCTTTACGTTTGTTGGTTGTTTGGTTGATGGTGGTCTTGTACATTATATCTTTTATGTTGGGTTTAGGGGTCTGTGAGAGGAAATAAGAAATTTGATTAGAATAAGTATATTTCCATTTGTTTACCTCTGTTTGTATACCATGATGGCTTTTGATAAGCTTGTAGGTATACCAAGGTTCTGAGGGTTTAGGCATGGAGGACCACGTGTTCACTAAAGTGTTGTGTTTTGCATGGTTTCTCATTGTCATGTGATAGATATATTCAAGATCTGCAGCTTTAACCATTTTTAGAATGCTACCATGGCTGACTTCCAGTGGAATGTTCCCTATTAATGCAGGACATTTCCTTGTTTCTAGGAGGGGACAGTGCTTGCATGGCTTTATTTGTATTCAGAGCTGCCCTGTAGTCATCTGCAACAAGAAACAGTGTCAGAGTTGTTAATATTGGAGTAATCAATGTCAATGCACACAGTGACACATTTATATACACAAACGAAGTACATCATCATTATTAGATACTCCCGTCGTGAACTCACCATCAACCCGAGCATGAAGATATGTGGTCAGGGAGGCTCTGGGACCTAGACATGAGGGTATTGAGTGACAGGCCACAGGTGGAGTAACACTTAGTTGACAGACAAAGACGGAAGCAGGAAAACTCAAATCAGATCACACAGATAGGTGCAGGGACACCACAATAGACCCAAGAGATTGGCTCCAATAAAACACACATGCACAGAGGGCCAGAGAGGTGTGTGGATTCCCAGAAACTTCATAAAGGTGGATGCCACATGTAGTTGGGAACACATAGCCAACCAGAACACAGCACACACAGCACACACAGCAACCACACATTTCTCAGGCTGGACATCTGGACAAATACTCACTGACCCACATTGTGTCCACACAAGGTCAAGGACCACATGCATTTGTTAGGTGAACCTTATTTACGACTTCATGGCAACTTTTCAGTCTTAACAATGAAAGGAATGTTTTTCATTTTTTTATGCTACTCAGAGAAATGTACAAAACCCTACAGCGAACTGATGTACATTTAGAGATGGTCCTCAGACTCCAGTTCTATAGCCACTGGCCCAGTCATAATGTTTAATTAAACAAACTGTTCCTGTTTTGTAAAAAGCCTCATGTCTTTTGTTTTTTAAGGTAAATTCACATTCGAGCAACAGAGCCACAGATCCCAAATAGATTGGCTATTGAGAAGACACCAGGACAACAGAAGAAGACCATCAATGGAAAATTGTGTGTATGTTACAGAGGTATTATAGTGCAGGAAGAGAGTCTAGCATGAACAACTTCAGCAGCATAGACATTGACAACTGTCATTATTGTGTGTGCATGTAAGGGTTTAAGCCATACTTTTAATACATGTACGTCGAAACATTTTTATATGGTCTATCTACAAATCAGTTCATGGTCAAACCTCTGCATGTATTATCCCCACTTTGTCAAATTCCAGAGTAAATTTCCAGATAGCTTAATGTTTTTTCCCTTTGGTCTATTTTAGGTTCTATTTTGCCACACCTTCAAACGAGGCACTGAAAACTGACATCTGAACTAGTTAAAATCTTACAATTTGTCTTTGGATTTTTCACTAGTTCTAAAGAATTGCAACAGTAATTACTGCTACCTTTGCTCAAACTACCAAGTTTATGGTTTGGCCCTAAGGTCTGTGCTAGGTTTGAATCCTAAATTTCAAGTTTATTTATATTTTTTCGCTTTGGTCGTATTAATCAAAATGCTAATGAGGCCAAATCAATAGTAGTGCTGAATTAACTTCCACTAATATCTCTACTGCATCTAGTTTTTCTATTAGTATAATGTTAATACTTTCATAGTTCTGACATGAAGCTGCTCATGGCTCTTCAATAGCCAGCCATATGTCTATGAACTATGTACTTGTTTTGTGCCTTTAGAGGCACCTTTGGGAAAACATTTGCATTACTCAGTGACTCTGTTGATAGTCAAGATTCTTTTTGGGTGCCGTCACTTGTTCCACATTTTGGATTCAACTAAATTATAACTGAAGTGTTGGAAGAGTATTAGATTTTGTTTCAAGGACAACATGAGTGCATCCACAGAATGGCGCATTTATTTCCAGGACCATAGGGTTCTTTTTATCAAATGCAAATTTTGTGATTACAGAAAAAGATTTAAATACAGCCATTACCATTATTTAAGCAGTTTTGTTCTAAAGAACTGAAACTACAGAGGTTCTTTTCAACCAAAATCATAACACCAAACGTAATTTCCTCATGATTTGAGCATCGACAGCCTCTCCTAAGTGCTCTTTTAATGGTGGTGTCTAAAAGTATTTTTCACGTATAAGGTTAAGTAAGCTAACAAGATTGAGAACTCCAGAAGACTCTTACATTTTTCATCTTTGTAAGCATTTACTGGTGTGTGAGCAACTTAACTATTTTGACAGGATTGCTTTCACTCCTGAAATCCCTTTTATAACCTTCACAAATATTCATACAGATTGCAATGTTTAAAATGTTGACAATGATCATGTGAATACCCAACCCTAATTTCTATTGTCAAAAGCTAAAACTCACTATTGTTTCTCTGAGCTTTCCAATTGTGGTAGCTAAAATGAAAGAAGAGAAAGATAAGTCTCATTTCCACTAAAAACGTAAGCAGCAGAAATACCTTTCATACGTAATGCAGCAGGGTCTGAATCACAAAACATTTTTTACAGGTGCTATTTCATATCCTCGGTGATAAGTTAAGGTACAGTTTTGCTCAAGCAGCTTTTAGTACTGTATTATGAAATTAGGTTGCTGGTAATATTAATATGTATTAATATGTAACAAGAATATTTATGTACATGTGTGGTATTTTGTAGTGGTTGTGATGTTTCTGTATTGTTTCTTTGGCGTTGTTCTTTGATGTTGCACTATTGTAATGCAATGTTGTTTTACCATGGTTTTTGAGCTGAATTGACATTTTTACTGTTTTGTTATGTTGATCATTTGTTGTGTATTGACTGTTCTGTTATCTTGTAATTGTGTTGTTATGTCACTTTGTGGATGGTATTGAGGTATATTCCGTTGTTTCCCGTAGAGATGGTAAAAATGGCTTCTACATTTACAACAAAATGCAGCCCAACCCTTAAAAGTTCCTACGACAAACAACCATTTACCACTGTCTAAGGTGGTAACATAGCACTTTTGATGTTATTCAGCTGTTTAAGACACCAGTCACCCCAAAACTGTGGCAGAGACCATATATTAAGTTAGCACTTCCAGTGCTCACATTAAATGATACTGACCCAGTTATTTAAAATAAAGGTTATGAGCCCAGGGTTGACAAATTGCTTTGTCAATGGCTATATATTCTAGGGAAATCATGCCTGTGAAACATGAGATGTTAATGGAGGTCTAGTAGAATAATGAACAACATCAAGGGATTGTTAAACAAACTGTTTCAATTAGGTATGATGTGAGCCTTCTAGAGACGCTGATCCAACTTAAAGAGGCCCATCAACAAATCTATCAGCTTTGTGCTGAGAATGTGTACCTACTAAGGGGATCTCAAAGATGTTCCACATAGAGATGCACTCTCTAGATACAAAGCAGTGAAATCTCAAATTGAAGGTAGGACTTTGATCTAGTAAGCAGGTAGTAATAGGTTACTCTAATAGAGGATGTCATGGGGAGGCCGGTATTCTCTAGCTTTCAGTGGCATTAGGACTTTAAGGGATTTTTTTTTAAAAATGCCCTTGTCATTTTTCAGATGTTAGTAATTTAGCCACTGCTTGGAATGGATACATTCCCTATAGAATATTCAATTAATATACGAATGTGTAATAGTGGCATTAGCACTGGTCAACAGTGGTAAAGTGCCCAGACTACCATAAACAGCAAAAACAGAGTCCAGCACACAGTCACAGCATAGGAAGGCTCTGATGCACTTGGGTACCACCAGCACATGGGCTGCCCCAGACTCAGCAACCTTAGACACGCTATATAGGAAGCCATCATCCCAATAAATCAGGTGCAAACCAGACTCCTTGCCAGACACATGGTCTGCAGCCTGCTGCCACAAACCCTCCAGAGTAGGGCATGTTTTCTGTGCCTCATAGAATACTTCCCTGATAGGTCCCCCTTTCTGCTGTCACTGAGTCAGCTCAGGGACCTTCCCCAGTTCAGCCACATGTTCCCCTGAAGGCTCTGGGGCATCCCTCTCTGGTTCAGCCTCCTCCCAATCCATGGTTACTTCTGGAGAGGTTTTCCCACCCCCTTGCCCTTCCTCCTTCTGGCAGACAACCTGGGCCACTCTTTCAGGCTCCAGGGCCTCCTGATCACCCTAACGGGCTGCTATTGACCGGGTGGAGATACACACCAATTCAGGCAGACCCAACATCTCCAATTGAGACCTTTGTTCCACCTCCTTCCGAGGGGAATCCTCCAGGCATGGTTGGACTAACAGCTACACTCAAGGAACCTGAGGCACCCCTCACTCAAAGGGAACCTGCACCACATTGCTCAGGTGCTCAAAGTTGTCTACTGCAACTACTTGGTAAAGTGCATGGGGAACTACCTGCTCCTCAGACACCAGGTGACTTCTCACAGTAGTCACACTGGCTCTTGTGTCTCTCAGAGCCTCCACCCTCTATCCATTGAAGGTCACCCAGTCAGGCACCAGGGTCCTCTGGACCATCTCACTGTCCCCTAGTGAGAAAAGGGATAATCTTAGTTGGCTCCCACCCACCTGGAACCAACTCCTCCCCAAGCGCTATACTGGTCAAACCCTATGACTGAGCACCAGTGGGTCCCGTTGTCCCCTGGGACATTTGAGATCCTCCCTCACATGACCCACCTATCCATATGCATAACACTTGTGGGAACCATTCCCTACAGGTTTCCCTGTAGATTCCCAAGGTTTTTTTTCAATTGGGGACTGGGAATCTTTACCCTAGGAATTAGGTTGGGGTCCTTTAGAGAGCTCCTCCTGTTTAACCTTAACCCCCCACACTTCTTCTGATGGGGACCTGGCCCGCCCTTGGTGGAGTCTCCCCCATACCTCTTCTGGACCCTGGTGCTTTCCCACCGGTCCACTTCCTGAGTAAGCTTTCTGGGATCAGTCAGCTTGCTCTCAATTAGGTAATGGCGCAGCTCTGGAAAACAAAGACTATGCAAATGCTCCCAAGCAATCAAATTGTACTGCCCCTCATAAGTTGTTACCTTACTTTCCTTCACCCAACCATCAGGTGACCTGCAAAAAGAGTCTACACACTCCAACCAGGTTTGGGATTCTTTATTTTTGTAGGACAGAAACATGTCCTTGTACTGCTCAGGGGGGAGATCCTATATTGTGAGTAGGGTGTCCTTCATGATAGTGTAAGTGTCTCCCAGAGGATCCCCTAAGAATGTCAGAGTATCCTTCCCCTCTACCTTGAAGTGTTTCCACAGACCCGCACTCCAATGTGCTTCGGCAACCATGTTCATGTGGAGAGCAGATTCATACCCCTTGATCCACAGATAGATGTCATCCTCCCTCATGTAATCCTTCACCGGATCTTTAGGAATGTGTACTCACCCCTTAGGATACCCGGAGGTACTGTTGCCAACATCTCTATAAGAATGGCTCCTCTGATCGAGCTCTCTTACGCTGAGCTTGTGAGCCAAGAGCATATTTTTCTCTTTAATGGCTAGCCTTCTCTCTTCCATCTCCCTCCCCATTTTAAGCGTATCTTCCTCAAACTGGTACACCATCTCTCCCTGACTGTCCTATAACTCCTCAGGAGTCAGACCCTTGGATGGCACACTGCTACCTAACCTGAAGACCCTCTCCCCAGGCAGAACAGGTCCATCCACTACACCACCTGGGTTACTCTGCACCTCCTCACCCTCATCCTCCTCCTCTGTGTGCCCCTAGCCTCCTTGGCTGCCATCCAGGCCCTCAATGCCTTTTGCAGCTCCTCCTTCCTGGAGGAGCTCTTGATTGGGCAGGCAAGACCCTTACAAAACTGCTTCAGTTGAGCCACTGTGTATTCCTCCAGTTTCTCCAACTCAAAAACAGCCTTTGTAGCCACAGCTGGTGCATCCACAGATTGAGACATTTTGGCAAGCACTTAAAAGTGCCAAGTTCCAAAGCAGTTTAGAGAGTGCCCAATGAGAAGTTAAAAAATAACAAGAAATTGGAAGTAGAGAAAGTCCAAAAAGAGAAAAAGCAAAAACACAAAACAAGTGATATGTGGTCACATAATGGTCTGCACTGAAAACAGTAGTGTGCACCTCATCACTGTGTGTCAAGTAAAAATACAAGTTCAGCCCCAACCGCTGGTCACTAAAGTTGGAGTTGGGATCTCTGGTTGGCGGTCAGTATGCACTCTGTCCAAGCAGGGACCCTCAGGGTAAGGGAGATACACACAGAGGATAACCCCTGCTTACCCCCTTGGTAGCTTTGCACAAGCAGTCAGGCTTATCTCTGAGGCAATGTGTAAAGTATTTGTACCAAAACACACAGTAACACAGTGAAAACACTACAAAATAGACACAAAAACAGTTTAGAAAAATAGCCAATATTTATCTAAATCAAACAAGACCAAAACAACAAAAATCCAACATACACAAGTCAAGTGATGTGCTGATTCCTTAGTTGCACGTGAGGTTGTGCATCGTTTCTTCTCCGGTCGGGTAGTCAATGTGTCGTTTTTCTCTCCTGCAAGTTAGCAAAGCATCAATTTCCAGACAGGGCACCTTGGATCCCCGTAGGTTCATGATGATTTTGATGCCCAGCAACGTTGCATGGTCAGTCAGTCAAAAAATGATTTTATTTGGCATAAGCCTTAAAAGTATAAAAACAATAAAATGTACAATTACATATTACATTAACACACAGAGTTCTTAAATCATTCTAATTCTGATTAACCAACTCTAATTGCATAGTTAATTTGATTAAAAATCAAGTTCTTAAAGTTCCTCAAAGTGCAGCGTGCCAAGTTAAATAATCTCACATACAGTTCTGGTCAGACTCTGGTCCTTGCGATCTCCTATGTGCAAACTCCCATTTTGGAATACTCCACGTTTTATTTCTTGCCTTGTTATGCATAGCAAGGTTATCTAGAATACCATCAACACATACCATTTTTAAAATAAACAAGCTCTTCTTTCCTTTTACTTCCTCCATAATTCAAGTTCTTATAGTTTCATAAAGTAAAACATGCCAACCAGTTTATCCCCTATACAGCTCTGAAAGAGCGCCATCCTTACTTTATCATAAAGTGCTTTTTTTTTCAATAAAAAGTACTCTCCATATTATTTCTTACCTTCTCCTAGCATAACAAAAATCATAAAATACCATCAACCAACATAATAATAATCAATTATTACATTTAAAACTCTACATTCAGCATTATAGCCTACCTTCTCTCAACCCCTATAAATCTGAGTATTTCCCTTCTTAAGTCGTTTTAGAAATATGCCCAGTGCACAGTTTAAAAATCTCATATCAATAAGTAGCCTAAGCGCTTGGTCCCGATTAGTTATATTATATTCCTTAAAAATTGGTTTTAAAAACTTCATGCGCTCTCCTAAAAACCATTGACAATCCACAAGTAAGTGTTGCATGGTATATTTCTGTTGTAAGCCACATATTCATAGACCCTGGCTATCCTTAAGAAATGCTTTTGCTTTGGGATCCACATATCCAGGGTTCAGCTCAATTTGGAACTGTAACACTAAGGGCCATATGTACGAAAGCTTTTTCCCATAGACACAGAATGGGTAAAATCCTTTGGTACATCTGGCCCTAAATTTCTTAATCTTGAATTAGGTAGAGCCTCTATATACGGGAGGTTTTCCGGATTCCTCCATCCAGCTATCATAGCCTGGGTTGATATTTTATTTTCTAAGTACTTCAAGTCTAATTCTCTTGCTCTTTCCTTTACTATTATTCTTAAATTATACTTCGAGATTTGCGCACCACACCATTGGTTATCAGGTAAACCTAGGAGGACGCAGATCTTTTTTAACCGTCCTCTCACTTGTGATGCCCAATGTAACTCACTTATTATAATTTATTTCTTACACAATCCCGCGATCTTACATTTCCCTTCATCTGTTATCCTTAACCAAAATTCAGTGCGGTCGTAGGCCCAGATAAGTCCAAGCCGTCCTTTGACATTCTGCTTTCATGGCTTGTAACATACTCACGGGGGCAATGAAAGCATGCGCTTTACGCAAATGCTTTCTTCTATTTCCCAATTTAGCTTCCCTGAGAAGGTTAAAACTTCCACCCCATATTGGAATTGGGGACGAACCATAGCATTAAAAGCAGAGATAACCGGCTGGAGAGAAGGTCCTCCATATTTACTATTGAATTGTTTTAATCCCCAGACTGAAGATAAGGGTTTGTTTTTTAAAGTTTCAATATGAACTTTCCATCTTAAATGTGAGTCGAACCATATGCCCAGATATTTATACTCTTTTACCTTCTCTATTTTTCCTCCCCTAAAGTGTAATTAAATGCGCTTTTCTATTTCCCTAATAGACATTATTTTAGTTTTTTCCATATTTACTACCATTTTTTTCCTTTGACAGTAGTTATAAAACATCTCTAACTTCCTTTGTAGCCCTAACTCTGTCATATCCATTATCACTAAATCGTCAGCGTATAGTAGGCAGGAAACATGCACACCATCCATTTTTGGGCTTAGCCCATTAACCTTCCGTAATAACCCTGGCAGATCTGACAAGAATAATGAGAATAAAATTGGGGCCAACACACAACCTTGACGGAGACCATTCATTATCGGGATCCTTTTTGAAAGTGAGCCACTCATATCTAAAATTACTTGGGCCCAATTTTGTGAATGCAGGCCCTGGAGAAGAAATAGTGTATCCAAATCAATTCCTAGCTGTTTTAACATATCCCATAGCAATTTCCTGTCTACCAAATCAAATGCTGCACGAAAGTCGACAAAACAGCAAAATAGGCTTCCTCGCAATTCAACAGATTTTTTTTGCTAAGGCCCACAGACTAAAGCAGTGGTCAGTTGTCGAATGCCCTTCCTTGAAGCCACCTTGCTCTGCTGGTATCAAATCATTATCATCTGCCCATTCTTTAATTAACCCCAGCAATAACTTTGTGAAAACCTTTTCCCCTACGTCTAGTAAACTTATCTGTTTTTTGGATAAGTTGGATCCTCCTTTTTGTAAATCGGTCTTATCCTGGCTCCCTTCCAACTCTCTGGAAAACGGCCATAATCAAGAATTTTACAAAACGTAACAATAAAGAATTTTGTCCACAAGTCCATATTATTTTTTATTATTATTGCTGGTAGGTTGTCTGGACCTGCTGCTTTAGTTAATTTCAAAGCTGCAATAGTTTATGTTATTTTCTGTGGGGCAAAAGCTAATCTCTGACTAGTCACCTCTTCCCCCTCCGGGCTTAATATAAATCCTATTTGTTTTATATCATCTGACTTGATCTCACATAGGCTTGGGCACGAGACCATAACTTCTAAGAGACGGGAACGATTTAAAGGTTTTAACTTCGTTAGGCATTTCCTCCCCGTTTCTCTTCTCCACGGCGCCAAATGTATCCACCTTCCTTTACTCCCACGAAAGCTTTCCTGCTCTTTCTTACTCTCAGTGCCTATAGATGAAAATAGGACCCCGCTTTTCACTGGGAAGGTTGTGTTAACTACTTCTCTGCACCCCCTCCTTCTTTCTGATCTCTTAATATTATTCTCTCCCACAGAACCACTACTTTGCTCTCTTGATTCTTCTACTACTTCCATATCCACTTCCACTCCTTGTCTACCCTTCTTTATTTCCCCTCGCCAGCTAACTTCTTTATTGGATATACTAGGCACTATTTGTAATGTGACCCCTTGCTTTGGGGATATGGCTCCCCTACCTTGGTCGCAGCCTGGCCTTGAGTGGTTGTCCTGAACAACCTGCCCTAACTTCCCCTTCCTCCTTCCTGCTGTTTTACAACCAACATTACCTCGCTTACTTTGCTTCCTATATTTCACTTGGTAGTGTAGCCTATACGGACCATTACCCTTTCTCCTCCATCTCCGATTCCTCTTTATCACTAACATTGGATGTTTAGAAACATATACTGGAGGGTCACTTAATGCCTGTAATGTCTGAGCTATGGCTATTTCTCATCCTTCATTATTTTGTTCGGGGGGTATCGAGGATATCTGTTTCAATTGCTTGATCGCTCTTTTCCAAAATAGGTCGTACTAAAGCAGGCATACTACCATTAATACATTTCAACTCTTCATTAATCCCTTGTAATTGACTCTTATGGGATTTCCCCAGACTATTATTTGCTGTCAGCACCTCCAGTATCACTTGCAGGGTCTTTTGCATTAGAAACATCACATCTAATAATGACTCTGCGGGTACAGCGGTGGTATCTAACTCAGATACAGACTGTCTACCCAGGGGTGAGGATGGCAAAATTACATCCAGTTTACTCCCCTCTCCGACAGCCCCCCCACCTCTTAAGTAATTCTCCCTCTCATACATTCTCTCAAAGCCAATGCCAAGGCTGGTGCTGGTGCTGGACGGGGGTCCCTCTTCTAATCTTCTACTATCCATAACATGCGGTGGGAGGCATTGGGACGAGGATTGCCTGGGCTCCAGTGAGACCTTATGCCCATCTGCCTCTTCAAATCCCTCCCCTAGGAACAGGTCCCCTATCTGGGATAAGTCTGAAGCTTGAAGATCATTTCTCATATGACAGCCTATTTCACTCTGATTGGAATCCAACATGATATTACACTCTGACGCTTGTGACGTATGGTGTGTATTTTAAAGTACTTCCCAGCAAACTCTCTGATTGATACCCCCAGAGGGGTCCCTAAGGGTTTTTCACCACTGTCCACATTGTCTCTTAAATGGTCCTCTTGGTCCAGCAACTATGGAATATTTCCAGGGCCATCTTCACAATTTCCATATGGTGCTTCCGAAAGCTGGTGTTCCCCCAATGTTTCTTTTGTTTCAAAACCTAACTTTGGCCCCTTCTTTGTGCCACATACTCGGGATTTACTCACCGGCATCCTGAACACTGCACACTAGGTACTATTATTCTATGCCCAGAAGATAGTAAATAAAAATAAATTTCCACAATGATTCAAAGTTCGCCACACTATTCCACAAAATTCCACTTTACTCCCTTGCAACAACTTCAGCAGTTCATGAGGTTGAAAGGTCAGTCGAACGGAGGAGCGGAGGAGTAGAAGGGTGAGACACCGGATGAGTGAGGAAGAGACTGGTGGCTTTTCCTTGAACACAAGCTGCCCGGCCTCTACTTGAGAGTACGAGTTCAGTTTTCTGATTAACTGCTAGACCCTGTGATCTAGAGCTATGCTTCCACCTGAGTACTTGGGGTGGAGAACAGTACTTCTCCGATATATATCCTTCCTGTCGTTATCCCTGGGCGCCCTGGCTCCTTATCTCTATTCCTCTCCCTCCTCTCCCTCCTTAGGCAGAGATACTCCCCCCTCTCCTCCCTTCACGACAGGGGAGAGATTGGGTGCCGAGAGAGGTATCGAGGACTCCTAGCGATGGGCGGGGAGCGAGAGTGCGAGGGTGCGCGAGTGCGCAGCACAGGGGGCACTGGGTGCACTGGGGGACCAAGAGGACGCTCCCGGTCCTCCACGCAGGAAGCAGGAAAGCAGCAGGAAGCAGCAGGAAGTGCCTCAAAACCCGGAGCTTGATACCTTGCTACTGGGCGTAAGGGAGGTCCCCGGATGCCCTCATAGAGGGGGCTCCGTACCTCTGTACCTCAGGGGTTGGGCTTACCTCACTCCTCTCTTCGCCCTCTCCCCAGGTTGCAGTCCTTCTATATGCCCACTGGTCCTACTCAGGAGGCCCCCCCACTGCACGGGCCACAGGCCACAGACCACAAACTCAAACCAATTTTCAAGTTTCAGTTTCAGTTTCAGTTTCCAAAGTCTCTCCAAACGCCACCGGCCCAGCGCTGCACAGGGGGGCAGGAGGGGACAGGGGGGAAGGAGGCACACCTACCGCTGGCTGTTGAGCTGTTTGGCTGGTAGATGTTATATTTCCAGGCAGGTAAAAGTGTCCTATGAGCCAGGACTGGACTGAACTGAGGGACAAGGACGGCAAGCAATACGCCTCCCAGCTGCCTGGCCGTCCCTGCACCACGCCTCTCCTCTCTGACCGCTCAGCCTGCTTGCGTCCAGCACGCTCCTCTCTGCGCGACCCCGAGCCACCCGGCATCCCAGCGTCCCAGCGTCCAACGTCCGTCTCCTGTCTCTCCAACGTCCAGAGCGGTACAGTCTCAGGTCAATCGGCAATAATGTCGAGGAAAGCAGAGTAATCGGGGAATGGTAGACGATGCATGGGAAATCCGGCCACACAGTGTTGGAAAACCACACTGTGTTGGGTTTGTATCATTTTCAGCAGCCGCAAGTTGGCGTTGCTTTGTTTCTCCAGCCGTGATGCAGGTGATGTGTTGATTTGAGCTGCGAGGCGGGTGGCACATCATTTTACAGTCCAGTTGCAGGTGGTGCATTGAAAATTTCCCCTCAAAGTTTACTGTGTGTGGATTTCAGTCCTTGTTCTACCAGCTTCACCTGTAAAGAGCCCAGGGACTGTATAGGGCACCATTTGGTAAGGTAGGAGTCTCATCAGAGAGTCCAGGCCACATCAGAGGAAATCTTTGATGGCCCTGAGACTTCAAAACAGGAGGCAAGCTCAGTCCAAGCCCTTGGAGATTCTTCACAAGCAGGAATATACCACAAAGTCCAGTCTTTGTCCTCTTTCAGGCAGAAGCAGCGACTTCAGGTCAACCCAGCAAAGCACAGTCACAGGCAAAGGGGCAGTACTCCTCCTCCGGCCCGTCAGCTCTTCTCTTTGGAAGAGGTTCCTCTTGATTCCAGAAGTAATCTAAAAATCTAGGGTTTTGGGCCCACTACTTCTACCCCTTTCTGCCTTAAAATTGGCAAACTTTAAAGGAAAGTCTTTGTTGTTCACAAGATCCTGCCTTGCCCAGGCCTCGCCACAGAGATACACGTGGGGCTTGGAGACTGCATTGTGTGAGGGCAGTCACAGCCTATTCAGGTGTAAGTGACCACTCCTCCCTGCACTCTTGCCCAGATGGCTCATTCAGATATGTAGGCTACCCCCCAGCTCCCATTGTGTCACTGTCTAGAGGAAATTCACAAACAACCCTGCCAGTCTGACCTAGACAGGGAATACACAAGTAGGCAGAGTCACAGAATGGTTTAATCAAGAAAATGCCCACTTGCAAAAAGTGGTATTTTCAAGCAGACAATTTAAAAAACAACTTTACCAAAATATGTATTTTTAAATTGTGATTGCAGAGACCCCAATCTCCAATCTCTATCTGCTCCCAAAAGGAAACTACACTTAAAAGTTATTTAAAGGCATCCCCCATGTTAACCTATGAGAGAGATAGGCCTTGCAGCAGTGAAAAACAAATTTGGTTACATTTGAATGTTAGGACATGTAAAACACATCAGTACCTGTCCGACCTTTAGCATACACTGGACCTTGCCCATGGGACTACCTAGGGCCTACCTTAGGGGTGCCCTACATTTAAAAAAAGGGGAAGGTTTGGGCCTGTCAAGTGGATACACTTGCCTGGTCGAATTGGCAGTTTAAAACTGCACACACAGACACTGCAGTGGTAGGTCTCAACCATGTTTACAGGGCCACTCATGTGGGTGGCACAACCAGTGCTGCAGGCCCACTAGTAGCATTTGATTTACAGGCCCTTGGCATCTCTAGTGCACTCTACTAGGGACTTACTAGTAAATCAAATATGCCAATCATGGAAAAGCCAATTACACATACAATTTACACAAGGAGCACTTGCACTTTAGCACTGGTTAGCAGTGGTAAAGTGCCCAGAGTACCACAAACAGCAAACACAGAGTCCAGCACACAGGCAAAACATGGGAAGCAGATGCAAAACGTCAGGGGTCACCACACCAAGGATGCCAGGTTTAACAGTGGCTGATAGCCCCACTTGACAGCTGCAGGTTTCCAGGAACCTATATTGAAAATCAAGGCTATTAACTCTAAGAGTGGGTGGGCATTTGACATCCATTTGGAGGATGTTACCAATCTAACAATTGTTTATATGGGTCTAAAGGTAAAGCATATAATCTTTATCACATGTAACATAACGTCTCTCAAAATAAAAGCATTATATTCCTATTTTTTATCATTTGTGTGCTTTAATTAGCTTAATGTTTGATGAGTTACATCACTGTTCCTGTTATTAAAAAGAGGATGAAATTAACAGTGTTTGATTATATTTGAAAACATACAGTAAATGAACACATGCTCAATTGTGTCTTTTCCCAATCCACAAAACTGACATAGCTTTGATTCTTTGTGTACCCATCCGCAAGCACCCGTTATGTGAAAAATATATCCTGGAAAAGGTAATATATTGTATATTTACACCTCTACCCTAGAATAAGCCAGTTGCAAAAATTGCACTATCAAAGGAGAAGCTCGAGGATACACTCATATAACTGATATAATCTTTCTGGTTGCACTTAAAGCTATTCCAGTATGAAAAAGTATTAACCTGATAATGATGGGAGGTAAGATGCAGAATTTCTAGATCAAACTGTAAGCTACATATTATTAAGAGTAACCAAGATGCTTGATGGAGTGTCCCTAGGCCTCACTGCACCTTACTGAACCTTTGTAAAGTAATACTGTCAATAGTGGCTAACTTGAAACAATTATCCTTCAAGGAGTAATGTGGGCCTGTCAGTAGGATGTTGATCTGCCAACAGGTATTCCATATCCTTAGGAATGCCCAGTGTGAAATCCAAGTGTTTACAGCTTGTGGCATAGACATAAATGTATTGCTTTGATGGATCACATTGACCGAAGGACACTAAAAAAGCATCCATAAGGCTGGCCAGTAGTCTTCTTTATTAGGGTATTATACCATATGATTGCAGTAGAAATGACCACATACACATATATACAGAACTTAATTTGGGCTCACAGATATATTCACAAAATAGTTCATAATGGAAAATGTACATTTACATTGACAAATTTTCAGGAGGTGATAATGTATCCCCAATATGTGTTGATCGATTTGTTGGGGTCTGTAAATGTAGTGCACAATTATTTATTAGCAGAATATCAATACTTATAGAAAAGAAGAGTCATCACTACCAGAACAGTGACTCAACATTTTACAGGTAAGAAAATGGAGACAAATATACAATTTGACAAGCTTGAGTTAGTGTGTAAAATGAAAGGAGAACGGTTAAGACAGGGTCACTGAATGCTGGCAGTCAGATAATATATAAGAAGCACAGAAAGATAGTTTTAGGCAACAAAGAAGCTCAGAAAAATATTATTAAGCAAAACTATAGGATCAGAAAATTTGTATTTTCGATAAGAATTTACGAGCTACAAATGAAGACAAGAGTGATATTAGCAAACATTTCCAGACGTGAGCGGGCCTGCATGTGAGAAAAGAAATAAAGATTATAGAATAAAAGAAAATGAGGCATTGAAGTCCAGGAAGAGATAGAGAGGAAAGCAAAAAGGATATACATATGGAAGAAGAGATCTGTACAGAGAAGCACTAGACCTAGATAAAACATTGAGCTTTTTGGATATTCCTGCTTTTTTAGTAAAGAGAGGCTTAAAAGCATTGATGTTGGGAACATATGTGAAGACTAAACATGCAAGAAAATCAAACACAATAGAAAGAAGCTATGTTTTATCAATCAGAAAGATAATATGAAAGTGAATGGCTGTATGAAGATTACAAACCAAGTCAGAGTACACCAAATGGGAAAAAAGTGAACAATTATAGTATTAAAATGTGACTGATTACCAATTAAACCTAAATAGATGTGGCCTTATTGTGATAGATATTGGATTTTCACAATTGACTGATATGTTTTGAAATGGTAATCTGGTGCTTTATTACAGGCATTGAGAGTGGATCAATGTTTAGGTGTGGAGAGGATCAAATAAGAGTGACAAATAGATGTGTATGTGTTGGTGTCTAGTGTCTACCATCTTTAGGGTGATTTGTTCCAGGTTCTTGTTGTGGTCTCCTGAGTTCTGTCCCTTTCAGCCATTCTAGTCATGGCACATTATTTATGAACTAACTAACCCTGGCTAAAGTTGACTATATAGAGGCCCACTCATAACCTCATTGATGTACTGATGCCAATTGTGGTGACTGTCCTGGGGGTCGTCTTCATAAAAAGAGGACCCATTAGTAGTCCACCTAAATATGTAACTCAGTGTTATTTATTTATTTACTTATGTATTTATTTATGTCTTTATTTTTTTCAAAGGTGTATGTAGTGAGCATAAAGAAGGCAATATCAGTGTGATTTACAAATAACCAACATTTTCAGATGGATCTGTCTTACTTTCAACAAAATGTTATAAGTACTAAATCAAACATCGAAAGTGAATTGTGAAACAAATGTATCCCACTAAAATGCTTACAGAAAGGCATGAGGAAATTAGATCACAATATGATTCACAAACTGAGGAGGTGGATTTTAATGAGATAGCTCAAATTCGAATTATCAATAGGAAAATGTGGTAACTACAGTTTTTAGTTTATTAGTGATTTAGTGGCGATGCATGGACAGAACTGTGTATTTCAATCAAGTTGAAGACATTTTAGGATGTCAAACAGAACCATTGTAAACCAAGGCACATTTTATAACCTATTTAATTACCATCATAGAATATCAGTGATGCAAACTGTACTTCATACTATACACACATGCACCAAGCACTGCCTCATAATCATCCAGCTTAAAAGAAACAGATTAATGGCAGTGCTGCTGGTGAACATCAAAGATACTAAGAACAAAGGCCATCAATACAAGTTTGACGGTTGGATGAGCCGACTGCCAAACTCACGGGGATGAGACTTCTGGCAACCCGGTGGCCTCACCCTCAGTTGTATCACGATATTCCTACCGGGCTGACCGGTGGGACTTTGTATTACAACATTCTGGCCGGTCATGGCGGTGGAAACAGTGCTATGGTATTGATCTCGACTCCCTTAAGGGAACTGAGGCCAATACCATAGCACAACAGCAAAGCAGACAGTGTGCATTCCGAGAGTGCTGGGATGGACCCTCTCCTGTGGCCCTCAGCCCATCTTTTCCACCTGCCTTCTAACCGCAGTTAAACCACCATGAAAAGGCTGGTGGAAAGGGGGATTGTGATGAGCACTGCGGCGCAGCTGACTGCGAGTCTGACTGCCGTCAGCCTGTGGGGCCCGTGTTCCTGGTTGGGATGGCGTCCCCTGGCGGTCTGACTGCCAGGGTCATAATGTGGTGTTCAGAACCCCTGGATTGCAGCAGTCTGACTGCCACCACAACGCTGCCATTTACAAGACCGCAGGCCTTGTAATGAGGCCCAAACACACAAAGAAAGACTCACAGTTGATTAATGCAGAAGTTATGTATTCCCAAAGCAACAGTATGCCTGCTCATACCACCTTCCTGCTATTCATTCTGTCCATTAGTTTCTGTTTTATTTTCTCTATTCCGGTGGCTACTAATAAGTGGCATACCGATGAAATCCAGGTTCCTAATAATTAATTTGGATGACAGACCATGGTTTTACCTTTAAATTATCCATTTCCTAAATGTATTTTATATCTATACCTTTGAGCAATCGCTGTTGTTCTGATGGATGTATGTTTGGTACGATTACTTACTGATATCATGCTCATGCATCTTGCTTTCTTCTGAGCATATTGAAGACAAATTATGAAGACAGACTATGGGTTTTTCACTAGGTACTCTCCTCTCAAAGATATTGGAACATAAATGCAAATAAGAAATTGGAATGCTATTGGGATCAGAAGACTAAGGAGGAGAGTAGTTCAAAACAGTGAGAACTGGAGCACATATGAGTGATCAAGCAAAACTAATCCTGTGGATTATTTGAAAAGTACAAGGATCAATACTACAGAGCGAAAACAAAAGTACTTAATGTAGGGAAATGCCTTGTGGACTGATAAGTGAGCTAAGGAAGAGAATGTTGTTATTGTGCATGCAACATTAGCTGTTTATACATGAGAACAATCACTTTCGATGATTTTCACATCTTTTTAAAATCTGTACAGGTGACATTTTTTTACAATGGTTATTTTTGAAGAAACACAAATCAGTGCAAAATATTGTTTGGGACTTACTTTCCAGAGTAAGGAGACCAACGGTGGCTTATTTTAGCTGATATGGCAGTGTTCTGCTCGCTTCCTTTCATGCAATGCCCCACTGCGTTGCATGTCACAGGGCATAGCTGTCATTGGTGCAGGAGGCGAACGGAGTATGTGAGAGGCACACTGCGTGCCACATATAGCAGTCTTTTCATCTCGAAATGGAGTCAACAGGAACCCATTTTTCTTGCTTGCATTAGGGCCCTTCTCACCCACTCTACGCCACTGGCGTGAAAGATTAGTAAATCTTCCTCTTAACAGTCTAACATATGGAGATTGTCATCCCTAAAGCATGTATGCCTTAGTCTTGACTCATAAAAGTAAAAAGGTTTATGTTAGACATCCAAGTGTGTCATCTCCGTAGGCAGAACTGACGTGACATATTCATGCTTTCTGAATGGTCCTACTTTGATGTTCAGATGTCTCAATTCTCTTAGAATTGTCGGAAGAGTAGTGACTGAAAGGTGCTGAAAATCAAATCAACACGCACACTTTTGTCAGGAAGACTCAGCAGAGGCAGGAGATAGTACTGGGTGGGATTGGTGACTAAGGGAGAGAGAATGGGTTGTATTCGGAGCGCTTGCTGGGGAGTCTAGCTGAACGAAGAGACCAAGTTGAGAAGAAATTAAAGAGGGTCAAACAAGTGTGGAGCATAGATAGACAACATGAACGTGATCGGCAGTCATTGCATTATCCAGCAAAAAAATGAGAGAGCTCCATTTTGGAGGGTGACTGAGGCAAAGTCAATGATCTGGAAGGTCGTTTGAGGATAGGAGGTGAGTAGAGAGAGCGATGTAAACATGAGGATGAGTTGGAAGTGTGCTGCGCTGGACTAAAGTGACTTTGTTTTTTTTCTAAGGCTGCGTCACGTGCACTTCTACACACCAGCTGCCAGGAAGGCAGAACAGACCTTTCCCTGCCAAGTTCTTTGTAAATATTCTGAGCATCTGGTTGATAGGTAGTATTTCAACATGTTTGAGCAATGTGCAATTATTAGTAATTAGTGGATTGAACAAAGTGCTCAGTTACAGAGAAGTTTGAGCCGCTGAATTTTTTGACACAATATAAGCGTGGGTCAAGAGACACAGTGCTGGCTCATGTAGAATTTATTTAGAATATATTCACACTTGTGTCACGGGGTTTATGAGCATTCATCGCTGTTTTTGACAAATCATAATCCTATTTATATTGCATTTAATTTCAAGAGTCAAAATACTTACAAAGTGCTTAACTTGGCATGTATTTATATCAACTAGCAAACAAATTAAACTTAATAACGAAATAAATTCAGTTTCATAATTACAGTATGCATGCAGACGCATGATAAGTAAACCATTCATTTAGCGCTAATGAATAATGCATAACCAAAATCCATGCTTTTGAAACAAATCTAATCAGGAACGCTGATCTTTAATTCTGTTGAATTAAATATCTTTCCTGCTAACATGAAGTGTATACCAAATCCTTAACTGTAAATTTATTGTGACAATTAGGGAGAACGTCTCAGTGAATATATTAAGTCCAGGATGAATTCACCTCCGCGTTGTTTTCATTTTTTCCGCCACAAACGGCCCCCAACTTAATCGTGGAAAATCACAGCATAGGGCTACTTATGCACATTCTTTCTTAGAAGCTATGAACTGAAAAATAACGGAAGCACATTAGTTGGGGAATGCAGCCCAACTTTCATGTCGTAGATTGACACAATGTGCCTCAAGTCTTCTTCCCGAGGTGCACGTTATAGTGGACAACTCTTGCACAATGTAGCAATGAAAAGAGGTGAAGAAAGATGATTCCATAAAGGCCTTCGGAAAAAAACAAATAATTATTTATTAAGCTGTCCAAAATCCCTGATTCTTCATCGTGTGCACTCTGATGGATCTCTCACCATTTCTGGTATAGTACACGTAAGTCTGTCACCTGTGTTATCCCCAGCTATAGTGTTTAGTGTAGTCACCTCGTCTCCAAGCACACTAATGAAAGAAGCACATAAATGGCTCCAAACTGTGCCGTTATGTCCACAGTCCCTATTTTGACACTTTCCAGTTCTATGTGACAAACTGACCTCTACGTCCGGGTACCATTTGTATTCACCTGTGAAAGTGTAGGATGATAGGACTTTTGCTACTGCACATAAATTATGGAGTGATCCCCACATATGCAATAAAGTGTGAGTTTTGGCCTCAATTAGATTTTTGTGGGACATTCTGGGTAGGAGATGTGCTGAGATCCATAGTATACATACAACACTGGATTCTCATGTTTAGCTTCTTCTCCATAATTTATGGAGTTGTTAGAGTTCACTGAGTGTCCACCAATCCAAGACCTTAATTCTGCAGACAAGCTTCAGCAAACTGGGTTACTGGTAAAACCCTACTCAGGCAGCAACCACAATTCTTGTCAGGGTTAAACACACGCAAACGACAAACTCTACGGTAGCTTGGCACACTGCAGTCAGGCTTAACTTAGAGGCATTGTGTAAAGTATTTATGCAACACACAAACAGTGGTAAAGTTGAAACCACACAAGGAATTCCACGCCGATTTAGAACAACAGAGTAAACTGTAATAAATTATTTTGAATCAAAATGGCAAAAATCCAATCAATAGTGCTGGATAAGTAAAATTATAAAGATTTAGGTAAAAGTAGTACTTAAGAGCACAAAGCCCCAACTGTGGTTATTCCATCGCACCGGACTAGGACAAACTCAGAAGTTCAGGGAGACCACGATGGAGCATGGGCAGGATACAAGGGCCAAGTTAGCCCCCTTGAACAAAGTACCTTTAATCCTGGTTACAAGATGTTGCACGATCCTGCATTGAGGATGCACCTTGCAGCAGCAGCTGGGAGATCCTTGATTGAGGATGCATTATGGAGGAGTGGTTCTGAGGAGCTGCAGGGCTGCATGAAAGGCCCTGCAGCAAGAGTGCATTGCAGAGCAACAGTTCCAAAGCAAGGTTGTCGTTCATTGAGGATGAGTTGCACTGCAGCGGTTCTAATGCCGGGCTGAGAAGTGATGCATTGCACGATGTCGGTTCTGCTCAGACCACAGGCTGTGCTGGGACAGCACCTTCAGGCCCACCTTCAAGGGTCCAGGACTGGGGTAGCACCATTTACTGGCAAGACTCTCAGCAGACAGAGTCGAGGTCCTGAGATCAAGGGCATTGGAGCCCTTTCTGTCACAGAGGTTCTGATCAGTAGGCCAGCCAACTAGTCCTTTGAGTCACTCTAGTGGTCCTGGGTTTAAGATGCAGATCCAGTCCTTCTCAGGCAGCAGGGCAGCAGAGTAGTAGTCCTACTTGCAGAGCAGCAAAGCAGTCCTTTTGAGCCTGTCATGGGTCCAGAGGAGTACTGAACAGTTGGGTGTAAGGGGGATAATATTTTACTTGGTGCCCTCTTTGAAGTAAGACAGGTTAAGAGGGTTTCACACCCAGAGGTGCTTGGTAAACTGTTCCATTTCGTCTGGGATCACTAAAGTCTAGTGCCAAACCGTTAGTAAGTGTGCTCAGGAAGAGGTTTTTTGTTGTTCAATGGGGTAGGAGGCAGCTCCACCTCCTGGAAGGTCAGAGATGGCCCATACTGCCAACACCTATCCCCCATTTTTCTTACTGTCTTGGAACAATACACAAAGGCCAACTGCCAGCTACACCTAGGAATTTGACCCAGGAGATGGGCTGCACACACCAAATGGTTAGGACAAAAACATTTTCTAAAAGGGACATTTTCAGAATTGTGACTTAAAATCCAACTTAACCATCAAAGAGGGTTTTAAATTATCATTCTTTGAACGCCAAACTTGACATTCCTACTCGTTACCACTTATTAAATGCAGTAAGGGAACACAATAGTATCCTATCAGAGATTTATGCATCACAGTAGAGAAATGCAAATGTATGAGTTTTGCACTACCAGGACATGTACTTAAAAGTGCATGTCCAACTTATTAAATACACTGTACCATCCCCTATGGGCTGTGTAGGGCCTAACCTAGGGGTGACTTATATGGATTAAAAAGGAAGGTTTGGGATGGGGAAGAGGTTTATTTGGCCAGGTCAAAATGGCAGTTGAAACTGAAACACAAGCTCTAATGGCATGCCTGAGACATGTTTCACAAAGCTACTTATGTAGGTGGCACAATGAGTGTTGCACATCAGCTAGTAGCATTTAATTTACAGTTAATTTACAGGCCTTGGATACCTGTAGCACCACTTGACTAGGGACTTAAAATTGAATTAAAGGTGCACATGGGATGTAAGCCAATTTCACCATGTTGAAAGGAGTGAGCACACACACATTAGCACTGGCTAGCAGTCTTAAAAGCCATCCAAAACCGTCTCAGAAACCTGGAAGATAAAGGCAAAATGTTTGGGGATAACCCTGCATAATGGTCTAAATCCAACAAAGCACTATGAGAGTACAAGAAAATCGTTTTTTGGGGAGAATAGTCCTCTGTTTGTGGGGAATTGTATGTTGAAAGATGTGTGGTATCCAAGCAAGCACACTTTCCTTGATTCCGAGGAGACTCTAATTTTCAGAAACATTTGCGTTGGTATGATTTTCTTGGTCCCCACAGTGCTTGGGCCCAAATACAGTAGCCCTGCCCTATAGGAAATGAGAGGGAATTTCTTTGCTCAGCAATGCTTTAATATTTGATGGGTATTCGGGGTAAAACAACCTGGGGGTGTCTACATTAGCCACACCACTGTGAAGCTGCAATTCACTTGATTCCACTAGGCCTCAGAGTTTCAGACATTCTTGGCATTGGTAGGGTTTAATGAGTAGTGACTGTCCCATGACCCAAATAATCTAGCCATGGGCATTTTCTAAATATTTTGGCCCTCATTATGACATTGGTGGTAAATCCCACTTATTGCCACGCTGACTGCCTCCAATTTACCGCCACTGTAGCAGATATCCGTTCACCATGTCATGACACACACGCACCAATCCGTCACTATTCAGCCACACACACAAATCCTCCACACCAAAGGTCAGTGATAAACTGGCGGTATCAAAACCCACACCGTTATGTCAAAAGAACTATCCCCACCACATTATGACCCACGAATCACCATGCAGACATTCAACATTGGTAAACCATTGGCGGTGCATACCGCCGCACTCAAAATGGACACACAAACAAAACAACACCACAGTGGACAATTCAAACAACACACACCTGACACCCATACTCACACCACACCCTCACCACTATAAAACACACACCCACATCATCAACAACCCTTTATGACTACAAACCATTGCCAGCGGAGAGACATCAAGACCACAAACACAACTAGAGCCACACACTATACACACCTATACACCACTCACTCACCCCACATCACACACCCCAACACTTTACCCAATGAACCCTCACCTAAACAACTCACACAACAACCATGGCACCACAAAGACACTCACGCTTCACAGAGGAGGAGCTAAGAGTCATGGTGGAGGAAATTATCAGGGTACAGCCACAGTTATTTGGAGCACAGGTGCAGCAGATATCGATAGCTAGGAAAATGGAGCTATGGTGGAGAATTGTGGACAGGGTCAACGCCGTGGGACCACACCCAAGAACTAGGTATAACATCAGGAAGAGGTGGAATGACCTACGGGGGAAGGTGCGTTCCATTGCAGCAAGACACCAACTTGCTGTACAGAGGACTGGCAGTGCACACCCACCTCCTCCCACACAACTAACAGCATGGGAGGAGCAAGTCTTGAGAATCCTGCATCCTGAGAGCCGTGACAGAGTAGGAGGAGGACTGGACTCTGGTAAGTCAACTCTCTACTACTACTACCCCCTACCTGCATGCTATCACATACCCCCACACTCACACTCACTCCCATCAGTCCACCACTTCCCACACACCCGACCAACACATCTCACTCATACCAATGCCAAGCCCTGCATGCTCTACCAATGCATGGACACCACTCACAGACCTGCATGGGTACATATCACTAAAGCATGCACTCTATAGAGAACTAACAATCCCACCATGCACCAACAAACACAAGTGAAAGCTGCCAGGGCAAATACAACCAAAGAGGGCAAGCCACGGATGCACAATCTGTCAGTCACAGAAACCATAACACATCATTTACATCCCCACAGGTATCCCAGCAAATGTCAGTGGTGAGGAGGTGCCAGCAATATCCAGTCCCCCAACTGAAGAGGCCCACAGTGATGACAGCAACTCTGGTCTTCAGGACCTGGATGTCCAACCTGGCCCATCAGGGACCTCTGGAGGGACCTCTGGACCTGCGGTTACCCAGGCCCAGTCACACACCACCACAGAGCCTCCCCATCAAGAAACACCACCACAGCATCCACGCAGCGTACATGTCAATCAGCAGTGTGTCCACCTCTACAGGGACCCCAGGCCACACGTCGCCCACAAGGCAATCAGGGACCTGGGGTCAGTGGCAGTGGGCACACAGTTCAGGGGACAGAGGCACAGGCCAACAGGGAAACTGGGAGGAGTGCTGTGCGACAGGGGGAGGAGAGGCCCAGGGAACTGAGTCTCCAGGAGGCACTTGAAGAGATCCTGGGAGCTTAGCAACATTCCCAGGACACAATGGGCCAGATCCTGGACAACGTGCAGGAGAACAGGTGGCTGCAGGAGGGACAGTACCAGGGGATGAGGGAGGACTTGCAGGCCATCAGCAACACCCTGCTCTCCATAGCAGGGGTGCTGGCAGACATGGCCAACATTATGAGGGAGGCAGTCACACAACAGCGGGTCCCTGCCACTAGCTGACATCTGAACAGCCTTCCACCTCCGCTGCCACTAGTGTCCAGGAGGCCCCGCCATTGGACTCACAGGCCAACAGCACCCCTCCCACTCAGAAGGAGAACCACCCCGCAAACGTTCCATGTGATCCAGACAGAAGCCAGAGACACTTGCCAAGACCCCCGCCAGGAATTGAGACTCTCCCGATTGTCACCCTTGTGTCCCACTCTGTCACCCTGTCCACCTTGAACTTCCATTGCTCCCCTTCCTATGTCCCCTTGGACAATGCACTTGTGCTACAGACAGACGGGAACAATATAATGGACTTTCCTTCATCATCAACCCACCCCCTTGCAATTACCCCTCTATTTCTTAGCACTTCAATAAACAACCTTGAAAGAAAAGTAGTCTGGAGTATGTCATATTTTCAATTATGTATTCATTGAAACAGGTACAAACATTGCAATTCAGCTGTACTGAAATTGAACATAGATTAATGACCTGTAGATGGCTGCAGTGATCACACAGGAGTATTTGTGAAGTCCCCAACATCTGCAAAATGAATTGCCAGAGGGAACAGTAAGTGGGCATAGAAGTGGGAAATATCAGCATGCCAATGCCACACAAAGTCAAACAAATGTCATTGAAATGTGAATTAACACAGTCCTACCTGTGTGTAATTGGAAGTATTGTCTGATCACTGATGAGATGTTGTCCTCATCCTATGCCTTCTCATCCTCACTGTCCACAGGGTCCACTGCTGTCACACGGGCATCTCCAGCCTCCTCCTCCTACAGAAAATGCACATGTTGTCTGAGGGCCAGGTTGTGCAATATGCAGCATGCGACTACTATATGGCAGACCTTCTTGGGTGAGTAGCACAAGGATACACCTGTTAGATGGAGGCACCTGAACCTGGCCTTCAGGAGGCCAAAGGTTTTTTCAATTATCCTTCTGGTTCGCCCATGTGCCTCATTATAACGTTCTTCTGCCCTTGTCCTGGCATTCCTTACAGGGGTCAGCAGCCATGATAGGTTTGGGTAACCAGAGTCACCTGCAAATATTGATGTACAAGATTTAGCCAAACACTAGCCTATATGGCCCACACCATACCCATACAGCAACATCTACAGGGTGGGAACCAGGGCTCACCTATTAGCCACACCCTGTGTCTCTGTAGTTGTCCCATCACATTTGGGATGCTGCTATTCTGTAGGACAAAGGCATCATGCACTGACCCAGGATACTTAGCACTGACGTATGAGATGTACTGGTCCGCAAGACACACCATCTGTACATTCATAGAGTGGAAACTCTTCTGATTTCTGAAAACCTGTTCATTCTGATGGGAGGGGGACGACAAATGCAATATGTGTTCCATCAATCGCCCAATCATGTTGAGGATATGTCCCATTGCATAGGCCTTCACTGTGGCCAAATCTTCAACCTGGGGAAATACAATGTAGCTGCATATGTGTTTAATCAGGGCAGATAACACTCTTGTTAGCTCAATAGAGAACATTGGCTGTGATATTCCTGCTGCCAAGCCCACTGTCACTTGGAAAGAACCAGTTGTCAAGAAATGGAGAACTGATAGCACTTCCACAAGAGGGGGGATCCCAATGGGGTGATGGATAGCAGATATCAGGTCAGGCTCCAATTGGGCACACAGCTCTATAATTGTGGCCCTGTCCAGTCTATAGGTGAGGATAATGTGCTTGTCCTCCAGAGTTGCCAAGTCCACCAGGGGACTGTACATGGGGGTATGTCTCCATCTCCTATTCGTCCACAGCGGTAGCAATCTATATGGCAAAAGAGGGAGGACCCGGTCACAAACTGAACAATGGAGCTTCAACAGAACTTTGCATGCTGTTCACTTGTAATGGGTAACTGTGATTTGTCTCTTATCTCTTAATTTCACCAGTGACGCAGCAATTTCCGAGGGCCTGCCCCCCCCTGAAATGGCATCTGCCTGGCCTGTGTGGAGGGACAAGTGGAAGTAAGGTAATCCCGCTGACGTGCGCTGGGCGGGAGGCGGTTGGGAACCACCATGCAATTCCTCATTAGTTGACATTGGGCCCTATGGGGTACAGTGGCCAATGGTGATGTACGCCGGCGGTGACGGTATGCACCGCTGCGGATGTGACCGCCATTTTCTAACTGATCCCTCACTTGCTACTTGATCACCCACAGGAGAGGACCTGCATGTGCTGCTGTGAACTCTGTCTGGAACCTACCATGGCCCATGTGACTAGAGAAATGGACCCCATCCTTCACTTCGGAGGAGTTGGAGATACCGGTGGATGGGGTCCTACCCCAGTATGGACTGTAGTATGGGCCTCCAGAGCAACAGGTGAGTACACTGTGGGCACGATGCATGTGGTATGAATGCGTGGAGTGGTGTGTGTGAAGGCCTTGTGTAAGGGGGGTGGGTGGATGTCTTCTGGGCGGCGTATAGGTTGTGTGCTGGGCCATGTGCATGTAAATGGCGATGTGAAGGGGAATGGTGGGCCAGAATTGTAACAGGCAGGACTGTTTGTTTTAATATATTTTCCTGTGTCTATTGCCTCTGCAGGTCAGCACCCATCAAAAGAAGGGTAAATGGTATGCCATGGCCAAGGAGGTGTGGACGCTGGGAGTCTATGGCAGGCGGAGCACCCACTGTCACAAACGGTGGGAGGACCCGAGACGCTGGGCATGGAAGACAGTGGAGGCCGAGCTGGGGATGGCCTCCCAACAAGGAAGGGGTGCCTGTCGAACCCTGACCCCCCGAGGGCCAGCATACTTGCGGTGGCCTATCCTGAGCTGGATGGGCACTTGAGGGCATCACAGCAGCCGCAAGGGGGTGAGTACAGTGGCCGTTATTACAACTTACAGCTAGTGGGGTGGTATCTGGGTGGGGGATGTGTGTCAGTGGGTGCCCCTAGGCCAGCCCTGACATTGCAGCATAGGTCCCCTGTTGGCTAGAGTTCAGAAGGGCAAATCTTGCTACCGAGCTTGTAGGCATCCACTACTGGTCAGGGCTGCATGGGTCCCAGGTCTGCTGCAGTTGGTGGTGTGTGCCCCTCCCCATGCCTTGGCTGCTAACTACTTCTCTGGTAGTAGTATGGCATATTGTGTAGGCCTGTTCCCTGTGTGTGAGGGTGCTGTGTACAGCAACAGTGGTGTTGTTGCAGCCATTGACCCAGTGTATCCTTTGTCTCTTCTCCCCCTTTTTTGTTTTGTCATCCTGTCCTTATGTGCATTAGCATCATTTGGTGAAGGAGCAGAGGCACCGGCGACGAAGGGAGCTGCATCCCACAGGACCCAGGAGGCAGAGTCCGCCAACACTAAGGGCACCAGTGGGACGGAGGGCGAGGGGAGCACCATGGCGGAGACTGGAGGGGACAGTTCAGACACAGATACCTCCTCCAATAGAAGCTCCCTGGTGGTGGTGGACACTTCTGTGACCACCCCAGCTACAGGTACCACCGCCACCCCCCTACCATCACCACCCTCCCAGCAGCCCCTCAGCGAGTTGCCCATGCCCGCTCACCCAGGAGGGTGGGCATTTCCTTTGCCCCAGGCACCTCAGGCCCTGCCCCTGTTGGCCCTGTTGCCCTGAGTGAGGAGGCTATTGACCTCCTGAGATCCATCTCTGTAGGGCAGTCAACCATTGTGAATGCCATCCAGGGGCTGGCATCCCAGATGTAACAGACTAATGCATTCTTGGAGGGCATTCACACTGGATTGGCGGCCCAACAGGGATCAATCCAGGCTCTGGTCTCTCTGATTGCAACAATTGTCCCTGTTTCTACCCTCCCCCTCCAACGTCCTCTTCCCAGTCCCATTCTCCTCAACCCCAACCCATCCCAATCACACAGGCAGACAAGCATGCACACAAGACAACACACAGGAGTGATACAGGCAAACACAAGCACCACACTTCATCCCACAGGCACTCACACAAACACCATCCAGATACAGACACACCAACTTCCACTATTTCCACTGTCTCCACCTCCTCCTCCACCACTGACCCAGTTCCGTCCACACTCACGCCTGCATACACTACATCATCATCCACTACCAGCATCACCACCACACCAAGCAGAACACACACCTCACTGGCAGACGCCTCCACAACAGCCATGCACATGTTCCCTGTGTCCTCTCCCACTGTGTCTGCCCCGCCTCCTAAGATACACAAATGCAAGGACTCCCACCTCACAACAGCATACAACCAATGCACCTGCACCCAAAAGCATCAGAAAGACACCTCCAACAACCACTCCCTCTTCCTCCACTCCCATTCCTTCTCCCTCTTCCCGCCCCAATGTCCCTAAAAAACTGCTCCTATCCACCACTGACCTCTTCTCTACCCCTTCCCCATCCTGCATGTATGGACAGGGTAGGAAGAACCCAGCCAAGCACCTCAGTCACCCAGTCCAAGGGCCCAGTCATCACCACTCCAACTCATGGGAGAAAAGGATCCAGGCCACATGCCCTGAAGGTGAAGGAGTCTGCACCAGACAGCCTCAAGGGAAAGGAGCTTGCCCCAGCTGCCAGGAATACAAAGGTGCCTGCAGAAGCTACTAGGAGGGGAAAGGAGCCTGCCCCAGCTGCCAGGAAGACAAAGGAGCCTGCAGCAGCTGCTAAGAAGAAAAATAAGCCTGCCCCAGCTGCCAGGAAGACAAAGAAGCCTGCAGCAGCTGCTAAGAAGAGGAAGGAGCTTGCCCCCAGCAGCCAGGAAGAGCAAGGACCCTGCACCAACATGCAGGAAGAGCAAGAGGCCTGGTGCAGGAACTGTGACAGAGCCCCCACCACCAACCATGGTTGTGCAACTGTCAGAGGTTGCAGGGGATGGGCAGGAGCCTCCCCCCCAGCAGCACCACCACCTCCACTGAGCAGCCATCCGAAGTTGCAGGGGATTGGCAGGAGCCTCCCCCCCCAACAGCATCACCACCTCCACTGAGCAGCTGTCTGAGTTTGCAGGGGATGGGCAGGAGCCTCCCCCCCAGCAGCACCACCACCTCCACTGAGCAGCCATCCAAGATTGCAGGGGTGGGCAGGAGCCTCCCCCCACAAGCACCACCACCACCACTGAGTAGCCATCACAACAGCGGACGGCATGTAATCCTGCCTCCATGGGCTGCTGTGCTGCCTGCCCCCTGCAAATCCTGTGGGTAGGACACCCACCTGAGAGACAGTGACCTTGCACTCCCCAGGATCAAGAGCACAGGGCACGATGCCCGCTCCAAAACCAGTGGGTAAGACACCCACATGCCCAACACTCCCCAGGATCAAGAGCATAGGGCACAATGCCACCTCCAGAACCAGTGGGAAAGACACCCACTCCAGAGATTGTAGCCTATCACTCCCCAGGACCAAGCACAGGGCATGTTGCCCCCTCCAGGGCAGGTGGGCAAGTCACCCACTTGAGAGACTGTGGCCTTGCACTCCCCAGGACCAAGTACAGGGCATGTTGCCCCCTCTAGAGCAAGTGGGCAAGTCACCCACTTGACAGACTGTGGCCCTGCATTCCCCAGGACCAAGCACAGGGCATGTTGCCCCCTCCAGGAACTAGTGGTCTTGTTTCATTTCCAGCCGAGGTGCCCCTGGTCCCCTGTCCCCCTGAGGTGCCTGCCTATTTACCAACTGATGCCCCTGCACTGTTCTCTCTGTATTGATGCAGGTGACATGTGTGGTCTTGGACTTTGGCCTGTGGCCATGTGGCCTACGAACATTGTGGACTGGGCTGTGCCCCTTTTTGTGTACATATGTGTAGATCTGTTATCTTGCCAATCTTATTTTTCATGCTGTGTTGATCTCATTACATTCACTTTTTCGAAAAGCTTGTCCTTTCAGTATTCAACCAATTTACGGGGTCAACTTGTTTTTGTAATGCAGCTGATTGTGTGTGTGGTGTTGGGGGGGGGGGGTGTTGCGTGTTTGTATCACTCTCTTTTTCCTCCCTCCCTCCATTGTGTGCTAGGCAGCTGTACTCACCATCGTCGTCTTCGCCGGCGTTGGTGTTCGTGGTGGAGCAGAACGTAGAAGATCATGGGGACGACATGCAGTTCCGGCTCCAGGGCGGCGTGGTTCTTCCCTGTGTCTCCAGTGGTGAGTCCTTTCACTTCAGTGCAGTGTTTCCGCCAGGCTTTTGATGTTGTTGATACCACCCTGGAAAAGGTGGCGGATTGTGTTTTCATAATATGGGGGGCAGAACTTTGACTTCGGCCTGGCTGTAGGCGTCTACTGCAGTAGTGGCTGTTGCTTCCGGCCTGACGGTCGGTGTGGTACATTGGCTGTCTTACGGAGATCTTTCCGTCATGGTCATAATTTGGCGGTAGTTACTACCAGCCTGTTGGTGGTATTACCACCACTTTATCACCGACCGCCAGGGTTGTAATGGGGGCCTTTGTCTTTTAAATCACACTTAGAATAGTCACAATTTGGGCCTTCCCCAGTCTGATGAGATAGGCCCACTCACACATGGTACTTACACTTTTTGCTGAGAGAAGGTGAGAATACAGAATAGCAGAACATTTGCAGATTTCCACAAATTATGTTTTTTTAGTCACATAAATATGAGCAAATAGGTTTTCCATATATTTTTTCAGTGTATTCTAGATAAGACATATGGGCCCTCATTAAAAATATGGTGGGAAACCCTGCCGTGTTCATGCTGGTGGTCTAAACACAGACCACCAGCCAGTTGAGGACCCAGCCGGCCCAATAAACAACATTCCGCTGGGCCGGAAGGTGGAAACAGCTGTCATCAATGCCGCAGTGTGGCGGGTGCAGCAGCACCCGTCACGCAAATCACTGCCCGACCTGCGCAACGGGGCTGTGCACAGGGGCCCCGGAGCACTCCTTCCACCAGCCTTTTTCTGGTGGGTGAAACCGCCAGGGAATGGCTGGCGGAACACGGGTTCTTTATCTGGAGGGCTGCGCTGCTGTCAGATGAAGAATTCCGCCATCGTCAGGCTGCCTGGTGGCGGTAGCCTGGCGGTGGCAGAGGGCCTGTGGTGGTCGAGACCGTCATGCCAGTAGTGGAAATTTCTGCTGCTGCCGGCATGGCGGTCTCAACTGCAAGTTCATAATGACCCCCATGGTGGGAGCCATACTGGCTGCACCACCATGAAGGGTTTGTTAGGGTTTCCTTCATGCTTATTAATACCGGGGGCCAAAATGTAGATCCATCTCACTTTTGCTCATTCCAGAGTTGTGCAACCTGAATGAGGTCTTGAGCCTATACTGTCATCTGCAGTAGGCAAACATGTTTAGTACAATTTTTAGACTGTTTGTGAGTCCCTAAAGGACTTTTTGTAAAACCTCCCTTACAACCACATGACGTTTTGGGTATTCCATGATTTGTTAATTTGAGTGTATGAATGATGTCAATCCTGAAATTCAGAATTGTATGTTCTTAAAAAATGGATGTCGTTTCTTGAGACCCAATTCATAATTATTTTATTTTTCATTCTGAAGTGATGCATGTTTGGTTTCTCAATAGAATTCATTCACTACAGCCCGGTTATATGCATTAAGAATTTCATGATTTTGGAAAATGTATGAAAGAATTTTAATTTTTTGTGTCTGTCAACAGTCAGAAAAACATTGACAGATTTAAACCTTGCTGCTGCTTTCTCGTTGTTCCCATTTACTATTTTGGGAGTATAATGGTTATTCAAGAAAACCCTGAGCAATCTACATAAAGGATCTATTGCTCAATTCGGAATTATTTCTAGCTTTTTAAAATGTTCAACTTTTTGAGGTCACCCATGGCCTGCACACATATTTTCATATCTAACTGGAAGGGGGCGAAAACAGCAAAAATAAGGAAATATTAACTACTACTTACAGATACAAAATGGTGGCGAGAAAGGATTTAATTTCCTCTGTGACAGTTTCAGAAAGTAGGAATGTGGCACTCTTAACACAATAAACTTTTTGCCGATGCCACTTTTAAAAACAAAATCACATATTTTCAAGCACGTCACTTCCTCACATTACAGTCAGATTTAAGCTGTTTTCAATGACCCCTACCGAGTCCACAACATGCAGGAAAAGGTAGTCACTAATTTGCCATGATCATATTTATAAAACAAACAGTTCCAAATGTAAAAGAACTAATGCACAGCTGGGACCAGTTCTGAAAAAGGTCCCATCTCTCTTTTTGAAGAAACGAAAAGTCAATTCAATTCAGGCCTTGCTAGCTCAAACAAACTCTGTTATTCATTTGCCCAAAGAAAAAGCTGATTTACCTGAGACTGAGGCCCATATTTATGGGAAAATGGTGGAGCACAACGCTGCGCAAAATTGGCAGCGTCACGCCACGCTCCGTAATTTTCACAATGCTGGGAGGCACCATATTTAATTGAGTACGGTGCACCCCTGTGTTGTCCCCTGCGTGGTGCTTAATTTAGCTGCCAGCGCCAACGAAGGCCTCCTTGCACCATCTTGCAAGAATGTTTGCATTGAGGGGTGTGATTGTTTATGTGCGTAAAGTTGTCACTTCCTGCACAGAAACAATCACTAATGGCACAGAATACAACACACACAGAAGTGCCGTAGCCTAATTTTCAAATGATTATTTATGTGCAGGAAGAGACACCTTCCCCCACATAAACAATATTTTCTGGCATTTTGCTCTTTCTGTGTGTGCTGCAGAGTGCAGCACACATAGAAAAGCAAAAAACAAGGAGTAAAAGTATTTCTCCTCGATGTGCCTTGCTAACGCCACCCCAGGGGTGGTGTTAGATTTTGGCGCTTCCTCAGGTTTACAAAATCTCTTAAATCTGAGGCAGTGTCAAAATCCAATGGGTGTTGCTGTGACACGCCCACAGCAACACTCATTGCATGCCCCTCTGATGCAGAAAACTGTGTCGGAGGGTCCCATATTTAGAAGGAGGCATAACACCACATAAAGTGGAGTTACAACTCCTTGTAAATATGGAACAGAGGTTAGCGCCACTGTAGCATCACATAAAGTGACGCGCCAGTGGTGCTAGGTGCTCTTAAATATGCCCCTAAGTGTATTTTTACTTTGCCAGAACCAGCATCTATTGATCATGTTCCTGTAACATTGTCTCCATTGATAATATTCATTAATAGATTTCTACCCCTTGCAATTCCTATCCCAGTTCTGGTTTCCCCAGAAGTGTCTACAGGGCTACCAAAGGCTCCCTCTTCTTTCATGCTACATTTTTTGTCCACTGATACAGATATAGTAAACAAAAAGACATATGGGGAATTGGACTTGGGTGGCATGACACTTTTGATCCAAAATCTTTAGGCAGAGGTAGCCAATCTAAGGTCCAAAGTGGCCTCACTAATAATAGAAATACTTCAGCTTAGATCTACTGCCAAGCCATCTGGTTCTTTTGAAACAAGCATGGGTTGCCTCGTTCTACCGACACTTCCTTAATAAATCAAAAAATAGTGAGAGAAATCAAAGAGTTATGACCCACAAAGTGATTCGCTCTACTCCATCTTCTTTTGAAGCACCTTCTGATAGGTGGCGTGTGTGTCGCCAACTACCAATATTTCATAACAAATAGAACCTTCTCTTACAAATGTGTCTAAAAAGAGCAATTGTGCCTTTGCCCTAATGGGGGGCCAAGAAAGGCCTAGAACTAATTCAGAAGTACCTGATCCGCTGGGGAACACTATATACGTAGTCAAGGTCCCCACCCTTGGTAATAACGCATAAGAAGATGAAGAATCTTTAATAAATAAAATTATACTCCACATCCAGACAGTCTTTGACTGTTGCTCGGTCATCCGCTCTGATCTCTTGCATGCAAAGCATCTCTCTGATCCTTCCTAAACAACAGCATGCTTTGACCTCATCAGGCTAGAGCTGATGGTGAAGGAGATGGTGGATGGTGTAATTAATATGGGTTTGCGCTGAAGCCTTTCACCTAGTTCAATATCTAGGTTTAAATTGATCTCACCAAGAATGGACACAACCGGTGAGGTATGCGAGGTGCTAAGGATGTCTAGGATTGAGAGACTGGGTGATGTGGCCTAGACACCCAACAACATGGCTTTCTTACCACCTCATGGAAGATTGTTCTCTAAAATTAGCACTACATTCCTGACCTTACCACAAGAGGCCCTACAGAGCACCAAACCCTGGACTAACTTGAATTTTTTATCCTGGAATATAGTGAGGATTAAGGCTAAGCCTGATGATATGACCTGGCTGGATTTTATTGACCAGTTTGATATTTTACTTCTTCAGGAAACTTGGTCCTTAGTACCACAGCACAGATCCGGTTACATAGCTTTTCATGTTCCTGCTCATTCTGTTGGAAGGGGTCGCCCCTCAGGTGGCCTCCTCATTTGGGTCAAATTGGACACTTGATATTAAAGTCTTTTTGCTGCCTTTTATTTTGTATGGTATCTTAGGCATATCTATCTTTAGGACAAGCACCCACACCTATCACCTTTCTAATGTTTACAATCGGGTTGCTGGAGGTGGGGGACCCACGCAGATGGTTATCGATCTTGAATCACATAGGGCTGATTATGATTCACAAGTTAATATAATCATCACTGATGATTTTAACACAACATACGAACCATTGGACTCAGGCACTGATTCTCCTGCTACGGAGAAAGAGGAGAAATGGGGAATCTCGCCATTGAATGTTACTCCAGTGAAGCGCTGGATAAGCGCTGCTTTCCAGCTCTTGACATTTACACTGTCTTGTGGCCTGAGGGGATGTGAATTGCTGCACAGTGTTGGATTCCCATGCGGCTCACCCTTTTAATCACCCTGGACACACCAGCAGAATTGATTATGTGCTGGGCCAATTTAGCTGACCTGAATATTATAGATAAGCATGACAGTGATCACAACGCACTCCACTGCTCATTAAAAGATTTAACTTTAGGACAGATGTTCCTGTTTCCCTTAGCACTAACATGGTTCCCTCGAATGACAAGAGAAGGATTTATTGGGATAATGTGGTATCTTATTCGGGCATTCGAAATCAGATGAACCAGGCACTAGGGGATGCTGTCTCACAATTCGAAAAGCTGAATTCTGCTCAGAAGGACCAGTCATGGAACTTGAATATTAGTAAATGCAGTGAGACCTTGTTTAAAATGCTTGGGGAGTGTTTGCCTGCTCCTTTCGTTCAACTGGTCCCCCTCCTCTGTTGGGTCATTCACAGTATATTAAGGCCTGAAGCAATAAGTAAAATGAGCTCCGACGAGCCTTATCTGTGGAGAAATTCCCCTGATCCATGCACAAAGGAAAGAGCATAAACAGGTTCAACTAAGAGCACACAGAATCTGGAAGTCCCTTATATGGGAACAAGTATATGAAGCTGCCATGCAGAAAGATTCCAGGAAATCCTGGAAACTGGTGGCTAACCGTGACCAACATGGCATGGCATACTTACTTTTCTAATCTCTATATGCAGGTTCCCAGGGTTGATGTTAAAGGGGTCCCAGGTGATCTTTCTCTTGCAGACATAGAGGGCTAGGCAGTTTATTTTACTATGCTAGCAAACCTTATTCTTGGGAGGGAGGACAGTATTCCATCCAGCTGGAAGACTGATTAAATTATCCAGATTTTTAAAAAGGGTGTGCAGGGCTCGCTCCTAAATAACAGACTGATCAGCCTTATCGATTTTTCTCAAAAGGTCTTTGCAAGGCAAATCATTGTTGTAGGAAAGTCCTCCTTTTTTGCCTGATCACCCCCACTCTTTTTGGATAGGTACTGGTGGTTACTGACTCTTGGCTGTGTCCTGGGTACTGCTAACCAGTCCCAGGGCCTGTGCTCTGTGTAAAATGGATATGCAAATTAGGCTAATTATAATTGGCTAAGTTAACCTACCTATAAGTCCCTAGTATATGGTAGGGCATGTAGGTTTAGGGACCACACAATAGGTGGTGCACACCTAGGTGCACTGCTGAGGTGCCCAGTGTCATTTTAAAAGCAAGCCTGCCTTGCTGGCTGCTTTTAAATTAAAGTTATATGCAAATTCGACTTTGGAATTAAAGGTACTTCCAAAGTCTTAAACTACCTTATTTTTACATATACGTCACCCCTAAGGTATGCCCTATGTGCCCCTAGGGCTGGGTGCCATGTAACTATAAGCAGGGACTTTATAAAAATAGATTTATAAGCCCTGGTGAGGTAAAAACAGCCAAATTCGTTTTTCCCTCATTGAAGTAAATGGCATTCATAGGCTAGAATGGGCAGACTTTATTTTAAATTTTAAAGTCTCCTTAAATGTTACATACCAAGAATTTGGTATCAAATTAATTGTTGTAATAAATCCCACAACTTCCAGTTGTTGGATTTAATATAACTTGTTCAGGTAAAAAGTTTAGACTTTACCTAAAAAGTTGCCAATTTCAGCTCTGCATTGTTTTTGCTGCTGTGCTCTGATTGGCCAGCCTGCAGCAGCTTCTGCCAGGCTACTTTGGTGAGGTGTGAAGTGGCCTGGCTTCACACAAAGGAATGTGCTTGGGGGAGAGAATCTCCCCTCAGCAGATGGTGAGGCAGGAAGGGGGAGGGCTGCCAAACTGGTCTTCAAAGGCAGAGAAGGACATCTGGAGCACCCAGCAACACCCCCACATCCTGCAACCCCAGACAGCTAGGTGCCCCCTTGATTAGATTAGGAGAGGGCAGGAGAGGGGTGTGTTTATGATTTTTAGCCACACCAGTGGGTGGGCTCAGCCAGATGTAACCTCCAAAAATCAGATTCAGCCATGTTGGATTTTTAGAGACTGTTGCCTTTTGGGATGGATTTTTGCCACACTTCCCAGGAAGTGGTCATCACAGGGGGACGACCCTGTACCTGATTGGAGAACCAGGGCCCCCCTGATTTTCACCCAGGAGCAAGAATAAAACCGGCAGACTTTCCCCCACACCTCAGATCCCCGCCAACTTTCAAGAAGAAGGAACTTAAGGAGAAGAAGGACTGCCCTGCTGGACCCCTGGCCTGCACCTGGACCCTGCACTCAGAAGGACTGCACCAGCTGCACACTTGGGCTTCACCAGAAGAAGGACTTTGCCTGGCTTCAACTGGTTCAAGGAGGGACTCCCTGTTTGCTACAGGTGAAAAATTGATATCCAGAGTCCCCTGCACCAACTCCTAAAAAAGAGACCAGTTGACCACTGCCCAGTGGCCCAAAAGGAGTTTGCGCCAGGTGCATTCTGGGAGTTTAAGTCCGCACCCCCCAAGGACCATCACAGAACTTCTGGACCCTTAGGGTGAGCTGTGGACCCCAAAAGAACCTTAAAAGAACATCTGGGTGAAGCCCCAGAAGTTTGGAAAAGATTTGAGAATTTTTGAAAAAAAGCTCCATAAAGTGACCGACCCGCCGCGGAAATTCTAGCCGGCTTGCCTCAACCGCGACCCGGCCTGACTTCGTGGTTCGTCCCGGTAAAGAAAAACATCCGAAAAAGAGACTAAGTCCGAACGTAAAAAGTTGACCGGGACCTCGCAGCCATCGTATCCGAGAAGGGCTTCACGGACGTCGGATCAAGATCCAGGTTTAACCCGGTCGAAGGATTTTCATCTCGAAAAAACGACTAAGTCCGAAGGTAGAAATCACCACCGAGGAAACCCACATCGCGTATCCGGACAAGGGCTCCAGGAGGTCGGATTCAACTGGCAGGTTCGTCCCGGTGAAGAAAAACTTCAAAATAAAGACTAAGTCAGAAGGTAACTTTTCAACCGAGGCCTCCCTCGACTTGTAGCCGAGCAGGGCTCCATCGCGGTCGGCCTGAAACTTTGACTTTGTCCCGGTCCTAGTGCAACCAGATGACCCGATTGGTGCTTTTTGTTTCTAAGCGCTAGAAAAATAATAATACTTTAAAAATTCATATCTCCGTTTCCCCTGAACCGATTTTAATCGTTTTTGTGTCATTTTAAAGATAAAAATATAAACTATTTTTATAAATTGGTTTTGGATTTTTAAACTGTTTCCTGTGTTTTATTTCATTACTGTTTTGTGATATTTGAATGCTTTACACACTGTCTCCTAAGTTAAGCCTTGACGCTCGTTGCCAAGCTACCAAGGGTTGAGCTGGGATTAATTTACTGAGACCTAACTGTACCTAGGTGGAGGTTAGTGGCTTGTTGCTAGGTGTAGGTACCTACCTGCCCTTACTAATAACCCATTTTCCAACAATTGTGAAATTGGAAGGGATTGAGAACCACCAAGCCCTTTCCTCCCCTCAGGTGGGGTTTTGAAAAGGGGTCAGTGCAATTGATCAGGTCTTTAGGCTTTTATTAATTTATTGGAAGATTACCTTTTTACAAAAGAAACATCTTTACCTGGTTGTCATAGACCTAAAATATGAGTTTGGTTTTATACCGCATGAAAAGCTGTGGGCGGTCCTTAAGAAGAGTAGGGTTACATATGATCTCTTGGGCATTTTGGTTCACCTTCGTGACAATACATTCTCCCAAGTTATAAGGGGCAGGGGTGGAGAGCTCATTGAATGAATCCCTATATTAATAGGATTTTGCCAAGGTTGTATTCTTGAACCAACCCTATTTTCCCTATATCTCAACAATGTGGCCTCCTACTTAGAGGACACCAAAAACGATGTCCCAGGACTGGCTGCACACAATATTCCTCTCCTATTCTTTGCACATTATACTTTATTGATGGCAAAGACCCCTAGTGGCCTCCAATGTTTAGTGGATACATTTGCTGCCTTTTGTTCTGAGCAAGGTCTGGTGAATAATCATTACAAAACAAAGTTTATGGTCATGAGACCCAATAAGACTTTTAATGGCTCAATATTATTGGAGGGCAATCCATTGGATAAGATTTATGAATTCACTTACCTGGATATTAATATAACTATTTCTATGTCTTGGCCGCCTCAGGTTGTGAGGAGTAGTCTGATTCTTTCCCAGCACTCTGCTGCTCTTCTCAGATTTTACAGGTCATTATGATCTAGGTACATGTCCCCTGCTTTACAGGTCTATAGTGCCAAGGCTGAGGGTAATGCCCTTTATGGGGCTGAGGTGTGGGGTAGTGATGAGCTGTCCCCATTGAGGGTGGCGGATAATAAGTTTCTAAAAGCATTAACCAACCTTCCAAAAAACACCTGCTAACTCTGCTCTGACTTGACTTGGGCATGGAGGCCATGATCCACAAGGCCCAATTAAAACCATTACTGTTTTGGCAAAGGTTGAAGTACTTGCTGGACCTTGTGTCGCGCCGCTGCGCGTGGCACGAGCCGAACATTCGGCTCGGGCCGCGGCACGCGGTCTTAGGACACGTCACGTCCCCAGCCTGCTCTGCACCTTACGAGGCCCCAAATTGGACATGGGGCCTCGTTCTTTTTTGGCGCACCGCGCTCCCAGGCAGGTTTGGCCTCCCCCACTCACCTGTTCTTCTTTTCTTCTTTTCTTCTTCTTCTTTTTCTTGTTGTGCCTTCCTTTATGTTTTCTCCCTTTCCCATATTACCTCTCTCTTCCCAGTATTCCTTGTTCCCTACTCTCTATGGCTCCTAGTCCATTCTGTTCTATGTGTTTTTCCCTATCTAAGATGGTGTCCTTGTACTTCCTGTTGGTCGCTTCCTGTTTGTTGATATTTAAGGGCTGTGGCACTACTTCTGAGGGACAAGGCCTGCTCTTGGCGTACCCATTGCCTGCAGCATCGTGGCTACCAGAAAGAGTCGCCCCTACCTGGGCCAAGGCCAAACATTCAGGAACAAGATCCTCACCACTCGTTCTGCGGACTCCAGGTTAAAGCAGCACGTAAGTCGTGACAGATTGCAGCGCCCAATACTCCTGACGTCGTCTAACATCATGGATGATACAGTGGCGGCTGCTGCAGATCCTGATCAATCTCTTCTGGCAACCATTCAGCAACAGGCTCAGGAACTGCAACAATTATGCAATGAGAATGCTGCTTTACGACTTTCCACAGTGCAGATGTTCCGGCCATCTCCACCTCTACTCCTCGTTTCTCCAGTGAACCAACTAAACTGCGAGAGTTCCTTGATGCATTAACTGTGTATTTCGCCTTCCGACCTACCCAATTCTCCCACGACAAGACAAAGGTGGGATATCTTATCAGTGCGCTATCCGGTCCTGCCTTGGCTTGGGCAACCCCGATGGTATCATCCAATGACCCAGTATTGTCGGACTATCCCGCCTTCGTGAATCGGTTTAAACAGATGTTTAGTCATCCATGATTGGAGGCCTCTGCGGAAGAAGCCTTATGTGACATCCAACAAGGCTCACAAGATGTCCTTCAATATATTACCCGCTTTCGACAGCTAGCGGCTGAGACCACTTGGGTGGAACGAGCTCTGGTGACTTTATTCCGTAGATGACTTAAAGAGGAGATTAAAGATGAGTTAGTACACTACACCCGAGTTGAACATCTACGTGGTTTGATGGATCAAGCTCTTTCCATCGAATACTGTCTCCAAGAACGACGTATAGAGAAGAGAAAGAGTAGAGGATCTTCCCAGCCAAGCACTTCACATGTCTTTTTGCATCGTCCCAAGGAACCTCGTCCTCCTGCCAGAGACACAGAAGGTGAACCTATGCAGGTGGATACCACTTGGGCCCACTTTCCGTTAGCAAGCGGGAAGATGGACGTAAGAAAGGATTGTGCCTGTATTGTGGTGCTGCTGGCCACATGCTACCTACCTGCCCCGTTCGTCCTCAAAGGCCATCGGGAAACGCCACATCCCGTCCTCTGTGAGAAGGGAGGGGATGGGATCATCTGCTATACCTTCCATCAGTTAATTTAAGGACAATGCCACAACTTTGTTTCTGTTACCTGTGACGTTACAGTTACCGGATGGCGGTCTAGAAAGAACAATGGCTTTAATTGATTGTGGTGCTAGTGGCATATATATGGATAAGACTTGGGCCACCACTCAACAAATACCAACACGACCCAAAGAAGTCCCGGAACAAGTTCACACAGTGGATGGATCCTTAATATCCTCTGGTCCAGTCGATACTACCACCCTGACACTGAGTTTACAATTTGGGAACCACCAAGAACACATCTCATTTGATCCAATATCATCCCCCAATCATACTATCATTTTAGGAATTCCGTGGTTCATAAGACATAACCCTTATGTAAATTGGGAAACCCGGACTATTTCTGTTAGAAATGGGGTCTTTGGTTGACAGTCAGGTTACCCCCTGTTCAAGCAAGGACCCTCACTCTAGTCAGGGTAAAAGAGAATCACCCTCAGCTAACCCCTGCTTACCCCCTTGGTAGCTTGGCTGAGCAGTAGGCTTAACTTCAGAGTGCTAGGTGTAAAGTATTTGTACCAACACACACAGTAACTTAATGAAAACACTACGAAATGACACAACACCAGTTTAGAAAAATAGGAAATATTTATCTAAACAAAACAAGACCAAAACGACAAACATCCAACATACACAAGTCAAGTTATGAATTTTTAATGATTAATCTAAAAAATAGCGCTTAGAAACAAAAATGCTTCGATGAGGTGTTAACATGGCGTCATGACAGAGTCGTTCCCAACAAGCCGGCACCAGCGGCGCCGGACATGGAGTCGCGTAGACCCCCAAGTACAGTACCTTTGGTGAAGAGTGAAAACAAGCCGATGCGCAAAGTCAGGGATTGCGGCATCTGTGCGAAACGTTGAATCTGCGCACTTCGAGCAGCGTCGGTCACGACGTGGTGCGGTGACTTCCACGGAGTCGCAGACTTCAGCGAGGCTGCAGCGGCGTCGGGCCTGCGAAGAGTGTCGCGTTCCAGCGAAGGTCACGGCGTCGGGTGCAGGCGGTGTCACCGGATTCAGCAGCGGCGTCAGTCCGAAGTCGTCCAAAGTCGATTTCCTTGGATTTCCACCAGCTTTCCTTTCAAGGGCCCAGAGACTGGATAGGGCACCACTTGTCAGAGCAGGAGTCTGTCCAGAGACTCCAGGTGCTGGCAGAGAGAAGTCTTTGCTGTCCCTGAGACTTCAAACAACAGGAGGCAAGCTCTAAATCCAACCCTTGGAGATTTCTTCACAAGATGGAAGGCACACAAAGTCCAGTCTTTGCCCTCTTACTCTGGCAGAAGCAGCACTGCAGGAAAGCTCCACAAAGCACAGTCACAGGCAGGGCAGCACTTCTTCCTCAGCTATTCAGCTCTTCTCCAGGCAGAGGTTCCTCTTGATTCCAGAGGAGTTTCTAAAGTCTGTGGTTTTGGGTGCCCTTCTTATACCCAATTTCTCCTTTGAAGTAGGCCTACTTCAAAGTAAAGTCTCTTTTGAATGTGAAATCCTGCCTTGCCCAGGACAGGCCCCAGACACTCACCAGGGGGTCGGAGATGGCATTGTGTGAGGACAGGCACAGCCCTTTCAGGTGTAAGTGACCACTCCTCCCCTCCCTCCTAGCACAGATGGCTCATCAGGAAATGCAGACTACACCCCAGCTCCTTTTGTGTCACTTTCTAGTGTGAGGTGCAACCAGCCCAAATGTCAAACTGACCCAGACAGGGAATCCTCAAACAGGCAGAGTCACAGAAATGGTATAAGCAAGAAAATGCTTACTTTCTAAAAGTGGCATTTTCAAACACACAATCTTAAAATCAACTTTACTAAAAGATGTATTTTTTAATTGTGAGCTCAGAGACCCCAAACTCCAAATGTCCATCCGTTCCCAAAGGGAATCTACTCTTTAATCAGATTTAAAGGTAGCCCCCATGTTAACCTATGTGAGGGACAGGCCTTACAACAGTGAAAAACAAATTTAGCAATATTTCACTGTCAGGACATATGTCCTACCTTAACCATACACTGCACCCTGCCCTTGGGGCTACCTAGGGCCTACCTTAGGGGTGTAAGAAAAGGGAAGGTTTAGGCCTGGCAAGTGGGTACACTTGCCAAGTCGAATTTACAGTGCACATTTACACACACAGACACTGCAGTGGCAGGTCTGAGACATGATTACAGGGTTACTTGTGTGGGTGGCACAACCAGTGTTGCAGGCCCACTAGTAACATTTGATTTACAGGCTCTGGGCACCTCTAGTGCACTTTACTAGGGACTTAACAGTAAAACAAATATGCCAATCATGGAGAACCAATTACATACACATTTTAAACAGGAGCACTTGCACTTTAGCACTGGTTAGCAGTGGTAAAGTGCCCAGAGTAATAAAAACAGTAAAATCAGAGTCCAGCACACATCAATAACCTGGGGAACAGAGGCAAAAAGTTAAGGGAGACCATGCCAAGGATGAAAAGTCTAACACGTGTCCCCCCCAGCTAAAAGTGGGGAGCAACTACCCAACCTCATGGGAGTTCTCATCACTAAGGCGGAAGAATCTGGACAGACCATCAGCATTGGCGTGTTCTGTACCAGGACGATGTTCCACCGTAAAGTCCATCCCCTGTAGGGAAATGGACCACCTCAACAGTTTTGGATTCTCACCCCTCATCTGCATTAACCATCTGAGGGGCCTGTGGTCGGTCTGAACTCGGAAGTGAGTCCCAAACAAGTAGGGTCTTAGCTTCTTCAGTGCCCAGACCACAGCAAACGCTTCGCGTTCTGTGGCACTCCACCTACGTTCCCTGGGTAGTAACCTCCTGCTAATGAAGGCTACGGGTTGATCTAGGCCCTCTTCATTAAGCTGTGAGAGTACTGCTCCAATACCATGCTCTGAGGTGTATGTTTGCACAACAAACTCCTTGGAGTAGTCAGGTGCCTTCAGCACAGGTGCTAAGCACATGGCAGCCTTCAGGGCATCAAAAGCGTTCTGGCAAGCCTCTGTCCAGATCACTTTCTTGGGTTGCTTCTTAGAAGTCAACTCAGTTAAGGGGGTAACAATGGTACCATATCCCTAAACAAACCTCCTGTAATATTCTGTGAGACCTAAAAAGGCTTTCACTTCAGTCTGGGTCTTGGGAGGCTCCCAAGCCAGAATCGTGTCAATCTTAGGCTGTAGGGGTGCCACCTGGCCACTCCCCACCTGGTGTCCTAAGTACACCACAGAACCCTGCCCTATTTGCCACTTGCTCGCCTTAATAGTGAGACCTGCCTTCTGCAGGGCCTCTAACACTCTCCAGAGGTGTTGCAGGTGTTCCTCCCATGTGGAACTAAACACAACAATGTCATCCAGGTAGGCGGCACTGAACTCATCCAGTCCTGCCAACACCTGGTTGACCAACCTCTGAAAGGTGGCAGGGGCATTCTTCATCCCAAAGGGCATCACGTTGAAGTGGAAGTGCCCATCTGGGGTAGAGAATGCTGACCTCTCCTTTGCCCCCTCAGTTAAGGCAATCTGCCAGTACCCAGATGTTAAATCAAACGTACTGAGGTACTTGGCAGCTCCTAACCGATCAATGAGCTCATCAGCTCGGGGGATGGGGTGTGCGTCAGTCTTGCTGACCACATTGAGACCCCGGTAGTCCACACAGAACCTAAGTTCCGGAGTGGCACTAGGAGCAGCAGCCTTTGGGACCAATACCACGGGGCTGGCCCAAGGACTGCTGGAGTGCTCAATAACCCCTAGGGTTAACATTTTGGAGACTTCCTCCTTAACGCAAGCCCTGACCCTGTCAGTCACCCTGTAAACCTTATGTTTAACAGGTGTACTGTCCCCAGTGTCCACATCATGTGTGCACAGGTGTGTGACTCCTGGGATCAGGGAAAACAGCGAGGCGAACTGTCCCAACACGTGGCGACAGTCCCTCTGGTGTTCCTCAGTCAGGGAGGGGGAGAGGATCACTCCCTCCACAGACACATCTTTCTCTCTTGCAGACAGGAGGTCAGGAAGAGGCTCACTCTCTTCCTCCACCCCGTCATCTGTCGCTAGGAGCATGGATAGCTCAGTTCGCTCAAAGTGTGGTTTGAGGCGGTTGACATGTAAGACCCTCAAAGGGTTCCTGGGGGATTGCAAGTCTACCAGATAGGTGACCTCGCTCTTTCTTTCCACCACCTCAAAAGGCCCAGTCCACTTATCTTGGAGAACCCTAGGCTCCACTGGTGCCATGACCCACACTTTTTGTCCAGGCTGAAACTCAACCAGAGTGGCATTCTGGTCGTACCACCGTTTCATATCCTCGTGGCTTGCTTCCAGGTTCTCCTGAGCGAGACTCCTGAAGCGGGCAGTCTGGTTTCTTAGTGCCAGCATGTAGCTAAATACATCCTGGGGTGGTTTACTAGGACCTTTCTCCAAAGCGTCCGTCACCAGACTGAGCGGTCCCCTCACAGGGTGGCCATAGATGAGCCCAAAGGGGCTAAAGTCAAGTCCCTTTTGAGGCACCTCCCTGTAAGCAAACAGAAGGCATGGCAAGAGGACGTCCCACTTACGCCTCAAGGGCTCTGACAGGTCCTGAATCATGCCTTTCAAGGTGCAGTTGAATCTCTCAACCAGACCATTAGTTTGGGGGTGGTAAGGTGTGGTGAACTTGTAGGTTTACCCCACACACCTTCCACAGAGACTTCATATAAGTGGATATGAAGTTTGTACCTCTATCAGATACCACTTCCTTCCGGAACCCCATGCGGGTAAAAACTCCCATGAAGGCACGTCCCACCACGGGGGCAGTGACTGTCCTTAGAGGAATGGCTTCTGTGTGGCATGGTCCACCAAGACCAGGATGAACCTGTTGCCCATGGCTGTCTTGGGGTCCAGAGGCCCCACAATGTCAATTCCTACCCGTTTAAAGGGGGTACTGACTATAGGTAAAGGTTGGAGGGGAGCTTTGCCTTTCCCTCCACTCTTGCCACTTGCCTGACAAGTCTGACAAGACCTACAATAAGCAGCTGATTGCTTGTGCATCAAGGGCCAGTAAAAGTGGGAGACAAGCCTCTTCTAGGTCTTGTCCTGCCCTAGATGTCCTGCCAAAGGCACATAATGAGCCAAACCCAGTGGGAAGGCCCTGAAGCACTGGGGTACCACCAGCATACGAGCTGACCCAGGTTCAGGAACCTTAGGCTCACTATACAGGAGGCCATCCTCCCAATATATCAGGTGAGTACCTGGCGCCTCGCCAGCTGCCTGGGCTGCAGCCTGCTGCCTGCTGCCGCAGCCCCTCAAGAGTAGGGCACTCCTGCTGCACTTTGCAGAATGCTTCCCTGTTGGGTCCCCCTTCCTGCTGCCACTGTGACAGCTCAGGGACCTCCCCCAGTTCAGCCACCTGCTCCCCTGTAGGTTCCGGGGTGTCACACTCAGGCTCTGCCTCCTCCCGGACCGTGGGAACCTCTGGGGCCGGTTTCCCGCTCCCCCTGCCCTTCCTCTTCTTGGCGGTCCCCTGGGCCACTGTTTCAGGCTCCAGGGGCTCTTGACTACCCTGATTGGCTGCCATAGACCGGGTGGATATGCATACCCACCCAGGCAGACCCAACATCTCCAAGTGAGACCTGTGTTCCACCTCCTTCCAAGAGGAATCCTCCAGGTCGTTGCCTAGCAAACAATCAACCAGCATGGTTGGACTCACAGCTACTTTCCAGGAACCTGAGACCCCCCCGATTCAAAGGGAGCCTGCGCCACCCTGCAGAGGCGCTCAGAGTTGTCTACCGCAACTACTTGGTGAAGTACCCGGGGATCAATTTGCTCTTCAGACACCAGGTGACTCCTCACTGTAGTCACACTGGCTCCTGTGTCTCTCAGAGCCTCCACCCTCTGTCCATTGATGGTCACCCATTGCCTGTACTTCTTAGTGTTATCAGGTACTAGGTTTCTCTGGAACATCTCACTGTCCCCTAGAGAGACAGGGTCATTTCTGCTGGCTCCCACCCACTTGGAACCAACTCCTCCCCAAGAGCTACACTGGCCAAACCCTGGGATTGCGCACCAGTGGGTGCCGGTGTATATTTGGGGCATTTGGGGTCCCCCCTCACATGGCCCTTTAGAGAACTCCCCCTGTTTACCCTTACCCCCCCTTTCTTCTGAGAGGGACCCTGCCTACCCTTGGCGTGGTCTCCCCCGTATCTCTTTGGGACCCTGGTGCTCTCCCAGTGGTCCGCTTCCTGTGCAAGCTTCCAGGGGTCAGTCAGCTTGCTGTCAATGAGGTGCTGGCACAGCTCTGGAAAACAAACTGTACAAGTGCTCCCAAGCAATTAAATTGTAAAGCCCCTCATACCTGTTTACCTTACTGCCCTTCACTCAACCATCCAGTGACCTGCAAAAAGAATCAACACATTCCAACCATGTTCGGGATTCCTTTCTCTTGTAGGATATATACTTCTCCTTGTCCTGTGTCTCTCAGAGCCTCCACCCTCTGTCCATTGATGGTCAACCATTGCCTGTACTTTTTAGTGTTATCAGGCACTAGGTTTCTCTGGACCATCTCACTGTCCCCTAGTGAGACAAGGGTCATTTCTGCTGGCTCCCACCCACTTGGAACCAACTCCTCCCCAAGCGCTACACTGGCCAAACCCTGGGATTGCGCACCAGTCGGTGCCGGTGTATATTTGGGGCATTTGGGGTCCCCCCTCACATGACCAATCTGGTCACATTTATAGTACTTACGTGGGGGACCACCTACCGATGGCTTCCCTTTGGAGAACCACGGCTTCTTTTCACTGGGAGGTTGGGAATCCTTTCCCTGGATATCAGTTTGGGGCCCTTTAGAGAACTCCCCCTGTTTACCCTTACCCCCCCTTTCTTCTGAGAGGGACCCTGCCCACCCTTGGCGTTGTCTCCCCCGTACCTCTTTGGGACTCTGGTGCTCTCCCAGCGGTCCGCTTCCTGTGCAAGCTTCCTGGGGTCAGTCAGCTTGCTGTCAATGAGGTGCTGGCACTGTACAAGTGCTCCCAAACAATTAAATTGTAAAGCCCCTCATACGTGTTTACCTTACTGCCCTTCACCCAACCATCCAGTGACCTGCAAAAAGAATCAACACATTCCAACCATGTTTGGGATTCCTTTCTCTTGTAGGATCTAAACTTCTCTTTGTACTTCTCAGGGGTGAGACCATACCTGGTGAGTAAGGCCTCCTTCATGACAGGGTAGGTGAGACTATGAGCATCCCCTAAGGCTGTCAGTGTGTCCCTCCCCTCTGCCTCAAAATGCTTCCACAGGGCTGCCCCCCAATGAGCTTCAGGGACCAGGTTCATGTGGAGAGCTGACTCATAACCCTTGAACCACAAGTAGATATCCTCCTCTCTCTTATAATCCCTCACAAGGTCTTTTGGGATGTGTACCCTTCTCTCAGGCTGCACTGTAGGATTGCTGCCACCATCCCTACTGGACTGGCTCCTCTGATCTAACTCCTTTAAGTTAAGCTCATGAGCCAGCTGCATCTTCCTTTCCTCAAGGACTGCTCTTCTCTCATCTCTTTCTTTCTCCAGATTGAGCTTCTGCAGCTCCAATTGGTATGCCCTCTCTGCCTGTCAGTCCTGCAATTCTTCAGGCGTCAGACCTTTGGAGGATACACTGCTACCTGCCCTAGAGACTCTTTCCCTGGGAATAACAGGTCCCCCCACTAAACCATTATGTACTGATTGCCCTCCCTCCTCATCCTCATCCTCATCCTCCTCCTCATCCTCAGTGTGCCCTCCAGTGCTTCTGGTTGTCACCCAGGCCCTCAGTGCCTTTTTCAGCTCATCCTTCTTGGATAAGCTCTTAATGGGACAACCAATATTTTTACAAAACTGCTTTAGCTGAGCCTTGTTATAACTATCCAATTGTTTCAGGTAAAAAACAGCTTCAACTGATGCATCTCCAAGTTGAGACATGATGAAAGGTTAAAAGAGTGCAAAGTTCCAAATGCAGAAACAAGTTCCCAAATGAAGTTCAAAGTCAATCAAAGATCAGCGAAGAAAAACAAAGTGGACGTAGGGAAAAATCCACAAAAAGAGAAAAAGCAAAAATCTCAAGACAAGCAGTATGTGGTCACGTAGTGGTCTGCAATCAAAATAATAGTGTACACTTAATCACTGTATGTCAAGTACAAATACAAGTCCAAATCCCAACCGCTGATCACCAATGTTAGAAATGGGGTCTTTGGTTGACAGTCAGGTTACCCCCTGTTCAAGCAAGGACCCTCACTCTAGTCAGGGTAGAAGAGAATCACCCTGAGCTAACCCCTGCTTACCCCCTTGGTAACTTTGGCTGAGCAGTAAGCTTAACTTCAGAGTGCTAGGTGTAAAGTATTTGTACCAACACACACAGTAACTTAATGAAAACACTACAAAATGACACAACACCAGTTTAGAAGAATAGGAAATATTTATCTAAACAAAATAAGACCAAAACGACAAAAATCCAACATACACAAGTCAAGTTATTAATTTTTAAAGATTAAACTCAAAAATGGCGCTTAGAAACAAAAATGCTTCGATGAGGTGTTAACACGGCGTCGTGATGGAGTCGTTCCCAACAAGCCGACACCAGCGGCGCCGGACATGGAGTCGCGTAGACCCCCAAGTACAGTACCTTTGGTGAAGAGTGAAAACAAGATTTCTTCACAAGATGGAAGGCACACAAAGTCCAGTCTTTGCCCTCTTACTCTGGCAGAAGCAGCACTGCAGGAAAGCTCCACAAAGCACAGTCACAGGCAGAGCAGCACTTCTTCCTCAGCTATTCAGCTCTTCTCCAGGCAGAGGTTCCTCTTGATTCCAGAAGTGTTTCTAAAGTCTGTGGTTTTGGGTGCCCTTCTTATACCCAATTTCTCCTTTGAAGTAGGCCTACTTCAAAGTAAAGTCTCTTTTGAATGGGAAATCCTGCCCTGCCCAGGCCAGGCCCCAGACACTCACCAGGGGGTCGGAGACGGCATTGTGTGAGGACAGGCACAGCCCTTTCAGGTGTAAGTGACCACTCCTCCCCTCCCTCCTAGCATAGATTGCTCATCAGCAAATGCAGACTACACCCCAGCTCCTTTTGTATCACTCTCTAGTGTGAGGTGCAACCAGCCCAACTGTCAAACTGACCCAGACAGGGAATCCACAAACAGACAGAGTCACAGAAATGCTGTGAGCAAGAAAATGTTCACTTTCTAAAAGTGGCATTTTCACCAACACACTCATAAAATCAACTTTACTAAAAGATGTATTTTTTTAATTGTGAGCTCAGAGACCCCAAACTCCACATGTCCATCCGTTCCCAAAGGGAATCTACACTTTAATCAGATTTAAAGGTAGCCCCCATGTTAACCTATGAGAGGGACAGGCCTTGCAACAGTGAAAAACGAATTTAGCAATATTTCACTGTCAGGACATATAACACACATTACTATATGTCCTACCTTAACCATACACTGCACCCTGCCCTTGGGGCTACCTAGGGCCTACCTTAGGGGTGCCTTACATGTAAGAAAAGGGATGGTTTAGGCCTGGCAAGTGGGTACACTTGCCAAGTCAAATTTACAGAGCACATTTACACACACAGACACTGCAGTGGCAGGTCTGAGACATGATTACAGGGTTACTTGTGTGGTTGGCACAACCAGTGCTGCAGGCCCACTAGTATCATTTGATTTACAGGCCCTGGGCACCTCTAGTGCACTTTACTAGGGACTTAACAGTAAAACAAATATGCCAATCATGGAGAACCAATTACATACACATTTTAAACAGGAGCACTTGCACCTTAGCACTGGTTAGCAGTGGTAAAGTGCCCAGAGTAATAAAAACAGCAAAATCAGAGTCCATCACACATCAATAACCTGGGGAACAGAGGCAAAAAGTTAAGGGAGACAACGCCAAGGATGACAAGTCTAACAATTTCCTTGTCCTCACAGTTTTGTCATGAGAACTGCTTTGCTTCAGACACATATTGGTCACCCAAGAGGTTGATGCCTACTGAAATTACTACTGGATGTTCCATCAATACTGTCCAAGGAGTCCCCGATCACTATCTAGAATTTCAAGATGTGTTCCAAAAGCCATCCAGACCTGTGTTACCCCCACATTGAGATTACGATTGTGCTATTCCCTTGGAACCTGTAGCGATCGTTCCCTCTGGAAGGATGTATTCACTCACAGAACCCGAAAGGGAAGTTCTCAAGGATTATCTGCAAGAAAACTTACATAGCGGTCTTACTGTACCATCATCCTCTCCGGCAGGGGCTCCCCTCTTTTTTGTACCCAAAAAGACAAAGGATCTTCGTCCCTGTCTGGATTTTCAAGGTCTAAATAAGATAACTATAAAAGACCGTTATCCTTTGCCCCTCATCAGGGATATACTAGAGACAGTCAGAGGGGCTCAACGATTTACCAAACTAGATCTTCGTGGAGCCTACCACCTTTTGCGTATTAAAAAAGGAGATGAGTGGAAGACTGCTTTCCGGACCCCATTTGGTCATTATGAGTACAGAGTTATGCCTTTTGGTCTCACTAATGCCCCCTCAATTTTCCAAAGATTTATGGACTCTGTATTCTCTGATCCCTTGAACCATACGGTCGTCATCTACTTAGACAATATCCTTATTTATTCTAGACGTCCTGAACTTCATTCCTCTCACATGAAACAACTCCTCCAAAGACTCCGGGAACATCAACTGTCCTGTAAACCAGAAAAGTGTGAGTTTGACAAGACCGAAGTCAAATATTTGGGATATCACCTTAGTCCCACTGGAATAGCAATGGACCAGGAAAAGTTACAAGCCATCCTAGACTGGCCTTCCCCTTCCTCTATTAAGGAAACGCAATGTTTTCTAGGATTGGCTAATTTTTATCGGCAGTTTATCTTAGACTTTGCAGAACAAAGCAGCCACATAACTCAAACATTAAAAAAAGGAGAATTTAAACAAAGGCTTTGTCTGGACAAGGGCGGCTGAAATAGCTTTTCAGAGTCTAAAAAAGGCCTTCACTCAAGCACCGATATTGAGACACCCAGATACCAACAAACAATTTATTGTTGTTACTAGTGCTTCCGAAAGAGCCATCGGAGCTGCCTTACTCCAACAACAAGAAGATGACGGTCTTGAACATCCTGTTTTCTATTTGTCCCATGTACTCTCTGCATTGGAACAACATTACTCAGTACTAGAAGGGGAGTTATTAGCTCTGAAAACAGCCTGCCTAGAGTGGAGACAGTTTCCTATGGGTTCAAAAGAGCCCTTCGAGGTGAGAACAGACCATCGTAATCTACAGTGTTTACGTAATTGTTTTGCCAGAACAGTCGTCAGGCTCATTGGGCCTTTTTCTTCAGTCAGTATGACTTTTATGTCACCTATATTCCTGGATCCCAACACATTCTGGCCGATGCTCTGTCTCGCCGTTATCCAGATTGTACTCCTACCCCATCACAATATCTACTTGAGCCCAGTAAAATCATCGGAGTAGCTCAATCTTTCCTGGATGAGGTACAACTGGAATATTCCAACCTGTCTGATCAAGAATTAAAGAAACTAAACCCCCTAATATTTAAACTGCAGGGGTATTATTATTATAAGAACCTGTTGTATCTCCCTACTAATGAAGTAAGAGAAAAGGCACTACAAATGTGCCATGATTCTCCGGTAGCTGGTCATAGAGGCATCAAGGCCACACAGGAACTACTCTTGCGGTCTTTCTGGTGGCCTACCTGGAAATTGGATGTCGAAAGATGCGTTCAGGCTTGTCCCATATGTGCTCAAGTACAGGTACCCCGTACCAGACCTGAAGGATTACTACAACCATTACCTGTTCCACCGGCTCCCTGGCACACCATTTCTACTGATTTCATGTGTTCACTACCTCCATCAGCAGGAAACCGGGTTATCATGGTCACCATAGATTCCTTTACTAAGATGGCTCACTTCACTGCCCTGAAAAAATTACCTACTTCCCAAGAACTAAGTCAGATATTTATCCATCATATTTTCCGTCTCCATGGACTTCCACACAGCATTGTATCTGACAGGGGACCTCAGTACATCTCCCGGTTTTGGAAACATTTCTGTAGGACACTGAATATCAATATAGCACTATCCTCTGGTTTCCATCCTCAAACCAATGGACAGACTGAGCATCTCAACCAAGGATTGGCTCGGGCCGCGGCACATGGTCTAAAGATGCGCTGCGTCCCCAGCCTGCTCTGCACCTTATAAGGCCCCAAATTGGGCATGGGGCCTCGTTCTTTTTTAGCTCACGGCACTCCCAGGCAGGTTTGACCTCCCCCACTCACCTGTTCTTCTTTTCTTCTTTTCATCTTCTTCTTTTTCTTGTTGTCTTGTTGTGCCTTCCTTTATTTTTTCTCCATTTCCCATATTACCCCTCTCTTTCCAGCACTCCTTGTTCCCTACTCTCTATTGCTCCTAGTCCATTCTGTTCTATGTGTTTTTCCCTATCTAAGATGGTGTCCTTGTGCTTCCTGTTGGTCGCTTTCTGTTTGTTGGTATTTAAGGGCTGTGATTCTTTCTCCTTGCGCTGCAACACTTTCTGTTTGGATGGGGTCTTCGCTCCTGTTTCCTTGTATCCTGTGCTGGTTCTCGTCTGTTCCAGTGTCTTTTCCTGTATTTTTGCTCCTGTTGTTACCTATTCATTTTGTTCCTGTTGCAGGAACCTATCTCTTTGGAGGTTTTTTCCTCTTTCAGGTTTTTTTTCCCTCTGGCACTACTTCTGAGGGACACTGCCTGCTCTTGGCGTACCCATTGCCTGCAGCACCGTGGCTACCAGAAATAGTGGCTCCTACCTGGACCAAGGCCGAACATTAAGGAACAAGATCCTCGCCACTCGTTCTGCGGACTCCAGGTGAAAGCAGAACGTAAGTCGTGACACCTTGTGGACTGCTATGCCTCCCTCTAGGATGTGGTTTCCCTTGATAACTCAGGCAAAATTAAGTGGATCTACAAGGTTAAAAATCTTCTATCTCAAGTAGGCTTAGGTGAACTGTGGTCTCCCCCACCCCCCAATACAAAATACCTTTTGAGGGTTGCCCTTCGAAATGCATATCTGGCATACATTCATGATGTTGAAATCAGGAGTGCAAAACAAGGGTCCTTCGTTTGTAATGTTTTAGACTTTAAGTCTGAGGTGGTCTTTGAGCCATTCTTACACTATTTCTTCATCAGCTGCAGGGATGCTATATCTTAAATTTTGCTATGACACCATATCACTATTGTCCTTGTGAGCTAAGTGGAATCCCTGTAGCTCCATGAGCACTTTATGTCCGACCTGTAACAAAGTGGAGGAAGCTTTGTTACATTTGATTCTTTTCTAGCCCTTATTTGCCTGGCTCAGAAAAGCGTGGCTTATTCTCCTATGCCATCAACTTAGTTGCAGGCAGCACCACAAGGCTTTACGACTCCTGCACACTAAGGGCCATATGTACGAACACTTTTTCCCATAGACACAGAATGGGTAAAAACCTTTGCTACATCTGGCCCTAAGTCTATGCTGACAATTGTCTGTGTAGTATCTAAACATCTTTTGTGGACTCGGTCTATTAGATTTGGTGGCCCTTGCTTCTTAGTTTCCTGAAATCGCTGGAATTTTAATTTTGCTTTTCTCTTACAAATTGGTTTTATAGAATTATTTTAGTACTACAACATTGTATTTTAAATCGTCGTGAGGTATATTTAATGACATATGTGCATTTTCTGGCCTAGGTTCTATTTGGTGATGTAAGTTTGTCAGTGTTTTTACAAGAGAGGCTAAAAATAAAATAAACTGTAATTCATCAAAAATATATAATCCATCATTCTGCAATATTCTTCCCGTGCCCTACGAGCTTTAAAGTGATCCCATGGTAGCATGTGTGCTGTACAGAGGGAACTGTGGAAAATAAAATACAAATATGAACTAGATAAGTAGAATTTGACTTCTTTGCTGTTGTGTGTGATAGGTCCTCAGAGGTCCACCCATACATAAGGGGTAGGGCTTTTATTGAGAGAAGGGAAGGAATGCAGAGTTGTAGAACATTTGCCATTTGTCATACATTTAAAAGGTTTCTGCCATTTTGTTCTATAAACATTTGCATTCTGGTTAACAACATAATTGTATTAATTTATTTTATATTTATAGCACAAAATATTATCTTTATATCATTTCTTTATATTATGGTTATGCTAGCATCTCAGAGTTATGAGAAGCCAAAGCCCATCCAGAGACAGTGTCCTTGTTGAGTATTCCTTTGTTAGGACCCCTGTTTCCATGATGCTCATGTGCAAATAGATCAGAGCAATTCAGTTTTAAAATTGTACCTAAATGATGTATAACTCCATTTTGCCCTCAAGGTTTGTCTCAATGCACCCCGCAGCCTGAGGACCTGGGCTCCCAAGGACCTGCCTGCCTGTTTTATTTGATGGGTGATCAGGTGTATGGTTGTTAAGTGCGTTAAGCTCTTGGGTGTGTTTTAGGGAACTGGCTTAACATAATCAGACCCTTTAATCAGGTAGCCATGTGGGTGAATGATATTGCTTACCAACTTTGGGTGTCTGTAAGAAGACATTGGTTATTATTCGGGTAGGATGTGAGTCTGTTCCAAGTAACAAGTTGAAAATCTTGTAAGGTAAACCTTGGCTCAACCTATAAAAGCTATGGCACAGAGAAGACAAGTTGAAAGTAACTGTAAAGTATTTAGCGGTACTAAAACTATTAAAAAGTCAAAACAGTAAAAGTGGTTTACTTCAAAAAGCAGCAAACACACAGAAATGAGAGGAATGAGAATTCTTAATGTCATTTTACCTTTCATAAATGAATTGTTGATTAACCAATGGACAATGGCGAGAGCAAGTGGATTTATGTAATACTGTAGCTGTAGTGTTTACCACATAATTATGGAGATACAACTTTTTGCAACTTAATTAACATAGTTCACAAATTTCTCCTAACATGCTCTTTCTAGCTCAAAGAGATGAAAACCATGCTACCAGGAAACATGCTTCATAATTTGCCCTTTTTGCTGCATAATTAGGAAGGCCTGCCAATTAATCTGATCCTCCATGATTCACAATCCTGGCTGTCACAATAATGACAAAACTCAGAAGATTGACTTGGGGTCTGTCATTTTGATGATATAATCCATATTTCACACAGATGTTTTCCATATAAAGAGGAATACTCAGAATACAAAATGATGAAAAAGGAAAATGTTCAGCCAGTAGTCACATGGATCGCTGTATATTTGTGGGGCACAACAGAGTGTTGAGCACAGTCAATGGTCAATGTCTAACCCCCACTGCAACTGGCCAAAGGCAGATCTTAGGTAATTCTGGAGGTTTACATTTTTGATGTGATCAATGAAATCATCCATGTTGTCAATTGAAATGTCATAAATGATGTTAATTTATCATGTCAAGTGTGATCTCATATGTAAGATCATAAGCAGTGCATGATGAGGATGTGCATTATGGCCAGTTCATATAACCATGGATGGATAATCCCAGGAAGTTTTATGTATTGTTTTTAAACCACCAACACATGTGAACTATGATTTTTAGTGAATTTCTGAGTTTTTTAAACATACATGAAGTTCTTAGACTAAAAGTGGGTGGCAAGCCTGGCGAAGGTCTTGTCTTGCCCTAAAAGTTTTGCCAGGGGTATGTTATGAGCCAAACCAAGTAGGAAGGCCCTGTAACACTGGGGGACCACTAGCACATGGGCTGCCTGAGCACCTGGAGCCTTAGGCATGCTATAGAGGAGATCATTCTCCCAGTAGATTAGGTCATCCCCAGAGGCTTCACCTGCTGCATGGGCTGAGGCCTGTTGCATCAAGCTCTCAAGAGTGGGACACTCTCTCTGTGCTTTGCAGAATTTCTTCCTCGTGGGCCCACCCTCAACATGTTAGCCAGCAAGCTCAGGTGAGTCACCTAAAGCAGCAATGTTATCCCGGGTTGGCTCAGGGGCCTCCTCCTCAGGGACCCCATCAACCTCCACGTGAAAACTTCAGGGACCAGTTTCCTGTGCCCCTTGACCCTATCCTTGACAGCTGTCAGGGCCATTGTTCCAGACGCCAGACACCCTTGACTCCCTTCAGGGCAGCCATGTACCGTGTGGTCATACAAACCACTCAGGCAATCCCATCATCTCCAAGTGAGACCTGAACTTTACCTCTCTCCAGGTAGTGTGCTCCAGGTCATTGCCTAACAGACAATCTATAGGCATGGCAGGGCTCATAGCAACTTTCAGAGTACCAGCAACCCCCCCACTCAAAGGGAACCAGAGCTAACGGGTAGATGGCTCTCATGATTGTTGGTGACTATGACTTGGTGGAGTGTGTTCAGTAGGACCTGCTCTGCTGACACCAGCTGACACATTGATGGTGAACCACTGCCTATACTTGGAAGTATTGGCAGGCATGTGGGCTTTTGGCACCATGGCCCTCATTACAACCCAGGCGGTCGGTGTTTAAGCGGCGGTAACACTGCCAACAGGCCAGCGGTAAAAAAAAATGGGATTACGACCACACTGGAAACCGCCAACACAGACAGCCACTTTAACACTCCGCCTGCCAGGGCGGTAGCAACGAACACCGCAGCTGCAACCACCAACAGACAGGCGGAAGACAATGTACTGCCCACCCTATTATGAGAGGCCAATCCGCCAGCTTTTCCAGGGTGCTACTAACGACATCAAAAGCACGGCGTAAACACTACACTGAAGGGGAACCACTCACCTTCCGACACACCATGAAGAACCAGGACCCCATAGAGCCTGAATTGCAGATCCTCCCCATGTTGGTGTATCTACTAATACACCAGGAAATAGAAAGAAGGTGTCGGGGACGACGACGGTGAGTACAGGGGAGGGAGGTGGTGAAAGAGAGTTATACACACACGCGGCACACAACACCCCCACCCCCCATCCTCACCCACAACACCATGCACACTAACACATCCAACAACATGACAGATATTCCCCGTCACCCCCTGGAAAAATGCAAGGACAAAAGGAAATGAGTTTAACCAGTGATAGTTTGGAACATTAAGATATAGCAAACGATTAAAAATATTTCAGTATATACAAATATTTACATTATGTACAGAAGGCCGTACACTGTCCTTTGTAAATGTCTGTGGACCAGTGGTCCCAAAAATCATTGGCAAAGCCCACACATGACACCTGCCCCAAAATGGAAAGAACACTGCAGGGGCATCAGGTCTAAAAAATACAGGCACCTCAGGGGGAAGGGGGGTCACCTCAACCGGAAGATGGTACTACGCCACTGCTCCAGGAGGGGGCACCATGCCCACAGCTTGGTCCTGGGGAGTGCAAAGCCACAGTATCTCAAGTGCGTGGTTTGCCTACAGCTTAGTCCTGGGGAGTGCAAAGCCGCAGTCTCTCAAGTGGGTGCTTTGCCCACTGCTTTGTCCTGGGGAGTGCACAGCCACAGTCTCTCTAGTGGGTGCTTTGCCCACTGCTTGGTCCTGGGGAGTGCAAAGCAACAGTCTCTCAAGTCTCCCAAGTGGGTGGTTTGCCCACTGCTTAGTCCTGGGGAGTGCAAAGCCACAGTCTCTCAAGTCTCTCTAGTGGGTGCTTTACCCACTGCTTGGTCCTGGGGAGTGCAAAGCCACGGTCTCTCTGATGGATGCCTTCTTCCACTGGTTCTGGAGGGGGCCTTGTGCCCGGTGTGCTTCATCCTGCCAAGGAAGGGGTGAGTGGATGCATCTCTCCACTGGTTCTGGAGGGGGCCTTGTGCCCAGTGTGCTTCATTCTACCAAGGAAGGGGTGAGTGGATGCATCTCTCCACTGGTTCTGGAGGGGGCCTTGTGCCCAGTGATGCTGCACCTGGGGTGTGGCAGTTCCCATACCCTCACCTGGGTGTCTGAGCTATGAGATGTGCAGGGAACAGGTAGCATGATACTCCATGAAGGCAGAGCCACACTCCATCCTGCGGCTACTTAGGCTGCAAACTGCTGGTAGTGCCAGTGCTGGTGGTGGTGTCTCATGTGGTGTGTGCAGGGTCGAGGACGTCTCCTGCAGCCACAGACGGCTGCCCACTGAGGATGCTGCTGTTGTCCGATGTTGTGGCACCAGCTGGGCTCATGGCGGTGCAGATGGCGTTGCAGGTGGCGGTGGCTGTGGTGGTGGCTGTGACGGTGGCTGCGGCAGTGGCTGCGGCAGAGATGCTGTCAGTGCTGCCCGTGGTGCAGGTGCCTGTAGTAGTGGAGGGAGACACCAGACTGTCTTTGACAGCCTCGGACAGCTGATCACTGTTGAGGATGCTGGTGACTGAAGTTGTGGCAGCGGCTGTGCAGGGGGTTGTGCAGATGGCAGGGCAGGTGGTGGTGCTGGTGGCAGTCGGTGCAGCAGTGCTGACCATGGTACAGGTTGCTGGCCTGTCTGGGGAAATGGTGGTCACTAGCCCATCACCAGGAGGCTTAATGCCCTGAGGTGACTTGCCCTTGCTTTTGTGGCCCTTCCCCACCTTAGTAGTCACTGCTGGGACCTTGGCACTGTCCTCTTTGTGTTTGGATGAGGCCTTGCTGGGTGGGTGGTGCAACTTTTCCCTGCTGCATGCCGGCCCTTTCTTAACCTTGGCAGGTGGCGGAATTGGGCTGTGCTTACCATCTGTAGGTGGCACACTGGCAGCCCTGACGGGTGCCCCTTCGATCCTCCTGGACTTGCAGGGACCACAGCGGACGCCAATTTGGTGGCTGAGGTGCTGGCCTGGGATCTAGACATCCTGGCCCTAGAGGAAGGACGGGGTGGAGGTGTAGGGAAGAGGACAACGTTAGCTAGGAAAAGTTTTTGACACACTGGGATGGGAAGATGGAGGGGGTGTGGGAGTGGAGGAAGAGGTAGTGGTTGAAGGAGGTGTGCATCTGCTGAGTTTGGGTGAAGGAGCATTGACTGGAGGCTTTTGTGAGGTGGATGGCTGTTGAGTGGGTGTGTGCCTGCGTTTGCAGACTTTGGGAGGAGGGCTCACAGACACACTGGGAGAGGACACAGGGGACGTGTGAATGGTTGTGGTGGTGGTGATTGCTCGTAAGGGGTGTGTTGTGATGGGCATGCTGGTGATGGAGGCAGTGGCTGATGATGTGCATGCAGGTGTGAGTGGAGATGATACTGGGAGGGAGGTGGAGGAAGAGGAGGAGGGGGACACAGTGGAGGCAGTGGATGTTGATATGTGTGCATGGGTATGGTGCTTGTGTGAGTGCCTGTGTGATGATGTGTGGTGCTTATGTTTTCCTGAGCCACCTTTGTGTGTTGATGTGTGTGCATGCTGGTCTGAAGGTGTGCTTTGGATAGGCTGAGGTAGATGGGATTGCGTCTGGGTAGTAGAAGTTGGAGGGGGGAGGCTGGACACAGGGACAATGGCTGCCATCAGTGCTGAGGCCAGAGCCTGAAATGCTCTCTGTTTGGCCACCACGCCAGAATTAATGCCCTCCAGAAATGCATTTGTTTGTTGTAAATGCCTCTCCACACCCTGGATGGCATTCAGAATGGTTGACTGCTGAAGAGTGAGGGATCTCAGGAGGTCAATAGCATCCTCACTGAGTGCAGCAGGGCTGACTGGGGCAGGGCCTGAGGTGCCTGGGGCGAAGGAGATGCCCTCCCTCCTGGCCGAGCGGGCACGGGAAACACGATGAGGGGCTGCTGGGAGGGCGGTGCTGGTAGGGGGGGTGACGGCTGTACCTGTTGTTGGGGTGGGCACAGACGTGTCTGCCACTGCCAGGGAGCTTCCATCAGAAGAGGAGTTGCAGTCAATGGTCTCCCCTCCTGTCCTCGTCGTGGAGCTCCCCTCACCCTCCGTCACCCTCTGTGGATTCACCCTCCTGGGCCATGAGGGATAAAGCTCCCTCCGTCGCCAGTGCCTCTACTCCTCTGCCAGATGATGCTAATGCCCACAAGGACAGGGTGACAAAACAAGAAGGAGGGATAGACAGAGGACACACATGGTCACTGCCAGCAACACCACTACCGTTGGCGCACACAACACACACTGAGCTGCCCTATGCATTAGGCCATGCCCAACCACTCACTAGGGTAGTCACCAGCCCATGGGGTACAATGTCTAACGCAAGCACCTGCACACCTGACACCCACAGGACCCTGCACACTAGTAGTTGGCCACTTGTACCATTGGGGTAGGGGTGCTTCAGAGCCTGCAAATAAGGGACCTACCCTGGTATGATCGCCCTGGCCTAGGGGCACCCACAGCCCACATCCCCCAGCCATCTAGTTCCTAAAGGGCGCAAAGTCAACTGTCTGAAACGGTACTCACCCCCTTGTGGCTGCTATGATGCCCTCAAGTGCCCATCCAACTCCGGATAGGCCACCGCCAGGATGCAGAACATCATGGGGGTCATGGTGGGACAGGCACCCCTTCCACGTTGGGAGGCCAGCCCCAGCTGGGCCTCCACCGTCTTTTTGATCAGCGGCGCAGGTCCTCCCATCTTTTGTGGCAGTGGGTGCTCCACCTGTGATAGACCCCCAGGGTCCGCACCTCCTTGGCGATGGCACGCAAAATACCCTTCTTCTGGTGGGTGCTGACCTAGAGGGTAAAGACAGTGGAAAATGTAATTACTCACCTGTTTGGAGCATCATACTCATTGCCCACCAGTTGCCACCCATGCCCTGACGCACATACAGTGACAATCTCTCAAGCAGCAGTCAGGCCATGATGCCTTAGCACCCCCCAACATGTGGCTTCCATGCACACCACTCCAAGCAGGCATTGCCCACGCATCATGCTCACAGTGTACTCACCTGTTTGTCTGGAGGACCGTAGAGCAGCATGTACTGGGAGATGCCCCCATTCACCAGTTTCTCCAACTCCTCTGCAGTGAAGGCAGGGGCCCTTTCCCCAGACACATGAGCCATTGTCGCTTCCAGACTCAGGTCACAGCAGCACTTGCAGTGTAGGTACTCCCTTGTAGATGGTCAGTTATCAAATGAGTGAATGGGTAGAAAATGGCAGTGATTTCCGTGGCAGTGCGGTTCGACCCCTACTGCAACACTGCACAACGCCAACGCAGTTACCTTATTTCCTCTTGTCCCTCCTCATAGGTCAGGCAGCCGCCATTTCAGGGGGGCATATACCATGGTACCTAACTGCATCACAACACATATTGGCACATATACTGACTCTCGATTTCACACCCTGCTTCTGTAACATTGACTCAGACACAGTTGTGCTATCTATGTGGGGAATGACCTTCTGCTCACCGTTCTCCTCCATAGGCTACAACCGCTGAGGCAGATGATGAGATGGCGGCATCTTCCGGTGTACAGACCCCTGGTGGACCTGTCGACAATGGAGGACAGACACATTATAATCACATACAGACTTGATCGTGCCACAGTTCAAGAACTGTGTGTCCAATTGGAGTCAGACCTGATGTCAGCTATCCGGCAGCCCACAGGAATCCCCCCTCTAGTGCAGGTCAGTGCTCCCTTTCCTGGCAAGTGGCTCCTTCCAAACTACAGTGGCCAGAGCATCAAGGATGTCTCAGCCAATGTTCTCAAACGTGTTGAGCAGGGTGTTGTCTGCCCTGCTGAAACATATGCACAGCTACATCGTGTTCCACCAGGTGGAGGATTTGGCCACGGTGAAAGCTGACTTTTATGACCTGTGACATATCCCCAACATCATGGGTGCCATTGATGGTACACATGTGGCATTTGTCCCCCAGCAGAAATGAACAGGTGTACAGGAATAGAAAAAGCTATCATTTGATGAATGTGCAAATGGTGTGTTTGGAGGACTAGTACATCTCCCATGTGAATGCAAAATATCCTGGCTCTGTGCATGATGCCTCTATCTTGCGAAATAGCAGCATCCCTTATGTGATGGGCCAACTCCAGAGGCACCAGGTGTGGCTAATAGGTGAGCCCAAGGTCCCCACACAGTAGGAGTAGGTGTCTGGGTATGGGGTTGTCCCTAAGGGTTAGTGTGTTCACAATTGTCCCTCGATATTTGCAGGTGACTCTGGTTACCCCAGCCTCTCATGGCTACTGACCCAGTGAGGAATCCCAGGACAAGGGCAGAGGAATGTTACAATGAGGCACATGGGTGAACTAGGAGGATTATTGAGAGGACATTCGGCCTCCTGAAAGCCAGATTCCGGTGCCTCCATCTAGCAGGTGGCTCCCTGTACTACTCACCCAAAAAGGAGTGCCAGATCATTGTGGCATGCTGTATGTTGCACAACCTGGCATTGAGACGCCAGGTGCCTTTTCTGCTGGAGGGTGAGCCTGGTGATGGTCTTGTGGCAGCGGTGGAGCCTGTGGACAGTGAGGAAGAGGAGGCAGAGGAAGAAGATGTTGACAACAGAACAAACATTATCCTGCAGTACTTTCAGTGACACACAGGTAAGCAACTGTAACTCCTCTTCACATTTCAGTAAACTTTACGACATTGTACATGGCAGCATCTTACCCTCTGACTATGGACACTGACTGTTACCTTTGGGTTTCCTTTTTTCAGATCTGTGTACCTCATTCTGGCTTATGCTAAGTGTACTGCTGCCCAACAACTGTCATACATTGTTATGTGTAAATGAACATAAACCTTGCAATGCTTTGCTAATGTTGTAGTAATACTTTTGTGAATCATCAGACTCACTCCAGATTGATCTTTGTGTCAAGGGTATTTATTGAAGGTGCTAATAAGTAAAGGGGTATGTGCAAGGGGCTGGGGTAATGGTGGAGGAAAGTCCACGGTAGAGCCAAGTCTCATGGCATCACAGGTGCATTGTTCAAGGGGGCATAGGAAGGGGAGCAATGGCAGTTCAAGGTGGACAGGGTAACAGAGTGGGACAGAAGGGTGACAGTCAGGAGGGTCCTATTTCCTGGTGGGTGTCTTAGCAATTTTCTCTGTCTTGTGCCTGGATCGCAGGGACCATTTGTGGGGTGGTTCTCCTTCTGCAGGGGGTGGGGTGCTGGTGGCCTGTTGGTCCTGTGGCGAGGCCTCCTGTCCACTAGCGCCGGTGGAGGTGGAAGGCTGTTCATCGGTTTGGCTAGTGTCAGGTGCCCTTTGTTATGCCACTGCCTCCCTTGTGCTCTTGCCCATATCAGCAAGCACCCCTGCTATGGTGACCAGGATGCTGTAGGTTTTTGTGAGGTCATCCCTGATCTCCATGTACTGTCCCTCCTGCAGCCGCTGGGTCTCCTGAAACTTGGCCAGTACCGTGCCCATGGTCTCCTGGGAAAGGTGGTATGCTCCCATGATGTTTGAGAGTGCCTCGTGGAGGGTTGGTTTCCTGGGCCTGTCCTCCCCCTGTCGCACAACAGCCCTCCCAGCTTCCCTGTTGTCTTGTGCCTCTGTTCCCTGAACCGTGTGCCCACTGCCAATGACCCCAGGTCCCTGGTCGTCCTGGGTTAGTGGTGTTGCCTGGGGTCCCTGTAGTGGTAGACACGCTGCTGATTGACGTGTCCTGGGGACAGTGGCATGGGCCCACTGGGTGGGGGCTGTGGTGGTGTTTCCTGAGGGATGAGGCTCTGTGGTGATTTGGGACTGTGGCAGGGTAACCGACTGTCCGGAAGTCCAGAAGTCCCAGATGGGCCAGGTTGGTCATCGTGATCCAGGAGTGCAGAGCTGCTGTCATCACTGTGGGCCTCTTCTGTGGGGGGACTTGATATAGCTGGCACCTCCTGTCCGGTGACGTTCGGTAGGGGTCCTATTGGGATGTAAATGCATTGTTATTGTATCTGTGTGTGCCATCTTGTTCAAAGGGTGTGTTTCCCTTCTATATTTGTGCTTTCCCTGTCGGCTTGGCCTTGTGTGATTGCTGATTGTGTGGGCTTGGTGGGTCTCTCTACTGGGCATGCTGTGGTGATGGGTGTCCATGTAGGTCTGTGATGGGTGTCCATGCATTGTTGTTGCATGCAGGGCTTGGGATTGGAATGTGTGGGTTGTGATGGTGAGGTGGATGTGAGGTGATGGAGTGATGGGAGTGAGGGTTTGGGTGGGTGTATGTGATAACATGTAGGTAGGGTGGGGGATAAAGTAGTAAAGATTTGCCTTACCAGAGTCCAGTCTTCCTGCTACTCCTGCGTGGTCCTCAGGATGCATAATCGCCAAGACTTGCTCCTCCCATGTTGTTAGTTGTGAGGGTTGAGGTGAGGGTCCACCGCCAGTCCTCTGTACTTCTATCTGGTGTCTTGATACCACGGAACGCACCTTCCCCCATAGGTCATCCCACTGCTTCCTTATGTCATCCCTTGTTCTTAGATGCTGTCCCATGGCATTGACCCTATCCACGACTCTCGCCCATAGCTCCATCTTCCTTGAAATGGACGTCTGCTGCACCTGTGATCCAAATAGCTGTGGCTCTACCCGGATGATTTCCTCCACCATGATTCTTAGCTCCTCCTCAGAATAACTGGAGGGTCTTTGAGGTGCCATGATGTGGTATGAGTGATATGTGTGTGATGATGTGTGGGGTGATATGTTTGGATGTATAATGTGATGTGTGTGAATGGTGTATGGGTGATGGTGTTCTGTGCCTCTGAGTGAGCGTGTGCTCTTTGCTTGTCTCTCTGTGCTTGGTCTCTTTTTTTGGTTCTAAGGGGTTGTGGGTATTATGGGTGTGTGTTTTATAGTGTTGTGGGTGTGTAAGTGTGGTGTGTGTATATGTATCAGGTGTGTATATTTTGAATTGTCCAATGTGGTTGTGATTTGTAAGTGTGTGTGTATTTTGAGCGCGGCGGTCTGTACCGCCAATGGTTTTCTGCGGTTGAAGGACCGCCACATTGATTCATGGGTCGTGATACTGTGGGTGTATTCCTGTTGACGTGACAGTGTGGGTTTTGCTATCACCAGTTTATCACTGACCTTTGGTGTAGTGGACTTGTGTGGATGTCTGTATTGTGGCGGTATTCTCTGTGTGGGTCATAATACCCATGGCCGATTACAGCCGCAGTCACGGTATGTTGGCGGCCATCAGCACAGCGGTAGGCGCCATTTACCACCAGGCTTGTAATGAGGGACCGTGTCTTTATCCCCCAGGGACAATAGGGTTAGCTCTATCTGTTCTACAAAAGTAGCTGGGACTGTCTCCTCCCTGAGCGTTACAATGGCCAACTCAGGTGCCTGCCCACTATTGGGAGGCTGTGCCCTCTTGGGACATTTGGAGTCACCCTTAGAGTGGCCATACTCGGAGCACTCTATGCATTGGGGTACAAACCTCCCTGTCTTAGGGTCATAGAATCCTTTCTTTTTAGGATCAGACTGAGACTGGTTATGACTACTCCCTTGGTAGTTATTATGGGGGCCTTTAGAGAATTTCTTATTTTTTAAGTTTTCTACCCCCTCTTTCTCCTGGAGGAAACCCTGACCAAATTTATGGGTGTCCCTCCCTGATATTGTTTTGGACACTATTGTGCTAGTCCAGAGCTTGGATCAGTCAGCTTACTGGTAACTAGGTTCTGGTGCAACTTTGTAAAACAAGTACTGAGCATATGTCGTCTCAAGATTAAATTATACAACACAACATAATAATTGACTTTGTTGCTCTGCAGCCAGAATACCATTGACTACAAGAGGCACTCATATACAGTATTCCAAAGTCAATATTTTAAAATTTGTTATAAATTTGAATAGCAGCACTCATGAGCAGGAAATCATTTGATCATAGTTGGATTTATGTATGGTTACAAGAGAAAAGAAATAAGAATGTTATTCATCATGTATATCAATGTCCTCCAAATAAGTGTCAATGTCCAAATTCAAAGTAACCGAATAATCAAAATCTTGTTGCTCCCAGCTTCTTATATATTGCAAGGTCAAAGTTCAAATTCCTTTGATCCAAATTATATAATATTCCTCAAAAATATCTTGCAGTCTCTATTGATTCCACTCCTTGTTCAGATTCACAGCCAACACGTGTTTCGTCCGGGAATTTCCCAATGACTTCATCAGGGCTGCAATCGTACAAGTATCAGTTATTATAATCTCGGTCCACTTATATAGATATGGAGACCACCACCAGTGTGGTATAAATGGTGGGATGGAAAAATCATGCAAGTTCTTAGAGCATCTTTGTTCCCACATGTGAAAATATCATATATTGTGTCATCATGCGTTGTTGGTATTAAATCACGTGCCACTATATCAGACGTAGATTCATAAAATTAGTGCTCAAAAAAAGGGAGTTAGTAAATGTGTATCTAAAATGGTTAAAGTTACCTATTTAGCGTAACCTCAGTCCCTAATGGTATCTCTAGTTATTAATAATGTATACACATACACCCAGATTCTTACCTACATTATGTAGGTCCACAATGTATATCTTAGATAATCCTTGCTATCGTGTCCAAATAGCTCCTATTATGAAATATCTATTATTGAGGAAACACAAAGACTCGATAAAAATCCAGGCAATATAATAACCATAAAGTAACCAATAACACTCAGCTTACTGAGATCATACTTCTATAAATATTAAATTGGATAACTCCTCACTGATAATAAGTTGTGCGAATAAATCATGTTATCTAATTTAAACCAGACCGTCTCTATTCATCTATTTAGCCTAAGCATGTCTACATATGTAAATGGGCACAATTACAAACTGAAGATACTAGATGTAGTAGCCCAAAACAACCAAGTCATATATTAAATATATAGATCCCAAAAGGTAATGTTAACTATTTGTTTACCGCTCCATTCAAAATTGTTTATAATACTTAAAGGCCCCCCATCAAATTTAAAATATCACTGCCATCAAATAACTCACCTCATTAATGAGTTGTATTCACGTGCATAATATCCTGCTGTCCACAGCCCAAAGCGAGTACGCGTGGGGCTGTAAATTATCAAAACGCTGTACGTAGCGTCTCCGCGCCCTAAATATAACCGAAGGGCTGAACGCTTAATTGAATACCTGAGATCTCGCGTGGGTCAACTGAGATGTTCTACATAGAAAAAGGACACAAGTATCGCCCGCAATCTTATTAGTAAAATAATACCATAGACTAAAAATAATTTTTCATAATAATAGAAAAAGGACTATAACCGGCCGCCATCTTACTAGAAGTGTAGTACCATTGAAGGAATATTCATCAAGAAATAAAAGAAGGACTATATGGCTGGCGGCCATATTGAAACTGGAATAATATCCAATCGTGGAACAACATAAGTAAGAAACAAAGATATCGATCACCCTTCGCTCTCAATTAGAAATTCAAATAAGGAATCAAACCACTGAATAAATCTTAAGGCAAAAGGCTAAAAAGTATGTCTGGGACTGGCCGGTACAGAACTAAATACGAAAAATAATTGAGGGACAAACCCATAAATATGAGTAACAGGTGCCTAATAATACCAGGAACCAAAGTTATAGCGTTGTGTCATGCAATAATTAATCTGGTGAAAATTAGTGCATTTTTACAAAGAAGTGCAGTTATACATAGATAGACCCTTTGATGATACTATTGGACTCAAGTAACTCCCTGTCTAATTTAATAATTTACGTCTAGACGAAGCAAAGATTGTTGACCCACACCAATAAATCGATAATCCTATCAAAAGATGGAGAGACGGATAATATAAAACATATAAAACACACTCAAAGTACATGACAAATATCACATTGTGAACAGAGTTGCAGCTATTGAACCAAAAGAGGTTTCCATATTAAATATCAATAGACAATATACACTCAATACATGTAAATTTACTTATCACAATTTACCTAATACAATGTGTCCATATAATCGTTGATGGTATCTTCCATATGAGCCCATAACGAATTGCTAAAACATTTGAATATCAACATGTTGTTTCTAAGATTGTTCAAGGTGTTGTCATCCTGATGTTTAACCCAAACCTCCTAGTCTCCAAGAAAATATTCAAGTTCCCTGTCCGTATTGAGACCCATTTCGACTGCTTTTAGTCGTAATATCCACATGGCCTCTTTCCTCCTTAACGTCAGTTCCCTATTCCCTCATCTTGGGTCAATACCTATCCGATCAATACCAAAGAACTCAAATAATTTGTAGGGTCCTTGCCGTTCGCATGATAATATATGTGCTACTAATGGGTATATACAATCTTCATGTGCGAGTGCCCTCGCATGCTCTCCTATCCTGATTCTTAGTGGACGAATAGTGCTCCCAACATAGTACCGATTACATTTACAAAGCACCATATATACCACAAAAGGGGTACCACAATTGATGTGTGTTGTGATCTTGAAGGTTTTACCCAAAATATCTGTTAATTCTGTTCTTTTACGACTGGCCCATTTACATAACCCACAGTGACCACAGTTATGAAAGCCTATCGTTCGGGATGACAACCAATCCTCCTTTATATAGTTTACAGGGTAGCTTGGACTAAGAATACATTTAAAGGTTTTGCCCCTACGATATGTAATTACAGGTTTGATACCCACTATGGGGGTCATTCCAACCCTGGCGGTCGGTGTTAAAGCGGCGGCCAACCCGCCAACAGACAGGCGGTAAAAAAAATGGAATTCTGACCATGGCGGAAATCGCCAACAGAGACCACCACTTTAACACTCCGACCGCCACGGCGGGAAAAACAAACAGCGCGGCGGTCACCGCCAACAGACAGGCGGGAGACAATGTACCGCCCACCCTATCACAACCCACCAATCCGCCACCTTTTCAGGGGCGGTAGCCCCGCCGATAAAAACACAGCGGAAACAGACATTACGAACGGAAAACGCTCACCTCTACACACTCCACGAGGAATCTGGACAGCATGGAACCCGAACTACACATCCTATCAGCTATTGTCTTCCTGCTCCTCTACCAGGAGCACGAACGCCGGCGCAGAAGACAACGGTGAGTACTGCACCTACGACACAGGGGAGGGGGAGGCAAAAAATTACGGGGACACACATATGCGACACACCCACCCTCACCCTCACCCAAAACTACATACACATCAATGCAGAGCAACAACTCAGAGTGACACCCCCAAACACCCCGGAAGAATGCAAAGACCCAAAAAAATTATCATGAAATTTGAAGTATATTGTACGGCTAAGTAAAAAAATATATCAAACATCTATAACTATATATACATATGTAAATTGTCCTGTCCAAATTGGGTATCAGCCATTGTTCGTGGGCCAATGGGCCTAAACACATGGGCAAAGCCCACACAGGATACCCGGCTCCAAATTAGAGAACACTGCAGGGGCATCAGATAGCAAAACTACAGGCACCTCAGGGGGAATATAAAGGGGGGGCACCTCAGCCAGATGAGTCCACGACGCCAGATCCACGAGGGGCCTCCATGGCCACTGTTCAATCCTGGGGAGTGCAAAGCCACAGTCTCACAAGTCTCTACAGTGGGTGGATTGCCCACTGTGCCATCCTGGGGAGTGCAAAGCCACAGTCTCATAAGTCTCTACAGTGGGTGGATTGCCCACTGTGCCATGCTGGGGAGTGCAAAGCCACAGTCTCTCAAGTCTCTACAGTGGGTGGGTTGCCCACTGTTCAATCCTGGGGAGTGCAAAGCCACAGTCTCACAAGTCTCTACAGTGGGTGGATTGCCCACTGTGCCATCCTGGGGAGTGCAAAGCCACAGTTTCACAAGTCTCTACAGTGGGTGGATTGCCCACTGTGCCATCCTGGGGAGTGCAAAGCCACAGTCTCACAAGTGGATTACAGACTCCACTGGTTCTGGAGGAGGCATGGTGCCCAGAGTGCTTCGTGCAGCCCTGCCTGACACAGATGCGGGCCTGCCCCTTCTGCCAATGGGCCAGCGGTGCTTGAGACGGTGGTGCCCAGCGGAGCGGTGCTTGAGTTGAAGGGCCCAGCGGAGCGGTGCTTGAGTTGAAGGGCCCAGCGGAGCGGTGCTTGAGATGAAGGGCCCAGCGGAGTGGTGCAGAGACGGCGGTGCCCAGCGGAACGGTGCTTGAGTTGAAGGGCCCAGCGGAGCGGTGCTTGAGATGAAGGGCCCAGCGGAGCGGTGCAGAGACGGCGGTGCCCAGCGGAGCGGTGCTTGAGATGAAGGGCCCAGCGGAGCGGTGCTTGAGATGAAGGGCCCAGCGGAGCGGTGCAGAGACGGCGGTGGCCAGCGGAGCGGTGCTTGAGATGAAGGGCCCAGCGGAGCGGTGCAGAGACGGCGGTGCCCAGCGGAGCAGTGCTTGAGTTGAAGGGCCCTGTTCAGCGGTTCTTGACTTGAAGGGCCCTGTTCAGCGGTTCTTGACTTGAAGGGCCCTGATCAGCGGTTCTTGAGATGGCGGTGCCCTGTTCAGCGGTTCTTGACTTGAAGGGCCCTGTTCAGCGGTTCTTGACTTGAAGGGCCCTGTTCAGCGGTTCTTGACTTGAAGGGCCCAGTTCAGCGGTTCTTGAGATGGCGGTGCCCTGTTCAGCGGTTCTTGAGATGGCGGTGCCCTGTTCAGCGGTTCTTGAGATGGCGGTGCCCTGTTCAGCGGTTCTTGACTTGAAGGGCCTTGTTCATCGGTTCTTGACTTGAAGGGCCCTGTTCAGCGGTTCTTGAGATGGCGGTGCCCTGTTCAGCGGTTCTTGACTTGAAGGGCCCTGTTCAGCGGTGCTTGCCTTGGCAGTCCTTGCCATGTTCAGCGTTGCTTGAGTTGGCGCTCCTTCATTGCCCAGCTGGGATGTGGCTGGCGGGGCCCTCCTGGGCAGCTGGGTTGTGGCTGGCGGGGCCCTCCTGGGCAGCTGGGCTGTGGCTGGCGGGGCCCTCCTGGGCAGCTGGGCTGTGGCTGGCGGGGCCCTCCTGGGCAGCTGGGCTGTGGCTGGCGGGGCCCTCCTGGGCTGCCGTACCGGGCCTCTGGGTGTCCTCCTGCACACCTGGAATGGGGCTGGTGGGGCCCTGCTGGGCAGCTCGCCTGCTGCCGGACTTGTCGGGCGTGCTGCCCTTGCCACCCTTCCCTGCTCGTCTGTGGCCCTTTCCTCCCTTTGCCGGTGTGCCAGGTGGCACCCCACTCCCTGACGGTGCCAGGGTAGTGCTTTTGGAGCCTGCTGTCTTTGGCCTCTCGCGCCGGGCACTGGCTTTCTTGGCTTTTTTTGCAGGGGGTGGGCTGGCCGTCTCTTTACTCCTAGCCGAAGTAGCTGGACTTGAAGGTGGTGGACTCCAAAATCCTTGGACTATTGTCTTTGTAGGTCCAGGTTTTGTGGTGGCTGAGGTGCTGATTGGAGCCTTATGAGATGGAGGGGGTGGGTCAGTTGATGGAAAGAGGTCAAGGTTGGAAAGGAAAATCAATTTAGTAAGACAGGGACGGGTAGTTGTAGTGGGTATGGGAGTGGAGGAAGAGGATGTGGTTGTAGGAGAGTGAAGTCTGGTGTCTTTGGGTGCAGGTGCTTGTGCTGGAGGCTGTCGTGAGGTGGATGGCTGTTGGGTGGGTGGCTGCCTGAGTTTGTGTGGTTTGGAAGAGGGGGTGACAGACACACTGGGAGAGGACACAGGGGACGTGTAAATGGTAGTGGGGGTGGTGACTGCACGTGTGCGGAGTGTTCTGGTGGGTGTGCTGGTGATGGACGTAGTGGCTGAAGATGTTGTGCATGCAAGTGTGAGTGGAGACGTCACAGGGAGGGAGGAGGGAGACGAGGAGGAGGGGGACACAGAGGAGGCAGTGGCTGTTGGCATGTCTGCATGTGGATGTTGCTTGTGTGAATGCTTGTGTGATGTGTGGTGCTTATGTCTGGATGAGCTTCCCTTGGGTGTTGAGGTGTGTGCAGGCTTGTCTGATGGTGTGTCTGGGATAGGCAGAGGTACAGGGGAATGGGACTGGGTTGAGGAAGTTGGAGGAGGGAGGCAGGAGACAGGGACAATGGCTGCCGTCAGTGCTGAGGCCAGAGCGTTGAAAGATCGCTGATGGGCAGCCTGATCCGAATGAATGCCCTCCAGGTATGCATTACTCCGGTGCACCTCCCTTTCTACACCCTGGATGGCATTCAAAAGGGTAGACTGCTCAACAATGATGGTCCTCAGGAGGTCAATGACCTCCTCACTGAGGGCAGCAGGGGTAACTGGGGCAGGGCCTGAGGTGCCTGGGGCGAAGGAGATGCCCACCTTCCTGGGTGAGCGGGCACGGGGCGAACGCAGAGGGGCTGCTGGGAGGGCGGAGCTGGTGCGCTGGGTGGCGGCTGTACCTGTTGTTGCGGTGGGCACGGATGTTGCCGCCACCACAAGGGAGCTCCCTTCCGAGGACGTGTCTGTGTTGCTGGTGTCACCACGTGTGCCCGCTGTGGAGCTCCCCTCGCCCTCCGTCTTACTGGTGAAATCCGAGTCAGTTGCATGGCCCTCCATGGCCATGTGAGATGCAGCTCCCTCGTGCTCCGATGCCACTTCTCCTCCGCCTGATGATGCTAATGCACACATGAACAGGAAGACCACAAAAAAAGGGAGAGGTGGAGAAACAAAGACATGTTGAGTGCATGCATTGGCAACACCGTTGGCGGAGAGGACAAACACAGAAGCCCCCTGCACTACGCCGCGCACTTGGGGTACACTACTCAATCCGTGGGACATGGCCTACAAGCCTATGGACGACAACTCCACACATAGGTGACACAGGGCCATGAATAGCTGTACTAGGCAACCTACAGAGGTGGGGGGCGGGGGTACAGGGCCATGCTTAACGGAGGGGCCTAGCCTACAGAAAACGCCCTGGCCTAGGGATACCCACAGCCCTCCTCCCCCACCCAGACACCTCCAATGTGTGCAACATCAGCAGAATGTGCTTGTACTCACCCCCTTGTGTCTGCTGTGATGTCCTCACGCACCCATCCAAATCGGGGTAGGCCACCGCCAGGATCCGGGACATCAGGGGGGTCAAAGTACGACTGGCACCCCTCCTACGTTGGGAGGCCATCCCCAGCAGAGCCTCCGCGGTCTTCCTGCTCCCGCGGCGGATGACCTCCCACCTCTTCCGGCAGGGGGTGCCCCGTCTGTTGTGGACCCCCAGGGTCCGGACGTCCTTGGCGATGGCACGCCAAATGTCGATTTTCTGATGGGCGCTGACCTATGTGACATGTGCAGGGGGAGAAAAAAAAAAAACATCACCTTCTGCATGCTCGATGTGAGTGGCCCCCCATCCCCACCCTTGCCATGTGGCACATGCTCTCATCTGTCGGTTGATGCATGCCTCATTCGCTCCCCTCCCCACCATCTTTCATTCACCCCACTCAACCCAGGCATTGGCCACAAAGCATGGTCCCAGTGTACTTACCTGTTGGTCTGGAGGACCGTAGAGTAGCGCATACTGGGGGAGGACCCCATCCACGAGTTTCTCCAATTCTTCAGAAGTGAAGGCAGGGGCCCTTTCCCCAGTCGCAGCAGCCATTGTCTCTTCCAGACCGAGGTCACAGCAGCACTTGCAGCATATGTCCTCTCCTGTGGATGATCAGGTATCGAGTGATTAAGCAGATAGAAAATGGCGGTCACGCCCGCGGCGGTGCGTACCGCGACGGTGCGTACCGCGACCGCTGGCGCACATCGTCATTGGCTCCTGAAACCCATAGGGTTCAATGTTAACCAATACGGCTTTGCGCCGCGGTCTTCGACCGCCTACCACCACGGTGTGCCACGCCAGCGCATTGACCTCACATCCCACTGTCGCACTTCACAGGTCAGGCAGCCGCCATTTCAAGGGACCCCATATCTTAATTTCTACTGCGTCACACATACCTAGGCCTTGCATCAACACTCATACAAGCCATTCAATGCATTGAGAATCGTGTAATGTGCAAGCTGTGGGAACGTACCTGTGGGTTTATTGACTCTGTGCTCCATGTTGTCCTTCCTAGGCACCGTCCGCTGGGACTTGCGAGGAGATGGAGGAATCTTTCCGTGTACAGACCACTGGAGGACCTGTCGACAATGGAAGAAAGACATGTCATACTGACATACAGGCTTGACAGAGCCACTATACAGGAATTGTGTGCCCAGCTGGAGCCAGACCTGATGTCACCCATCCGCCAATCCACAGGGATACCCCCTCTAGTGCAGGTGCTGTCAGTACTCCATTTTTTGGCAAGTGGGTCATTTCAAACAACAGTGGGCATTTCATCAGGGATGTCTCAGCCTATGTTTTCCAAGGTGTTGTCCAGAGTGTTGTCTGCCCTGCTGAAATACATGCGGAGCTACATTGTTTTCCCTGAGGTGGGCGATTTGGCTACAGTGAAGGGTGATTTCTATGCGCTTGGACATATTCCCAACATCATTGGTGCAATTGATGGGACACATGTTGCTTTGGTCCCCCCCAGCACGAGTGAACAGGTGTACAGGAACAGAAAAAGTTATCATTCCATGAATGTCCAGGTGGTCTGTTTGGCTGACCAGTACATCTCCCATGTAAATGCCAAGTTCTCTGGGTCAGTGCATGACGCGTACATCATGCGAAATAGCAGCATCCCTTACGTGATGGAACTACTTCAGAGACACCGTGTGTGGCTAATTGGTGACTCTGGTTACCCCAACCTGTCCTGGCTACTGACCCCAGTGAGGAATCCCAGGACAAGGGCAGAGGAACGGTACAATGAGGCCCATGGGTGTACTAGGAGGGTGATCGAGCGGACCTTCGGCCACCTGAAGGCCAGGTTTAGGTGCCTCCATATGACAGGTGGATCCCTAATGTACTCACCAAAGAAGGTGTGCCATATCATTGTGGCCTGCTGTATGCTTCACCACCTGGCTTTGCGACGCCAGGTGCCTTTCCTGCAGGAGGATGGTCCAGATGGTGGTGTTGTGGCACCTGTGGAGCCTGCGGAGAGTGAAGAGGAGGAAGACGAAGAGGACGACACAGACAACAGGGACACAGTAATACAGCAGTATTTTCAATGACATACAGGTAAGAATCAACACCGACATTTTACATTTACTTAAAGTCTCCTGCCTCTCTACTGTCTGAGTTTCCCCCCAGTGTATGTTAACTGAGTTGTGACTTTCCCTTCCAATTTCAGAGATGTGGGCCCCACTCCGTGACCTCTGCTTTGTTTCCCCATGGACTACAGCTGTGTGACAGTGGTATGTTGTCATCACAATGTAACTGGACATTTTGGCACGGTTCTGAGTAATACATTTGTTCAAAAATACAGGCAGACTCCAGATTATTTTTGTGCAATAAGAGTGTTTTTTGAAGTGCTCAATTTTGGGTAATGGTTGCAAATCGGTGATGGGTGATGGTGGAGGAATGTCCATGGCAGAGTCCAGATTTTCAGTCTCACAGGTGCATTGTCCATGTGCCTGTGGAAGGTGGAGCAGGGGCAGTTTAAGGTTGGACATGGTGACAATGTGGGACAGTGGGATGACAATCAGGGGGTATCCTTTCCTGGCGGGGGTCTTAGCATCCTACTCTGTCTTCTTCCTAGATCTCAGGCACCGCTTGCGGGGTGGTTCTCCTTCTGCAGTGGGTGGGGTTCTGGTGGCCTGTTGTCCTTGTGTCGGGGCCTCCTGTCCACTAGCGCCGGCGGAGGTGGTAGCCTGTTCTTGGTCCATGCTAGTGACAGGGGCCCTTTGTGGTGCCACATGGTCCCGCAATGTGCTGACAATCTGATTGAGAGCCACAACGATGGTGCCCATTGCGGAACTGATATTTCTGAGTTCTTCCCTGAACCCCATAAACTGTTCCTCCTGCAGTACCTGGATCTCCTGGAACCTGGCCAGGACCGTCGCCATCGTCTCCTGGGAGTGGTGGTATGTTCCCATGATGGAGGATAGGGCCTCGTGGAGAGTGTGTTCCCTGGGCCTGTCCCCCCCTGTCGCACAGTAGCCCTCCCAGTTCCCCTGTTTCCCTGGGCCTCTGTCCCCTGGACCCTGTGCCCACTACCACTGCCCCCAGGTCCCTGTTGTTGTTGGGATGGTGGGTTAACCTGGGTGCCCTGTAGTGGTGGACACACCGCTGCTTGACGTGTCCTGGAGACAGAGGCATGGGCCCGCTGGGTGGGTGCTGTGCTGGTGTTCCCAGAGGGGGGTAGGTCTGCTGTGGCCTGTGGCCTGTGGCTGTCTGAGGGGAACCGACTGTCCCGAGGTCCCCGATGGGCCGGGCTGGTCATCTGGGTCCAGGGAGACAGAGCTGCTGTCATCACTGTGGGCCTCTTCAGGGGGTGGAATGGACATTTCTGGACCCTCCTGGGCGGTGTCGTGGCGTTCGGGTCCTGCAGGGGTATAAGAGTATGGTTATTGCTTCTGTGTGTGCCATAGCGTGCAATGGGTGGGTGCCTGTGTACCCCCGTGCTGGCATTCCCTTGTGGGGGCTGTTGTGAGGGTGGTTTGGGGGGGGATGGGTATGTGCAGTGGTCATGCTTAGGTGATGGGTGTCCATGGTTTGTGGTCGCATGCAGGGCTTGGTGTTGGGATGGGATGGGTTGTGATGGTGAGACATTAGCAAGGATGATGTGTGATGGGGGTGGGGGGGAGGATGGGGGTATGATTTGGCATGCCGGTGGGTGGGGGGGATGAAGTAGTTGAGATTAGACTTACCAGAGTCCATTCCTCCGCCTACTCCTGCGAGGCCCTCAGGATGCAGGATCGCCAAGACCTGTTCCTCCCATGTTGTAAATTCTGGGGGTTGAGGTGGGGGTCCGCCGCCAGTCTTCTGCACCGCGATGTTGTGTCTGGATACCATGGAAAGCACCTTCCCCCGTAGGTCGTTCCACCGCTTCCTGATGTCGTCCCGATTTCGTGGATGCTGACCCACAGCGTTGACCCTGTCCACTATTCTTTGCCAAAGCTCCATCTTCCTGGCCATGGTGGTGTTCTGCACCTGTGTCCGAAGAGCTGGGGCTCTACCCGAACTATTTCCTCCACCATGACCCTGAGTTCAGCGTCTGAAAACCTGGGGTGTCTTTGGGGTGCCATGGGGTGGTGTGGATGAGGTATGGGGTGGTGTTTGTGGTGATGAGTGTGGTGAGTGTGGTGGTGTGTGGTGTTTTGTGCGTGGATGTTGTGTGAGTGATGGTGTTATGTGCCTGTGAATGCTCTGTACTAGCTGGTGGTGTCTCTCTCCGGCCTTAGTCAATAAATGGTGGTCGTAGGGGTTTGTGGGTGATGTGGGTGTGTGTTTTATATTGTGTTGGGTGTGTGGGAGTGGTGTTTGTATGTGTATCAGGTGTGTGTGTTTCAAAATGACCAATGTGGCAGTGTTTTGGAGCTGTGTGTGTATTTTGACCACGGCGGTGTGTACCACCAATGGAATACCGCGGTTGAAAGACTGCCGCGTGGATTCGTGGGTCGGAATGGAATGGGCGTATTTCTGTTGGCGTGACGGTGGAGGTTTGGTCATCGCCAGTTTTTCGCTGGCCGTTGGTGTGGCGGACTTTTGTGGATGTTGGGTTTTTGGCGGTTTGCCTGTTGCGGGTCAGAATGACCGTGGCGGTTTCCCGCGGCGGTGTTATGGCGGTCTTCTGACCGGCGGTAAGCGCCTTTTACCGCCGAGGTCAGAATGACCCCCTATGTCTTTTAAGGAATCATCTTGTAATAAAATGTGCCAATGTTTATGTACAAACTTACGCAACATATTTGCGTACTGTGTGTAGTCCGTTATTAGTCTAACTTTTGCTTGCTCATTAGGAGTAACGTATTCCTTGGGCTTCAATGTGTGTTGCCTTTGTATATTCTTAATTTGCCGTTTTGCATTGCTAATAACATGTCTGTCGTATCCCCTTCGTTCAAAACGCTGACACATATCCTCAATGCATACCTCAAAATCCTTGTCCTCACTACAATTGCGTCTTGCCCGAATCATTTCGCCATATGGTATCGCAGAAATTTGGTGATATGGATGGGCACTTGCAGCATGTAGTATAGAATTGCAAGCAGTTGATTTTCTATATAGCCTGCTTTGAATACTATTCTTGTCGATATATAGTTGTATATCCAAAAAGTTGATAGAGTGTTTGCTATATTGATAAGTGAATTTTACATTCATATCGTTCACATTAAGATATTCACAAAATTCTGTAAGTTGCTCCATATTTCCTGTCCAAATCATAAGGCAATCGTCAATATATCGACCCCAATATAAAATATCCAAATGCCATTTGGCGGCCTCAGGGCCCCAGACCCACCTCTCCTCAAACCAGCCCAAAAAGAGGTTGGCGTAAGAAGGGGAGAATCTCGAGCCCATCGCCACTCTCTGTTTTTGTCTAAACCAATCTCTTTTCAACACAAAGAAATTATTATTCAGAATTAACTCAATCATGTCTAATATCATTCTTGTGTGTTCCCACAGAGTCACTGATTTTCTATTGAGATACATCTCAATTGCCTTCAAACCGAAGTCATGTCTAATGCACGTGTATAATGAAACAACATCCAAATTGACAAGTGTCATATTGGTATCCCTTTCAAAATCACTTAAGATGTGTGTGGTATTCTTAATGTATGATGGTAAATTGTTGACCATAGGTTGGAGGAAAACGTCTACGTATTCAGATATTTTTTCTGTGGGCCCCGAAATTCCTGAGATAATGGGTCTCCCCGGAGGGAATGGTAATTGCTTGTGTATTTTTGGTAGAGTGTAAATACATGGATAACGAGGTCTAGCTACTAACAGATATTGATATTCATCTTTATCCAATAATTTCCGTTCATACCAATCTTTTAGTTTTTTGTGTATACTGTTAGTTAAACCCGGGATGGGATTATATGTAAGCTTCTCATAACAATTTGTGTCCTGTAGTTGAGAGATAATTTCTGTCTCATAGTCGTGTGTATTCATTATTACCACGTTTCCCCCCTTGTCTGCTGGTCTGATAATTATTCCGTCATTTTGCCGGAGTTCTTTAAGAGCCTTCCTTTCTCCATGACTCAGGTTAGGACAGGTAAAGTGTGGTTTGGCCTTATCCAAATTCTATAGACTAAGTCAAAGAAAATATCTAACTTATTGTTACCAATAAGCTTAGGGACCCATCTTGACTTATTTTTTAGACCACTACTAATGCTGACATCGTGTGTAATACTCAGATCATTTAACACTTGTGCAAAAATAATTGGAAACTCTTCATGCTCCGAAATGGATAACAGTGTTAATGTATCCTGAATATCTTTTATTGAAAGCTCATTAAAATTCAAACCATGTACCGGGATATCTTGATCCTGAACATCAGGATGAAAAAAAGAGAAATGTTTCTTTAGCTTGAGTTTACGAATAAATTTGAACAGATCTATTTTAAGCTTATTAATGTCTCCTCGATCCGTGGGGCAAAAGTTCAGACCCTTTTCCAACAATGTTTTCATATCAAGTGTGAGATTTATATCAGACAAATTGACAACATTTATAGAATCAGTTATACTGTGATTCAAACCCGTTTGTCCCAGGATCTTGTCTTCATGCCTGTTTTCTCTCTTGTGTTTTCTCCCCCGCCTGCCCCTTCTGGTTCTGCTATATTTTGTCTCTTCTTGTTTAGGTCGCAATTGCTCTGTTTGATTCTCATAAGCTCCTGTAAAAAACCACCACTTCCGGTCTGTGTATTTCGTAGTGCATTGCCCCCTCCACATTCCATATCACTATCGTTTGATATCTGAGCACTCGTAGATGTAGAGCCTGAAGTAATGGAGGATTGTGATTCTTGCCTACTCAAATTCGACTGTACCAGATGATCGTATTTTCTAGCAAAGGTAAATACCCTTCCTGATTCATAATCCCTTTCGTCCCTTTTGAGCTTCCTTGCCTTGCGCTGAGTAATCTCATGTTGAAATTGGGAGAGAATCTCCTCTAACATTTTATGAGTTTTCTCTGTGGCCTCAGAAAGATTAAGCTCCTTAATTTCTGCCTCGAGTATAGCAATTTCTCCTTGTAACTTAGAGACCTTCCTCTCAGAATTGGTGATCAGAATATCCATAAGTTTCAATGAACTAGCGGTAAGTTCCTTATCCCAGAGAGTCAGTAGATCTGGATCTAGATCGTCATACGTTGGAAAGATTTGAGATCGTAAGCCCCGTGGGATACGATTAAGCTTAACGTATTGTTTCAGCGTGGCTCCATCCCACCATTTAGAAATGTCATTCTTTTTTAATTTTTCTAATCTGACAAGTTTGCTCTTTAACCAGTGCCTTACTGGAGTAATCAATTAAATGTACCCATGATTGGTTGAGGAGCTTCTGACTGTCCCTGAATATTCTCAGGGGTCAGTCCAAATTTGGGTTTTATGAGTGTGCACCGGTTTTGGTCCCCAAACTCTAATGTTAGAAGTGTGTCCCTCCCAAATGTTGGCATGTGTTTCCACAGGCCCACCCCCAGTGCTCTTCAGGAACCCTATGTACCCTCAGTTCAACCTAAGCAGAAAAACACTTATCAATGTTGTCTCCCACCAGATAACTGGGCACTAAATCCTTGGGTATACAAACCTTCTTGTCTCCATCAGGTATGGCATGAATGCTGCCACCATTACTGCTGGACTCAGACTGCCTAGCCTTGAGGTCCAGCGCTTTTAGACTCAGTCTATGAGCCAGACGTTGTTTATTTTCTGCTAAGGCTTTTTCAGTTTCTCTTTCAGCCTTCCTCTCCTCTGCCTCCATTTTTAATTGTGCCAACTGCAGCTGGAATTATGTCTCCTTCCTCCTTTCCTCTAGAGTCATGCCATGACTAGAGACACAGCTTCCTGCCCTCCCAGGTAGCACAAATCCAGGGGTGTCCCCTTCAACTTCTGCAGTTAGCTCCCCTGGAGAGCCATTCACTTGCTCCCCCAACTCATTATCCTCTTGGGGGCGGACCTCTGCCCAGGCACTCAGCACCACTTGAAATTCCACCTTCTTGGTGGCTGCTTGGGTAGGTACACCCAACCCTTTGCAAAAGATTTTCAAATGTTTACCTGTGTAATCCTCCAGCTTAGCTATCTCAAACTACATAGCTCCACTTGTAGAACTAGCCAGAGCCATGATGTATAGGATGTATTCAAAATGCAAATGAAGGAGAAAAACAATCTACTTGGTCTTTAAATGTAGGTAGGTACTGTACACATAGCTATTGTATGGCACTGCACAACACAAGTCCTATCTTCCCCGCTGATCACTAGTGTTTGAAATTGGGTCTCTGGTTGGCAGAGGTATACACCCTATCCAATCCACAATCCTAACCAGGCTAAGTCACATCACAACCTAAATTATCCTGTGCTTACCCTTGGGTAGTGTTAGAAATGGGGTCTTTGATTGACAGTCAGGTTACCCCCCATTCAAGCAAGGAACCTCATTCTAATCAGGGTAAAAGAGAATCACCCTCAGCTACCCCGGCTTACCCCCTTGGTAGCTTGGACGAGCAGTAGGCTTAACTTCAGAGTGCTAGGTGTAAAGTATTTGTACCAACACACAGAGTAACTTAATGAAAACACTACAAAATGATACAACACCAGTTTAGAAAAATAGGAAATATTTCTCTATACAAAACAAGACCAAAACGACAAAAATCCACAATACACAAGTCAAGTTATCAATTAAAAATCAAAAAGAGTCTTTAAGTAGTTTTAAACACACACTAACGATGTCAGCGTGAAAAAGAACCTTGGGTGTGTCAAAAATAACCCTGCACGGGCAAGTGCGTGTCAAAAAGGGCTTGCGATGCGTTAATTCCACTCATGAGCGGGACCGTGCATCGTTTCTCCTTTTGCCGGGTCGGGCGCATTGTTTGTTCTCTCCGTGGGAGAGTGATGTGTCAATCCGGTCAGCACTCTCGGGTCCGGGCAGGCCTTGCGTTGTTTTTGCACACACAGCGATACTTGAGTCAGAAATCCAGCAGCACAGGTTGTGATCTCCCAGCCTCCGTCAGCGATGCTGCGCATCGTTTCTCCTGCTCTGTGCAGCGTTTCCTGCGAGTATTGTTTCTCAGCTGTGGAGCCGATGGTGTGTCTTCTCTTAAGCCGTAGATCAGAGTTGCGCCGATCTTTGCCGCGCACTGCGCTCTTTGCATGGATTTCCTTGTCTTTAGGCTGCCAGCTTCTCCTTTCAGGGTCCCAGGAACTGGATGGGCACCACAGGGCAGAGTAGGAGTCTCTCCAGAGACTCCAGGTGCTGGCAGAGGGAAGTCTTTGCTGTCCCTGAGACTTCAAACAACAGGAGGCAAACTCTAGATCAAGCCCTTGGAGATTTCTTCTCAAGATTGAAGGCACACAAAGTCTCTGCCCTCTTTCTCTGGCAGAAGCAGCCACTGCAGGATAGCTCCACAAAGCACAGTCACAGGCAGGGCAGCTCTTCTTCCTCAGCTCTTCCGCTCTTCTCCGGGCAGAGGTTCCTCTTGTTTCCAGAAGTGTTTCTAAAGTCTGTGGCTTTGAGTGCCCTTCTTATACCCAGTTTCTCCTTTGAAGTAGGCCTACTTCAAAGTAAAGTCTCTTTTGAATGTGAAATCCTGTCTTGCCGAGGACAGATGCCAGACACTCACCAGTGGGTTTGGAGACTTCATTGTGTGACTACAGGCACATCCCTTTCAGGTGTAAGTGACCACTCCTCCCCTCCCTCCTAGCACAGATGGCTCATCAGGAAATGCAGACTACACCCCAGCTCCATTTGTGTCACTGTCTAGCGTGAGGTGCAACCAGCCCAACTGTCAAACTGACCCAGACAGGGAATCCACAAACAGGCAGAGTCACAGAAATGGTATAAGCAAGAAAATGCTCACTTTCTAAAAGTGGCATTTTCAAACACACAATCTCAAAATCAACTTTACTAAAAGATGTATTTTTAAATTGTGAGCTCAGAGACCCAAATTCTACATGTCCATCCACTCCAAAAGGGAATCTACACTTTAATCAGATTTAAAGGTAGCACCCATGTTAACCTATGAGAGGGACGGACTTTGCAACAGTGAAAAACAAGTTTAGCAATATTTCACTGTCAGGACATATAAAACACATTACTATATGTCCTACCTTAACCATACACTGCACCCTGCTCTTGGGGCTACCTAGGGCCTACCTTAGGGGTGTCTGACATGTAAGACAAGGGAAAGGGAAGGTTTAGGCCTGGCAAGTGGGTACACTTGCCAAGTCGAATTTACAGTTAAAACTGCACACAGAGACACTGCAGTGGCAGCTCTGAGACATGATTACAGAGCTACTTATGTGGGTGGCACAACCAGTGATGCAGGCCCACTAGTAGCATTTGATTTACAGGCCCTGGGCACCTCTAGTGCACCATACTAGGGACTTACTAATAAATCAAATATGCCAATCATGGATAAGCCAATTACATACACATTTTGTAAAGGAGCACTTGCACTTTACCACTGGTTAGCAGTGGTAAAGTGCTCAGAGTAACAAAAACAGCAAAATCAGAGTCCAGCACACATCAACAACCTTGGGAACAGAGGGAAAAAGTTAAGGTGGACCACGCCAAGGATGAAAAGTCTTACAGGTAGCTTAGCACAGAGCAAGTAGGCTTCACTTAGAAGGCAATGTGTAAAGTATTAGTGCAATAACACATACAGTAACACAGTAAAAACACCGTAAAAAATACTCTATATCAGTTTAGGAAAATAGGCAATATTTATTTGAATAAAAGAAGCCCAAAACAAGTCAAGATGTCACTTTTTGAAGGTTTATATGGGTCTTAATTGATAAGAATCAGTGGTTGTATCTTTTTAACACACAGTATCTGGGATGCGTAAAAAATAATGACGCAGAGGGCCACAGAGGAGGTGATGCATTGAAAAATAAAGCAATGTGTCATTTTTTCCGGTGCGGAGCAGGTGATGCATCGATTCTTTCCTAGCGGGCAAGGTGATGCATCAATTTCTGGTTGTACAGCCTTGGTTCCTTACTGCAGTGTGGGCTATTTGGATGCCCAGCGATGATGTGTGGAAAATCCAACAGGTGCGGCATCAATCCGGTATGTAATGTGTTGATGTTTCAGACGTAGGACAGGCACTTCATCAAATTTTGCAGGCTTTGAATCAATTTTCCGATGCAGTTGATTTTCTCTCTCTGGTGAAGTCTTTGATGGTCCTGAGACTTGTTAACTGGAGGCACGCTCAATCCAGGCACTTGGAGATGACTTGTGGGAGAAGGCAGAGTCCTTCCAGCAGAGTCATGTAGCAGCATGCAGCAGGGCAACAAGCAGGAAAGCAGTCCTTCCAGGAAAGCAGTCCAGATGAGTCCTTTGGGCATCACAGCAGTCTTTAAGACAGAGTCCTGTTTTAGGTCCAGAAGTGTCTGATTTGAGGGTAGTCACGGAGCCAGTATACATATCCAAATGTGCCTTTGAAGTGGAGGAAACTTCAGTGGTTTTGAAGTGCACCAGTTCCCCTTTCAACTCAGTCCTGTCTGTCAGGAGATCTGTGCGGGTTATCAGCCCTTTGTGTGCAGTCAGGTGTCAGGTCACTAGCCTTTGAAGTATGAGAGCCCCACCACCCATCCTGCCCAGGAAGACTCATCAGTATGCAGATAAATGCAGATGTCACTGAGTGTCCTGTGTTATTGGCTGTCTGGGTGGAATGCACAAGGGGAGCTGTCAACCAGCACAGACCAGAAGTGGACTGGAGATAGGCTGTAAGGCTCAGAGAGCAGTAAGAGCAAATACATGCCTACTTTCTAAAAGTGCCATTTCTAAAATAGTAATGTTAAATCCAACTTCATAAGTAAGCAGGATTTCTCACTAACACATTCCAACCACATCAAACATGACAATGACACTTTTTTCTGATCAGAAATTACCAATTAAAAAATATTGGGGGATTCCCAATGCTGGCCTATCATAGGAGAAGGCTTCACAGTAGTGAAAAATGACTTTGGTAGTTTTCACTGGCAGGACTTGCAAAACGTACAAGTACATGCGCTGCTTTTTACCTACATAGCACAATGCTCTGTGGGCTACTCAGGGCCTACCTTGGGAGGGACTTATATGTAATAAAAGGGGAGTTTATGGCTTGGCAAGTAGTTTTAAATTGCAAGTCGAAGTGGCAGTGAAACTGCACATACAGGCCTTGCACTGGTCTGGGGCATGGTTAAGGAGCTACTTATGTGGGTGGCACAATCAGTGCTGCAGGCTCACTAGTAGCATTTAATTGACAGGCCCTGGTCACAGACAGTGTACTTTACGAAGGACGTATAGGTAAAATAAATATGCCAGTTGGGTAGGAGCCAATGTTACCATGTTTAGGGGAGAAGGCATAAGCACTTTAGCAGTGGTGAGCAGTGGTAAGGTGCACAGAATCCTAAAATCAGCAAAAACGAGATTGAAATGAAGGGAGGCAGACAAAAAGTTGGGGTAAGACCACCCTAAGGCTGTCAGCTCTAACAATGGTGCACAAGCCATTCAAGGAGTCTCCAGAGTAGTGGATGTAAGGTACATTTAGAAGGAGTTATCTGATCTGTGTGACCTCTCTTTATGGTAAGTCACTTGTTAGTTGTGAGGCCCTTTACAGGTGTCACCATAGGCATTTTTCACTCGACAATCTGTATATATTGTACATTTGTACTATGTATTTAATTTTTGAGTATAACTAACAAAACTAAGGCAGCCCATGCCCTCCCATCACTACATAAGCAAAGACACTGTCCTTCTTCTATCCTAGCTAAATCAGAATGTTACTTTCTCTCCACTGTGTTATGTTGGACAGTAGTGTGTTTTAACTTTTTACCTCTTTATTTTCTGGGTATATCCTTCTTGCTTGTGTTATTGCTCTCACTTTAACCTTCTATTTTCATACCCTTTATTGGCGTGTAAGGGTTCTCTTTGTTAGTTGGAAATGAAGTGTTTCTTCATTTGCTGCTGGGTCCCTATTTAGAGAGTAGTTTGCAGCCACTGAAAACTAAGACAATGTTTCCAGGATGGGCAAAGGGCAGGAAGCATTGCCAGTTTTTCATTCAGTTGAGTTGTGATAGTTTTTCAACACATTTTTCTTCCCTTGGCACTCTGGTACTGCCCGGTATTTTACTGATATACTCATCTGTGCCTTGCCTTAAGCCATCTAATAATTTTCTACTGATACTCTCAAATGTATTCTTATCTATAGGCATCCTTGCCCAGTTAATCGTTTTTATCAATTCTCTAGCAGACGAGGTCTCTGCTTGTACCTGCTTCTCTTAATATGGACATCTTAATTGTTTTGGACAGCTTTCATTTCCATATAGGTGATCCTACTTGCACTGATGCTCTTGTTTTGAAAAACACCTGTCAGGTTTTGAACTTGATGTCACCTACATGGTTTACGCATCAAGCTGAGAACACTGTGGACCATGAATTCAACTCGTCACCATTAGTTCCTTTAGTACTACAAATTCAAATTATTAAATAGCTTTTGTGGACTCATTATGTATTTTTCCCTGCTCACCAAACCAAAAACCCGCACCTCAGGTTCAATTGCTTTACCCTAGATATAAATGTATCGGGGAATTTCCAACGGATATTACGTTTAGAACATCATTTTATTCTACATTCTTTCCAATCAGGCTTTCAGAGGAACACCAGCATAGAAAGTTACTTGTTAAGGGCACCATAGACATAAAACATGTTATTTGTTGATGGTCGGGTAGTGACCTTAATTTTGCTTGAGCTGTCTGCTGCCTTGACACCATGTCCCATTACATTTTTCTAAACCAGATTAGGGAATTGATGTTCAGGCACAGTTTATAACCGATTCTCTTAAGTTCTTCCTTACCATTCAAAGACAATGGCCAATATTTATACTTTTTTAGCGCCGCATTAGCGCCGGTTTTTTGACGCAAAAACGGCGCAAACTTACAAAATATAATTGTATTTTGTAAGTTTGCGCCGTTTTTGCGTCAAAAAGCGGCGCTAATGCGGCGCTATAAACGTATAAATAATGGCCTATGGTGGTCATTCTGACCTCGGCGGTAAAAGGCGCCTACCGCCGGTCAGAAATCCTCCATAATTCCGCCGCGGTCGCGGTAACCCGCCACGGTCATTCTGACCCGCAGCAGCCAAACCTCCGAAAATCCGACAGCCACAACAGACCGCCAGACCAGCGGTCGGCGGAAAAGTGGAGGTGACCAAACCTCCACCGTCACGCCAACAGAAATACGCCCATGCCATTACGACCCACCAATCCACGCGGCGGTCTTTCAAACGCGGTTTTCCATTGGCGGTACACACTGCCGCGGTCAGAATACACACAAACGAACAAAACTCAGCCACATTGGACGATTTGAATTCCACACACCTGATACACATACACACACCACTCCCACACACACAATACAATATAAAACAAACACCCACATCACCCACAAACCCCTACGACCAAAAATTCAGAAAGAAGCACTGAGAGACACATCAGCGATCACAGAATACCATCACACAGAGGCACACTACACCATCACCCACACAATATCCACACACAAAACAACACACACCACCACACTCAACACACTTAACTACACATACTCCACCCCACACATCATACACACCACTCCATGGCACCCCAAAGACACCCCCGCTTCTCAGACGAAGAACTCAGGGTCATGGTGGAGGAAATCGTTCGGGTAGAGCCCCAGCTCTTCGGCACACAGGTCCAATACACCAGCATTGCCCGGAGGACGGAGCTATGGCAGAGGATTGTCGACAGGGTCAACGCTGTGGGACAGCACCCCAGAAATCGGGAAGACATCAGGAAGCGATGGAACGACCTACGGGGGAAGGTGCGTTCCATGGTATCCAGGCACAACATCGCCGTGCAGAAGACTGGCGGAGGACCCCCACCTCAACCCCCACAATTTACAACATGGGAGGAGGAAGTCTTGAACATCCTGCATCCTGACGGCCTCGCAGGAGTCGGCGGAGGAATGGATACTGGTAAGTTGAAGCTTCACTACTGCTTCCCCCCCACCTGCATGCCAAATCATACCCCAACCCTCACCCCCATCCTCGAAACCCACCCTCACCCCCATCCTCACCCCCACCCTCACCCCCACCACCATCCTCACCCCCACCACCATCCTCACCCCCACTCCCAGCACACCTATTCCCTGCCAATGTCTCACCATCACAACCCACACATCCCAAAACCTAGGCCTGCATGCGTCCACTAAGCATGGACACCCATCACCAAAGCATGCCCAATGCATATACACACCCCCCCACAAGCCACACTCACCAAAGCCCCCACACACGAATGCCAGCACTTGGGGACACGGGAACCCACAGATACACCCATATGCCACACATTGAAACTATAACCATACCTCTATACCCCTGCAGGACCCGACCGTCAACACACCGCCACGGAGGGCCCAGAATTCTCCACACCCCCCACCCAAGAGGCCGTCAGCGATGACAGCAGCTCTGTCGACCTGGACACTGATGACCAGCCCGGACCATCGGAGACCTCTGGACAGTCGGTTCCCCTCACACAGGCACAGGCCACTACAGACCCAAACCCCTCTGGGAACACCAGCACAGCTCCCACCCAGCGGGCCCATGCCTCTGTCTCCAGGGCGTGTCAATCTGCGGTGTGTCTACCACTACAGGGCACCCAGGATAACTCACCACCCCAACAACAACAGGGACCTGGGGGCAGTGGTAGTGGGCACACCGGCCAGGGGGCAGAGGCCCAGGGAAACAGGGCAACTCGGAGGGCAGCTGTGCGACAGGGGGGGGACGGGCCCAGGGAACCCACTCTCCACGACGCCCTCACCACCATCATGGGAGCATACAACCGCTCCCAGGAGACGATGGCGACGGTACTGGCCCGGTTCCAGGAGATCCAGGTACTGCAGGAGGAACACTATCGGGGGTACAGGGAGGACATCAGAGCCCTCACCTCCACCCTGGTTACCATGGTAGGGCTGCTGCAGGACCTCATCAACACCAGGACGGACACTCAACAACAACAAAGGGCCCCTGCCACTAGCCTGGACCAAGAACAGCCAACCACCTCCGCCGGCGCTAGTGGACAGGAGGCCCCCGCACAACAGCAGCCCACCAGACCCCCACCTCCTGCAGGAGAAGAACCACCCCGCAAGAGGGCCCTGAGATCTCGCAAGAAGACAGAGTAGGATGTCAAGACCCCCGCCAGCAAAGGATACCACCTGATGTCATCCCACTGTCCCACATTGTCACCCTGTCCATCCTTGAACTGCCCATGCTCCATCTCTCCACAGGCCTCTGGACAATGCACCTGTGTGACTGTTACTCTGGACTCTGCCATGGACATTCCTTCACCATAGCCCCCACCCACTTGAAACCACCCATCCCATTTTGAGCACTGAAATAAACACCTATTTTGCACAAAACTATCTGGAGTCTGGCTGTGATTTCAAAATATTGTAATTGACATGACAGTGCAAATATGTCCTTGTACATAGTGAAGTCAACAAACAGCTGCCACAAAGCTGTAGTCCATGGGGAAACGAAGCACAGGACTCGTAGTGGGGACCCCAGATCTGAAATAGGGAGGGAAAAGTCACAACTCAGTCATCATACACTGGGGCAAATAGACAGGCAGCAGAGATGCAGGAGAGTAGTTCACATTTACTGAATTATGTTTGAATTGTTACCTGTGTCCTATTGGAAGTACTGTTCAATGATTCTGTCCCTGTTGTCTGTTTCAGCCCCGTCGTCTTCCTCCTCGTCACTCTCCACAGGTTCCACAGCTGCCACAACACCACCGTCTCGACCATCCTCCTGCAGGAAAGGCACCTGGCGGCGCAAAGCCAGGTTGTGAAGCATGCAGCAGGCCACGATGATGTGACACACCTTCTTAGGTGAGTACATTAGGGATCCACCTGTCATATGCAGGCACCTAAACCTGGCCTTTAGGAGGCCAAAGGTGCGTTCGATCACCCTCCTAGTACGCCCATGGGCCTCATTGTACCGTTCCTCTGCCCTGGTCCGGGGATTCCTTACTGGGGTCAGTAGCCACGACAGGTTGGGGTACCCAGAGTCCCCCAATAGCCATACACGGTGTCTCTCTAGCTGTTCCATCACGTAAGGGATGCTGCTATTCCTCAGGATGTAGGCGTCATGCACTTACCCTGGGAATTTGGCATTTACATGCAAGATGTACTGGTCAGCCAAACACACCACCTGGATGTTCATGGAATGGTAACTTTTTCTCTTCCTGTACACCTGCTCCCTGTCTCTTGGGGGAACCAAAGCCACATGGGTCCCATCAATGGCACCAATGACGTTGGGAATATGTCCAAGGGCGTAGAAATCACCCTTCACTGTAGCCAATTCGCCCACCTCAGGGAAAATGATGTAGCTCCTCACGTATTTCATCAGGGCAGACAACACTCTGGATAACACCTTCGAAAACATGGGCTGAGACATCCCAGAAGCAATTCCCACTGTTGTCTGAAATGACCCACTTGCCAAGAAATGGAGTACTGACAGGACCTGCACCAGAGGGGGAATCCCTGTCGGTTGGCGGATGGGGGACATCAGGTCGGGCTCCAGCTGGGCACACAGTTCATGTATAGTGGCACGGTCAAGCCGGTAGGTCAGGATAATGTGGCGTTCTTCCATTGTCGACAGGTCCACCAGCGGTCGGTACACGCGAGGATTCATCCGTCTCCTCGCCAAACCCAGCGGACGGTGCCTAGGAAGGACAACATGGAGCACAGAGTCAAGCAACCCACAGGTACGTACTCACAGCTTGCACAGTAAACGATTCTCTATGCAGTGAATGGCGTGTCTGAGTGGCTATGCAAGGCCTAGGCCTGTGTGACGCAGTTGAAATTGAGCCATGTGGACCCTCGAAATGGCGGCTGCCTGACCTGTGAAGTGTGACAATGGGATGTGAGGTCAATGCGCTGGCGTGGCACACCGCGGCGGTCGGCCGTCGAAGACCGCGGCGCGAAGCCGCATTGGTTAACATTGAAGCCTATGGGTTTCAGGAGCCAATGGCGAAGGGCGCCGGCGGTGGCGGTACGCACCGCCGCGGTATGCACCGCCGCGGACGTGACCGCCATTTTCTATCTACTTATCCACTTGCGACTTGAACTTTCACAGGAGAGGACCTATACTGCAAGTGTTGCTGTGACCTCGGTCTGGAAGGGACAATGGCTGGTGCGACTGGGGAAAGGGCCCCTGCCTTCACTGGAGAGGAGTTGGAGAAACTTGTGGATGGGGTCCTCCCCCAGTATGCGCTACTCTACGGTCCTCCAGACCAACAAGTGAGTTTAATTCAATATGGATTTGGGGCCACTGGCTGGCTTGGGGGCCTGGCGGGGGGCCTGGCGGGGATGGGGGGCATGTTGGGGCTGGCGGGGGGCCTGGCGGGGGGCCTGGCGGGGATGGGGGGCATGTTGGGCCTGGCGGGGGGCCTGGCGGGGGGCCTGGCGGGGATGGGGGGCATGTTGGGCCTGGCGGGGGGCCTGGCGGGGATGGGGGGCATGTTGGGCCTGGCGGGGGGCCTGGCGGGGGCCTGGCGGGGATGGGGGGGCATGTTGGGCCTGGCGGGGATGGGGGGCATGTTGGGCCTGGCGGGGGGCCTGGCGGGGATGGGGGGCGTTGGGCCTGGCGGGGGGCCTGGCGGGGGGCCTGGCGGGGATGGGGGGCGTTGGGCCACTGGCAACGAAAATGCAGACAAACTTGAACGTGGTATTTCTCCCTCCCTGTACGTGTCACATAGGTCCACGCCCATGAGAAGATCGGGATTTGGCGTGCCATCGCCAAGGAAGTCCGGACCCTGGGGGTCCACCATCGATGGGGCACCCACTGCCGCAAGAGGTGGGAGGACATCCGCCGCGGGACCAAGAAGACCGCTGAGTCTCTGCTGGGGATGGCCTCCCAACGTAGGCGGGGTGCCTGCCGTCAACTGACCCCCCTGATGTTCCGGATCCTGGCGGTGGCCTACCCTGATTTGGATGGGCGCGTGAGGGCAGCACAGCAGACACAAGGGGGTGAGTACAAGCATTATCTACTCTGTTGTCGCGCAGTGGAGGTGTCTGGGTGGGGGAGGAGGGCTGTGGGTCCCCCTAGGCCAGGGCGATATCTGTAGGCTGGGCACCCCCGTAAGCCCCTGTGTCCCCAGCCACCACCCTCAGTAGTGTGTCAGTACAGCCATCCCTGGGCCGTGTCATCCATGGGTGCAGTTGTCAACTCTAGGCGTGTAGGGCATGTTCCACGGAATGCGTAGCGGACCCCAAGTGCGCAACTTAGTGCAGGGGGCATCTGTGTCTGTCATGTCCGCTAACTGTACCGGTGATCCATGTACTCAAAATCTCTTTATTTCTCTCTCCCCCCCCCTTTTTGTTTGTCTTTCTGTGCTTGTGTGCATCAGCATCATCAGGCGGAGGAGAAGTGGCATCGGGGCAGGAGGGAGCTGCATCTCACATGGCCCAGGAGGGCCATGCCACAGAGTCTGACTGGACCAGTGAGACGGAGGGCGAGGGGAGCTCCACAACGGGGACGACTGGACCCTGCAGCGACACGGACACGTCCTCGGAAGGGAGCTCCCTTGCGGGGGTGGCACCATCCGTGCCCCCCGCCATTACAAGTACAGCCGCCACCCAGCGCACCATCTCCGCCCTCCCAGCAGCCCCTCAGCGTTCGCCCCGTGCCCGCTCTGCCAGGAAGCCGGGCATCTCCTTCGCCCCAGGCACCTCAGGCCCTGCCCCTGTTACCCCCGCTGCCCTCAGTGAGGAGGTCATTGACCTCCTCCGAACGCTCATTGTTGGGCAGACTACCCTTTTGAATGCCATCCAGGGGGTGGAGAGGGAGGTTCATCGCAGCAATGCGTACCTGGAGGGCATTCATTCGGGTCAGGCTGCCCATCAGCGATCGTTCCAGGCTCTGGCCTCAGCACTGACGGCAGCCATTGTCCCTGTCTCCTGCCTCCCTCTACTAACTCCCTCCTCCCAGTCTCCTGTTCCTCTGCCTGTCCCACCCACACCATCAGACCAGCCTGCACACACCTCAACACCCAAGAGCAGCTCATCCAAACATAAGCACCACAGATCACGCAGACATTCACACAAGCAACATTCCGATGCAGACATGCCAACAGTCACTACCACCTCTGTGACCCCCACCTCCTCGTCTCCCTCCTCCCTCCCTGTGACGTCTACACTCACACCTTCATTCACCTCACCATCAGCCAGTGTTTCCATCACCAGCATACCCTCCACTACAGTCCGCACACGTGCAGTCACCACCCCCACTGTCATTTACACGTCCCCTGTGTCCTCTCCCACTGTGTCTGTCACCCCCTCTTCCACACCACACAAACGCAGCCACCCACCCACCCAACAGCCATCCACCTCACGACAGCCTCCCGCTCCTGCACCTGCACCCAAAGACAGCAAACTTGTCTCGCCTACAACCACATCCTCTCCCTCCACTCCCATACCCACTGTACCTACCACTCTCCATTGTCCCAAGAAAATCTATCTCTCTACTGCTACCTTCTTTCCTGACCCTGAGCCCCCCCCCCTCCTTCTCGTCGGGGTAAAAAGAGCACCTCAGCCACCACCAGCCCTGCAGCCCCCTTGACAAGGGTGCAGGGGTATTGGAGCCCACCAGCCCGCAGGTCTGGATCTTCGCCCAGCAGCAAGGGGACAGCCAGCCCACCCCCTGGGAAGAGGAGCAGAAGGCGGAAGGGCCGCCGCCGGAGCCCGGATTCGATATCCCCCCAGGACACTAGCCAGCCACCGTCAACAGCCACAGCTCCAAAGGGAGGAAAGGGCCACAGACTCCCGACTAAGGAGGGCAAGGGCAGCAAGGCGGAGAAGTCAGGCAGCAGGCCTGCTGCCCATGGAGGACCCGTCACAGCTGCCCAGGAGGAGCCCGCAACCCCCATAGCCGCTGCCCCGGGAGGAACCGGCACAGCTGCCCCGGGAGAGCCCACCACCCCCATAGCCGCTGCCCAGGGAGGACCCAGCCCAGCTGGCCAGGAGGGCCCCACCACCCACAGCCCAGGTGGGCATTGAAGGAGCACCATCCCCGCTGCCCAGGAGGGCACCACCAGGCAATGAGCAGTTGGCCATAGAATGCCCGCCGTCTCCAGCACAGCTCCGCTGGGGACCGCCGTCTCAAGAACCGCTGAACTGGGCCCTTCAAGGCAAGAACCGCTGAACTGGGCCCTTCAAGGCAAGAACCGCTGAACTGGGCCCTTCAAGGCAAGAACCGCTGAACTGGACCCTTCAAGGCAAGAACCGCTGAACTGGGCCCTTCAAGGCAAGAACCGCTGAACTGGGCCCCGCCGTCTCCAGCACCGCTCCGCTGGGGACCGCCATCTCAAGAACCGCTGAACTGGGCCCTTCAAGGCAAGAACCGCTGAACTGGGCCCCGCCGTCTCCAGCACCGCTCCGCTGGGGACCGCCGTCTCAAGAACCGCTGAACTGGGCCCTTCAAGGCAAGAACCGCTGAACTGGGCCCCGCCGTCTCCAGCACCGCTCCGCTGGGGACCGCCGTCTCAAGAACCGCTGAACTGGGTCCTTCAAGGCAAGAACCGCTGAACTGGGCCCTTCAAGGCAAGAACCGCTGAACTGGGCCCTTCAAGGCAAGAACCGCTGAACTGGGCCCTTCAAGGCAAGAACCGCTGAACTGGGCCCTTCAGAAAAGAACTGCTGAACTGGGCCCTTCAAGGCAAGAACCGCTGAACTGGGCCCTTCAAGGCAAGAACCGCTGAACTGGGCCCTTCCAGGCAGGAACCGCTGGCCCTTTGGCAGACGTGGCAGGGCAGGATCTGTCTCGGGCAGGGCTGCAGGATGTCCTCTGGCCAACATGCCTCCTCCAGTGGCAGTGGAGTCTGTTATGGACTGTTTGGACTGTGGCTTTGCTCTCCCCAGGATGGCCCAGTGGGCAGGCCACCCACTGTATGGACTGTTTGGACTGTGGCTTTGCTCTCCCCAGGATGGCCCAGTGGTCATGGAGTCCCCTCGTGGATCTGGTGTTGTGTACTCAAGTGGCTGAGGTGCCCCCCCTTCCCTTCCCCCTGAGGTGCCTGTCTTTTTTTCTTTCTGATGCCCCTGCAGTGTTCTCTCCGTGGAGTTCTTGTCGTGGGACTGGGCCTTGCCCCTTTGCTCAGGACCCCTGTGGTCCACGGACAGTGGTTGGACTACATTTAGTAGCTGTATATATTTTGTACATAGTTTATTTATTTATTTGGATTACTGCTGTCCATTTTTCAATATATCTGCCCGTTTGAGATCTCTTCTTTTGGTCTTTGCATTTTTTCGGAAGGGGGGGGTTTGTGGGTTGTGACAGTGATCTGTGGAAATGCATTGATGTGTGTGTTGTAGTGGGTGTGGGTGGGTGGTTGTGTGCCGGTAATCTTTTCCCTCCCCTGTGTCGTAGGTGCAGTACTCACCGATGTCTTCCGCGCCGCCGGGCGTGCTACTGGTACAGGAGCAGGTATAGGAGTGCGGGGATGACCTGCAACTCGGGTTCCATACTGCCGGAATCTCGCGTGGAGTATGTGGAGGTGAGCGTTTTCCCGTTCGTAGTCTGTTTCCGCCGTGTTTTTATCGGCGGTGCTCCCGCCCCGGAAAAGGTGGCGGATTGGTGGGTCGTGATAGGGTGGGCGGTACATTGTCTGCCGCCTGGCTGTTGGCGGGGACCGCCGCGCTGTTTGTTTGTTCCGCCGTGGCGGGCGGAGTGTTAATGCGGGCTGTTTTGGCGGTTCCCGCCAGGTTCAGAATTGCATATTTTGGACCGCCGGCCTGTTGGCGGGTTGGCCGCCGCTTTATCACCGACCGCCAGGGTCAGAATGAGGGCCTATGTCTTTTGCCAACTTTCATATTTTTTTTTTATTCCATTGAGTCAAGATATCTACCATGTGAAACTGGTAATAAGGTGCATGAGGGGCATTGCCCTATGGGTAACATGGGAGGAGGCAAGAGAGCCAAAAGCAAAATGCCAGTAAGATGCTCATCACAGAGCTACATTATGATAAAAAATAGTGGTCTCGTTTTTTTGGGGAGGGGGTCAACTATAAATGGACAAGAGGGTGCATGGTGCAAATTGCCCAGAAGGCACAGTCTGGCTTAGTGACATCATAATGGTAGGTGTGGTCATTTTAAGCATGGCCTCATATTTTTGTCCTGGGGGGTTGGATGATATGGCCCAGGTTAGAATAAGTACAGCAAAGTGACAGGCAATTTGGGAAGGCTAGTCAAGGAGTGTCAATGATGTGGGTAGCAACCACAGACACAAGCATAGAGGAGACACGCCCCCATGTTATGATTTAGCTGCTGAGAGAGCAGACTGGGGGAGGATTTATGCAACAACTTCACTGTGCACGTGGGGTATGTCCAATTGGTCAGAGCCAATCTGTTTGTGTGTGCACTCTTCTTCCCTTCTGTTGGTACCTCTGTGTTTTTTTTTTTATCCTGGATGAAAGACCTAAAAAGTGCAGGTCTTTTCTGCTGAACAGGGCACTTGGATCTAGACCGTTGAAGATTTACAGTGTCAGCTTGACTGTGAACTCACTAGCAGTGTATAACTGGTACCACAGCAGCTTGGACTCCAGGAGAGTTGCATGTGAGGTCAGGTGAGAAATTTCTTTATCAACATGTGACACACTCTCATTGCCCACAGTTAGACACAGAATAGGAGGCCTATAGTTACTCACTGTGTACACAACACCACAGTTATTACTTTACAATCATGCATTGAGGAATTAAGGTTTAAAATGAGATCCAGCTACCCATCTCTATGTTGATGTTAGTCAAATAAATGATTTCAAATTATAAATTGGCCTCATGACATCTGTCGGCTGCTCAGCCATTAGCACTCAGCTAGTCTGTGCTTGGTATTTTATTTTTCTTATAACCATGAGCATGTGAGTCCCAGAACGCTATATGCATTAAGTTTAAAATACAGTTCAGAATCAATACGTTTTTTTCCCTTTACTATTTACGCCCAGTTGGCAACTTTGCATAAATGGGTCTGTACAACTGTCCACAGTCCCTGATTATAATTCTGACACATACTAAACTCCTTTGCTACTCTGGGGTTACAGCAAGCTGTACAGATTTCCTAGATACCAGCTGCTGAGCTGACTGAGATTCTTATAGGAGTTTCAACATGAATGTAAATCAGGAGTTCCCAAATAAAAGCAGATTTGTGACACATGAGATGGACTTGACCTCTCTTTCCCTTTTCAGTGATCCCCTTTATCTCCTCATTGGCTTCTCTCTCAGTCGTACTCCTTTGCACTACAAATACAACTTACAGTTAACCTCACTTTCCTGTGAAGGCCTACACTGCACACTAGTGGCTTTCGCTCCAAACAGTGTAATGAAAGTGCTGCATAGAAAGGGTGCTCACAGATGTTGGGAGGTCTACATGTGAAGGGAGGTTCTTTTTTTTTTTTAATCAATGGGTGCTACAGGCCAAAACATAAATGAATTGCTTCAGCTTCACCTGGGCCTCAGTAGGACTGGGGGCAGATTGGGCTTTTTGAAGTAGATTGGATGAGCTATGCAAGTGTTTTAGTGCTTGAGCAGCAGTAGCACTGATGCTACACATGGCAGCAGTGCATTTACAGAGGTATGTGTGATGTTGAGATGCATTTACAGACCTGTATACAGTGCGTGAAGCAGAGGTGCATTTGCAGAGCTTTGCCTAGTGTATAGAGTATATGGATGTTTGACTGTGTGATTGCAGTTTAAGCTACGCCCTGTGGCATGAAATCATGTCCACCCTCCGTGCCCCAATCCAGTATGGTCTCATCTACTCCCAAACCATTTTTTAATTCATGCTTTTTCTGAGCATATACCTACCACACCTAAACAGAAAGCCCATCACTGTTGCTTTCAGAGATGCCACAGGTGCCTAGACACATGCTTTTCATGCATTTGGTCTCATTCCGTATCCTTGGCCATGTTAACTAACAGTTGAAAGTGGACCTCCCTGTACCTAGTCCATCTGTCTTTATATTCATCAACTAATTGGACATGCTTTGTTTCGCTAGTTATGGTCACTTGTTGTGCAACCATTCCCTCTCTAAGGAAATGTTCCCTGACAGCACCTTCTGAATGTTCTCTCTTTGCACCAGAATGCATCTTCTCATTGGATACAGCCCTTATCCCAGGACATTCTTCCTATGCCTGGATGTCCTCGCTTTCTGGGGCATGCACCTTCCTGGATATGTTGACTGTCTCAGGATCTCTTCTTCAGTCCACCCTCATTCTGATTAGACATTCACACTCCCTTTAGACTTTCACTCTCCCTGCCTTTCTTTGCAAGGGTATGCCTTTTTTCTTGAAGGGTACTCTCTCTATGTCCCTGTACCTGAGACATTGTGTCCTGTGCATCTGATTCACCTAATACTTTAGGATATCTCTGAAACTGTCTCCTCAACCCTAGAAAGATACTCATTGTGCAAGAACAAAAGTCCATCCAAATGCAGCCCCTGAAGTCTCCTGCCACCTTTTCTCCCTAGACAGACGTTCTGTTCTCTTAGTAAATATGTAATTGTGTGTGTTTGTCTGTATGTGTGTCTCTCGTCAGGTTAGAAGTCACTAGTGTGAAGTGTTTCATTATTTGTTTCTCTGTTTCTCCTAAACTTTGGAAGCCTTCCTAATGAATAGTTATACCATTCAAGAGATGAAGCAACCAGCTAATGTAGCGATACGACTATAGATGGAGCCTGGAGCTGTGAATAAATATAGAAATAGGGCTATGCATGGAGGCTGGAGCTTTGAAGGACCTTTTGAGCTGGGGACCGTTTGAGCTGATTGGGGGCATTGTAGTCATCAATTAATGCTTTAATGAGCGAGCGTTCTATATAGAAAGAGGGGGATTACTGTTCAGTGGGCTCTGTGTGTGCAAGCAATAGCCTGTTAATGGCAGAGTGAAGAGCTCTGCACTTAACATATGGCATGTATTGAACATTTTGATCTGCACTTATCATATAATTCCTATGCTGATCATCTGGGGGTGTGAGCTTCATGGAAGCTAGAGCTCTGCACTCAGCAGTAAGTCCTCTAATAAGCATGGATGGAGACTTTTATTCAGAAGGGTGTTCTATGAGTAAGAGGTTCTGTTGATCAATAGTGTTGAGCAGGACAGCTGGTGATTAACAAGCTCTGTACTGAGCCAAAAAGGGACTGGATTTTACAAACCAGGCTATTCAGTCTTATGCCAATGGCATCCTTTGATTTGTTTCTAATGGCATTTCTTGAACCTTGGGCTGTAATATGTACCATTTGTACTCCCTTTTTAAAACTATTCTGCACTGTGTTTTCTTGTAATGTATGCTGTACATGAAATGCCAAATCTGAACTTTTTTTTTAATTCTTGCTGGGGAGTCCCTACCCCAGAACACCCCTCTTTCACTTTGGAATTCTTGCTATACTTACCTACTCCTTCAACTTGGAACTCAGCTTTTTGCTCCACCACTTTTAGGATCCACCATCCCCTACTGAGATCTGCAAGGTTCTGCCCATTGTTCAAACCATTGTTTCAATTTATCTTTTAATTTAATTGAGCTTCATTGGCTGTCTGTATGTAAACTTAGGTCCAGATAGATCAACGGTTTTGTATCACTTATGCACCACCCAAGGGGAGGGAGGGTGATACAAAACCTAGAATGAGATTTACTAAGCCACAAATGTTCACCTTGCATGGCCCTGCTTGGTCTGGTAAATATGGAGTAACCCAAGCAGTTTGCTGCGCTGCCTTGCTTTACTTTACCCCAGGGAGGCCTTCTATAGGTGAAGCGTAATTGTTCCTCCACATCGACCCACTGATTTTGGTGCATTTCAAGATTTATATATGTGGTAGACCTGGGAAGGCATCAAAATGCTACATCTTCCCAGGGAAGGGGTATGAGGACAAATATCTATATTTATTCTCAATTGTTCCTTTTTCGGTGTGTGCCACATTCTTCAGCACATGTAGAAAGAAGAAATGGCCTCAATTGATTGTTTTTGTGCAGGAAGATGCTCCTTCCTGCACAAACAATCCTGGCATGCAAAGAAGGCACCTTTGCACCATGTTGCAAGTGTGCTTGCATTGGCACTCGGCACCCAAACGTGTCCTGGCACAAGGAGAGAGCAGGAAGGTGCCATATCTTGATAGATATGCCACATTCCTGCCCTCTCCCTTTCATGCAGCACAGTGCAGCAAGGTGTCTTAAAGCACTGTGTTGTATGAAAAAATGGCAAATATGGCCCTTAGTCTGTTTAAAGCGCTATGCCCTTGTCATAAAGCCATCTATGACTTACCTTGCAAGAACTTGTCATCTCTTTTCTGTATTTATAACCTTATGAGGACTTTTTGTTCTAGCTTTATTCATCTAGATTTTGTTCTAAGGTTTAGGAAATCTAGGCTGAGTGGTCCCTCAATTACAATTATGGCCTTGAATGCTCTTCTCTTTGTACCCGTGCTAAAAGGTATCTAACTAAGTTTGACAAAATGATAAAAACTAATCTATTTGCTGTCCTCTGTGAAGAGCCATGATCTGTGCCTCAATTTTCAGCTCAGTGCTAGGACATTCTTTATTGGGGGCAATCAAGCACTCTATAAAATCTCATATTAATCAATCAATTATTTTCCATCTTGCAAGAAAAAGTACTGACTTGACCATGATATACTAAATAATCATTTTTGTTTCTGAAGGCTAAGGCCCTCATGACGACTTTGGCGGTCTTTTTGGAATACTACCATGGTGGGGGCCACCAAAAGACTGCCAGTGTTGGTGGTCTTACGACCACCAAATTACGTGTCACAGACTGAGAATCGCCCAAAAAACTGCCAAAAATCACTGCCAAGCCATCCGAGGGTGGGAGAGGGGTGGTCCCATTACCAGCTCTGCCATGCTGACAGCATTCAGTCCTCCATATTATGACAAACAAATCAGCACAGCGGTCCTTCTACGGTGGTAAACCATTGGTGGTGTAACCCACTGCACTCAAAAATACACCTCCAAAAGAACCTAAAGCCATATTGGACACCACGATCACCCCACACCTGAGACCATCCACGCACAAGGGAGGATATCAGGAAGTGGTGGAACGACCTATGGGAGAAGATGCGTTCCATGGCATCACGACACAACAAGACTGGTGGTGGGCCCCCACCTTTTCCCGCAGAGTTCGCATCAAGGGAGGGGAAGGTTTTGGACATCCTGCAACCTGGGTGCCTGACTGGAATAATCAAAGGACTGGAGTCTGGCAAGTCACTAACACTCCCCTGCCACCAATGACTCTTGTACAGAATGCGCCCCACCACTCTATCACTCCCTAATTCAACCCACCTCTCCCTTCCTCCCCCACCCAACCAGCCAATGACCTCCCCCTGCATGCCCCACCACCTCACTGCCACCATTCCCACACAGTCCACCTCTATTGCATTGACAGCACTCACAATGGCAAGCACTACAACTTGCCACAATGGCAAGCACTACAATGCATTACTCCCCGCAAATGAAAACCTGCCAGACCCACTTCACAGTGGAACATCTGCACCTAAAACCTTTGCACCAGCTACAATAACTGGATACTTTGACTGCGCACCAATTACATGGCAATGGCAGCTATGCTATCCACATTCCACAACCCTCCATGGAACCAATTCCACAATCCATCACCCACTAACAATGTCTGCAGTTCCGCATCTGTCATTGCCACCACGGAGAAGAAAGTCAAGCCATTGTATGCATCAAACAATGATACAAACAAGTACACCTCCACAATGTAACTCTCCCCCTCTCATCCACAGGAACCTCTGCCACTGCCACCCTGCAGAGAATGCCAGAGACAGACAGCCCTCCCCAGGATGAATGCTCCAGTGAGGACTACAGCTCTGGATGTCTGGACATTGACGACTTACCTAGCCCATCTGGGACATCTGGTCAGTCCACCACCACTAGCTTCACCCTGCCCACATCTGAGCCTGAGTCCATCCTATGTTCGTCCTCATCCCATCAGCCATCCACTTCCGCCTCAGCTATTGGAATAGAGGCCTTGCCAGAGGACCCACAGTCCACTAGCACCCCTCCCTCTGTAGCTGAGGAACCCCCTACAAATGAGGTCATCTATCCAGACATCCTGCTGGAGCTGATGTCAAGACCAAGACCACTGCCAGGAAGTGAGTCTCTCTTGAACATTCTCCCTTGTGTGCCACTGACACACTCTGTTGACTGTCCACTGTCAGCTCTCCATTTTCCCATGGCCCTTCAATACTGGACGTATACTACCTATAGCTGGGCTAAATGATCTGATGATTTCAACCACCATGACCCCACTCATCACCTAGTGCACAAAATTGGGCATTACAATGTAAAGGTCTGCAATGGCATGGCATACCAGCATTTTTGTTTTTGTTGTCAGTCTGTGTGAATGATGTGTAGGTATTGATCCATTGCACCCTTTCTTTCTTTCCCACCCTCCCTCCCTCTCATCTTCTGTCTTTGTGTGTATCAGCATCATCAGGCGAAGGAGAAGGGGCACTGGTGAGTGGGGAAGCTACAGCCCCCAGGAGGCTGACACCAGCAGAGCCGTGGGGACCAGTGAGATGGAGGAATGAGGGGAGTGCCATGGGGGAGACTGGATCAACAATATCCTCTTTGGATTCCTCCTCCGATGGACGCTGCCTGGCTGTGGTGGACCCCTCTGGGACAAAATCAGGACCTTCCTTGTCCACTACCCCCTTGCCAGAACCACCCTTCCTGTAGCCTCCCACCTAGTTGCCTGTGCCCGCTCACCCAGGATGGTGGGTGTCTCCTTTGCCACAAGCACCTCTGCTCTTGCCCCAGTCAGCCCTGTTACCCTCCATGAGGAGGCTATTGACCTCCTGTGGTCCATCTCTGTGGGACAGTCAAACATTGTGAATGTTTACCAGGCTTTGGCATCACAGATGCAGCAGAACAATGCCTTCCCTGAAGGCATTCATGGTGCCCTGACTGGCTTGCAGAGATCTTTTCAGGCTCTGGCCTCCTCACTGATGGCAGCCAGTGTCCCTTTGTCATCCGTCCTCTCTCCAGCTACTTGTGCCCAATACCACATCCCTCTGCCCACACCCATCCAGATCACAGAGTCAGACCACCATTCATCCACCTCAACAGACACGGTTCGCAAAGACAAACACAAGCACCACAAGTCCCACCACTGCCATGCACACAGACAACAGACACATGCAGCCACAACAACGTCCACTCCCTATACAGACTCACCCCACCTCCTTCCTCGCAGACACTACACCACTCACACCTGCTTTCACCACATCAGCACTCCCAGATCTATCCACAAGTCCCATCATGCTCACTGTCACCACAATAGCAGACCCCATACATTCACCCCATTAACCACATGCGCACTCACCAATACTACAGACACCCCCACATGTAGCACATCTACCTTACCTGCAGACACCACCCCAACAAACACTCACACACCCACCCTGTCATTTCCCTGCATCTCCTCCCCCTCCTCCAAACACCTAAATGCCCGCACTCATCCACCCAACAGACACGCAGCACACACATGGCTTCTACCTATGCACCTGCATCCTAGGCACCTACCAAGACACACCTCACAACCACTCCCTCTCCCTTCATTCCCACCTATTTTTCCCATCATCCATGAGTTTGCCCTATTTCCTCCCACTGACCCTGTCCCTGTTTCCCCAGGCACCCTCATACTCTCCCCATATCCAGTCCTTCTACCTCCAGGTCCACCCATGGCCCTTCTGGTACTGACCAGGTCTACCCCCCACCCCCAGCAAGGACTACCACCCTCCTTCAAAGGGCCATACGAAGGGGAAAGCCACCCCCCACTCCAAATCAAAATCTGACAACCCTCCTCCCAAAGCCAACCCAAAGGCCCCTCTCCCAAAGCCAAACCTAAGGAACCCCCTCCCAAACCCAAACCCCACCTCGCTCCCCCATCGCCACTGAGGTTCCTGCATGCCCTATTGATGCCCCTGCCATGTGGAGCCCACTTTGCAGTCAGGAGTCAAGTTGGGGCCAGAGACTCTGCCCAGTGTGACTGGGGCAATGGACACGTTCTGACTGGCCATTAGGCCTATGTTTTTTATTGTCTCTTTCATGACAAGACCTTTGTTTCAATATATCTGTCACCTGTTGAGTCGTGGTTTACAACCTTGTTCTGCCTTTCCTTCCACATGTATGTTGTGGTGTGTGTCTACTGTGTATGTGATGTGTTTGTGTAGCAGCATGAGTTGTGTGGGTGAGTTGTGCAATGGACCTGTCGTGAAATGTTGTGTTGCTGTTATGTGGCATTGTGTGGTAGTGGTGTGTGTGTTGGGATGCATGCATCTGTGATGTATTTTGTGTGTTGGATGGACGTGGCATGTGATGTGACACGTTGGTTGGCAGTGTTATTGTTTGTATTGGTCGTGCGCTGTTGTTACATGTTGCTGGCAGTATGTGTTTTCCTGTGGATGTGAGCGTTGTGCCTCTCTACCAATGCATTTGTGTGGTTACGATGGTGTTGTGGTTGTGTGCCTCTGTGGTGTTGTGTGTGTATGCGTCTGACAGTGGTGGTGGTGTGTATGTGTGTGAGTGTGTATGTAGGTCTGTTTGTGTGTTGGTAGGGGTATGTTTCCATGTATGTGTTGGCAAGGCCAGCTGTGCTGGGGCTGTGTGTGGGTGTGTACTAATGTTAAAACACAAAAGAGAGTGGAGGGAGTGATGCAACCCCACACGTACTCCCAAGAGAAATGAGCACATCCATATACCACTGGAAGTGTCAGGTGATAAAATGAGGGTAAAACTGGATTAGTGGACCCTCGACTAGTGGTGCTGACTCAGCACGTAATTGCTAGATAAGGGGCTGTGTGTAGAGAGTGTCTATGGTAGTGGCTGTGTCTACAAGAGGGAGTTCCTTTTACAGACTAGGTGGTCTCACACACATAATAGTGTCATGCTTCATCATTTGACCACCTAGCCACACCCAGGTAAGATAGTACTACCTGGGCGGACTCAACCTTGTTGTTAAAGGAACGACAGAGGGAGTGCTGAAATACCCCTAACTGCATATTTCACAGGGATCCAGATGGGGAGAGAATAAAATTACCATACAAGTCACCTATCACGGTTAGTTGGGTACTTTAATAGAGGTGCATGTAGGTAAGGTTAAAATTATGATTGGGACTCAGTTGAGTTTGAAAGACTCACGGAGTCTAAAAATCAGGGACCAACATGATTCTGCCCTCTCTACGTGCTGGAAGGTCAGGGGCATTCATCAGGGTCATGGATCCCCTAGGGGTGGATGCTTTGTAGCATGCTCAGTGGGTGGTAAAGGGTAGAATAATAAGCCTACCTGAACTGATTGTTTATATTAAGGTAGGTCTGTAGAAAGAATAAATTAGTAGTTATAATAAGGGTGGTGAATGAGTGTCATAAAACACAGCACACAACACAGCACACAGGGTGATAAAATGCAGTGTAGAGATTTAAACATACACGCAAACATGCACTGGGGGACTTACCCCGAGGAATAAGGCGATTTGCCTCTGGTCTGGGAGATGCCGGAGGGAGGGTATCCCTTGTAGTCACACTCTGTTAGGAGATTGAACAGTGACAAAAAAAGAGAGAAGAGAGAAGAAGCGAAATCTACAAATTGCAATAGTGGAGGAAGGCATAAGGAAGTGCCCCAGGTGGTAGCTCAATAGCTAAACTAATAGGCTGAGTAAGAAATGCCTGGTAGGAAATAATTTAAACTGTAGGGAAGGCGGAATAGCCTCCGTTTTAAAAGTAATGCTTTTAAGAGAAAGGCATGATGATGACAAAGCTTCTACACGACTTACCACTCCAAAGGGATTACCGGTGGGTGTACCTACTGCCCGCAGCCCAGACGCTCGAGTGACGGGACGAGTGAGCACCGGATGTTTAAGAATGTCTTTGGAGTCAATGAGGCACGCCGTGAATTAGTGCGCCGAAGGTTACCGATGTAGGAAACACGGTTGGGCGCTCAGTGATTATGGCGCTGCCGCGACTCTTGTTTAGAAGCACGTTCGGGCATGCGGTGATGATGCGTCGCGGGAAGCCACGGTGCGTCATGTTGCTCCCAGGGAAGACGGGAAGTATAGTCTCCCTGGGAAAAGTGTGCAAAGGGGAGGCGCGGCGCGTTATGGTGTAGCGCAGAGCGATCCAGCCAGCCCCGGTGTGTTGGGAGTTAAAGTCTCACCGATAGCTGGTTGCTAGGAGAAACCAGAGCATTGGCTTATAATGAAGCCAAGCGGCCCTCTAGAAGAAAGGAAGAACAGAGAAACTGGAAAAACTCCGGAGGGAGCGAGAGGATCGGAGGAGGAGGAGGGGGAGAAAGGAGGGGAAAGAGAGAGGGGGGACGGGTTTGGGGGTGGGTGGGTGAGGAGATGAAAAGTGGAGAGAACAATGGTTTGAAAAAAGAGTGAGAGAGAGAAGGGGGAGGTGAGGAGATGAAAAGAGGAGAGGACGGAGGTGGTGGGGAGAGCGGAGGGGTGGTGGGTAAGGGAAGAGAGAAAAAGAAGAAAAGAGGTGGAAAAAAGAAGCGGGGAGGAGGGGATTGTGGGGGGAAGGGAGAAGAAAGGGGAAAAAGGGGGGGAGAAAAAAGAGGAAGGAGATATTTAACAAAAAATGGAGAAAGAGAAAGAAGAGGAGGGGAAGATGTTGGATTGATGAGGGGTCCCAAACCAGGTACCAGTACTAATGGCCTTCCCCCTGTTGTGTGCTAGGTGTGTGCGCTTATGGCTGTTATCTTCGTCGCTGTCGCTGGTTTTGGAGTTGTGTGGCCAGCAGGAGCAGTGGGAGGACTTCCAGTTCGGGTTCCATGGTGGCTGTAGACGTGTCTGTGTTCCTGAAGGTGTTTTTATGTTGCTTGTTTCCACCAGGCTTTTTGTGGAGGTGAGTCGAAATATGTTTGGTGGGAACATGGTCTCCGTCGGCCTGGACATGCCTACTGCCAGCCACGGCGGTCCACCTGCGTTGGCGGTACTGGCAGTGTTTTGGCTGTATTCTTTTGGGAACACTGCCATGGTCATAATATGATGGTCTTCGCCACCAGCCTGGTGGTGGTGCGACTGCCATTGCCGCTGTGGCGGTCCTTGGACCGGCAAAGTCGTAATGAGGGCCTGAGTGTTTAGCTCACAACACCATCTTTGAGTAAGCCTCGTTTTCTTGAGACTAACTCAATCTATCTATTGTGCTGATCGTGCCACAGCAGCCACCATTCAAGCTTCACCCATATACTACTGTGATACTGAGCAAGCTTGCACCATCATGCAAGTGCCATAGGAAAGAAGTTTAGCAGTGGTTACTGCAGGAGTACCACAGAACCCCAAAAAACAGTTAAAAAAAAATAAAAGATTAAGGGGGTCATTCTGACCCCGGCAGGCGGCAGGAGCCGCCCGCCTGGAGGGAACCGCCAGAATACCGCTGCGCGGTCAAAAGACCGCCGCGGGTATTCTGGGTTTCCCACTGGGCTGGCGGGCGACCGCCAACAGGCCGCCCGCCAGCCCAGTGGGAAACACCCCTCCATGAGGAAGCCGGCTCCGAATAGAGCCGGCGGAGTGGAGGATGTGGGACGGGTGCAGTAGCACCCGTCGCAAATTTCAGTGTCTGCTAAGCAGACACTGAAATTCAGGGTGGGGCCCTCTTACGGGGGCCCCTGCAGTGCCCATGCAATTGCCAGGAACAGGATGGCGGTATGGGGGTCAGAATCCCCATGGCGGCGCAGCAAGCTGCGCCGCCTTGGAGGATTCTACAGGGCAGCGGAAAACCGGCGGGAGACCGCCGGTTTTCCCTTTCTGGCTGCGGCTGAACCGCCGCGGTCAGAATACCCTGTGGAGCACCGGCAGCCTGTTGGCGGTGCTCCCGCCGACCCCGGCCCGGGCGGTCCTTGACCGCCGGGGTCGAAAACAGGCCCTAAATGTGGGTTGGGTGTTTATTATGGATGAGCATCCACAGGGAATGCCAGCGAAGGGTACACATTTTGGGGATTAGGACTAACTCCGGAAATGGCCAGCAACAGGGCTCAGGCAAGTCCAGGAAGGTCAATCAGCCAGCCAGTAAGCTTGGCAGTTGCAGGAAGGCCTCTGGAAACATGTTATGTCCCTGTAGCTCACACAGAAGGTCAGCCATGTGACCCTTGGAGTCACTATGGGTGGCTTGGGATAAAGGCAAGCAGCTCGAATCTTCCTTCTTCAGGCAGCAAGGCAGTCCTTCCAGCGGCAGACAAGTCCTTCTTCTGAATCTCCCACACATTCAACAGTGTTTTGATGAGAGGTTCTGAAGGTCCTTTTCTATGTCTGGTGCCAGCCTTTGTGTGTGGGAATTCCTTGACCTACACTCAAAACTGGCTCTGGTGAGTTCTTCCCTTTCCCCTGGGTATTACTCCAAACTATCTAGGGTGAAAAAAGACAGGGTAGGCTAGGTGGCTGGTTCATTTGTGTGTGCTGCAGGTAAGCCCCTTTGAAATGTAATATGGGCAGGTGACAGATCCTTTACAGCCATCCTGTCAAGAAAGTCAATTCTACTCTCACGTAGGACTTCTATATTCCATTGTCCGGAAGCAATACACGAACTACAGCAGGAGAGCTTTTTCCCATCATGTGAACCATGAAACTGAAAAAAAGACCCACGTGGTTCAAGGCAGAAAATGCCAACACTGTAAAAGTGGCATTTTTAAAATTGCAATGCAAATCAGACATCATCACTAAAGAGGATTTTATTTAAATTGCAAATAATTTGAATGTAAACATAATTTCCCTATCTGTTTCCAATTTGATGTTAGACCTTATTAAATGTAATAAGGTTTCCCAGTGTTACTCTATGTGAGAGTAGACCTTGCAGCAGTGAAAAACAACTTTAGGGAATTTTTCACTGTCAGTACATGTAAAACTTAAACATACATGTCTGACTTTTCAAATACCAAATGAAACTATTAGGCCCTAACATTGGGGTGACTTATAACTATCAAAAAGGAAGGTTTAGCCCTGGCAAAAGGTTTAGCACTACAGGCTGCAGTGGCAGGCCTGAGACATGTTTTGAAAGACTACTTTAGTGGGTGGCACAGTAAGTGCTGCCACCCAGTAGTAGCATTTAATGTACATGCCCTGGGTATGAGTAGAACCATATCCTAGAGATTTATTTCTAAAAGCCAACAAAAACAGGTTCAGCAAAGGAAGGCTGGGAAAGGTAAAACCTGGGGTGACCCTCCATAAAGAGTTAGGTTCAACAAGTATGGTAAAAAAATCTTAGCTTTTGTTAAACAATCCCAGAATTCCCAGAAATGTACTGAAAAAAATGTTATAGTGATGTTATAGTTAAATGTTGAAATAAAATAAACACAAATATTAAAGAAAACACAATAACACTGAAATACATTGGTATAGTTTACTGAGCTAACTGTAACTTGTGGCATACAGGAGCTTTCAGCTTTGTGTTACTGATGGATTTTGAGAACAAATACATTGATGATTTTTCCAATGTAAAGCCTTAGACTGTGGTAAGGCAGAAATTTAGCAAAGCAGTTAAGTAACCTCAGCACTACATAATACAGCTTTGTTCCACTTGGAACATTTATGTCAAAACAAACATCTTCAGTGGAAGCTCAACAGTGGCATCTTTGTCTTTCATGGCAATCAATGAATTCAGCTTCTGACCTGCCCCAGCTAGAAGACTTAGCTCTTCAAACATAATTTCTAAGGTAAAAACTTGGACTTAATTGATTTGCCTGACTTATCTAAACTCTCCTCCATCACAGGTGGTCTGAAATCACTCCTCGGACCCTGTCAACGGTCAACTAAACATTTCCATTGGTGTTTTTTATTTTCCAGGTGCTTTGTACCTAAATAATTTCAATACCCATTATCTCCAACCTAGTATTGATCACGTGATGTTTTGCTTCTCAAATGTTTCTCTATTTTTCTAAATTGGTTTGACAAAGCTGTTGTGTTTGTGACAAATCTTTAGGATTTGAAGGGTTTTTCTTAGAACTGTACTGATTGTTAACCAGGGTGTTTCAGGATATGATACTAAGAGCTGCAGGCAAGATACTTCACAAGAAATGACCACTCATTCTGTTGCATGTAGACAAATATAGACATAGAAATTGAGCTTAAGCTTTACAAACTATCAGGAATCCCACTGACCATAACCATATAATCTTGGCATGATTATAAGAGAGAAGAAGCAACATTTTCCAAAGATTCATTATCCATAAACACTGTCAGATACAATTTATAAGATCATGAAATGAGGTATCTGAAGGTGTGGGAAATGTTTCTATCTCTGACAGCATGCATTCGTTGTCTTTGTGTGAAAACAGGCTATTGACCTCCCTGCCACAAATGATACAGCAATTATGGCAGTCACAATTCACCTAGGCATCACCAACTATAGCTGCCATCACCTGGAGCATGCCTAACTCTACCTTTCATCACTTGAACTATTGCATGTCAAGGGAACCATCACCTGTCCCATATAGCCCGTGCTACTACCTATCCCTCCCTTTTGTGCCATGTTATGTCATCAGGTGTTAGCTATCCTATCTTTGCTATGCCGTTACCTATCTTTTTCTGTAGCTTTCATTTATTTTCTTTTACTATGACATTCACAGTAACAAGGCCTGCTTTTCCTGTTAAATACAACTACCCTCTGTTGTTGGTTAATCAGTTTAGGGTTTTAAATTGGTTGCCAGCCTGTGGATCTTTTTGTCTTTTTGTCAGTTCTTGTCAGATTTGGTGAATTGTACAAAGTAATGCTGTCTCCTATTCTCAGTAGTCACTATATAAATGTATTTTTTTCACTGTCTCCATACACGCTGATACTACCTATGCATGCCTGATTTTACCTAAATATATTCTGGTCCAGATGGTGTCTCTTACTGACCCACTACTATCTAAAATAGATCCCTTTTTGGCACTGCATATCCCATACTTAATTTCTCTTGGATTAATTGTGGGGTGCAGCTTTACTTTCCCACGCTAAATTATGGATATAAATACTAATGCGAGCAGCTATAGATAGAGGACCTTTAAGTATCATTCATGTGAATGTTACCTGTAATGGAGATGTGCATGTGGGGCAAATAATACTAATGTCTCCCAGGCCCATCACAATGTCCATATGGCTCATAGTACTGAAGTAATGGTACAACCAAAGTGAAGTCACTGAGAGAAATTCTTTCAATTTCCCTCACAATAAAACTAACAGCAGTAATCTAACCCAACAGCTATATATGACAGAGAAACGGTTTTGTATGAGCTGTACGCAATACATTACACTTCTATAACTAAGAATGGTTATTAAATGTAGAGCCCCGAAAATAATGCAATCATGGCTCTGGTGATAAAAATCCTCACTCTGGATTTGTTCCTTTTGACAAAGAAAAAAACTGTGTTGATGCTGCTTGAACACAGTGGCCCAGAAATTGCTCTGTTCCGCTCCGTTTATACGCTTTGGTGGACTAGAGTTGTTCCACCACTGTCAATGTCTGCTACTGCACCTGTATATTTTGGCAATCATTAACTTGATGTATTTTTTTCTTTGATACATTCTTATTGCTTAGAGCAATGTTTGCTTTGTGGTTGCTTGCTCTTTAATATCTCTACCTAAAACCATATGTGTCATATGCACATAACCATCATTGTCATTAAACAAGTACAGCAGATCATAATCATAATCAAATGAAATGGAAGCATACGATGATGAAGTTAAATTGGATCCATTTTTCCTCACTACCAACAGCATCACACAAACACATTCAGCAGCATTTTAAAATCACCCTTTCACTGTAGCTGCATTTTCCCATTGTGCACCTCCTATAATGTCCTACGTGGTCTGTGAGACATCACTAAAGGATGGCACTACTACATCACATGTAGCAAGTATAGTTTTCATCAGATGGATGGATGATGCCTAAAGTTCATTGTGTTTTTACTTCAGTTTGGTTGGCCAGTACACCAGGTTTGCCACACCCTATTTTACTTCTCTCAAGTTGCTGGCATGATCTCACAAGAGGTTGGTAATGCTTCTCAGTCTGGTAAAAAATACAGCAGCATTTTCGGAGTGGTCTTGCACTGAGGCTATACTCATACTCTCTATATTTCCAGCATGTTACTTCAGGCAGTTGCAGGTCAGTGGTGGGAGTTGGACGTAGAGGCTAGTGGATTAGGCCCATGGGACGTCTTGCATATGCCAGGACTACAGTTTCCAGGTGACTGCTCTTATGGATCTTGGTATTCCAGTAGGTAATAGAACTTGCCAGTTCTCACAAGAACATCAAGATCTCAGCTTGAGGGCTTTACTATTTAAACCATATCCATTCGCAGAGGCTGTGCAAGGCAAGCACAATTGGACTGGAGAGTTTGTCTTGTCTTCAAAAGCAGGAGGCATTTCAGAAGTAAATTTACTTGAAAGACAGATGATCCTTGAATTCATCGACGCTGCGGTCAGTCTCCGGGCAGTACCTGAATCTAGAAGAAGCAAGGACAGAGAATGTGAATGGACCATGTTCAAGACAGAGATATAAGTCTACAAGAGTTGTGCAATAACCACATACCAGTTAAGGACTTACAAGTAACAGTCAACGCAAGTGACTTAAACTAAGCTGCATTAAAGTGCAAGATAAGTATAATTAATCTAGTTTGCCCATAATAGAAGCAGTCATAAGAACTACAAAAATAAAAGCCACAATTCTAACCACAACTTGTGGACGAACAGGAAACCTTCTTTCAGGACAAATTTCACACTCACCAAAATAATGTAAGAGTACAAGTGGATAAACACAATTCTACAAATTTTGCAGTTTGGAAAAAAAGAACATTTTAAGACATTGTGAACGTGCAGGTCATCATTGAAAGACGTAAATCAAGACAATTCTACCGCAAGACATTCACTTCAAGAGAGTGAGAGGGAAAAAGTATATCCAGATGTACATTTCTAAGCAGGTAGGCTAACATGGGGAACTGCTGAATAATGCTCTTGATGGGAGCGTACTTGGGTAATGGTATTGTTTAGGATGCTAACAAATGGAAAGGACGTGCAGACATAGGGCCTTCCAGCCGACAAGCTGAGCACCGCTGACGATCACGTGCTGAAAAAGCGAGTTTTTTCTCCACATCACAAAACCCCTTTCCCGTCAGTTTACTACAGGCTGGTTATTCTCTAATTGGGCCTGCAGTAAATTATGAGTGAGACTGAACATTCATCACTCCTGGTGGATCAGGACGTTGAGGTTAGTGCACGGGTTAAATATGACAACTTTTTTCTTGTCAGTTTTGCCTACAAGCAAGAGGAAACTAAGAATCAAGCTTCACACCAAGAATAAAAAATATGGATTTAGACATATATTACAGAACACCTTTATTACTCTGAAAACGTGCCAGACCCCACTGATAAATGTAACCCAGAGATCTAAGTGAAAGAGTATCAGATTCTTCATAGTTAAACTGACAGAAACTCTAGGTACTAACTATCAAATGCTATCCTGTATGTCCTCTCAATTTAGTGTGTTTTCAAAAATAGAAAAATCCATGGGTACAGCAACTCTCAATAACTATTACATCGAACCTCAACAGGTCAACTAGTTGGTAAATGAGAATTAATAAAATCGTTATCCCATTTTGACAGATTTCACCAGACAGATCCCATAAAATGGAACACATATATCACCCTGCCAGACCTCTTGTGCCCCTACAAGAGACAAAGACCTACAAAATTCCCCCAAAAGAAAAAAAATATGCCACAGTTCAACTATCCCTGCATCACGAGCAAAACATGATATGTCCTCCTACAGAAACGACGAACAAAAGTATCCCTTGCATCATGCAACTAAATGCATGTATGCTTCCAAGTTTTTTTAAATATTGTGCTCACCTACATAGACAGAACCCTAATGTCCCTGCATCATGTCAACAAATGCCTAATGTTAGAAATGGGGTCTTTGGTTGACAGTCAGGTTACCCCTTGTTCAAGCAAGGACCCTCACTCTAGTCAGGGTAAAAGAGAATCACCCTCAGCTAAACCCTGCTTACCCCCTTGGTAGCTTGGCAGAGCAGTAGGCTTAACTTCAGAGCGCTAGGTGTAAAGTATTTGTACCAACACACACAGTAACTTAATGAAAACACTACAAAATGACACAACACCGGTTTAGAAAAATAGGAAATATTTATCTAAACAAAACAAGACCAAAACGACAAAAATCCGACATACACAAGTCAAGTTATGAATTTTTAGAGATTAAACTCAAAAATAGCACTTAGAAACAAAAATGCTTCGATGAGATGTTAACACGGCGTCGTGACGGAGTCGTTCCCAACAAGCCGACACCAGTGGCGCCGGACACGGAGTCGTGTAGACCCCCAAGTACAGTACCTTTGGTGAAGAGTGAAAACAAGCCGATGCGCGAAGTCGGGGATCGCGGCGTCTGCGCGAAACGTTGAATCCGTGCACTTCAAGCGGCGTCGGTCACGACGTGGTGCAGCGACTTCCACGGAGTCGCGGACTTCAGTGGGGCTGCAGCGGCGTCGGGCCTGTGAAGAGCGTTGCGTTCCAGCGAAGGTCACGGCGTCGGATGCAGGCGGCTTTACCGGATTCTGTGACTGGGGGTGAATGTTTGATTGGTTCCGCATTCCGTCCATCCAGTTACGCTATCCCACAGCATTTGTTTTGCTTTGCTTTTGCCTCCCTAAGTGCGCCGAGTATGCCCAGACGTGGGTCCCGGGCTCACTGTGCCACTGGATTCAAGCTAGCCTGGCTGATGAGGGGTGAAACCCCGAAACCGGTCCCAGGATGCTTGTTTCCGGTCCAGGGAGAACCTGGCCTGGCAGTTCAGGCTGGACTGTTCCCATGAGGAACAGGGTCAAGACTGATTTGCATATGGCTGGGTTCAAACTGGGGTGGCATGGTGAGCAAAATAATGGATGGATTAAACCCAGATCTGTGACTGGGGGTGAATGTTTGATTGGTTCCGCATTCCGTCCATCCAGTTACGCTATCCCACAGCGTTTGTTTTGCTTTGCTTTTGCCGCCCTAAGTGTGCCGGGTATGCCCAGACGTGGGTCCCGGGCTCACTGTGCCACTGGATTCAAGCTAGCCTGGCTGATGAGGGGTGAAACCCCGAAACCGGTCCCAGGATGCTTGTTTCCGGTCCAGGGAGAACCTGGCCTGGCAGATCGGGCTGGACTGTTCCCATGAGGAACAGGGTCAAGACTGATTTGCATATGGCTGGGTTCAAACTGGGGTGGCATGGTGAGCAAAATAATGGATGGATTAAACCCAGATCTGTGACTGGGGGTGAATGTTTGATTGGTTCCGCATTCCGTCCATCCAGTTACGCTATCCCACAGCGTTTGTTTTGCTTTGCTTTTGCCGCCCTAAGTGCGCCGGGTATGCCCAGACGTGGGTACCGGGCTCACTGTGCCACTGGATTCAAGCTAGCCTGGCTGATGAGGGGTGAAACCCCGAAACCGGTCCCAGGATGCTTGTTTCCGGTCCAGGGAGAACCTGGCCTGGCAGTTCGGGCTGGACTGTTCCCATGAGGAACAGGGTCAAGACTGATTTGCATATGGCTGGGTTCAAACTGGGGTGGCATGGTGAGCAAAATAATGGATGGACTAAACCCAGATCTGTGACTGAGGGTGAATGTTTGATTGGTTCCGCATTCCGTCCATCCAGTTACGCTATCCCACAGCGTTTGTTTTGCTTTGCTTTTGCCGCCCTAAGTGCGCCGGGTATGCCCAGACGTGGGTCCCGGGCTCACTGTGCCACTGGATTCAAGCTAGCCTGGCTGATGAGGGGTGAAACCCCGAAACCGGTCCCAGGATGCTTGTTTCCGGTCCAGGGAGAACCTGGCCTGGCAGTTCGGGCTGGACTGTTCCCATGAGGAACAGGGTCAAGACTGATTTGCATATGGCTGGGTTCAAACTGGGGTGGCATGGTGAGCAAAATAATGGATGGATTAAACCCAGATCTGTGACTGGGGGTGAATGTTTGATTGGTTCCGCATTCCGTCCATCCAGTTACGCTATCCCACAGCGTTTGTTTTGCTTTGCTTTTGCCGCCCTAAGTGCGCCGGGTATGCCCAGACGTGGGTCCCGGGCTCACTGTGCCACTGGATTCAAGCTAGCCTGGCTGATGAGGGGTGAAACCCCAAAACCGGTCCCAGGATGCTTGTTTCCGGTCCAGGGAGAACCTGGCCTGGCAGTTCGGGCTGGACTGTTCCCAGGAGGAACAGGGTCAAGACTGATTTGCATATGGCTGGGTTCAAACTGGGGTGGCATGGTGAGCAAAATAATGGATGGATTAAACCCAGATCTGTAACTGGGGGTGAATGTTTGATTAGTTCCGCATTCCGTCCATCCAGTTACGCTATCCCACAGCGTTTGTTTTGCTTTGCTTTTGCTGCCCTAAGTGCGCCGGGTATGCCCAGACGTGGGTCCCGGGCTCACTGTGCCACTGGATTCAAGCTAGCCTGGCTGATGAGGGGTGAAACCCCGAAACCGGTCCCAGGATGCTTGTTTCCGGTCCAGGGAGAACCTGGCCTGGCAGTTCGGGCTGGACTGTTCAAATGAGGAACAGGGTCAAGACTGATTTGCATATGGCTGGGTTCAAACTGGGGTGGCATGGTGAGCAAAATAATGGATGGATTAAACCCAGATCTATGACTGGGGGTGAATGTTTGATTGGTTCCGCATTCCGTCCATCCAGTTACGCTATCCCACAGCGTTTGTTTTGCTTAGCTTTACCGGATTCAGCAGCGGCGTCGGTCCGGAGTCATCAGAAGTCGATTTTTTTGGATTTCCACCAGCTTTCCTTTCAAGGGCCCAGGGACTGGATGGGGCACCACTTGTCAGAGCAGGAGTCTCTCCAGAAACTCCAGGTGTTGGAAGAGAGAAGTCTTTGCTGTCCCTGAGACTTCAAACAACAGGAGGCAAGCTCTAAATCAAGCCCTTGGAGATTTCTTCACAAGATGGAAGGCACACAAAGTCCAGTCTTTGCCCTCTTACTCTGGCAGAAGCAGCACTGCAGGAAAGCTCTACAAAGCACAGTCAAAGGCAGGGCAGCACTTCTTCCTCAGCTATCAGCCCTTCTCCAGGCAGAGGTTCCTCTTGGTTCCAGAAGTGTTTCTAAAGTCTGTAGATTTGGGTGCCCTTCTTATACCCATTTTAGTCTTTGAAGTCACCTTTCTTCAAAGGGGACTCACACCTACTTGTGAAATCCTGCCTTGCCCAGGCAAGGCCTCAGACACACACCAGGGGGTTGGAGTCTGCATTGTCAGAGGCAGGCACAGTCCTTTCAGATGAGAGTGACCACTCCACCCCTCCCTCCTAGCAGAGATGACTAAACAGGAAATGCAGGTTACACCCCAGCTCCCTTTGTGTCACTGCCTAGTGCGAGGTGAAAAACAACCCAACTGTCAAACTGACCCAGACAGGGAATCCACAAACAAGTCAGAGTCACAGAATGGTTTAAGCAAGAAAATGCTCACTTTCTAAAAGTGGCATTTTCAAACGCACAATCTTAAAATCAACTTTACTAAAAGATGTATTTTTAAATTGTGAGTTCAGGGACCCCAAACTCCACATGTGCATCTACTCTCTAGGGGAATCTACACTTTAATCATATTTAAAGGTAGCCCCCATGTTATCCTATGAGAGAGACAGGCCTTGCAACAGTGAAAAACGAAGTTGGCAGTATTTCACTGTCAGGATATATAAATCACATTACTATGGGCCTCATTCTGACTCTGGCCGGCGGCGGTAGCCGCCGGCCTGGCGGGGCCTGCCAGAATACCGCTGCGCGGTCAAAAGACCGCCGCGGGTATTCTGGGTTTCGCGCTGGGCTGGCCGGCGACCGCCAGAGGGCCGCCCGCCAGCCCAGCGGGAAACACCCTTCCATGAGGATGCCGGCGGAGTGGAAGGGGTGCAACGGGTGCAGTTGCACCCGTCGCGATTTTCAGTGTCTGCATGGCAGACACAGAAAATCTTTGTGGGGCCCTGTTACGGGGGCCCCTGCAGTGCCCATGCCATTGGCATGGGCACTGCAGGGGCCCCCAGGGGCCCCACGACACCCCATACCGCCATTCTCTTCCTGGCGGCCAAAACCGCCAGGAACAGGATGGTGGTATGGGGCTCGGAATCCCCATGGCGGCGCAGCAAGCTGTGCCACCATGGAGGATTCCCCAGGGCAGCGGGAAACCGGCGGTACACCGCCGGTTTTCCGTTTCTGACTGCGGCTGTACCGCCGCAGTCAGAATGCCCATGGGAGCACTGCCAGCCTGTTGGCGGTGCTCCCGCGGTCGTTGGCCCTGGCGGTTTTTACCGCCAGGGTCAGAATGACCCCCTATATGTCCTACCTTATCCATACACTGCACCCTGCCCTTGGGGCTACCTAGGGCCTACCTTAGGGGTGCCTTACATGTAAGAAAAGGGAAGGTTTAGGCCTGGCAAGTGGGTACACTGGCCAAGTCGAATTTACAGTGTAAAAATACACACACAGACACTGCAGTGGCAGGTCTGAGACATGATTGCAGGGTTACTTGTGTGGGTGGCACAATCAGTGCTGCAGGCCCACTAGTACCATTTGATTTACAGGCCCTGGGCACCTCTTGTCCACTTTACTAGGGACTTAACAGTAAAACAAATATGCCAATCATGGAGAACCAATTACGTACACATTTTAAACAGGAGCACTTGCACTTTAGCACTCGTTAGCAGTGGTAAAGTGCACAGAGTAACAAAAACAGTAAAATCAGAGTCCAGCACACATCAACAACCTGGGGAACAGAGGCAAAAAGTTAAGGGAGACCACGCCAAGGATGAAAAGTCTAACACGTGTCTCCCCCAGCTAAAAGTGGGGAGCAATTACCCAACCTCATTGGAGTTCTCATCACTAAGGCGGAAGAACCTGGACAGACCATCAGCATTGGCGTGCTCTGTACCAGGACGATATTCCACCGTAAAGTCCATCCCCTGTAGGGAAATGGACCACCTCAGCAGTTTTGGATTCTCACCCCTCATCTGCATTAACCATCTGAGTGGCCTGTGGTCGGTCTGAACTCGGAAGTGAGTCCCAAACAAGTAGGGTCTTAGCTTCTTCAGTGCCCAGACCACAGCAAACGCTTCACGTTCTATGGCACTCCACCTATGTTCCCTGGGTAGTAACCTCCTGCTAATGAAGGCTACGGGTTGATCTAGGCCCTCTTCATTAAGCTGTGAGAGTACTGCTCCAATACCATCCTCTGAGGCGTCTGTTTGCACAACAAACTCCTTGGAGTAGTCAGGTGCCTGCAGCACAGGTGCTGTGTGCATGGCAGCCTTCAGGGCATCAAAAGCGTTCTGGCAAGCCTCTGTCCACATCACTTTCTTGGGTTGCTTCTTGGAAGTCAACTTAGTTAAGGGGGTAACAATGGTACCATACCCCTTAACAAACCTCCTGTAATATCCTGTGAGACCTAAAAAGGCTCTCACTTCAGTCTGGGTCTTGGGAGGCTCCCAAGCCAGAATCGTGTCAATCTTAGTCTGTAGGGGTGCCACCTGGCCACTCCCCACCTGGTGTCCTAAGTACACCACCAACCCCTGCCCTATTTGGCACTTTCTCACCTTAATAGTGAGGCCTGCCTTCTGCAGGGCCTCTAACACTCTCCAGAGGTGTTGCAGGTGTTCCTCCCATGTGGAACTAAACACAGCAATGTCATCCAGGTAGGCGGCACTGAACTCATCCAGTCCTGCCAACACCTGGTTGACCAACCTCTGAAAGGTGGCAGGGGCATTCTTCATCCCAAAGGGCATCACATTGAAGTGGAAGTGCCCATCTGGGGTAGAGAATGCTGACCTCTCCTTTGCCCCCTCAGTTAAGACAATCTGCCAGTACCCAGATGTTAAATCAAACGTACTGAGGTACTTTGCAGCTCCTAACCGATCAATAAGCTCATCAGCTCGGGGGATGAGGTGTGCGTCAGTCTTGCTGACTGCATTGAGACCCCGGTAGTCCACACAGAACCTAAGTTCTGGAGTGGCACCAGGAGCAGCAGCCTTTGGGACCTATACCCCTGGGCTGGCCCAAGGACTGCTGGAGTGCTCAATGACCCCAAGGGTTAACATTTTGGAGAATTCCTCCTTAATGCAAGCCCTGACCCTGTCAGTCACCCTGTAAACCTTATGTTTAACAGGTGTACTGTCCCCAGTGTCCACATCATGTGTGCACAGGTGTGTGACTCCTGGGATCAGGGAAAACAGCGAGGCGAACTGTCCCAACACGTGGCGACAGTCCCTCTGGTGTTCCTCAGTCAGGGAGGGGGAGAGGATCACTCCCTCCACAGACCCATCTTTCTCTCCTGCAGACAGGAGGTCAGGAAGAGGCTCACTCTCTTCCTCCTCCCCGTCATCTGTCGCTAGGAGCATGGATAGCTCAGTTCGCTCAAAGTGTGGTTTGAAGCGGTTGACATGTAAGACCCTCAAAGGGTTCCTGGGGGATTGCAAGTCTATCAGATAGGTGACCTCGCTCTATCTTTCCACCACCTCAAAAGGCCCAGTCCACTTATCTTGGAGAGCCCTAGGCTCCACTGGTGCCATGACCCACACTTTTTGTCCAGGCTGAAACTCAACCAGAATGGCATTCTGGTCGTACCACAGTTTCATATCCTCCTGGCTTCCTTTCAGGTTCTCCTGAGCGAGACTCCTGAAGCGGGCAGTCTGGTTTCTTAGTGCCAGCATGTAGCTAAATGCATCCTGGGGGGGTTTAGTAGGAGCTTTCTCCAAAGCCTCCTTCACCAGACTGAGCGGTCCCCTCACAGGGTGGCCATAGATGAGCTCAAAGGGGCTAAAGCCAAGTCCCTTTTGAGGCACCTCCCTGTAAGTGAACAGAAGGCATGGCAAGAGGACATCTCACTTACGCCTCAAGGGCTCTGACAGGCCCTGAATCATGCCTTTCAAGGTGCGGTTGAATCTCTCAACCAGAACATTACTTTGGGGGTGGTAAGGTGTGGTGAACTTGTACGTTACCTCACGCACCTTCCACAGAGACTTCATATAAGTGGATATGAAGTTTGTACCTCTGTCAGATACCACTTCCTTGGGGAACCCCATGCGGGGAAAAACTCCCATCAAGGCACGTCCCACCACGGGGCCGTGACCGTCCTTAGGGGAATGGCCTCTGGGTACCGTGTGGCATGGTCCACCAAGATCAGGATGAACCTGTTGCCCAGGGCTGTCTTGGGATCCAGAGGCCCCACAATGTCAATTACTACCCGTTCAAAGGGAGTACTGACAACATGCAAAGGCTGGAGGGGAGCTTTACACTTCCTCCCACTCGTGACACTTGCCTGACAAGTCTGACAAGACCTGCAATGTGCATCTGAGTGCCTGCGCATTAGGGGCCAGTAAAAGTGGGTGACAAGCCTCTCAAAGGTCTTGTCCTGCCCCAAATGTCCAGCTAAAGGCACATCATGAGCCAACCCCAGTAGGAAGGCCCTGAAGCACTGGGGTACCACCAGCACACGGGCTGACCCAGGCTCAGGAACCTTAGGCTCGCTATACAGGAGGTCATCCTCCCAATAAATCAGGTGTGATCCTGGCTCCTTGCCAGCCGCCTGGTCTGCCGCCTGCTGCCGCAAACCCTCGAAAGTAGGGCATGACTTCTGTGCTGCACAGAATGCTTCCCTGGTGGGCCCCCCTTCCTGCTGCCACTGCGACAGCTCAGGGACCTCCCCCAGTTCAGCCACCTGTTCCCCTGTAGGCTCCAGGGCATCACCCTCAGGCTCTGCCTCCTCCCGGACCGTGGGAACTTCTGGGACCAGTTTTCTGCGCCCCCTGCCCTTCCTCTTCTTGGTGGTCCCCTGGGCCACTGTTTCAGGCTCCATGGGCTCTTGACTACCCTGATTGGCTGCCATAGACTGGGTGGATACGCATACCCACCCAGGCAGACCCAACATCTCCAAGTGAGACCTGTGTTCCACCTCCTTCCAAGGGGAATCCTCCAGGTCGTTGCCTAGCAAACAATCAACAGGCATGGTTGGACTCACAGCTACTTTCCAGGAACCTGAGACCCCCCCATTCAAAGGGAACCTGTGCCACTCTGCAGAGGCGCTCAGAGTTGTCTACCGCAACTACTTGGTGAAGTACCCGGGGATCAATCTGCTCTTCAGACACCGGGTGACTCCTCACTGTAGTCACACTGGCTCCTGTGTCTCTCAGAGCCTCCACCCTCTGTCCATTGATGGTCACCCATTGCCTGTAGTTCTTAGTGTTATCAGGCACTAGGTTTCTCTGGACCATCTCACTGTCCTCTAGTGAGACAAGGGTCATTTCTGCTGGTTCCCACCCACCTGAAACCAACTCCTCCCCAAGCGCTACACTGGCCAAACTCTGGGACGGTGCACCAGTAGGTGCCGGTATACTTTTGGGGCATTTGGGGTCCCCTCTCACATGACCCACCTGGTCACATGCATAGCACTTACGTGGGGGACCACCTGCCACTGGCTTCCCTTTGGACAACCATGGCTTCTTTTCACTGTGGGGTTGGGAATCCTTACCCTGGGAATCAGTTTGGGGCCCTTTAGAGAACTCCCCCTGTTTGCCCTTACCCCCCCTTTCTTCTGAGAGGGACCCTGCCCACCCTTGGCGTGGTCTCCTCCATACCTCTTTTGGACCCTGGTGCTCTCCCAGCGGTCCGCTTCCTGTGAAAGCTTCCAGGGGTCAGTTAGCTTGCTGTCAATGAGGTGCTGGCGCAGCTCTGGAAAACATAAACTGTACAAGTGCTCCCAAGCAATTAAATTGTAAAGCCCCTCATACGTGTTTACCTTACTGCCCTTCACTCAACCATCCAGTGACCTGCAAAAAGAATCAACACATTCCAACCATGTTTGGGATTCCTTTCTCTTGTAAGATCTAAACTTCTCCTTGTACTGCTCAGGGGTGAGACCATACCTGGTGAGTAAGGCCTCCTTCATGACAGGGTAGGTGAGATCCTGAGCATCCCCTAAGGCTGTCAGTGTGTCCCTCCCCTCTGCCTCAAAATGATTCCTCATGGCTGCCCCCCAATGAGCTTCAGGGACCAGGTTCATGTGGCGAGCTGACTCATAACCCTTGAACCACAAGTAGATATCATCCTCCCTCTTATAATCCCTCACAAGGTCTTTTGGGATGTGTACCCTTCTCTCAGGCTGCACTGTAGGATTGCTGCCACCATCTCTACTGGACTGGCTTCTATGATCCATCTCTCTCAAGCTAAGCTCATGAGCCATCGCTAACTTCCTCTCCTCAAGGGCTAGCCTCCTCTGCTCCAATTGGTACTCCCTTTCTGCCTTTCTGTCCTGTAACTCCTCAGGTGTCAGACCCTTGGATGAGACACGGCTACCTGCCCTGGAGACCTTCTCCCTGGACATAACAGGCCCACCCACAATACCATTGTGTACTGAACACTCTTCCTCATCCTCCTCATCTCCCTCATCCTCTGTGCGCCCTTCAGTGCTCTTGGCTGTCACCCAGGCCCTCAGCGCCTTTTGCAGCTCCTTTGTCCTGGATGAGCTCTTAATGGGACAGACAAAACTTTTACAGAACTGCTTCAACTAAGCTTTGGTATAACTCTCCAATTTCTCAAGGTCAAAGTCAGCTCCAACTGATGCATCTCCAGCATGGGACATGATGAAGATTCAAAAACAAGTGTAAAGTTCCAAAGGCAGAAAAACAAGTTCCCAAATGAAGTTCCAAAGAAAGTCAATCAAGGAATCAGCGAGAAAAAAAATAAATGCAGCGCAAAAACAGTCCAAATAGAAAAAAAACAAAAATCACAAGACTAGTAGTATGTGGTCACGTAGTGGTCTGAACTCAAACAGTAGTGTACACTTAATTACTGTATGTCAAGTACAAATACAAGTCCAAATCCCAACCGCTGATCACCAATGTTAGAAATGGGGTCTTTGGTTGACAGTCAGGTTACCCCCTGTTCAAGCAAGGACCCTCACTCTAGTCAGGGTAAAAGAGAATCACCCTCAGCTAACCCCTGCTTACCCCCTTGGTAGCTTGGCAGAGCAGTAGGCTTAACTTCAGAGCGCTAGGTGTAAAGTATTTGTACCAACACACACAGTAACTTAATGAAAACACTACAAAATGACACAACACTGGTTTAGAAAAATAGGAAATATTTATCTAAACAAAACAAGACCAAAACAACAAAAATCCGACATACACAAGTCAAGTTATGAATTTTTAGAGATTAAACTCAAAAATAGCGCTTAGAAACAAAAATGCTTCGATGAGATGTTAACACGGCGTTGTGACGGAGCTGTTCCCAACAAGCCGACACCAGTGGCGCCGGAAACGGAGTCGTGTAGACCCCCAAGTATAGTGCCTTTGGTGAAGAGTGAAAACAAGCGGATGCGCGAAGTCGGGGATCGCGGCGTCTGTGCGAAAAGTTGAATCTGTGCACTTCGAGCGGCGTCGGTCACGACGTTGTGCGGCGACTTCCACGGAGTCGCGGACTTCAGCGGGGCTGCAGCGGCCTGCGAAGAGCGTCGCGTTCCAGCGAAGGTCACGGCGTCGGATGCAGGCGGCGTTACCGGATTCAGCAGCGTCGTCGGTCCGGAGTCGTCCGAAGTCAATTTCCTTGGATTTCCACCAGCTTTCCTTTCAAGGGCCCAGGGACTGGATAGGGCACCACTTGTCAGAGCAGGAGTCTCTCCAGAGACTCCAGGTGTTCGCAGAGAGAAGTCTTTGCTTTCCCTGAGACTTCAAACAACAGGAGGCAAGCTCTAAATCAAGCCCTTGGAGATTTCTTCACAAGATGGAAGGCACACAAAGCCCAGTCTTTGCCCTCTTACTCTGGCAGAAGCAGCACTGCAGGAAAGCTCCACAAAGCACAGTCACAGGCAGGGCAGCACTTCTTCCTCAGCTATCAGCTCTTCTCCAGGCAGAGGTTCCTCTTGGTTCCAGAAGTGTTTCTAAAGTCTGTAGATTTGGGTGCCCTTCTTATACCCATTTTAGTCTTTGAAGTCACCTTTCATCAAAGGGGACTCACACCTACTTGTGTAATCCTGCCTTGCCCAGGCAAGGCCTCAGACACACACCAGGGGGTTGGAGTCTGCATTGTCAGAGGCAGGCACAGTCCTTTCAGATGAGAGTGACCACTCCACCCCTCCCTCCTAGCAGAGATGGCTAATCAGGAAATGCAGGTTACACCCCAGCTCCCTTTGTGCCACTGTCTAGTACGAGGTGAAAAACAACCCAACTGTCAAACTGACCCAGACAGGGAATCCACAAACAAGGCAGAGTCACAGAATGGTTTAAGCAAGAAAATGCTCACTTTCTAAAAGTGGCATTTTCAAACGCACAATCTTAAAATCAACTTTACTAAAAGATGTATTTTTAAATTGTGAGTTCAGGGACCCCAAACTCCACATGTCCATCTACTCTCTAGGGGAATCTACATTTTAATCCTATTTAAAGGTAGCCCCCATGTTATCCTATGAGAGAGACAGGCCTTGCAACAGTTAAAAACGAAGTTGGCAGTATTTCTCTGTCAGGACATATAAACCACATTACTATGGGGGTCATTTTGACCTTGGCGGACGGCGGAGGCCGTCCGCCAAGGTACCGCCGCTGAATAACCACACTGCGGTCAAAAGACCGCGGCGGCCATTCAGACATTTCCTCTGGGCCGGCGGGCGCTCTCCAAAAGAGCGCCCGCCGGCCCAGAGGAAATGCCCCTGCAATGAGGACGCCGGCTCAGAATTGAGCCGGCGTAGTTGCAGGGGTGCGACGGGTGCAGTTGCACCCGTCGCGTATTTCAGTGTCTGCTTAGTAGACACTGAAATACTTTGCGGGGCCCTCTTACGGGGGCCCCGCGGCACCCCCTACCGCCATCCTGTTCCTGGCGGGAGACCCGCCAGGAACAGGATGGCGGTAGGGGGTGTCAGAATCCCCATGGCTGCGGGGCGCGCTCCGCAGCCATGGAGGATTCACAAGGGCAGTGGTAAACCGGTGGGAGACCGCCGGTTTACCCTTTCTGGCCGCGGCGTCAGAATGCCCTCGGGAGCACCGCCAGCCTGTTGGCGGTGCTCCCGTGGTCGGTGACCCTGGCGGTCACCGGCCGCCAGGATCAGAATGACCCCCTATATGTCCTACCGTATCCATACACTGCACCCTGTCCTTGGGGCTACCTAGGGCCTACCTTAGGGGTGCCTTACATGTAAGAAAAGGGAAGGTTTAGGCCTGACAAATGGGTACACTGGCCAAGTCGAATTTACAGTGTAAAAATACACACACAGACACTGCAGTGGCAGGTCTGAGACATGATTACAGGGTTACTTGTGTGGGTGGCACAATCAGTGCTGCAGGCCCACTAGTAACATTTGATTTACAGGCCCTGGGCACCTCCAGTGCACTTTACTAGGGACTTAACAGAAAAAACAAATATGCCAATCATGGAGAACCAATTATGTACACATTTTAAACAGGAGCACTTGCACTTTAGCACTGGCTAGCAGTGGTAAAGTGCCCAGAGTAACAAAAACAGTAAAATCAGAGTCCAGCACACATCAACAACCTGGGGAACAGAGGCAAAAAGTTAAGGGAGACCACGCCAAGGATGAAAAGTCTAACACCTAACTACTAAATGATATTCCCAAAACTCAGAACACTATTGCCCCAATCTGTAAAACCATTTTGTCTTCTGCATTATTTCTGCAAACTCCTGTGTGATCCACAGAACTTCAAACAACAATATTTTGCCTCCTTCGCAAGACCTATACCACCTAGCATCACCACATTCCTAAATGATCACCACATAATTCCATTTAACAGGAAGCAAGTGACGTTTGCTAAGTCTAATGAGTGCCGAAGAATATCCAGACCCACAAACGAGTAATACGTAATGAGTTGGGAGAAATGAGTAGCCTGTGAGTGTGATTTGTCACTGCAGAACAGGCAATGTAGTGTAAATGTAGCAGCAGAGGTGGGGACAGGGAAAGTGGGGGGCAATATCCATGGCTGGCAGGGCTTTGCAGGTATGTTAAGGGCTGGAATGGGCCTGGGTGCATGAAGTGTTCTGGAGTTTATGGCTGGACCGGTTGGAATGAAAAGTTGACCATTGAATTCCACTGATTTCCACTGCAGAAAGTCACATGTCAGATATCCTGGCTTTGTGAGGATGTATGAAAAAATAATAGTAAGCAGCTCTACTGAAATCTCGTCAAAACTGCCTGGATGGAAGACCACTAGAGCAACTTGCAGTAGTCCTCTTCAACTCCGCTTTTCTGCTGCTTGTAAAGTAACCCTGAACGTTTACCTTGATTGAAGGCTCATTTGATTCAAACAATTACTGTTTTTCTTGTTCGTCTTTCAATGTGTTTGTTTTTCATCACAATCCAATAGGTGGCATCTGCTTGTTCTCGGCCTATGCTCTGTTTCCTACCACCTTTAACTCAGAACAGCATGTCGATATGCATAATGGGTGTATAGACTGGAAAGAAGAAAACGTGTTTTGAGTCTTTTGTGTGGAACAGCTCAGACCGGTCATCTGCAATACATATTTTGAGATTAGTGCAGTTTCCCCTTAAAATACACTGTTATTACTTTTCTGTGGTTTAACTTAAGGCAGTTTATTTTGCAGCTGAGGATTAATAGGTTGTGCAAGGGCCCGTGTGAGCCCTTCACACTGTTTTGCTTCACAACGCCATGCAGGTGCGTTATAGTAATCTATCAGTACATAGCGGTGGCTTTGGAGAGTGGTAGTCTATCGGGAGGTTTTATTAAGTAATTAAGTCATTGAACAGGTGGGGTGTTGCTCATGTGCTCGCAGAATAATTAATATAAAATGAATGGACGTAGACAACCACTAAATAGCCTAATATTCAAAAGAATGTAATATTCTTCATCCAAAAAGCCTAGCTTCACACTGAAAAATCTATGTGATCATGCTTCAATAAACGAATTTGGAAACAGGCTGAAGTAGAAAATCCATTCCCTTTAGCCCAGTCTGGCCACCGGTTTTATTCTATCGGGGTTCAACTTTGCTTAGAGCCAATTCAAGCAATTATGGACACAAGCCAGAGCCTGGTGAACCTTTGGAGCTGAATGTTGTTGATATAGATGTAAGTGATTACTTTGCTGGTCAGTCATCTTTGAAATCAGACTTTCTTTTTTATACCACACTATGGTTTCCAACCCCGAAGGGGCAAGGACAATTAAAAGGGGACACTGCCTGCTCTATATGTGAAAAGTTTACAACGAGCTCTGTGAGTTCTGTCAAACACTTTGGGATGTGGATATTTTATGAACACCTATCGACATATCTAATGGAGTGTCTAAAATATGTTCTATAAGCAAACAAACAATACTGATTTTTCAGATCAGCCTTCCAATACAACAAAGCTGTTTTTGATTAAAGGATAAAGAAATAAAACATGTTGGAAATCAGCTTGCTTTCCTTTGATGGAGAGAGTGTGCAGTCTTGATGTAAGCTGTGGCTGATCAATCAAATAACCAATGCAATCTAGTTCTGATAAGGCAAATTGGCTTCTGTGATGAACAAATGGCTCAATATTGTGAGCTTGGCAAAAGAAAGAAATCATTCCTTCGACAAAAAACATGTTCTGTACATGCGCCAACGCTAAAACAATGTTCTACTTAAGAAAGAAATTGCTAAAAGGTTTACGGCTAAACGATATATATGAATTTATCATGCAAAATGACCTCAGCATGGGAAAAATCAGTTGTGTGTCTCAGGTAGTTTAAAAAATGATTTCAAGAGAATTCAGAAATCAACGTAAGTCAGAGGGGTGCAGAAGACCAGAACCTAGTCACCCTGTGTGGCTGAGCAATTATTCAGAGCAGTTAGATTGGGGTTGGAAGCTATCCCTTGTCAAAATATAGGCATCTAGGGCCCAAAGACCATTAATATCCATTCAACAAAGGAACAAGCTCTTAGAAATTTAGGGTGTGATTCATACTTATTTAGCGCCTCATTTGCGTAATTTTTTTACGTAAAAGCAGCGCTAATTTACAAAGTTCAATTATATTATGTAAATTTGTGCCGCTTTTGTGTCACAATATGTCGCAAATGAGGTGCTAAAAAAAGTATAAATCTATAAATCTGGCCCTTAGTTGGTTTCGTTTTTCAGCAAAATGCTCATTTGCAAGTTTTTCCTGTTTTTATATGCTCAGCCTCAACTACCTCAGTCGAAATGATGGACGTACTCCAATGTTCACACAGAGGAGGCAAGTTTCATGAAAACAATGAGTTCACAAGAATATCACAAAAATGTTGTTTACAAACATATTGCCATCCTATACTTAATTAACACAAATATCAATGACCATAACATCACAGTAAAAATATCTATCTCTACTATAGCAAACCTACAGAAACTGGAAACAAATATTTTTACCCCTAAATAACTATATAAAATGTCAACAATATTGAAAAACACAGTACCTACAACACTTATGTGATAGTCGTGGACTGGTATTTCTAGGTAATCCCTTCATTAGTCCATCCTGGCCAGAATGGTTTCGTCCCAGGCTGCAACACGTTTGCCAATATCAGGTGCCTTTTTCACAATATGGACCAGACGTCATTGCATTATCCTTAGGCAGCGTGCCTCAAATCAGATCTCGAGTGTGTCTTCAATTCCCTCTCCTAGAATTACATTTTCAATGTTTTCAGAGCAGTGGAATAAAACCCAAGACTATTCTCATATACACAACTTCAATACACAGACCCGACTTCTCGGGTGTTTGTGTTTGGCACATAATCTCGCCCCCTTCCTGATCAGTCATGCTACGCACCAGGGATGCCCCATCTCCCCAATCCTCTTCACTATTGCCGTGAAGCCACTAGCTCACCAACTCTGACTGGAGGGGCGGCAATGGGCCACTCCCCTTCCTGGCACCAAACACACACTGTGTCACCCTATGACAACGACGTCCTTCTACACCTACATGATGAATCGGTTTACATAGCCTCCATCTCTGTGGCCTTTTAGGACTTCAAAGAGGCTGCTGGCCTCTGTGTGAACTGCGTGAAATAATGTATTTTCCCATTTCACCGAGATTTACCTCCACAGGACATACATCTCAGTAGATCACCACTCACATGGATGGTCGCTCCAGTCTGCTATCTGGGGAAAAGACTCTATCATTCTCAATGGGATCTATTTAAAAGCAACCTGCAATGAGCACTCACAGCTCTTAAGTCCCAAATGAGATTTTGGCAGTGGCTGCCTCTTGCCCTAAAGGGCAGGGTTGTCCTTTCCAAAATGATAATCCTTCTCAGTTTTTGGTATTACTTCACCAATGTCCCAGTCTTTTCCAGCCAACAATTTTTCTGGGATGTGGACCAGATGTTAGGAGACATATTATGGGTCGGTGGTAGGAGACGAGTAGCCCCAATAAACTCCAACTGCAGATAGGTTGGCCTTAGCCTGCCATCCTTCAAAATGCTCTACCTGGCGACACAACTCCAGTGGGTGTCCCAATGGCTGCCGGGCAAGAATTTATATGAGACAAGCACAAGGGAAGTCCTCTTTTCCAACACGTATTGCACCAGCTCTCCACCCCAATATCAAGCAATACTGATCCTGGTATCTGTATGGGTTGCTAGGAAGAGTCTAGCCCGATCTCCCAAATAACAGAACATGTACTCGCTTACTCTCCCACAATCCCCCTTCAGTGCCTTGCAGGGCCATTAGGGACCTTCACTTCTGATCAACAGATGGACTAGAATGACCACCCCTGGATACTGTGGGTAGCCTCTAATAAAAATCCCAACTTCTCACATTCAACCAATTACATCGATACCATGACATTTCCTCAGGAAAGTTTCTCCTACATGGACAGCTACTGGCAATGCTCTAGTCACTATGGGGCATCATAGATGACAAACCACCTACCCATGCCGTGATACACACATTATACATCAAGGGGGGAGGGCACCCCTTAATAATATGGCTCTACAAACCGATAAGGGAACATAGAGTGTCCACACTGATACACCTTTAACAACACTGCGAGAAAGATATAGCAAGTCCCCTACACAACACTGAATGGTCCAAGGCCTTAGAGTCCGCTCAGTCCATTTCCAGAAATGCATGCTTCAGGAATATTCAATTCATGATTCTATACAGGGCCTACCTTATGCGTTCCCAACTGAAGTTTCCAGCGGCCAACCTCACATGCCTCAGATGCCAAGCCCAGACCCTTGACGTGAAGCATATACTCTGGTTCTGCCTAACCATAGCTAACTACTGGCAAGCCATACATAACATACTAGCCATTGTAACTGAATTAATAACGTTAAGCACCTGGGAGTGCTTCACCAATCTCGGTCTTCTATTGGCTAAATGCCTGGTGACCCTACACTGGGGAGCCTAACATTCCCTGACCCTGCCCCAGTGGCACAGAGTGATACTTCATTGGGAGCAGACAGAACGCTCTACATTACATTGGGAATAGGCCAGGCAAATTTGCAGATGACACATTGCACCTGCCTGGGACACCATGCTCACACAGTTCAGGGACATAACTGCTGAGGACCCCACCTCCCAGAACACATAACCCTCATTCTGATATTCTCCTGCAGACACAGCAGACATTATTGATCCCTGACATAGATCCAGTGGTGCATCCCCCAGGTATACCCTCACATTTGTTGAACACTCCCTCACAACCCCTTTTCTTCATCCCCACTCCCCGGATGGCAACACAAAAGATGAAGCACCCTGACGACCACCCTGCCATTGTCTGCTCATGCACTCCTGTCCCCATCTCAGTCATATCATCTGGACACGAGCCAGACGCTCCCACCTGTACCACTCACCCCTCCCTTGTTATTCTTTTACCCCCAACCTCTCTCCAGTTTCTTGTCCTTCCCTACAAACTACAAGGATGTTCCCTTCATCCCCTTCTCATAGATTTATTCCCCCTTAGCAGGACCCTTAAACTACACTTATTCAATTGGGACATTGGTTCAGACTGCACAACAACATGGTCACTCTAATACAGCTCGAAATAAGCCATAGTGGCTTCCGTTTGTGTATGAATACTGTATTTTTGACTATGTTCTCTAGTCTGTGATTTCACTGTTCTGTAATTGAGCCTCAGTGCTTCACACATGTGGTAAAACAGCTACAAAGAGATTTTTGATCAATGTTTGCTCTTTACTTGATAACTTTGTACCTCAATATAAATTGTTGTAAAAAAAATCGACAGCACTAATGTCCCAAAAAATAAAGCAAATATTACAAAATACTATAATGGTATTTTACTTAAAAAAATAAATACATTTTTTAATTGTCTAATTACATTATTTAAATATTATGACAGTAAAATACACTTTAAACATATAAATTAGATTAAAATACTTTGTGATACATAAAATAATTAACAAATAATGAATAACTAATACAACTAGTGTAATATGAAAAAACATTGATACATAAAGTTAAACATAAAAATATATATTCAGAATAACACAAAAAACACAGAAATATGTTTAAACATTAAAACATAGGGGGACGTGACCTGACTGGGTATACAGTAGGATGCTGTTCGCCTGAGCTCTGGGTTCCAGTGCATTTACAGCTTGCTCAACGACTCCAACTCAGTCTTGTTGAAAGGTCCCTAGTGGCCCTAGGATGCCTGCACCTGGGGGTCCCTGTATGTTCAGTCCAGCCCTTTGTTTGAAGGGGTGATGCGGCCTGATTCTTTGCTGGGCTGGAGTGCCAGAGCCATTGTGCTGAAGGCAACTAGGAGCAGGCACGGGACCCTGATGATGAATGCAGCTGAGCCTGGTAGCAAGAAACATAGAATGATGACTTTGGCAGCTCAGGGGCTCCCTCGGGGTAATGGGGGCTAATGGTGTCAAAACAATGAGGGGTATCTGACTCCAGAATGCTGCGTGCTCCAGCAGGCCCACAGAGGAGTAGGCCGCCATCTTGCTGAAGGACTGGCTGGCATCCTTTGTTCCTTGATGGCAGGGAGCAGCTGGTCCCTGGTTGACTGGTTGGCATTTTTGCCCCCAAAACTTCTCAATAATGCCCTGTTGGGGGAGACTAGGATGTGAGTGGTGCACTATGACCTTAAATGAGGCTTGGGGTGGAGTGGCCCTGGGCATGCTTGGGTCTGGTTGGGCAGACAGAAGCGGCACTCCCATCACTCAAGCAGGCAGGGCAAGACAGCAGCTGTATTTGGAGATGAAAGGAGTGTGAAATCTCCTTGTGAGGGGGCGGTGACCTCATCCTGGAAGCAGGCCCTGTCTTGTCATCAAGCTCACCCTCCAATAATGCATTAAGGGAGCATTGCACAGGTGCAAAGTCTCTCTAGGAACCCTTAGATCTCATGGGTTTTATTCAGGGGAATTGGCTACAGAGTTGTCTCTCCCTCCCCAGCTGCCTTACCACAAAGAGCATAGAGGCCTGCCCATTGTTAAACTCTGAGGTCCTGTTCCGCTCCTCCCTTCACTTTGAATAGTGGCGAGCCCTCATCAGGGGATCAGGCTGTTCCTCCCAGGGCCCATCAGCAGAGACTTGTACCATTCCTCTGGCTTGGAATGTTTCCAAGCAGATCCATTTGACTCACCACCAGACTGTGGCTAGCATGAACAATTTGCCTCCCTGCACTAGGGTTAGCCTGATCCTAGTGAAGTGGTTCTCCCTCGCAACAATGATTTGCACATCCCTCACTACTATGCCGCAGGGCAAACCTTTTAGGGACAACACCATCATCTCTTTCTGAACCAAATCCTCCTTGGTGGACATGAGCAGGTAAGGTGATTTGTCCTCACAAGTCCAAGGGGCACCAGTTGCTCAGCCTACCACCCAGGTGTACACTGAAATAGTCTTGAATGTCATCAGAGTCAAAATTGGCGCCTTCAAAACTAACTTTAAATGCTGCCTAGAGGATCTCTATAGAGACATTACAAAGGTGGCCGCGAGTGGATGTTCTTGAGGGTACAATGAACTCCTGCACAGAAGATATATTATTATGTCATGTGGCTGCTATGGAGGACCAGCAGATTGAACTCCAGGCTAAACAAGAGCACTTGGAAAAATCAAAGCCACAGAAATAACAGCCACATCCGGGGTTCCCTTGGGCATGGTAGGGGATAACTCACTGACCTTCACTTGAGACTTACTCAAGACCATCCAAGGAGGTTTGGAGGACCAGTCTCTACTCCTGGATAGAGCGCACGTCATTGCAGGTATGGCTGTCTGACCAGATGATACCCCTGACATTCTGACCAGATTCCATTCTGACAAAAAAGAGGTTGTCCTAAAGGCAACTAGGGGGAAGGCCAATCTTGTTTTTCAAGGACTGAATATAAATTTTGGAAGACCTCTCCCCTCTGATGCTCAAAAAGAGAAGCGACTTCAAGCCGGTCATGGAGAAACTGTGTGAACAATGACTGAAATATATATAGACTCATCGTTTTGGGTTCCTTTACCAGTGGAACGGCAAACAGCACCTTCTCCAGTCCCTGGTGGAAGCCTATGTATCCTTGGCCTGTCAAAGGGGTCCCCTGGCTCACAGACATCGACTCCCCTTCCAGAGATACAGGGCGACTGGTGCTCAGTTTGGGACATGGTTGGTGGCCGTGGTCAGGACCACAATAGCAGGGCAAAGGCCTCCATGCAGTGAAAGAGGGCATAATATCCCATTTTCAAAATATGAAACTGGAAGCCTCACAGTCCCCGACTAACACAACTTGACCACCTCTGAGAATTTCTCACATTTGCATTATGTCGATTTTGGAGGATGGTGGCAGTCTAACATTTTCTCCTTTACAACTGAACCCATGGACCTGGATCTGGACTCACTTATTTGCATTGTTTTGTTTGTTACAAGTACCTTAACACACTTTTGCCTCCTGGTACACAGGGCTTGGCCTATGTTTCTCCATCCTGGTCTTTCCTCCCCAACTAAAGGTCTATTCTCCATCAAGAATGACACCTATCTGGAAATTGATGGGGCTTCTCATCTGTCTGTTGATGGAAAGGTGTGTAAGGTTAGGCCCTGTTGGCCCTTTTGTTTTGTTTAGGTCTCAGTTGTGCCTATGTACTCCCTTAGCCATGTATCTGGAGGGTGTGGGGCTGGCCTAGGCCCTTTGATTTTGACCTCATGCTCCAATAGAACCAGAAGAATCATTGCATTGCACTACCCACTTCTTATAGGCCATGGGAACCCTTACCAATACTAAACTCCTGTCCATGAATGTCTGAGGGCTTAATTCCCCCAGCAAGCATCAGCAAATGTGGCACTGCCTCCGTCAGCAGGACCCTGATATTGTCTTTTTTAAAAGAGACTCACTTTCTCAGAAAGGAATGCTACTGCATAGCTCATCCATGCTATTCTTGTCAGCATTGAGCTTACACCAATTCTAAATCACAAGGTGGTGTGGCTATTGTATGCAAAAAAAGACTTCTATTCTTAAGGCCTGATATTGAACAGAAACCCGGGAGGGCACTTCCTGAAGTTGTGGGCTGAGAGGGGCCACACTTTTTTACCTCCCTCAATTTAAAAGCCCTGAACCAGGCACAGGATGCATTCCTCTGCAAAGTAATTAAGGACCAACTTGGATCAGCTAAGAGGATCTCATTGAGGGAGTCAATTTTAATCTAGTCTGGGACCCTGAAATTTACTGAAAAATGAAAGACTTCCAGTGTGTGTGGGCCATATCAGGCCAGCTCAGGAGGGAACTAGCTGATGCTGGTTTAGTCGAAGCATGGAGCAACCTGCACCAAAATGCAAATGACTACACCTTCTACTCTGATGTTCATCATTCCTAATCCTGCATCGAATATGTGTTCCTGATAATATCCACATAGAACTCACCTGGTCACAGTGGATAGGCCCCTTGTGTGCCCCTCCACTGGTGCCCTACTCCCCAGCTCCTGCAAGACCTGGCAGTACTGTGGGGCCAACCCCAGGCGCATCAGGTGAACAAAGCAGAACAATCCCTACTGGCACTAAAACAAATGTATGATGATGGGGAGATAAGGTAGGCACAGTTCTGGCTTGTAGGTTGCCCTATCAACACACTCACTCTCATATTGATAAAGTACGCACAGAGAGCTTGGGTTGGGTGATTTGGGAATAAGATAAACAGGAGGCATTCTGGGCTTACTACCAGTTACTCTACTCCAATGTGGGAGAGGATCAGGTAGCCATTGACTTTCACCCTCAGGACTGCTCTTTGATGTTCTTAGACACTCAGACAGCACAGGATCAGGATGCACCATTCATGGAAGTGAAACTTAAAAGGGCCCTTAGAGAGTTCCCTGCGGAGAAGACTCTGGGCCCTGATGGCTTCCGATTACTTTCTACAAATTCTTCCACTCCTATTTATAGGATCATTAGCTTGGGCTCTAAAAATCACTTACCAACATCACTGGCCTCACGCCCACCATGTCGGTGGCAGAAATTATGGTGGTCCTCAAACTCAGCAAGGATCCTACTTTTTACTTCTCATATCGTCTACTAGTTTTATTGAACACAGATACCAAGATTTACACCAAGATGCTGGCCAACTGACTAAAGTCTCTTCTGCTCGGTTTGATTGATACAGATCAAGTGGGTTTCATCAAACACCAGCAAGTCCCTGATAACATTAGACACCTTGTGCACCTAATGGAAACGGCATGCATCCTTAACATTTACTTCTTTCCCTAGACAACAAAAAGGCATTTAATAGGGTCAGTTGGTCCTTCCTATGTGCGGTCCTCCTCAAGATATGTCTTCACCCTCATGTGACTAGCAAGATCAGGGCCTCATATAGTCCGTCCATTGCAAGCATAAGGGTGAATGTCCAGGTCACTAGACCTTTCATGCTCTGGCGAGGTACCCACCAGAGCTGTCCTTTATGCCACTTACTTTTCAAACTGATAGTAGAACCTTTGGCAATTCCCCTTCTACTGGCCTGGGGTGTATCTAGCATCTTGTTTGGGAGGAACACAATGTTCTGCTGTTTGCTGATGACCTCCTACTCAGCCTAACAGAACCGGAGTCCTCCCTTCCATTCAAGGCAGTGTCTGTTATAAGATTAACATTAACAAATTACAAGCACTCAATCTGACCATCCCGCAACAGCAGATCCTGTGCTTGCAGGGGATGGCTCCTTTTTAATGGGTGACCCATTCCATCCAACACTGAGGCCTTACCATCACCAATGCCTTGCAGACTTGGTCCAGGGCAAATTGGCCATGCTACTGCAGGGCAATCCTGGAAGACCTAAGCCGCTTGAAGCCATTGCAGATATTGTGGCTAGACTGCATGAATTTTGTTAACATTAATATCTTGCCCAGGCTACTTTACCTCTTTCAGGTGCTTTTCATTGTAGCAGAGGACATCAAGCATCACCTAAGAGATCCAAGATTCTTTATCTGGAAGAGGAAGCAGACACACATTCCTGATACCTTGCATATGCTCCCCAGCAACCACAGTGGTCTTGCCTGTCCCAACCCAACAGACTAATACTGAGCAGCCCATTTGAGCTTTATCTCAGAGTGGGTGGTTGGGGAGAGTGAAAAACATTGACTACATATGGACCGAGCAGTAGCTTGTCAGCCACTATGGGATCTAGCCTGGCTGCCAAAACAGCACTGTTTCCGTAGTATGTACATAGCAACCCCAATGGCCCTTGGAGTGTGGGATAGGCTGGCAGTAATAAGAGGCTTGACAACATTCCCCTCCCCAAACACCCCAATAGCTCATAATCCTGATTTTACACCTGTGTTTCAAACAGGCTCCTTTTCTTCCTGAGAGGGTGGTGAGTGCCGGATCATGCAAGACTTGTTTCAAGGGCAGACAATCAAACCCTTCAAGAGGTGTACAACTGACTTTCACATCCCTGACAATTTGCAACAGCAACAGCAACATTTTCAATTAAGCCATTGGCCTTTGCTTTCTCTCAACACTCTAGAGGCCATTTGGTTTCTAACTGTCTTTGAGACCCTAGTCCACAGGTTTAAAGGTTCAAGGGGCCTGATATCTAAACATATGGGGCCAGGTTCAAAGCATTTTTACAGTTGCAAATGGCCCATTCGGCCATTTGAAACTGGAAAAATGCTTTTTGATATGTACCAAAGCAAAATGAGACTCGGTAGCTTGTTTACCAAATTGCATTTTGCTTTTGTAATTCGGTATTAGGAAGGGGCGTGTTTAGGTCATCCCTTTCTAATACCGAATCACACTGGCATGTAGGAATGTTTTGCAACTGTGAAGTGGTCACAAAACATTTGTAGTTACCACCAACTTCAAGTTAGTGGTAACCTATTTGCAAATGGGAAGGCGTCCCCAGTGAAATCCTCTCTTTTGTAAATGGAAGCATAAATATTTGCTTTGAGCAGCTAGTGGTCCCATGGAAAACTGCCTGCTCTGAAAAAATGAAAAGAAAAGTTTTCATTTTTTTGTTTGACATGCATCCTGGTTTCCTTTAAGGAAAATGGGCTGCATTAAAAAAAGACTACTTTATTTAAAAGCTGTCACAGACATGGTGTTCTGCTGTCCCCAGCAGGCCACCATCCCTGTGAGTTCAGTCTTTCCTAATGGGGTGGCAAATTGCGATCTACCTCATGAATATTAATGAGGTAGGTCATTTGCAACCCCGTTGGGAATCGCTAAAAGTGTCTGAGACACATTTGTACATTTTATTTTGTGAGTCTCTAATTGTGACTCGCAAAAAGTGCTGCCTAGTCCCAGTAACCCATATCATTCAAAATGGGAACTTGTTAATACACAGGGCATCTTCTGGAAACAGTGGGAACTTCTATGGAGGGAGATTCCCAAGACTCCCAGGAGCATACCACAGCAGGAAACAGCACACAAGCTTATATTCCAGTAGTACTTCACCTACGTTGATCTGAGCTTCATCTACCACCGGTCTCAAATGCCTGTTAAAGGTGTGGAGCGTGGGCAGGTGACTTTCAACATATCTGGTAGCTATGTCCTCACCTTAGAATCATCTGGAAAGAAATCCTAGGGTATGTCAAGAACACTCTTGGGTTTCTGATCCCAGACTATTTCACAATAATTCTAGGATCCTGCCAACCACACTCAAAGTAGTGACACATGCAGGTTGGTACCTAGTCTGGCATATGACGGGTGCAGTGAAGCAGCTCATCATCTTGACCTGGAAAGCCTAGGCTGCTCCCCCCATGGTGTCCTAGTTCACACGGCACTGGCACACCCTAGCTGTGGAGCACTTGTTCCAAAAGCTTTCCCTTTTAGACAAAAAATCACTCACCCATGGCAGCCTCTGATAGCTTACTTGACCTGGTTGGAACACCTCTGCTTCCTCCTGTATATACTTGACACCTTTCATTTATTTGACTAAACGCTTTACATAGCACCCTACAGTGACTCATACCTTTAACTTCCTACATATTGGGGATGACATTGGACATTACTGGCACTTCCTCTTAACTCCTCTTCCTTCTCCTTCTCCTTCTTCTCCTTCTCTTCTCCTTCTCCTTCTCCTTCTCCTTCTCCTTCTCCTTCTCCTTCTCCTCTCTTCCTTTCCCCTTAACTGTGGCCTATGACTGTACTATCTTCTAGTCTGTCTGGCTGGGGGGGGGGTACTGCACACGTTTAAAACTTTGTGATTTCACCATTTTACACAGTGGAAAGTTTGTCTTCCCTTACATGCAAGACAGATGACGTGGATTCTGAGTTCCCCAGACGCTCATTTCATACATACACCATGGTGTCCTTTTACACCCTTTGTAGATGTTCCCTCCTGTGGTGGCTTTGTTACTGCTCCATTTCTTTCTGTTGAAGCTTTGTGCGTGCGCCATGGCTACAGCACAGTGTCAATGTGACCATATGCCATTACTTAGATGTCTTTTTGTGGCTTGTTTCCTGCAATTGTGCTGCCGGTATTTGTATGGTTTGTTGAAAACTTAATAAACAGATTCTGAGAAAAAAACATGAAAACAGATACTACAAGGAATGTTTGCCATAAAAGATGATAACTTATAAAAAAAATCAAACTTAACAAACACTAACCAACAAAAACAAACATAAAGCCAACTAACCAATAAAAATGGTAAATAATTAAAAATAAAAGGTAAAAGCGAAATAAAATTACAACACCAACAACCTCAAAAACACTAAGAGGCATATTTAAGGAAAGTGGTGCTGAACCCACTGCAGCGCCAATTTTCTTGTGCCCCTTAGCGCACCCCTAACGCCACCATGTGTGTGCGCCATATTTAAAATAAGACACACCATTGCACAGGGTGGGGGACAATAGTATCTGATTTTTTATGCTATTGATGTACTGTTCAGGGTTAGCCCCAAAAGGTTGGGGCTAACCCTGAACAGTACATAGTGGCCTATTGTACCCAATGGTGTGCCCCCTTTTAATGCCTGCTCTGAGCAGGCGTTCAAAATGCCGAAAAAAATGTCACAAAGAAATCTTTTAGATTTCTTTCTGCCATTTTTTTGCACTCACAATGGGGGAACGTCCACTTTGCATACATTATGCATGGTGCAGGCCTAATGTGGCACAATGGGTGACAAAGTGTCACAATACATGCATTGCGCCACTTTGTAAATATGGTGCAACGTTTTTGCCATAATATCGCCACATTAGCATCAACAGAATTATGCTGATGTGGCATTAGATGGTGGAAAGGGCTCTTAAATCTGCCCCTAAAGCTGCAAGGCAACAGCATTCTGCCAGATTGCAACAGAAAACCTAAAAAGAAAACTGGAATGAAATATACAACTACCTTCACAAGTAAGTAAAACATTAGTTGAAAGTAACTTATTTTAATGACCTTATAGTACAAATAAATAACTAAACTCTCTATATGTATGTATGTACGAAACATTAGGTACCACAGAAAAGTACAACACAATCTACAACCTAGAGAGAGACACCAAAAAAATTCTATTATGCACACCTGAAGAAAAGCCCCAAATAAGTAAGCAATATCAAATCACTACTAACCATCAGTTAAGCTTTAAAATAAAAAAATTAAAAATAAATCCCTCAACCACAACAAACAGCGCAGAAATATAAATTTAAAATGTAACTAATAGAACTCCCCAACAGAAAACAAACCACCTAATCCACATTGCAATAGATTCAATAGAAAACTGTAAATCAGAACTGCGTTTATAATAAACAACACATAAGTAGGTATAAAATGCAATACAATTGTAATATTTTATGTACATTAGGAATGCAAAAGTAAAATAATTATAATTCAACTATATTATTCAATCAATCAATCAATCATAGGATTTATAAAGCACTCTACATACCCGTGAGGGTTTCAAGGCGCTGGGTGGGGGGCTGGAGTTACTGGTCGAAGAGCCAGGTCTTGAGGAGTCTTCTGAAGGTGAGTAGGTCTTGGGTCTGTTGCAGGTTGGTGGGGACGGTGTTCCAGGTTTTGGCGGCGAGGTATGAGAAGGATCTGCCGCCGGAGGTCTTTCTTCGGATGCGGGGGACGATGGCGAGGGCGAGATTAAAGGAGCGGAGCTGACGGGTGGGGGTGTAGAAGCTGAGTCTGTTGTTTAGGTAGGCTGGTCCGGAGACGTGGAGTGCTTTGTGAGCGTGGGTAAGAAGCTTGAAAGTGATCCTTTTGTCCACGGGGAGCCAGTGAAGATTTCTCAGGTGGTGGGAGATGTGGCTGTGGTGGGGTACGTCGAGGATCAGTCGGGCGGAGGCGTTTTGGATGCGTTGGAGGCGTAGTAGGTCTTTCGCCAGGATGCCTGTGTAGAGTGTGTTGCCGTAATCCAGCCTGCTGCTGACGAGGGCCTGTGTTTCTGTCGGGATCCACTTGTAGATTCTGCGGAGCATGCGGGGTGTGTTGTAGCAGGAGGAGGAAACTGCGTTGACCTGTTTAGACAAGGTGAGGGAGGAGTCGAGGATGAAGCCCAGGTTGCGAGCGTGGTCGGTCGGTGTCGGTGGGGTTCCTAGTGCGGTGGGCCACCAGGAGTCGTCCCAGGCGGAGGGGGTGGATCCGAGGATGAGGACCTCCGTCTTGTCCGAGTTTAGTTTCAGACGGCTGATTCTCATCCATTCGGCGATGGATTTCATCCCCTTGTGGAGGTTGGTTTTGGCGGTGCGCGGGTCTTTGGTGAGTGAGAGGATGAGCTGTGTGTCGTCGGCGTAGGTGAGAATGTTGAGGTTGTGTTGTCGGGCCACTTGTGCGAGGGGGGCCATGTAGATGTTGAACAGCGTCGGGCTGAGGGATGAGCCTTGGGGGACGCCGCAGATGATGTCTGTGGCTTCGGAGCAGAAAGGGGGGAGGCGGACTCTCTGGGTTCTGCCGGAGAGGAATGAGATGATCCAGTCGAGGACTTTTCCTTGAATTCCGGTTTCGTGGAGGCATGATTCCAGGATGCGGTGGCAGACTGTGTCGAAGGCAGCAGATAGGTCCAGGAGGATGAGGGCTGATGTTTTGCCTTTGTCCATTTGGCATCTGATGTCGTCTGTGGGGGCGAGAAGGGTGGTTTTGGTGCTGTGGTTTTGTCTGAAGCCGGACTGGGAGGGGTCTATGATGCCGTTGTCTTTGAGGTGGCTGGCTAGTTGTGTGTTGACGATTTTTTCAATCACCTTTGCTGGAAAGGGGAGCAGGGAGATGGGTCGGACGTTTTGAGGTCGTTGGGGTCTGCTTTGGGTTTCTTGAGGAGGGCGCGGATTTCGGCGTGTTTCCATTTTTCAGGGAATGTCGCTGTTTCGAAGGAGATGTTGATAACCTTCCGTAGTTGGGGGGCGATGGTGGCGTCGGCTTTGTTGTATACGTGGTGTGGGCAGGGGTCTGACGGAGATCCTGAGTGGATGGATTATTAAACTATTTGCAGACAGAATGGGAGAAAGAGTAAGATGTATGACATGATGGAATGGCAAACAATTACCCTCTCACATGGGCTACACTTACAGCCAAGAGAGCACAAGAACTAAGAATGTTAATTGGAACTGGATGACTACTATGAAAAATGATGTTGTTATTACTGTGAGAGAACACAATCACCCCAAAATCATAAACAAAATTGAAGTAAGGCATGTTCTTCAAGCTTAAAAAGTGTGCCCCTTAGCGCACCCCTAACGCCACCATGTGTGTGCGCCGTATTTAAAATAAGACACACCATTGCACAGGGTGGGGGACAATAGCATCTGATTTTTTATACCATTGATGTACTGTTCAGGGTTAGCCCCAAAAGGTTGGGGCTAACCCTGAACAGTACATAGTGGCCTATTGTACCCAATGGTGTGCCCCCTTTTAATGCCTGCTCTGAGCAGGCGTTCAAAATGCCGAAAAAAATGTCACAAAGAAATCTTTTAGATTTCTTTCTGCCATTTGTTTGCACTCCCAATGGGGGAACGTCCACTTTGCATACAATATGCATGGTGCAGGCCTAATGTGGCACAACGGGTGACAAAGTGTCACAATACATGCATTGCGCCACTTTGTAAATATGGTGCAACGTTTTTGCCATAATATCACCACATTAGCATCAACAGAATTATGCTGATGAGGCAATAGATGGTGGAAAGGGCTCTTAAATCTGCCCCTAAAGCTACAAGGCAACAGCATTCTGCCAGATTGCAACAGAAAACCTAAAAAGAAAACTGGAATGAAATATACAACTACCTTCACAAGTAAGTAAAACATTAGTTGAAAGTAACTTATTTTAATGACCTTATAGTACAAATAAATAACTAAACTCTCTATATGTATGTATGTACGAAACATTAGGTACCACAGAAAAAGTACAACACAATCTACAACCTAGAGAGAGACACCCAAAAAATTATATTATGCACACCCGAAGAAAAGCCCAAAATAAGTAAGCAATATCAAATCACTACTAACCATCAGTTAAGCTTTAAAATAAAAAAATAAAAAATAAATCCCTCAACCACAACAAACAGCGCAGAAATATAAATTTAAAATGTAACTAATAGAACTCCCCAACAGAAAACAAACCACCTAATCCACATTGCGATAGATTCAATAGAAAACTGTAAATCAAAACTGCTTTTATAATAAACAACACATAAATAAGTATAAAATGCAATACAATTGTTGTAATATTTTATGTACATTAGGAATGCAAAAGTAAAATAATTATAATTCAACTATATTATTCAATCAATCAATCAATCATAGGATTTATAAAGCACTCTACATACCCGTGAGGGTTTCAAGGTGCTGGGGGGGGGCTGGAGTTACTGGTCGAAGAGCCAGGTCTTGAGGAGTCTTCTGAAGGTGAGTAGGTCTTGGGTCTGTTGCAGGTTGGTGGGGAGGGTGTTCCAGGTTTTGGCAGCGAGGTATGAGAAGGATCTGCCACTGGAAGTCTTTCTTCGGATGCAGGGGACGATGGCGAGGGCGAGATTAGAGGAGCGGAGCTGACGGGTGGGGGTGTAGAAGCTGAGTCTGTTGTTTAGATAGGCTGGTCCGGTGTCGTGGAGTGCTTTGTGAGCGTGGGTAAGAAGCTTGAAAGTGATCCTTTTGTCCACGGGGAGCCAGTGAAGGTTTCTCAGGTGGTGGGAGATGTCGAGGATCAGTCGGGCGGAGGCGTTTTGGATGCGTTGGAGGCGTAGTAGGTCTTTCGCCGGGATGCCTGTGTAGAGTGTGTTGCCGTAATCCAGCCTGCTGCTGACGAGGGCCTGTGTTTCTGTCGGGATCCACTTGTAGATTCTGCGGAGCATGCGGGGTGTGTTGTAGCAGGAGGAGGAAACTGTGTTGACCTGTTTAGACAAGGTGAGGGCGGAGTTGAGGATGAAGCCCAGGTTGCAAGCGTGGTCGGTCGGTGTCGGTGGGGTTCCTAGTGCGGTGGGCCACCAGGAGTCGTCCCAGGCGGAGGGGGTGGATCCGAGGATGAGGACCTCCGTCTTGTTCGAGTTTAGTTTCAGACGGCTGATTCTAATCCATTCGGCGATGGATTTCATCCCCTTGTGGAGGTTGGTTTTGGCGGTGCGCGGGTCTTTGGTGAGTGAGAGGATGAGCTGGGTGTCGTCGGCTTAGGTGAGAATGTTGAGGTTGTGTTGTCGGGCCACTTGTGCGAGGGGGGCCATGTAGATGTTGAACAGCGTCTGGCTGAGGGATGAGCCTTGGGGGACGCTGCAGATGATGTCTGTGGCTTTGGAGCAGAAAGGGGGAGGCGGACTCTCTGGGTTCTGCCGGAGAGGAATGAGATGATCCAGTCGAGGGCTTTTCCTTGAATTCCGGTTTCGTGGAGGCATGATTCCAGGGTGCGGTGGCAGACTGTGTCGAAGGCAGCAGATAGGTCCAGGAGGATGAGGGCTGATGTTTCGCCGTTGTCCATTTGGCATCTGATGTCGTCTGTGGCAGCGAGAAGGGTGGTTTCGGTGCTGTGGTTTTGTCTGAAGCTGGACTGGGAGGGGTCTAGGATGCTGTTGTCTTCGAGGTGGCTGGTTAGTTGTGTGTTGACGATTTTTTCAATCACCTTTGCTGGAAAGGGGAGCAGGGAGATGGGTCGGACGTTTTGAGGTCGTTGGGGTCTGCTTTGGGTTTCTTGAGGAGGGCGCGGATTTCGGCATGTTTCCATTTTTCAGGGAATGTCGCTGTTTCAAAGGAGATGTTGATGACCTTCCATAGTTGGGGGGCGATGGTGGCGTTGGCTTTGTTGTATGCGTGGTGTGAGCAGGGGTCTGATGGAGATCCTGAGTGGATGGATTATTAAACTATTTGCAGACAGAATGGGAGAAAGAGTAAGATGTATGACATGATGGAATGGCAAACAATTACCCTCTCACATGGGCTACACTTACAGCCAAGAGAGCACAAGAACTAAGAATGTTAATTGGAACTGGATGACTACTATGAAAAATGATGTTGTTATTACTGTGAGAGAACACAATCACCCCAAAATCATAAACAAAATTGAAGTAAGGCATGTACTTCAAGCTTAAAAAGAGACAATCTCCAGTTTTGAAGAGTCCACTTTCAAAATTCTTGAAGATGTATTTCCTAAAGTAACTGAACACATCATAAGACAGCTACAAGCTATACCTACTTTAAAACGCTTAATAACACAAATATGAAATACCCCAGTGATACGTCCGTGGCTTCTAGAAGATATGATAACATCCAAAGTCCTTGAACACTTAACCATCACAGAGATGATGAAACCTTCCTTCTACATAACAACTTTAATAATGACAAACAAATTATTATATTTGCTACAACAGTAGCAGTAGTAAAAATTGGGTTTATTTAACTATTGGTTTGTTAACCCCTACGGTGCCTTGGATGAGGTGATCTCGTCCAAGGCACCGGTTCCCAGGTGCCTTGGACGAGATCACCTCGTCCTGCACCCGGGAACTAGGGGGTGCACTAGCGCTCCCCCATGTGCCCCCCTACCAACACCCCCCCTGTCGTGGATGGAAGAGGAATCCCTTCCCCTTCCACCCCCGAACCCCCCACCCCCCTGTGACGTCAGCGCACATCGCGCGCTGATTGTCACAGAGGCCTCCTCCTTCGCGCTGGAAGCTCAGCCACGATCACGTGGAGGAGGCCGAGAGAGGCTTCAAAGGGAAGGAAATGTATTTCCTTCCCTTTGAAGTCTCTCTCAGCGCTTCAAAAGCCGGATTGTAAAGCAATCCGGCTTTTGAAACGCCCACTAGACACCAGGGAATTCTATTATATTTATGAAACTGGCATAAGGGAGTGACCCCTTGGGCAAGGGCTGCTCCCAGGGGGGGCATTTTTTTGGAAGGCCTTTTCTGCCCCCCCTGGGGGCAGATACCTCTAGGCACCAGGAATCATTTTTTTTGTTTTGTTTTGTTTTGTTTTTTCTTTAGAGGTGGGGAGCGACCCCTTAGGCAAGGGTCGCTCCCCTAAGGGGAAAATTACATTTAGGCCATCTCTGCCCCCCTTGGGGGCAGATTGGCCTATCTTTATGAGGCCAATCTGCCCCCAAGGGGGACAGAAACCACTAGACACCGAGGAGTTTTTTTTTGTGCAAATTTCACGCAAGGGGAGTGACCTCTTGGGCAAGGGTCGCTCCCAGGGGGGGCATTATTTTTAAAGGCCTTTTCTGCCCCCCCTGGGGGCAGATCGGCCTATTATTAGGGGGCAGAAACCTCTAGGCACCAGGGAACATTTTTGTTTGTTTGTTTTGTTTTTGTTTTGTTTTTCTTTTAGAGGTGGGGAGTGACCCCTTAGGCAAGGGTCGCTCCCCTAGGGGGCAAATTACATTTAGGCCATTTCTCCCCCCTTGGGGGCAGATTGGCCTATTTTTATGAGGCTGATCTGCCCCCAAGTGGGACAGAAACCACTAGACACCAGGGAGTTTTTTTTTTCTTCATGAATTTCACGCAAGGGGAGCGACCCCTTAGACAAGGGTCGTTCCCCTGGGGGCAAATTTATTTTAGGCTATTTCTCCGCCCTTGGGGGGCAGATCAGCCTATTTTAATTAGGCCGATCTGTCCCGAAGGGGGCAGAAACCACTAGGCACCGGGGATTTTTGTTTTTTTGTTTTACAGATGGTGAGCTACCCCTTAGGCAAGGGTCGCTCCCTTGGAGGGGCAAATTGTATTTAGGCCATTTCTGCTGCCTTTGGGGGCAGATCGGACGATTTTAGGTCAATAGGCACCGGGGATTTTTTTTTTGCGCCAATGTCATGCAAGGGGAGAGACCCCGTAGGCAAGGGTCGCTCCCGGGGGGGGGGGGTTGGGGGGGTGGTGGGGCAAATTTATTTTAGGCCATTTCTGCCCCCCTGGGGCCGGCTGAGCTAGAGGCCAAAATCCACAGGTAGGCACTTTGTAAAAAACACCTCTGTTTTTTGTGAAAAAATGTGATGTGTCCACGTTGTGTATTGGGGCATTTCCTGTCACGGGCGCTAGGCCTACCCACACAAGTGAGGCATCATTTTTATCGGGAGACTTGGGGGAACGCTGGGTGGAAGGAAATGTGTGGCTCCTCTCAGATTCCAGAACTTTCTGTCTCCGAAATGTGAGGAAAACATGTTTTTTTAGCCAAATGTTGAGGTGTGCAAAGGATTCTGTGGTAACAGAACCTAGTCAGAGCCCCACAAGTCACCCCATCTTGGATTCCCCTAGGTCTCTAGTCTTCAAAAATGCACAGGTGTGGTAGGTTTCCCTATGTGCCGGCTGAGCTAGAGGCCACAATCTACAGGTAGGCACTTTGCAAAAAACACCTCTGTTTTCTGTCAAAAAATGTGATGTGTCCACGTTGTGTTTTGGGGCATTTCCTGTCGCGGGCGCTAGGCCTACCCACACAAGTGAGGTATAATTTGTATCCGGAGACTTGGGGGAACATAGAATAGCAAAACAAGTGTTATTGCCCCTTGTCTTTCTCTACATTTTTTCCTTCCAAATATAAGAGAGTGTGTAAAAAAGACATCTATTTGAGAAATGCCCTGTAATTCACATGCTAGTATGGGCACCCCGGAATTCAGAGATGTGAAAATAACCACTGCTCCTCAACACCTCTATCTTGTGCCCATTTTGGAAATGCAAAGGTTTTCTTGATAGCTGTTTTTCACTCTTTATATTTCAGCAAATGAATTGCTGCATACCCGGTATAGAATGAAAACCCACTGCAGGGTGCAGCTCATTTATTGGCTCTGGGTACCTAGGGTTCTTGATGAACCTACAAGCCCTGTATGTCCCTGCAACCAGAAGAGTCCAGTAGACGTAACAGTATATTGCTTTAAAAAATCTGACATTGCAGGAAAAAGTTACAGAGTAAAACGTAAAGAAAAATTGCAGTTTTTTTCACCTCAATTTCATTTTTTTTTTTTTCAGTTGTTATTTTCTGTAGGAAACCCTTTGTAGGATCTACACAAATTACCTCTTGCTGAATTCAGAATTGTGTCTACTTTTCAGAAACGTTTAGGTTTCTGGGATCCAGCATTGGTTTCACACCCATTTCTATCACTGACTGGAAGGAGGCTGAAAGCACAAAAATTTTTAAAAATGGGGTATGTCCCAGTAAAATGCCAAAATAGTGTTGAAAAATTGGGTTTTCTGATTCATTTGCCTGTTCCTGAAAGCTGGGAAGCTGGTGATTGTAGCACCACAAACCCTTTGTTGATGCCAGTTTCAGGGGAAAAACCACAAGCCTTCTTCTGCAGCCCCTTTTTCCCATTGTTTTAAAAAAAATGAAATTTTAACTATATTTTGGCTAATTTCTTGGCCTCCTTCAGGGGAACCCACAAGGTCTGGGTACCTCTAGAATCCCTAGGATGCTGGAAAAAAAGGACGCAAATTTGGATTGGCTAGCTTATGTGGACAAAAAGTTATGAGGGCCTAAGCGCAAACTGCCCCAAATAGCCAAAAAAAGGCCTGGCACAGGAGCGGGAAAAGGCCTGGCAGCGAAGTGGTTAAAATATATACTGTACATATAATAGATAACAATAAAATAATTAACACTTAAAAGCAAATAATTTATTCAGGCCAAGCCAATGTCAAACATGGGTAACAGACAAAACATTCAAAATGTGCCCTAGACCACTCTAACAGATATACAACATGCATGATGAATATCAAATCACTAATATTCCACTCACCTTGCTACCTAATGAACAAAGTTGCACTTACTATAAACTACTACACCACATAAAAATAAAACAAACAATTACTCCCCACAAAAGCTCAGTGGGAAAGGTGCAGCAGCATTGCCACCAGCTCATAATAGAGCCGGCGGCAGCGCTGCCACACACAGGGGGCACAAGCACCCTTGAAATGTGCAGGGTCTGTCCAGCAGACGGTGCACATTTCAAAGGTGATGGGTATATCAAAGGGGATACCATGGGCATGGGTAGTGCAGCCCCCCTGTGGCCCACTGCACTTGTTCTCCATTAGCCTGGAGAAGCTGGTGGAGAACAAGGTTGTAATCAACAGGGTGGCACTGAGTTCAGCGCTGCCCTGGCTGATTACAACCAGCACTGCTGTCAGGCCCTAAGCATTCGAAACAATATGCACAAAGTTTGGAATAGAATGCATGATGGAACAAGTAATGTGAGAAACATGCATGCCTGAACAACATGGTTGGAACAACGACCACCTTGTTACCAAGAATGCCTTTACCACACATGCATTTATAACAATTTTTCATTGTAAAAGCATGCCTAGTAAATGCACGTGTGGAAACGCCATGCGTGGTTCTAGCATGCCACCCCCACCTGCCCTAAGGCCCAGAAGTACCCTACCCCTAATACTAAAACTACCCCGACCTCCCAACCCCTACCCTTAAAACCAAAAGTACCCCAAAACCCCCACCCATGGTGAGCCCTAAAACCTTCCCCGACCCCCCACCTGCCTTAAAAACAACCTACCCGTACCCCGCCCCTAAAATCTGAACTACCCTAACATCCACCCCTAAAAATAAGAGTATCCCTAACCTCCCGCCCCACCCCAAAACAAAACTAAACAACCCCCACCACTAAAAAACAAACTACCCTGATCCTCCCACCTGCCCTAAAACCAACCTACCCGTACCCCGCCCCTAAAATCCGAACTACCCTAACCTCCACCCCTAAAAATAAGAGTATCCCGAACCTCCTGCCCCACCCCAAAACAAAACTAATCAACCCCCACCACTAAAAAACAAACTACCCTGATCCTCCTACCCCGCACTAAAAACAAAACTACACTGTCCCCCACGCCGCCCCTAAAAACCACAGTACCCTGATCCACCACATCGCCCCTAAAAACAAAACTACCCCGACTCCCCAGCACCCAAAAACAAAACTGCCCTGCACCATGGTATGCTATATTTTAAATACGGTGCACACATGGTGGTGGTAGAGGAGCCGCAAGAGGGCGTAAGAACTTTCTTAAATCTGGCCCTAAGAATCCAACATTCAGAAACCAAAATTAAACCTAAATAAGTAAATAAAGTAGTATAATGTATACCATGCTGCAATGTAAAGCTAAAATATTTATTAACAATGAAGTAGTACACTTATTGGATTTAGTAGCAAAATCCATACTATAAAACACCTAGCTGCCTACACACTAACCAACAAACCTTAACATATGTAAACATCACCATAACATATTGATTTTTAAATAGATATTAAACAATGTATTTTTGCACATCATTCAGAAACCTATATAGACTAGAAAAGAAGACTGATAAAAATAATAGTTTAGTAACTAATTAAAAACCAGCACATCAACCACTACAAAACATAAGAAATAAACACAAAATTTAACCAAGTAAGTCTAACACATAGAAATGTAAAATAGCGCAAATATACATATAAAATAAAACGTAACTTTTATTACCCATAAATAGATAGATAAATTAAACATGCAGTTCTGTAGCAGCAGTTCTTATTCCATGTCCAGGTTGTCAAAATACAGTTGACCAAAAACATAAACTAAAGTCCAAGTCCCTAAAAAACACAAACATGTTAAAGTCCAAGTTAAATCCATCAACATAATCCAAAGTCACACTGAACCATAAAAACCCTGAAAAATCACAGAAGAACAACCCTGCAAATTCAGAGGTAATTCAAAATAAAAATAATAATATTGGTTCACTAGAAACCAAATACATTTCCTTTAAGTAACACTCAAAAATCACAGATGCATGGGATGAGTTTAGATCCTTAAATCTTTACAAAACATACAGTTCCCACCCTCAGAAAATATTATTTTCAATTACACATAAACATGAGAATAAAACTATCATAACTACAGATTATAACATGACAATATCTTAAATAACAGAAGATAAATACCAAACTCTAAGCAGGCCTAACGCACAGCACTACTAACCAAGAAAACACGGACTATGGGCCTCATTACGAGGCTGGCGGTCAAAGGACCTCCAGCTTCACTGAGACGGATGAACCACCACAACTATAGTGGTCCAACCACCACATTACAGCCCTGCTAGGCGGACCTGCCAGGGGACCGCTGTCTCCGCCGGTAACGTGGTTCCTGACAGGTCGACGGCGGCCGGAGTTGTAATCAGCCAGGGCAGCACTGAACTCAGCACCACATGGCTGAGTACAACCCCACTTTCCGCCAGCCTTTTCATGGCGGTCAATCTACCATGGAAAGGCTGGTGGAAAGCCAGTGCAGGGGCTAGTATCATTGGAATGCACACTGTCTACTTTGCAGAAAGTGTGCATTCAGATGGTGCTGGGGTGCTACGGTAATGGCCTCATCTCCCTTAAGGGAGCCAAGCCCAATACCATAGCACTGTTCCTGCTGAACAGCCGGGCATGAACCTCGTAATACAATGCTCCAGCCTGTCAGCCTGGTGGGAACATTGTAATATGGTCAGGGGGGATGCCACCAATATGGCAGTGGGGGCCTCTCTGTGAATTTGGTGGTCCTGTGGTGGGGCAGGCCCTATGACTAAATAACTCTCACAATAAAAACTAACACTATAACTAACATTAACTAGTTATACCCACATCCCACATGCCCAACCCCAAAACCCTATAGAATAAATGAAAAAAGGTTTTGCCCTGGACAACAATCAGCAGCAGGAAAGGGGAACTTGCTTCCACCAAATCCAATGACAAATAACAGGAATAGACTACAAAAGTACACCAAACAAAATGAAACAAAAAGACTATCTCCCTATAGAGAACAATGGAACATTAACCAAAAATGGTAAAAAATGTCAAAAAATATTTAACAGTGCAATACAATATGCAAAAAAAGTAAGTGTATTAAAAAAATATAAACCATTATGCAATCTAAATAGTACTATAAAAAACAATCAATTTTAAATTGTAGTGATATTTGTAATATACTTAGAAGTGTTTAAACTCTTTTATAAAAATGTGTATAGCAAATTTAAATGAATAAAAATATGTGAAAAAATATTAAAAAATCAACATGTTTTTTATTTCATGTAAATAATATGGAATGCTAGAAAAAAATAAAACTTTTTATTTCATGTTAGAAAATTATGGGGCATGTTTAAGAGCCCCTAGCGCCACCGGAGTGTCATGTTTCATGAGGCTCTGGTGATGTTAAGCACAGCTCCATATTTATAAGGTGGTGTAATGGCACTTTTTTGTGGCGTTATGCTTCCTTGTATATATGAACCCCTTCATTGCAGTTTTCTGCATCAGAGGCGCATGCAATGGGTGTTGCTGTGAGCGTTCCACTGCAACACCCATTGCTTTTGACGCTGTCTAAGATTTACGGGTTGTGGTAAACCTGAGGTAGCGCCAAAAACTAACGAGGTAGCATGGCAAACTGAGGAGGAATGCTTTATTCCTCCTAATTTTTTGCTTTATCTATGTATGCTGCATTCTGTGACATGGGCATGGGCAGTGCAGGGGCCCTGTGGCACCACCTCTGCCTCTCTGCCATCCTTTTCTTGGTGGTGACCCCACTATGAAAAGGATGGCGGAAAGGCAAGTTGTGATCAGGACAGCAGAGCCGACATAGGTCCCGCTTTGCATGACCACACTCATAATGAAGCCCCTAATAATTAACCATAGAAACTATGGGTCTCATTATGACTTTGGCTGTCGGACTGAGCTGACCACCAAAGCCACAAGGAGGTGGCTGCCGTCATATTGGTGGCCTTTCACAGTCATATTATGATATTCTACTGGGCTGACTGACGGAAATATTATTTTCGACGTTTCCGCTGGTCAAACCAGCAGAAACAGTCCCACAGCATTGGCCCTGGTTCCCTTAAGGGGAATGTCATGGCACACCTGCGCCCTCAGAATGAGCACTGTCTGCAGTGAAAACAGTGCACATTCCAAGGGTGCTGGCAAGGGGACCCCCAGCATTGGCTTTCTGCCAGCCTTTTCATGGCGGGACCCTGCCATGAAGAGGGTGGCAGGAGGAGGACTTGTGAGCACCACAATGCTGGAAAGGCTGATCACAACTCTGACTGCCACCACCCCATAGGGAACCATGCTCCTGGGTGTCCCCGGTTGTCTGACTGCCAGGATCATAATCTGGCCATTGGACCACCAAGAGTGTGACCACCAGACTCATAATGAAGCCCTATGTTATATTCAACAATAAGTGAGAAAACAATGGGGCAGATTCACTTTCCCTGCGCCCCTCAGCACTCCCCTAGCGCCACTATGTGTTTGCCATATTTAAAATATAGTGCATCATGGCGCAGGGTATGAAGCAATAGCGTAATTTCTCATGATACAATTGATGTACTCTGCACGAGTAGTGCCAAAATATTTGTGCTACTCCTGCAGAGTACATAGGGTCTCATTCTAAACAATGGAAGCCCCCTTTCAATGCCAGCTCATGAGAAGGTGTTAAAAATGCTGTAACAATTGTGCAAGGAAATCTCATAGATTTCCTTACGCCATTTGTCTGGCTCCCCTAAGGGGGGAACGCCCCCTTTGCATACATTATGCCTGGTGCAGGCATAATATAAAGAAAGTGTTACAGAGTGGTGCAATGCATGCATTGCACCACTTTGTAAATACGGTGCGGGGATTTCAGCCTTGTTGGGCTATATTAACATAAAAAATAATGACGTTAATGTGGTGCAAGGTGGCGCTATGGAATTATAAATATGCCCCAATGCTTTACAACAATATAAAAAACAAAACTTAAAACATTAGGCCAGATGAGGAGTCTGGTGGTTGCAAGACCACCAGACTTGCAGTGGCGGTCGGGCCACCGCAGATGTGGCGGTCTGAACCCCACATTACAAGTCTGGTGGTCGGAACACCAAAAGACTGATCTCCATCACTCCATCAGGATCTCTGATCCCAACGGGCTGGTGGCGGTCTTGGTTGTGATCAGCCATTACAGCGCTGAAGTCAGTGCCCCCTGCTAATTACAACCATGATCTCCGCCAGCCCTTTCATGACGGTTCATCCGCCATGAAAAGGCTTATGGAGAACATGTGCTGGGGTCCACAGGGGGGGCCCTACACTGATCACAACATCTCTGCAGACAGCGTGAATTCTGCATTCTGAGATTGCTAGGGAGGCCCCCTGCACGACAGCATTAGATTCCGCTCCATGTGGAGCCAAGTCCAATGCAGCTGCATGTTTTCCACTGGGCTAACCGCCGAAACCTTGATTTCTGCCGGTCAGCCCAGTGAAAAATTCCTAAAAGAGTGAGGTCTGCAGCGGTCTCCTCACCACGGGTCTGGCGGTCAGTTTTTCCAACCGCCAAACTCGTAATTAGGCCCATTATTCTTACCTTTGATATTTTTGTCCATGATATTATGGGCATCACAATATTCTTGACACAATTTTGTTGTTTCTCAATTTTTGTTATTTTGTATTTTGTTGAAACATTGGTGCAAATTATCCAGGTTGATATTCAGGTTGAGCTTCCTGCTTCAGGATCAAACTAGGAATATAGGAAGCAGTCTTTTGATTTAGACCCCAGCCCTCATGCACTCTGGGTCTTTAGCTCTCCAGAGATTCAAACTAGAGTTGGAAACTCAATTTCTACACAGTCATATCTATCATGAGGATCGGAATTCTTCCTGCAGCCAGTCAGAAGTTCTTTTTCCTCCATATCAATTAGCGATTTATTTGAGATTGGTCAAGCAGGAATTTGAAAAAGCAAATGCAGTCTGTAATTAAGAACAATCTTTGAGCAACTCAACCAATGATCTGACAATTTACTCACTTGATAATTTCAGGAAAATGGCTCTATTCTTCCTTCAGAAATTTACTTTACTGTTAAAACTATTCCTGAATCCATAATGCAATCAGTTTCACTTCAGTTCTTCGCTGACTCTCTATACCTACTTTCCATGCATGAAAGAAAAGTCCACGCTTCAATGCCACATGCAGTGAAGTGCTCAGGGTTGGACTGGCTGTTAAGTGAACCAGGCAATGCCCAATGAGCTGGGCTGTCAGGTCAGTAAGTGGGCCATTTTTTTGATGCATGTGGGCCTGTTTTATGGTCTGCCAGGCCAGGTTTTACTGTTAATTGTCCTAATATTAAACCAAAAAGTCTCTGCAACAAACTCAAATCCACACAGTCTTCTATACCTTGCAAAACAATTCTACAGCATGTCGTTTTAAGTTCAAAAGTGACCTAAATGGCAAACATGGGCCTCATCATTTTGCTTGTCTAACTTATTAATGGGGTGTCCGGGCATATTTTCTGTCCCAGTCTGACCACAGAAGTGTTTGGTGATTCTCCCTACACACAATAAAACTAGTATTATTTTCTTTAATGCAGAGATGTGAGCTGGGGCCAAGAATGGGTTCCCTCTAATCCTGCAGTTCATTGTCTTATCCAGCCCATACGTTTTCCCACTGTAGCCCAAGGGGAAATTGATCTGTAATAGGGACAGTTAAATATGAGCCACAGAGACCACAGCCAGAGAAAATAGAGTAGCCATTTCCTAGAAGATGTAAACATATTCAAGATTAGATGTTTACATTTATTTTTGTATACTCTACATTGTATGTTCATAGCGTTTGTTAAGAAAGTAGGTTTTTGCCATTTGGCAGACCCTAAATGATAAGACCTGCACTTTGTAAAGAGTCCATTATGTCAATTTAATGTTACTTTATTGATTTGCAGGACAGACAACAGAGAAGTGGAGTTGATTAGCAGGATTAACTACTCTAGGGGTGGTATACCAGTTGTCAAAGATCCAAACTTTAAAAACAATTGGTGGAACATGATAAAACTGGAGTTCATACATAATGCATATAGGATAATTTCTGTTGTGGCTACAGACCAAAGAGTGCTGGTGTATTTTCACCCATTGGCTACCTTTGTTTAGGAACAGACAGGCGTATTAAAGTAAATGTCACTTTTAGCCCAGAGAACTGGCCCTCAGGAGGAAAATAACATTCACAGAATATATAACTGAGACAGAGCAATATGGCAGTGATGCAAGAACCTATCAAAGGTTAATATCAAATTTGATAACAAGTTTACCCATTATCAGGACTACCAGATACTACAGCGTGTAATAACTTCAAATAGCAGAGGGAAAAAATAACTATGCCTAGTGAGAAAGGAACTCTAGTTACTGAAAGGGCAACTTATTGTGCCTAGGACAGAAGTGAGACTTACAACACAACTGGTAGTAAGGCTAAGCAGGTAAGAGGGTGAACAAAGATACGTTAAGAAGCATAGGAGAAAAGCAAAGACCATACAAGACAATAAGAAACATGTATTTGCAAATATAAGGTAGCTATGGAATTAAAGTGCTAACACAAACCAACAACATTTATGCATATAGGTGTCATGGAATAATTTGACAATCTAGTGCATGTGAAGCTGTGTGCAGGGATGCAGAGGTGTCTCTGGCCCTCTCACATCTCATCTAAAAGTGTCATGGTGACCAATAGAACTGCGGGAGAATTACAATTGTGTGAGGAGAAGAGGGGTAGCAGATTGCCTAGCTTTAACAGGGGTGTCACACCAGGTTGCGAAGCTTCACAGACAAAGGAAAAGGAGGAAAATGGCCTTATGCCCAGCATTACCTGCATTCCACCCTAGTCCAAGGATGACTTGGTAATGCAAACAGTGGTGGATGTATCTGTGGTGATGTCATGCCAGGAGAGATGCATTGGTCATCTGTCACTGTGTGCAGAAGATGCAATCTAAGATTAAAGATTGGGAACCTCAATGTAAGAGGCCTGAATGCCTCAAGTGGTTGGTAACCTTGTCCTATTACATGGCAGTCACAGCAAGGTGCCTCTTACAGGAGTTGCGTTTACTCAAAAAAGATTTGTTTCAGCTTCAGTCTGAACGGTTCCCAACTCAAAGGTTCTCTTCTAGTAAACACACACCAGTGTGGCAGCACTACTTGTGGCTAACACAATTAAAGGGAAGATTAGAAACATGTTAATGGAGGATGAAGGTCAGGCATTGGCACGTAGATTCATTGTGGGAAAAAAAAAAATTTGCTGTGGCATCTATACATGTTCCCAATGAGCAGCAAGAGAGATTCCTGATTCATGCTAACTCAAGGCAAAAATGTGATAGAATGAGGAGATTTTCATTTGGAAATTCATGGGTAAGTTTATCACTCAACTCAGAGAGGGGGTCAGATTGGTAATGGTTGAGAAGTGGTATACAATGCCTATCAGAAGTTTTTCTCATAGATCTCCTGTGAGAAGTGCTCCTCGGAGAACCAGAGTTTTCCCATTTTTCAACAGCACGCAGAACATATGATTGTTTGGATGATCTACTAGCAGCCAGCATTTGTGCGCAGTTAGCTGAGATTCAATTAAATTCAGTTGTATTTGAATCTCACATGGCTACCAGTGGGCCTCCCAGTTCTAGATACAACAAAATCCTTCCACTAAACCAAGGGGAACATTTCCTCCACTACATTTAGAAAAAGTGGGTTTTTTATTATTTCCTTAAAATTCTAGAGCCTTGAGGTGAAAAAATGCAAATAAGCAGCCTTCACTCCTTACTCTTTTGATCTTAGGTACCACCAGAGGTTCCTGGTTACTAGAGTGAAGGGCCCTTCCTGGGGCATAAGGGGTAAGGAAAGAACAAATTATAGGTGGGACTTTTCCATGGACGGACCCTTGTGTGATGCAAAGAGCCTTGAAATGTATTCTTCTTTAAACGGGAAGCCAGTTTAAAGCTATGAGGGCTGGACTGGCTGAATGATGCTTTGGTAGTTTTTGAAGGATTCTTGCGGTGCCATTTTGTACCACTTGGAGCCTTTTGATCACATGTTTCGGGCTCCCAAGATACAGGGAGTTGCCATAATCAAGGCAAGGGTATATAAGACTCTGGACCACTATTCTTCTAGTAGGAAAAGGAAGCATCTGCAAGAATTTCCTTAGCAATTGTAAAATCCCAAAGCATGAACCTGACAAGTTTTTAACTTGAGATTCCACCGTAAGCTTGTCATCTATCCAAAGGCCCACCCTTTTTATTGTTTGGGCTGGCTTAGGGTGATTGCTCAAATAGTCTGGCCATGAGAGTTCCTGCCACCTAGAACTATTATTACCAACAACCAGAACCTCCACTTTATGACACTAATAAAAGCTCATGTGATGGAACAATTGCGGCCAGAGAGGCGTACATATACAATAAACAGTGTGGGGCTAAGTGAAGAGCCCACACACGTGAGAATGGGTTGAAGAGGCTAAGGACTCTTCACATATTTGAAAACTCCTGTCTACTGGAAAGGCTTCCAGCCATTCAATGGTGATCCCTGTGATGCCAACATCCAGCATCCTCTGGATAAGGATAGCGTGTGACACAGTATCAAAGGCTGCAGTCAAGTCCACCATGATCACTGCCGCATTTCCACCACGATCTAGAATGGAGCAGAGTTCTTCAGTGGCTACCAGCAGTGGAGTCTCTGTATTGTGACCAGACCTAAAGCCTGTATGAGTGGAATGGTAAATGTCATGCAGCTCCGGGTAAGAGGTAAGAGGGTGCTCTTGGATCATGACCCAGTGAACATGATTTTTCAGATGACACAGACTCGAAGAACGAGGGGTAGAAGGGTAGATGAAGAGTCAGGGTTCCTATACTACAGAACCAATCCTATAAAGATCAATTAACTAAGGGCATGGAACAATATAATCAAGAAAACTGAGAAGCCTAAAAGTATCCCACAGGTCTTTTAGGGCAGCCTGAAAGCAGTGAGAAGGGGGAACCTCATCTCCATGGCAACTTCCTTCATTTAGGAGAGCGAGAAAGCAAGGGGTATCTCAACTCCCTGGCTGGACAGCCTGAGGGAGGTTAGAGTAGAACAGGTTCCAGATGAATGTACAGACAGATAAAGGACATTAAAGCTCAATTGTGAGCCATAGATATGGATAAAGCGGGATTATGCCCTGTGCAGATCAAAGCAAACTTATGACACATAGGTGAAAAATGGTGACAAAAATATTGGCCTGTAAATTAAGGGCTAAAACAACAGAAGATAGGATTGCAGTAATTAAAACCAAAGCCTCACTCACAAAGTTGAAGAGATAGGGTACATACTTTTGTATTTTCTTAAGAGTTATACAAGACGTATAAGGAGGTTGAGGAGTACCAGGAGAGGATCAACCTAATTTATGTCAATGCAGCTCAGGTCATATGGTGAAAGCACTAGGGGAAATAGATTTTATGTGCAAAACAACAGTGACTAGGCTACCAGCTGTTATCATCTTTGGGGTTTCAGACACACAAACCCACCCGGCATTGTCTTCTAAGGGAATGTTAATATTGGAAAAGTCAATGCTGATGCCTACAAAGAAACATTCATATACAAGAATGACATTGCATCACCATTATTAAATTCACCCACCATGAACTCGCTATCAACCTGGACACAGAAGTACATGGTCAGGCAGGCTCTGAGACCTAGGCTTGAGGTTACAGATTAACAGGTCACAGGTGGGGTGGTGTGTAGCCAGCAGACAAATGTGTGAACAGGAAACTTAGATCAGTCCCACAGATAAGCGCAACAACACCACAATGGTTCAAGGTAACTGGCCTCAATAAAACACACATGGCCAGAAGGGTGCGCACATTCCCAACACACCATAAATTCCGATGCCACATGCAGTTGCGAACACTTATCCAATCAGAACACAGCATTCACAGCGACATGCAGCGATCATGCACCTCACTGGTCAGACATCTGGACATGTTATCCATTGGCCAACATTGTGTCCATGCAGGGTCGAGGCCCACCTGCATTTGTTATCAGGACCTTATTTATGACTCCTAGACAATCGCCCACATATCTTAATTAAAAAGGAACTCTGAAATTGTTTTATGGTGACCAGAGAAATGTATAAAACACCGTTCAGATCAAATGTACTTTGAGACAGTCCTCAGGCCCCACTTCTGTAACTGTTCTCCTGACCATTATGTTTATTTAAATGAACTGTTTCTGTTTTGCCAAACGTCTCTTGTCTTTTCTTTTTCGAGGTAAATTCACATTTAAGCAACAGTTTGGAAAGCCAGATAGGAGCAGATTGATTCCTCAGACCTGACTGCAACCAAAGGAAGGGGACCCCGCCCGGACGGATTCACATTTGCGCAAAAAGGAAGGGGAGCAGACACTGCAATTCATTGGAAGTTCTGCTGAATCCACAAGGCGGAGGTTCATCCTGAAGCCACCGTGAGAATGGGGAGAGACTACATCAGAGCCTTAGCCCCAGCATTTGGCATATGGCAAACTAAGAAGCTCAGATCGATTGTATTTTGAGACAGTCCTCAGACCCCAGTTCTATAACTGTTCTCTTGGCCGTAATGTTTAATTAAATGAACTGTTCCTAGGTTGCCAAACCCCTTCTTGACTTTTGTTTTTTTTCAAGGTAAATTCACATTCAAGCAACAGGACACTTGATTACTTTGTTGTTATGTGCAGCTTAACTATAAAATTTGTGAGCTCATCAAAATGGAAAAAAAGCTATGTCAATTGCAGGAAAAAAGGAACAATTTGTTTAAATAAAATGGAAACCATGGCCCAGATTCATGAGAAAATGACAGAGCACGACACTTCACCAAATTAGGTAGCGCCGCTCTCTGTCATTTTTAAAACACAGGGATTCTCCATATTTAATAGAATATGTCGCACCCCTGTGTTGCCCCCTGCAGCGGCTCTAAATTTGTAGCTGAGCGCCAATGTAGCCATCCTTGCGCCATGGTGCAAGGAGGGCTGCGCTGCGGGGGAGATCTTTGTGTTGAGGAAGGGACACTTTTCTGTACAAAAACAATCTTCAATGGCCTTTTGCTCTTTCTATGTGTGCTGCAGAATGCAGCACACATAGAAAGGGCAAAGAACTAGGAGAAATAAAAGCATTTCCCCCCGTTGCACTAAGCTAACCCCACCCCTGGGGAGGCATTAGATTTTGGCGCTGTCTCAGGTTCATAAATATTCGTAAATCTGGGCCAACATCAAAATGCAATAGGCGTTGCTGTGGCACGCCCACTGCAACACCCATTGCACGCCCCTTCCACACAAAGTGCAGCATGTGAAGTTGCTTTATTTAAGAGGTAGCATTAAACCACACAAAGTGGCTTAACGCCAACTTGTAAATACGGCGCAGTGCACAGCGCCAATGGAACATCACTAAAAGTGACGCTCCAGTGGCTATAGGGCATTGTAAATCTGGCCCCATGTTTGAGTACCTTGTGAACCCAATTGAAGGAAATCCCCTGTCCTAGATTTCGAGGGTAGTAAGGCTCACTGACCCATAACACCTATAATTAGCATATTAACAGGATTTTTTGCATCTTGCATAAATAATTCTGATGAGATACCAGCGGAAGACTCATCGTGTTAAAAATATTTTATTACGGGAGACTCGCTTACTTACTATGAAATTATGTGTTACTATGAATGTATAGTCTGTCATTTTTATTGGAATGTAATGACATTTTTCAAGCAAATATACATGTGATTTCGGATGTGTCTACTGTTTTTTTATGAGCCATAATTTAAACAAAATGAATACCAACATTTTAACGCAAAATATAAGGTGCAATAGTTGGAATTAGGGAGAAAAATATATATTAGGTAAATTCGCAATGCATTACTCTGAATATTTTTATTTATTGGTGTTGACGCACACCAAACATGTTTCTTTTTCTGATTTATAACGTCTAGCTCCGGATTTAAAGGTTAAAAGTGTGATGGGGAATTCGAACACCAGAATTTATATCCTAGTACGTTATTTCTTCTGCAACCATTTTCAGAGCATAAAGGAGTATTTCTTACACTGCCACAAGTACCTCATTGAAAATTCTGGTTTGCAATTGACTCGTGCAACGTATTGATAATGTGCCTATAAAGTGTGCACTATGTTTATTGCATTTCAGAAGATAACAGTGCAGACTAACTTAGACTTTAACTTTCATTCCATAACAGAGGCTTAGACTGTTTTCTTCCTATAAATGTGTTCCTGCATAGCATGCTATCTGCATTTAATCTAGCCAATCCATTAGAAAATGCAATCACGTGAAGAGGTTTTGATGTACAGTAGCAATGATGCTTGATGTTCCATCCCTCTCCTCTATGTTTACAATTTGCATGCTTATGTTGTCTGTTAGGGGATTTAAAGGAATGTATTAATACCTTCGACTGTGAAATAGCAATTTTTCCTGTCAAACCTCTCTAGGAATTTTGTGGATATCCTTTAAAGGATACAGGGGCATATTTATACTCCGTTTGCGCCGAATTTGCGTCGTTTTTTTCGACGCAAATTCGACGCAAAACTAACTCCATATTTATACTTTGGCGTTAGACGCGTCTAGCGCCAAAGTTCATGGAGTTAGCGTCATTTTTTGGCGTGAACACCTTCCTTGCGTTAATGAGATGCAAGGTAGGCGTTCCCGTCTTAAAAAATGACTCCCAGGCATGTGCATGGTATTTATACTCCCGGGCAAAAATCACGCCCGGGAGTGGGCGGGGCAAAAAACCCCGCATTTGCGCCTCTTTTTAACGCCTGGGTCAGGGCAGGCGTTAAGGGACCTGTGGGCTCAGAATGAGCCCAGAGGTGCCCTCCCCTGCCCCCAGGGACACCCCCTGCCACCCTTGCCCACCCCAGGAGGACACCCAAGGATGGAGGGACCCATCCCAGGGAAGAGAAGGTAAGTTGTGGTAAGTATTTTTTTATTTTTTTTTGTGGCAAAGGGGGGCCTGATTTGTGCCCCCCTACATGCCACTATGCCCAATGACCATGCCCAGGGGACAGAAGTCCCTGGGCATGGCCATTGGGCAAGGGGGCATGACTCCTGTCTTTGCTAAGACAGGAGTCATGTTAATGGCATCTGGGCGCCCAAAAAAAATGGCGCAAATCGGGTTAAGACGATTTTTTTGCCTCAGCCTGACTTGCCCCATTTTGGGACGCCCAAACGCCATTTTTCCCTACGCCGGCGCTGCCTGGTGTACGTTGTTTTTTTTCACGCACACCTGGCAGCGCCGGTCGGCTAACGCCGGCTAACGTCATTCAATAAATACGGCGCCCGCATGGCGCTTCAGAATGGCGTTAGCCGGCGCTAATTTTTTTGGCGCAAAACTGTGTTAGCGCAGTTTTGCGTCAAAAAGTATAAATATGGCCCACAGTGTGCAAGCGATCGCGTGTTAATAGTCTTTGTTTATTCATAACGGTGAAAATAAGTTTGGAATTAAAACATGTTACTGTAAACATGTGTACTAATGCAGATAGACACGTACTACTACAGTGGAAGGCTTACAGAATAAGGCTCAATCCATAAAAAAAATCTATGAATAAGTATGAGTTACTCTTTCAGTAACTTGTATTATTTCTGAATTTCAGTCAGCTAAATCAGAAGTACTCATCACCTATTCTTCATTCCTCAAGGATTTAAGGGTTAAACCTTGTGATTCTGCAAAATCTATGTGATTCGGGCCGTCATTCTTTTAGTCTTTTTATAAAAAATACACAGAACTGGTCCCTACTCAGAGCTTTTGGTGATGTGGCTTGGAGACAATGAGATAGGAAGCACCTTGTGAGCTTCATGCTGTGCTGCCATCCAGCATGATCTTGCTGCTGATGCTGCCTTTTGAGTCTCCAGAATACATGGGACACAAGTGGGACATAGGCGGCTCACTGGGTGGTGTTGTTGGGATCCAATAGTCCTCGTTGCTTTACCTTTTCTTCTCTCAGTAGCACAGTGGCTGAGAGCGAAGATAGGGGCCATCCCAACGTGGTAGCCTCTGCCCGGCAGCAGTGAACTTCAGCTCATCCTAGAGTGACTTGACAGACACTGAGGTGATTGCTGTGACCATTGGAAGTGGAGAGTGAGTCAGGCACTGTGGTGAGCACTCAGCTGCTGATGCCGTGGGAGGTACTGCAGTGAGGCAAACAGCATTGTGGTGCATCAGGACCAGCTGCCGTGGAGCGAAGGGGAGTCCTAGAGCCCCTGGTGAGAAACCAAGGCCTGTGGGTCCATGGGACTGATGGCGCCCATTATATGGTGACTCCATCCCTCCCCCTTTGTTATACTATGCAGTGTATGAGGACAGCTTGGGAGAACCTGTGAGAGGAAGAGGGTGGCGGCTTGCCTACCACTGCAGTTGATCCTGTGGGAGAGACATTTGTGTCTATTAAGTGTAATGGGGAGGCACTTGAAATGGAAGGGGTAAGAAGATGAGAAGTTGAAGGACCTGTGTTTATTTGCAGAGGAGGAGGATCAAGCACAACCCCATTCCCAGATACTGCACACAGCACACTTCACCTCACCGAAAGCCATCCTCTGGCAATCACCATGATACCAAGGAGACCATGGAGCAGAAAATGGACACTGTGCTGACTGCTCTTGGCCTACTGTGTACTGTTAGATGACCAATGCAAGATGGCTGAGAGGACTAAGCTCATTGAAATGGCTCTGGCTGACCTGGATCCAACAACACATGTCCTACAGGAACAACACCAGGAACTAGAGGTTAGAGTCTGGGCACTCGTTTGCAGGGCTGAGGATACTGAAGCCTGAGCCCACAGAAATATTATTTGACTCACTGGCTTACCCAAACACTTGGAAGGTACAGATATAATAGCTTTTCTCAAATCTTGGCTTGGGACCTCCATTTTTCCTGAGGGCATCTCCCCCTTATTCATGCTGGAATTAGTGCATAGAGTCCCGGTGAAGATGTCACCGCCAGGTGCCCCTCACTCAGGACAGTAGTGGCAAATTTGGTCCATTACAGGGATCACATTCTGTCTAAATTTTGTGAGAAAGTTGAACTCCTGCTGGAGAACTGTTAGATAATGATTTTGCCAGACTTTACCATGCTAGACTAGAAGCAAAGGGCCTCATTTATTAAAGTGAAAAGACGCCTCTGACAGAAGAGTGTTAAATATGCCATGCTTTTCCCGGCTAAACTGAGGGTGGTGTCTGACTCAGGTTCCTGCTTCTTCACTGATCCATGCAAGGTGTGGGACCGAATAGGCATGAACACACTGGCCCTGGGAAACCCACTCACCCAGCAACAGAATCTTAAAGAACATTGGTCGGGCCTTCGTAGTGGTCCTGAAAGAGGGTATTTGGTGAATATGTTGTGTTCACACCACTTTTGAAGGATCGTCCTAATATGTTGTAGGTGCTGATTGAGGATACTGAGGTAATTGGTAATATCATCAAAATATTCTACAAAAACAACAATAACAATAACAACAGATGATGGACGGAATGCAGAACTAATCAAACATTCCCCCCAGTCACAGATCTGGGTTTAATCCATCAGTTTTTTTGCTCACTATGCCATTCTAACTTGGAACCAGCCATTTGCAAATCAGTCTTGACCCTGCTCCCCATGGGAACAGTCCAGCCCCAACTGCCAGGTCAGGCCCTCCATGAACTAGATACAAGCATCCTGGGACTGATTTCGGGGTATCACCCCGCATCAGCCAGGTTAGCTTGAATCTGGTGGAATTTCAAGCACGGGACCCACGTCTGGGCATACCCTTCCCACTTAGGGCAACAAATGCAAAAACAACAAATGATTTGACTCTGCTTCCAGTGGGAACAGTCCAGCTCTAACTGCCAGGCCAGGTCCTCACTGGACTAGATACAAGCATCCTGGTACCAGTTTCAGCGTATCACCCCTCATCAGCCAGGCTAGTTTGAATCTGGCGGCATTGTGAGCACCCACATCTGTGTTTGTTTGCATCAATATATACTACCACACAACAATCCAGGAACTATCAGTACTTCGTTGATAAAATACTGAAAGGTAGCAGGTGCAATACACAGGCCAAAAGGCCTGAAAAGGTACTCATAGAGGCTAAATTTTGTGTGAAAGGTCACCTTCTACTCGTCACCCTCTTAGTCTCGAACAAGATGGTACGCTTCTCTCAGATTGAGTTTTGGAAATATCTAGGTGTTTTTACCTGACCAAACAGGGTTAAAATCAATGGTAATGGGTATTGGTTCTTGATCGTTACTCCATTTAGGGCTCTGTAATCTATACAGACCCTGAATTCTCCCCTTTTCTGTATCAAAAAATAAAAGGGAAGAAGCTGGGTATTGGGATGGCCTAATGAAGTAAATCCTTAAGATTTTGTTAAGATATTGTTGCAAGTGCTGATTTTCTGTTTTGGTCTGAGCATCTATACGGCTGCATGGAATTTGTGCTCTGGGTTTCAAGTTGATAGGGCAATCATAAACTCAATGAAATTGTAGAGAAGTTGCCTTACATTGGTCAAACATGTCTTTAAAGTCCATGTATCAGTGAGGTAAGTCCTTAGAGGGCTCTTGGACAAGGTCTAAAGTGCATGCAACCAATTTCTTTTTGCTCTTACTTGCTGTCCAACAATGAGCTTTACAAAGCTTAGAGTGTAGACTGACTTGATGTTCCATGCAGTCAATATCGGGGTTGTGAGCCGAGGAATACCTAGTATGGTCTACAATTGTGGAGCGTTGACTAAATCAAAACTCACTTATTCCAAATAAACTTCTTGCATTGTGACGATCAACCTTCTGTAGTATGTACAATTGGCCCCAATGACAATTCACTGTTATCTATGGTTCTGACTAACTCTGGGGGGGGTTTTGGGCAAAAGGGTATTCCATGCTTTTTTGAGTTGGAAATATCTAATATTTAAAAATAAATCCCACTTGCCTCAGGTGCAAAAAGATATTTGTAGTAACCACATTTTTGGTCTCCCATTCTAACTTGACTTGCACATAAAAGTGGCGATATCCTTGTCTGAACTGGTCTTTGCCAATGTCTTGGAAACTATGGCACTATACTCACCCAAAATGCTAACCTCTAACACTTCCGGGCTTCCTTATTTCCCATCTCCTATTTGTTGACTTTGTGACCCCTTGTCTGTTCTCTTGGGTTTCACTGAACAATCCATCAAGAAATATCCCTTCTTCCCATGGTACAGAAATAACTTCAAGTCCATGGAGTGTTGTTTTTCACTTTTAACAACTACCACTGCTCTAATGTCAGACCTTCCCTGATCAGTTAATCTTTCGGAAAGGAAATGATCCAACTTAACTAAGAAGTGGAACAAGTCTTTCCAAGAGTCAAATCCATTGACTACCTGGGCCAAGAAGTCCTTCAGTTCTTCCTTAAGATTTCTATAGAACAAAGATTTTCTCTTTGTTACAGGCCATTGAGACTCAGCCACGAGCATGTTGAAGGCCATAATGTAAGTTAGTAGATCCTTGTTGTGAGTTTCAGGTTTAACAGTGTAGTAGTTTTTGTGGGAATCAGGAGTTTAGCTTAGCCTTCTGGCTTGCAGGCCTGTTCCCCTGTAACCTATTGACTTTTAACATACTTATCCTGTTCTGTTTTAGTATATTTATTTAATTATTTCTTCCAAAATGGCTGTTATGTTTTTAGTTAGGAAGATGTTTCAATTTCACGTTATCAGTTCCACTCTGTGAAGGCGTCACTATCAGAGTCAAAGCTAAGTGATATACGTAGCTATTCACATCATGTACTTTGCCACTTATGTGAGAAAGTAACATAATGTACCTTTCCAGGTGAATTGTTTATATAATTTCCACCCAAGCATGCCTTCTTATCTATTGTTTGGGAACATGCCTGTGTCAAGGGTCCTACAGGATCTGTATAAATACATCACATGGAGACAGGGTTATCAGAGGGATTCCGACAAGATGCCATCAATGCTATCTATTCTACACGTCGCCTTGATGCAGACCCAGCCTTCATGTCTGCACGGAGTCTGATTTAGAGACCTCATTCCAAGGTAACGAGGATTGGGGGGCTCTTCTCATGGACATCGTACTGGCAGATTAGGTTTATCACACTTAGCTCTCTTTAGGTTAGATATTAGGTTTATCATTATCCCAAACATTACAGACCATGCAATTTACAGTAGATTGCAGTCTTGTTAATAAAACCTTTTGAAAACTTTACTGCATCTTGTTCATTGCCTGTGTGTGACTGGGACTTGTTACTCATGTAAGAAAAGGGAAACCTCTGTTTAACCATGACTACCCTTGAGTGTCTCATTCGTGAGTCCATGGGTAAAGGCTGCCACAAATCACCTTTTACTGTTTGGGTTTTTGGTGAGGTACTGCTTGTGAGCTGGGAGCGTTGGGCCGACAGATGCGACTTGGCCTAGTTGCCTACAAACAAAAGTGCTGTCATCCGTAAACCAGCAGTCTTGCCTAGAGCAAGAGTCCAACTATGACATGGAGTCACCAACTATAGTGTTTGGGCCCTAATTTAAGGATGCCCTGAGTATCTCTGCCTTACACACAACATCTACCCTAAGTACCTTTATACGGAGATGTCCTCGGTCTTTGAGATGATCCTCCTCAGCTGAACAGGGAGCAGCTAACTAGGCTGTAGGTTGTTTGAGCTCAAACTCTTAAGAGCACTTTCTCCCCATTTGGTGTTCCATCTCTTTACTCACTTGATAATGAGGCAAATGCCATAGACATTCCAGAGAATGTCAGACATGCATTAACACTTCACCTAGTAGGGCACGGATTAGGTGATGAGGGCGTGGATGTTACATTCATTGCAGAAGCTGATGAAGCTTACCAAACAGAAACATTCTACTCTTGGATCACCTTTCCTGAGGAAGACCCTAGCACATTCATATTCTACCCATATAAAATTGCAAATGTACCACAACTGTACCAAGCATACCAGTATCTTGAAATACTGATTATTTATCAAGAACATCATAACTGGTTTAATGGTGCCCTATCACATGTAATGCAACCCATGAGATGAGTTCCCTTAAGTAATGAAGGACCAACTTGGCGCATGTTTGCCACATATAAACCTCACCCAGGTGTACAAAACATGCAGGCAGTTGATATGCACAATCTATACACTGAGCTAGTAACACTATATAGACTACTTGCTGAATTTGTAATGCGAACTCTGAACACAACTCCAGTGCGTCCAGCTCCACCAGCACCTGCTGGATACCAATTGGCCACCACTGGGATTAACCCACAAACATACATCTGATGATGGGCAAAGTGCCCAAGGAACGAGAGAAAATCACATTCTGGATAGCTCAGAAAATGAATCAGCTGGAAGCTGTGTTTCCCCATTTGGGGCCACAGGAAAAATCCTTGGGATGGTTCCCTCAATGGATGACTGTGCCACATGGGGTACAGTCTTCGCTGCGATATATACTACCACACATGGTACCCCGACACTTGTCAATTTACCGGAAGTGTTCAAACCAATTCAGAAGAACACAGGGCTGCTCCAGCCCTAGACTTGGGGATGAAATTAATGTGTAACTTTGATGCAGTCTCCTCAACAATACTTAGTAACATTAAAGGGTAAGTGGTAGTGTTGGCTATAAGTCAGCGGCTCTGTATGATTCCAAACTTGGAAAAGGAGAAACAGCTACTGAAAATAATTTCTGATACCTATACCAGAATAGGATGGGATAGTTTGGGAGTACCACACATAAGGAATGTACCAAACAAGCACAGGAGGGTTCTAAAAAGCGCTGGGATAAACAAAAACAAATTAAAGACAGACAAAGTCGGAGAGCATATTCTCCACACCCGGAAAACTCTAAAAAGAGATGTAGGCCCTCATTATGACCCTGGTGGTCCAATGTATTACGACCGTGGTGGTTTGGCCACTGCCAAACTGCCGCGTCCCTGCCCGTCCCACCGCTTTACCGTGGCCCGCTGGGCTGGCGGTTTTCACCTATAGCCCAGAGGGAGTTGAATAACCGTTGAGGTTATTTCAACTAGGGACACCACCAGCATTTTTCTGGCAGTCTCACCACCATGAAAATGCTGGTGGGAAGGGATACCCCCCAAACATCTTAGCACACACAAATGCATGCATGCACCCACACACACAAAATCACACACAGACACCACCCCACTCACACACGCACTCACAACATTCACCCCCATAGACACACATACATACTCATACACATCACACATGCACACATACACTCTCCATCTCCCCACCCTCTCCCTTCAACTATATACATACATACACAACCCACACCCCTTTTTCATCTTCACACAACCACACCCCCAATCATACCTCACCACATGCACACACACACACACATGCACACACCATATACACATACAAACATACAACCCCCTGCACACACACACACTCACTCACACTCCCCCTTACCCCTTACTCTTTCACCCATGCACACACCCCAACCCCGTCCACATGCATACACACATTCATCACCATTACCACATTTATACACACATACGCATGCATGCACAAACACTCCCCCTCCCTCCCCCACATTCATGACACGCATACACACACTCACACACACCAATTCACCCCCCCACACTCCTCCCCTTGCAGATGACCCTTACCTCATCTGACAAGGTGTTCCTCCATGAGGGGATGGGACCCAGCGCTCCCATCACCAGCAGTGGACTGTCACCAGAAGACTGATCGTAATACTGTGGGCTGTCTTTTTCTGGTGTGGCGCTACTGGCAGTGGAACCGTCTATGTGCCACTGACTGCCCTCACAAATGCCGCCGGATATCCGACATCTGGTTGTGTGGCTATCTGGTGGCAGTCATATTAAGGTGGTCGGGAGACCCACTGGTGGTCTTCCGGGGCCCGCGGCTGCGGCAGTCTTCGTAAAAGCCTGCAGCAGTCATAATGAGGGGCATAATCTCAGAAATAGAGAGTATACAAAAGTTCTTGGCAGATATACTGATTCACATCCCTCTCACTCCTTTTAGGATGCACCAGATTGATGTAGCGAGAGAGTGGGCCGGTCAGAGCAATGTCTTGACTACGTGAAACAGAAGAAAGACTCACTGTGGTCTTCAGACAAAAAAGAAGACAAGTCCCCACAATAAAAGCCAAAGTTTAGAAAGAAAAATGTGGAAGCTCTGTCAATTGAAAATTCAAGTAAACTTGAGAACATTGCTGAAGAACAAGACGTGGGCAGTGACACTGCTAGACAGGGTGGCAGAAGTCACAATACGTCACCAGAGTCTGTAAGATCAGCTGGATGCAACAGCAACTAGCGACTTCATTACAGTTGAGACTGCGACGGGCTTGTTCTCCCACTAGACAGGGTTTATGATCTAAATATCCAGATTGAGAGAGACAAGGAGCACACCATTAGTGTGATCATTTGGGATGACCTTAGTTGTGATATCCTACTGGCCAAAAGAGACTGGCCACCTGATTACGTTGGTAAGTTCCTACGTGGGGAAGATGTCATTTTACCTTCTTTCTCTTATCTTGTTCCAGAAGCAGTAAAACAAGCCTAGGCTGTGAACTGGGCTTTAGTGCAGGCACCTGCACTATACCGTAACCATGTAGGTTGGGATAAGGATTCTCCCTTCCACGTAATATGTGTTAGATCTACACCCAAGACTCAGCCACAATATCCTGCTAAACACAAAGCTAAATCTCCAGTGAGGGAGATTCTCACTCAGCTCGAGTACCATGGATTAATTGTGCCCTGTGTCTCTGCAATGAATAACACGTTATTCCCTGTTGCAAAACGTACCCATTCTTATAGAATAGTTTTAGATTACAGCCACTTAAACAGTCAGACACGCACATATGCAATACAGAATTCTCACAGCACAGCACTGATTAACAACATAGGGCCATATGTATGAACACATTTTCCCATTGACACAGAATGGGAAAAACCCTTTGCTACATCTGGCCCACAGTGCCTAAGGAATGCAAAAAAACCTTGGATATCTCCAATGTTTTTTTCTGCCAAAACTTAGCACACTAAAGTCGGGACCTGAATGCATTCTCATTAGGCTCACACAAATGCTTCTGTCATTTGCCCCAAGGCTACAAGAACAGCCCAGGGCTGTTCTCAGCCCGCAGTACATCAATATTGCATGATATTGATCCTGAGGCGTTGTTCTACGTGGAAGACATCTAACTCACAGATGATGACCTCAACATTCTTCTTGCCAGGGTCGATCTGATCGTACTGGGACTTGCAGCACCTGGTTACAAATTCAATTTTAGAAAAACTAAAATAGCCCTTCTCAGTGTATTGTTTCCCACACTTTCTAAAGAAGTGTGCTCAACTCCAGCCACCAAATACTCTCAAGAATCATAGGGGGATATTACAACTTTGGAGGAGGTGTTAATCCGTCCCAAAAGTGACGGTAAAGTGACGGATATACCACCAGCCGTAATACGAGTCCATTATATCCTATGGAACTCGTAATACGGCTGGTGGTATATCCGTCACATTTGGGACGGATTAACACCTCCTCCAAAGTTGTAATAACCCCCATAGTCTTTACTAGGTTTCTTCAATTTTGGCAGCACATACATTCCTGACTATGCACAACACATCAAGCCACTTTATGACCTGATATGCCCTGATTTTTCTAGTAGACATTGGACATTCGAACACACACGCATCCTTAGAGGATTACAACAGGACATGCTAGAAGCAAAACACTTACACACCCATGATAACAAAACTAATTTGGTCATCAGAATAATTGCGGGTGCCATTGCGTTCATTTATGTCACCTTTAACGAAGGTGACATGGTACCCATAGCATATAAATCACATTTATATTCCAATGCAGAACAGCGTTTTGCACCTACAGAAAAAAAAAAATCTAACTGCGATACAGATGGGTGTCATCAAGGAGAGACCACTTGCCCAAGGGAAATGCATTATTGTCATTACCCCAGTGCCACCCTTAGAGGCAGTCACCAAAGCTAGTGTTCCTAATGATGAAGCATTACATCCACGTTGGATTTAATGGGCAACCTCCCTGACTTCCACTGATGTTGATTACTTCTTTGATTCAAAACTTCAACTTCAAGAATTTCTCCAATATGAACAGGAGTACCCCCCACCTCTAGACATTTTGCTGCTTGACAGACACCATACTGTCATTTACACTGATGGTTCAGCACAACCAGCTGTAGGTACTAAACATCAGTACTCAGCCTCTTGTGCAGCTGTGAGCGGAGTGATGAAGAATGCTATATTCCGCCCTCACAATACCTAGGTGCAGACCCTAAGGGACTGCATAGCTCAGCTGACTGAACTCGAAGCCCTTATTCTAGCACTAGAACATATGGATACAGGACAACTCACATTGATTGTCTGTAATTCGTACTACTGTGTCCAGTCCTACAATGTTTATCTTAATCATTGGAGGTTGAATGGGTTCATAGACTCAAAGGGGAACACCATAAAACACAGAACTGTGTGGGGGAGGGTGGCTGATATGAAGGATAAACTACTGAGTGCCTCTGGTGGCTGGGTCTATACACAGCACACAATATGTCCTTTGCCTTTGACATTTGCCAGCAGATAAAGGACTCAAGCTTCAAACATCCAAAGCAGACATCACTCTTGGGGGGTCATTCTGACCCCGGCGGTAATTACCGCCATGACGGAGGTTGGCGGTAGCACCGCCAACAGGCCGGCGGTGCTCCGCCGGGCATTCTGACCGCGGCGGTACAGCCGCGGCCAGAAGCGGAAAGCCGGCGGTGTACCGCCGACTTTCCGCTGCCCGTCAGAATCCTCCATGGCGGCGGAGCGCGCTCCGCCGCCATGGGGATTCTGACACCCCCTACCGCCATCCTGTTCATGGCGGTTCTCCCACCAGGAACAGGATGGCGGTAGGGGGTGCCGCGGGGCCCCTGGGGGCCCCTGCCGTGCCCATGCCAATGGCATGGGCACGGGCGGGGCCCCCGTAAGAGGGCCCCACAAAGTATTTCAGTGTCTGCCTAGCAGACACTGAAATACGCAACGGGTGCAACTGCACCCGTCGCACCTTCCCACTCCGCCGGCTGAATTCTGAGCCGGCATCCTAGTGGGAAGGTTGATTTGCCCTGGGCTGGCGGGTGGACTTTTGGCGGCCGCCCGCCAGCCCAGGGCAAATCTCAGAATCACCGCCGCGGTCTTTTGACCGCGGTGCGGTGTTCTGACGGCGGTACCTTGGCGGACGGCCTCCGCCGTCCGCCAAGGTCAGAATGACCCCCTTAGTGTCTAATAGCCCACTGCAATGTGTGTACGTGGACCACTGTGGTCCCCTTCAACCTGATGGTGCATTCAAATACACCTTAGTTGCTGTAGATTCTTGTTCTAGATTCCTGTGGGTATGGCCATAGCGGTCGGGTGAAGTTCAAACTGTTATAAAAGACTTGTTGATCGTTATCGGTACATATGCGGTTGCAGCATTCCATTCGGACCAGGGCCCTGCCTTTGTCTCTAAGTCATTCAGGGACACCATGGAGATGATGGGTGTTGAACTCCATTACTCCACACCCTACCATACCGAGGGAAATTTGGTTGTGGAGAGGAGGAATTAAGATCTAAAGCAGTCCTTAACAGCATGAGTATTAGGTTCTGGCCGCAGCTAGCTCCATCATCTATAAGGGGTCCAGAGAGCACTGAACAATCTGCAATGACGGTCCTTGGCAGTACACACTCCTTATGATGTTCTCTTTGGGATACCCATCTGTGTCCCATATCTAGATGACCCTGGATTGGTACACCTTTTGACATAAATGAACTTCTCACTGTTTTACAGGAGCTTCAGCAATTTTGTGATAATAATTCATCCACCAGTGCTGCCACATTAGGAATAAGGGATTTGCCAACAGCTTCTACTGCCTGAATTCCTAAAGTCAGGGATCTGCTTCATGAGAAGATTGCTGTGAAGAAGGAATTCGGTCCATCATCCAGAGCACGGGTCGACATCCTGTGAATACAAGTTACCAGAACTGTCATCTTACCATCGCTGCCTGGTTCCAAAGTAAAAAGATTTGTCTCCATTGACAACATCAAACTACACCATGTGGCTGATCCTGCACAGTAGACCTAGAGGTCCCTTGGTTAGTTCCCGGTCCCCTCTCACTACCCAACAGGACATACCTCTTCAAAGAAGAAACAACAACTCTTCTGACTACAACAGCATGTACAACAATGCTATGAATGCCTCCATGAGCATGGGGAGTGTAGAAAATTAGCTTTTGCTGATTCCAGTTACCACTTCAGTGACAACATATGTCCAATATGTGGCTGTCTTCTACTCCAACTCATCACAAACAGACAACATAGTCTAATATCAACCTCCACGCAAAGTAGATCCATCCACTAGTTATGTACAGGCTCCTGTGTTTCCAGCGACTGCTTCTGGTTATTTCATCGACCTTGATGAATTTTCTTCAACTTCATCTGTACCTCAACTGACACGTAAGCTATGCATATGATTTAAAAACAACTATAAAATGTATCCATGGAACTATCTGTGGATATTTCTGACATTACTTACCTTTCTGTTATGGGTTGGTTTCGTGAATTTTATCTTTCTCCTTATAAATGGTAATCATGAAATCTCTTCTGCTGAGCCAGTGGAGGAAGTCTTAACTCTATCGCTTTCCTCACACATAGTCCGAAGAGACTTGTCCCTTGTGAACATTTCAGCAGTACCAATTCCTGATGAGATTGTGTGGGATAAAGTTCCATTTGATATATATGGGCCTACTGATGTCATTCAAATTCCATATGTTTTCAGAATTTCAATGACTGATGTAATTACGCCTGGTGTTGTTTCTGATGACTGGGATGTTCAAACAGGTCATTCCATGCTAGCTAAAGTACAGGTTACACTGAATTTGAAAGAGATGATGTTTACACTACGGGGAAATGTTCTGTTATAACAACAGTAGACGTTACTATCTGCAAGTGCAACTAGACACAGATCAGTATTTAATTACACACAGTGGGAACACTGTTTAACTCTGCCTGTGGGGAGCCCAAAGTATTATTCAGATACATTCACATATTTTTTCTGGGCATGACATTAAGAATGCAGAATCATATTATTTCAAGTTACCTCATTCTAAAATTAGGAAGATTTTGCTAACAAACAAATTTGATTTACTCAGATTCCTTTGTTTCCCGACTTGCAGTTGAAGGATACAAATACTAGAAGAACACTATAGATGTAAAGAGTGTATGGGGAACACAAGATTGGCAAATTCAGGGTAGGGAAGCTTTATATAGAGCATGCCTTATTCCTGTTCAAATTATCTTCTTGAATGAGACAATCCAACAGGCATCCTTTCAAGGGTTAGAAAAAAAACTAAGAAATGAATACGCACAGTATCCCCACACTGGCAAAATTCATCAATTTGAAATCCTTCCTAAATATAATGAAGGGAGACCTAGATGCAAAGGTTCAGGCTGGTACATATAATTCTTCACTTTCCAGTCCCTGTGGGTGGTTATTGTGGCCAATAGATACAAATGAGTGTTAGACGTATTTTGTTAATTCCTAAGGGGAAGATAAGCCAGCCGGACCCTCGTTTTGCCTCGGGTCAACGCTCATAGTAGTGACTGCCCTTCGGTGTGGGTAAACTGTGCCAACAATGGTTACAGACTAAAACCTTAGCAGGAGTTAAACAACATCTTAATACTCTATCTGAAGATATAGACTTGCAGGACTTCTTGTTAGGTTCAAGAAAGTCATACTCTAAAAGATTCATCTATACCATATACAGTGAAATATGGAAGCTTTCTCAAATGGAAGCTGCTGCGTGTTTAAGGTAGATAGATAAGACAAAATTGGAAAAGGCTTTAGCTGTTGTCGGTAATGGCATGAACACTCCGTCCAACAGGATATACTCCCTTAATAACCTAGTGTCATCTGCGATAAACATCATTCAGAATGACATGTCCTTTTTACACCATGGACAAAATCAACTACATTCCATCATGCAGTTAAGTTGGACACTACAAATTCTGAAAAAGGTCCATACCCCATGGAAATACATTAACAGTAGTGACCTGTTTGCTGCTTTTAATTTATCCAGGCAACACCGGCAATGGCTAAAAGCAAAGCAAATTTTTCAATGTTTTCAATGCTTCGTTTAGAGAAGTTAGAAAAGTTCCTTTTCACAGTTGCAGAAGTCTATCAGCAGTATGGCTTGTGCATGGCATTATAAATATACCCATTTCCACCTTTCAATTTTTCAAATTCTTGAAACATCTTGCCATGGGCAGATACGAGTGGCTAGGCGATAGCTATATTAAAGAAGAGTGTGAGTTGCCCTTTGAATATAAATGTCTGAATGGCAAAACAGAGGTCTTTCTTAGCAGAAGCGAATGTGAGACTACTGTTAGCCATTCATTGATTTGCAAACAGGTGTCCCTTCATGGCCTTTGCAATGCGGGGGTCACAAACTTGGCCTGTTTTCTGAAGGGTACTCAGGTCCCTTTCACTCATTCGGCATTTCATATACTTTAGAATGGAAGTTATGTGGTCCTGAAGGAACAAAGCTGTTGCGATATGAGACCAGGAATTGCCTAGCCAATTTCAGTCTCTAAGATTGTAACGTTCTGTGGACATGTTTTATTCCCCACCACACAAAAGATAAGAGTAGCAGAAATGTGGCTGCACACTGATACTACTAATGTAAATTATGACAAGCTGAGCAGACTAAACGCTTTACTGTTCCAGAAACAAGTTGCGTTGACATTGGCTAGAGAGATGTATGCTCTCTAGATAGCAAGACCATTAGCCGAGATACAATCCCTATTAAATGCCAACTTCTCCAAGCACTTTGAAGAGCTGGTATCCAGAATATTCAATGCTTCGAGTACTACAGGGATTTTGCACATCTTTAAATCTATCGGGTCTGGATTCGTGTGTATCTTTCAAGCTGTCTTCGGAGTCTTTCTTTCAGCCACCCATTCACTCTTTTCAAGTGTGTTTGGTGGCTTTTCAGTCACTTTGGTATTAATTGGTGGGATACTACTGCTGTTGTCCCTGATACGCAGTGGTTGTGCCTTCCTAGCTAAGCAGAGTAATGGAGTTACTATCACCAGCCCAGCTGTGTCGTGATAGCATGGTGCAGTTCTTTGGTGCTCGGTTGCTGAAGAATTGGAGCATGATTGGCCACTGTCATTCCGACCAGTCCTATGGTGTGGGCAACCAGTCTTTCATTGCACCTGGTGCCTCTTTGAACATCTACCTTCAGTGTTCCCTGCTGTTCCTCCAGTGCCTCCTGTGGACCAAAAACTGCTGATGTTCCTGATGAGGGTTCACTCACGATTGTGCCCCATGAGACTGAGGCTGATTTGCGAGGCCACTTACGAGCCCTCCTTGGTGGACTACCTGGCTCCTTAGGCAATCTGGATGGTGCTGCCCTCACTGGAGCTCCTGCGTCTGGGGCTGCTGCACACTACTGCTCCATAGATCCATCTGCCAATCCTGTCATCGATTTGACATCTGATGATGTGGTTTCCTTCCTGAATGCCTTTTCTTTCTATGGCCTTGAAGACATTCTTCAAGATCATGACTACTGTTAAATAAATTTGACCATTGGCTTATTCTAAAGTTTCAAAGTTTGCCAACATTGCCTTTAACGTTGGCCTGTTGTGCTTGTCATGGTCAACACTTTGTCTCTTTCTATGTTTTAGCTATTTCTAACTAGTTTCTATTAAGTTTTAGTTACCTTTTAATGTGAATTTAGTTTGTTTTAGTCCAGGGCATTTTAGCTTGAATTCATTCGCCTTCTCTGGCATCATCTTTATGGTGTCATACTTATTCCGGCAATGGGGAGGGTTTAGTAAGTCCTATTTGTTTTTAGTGGGAATCAGGAGTTTAGCTTTGCATTCTGGCTTGCAGGCTTCTGCCCCATCACCTAGTGACTTTTAACCTACTTAGCCTGCTCTGTTTTAATAGATTTATTTAATTATTTCTTCTAAAATGTCTGCTATGTTTTTAGTTAGGAAGATGTCTTAATTTCACTTTATCAGTGCCACTCAGTAAAGGCGTCACTATCAGCATCAAAGATAAGTGATATATGTAGGTATTCATATCAAGCACTTTCCCACTTATGTGTTACAGTAACATAATGTACCTTCCCAGGGAATTGTTCATAAGCTTGCCTCCCTAGACATGCCTCTAGGGAACATACCTGCATCAGTGGTCCTACAAGATCTGTATAAATACAACTCATGCAGACAGTGTTATCAGAGGGATTCCTACCAGATGCCATCAATACCATCTGTCCTACACATCTCCTTGATGCAGACCCAGCCTTCATGTCCCCACAAATACAGATCTACAGATCTCATTCCAAGGCAACAAGAGTTCGGGGGGATCTTCTCATGGACATGGTACTGGCAGATTAGGTTTATCAATCAATCAGTTTTTGTAGAGTTCAACTACTCACCTGTGAGGGCCTCAAGCCACTGGGGGAGGGGCAGACTGAGCCTCATTTAAAAAGCCACGCCTTGAAGTTCTTCCTAAAGATGTTGAGCGATGGGCTTTGTCTGAGGTGCAGGGGTAGTTTGTTCCAGCTCTTTGCTACGAGGTAGGTGAAAGACCTTCTTCCGGCAGAGGTTTTCCATATGCGTTGCATGCTGGTCAGTGCTTGCTGGGTGGAGTAGAGGGATCTGGCGGGGGTGTGGAAGGAGATGCAGTGGTTTAGGTAGGCTGGTCCAACGTTGTGTATGACATTTTACATGTGGGTGAGTAGCTTGAAGGTGATTTATTTTTCTATCGGGAGCCAGTGGAGGGTGCTCAGGTGCTGGGTGATATATACTTGGCATGGGAGGTTGAGGACAAGTCTGGAGGCAGTGTTCTGAATAAGTTGGAGTTTTTTGATGTTTCTCGTGGTGCCGGCTTAGAGAGCATTGCTGCAGTCAAGCTTGCTTGTGACTAAGGTGTGGGCGACTGTCCTGTGGCAGCCTGCTGGGATCCATTTGAAAAATTTCCAGGGAATGTGGAGGGTGTGCCAGCAGGAGGAGGTGACTGCATTTATCACACCTGGCTCTCTTTATGTTAGAGATTAGGTTCATCATGCTGGGGTATTAGGGCCTATTTCACATCTGATGTTGTTGCGAGATGGTGGGGGTCTTTAAATTCATGGCTCCCATTTTTACAATTCTGTTTCTTGCATTGTTCATTATCCAAATCATTGCAGCCCCTGCAATTTACAGTAGATTACAGTCTTGTTTATAAAAGGTTTGAAAAACTTTACTGTATCTTCTTCATTGCCTGTGTGTGACTGGGACTTGTTGCTCATGTGAGAAAAGGGTAATCTCCATTTAACCAGGACTCCCCAGAGATGTTGCACTCTTGAGTCCATGCGTAGATGCTGCCACAAATCACCTATTACTTGGGTTTTGGCGAGGTACAGCTTGTGAGCTGGGAGGGATGGGCCGACAGTTTTGACTTGTTATAGGATTCGCCTAGTTGCCTACAAACAAAAGTGTTGTCATCCCTAAACCAGCAGTCTTGGCTAGAGCAAGAGTCCAACAATTACAACAGTTCGGAATCTACAGACTGCATGAAGGTATGTCTAATGAGTAAAGTTTTCATTTCTGCTTTAAAGGTTGTGTAGTCATACAAAATGGATCATCCTATTCAACCATGGGAATGGACCACAAATCAGTGGCCCCTCTCAGAAAAGACAAGACAAAGGTGACCTTCGGCTGCTCATTGGGGAAGACTGGGCCAGACTGAGCCCCTACTCTGTTCTCTCTTGGAACTAGCTCAGCAGCCTGCTCTTGCAGAACATCAATCATGTGTTCTAGTGCTTGAGTTCTCTTTCTAAGTTTCCTATCATGTTGGCGGAATCAGCCAAGGTGATGTCTCCTGAACTGATCTCACCTGGGCAGGAAGTAGTATGTGGGCTTCTTTTTCTGTCAAGCACTAACCTGAGCATTCCTGAGGACGTGAGTTGAAGTCTGAGCTTGTAGGTCACAACTCCTCTGCTGAGTTAGAACTTCCCAGTATTTAAGTATTCCAAGGAAATTCCAACTCAATGGGGAAAAGGGAAATGGAATATGAGAGATATTGCTCCGGTTGCTTCTGTACCGTGCACTGTTCATTTCACGATTCTGGAAACTGGTGATGTCGCCTCTCAAAGGTTCTGTGAAGGGAATGAACATATGCATCAACTACATATAACACATTCCTTATTTTACCTCCCACTCCCCAGCACTTGTGTATTATTCCTTCTTTTTTACTCTTTCCCCTTTGGTCTACTTGTTAACTTCACAAGTTAAGATGAAAAGGTCATATCTTAAAGACAAGAGTTATGGTTACTAACATACCAATTAGTGTGCTCTCAAGCGATCTTATTGTCTTTCTTTTGAGGAACAAAGAACATACCATGTTTTAGAGGCGTGAAAGCCTCATGTCAGTCTTAATGGGGCATCTCTAAATTCCTATGAACCTCAGGGACTATTGGATGCTATCGGAATTCAACTTGTTAGTGTCCCACTGATCATACAGAACATGTATTTATCAACAACAGGTTAAAAACAAACATGTATTGAGAGCACAAACATTATCAAGACACCCACATTATCATGTAATCTCTAATGTCTCATGGAAGGTTTCTAATTAGTGCATGTAGAATACAAGGTCTCTAATTAGTACAGGGTGTCTATTAGACAATGCCTCTGATAATTATGCGACCAAGTTTTCACAGCACTGTTTCTTGGTATTCTACTTTCTCTAATGCAATTATTTCTCTAAATTTTGTGAGGTGTTTCTTAGATTCGAGCAAATACGTACATACTAAAGTAAATTCTAGGATGTCTTAAGTGCACATGCGAAGCTGGCTAGTTACCATCTGAGAAACATATCCTGACTTGTGTCTTGTTTTCTGTGTCCTCTGTTGTCCATCGTTGAGTTTGGTAAAAATAAACTGGAGTCTGAAGCCACAAGGACAACCCTCAGAGAGCTTGAAGCTGTGTGGAGATCTCCCAGATAAGTATCAGGAACGACAAGTGGCATCTGATGCTTGGATGTAGTTTTAATAACCTGCCACGCGCAAGATGGCCCCTGAGTCTCCTGAGATCTTGAAATCTTGTTGGATGTCCCCTCTTTAGTATTTGGTCGGTTTCATGATCCCTGCATGAGTTTTTTTGTGTTGTCTCAATAAGGCGAACTGCCTCCTAGACCTCCCCAAAGGACTCCTTATGCTGAATTGGCATTTTCGCAAGACCTCATGTGAAGGATTGACATGCCTCAGATGATGTGGTCAAGAGTAAGCAACAGAATTTATTGAGTGCGTGTTGTAAACCACTCAGGCCTGACACCTGGTTATACTTCAAGGACCTCTGCCTGCAGCACAGACAAAAGACCCTGACACCAGGCCTTCCCTTGCCTTTGCCATCCTAGGTAGTTTGGGACCAGGACAAGGGGTAACAGAAGAACTGACCAGAACCAGTTTTAGGGTTAGGCCAAGGAATTTCTAATACACAAAGGCTGGCACCTTCAGAATCTCCTGTCAGAATACTCATGGATCTGTGGAAGATTCAGAAGAAGGACTTACATGCTGTCTGAAGAAGGAAGATTTGATCTCCTTACCGTTAACCCAGACTCCCCAGAAGTGACACCAAGGGTCAGTTTTCTGACCTCCTGTTTTAGCTATAGGGACACAACATTCACCCAAAGGCCTCCCTGGAACTGTTCAGCTGACCAGAACTAACTGGACCTGCCTGGATCTTCCTGAGTCCTGCTGCTGGCCTTTGCTGCAGGGAGTTCTAAAACTCAAGAGGTGCTTCCCCTGGTCCCTTGGGTGGAATTATATTGTACTCTTCCTGAAGAAAAGTTAATATACAGACGTTTTGGGGTCCTCACAACTATGAAGAAACCTCTTTGCACTGAGAAACAATGGCCTGCAACAACCACCACTATGACGTTCCAGTGAGATCTGCACTTTACATCAACAGGGACAGCCCCCATCAACCACCAACAAGAATTTCCAGATTAGCAGCTCTTTGCGCTACATTGATGACCTCCCGCAACATCTGACACGGTCCTCGCACCAACAGAAAACACCTTGCAGCCAGAGCATACGGGAGCTCTTTGCACACACGTACTTCAGAAAGTAACTCTTCAGCAGGATGAATCTGGTCCCTTTGTTGAATGTAATCTTCATCACGGCCAGCCTGAACTTGTGAGTTTTGCCTGGTCCAGTGCAATCAGATAGACATGAGTGGCGCTTTGGGCTTTTGGCCATTATTTTTACTTAAAACTTTTTAAACTCACATCCGGTTCTACTGAATGGATTTCTGGCATCTTCGTTTCATCTATTTCTTAAAATGTACTCTAGTTTTCTAAATTGGTTTGAAATTTTATTGGAGTTGTGCTTTCACTTTATTAGTGTTTGAGTACTGCATAGACACTTCACATATTGCCACAGGAGGAGCCTGGCTGCTTTTGTGCCAAGCTACTAGAGGGTTAAGCACAATTTTATTTAGTAACATTTGTGGTTCACCCTGCCACGGATTGTGATTATTATTTGAGTGGGGCTTTCAACCCGCTCAACTAATAATTCCATTTCTTATAAGTGACATACAACATACCCCAGAAGATTTCTACCATAGGCTGAGTAAAACTTAATTGCCAATTAATGGAAAATGTGAAAAAAAGACTCTTTGAACAATATCTACAAAACAGCATAGCAAAGTATTTGGTCGGCCTGATGCAATGTTTTTCAGTGTGCATTCCACTCTAGTTAATCATTTTCTTTCTAAAACAGCCATTGAAAGTTCATAAACCTTTCAAAACGTCATAAACACTACAATGCACAATGGCAAAAAGCTGTCTAGGGAAATCACATTATTTTAGTATATGACGTGGTATGAAAACAGGTGCATGAACCTATTCTTTTTATGAATTTAATAGTGACATATGTGTACAATGACCCCATTCAGGCATGTGTGAGAAAGTGTAATTTTACAAATATCTCAAAAATTCCTTTACTGCTAAATATAGGAGAACAAGCGGAATAAAAGAGGGATCTGCGAGCATGTCGAATTTGATGTTATTCTGTCAATAGATTTTTTTCTGTTGTTCAGCCCCAACCATCACATGAGACGTATCAAAGAAACATCAGAACTGGGAACCGAGTTTAAACTGGCACGACTAAAATGCACAAGTGCTCTACGATCGATGAAAAGAGTCTTACATTTTTGCATGTGAAAGTGTTGTGCAGATTTCTCAAACACCGCGAAAGTTAATAAAAAATAAAAAACGATTTTTTAAATTATTTATTTTCTCTATATTTTGAGTTTTCACGGCTGTAAATGTATTTGTTTCTCAAAACATGCAGGTACAAAGTTACTCTCAAATACCTACGTGATACAAACACAAGCTATGATATCAACAAGTAAAGCTCAACTAATTCTTCTTCACCCACATCACCCTCATACCTTTTTCTTTCCATTCTGAAACTTATACTTCTGTTGTTATTATAGGACCAACAGAATGGATCACAGACTGCATTATTAACAACCGGGCCTGGATTGTCTACTCCCTCATGGAAGGTGGACACTTAAGAAGCCTGTGCACATCAGAACCAATTCGTGAGTACTATCAAGGACCTTTGTGTGCTTCGTTTCTGTGAGAAACTGGGGCTGATTGCAGAGGCCCCATAACTTTTTGCCCCCATTTTCCACTTTATGCTGGTGTTTTCCTGACTCTGATGGTGCCCTGGGTACTGCTAACCAGTCCCAGGGCCTGTGCTCTGTGTAAAATGGATATGCAAATTAGGCTAATTATAATTGGCTAAGTTAACCTACCTATAAGTCCCTAGTATATGGTAGGGCATGTAGGTTTAGGGACCACAGCATAGGTGGTGCACACCTAGGTGCATTGCTGAGGTGCCCAGTGTCATTTTAAAAGCAAGCCTGCCTTGCTGGCTGCTTTTAAATTAAAGTTATATGCAAATTCGACTTTGGAATTAAAGGTACTTCCAAAGTCTTAAACTACCTTATTTTTACATATAAGTCACCCCTAAGGTGTGCCCTATGTGCCCCTAGGGCTGGGTGCCATGTAACTATAAGCAGGGACTTTATAAAAATAGATTTATAAGCCCTGGTGAGGTAAAAACAGCCAAATTCGTTTTTCCCTCATTGAAGTAAATGGCCTTCATAGGCTAGAATGGGCAGACTTTATTTTAAATTTTAAAGTCTCCTTAAATGTTACATACCAAGAATTTGGTATCAAATTGATTGTTATAATAAATCCCACAACTTCCAGTTGTTGGATTTAATATAACTAGTGCAGGTAAAAAGTTTAGACTTTACCTAAAAAGTTGCCAATTTCAGCTCTGCATTGTTTTTGCTGCTGTGCTCTGATTGGCCAGCCTGCAGCAGCTTCTGCCAGGCTACTTTAATGAGGTGTGAAGTGGCCTGACTTTACACAAAGGAATGTGCTTGGGGGAGAGAATCTCCCCTCAGCAGATGGGGAAGCAGGAAGGGGGAGGGCTGCCAAACTGGTCTTCAAAGGCAGAGAAGGACATCTGGAGCACCCAGCAACACCCCCACATCCTGCAACCCCAGACAGCTAGGTGCCCCCTTGATTAGATTAGGAGAGGGCAGGAGAGGGGTGTGTTTATGATTTTTAGCCACACCAGTGGGTGGGCTCAGCCAGATCTCTCCTCCAAAAATCAGATTCATCCATTTTGGATTTTTAGAGACTATTGCCTTCTGGGATGGATTTTTGCCACACTTCCCAGGAAGTGGTCATCACAGGGGGACGACCCTGTCCCTGATTGGAGGACCAGGGCCCCCCTGCTTTTCACCCAGGAGCAAGGATAAAACTGGCAGACCTGCACCCACGCCTCAGATCCCCACCAAATTTCAAGAAGAAAGAACTACAAGGAGAAGAAGGACTGCCCTGCTGGACCCCTGGCCTGCACCTGGACCCTGCACTCAGAAAGACTGTACCAGCTGCACACTTGGGCTTCACCACAAGAAGGACTTTGCCTGGCTTCCACTGGTTCAAGGAGGGACTCCCTGTTTGCTACAGGTGAAAAATTGCTAACCAGAGTCCCCTGCACCAACTCCTGAAAAAGTGACCAGCTGACCACTGCCCAGTGGCCAAAAAGGAGTTTGCGCCAGGTGCACTCTGGGAGTTGAAGTCCGCACTTCCCAAGGACCATCACAGAACTTCTGGACCCTTGGGGTGAGCTGTGGACCCCAAAAGAACCTTAAAAGAACATCTGGGTGAAGCCCCAGAAGTTTGGAAAAGATTGGAGAAATTTTAGAAAAAAGCTCCATAAAGTGACCGACTCGACGCGGAAATCCTAGCCGGCTTGCCTCAACCGCGACCCGGCCTGACTTCGTGGTTCGTCCCGGTCAAGAAAAACATCCAAAAAATAGACTAAGTCCGAACGTAAAAAGTTGACCGGGACCTTCCAGCCATCGTATCCGAGAAGGGCTCCACGGACGTCGGATCAAGATCCAGGTTTACCCCGGTCGAAGGATTTTCATCTCGAAAAAACGACTAAGTCCGAAGGTAGAAATCACCACCGAGGAAACCGACTTCGCGTATCCGGACAAGGGCTCCAGGAGGTCGGATCCAACTGGCAGGTTCGTCCCGGTGAAGAAAAACTTCAAAATAAAGACTACGTCAGAAGGTAACTTTTTAACCGAGGCTTCCCGCAACCTGTATCCGAGCAGGGCTCCATCGCGGTCGGCCTGAAAGTTTGACTTTGTCCCGGTCCTGGTGCAACCAGATGACCCGATTGGCGCTTTTTGTTTCTATGCGCTAGAAAATAATAATACTTTAAAAATTCATATCTCCGGTTCCCCTGAACCGATTTTAATCGTTTTTGTGTCATTTTAAAGATAAAAATATAAGCTATTTTTATAAATTGGTTTTGGATTTTTAAACTGTTTCCTGTGTTTTATTTAATTACTGTTTTGTGATATTTGAATGCTTTACACTTTGTCTCCTAAGTTAAGCCTTGACGCTCGCTGCCAAGCTACCAAGGGTAGAGCTGGGATTAATTTACTGAGACCTAACTGTACTTTTGTGGAGGTTTGTGGCTTGTTGCTAGGTGTAGATACCTACCTGCCCTACCAATAACCCATTTTCCAACATAATTGGAAGCAGCGACGGGATCCTGTACTTGTGTTCAATATCACGTTACAGTTTTAGATAAAACAAATTAAAAATCCTTTAAATTGTCCTAGTGCAAAAATTGTTTTTAATTTTTAATTTTAATTTTTTTTTTAAATTAATTTGGATTAATTTCAATTATTGAATTTTTGTAATTTTTCTAAATTCCTGTTACCAATTTTTGCAAAAAGTTTTTGTTGACACAAAACTAGGGAACCATGGAGCTTGATCTGGCTAGCCTACCCACACTGACAGTAGTCCAGCTTAGGGGGTTGTGTATTGAGAGAGGGTTGCCTGCAACCACTAATCTCAGGAAGGAAATCCTAATTAAATCCCTGACAGCATGGGCTGAGGCCCAAGAGGTAGAGACAGAGGAAGCTCCAGAGGAGGAAGAAAAAGAGGATGATGCTAACTCTAACCACTCAGGGGAGGGAAAGCATCAGACCCCAAGTGAGGAAGAGGAGGAACGGTCCTCACTGGACACAGTCACTAGGGGCAGACCCAAAGCTAGTGGTAGGAAGAGGGTCCTTTCAGGAGGAGAGAACCCATCCATCAGGGAAAGAGAGCTGGAAGCCCAGCTAGCCTACATAGCTTTGGAAGCAGAGAAGCTGGCCCTAGAGAAGAAAAAGTGGGCATACAAAGAAAAAAGAGATGGAAGCAGCGATAAAGAAGCTGAGGTGTCCATGGGTGGGGGAGTTTGCCCCAGATTACCCAAGGGGGTAGTTCCTGCTTATATAGAGGGGGATGACATAGATAAGTGGCTAGGGGCCTTTGAGAGGGCACTCCAAATGAGAAGGGTTAGGCCTCAATACTGGGGTTCCCTTTTGTGGGAGTTGGTCCCCAACTCAGGGAGGGATAGGCTTCTGACCTTAAGGGGGGAGGAGGCAGATTCATACCCTAGTATGAAGAGGTGCTTAGTCAAGAAGTTTGGTCTGACCCCAGAGCAATATAGAATGAAGTTCAGGGACACCCAGAAGGTCAGTACCCAGTCTTGGGTTGACTTTGTGGACACCTCACTAAAGGCACTAGAGGGCTGGATTATTGGCAACAAAGTAAATACTTATGAGGGGTTATACAATCTGATCATGAGAGAGCACATCTTGACCAATTGTATCCAAGAAAGGTTACGCCAGCATCTAGTGGACTCTAAGCTGACCAACCCTAGAGAGCTAGGGGAGGCAGCTGATGAGTGGTTGAGAACCAGGGTGGTTGTCAAGTCCCAGGGGGGAGACTCCAAGAAGGGGGGGACAGGTCCCCAAAAACCTAAGGAGGGAGGTGGTAAGCCCACCACAGAGACTCCCTCTGTACCCCAGAACCCTAAGAAGGAGGAGAGTAAATCCCACTCCCACTCTGACATACAGAGACAGGGAGACCCAGGGTTAAAAAAGCTCTTGGACAGTAGGGCTTGCTTTGACTGTCAGCAGACAGGTCACTTCAGAGGAGATGCAGCCTGTCCAAAGAAGGTGGTTAGCACTGGGCTGTCCAGTGTAGCCATAGAGGAGGATTCCTCAGATGATGAAGACCTCCTAGCATTGTGCTGGGAGACAGGACCAGATGGTAAGCTGGTGATCCCTGAGGGTGGGAGTAGGCACTTCCACCACATTCAAGTGAATGGGATCCCTACCACTGGCCTGAGAGACACCTGTGCCAGTCACACTGTAGTGAGTGACCGGTTAGTGACCCCAGACATGTATGTCCCAGGAAAGACAAAGAAAGTCAGGATAGCCACAGGGGAGGTCACCTCCAAACCTGTAGCCATAGTGCCCCTAGAGAGGGAGGGTATCCTTGACTGGATTAGGGTGGTAGTCAGTGCTGACCTTCCCCTAGATTGTATCCTGGGCAATGACCTCCCAGAGGTGAGTCTGGTCACAGATGGGGTGGTCGCCCAGGGCGCCCCCCCAACCCAAAGTCCTGGGGAGTCAGTCCCTACAGTTAGGAGACAGGGGTCCCCAAGAAAAGGAAAGAAGAAAAGGAAGGGTAGGCCACTCTTAAAGAGAGTTCCAGGGAGCCAAAGGCCTTCTGCCCCAGTAGGGGGGGAGCCCAGAGTTGGCACTGGTGAGGCCTCACCTGACCCCAAGGAAGTCCTGAGTAGTCAGGCAGCTGTCCAGATGCAAGGTGTTGCCCCTGCACTGACAGAAGGGAGAGTGGAAGGAGGGTGTCTGCCACAGGAGGTGGTAGCCCCCCACTCTAGACAGCAAGAGGGGTGCCAGGACCCCAAAGTTGCCCCTAAAGCAGCTCAGCCACCTGTCAGTGGAGAGCTTAGGGTGTGGTTCTGGGTACTGACAGCTGTCAGTAGCCTCTGCTGGGTGCTAGCCTTCCTGGCAGCACTGTACTTGGCCTGGGAGGCAGACCCCAGGGCCAATAGCAAAGTAGGCCCCCTGACCCTATTGGTCATGGTGGGGTTGCTCAAGTGTTGGGTGACCTCTTTGGGTAAGCTAGGTGTTGCCCTAGCAAAGTTAGGAGTAGGGGAGGTGGGCACCTCACTACCCAAGTTGGCAGAGAGAGAGGAGGAAGACCCCCCTAGAGGGAAGTTTCAGTTTGAAATGGGTCCTTTCATTGTTGGGGTGGGTTCACTACCCAGAGGGAGAGACCCTGACAGGAGGATATAAGGCAGAGTAGGCCCTGCAAAGGGACAGCCAGTTTTCTTCACTGTCTTCCTCGCCTAACAAGCCAGGAAGACTCTCCCAGGGTTGGGCTGAGTCTCCTGGGCGTGTGGGCTGGGGGGGGTTGTGTGAGAAACTGGGGCTGATTGCAGAGGCCCCATAACTTTTTGCCCCCATTTTCCACTTTATGCTGGTGTTTTCCTGACTCTGATGGTGCCCTGGGTACTGCTAACCAGTCCCAGGGCCTGTGCTCTGTGTAAAATGGATATGCAAATTAGGCTAATTATAATTGGCTAAGTTAACCTACCTATAAGTCCCTAGTATATGGTAGGGCATGTAGGTTTAGGGACCACAGCATAGGTGGTGCACACCTAGGTGCATTGCTGAGGTGCCCAGTGTCATTTTAAAAGCAAGCCTGCCTTGCTGGCTGCTTTTAAATTAAAGTTATATGCAAATTCGACTTTGGAATTAAAGGTACTTCCAAAGTCTTAAACTACCTTATTTTTACATATAAGTCACCCCTAAGGTGTGCCCTATGTGCCCCTAGGGCTGGGTGCCATGTAACTATAAGCAGGGACTTTATAAAAATAGATTTATAAGCCCTGGTGAGGTAAAAACAGCCAAATTCGTTTTTCCCTCATTGAAGTAAATGGCCTTCATAGGCTAGAATGGGCAGACTTTATTTTAAATTTTAAAGTCTCCTTAAATGTTACATACCAAGAATTTGGTATCAAATTGATTGTTATAATAAATCCCACAACTTCCAGTTGTTGGATTTAATATAACTAGTGCAGGTAAAAAGTTTAGACTTTACCTAAAAAGTTGCCAATTTCAGCTCTGCATTGTTTTTGCTGCTGTGCTCTGATTGGCCAGCCTGCAGCAGCTTCTGCCAGGCTACTTTAATGAGGTGTGAAGTGGCCTGACTTTACACAAAGGAATGTGCTTGGGGGAGAGAATCTCCCCTCAGCAGATGGGGAAGCAGGAAGGGGGAGGGCTGCCAAACTGGTCTTCAAAGGCAGAGAAGGACATCTGGAGCACCCAGCAACACCCCCACATCCTGCAACCCCAGACAGCTAGGTGCCCCCTTGATTAGATTAGGAGAGGGCAGGAGAGGGGTGTGTTTATGATTTTTAGCCACACCAGTGGGTGGGCTCAGCCAGATCTCTCCTCCAAAAATCAGATTCATCCATTTTGGATTTTTAGAGACTATTGCCTTCTGGGATGGATTTTTGCCACACTTCCCAGGAAGTGGTCATCACAGGGGGACGACCCTGTCCCTGATTGGAGGACCAGGGCCCCCCTGCTTTTCACCCAGGAGCAAGGATAAAACTGGCAGACCTGCACCCACGCCTCAGATCCCCACCAAATTTCAAGAAGAAAGAACTACAAGGAGAAGAAGGACTGCCCTGCTGGACCCCTGGCCTGCACCTGGACCCTGCACTCAGAAAGACTGCACCAGCTGCACACTTGGGCTTCACCACAAGAAGGACTTTGCCTGGCTTCCACTGGTTCAAGGAGGGACTCCCTGTTTGCTACAGGTGAAAAATTGCTAACCAGAGTCCCCTGCACCATCTCCTGAAAAAGTGACCAGCTGACCACTGCCCAGTGGCCAAAAAGGAGTTTGCGCCAGGTGCACTCTGGGAGTTGAAGTCCGCACTTCCCAAGGACCATCACAGAACTTCTGGACCCTTGGGGTGAGCTGTGGACCCCAAAAGAACCTTAAAAGAACATCTGGGTGAAGCCCCAGAAGTTTGGAACAGATTGGAGAAATTTTAGAAAAAAGCTCCATAAAGTGACCGACTCGACGCGGAAATCCTAGCCGGCTTGCCTCAACCGCGACCCGGCCTGACTTCGTGGTTCGTCCCGGTCAAGAAAAACATCCAAAAAATAGACTAAGTCCGAACGTAAAAAGTTGAGCGGGACCTTCCAGCCATCGTATCCGAGAAGGGCTCCACGGACGTCGGATCAAGATCCAGGTTTACCCCGGTCGAAGGATTTTCATCTCGAAAAAACGACTAAGTCCGAAGGTAGAAATCACCACCGAGGAAACCGACTTCGCGTATCCGGACAAGGGCTCCAGGAGGTCGGATCCAACTGGCAGGTTCGTCCCGGTGAAGAAAAACTTCAAAATAAAGACTAAGTCAGAAGGTAACTTTTTAACCGAGGCTTCCCGCGACCTGTATCCGAGCAGGGCTCCATCGCGGTCGGCCTGAAAGTTTGACTTTGTCCCGGTCCTGGTGCAACCAGATGACCCGATTGGCGCTTTTTGTTTCTATGCGCTAGAAAATAATAATACTTTAAAAATTCATATCTCCGGTTCCCCTGAACCGATTTTAATCGTTTTTGTGTCATTTTAAAGATAAAAATATAAGCTATTTTTATAAATTGGTTTTGGATTTTTAAACTGTTTCCTGTGTTTTATTTAATTACTGTTTTGTGATATTTGAATGCTTTACACTTTGTCTCCTAAGTTAAGCCTTGACGCTCGCTGCCAAGCTACCAAGGGTAGAGCTGGGATTAATTTACTGAGACCTAACTGTACTTTTGTGGAGGTTTGTGGCTTGTTGCTAGGTGTAGATACCTACCTGCCCTACCAATAACCCATTTTCCAACAGTTTCTATAAAGCTAAAAAGCTCCTTGTGGAATAATATGAATTAATTCCTGGTGTACGGCTTTCAAGTGCACCCTCTCTGGTTTAAACAATTTACATTCATTCTGTGTTGATGAAAATAATTAAACATTTCCATATAGGATCTACATAATTCCTTCAGTCTGCATAATTTCAATGGAAACTGGAAGTTCTGCTGTTGTTTTACTGGGGACCCGCACTTGCTTCAGACTGATATAGTGAAAAAAGGCTGTGGTATGAGTAGCACAAAATGAATCCTGTTAATCCCATGTTTTATTTTGATTTTATAATTGTTTCTTGGGTTAGAACTCCCGGTCAGTGGGCACTGTATTTTTCCAGACCTGAGCCTTCCTTGAGCAACCTACTACAGAGGTTCTTAGCTTTTTTGACTTCTGACGACCCCCACGTAACCATTACTGGGATTCATGGACTTCCACTGAATCAATATTGGAATCTGAGGTCCCTCAATGAGCCATTACTGGAAGCCTGGGACCCCGGCCTAAGCATTTTTGATGATTTGGACCTCAAAGCAGTACACTAACAATACAGAAACAAACATTGACTAAACAAATACATAAATGATGAAATATTTTAGTTAATTCACACACAAACATTAAAGAAATCACAATTTCAGTTCTAATAGGAAGTTTGGAGCGTTTCCAAATTCAGTTGAGGCCACTCATGGTCCATACTGTATTCTGTTTGATGCACTTGCACTGCTTCCACAAATCAATCTTTGCAGAAAGTGTACATTTTGATGGTGCTTGGCCCTGTGCCCAGTGTGACCCTGTGCCCCCTGCACCTGTTCTTCACCAGACTTTTAATGGTGGGAAACCACCATGAAAATGCTGGTGGAGAACAAGTTTGTAAACAGCCAGGCGACGCCTGGTTCGGTGCTGCCCTGGCTGACTACAACCAAGAGCGCCGTCAGCCCGCTGGGAACAATGTTCCCAGCGGGGACTGCAGTCCCCTGGAGGGTCTGTCTGCCAGGGTCGTAATTGGGCAGTCGGGCCACCAGGAGTGCAGCGGTCCAACCGTAATGGGAATGTGGTTGCCCTTGGAACACCACACTCATAAGGAGGCCCTTTGTCTTGAGAGGGGAAAGAGTTTTCACCATAAAGGAACCCTCAAGGAGTTCGAGACAATTGATATGATATTTGATTTCCTCCGGGGACCATCTGTCCCTTTCTCCACTGGATCACATCTCGCACCCCAGCTCTATCTGCTGGTATCCAACTTCATGGTCACTTACGGAACAGAGGCAAAAATCACATTGCCATTCCAGGCACCCATATGAGTCTGCCACCAGAAGATCTCCGTCCAGGCTTCCTGAGACAATGTTATTTGTTCTGTATACGAAGGACCTTTGTGGAGAAGTAGAATCTTTAGGCACTGGAGAGCCTGATATGGAGCCCAGAAAGGTAGCCTGAAAGGAAGAAGGTAGGAAGCCCACCAATCAGGCAAGGACTCTAAAAAATATCAAAGGCGCTGACAATGCTTTCCTCAGTTCTTTCTTTATGGCCAGTCTCTTCATCAGAGGGAGTTTGAGCTGGGGTGACATCAAGTCTATCTGAAACCTCAAGAAATCTATGGCTTGGGCTGGAATAATGTGAGTCTTCTTGCTGTTTATAACAAACCCTAAACCTTGAAGGAGTTAGTCTGTCCAAGAGAGGTGCACTGGCTCTGTTTGACATTGTTGGGTTATGAAGAGGATGTTGTCTGAATAAACAATCAGGCACACCCCTTTCTCTCTTTCTATCAGACCAGGGGCCGAAGATGGCCTGAATGACAAAGCTGTAAATTCCTAGTACTGGTCTCACCAGCATAACTGAAGGAATCTCCAATGAGGTGCAAAAATCGTGATTGTCAAATATACATCTTTTAGGTCCAGACACACCATCCAATCCTCCTCTTGTAAGAAGTCTTGTAGAAGACATATGCCCTCCATCTTGAAATGTCTGTAGACAATGCAAGAGTTAAACTGACAAAGGTTGAGATCCCCACAGAAGGAATGATTGTTATCTGAATAAGAATTGTCTTTGGTGGATTGTCCTCCCCTGACATTGTTCCTGTGGAAACAGCCTCTGTCTCCTCTGTTGCAGGAGGAGTGGAAGGTGCAGAAGCCAGTGCAATGTTTCTCTTTCCCTGCCAGTGTAATAGCTCCTGGGGGAGGTCTGAGTGGAGATACGCCTGACATATGGGCCTTGTAACTCCCGATCCGGGCAAAGAAGTCACTGTTAAATACTTTTTTAATGGAAGTTTGAGCTTTATCCAAAGCGAAAAGGTGGCCAGATATTTACGTAAATCTTTAACAAACTTGTCCAATAGGAGACTGTTTGCCAACTGACCTGATTTAGAGGGGGCTAACTCAGCTAACTTAGGATCAATGTGGATGAACAGTGATTTATGTCTCTCCATCGAAATGGTGCAGTGGTGTTCCCAAGAAGGTAAATGGCTTGCTGCAACCATTCCAACAAGGTATCCAGATCCACCATGGAACTGGAGACTTTCACTTTCACCACCATATCAAGAAATGTAGTTAGAGGGCCAGGTATGTCAAGCTATTTATCCTCGCGCCCTTGCCAGGCTCTGTCAATACCCTTCTTTGGTCCTTGGTGTATTTTTTGAGGAAGGTTAACACATTGGGGTTGAGTTCCAGACTATAGGCCACGGAGCTTGTGTTTACCAATAATTTGTGACACCATGTGAGACTGATCACTGTCAGAACATAAAGAGCTCAGGTCATCTGATGTGGGATGGGTTTTTTGGAAAGAAGCAGAAGGTCCTTGAACTGTCAGAGCTCTGTAACTGTGGTCAAGAAAGACCAAGTCTGTCACTTCATTTTAAGGAATCTCCATGAGAGGGGCTGGGATCTGCATGGTTTACATCTACTGCGGGGTGGGGGATTCCTCGAGCCTGTGCCAAATTTCCTTCTCCAAAAGTTAAAGATAGACTGAGCAAAAGGCCGAAGGCCTCTTAACAAAGCTTTATTGACTGAATTGTGTATGTGAAAGTCTGAAGCCTCTACTAAGCATTCTTCCATGTGTTGATCATAAGGATTCTCAACGTCCTCGTCATTATAATGTTGAGCTAATAATGCCCAAGGCACAGGAGAACTCCAGAGTAAAGAATTTGTAGAAGTAGGAAGATGACTTCAAATCGGGGGAGCAACAGGTGCTAAACGAGCGAAGGGATCACCCTGGCTGGTTATAATCTGGTGGAGGGAGGCACCAGAACCCCTAGGGCATAGCTCGCTTCATTTTTAACAAACCCATAGGGGGTGGGGGAAACTGGAGGCAAAATATGGCCCAAATTGCTCCCGCAACTGCAGTCCACCTGCAGCCAAGTGCGCAAAGCCAAGATATCAATCTTGGCTACTAACCCACGTGTGGCAATCAAGATAGAGAGAGAACAGAACTTTATAAACTTGGGTTCCACACTGCTGCCTAAGTAGCCGCTCCCGCTGCACACTGACTGAGTCAAGCCGGAACACATTCCCGATAAACCAACAATTATGGAGGTATCAGGCACCTCTAAGCACTGTAAATGTGCCTCTCTGTATTACCTGAAAGCAATAAATGCAGCACAGAAATTAGTAGAGCAATAAATGACACTAATGTTAAGCTGTGTCAGCAGCAAAGAAAGAGGAACGACTATGGACTCTGAGGGTTTTATACAAATAGATGGGACCTGATTGGTGGGTTATGGAGAGTGTGGACTTGATTCATGGAAATTTATTTTTTATTTAATGTTATTGGCTGCTGTGTTGTTTGCAGTAAACAAAAGAGAAGCATAATCCAAAGCCTCTGTTCCTGACATAGAATTCTCTGTTCTGCAACATTTGAGAGTTAGCCCAGTAATTTGAAGTGTGAAGACAGGAGGCAGGCATGGGTATAGTATCAAAGATTACTTTTTGCCTCACGGCTAAAATGTTTAGATGTTAAAAGCAATTCTCATTAATGGAACTCAGCTTCCAAAGCATAAACATTAGAAATACCACATTGTATCTTTCTACAGACCAGAGCACGGTTTATTAGGGTCTGATGGCATTTGTATTCAACATTCTTAGCATAAAACGCACGGCTTTTGCCAAATATTTAATGCACTGTTAAATTTTAAGTTATGTTATGTCATGTCATGTAATGTTATGTCCACTCATTTCATGTCATGTAATGTTATGTCTACTCATTTCATGTTGGTTAATGTTATGTTATGTTATGTTATATTATGTTATGTGATGTCATATTATGTAAGAAGGGCTTGAACTAGAAATGACTGATAACTTTAGAACTCATCATTATTAACTTTATTCTCTTATTACAAACCATTAAAGTGCACAAAACATAATAAAACAATACAATTAAACAAACGCAATTCATTTGAATGAAGCATGATAAAAATGCAGTGGAAAGCTAAAACATTGTAGGAGCAAAGGAGAAGGAAGAACACATTATTAGGTTATCTCAAAGGGCAAATATCAATACAGCAGCATATGACAACTAAAGTGCAGAATCATATGCCAGAATACAACAAAGTGCAACAGCAATATGATTTAAAAAGATTACATTAACCCCTTCGCTGCCAAGCCTTTCCCCCCTCAAGTGCCGAGCCTTTTATTGGCTATTTGGGGCAGTTCCCACTTAGGCCCTCATAACTTTTTGTTCACATAAGCTACCCACGCAAATCTGCGTCCTTTTTTTTCCAACATCCTAGGGATTCTAGAGGTACCCAGACTTTGTGGGTTCCCCTGAAGGAGACCAAGAAATTAGCCAAAACACCGTGAAAATGTAGTTTTTTTCAAAACAATTGAAAAAAAGGGCTGCAGAAGGCAGCTCGGGGTTTTTCTCCTGAAAATGGCATCAACAAAGGGTTTGCGGTGGCAAGATCACCATCTTCCCAGCTTTCAGGAACAGGCAGACTTGAATTGGAAAACCCAATTTTTCAATACAATTTTGACATTTTACTGGGACATACCCCATTTTTACTATTTTTTGTGCTTTCAGCCTCCTTCCAGTTAGTGACCAAAATGGGTGAGAAACCAATGCTGGATCCCAGAAAGCTAAACATTTCTGAAAAACAAGACAACATTCTGAATTCAGCAAGGGGTCATTTGTATAGATTCTATAAGTGTGTCCTACTGAAAATAACAGCTGAAATAAAAAAATATTGAAATTGAGGTGTAAAAACAAGCCATTTTTCTCCACGTTTTACTCTGTAACTTTTTCGTGCAATGTCAGATTTTTTAAAGCAATATACCGTTACGTCAGCTGGACTCTTCTGGTTGCGGGGATATATAGGGCTTGTAGGTTCATGAAGAACTCTAGGTACCCAGAGCCAATAAATGAGCTGCACCTTGCAATGGGTTTTTATTCTATACCGGGTATACAGCAATTCATTTGCTGAAATATAAAAAGTGAAAAATAGGTATCAAGAAATCCTTTGTATTTCTAAAATGGCCACAAGATAAGGTGTTGAGAAGCAGTGGTTATTTGCACATCTCTGAATTCTGGGGTGCCCATACTAGCATGTGAATTACAGGGCATTTCTCAAATAGACGTCTTTTTTACACACTGCCTTACATTTGGAAGGAAAAAATGTTGAGAAAGACAAGGGGCAATAACATTTGTTTTGATATTCTGAGTTCCCCTATGTCTCCCGATAAAAATGGTACCTCACATGTGTGGGTAGGCCTAGTGCCCCCACGAAAGGAAATGGCTCAAAACACAACGTGGACACATCACATTTTTTCACAGAAAACAGAGGTGTTTTCTGCAAAGTGCCTACCTGTGGATTTTGGCCTCTAGCTCAGTCGGCACCTGGGGAAACCTAGCAAACCAGCATATTTTAGAAAACTAGACACCTAGGGGAATCCAAGATGGGGTGACTTGTGGGGCTTTGACCAGCTTCTGTTACCCAGAATTCTTTGCAAACCTCAAAATTTGGCCAAAAAACACTTTTTCCTCTCATTTCGGTGACAGAAAGTTCTGGAATCTGAGAGAAGCCACAAATTTCCTTCCACCCAGCGTTCCTCCAAGTCTCCCGATAAAAATTGTACCTCACTTGTGTGGGTAGGCCTAGCATCCATGAAAGGAAATGCCCCAAAACACTATCTGGACACATCAAAATTATCAAATACAAAACTACCTGTTTTTGCAGGGGGGCATCTGCGTTTTTGGTCCTGGGCTCAGCAGCCTTCTAGGGAAACCTACCAAAGCCAGACATTTCTGAAAACTAGACACCCGAGGGAGTCCAGTGAGGTGTGACTTGCGTGGATCCCCCAATGTTTTCTTACCCAGAATCCTCAGCAAAACTCAAATGTAGCTACAAAAATCTCATTTTTCCCACATTTCTGTGTGGGATCATCGCACTGGGACACATTTCATACCACCCAATGTTCCCCTCAGTCTCCCGGTAAAAATGATACCTCATTTGTGTAGGTGGGCCAAGTGCTTGTGAAAGGAAAGAGCCAAAAACATGTCGATAATGAGGGGGAAAAAAGCGGGTCCAAAAGGGCAGTTTGCAAAAAAACATTTTTAGGCTGACAAGTGCAGCAGAATTGTTATCGGTATAGATGAGACAATGCTGGATGGTAGGAATTTTGTGGATTCCTGCAGATTCCGGAAGGTTCCATAACAAAAACTTATGAAAAATGTGTGATTTCCAGCAAAGTTGGAGGTTTGCAGGGGATTGTGGGTACAAAAATGGTGCGGGGTGCATGTGAAACATACCACCCTGGAATCACCCAGATGTTTAATTTTCAGATGTGTCTAGGTCTTGTGGATTTTTCTACATGGCAGCGTCCCAAAGTTCATAAAGTGCAGCCCTCACCATTCCAAGTGGGACGATTTTGAGAGTAAGCTAAGTACTCATGGCCCAAATGTAAAACTAAAACCCAAAATAATCAAATGTCTTCTTGCTTGCTGTGGGATAAGATGTTTTAGAGTGTGGGGGAGAGCTGAAAGACTGTTACCCCCTTTGGTTGATGTGGTTGCGTAACCAGGCCCATACTGGTTGGTAGCCACCACCCCAATATTTTTTGTTTTTTTAAAAATTCCGTGGCATCTAGTAGACTTTCTGCCTCCCCGGGGTGTGGATCAGAGGTAATTGCCCCATCTGCCCACTGGTGGGCAGAACAACTTTGGCCCCATTTATTTGGGGTGGGGGTATGGCCATACCCCCACCCTCATATTTTTGAAAAAAAACTTCCCTGGCCTCTGGTGGGATTTCTGCCCTCCCTTGGGGGCAGATGGGCCTTCCAAAAATAGGCCCATCTCTCCCCAATGGGGGGCAGATATGGCCAACAGTAATGTGCACCCACGGGGAGCAACCCTTACCCAGGGGACTGCCCCCCTAAAGAAAACACATGCATACACACACACACCAATCCCTGGTGCCTAAGTGTTTTCTGCCCCCATAGCGGCAGACTGGCCTAACAAAAATCGGCCAATCTGCCCCAAGGGAGCAGAAATGGTCTAAGTACAATTTGCCCCCCAGGGGAGCGACCCTTGCCTAATGGGTCGCTCCCCATCTCTAAAAAAACAAACAAACAAAAAAAAACACACAAAAAAATTAGCCCTGGCGCCTAGAGATTTCTGCCCCCGGAAGGGCAGAAAAGGCCTAAAATAAATTTGCACCCCGCCCCCCAATCCCCTGGGGAGCGACCCTTGCCTACGGGGTCACTCCCCTTGTGTGACATTGGCGCAAAAAAAAAGATCCCAGTGCCCAGTTGTTTCTGCCCCCCTTGGGGGCAGATTGACCTAAAATCGGCTGATCTGCCCCCAAGGGCGGCAGAAATGGTCTAAATACAATTTGCCCCCAGGGGAGCCACCCTTGCCTAATGGGTCGCTCCCCATCTCTAAAAAAACAAACAAACAAGAAAAAAACAAAAAATAAAAATTAGCCCTGGTGCCTAGAGGTTTCTGCTGCCCCTGGGGGCAGATCAGCCTAATAACAATAGCTTAAAATAAATTTGAAACCCCCCCGGGGAGCGACCCTTGCCTACGAGGTCGCTCCCCTTGCGTGACATTGGGGCAAAAAAAGATCCCCTGTGCCTCGTAGTTTCTGCCCACCTTGGGGGCAGATTGACCTAAAATTGCTCGATGGGGCAGAAATGGTCTAAATACAATTTGCCCCCAAGGGAGCGACCCTTGCCTAATGGGTCGCTCCCCATCTCTAAAAAAACGACAACAAAAAAACACAAAGAAAATTAGCCCTGGCGCCTAGAGGTTTCTGCCCCCCCTGGGGGCAGATTGGCCTAATAACAATAGGCCAATCTGCCCCCTGGGGCAGAAATGGCCTAAAATTAATTTGCCCCATGCCACCGCACCCCCGGGGTGCGACCCTTGCCTACGGGATCGCCCCCCTTGCGTGAAATTGGTGCAAATAAAAAGATCCCCGGTGCCTAGAGGTTTCTGCCCCCCTTGGGGGCAGATTGACCTGAAAATTGGCCGATCTGCCCCCAAAGGGGGCAGAAATGGCCTAAATACAATTTGCCCCTCCAGGGGAGCGACCCTCGGCTAATGGGTCACTCCCCAGCTGTAAAACAACAACAACAACAAAATTCACCGGTGCCTAGTGGTTTCTGCCCCCTTGGGGAGCAGATCTGCCTAATTAAAATAGGCTGATCTGCCCCCCAGGGGGGCATAAATGGCCTAAATATAATTTGCCCCCTAGGGGAGCGACCCTTGCCTAAGGGGTCGCTCCCCACCTCTAAAAAATAAATAAAAAAAAGGTCCCAGGTGCCTAGAGGTTTCTGCCCCCGGGTGGGGGGGCAGAAAAGGCCTTAAACGAAAATGCCACCCCGGGAACGACCCTTGCCCAAGGGATCGCTCCCTCATACCAATTTCCTATAAAAAAAAAAATCCCTTCCGGCTGCTAAAACACTCATAGAGACTTCAAAGGAAAGGAAATTAATTTCCTTCCCTTTGAAGCCTCTCCGGCCTCCTACATGTGATCGGAAGAGAAATGCTTTGCATTTCTCTTCCGATCGCACTGGAAGCTGAGCTTCCTGCGCGATGGGAGGAGGCCTCTGTGATAGTCAGCGCGCAATAGCGTGCTGACATCACGGGGTGAGGGGCTCGGGGGTTTGAAGGGGAAGGGCTTCCCCTTCCATTCCTTCCTTGGGGGGGTGGAGGAACCCCACAGAGGGAGCGCTAGCGCTGCCTCTGGGCTCTGTGCCCAGGACGTAATGGTTACGTCCTGGGCACACAAGCACAGTGCCTCAGGACTTAACCATTACGTCCTGAGCACACTAGGGGTTAAAAGACTTGTCCCTTTATTTCATGCGCTTTGGAGAAACCTCACTACAACATGTATAGTAAATGGGTCTTCTCCTTTCTTAAAAGACAAAAATGCAGATTACTGACCTAGAACACCCAGCTCATGACAAGCCAGAACAATCCACTTAGAGCAGCTTGCTGAATATGCTGGGCAAAAAACCAGAGAAGATGCTCATTGTTCTCAAAATAACAAAAGCAAATTCTGCATACTGCAGACCTTCTGATGTTAAGTATCCAAGTAAATGTAAATACTGAAAGGGGAAGATTGTCATAGTGAAGCTATAGGTGTCTAGAAAGTTTTCATAGCAAAAAGTTACTTTAAAAGTTAAAAAAGGATTCAGTGAGTGTTAAACTTCATCCTTGGCGTGGTGTCCCCTAACTTTTTGCCTCTGTTTCCCATGTTTGTGATGTGTGTGGGAGTCTATTTTTGCTGTTTTTGTTACTCTGGGCACTTTACCACTACTATCCAGTGCTAAAGTGCAAGTGCTCCTATGTAAAATGCATGTGGATTGGTTTTCCATGATTGGCATATTTGATTTACTGGTAAGTCCCTAGTACAGTGCACTAGAGGTGCCCAGGGCCTGTAAATCAAATGCTAATAGTGGGCCTGCAGCACTTGTTGTGCCACCCACATTAGTAGCCCTGTAAACATGGCTCAGACCTGCCACTGCAGTGTCTGTGTGTGCAGATTTTAACTGCCAATTCGACTTGGCAAGTGTACCCATTGCCAGGCCTAAACCTTCCCTTTTCTTACATGTAAGACACCCCTAAGGTAGGCCCTAGGTAGCTCCATGGGCAGGGTGCAGTGTATGTTTAAGGTAGGACATATACCAATGTGTTTTATATGATTCTGTTTTCACTGTTGTAAGGCCTGTTTCTCTCATAGGTAAACAGGAGTTATGCCCACCACCCCAATGGCCAGCACAGATGACCAGTGTCCCCTGTGCCACGTAAAGAGCTCCAAGTTGAGCCCCTGATGGCACTTTAATAAAAAAAAAAAAAATACCTCTACTTACCCTACTTACCTGGGATGGGGTCCCCATCCTCTGGTGTCCTTCTGGTGTGGGTGGGGGTGTTACTGGGGTTTGAGGAGAGCCTCTGTGAACCCATTCCATGGTGTTTAACCATGGAAATGGGTCCACAAGTCACTTAACGCCTTATCTGACCCAGGTATTATATAATGGTGAAAAGCAAGCTTTGCACCATTATTTAGCCCCTCCTCCCACCTGTGCATCAATTTAGCACAGGGGGATAAATATGGGGCTAGCACCATTTTTTAGATGGAAACGCCTACCTTGCATCTCATTGATGCAACGTAGGTTCAGGCATCTAAAAAATTATGCAGACTCCAATATTTTGATGATAGACATCAAAATATAAATATGGAGTTAGTTTTGCGTCAAGTTTGTAAAAAAGTGATGCAAATTCAGCGCAAATGGAGTATACATATGCCTCTGTGTTTATCGCTAGGGCTATTTCCAGCCCATTTATTAATCTTCTCCAGCATATATTATGACATGCAGAAAGTTTTACAGTGCTGAAGCTTTAAGCTAAGTGATATTAGCAAGGTAATTAATTCAAGAGTGTCCAAGATGTCCTCGGCCTGATTAAGCTGGCATATTTTAGCACTCAATTTACTTGTTAAATTGTCCAAATCTTCCACTCTCTACATGTTTATTATTATTTTAGGTCTATTTAGTTCACCAACTTTAGGATTATGTGCACAATATTCACACATTTGTAAGTATTATAAAATGAATATTGAGGAAGGTCATGTGCATTTGCAACATAGCAAATGCACATAATCCATACTGATCATACAGTTGCCCAATGGTTTTAATTTCATTATCCTACCATAGTCTAGCTACAGTATCATGAAATATAGGGGGACAATTTGGATTACCCATAAGTAGTATGCAACAGTGAACCATTGGCACCTAGACTTCCTTAAACATCTCAGCCCAGATTTGGCATATATCCTTAATTATCTTGAAATGTACCCACTTGAAGTAATACAGGTCTGCGAGTCTGCATAACAGAAACCTCCAGACAGGCACCATAGCCCATTGATATCTTAGAACATTGGAGTTTGGACAATGATCTATTTGTAGGGTCCTATTGCATATACCAAATGCAGCCCAAAAATACATCTTAAAATCTTGCAGTAGCAAACTAGCCTGATTAAATGGAAGCTGTATCAGGTGAATGGAGTGCCCGATCCTCTTGCACCCTGAGGTAAACTTGACCCATCCAGCTGTTTGAAAAGGGAGTCAGAAACATGGAACAAGATTGCTCGAAAAAAATGAGAAATTTAAGGAGAATATTCATCTTAACTATGTTATAATGCCCTATTATACTAATTGGAAGAAGGTTCCAGATGCTTATCTTAGCTATGCTTGAGATCAATAACTGCTCATACTTTAGATGGACAATACACTATCCTTTGCTTGTAATCCCAAAACCCTAAATAAGTAGCTACTGAAACAATCCCCTCCACTTTCGACTCCACAACAAAATTAATTATGTTTTGTATTTTTGCTAAGTTCAGCTTATATCTGGAAATAGCCCCAAACTTCCTAGCCTCTAAGGCTATTTGTTCTATGACTCGAAGTGAATGCCATGAATAAACAGCCACATTGTGTTGCATATGCACTAATTTTAATTTCCACCTAAATCAGCACTATCTGGTTGGATCAAAGTATTCTTCCTAAGCTGTCTTAGGTAAGACTCTATATACAGGGCAAACAGTAAAAGGAATAGCAGGCATCCATGCCACAAACCCCTGCATATACGGAATATCGAAGGGTTGTGCCCACAGAGCACCAACTTTGTCATTGGGTTCTGGTACAAACTTTTAACACTGTTCATATACCTGCCACCAATACCTACAGCATACATTGTTGACCATAAGTATACCCTGGAAATTCAGTTAAATGCCTTTTCCGCATTTAATACCTACCCATTCCATCTTAGTGTTGGCTACATCAACTAGATGAGTAGCAGTGTTTATGTAACTAGTGGATGAATCCATGCTTTTGTGGAGAAACTAGATATTGTTGTGCATCACAAGCCAAGAAGCCAAAATCTTCGAATAAACGTTAGTGTCAGCTTTGATTAGGGAAATGGGATGGTATAAAACCCCCCTTCCTTGAGTGATTTATCCTTTTTTTGAGAAAAAATAACTCCAGTATTCTAGTGTATCACCATCCTGATTGATATTAGAAACCATCAGCAAATCTATGGGGCCAAGTAATTCAGTTAATGTTTTAAAGAATTACACTATTATAGCATGTCACATGACACTTTCCCCAATGGAAGAGACTGAATGCCCTTCTCCACTTAAAACAAGGTAATATCTTCCTCTAAATACTGTTTTTGTTGTAAGGTCAGATGAGGTATTCCTTCCCTCTGCAAATAGTCATCTATCTCACTCTGCTTGAGCGTTACTTCAGAGCTATATGTTTCCTAATAAACATCTCCAAACCGATGTAGAATAGCTTGTGTGTGATAATTTTGCCTATACTGCTCAGTGCATTGCACCACTTTGAAAATATGGAGTGGCATTTCTGCCAACCTAACACCACATTAGCATCAAAAATGTATGCTAATGTTGTGCAAGGTGGAGCTAGGGGAATTCTTAAATCTGGCCCTTGGTCTCTAGTCTCCAAGACCTCTGCCAGGACAGCTGCATAGCAGTGCAGGAGAATGAGGAGGGGAGGAGGAGCAGGTTCACTTCTATGGCAGCCTCGCACGTCTTATTTCCTCTTGCACCATCTAGATTCCATATTAAAACTGTTACAGGTCTGCAAATATGAGGATCTTGTGCTTCTGAGTGCTTTGTTAAACAACTTTTGGAGGCTATGCAAACAACATTCCAATTGTCAAAGTTGCTGACTTGTGGTTTCAATTCTTTGATAGTGAAAATGCACTTTAGCCTGTGACTATGAGGAAGATCTATTGATCGAAACGCATCCCCTTTAAAATTTGCTTTGCGTCTGAAACTTTGGAGTGCAGTCTTTTCAATGCCTGTGATGAGTGGCATTTTCTTTGTTATATATATATATATATATATATATATATATATATATATATATATATATATAATCTAGTGGCGGTCCTATGTACTTATAGGCTGGACCTAGTTCTATATGAAAAGTGTTTTTTTACATGTCTATATCTTTGGTGCCGCTTGACAAATCTTCATGAAAGTTTCCAAAATAAATTGCCAGTCACGTCAGCTGCTGACTGCAAAGTTTCAGGGTGATCCATCCAGGGGGGCATAGAAAAAGGGGGGTCCTAAAACTGCGAGCAACATGGTGATGTAGAATTAAATTTACAGGACCCTGACAGGCCCAATAATGTGAGGGTATTGCTGAGTCCACTGGAGAGATCTACACGACTACGGTACACGGAAACGATTCATGCAGGAATGAAAGGAGCAAAGGAATCATCCACTGACTACATGAGATGGATATACTATAGTGGAAGGTGAGTCCCGTATATGGAGGTCTGTCATCACAGGGATGACCTGGGTGAGTTGGAAAATGCATACAGACCACTGTCCTGATGGACCTGCCTTTGGGACTGGAAGGATTACAACGTGGATACCGAAGATGCAATCTGGTCTGATGGTGTTTATTATATTGAAGCACATTCCATTTCTGCAATGAATTTAATTTTGATTCAGTGCATACGTGGTGCTGAACGAGACGATTGATATGGACTATTGCTCCACCAAACTCGTTTTTCAAGTGAGCTGTGATCTAGTGGCCAACATAACAACAACCCTTTGGGAAAGACATTAAAATACAACAGTGAACGAGTGAGGGGACAACTACATCGTCTCCGCCCATAGGTGGATGTTACTGTGGTATAGTTATTGGAATCTTCACCTCAACTGGAATAATAGTTGACTTCAGCAGAGGGAACTCGTCAATGTTGCGAGGGATGATTAAGGTTAAGGATTTCTTCAATTTTAACCTGGCGTCAGTGGAGGATTGAATATTGGGCAAAGATGAAAGAAATCAATAATATCCAGAGAGCAGCGGCAAAGGCCATTTTCAATGTGAATAATCCCGGGATAGTGGGACAATCCAAATCTACGAATGATACACAGGATCTTAGTGAGATTCTAAAAAAACTGGAGAAAACAAGAAGTGCTAAAATTTCTAAATGGTGAGAAGCAACATCACTTCAGAATTATATAGACAATGGATGGTCCACAGAGGCTTAAGAACACACAGTATGCCTTCCTACGAAACACCAAATCCAATGATGCTTGAAGAATGGGCTGAAAATTTGGCCTTAAGCTCAAAAAGAATGCTCAAGATCCTGGTAAAATATGTTTGGTTAGATAGAGAAAGACTGTTTGCCGAAATGTAATCTATACAGAATGAATTAAAGGAGAGATCTTAACAACAGATGATTACAACATTTCAAAGTGAGATGGCATTGAGACTAGTTAAATATGAAGATGATATCAAAAGAAGAAAACAGTTTACATTTCAAAGAGACTGTGTTAAATACGCAAAAGGAAGAACTTAAACATACAATCGTAAATTTGATGCAGAGTATGGCAAATTGACAGAGAGTAATATGGAAAAGAATACTGACGAGAGATCCACAGATGATAAAGACAGCAACACAAGTAATGAAACTGAGATTTCAGGAACAACTGATACGACATCAGGGAGTGAAAGCAGTGTAAAATCAACTACTCTTTTTGACCAGTAAAGACTACTGAGAAGAAGTCGACAGACTTCTCTGGAATTTTCGACAACAAGAAGGAGGGGAAGAGGATCCATCACCCGAAACAGGGGTAGAGGAAGAGGACAAGCAGGAGCAAACAAAGAGGACCAAGACTTCAGCAAAGGAAATGTAAGCAATGGAACAGAATCATCGGGGCAAATGGGAAAGGCACATGGGAGCCCAGTGAAAGAGAAATAATGGTGTTTGATATAGTTGATAAAACCATTGTAAATGTATTTATGAGAGTTTGGACCAATTTGGAAAAACAAGTTTTATGCATGGGGTTATTCTTTTGTCCTCTCCAAGGATTTGACTATGTCAAAACTTGGACTGATCTATTCAAGTATACGAGAAAACTAAAATTACAGTAATAGTATGCCCTGAATAATGCCGCCAAAGAGAAGGAGACTTCCATCGTAATTGACCACATATCAGAAACCCTGGCAGTAGATGCTATTGATACTCTTGCCACATTATATTAATTGGAAAATGAAACATTGGGATCTAATCAAGCAGTAACAAAAATGAATGAGATGCTGGATTCTCTAGGCATCATACATGATGATGTCTTTCCTAACAAGTTCAAGCCACCGTCAACTTTTTGTCCCAATATGCCACATGATAGTATAGATATGTTCCAAGAAGCTGTGACTAAGGAATTTAAAAAAACTGAGAAGAAGGTGTCACAAAAATTGTAAACTAATTTGACTATGTGTAAGAGGCTGGCCTGGCTTATAGTGGGTACCTGATGGTACTTACACATTGTGCCAGGTCCAGGTATCCCCTATTAGTAGATTAGTAGTGTTCTAGGAGCGTAGGCTGATAGAGGTAGCTATAGCAGAGCAGTTAAGGTTGAACTAGGAGACATGCAAAGCTCCTACTATACCACTTATATCATATATGTACTATATCATAAAAAACACAATACTCAGAGTAACTAAAAATAAAGGCACTTTATTTGTGTGACAATTTGCCAAAAATATCTCAGAGGATATACTCCCTTAGTAGGGAAGTAAAATACACACAATATACACACAAACCAAAATCAGGTAAGTAAAACAGTCAGAAAGTAGTGCAAACACTGTAGAATACAATAGGATGCAATAGGCCTAGGGGCAACACAAACCATATACTGAGAAAGTGGAAAGAGAACCACAAATGGTCCCCTAGGCTAGTGTAGTGTGTAGAGGGTTGCTGGGAGTGTAAGAAAATACTAATAGTGTCCAAGATACCCTACCGCAAGCCCCTCAAAAGTAGGAGTAAAGTGCTACTATTTTCCCAGAAACACACTAAACTCGTGATAGAGGATTTTGCAAAGACCACAACAGACTGAAAAGCACTGAAGACAGATTCCTGGACCTGAGGAACTACAAAGGAAGGGGACCAAGTCCAAGAGTCGTGAAAGTCCTGAACTCACAATTAAAAAATACATATTTTACTAAAGTTGGGGTTTAGATTGTGTGTTTGTAAATGCCACTTTCAGAAAGTGGGCATTTTCTTGCTTAAACCATTCTGTGACTCTGCCTGTTTGTGGATTCTCTGCCAGTCAGTTTGATAATTGGGCTGTTTGCACCTCTCTCTAGAGAGTGACACAAAGGGAACTGGGGTGTAGCCTGCATATCCTGATGAGCCATCTGTGCTAGGAGGGCGGGGAGAAGTGGTCACTTACACCTGAAAGGGCTGGTGTGTGTCTGGGGCCTGGCCGGGGCAAGGCAGGATCTTACAAACAAGAGAGACTTTCCTTTAAAGTACGCCTACTTCAAAGGCAGAAAGGGGTATAAGAAGAGCTCCCAAAACACCTGAAAATGAGATCACTTCTGGAATCTAGATGAACTTCTGCCAACGAGAAGAGCTGAATAGCTGAGGAGAAGTGCTGCTGTGCCTGTTATTGTGCTTTGTGGAGCTATCCAGCAGTTGCTGCTTCTACCTGTGAAAGGGGACAAAGACTGGACTTTGTGGTATATTCCTACTTGAATCTCCAAGGGCTTGGACTGAGCTTGCCCACTGTTCTGAAATCTCATGGCCGTCAAAGACTTCCCCTAACAGCGCTTGGATTCTCTGCTGAGACTCCTGCCCTGACAAGTGATGCCCTATCCAGTACCTGGGGCCCTTGAAAGGAGAAGCTGGTGAAAATCCAAGGAAACTGACTTTGAACGACTCTGGACCGATGCCGCTGCCAAGCCCCGTGATGCAGTCTGCAACCGACTCCGTGGTCCTCGCTGAAGTGCAATGACCCTCGTAGGCCCGACACTGTTGAAGCCCCGCCAAAGTCTGCAACTCTGTGGGAATCACCGCACTACGTCGTGACAGATGCTGCCCGAAGTGCACAGATTTAGGGCTTGGCACTGACGCCACCTCACCTTCACCACTCCGCAGAAAGGACATGACGCCTCTTTGTGACACCTCCGCTCCTTCGCTCCCCAGCACCGGAACCAATGCCGCCTCGGATCCAGTGATGCCACAATCCCCGGCTTCGGCCACAGACTTGTTCTCACAGTTTACTTAGATAGTGTACCTGGGGGTCTGCATGACGCTGTACCCAGCTCTATTGGCATCGGATTGTTGGGAATGACTCCGTCACAATGCCGTCCTTTCACCTCATAGAAGCATTTTGTGTTTCTAAGCACTATTTTTGAGTTTAATCTATAAAAATTCATAACTTGACTTATGTATGTTGGATATTTGTCATTTTGGTCGTCTTATTTTGTTTAGATAAATATTGGCTATTTTCCTAAACCTGTGTTGAGTCATTTTGTGGTGTTTTCACTGAGTTACTGTGTGTGTTGGTACAAATACTTTACACCTGGTCTCTGAAGTTAAGCTTACCTGCTCGTGCCAAGCTACCAAGGGGTTGAGCAGGGGTTAAATGAGGGTGATTCTCCTTTACTCTGACTAGAGTGAGGGTCCTTGCTTGGACAGGGGGTAACCTGTCTGCCAACCAAAGACCCCATTTCTAACAACATGCAATTATATTGTTGAGTTGACATCTGAGAATATGTCCTACAAGTCTTAACCCCGGACAGAAGGGGTGTCTGAAATCAGACCCCACACCATACTGTTCTGTATAGAGCACTTCAGAATATGGTTGCTCCTTTTACAATAAACATGCAGGCAGTACGCAATTAAATGCTAATCAAATCCTTACAGCTAATCCTCAGAATGTAAAAATACATTTTCAACCAATTTTATTAATTTTCCAAATCACATATACAGGTCTTTGTTATGATAGCTATGTATTTCCTGCAACGATTTATCACAATGCATGAGAGACGTCTGCACACATATGCATCATTGGTAAGACAGGAGTCGCTGGTTCAATAATTCACAAAATTAAGAACTGAACTTGAATATCAACCAAAGAAGGAAGCATCTTACAAAATGTTCAAAAAGGAGAATACAGACAAGCTCATATGTACCTCTTTGATAGGAAGTGTATGACATTGGTCCTAAACAGCTACAATACATAGGCTTCAGCAGCTTGTTTCTGACGATTTGCAGGGCTTAATTAGTTGTTGTCTGTGAGCCCAGCAGCAGCGTAGGAGAATGCTTCTCTTAAATGGGGGCTCTGGAGGGGACCTTGCCATGTTGGGCTGAGTGCATTGTAGTCTAGCTGTCAGTGCTTTAAATGAGCAAGTACTGTCTGGTACTGAATACCTGCTCTTCTTTAAATTTATAGGAAGAGTACCTGCACTTCTCAGCACTGCTGCAATACTTTTAATGGGAGAGTTCTGGCACTTCCAAGGAACGAACAGGTACTCTGAGTTAGTGGGTACCAGTACTTCTATATTTCCATTTAAAGCGCTGCTAGCTGTTATAGTGTAACTGTCAGGGATTGAATCCCTCTCAATATGATTGCAGTTCCTGCATGTACATGTCCTAGCCGCATGCTATAGGTACCTTTCACAATCCTCTTGCACCTTAGTAATATTAACTTGTTATATCTGCCTTGAGAGAGATTTAGCTGCCCACCAGAGATTTAGTCATCAATAAATACTGTGAGAAAACAGGGCTGATTGCATAGTCCCCCTGACTTTTTGCCCCCATGTTTCACTTTTTGCTGGTGTTTTCCTGACTCTGATGGTGCCCTGGGTACTGCTAACCAGTCCAAGGGCATGTGCTCCGTGTAAAATCAGTATGCAAATTAGGCTAATTATAATTGGCTATGTCAACCTACCTATGCATCCCTAGTATATGGTAGGGTATGTAGGTTTAGGGACCCCAGCAGAGGTAGTGCACCCATAGGTGCACTGCTAAGGCGCCCACTGTCATTTTGAAGGCTGGCCTACCTTGCTGGCCACTTTAAAAATAAAGTGACATGCAAATTCGATTTTGGAATTAAAAGTGCTTCCAAAGTCTTAAACTACCTTATTTCTACATATACGTCACCTCTAATGTGTGTCCTATGTACCCCTAGGGCTGGGTGCCATGTAACTATAAGCAGGGACCTTATAAAAGTAGTTTTATAAGCCCTGGTGAGGTAAAACAGCCAAATTCATGTTTTCCCTCATTGTAGTGAATGGCCTCCATAGGCTAGAATTGGGAGACTTTATTTTAATTTTTAAAAGTCCCCTTAAGTGTCAGATACTTCGAGTTTGGTATCAAATTAATTGTTATAATAAATCCCACAACTTACAATTGATGGATTTAATATAACGTGTTCAGGTAAAGAGTTTTAAACTCTACCTAAGAAGTTGCCAACTTCAGCCCTGTAATGCTCTGCTCAGATTGGCCAGCCTCTGGCAGCCTGGCCAGGCTGCCTTCATGAGGTGTGAAGTAGCCTGGGCTGAACACAAAGGAATGTGTCTGTGGGAGGGGAACTCCCCTCAGCAGATGGAGAAGCAGGAAGGGGGTAGAGCTGCCAAACTGGTCTTTAAACGCAGGGAAGGACATTTGGAAAAGCCAGCACCTCTCTCACATCCTGCAACCCCAGACAATTAGGTGCCCTCTTGACTAGATTAGGAGAAGGCAGGCGAGGGGTGTGTTTAAGATTTTTAGCCACACCAGTGGATGGGCTCAGCCAGATGTAACCACCAAAAATCAATTTCAGCCATGATGGATTTTTGAAGAATGTTGCTCCCTGGGATTGATTTTTACCACACTTCCCAGGAAGTGGTCATCACAGGGGGAAGGACTCTGCATCTGGTTGGATAACCAGGATCCAGGAGCAAGGATAAAACTGGCAGAGCTGCACCCACACCTCAGTTCCTTACCAGTTTCCTTCAAGGAAGAACTACAGGAGATGAAGGACTGCCCTGTTGGACACCTGACCTGCATGTGGACACTGCACTCTGAAGGACTGCAGCAGCTGCACCCTTGAGCTTCACCATAAGAAGGACTTTGCCTGGTTTCACCTGGTTCAAGGAGGGGCTCCATGTTTGCTAAAGATACAAAGGAGCTGCCCATAGTCCCCTGTATCAGGCCCTCCTGTATGCATAGTCCAGCTGACTAGCTTCCAGTGGCCATTTGAAGATTTTGACCATGTGCATTCTGGGAATTGTAGTCCCAACTCCTACGGCGCAACTCAGTTTCTGGAACCCTGGATCAAGTTGTGGATGCTTCTAGGACCCAGAATGACCTCTGGAAAAAGTTCCAGAAGGTTGGAGAAATTTGGAGCAACTCCATTAGTTGAAGAGGTGCATTGTGGGGGTTGTAGTCCCAGACCCCAAGAGGCAAACCAGAGCCTCTGAACCTTTGGCTGATGCTGTGGACCACTTTCCTGAATCAACAAATACTTCTGAAAGTAAGTGTGACAGTGTTACCTCATGGGAGGCCTGAACTCTGGACTTTGTCCCTTTCCACTGTTTTAACCATTTAACCTTTTTTAACCATTTAAGCACTAGCTGCTTCTATGCGCTAGAACACAATAATTCTTTAAAAATTCATATCTCCAGTTCCCCTTATCCGGTTTTAACCATTTTGGTGTTATTTTAAAGATAAAGATATAATCCATTTTTATAAATTGGTGTTGCATTTTTATTGTGTGTTGTGTAATACCTATTTACTGTTTTGTGATTTTTAAATGCTTTACACATATGTCTCCTAAGTTAAGCCTTGTCGCTTGTTGCAAGCTACCAAGGGTTGAGCTGGGTTTAATTTATTGAGACCTAACTGGACGTAAGTGGAGGTTAGTGGCCCATTGCTAAGTGCAGGTACTTATTTGCCCTTACCAGTAATCAATCTTCCAACATTTTTGGTGTGCAGTGGTGGGATCCATCACTTGTGTTTAATATCACACTACAGTTTTAAGTGAAATAAGTTAAAAAATCCTCTAAATTGACTTGGAGCAAAAGTATTTTAGATTTTTCTAATTTAGACAATTTTTTTAAATTACTTCATTTTTTATTTTTCTAAATTGTTCTGATCAATTGGTATCAAAGTTTTTTTTAAGTGATGCAAAACTTCAGGGAGACCATGGAGCTTGATCTGGCTAGCCTACCCACGCTTACTGCAGCTGAGCTTAGGGTGTTGTGCAGAAAGAGGGGATTACCTGCTGCTAACAATCTTAGGAAGGCTGTGATGGTAAGTCCCTTGAAGCCTGGGTAGCACAGAAAGAGACACAGGAAGCTTCAGAAGTAGGAAGGGAAAGGGAAGATGTCCTCTCCAACCTCCAGGAGGAGGAAGATGATTGTCTCACTGTAATCTCAGCTGCTAGAGCCCCATCCAGAGCTAGTGGGAGGGGAGGGTCTGACGAGGACGAAGCAGAATTGGACCTCAGGGAAAGGGAACTTGAGGCCCTGGTAGCCCTTATAGCTTTGGAGGCAGAGAAGTTGGCCCTAGAGAAGTGGACAAGAACTGAACAGAGAGATGGTGGCAGCAACAGAGAAGTTGAGTTGTCCATGGGTGGAGGGCTTGTCCCTGACTACCCAAGAGGGTGGTTCCTGCTTATGTAGAAAGGGATGACATAGACAAGTGGTTGGAGGCCTTTGAAAGGGCACTCTGAATGAAAAGGGTTAGGCCTCAATTCCGGGGCTCAATTATATGGGAGTTGGTCCTCAACTCCGGGAGGGATGGGCTTCTAACCTTAAGTGGGGAGGAGGCAGATTTGTACCCTTGTATGAAGAAGTGCTTATCCAGGAAGTTTGGTCGGACCCAAGAGCAGTACAGGATGAAGTTCAGGGACACCCAAAAGGTCAATGCCCAGTCTTGGGTTGATTTTGTAGACACCTCACTTAAGGCGCTAGAGGGCTGGATCCATGGTAACAAAGTAAATACTTATGAGGGGCTATACAAGTTGATCATGAGAGAGCACATCTTGACCAATTGTATCCAAGAAAGGTTACACCAGCATCTAGTGGACTCCAAGCTGACCAATCCCAGTGAGCTTGGGGAGGCAGCTGATGAGTGGTTAAGAACCAGGGTGGTTGTCAAGTCCCGGGGGGAGGCTCCAAGAAGGGGGAGTCAGGTCCCCCAAAACCTAAGGAGGGAGGTGGTAAGCCCACCACATAGACTCCCTTTGTACCCCAGAACCCTAAGAAGGAGAAGAGTAAATCCCACTCCAACTCTAATAAGCAAGCAGAAGGAGGGAGACCCAGGGTTGAAAAAACTCTTGGACAGTAAGGCTTACTTTGACTGTCAGTAGACAGGTCACTTCAGAGGAGATGCAGCCTATCCAAGGAAGATGGTTAGAACTAGGCTATCCAGTGTAGCCATGGAGGAGGACTCCTCAGATGATAAGGTCCTCACAGCATTCAGCTGGAAAACAGGACCAGACGGTAAGCTGGTGAGCCCTGAGGGTGGGAGAAGGCACTTTCACCCCATTCACGTGAATGGGTTCCCTACCACTTGTCTGAGAGACACCTGTGCCAGTCACACCATAGTGATTGACCGGTCCCAGGAGAGACAAGGAGATTCAGGATGGCCAAAGGTGAGGTCACCTCCAAACCTGTAGCCATAGTGTCCCTAGAGAGGGAGGGTATCCTTGACTGGTTTAGGGTGTTAGTCAGTGCTGACCTCTCCCTGGATTGTATCCTGGGAAATGACCTCCCAGAGGTGAGTCTGGTCTCAGATGGGATGGTCACCCAGGGCGCCCTCAACCCAAAGTCCTGGGAGCCAGTCCCTACAGTTAGAAGACAGAAGTCCCCAAGAAAAGATAAGAGGAAAAGGAAGGGTAGGCCACTCTTAAAGAAAGTTCCAGGGAGCCAAAGGTCTTCAGCCCCAGTAGGAGAGGAGACCAGAGTTGGCACTGGTGAGGCCTCGCCTGACTCCAACCAAATTTGGCGCTGGTGGGGCCTCATCTGACACCAAGGAATTCCTGAGTAGTAAGGCAGCTGTCCAGCTGCAGGGTGTTGCCCCTGCACTGACAGAAGGGAGAGTTGAAGGAGGGTGTCTGCCACAGGAGGTGGTATCCCCCCACTCTAGACAGCAAGAGGAGTGTCAGGACCCCACAGTTGCCCCTAAAGCAGCTCAGCCACTTATCAGTGGAGAGCTTAGGGTGTGGTTCTGGGTGCTGACAGCTGTCAGTAGCCTCTGCTGGCTGCTGCCCTTCATGGCCATCCTGCACTTGGCCTGGGAGGCAGACCCCAGGGCAAAATGCAAAGTAGGTCCGTGACCCTACTAGTCATGGTGGGGTTGCTCAAGTGTTGGGTGACCTCTTTGGGTAAGCCAGGTGTTGCCCTAGCAAAGTTAGGGATCGGTGAGATGGGCACCTCACTAACCACGTTGGCCGAGAGAGAGGAGGAAGACCCCCCTAGAGGGAGGTTTCAGTTTAAGATGGGTCCTTTCACTATGGGGATGGATTCACTATCCAGAGGGAATGACACTGACAGGAGGATGTAAGGCAGAGTAGGGACTGCAAAAGGGACAGACAGATTTCTTCACTGTCTTCCTCACCTGACAAGCCAGGAAGACTCTCCCATGGTTGGCCTGAGTCTCCTGGGTGTGTGGGCTGGGGGGAGGGGCTTGTGTGAGAAAACAGGGCTGATTGCAGAGCCCACCTGACTTTTTGCCTCCATTTGTCACTTTTGCTGGTGTTTTCCTGACTGAGATTGTGCCCTGGGTACAGCTAACCTGTCCCAGGGCCTGTGCTCTGTGTAAAATCAGTATGCAAATTAGGCTAATTATAATTGGCTATGTCAACCTACCTATAGGTCCTTAGTATATGGTAGGACATGTAGGCTTAGTGACCCCAGCATAGGTAGGACACCCATAGGTACACTGCTGAGGTCCCCACTGTAATTTTAAAGGCCGGCCTGCCTTGCTGTCTCCTTTTAAGTTAGAGTTACATGAAAATTCGACTTTGGAATTAAAAGTACTTCCACAGTCTTAAACTACTGTACTTTTACATATAAGTCACCCCTAAGGTGTGCCCTATGTGCCCCTAGGGCTGGGTGCCATGCAACTATAAGCAGGGACCTTATAAAAAATAGTTTTATAAGCCCTGGTGAGGTAAAACAGCCAAATTAGTTTTTCCCTCATTGTAGTGAATGGCCTTCATAGACTAAAATGGGGAGACTTTATGTTAATTTATAAAGTCCCCGTAAGTTTGCTATCAAATTAATCATTGTAATAAGTCCCACAATTTACAATTGTTGGATTTTATATAACTTGTTCAGGTAAAGAGCTTCAAACTCTACCTAACTTGACAACTTCAGCCCTGTAGTGCTCTGCTCTGATTGGCCATCCTCTGGCGGGCTGGCCAGACTGCCTTGGTGAGGTGTGATGTAGCCTGGGCTGAACACCAAGGGATGTGCCTGTGGGAGGAGAACTTGTGCCAGCAGATGGAAAAGCAGGAAGAGGAGGGCTGCCAAACTGGTCTTCAATGGCAGGGAAGGACATTTGGAGTAGCCCAGAACCTCCCTCACATCCTGCAACCCCAGACAATTAGGTGTCCTCTTGATTAGATCAGGGGAGGGCAGGCCAGCGATGTGTTTAAGATTTTTAGCCACACCAGTGGGTGGGCTCAGCCAGATGTAACCTCCAAAAATCAGTTTCAGCCATGATGGATTTTTAAAGAATATTGCTCCTTGGGATTGTTTCTTGTTGCCCTTCCCAGAAGTGGTCATCACAGGGGGAAGGACTCTGCATCTGATTGGAGAACCAATACCCCTCTGTTTTTCACGCAGGAGCAAGGCTAGAACTGTCAGAGCTGCACCCACACCTCAGTTCCCTACCAAATCCATACCAGTTCCATACAAGGAAGAACTACAGGAGAAAAAGGACTGTCCTGCTGAACCCCTGACCTGCACCTGCACTCTGATGGACTCCACCAGCTGCACACGTGGGTTTCCACAAGGACGACTTTGCCTGGCTTCACCTGGTTCAAGGACGGACTCTCTGTTTGCTACAGGTAGAAAGGATCTGCCCAGAGTCCCCTGCATCACGTCCTGCAAGCAGAGTTCAGCTGTCCAGCTTCCAGCTTCCAGTGGCCATTTGAGGATTCTAACAAGGTGCTATCTGGGAATTGTAGTCTCAACTCCCAAGGAACAACTCAGAGTTTCTGGAACCCTGGATCAAGTTTGGACACTTCAAGGACCCAAAAAGGGCAACTGGAAAAAGATCCAGAAGTTTGGAGATGCTTGGAGCAACTCCATAAATTGAAGAGGTGCATTGTGGGAGTTGTAGTCCCAGACCCCAAGAGGCAAATAAGAGCATCTGAACCCTTGGCTGATGCTGTGGACCACTTTCCTGAATCAAGGAACACTTCTGAAAGTAAGTGTGACAGTATTACCTCGTGGGTGGCCTGAACTCTGGACTTTGTCCCTTTCCACTGTGACCTTTTTTAACCATTTAAGCACTAGCTGCTTCTATGCGCTAGAACACAATAATTCTTTAAAAATTCATATCTCCAGTTCCCCTTATCCGATTTTAACCATTTTACTGTCATTTTAAAGATAAAGATATAATCTAATTTTATAAATTGATGTAGGATTTTATTGTGTTTTGTGTTTTACTTATTTACTGTTTTGTGATTTTTAAATGCTTTACACATATGTCTCCTAAGTTAAGCCTTGTCGCTCGTTGCCAAGCTACCAAGGGTTGAGCTGGGTTTAATTTATTGAGACCTAACTGGACCTAAGTGGAGGTTAGTGGCCTATTGTTAAGTGTTGGTACTTACCTGCAATCACCAATAATCCATTTTCCAACAAACACACATTGGCTAAACGCAAACATCTGGGATTAATGTGCTAATTCATGCAAAGGCATAAACACATATGAACAAATCATTGGTGCTGTGTCCCTCTGCAGCACGCCTCTTTCTGTGCCTTCCTTTCCTTTGCCTTCTGTGTTTTTTCATTTCGCAGGCTTGCAGTGCTGACTTGAGGGGAAAAACTGGGCAATAAAAATAGGGCGCAGTCACAGGAAGCACAGAACGAAACAACTTGCAAAAAGACACGGTCTTGTCTGTGCGTGCACCTTTTAAACCAACCCTGTTGACTTTATGAGTGCTTTGTTTGTCAAAGCTTTGAACCGCTGTCTCACCCTATTTAGTTTCCCATTCTACTTGTTGCGGTTTGCACATTTCATCCTCAAGCGTTTTCTCCGGTGTATGTTTGCAGTGTTCAGACAAACCTATTCATCCACCATAATTTTGTTGCTGGTTTGCGTTGCCCTCCTCTCCAGCATGGGTGCGCTAGTAACATTATAATACCTGTCGGTGTCTTTTGACCGTCTTGTTAAAAACCACACACAACTAACACATTCCACAGTGGAGAAATGTTTGTTTATCGTTTCTTGGTTCATTGCCCCTCACTTGTAAACAAACGAAATCACATTGATCAAGAGAGATCCTGAAAACAACTGTGTCACGTGATGCTTAATTGCAGCACTGGAGTAACTAAACTCATTCAAATTACACACCAGCCATTACTAATTTACTCCATATTCTTTAATTAAGATGAATTAATGTGTTGCTAATGTAGATGTAATGTGCATTTCCACTTGAGCGTCGTACTAATTTAGAAATTAATTGATATCTCACTTCTCTTCTGAATTTCCCCCAAACTGTTTCATATAACTCCCAGATCACATCCCTTAAAAATAATTGCAATAACCGTTTATTCCATTTGTCCTTTCATCTCTTTCCTCCAGAAAATAGCTGACGAGTAAGCACATTTTCAAGGCTGCAGGGAGGCTACGACGCCAGTTGCATTTTAACGATCTGGTGTATTATCGTGCTTACTGTTGCCACTTCTCTTTTAAATCATCGCAGTGTCTGCTCTCGCCTGCAGCTATAGAATTCTTTTCAAGCTGACGGTGAACTTGGCAGCCCTCCAGCAGAAAAAGAAAGGTGTTTTGGTCCACCAAAGTATTTTGAGTGGTTCTTAACGAAACAGTTTTCTCCGGTACATCTGCACAGCATTTCTTCCGAAGGGAATGTTCATGTGAAAGGCCCTCCTTAATCATTAGCACTATTGTTTGACTGAATGCGGTTATTTAACTGCACCCCTGGGTGCTCACAAAACAAACAACGGGGCCCTGTAAAGAGTTTTAAAAGTGGCAGGTGCATGTTCTGTCCCCTATTCAGAGTTGGCGCTGACATTTATTCTGCTAATCTATAGGCAAACAAGAGGCAGGTGACACGCAGAGTTCAGTACAACATACAAAAGACAAAAAACAGTCTGCAAACTTTTCTGTGGGTGGGACATACGCAAAGGAACATATATATCACGGGGTGCAGAGATTCTGTAAATTCATTGGGGCAAGTTGGATGCTTTTGGTGTCGTCAAGCAGTTCATATATCTTGGATACGTAGCAGCTGGTACAAACGGTTCATAGCAGAATCCTTGTGTTGACACTGTTGCCATTAAACTGATTTCAGATCACATTTTAACACAATAAAGTAAAGAGAGGTGCGGGGTGGCGAAAATAGTGTTGTTAACCCAGCAGTAGTGTTTTCGTTTACTGTTGGCAGTTGCTATCATTCAGGAAAAATCAATACCTTTTTGTAGCAGATAGTTTCTGTTAGAGAAAAGAAAAAAGATTTTGGCAGGTGAAAATGAGTGGCTACATCTGAAAAGAAAGCAGAAAAGTACTTATAGTAATGAAGTAATTTTTATATTAGCTGCAGTCTGTTAACCTAATATAGACCTAACACGGCATTCAATAGCATGCTAGTGCCGAGCCTACTGCGTGATCCTAAACAGTACTTTACACTAAAATAAAATAAAATAACATATGTAGTGCGAATATAATACTTGTTGGCTTCGCTAACAAAAAAAAAAGTGAAGAAAAAAAAACTTACCTTCGTGGTTAGGTCTAGGTGATTGGTTTATTTTCGTAGGAATACGTCATACCTGTCATCACTTTGCAGCAGCGTGCAGGGTGAAATTTAAGGATGTGACCTTGTTCATGCTGGGTTCAGTTTAAGTGGGAGACTCGTGCTGTTAGTTAACCGGAAAGCCACTAAAATCTTCCAGTACTTTCCAATGCAAGTTAATGCTGATATCAAATGCTCCAGATATTTTTTCTGAATATCCCTCCCATCAGTTTCTAAATATTGGCATTAGAGTTCTTTTTACAGTTGCCATGGAATAAATTATAAATATATCCTCTCAACAATAAAAAAAACATGTATCGTCACGAGTTTTATGTGAAAGCCACAAACGAAGACAAGTGTAAACATATTTGAATGCCTATGTTTCAGATGAGAATGGATAAATATAGATTCTAGTGGGACGTTATGTTATAACAAAGTAACTTCGTTTTGGTCCATGTCCTCCATTGTGATGCAATGTCATCTTCTGCCTGTGAAGCTTTCAGAAGGCAGTCTGGCCAAAATGTTTGGAGACTAGTTCACCGCAGCAAGATGGGTGAAGAAGGGCAGCTGGCAGATGCCATATGACATAAATGGGTGAGTTGAGAACTGTGATCACCTGTGATCTTTATGCTGATCTGCAAAAATATAGGCTGTCACCACTTCCTCAACAGCCACCTGTCCTGTGAGAAAGTGCCTCCTTTGTATGGCCATTGACACTCGTCTGTGGACTGATAACCTTTTGAGGTTTCACCTGCGCAGCACTTGCACTGTGCTTGTGAAATCTATTGTATTTAGTATAAGTTTTAAAAGAGGCTAATATCCCACCCCCTTGCTTTTCTTGCTTTCATTGGTTCCTATTTTTGCCACTTACTTTTCCTCTGTTTCTAATGGCTGTAGCACAATTTCCTGCATTTACCAATGCTTGTCAAATGTGTATTTGCTCTTATCTGTCAACACCAGGACAGTGCGCGCTCTACGGGCATCTAGAATACAAAAAACCAACACTCGCAAGATAATGTAATTTATGCATTGTGATGATATGTTATTGTTTAACCTTTTGCATTGCAGAATTCCATCCAAAAGATTCATTTTTAAGGTGCTTATAAATACTGTACATTTGCAATGTATTGCTACAGACAGTGTGTTAGGGTGTGGTCCCTTTCCAGGGCCTTCTAGAGACTCTCCCTGGAACATTCCTGGGCATGGTTGTAGGCTGGGCCAAGACTCTATAAAAGAGAGTCAGCTCAACTTCCAGTGCTCACTATTCAGAGGTCCCGGTGAAGAGCAGCAGCTTCTTCCTGAGCTCCTGTCCCGGCGGCCTATTTGGATTTTCCAGTCTTCTGCACTCATCTCTCATTGGTGATCACTGTTTCCAGGCGGTAAGACGGTGTTTGGACATTTCCCAACACCGTAATTGAGAATTTTCATATTCTTGATTGTAATTCTTAAATGAATAACAGATTACTTATGTGCAGCCATTTTTTGACATTTGTATGGTGGTTTGCAAATAGGGAGGACGCGCAATTTATTCCATAAAGATTTGACTTCGTTATTACATTGTTGTTCATTGCGCGCTGATATTTCTTGACATTTACATGATGTTTTACGAGTTGGCAAGACGTGCAACTCGTTTCATGAGCATTTAACTTTGTTGTTCATTGCGCGCTACCATTTTCTGGCATTTACATGGTGGCATTCGAATCGGCAACAAGCCCGATTCTTTCCTTGAGTGTTTTTTCATGTTATTCATTGTGCGCTACCATTTCTTGGCATTTGCATGGTGGCATTTGAATCGGCAAGACGCGCAATTCTTTCCCTGAGTGCTTTTCATGTTGTTCATTGTGCGCTACCATTTCTTGGTGAATCGGCAAGACGCGCAATTCTTTCCTCGTGTATAAATAATGTAAATTACTGAGCGATACTATTCTAAGACATTTTCTTGGTGGCATTTCAAGTTGACACGTTGCGTGATTTATTCCTTGAATCTACGTTGTGTGATTTCATGGTGCACAATCCTTTATGGTGTTTAATACTCATATAAAAATCTGCAATGTGCGCAATTCACTTCCCAATGTTTTTTCTGAGATGAACACAACAATACCAAAGTTCTAGATGTAATGCTGTGTGTTCCTGATATATATTCTTAAAAGGAGATTCATATGGTTGTTTAGAAATTGCTCAGAGTGTTTCCTGATTCTCATGCTAAAGAAAGCACTCGAATCTGAAAGTCCTATTTAACTTTTCCTGTTTCCTCCTCAGACATTCGGTCATCTAAAGCCTAGTCAGTTTTAGGACTATTCTAGGGTTGTTCATGTTTTTCGGAAAAGACGAAGCTTAGAGTTGTAGCATGGTACTGATTTCATGAGATGTAATTTTGATGTTGAGTTTTAACCTTTTGCTTCCTACAGGTCTCCTTCCCAGCTGTTCCCGTCCTAATCCCCTTTTCCCCACTTGGACTCTCTTAGACTCTGTGATAAATCTAATCAGAGTATTGGAGCTGTCTTGTGGTGGAAGTGTTGGGAACGTGCACAGACCCCGAGGATCTGGTGACTCTGACAGAATAGTGAGCCCACAAATTATTATCCTCCTGGTTTGTGCATGTTCTCAGCATGGCCACACTGGACGAGCTAGTCAAGGCTATCACCCAGCTCCAGTCAGAAGTGGTATCATCAAAGGATTTGACAAATAGTCTAGCTGAGAGGGTGAGTCAGTTACAGAATAAGGTTGAGAAGAAAGAACAAAGTCCCACAGGTGTGTCTTGGCCAGGTACTTCTTCTCAGACTTCTGGAGGTAATCCGACTAACATTTCCCTCAATGTTCCTTCAGCCATTCCTTTAGCTCCCCCAGAACGCTTCGCAGGGGACCCCTTGAAAGCGCAATCTTTTCTGGTTCAAGTGGAACTTCACTTCACTTGCAGACCACATACTTTCCCCGATGCCCAGTCTAAAGTAGCTTTCTTGTTGTCATATCTGTCTGGAGATGCAGCTACATGGGCTATACCTCTTGTGCGTAAAAATAGTCCCCTGTTGTACAACTGGAAAAATTTTGTTCGTGAATTTGAGAGAGTTTTCGATCGTAGAACTGTAACACAGTCAGCAGATCGTGAATTATTAGACTTACACCAAGGGAATCAGGACTTAGGGGGTCATTCCGACCCCGGCGGCTGGCGGGCGCCGCCCGCCGGGCGGAGACCGCCAGAAGACCGCACCGCGGTCAAATGACCGCGGCGGTCATTCTGACTTTCCCGCTGGGCGGGCGGGCGACCGCCAAAAGGCCGCCCTCCCGCCCGCCCGCCCAGCGGGAAAGCCCCAGCAATGATGAAGCCGGCTCCGAATGGAGCCGGCGGAGTTGCTGGTGTGCGACGGGTGCAGTGGCACCCGTCCCGATTTTCAGTGTCTGCTTGGCAGACACTGAAAATCTGAATGGGGCCCTGTTAGGGGGCCCTTGCAGTGCCCATGCCAGTGGCATGGGCACTGCAGGGGCCCCCAGGGGCCACACGACACCCGTTCCCGCCAGCCTGTTCCTGGCGGTGTAAGCCGCCAGGAACAGGCTGGCGGGAAGGGGGTCGGAATCCCCATGGCGGCGCTGCTTGCAGCGCCGCCGTGGAGGATTCCCTGGGGCAGGGGAAAACCGGCAGGAAACCGCCGGTTCCCCTTTTCTGACCGCGGCTTTACCGCCGCGGTCAGAATTGCCCCAGAAGCACCGCCAGCCTGTTGGCGGTGCTTCCTCCATCCCCGGCCCTGACGGTCCATGACCGCCAGGGTCGGAATGAGGCCCTTAGTGTCATATTTAGCCAACTTTAATCGGCTGGTTGCTGAGACATCCTGGCCTGAAGAAAAACAAGCGGCCTTGTTTTACAGGGGACTCAAAGAGGAGCTAAAAGACATCTTAGCGCAAATCGACCCACAACCTGCAAACTGTCAAGATTTAATAAACCTTGTCTTGAGGTTTGATCATCGTTTAAATGAACGAAAAGGAACGTGTAAAAAGACTGAAAAACATTCTTGGCATGTTCATGATAACAAAGACTCAAGAACTCCGAGAGAAAGAACGCCGGAACTGATGGAAATTGGAACCATCAGGAGACCTTTGACCAAAGATGAAAAGGACCTACGCAGAAAAAATGGGCAATGTCTCTATTGTGGGCGGAAAGGTCATTTCGCCAAAGATTGTCCAATCAAAACAAAGAGCAAGCGAGGCCCAGTTCAGAAAGTTGCAACCAATGCATCAGTTGAGTTGGAAAATCTAAAGCACCCAAGTTGCAGAGAAGGGTTGCTCTTGGGTGTCACCGTGGATCCTTCAGAATCCAAACATCTAAAATTGGGAATAAGAGTTCAGGTCAAGAAAAAGACCTATTTCAAGAAGGCTCTAGTCGACTCTGGGGCTACCGGAAACTTTGTAGATGCCCAATTGGTTCGTGCATGGGGGATCCCATGTATTGAAAAGAAGACCCCAGAAACCATCCAGGCAGTTGATGGAAAACTCTTGACTGGAGGTCCGATAACTCTTCAGACTGCCCCCTTGACAATAATTTGTGAAGGTAAAAATCAAAGAAAGAAACATAAAGAGGAACTCCTCCTTGACGTGATCCATGCTCCCCAGTATGGGATCATCTTTGGCTTGCTATTGTTAACTCATCACAATCCAGAGATTAATTGGGCAGAATGAAAGATCGTGTTCTCATCAGTGCTATGTAAAGAACATTGTCTCCAAAGGACTCAAGAATCGGAAGTTCACCATTCTTATATAGCTACCGCCGCAGAGAAAGAAGTTCAGTTGCCCAAACAGTATTCGTCTTATGAAGATGTATTTGATGAGAAGGAAGCAGAGAACTTACCTCCTCATAGATCTTATGACTGTCAAATTGATCTAGTCCCAGTGGGGATACTTCCCAACTGTCATGTGTATGCCCTGTCAGAACATGAAAATCAACATTTAGGAAAATACTTGGATCAATTCTTAGAGAATGGTTTCATCCGCCCCTCTAAGTCTCCCACAGCTTCTCCTTTGTTTTTTGTTCCAAAAGCGAATGGAGAGCTTTGAACTGTATCAACTATAGGGGCTTGAATAAAATCACCATCAAGAACAAATATCCTTTGCCTCTAATTCCGGTCTTACTGGAACAAGTAAAGAAAGCAAAAATCTACACGAAGCTTGATCTTCGAGGTGCTTACCATTTGGTCAGAATGAGAGAGGGTGACGAATGGAAAACAGCATTCAAAACAAGATATGGCCTTTTTGAATACACCGTCATGCCTTTTGGTCTGTGCAATGCTCCAGCAGCATTTCAGTTTTTCTTAAATGACGTTCTTAGAGAGTACCTCGATATCTTTGCCATAGTTTACATTGATGACATTTTCATCTACTCAGACAATAAGAATAAACATGTTCAACATGTCAAGAAAATTTTGGCAGCCCTTCGTAAACACCATTTATATTGCAAGCTAACCAAGTGTGAGTTTCATGTTACCACAGTTGAGTTTTTAGGGGTTATCCTTACCCCTCAAGGTATGGTGATGGCAGAAAGGAAAGTAAAAGCCGTATCTGAATGGCCCATCCCAAAGACTGTTCGTGATGTACAATGTTTCCTGGGCTTTGCAAATTTTTATCGGAGGTTCATCAATCATTTCTCCCAGACAGTGGCTCCAATTACTAAGTTATTAAGAAAGAAAGAAAAATTTGTATGGTCCCCAGAAGCAGACCAAGCCTTTTCAACTTTGAAAGAAGCTTTCTCCACTGCCCCAGTCTTGACTCATCCAGATGCGGATTGACCTTTCCTAGTGGAAGCTGATGCTTCAGATGTGGCGATAGGAGCAGTCTTGTCACAACGAAACAAAGACACTGGTCAGCTTCATCCTGTAGCTTACATGTCTCGGAAGTTGAACGAAGCCGAACAGAACTATGTCATTGCTGAAAAAGAGCTTCTGGCGATTCGTGACGCCTTTAAAGAATGGAGACATCATTTGTTGGGAGCTAAATATACTGTCACAGTATATACTGATCAATGCAATCTTTAATTCGTGAGTTCTGCCAGACTTTTGACTCCTCGGCAATTACGCTGGTTGCTGCTTTTTGCCGAATTTGATTTTGTGGTAACCTTCCGGCCTGGTAAAGATAATCGCAGAGCTGACACCTTGTCCTGCCAAGAGTCTACCACATTGCCTGCAGTTCAAACCTGCAGAGCTATCATTGCTCCTGACAAGGTCCTTTGTATCATAAAAACAGAAGATTTCTTTGAAGACATCCGCAATTCATTCACTGTTGAAAAATGGCAGGCTTGGGCCCAAGCAGATCTGAAAAAATCAATCAAGCAAGGATTACCCTTTCACGATGCTCGTTTGTTCGTGCCCACTACCAAACTTCGCAAGATAGTGTTTCATTGGTTGCATGTTATACCTACAGCAGGTCACCCTGGTACTCCTAAAACTCTTGAATTAATCCAACGCTATTTTTGGTGGCCTACCTTAACAAAGGATGTAAAAACAATGGTAAACAACTGCGAAGTCTGTGCTCGCACTAAAACAAGTCATTCAAAACCGAAAGGGTTGTTACACCCACTCCCAACCCCAAGTCGTCCGTGGGAACACATCTCTTTAGACTGTATTACAGGTCTGCCAGTGGTTCAACAGCATTCAGTAATTCTGGTGGTAGTAGATAGTCTCACGAAATATGGACATTTCATTGCCTGTAATAAATTACCCACCTCTAGTGAACTGGCAACTATCTTACTGAATAGAGTGGTTTGTTATCATGGACTGCCAAAAGTGATCCTCTCCGATCGGGGATCGCAATTTGCCTCCAACTTCTGGAAGACGTGGTGTAAAACACTCCAAGTGACATCTACCCTATCTACTAGCCACCATCCTCAAACAGATGGTCAAACGGAGAGACTAAATCAGACTTTGAATCAATACCTACGTGCTTACGCTGAAAAAGCACTTAATTCATGGACATCAATGCTCTGGTTAGCTGAATTAGCCTACAACAACTCCTTCCACACTTCTACTGGCGTTACACCCTTCTTTGGTTTGTTTGGCTATCATCCTGACACCTTGCCCATCACAATTCCTCAAGAAAGTTCTCTCACTCCAGCTGTGTCAGAAATCATTCAACATTTGCATCAAACTCAGAAATCGATTCAACAACATTTAGAAAAAGCCAAACAAAAATACAAAAAAGCATTATGACAAGAAACATTGTGAGGGACCGCAGTATCAATCTGGTGACAAAGTGTGGCTTTCCACAAAACATATAGACTTCAAGAAGAAGCACATGTTCAACCCCAAATTTATAGGTCCTTACACTGTTCTTCAGCAAATCAATCCTGTGACCTATAAACTACAATTGCCAAAATCATTACAGATTCATCCAGTGTTCCATACTTCCCTATTAAAAAAGGCAGTCCAAAAGGTCCGCCCTCATCCAGCTCCTGTTCTAGTACAGGGGGAAGAAGAATATGAAGTCAAGAAAGTGTTGGACTCAAAACTGAGAGGGTGTAACCTATGGTACTTAATCTCATGGAAAGGTTATGGCCCTGAAAGTAATTCATGGGTTTCCGCATCTGATGTTCATGCTCCAGTACTTGTGAGACGCTTTCATCGTCTGAATCCAGATAAACCAGGCCCTAGAGTGTGCCTGGGAGAGGGGAGTACTGTCAACACCAGGACAGTGCGCGCTCTACGGGCATCTAGAATGCAAAAAACCAACACTCGCAAGATAATGTAGTTTATGCATTGTGATGATATGTTATTGTTTAACCTTTTGCATTGCAGAATTCCATCCAAAAGATTCATTTTTAAGGTGCTTATAAATACTGTACATTTGCAATGTATTGCTGCAGATATTCAGAGTGTGTTAGGGTGTGGTCCCTTTCCAGGGCCTTCTAGAGACTTTCCCTGCAACATGCCTGGGCATGGTTCTAGGCTGGGCCAAGACTCTATAAAAGAGAGTCAGCCCAACTTCCAGTGCTCACTATTCAGAGGTCCCGGTGCAGAGCAGCAGCTTCTTCCTGAGCTCCTGTCCCGGTGGCCTATTTGGATTTTCCAGTCTTCTGCACTCATCTCTCATTGGTGATCACTGTTTCCAGGCGGTAAGACGGTGTTTGGACATTTCCCAACACCGTAATTGAGAATTTTCATATTCTTGATTTTAATTCTTAAATGAATAACAGATTACTTGTGTGCTGCCATTTTTTTACATTTGTATGGTGGTTTGCAAATAGGGAGGACGCGCAATTTATTCCATAAAGATTTGACTTCGTCATTACATTGTTGTTCATTGCGCGCTGATATTTCTTGACATTTACATGATGTTTTACGAGTTGGCAAGACGTGCAACTCGTTTCATGAGCATTTAACTTTGTTGTTCATTGCGCGCTACCATTTTCTGGCATTTACATGGTGGCATTCGAATCGGCGACACGCGCGATTCTTTCCTTGAGTGTTTTTTCATGTTATTCATTGTGCGCTACCATTTCTTGGCATTTGCATGGTGGCATTTGAATCGCCAAGACGCGCAATTCTTTCCCTGAGTGCTTTTGATGTTGTTCATTGTGCGCTACCATTTCTTGGCATTTGTATGGTGGCATTTGAATCGGCAAGACGCGCAATTCTTTCCTCGTGTATAAATAATGTAAATTACTGTGCGATACTATTCTAGGATATTTTCTTGGTAGCATTTCAAGTTGACACGTTGCGTGATTTATTCCTTGAATCTACGTTGTGTGATTTCATGGTGCACCATCCTTTATGGTGTTTAATACTCATATAGAAATCTGCAATGTGCGCAATTCACTTCCCAATGTTTTTTCTGAGATGAACACAACAATACCAAAGTTCTAGATGTAATGCTGTGTGTTCCTGATATATATTCTTAAAAAGAGATTCATATGGTTGTTTAGAAATTGCTCAGAGTGTTTCCTGATTCTCATGCTAAAGAAAGTACTCGAATCTGAAAGTCCTATTTAACTTTTCCTGTTTCCTCCTCAGGCAATCGGTCATCTAAAGCCTAGTCAGTTTTAGGACTATTCTAGGGTTGTTCATGTTTTTCGGAAAAGACGAAGCTTAGAGTTGTAGCATGGTACTGATTTCATGAGATGTAATTTTGATGTTGTGTTTTAACCTTTTGCTTCCTACAGTTCTCCTTCCCAGCTGTTCCCGTCCTAATCCACTTTTCCCCACTTGGACTCTCTTAGACTCTGTGATAAATCTAATCAGAGTATTGGAGCTTTCTTGTGGTGGAAGTGTTGGGAACGTGCACAGACCCCGAGGATCTGGTGACTCTGACATTATCAGTGTCCCAAGGCCCAAGTAATGTGTTCATTCACTTTGGTTTCGGAACTTGTTTTAAAATTTTTTTTTGCTACTTTACATGGGCTGATGACCAGCTCCCCCCAGGAGAGAGTGTTGGATTCTGCTGTTTCTGTGAGGAGAGTAATCGTTGGCACTGCCGGCATTAGGACATGGCAGTTCCTTAGCGGTGACGCGCTGTCACCACTCTGTTGTGTGCTCCATGACTCACACTAGGATTAGCGGAGATACACTGTCACCACTCCGCCCTGCGTGCCACAACTCACACTAGGGCTGTGGGTGCCGAGCAGCCTGGGCGTTGTTCAACAGCATATTCAAGTGGTAGGGAAGCAACAACAAAACATTCTTTTCACTTTAGTCAGCCTTCTGCTGTAGTCTGGTCCCTTCCTTTCAGAAGCGGAAGTGACTGGTGTGGAAGTTGCTGTATCTCCCGTAAAAGAAGCGCCTGCACTTTTGATTTGCTGGACATTGATACTGTTGGGACACATCCTTTTATTTTTAAACAACGTGTTTAGTGGTGACATGCATCGCCCGCAATTAGCAAACTGACGCAACATTGTTGGGGACCATTACCTGCCTTTTTGAAACAGCGTGTGGACAAAAACGACTTTCTCAAAGCTATCTTGCATTTCCAGAACACTTTGGAACACCGGTTATTTGCCTGTGCATTTTATTTGTCTATGCCGAGCAACCCCTGTATCACTGGGCTGCTCCCCACACAATGGATTGCCCCTACTTGTGTACTGCTTACTTAAATCAGATCTGAGTGGTCCTAGTATTACCATACTGTGCTTCTTGCAGTCAGGGGAAATCATTTGCTTCATCCCCTAGGAACTTATCGTAAATACTATAATAAAAGAGCACAAGTGCTCCTGCGTGCACCAACTTGCTTACATGTTTCAAATGCCTAAGTATTGATGAAGCATATATTCAATGTCTATTTATAATATTCCAGCTTGCATTACATTGACATAGTCTTTCAGTTGCACATGCTATCAAGACCTTTGAATTGTTTTTTATAGATGGTGAGTTTGTTTTTCAATTTCTCATAGCTGCCTGGGTTTCACATTGCTATGTGTGACATTTTTGACATTTTTATAATTTCAGTGTAATTGTGAGTGGCACTTCAACAACTGTGAGTGACACTTTCTCGCTAGCAAGAAATGTGGCACAGGCAGTCACAGAAGTGTTTCACTTTTAATTACAGTAAATACTGACTGAGTTCTCACTCTCAGGCACTTACTGGCAGAGCACAGCTGGATTCAAAATGTGACATAAGCGCATGACCAACCACCGGGGTCCAGCGCTCTTTCCAAGCACTATACCAGGAGAGTCAGTTGCACACATGGCTCAGTCTAACAAGCAATTTAACATGGCACACAGGCAGTCACATAAGTGACGCAATACCAAAACATTCTTTTTACTTGAGGCAGCCTTCTGCTGCAGGCCAAACCCTTCCTTTCTAAAGTGAAGGCGGCTAGTGTTCAAGTCACCGTATCTCCCCTGAAGGAAGCATATGCACTTTTGATTTGCTGGACATTGAGATAGTTTGGACACATCTCTTTATTTTTAAACAATGTGTTCATTCGTGACAGCCATCAGTCTCAATTGGCTTACTACTGTGTCATTGTTTGGGGCCATTACCTCCTTTTTAGAAACAGGGTGTGGTCAAAGACGACTTCCTCCACACTAGCACTGCTAGCCCGCATTACCACAATACTTTGGGACATATGGTTACTTTTCTATGCCGAACCTGAGCGACCCCTATATCACTGGGCTGTGCCCCACGTAGTGGATTGCCCCTGCTTGTATACTGCTTACTTGAATCAGACCCGAGTAGTCCCAGGCTTAAAATATTGTGCTCCATGCAGTCGGGGGAAATCCCATGCTGCTTCCCCCAGGAACTTATCATAATTACTATAATAGAAGTGCACCTATGTGCACCAACTCCATACATGTTTCAAATGCCTATGTATTGATTCAGCATATATTCAATGGTTACTTATGATATTCCGGTTTACATTACATTGACACTGTTTTTTATTTGTACATGCTCATACTATCAGCACCTTTGAATTGCTTTTTTTTTATAGATGATGAGTTTGTTTTCCCTTTTCTGAAGCGTCTCCCCATTGTTTAAATTGAATGTATATTTTCATTGTTTTTGGAAGAAGGCATAGTGTCTCAAAGACAAACATAAAATATCGCTCCTACTAAACCTTCTATTCTCATTAGTACCAGCAAACATGATTAGTTTCCCACATGCTACTATTATGAAGGGAATGTGAACAGAAAGACGACAGTAAGGGCATCTTAATAAGTAAGCCACAGACAACTGCTAAGTGCATAGATCATTGCAATGCTCCCTGGACCTTACATCCCTTCATACCTTAAAGAATCACAAAGCCCATGGTAACTTATATTGCACAACTGCTTGCCAAGCCAAAACCTACAACAACAACAAAATTATGAATAATCACATAGAAGAAACCTAATGCATTTTCCAATGCCTGTTTTGACTGTGTGCACTGGACCACTGCTAGCCTGGCCCCTGTACATATGCCCTAAATCCTAAAACATGTCAAAATTGGCTTACTCCTAATTGATCTATTTAACTTTGCTATAGGGCCATAGTGCTTAGTGACTCAAAATACACCCATGGCATGGAAAGTTAAATGTCAAAAGAGAAATACAGCACTACTGTGCATTCCACTAGTGTGACAAGACAAACATGACTCCAGGCCTACAATTGGAAACAGCCTTTACAACAAAGGACCTGATACTAGATGCTGGTGGTAACGGGTCTGCTGCCACTTTTTTGACTGAAACTCCATCTGCCAGCTTGGTGGTTTGCCTGCCAGATTTAGATGTTGGCGGTCCCATAGATGATAACCCGCCCGAGTCTAGCCGACTTGGCAAAGGACTTCCATTTGTTGCAATGGCACCATAGGAAAGAGTTGATGGTGGCAGGACTCCAGCCACACTTATTACTGTGCAGATTTGAATGTGTCTTAACACCAAGCAAAATGTGGTGATCCAATTCTGACTTGGCGGATTGGGGGAAAAGGGGTGAAAACTCACCTTTTGTTATTATTCCTCTTCTGTTTTCAGCTGGGCACGACTGAACAATACCCTCCATCATTGCTGCCACTGAACCTTGGAGAAAAAACAACCCCTTTGTCACTGGACATGAAGGCAGGGAACCTGCATTGAATGTGTACGTTTGGGGGGGGTCACCGCACATGAGTTTGGGACCACTGCAGACATATACATGTCACAATTATTGTTTTTTGAATACTGTGGCATGCATATGTCAGGGACACGAGTGGGTCAGACATGGATGGGGACACTGGTACACAACACACATTGCACACATACACAAATGTAATTTTGGTGTCAGTATTCATTGGCAAATGAATGCTCGCATCACAGTGAGGATACAATCACACCTATCAACTGTGTCCATGTGTGCACATTGCAAGGGGACCTGTACTTGTCATGTTGTGATTGGAGTTATGTGTGTGAGTCAATACATGTATGTGTGTGTGAGCAATGTGATTGGCTGGTTGAGGTGGAGGGTGCTGAAGTGGGTGCTGTGGTTGTAGCAGTATGTGTGCCACTTGCATATGGAAGTAAGGGTAGATTTAGAGTTTAAGGGTAGGTAGTAATTAAGGGAGGTATGGGTAATTTTAATATTTAGGGTTGAGTAGTCATAAAGCAGTGTTTCAACATGTTAACACTTCTTTAAACATTGCAGTAAAGTTATGTTACTGTTTTAAAAATGCAATCAAATACATGATGCCACAAATACTATTATGGTCAGGCAGGACTTACTAATGTGGAAAAGTATCCACATTGTGGTGACTGGGGGGGACTTGATGTTTTGACGCATTCTCTCAGCTTGGATGTAAATGACAAAATATGTTAGGGATGGCCCATTACAGAGCGGTTTACTGCTGCTCATTTTATTCAGCTCAAAGCAAAGCCCTGTTATTGGAATAATGCTTCTTTTGGCCAGAGCCTGGCAGCACTCCTGGGATCACTTAAGGCCCCCCTAGGGGGGTCTGCCCACCCAGTTTGAAGACCCCTAGTTTAAAGGGTAGTCAAAACAGGAGGTTAGAAGTAAATACAAAATATGAAGGATTTGGAGAGTTCCCTCATAAAAAAATAAAAAAACGATTCATCCCACTCGGAGAATTATGCAGCAGCAAGTTAATTTCAACAGGACCTCTGGAAGAAGGCATTCGGCCTCCTGGAGCACTTGTCAGACACAGCCCCCAGCCCTGCCTGGTGGAGGATTCATAGCTCCGAAAAAGAGACTGAATCCTGAAGATACATAGCCCCATAGGATAACTTTAGAATATTTTCCATAAACATAAGTATGGCTAGGAGGGAACTAAATCTGTCATGAAATGACTCAAATGAATATAATGATAATTCCAGCAACTTGCCATTGTTGGATTTATCATAACTGATACAGAAAATAAATTATAAGACTTTCTTTTCTGTAATCCAAATTCCAGCCTGCTAATAGTCTCTCCTGATTGGACAGCCGTAACAGGATTAGCCAGGCTACTTTGATGAGGTAATAAGTGGCCTGCCCTGAGATGAGATTATCTGGTGGGGGAGGTTGGCAGATGCTGAGGCCAGGAGGTCAGGAGGCCAGAAATGGGGCAGGGTAAATTAAGCTAATGCTTCAAAAGGGAAGGAATGCATCCAGGACTAGCCTCTCACCCTGTACCCCACAGATAAATAGTGGGCTTAGGAAAGGAATTTGAAGATGTCCAGAGGAGGTGTTAATGGAAATGAGCTTCACCAATAGATTGGTTTAGTCAAGTCTTGTTCCTCTGGACAACATCCATCCATCTTGCAATGTTAAAGTGCAGTGTTTTATGGGCTAAGAAGATGCCACACTTTGGAAAAAGTTGTCATACATCTGGATGGCACCCTGCAGCTCATTGGACAAGGATGCCCACTGACTTCCCCCAAGATGATTGAATAAGAGTGGCTGATCTGCATTGGAATTCATATCTGCTGCCTGAAACCGCAAGAAGGAGAAGGACTACCCTGCTGGAATCCTGGTCTTCAACCAAGAGGACTACATACTAAGGTATTGCTCCTGTTGCGCCCTGGAACAGCCCCAAATACTTTACCTTGCTTTTAAAAGGATGTGAAAGAAGGTCTCTTTTTGATATGGTCGTCCCCCCACTTTTTGCCTGATGTTGATGTAACCTAGAAATTGTACTGCCCAGGGCCCCTGCTAACCAGGTTCCCTGGGCCAGAGCTCTTTCCCTAAATCTGTTGTGATACATTGGCACAATTGGATACACCCTTAGCTACCACTATAAGTCCCTAGTAAGTGGGCAACTATGTGCCCAGGGCATGGGGTACTATGGGTAGGCCCCTGAGGGCAGCAGCATTAATTGTGCCACCCTCTAGGGCCATGCATCCAGATGCACCCAGCACTGCCATTGCAGGATGAGTGTTCTGGTGCACACCTAAAATACAAACTTGACATGGCACACTGCCTGTGTGCCTATCTACCATTTACTGTGGGTAAGACACCTGTCTGGCAGGCCTTTAGGCCTAAGGCAGGGTGCTCCATACTATATGTGAGGTCATAGTTGCATGAGCAATGTGCCCCCACTGTGTCCTTGCCAAACCTAGGACATAGTGAGTGAACAGAGGAGCCATTTTAATACATGTGCTGGAAACTGGTCAACACGAGTTTCCAAGTTACATGATGGCCACTCTGAACCCTGGGTTGTTTGATATCAAACAACTCAGAATGATAGATCCAAACTGGTGCCAGTATTGGATTTATCCCTAAATGTACCCAGGGGCTCCTTACAGGTGTTCCCTGCAAAAGCTAACTATCCTAGCATGGTTGATTACTGGTCTTCGCCAGCTGCCACCTTTAGACAGCCAATATGCAAACCTTGAGGGAGAGCCCTGCGTCTTCGGTATGTAAGACAATGCCCTTCCTAGGTGGAGGAGCTAACACCCCCTTCCTCAGTAATGTGCACTGTGCTGCCAGTGAGCTTCAAAGGGCTTACTGCCCTTGAAACTTGACCCCCAAGCCTGCTGCTACCAGCAGCTGCAATCCTCCTTTGCAAACCCTCACTTTTGGCGGGAGCAAAGGCGGGAAACCCTCATCAGGCATGCACCACCCTTAAGGTGTTGACTGCGAGGTGGAGCCTCTTTTTCCTTTTCCTCCATCTTGAATGAAAGGAAAGAAAAAGGACCAGGAGGAAGCCCGTGTCAAGAGACTTCAGGAACACCCCAGACCTCCCACCAGAGTGCCCCGTTGACCTGTAAGCAGCTTTCCAAGAGACTCACCTCCAGTTCCAAGTAAATCCATGGCGCACAGCTCCTGGATCAACAACTCGCCCTGCACCCAGCCGTGCTGTGCCCTGCAATGAGGAACCAGCTGTGCCCACAGGGTCCCACACCCCTTGCAACCTTGACACCCCAAGGGGACCCCAAGGCACTACCTTTAAAAAAAAAAAAAAACATCCTTTTCCAAGTGGTCCCCCGAGTGGCCCTATACCTGCTCCAAGAGACATTCCAAAGCTGTTCCCACCAGAACCGGGAGCCGTCCGAGCCTCACCAGCTGGCACAGTGAGCCCAAAGACAGCCTCGACCAACCTGCAAAAACTGAACCTGGTAACATAACTGTGCAATTTTATATGCATTTTTAAAAGTGACTGCCTATTGATTCCTATGGTGCATTATTATGCACAGAAAGACTACGGGGGTCATTTTGACCTTGGCGGACGGCGGAGGCCGTCCGCCAAGGTACCGCCGCTGAATGACCACCATTCAGACATTTCCTCTGGGCCGGCGGGCGCTCTCCAAAAGAGCGCCCGCCGGGCCAGAGGAAATGCCCCTGCAACGAGGACGCCGGCCCAGAATTGAGTTGCACCCGTCGCGTATTTCAGTGTCTGCAAAGCAGTGCCCATGCCCATGGCCCCGCGGCACCCCCTACCGCCATCCTGTTCCTGGCGGGTCTCCCGTGTCAGAGTCCCCATCCGCAGCCATGGAGGATTCACAAGGGCAGTGGTAAACCGGCGGGAGACCGCCGGTTTACCCTTTCTGGCCGCGGCTGAACCGCCGCAGTCAGAATGCCCTCGGGAGCACCGCCAGCCTGTTGGCGGTGCTCCCGTGGTCGGTGACCCTGGCGGTCACCGGCCGCCAGGGTCAGAATGACCCCCTACATATCTTAAAAAGTACTTAACCAATTTTGATAATCTTGATCCTAAAAATTATATAAAAATCTGAAGTATTTTTATAAATTGGCCTCGAGTTATTCCTTTGAGTGTGTGAGTCACATGATTGATACTGTGAGTACAGCCAATGCTTTGCACTACTCCAAGATTAGCCTAACTGCTTGTCCAAGCTACCTAAAAAATTAGAGCATTCGGTGATCTAGTTTTTGTCTCTGGAAACCAACGTGTGGTTGCCTGGACCCCCTACACAGTGTGCCTAGTTTGTACACTACATAGAGGTCCAGCCTCTACCAAAGGACACAGGAGTGAACTTCGTGAAAGCAACAGGTTAAAAAACTTCCCTGCACCAGCTTCCACAAAAGTCCCCAGCCTATAGTATGTCCATTGGATTTGCAAGGTTTTTCACCTGGTGCATTGTGGGAATTGTAGTTCAAATGTCCCAAGAAAAAGACTCAGAGATTCTGGAACCTTGGATTGGGGTTGTGGCCACTGTCCTGCATCAAGAAACACTGCTGGAAGTAAGTGTAAAGGGATTACATTGCGGACAGCTGGAACTCTTCACTGTGATCTGGTTCAGTGCAACCTTCCCTTTGAACAATAATGGCTAGTTTAACTTTCAATCTTTAAAAACTTACATCTCTGGTTCCTTACATTGGACTTTTGTAGTTTTGGTGTCAATTTAAAATATTTCCTATTCCTATTTAAGCCTACCTGCTCGTTACCAAGCTACCAGGGGTTGAGCCAGTTGTTAATAATGTCTTGAGACCTTGACTGAGCCTACAGTATCTAGGGGCATTATTGGGAGTGGTAAGTGCGTACTTACCTCTACTAATAACAAGCCTCCAACAGGAGTCATCCCCAAGACATGCTTCTTAGAACAATTAATGGACCCACAGAAGATCAGAAGAGGACTGGTCCTGCTATCTGTAAACTATGAGGAGCCTTAGGACTAGACCTGTTCTTTCTTATACCTAGGACAAAGAAGTGGACCCTAAAGGTAGGTTGGCTGACTTCCAGTCTGGCTACAGAGATGCAACAAACTACAAAAAGCCCTTTTCCTGACACCCTGAGAGTCTCAAAGTACCTTCCCCTGAGGTCCTGGGGTAATTAAAGGTGTATTTCTGTGGTTGTTTTGGCACCAAAGAATAGACATTTTGTAAAGCTTTTTCTCTAAAGGGACCTACAGGTAAAGTACCAGACTAGCCAAGGTGCCACATTGTTCAGGGCTATTTCCCTGGACTTTGTGAGTGCGGGGACACCATTACACATGTGAACGACATATAGGTCAATACCTATGTGTAGCTTCACAATGGTAACTCCAAACATGGCCATGTAACATGTCTAAGATCATGGAATTGTCCCCCCAATACCAATATGGTATTGGGGTGCCAATCCCATGCATCTCCAGGGCTCCAGCATGGACCCCGGGTACTGCCAAACTAGCTCTTTGGGGTTTTGGCTGCAACTACCACTGCTGCCAATCCTCAGACAGGTTTCTGCCCCCCTGGGGCCTGGGCAGCCCAGTTCCAGGAAGGCAGAACAAAGGATTTCCTCTGAGAGAGGGTGTTACACCCTCTCCCTTTGGAAATAGGTGTTAAGGGCCTGAGAGGAGTAGCCTCTCCTGGCCTCTGCAAATGCTTTGAAGGGCACAGATGGTGCCCTCCTTGCATAAACCAGTCTACACCGGTTCAGGGATCCCCCAGCCCTTGTTCTGGCACGACACTGGACAAAGGAAAGAGGAGTAACCACTCCCCTGTCCATCACCACCCCAGGGGTGGTGCCCAGAGCTCCTCCAGTGTGTCCCAGACCTCTACCATCTTGAATGCAGAGGTGTGAGGGCACAATGGAGACCTCTGAGTGGCCAGTGCCAGCAGGTGACGTCAGAGACCCCTCCTTACCTGGTTAGGCAGCCAATCCTCTTCTGAAGGCTATTAGGGTCTCTCCTGTGGGTTTCTCTTAAGATAACGAATGCAAGAGCTCCCCAGAGTTCCTCTGCACTTCCCTCTTCGACTTCTGCCAAGGATCGACTGCTGACTGCTCCAGGACACCTGCAAAACCGCAACAAAGTAGCAAGAAGACTACCAGCGCCTAATCCTGCTGGCTTTCTCGACTGTTTCCTAGTGGTACATGCCCTGAGGGCTGTCTACCTTCACCCTGCACTGGAAGCCAAGAAGAAATCTCCTGTAAGTCGAAGGAATCTTCCCCCTGTCAACGAAGGCGCCAAACTTCTGCATCACCGGTCCTCTGGGTCCCCTCTCATCTTGACGAGCGTGGTCCCTGGAACACAGGAGCTGGATCCAAGTGACCCCGACAGTCCAGTGGTCCTTCTGTCCAAATTTGGTGAAGTCCTTGCCTCCCCACGCCAGACAGTAATCCTGTGTACTGCATGATCTGCAGCTGCTAGGGCTTTTGTGCACTTTTGCAAGACTTCCTTCTTGCACAGCACAGTCCAGGTCCCCGGCACTCTGTCCTGCATTGCCCAACTCGCTGAGTTGGACTCCGACTTCGTGGGACACTCTTTTGTTGTGCTGAGATGACTGCCATGCTCAGATTTTCTAAATGCCTGTTCAGGTACTTCTGCAGGTGCTGCCTGCTTCTGCATGGACTCGCTCTGTTGCTGAGCTCCCCCTCTGTCTCCTTCTCCAAGGGGCGACCTCCTGGTTCTTCCTGGGCCCTGGCAGCACCCAAAATCTTCAACCGTGACTCTTGCAGCTAGCAATGCTTGTTTGCAGTCCTTCTGTGTGGAAACAACTCTGCATCCTCCAGCACACCGTGGGACATCTTCTGACCAAAGGAGAAGTTCCTGACACCTTCAGTTGTTGCAGAATCTTTGGCTTCTTCCACCCGGAGGCAGCACCTTCATCCAGGGTTTAGTGGGCTCCTGCCCCCCCCCGGACACTTGTGTGACTCTTGGACTTGGTCCCCTTCCTTTGCAGGTCCTCAGGTCCAGGAATCCATCTTCAGTGCTTTGCAGTCAGTTGTTGCCTTTGCAGAATCCCCTATCTCGACGTTACTGTCTTTCTGGGGTAGTAGGGTAACTTTACTCCTACTTTTCAGGGTCTTGGGGTGGGGTATCTTGGACACCCTTAGTGTTCTCTTACACTCCCAGCGACTCTCTACACACTACACTAGGCCTGGGGTCCATTTGTGGTTCGCATTCCACTTTTGGAGTATATGGTTTTTGTTGCCCCTAGGCCTATTGTCTCCTATTGCATTCTATTGTGTTCTACAGTGTTTGCACTACCTGATTTTGGTTTGTGGGTATATTTTGTGTATTTTACTTACCTCCTAAGGGAGTACATCCTCTGAGATACTTTTGGCATATTGTCACTAAAATAAAGTACCTTTATTTTTAGTAACTCTGAGTAGTGTGTTTTCTTATGATATGGTGCTATATGATATACATGGTATAGTAGGAGCTTTGCATGTCTGCTAGTTCAGCCTAAGCTGCTCTGCTATAGCTACCTCTATCAGCCTAAGCTGCTAGAACACTACTAATTTACTAATAAGGGATAACTGGACCTGGCACAAGGTGTAAGTACCACAAGGTACCCATTATAAGCCAGGCCAGCCTCCTACACAGCCACCAGTCCCAAATAATAATCCACGTCTTTATAGAGTGCAAATAGACGTTTTCATGGGTTTCACAGTTTACCTCAGCATTTTTAATCGAGATCCAAAATGTTGAAACATATAGACACACTTCCTCTGAGAGGTGATTTGATGAATTAAGTCAATCCACTGTCAGTGTCAGGTTGATTTGCAAGAGAACGTTTCTGTCTTATGTTGCAAGAAACAATTTACAATAACAGGGCCCCTAAATAGCATCAAGTGATACAAACACCCAAAAATAATGTATGTCACATTTTTTAGATTTGCTAAATGTACTTATGGGACTGAAATCAAAGCCAAATATGGAAATAGAAAAGGGATCTGATGAAAATATGTTATGGTGATGACTGACATAATTAGGCAGTGGGCCAGGGTAAAATGACTTTTTCCAGAATAAAGTAAGACAACGCACAGAAAGGAGTTAAATGAATTACTTGAGGTGTTAAATAAAGACAGTTCCTTGTTTGTGCCAGTTGTTTTTCAGTTGGTAAGATACACATGCTTTAAACATGGTACATAACTGCTGCTCCACAGGGAACATCTGGCAGAGGAGAGGATACAACGGAATGATACCAGACAAACCAAAATGTTTATACTGAACATACAGAGTAAATATAAATGTTTTTGAATGACTATCCTTTAAAAACATCCATATCGATTTCCTTAATGAAGGAGGATGTTTGTTTTGTCACATTTATAAAACACTGCACAACATATTTGCATGTTAAAGCTGTTAAATCGTGCCCACATTGGTCTTCTGTTTTATGTTATAATAAATAAGTTGAGCCAAAAACCTTTTTTTCTTTACCTAAATATTTGCACAAACAATGAACAATAAATTGTATTACCTCAACCAGCTCATACAACATGCATAGGTTCCATTTTATTCTTTTGTTAACATTTAGAGAGATGACAAGTGCACAAAGCAGTGCCTAAGCCTATCGGTCTGGCATTTTGTAGCTTATTGACAACACAACGTTACTCACATATATGCCCACAATACACTTTCTCTTAATGTAAAGAAATGCCTTTTTTTGTTCAATCATCACCATCTTTTTGGACTGATATTGCTGGTATTTTGAATCCAAAATGCACTGGGTCCTGTGTGCAGGCCCCACTGTGTGTTCTCTGAAACTTCAAATGTATGTACAAGTGGCTAATACTTGATTGGAATATTTAACTTACTTACATATAGATCTCCAGTATATGGTACCCAATGTACCTGGGTCTGAAAGTTAAATGCCACTAGTGGACTGCAGCACTGATTGGACTATGAATGCAGTGACAAAGGGAAAATATGACTCTACCTCTGCCAAATAGTGAGGCTGCTTTTAAACTACCAACTCAACAAGGTGAAGTTACCCTTTTCGGCAAGTCCAAACCTTCATTTTTAATGTATATATATCATCCCTAAGGCAGGCCTTAAGTGCACATAAGGCAGGGAGCAGAAGATTAACAAAAAGGCTGCTTATAATATATTTTACTGGGCTTGACGGTAAAATGTCACTATTGGTCAATTGGCTAAAATGGGGTTAGACTGGCCCAGCTGCTAAATGCTAACTTCCATTTGTGACCATCAAAAAGAGTACTTTAAGGTATCACATTAATTGTTATATTAAACTTGACTTAGTGCTAAGGTTGCATTTAGAGTAACTCTTAATTTAAAGGTGACTTGAGAAGGTCACCACCTTCTTTATCCAAAGTTCTAGTAGCCCCTTTCTGACTAACTACAGCAGCTGTCACACGAGACAGCCTACTTCCCTCTTGCTAGGACATGTGAATGGCTCCTAGGAAAGAGGAATAAAGACCTGTTGGTGCGAGGAGATGTGACCTCCTCCTGTCAGGATGGCCAGAGGACTGTGGTCACAGGTGGCTCAGCCTCAAAGGGCCAGTCACCTGTCAGAGGAAAATGAGAGGCACACTGTAGCTTCCCGTCCCCTTCCTGTAGGTAGACAGACTGGCTTCTCTTCCAGAGGGGTAAAAACTGTTGCAGAACTGGTTTTCCCGAAGAAGTTGCTCATTATACTGGGATGTGCCCTTTTCTCTGACCCAGGGAAGGAAGGTTCTAACATCTTGGATTTGGGAAGAGAGATGTACTGTGGGATTGTTTAGTGTCAATCCCCCAGGAAGTGATGTAGGTATAGAGAGGGTTGCATGTGGGAATTGTACCCACATTGGTTAGCTTCTTCCCCATCTACCAACTCAAAATTGGCATAAAAATGGTACCCCTGAGTACCAGCCTCAGAACCCTACTGGATGGAAGAAGAAAAAGAGGACTGCACCTGCTGAACCTGTGGTCCTCAGAAAGAAAAGGGATCCTCAGAAAGAAAAGCTGCACCAAGAGAGACTGCAGCTGTTGAATCAAGGCAGGACTTCAGAAAGAAAGGATTGCTCCTGCTGTTAAAGTCATGGAGCAAGACCTTAAGGGTTGGGCCTGTACCCACTTGTGTCAACTTTGACTTTAGCCTGGCCTATGCGTGTGGGGCTCACTGAATACCACTACAAATAAAACACAGTGATTTATGAAACTTTGAGTGAATTGCAGTGACTTACGAAAACCTTTCAAAAATCATAACTCTGGTTCCTGCAACCAGATGTTTGTTGTTTTGATGTTTATTTAAAGATAACATATATACTATTTTTTGTAAATTGGAGTGGGGTATTTATTTTGTTGCATTTCTTTTTTATTGACGGTTGTGGTACTGCTAAATCCTGTACAGTTGTTCCCCTTTTAGTTAAGGATAATTCCGTGCCACAAATACCCAGGACTGAGCTAGGGTTTAAATTGAAGTAAACTGACTGGAACTGCAATAAAATAGCAACAGTATTACTTGGTGAGGTCTCATAAGCAGCATATTAATCCACTCTCTCACACTTACATGCAAACTTAGAGCCTCATTACGAGTCTGGCGGTCCTAGGACTGCTGAATCGAGGAGGCGGTCCGTTCTCCACATTATGACCATGGTGAACGCACCACAGCCGGACCGCTGGCATTACTCCTTTTTCTCCATCTGACAGCCTGACGGTGCTGGCAGTCTCAATATGGCATGGCAGCGCTGCAAGCAGTTGTTATTGATAGTTTTTAATATCATATCAGGTCTTCTTTGTTGTATGTCAAATACTGTCATTGTGGTAGACTGGTCTCAGTCTTCCTAAAGTTATGATATAATACATGACCCACTAACTTTCTGTTTTCTTTCAATTTAGTTGAACGTGATGGATAACCATTTGATTAATCCTGCAGTTCGAGTTTGCATTGGGAGAGGAACCTTGTTTCTTCCCTGTTAGTACACTAGCCTGCTACCACCCCCTTAAGAAGCCACGTTGGGGAAAAACCCTGCAGTAAGAAGTCTAAGGTATTACCTCTCACTTCATCTATCCAGGTATAAAAATAACAATGGATTGAAGTGAGCTTGTTTAGTTAGTGATTAGCTTCTACTGAAGGAGATGTTGTTTGTGTGCATCTAAGTTTTTGTAGGCAAAGTATGCAATGGCAATCATCCCCTAGTGGTCGATATAGTTACAGAGAGCAGTAGAGCAAGGGTATAGGTAAATGATATACTCTTCTTTAGCACATTTAAAAGACAGCAGTGCAAACTAAAATGTCAAAATAAACATTTGAGGCATAAACAAAGTAAAAGATGCCCCTTTATTTTTAACAAATAGAAAAACATCCCTTTCCATCCACAATAGGCCAACCCCTCTCTCCAAACAAATAGCCCATCACTAAAAAGCCCATTGTCCAAACTCTAAAGTGAAAACCAGTCCTAACTCCCTCCCCGCTCTCCTCACCCGCTCCACCCACAAGTCCCTCCCACCAAAACATAACATAAAAAAATAATTTAAAAGAGAGCATTGTCTATTTGACGCTGATCTGGTCCAGGCTCTGCTCAATCCTGGCAAGCCAGCTCTCCATTCAATCCATCCGCTGCAGTATGTGCCAGAGTAATTCCCTGTCAGAGAGGGAAGGAGTGGCAGCAGGTGCAGTCAGGGCTCCTGACAGCTGGCAGCGGCCTGGTGATATAATGGTCGAGAGGGTGGGACTGGCATGCTCTTGAACTGAATACTGGGTAAAAGGCAGCTATTCATCCTCCAGGAAAACAAGCCACCAGTATTCAGCCTGTATAGTCTCCAGCCCCTGCTGCCGCAGATGGGCCACTATCTCCAGCCTGGTCGGTGGTGCTGGTCAAGCAGTATGAGTAGCTATATCCAGAAAAACAAAAATAAAAAAGTCAAATTTTAATCAATGCTCGGGGGAACCACATCTTTCAAAGCAAGTAGTGGGTAGCACAGTATCAGTACATTGCTAGTCTCCTAGGAACATTGGATGAGGAGAGTCACAGGGCCAATTGTATTGTTTACCCACACAAGCCTCACATAAAAAGCACTGATTGTCTGGTAGAAAACAGTTAAGACAGAGTAACACCAGATTAAACAAAACAGTGATTTGATTTTTTAAAGGCCTTTCTAGTAAGTAACCAGAGATTTTTAGTGAAAAAAAAATAATTATCTCAAATTTTTTAAGTAAGGCATTATGCACTATGAAGTACAAGTTGTTGTACCAAGTTAATGGAGGCATGCTAGCCGGTGCTTCTGGTACTTTGCTACTGTATGCAGCTGAGGCAGTTTTAATTGGCAATTATCAATCTTCAATCCCAATGGCCCTGCTTTTCTCCAAATGCCTTTCACTTAATTTCTACCCTGACTCCAAAGAGGCAGATGAATAATAAATAAGATACGTCACACATGTGACGTATAAAATGAGGATATATTATCCTGTCTGCCGTAGGTAGATGGTGGGGAAAATTATGCACTGCACAATAGGGAAAGGAATGGGCTATACAGATTGTATTTGGCACATCCGGCACAGAGTATCCATTATGCCAAACGTGAAATCAAATCAGGCACTTACTAGTCCCACTTTAGTCACTGGGCTCACCCACCAACACAATTTATTTATAACAAATTAATTCACTGGGCAGTAAGGAAAGGAAACTTTACTCACTCTACTACTGGATAAGGCTGAGGGATTAGGTGGGTAGGTAAAGCTTTTGCTATGGAAAAGAGGGGTGGCACTGATAGTCGTTTCATCATTTGCCTAAACTTTGGCTTGTTCAGTCACTTTATAGATGAAAGACTAAAGGGAACAATCTGAACAGGTGTAAAATAAATCTGTTATGGGAAAGCTTGAACTATATTTTGGAAACACTTCACATGGCCATAAAATGTGGCACATAGCAAGAATGGATTTTTAAATTTTTTGGTAGGCTGGGACGGAAGAACCTAGGAAACAATAAAGGAGTGAAGTACTAAGAGGTTACTGAGTGGGTGAAGAGAAACACACTTTGGTGGTCATTACAACCCTGGCGGACGGTGTTAAAGCGGCGGTAAGACCGCAAACAGGCCGGCGGACAAAAAAAGAGAATTATGACCCTGGCGGGAGCCGCCAACAAAGGCAGCCACTTTAACACACCGCCCGCCACGGCGGTACAGACAAGCAGCGCAGCGGTCACCGCCAACAGACAGGCGGAACACAATGTACCGCCCATGGTATCACAACCCGCCAATCCGCCACCTTTTCCGGGGCGGATTCACCGTGGATAAAAACACTGCGGAAACAGCTGTGGCAATGGGAAAACGCTCACCTGAACACATCCCACGAGGATACTCCCTGCCCTTGTCTTTCTGCTCCTCTACGACCATCATCTACGTAGGCGCCGAAGACAACGGTGAGTTCTGCACCTACGATATGGGGGAGGGCAGAGGCAAAAGTTAGGGGGACACCCACCACCCCCCCCACCCCCAACCTCGCATTATACAACATACACACCAAAGCATTCACAAAAATCACAGTAACAACCTACAATCCCCCCGGAAGAATGAAAAGACAAAGCGAAATTCGGTCAAACATTGTAATGTGGCAATATACATGTCATACAAAAATATACAGATATATATGAAAATCAGTCATAATTATATACAGTACGAGAAGTAGTGCAGATATGTACACAACAATGTCCGTGCACCAACAGTCCAAAAATGCATGGGCGAGGCCCACAAAGGATACCTGACCACAATCGGAGAGAACACTGCCGGGGCATCAGATAGAAATACTACAGGCACCTCAGGGGGAAGGGGGGGGGAGGGCACCTCAGCCGGATGACTGCAAAGCCAGATCCACGACGGGCTCCATGCCCATTTATGTATCCTGGGGAGTGCAAAGCCACAGTCTCTCAAGTCTCTACAGTGGGTGGTTTGCCCACTGTGCCATCCTGGGGAGTGCAAAGCCACAGTCTCTCAAGTCTTTCCAGTGGGTGGCTTGCCCACTGTGCCATCCTGGGGAGTGCAAAGCCACAGTCTCTCAAGTCTCTCTAGTGGGTGGTTTGCCCACTGCTTTATCCTGGGGAGTGCAAAGCCACAGTCTCTCAAGTCTTTCCAGTGGGTGGCTTGCCCACTGTGCCATCCTGGGGAGTGCAAAACCACAGTCTCTCAAGTCTCTCCAGTGGGTGGTTTGCCCACTGTGCCATCCTGGGGAGTGCAAAGCCACAGTCTCTCAAGTCTTTCCAGTGGGTGGCTTGCCCATTGTGCCATCCTGGGGAGTGCAAAGCCACAGTTTCTCAAGTCTCTCCAGTGGGTGGTTTGCCCACTGTGCCATCCTGGGGAGTGCAAAGCCACAGTCTCTCAAGTAGATGCAGGTCTCCACTGGTACTGGGGGGGACTGCTGCCCAGACTGGATGAGTCTCCCCGTGAAAGTTCCTGTCCTGTCACTGTCCAGCTGCACATGGGATAAGGATGCCTGATGTGGCGGTCTAATCATTCCTACCCGGTGCTTGTCCTGTTCAGCGGTGCTTCGACATGGCGGTTCAGGACTGTTCAGCGGTGCTTTGCCATGGCGGTCTTTGCCCTGTTCAGCGGTGCTTTGCCATGGCGGTCTTTGCCCTGTTCAGCGGTGCTTCGACATGGCGGCTCTGGTACGGACTTTGGTGTGTGGCATGATGTTCCCTACACTGGGCATTGGTGTGTGGCATGACGTTCCATCATAGCCCACCTGGGCTGTGGCAGCCGGGGCCCTCCTGTGCTGTGACTCCGGCGGTGGCAGTGGTCTCCTGACCAGTGACGCTACTTGGGCACTCCTGGGCTGTGACTCCGGCGGTGGTCTCCTGACCACTGACGATACTTGTGCCCTCCTGGGCTGTGACTCTGGCGGTGGTCTCCTGACCACTGATGATACTTGTGCCCTTCTGGGCAATGACTCTGGCGGTGGTCTCCTGACCAGTGACGATACTTGTGCCCTCCTGGGCTGTGACTCTGGCGGTGGTCTCTGGACCAGTGACTATACTTGTCCCCTCCTGGGCAATGACTCTGGCGGTGGTCTCCTGACCAGTGACGATACTTGGGCCCTCCTGGGCAATGACTCTGGCGGTGGTCTCCTGACCAGTGACGATACTTGTGCCCTCCTGGGCTGTGACTCTGGCGGTGGTCTCTGGACCAGTGACGATACTTGGGCCCTCCTGGGCAATGACTCTGGCGGTGGTCTCCTGACCAGTGACGATATTTGTGCCCTCCTGGGCTGTGACTCTGGCGGTGGTCTCTGGACCAGTGACGATACTTGGGCCCTCCTGGGCAATGACTCTGGCGGTGGTCTCCTGACCAGTGACGATACTTGGGCCCTCCTGGGTAATGACTCTGGCGGTGGTCTCTGGACCAGTGACGATCCTTGGGCCCTCCTGGGCAATGACTCTGGCGGTGGTCTCTGGACCAGTGACGACGGTGCTGGCGGTTGTGTCTAGACCGCCGGAAATGATGGCGAACTTCTCCGCCGTGACACTCACAACAGGCTGGGCAGACTTCCTCTGGCCCTTCCCCACCTTTGGTGGAGTCACAGCTGACTCCCCAATCCCCTTGGAACCCATGTGAGTTGTTTTCCCACCAGGAGTCTTCACACGGTCCCGTCGTCCACTCTCCAATTTTAGAGCCTTTACAGGGGGTGGGCTGCCAGTGCCTTGGCTCCGGGTCATACTGCCTGCCCTGGTGGCCGGAGCACTCCACAAACCTTGAACAGGCACCACTGGTATTGGAGGCTTTTTGGCTGAGGCGCTACAACAGGACTGATAAATTGGAGGGGGGGTGGGGGCAAAAAGGTCAACTTTACAGCGGGACAGTTTCTGACGAACACTGGGATGGGTAGTTGGAGGGGGCCTGGGAGTGGAGGAAGAGGAGGTGGTTGTAGGAGGTGTCACTTTAGGTGTTTTGGGTGCAGGTACTGGAGGCTGTCGTGAGATGCATGGATGTTGGGTGAGTGATTGCCGGCGTTTGTGTACTTTGGGAGGGGGCGTCACAGACACACTGGGAGAGGACACAGGGGACGTGTAAATGGGAGTGGAGGTGGTGAGTGCAGGTGAGCCGCTTGGCGTGCTGGGTGTCCTTGTGCGATTCATGGTGCCTGTAGATGTGGTGCATGCAGGTGTGTGTGTAGATGAGACTGGGAGGGAGGAGGGAGAAGAGGAGGAGGGGGACACAGTGGAGGCAGTGGATGTTGCTGTGTCTGTATGTGGGTGATGCTTGTGTGAGTGCCTGTGGGATGTGTGGTGCCTATGTTTGCTTGACCTACCTGTGTGTGCTGACTTGTGTGCATGCTGGTCTGTAGGTGTGCTTGGGATGGGCTGGGGTACAGGAGATTGAATCTGGGTGGAGGAGGTTGGAGGGTGGAGGCTAGACACAGGGACAATGGCTGCCATCAGTGCTGAGGCCAGAGATTGCAGGGTTCGCTGAAGGACAGCCTGACCAGAATGAATGCCCTCCAGGAATGCATTACCGTGTTGCAACTCTCGTTCTACACCCTGGATGGCATTCACAATGGTAGACTGTACAACAGTGAGTGACCTGAGGAGGTCAATGGCCTCCTCACTGAGGGCAGCAGGGGTGACTGGGGCAGGGCCTGAGGTGCCTGGGGCGAAGGTGATGCCCACCCTCCTGGGTGAGCGTGCACGGGGCGAACGCTGAGGGGCTGCTGGGATGGTGGTGCTGGTAGGGGAGGTGGCGGCTGTACCTGTAGAAGTGGGGCGCACAGATGGTGCCGCCACCACAAGGGAGCCCCCATCGGCGGACGAGTCCGTGTCGCTGCTTGGTGATCCGGTGGAAAACGTGAAGCTCCCCTCGTCCTCCGTCCCACTGGTGCATTCAGAGTCCGTGGTCTGGCTCTCCATGGCCATGTGAGATGCAGCTCCCTTGTGCTCCGGTGCCACTGTACCTCCGCCTGATGATGCTGATGTACAAAAGGACAGGGAGAGCAGAAAAAGGGGGGGAGACAGAAGAAAGAGAGTTTTAGTGCACGGCATACCGCTACCGTTGGTGGACACGACAGACACAGCAGCCCCCTGCATTACGCCGGGCTCCTGCCCTCTGCACATGCAATTCCTGGGATATGGCCTACATGGCAATGGTGGACATCTGCGCACATAGATGCCACAGGGGCAACTATACCTCGACTTGGCACTCTGCTGAGGTGGGGTAGAGTGCCACATGGCCTCCATTACGGAGGGGCCTTGCCTACCGAACTCGCCCTGGCCTAGGGACACCCACAGCCCACCTCCCTCACCCAGACACCTCCACTGCGCACAAAGTCCGCTGAATGAGAGTGTATTCACTCCCTTGTGTCTGCTGTGATGCCCTCAAGCGCCCATTCAACTCCGGGTAGGCTACCGCCAGGATCCGGAACATCAGCGGGGTCATGGTGCGACGGGCACCCCTCCCACGTTGGGAGGCCATCCCCAGCTGAGCCTCCGCCGTCTTCTTGCTGCAGCGGCGAATGTCCTCCCATCTCTTATGGCAGTGGGTGCCCCGTCTCTGGTGGGCCCCCAGGGTCCGGACCTCCTTGGCGTTGGCACGCCAAATGTCCCTCTTCTGGTGGGCGCTGACCTACATGACATGCACAAGGAAAGAGGAACCGTCATTAACAACTGCACCGTCGTTGTGACTAGCCCCCCTCCCTACTCTGGCCATGTGGCCCATTCATTCCCATGCATTAATGTACTATGAACTCTGCCCCCTTCCCTCTTCCAACCAGTCCTCTCCACCCAGGCCTAGCCCATCCCACGTGCTCCCTGTGTACTAACCTGTTGGTCTGGAGGTCCGTAGAGTAGCGTGTACTGGGGGAGGACCCCGTCTACCAGTTTCTCCAATTCCTGTGCAGTGAAGGCAAGGGCCCTTTCCCCAGACGCAGCAGCCATCGTCGCTTCCAGACCGAGGTCACAGCAGCACTTGCAGTGTAGGTCCTCTCCTGTCGAAGGTCAGGTATCTAGTGATTGAACAGATGGAAAATGGCGGTGACGTCCGCGGCGGTGACATCCGCGGCGGTGCGCATCATCACCGCCGGCGCACCTGTTCATTGGCCCCTGGGACCCATAGGGTCCAAAGTTAACCAATGCAGCATTGCGCCACGGTCTACGACCGCCTACTGCGAGGGTGTGCAACGCCAGCGCTGTTACCCCACAATCCCATTGTCCCAGTTTAGAGGTCAGGCAGCCGCCATTTCAGGGGCCCACATGGCTTAATTTACCTCTGCATCACACATAGCTAGGCCTACACTCAACACACATACAGGAAGGGTTCTGTGAGTGGTGTAGTCTTGTGTGTAACTGTGGGTACATACCTGGAGGAATAATGACTGATTCTTCGCTGTTGTCCTTCGTAGGCACCGTCAGCTGGGACAGTTGAGAAGATGGCGGAATCCTCCGGTGTACAGACCGCTGGTGGACCTGTTGACAATGGAAGAGCGACATGTCATCGTCACCTACCGGTTTGACCGTGCCACAATCCAGGAACTATGTACCCAGTTGGAGCCAGACCTGATGTCACCAATCCGCCATCCGACTGGAATCCCCCCTGACGTGCAGGTGCTGTCAGTGCTCCATTTCCTTGCAAATGGGTCTTTTCAGACAACAGTGGCCATGGCATCAGGGATGTCCCAGCCTATGTTTTCCAACGTGTTGTCCAGAGTGCTGTCTGCCCTGCTGAAACACGTACGGAGATACATCATTTTCCCTGAGGTGGCAGATTTGCCTACAGTAAAAGGTGACTTCTATGCCCTTGGACATATCCCCAACATCATAGGTGCTATTGATGGCACCCATGCAGCTCTGGTCCCCCCCCACAGGAGTGAACAGGTGTATAGGAACAGGAAGAGTTATCATTCAATGAATGTCCAGATGGTATGTTTGGCAGACCAGTACATCTCGCAGGTAAATGCTATGTTCCCTGGCTCAGTGCATGACGCCTACATCCTCTGAAATAGCAGCATCCCTGATAAGATGGGTCAATTCCAGAGGCACCGTGTATGGCTATTGGGGGACTCTGGTTACCCCAACCTTTCCTGGCTACTGACCCCAGTGAGGAATCCCAGGACCAGGGCAGAGGAACGCTACAATGAGGCCCATGGGCGGACTAGGAGGGTGATCGAACGCACCTTCGGCCTCCTGAAGGCCAGGTTCAGGTGCCTCCATATGACAGGTGGATCCCTATTCTACTCACCGAAGAAGGTGTGCGAGATCATCATCGCCTGCTCCATGCTCCATAATTTGGCTTTGCGATGCCAGGTGCCTTTTCTGCAGGAGGATGATCCAGATGACGGTGTTGTTGCAGCTGTGGAGCCTGTGGACAGTGATGAGGAGGAAGCTGAGGAAGAAGACAACGACAACAGGGAGTCAGTCATACAGCAATATTTCCAGTGACACACAGGTGAGAACATTTGCATGTTTAACATTACATTGACTTTCACACGTCTACCTCTATCCGGTTTGTCGATTTCAAACACTATTTGGTAACTGAATTATACCTTTCCATTACGGTTTCACAGGTGTGGTTACCAACGTGTCATCTGCTTGCATCCTTCAAGGACTTGTGATGTGTGACATAGGTATGTTAGCCTTACAATGGGAAACACATTATGACTCTGTCATTGCTAATACATAATTAGTTAATCACAGACTGACTCAAGATTGTTTTGTGTTTCAAGGGTGTTTATTGAAGTGCTCAGAAATGTGAGGGGGTTGTAAAAAGAGGATGGGTGATGGCGTAGGAATGTCCATGGCAGAGTCCAGTCTATTAGTCTCACAGATGCACTGCCCATCTGGGCATAGGAAGTGGAGCTGGGGCAGTTTAAGTATGGACAGGGTAACAAGGTGGTACAGTGGGAGGACAAACAGGGTGGTCTCATTTCCTGGCGGGGTCTTGCCATCTTGCTCTGTCCTGTTCCTGGATCTCAGGGACCGCTTGCGTGGTGGTTGTCCGTCTGCAGAGGGTGGGGTGCTGGTGTGTTGGTCCTGTGGCGGGGCGTCCTGTCCACTAGCGCCGGCGGAGGTGGTGGGCAGTTCATCATCCTGGCTAGTGTCAGGGGCCCCTTGGAGTGCCACGGTGTCCCTCATGGTGTTCTGTATGTCCTTCAGCCCCCCTTTCGATGGTGCCCAAGGCGGAGCGGATGGTCCTGAGCTCCTCCCTGAACCCCAAATACTGTTCCTCCTGCAGGCGCAGGGTCTCCTGAAACTTGGCCAGGACCGTCGCCATCGTCTCCTGAGAGTGGTGGTAGGCTCCCATGATGGAGGAGAGGGCCTCGTGGAGAGTGGGTTCCCTTGGCCTGTCCGTCCCCTGTCGCACAGCAGCCCTCCCAGTTCCCCTGTGTTCCTGTGCCTCCGTCCCCTGGACTGTGTGCCCACTACCACTGCCCCCAGGTCCCTGTTGTTGTTGGGGTGGTGGGTTATCCTGGGCTCCCTGTAGTGGTGGACCCACCGCTGATTGACCTGTCCTGGGTAGGGAGGTTTGGGCCCACTGGGTGGGTGCTGTGCTGGTGTTACCAGAGGGTGGAAGGTCAGTGTTGGGCGGTGCCTGTGCAAGGGGAACCGACTGTCCCGAGGCCCACGATGGTCCGGGCTGGTCATCAGGATCCAGTAGGGCAGAGCTGCTATTGTCACTGTGGGCCTCTTCTGGGGGTGGAGTGGTGTTGTCTGAACCCTCTGGTGTGGTGGCGGTCCTTCGGGTTCCTGCAGGGGCATAAGAGCATGATTATTGCATGTGTGTGTGATGTGTGCAATGGGTGGGTGTCTGTGTACCCCAGTGCAAGCATTCCTGTGTGGGGGCTTTTGTGATGATGGTTAGGGGGTTGTTCTGGGTATGTGCAGTGAGCATGCTTTAGTGAGGGGTGACCATGCTTAGTTGTGTCATGCAGGGCTTGGTGTTGGGATGTGTGGTTTGTGTTATTAGTACATTAGTGAGGAGTTGGAGTGATAGGGGAGGGTGTGAGGGTGGGGGTGTGTGATAGCATGCAGGTAGGGTGGGGGATCTGATAGTTAAGATTTGACTTACCAGTGTCCCATCCTCCACCAACTCCTCCGAGGCCCTCTGGATGCATGATGGTCAAGACTTGCTCCTCCCATGTTGTTAGTTGTGGGGGAGGAGGTGGGAGTCCGCCGCCAGTCCGCTGCACCGCAATGTTGTGCCTGGAGACCGTTGAACACTCCTTCCCCCGTAGGTCGTTCCACCTCTTCCTGATGTCCTCCCTATTTCTTGGGTGCTGTCCCACGGCGTTGACCCTGTCCACTATTCTGCGCCATAGCTCCATCTTCCTGGCTATTGATGTGTGCTGTAACTGTGAGCCAAATAGCTGTGGCTCTCCCCCGGATGATTTCCTCCACCATGACCCTGAGCTCCTCCTCGGAGAAGCGGGGGTGTCTTTGGCGTGACATGGGGTGGTGTGTGTGATGTGTGGGGTGGTGTATGTGGTGATGAGTGTGGTGATGTGTAGTGGTGTGTGGTGTTTGGTGCGTGGATGTTGTGTGGGTGATGGTGTTGTGTGCCTCTTTGTGATGGGGTTGTCTATTCTGTGCTCTCTCTCTGGCTTTCGTACGTGATTTTTCGGTCGTAGGGGTTTGTGGGTGATGTGGATGTGTGTTTTATATTGTAATGGGTGTGTGGGAGTGGTGTGTGTATGTATCTCAGGTGTGTGTCTTTGGAATTGTCCAATGTGGCGGTGTTTTGGAGATGTGTGTGTATTTTGAGCGCGGCGGTGTGCACCGCCAATGGAATACCGCGGTTGAAAGACCGCCGCGTGGATTCGTGTGTCGTGATAGTGTGGGCGTATTTATGTTGGCGTGGAGGTGGAGGTTTTGTTTTCGCCAGTTTATCACTGACCTTTGGTGTGGCGGAGTTGTGTGGGTGTCTGAATTTCGGCGGATTCCGAGATGTGGGTCATAATAGCTGTGGCGGAATTCCTTGGCCGCGGCGGGGTATTGGTGGTCTTCTGCACGGCGGTAAGCACCTTTTACCGCCAATGTTGTAATGACCCCCTTTGTGTGTTCAATTTGCAATGCATTGAACACTTTGGAAATGCTGCATTACTGAAGGAGACACACATTGCACAGCCAACACCGCAGTCACATATTGTACCATACTGTACTTCTTCGCTCATGAGTAGTAAAATGCCATGGGCAGGGAGGGGGTTTATGAATGATAACGGGTGGGATACATAGCTGCATTGCTCAACAAATACAGTGAGTCAACAGATTGGACCACAAATTAAAATACCCCTCACTTTGAATCATAGCTTTGATGACCATAAGACAAAATAAGCAAAGGTAGACGAGCAGCATGTCCCTCTCCAGAAGAGCTCCCTTGTTTATTCATCCAAGCAACTATTCAATCATCCTTTCATTCTTTCTAATGTATTCACCCATAGCCAACATGATTTAAGCTTTACTTTCTCTCATACAGTCTTTCACCAAATTCCAAATCCATTATTCATCCATTTAGTATCCACTCTTTCTTTCAATCATCCTTTCACCCATCCATCCATTTACCCAATACTCACCCACGCATATTTTTTTCACCCACCCACGTTTCCTTTCCTCTCACTCCTTTCATCCATCCTTTCTTTTAACCTTCTGACCGTTTCTGGTTCCATCAAACCATCATTTTTAACATACATTGTGTGAGCTTTTGCTGGGTTGCTAATTGGAGGGGCCATAACCCAACCACTGCTGTAGCTGGTAATGTGGGGGGTTCACAATCATGACGATGCCCTTGTAGATAGTGAGTATAATAGTAATTGTCAATAAGCAAGCAATGTGACTTTCCACCACCCGTCCCTGCTGCCTCTTCATCCCCTCCAATGGACTTTCCTCCTTCAGTGGCGGTCGGTGTAGCTAGAAAAAACACAATATAAATTTTTTAGCTGTCAGATACACCTCACCTTAATTTTTTTTATTTTAAAAAATGCAACCGCAATAAATCGCTACAATTGGGTTACATCTGCAGTATTTTCTATCAAAACTACCACTTTGGGTATTTTATTGGTTCACAATGTTAGAAAAGCCAGGTAGTGAAGCCAACCAAAAACTGTTTTGTAATAGAGGGGCAGAGTTATAGCCTATGGTGATAATGACTCAGAATCACTAAAGGGCAATGAAGGGGTGGAATAATAATAGTCAATGAAAGACAGAAGAAATAGATAATGCAGAGATAACAGGAATTAAACAAAAATTGGAAGAGGAGTTGTGAAAAAGGTATAAAAAATGAAATAAGGCAAAATTAAAAGTAGTATAATAGTGGGCAGAGGTAAAAGTTAAGGAAATATTACTAATACAAAATAGGACTTACTGGGATGAGCAGAGCCCTCCACAGTGTTGCTTGTGGCCAGCGCCTCTCCTAGCTAGCTCTTCCTGGACCCCTGTCAGAACTGCCCCTCTTCTTGCCCTTGGTGCTGATGTTAGAAATAGAGAAGATACGCAAATATATTAGTGGTACAGTTAATCTCCACATAATTATCATTACAGGAAAATGCAGTAACATTGTTCTTATCTAAATCATATCGCCTATGGTACTAGTATTGACTATCGTTGAGTTGGCTATACTAACCCTAAATTCCATATTCCAAATTTCCTTAACAAAAACTAAATTTGGAACTAATGCATTCCAATAAATAATCGTTGATTCTATTCTCATTTCTCAACCACCTTGATAAACCAACTCAGTCTCACTTCTTTGCAATGCATAGATGCATACTAGTACTACACAGCATGAAATTACTTGGGACTGTAGGAGCTACATATATAAAAGTCACAGAGAACGCTAACTATCACACTTATAAAACAGCGCATGGTGTATTATGTCATGTTCTGATGGAAAACTCTATCTGCAAACTCTAAATAAGACCTAAAGACTTTACAGTTGCTTAGTGATCATTTACTTTATCATGTTCACAAAGCATCTTACATCCCATGTGAATCTGTCATGGAACTATATGGGAAGAACAAATATTTTACAGTTCATGGTTAGTTAGATTTCCAAAATGGTCTTTCATTTGCCTGTTTAAGCATTTTTTACACACAAGTTTATTACGTGTTTTAAAAGAAGGCAAATGGCAGCATTAACTAAACAGCTGAAATAACAATAAAGTTGTAATTAAATTGCAGCTGATGGAGATGTGGCCTGGTAGGTTGATAAAATACTACTTCGTCCTAGAGGTGAATCTCCCAACTGCACCTACAATCGAATCATGAGTGTGCAGAAACAAAAGCAGTACTGCCAGGGGTTGACATGAGTAGTGTCTGAGAAAAATTGGGGGAGCACCATGGGAGAAGGATGTATGACCTAGTGCAGGCTGCGGCCAGATGCATAAATTACAATGTCAGCAACAGAGCACTTGGTGGCATGCTCATGGATGAGAGTTTCAGCGGTTGCTGACCTTATCACAGGTAAACGGTGCTGAATGTGACTTCTTCCCCAAACAGTGAGAGGAATAGAGAAAAAAGATTAAGATGGCCATGAGGAAGTGGTGCACACTGAGTTTGAAAAAGATAGAGGCTGTGTTGGGACTCCGACTGTCCATGCTGTCTCCCTTCTAGGATCTCCACAAATGCTGCTGGCATTGCTATGTTGTACAAACTAAGGTGCAATGAAGGTGGACAGAAGCTAGAGGAATATGACATATGAGTTCTGAAATTCCAAAAGTAATCTACCAGCTTAAGCGAATGCTGTAGAGCTAAAACTGAATAGAGTAGCACAATCACCATTAACTGAACTGAAATTGCAACACTTGAACCGTGGATGGCAATCAAACATGAAGCTCACACTGTAGAAGTGTATTTCAAAAACTTTCAAAGAGCTGCTCAAACTTAGAGAGAAGCCAAACTAGGCTGGACGTTGGGTGACACTACAAGACAGTGCAATAGCACTCTGGACTGTGCTGCTACGATGGGCATACTAAAATGAGGTGTAACAATGACCAAGAAAATAGCATCTGCAGGGCACAAAGGGCCATACTTATGACCCCACTTGTGTCACACTTGCACCATGCAATATGGTGTATGCACAAAGCAACTCAAAAATGAGATTTATAAAGCCATGCAAGGCCCCCTTGTGTGGGCCATAGTAGCTTCATAAATCCTTAGTAAAACAACACAGCACAAATCACTGCTTTGCTTTACTCTATGCCAGGGAGGCATGAGTGTTCCCACACAAGATCCATGGATTTTTATGCATTCCCAGATTTACCAGAAGCAGGTAGACCTGGGAATGCACCAAAAACCTATGCCTCCCCAGGTGAGGCATAACAAGGAGAAATATCTTTATTTCTCCTGGTTCTGTCCTCTTTCTATGCATGATACATTCAGCAGGACACATAGAAAGAGGAAAAAGCCTCAGGTGGTCAGGAAGGCAGTAAAATGCTGTACGGAGTTGTGTCCTGTAGCCTTCACCATCATTCTTTGATTTCAGGAGGCTTAACTCTACCTCACACAACAGCAATTGTTTGTCTTGTTACACACACAAAGTGATAGGGATACATGCTTTCCCCTGCAAGAGAGAAAGGGACTAGTTTTCTCCCTTGACCTACTAGGGTGTAATTTGAGAATTCTGGTTTGATGTGTTTTAATTTTGCATCAGTGGTGTCTTGGACCTTAGATCAATTAGGTCCGTACTTCTGGCATTGCTAGAAGATATGGACCTGAAGCCCCACCAGTACTCATCTGACCTGTGTCTGTTTCATCTATTAGTTTTTGTTGACTTGAAGTACCAGTGTGTCATACCTTTTAGCATAGTTTCATCCCCTGCTGGGTGCCTAGCCATGTTACAGTTTCGATTTAAGATGACCTCTCATTCCTGATCTGAAATGGTTTTGCCAAGCTCAATTTCTGGTCTTTTCTGACAGGTTGATGTACTTTGTTTTTGGAGTTCTGAGCGATATCTTATGTAGCTTGGATATGAGTTTCTTGTCATTACTCTTGCTCATGAGGTTCAATTGATGGTTGCATTGCTTAATGTTGTAAGTGACAGTATCGAAATCTCCACCATGAATGTTTTTTTTTCTGAATGACCAAATGTGGCCTTGACTGAAAAGTTTTAGTTCTGATGCATACCTTTCTTTTTCCATATTGAAGTTTGGAGAATATTGAGCAGGAGAGAATTCTGGTTTTCCCTGTATGAGGGTGGGGGGTGGGGGACATCGATCACATGAACGAGAATACTCGCAATGTAGGTGTTGCTTAGCCCCAAAACTGTTGCTTTAATAATAGGTGAAATTTACAATCCTAAGCCTTTATATCTTTTACACAGCCAAGGGACCTTCCAAATGGGCTCTATCTACTACTCAGTCAAGGAAACACCACTATTTCTCAGACTCTAAATTGTTCAGTTGCTCTGCATTGCACAGTTTTGTTTCTTAGTAATATTGATTTACTTTTGGACAGACTATACTTTCTCCCCTTGCTTTTGTGATGGACTGTGTCTCTGAAATACTTGGACATCTCCCTTCTCAGACAAAAGTCTGTAATTGCTTTAAAAGGAGAGTAGTTACCAGTAGCGTTAACATTTGTAATATGAATACTAATTTAGGAAACAAGACCATTTCAACTGCATCCAAATGTCTAGCAATGGTAATGAGCAAGGATGATTGGTTTTTCTCTTTTTCTTTGGGTGAGGTGGAATACATGGATTGTGCTGTTTGCTCACCCTGGGGGTGATATTGACTCACAGATATGTTATTGAGGTTTTTGTCCACTTAAATAAGTACTTTGTTTTTAATTCTAGAATGGTATTAGGAGGTATCAATAAATGTAGGGCTTCTGGCTTACACAAGTTAACCTTGAACTCTCCAAATTAAGCCACTTCCTCTAGCAGGTTAAAGAGGGAGATTTGAGGTTTGATTAGCATCAGTATGATATCAGCATACAGTGCAAATTTCAACTTTTGTTTATTTTCACTTTGTATAAGTGCCAGGTTCTGAAGGTTAGGCTATCATAGAAAGTGCAAAAATATATAATACTCAGTTGTAACTTTCGTTTTCTCTTTTGTTCCAGGTCTTCATGAGTGGACAGGGAACTGAGGCTCCCAGGCTCAGATGATCAATAAAGATCTCTCTTTCAATTTCTGGATTTACTGTCCTCCTGGATTTTCATGTAAACCCTTCAGAAATTTAACTTTTCCTGATTTTGACATTTAACATTCTCTGGCCTGCCTAATTTTACACTTTTCCTTCCTCGAGCTAAGTAACCCTTTAGTGTTCTGTTTTGCTCCATTAATGAGTTGCTGTTGACATTACCCCTTTACCTGCTACTATTCCTTTGTAAGATTTCAGGGTCCTTTCTGTTTAAATGGAGCTTTCCACACTAATAGTATGTTTTTTCAACAAAAAAATCGACCTTCCACAGCATAAACATTGCTGTTTTAGGTTGCTGACTTCCTTCCCAACAGCTTTCCCTTTGCATGCTCTTTACTTTCTTAATAACCTCCCACTCCCCCTTTTACGTGGCCAACGCTATACCAAATGAAATACCCCAAAACCTGCACCCACCTGGATAAGCCACACTTCTCTAAGAATGTGGGAGGACACTAGTACAGGTCCTGTCCTTTGCTGGAACAGAAGGTGGTTAGCGGATGAAGTTTGTCTCCCACGAGTTTCAACAGCTTTCTCTGTCTCCGTCTGCATTCACAATTTTCCACAGGTCCCTCCTGGTGTTGCAGATCTTAGCAACATGGTGGTTCTCCCTCTACATTGTTATCCCCTCTCTATCCTGCCATGCATTTTTCTCAGTATCCTCTCTTTCCATGCTCATCAGCATCTGAGTTCTTGTAGGCTTGATGGAGGATGTCGTAAAAGGGGTTTCCTTTGTGTTTTATCCTTTTTTGCTGCTCTCTCTTTTTCTGTCCCTTTTCTATTTCTTTCTTGATTTTCTCACTTTCTCCTCCTTGTTTCCTATATGCTTCCATGTCCGGGTCCTCACACAAGAATGAGAACTGCAGGCCATCAGGAAAGTATTTTGCATCCCTAAAACCTGACACCATTTAAACAGCCCTTAACAATCTGCTGACCCACAGCAAAGCCAACTCCAGGAATATGAATGTTGACTCCATTAATCTCACTCCAATAATAGCCCAGATGCATCCTACTCTGGGGTTCCACTTCTGAAAACAGTCTTTGTACCGCAGCACTTCAACTCCATTGAAGAAAGTATTGGAAAAGTCATTAAGACAACTAGTATCCAACCCCACAGGAACCTAGACCAAAATTCCATAGGGATCTCAGAAAAATACCATCTGACACTAAGAGCCTGATTTAGGGTCTGGAAGATGGGTTTCTCCATCACAACTGTGACCAGTATCCCATCTGCCATACTACAAGTACATTATATCCAATGGCATTTATCATATGGCAGACAGGATATCTCTCATACAAGTAGAGGAGTAACCCGTCCGCCAAACTGTAAATCAGGCTGTCAGTCTTGCAATCCTCTACAACAGTGGTTCCCAACCTGTGGTCCGGGGACCCCTGGGGGTCCGTGAAGCCTCTTCAGGGGGTCCGCGAATGCTTAAAATATTAAATATTATTAACAGATTAGGTACCCAGCTTTCTGTAATGACTCAGTGGGGGGTCCCCAGATTCCAATAATGATTCAGAGGGGGTCCCCGGGTTCCAGCAATGATGAATTTGGGGTCCACACAAGTCAAAAGGTTGGGAACCACTGCTCTACAAGATTGTGACCATAGCGACTAAACCAAGAGATAACCCAAAGAAATCAGCAATGACAGGGCAACATCTTCCCCATCTTGAAAATACATTTATTACCTTGTAATAGAATATGAATTTAAATTAAAGGTCTACATATAGCCAAGATGATAACTCACATATGACTATAATTGAAAGGAAGAATTTAAATGGGTAGTCCACTAAGGGAAAAGGTGTAAAGCATAATAGACTGTGAGAAATAAAAACAAAAACAACTTGATCTAGAGCCCAGCACTTTACTCATAAGTGTCTCCTACATAACTATAGGTCAGTGACAGAACATAGCCTAGAGAGAGGATGTGAATTAATTATCATAACCTAGATATTACACTTCTTATTGAAATGTGGCTGAGCAAAACTTCTCAGCCACACTTAGACATTGCAGGCCCTCAGGGATCTTTTTTCATCTGAATGTGCTGAAATGACAAAAGAGGGCATAGAGTATCAGTGATTCACAAGTTCTCCATAAGTATGAAAAGGGTCATCTTTTTGGGGAAATCAGCCATTAAGGAAAGAGAGCCCACGCAGATGTGAATATCATTTTGAATCAGACAGAAGGCAGAGATTGAGATGGGTGAACAATTGCCATTGTTTCCTAAAATCTGACAAACAGGATCCGCTAATGTCCTGTAGCAATGAGAGAAGTAGCCTTCAACCTTCTTCCAACACTGGAGTTTCCCAGAATCTCTGGTACCTCCTAACAATGACACTCCTCACATTGACAATCCTGGAAAGAGCTGACACAGGTCTTCTAGTCCTCCTGGACTTATCTGCAACCTTCATCATTGTGAACCACAATTACCTTCAAAGAATATTCAAGAGAACAAGAGATTTAAAATACAACAGTTGCAAGAAAGCTGTGTGTCAGCACATTGAAATACCTAACTGTTACTTACACACAGCAATGCAATAGTTCACCTAAGATCAAGATTTCAAATAGATCATTCCAGCTCTGGTTCTGTCTTAACGTGCAGTTGCTAGTCTGTTTATCAGATCCATAAATATTCCGCCATGCCTCGCCCATCATAATATTCCATTGAAGCAAAGCACATCTTCTAATTGTCATACATACCTTACAAGGCGTTCATAACATTATCACAAAATACTTCACTCAGACATTACAGGTTTCAGGAGGAAAGCACCAAGAAGCTCTGGCAACAGTGCTTAATTTGAGCTGGTGGTTTCTGGTGTGGGGCACCTCCACTCATCTTTTAGGGCTGTCACTTATTTTTCTGCCTCAAGCATTTACTACAGGCAAAAGACACACATGGGAAAGACGGAGTAAGAGAAAAATGAATAAGATTGTCACAAATAAAGAAAGCAGGAAGCTGCAAAACTGAGCTGAAGGGGCAGGGAGTACCTGTAAATGGATTAAGGAGGCCCAAGATGACTTCAGGATTACACTGCCTCAGTATTCCGTGCTTTAATATTTAATTGCAGTAGCTGTGTGTTTCAGAGGAGAGCTTTGGGCACTGGCACGTTTTAATTCACAAATTAAGCACTGTCTGACACAATTTTTCCTTGAAACACCGTACATGAAGAAATCAAAATACATGAAGAAGCCACTAGAGCATAGAATACAATCCTACCAAATACCAGGACAATTCCATTCTTTGAATTATTTAATAGAAAACATACCTACCTTCCGAATTCCACTTCCCATAATAGATAGCGTGATCACTAAAAACAATGTGTTCCTGAAACCAAATGGATTGTGCTGAATGTTTTCTTTAACTATCAATCCAAACATTCCTTATGGACTGATACTATGAACCCTAATCTGTAATTTTTTATCTGTAGGTTTGAACTCAAACCTGAATTTTTGGATATTTAAAATGTCAACTATATTGTTTCTCCACATACTCAAATATGACAACCTCCTATGATGAAAGTCAGTAGCAGCTCTCTTATTTATTTAAAGAAATCTCATAGGCTCAGGGTTTCTGCAAATCATTGCCTAAATAAGCCTCTTGAAAAATGAATTATACTTTTTTTGCCACTCACCACCATCTCATCAACAATTAATTAAGCCTTTTGTCTTTATCCGGATAGAAACAACTGTCATTATCTGAAGCAAATGGAATTGCAGATCTATAATGTGAAAGAAAATTGAGATGACTGCAAACACCACAATCCATCTGGGAACTTAAATCACAAAAGTAAATGTCTTTAAAACTAGACTTTATTCATAAAAGCACATAACTACAAAAAAAGTGACATATAAAGCTTCCACAATACCTTGCCTAAATGTTCTGAAATTCTCTCTGTCATTCTGTCATATTTTATAGAGAACAACCAGGAGACTACCACCCCCCTGGCATGTACAGTTTTCTCATCAATAATTTTATTGGAAATGTTGCAGTGATATTATCAATGATGTCATAGATGTCATCATGACTGTTTCGATATGTCAGGTAATTAACAGTGCTTGGCAGGGGGCAAGTTATAGTTACCTTGGGGCACAAGTTATCGTTTCTAGAGATAAGTACAACTATGACTGCTGAATTTCTACGGTTTTGTGTGTGTAAAATCTGAACCTAACTGTAACATCCATGTAACCTTTGAATTTAGAAGGTTTTTAAATTCGTTTAACTAACTACAATGTCCCTGTAACCTTTGTTTTATTCGGTGAATTTCTATTTTTTAATGTAAAGTAATATTTAATTACCATAATTAATCAAACCTCCACTGCACATAGTGGTTGGCTGCAGGGCCAGGCCTGTGGCCAGGCCCTGCAGCCTACCCACCATATTCAGTGAACCCCATGCTGTGCACGGATTTCGGTCATGTGAGACAGGAGGTTGGCTACAGGGCCTGCACATGGAGGGTTAGCCACAGGACCAAACCCTCACAGGCAGCCAACCCCATGCTGAGGGTCTGCCTGTGGATGCGAGAGTGGCTGTATAGGTGTGCGACTAGCTGTGTGTGGTTTGTGGGTGTGTAAGTGGATGTGTGGGTGTGTAAGTGGATGTGTGAGAAAATCATTCTTTTTGCCCTGACCACCGTCATGTTTGGTTGATACTGGTTGTTACTGACTTTCAATGTGCCCTGGGACCAGCTAACCAGGCCCTGGGCCAGTGCATTGTTTAAAAGGTATATAGTAATTGTTTAGTTGGTGTAATTACAGTTGGATAAGGTAGTCTAACAGTAAGTTCCCAGTATATAGTAGGGCATGTAGGTTTAGGGACCCCAGTGATTTTAATATACTTAAGTGTGTATTGCTGTGGTGTCTGCCGTCATTTTAACCCATATTTGAGGTACTTTGTGCTTAGACCCCCCCCCCATACATTTTTATGCACATAAGCTATCCACGCCAAATTTGTGTTCTTTTTTTCTAATATTCTGGGTATTGTAAATGTACCCAAATTTGGAGGCGACCAAGAAATAAGCCAAAAGACAGCTAAAATTTGTTTTTTAGTTTTTTAATGGGGAGAAAAGTGCTGCATAGGAAAGCATCTGGCTAAAATCACTATCTTCCCAGCTTTCAGAAACAGGCAGACTTGAATCAGAAAACCACATTTCTCAACACAGTTTTGGCATTTTACTGGGACATACCCCATTGTAACTATTTTTGTGCTTTCAGTCTCCTTCCAGTTAGTTACCAAAATGGGTGTGGAACCAAGGGTGGATCCTGGACAGCTAAACATTTACAAAAAGTAGAAACACTTCTGAATTCAGCAAGGGGTCAGTTGTGTAGTCCCTTCAAGATTTTCCTACAGAAAGTAACAGTTGAAATAAAAAAATATTGGAATTGAGTCGAAAAAACAGCCTTTCCGATTATGTTTTCTTCCGTAACTTTTTCCAACTATGATAGATTTTTGAAAGCAATATGCTGTTATGTTTGCTGGACCCTCCTGGCTATGGGGATATATACGTCTTGTAGGTTCTTCAAGAACCCCAGGTACTCAGAGCCAATAAATGAGCTAAATCTTGCAATCGATTTTCATTGTATACCAGGTTTACAGCAATTCATTTGGTAAAATATAAAAAGTGAAAAATAGGTATCAAGGAAACCTATGTATTTCTGAAATGGGCACAAGTTAAGGAGTTTAGAAACAGTGGTCATTTGCACATACAAATTCAGGGGTCCTCATACTAGCATGTGAATTACAGGGCCTTTCTCAAAATTACTTCTTTCTTACACACTGCCTTACATTTGGAAGGCAAAAATGTAGAGAAAGACAATTGACAAAAATACTTGTTCTTCTATTCCGTGTTTCCACAAGTCTCCTGATAAACTGATACCTCACTTGTGTGGATAGGCCTAGTGCCCACGACAAGTAACGCCCCAAAACGCACCATGGACACATCACACTTTTTTAATGAAAACTGATGCGTTTTTTGCACAGTGCCCAGCTGTGGATTTTGGCCTCTAGCTCAGCCAGCCCCTAGGGAAACCTACCAAACCCATAGATTTATGGAAAGTAGACACCTAGGGGAATCCAGAATGGGGTGAAATATGGGGCTCTCACTGGGTTCTGCCACCCAGAATCCTTTGCAAACCTCAAAATTTGGATAAAAAACATGTTTGCTGCACATTTCAGCAACAGAAAATTCTGGAATCTGAGAGGAGCCATAAACTTCTTTCCACCCAGCAATCCCCCAAGTCTCCCAATAAAAATGGTACCTCACTTGTGTGGGTAGGCTTACTGCCCGTGACAAGAATGGACCACACAACGGTTAATGTTAGTCCTAACATCAGGACAACTGTTGACCCAGGGGTAATCAGTCCTTGATGCAGGCACTAGGTCCAGGCACTCAAGTGGAGTAGCGTTTTTATCAGGACAGGAGGGGAAACACTGAGTAGTAGGAACTTTGTGGATCCCAGTATATTCCTGTAGTTTGTGTGACAGAAATGCAAGAAAAAATAGAGTTTTTATTCAACATTTCACCATTTCAGGGTATTCTGGGTAAAAAGACTTTGGAGAATCCACACAAGTCACACCTCCATGGACCCCCCGGTGTCTAGTTTACTGAAATGTCTGGGTTTGGTAGGTTTCCCTATATGGCTGTCGAGCCCAGGACCAAAAACGCAGATGCCTGCCTTACAAAACAAGGTTTTTTTGTGATAGATAATTTTGATGACTCCATATTATGATTTGGACAGTGGAATTTGGGGCTGAACTAAATTGGGGAGCTCCCAAGAGAACACTCTCTCTGTGCTTTCTGCCACATGCACCTGTTCTCTGGGTTGGGCTAACCCTCCATTGTCCCGCTGCACAGACTGTGCTTGCGAAGGAACAGCATGACTGTCCTTATCAACTCCCTCAGAATCATTGGAAGAGGAGTTGTCGGATGGGACTCCTCCGACTGAATAATCACTCCTAGAGTCTGCTCCATTGTCCTATCCCTCAGGTACTGTCTCAGTAGCTTATGTCTCAGCCTCTGATCCAATGTCAGAGCTGTCCTCCAAGTTAGGGCTTGAGCAGCAGTCATCCAACAATACGCCATCTCTGCTACAGGCTAAAATGTCCCTCTAAAACACTAGCCTACGTAGACAGTCACAACATTGCTGGTGTGTGTGTGACATGTGCAACAGTAAAAGTCAGTCATCTTACCTTCACTTCTTCCCTTAATCAGCACATTCTCTCAAGACGCTCAAAAAAAAAAAGACACATTATTACTTCACCTTGTGATATACCCATTGTCACAGTCTTTAGCACCTGTGGCACTCAGTCCAACAATCATTATTGGTGTTCCCACTCCCAAGACCTCCTCCTCGGATTCCCTTACTACCACCCAGCAAAAGTGCCCTTCATCTCTCCATAGCCCCCCACGCACATGCATTTCATTGTATTATAGCACAGGTAATGGCTGGCTACTAATCTACACAGCTATTCATATGAAATACATATTTGATCTTTGCAGCACGCATATAAACTGTCTGCGTTACTTTATTGCATCAAAATTGCCACTAGACAAAAGTCTAATACTTCTCTAGCAGACACATAATCAAAAGATTTAGCTTCACTTTTTTATTGCTGCCTAAAAGCTACGTTTGAAATGCGTCTGTTGGAGTACGTGCAAAGCTTTGAAGACACGTGCTGCAAGACAACTAGTGGTGAAAATAAATATATCTATACATACATTTATATACGGACATATATACTGATACATATCTATGTATCCAATACTTAAATATATAGCTCTCTATTTATATCTTTTTAATAGCTGGATAGTTTCCCTGGAGGGCGATCATGGTACCCAGGAAAACAATACATATATTTAAAAAAATTGTCCTGCTCACAGGCGACCCCCTGTCAGTTTCAGTAAAAAAAAAACTATATATATTTATTTATTTTTAAGCCCTTGGGGGCGCGATTGGGGGGAGACACAAAAGCTCATCAGTGTCTCCTGAGGGATTAAAAAAAAAATCCTCCCTGGCTCGGCCGATGGTCATGACCCACACCAGGGAGGGTGTGCACTGAAGAGGTTAAAGCCAGCCCTGCCTTGCAGGCTGCTTTTAAAGTAAAGCTGTGTTCAAATTTGACATTGGAATTAAAAGTACTTTAAAAGTGTAAAACTACCTTTTAATTACATATACATCATCTCTAAGTTCTGCCCTAGGTGCCTCAAGGGTAGGTTCCTGGTAATTAAAAGTTGGTGGCTTTATAAAATATATTTTAGTTGTATGTGCCCTGGTGAGGGAAAAGCTGCCCATTTCATGTTCCCCTATTGTAGCACTGCTAGCTCCATAGATTAGTATGGGGGGAAGGCTTTATTAAACTTTATTAAAATCTAGCTTTTGATAGGAATGAGCTAGAACAGCAGTTCAAAGTATCAAAATAACAGTTACAACAAATCAAACAACTTGCCAATGTTAGATTTATTATAACTATTACAGGAAAGGATTTTTTTTTAGCTGCTTTCCTGATGGTACCCAAACCAGCCCTGTAGCAGCCTCTCCTGGTTGGTCAGCCTGTGACATGCTAAGTCAAGATGTTCTGATGAGTTACGAAGTGGCCTGGGCTGCAAGAATAAAGACATCTGGTGGGAGAAGGCCTACTGCCCTCAGATACAAGGACAGGAAGAAGGGTAGGAAGCCAAGTGGAGCCAGACAGATAGCATAGAACTCATGCCTACTCACTCTACCTGCACCCCCAGCCAGTTGGGAGCCCTTGTAATTGAATTAGGATACGGGCTGGATGGTGAGTGTAGGCAAATGTTAGCAACACCTGTGGGCTTGGTTAGCCAGACTTGAACACTAGGGAAAGACTTTCTCCATTTAAATTATTTGATACAAAATGTGTTCTGGGTCAGAAATATGCCACACTTCCCAGGAAGTGGTCATCACAGAGGGTGGCAACTGGAACCCTATTGGTAGGGACTGCCTTCACCCTTGCCAGCCAAGAATGAGGAATAAAGGTGTAAGAGCTGCACAGTACTCACGTGGACGGCATCTGCTGCATACTATGGGCTCCACCAACAGAGGACTTTGCCTTGCTTCTAAGACTAAGGAGTGGACTTCTGAAAGCACCAGGCAGAAAAGAGCTATAAGAGTCACCTGCATCAACTCCAACAGGGAAAACCCCAGCTAACCAGCTCAACTGGATTTTAAAGGGTTTACCAGGTGCATTATGAGAATTGTAGTCCCAACCCTCCAAAGAGGCAGATCATAGCTCCTAGACCCTTGGCTTGTGTTGTGGACCCTCAAACACCCAAAGGAGACCTTCAGACCTTCTGGAAGAAGATTCAGAAGTTTGGAAACATTTGAACAACTTTTGTCAAAAAGCTCCAGAAGGAGATTGACTTACTGTGAAAGACAAGCCTGCAAAGTCGAACCATGACTTGACCTTACTTTCAGGTTCACCCCGCTGAAAGCTTTAGAGCTCCTTGATGTCTATGATGAAGACAAAGACCTCCTGGAGCTAATCAAAGCATTGTGCTGTAGCATGACACCGTCATGGAACCGAAAGCCAGATTGCCGAAGGACTACTGCTCTAAGTCGAAAGAGAAGATGCTCCAAAAAGTGACCAAGTGTGAATGCAAATCTTGACCGGCCTCAACCACCCATTGTATCTGACCCATGCTCAGTCAAAGTCAGCCTGAAACTTTGACTTGGCCTCGTCTAGTGTGACCAGATAGCCGCCATCGTTGATTTTCACTTTTAGGCACTGAAAAGCACACTTTTTTGATTTCATCTTTAATAATTCATAACTCCAGTTCACTACATCGGACCTTTGTAATTTTTATGTCATTCTTTATATTTATACCTCTGGTCTCACCCCTTATATCATATTTTATTTCCCCTCTCCCCACCACCCGGATCCTTGTCCCAAATCAGGAAATGGCAGCCGCAGCTTTCCTGTTTCCTGTCAGATTGCGGCCTCCAGATATGCATGGATCTATTATCTATTAATAACTCCAAAACTGATAAATAGATTTACACCAAATTACAAAAATCACTCTAGCTGTCTGTCAAATTTCATTCAGTGGTTCGGACTGTAGTCGTGGCTAAAATCTCTATGGGAAATTGCACGGGGAAAATGCATTTTGGGATCTTCCTTTTTTCTCACCCCTCTGCTCGACGAATGATCCCAAAACCTTCAAAACAGCAGCTGAAGTGAGTGGCAAACTTGTTTACAAAATGCTGTGAAGATCCATCAAACAGCACCAAAATTATTAAACCAAAAAAAAAACCAATGTAATATATTTATAATAATAATAATAATATATAGATATATATCTTTGTAGCAATGATTCTAGCCAGTGGTCATGTGCCATCTGGTGCAAAGTTGAAGTGGACATTTTATTTATGAACATGGTACAGAGAGGTTTTTAAATGTTAGTGTGTGCAACACACTTAAATAAATAGACTTTTAGCATTAGAGAGTATTTCCAGTTGCATACACTGTTTTTGTTCCAAAAGGAGTGTGGGCATGATGTTATATTAATACGCCAGGGTTTATCAATAGAGTGCTGAGTGCATTAGTGGCAAAGGCCCAGAGTTATCAAACTTTCATGCAGGCAGCAAGACAACTTGTGGTGCTGTATCAAAGGGAGCAGGATTTTGCATTTATATCTAAATATATCTCATTCCTGATCTCTCCCTGAGCTACCACATCCTGTGCTGCCTAGCATGCCAATGCAGGCACCCTTGTGTCTTTAGGGTGCAAAGGTGAGACATTACATGGTAGAGGAACCTGGATTGTTTTGTGAAGGAAAGGACACCTCCCTGTACAAAAACAATCCTTAGAGGCAAGGGAAACACAAACCCTTGAGAGAGTCTTGGTGCATGGCACCAGCTTTGTGGGGAGGATGAGGAAAGGATGAGGAAGTAGGGAATGTAGAAGGGAAGTGGAACTCAACTAAATGATACTGCCAGGATTCTGTTCCAGCTTGAGCTTGGTAGGTCCTCTCTTGGGATGATTTAAGACATGATTGCCAACTCATTATGTTACTGACTCTTACCATAGTTGTGTGTCAAGGGTGCTGCATAGCATTTTTCTTTGTGGCTCTATGTAGCTCAAACACCCAATCTCCAAGATATGAAGTTTGCAAAGGGGGACCGACTTGACTCATCAAAACGGGGCAGAGAAGCAACGATCATTCTTTTAAATGCATAAATAGTTCAAAATGTTATTGTTTGAGGTTTAGGAATATGGAATAAGGAATAGGCTACCTGGTTTAAAAGTACAATGCTGTGCCTGTCAAATTGTTTTTTGTACAGAGTACCACCAAACATTTTATTTTATCTTCTTTCTTGAGCACCCAAGGGCAAGAGGGCATCTGGGCTGTCTGCCACCAGTACTACAGCAGGTGTGACTGAAACCACCACAATCAGCGCATCAGGCAAATTTACAGTCAATCACAATGTGGTATAATTGAAGTGTCGAGAGTCAAATCATTAACAATTAGTCACAATACAGAATACTTGTGTTGAGTGGCAAATCATTGAGTAGACCTTGAGAGAGACTGGCAAATAACGAGGGGTGCACTAGGAGTAATTTCTCAGGGGGTTAACATGTCAATTTAGGAGCAGTTCTTTTGATTGTCTCTTGAAGCTCATGAAGGAGGGGATAGTTCTTATATGTACCGGTAGAGAGTTCCTTTTTTTAGGTCCTTTGCCTGAAAAAGCGTGGGAGAGGGTTTATTGTTTATGTTTTTTGGGGAGGATGTAGAAGTGCATTGGAACTTCTTGGATTTCTTGTTTGTCCTGCTTTTGTGAGTTTAGTTGTGAGGTAGTCTGATTTACCAGTGTGTAGGGTTTTGTAGGTAAGACAAGCAGTTTTGAAGCAACAGCATGCTTCGAGTAGTAGCTACTTTACATTATTCAGTGAGGAGGAGTTGGTATCATATCTCTTTGCTCCAGTGATCATCCTTGCTTCTGCATGTAAAGTGGTTCTCAGGGAGGTTAGGTGTGCTTTCAGAGTGTCTGTGACGGTGGCACTCCTCTAGTCAAGTCTGGATAAAACTAGAGATTGCATAGCAGTTTTTAGGTCAGTTGGCAGGAGAAAGGTTTAATTTTGTTGAGATGTTTAAGGTTATACTGTAGAAGTCAGACTAGAATCCAGGATGATCCACTGTGATTTGGAGAAGTCAGCCAGATTCAGCTTGTAATTCAGAGCATTCAGGTTGATTAGCCATTCTTGGACCTGTGGTGATTAGCTATTGTTTGACAGTGTAAGAATATCCAACTTTTCTTGGTTGAGAGATTAGCTTTTTGGGACACCCTGGGTGATGGTGGAAATGTTGGATGTCGAGTTGTTTATTTTTATGAGTCGGGAGCGGATATGCAGAAATAAGTTGAACCACTGTAGGACTGTGCCTTCTCTGCTGATGCATTGCTGTAGGAAATCTAAAGGTAGTCTATGGTCAACTGTGTCAAAGGCTGCTGACAGGTCTAGGACGATGAGCAGCAGCATTTGTTTGTGTCTAGGAAGTTATGAATTTTATCTGCTATATTCAGTATAGCTGTTTCTGTGCTACAACCCTTTCTGAAACCCAAATGGTGTGAGTTGAATAGGTTATTGGTGTCAATGTGATGAATGAGTTGAGAGAGAGCACATTGCTCAAGATGTTTTTTTCAGGAAAAGAGGGTTGGATATGGGATTGAAATTGTTGAGGTCCTCTGGGTCTCTGCCTGTGTTTTTTAAGGAGTGGGGTGATTTGGCCCTGTTTGAAGCAGTCAGGTATGACCCCATTGCTTTGGGAGGTGTTTAATATTTTGGCCCAATGAGGGGTTAAGGTTTTTTTCCAGGGAGGCTGGGATAGGGTCTGCGTTGTGGAAGGTGGGCTTAGAATTAGTTAGCACCTTAGAGATGGCCTCCTCTATGAAAGGGTTGAAAGTCTTCCAACTCTTGGGTGTTGAGGAGTTCCTAGGGCACTTGGTGAAATGGGTAATAACAAGGGGAAAAGCCATTGTTTTGGGGATCGAGGAATGTGTTGGGGATCGTTTAAACTCCATTGTGAGAGAAAAGATGTTCGAGGAAGTCAGCGAGTGGCAATCCAGGGAGAGTTCAATCTTTGTGATTTTATCATGGAAGAATTTAACAAAATGATTGCAGCGCTCTTTTGAGACATGGGACTTTCATTGGTTAGTTTGGAGGTTTGTTTTTTTGATTATGTTAAAACGCTCTTTGTGGTGGTGTCTTGCTTAGGTGGGTATGGTCAGGTTAGCTCTCCAGAATCTTTTAGAGGCTTTTCCTTGTTTTCTTTCCACCTTAACGTATTTGTTGAACCAGGATCTTGAGGGAGTGTGTCTGATTCTTTTTAGTTTTTGGGGCACTACCCAGTCCAGGGCAGTTTTCATTGTTGAGTTGTAGTGAGTTGTAAGTTCATCTGTTGTGAGGTTGTTGGTAGGAAGGAGAGAAGAAATGACAATTTTTCTTTCAGTTCAGTTTGGGGGATGTGGCTGAATTTTCTAGATCATTGGAGAGTTTTCCTAGATCAATTAGGAGGAGCTTCTGCTTGGTTGATGTGCAACAGAATGATGTGGAGATTTGACCAGTCAACTGGAAGTATGTTGTTAATGATAATCGCTTCATTATGAGCTATAATGAAAACTAGGGTTGAGCCTTTTTTTGGGTTTGCCACTTCCTGTGTTGGGTAAGATCTTTGCTGAGGAGAACCTTGTTTAGGGATTGGATTAATGAGTCCTTCTTGTTGTTCCTGTGGGGTCACCAAGAATGATGTTGCTAGCGTTAGAGAGAGAACTATGCATTATCAGAGGGGCAGGTACTCACTGAAGGAAAGTGTGTTTCCTAGTGGCTGGTAGAAGAGGTGATAGGCCATCACTGTATTGTCTTTCAATGTTATGGTGGTGGTGAGGTATTCAAATGTGGGATAGGAGAGGGAATTCGTTTCTGTCTTAGTGATGCTGCTCTTGGGGATAATAGCTAGGCCACTGCTGTGACAGTCCTCCCTGCCCTTCCTAATGATAGAGTAACCTGAGGTCAAGGATTGGATAGGGGGATTCATTAAGTCAAGTTTCTGTGATGAACACAAAGTCTATGTTGTGGTGTAAGATGGCTTCAGCCAGCTCTGTTGCATGCTTGGTTGCTGACCTCCTATTTATGAGCATGCAGCTTGCAATGTTGTGGCTTGTGTGAATCTGGGAGGGGGTGCCATAGGTATTTTGATGAGCTGTGAAGGTGGGCTGGCAGCCCTAGGAGTGTTGATGCCTTTGCCAATTCTGGTGATCACCTCAATGTTGGAGGTAGGATGGTTCAGAGTTGATGCAAGGTTGTAAGTTTTTGCTTGATCTGTGGCCTGACTCAGGGACATTTTGGGGCTTGTCCAGTTCAGTCTGTGGGATTGGTTGGCGAGAGGGGATGTGATTACTTTCGATAGAAGAAGATACTGATAGGTAGCTAACCTAAATGTTGTTCAGTATTGCTATTGTACCCTGTGTAAGATAAATACTTAGGTGGCTATGCAGTATCCAAAAGGGATGCATTATGTTTTTCACCAGGCACACACACCACAAGCAGTGCTGTCACAAGCTCGTCGGTAGAGGCATCCGCCAAAATATAATTCCTATTGTTTCCAATGGGATTTATATTTCGGTGGACAGGGTATCCGTCACCGTTATGACAGAGTAACTGAGTTCTAAATCCAGCCCTATATCTGTAATGCACATACACAAACTTAAGAGAGGGTGTGTTTCCCAGTGCCCACTCAGTTGCTTCCTAGTGCTACACTTAATCATTCTGTCTTGATATCCCATCCTACATAAAAAAGTACATTTCATCTCAGAATGTGATGTCTGTGCCACAGTTCTCCGCCCAATTTAAGTTATAGTTCATGTCTGCCATTACAAATTGACAGTTCTAATATTTTTCCTCTCATTAATCAATATTGCTAAGAAGCAAAAGAATAGTACGTGATCAGCAACACCCAACCATTCCATAGCTAAACCTCTACATAGCTCAATCCCTATAACTTACCTCCCTAGACTCATTTTCCCCACTAACAAGTGAAGGTATTGAAAATAATATGTAATGGAGGCCAGAGTGTAATGTGGGACAAAGGACCTGATTTAAAGTTTGGCAAATGGGATACTCTGTGACAAATAAATATCTTGCTCTCTGCATTTTAGTTCATTATTTATATTCTTCTATGCACTGACCAGTGTAATACCTTAGATGGGATATCTGTTATCCGCCAAGTGTGCCCCAACTGCCAGACCCTATCAGCTTAAGCCTGGAACCTAAGTTTGGACTTAGGTAGTAGAACTGAAGAGAGAGTTGAACAAGAGCATGACAATGGGATTGTACGTTAATAACATAGCATGCAACAGCTGCACTGCCCCAAAAATATGCAGGAGGGTAAGCAGGCTCACCATCCATTATTTGTGAATAGTCAAGTATTAAATGTGCAGCATATGAAATACAAACATATATATATGCAGGTTTGGCAGTATTTCGGCAAGATCGCCCTGCTTAAGGCCACCAAAATACCACCATATGATCGTATTTCAAGACCACCAGGGCCGTAGAGAGGCGGTCCCACCACCAGTACCGCCACAACATCATGACTCTGCCCACCATATTACAGGGCAAATTACTGCACGGTGGTCACTGCACGGCAGTGAGCCATTGTCCGTTTGAACGGCCATAGACCAACCAATGGGGTGCTGTCACTGCCCCTGGGGGAATGGGGCCCATGACGACAATCACCGGGGGTGACGGTCAGGTTCACGGTGGCCGTCACTGGCGTCATCTGCACCCTACCAGACGATCTCCTCGATGTGGCCCTCTGTGTGGTCCAGACAGGTAGGTGGGATGACTGTAATAGGGAGGGGTTTGGAAAAGTGTATGTTTGTGGTGTGTACGTGCAGGCAAGTGTGTGTGTAGGTGTGGGGGTGCGGCAGGAATGCATTTTCCTGTCATTGGATGCATTACCACCAGGGTTTTTCTGGTGGGGTGACCACTATGGAAACTCTGATGGGTTGTACCCTTGTAATACGGCCGGTGGTGTGAGCCCAAAGAATGCCCCCGTCGGCCATGGCTGTCTGCCTGGACTGGCGGGAATGGCAGCGGAGTGGCTGTTTCCAGTCAGCCACACTGCCATGCTCATTATGCAATGATCTTCACCACCAGAACCGCAGCGGTAAGCCCGCCACCTCCAGCGCAGCGGTCCTCGGACCGCCGTACACGCAATGAGGGCCAATGTGTCTGTTCAGTTTCACTATGAACTACTTTAAATAAAAATCACATTTTGAATTGATTATGATGGTGTCCTGGCTTAATTATTCCTTGCAGTCAGTGCTACGATTGATTAACTAACTATGATGTGATGCATGGGCAGGAAAAACCCAGGCTGTGTGACTGATAACATCAATCATCACATCCAAATTAAAATCCAATGGCCCTCGGGGAACAGCAAAGTTCTACTTCTGTACTGTGCTACTATGAACAGTACAAACAAGTGTTTGAGCTGAGCACCACAATTTGTGTTTTTGTATTTTGTGATTCTTGCTTTCTTGGTATAGTTACTCCTGCTGCTGCAGCTGGCAACAGGCAGCAACTGGTGTCAACCGCAACACAGCAAGACATAGTCATCCAGCTGCATCAGTAGAAGTTACAAGCAGTGGCTTTGGAGTATCGCTGCTGGTAGCCTTAGAGGAAGATTAGTAGAAAGCTTAGGCCTCAAGTTCCTTGGGCCACCAGCCTGGCCCAACCCTGACATGGTCACAACCTCCACCACAGCCAACTACAGCAGGGGTCCACTGCCCCCGTACCGCCACCAGCCTCACCTCCTCATTCTCAACCCCATACATCCTCCACCACGTCCTATGTGAGCTATCACATCTGAGGCATGAGAAGTCATAGCTCAGGCATTGGACTTCTTTTTTTTTGTTTTGGTGGTAAGACATTTTGTGGGTGGAGGGAGAGCAACGGGCATATAGTTGGGGAAAGGCCATTGGACTTTTAGTCATTTGAGTTTTGTTTTGGGATACCTTTTTGCTTGGGGAGAGGGGTTGGCCTGTTGTGGGTGGAGAGGGTGTTTCCAAAGAATGAATGGGCTCTACTTTTTCTTTGTCATCATTATGTGTCTTTCCATTGCTAGTTGACATAGTATAGCATTGTTGAGCATACTGTTGACAAGGGAGTGTGACATGCATCTGCCCTCTAAAGTTGTAACACATTGTACATTGACTTTTTCCTTTAGACTTTCCTTACCTGAAGTCCCTTGCCATATATTTGTACATCAGTAGGTTACTACCCTCTTCCTGCAGTTCAATAATTAATTATACCTCACCACCAGAGTGTCACCATCTGGGAACAGAAGAGTGATTAATTCAATTCTGTTTACCCCTATGTGGTTTTGCAGCACACAGCCACTGATCAATTATACAGTATAATAGGTGTTGTAGTAACTGGCCTTGACCTACTTTATTTGCCCAGTAAGGGTCTGCCAACACACACAGAAATGTAATATCATCATCTCTTCTTCCAAAGGACAACTTAACTACTAAGTCATCAACCAGTTCTTCAAGTTCTTACCTGAATTTATTAAGCAATAGTACCTCTTGCAATCTTCCTAAACCTTACTGCAGGGTTTCCCAAAAATGCCTTCTTACTAAAGGTGGTGGTATTCCTGTTCTTGTGCTAACAGTGAAGACATCACAAAGTTCACTCTCAACTATTCTAAATGAGGTAACTTCAGCCATCGGATTATTCAGAAAGATTATTCATCACAGGCAACTAGACTGAAAGAAAACACAGTGTTAGGGGGTTATCAAAGAATGAAACCAGACAAATAAATAGTATTACAAAAACTAGCAGGAGTAACTTCTAATCAATCTGGTGTCTAATTTAATAAAAAGATCAAACTGAACTTGCAAAATCCTTGTGTTGGGGCTCAGGACTCAGGACTGAAGGAGGTTTGGTTACTCCATGTTGCATGTATTTTGTAAATAACATGGGAAGACCCTGATTTCCAAAGGCAAAGTTATACATATAGTATTAGTTTATTGACTCTTGTAGTGTAAGTTTACAACTAATAATTTTTTCATCAGTAACTTTACATGTAGCAACGTTTTGAGTAGTAAATAATCCCTCTCACTTTAAAAAGGAGTTTTAATCATGCCGGATAGTACACACTATTACTTCCTATCAGCAAACACTGGAACAGACATTGTTCTGACTCTGCACTATGATGATGTTTTTTGTTATTTCTTTCATGCCTAGGTTGGTAAGTAGGGCTGCCGTGGGCTGTTGTTCAGGTAAGAACTAAGATCCTGCAGTAAGCTGGTGAAGCTTTCACCACATCTGCCCCACCAAGTGTGTGAAACATTCATGGTTTAAATTTGCAAGTCACACCTCAATACATCATACAGTCTGGGGAAAAGGTTAAGGGGTTTGATGAATGGATGGACACAGGGAGTTGGGAAAGGTGTGACAAGGGCAAACACTACACAACAATATTTATCAGTTCAATGAGCAGCACATCATCATCATCATCATCAAATCTGTTGTGGAAGGAAATGAAGGAATGACACAGTTTAGGTAAATGCATTGCAAACAGTCCTTCAGCCCCAGAAACTCAAGTTATACTAATTATCTAATTGTTTTGTCTTCCAGGTTTTACAAATACAAATTTGGCACCAGTTTTGTGGTCTCCCCCATCATTTACTTCTCCACCATCGTCCTCCTCCTCCTCAGGCAGGTCATCAACCTGCTTATGTAATGGTATGTTTATTTGTACACATATGTTGTGCAGGATGGCACAGGTCAATATGATCTTGCAGGCCATTGATGGGGCATGTAGGAGGCTGCCTCCTGTGATGTCCAGGCACCTGAATCTGGACTTCAGGATGCCAAATGTCCTGTTGACAATGGTCCATGTCCTCCGATGTTCCTTATTATATGCACGCTCTGCTGCTGTGCTTGGGTTGTGAAATGGGCTCATTATCCATGGTTGTATGCCATAACCCATATCCACTGCAAAAGATTAAAAGAGTACATCATTGTGAGGGCTTGCAAGATGTAAGTCATGTAGCATCGCAGTTGATATTAGGATCTGGTTGTGGCTCATATGTATCTGTGTTTTGGTGTGAGTGCCTAACCTTGTGTGATCTTTCCTCAGCACTAGGTTGTTGGACATGACAATCTTGTGTGGGTCAAGGACCTAGAACACTTGATTTGGATTCCACACTGATAGTCATTCTGTATGTACCATGCGTTTTGTAGCGCACTTTTGTATCATTGTGCTATCAGTAGAGGGGACATGACACATCTTGACAACACAATGGGGTCAGATGTGGTCGCAACATGGTGGCACCACAATGCCTGGACATCCCATCCCTTTTGACATGTGTCATTGCAGATGAGGTGTGACACAAATGGTCTGATTTATGAAACGTTAGCACCGCGTTTAAGTCATGTTTGACGCAAAAGTGGTGCAAACTTACAAAATGTAAATATATTTTGTAAGTTTGGACTGCTTTTGCATCAAAAAATTACGTAAATGCAGCACCAACTTTTCAGAAATCAGGCCCTTAGGGTGTATACAATTGGTTAGTGTGACTGCACAACATGTCTCCTAAATTGGCTTCTGGGTCCTGCAACATTTTAACAATGCAAGGATGCCTCATGTGTGACATGTTACTTGGCAACCCTTTGTTGTCCCCTGCGCCAGTTGCACATGTGTAGCTGTGCACCAATGCTACCTACCCTACAGCAGGGTACTTGGCTATCTGCCATGTGGAGGTGGACCGCCCTGGACATATGCTTTTTTGATGGCCAATTGGCTCATTCTGTGTGCGCAGCCATGTGCAGCAAGCATTTGTGCCACATTCATCTGAGTTCATAGCACCGTCTACCTCCTATTTGCAAACTGCATACTGCACCCCTGGGGTGGTATTTTTTTGCTGGCACTTCCTCAGGTCTTAGGGGACAGCAACATGTGAGTCTTCACCTTCATGCTATGTATTTTGATTCCTTCCACACTACATGCAGCATAGGAGGGTGGCCAATTTAGAATGTGCCTTAAAGTAATTTGGAGATAGTCATCTGCCAAGATGTAAATACAGTGCAGGCCATGACTATAAAACTGTGGGCTATAACATTGTTCCCTTGGTGGTCCAGAGTGGCAGCTAATGTTTTTGTCAGCCACAAGGTGTCCAAGGTTATGTATCCCATTGTCACTGAATGATCAACATAACGAGCAGTGTCTCTCCTATCTTCCAAAACAATACTGTGCATTTATACTCAACACATGCACAGTGCAGGCTATGGGATGTAGCTCAGCTACTTAGCAAATATGTCCCTTGGCACAGTGCATGTGAAGTCAGTGATGTCCTGTTGTCTCCTACTGGGTCCCACTATGACATCCATGATCTGCACTGTCTGACTGTGTCTCTGCCCCTTGTTAGGCCATTTCTTATATCTTGTACAGACATGATGGTGTTGTAAGTCAGTGAGTGTTGCATGTGAGGTTGCACTACAGTGACTGGGGTTCCACTTCTAAAACATCTGGCACATGGTATGTGTTGGTGATTGATCTTGTATCATCAAGCAGTTGTCTCTGCACATTACAGGTAAGTTAGGTATGTGTTAAAGAGATCCAGTAGGTATTGGCGCGAGTTGTGTAGTGTTTGATATTTGTTGTAGCAGTGATTAGCACAACATGCCTATTTGGAAGTTACATAACATGGGCCTGGTGTGTGCCCTTGACTTGTCTGTGTTATTGTTTATTTGGTGTAGTGTGTGATGTATACATAGTTGGCAACCCGAGGCCACTTACAGTGGCCGGTGTAGTTCTGCTGATTTAAAAGGGTACATGTCTGCATCTGTCCATCCTGTGGTGTGCCTGTCAAGTTGTGGGTGTGTTACGCACATGTGGGTGTGTTTATTGTTATTATGGCCTGTTTGTGCTGTACTGCAGCATGCTGTATGTGTGTTATCACCTGCATATGTGTGTTACCCTGGCTATATGTTACTGTAGTGGTGTATGTCTTGTGTGTCCAACAGGGTTGGGGTGTTGTGTGTACATTACTAGATTTGTAGACTTACCCACAAGTAGGCCATTTCCAAATTGTCCATCCTGCAACAGTTCATTGATCATACTGTGTGAGAACATGTAGGTGTCATGGACACTCCCAGGATACTTGGCCAAAATGTTTGTGAATAATCCGTGGTGGTCCACTATACCCTGCACATCAATGAAATGCGTGTGCTTGCTAATCTGGTATAAGTGCTTCTTAGCTGCAGGTGGTACAAGCTGGACATGGGTACAGTCCATTGTACCGAGCACATAAGGGAAACCATGGATGTGATAGAACCCAGGTTTGTTCTCCTGCTGCTTTTGCTGAGTGTTGGGGAATCTGACGTGGTGGGGTGTCATGGAGATGATGGCATCTAAGAACTTTAGCAGGAATCCAGAGAACGACGGCAGTGATACACCATCAACCAGTGCACCCGTTGTTTGGAATGAGCCACCTGCCAGTATGTGCAGGACAGCAAGCAGGTTTGTTATAGGGGGTATGTGGGGTCTGCAGGCTGGCCGCAATTTGCGGCTCAATGTGGTGCAGCAGGTGTATTATGGCTGGACGGTTCAGTCTATAAGTCCTAATGATGTCCAGGTCCCTGAGGTCAAGGAGGGTTGTCCTGGTTCTGAAGACCCTCTCCTGCCTTCTGTGTTGCCTTTGTGGGCTGCGTTTTGGTGGTGGTGATTGTTGGAGTTGTTGCTGTCCTCTGGGCCGTCTAGCAAGCTGTATCAGTATCACCTCCATCTTCTCCTGTGGGTTGTGATGTTGCTTTTGTGTGTTTTCCTTTAAGTAGTGGGGTGTTTGCCCCATTTTAACTCCTGCCCTGACCCAGGCGTTACATTTTGACACAAATCAGTGTTTAAGTCATTTTTTGGGCCGCCTCCCATCTGTGCATCTTTTTTGCCCGGGTGGATAAATATAGCGGTAGGATGTTTGAGTCATTTTTGGGACGAGAATCCCAACCCTTCATCTCATTGACGTAAGGAGGTTTCACAAATCCGAAAATTGATGTTAACACCATTATTTTGACACTAGACGGGTCTAGCATCAAAATATAAATATGGAGTTAACTTTGCACTGGATTAGCATAAAAAAATGACACGAGTCCAGCTCAGAGTATAAATATGCCCCCTAAACTTTAATCAGCTCAGACCATAGCAATGAAAAACAAGCCACTTATTAGACAGCCCCACCCATCCAACATTTCAACCTCAATTGATTGTATCTTTATGAGTGCCTATTTGAGTAAAGTCCTACTGAACTTCAATATAGCTCAGCAAGCTGAAAGTGATCATGCCATGCTGACAGCCCATCTGTTTTTATAGGGAACTATCCATTATAGGTTACCTGCAATTAAACAAAAGGTGAGGAACATCACCAAACTGATAAGAAGGATAAAAGGGATACCACAAACTTCAACCACAGTAGAGAGCTGTAAAGGACAGTGGGAGGGCTGTTCAATTAATATGAAAAACCAGCACATCATCCAAGGTAGGTCCAACCTGGTTGTCGAGTTGCACTCCTTATTAGGACATTTCCATTTAAAACCCCAAAATTCAAATATTCATACTTTGTGCTTCATGAGGGTGATCAAAACATGCAGCCCAAAGCAAGGACAGTCATAATGGCAAACTAGAACTACACAGCAAGCTAGCAATGGAAACAAAAAGACACAAACATTTTGTATATGCCCGACAGAGAAAACAACAGGAGGCTGAATTTGTTAAAATCTTTGACCTATTATCACAAAATAAATAGCAGCAATTTTGGTGTTACATAAATACTCTATGCCACAGCAAGAGAGAGATGCAGAATTCGGTATCAGCGGACAAAAGGGCAATACACGCCATGACTCTATGCACTGAGACATCAGTTAATCAAATGAGGCAAAGAGAATCTTCATGGACCCTGTGAAAGGCAAAGGACATCAAAACGCCCGCGCAGTCAGTAACAACAGAATACGCACTGCTGAACGAATAGGCAATAACTAAAGCGCTTATGAAAATCCGAAGGGACGATGCACCTGGCCCCAACTGTCTTCCTGGGTCTCTATTCAGAGAACACCCTCCCTTTTGGGCATATGTCTCCATTGTACATAAGGTGCACAATAAATGAAGGCATCCCAGACTAATAGCGGGGCTTCCTACTTCAAACGATCTATAAGAAGGGGGTACTACAGACCCCAAAACTATAGGTTAATTGCATATCAAGGAGTAGACACACGCAAGCATTTAACTAAAAGAAGTAGCCAAATGGGTCTCAGAGGAAAGCCTGCTTCCTTCTTATCAAACAGGTTTCTGTGAGGGAGAATCAACGGTAAACAGCATAGTGGCCCTTTCAAATATAGCTGAAAAAGCAGGCACTACTTACAGCTTGCACCTGTTTGCTTGCTTTGTAGATTACTCATCCCGCTTGACAAAGTTCTGTGCAATACATTTTGGCAGGGGCTCTAGCACAGACATATATCAAATAAACTGCTGAAAGCCATCATGTCGCTCTACACCAAGACATGGGTACGCATAAAGCTCTATGGGGAAATGGCTACCTCTAAAATTCCAATATATCGATGGCTCAAACAAGGCTGCGTCCTCGCCCCTATTTTATTCAACTTGTGTACTTCTGACTTGGACCCTGCACTAGCAGGAGCCAACTTGGATGAAAAACATCTCCGTAATGTAATACACTGACAACCTCATCCTCTTCGATCACATGAAAATAGGATTCAGAAGGCACTGGATGAATTAAATAAATGCAATAAGAGCAACAAACTCATTGCCAACTCATGTAAAACAAAAGTGGTGTTTTTTGGGTGCTATCCAAATTGCCCACAAGTGGAGGCTTGGGTCACAGAAGATTGAGAGAATCTGGACCTTCAACTATTTCGTGCATGGTTTAATGATGTGGGGAAACCCAACACACACCAGCAAAAGATGAAGGTAAAAGGAAAGGTGGCTATATATGCCCTGTACACAATAAACACTAGTATCCACAGTCCCATGCCCGAGGTCATCCGGAGGATGATAAAAGCAAAACTCACACCCACTTTCAGCTATGGCCAGCAAGCGCATCCCAGCCTACTTGGGACAGAATCAGATACAATACAATGCATGGGCTATAAGCGAATCTTTCAACTACCTCCACACAATTGGAATGCACTGGTTTTATCTTATACTATAAAAACCGTAATCCATGGCTGCACATGCAAAATATTTCTTTTGGATAATTTCAGTTTCTGAAACATCAATGAAAGCTTTTTAAAAATCTTTTGTCACCTCTGGGAACAATGCATAGCATAATTATTTGACCATATTAGCAGAAAATGTAAATCTGGTCATAGAGAATTGGGGAAAGGTTTTGATTTTTTTATCACACGTTCACTAAATCTCAATAAATAATCAACTATACCAACTGTCAAAAAACTGATATCAAGGCCCTGTTTGAGAAAGGCATATGTGCTCCAATTCTAGCACAAACGTACCTGCACCAACCAGTTTAGTTCCCCTTCCAATAAAAGAGTTGAACTTTGACTGGAAATCTCTTACTAGCATTACACGATGTTTTCTGTGTGAATATTAAAACGAGTCATTGTCCAATCTGTTATGCTCCTGTCCTGTTCTGCACACTGCTTGTTGCTGGCTCTTAAGGACACTTTTTCTATATCATGTAACACGCATTGCGGCAGAGACACAAAACCTTTTGCTCTCTCTGGAAACCACATCCCACTTGGCAAAATATGGCGAATTCGTCCTCTAGATGCAGAAATTGCTAAATAACAGGTCACCCAAATTGCACTGTGAGGATCCCACATAGTAGATTGTGTTGTCCTTACTTCAGGGGGTCGATTGCCATTCAAATACGTCCTCGACCATGGCACCCAGTAACAACAAGCAACATATTTATAGTGTAAAACCCGTTTGAGTTTGAGCCAATCCTGTAAAGGAATATGCAATACAGGTGGTTTGCATAAATAGATGGTCAATGCTCTTCGCACTTTAGACTGATAGTGGTACACTAGACTCCTATATATAGATGCTTAACGTAAGGCTTTTTACGAACTGAAACTGTTCTGTTAAATTTCAGATAAATGTGTTCCTCTTTTTACCACAAAACTTTTTAAGAACTGTAAATCTTGTCTTAAATCTCAGAGGAGTGTATTCTTCTTTTCAATGGCACTTTTTCTTTTTTTCTTTATCTATGTAATGATTTTTATAATAACACAGTAACGTATTCATTCATTCAAGCTGGATCTTGGTCCGTAGATCATGCTTTTTATGATTAGGTGTAAATCTGTTCATTAGTTTTGAGAAATTTAAGTTTACCCTAAGGTTTAAAAATATTTGTATATCTGGAAGGTTGGGTCCACTAGATTCTCTCAAGAGGCTAGTGGGAGTGGTAGTTTAAAAATAGAGGGGTCTGATTGACACAGGGAGCTTTTTCCCCTTGGGCCAATTTGCTCCTGCAGGAGTAGGATATGAGACAACTTTTACTTGCAGTGATTATGGAACTCAGGGACCTAATCCCCAATCCTGAATTTAAAAATAAATCACAATACCCTGCACACCTAGACCCTAAGTTCAGAATTGAAAAAAAACGTAAATTTATGCTGCAATCGCATGGGACCCCAGCACCCAGGGCCATAACTTAAGTTAGTTAAAAGGGGTGGCACTTTAATAGCCTTGAATGCCACATCCAATGCAGCCGGCTCATTTGCTACATCCAGAGGAGTCTGTTCCATGGACACAGTGGTTTCTCTGTTGCACAGGAGCATGCAGAGAAATGTATTTGCTCTCATCAGACGGGACCTTTTTTAAATCTCCTGCCAAATGAGAGCAAACACAAAGAATGCTCCCTGAGGGCGGGAGGTTTAAAAATGCTCTTGCTGGCAGAGAGCAGACTTGAGATCAGTTTCCCTGCCCACACTGATGCGGGCAGGGAAACAGAACCCATATTGTTCTTACCCAGAGGGAGCAGAGTAAATAACTCTCCTTTTAATATACATACTGCCGTGGAGTATTTGGTCTCCAGGGCCAGTAAGACTCGGGGAGAGTGGTCATGCAGCACCATCCCTTTCTAAATAAGGTGCAGCCCTGGGGGTTGGGGTCTTCATGGTCAAAATAGGCCCAGGGAGGGGGGTATGCCTATTTTTTTAAAAAAAAGATGGTCCCCTCTCTTTAGATTTTGGCCCAAAGAGGTGGGGTTCCAGCAGCCCAAGAAGGTTTAGAAATGGGGGCCACATGTCTCTCCTCCCCTATTTTGTTTTATATGGGCCAAGGGGATGGTGTCCTCAGGGACTATTTAGGCTCAAGGAGGGGCCTCACATTTTGGCACAGACTTATGGGTTCTAGGGACCACGAAGGCTGTGGGAGAAGGGCTGTATGTCCCCCCCCCCCTAATTTGTTGTATTGTTGTATTAGGCCTCAAGGATAGCATCACCAGGGCCCACTTTGGCTCACAGAGGGTCCCCCTAGATTTTGACTGCAGGGATGGGGTCCCTGGAGCCTAAGAATTCTCAGGGACGGGGTCACACAATTGTCTCTTTGGTTTAATTGTTTTTGGCCAGAGGATGGGGTCTCCAGGGGCTTAGAAGCTTGGGAAGGGGGGCCACCTGGCTCTCACCTCTTTTTCATTGAACTGGAAGATTGGGTCCTCGCAGCTAATTAAGACTTGGGGGAGCTGCACAATCCAATCCCATTATGATATATGTCTTGGCCCCGGGGGTAGGGTCCCCAAGGCCCAAAGGCTGACCCTCCACTGTGCACGTCAAAGGCTGTGCTCAGCGTAGAGTTGTCAGTTTGATGGAGGTTCGACCACAGGGCGTGGTGGCAGGCCAAGACCTGTGACCAACCTTCGCTGTACATGGCCAATGGTTGTGTTAACATTTAGGCCTGGCCTGCGCACAGTTTTCTCATCGATAATTTAATGTAAATGTTGCAGTGATATCATCCATCTTGTCCCAGAAGATGTCATGAGTGATAAAAAATGGATGGTGATTAGCAGTATATGGCAAGGGCTCGTGTCATAGTTACCTTACAGCAAAGTTATTTTTGCTTGAGATCGGCATACCACTAACTGATGAAGTTCTGTATTTGTTATAATTCAAAACATTACGTTGTTACGTAATATTTCCCCTAAATATAACGTTATTTTAACATTTGGTTTTTCAGTTAATATAGTGGGTTGTAATTGAAAAGTAATATTTTATTACCATATGTAAATCCAACCTCCTACCATGCATGATCTTTGCCTTTGTATGGTGGGGGTTGGGCCAAAGGGCCTGGCCTGCAGCAAGGCCCTGTCGCCAAGTCCCCACATGCAGCCATCCCCAAACTGCATATAGCCTTCACCGAGGCTTCCAACCTCATGTTGCCCAAGGCTGCACGGGCCCTTTCCCCCAGCCTCATTAGTCCCCAGGGACCCTATCCCTCAGGAAAGAAGGTACGCCGCCCCCCCCCTTCGCTGAGTCACTTTGAGCTCCAGGGACCCCATCCATTGGTGCACTCATGATTAAAGATGGGTGCTCTGGTGCACCCACAATGCACCTTGTTGGGGGCCACAATGGGAGCCAGCATCACTCCCGCCCAATGGGAGCGGCTATTTATGCTTCTCCCTTCAGAAGAGATCACTCTGAAAACAGACGTGATGTTTATTCCCAGCTGGTGGGAGTACTTTCAATGATCCCTCCCGATGGGAACAGACTTTGGGGCTCATTATGAACGTGGCGGTCTGGGCCGCCATGCCGGCGGTGGCGGTAAATACCATGACCCGGCATGGCATCCCAGACCGCCATATTATGAACCGCCTAAAACCCCACAGCAGAGGACACCGCCAGCGGTAATGTTGGCGGGGGCGGTGTACTCATATCCGACAGGGCAGCGCTGCAAGCAGCGCTGACCTCCGTATAATGATACCCATTCCGCCAGCCTTTTCCCAGCAGTTCACATTGCCAGGGAAAGGCTGGCGGAATAGGTATCTTGGGGCGATTTGGAGCACCCCTGGGGGCCCCAGCACTGCCCATGCACTTGGCATGGGCAGTGCAGAGGCCCCTGTGCAGTGCCCCATCGCGCAGGTCGCTGCCCTATTTACGGGCAGTCATCTGCGTGACGGGTGCAGCTGCACCCGCCACACAGAGGCATCGACGGCGGCTATGTCCCAGCAGAATGTTCTTTATGCGGCCGGCTGGGTCCCAGGGGGGCTGGCGGTCAGTTAAATGACCGCCAGCCTGAACATGGCAGTAAACACCGCCGTGTTCATAATGAGGGCCCTTGTGTTTCTTCCTGTTTGACTGGAGTTTTGCCAGCGGGAGCAACCATAAGTTTCCTTGCAACCACTGGTGTGGGCAGAGCATCTCCTATTTCCCTGGGATGTGCTCCCTGAGACAAAGTATGCAAGCTGGACCCAGGTGGCGGATACCCTGGGGCAATTTTTTCCTCAGGAAGGGAATACGTGCACCCCCTCTCTTTTTTAATAGTAGTGGCCTTGGGAAATGGGGTCCAAAGGTATCTTTAAAGGCTTGGGGAGGGGGAAACATGGTACCCCTCCCCCTAAAAAAAGAACTCAGCCCTCCTGGGGTTTAGGCTCCAGGGGGCTAAAAGCGGTCTGGGGAGGAGGGCTTTAGACCCCTCCTCTTAAAAATATGCCAAGTCAGAGAGGATGGGGTCCTGGTGTTAAAAACAACTTTGGGGGGGTGTCATGCCCCCCCCTCCACACACAAAATACATTGCGCTCCGTGGTATGAGGTCCCCAGGGCCAAATATGGCCTAGGAATGGAGGCCACATGACTCCCTCCCCAATAAAAATAACGGTGTCATCATCCTATGCCCTGGTCCACCCAGGGAGTTAAAAAAATGTGAGAGAGCCTGCACTTTAAAAAAAAAACTTTTGCTACAGATTTGTCGATCCTTAAATAAAAATGCTTTTGACCCTAGGTGGGTACTCTCTGGGACCCCACCACCGGGCCTATGGGATCACAGTATTACTACCTTGTCCCCTTATGTATTTTTTTTCATTTTTACTAGGACTCAGGACTGATTCCTGAGTCCTAAGATAGCTGCCACCACTTTCTGAATGAGGTGGTGACAGCCAATCAGATCTCACTTTGAGATCTGTTGGGTCTGCAGATCCTGTGTGGAATGAAATATACAAATTTAACCTTAGTTTCTCCAAAAATACTAAATAGATTTACACCAAACCACAAAAAGCACTCTTTCTGGCCCAAGATCTAGCTTTCTTCCAAATTTGGTGTAAATCCACCCAGCGGTTTCGTATGTAGCGATGCCTAAAGTTACTGTGGAAAAATGAATCTGTAAAATGCATTTTAGGACCCCCTTCCCTTTTTCTCAGCCTCTACTTGACAGATCACTCTGAATCTTTCCATGCACAAGCAATACAAATAAATAGCACTTTTTGGAACATTTTATGGAGATTCATCAAATGGGGCTACAAGTAATATATATATATAGTCAAATATAGATTTCATGTTACATGTCCCATGCTGAAACATATTCTTTTTTTGTTCCCTATTTTTTTTGTAACACTAATTAAAATATATTTATACTATTTTGCTTTGATTTGAATTCTCTATCATTCATAAGTAGCTAGTACTAGATTCCATAGAAGAAGGGAATTTATGGGGAATTTGTAATTCAGGTTCTTATTTCACTGGTTATTCTCCATTCTCTGTTGTAGTTTCCTCTGCCTTGAGCAGAAGGAGTCTCATGGAAATAGTGACAGTTTTACCACATTATTGGTCAAATACTCAATTGTCAATCCTCCATTAGATTCGTTCTGATCAAAATGTATAAACTGTTTTTATCTGCTATCTCACAAGGAACTTTCATGGAGGGATTATCACCCTACTTCCAAAGACCACACATTTTACTCTCTTGCACTTGGGCAACTGACTAGGCTTGATCAGATTTTTTTGAGCAAATCTCAATCATAATGCCTTACCTCCATTGTTATTGGCCCTATGGTACTTGTTGATCATGTTCCCTTGATAAGAGATTTTGATTTGATGTCTCCTAATTTGCAGCCCAACAGATGGAGATTTAATAACTCTCTTTTTCAAGATCCTCAATTTTGCTCTTCATTCCTCTCATTTATCTCTAATCTTTTTAAAGTAATGTCACTTCTGAAATGTCTCCACAGCTTTTGTGGGATACTTTTAAGGCAACTGCAAAGGGCTTTATCATATAGTATGCTTCCCGGAAACATCAAGCATGAGAAAAAGAGATCACAAGCGTTGTTCTCCTCTATAAAGAAGCTAGAGAATGAATTTTATGCATCTAAGACAGAAATCAAACTAAAACAATTATCAAATAGAACGTTTTAATTTAATGAGATCTCTATGACCTAAGCTCCTCTATCTTACTTAAAAGCAATGTTAGATTTTAAGGGGGCCATAACAAAGCTAGGAATTTATTGGCTAATTACCTAAAGGCCAAGAAACAATGTCCTCACATTGCTTCTATATGTAATGCTGATGGTGTTTCATTATTTAAAGTTGCTGATATTTTGCAAGAATTTATAACATTTTATATTTATCTTTATACAACAGAAACCATCCCCCAGGAGTCACCTATTATGTCTTATTTATAGTCTACTCCAAGACCAGAGGGTAGCCTCTCTCTTTTTAAAATGGGTATGCTCCCGGATCTAGAAGGACTTACATTTTGGATTTTTTTCTTCACTTTTTCACTACACTGTTATTTAGAATGTTAAGGGAATGGCATTACTGTCTACTTCTAGTATGCAAACAAATACATTTCAAGAGGCTTCTCTGTGTATACCAGACAGTAAAGACCACCATTTATGTAAGAATTATCATTTTATATCCTGTGTCAATGTTGATTACAACATAAACGCTAAAGTCTTAACTTCATGGTTAGACCCTCTTTTAACAAAGTTAACTAATAAAGAACAGGTGGGATTCATTACAGAACAGTTAGCCTTGGATAATACTTGCTTATTTTTTAATGTGCTAAATAGAGCCTCATCTATTCAATACCCTATGGGGCAATAACTATTGGTTCTGAGAAAGCATTTGACAGGGTTAACTGTTAACTGGGAGTTTTTGATCCAGTCTTTAGGGTGACTTGGTTTTGTTCCTAATCTGATCTCCTTAATTTCTTTATAGAACACTTCCCCCAGAGCCTAAATGCTGGTTAATGAACAAGCTTCTGCCTACTTTACTTTACACTGAACAGTCAGTCAAAGGCATCCTTTATCACCCTTATTATTCATTTAAGCATTGGAACCTTTTCTTTCTTGTATTCATCACAATCCATCAATTTGGGGATAAGCACTTGAAACTTGCAGCTTACGCTGATGATATTCTTTTTTCATCTCAAACATGGACTGTACTATGTCTACTATTTTGACAGAAATATTCAATTTTTCTTTAGTTTCAGGCTATAAATCTTGATAAGCCTGAGATTCCTCCACCTAACAAGTATTGTCTCCAATCTTCCACTGTGTCTTTTGTGTCTTCCAGGTTTCTTTGGAACTTCTCTAAAATCAAATATATAGGTATCTGGTTCACTAACACTATCTCTTAACAGTGCACATTGACTTAAAAGAAAGCCTGAGTAAAATCAAAACAATATTAAGTTCCAGGAAACCCCGTGTTTTTAATCCTGTTTTTATTCAGGTGGGGATGCTTAAATTTGATTAAAATGATGATTTTTCTAATGTTATCATGTATCTTATCCATGATAACTGTGCACATTTTCACCCTTTTTCACCCAAAAAAGCTGCTGCTCTTCGTTCTTATTTTTTATGGAAGCACAGAAAACTGAGAATGTTGTTCTTTAAACAACTCAAAAGATCTAAGATGGTAGGTGTAGTACTTTTTCCTGATTTTATGTAGATATCATCATGCTTTTTGTTTATGACAGACAGCTTTCTAATTAAAAACAAATGTATCCTCTTTTTCCCCATTATAGCTGGAAATGGAAAGGTCACTTCTTCTCCCCTTTACTCCTAAGGAGGTTACCTCTTTCTATTCCCCTTCATATTTCATGACCTGTGCACTTTTTCAACATACTTGCAGTTTATAAAAGCTGAGCCCTTGCCCTGAGGTCATTTCCCAGGATGAGTTCCTGCTTTCTCCTTTGTGGTATAATAAATTAATTGTGTATAAAAACTAAACCTTATTCTTTCAGTCCTGGAGAAACACAGGCATAATTAGAGCTTCTGATTTGTTTATGGATAATTAACCACTCTCATTGTTTAAACACCTTCCTATCTCTCTTTACCCTTCTCATAAATACATTGTTAAATGTTTTTTATTCTTCAGAGACTAGGGGCCATATTTATACTTTTTGACGCCAAACTGCGCTAACGCAGTTTTGCACCAAAAAAATTAGCGCCGGCTAACGCCATTCTGAAGCGCCATGCGGGCGCCGTATTTATTTAATGACGTTAGCCGGCGTTAGCCGCCGGCGCTGTCTGGTGTGCGTTAAAAAAAACGACGTACACCAGGCAGCGCCGGCGTAGGGGGAAAATGGCGTATGGGCGTCCACAAATGGTGCAAGTCAGGCTGAGGCAAAAAAATCGCCAACACCCGATTTGCGCCATTTTTTTACGACGCCCATCCCCCATTGAAATGACTCCTGTCTTAGCAAAGACAGGAGTCATGCCCCCTTGCCCAATGGCCATGCCCAGGGGACTTCTGTCCCCTGGGCATGGTCATTGGGCATAGTGGCATGTAGGGGGGCACAAATCAGCCCCCCCTATGCCACAATTTTTTTTTTTTTTTAAACTTACCTGGACTTACCTTAATGTCCCTGGGGTGGGTCCCTCCATCCTTGGGTGTCCTCCTGGGGTGGGCAAGGGTGGCAGGGGGTGTCCCTGGGGGCAGGGGAGGGCACCTATGGGCTCATTCTGAGCCCACAGGTCCCTTAACGCCTGCCCTGACCGAGGTGCTAAAATCCGGCGCTAATGCGGGTTTTTTAGACACGCCCACTCCCGGGCGTCATTTTTGCCAGGGAGTATAAAAACGACGCTTATGCTTCGGAGTCATTTTTTAAGACGGGAACGCCTACCTTGCATATCATTAACGCAAGGAAGGTGTTCATGCAAAAAAATTACGCTAACTCCATGAACTTTGGCGCTAGACGCGTCTAACGCCAAAGTATAAATATGGAGTTAGTTTTGCGTCGAATTTGCGTAAAAAAAAACAACGCAAATTCGGCGCAAACCGAGTATAAATATGCCCCTCGGTCCTCTTCCACTTTGCCTGTTGGCTCTTTGAGAGAAAAGTCTAAAGTGAAACTACTTAGGAGGCAAATTTGGGTTATATATGGCCTACTATCTTTTGGAGAAAAAAATTGAGAGAAATTGTATAAAACTTCCAAAGCAGTAAACACAACACAGACATTGCCCTTTATCTATAAATGATTATATATTATGCCTTCCATCTTCACAAAACTTTCCAAAGAGAAGAATGGCAATTGTTTCTCCTATGATTTCCCTACAAGAGATCTTATGTATATGTCATTTACTAGCCCTCACACTCTTTCCTTTTGGATGAGTATGGAATCAAAACAACACAGTATTCAATACACATTATCCTTTTGGACTGCCTACCTTTGTCTTGGTAGTTTGAGTGATGTTAATGATGCTCCAGTGTTTTGTAAAAACAAAAATTGTTAGATTTATTAATTGCTGGAGCCTTTAAACAGACTACAGTGAACTGGGAATGTTAATCTACAATTTCATATAAAACTTAGTGGTACACTGTTCTCATTGTACATTGGACAGAGCCTTTATGCCATCTATTGGTTATAACAGTAAAAATGAATTATTTTTGTTACCTCTTACAGATAACAGCATTAAGCAAAATAAAAAAGAAATAAGTAGAGTACATTTCTGGGAAACTCCAAGCTGACTTAAACACACAGGGCCTCGTTATGACACGTTTTGGCGGTGAGCAGACTGCCACATTATGACCATGGTGAAAGCGCCATGGTCGGACCACCGGCACTGCCATTTTCCCTCCACAGGAGGGACTAGTGGTGCCAGTGGTCCTAATCCACCAGGGCAGTGCTGCATGCAGCACCGCCCTGGGGATTACAACCCCCCTCTCTGCCAGCTTTTACATGGCAGTAGCACTGTTATGTAAAAGCTGGCGGAGATGGGGTGCAAGGCATGGGTAGTACAGGGGCCCCCATGGACAGCCCCATCAAGAGTGCTGTTGCACCCTATGCACTACAATTTCCACCGGCATCAATGCTATGAGCTGTTCCCCACTGGGCCAGCGGGCAGAAATACCGCTTCCGCCCGCTGACCCTTTGGGGAACTTGTCATGCGGCCCACAGGAAGGCAGCCGCACTGGTGGCAACCTGACCACGGGAGTTTGACACACAGGCGTTTCTGCCCGCCAAACTCAAAATGACCCCCAAATTGTATTCCTTAAATATCTATGTGCGTTTAGAATCTTATTGTAAAAGTTTTGGACTATACACTTTCTTATAGTTTTGGAGGATCTTCAATTAGAGCTGTTTGGAACTATTGGCCATACTTGTATATTTCCCTCTCCTTGTTCCTTTCCCATAATTTCTACTATTGTTTGACTCATATTTCACTTTGTTCTTCAGGATTTTAATGACATATTGTATTCTCCAAAATGACAATGAATTGTGTGTTAATGTATTTTGTTTGGGAGCTCAGTGAGGCTTTTTTGAATCTGAAAAAACAATACAATATAATAATCAAGGAATTTGGTGAAATCACAAAAAGCAGATTCCTCCATTTCAAAGCATCACCCTATACTTCCTGTTTAGTTGGCAAGTAAGCAAGAGTTAATGCACTCTGTATCAAACATCAGTTGTTAACACCCGTTGTGCATTGATGATTGCTTGAGCTGAGATGGTTTCTTTGTTTTAGTAGTTTCGTATGTTAAGCCATTTGCCACTTGATTCTTTGCACCTAGATGATATGTAACAAGAAAATAATATTTAGTGACGGGCAACATTTATCTTTAATCTCTAGGTGAAAACAAACAAGCAAAGTGCATAAACAATCTGTAAATGTTGATATTGGCGGTTTTGCACCTAGGCTCCTATTGCTCCTTAATAGCTAACACTTTGTTCTCAACGATAGGTAATTTCTGCTGTGTTTGATTTCTGTGACACATATGTTGCTGAATGTTTTTCTCATTTTTTTCCCAATTCTTTTCTACAACATCACACCAACTGCTACATTAGAGGCATTGACCTTCATATTAATGGTAATTTTCAGGTTCAATGTGCACATTTTTAGAACCTGAAAAGTATCTTCTGTTTCTAAATCAACAAAAAAACATTTTTTATAAAAGAACTGCTTAATAATTGCAATTATGTGAGAAAACAGTAGCCACTGAAATGTTAGAAAAAGACGGCGAAACCCAGGATATATTGTGCATCTCTTATTGTTTTAGGAACTGGCCATTCTATTACTACTTGGATCTTGGGATCTATATTGGGATAATAGTGGGGATACGAGTCATTCACCAAAACTCCTTTGGTGAGGTGCAACAAAAATATGTTTTATCAAAGCTAGCAGAATAGTGGACACATGCTGAATATCATAGATCTTGTCAGATAAATAGAATAGAATACCAACTATGTAGACTATAAAAATGTAATAAACAATCCAGGAAGCTGCAAAAGAAAGCATTGATAATGTATTGGGATTCCCCAGGAACAATGCACAAAGTGAACAATACCACATGATACTCTAATCTTGGATACAGTTTCCACTCGTCTCCTTGCTGAACCTATAGCAAATGATAAGACTTGTGTAGGTCTAACATTATGGTAATGGTAGTTTTTTTTTTTACCTGGGCTAAATCAATAGGTAGAGATCAATAAGAATGGGTAATTATTCTTCACCTCAATCTTTAAAGTGCATGATAATGGATACAAGGATGCACTTTCCCATTTTCTTTTGACGAAAAAAGGAGAAACAGCCGGTGTGTGAAATGTCCAATAACCCCATTGGGTATATACTAGCCCGGGTAGGCCCAACAATAACAGTTTTTAGGGTCCCTGAGGTAATAGCTCCTACATTTGGGAATGTCGTATCCCCGGAGTAGGTCTATTTGGCAGTCATCCTGTCCACGAGTTGGCAGAATCTCAGCTTTGTTTTCACTAAAAACTTCAGAAAGGTGGAGTAACTGTCAAGTAGTGCAATGCCCTCTATGGCTTCTCTAGCAATGATACATACTTGCATCAGACAGTGCATAGGACTAGAAGTACAATCTTTTTAAACATTTTTTTCAGGAACATCAATACAATATGCATTAATTGTGGTAGAAGTGGATTTGTCACCGGGGACAATCAAGGTAGATGGACATAAAAATTAAGTATGTGAATTGTTCCTTAAATTTAGTTAATCAGAATGTTTTTCCTTGAATATTGATTTCACAGTTTTAATATTAAAAGCAGTTTTAGGTAAAGTTTTATACTTTCTAGATGGAAGCCAAATTGGTGAGTGTCTGGTGTATCTTCCCCAGCCAAAATGGCATTTACATAGTGAGAGGCACTTTCCAAACAAGAAGTAACATGAATGAATCAGAATGTGATTGCCATCTTTGAACACTAATAATGTTTTCAGGGGCTTCTTTTGCCAATCCTGGATTACCTTGCTTCTCAATGGCTGTTTTTCCTCTGCTCATGCCTCTCTCAGTTTGAAGACGGAATTCTGTTACAATCTTTTCTGGCAAATCCTCTTAGTAGTTTCAGCTGAATTTGTTCATTGGAACTGATTGTTGTTTGAGTGCTGCCATCTTCTTTGTATGGGCATGTATATTTCTTTGAAGATCCTATTGTTTCATGACTTATTCTGTTGAACTAAAGATATAGAATAAATCTGCAGAGTGTCAATCTCCCATTGACAGTAAAGACTTTGAACTACATAATTTGATTTGTTTTTCTGAACTTATTGTAAACTTCATTCAGTATCATTCAAGGTAATTGAGGAATTAGGTGTTGCACGCATATATAATCACACAGCACAAGAGAATAATTTTAGACTATTCTAAGAAAGTGAATTATTGAATGGTGTAGGTAGTAGTCCACCACAAGTAAAAAGGTCGGAAAGCTAGTAGCTACATTCATGGCTTTCAATATTTTAAACCTGTGGTCTACCCCTGGTTGCAGCAACAAATGTAGTCAGGCTTGATTTAGAAAAAGTGTGTAACGCATTTAGAAGTACCTAAAAAGTTAAAAAGTCAAAGACACAACACAATTAAATCCCCACTCTGATTTATGAAAAGGGAAAAATGGAAGGCAAAAAAAATAAAATCAAATAAGGGGAACCCATGATATGAATTATTAAAATTGTAATAGGCATCGATGCCAAGACAAAGGAATGCGCCAATGCTAATCTATGGTCAGGATAGACCAGGACCACGGTGCCATTTCAGGCTGACTGCCTGGATTTGGTATACCATGTAGACTCCTCCTGGTAAAAGGCTGCAAGTCAAACCATTTAAAAAAGTTTCTAAATTGCTGGGTACCTGAAGCACGTTGGTTCAAACAGTCATTTATATGGAGATGTCGGGACCTTTGACTGTTAGAAAGCTGAAATCCAATCTGGAGCTGTGGAACCCCGGGAGAGATACTTTTTCTAGCTGGCCCTGCTTAGGCTCTGTAGCTTTGAAGGAAACATTTTCAAAAGATTCCAAACATTTTTCTGCTGCTCGAACAGCCACAGAAATACACTTCTGAAGGCCTTCAGTACCTCTGACAAGGCATTTACAGACTCACAGGGTATCCGGTGGAAGCCAACAGATGAGTTTAGTCTACATCCAGTTACTACTGGTCAGCTAGACACTTCAGGAAAAAGGCCTTTGTAACTTGTTGTGTCCATGTAGCCATAGAGGAGGTCAGCCAGTCATTTATGCCGCCTCACAGGTCTCATAAAGTGGGTGCAGTCCTTCTTCTGTACTTCCATAGGTCCAGAAAGTGTTCTGAGGATGGTGTGTTGGGGTGCCAGACATTTGCTTGGCACCACATAATGGGTAGGGGTGACTCATGACTCTACCTTAACCAATGGGATAACAGTTTCCCAAGGGCAGGCCTACCTACTTTGACAGCTGTTCCTGCTTGCCCAATCATGAACAATCCCACAGTGCACCTTATTCCCTAAATCAATGATGGGGAAACCCTTTTCCCCTTGTGCAGAGTATGGGCGCCACCCAGAGGCATTACCAAGGCAATGATTGGTCCCCTTCTCTGGGTCACTTAAAACTAGTTCTAGGGTACTTTCTTCCCACTGGGGTAGATGCCTCCCAGACTATAGGGACAACTTCTGGGCCTTTCTTGATGTCACCTGGCATTTACATGTGACAGGATAAATCCTTTGAAGTTTTGAGGCCCAGACAAACTTATCTTCCTGCCAGGGGGAGAAAAAACTTACCAACGCCTAGGCCATTACCCCTGTTATGGAAGCAGTTTTTACATTTCATTAAGGTCAAGCACTTCATTCACAGCTGATGGGGAGATAATATGAATGAGTCTCTACAAGCTTCAAGCAGGCAGGTGACTTTTTAAAATTGCTTTTTCAAAATATTTCTAAATATTTATTAGAAATTCAATGTTCCCTTTGAATGACACGTTTGATAAATCTTAAAATGAGTTGTTACAATATTTTCCGAGCTTCTCTCAAGCCTGAGATACAGTATTAATGTTTTAATTTGTACTCTAGTTTTCTCAAAGGACACTCTAGATTTTCCACAGTGAAAATATCTTTTTGCCACCTGTCACTCAAGAGACATGGTGACATTAATATTTCTACATGTCACATTGTTAATACATATTATGCACTCTATCTCGTGGGCTAAAAGGCCTATTGATAAATAAAAGGAAGCTTTTTTTCCCTGTCAAAGGGGTTATTTTGACAGTTCAGGCTGCAGGTTCAAACTTCAGCAATAAGGCTACAATAGTCGCTCTGAAGCCATATTTTCCTTGACACACAAGTAGCTAGCACAATAAGTGTTGCTGTCCAAAGGTGAAATTTTAACTTTCTATGCCACAGATGTATTTTCCTCACCATATATTATGGCTTTATATAAATGTTAAACAAACCAATCAGGGATTAGCTTCTTTGTATTTGTTTTTTTGGTGGGAGCACATGAACTGGGTATTGGTCAGCAGTGCCCCAGGGTGCAGAGTCCAAAACACAGCAATACAGTTGAGCAAAAAAATTAGATAACGGTACAACAAATGCATGTTCTACCAGCTAACATTTCATAATAAATGTTGCAGGCAAATACTTGTATTCACTAGCACACACAGTTGCTAAATGTTATAACACTTTAAAGGGTTTTTCATACACAGCACTTTAGATAATGTGAGATAGTTCAGTTCAAAAGACTTTATAGTAAATGTTGTTTGTTTGTTCTCTACAGGACTTGAATGCATGAAACAAATTCTTAGCAGGTCCAAGAGAGTGTCATACGCAGTGATGTGTGTCTTTCTCAATTTCCCTTCTCCTTGTGTTCTCTGGAGTGGATATTCAACCTTCTCAGATTACAAACTGGGCAAGAAGGAGCAGCATCAATGTCCAAATATGCCTTCAGTGGAACAATGGGTTTGACAGTTTTGCACTAAGCAATGTTGCATACAAACGATAGAGGCAAATGAGACCATACATTTTGTGTTAAATATGGTTTGGTTATGTGATGCCAACCAAAGCACCCCTAGGATAAATATGCATTGAGGTGCATCTATTCTGTTGAACTGCACATTTAATGTATTCTTTCCTTACTATGATAACAAATCTGAAGCAACAATGTATGGGGGAGAGTGGTCATACAGACAGCATAGTGTGATGCTGTTTTTTGTTGCATCAGTATGTGTTGTTTGTCTGCTAATTGTGCATCCACAAAGTTACCCATGGCTCCTGAACCTATCATGGCCTTAACTGGAACCTGTTGCTGAGTAGCTAACACTACAAAAATAACATTTAAATGTATTCCCCTCCCCTGGAGTACTGAGAATAACGACCTTCGAATATTTTTCTTATTTTCAGAGTTGAGCTTGAATGCTCTGTATCTCCAAGGGTTGTGAGCCAGGCTGTGCACCAGAGGAGTAGAGGCTTCAGAGGAGCAAACTGGGGTTTTCTCCCATATCTCCTCATTTTCTTTCTCCTTTTTCTTCATTAAGCCTATATTTTAGCCTGAGAATAAGATTGATCAACTCTGCACAGATCGTTGATTGTGAATCAATCTGTGCTAAAACATATTTTAAGTCATCCTTTAATCCTTGATAAAAGTGTGCCACTCTGATCTTTCACGCAGCGCAGCTCAGAGCAGCAAGGTTGCTTGCTGCATTGTATGACGATTTGATATATATGTCACTTAGGGGGTGATTCTGACCCCGGCGGTCTTAGACCGCCGGGGCCAGGGTCGGCGGGAGCACCGCCGACAGGCCGGCGGTGCCCCGCAGGGCATTCTGACCGCGGCGCTTTGGCCGCGGTCAGTGCAGGAAAACCGGCGGTCTCCCGCCGGTTTTCCGCTGCCCGTCAGAATCCTCCAAGGCGGCGCAGCATGCTGCGCCGCCTTGGGGATTCTGACACCCCCTACCGCCATCCTGTTCCTGGCGGTTCGCCCGCCAGGAACAGGATGGCGGTAGGGGGTGTCGCGGGGGCCCTGGGGGCCCCTGCAGTGCCCATGCCCATGCCCATGGCATGGGCACTGCAGGGGCCCCCGTAAGAGGGCCCCGCAAAGTATTTCAGTGTCTGCAAAGCAGACACTGAAATACGCGACGGGTGCAACTGCACCCGTCGCACCTTCCCACTACGCCGGCTCCATTCGGAGCCGGCGTACTCGTGGGAAGGTCGATTTGCCCTGGGCCGGCGGGCGGCCTTTTGGCGGCCGCCCGCCAGCCCAGGGCAAATCCCAAAATACCCTCAGTGGTCTTTTGACCGCGGAGCGGTATTTTGGAGGGGGAACATTGGCGGGCGGCCTCCACCGCCCGCCAATGTTAGAATCACCCCCTTAATCTTTGAATGGGAGGTATTTATTTTATTTTGTTATGTTGCAAGTTTGGGGGTTGATTAGGTTGCCATCCCCCAATCTAGCAAGTGCAATAGATGCAATTCCATGACACCATAAATGGATTTTGAAGCATGCAGGTAAAAACAAGCACTGCCCTCATTTTGGCTGTGAAGGGCGAAGGAAGTTAAGGGTGGGGTTAGTGTTTTGAGGCCATGGGAAGAGGCTGCAATAGGGACTTAGGAAGAGAAGTTTATTTCTATTCAATTTTTATATTTGTTTGTTTTTTTGGTTTCCTATTCTTGCCTCATAACTGGAACAAAAACAGCAGAAAACTAAAACTATAGTACTCATAATTCATTTTAAGTATGACTAATGCCTAATCAACACATGGTAGAGAGAATTTGCTTCTGCTAGACAGTATACTGGCATTTCACAAAGATTCTGCTTCACACAGAGGCTAGAATATTTTTTAATTTACCAACATTTAGTCAGCACTAAGGGCCCAATTTATGAGAGTTTGGCACAGGGAAGCTCATCAAGTAATCTTGCTGTACTGACCTGTGTCAAAAGGAAAGGTCAGGAAGAGCTGTATCTATGAAATACAGTACATTCCTGTCTCTTTCACCTGTGCTGGATCTGTTTTGGTTCCTAGCTCCAACACAAGCACCATTGCACCATGGTGCAAGGGTGTCTGCATTGTTGGCAGGGTGTTTTTGTGCAAGAAGAGGCACCATCCAGCACAAAAACAATACTGGGATGCTTTACCTGTTTCTATGTGTGCTGCAGAATGCAGCATGTGTAGAAAGAGGAAAACATGAGGATAAATGAAGCTATTTCTCTTTGTTGCATGTCCCCTGGGTGTTTTGGCACAGGTTCTTGTAAATCTAGGAATGTGTCAAAATCCATGGATGTTGCATGGGAAAACTCCCACGGATCCCCTCCCTTGCAAGCCTTACTTCATATCAATGAGGCTTTTCAAAGCCACAGAAAGGCCCATATTTATGAAATATTTGAGCCGCCTTAGTGTCATTTGTTAATGCTAAAGTGATGCAAAAATAACTCCAGATTTATGATGCAACGCTAGACCCATCTAGCATCAAAATTTAGGAGTTAGCACCTTTTTAAAGGTGTGCCAAATCACCTTGCATCTCATTGCGACAATGAGATGCAAAGTAGGCGTTCCCTTCCAAAAAATGACACTAGCCCTCTAGCGTCATATTTACCGACTGACGCAAAAACAATGCTAACCAAGGAAGTGGACTTAAAAAATTGTGCTAAGTCTGATTAGAGTAAAATTTTAACGACTGGTCGGACCAGGTGTTAAAAAGAGGCCCACACACCACCACTCAAGGAAAACACACAGAAGGGGCTTTGGAAACCTCCAGGAGAACATGGAAGTGGTGCTGCTCCTGCTTGGCATACGCCACAGACGTCAGCGAAGACAGCAGCTTCCTCCACCACCACCGCAGCAACCCCAAACAGCACAACAGCAGTCACAAAGGCAGCACAGAACGAGGGAGAGGATCTTTAGACAGCGCACAACCATCCTTGGACTGAAGGAACAAGATGTGATCCGGATGTACAGATTCAACTTGGAGTCCAGTGTACACCTGCTGCACCATATTGCGCCACATATCACATCAAGGGTGCAAACTCCCACTAACATTCCACCCATGACCAAACTCCTTGCTGCCCTCCATATGCTGGTGTCTGGATCATTCCAGATAACGGGTACAAAAGTGGCTGGTATATGCCAGTCATCCTTTCCGGTACTTCTAACTTAGGTGCTGGATGCCATCCTACACCTCACACCCCACCACATCTGCTTCCCAAACACCCAGCATCTGCAGCAGGAGACTAAGCAAGGTTTCCATCAAATTGCTGGGTTTCCACATGTGCTGGGTGCAATGGTCTGCACTAATTTGCAACTGGTGCCACCTGCAGCAATGGAACAACTATATAGGAACCACAAGCCAACACATTCTATCAATGTGCAGGCCTTCGTGGACCACCGTGGGCTCTTTACCAACATCCTTGCTAAATATCCCAGCAGCGTTCATGATGTAGACATATTTCACCATTGCACCATCAACCAGTGGTTCCAGGATAGCCAATATGGCAATGGTCTTCTCATAGGTAAGCCACTATACCAATCATAACACACAACACACCAACCATCTAGGACAAACAAGACAAACACCACACTGAATACACACAGGCAGGGCCATATAGTTGTACAGGCAACAACACATATGCAACATGCCACACTACATTGTATACATTGCACTTCACAAACACATACACCCACATGTACATAACACGGCCACACCCTGACTGGCACACCACGTGTGGACAGGTGGAGCCAAGTCCCCATTTGCATACAGAAGCTGCTCACAAAACACCACAAGTGTCCATAGTTTGACAACTAAGTAGAGATAACACACACATTTAACACCAAACAAAGCAGCTCCCAGGCATGTCAATGGCATAGGCCATGGCCATTTTGAGAAAGCACGCATAGGCACAGTCCCACGTATATCATGGTGTGCAAGCCTCTGACAGAACCTAAATCAAAAAGCACCCAAGTGATGCCATAACCAACTACATATCATCTTCACATACCTGACATACCTATAGTGTGCACATACACCTTTCTGCTGCATTGTGTCGTACACATAGGTATACAAAAATATCTGCTGTTAAAGACCATGGGGCAGAATCTTGAGAAATGGGGCAGCACCTACTACAGTGCCACCTCACATGTGCCCCCTCACACCACCATGCCTATTCCATATCCTAGAAATGGTCCACCATGGTGGTGAGCCTTTGAAAAAACTGTAACAATCATGGATGCCTAAGTAGGACTCGGTAGGAGTATAGAGGACATATCTGACCTTATGGGCACCGTACTAAGGAGCCCATGTGAAAAATAGCTGTGCCCCCTCCCAAAGCATGCACTGTGCAAGTGTAGAAAGAGCTTGTGAGAAATTATATTACTGGAAGCTAGAAGATACTACTGCACCAAATTAAATCATCGTACTGATGTGTGATACACACCCTCGTATACTTGATGGCTGGCACAACCATCATCTGCCACAAAGGGTCACAAAGTGTCACACTGCATGCGTAGTGCCACATGGTAACATGGACGGCACAGTCTGGCTTTGTAGGGCAACTATGGTGTCTCAACATCTGACACCATTATAGTACAAGGAGGTGGTAGGTTCCATCTAACAATAGAACACTGCTTCAAAGATGGACTACACAACACATTTACCTAAATCATAACCATCATTTTGGGATCAACATAAAAATTCCAAGGCCCTTGCGCCACTACCCAAGATTGTCATGTCCATCAACAAAGTCCAAAGAAACCATTTCACAAGAACGGGAACATACACTATACAACAAACAAGTCTGTGTCACCACTCCAACTAAAACTAACAACTGCCATGGCATGCTCCAAACAACTATCAAGACTTACCAACACATATTATCTCTAACCTTTGCAGCTCATCTAGGGTATGGCATTCAGCCGTGGGTGATTTCCCCGGTTGGCAATCCCACAATGGTGGAAGAGCGGGCCTACAACGAGGGGCACAAGAAAACTTGCAATGTGGTGGAGAGGACATTTGGTGAATGGAACAGTAACTATCAATTAGCCAGTAGTAGGAAATATGTGCATCTTCTAATTGCACAAGTCACATGTTGCATCATGTCCATGTATGACCAGACAATGTTACTGTAGAAGATGTGTGTAAAGTGCAAGCAGACTGAAGAATGGGAGCAATGTAGGTGACAATACATATCTTAGCAATAATGCAGGAATACATGGAGAAGGGACACACATTGGCCCTCATTCTAAGTCTGGCGGGCGGCGGAGGCCGCCCGCCAGACTTCCCCCCTCCAAAATACCGCTCCGCGGTCCAGAGACCGCGGAGGGTATTCCAAGTTTTCCCCTGGGCTGGCGGGCGGCCGCCAAAAGGCCGCCCGCCAGCCCAGGGGAAAACAACCTTCCCACGATGAAGCCGGCTCGTAATCGAGCCGGCGGAGTGGGAAGGTGCGACGGGTGCTACTGCACCCGTCCCGTATTTCACTGTCTGCTATGCAGACAGTGAAATACTAGCGGGGCCCTCTTACGGGGGCCCCTGCAGTGCCCATGCCATTGGCATGGGCACTGCAGGGGCCCCCAGGGGCCCTGCGACACCCCCTACCGCCATCCTGTTCCTGGCGGGCGAACCGCCAGGAACAGGATGGCGGTAGGGGGTGTCAGAATCCCCAAGGCGGCGCAGCATGCTGCGTCGCCTTGGAGGATTCATTTGGGCAGCGGGAAACTGGCGGGAGACCGCCAGCTGTCCCGGTCCGACCGTGGCGTTACCGCCGCGGTCGGAATGCTCAAGGGAGCACCGCCGGCCTGTCGGCGGTGCTCCGGCCCCCGTTGGCCCTGGCGGTTCTGTACCGCCAGGGTCATAATGAGGCCCATAGACCAGTACTGACTGTACAACACATCAATGTCTACATGTCAGAATTTAACATATGTACAGAGAGGGTGATCAGGTCAGAACATGACCCGGTCATGTTGGCCACTAGCATACCATGGTATTTTGCCATCTCATGCCACCATGACAGGAAGCTGTGACAGACAACAATATTGAAGCCACAACAGATATACAAGCCCAAACAAGCTGCCCATGGAAACAACAGAGGACATCAAATAATGAGACATGTCCTACATGTGCAAGCACCTGAGCTCTGTACATGAGAGGGGGAAAGCTGACATCAAGAACCACAAAGGAAAATGTGATATTCTAGTCTATCTGACCACACATGGGAGTGTGCATAGTTATGCTGAGTAGCAAACATGAAGAGTCTAGATCCCTGCTCAATAAACCCATGCCACTGCTCTGGCTACATTTACATATGACATTGTCAGGGGCCTGATGCATGTGCAAATAGGGGCTGAGTAAACTGGAGCACCATTAACCTGCCCCTTCACATGCAACCATGGGTTTGTGTTGCCATACAAACTCACACAGTGGTGACGATGAGTAGGCTGGATTCTATGCCAGACTGCAACACTGTTACACAGTGGTATTCCATTGTATGTAACAGTGATAACAACCATGAGATTAAAAAATGTGAGTGCCCAGTTGGAGGCATGCACACATATACCACATATCGCAGCACACATGTTCCACTATAATGGCTCAGGAATCTATATGGATTCTGAACAAAAGGCAACCTAGCACAAAAATAAGGGCATAGGTATCACAAGATCAGTAACAGAAATAAATTACCTCCACATGTGTTCCAACATACGGAAATGTAGGTGGCACTGATGTGATTACACAACCATTTGTAAAATGCCAACATGTGTCTATGCTGAAAGATAGGTATTTGAGGTTTCACATGCTGTGAACACACCACTGTAGTCATATGTTACAGAAATTATACAACACATGTCTTCACACACTCACAGTACATACCAACCTTCACTAACACATGTGTACATAACATCCCCTGCAAATAAGTGCATGGGGAACCAATTGGCACACATGTAGCAGAGCAAGTTGAAGTAAAATCCAACAACACACAACCGAGTGGACACACAGGCACACGCAAATTGGTAGGGATTATGTGATGTCAATGAAGTTCAAGTCCACTTAATATTCTGAGTCCAAATTGTCATGGTTGTCACATGCCTTACCATGTGTTGGACATAGGCCATCATATATATTGTGTTGTAGGTATGTGTACATTTGTATCTCAGACATAACAATGTAGTCCACCCACAAATTAGTATACATACACATTTTTACACATATAGCACACATGTGCCAACATGTATGTGAACATAGTGTAGCTACACATGCGCATATGCACAAGGTATGAGTAATCACATACAGCAGACTCATAAACAAACCTATAGGTTCAACATACTGATGTCACCGTAATGACATAACTGGACAGTCATGCACACGTAGCCACACCACATATACAACATTGTAGCACAGCCCATGTAACATGTCAAGGGAATCAGGGTGCAGTCAAGGCCTACATTGCAAAAATCCACACAATTCCCCAAAAAATGACACAAACATATCAATTCCAAACAGCAACATAAGTAAAATGACGCCTGTGTCCTGAGCGGCAATAACACATTCACACGCCTCTTAACGCACCATGGTGAAAAATCATCATCTTTCAAAAATGTTCACGCATACTCTATAAAATACAATTTCCCTAAGCTAAAAGACACCTCAACTCTGAGCGTCTATCGCAATTCCACAGACAATTTCATGCTATAGCTGAGAAAAATGACGCATGACCGTCTTGCGTAAAAAAAAAATATGCATGACTAGAAATGTGACGCACACACCCAGGATGTGATGAAACACAACATCCTGCTTGCATACATGCTACAGTGAGTTCACTTTCACTTCACAGTCTTTCTGTCTGTGACTGTGTGAGGGTGTGTGGAACTGGTGCTGTAGGAGTTTTGAAGTGTTTGTAGTTTATTGTTCTGTGTCCTGTAGGTGTTGTGTTTTATTTGTCTTTAAACTTGTCTTTTGTATCGTAAGTGTACTGTTTTTGTCTCTATATTGTGGGGAGTTTGTCTGAAGTAGTATAGTTGTTGGCGTAGTTGGGTTAGGTGTCAGGTATATTTATTTTTTGTTTTGGGTGAACTGCTTTTGTAGTCCTGTATGTCTGGGAAAGGGAGGATGGCGTGGATGGCGGACCATGAGCTAGGGGTATTCATCTGGCTTTTTCAGCACTACCTCCCCAGGATTCTGCATCTCGGTGGCCATGTCGTTCTTGGCTACCCCACAGAGGCAAGGCGGCTACGGTGGGGCAAGGTGCTCTACCACCTATAACTGATCTTTGGGACAGGAAGGAACGACCACTAACTCAAGCATTGCTGGGGAGATCTCATGACAAGGGAGCAGGATCTGCTGAATCATCTAGGCATAGTGATTGGTGGAGCAGCTGGTAGGTCTCCCATTTCCATACAAAGTCCTTTATTTTGCATGCACATGACAGTTACAGATACAGTTGAGTGCTGCATGTAATGGTTGTCGATCAGGACACGTCGTATGCTACCTGTATGAAGAGTCCCAACGCCACCTTAGGCCTGCAATTCATTTGTACAAAAGTGAAGTCGATGCTGGACAGATGTAACATTTTCCCTGCATAACCATTACAAAGTGTTGTGAAGCATTCATAGGGCAACTCGGTAATGAGAAGCACCAAATTAGCCCTGCGCTATGCATTATGTATGGTTCCAGGTCCCAAAACCTGTTTGGGATACAAATGTATAAGCCACTGAGTAATATGAGCAATCCCTTATTTCAATTTTTCATGTACTCTGAATGGCTGCTGAGAGCAGATATAATATGGGGGCATACAGTATGTGTGAGAAGGGCCCCCATGTACTCAGCAGAAGTTGTGATGATCTGTTGCAATTCCTGCTGAGTACATCATTTACCTACACATAAATTGATGCAGTTGGACCCTACCTGCATAATGCTGTGCCTTCATTCTCATTAGGCGCACACATGGCAGGGGTAAGGGGTGCACTGAGGACCACAAGGACTGTATAGATGGAATTGGTGCTGCACCCCCTGTTTTTCTATCAGCCCCTTTGTATCATTGGCCAAGGCCATGTAAGGGAGCTTGACTATGCACTGGGTCCAGACTACTAGCACTTCCTTGTTCCAGTTCATTGTGTATCACATACACCCTATACTATGTCTATTACCACACACATGTGCAGAGTCAGTTCCAGAGGCCTGCCACTTCTCACTGACAGTATGGGGCAGCCCTGCATCTGCTCCAACACTGGCACATCACTCAGTAGCCTGCACCAACAAATGAATCCTTGGACCACAGAGCAAGTGTTTCTGTGTTGAGGCACATTTCTATGCCCATGTTCATATCCCTTCCTGGACATATACTGGTATACCATGGCAACAATGGCTGGCCACACACTATTGGCAATACATCCACAATTTCAATCAGTCAATGTGCAGGTAGGTACAACTATCTTCACATGAGTATACTCCCATAGCATTATTGCTCATGTGTGTGCCTTGTGATGGTACACACATATCACTTAATTCACTGAAGAATGTATCATATCATTCCTCAACACCTTGAATACCCACTAAACCCCTGGGTAGTCATTTGCCAGTTTGCTGTGACAATGAGATAGATGCCTACAACATCTAAGACAGGCTCACACGCTATGGGTGTCACAATGGGACAGGCACTGCAAGAACCATCGCATCCCCCCCAGATGCAATATACAGTCAAGCAGTCCATAAGGTCAAGGAGGTGTAGAGCTAACGGACACCTGCATGACAATGCCATGTATAAATGATGCAGTGAGAAGCACCATAGGAGTGTCAGGGAAAGTGATGGTTTAAAGGTGCGAGGCTCTACATTATCTGAGACTATTTGTGATTGACTGATCATAGATGTTTGTCAGGTGCTCTGATCTACCACTAGGATGACTTGCTCACTCAGCCTAACAAGTTAACAGTGAACAATGTTGCCTATTAACTGATATGTACAAATTACTCTAAGCAATGTTTTCCATTCATGTCTTGCAGGTGGACCTGAGCCCTACACTGTAGGAGAGGTTGCCCGATTTGAAGACCCCGATTCATCCAGTAAGTGTCATCTTGTGCGTCATGTGTGCTAATTCAGGGTTTGGTTTGAGTCAGTCTAAAGTGTGGAATGCTATGACCAGTGACATGATATCAATGGAGAATGGATGGTGACATTGTGTGTGTTGGAATATTGTGCAATGAGAATGAGTTACTTGTAGTTCAAGGTACAACATGTGGTGGCATGGAATTGTGTGAAATAGCAATTGTAATGGCTGGCCACTTATACATTGATGTGTACCATGATGGGTCTCAGGGGAGCTGTATATGTCCATAGCCTGCCTGATGACAACCACCTTGACACAGCACCATTGTCAGCACTGGGTGCCACACATAGCTTACACTTACTGACAAGACAGTACAGATGTTGATTATATCTTCAGAGGTCTCTAAAGATCTTTTTTAGGAGACACATACACCACAGGTGCCTTAATACTCTTCAAATATAATGAGTTTGTAGTACTGCAAGGAGCCATGTAGTGCTGCACAGCAGTCAGTAGTATACACAATTAGTAGACAATTAAGCTCCAGATGGTTGTGTGAAAAGCATATGATTCTTCCCACGCCAGATCTCAGCAGTTTTCACAACATGGTCCTGCCACCATGATATTTGTGAGTGATGTAGGTCACATCACATATGCATATGATGTGAATACTGTGTGCATACCTGGTACTTTGATGGTGTCTGACATGCATGTGCAAATGGTGTACAATGTTTCTGGATATTGTTGCAGCACCCAGTGCAGTGCCAAACTCACTATGGGCCTAAGGGCACCCATACAGCTACCATGTGTGTTCCGTTTAACACATGTAGCACAACATAGCACAGGGCTTCAGTTCTGTAACGTGTTGACAACTTTGATGTGCAGATCAGGCTTTGGCCAAAATTTCTGGGGACATTGCATCAGTTGTACATGTGGGCACATCATGGGCAATGACGTGACACCTTGCAACATATGCTCAGGCCAGGTCTCACACCAGGACTCATTAATGTTGGTTTACCAAACCTTAGAATAGCAGGTGGGAAGGTAGCAGACCCCCTATCATATGGGCCACACCTTGCCTCCATGATGCCTCCATGATAACTGGGCAAACCTTGATGTTTCACCAGTGGTGTCGAGGTGATGGATTGCATGCACAACCCCCACCGTATGCACAGGAACACAGGAAATCCAGACTTGTTGGGGCATGTGATCCTCACAGGTTAGAAGACACAAATGTTGATCATGGACAATTTTGTCCAATCAGCTCTGGGCCCTTTTGGTTTTCAATGGATTGCCGGCGTCCCAATGAGATGTACATGATCCTGTAGATGGCTAGTAGGAAATAGTCATAAATGCGGAGTAAGTCATTGTTGAGGAATATATGTTGGACTGTATGTGTTATCTGCAGTTGCAGTGTACATTATGGCCCTCATTACAACCCTGGCGGTCGGTGTTAAAGCAGCAGTAATACCGCCAACAGGCCGGCGGTAAAAAAAATGGAATCATGACCACGGCGGAAACCGCCAACACATACAGCCACTTTAATACTCTGAACACCGCAGCAGTAGCAACAAACACCACAGTGGTAACCACCAACAGCCAGGCGGATGACAATGTACTGCCCACTCTAGTAGAACCCGCCCATCCGCCAGCTTTTCCGGGGCAGTACCAACACCATCAAAAGCACAGCGGAAACAGTACTCTGAAGGGAAACGACTCACCTCTTCACACTCAAGGAAGAACTAGGACCCCATGGAGCCCGAGCTGCAGGTTTTCCCCATGCTGGTGTACCTTCTCATACACCAGGAGCATGAGGGGGGAGGAAAAAGAGAGTGACACACACATGCAACACACAACACCAGCCCCCCCACCCTCACTCACAACACCATACACACAAACACATGCAACAACATTACAAATACAACCTATAACCCTCAGGAATAATGCAAGGACAAAAGGAATGGAGTCAAATGAGTGTAATATTAGAAATACTTAGAAATACGTTCATAAAGCAAAAAACAGTATTTAAGATATATACAATATATACAAAAGGCAAGACAATGTCCACTCAAACATTGTCCTTGGCCCACTGGGCCAAAACACATAGGCCAAGCCCACACTTGACTCCTGCCTCAATATGGAGAGAACACTGCAGGGGCATCAGGTTAAAAACACGCAGGTACCTCAGGGGGACAGGGAATGGTGGGTCACCTCAGCCAGAAGATGGTACAACGCCACTGCTCCTGGAGGGGGCTCAATGCCCACGTCTTGGTCCTGGGGAGTGCAAGGCCACAGTCTCTCAAGTGGCTGGTTTGCCCACTGCTTGGTCCTGGGGAGTGCAAAGCCACAGTGTCTCTAGTGGGTGGTTTGCCCACTGCTTGGTCCTGGGGAGTGCAGGGCCACAGTCTCTCAAGTGGGTGGTTTCCCATTGCTTGGTCCGGTGGAGTGGAAAGCCACAGTCTCTCTAGTGAATGCCTTCTTCCACTGGTTCTGGAGTGGGCCTTGTGCCCAGTGAGCCTCATCCTGGAAAGGATGGGGTGAGTGGAAAGCTTCTCCACTGGTTCTGGAGGGGGGCAGTGTGCCCAGTGAGCTTCACCCTGTGGAGGATGGGGTGAGTGGATGGCTTTTTCCACTAGTTCTGGCTGGAGGGGCATTGTGCCCAGTGAGCTTCATCCTGTGGAGGATGGGGTGAGTGGAAGGCTTCTTCCACTGGTTCTGGAGGGGGCATTGTGCCCAGTAAGCTTCATCCTGGCAAGGAGGGGCTGAGTGGATGGCCTCTTCCACTGGTTCTGGAGGGGGCACTGTGCCCAGTGAGCTTTATCCCGGCAAGGAGGGGCTGAGTGGATGCCTTCTTCCACTGATTCTGGAGGGAACCTTGTGCCCAGTGTGTTTCATCCTGGCAAGGAGGGGCTGAGTGGATGCCTTCTTCCACTGGTTCTGGAGGGGGCCTTGTCCCCAATGTGCTTCATCCTGGCAAGGAGGGGCTGAGTGGATGCCTTCTTCCACTGGTTCTGGAGGGGGCCTTGTGCCCAGTGTGCTTCATCCTAGCAAGAAGGGGCTGAGTGGATGCCTTCTTCCACTGGTTCTGGAGGGGGCCTTGTGCCCAGTGTGCTTCATCCTGGCAAGGAGGGGCTGAGTGGATGCCTTCTTCCATTAGTTCTGGAGGGGGCATTGCGCCCTGTGATGCAGATGTTTTGGAGTGCAAGGTCACAGTCTCTCACTTGGGTGTCACAATTACAGCTTTTGCAGGGGCCAGAACGCACTGCAGCCCATGTAGTCACCACTACACACTGCTCTCCGGCGGTTATGGCTGCTCAGTGAATCGCAGTCATGCTGCAGGTGGGGGTGCTGGCAGTGGTAGCCTCCAGGCCTTCACCTGCAGCCTCAGACAGCTGTCCACTGGGGCTGCTGGCAGTGGTGCTGCTTGCGGCGGTGCAGGTGGCGGTGCTGGCAGTGGTGGTAGCCTCCAGGCCTTCACCTGCAGCATCGGACGGCTGCCCACAGGGGCTGCTGCTGCTGGCAGTGGTGCTGCTTGCGGCGGTGCAGGTGGCAGTGCTGGCAGCAGTGGAGGTGGCGGTGCAGGCCACGGTGCAGGTGGCGGTGCTGGCCGCGGTGCAGGTGGCGATACTGGTGGTTGTGGTGGTAGCCTCCAGGCCTTCACCTGCAGCCTAGGATGGCTGAAGTGCCATGTCTGGTGTTCTATGCCCCTTCCTGCCCTTGGCAGATGATGGTGTCTCCTTGCTTCTGCCAGCTGGAGTCTTTGACTTGGCCTTGCTGGCTGGTTGTGCATCCTTCCCCTAGCTGGATGGTGTCCCCTTCTTGTCCTTGCCAGGTGGCGGAACCTTCTTGGCTTTGGCAGGTGTTGGTGGCACACTGGCTGGGCTGATGGGTGCCTCCTTGGAGCCCCTCACAGCTGCATAAACCACAGCAGATGTCGACTGGGTGGCTAAGGTGCTGGGTAGTGTTCTGGCCACGCTGGCCGGAGGTGAAGGACTGGGGGAGGGGTAGGGAAGAGGTCAATGTTGGCAAGGAAAAGCTTCTTAGGGACACTGGGGCAGGAAGAGGGTGAAGCTTTGGGAGTGGAGGAAGAGGGAGTGGTTGTAGGAGGTGTCAGTCTGCTTTGCTTGGATGCAGGTGCATGAGCTGGATGCTGTTGTGAGGTGGATGGCTGTTGGGTGGGTGTGTGCTTGCGTTTGTGTACTTTGGGAGGAAGGGTCACAGACACAGTGGGAGAGGACACAGAGGACGTGTGCATGGATGTGGGGGTGGTGACTGCCAGTGAGGGGCGTGTAGTGATAGGCATGCTGGTGATGGAGGTAGTGGATGAGGATGTAGTGCATGCAGGTGTGAGTGGAGATGCTACTGGGAGGGAGGTGGACGAGGAGGAGGAGGGGGACACAGTGGAGCCAGTGGATGTTGGTGTGTCTGCATGGGGATGGTGCTTGTGTGAGTGCCTGTGAGATGAAGTGTGGTGCTTGTGTTTGCCTGAGCCACTTCTGTGTGTTGATTTGGCTGCATGCTGGTCTGAATGCTTGGGATAGGTTGGGGTTGAGGGGATTGGGACTGGGAAGAGGAAGTTGGGGGGGAGGCTGGAGACAGGGACAATGGCTGCCATCAGTGCGAAGGCCAGAGCCTGAAATGCTCTCTGTTGGCATGCCACGCCAGAGTGAATGCCCTCCAGGTATGCATTTGTTTGTTTCAAATGCCTTTTGACACCCTGGATGCATTCAGTATGTTTGACTGCCCAACAGTGAGGGACCTACTGGAGGTCAATAGCCTCCTCACTGAGGGCAGCAGTGCTGACTGGGGCAGGGCCTGAGGTGCCTGGGGCAAAGGAGATGCCCACCCTCCTGGGTGAGCGGGCACGGGAAACACGCTGAGGGGCTGCTGGGTGGGTGGTGCTGGTACGGGGTGGCAGCTATGCCTGTTGTTGTGGTGGGCACGGAGGTGTCCGCCACTACCAGGGAGCTTCCATCAGTGGAAGAGTCGATGTCGGTAGTGACCCTTCCAGGACCAGGTGGGATGCAGCTCCCTCCGTCGCCGATGCTGCTGCCTCTGCTCCTCCGCCAGATGATGCTAATGCACACAAGGACAGGGTGACAAAACAAAAAGGGGGTGAGAGACAGTGGATACACTTGGTCAATGCCAGCAACAACACTACTATTGGAGTACACAACACACAGGGATCAGCCCTATGCACTAGGCCATGCACTACCGGTTACAAAGCTAGTCACCAGCACATGGGGTACATTGCCTAACTCCATTAGCTGCACACCTGAAACCAACAGGACCCTGCCCAGTAGTAGATGCCCATTAACACTATTGGGTTTGGAGTGCTTCAGAGCCTGCCCAATAAGGGACCTACCCTGCCAGTTCGCCCTGGCCTACGGGCACCCACAGCCCACATCCCCCAGCCAGGTAATACCTTAACATGCGCAAAGTCATGATTCTGAATCTGTACTCACCCCCATGTGGCTGCGGTGATGCCTTCAACACCCATCCAACTCCGGATGGGCCACTGCCAGGATGAGGAACATCAGGGGGTTCAGGGTACGATGGGCACCCCTTCCTCGTTGGGAGGCCAGCCCCAGATGGGCCTCCGCCGTTTTCCTTGCCCAGCTGCGCATGTCCTCCCACTGTTTGTGGCAGTGGGTGCTTCGCCTGTCAAAGACCCCCAGGGTCCACACCTCCTTGGTGATGGCACGCCAAATACCCTTTTTCGGATGGGCGATGACCTGCAGGAAAATATGCATAGAAAAAAGGAATTAGTCATACCATCCGGACTGTTACACTCATGGACCACAATATCCCTCCCATCCCCTTAAGCACAGACATTGACCACCAGACATGCAGCACTCTGTCTAGGACCCATCAGCCCCCCCTACACGAGGCTTACAGACTCAGCAATCCATACATTCATGGCCCACGCATCATGCTCACAGTGTACTCACCTGTTTGTCTGGAGACCCTTAGAGTAAAGTGTACTGGGGTAGGACCCCATCCACCAGTCTCTCCAACTCCTCCAAAGTGAAGGCAGGGGCCCTTTCCCCAGACACTCAAGCCATTGTCGCTTCCAGACACAGGTCACAGCAGCACTTGCAGTGTAGGTCCTCTTCTGTTGAAGGTCAGGTAGCAAGTGAGTGACCAGATAGAAAATGGCAGTCATGTCCACGGCAGTACGTACCTTCACTGCCGGCGTACAACGCCATTGGCTCCTGGAACCCATAGGGCCCAATGATAACCAAGGCGAAGTTGCGCAGAGGTCATCGACCGTCTACTGCAACGGCGCACAACGCTAGCGGAATTACCTCACTTTCACTTGTCTCTCCTCACAGATCAGGCAGCCGCCATTTCAGGGGGGGCACAGGCCATGGCACCTAACTGCATCACAGCAGACATTGGCACATCAACTGACTCTCGAATTCACATACTGTTTCTGTAAAGGAAGAAATGCATTTTTATTTTTACATATGTGTGAATATGACCCTCTGCTCACTGTTTTTCACCCTAGATTTAAAATGCTGAGGATGAATAGGAGATGGAGACATCCCCCCGTGTACAGACCCCTGGTGGACCTGGCAACAATGGAGGACAGGCACATTATCCTGACCTATAGACTTGATAGGGCCACAGTCCAAGAACTGTGTGCCGAATTGGAGCCAGACCTGATTTCACCTATCCGCCAGCCCACAGGTATCCCCCCTCTAGTGCAGGTCCTGTCAGTGCTCCATTTCCTGGCAAGTGGTTCTTTCCAAGTAACAGTGGCCATGGCATCAGGGATTTCTCAGCCAATGTTCTCCAACGTGCTGACCAGAGTGTTGTCTGCCCTGCTGAAACACATGCGCAGCTACATCGTATTCCCCCAGGTGGAGGATTTGGCCACAGTGAAGGCTGACTTTTATGCCCTGCTACATATCCCCAACATCATTGGTGCCATTGATGGTAAACATATAGCATTTGTCCCCCCCCCTGGAGAAATGAACAAGTGTTCAGGAATAGAAAAAGCTTTCACTCTCTGAATGTGCAGATGGTGTGTTTGGCGGACCAGGACATCTCCCATGTGAATGCGAAATATCCTGGCTCTCTGCATGATGCCTTTATCTTGAGGAATAGCAGCATTCCATATGTGATGTCTCAACTCCAGAGGCACCGGGTGCGGCTAATAGGTGAGCCCATGCTCCCCACCTTGTTGATGTAGGTATATGGGTGTGGGTTTAGCCATAAGGGTGAGTGTGTGGCTAACAGGTATCCCTCGACATTTACAGGTGACTCTGGTTAACCTAGCCTCTCATGGCTACTGACCCCAGTGCGGAATGCCAGGACAAGGGCAGAGGAATGTTACAATGAGGCACATGGGAGAATAAGGAGGATAATTGAGAGAACCTTTGGCCTCCTGAAGGCCAGATTCCGGTGCCTCCATCTGACAGGTGGATCCCTGTACTACTCACCTAAGAAGGTGTGCCAGATCATTGTTACATGTGCATGTTGCACAACCTGGCCTTGAGACGCCAGGTGCCTTTTCTGCAGGAGGATGAGCCTGGAGATGGTCTTGTGGCAGCGGTGGAGCCTGTGGACAGTGATGAAGAGGAGGCAGAGGAAGAAGATGTGGACAACATAAGTACAGTCATTCAACAGTACTTCCAGTGACACACAGGTAAGACACTGTAACTTCACCTTCCATTGCAGTTTTGTGTTTGACATTGAACACAGCAGCCTGATTTTCCTATGTCTATGTCCACTTACTATACCCTTTGGCATCTCTATTTTCAGATCTCTGTGCCCCACTCTGGCTCCTGGTGTGTTTACTGCTGCCCACTACAGGTTATATCTGTGTTAATATTACAGTAGATTGGAAATGCAATGTTTACAGTTTGTGAAACTAATTCATGTGTCGTATAATCTACAGACTCCATACTTGAATTTGTTCAAAGGATGTTTATTTATGTGCTAATAAGTGGAGGGGGTATTGCAATGGGCTGGGTTGCTGATGGAGCAAAGCCCAGGGTAGAGTTCAGTCCATTTGTATCACAAGTGCATTGTGCAAGGGGACATAGGAAGGGGAGCAATGGCAGTTCAAGGTGGACAGGGTGACAGAGTGGGACAGAAGGGTGACAATCAGGAGAATCTTATTTCCTGGCGGGAGCCTTGGCACTGTTCTGCCTGGATTGCAGGGACTGTTTGCAGGGTGGTTCTCCTTCTGCAAGGGGTGGGGTTCTGGTGGCCTGTTGGTCCTGTGGCAGGGCCTCCTGTCCACTAGCGATGGCGGAGGTGGAGGGCTGTTCTTCAGTGTGGCTAGTGTTAGGGGCCTGTTGGTGTGCCACTGCCTCCCTCATGGTGTTGGACATGTCTGCCAGCACCCCTGCAATGGTGACCAGGGTGGTGTGTATGTCTTTCAGGTCCTCCCTGATCCCGAGGTACTGTCCCTCCTGCAGCCGCTGGGTCTCCTGCAACTTGTACAGTATCTCGCCCATGGTCTCCTGGGAATGGTGGTATGCTCCCAGGATCCCTGCAAGTTCCTTGTGGAGAGTAGGGTCCCTGGGCCTCTCCTCCCCCTGTCACACAGCAGTCCTCCCAGCTTCCCTGTTGCCCGGTGCCTCTGTCCCCTGAACCGTGTGCCCACTGCCACGGACCCCAGGTCTCTGATTGTCTTGGGTTTGTGGGGTTGCCTGGGGTCCCTGTAGTGGTGGACACACTGCTGATTGATGTGTCCTGGTGACAGAGGTATGGGCCCACTGGGTGGGTGCTGTGCTGGTGTTTCCTGAGGGGGGAGGCTCTGTGGTGGGTTGGGACTGTGGCAGGGGTAACCAACTGCCCAGAGGTCCCTGATGGGCCAGGTTGGTCATTGTAATTGAGGCATACAGAGCTGCTGTCATCACTGTGGACCTCTTCTGGGGGGGACTGGATGTTGGTGACACCTCCTCTCCGTTGATGTTGAGTGGGGGGTCCTGTGGGGATGTAAATGCAGTGTGCATCCTGTGGTGATGGGTGTCCACGCAGGTCTGTGATAGGTATCCACGCATTGGTGTTGCATGCAGGGCTTGGTATTGGGATGGGTGGGTTGCGATAGTGGGGTATATGTGAGGTGGTTGAGTGACGGGGTGAGGGTAGTAGTAGGTGTTTGTGATGGCATGCAGGTAGGGTGGGGATATAGTAGTAAACATTTGACTTACCAGAGTCCAGTCCTCCTGCTACTCCTGCGAGGCCCTCAGGATGCATGATCGCCAAGACTTGCTCCTCCCATGTTGTTAGTTGTGGGGGAGGAGGTGGAGGTCCACCGCCAGTCCTCTGTACAGCTACCTGTTATCTTGCAACCAACGAACGCACCTTCCCCCATAGGTCGTTCCACCTCTTCCTGATGTCATCCCTTGTTCTGGGGTGCTGTTCCACAGTGTTGACCCTGTCCATGACTCTCCGCCATAGCTCCATCTTCCTAGCAATAGACGTGTGCTGCACCTGTGATCGGAATAGCTGTGGCTCTACCCGGATGATTTCCTCCACCATGACCCTTAGCTCCTCCTCTGAGAACCTGGGATATCTTTGTGGTGCCATGGGTGTAGTGTGAGTGGTATGTGTGAGGGTGTGTGGGGTGATATGTTGGGGTGTATGCTGTGAGGTGCGTGGATGGTGTATTGGTGATGGTGTCCTGTGGCTCAGATTCAGTGGGTGCTCCTGGCTTGTCTCTCTCTCACTTGGCAATATTTTTTTTTCATTGTAAGCGGTTGTGGGTTATTGTGGGTGGGTGTTTAATAATGGATTGGGTGAGTGGGTGTGGTGTGTGTATATGTGTCAGGTGTGTGTAGTTTGAATTGTCCAATGTGGTGCAGTTTTTTTAGTGTGTGTGTATTTTGAGCGCTGCGGTGTGTACCGCCAATGGTTTACCGCGGTTGAATGACCGCCACAGTGATTTGTGGGTCATGATACTGTTGGCGTAACGTTGTGGATTTTGCTACTGCCAGTTTATCACTGACCTTCTGGCTGGCGTACTTGTGTGGGTGTCTGTATAGTGGCAGATTTAGTGTGTGTCATAATACCCGTAGTGGTATATCGCCGCGGTCACCGTATGTTGGCGGCTGTCAGCACGGCGGTAGGCGGCATTTACCACCAATGTTGTAATGAGGGCCTATATGTCTATACAACCTCCACCCATTGCTGATACTGATGCTTGTTTCTCCTCATATTTCAGCTGCCAACATGACACAAGAACAGAAGTGAGCATTCCACAAGAGGGCCAAACGCTACTGCCATATAATGGATGTTGAGGCCAGATACCGCTGAATGGCCCGGCGGTTTAGAAGTGAGAAAGCATCAGGGCAATGGCGTGCATTTGACCATGGTGGACCCCCACTGCAGCCACACAAGGACGCTGGAGCAAAGTCATCAGGGGTGCAGGGGGCCACAGTTGAACCAAGGCCCTCCACGTCAGCTGCACCAGTCATCACGCAGCCATCTGCAGCAGTAGTCCCGAGCCAGTTCAAACAGGACATGAGAAGGCACAATGGCAAGATTTTAGCCAGACTGAAAAAATTGGAGGAGGAATTAGCAGAGAACCAGAGGATGTTGCGATGCATCTGGAAGAAGATTTGGAAAAGCAGGAAGTGGACTTTTTAGTATCGAACAACCTCCCAGTTCTTTCCCCTCCGTTTTACTGCTTTACATTGTTTTATGTTGGGTTTTAGATGTGTAGTTTTATGTTAGTGTAGGGTAGGCTTGGTTAGGATAACTGTAGTGGGGGGTCGGTTTTTCTACGTTATTTTATTGTTAGGGGGTTGGGTGGCGGGTCATTTTGGGGTATTTGTGTATTAAAAAAATGATTAAATAAAAATAGCAAAAATATATATATTTGTTTAGGCCATAGGTTAGGTTAGTACATGTATTGTCATAGTCTATGTTGTCCTTCTTGTATCTTGCGTCATATGGAGGCTGGGGGGGCCAATGTTTAGAGTGTGGTGTTATATGTGTAAGATAAGTTTAGAATAGGTTATAAAGGTGTAGTTAATTAAATATAGTTAGTATAGGTTAGTTAAGCATAGGGTAGGTTTTAGGTATTCTTTTGGTTTTGAAATAAATCCTGTTCATCTTAGCCTAATATGTTTTGTAATTTGGCTGAGTGTCTGGGGCTTCTCATGAGTGCACTTGCCAAGTTGAGGGAATGGCCTAGGGTATGCTTATTCTCTTGATTTCCCAGGTTTCCCATATGCATCCCCTATGACCAAGGAGCTGTCAGAATGGCTGCTACATATTGTCTACTAGTGCATACTTTTGCCATCCAGTGCTCTAGCCATTCACAATGTGTATGTATTCTTTACCTTAGACATGTAAATATGGCACTTCACGTGTCATTGGCGGGGTCCTCTATTTCATTGTTGGAAAGTGTCGTATATCTGCCAACAGACACATTTGGAACTGTATCCTGCAACTCTGATAGGCAGGCATCACTAATAAGGTTAGTTTTTTTCTGTTCCACACAAATAAGTTGTATTGGTACTCCCATCTGGGTAAATTACCATTGATTGGGTTCGGAGCCATACATGCTGTATGTCTACTTTAAGGGGTAAAGGTTCAACATCATTTAGTATACACAGTAAGTTGATTGTAGCTGACTACAGTATCATTCAGCTCTCTATTGTTTGGATCCTAGTGTGTGGATTACTGTCTGACAGCCATGCACTCATGTACTGATATTCTGTACACATTGATGTGGATTGATACAATGCTATCTTTTAGCTGAGTAGATAGTTCACAGTAAACGTAGCAATGCTAAATGTGCACAAGGTGCTTTATTTACAGGTGCAATTGTAATTGTCGTTTCTATACAATATCCATTTCACAGATCCCATGAGGGAATGTTTGTCATATATAACACAGTCGGAGTCCAGAGTTGAGGGACATGTCATGCGACATGGTTAGGAGTGGTGTGCACTAGTGAGGAGTGCATAAAATTGCCAATTGGTATGGAAGAGACAATGGCAGCACAAAGCAGACAATTCAACAGTGGTTAGGTGAAGAGGGCACATTTCCTACCTTCACAACACTGGCATGATCTTAAGCCCAGAACTTCGTAGAAACTGTCCATGTGGCACAGACTGGTGCTACTGGATGCTTTTCCTTGTGAATGTTATTCCTTCCACATCTTCATTCTCTCATGTATGTGGTGCCTCCTGTGCCATGGCTGATGCTGTTGTAGAGAGGGCCACACACACTTCAAGGGAAGAGATGTAGAATCAAAGGTCCCTGCAGCTGCCATTTGTCGCAACACATAAGGCATCACTGCAGCAAGGAGGAACTGCTGATTTTTCAACACCACAGCAACATCACGGTGGTAGGCAGCCAGGTTTTCCCTGAGGGAGGCAATTTCCTGCTGTATGGACTCCAGGGTATTCTGCATGCTGCTGGCATTTTGGGAGGGCATTTGTTGTAGCCTCTGCTTCATGGATAACTAATCACCTAAATTAAAGAAAAATAAAATGATTAAAAAAGTATATACATATGTATTTATATATATATATATATATATATATGTATATATACATAAATAAAATTATAAATAAATAAACATAATATAAATTTACTCTCTTGCAAGCTTTACTCTGTCTACCCATCACTATGTGTCATGTCTCTATCAATCTATCCTCCATCACCACTCTGACTCATCCCAAACCCATTCTATTACTTTCATCTCCAACATAACCCTGCCTAAGCTCTTCCCTTCTGTTCCACATCTAGTTTACCCAAACCTCACTTTACTACCATGATCTCCCAAACAACCCTAATAAATTCTCCCTCGTTTATCTCACCTTGACTCATCCAAAACCCCACCTTCTACTATGATCTCCCTTACCTTCTCCACAGACTCTTCCCTCCTCCATCTCTCCTTTACTCGTCCCAAGCCTCATCCTATTACTGTAAACTTCCAATTAACACTTCTGGATTCTTCCCTCCTCTATCCCTCCATTACTCTAGTCAATCCAACTATTAAACTCACATATCCTCTGCTCAACTTAACTCATAAAAATACTAAAACTGAACTCATATTTCGCTGTACTAATCCACCCCTATTTCCTCTTGGGTGCCTCATCAGGGGTAGTAAGCGCTATATAAATACTATTACAACACAATACAATACAATGACAGCAGCTATGTCTGCCAGAGACTGCTGGAGTCCACGTAGTGGGAACTGGGTGCCTCTGATGGCAGCTGAGTTGTTCTTATTTGGACTGAGTCACATCTACACCCCTTCCAGGCTACCTGTCATAGTCCCCATCCCCACCCAAACCGGCTTTGCTAGCTCCTGCGTGAGTACTTGCCGGTGGCATGTGTTGATGGTGGTTCATGTGGATACCCCACAATGCTATGTGTCCTCCCTGCGACTGAAGGTGGTGTATGAAGTGTTCCTATGACAACCTGGAGAGTCTGTTCATTGAGGGTTGGCAGCTGGTAATCCATGTCATCAGGAAAATCCATAACAGGCAGGTTGGCAGGAGGTAAGCCATCAACCACTGCAAAGAGATAGTAAAATCAATATTCGATTGCATTGGCTGTTGACATGGGTCATCATGTATTTGCCACTGGAGACTCAGGGGGGTCATTCTGACCTTGGCGGACGGCGGAGGCCGTCCGCCAAGGTACCGCCGTCAGAACACCGCACCGCGGTCAAAAGACCGCGGCGGTGATTCTGTGATTTGCCCTGGGCTGGCGGGCGGCCGCCAAAAGTCCGCCCGCCAGCCCAGGGCAAATCAACCTTCCCACTAGGATGCCGGCTCAGAATTGAGCCGGCGGAGTGGGAAGGTGCGACGGGTGCAGTTGCACCCGTCGCGTATTTCAGTGTCTGCCAGGCAGACACTGAAATACTTTGTGGGGCCCTCTTACGGGGGCCCCTGCCGTGCCCATGCCATTGGCATGGGCACGGCAGGGGCCCCCAGGGGCCCCGCGGCACCCCCTACCGCCATCCTGTTCCTGGCGGGAGAACCGCCATGAACAGGATGGCGGTAGGGGGTGTCAGAATCACCATGGCGGCGGAGCGCGCTCCGCCGCCATGGAGGATTCTGACGGGCAGCGGAAAGTCGGCGGTACACCGCCGGCTTTCCGCTTCTGGCCGCGGCTGAACCGCCGCGGTCAGAATGCCCGGCGGAGCACCGCCGGCCTGTTGGCGGTGCTACCGCCAACCTCCGCCATGGCGGTAATTACCGCCGGGGTCAGAATGACCCCCTCAGTGACATGTCACTGACCCAAGGTTGTGGTTGTACTTATGTGTAGCATTGTGCATCACACATGGCTCAAAGCTCACTAGTAACGGAAATTGACAGAGTGCAACACTGCACTAAAGTGGCAGCACTCCGCTGTGTCATTTTCACAATGCAGGTATGCACCGTATTCAGTTGTATACAGCGCACCCCTGTGTTGTCCCCTGCGCTGGCTCTAAATAGAGCTGCCTAGCGCCAATGCAGGCATTCTTGCATGATCGTGCAAGGATATCTGCGTTGAAAGGTTTGAGTGTTTATGTGTGGGAAGGTGTCCGTTCCTGCACATACACGATCACTCATGACGATTTGGCTCTTCGGTATGTGCTGCAGAATGCAGAACACACAGTTGTGCCAAAGTGTATTTTTTTATGATATTTTACTTGTATGAATGGACACCTTCCCACACATTGACAATCATGCCTGGCACTTTGCTCTTTGTATGTGTGCTGCGGAATGCAGCACACATAGAAAAAGAAAAAATGAGGGGGAATAAAAGTAAATCTAAGGCAGCATAAAAATGTAATAGGTGTTGCTGTGGCATGCCCCCAGCAACACCCATTGCACACCCCTTCCATACAAAGTGCTGGGTGGGAAGGGGCCGTATTTAAAGGGTGGCGTTAATCCACAAAACGTGGCTTAACACCACCTTGTAAGTACAGCACAGGACATTGTGCCACCGGAGCATCACAAAAGGTGATGCTCCGGTGGCGCTTGGGGCTCATAAATATGCCCCTAGTGTAACTTTAGGTGATGCTCAGGTGGTACAATGACCTGGCCCGTATGTGCTAGGTATCATGAAGCAACTTTTTGTGCCTTGATGTCACCTTGTATATATGGCCCCTTCATACACAGCACTTTGCATGGAAGGTGTGTGCAATTGATGTTGATGTGGGCGTACCACAGCAACACCCATTGTGTTTTGACACTGGCTCAGAATTTGGACTATTTGTATTCCAGAAGCTGAGCCAATATCTAACACCAGCCCCGGGGTGGGTTTAGCATGGATAAAAATCTAGGAGTAATGCTTACATATATACTGCACTCCTTGTTTTTACTATGTGTGCTGCATTCTGCTGCATACAGAGTAGGAGCAAATCACACTTTAAGTTTGTTGTTGTGCAGGATGGTGTTCCTTCCTTCACATAAACATTCTCCCCCTCAACCGAGCCATCCTTGCTCTATGGTACAAGGGTGGCTGCATTGGCGCACACCATCTGATTTCCACTTGCGCAGATAGGTACACAGAGATGTGGTGTATTCTTATGTAAATGGCACATCCCTGCGTTTTTAAAATGACAGTGCATGATGCTGCCTAATTTTACACAGCAGCACAAATGATGAGATTGCAGCCACTTGTTCAGCTGCACACATGATGTTTACATACATGCACAATGTGTTGTATTCATATAATTTTGTGGCCATTCCCATATAACGCATATGGTTGTGTGTGAGCTGTTTTGGGTTCACCCTGTATGGGTTATGTTCCACAGGTTGCAAGCTATAGGGCAGATTATTTCTCATTTGGCATGGATCAGGGCAGCTGCAAGATGTGTTGCAGTACACTGCAGCAGTTTAGAAACGCAGTGATTTGCCGTATTTACTTGAATACAGTACAGCCCTGCAATTCCCCCTGCGCCTGCATAGATTAGTGCTCCCTGCAACAACACAGGCATTGTTGCAACATGATGATAGGGTGGCTGCCTTGAAGTGATGATTTGTTCATGTGCAGGGAGGTTTCCCTTCCATTTCAATGTGTGCTGCAACCGGGGGGTGGTATTGACTTCCATCCTAGTCTCGGATGTCTACATTGTGTTGGTACAGGGGCTTTGAATATATGCAATGGGTGTTGTAATGGCACAACCACACTATTTGCACATGCCTACCAGGCACTGTGGTGCTTATTTACATGGTGGAGTATAGCCATAGTGAGTTGCCTATGTTGACGTTGTGTATATGTTGGTGTTCATTGCACAAACAAAAGTGTTAGTACATGTGTGACTTGGGTGAGGATGGTGAGTCTTGATTCAGGGTCCTTGGGTCTCCATACAACCCATTGACATGCATTGAGTGTGTCCTATGTGCCTCTCCCTTCTGCCATTAGTGGAGTTCCAGATATCCCCCTTGCAACTTACCTTGCATTTGTGGTGGTTTCTGGTAGTCTGAGCTGTCCTGCGATTCCAGTAACAAGCTCCTCCGGGATACCCACTGCAACCATCTTCTCCAGCTCATCCAGGTCCTCCTGTGGTGCGGTACCTCCATCTCCAGTCTGCAGTGCTGCCTTACAGTTCCTGGCAAGTTTCTTCTTAGTCCTGCGCTTGCAATCATGCCAGCGCTTCTTGACCTCAGTGACAGTCCTCTTCACCTCAGCAACACTGTTTATTTTGTCCACTATTTGCTGCCATATTGCGTCTCTGCTACCAATTGGCAATTTGAAGGTGATGAACAGCTGATGTTGATGCTCTGTCACCTCTCTGACCAGGATGTCCTGCTCCTCCTCGCTAAAGCAACACTTGCATTTTCTCTTCTCCATTTCCTGGGACTTTTCTGGACCTTCCTAGCTGGTACTTGGGTGTTTGGGGTCTCCCTGGTGTCTCTCCTGGCCTGATGATTCCATCTCCTCTTGCAATTGCACTCTTTCCTGCTTTTTGCATTTTATTTTGACGCTACTGCGGTGTAAAACTGGCGCTAATCCTTTTGCGTCATGTTTACGTGCCGCAAAATGGTGTAGTGCCACTTTTGTAGCATTAACGTAATTTTTCCTTATGGCATTGCACAGCTGTTAGGGCCTTTTTTTTTGCGCTATCCATTTGTTAATGCCATCATATGTCATTTCATAAATATGGTCCAAGGATGGAGCTAAGGAATGTCACTAGCTTGTGTTAATAAGAATGACGCACAACTGCGCTAGCACAGTCATGCGTCATTTTTCATAAATATGCCTCCAATTGGTTTTGTGTAGCCTCATAGATATGATTGAGAGGTTTGCACCACCCCTGCATCACTAAAAGTCACACAACCGCGACGCAAGTTTCTCATAAATATCGGTCTAAACCTTCAATTTTATTGAATTATTTTTCTGACTAGGCAATAGTTTTCTTAGATGTCAAAATCCAACCTTCCCTTATTAACACTGTTTGGTGGTTTTCAATAAAGATTTACCTGTTAATACTGAGTGGATTAGACACACAAGGTTTTATGAAAGAATTTGTTTACATTAATTGTGAATCTGCCCTTATTACATTATTTTGGGCTTTAGCTAAGGCCACTCTGATGGATATATAACTGTATATTCAGTGGAATTATTCAAAGAGAAACAAGCTAATAGATATTCTCTACAAGAGACATTTGATAGGACTGCTAGGGCAGTACCTACCTTTAACAAGTAAGCCAACCTCCAAGAATTATTCAAGGCAAAGCAGAATTTAAATATCACTGTTTGGTTGCTGAACTTTTGTCGCAGAAGTACATTGACCACCAACATTGCAAATGAATATATTAGAAAGGTACTGGTATGGTTAGTAAACTCTAAAACTTATACCATTTTTATTTTAAAAAGTTATAAATCCAGAATATAGATTACTCACGTTGGATCAACCACAACCCACTATCACTGTGACCCCTTAAACTTGCTAAGTTAATCTTGGCTCAATCCCCTCTTAGCCATGGCACCAAGCACACAGGCTACTCTTGAAGGCAACGTGTAAGGTATTCATGCAGTACCAAAAGGTGGAAATTCTGGCATAATCATACAGAAAGGCGAATTTGCTACAGGAACTAAAAACAACAATCTATTTTAAGGGAATATGCCACAAGTAATACATTAGAAACCAAAAGTGACAAAACCAATGTTAAGACTTTTGAATGCATACAGCAAACATTATTGTTATTTGTTTGACAGGCCTCTCAAAAAAGTAAAAGGCAATAAATACATTGGGATACATATTGATGTGAAACTAGCATGGAAGTTGCATGTTCAGTTCCAAATTGATAGTGATCGGGCCATTAATGAGATTGAATAGGGAGACTATGTGATTCTGTGCTTGCCGAATGGAAAGTGATTCTAAATAAATCTATAGGACAGATCCATGGCTAATACATCATTTACTGCTTCCAGTAATGCACAAGATTCTTAGAGCCTGATTTAGAGTTTGACGGACGGGCTACTCAGTCACAAATTTGATGGATATGCCACCTGCCATATGACGATTGCCATGGGATATAATCGGATCACAATATGACGTATGGAATATCTGTCACGTTAGTAACAGAGTAACCCTATCCGCCAAACTCTAAATCAGGCCCTTGTAGCTGGGATGGAACAAGCTAAGGTTGCAAAAACAATATCTGGAGGTAGAAGGGCAAACATTTGCATGCATAAAAAGCATAAATGCACAAAAACATACATACTTGTTGGCAAACGAAAGCCTGGTTGGGAACTTCAAATAATAGTACTGTCTCAGACTAAGGCTATGAAATGACAGGTGAAATAAAGAGTGGTTGCTGCCAGCACTTGTCACATCACCAAGTTGGAAATCCAAGCAGAACGAAATTAGTAGAAAAATGTCACGTGGAAGAAGGCTGTGGGCTCCAACGGGAATATGTAATGTTTGCATTTTTCTAAAAAGGTCAAGCAAGCCTATTAAATTGAAGGCTATCAAACTGTGCTCAATTACCTTACTTTGAAAAATTCACTGTTTATTTCACAATAGAATAATTACTAGTGCTGGCAATTACATCCTAAAGCTACAATTAAACGTTATTGGTGATTAAATTCCATTCAAATACTATTGCTATGGTCAAGATTCTTTATTTTACTGTCACATACTTTAGTAGAGCAATGTTTTTACTGAAAGGATTGGGGTGTGGTGACGTTTTTGGCTAATTCAAAGCAGAGTATGTATAATTATGGTTGTTTTGTTTTTTTTGCAGATCCTCATATAATCAATATTTTAGTTCATAAAAATGTATGGACAAGCTTGATATAGAGAATGTTTTGGATGTTGTATGTGCAGGTTGTACTCCATATTGTCATAAAAATGATTTTAATATTTATCCCTCCTCTGCCTTCTATTTAAAGTCAGGCCAATAATTAACAATCCACATTTTACATGCACTTCATGAATTGGAAAATAACTGAAATACATATACACTTTTCACGTTGGAGAATGATTGTAATGGCTTCCTGATTCTCTAATTCAAATCGCTTAATGTATTTCCCAGCATAAATTAACGCATTTCAACATTTTGAAATTTGACGATGTTCTCAAATATACTGTGCCACATTCTAAAGTTGTAGAATGTATTGAAGAATCAGAAAATCGAATACTACCTAATAATGTCAGCAATTATTCATTGTTATAGTAACAGAATGTTCAGCAAAAATAGAAGAAACTTCACTAAATGAATCTGAAAATGATTTAGTTGTAGACACAGAACGCCACGTGAACCAATTATGCACTGGTAAGCCGCTGACAGTGCAGCGAATAGGCATTTTTTTTTCTTTCACATCCATATCCATTTCAACCTGTTTCTCTTATCAATCTTCTTTTTCAGGAGAAACTCATTTTGTTCCCCCTTGAACACATTGATCCGCTTTGCTTCATCTGACCTCTAAGTGATACATGTTTACAAACTCTTTTTGAAACACTTTCAATCAAGCTCTGGTCTCCTCTGTTCTCACATTCTCAATCACTCTGTTTGCATTTGTTCGCCCCTGGAGATTTGAGCATTTGAGTAGAGGATTGTATATTCTTTTCTTTTTTGGACCATTTGAAACACGTGTCATTGTAATATAAACCAAGAATCTGTTTCTAAAATTGGCAGTCATCACATTAATCAGACTATTTCAACCACGGTCATACAATTTATAGTTTACATTGCACTACCTGCACCTAATAATTGTAAGTTTCCTCTGTCCAACCTTTTTCTGTGTTTCCATCAGGATATGTTGGCGCTGATTAAATGCATCTTGAAAACACAGAAATATTTTAAGAAAAGAAAATATAAGATGCATTTCAAATACGAACGTCAAAGTCAAAATTATTTTCGTAATATTTAATCACGTATTTTTCTTCCTTAAAGTATTGGAAAGGATTGTGCATTTAGCAAGCAGGACTGATGATTTTATCCAGTACGGCTGCAGTCAGCCTATATGAGCCTACTCTCTAATTAATGATAGACATGCAAACACTCCGTGGGCTACCTGAACTTTTTAAGATGCATAACACAGTGTAGTAATAAGCTATATATATATATATATATATATATATATATATATATATATATATATATATATATATATAGCCACTAGGTAGTTATAGTAAGGACCATGTTTCCATGTTTCCTATATCTTTGGCACTGTTTGATAAATCTTCAAATTGGTGATTCTTGTTGCGCACAGAAGGTTTCGGGGTGATCCGTCAAGCGGGGGCCGAGAAAAAGGGGAGGTTAAAAAACGTGCATTTCTGAAATAGGACATTTAGCTACGACTACAGCCCGAACCACTGGACGGAATTGCACCACATTTGGTAGAAAGCTAGCTTTTGGTACACAGATTGTGCTTTTGCTTATTTCCTATAAATTCGTTCAGTAGTTTTGGGGATAATAAAGTTAAAATAAATGTGTATATCTCTGGCAGTGAAATGCACAGCTCTGGTTGGCTGCCAACACTTCAAAACAGGAAGGGTTGGCAGCCATTTTGGGATTTGGCTTCAGCTAAGTCCCACAAAAAAAAGTTACTAAAAAAACCAAGGGCCAGGGTGGAGTCACCTTGTCACCCTGACCCCTTAGCTCTGGTGCTGGAGTCATAGAGCTAAAAATCATTTAAAAACAATTTTTACAATGATTTGCAGTGGATCCATGGAACCGGCAAAAATTTAAAAAAGAAAATGAAGCACGGGCTCCTGTGCTTCTTCATTCTGAAGCCCCCGGGTGTGCCAAGTCCCAGGGAAAATGCTAATTTAAAGCGAGGGGGACTCCAGGCCCCACTGTCACCCTGGGGACCACCACCTTCCTGGGGCTTTAAAGAAATATGGTGTGGGGGGCCATGCAGCACGCAAGCAGCCCCGGGGGCCACCACCTCTCTGGGGTCTTAGAAAATTATGGTGCAAGGGGGTTGCATGGCTCCCACAGCCCTGCTGACCACCTCCTCCCCAGGGCTTTAGAGAATTATGGTGCAGGGGCTGCACAGCCCCGCCCCCAACATCCTGGTGACCACCACCCTCAAAAGCTACAAAAAAGAAGAATGAAGGGGGTCCTTTTTGGTCCCCTGCATCCCAGGGGCCCACCGTCTCCTTGTAGCTGTGTAATGTTGGAGAGGGTCAGCATTGCCCTGAGGACTGCCACCCTCCAGGGCCATCTCCTGCTATGTCTCAAGGTGTCCAGCCCAGGACATAGCTGTTTGCTTTTGTTTGGTGGGAGCTGACAGCCCCCACCAAGCAAAAGCAAACAAAGTCCGCTTTCTGACAGTGGCAGCTGTCAAACAGCTCCCACTATCAGAAAGCGGAGTTTTCATCTGCCTTCTCTGCACACAAATGTGCGTGCAGGGAAGACAGATGAAAACATTGCTCCCACAAGCAGGGAGCTGCTATTAAAAACAGCTCCCTGCTTCTGAGGGCAATTCTGCAGGACCCAGGGAGCAGGCTAGGACTGTTCTGGGGCCTTGAGGCACCCCCCGAATCCTGTCACTCTCTCTCTCTCTTTTTTCCGCCCCATTATGGGATGGGAGAGAAAGATTATCATTGCATGGTCTCCCCATGAAATGACTTCAAAGAGTTGGACTAGCAAGATGTGTGGTTCGAATGTTATAGTTACGTTTTGATGCAAACCAGAACACAGTCTCTTCTGACCTAATGTTAAAGCTCTTGGACTGTCACACAGTAGGTTGATGGTTGGTGGTTCAAAGTCTACTATCTCAAGGCAGTGGGTCAGTTTATTTACTAGTGTTTGGACTGTTAAACCTTCCCAGTAATGTAACATTCATGTCTCTTTCCTCTCAAAGTTTGTGGGCTGAATATCTGGGCAAATCACAATAAGGAGTCACCTATGGCCTAATAGTTAATTTCTCAGACCCTCACACTGACAGTTGAGGGTTCTTCTCCAGGAGTGTACATGAACATTTCCCTCCTTTAATTTCATTTAAACTTCAAAAGTTTAAGGTTCATATTAAAAGGTGATATCACTCTTTTTAATTGACAAATACATTATTCTTTCAATTTGTCCAGAAATATCCCATTCTAAGTATATCAGCCATCAAAGCCTAAAAAAAACTATCTCTCTCCCTCCCACTCTCTTTCTCTCTCTCGCTCTTTTAATCTCTTTGTCCCACTCACACACCTACTCAGCCCCTTAGCATCCACTCACAGACCAACTCAAAAACTCACACACCCACTCATAGACCCACTCAGACCCTTGGGCACCCACTCACAGCTCCACTCAGACCCTCATGCACCCACTCACAGACTCACTCAGACTCTCACACACCCACTCACAGACTCACTGACACCCTCATACACCCACTCAGATTATTTCACAGGCACTGACACACCAACTAAGACACTGATGCACACACTCTCACACCCAGACAGAGACTCTCACAGCCACTCTCATCCCCAAAAACACCCACTCACACCTATTCTCACGCCCAGCCTGTGGCCAACTCCTGCCACGCACGGCCAAAGGGTCATGTACAGTGTAGTATTAGCTGGTTAGGGCGTTGGCTGCAGGGACTGGCTGCAGGCTACACCTTGCGGGCAACCCCTGCTGTACATGGGTGAAGTCTGTCCACAGTGGAAGGTTGGGTGCTTATAGGGGGTTAGCCTCAAGTGCCTGGCCGACAGTCGACGCGCACGGCCATGCACAGCAGTGTTGGGTTAACGTATAGTAATGAAAATTACTATATGATTAAAAAAAACTGAAATTTACTGAAAATAAGGTTAAAGGGACGTTATAGTTAGGAAATAGAATTAAAGAAACATAGAAATTCACTGAAAAAATAAAGGTTACAGGGACATTGTAGTTAAGGTCACATTTTAAACATACAAAACCATAGAAATTCACCTGTTATTGTTAGAGTTATCTCAAGTAACTACAACTCATGCCCTAAGATAACTATACCTTTCTCCCTTGCCTTTTCTTATCAATAATTTTGTTGCAAATTTTGCAGTGTTAATATCAAAGATGGCATAAAAGATGTTGTAGGAAAGTCCTCCTTTTTTTGCCTGATCACCCCCACACTTTTTGGATAGGTACTGGTGGTTACTGACTCTTGGCTGTGCCCTGGGTACTGCTTACCAGTCCCAGGGCCAGTGCTCTGTGTAAAATGGATATGCAAATTAGGCTAATTATAATTGGCTAAGTTAACCTACCTATAAGTCCCTAGTATATGGTAGGGCATGTAGGTTAAGGGACCACAGCATAGGTGGTGCACATCTAGGTGCACTGCGATTGCCCAGTGTCATTTTAAAAGCAAGCCTGCCTTGCTGGCTGCTTTTAAATTAAACTTATATGCAAATTCGACTTTGGAATTAAAAGTATTTCCAAAGTCTTAAACTACCTTATTTTTACATATAAGTCACCCCTAAGGTGTGCCCTATGTGCCCATAGGGCTGGGTGCCATGTAACTATAAGCAGGGACTTTATAAAAATAGATTTATAAGCCCTGGTGAGGTAAAAACAGCCAAATTCGTTTTTCCCTCATTGAAGTAAATGGCCTTCATAGGCTAGAATGGGGAGACTTTATTTTAAATTTTAAAGTCTCCTTAAATGTTGCATACCAAGAATTTGGTATCAAATTAATTGTTGTAATAAATCCCACAACTTCCAGTTGTGGGATTTAATATAACTTGTTCAGGTAAAAAGTTTAGACTTTACCTAAAAAGTTGCCAATTTCAGCTCTGCATTGTTTTTGCTGCTGTGCTCTGATTGGCCAGTCTGCAGCAGCTTTTGCCAAGCTGCCTTGATGAGGTGTGAAGTGGCCTGGCTTCACACAAAGGAATGTGCTTGGGGGAGAGAATCTCCCCTCAGCAGATGGTGAGGCAGGAAGGGGGAGGGCTGCCAAACTGGTCTTCAAAGGCAGAGAAGGACATCTGGAGCACCCAGCAACACCCCCACATCCTGCAACCCCAGACAACTAGGTGCCCCCTTGATTAGATTAGGAGAGGGCAGGAGAGGGGTGTGTTTATGATTTTTAGCCACACCAGTGGGTGGGCTTAGCCAGATGTCACCTCCAAAAATCAGATTCAGCCATGTTGGATTTTTAGAGACTGTTGCCTTTTGGGATGGATTTTTGCCACACTTCCCAGGAAGAGGTCATCACAGGGGGACGACCCTGTACCTGATTGGAGGACCAGGACCCCCCTGCTTTTCACCCAGGAGCAAGGATAAAACTGGCAGACCTGACCCCACACCTCAGATCCCCGCCAGATTTCAAGAAGAAAAGAACTAAAGGAGAAGAAGGACTGCCCTGCTGGACCCCTGGCCTGCACCTGGAACCTGCACTCAGAAGGACTGCACCAGCTGCACACTTGGGCTTCACCACAAGAAGGACTTTGCCTGGTTTCAACTGGTTCAAGGAGGGACTCCCTGTTTGTTACAGGTGAAAAATTGCTATCCAGAGTCCCCCTGCACCAACCCCTGAAAAGTGACCAGCTGACCACTGTCCAGTGGCCAAAAAGGAGTTTGTGCCAGGTGCATTCTGGGAGTTGAAGTCCGCACCTGCCAAGGACCATCACAGAACTTCTGGACCCTTGGGGTGAGCTGGGGACCCCAAAAGAACCTTAAAAGAACATCTGGGTGAAGCCCCAGAAGTTTGGAAAAGATTTGAAAATTTTTGTAAAAAAGCTCCAGAGAGGGACCGACCCGCCGCGGAAATTCTAGCCGGCTTGCCTCAACCGCGACCCAGCCTGACTTGGTGGTTCGTCCCGGTAAAGAAAAACCTCAGAAAAAGAGACTAAGCGGGTCATTCCGACCCTGGCGGTCGGTGGCCGCCAGGGCCACCGACCACGGGAGCACCGCCAACAGGCTGGCGGTGCTCCTACGAGCATTCTGACCGCGGCGGTTTAGCCGCGGTCAGACGCGGAAAGCCAGCGGTCTCCCGCTGACTTTCCGCCGCTCGTTGGAATCCTCCATGGCTGCGGAGCGCGCTCCGCAGCCATGGAGGATTCCGACTCCCCCTCCCGCCATCCAGTTCCTGGCGGTTCTCCCGCCGGGAACCGGATGGCGGGAGGGGGAGTCGCGGGGCCCCCGTAAGAGGGCCCCTAAAAGTATTTCAGTGTCTGCAAAGCAGACACTGAAATACGCGACGGGTGCAACTGCACCCGTCGCACCTTCCCACTCCGCCGGCTCTATTACGAGCCGGCGTCATCGTGGGAAGGGAGTTTTCCCCTGGGCTGGCGGGCGGTCTTGTGAAGACCGCCCGCCAGCCCAGGGGAAAACTCGGAAGACCCTCCGCGGTCTTACGACCGCGGAGCGGTATTTCGGAGGGGGGAAGCCTGGCGGGCGGCCTCCGCCGCCCGCCAGGCTCGGAATGAGGGCCACTGTCTCCTAAGTTAAGCCTTGACGCTCGTTGCCAAGCTACCAAGGGTTGAGCTGGGATTAATTTACTGAGACCTAACTGTACCTAGGTGGAGGTTAGTGGCTTGTTGCTGGGTGTAGGTACCTACCTGCCCTTACCAATAACCCATTTTCCAACAGATGTCATCAATGATATAATATGTGGAGTAATTAGCTGTATATGGCGAAGGCACAAATTATAGTTACCTTGGGGAGCAAGTTATAGTTACTTCAAAAAACTATAACTATAACTTCTGAATTTCTATGGTTTTTGACGAGTAAATTCAGAACCGAACTGTAATGTCCCTATAACCTTTGTTTTTTTCAGTGAATTTGTATGGTTTTGGAATGTAAAGTAATTTCAATTACTATACGTTAATCCAACCTTCAGCCGTGCGTGGTGGGGGTTGGCTGCAGGGCTTGGCCTGCGGCCAGACCCTGCAACCATGTTATATAACCACTCAACCCTGCACACGGCCTATGGACATGCACAGCGGGGGTTGGCCACAGGGCCTGTCTCTGACAGTGGATCTGTGAGTGGGTGCATGAGTCTCTGAGTGGTTCTGAATAGGGTGTTTGAGTAAATGAGTGGGTTCGAGGGGGTGCATGCATGTCTGAGTACATTTATGAGTGGATGAATTAGTATTTAAATGAGTCTGTGAATGTTTTTTTCAAATTTATTTTTGCATAATCTCAAATATTCTCGAATATCCTCCAATATTCAAGGATATTCAAGGCTATTAAAGAATATCATGCATGGTGAACGAAAATCATTTTAAATTAATTATTTGACCCTTTCAATTTGGATTTTCAGCCCTGGGGACCAAGTCCCATGAAATAAAATGATGGCCTCAACTTTATAGTCAGGATGCAGCCATCCAAGTACAGCACTTCTATTCATGTGCGTTTTCATGAAAATGAGCAAATATTCGCGATTTATTCGAAAATGATCCGTGGAGCTAGATATACAAATGTATTTTCCCTTTAATATCTAAAAAAAACAACTGAACAACACAACTACACCTTGGATCGCCTGACGTCATCACACTAAATTTAGCAGAAAGCAAGATTTGTTCCATGGACAGATCTTTTTGGTATTTGGTATAAATTTGTTCAATAGTTTTAGAGATAATAAAGTTAAAAGACATTTGCATATGTGGAGCCCAAGCACAGATCTCATTGTAAGATCCAATTGTCTGTCAGCACTTCAACCAGAAAGTGATGGCAGCCATTTTGGGGCCAATATACATTATAACACACTATTGAAATGCATTGTAGTGAATTACAGGTTTTGTGGGTCACAAAAAGGAGAACGAATAAAGGGTGAAAACAACTTTTATTTACAATATCAATCATTTGTTGATAGTGCCATACTAAGTTTAGGAATTATGGTGTATTCTAAGGTGATTTTCTCATGCTGGGATTTCATGAATCATGTTTGAGAGAACTTTTTCTCATGATTTTCCCATAGAGGTTTTGGAAGGTGCTCCAGAAGCTAAAATCAGAGCATATTTTCTGTAAATTCAAACTATCTTTCACAGCCATATGAGAATGAAGTCAGATATTCTCTGTAAAACATGTATTTCCAGCAGGAGCAGCCAGTTGATTCCCCTGTGTTTTACTGCAGCCTGTAGGAGGTTTCTAAAAAACACCTAGACCACTAACAGTCTTACTTATGACAAAAGTGTGTTTGAATCAAACTGGAAAATTGGTCAAACTTAAAACATTTAATTTAGAAAGGAACAAAATGAGGTGGATTTATTTTATCATAGAAATTATGGTTAGTGCTGTAGAAAGAAAAAATTGTAAAAGTTTTAAGTAAATTCTCAAATATCTTTTTCTTCTATTTCATAAAAAATTCTGACATGCGGACTGAAACATGCAGTTTCAACACCAGAAGCAGACTGTCAATTAGCTCTCTTGTGATCAGCAGCTTACAGTATTCTAATGAGCAACTACTGTGCTAACATTCTGAACTTATGCTAAATGTGTGTCACATCTGAATACCATCTTGATGGAACTGAAGTGGAAAACTGAAAGCATTTTCTACTGAGGATACTGCAGTAACTCTGGAAATTATGGAGCCATGCTCTGCGTCCAACCCCCGATCATGCATTGCTATGGGCATCTTACTTAACGTTAATAAAACCCTCGAAATTCGCTAAAATCAAAGGTTTCAGGGACGTTATAGTTAGGTTCAGAACTCACATGCACAAAACCACAGAAATTCAGCTGTTATATTTAGAGTTATTTCAATAACTATAACTCGTGCCCTAAGGTCACTAGATCTCATGCCCTCACCATGCACTGCTAATTACCCAAGTAATTACATTAGACAGTCAGAATAAGGTAGGAATGTGGTGATTTTATCTAAAAAAAACACTAGCGGAAGGCTGTAAACAATTGAGTGATAATGAATGTTACACTGTATCTAACAAATTTGATATTGACGATTCTTACCAGAGATATTGGGCAATGTTATGTGACTGGTAAGACAGAGGACTCCTAGAGTGAGAGGAATATTTGGTTTTGAAATGTGAACACTTACATATACCAGTTCTATATCTATTGCCGAAACTTCACAGAGATGCACAGCATCTACCAGGGAGACCAATAGTGTCAGCAATTGAGTCTCTTCTAGAGTGCATGCCGAAATGCATTGACCAGTACCTAAGGCCATTTGTTACAGCTTTGCCTGCAAATGTCTGTCACACCACCCATTTCTTGACTTTAATTAAAAATATATACTGGGAGGAAGAGTATTTATTGTTATCTATTGGATATGGCTAGCTTATACACTAACATTAGTCATGATCTAGGTGAAAAAGCCACAAAGGACTTTTTGAGAGCTAGGTCTATTTTGCTTTTATTACATACAGACATGTTCTACTTGATATGATGAGGTACTGTCTAACTAACAACTTTTTCCTATTTGACAGTAAAATCTACAAACAAGAGCAAGGGACAGCGATTGGCACTTGCTTCGTCCCCAGCTATGCAAATCTGTTCATGGGCTGGTGGGAGGAGCAAGTGTCCATCGCGATGCCAGAGTTTGATGATCCTGTCATTATGTGGGTGAGATTCATTGATGATATCTTGGTAATTTGGAAAGGAGATGAGTGTTCTGCCAGCAATTATTTCATGAATCCCAATACTAACCCATACAAAATCAAACTGACTAACCAGATGAGTAGGAGATCTGTTATATACCTGGATGTGGAGATTGAAACTAAGGGTGGGTTGCTAACTAGTAAATTACACCACAAATCTACTGCTGGCAATAGTTTACTGCACAGTAAGAGCACTCATCCAGGCAGTTTGTTGTACAGTATCCCCTATGGAGAAATGTTGAGAGCCAAATGCAATTGTGGGACCCACATGACATTTGAAACTGAGAAAAGAATCATGACACAGAGATTTATGGGCAGGGGGTAGAGTAGGAAAGTGATTGACAAGCCTGTGTCAAAGTGGAAAATATTGCACACACAGAATTGTTACAACCAGCAATGAATAAAAGTACAGAAGGCCCTGACTATGTGCGGTTCATAACCACATATTCCAATTGTGCACATCATAGAAGGAATATATTCAAGAGAAAACAGGCATATTCTAAAAACTGATGCTGTGTTGAATGGATATTTGCATGATACACCTCACATTACTTTTCACAAAAGCCATCCATTAAGTGATTGCTTGTGTCACAATATGGACATACAGGAGGTATTGAGGGACCGGGAGAAGGATTGAGGCTTTTTCTGCTGCATGAGGTGTGCGGCCTGTACTAACAGCTGTAAGTGTACTAAACTGGAAATTCCTAATCACAATAGGCAACATGAAATCAATGGTACATACAACTGCTAGACTGATTACTGTGTGTACTGTCTGATCTGCCCGTGTAATAAGTTATATGTGGTCAAAACTATACACAAAGTAAAAAAACGTATTTTAGAACCCAAACAAGCTATTAGACACAACAGTCAATAGTGCCCAGTAGCCAGGCATTTCAGTGAACTGCATCTTCAAAAAGATAATCTGGTCCATTTTGTTGTGATAGATGCAGTGCAAGAGGACATCAGAGGAGGGAACAGAAAACATATATTACTTATACTAGAATCTAGATGTATTCTTGATTTTGACTCCAAAACCCCTGGGGGTTTAAATACTAGTGAAGAAATGTCTTTACATGTGGGCTGAATAGATGATTTAAGGCCATATAATGTTTGACATGGTTGTGTTGCTCAATATCTATGCGTTATAAGTCTGTTTTTAATGGGTATAACTTTAATACAAGTTTTTAACAATTGTTTTATATATTTATATTGTTTCTTGTCTTGCACTTAAGAGAGGATCAACACATATGGTCTGCGAGTTGAGCACTGTAATGGGCTGTCCCTGAACTGTTTGCATGATATCACTGGAGTTTTTTGGTGCTGCATGGGTGGAGAAATCTATTTCCAAAATCTTAATATGTGACTTGATGAGTACTTTTACTCTTTTGGGGCAGTCAGTATGTACATTAAGTATGAGAGTAAGCCCTGAGAGATCCCCTTAAGAAGCATGGTGAGTAATCCTCTAACATCACTATGAACATAACCTGTCTATACTGAAACTTTCTCAGTTATAACCACAACCCTCTGGGGTATGACAGAGAATTGTAGAGTGCAGAATTGGAAAGATCTATTATTATTTCAATATACTGGTATAGAATTGTATGGTGTGCCACTTCATGGGGATATAAGATGAATGTATATTGAATTTAATACCACTTAATGCAATGGTGAGAGTCCCCACTAAATTCTGGGGTCAGATACAGAACTGGCAGGCAGCCGGTGGGATGGAAATCTTTAACGAGCAGACTTTATATATACTTTGGAACTCTATTAGAAATTGCCACATGTATACAATTATGGGTTGGATAGAGGGACTGTGTCTATACAACACCACCTAGTAAGCTTGAATGAGGTGCTAATTGTGATATAAGGGGAACTGCATAAACTCAAGCATTGAGGAACTTTGAGTGTGATATAATAACTTTGGGAGATGTAACTTTTGGCATTTTTTTTTATTTTTGCCATATCATTATTTCCATACAGTACTGTATATCTAAATGAATCTTGAAGGAATTGTAAGCAGTGTGAATGAATAAGACCATTATCACAATGGTGTGTATAACATGGTCCAAAATGCTGCTTACTAGGATACTGGGTATTCACACTATGTGCTCACAGTGGTCCACTGTTATATGGTGTATTAAATGGTCTGTCAAACTCCCGCTCTGTACCTATGGCCGAACCGCGTTGGGCAAGGAGGCACTTGTTGCCAATAAAGTGGAAATTTTAAACTTAGAGTGTCTGGGTCCTGCCGTTACATGTATTGGGAGAAGTGTGAAAGGTTTGGGGCTGCCAGAGCAGGGACTTTATAGATAGGCTCTGATGTTCCACACATAAAACCATGGAAATTCAACAGTTATATTTGTTCAATACTTCCATAAGGTGTTTTTCTGATGGTATGGGTTGGTATCTGTTAGTATGTGAGTTTCCTCGAAATGGTTAATATACAATCCAGCCAAACTTGGGGCCAAGGTACTGCCCATTGATGTTCTGAGGACTTGTAAATACTGTATATCTTCATACTGGAAATTGTTCTCCATCAATGCAAGTCTGCAGCATTCCAGTGTGAAGTGTCCTGGGGTCCTATTTTGGCAGCTCTCTTTGAATAGAATCTGTTCTATTGTATCCAAGGTTGTGTGTTGGGGTAAGCCCTCGTCAGCAGCAGACTGGACTATGGTAACGCTCTCTATGCGGGAACCACGGTCAAACTCCAAAAAAGACTGCAACGTATACAGAACGCCTCCGCACGCCTCATTCTCGACATCCCACGCCACAACCACATCTCAGCCCACCTGAGAGACCTACACTGTCGCCCTGTCAACAAGAGGATCACCTTCAAGCTCCTCACCCACGCCCACAAAGCACTCCACAACACCGGCCTAGCTTACCTCAACAAACGACTCACCTTCTACACCCCTAACCGTCAACTCCCCTCCGCCAACCTCGCCCTCGCCACCATTCCTCGCATCCACAGGACTACAGCAGGCGGCAGATCATTCTCCCACCTCGTTGTCAAGACCTGGAACACCCTTTCCATCCACCTACGACAGAGCCAGGACCTGCTGACCTTCAGGCGACGCCTCAAGACCTGGATGTTCGAGCAGTAGCATCTCCTCCCCCATCAGCGCCTTGAGACCCTTGCGGGTGAGTAGCACACTTCATAAATGAATTGATTGACTGGAGTTGCTGGAGGACTGGACACAGGTAGGTCAACATATAACACTTATCACCCCCCATACCTGCATGCCAGCTCACACCTTCACTCTCATCAGTCCACTCCATCCCACACACTGCTCCTACACATATGACTAACCACAATGCCAAGCCCCGCATGCCATACCAATGCATGGACACCCCCCTAGCCCTGCATGGACACCCATAACCAAAGCATGCAGAGCATAGGGAAACTAACAATCACACAATACATAACCATACACAAGCAAAGGTTGGCAGGGCAACAGCAATGTTAGAGGGAAAGCCAGGGATGTACAATATGTCACAGACATGAAGCATAATACATCACTTACATCCCTACCGGTGCCCCAGCCAATCCCAGCGGAGAGGAGGTGCCATGACAAACCAGTCCCCCAACAGAAGATGCCCCCAGTGATGATAGTAACTGTGGACTTCAGGAGCTGGACCAACAACCTGGCTCATCAGGGACCACTGGACAGCTGGTCACCCAAGCCCACTCACAGTCCACCACAGAGCCTCCCCCATCAGTATCCAACACCACAGCACCCACCCAGCGTACCCACACCTCTGTCCCCAGGACACGTCAATCAGCAGTGTGCCCACCTGTACAGGGACCCCAGGTGACACCTCATACCCAAGACAATCAGGGACCTGGGGTCAGTGGCAATGGGCACACCATTCAGGGGACAGAGGCACAGGCCAAAAGGGAAACTGGGGGGACCGCTGTGTGCCGGGGTGGACAGGACCAGGGATCCGACTCTCCAGGAGACACGCTTCGAGATCCTGGGAGCCTACCAACATTCCCAGGACACGATGGGCCAGATCCTTGACAACATGCAGGAGAACAGGTGGCTGCAGGAGGGACAGTATCAGGGGATCACAGAGGACTTGCAGGCCATTAGCACCACCTTGATCTCCTTAGCAGGGGTGCTGGCAGACATGGCTGTCAAGAGAGAGGCGACAGCACAGCAGCCAGCAGACCCCTATCACTTGCCAGTGCATAGACCAGCCCTCCACCTCCGCTGCAGCTAGTGGGCAGGAGGCCCCACCACAGGACCCACAGGCCACCTGGACCCCTCCCCCTGCAGAAGGTGAACCACCCCACAAACGTTCTCTGCGAACCAGAAAAAAGCCATAGACACTTGCCAAGACCACTGCCAGGAAATAAGACTCTCTGGACTGTCCCGTTCTGTCCCACACTGTCACCTTGTCCACTTTGAACTGCCTTTGCTCCCCTTCTATGGCCCCTTGGACACTGCACCTGTGCTACAAACAGACTAGAACAATACCCTGGACCTTCCTCCATCATCACCCCATTCCATTGCACTTTTCCCTCAATTTCATAGCACTACAATAAACACCCTTGAACACAACTTGACTACTAGTTTTTTATGTTTTGAAAATGTGCATTTATGGAAATAGTCACATCTAGTGTAAATAAACTGAACACTGTGAAAGCAGGGAAGTAATGACTTGTAGCTGTCTGTAGTCAGCACATTGGTAAAACAGATGTCATATCATCAACATCTGTAAAATAACAAGACATAGGTGACGGTAAGTTGAGATACAAAGGAAGTAAGTTAATGTCATAATGCTACAGCCACACAGAATACACCAATAGTCATAGGAATGGCCAGTTGCACTATCTCACCTTTGTGTCATTGGAAGTATTGATAGATAACTGATGTTCTGTTGTCCTCATCCTCACCCTCTTCATCCTCACTGTCCTCAGGATCTACTGCTGCCACAGGGTCATCTACAGTCTCTTCCTCCTGCAGAAAGGGTACATGTCGTCTGAGGGCCAGGTTGTGCAACATGCAGCATGCCACTACTGTCTGTCAGACCTTCCCGGGTGAATAGCACAAGGATCAGATGGAGGCACCTGAACTTAGCCTTCAGGAGCCCAAAGGTGCTCTTGATGTCCTGATATTCCTCACAGGGGTCAGCAGCCACAATAGGTTTGGGTAGCCAGAGTAACCTGTAAGTATTGAGGGGCAACATTTAGCATCACACAATGCTATAGGGATGACACCTGAAGGCAGAAACTTACATAGAGTGGGTGGGGACCAAGGCTCACCTATTAGCCACACCCTGTGCCTCTGTAGTTGGGCCATCACATTTTGGATGCCACTATTCCTCGGAACAAAGGCATCATGCACCGACCCAGGATACTTAGCATTGACATGGAAGATGTACTGGTCAGATAGGCACACCATTTGCACATTCAGTGAGTGGAAACACTTACGATTCCTGAACACCTGTTCATTCTGGCGGGGGGACAAAAGCAATATGTGTTCCGTCAATTGCACCAATAACATTGGGGATATGTCCCATTGCAAAGAATCCGGCCTTCACTGTGGCCAAACCTTCCTCCTGGGGTAAAGAAATGTAGCATGTGTTTTACCAGGGCAGACAAAACTCTTGTCAGCACGATTGAGAACATTGGCTGTGACATTCCTGCTGCCAACCCACTGTCACTTGGAAAGGACCTGTTGCCAGGAAATGGAGCACTGAGAGCACTTGCACAAGGGGGGGGGATCCCAGTGGGATGGCGGATAGCAGATATCAGGTCTGGCTCCAATTGGGCACACAGCTCAGTTATTGTGGCTCTGTCCAGTCTATAAGTGAGTATAATGTGCCTGTCCTCCAGTGTAGCCAAGTCCACAAGGGGTTTGTACATGGTGGTATGTCTCCACCTCCTATTCATCCACAGTGGTAGGTATTTATGGGACACAAGAGTGAGTAGGCTGTCACAATTTGAACAATGGAACCACAACTTCAGTGGACATGGTGCATTTATGTTATGGGACAGTAGGATTGAAGAGGTATGTGCTAATCCAGGCTGTGATGCAGTTAATGTCGATATGACCATTGTCCTTCCCTTATGAAATGGCGACCGCCTGTCCTGTATGTAGGGACAGGTGGAAGTGAGGTAATTCCACCAATGTTGGGTGTCGTGGCGAAATGCGGTCTTGCACCGCTGTGCAATTCCTCATTCTGTAATACGGGGCTCTATGGAGTACAGTGGCCAATGGGGATCTGCGCCGGCGGTGACGGTGTACACCGCCACGGAGGTGACCGCCATTTTCCATCTGATTCCTCATTTGTTTCAGGACCTTCAGCAGGAGAACACCTACACTGCGTGTGCTGCTGTGACATGTGTCTGCAACCTACCATGGCCCGTGTGACTGGGGAAAGGGCCCATGCCTTCACATCGGAGGAGTTGGAGTGTTTGGTGGATGGGGTCTTACCCCAGTACGGACTGCTCTATGGGCCTCAAGACCAAGAGATGAGTACACTTTGGGCAGATGCATGTGGGAAGGATGCATGAAGATGTGTGTGCAAGCATCGTGTCATGGGGGAAATGATTTGTGGTGGTGTACATGGTGTGTGCTGGGCGATGTGTGTGCCAATGGTGATGGAAACGGGATTGGTGGCCCAAATGTGTGTCAGGCTGGATTGCATGTGTAATGGTATTCTCCTGTCTGTATTACCTCTGCAGGTCAGCGCCCATCAAAAGAAGGGATTATGGTGTGCCATCACCATGGACATGCAGACCCTGGGGGTCTACGGCAGACGGAGCACCCACTGTCAGAAATGGTGGTAGGACCCGAGACGCTGGGCACAGAAGACTGCGGAGGCCCAGCTGGGGATGGTCTCCCAACGAGGAAGGGGTGCCAATCGGAACCTGACCCACCTAATGGCCCACATACTGGCGTGGCCTACCCAGAGCTAGATGGGTGCTTGAGGGAGTCACAGCAGCCATAAGGGGGTGAGTACAGTGGGCATTATTACAAAATATGGCAGGTGGGATGGGATTCGGTTGGTGGATGTGAGTTAGTGGGTGCCTCTAAGGCCAGGCCAGACATTGCAGCGTGAGTCAACTCTAGGGTAATGGGTGTATGGGAAATGCAGGTAACCTAGCTCATTAGCATTCCATTTCAGTCAGGGCTTTGTAACTCCCAGAAGGAGTGCAGTTGGCAGTGTGTGGCCCTCATCTCGCTGTGGCATCTAGCCAAATCCCTGGCAGTGCAATGCATAGTGCTCAAGCTTGATCCCTGTGTGTGACGGTGGTGTTGGTGCAGTAATTGACCCAGTGTTTCCTTTTTCTCTCTCCCCACATTTTTTCTTCTGTCATCATGTCCATGTGTGCATTAGCATCATCTGGCAGATGAGCAGGGGCACCGGCGACAGAGGGAGCTGCATCCCACCGGACCCAGGAGGCAGAGTCTACCGACGCCAAGGGATCCAGTGGGACAGAGTGCGAGGGGAGCACCATGGCGGAGACAGGAGGTGACAACACAGGCTCAGATACTTCCTCCGATGGAAGCTCCCTGGTGTTGGAAAACACTGCTGTGACCACCCCAGCTGCAGGTTCAGCTGCCAACCCCCTACCAGCACCGCCCTCCAAGTAGCCCCTCAACGAGTTGCCCGTGCCCACTCACCCAGGAGGGTGGGCATCTCCTTCGCCCCAGGCACCTCAAGCCCTGCCCCAGTGAGCCCTGCTGCCCTGAGTGAGGAGGCTATTGACCTCCTGAGATCCATCTCTGTAGGGCAGTCAGCCATTGTGGATGCCATCCAGGGTCTGGCATCCCAGATGCAGCAATGCAATGCATTCCTAAAGGACATCCACAGGGGATTGGTGGCCCAACAGAGATCGATACAGGCTCTAGCCTCCCATATGATGGCAGCCAGTGTCCCTGTTTCTACCCTCCCCTTTCCATCTACCACTTCCCAGTCCCAGTCTCCTCAACCCCAACCCATCCCATGCACACATACAGACAAGCATGCATGCAAGACAACACCCAAGAGTGGTACAGCCAAACATAGACACCACACTTCATCCCACAAGCACTCACACAAACACCAGACAGTTGCAGACACAACTACATCTATGCCTCCACTGTCTCTCCCTCCTCCTCCTCCACCTACTTCACAGTCACATCCACACTCACACCTGCATGCACTGCATCAACATCAACCACCAGCATCACCACACCAAGCAGCACACACACCTCACTAGCAGACACCTCCACAACATCCATGCACGCATCCTGTGTCCTCTCCCACCCTGTCTGTCCCCCCAAGGGACAAAAACACAAGCACTCACACACTAACAGCCATCCACCTCTCATCAGCATACTGCCCATGCACCTGCACCCAAATCTAGCACATACATCTCCTACAACCACTCCCTCAACCTCCACCCCCTCCCTCCTCCCTGCTCCTGCCCCATCTTTCCTAAGAAGCTTTTCCTTGCCTAACTTGACCTCTTCCCTCCCCATCCCCCCGTCCTGCCCGTAAGAGCAGGGTCCCAACAACCCAGCCCAGAACCTCAGCCAAACAGTCCACGCGGGCAATGGTGGCACCACCTAGTTGTAGAGGCAAGTCAGTGAAGGATCTCAGTCCACCAGCCAAGAAGGTGATGGATTCCACACCTCCTGCCATGAAGGGGAAGAAGCATGCACCTCCTGCTTTGAAGGGGAAGAAGCCCTCAACTCCTGCCCGGAAGGCTAAAGAACATTCTCAACCTGCCATGAAGGGGAAGAAGCCCTCAACCCCTGCCAGGAAGGGTAAGGATCCTACGCATCACACCATGAAGGGGAAGAAGCCCTCGACTCCAGGGGAGGCTGTCAGGGTGATACCTCCACCACCACCGATGCTCACGGGCCCCCACTGTCAGCTGAGGAAGTGCATCCCTCACCACCAGCAAAGGCTGCCCAGGAGGCACCTTCACCTGCCACCACAGTTCAGCCCTCACCACCAGCAGAGGCTGCCCAGGAGGCACCTTCACCTGCCACCACAATTCAGCCCTCGCCACCAGCAGAGACTGCCCAGGTGGCACCTCCACCTGCCACCACAGTTCAGCTCTCACCTCTAGACGACACAGTGAGGCCATCACCACCAGCAGAAGCCATGTATGCCACCCTCCAGGGGCTGATGTATGAGGGGCCACCCCAGGAGCAGTGGGCATGTTCCCCATTCCTGAGACTGTGGCCTTACACTCCCCAGGACAGAGAAATGGGCATGGAGCACCCTCAAGAACCAGTGGGAAAGTCACCCACCTGAGACACTGTGGCCTTGCACTCCCCAGGACAGAGAAATGGGCATGGAGCTCACTCTAGAACCAGTGGGAGTCACCCACTGCAGAGACTGTGGCCTTGCACTCCCCAGGGCACAAAAATGGGCATGGAGCCCCCTCCAGAACCAGTGGGAAAGTCACCCACCTGAGAGACAGTGGCCATGCACTCCCCAGCAAAGACAAATGGGCATGGAGCCCCCTCCAGAACCAGTGGACTTGGTCCAAATTCAGCTGAAGTGCACCCCACCCCATTCCCCTGAGGATCCTGCCCTCTTGCAAACTGATACCCCTGCAGAGTTCTATTCTTGTGCATCTTAAGAAGTGAATAAAAATATGGTATCTTGAGATGTCTGGTACACAAACAATTGGCTTCTTTTTTGGAGATCCTGTCAATGGTTTCTGATTCTTCTACCTTATTACCAATAATCCTCTGAAATTTCTTGGTGTGGTCCATAGATGACAGTCCTGTAGTATAACTCATCATCCAGAAGGTCCTGACACTGTTTTCTGTTATCAGATTTTCTTAGTAGATCAATGCCCCATTTCTTATCTGCCAGCTTTATCACCAGTGCTCGGTTCTGAGATCGTGAAGGACCTTGCACTCATTTCCAGTAGTATTGCTAAATGTTCTGAATTTGGAAACATCTAGTATTCAAACTCTTTGAAGCCTGCTCAAAGTCTAAGACATAGCAACTGAGGTGTTAGGAGGACAAAATGTTGATTTCTTCTGACATTAGTATCTCTCTTTTCTGTATCAATGTTTTTATCATTGAAGAAGGGTTTCAATTCAAGTTTCCTGCAGAATTAAGCCATTTTAGAGTGGAGGTGGAATTTGTCAATAAGGTCAATAAGTGTGAGTACGACACCAAGGGCCATATTTATACTCTGTTTGCGCCGGATTTGTGTCGTTTTTTTTTACGCAAATTCGACGCAAAACGAACTCCATATTTATACTCTGGTGTTAGACGCGTCTAGCGCCAAAGTTCATGGAGTTTGCTTCATTTTTTAGCGTGGACATCTACTTTGCGTTAATGATATGCAAGGTAGGCGTTCCCGTCTAAAAAATGACTCCGAGGCATGTGCGCCGTATTTACACTCCCGGGCAAAAATGACGCCCGGGAGTGGGCGGGTCAAAAAAAATGACATCCAGCCGCTTTTGCGTCGTTTTTTAACGCCTGGTCAGGGCAGGCGTTAAGGGACCTGTGGGCTCGGAAGGAGCCCAGAGGTGCCCTCCCATGCCCCGAGGGACACCCCCTGCCACCCTTGCCCACCCCAAGAGGACGCCCAAGGATGGAGGGACCCATCCCAGGGAACTTAAGGTAAGTTCAGGTAATTATTATTATTTTTTTTTGTGGCATAGGGGGGCCTGATTTGTGCCCCCCCTACATGCCACTATGCCCAATGACCAAGCCCAGGGGACAGAAGTCCCCTGGGCATGGCCATTGGGGAAGGGGGCATGACTCCTGTCTTTGCTAAGACAGGAGTCATTTCAATGGGGGTTGGGAGTCAAAATAAATGGCGCAAATCGGGTTGAGGCGAAAATTTTGCCTCATCCTGACTTGCCCCATTTTTTGATGCCCAAGCTCCATATTCCCCTACGCCGGCGCTGCCTGGTGTAAGTAATTTTTTTTGACGCACACCAGGCAGCTCCGCCGGCTAACGCCTGCTAATGTCATTGAATAAATACGGCGCCCGCATGGCGCTTCAGAATGGCGTTAGCCGGCGTTAGATTTTTTGACGCACAACTGCGTTGGCGCAGTTGTGCGTCGAAAAGTATAAATATGGCCCCAAGTCCCTTGTTGAGGACCGATGTCTGTTCTTCTGTTCGGGATAAGTCTGTAAGGTTAAGTATCAGTGACTGCTGTTTCTCTACCGTCGTGTTTTTTTTATCTTGCTCCTGGTTTGGATTCCTGTGTAGTTGTCATCCTATCCGACTTCCTTTTTTCTTCTTCCCCTTCATTGATTTTGGGCTCTACCTAAGAAAAGCCTGAATATTAGTGGGAGGTTTATTGATGCCCTCCCATGTAGGGTTCATCAATCCTCCAAAGTGTTGTGCGTAAGGTTGGAAAAAGGAGGCAGGCTGTTAAGTGTATCATGGTTCATGCCAAGGTTGTTGCCAACCACAGCCTCTTCTTCTGCTCTTTCCTCTCTGTCTGCATGTTCCTCTAAAGTCATCGCCGCTGCCCCATCCAGTTGAATCAAAAGAACTTCCTTCTGATGAGTCATAATCTGACTGGTCCCTATATTGATCTTTTTGGGGATTGTAATCCTCTTTTTCATACGAATATATGCTTTCTTGGGAAAAGCATTTGAGATCTTTCCCTAATTTCTTTATTTTACTTTGAGTGAGAAAGTCTTTTATTTCTGCCACTTGTTTATTGATCTCATCTAATCTCTTTTTGGAGACTGTAACATGTACCTTTTTCTTCAGTTTGCTTTCACTTATTTGAATCTTAGCTGTGAGAGTTTAGGACAATCTTTTGGCAGCCTTTATTGTAAGGACTTGTGAGGCCTATGTAGATGGCCACGGGATGGATGCCCAGTCCTTCTTGAAGAACAAGTCATCCAAGAAGATTTAAGGGGGTTATTGACTCAGAGTCCTCTTGATGCCGCATTTGCGCACAGGTATTCTGTCATCATCACCCTGTGGATAGCTGTTTTGACTGTTCTGGCTCTGTCTGCACCATTGTTTGAGATATATTCAGGTCATTTGGTGAAGGTAGACCCAAGAATATTGAATCAATGTCCTCATCTGTGTAGGTGAGTCCTACATTTTCAGCCATGTTGTGTCTCTATCAGTTGTGGGTTGTTGCGTACAGAGTGTTAGGCACAAATTAAGGTAATTGGCTGAGTGTTAGGAACAAATTAAGGGAATTGGTGAAAGTGCCCACCTCCAAAACCACTCTTGCTGCCGCAAATTTCCAAAAGGTAATCACATGTCAAACTGTGGATCACTGGCTTCTTCTTCGTAAAGCTTCCACAGCTGTGCACTGCTGAAATACCAAAAATAGGGAAATGACAAGCATTCAGGGAAAGGTTCACTCAGTTTCACGGGTAGAACCAGAAAATATCAAGGAGAGTGAACCACACCATTCTGAAAATCTAAATCTCTCACAAAATTGTATTGTGACATTCAGCAGTTAATTTCTATCAGTAATATATAATTTCCCACTGATGTACTAGTAGCCCCATCATCATCATTGTTCTTACATCCACCAGGAGTGAGACTCTCTTTGATGTAGAAATAGGTCATTTTATTTCACTACATGGTTTTCACAGATCCCACCCTACTACTCCCATGCAGTTCGTGTGCAGTGTGACATCTGGCTACAGTCCCCAGGGCTGCAGGCTTTGGGGGGAGTGTTGCATGGACCGTTGGGGCACACAGGTTGTGGCACCATCCATCGCAATCTATGTGGTCATGAGCCCCTGCAGTCTGGTCTGCATAGGTGTGACATGAGGGCATGCCTTGGGGAGCCAGGAGGTGGCCTTGGGAGGGTGGAAGCAGCGGTGCAGATGAGCGGCCAATGATTTGCTCTGGAGTTCCCTGTGAGTGGTTTGCAGAGGATGGGTTTTGAGGCCCTCAACTGTATGGATGCTGGTGCAGGGGGAGGTCTCATCCAGAGGGAATATAATTGGATTTACAGCTTGAGAACTCACAGAGATGGATTCAGCAGTGGCATCCCTTGGTCACAGGTCACCGGGTGAGCTGGTGGTGCCCCTCTGTGGGCGCACAGCAGTGGAGGATGCCCTTATTGTTGTGATCTTGCAGTTTTGGAGCCATCTGAAACATATGTGTGGGGTGCCTGTGGATGCCTGGAGATGGATGTTCTGTGGGCAGCACTCTTGTGAGTGTGTGGGGGTTGCGGGTGCACAGGATCACGAGCAGGGCTGTAGGTGGTATCCTGCTGTGACACTGCGGATTGCAGGGTCTGTCTCTGTCAGTTCAGCCACTGTGTTTGGCTCAGTGCAGTGTCTTCTGAACTGAGGCATGATGTACATATGTAAATATTGGGGTCACAGATGTACAGGTCCCATGCAGCACCATTTGTCGTTGGCATCCTGCCACAATGTTGCCAGTTGCGGTGTCTGAGTCTGTCGATTTGGGCCACTGTATTTGGATCAGTGCGGTGTCGTCCGAGGCATGGTGTACATTTTTGGATATGCATGTTCCTGGCAGGAGGTGTCACAATGTAGGATGTGTGTGTTGTGTTCCCTGTGGAGACGTGCAGTGGTCCCCATTGTCTTCCTGCAGTGGGTGGAAGGGAGTTGGATGGGTGCCATCTGGCTGATGTTCATTTACCAAAGGATGTATGCTCCATCGTGATGGCATGTTTGCACGACATGTGTTTGTTGCCCCACTGTGAGACATATTGAACCTTGTAAGTCATGACATTTTCCGGACAATTGAGCAGATTCAATAATTATTCCCAAATTCAAGAAAGGGGACTGTGCCAAACCTAGATGTTCCTGACTAATATCGCTCTAGTGTTATCCTTTAAACAATTTAGGAACCATAGTTTTGAATTGATTCAGAAGTGATTCAGACCCTTGTCAATGGTTCAGCTGGAATTTCATCAGGTAATAGGTATACTAGAGAGCAATATATTTATCTTTCAACTTCTATTTACCAAATTTGTTAAAATCAATAAAGTAGAGATCTGTTTAGCCTTTATGGACCTCTTGGCAATATGTGAAGTTGTTAACTGGCACAAGGTATGGAATAAAGTGTATCAGATATGAGTTAAACCTGGTCTAGGAAATGTGTTGCAGAGAATATATCATTCTCCCCTCTCAGTGCTCTGTACGTGGGATTGCGCAGAGAATGCACCATCTCACTTATGCTATCCCAAGGAGTCTGTCATGAATGTGTTGTTGCTTTCTTTATCCAAGATCTTTAGATGTCAGTAAAATGATATCTAATACTTAAAGGTGCTTTCAGCCAGACCTCCTTATCTATTGATCTTTACTATTATTCACATTTATTCTCTACACTACAAGATTGGACAGTAGATTAGCCCTCTTAACTACTTACTAACTTCTATGAGAATGAGAGCATTCTGCTCTCTCACAAGGAGCTCATGCACACATAAAGGAGTTATTTCAATGCCAGCACCTACTATTGCAGTGTATGCTTTTTGCAAACAAAAATGTATCTGATTTTAGCTAGTGTTTTTAGGTGAAGCCTGCCAGACGGAGCAAGCTGTCTGATTACGAAAGACCTATTGTGAACTAAAAGTGGGCTTAGTGGTTTGTTGGAATTTAAGAGGGAGGTCTACGGTGGGCATTTGGTGGACACTTTAATTTGTTGGCAAAAGTCACAGCTAAGGACATATAGCTTGGTCTGCTTGTATAGACCTGCCCACCAGTAACATTTTTACAATAGGGAGATAGTAGCTGACACACCATCAAGGGGAAAGGCAACACCCTCACGTGCTGCTTTGATGAGATCTAATCTCTGGTCTTGGTTGGAGTTCACACGATCACCCACTCCTGGAATTGTTGCAAATGAAGGCCCTGATTTAAGAAAAGTGGTGCTTTATGTTATGAAGTGCCACTTTTCTTACAGCCCATTTCACCCCCAGTGCCACCATGTGTGTGTCGCATTTAACATACGATGCACCATGGCGCAGGTTAGGAGTAATAGCATCATAATTTTTTGTGCCATTGTTGTACTTTGCAGGATTAGTACTACAAATGTTGTCACTAATCCTACAAAGTACATAGAGGCCGGTTATAAAAAATAAAAATAAATAATGAATCCTTTCTACACCTGCTATGTGCAGGCGCAAAAATTCTACTAAAAATGGCGCAGAGGAGTCTCATAGATTGCTCTGTGCCATTTCTGCGGGCCCCCTAATGGGGAAACGCCCCCCTTGCATACATTATGCCTGGCGCAGGAGTGCAAGGGTTTAAAAAGTGGTGCAATGAGTGCATTTTGCTTCTCTGTAAATATTGTGCTGCATTTTTGCCACACTATTGCCACATTAGCATAAGAACAATTACACTAATGTGGCAATAGTTGGTGCTAGGTCCTTCATAAATTTGGACCTAAATGTTCTGGGCACTTAAGTGGTAAGAATATTTTGCAGGATATGCTTTTGGTAAGGGCTTGCTTTCAGCCAAAGCCTTCACAGCAGCCAATGTTTCATCATCCATTCTCATGTGAGAATGAGTAATCACAGCAACAGAAGCCATAGCTACTGCAGATTCAGCAGCTTCATCAGCCAAAGTGTTTCCCACAACAAGTATTCCTACACGTTGGTAACTCAATGTATGGACTTCATGGGGCTGTGGCAGCTTCTCTTTTAGATCAGCTACCTTCTACCACAATAATTTGTGTTTGATTGGGTGACCTTTTGAATTTTTGAACCCCTTAAGGCACCAGTAATGTAAGTTTTCATTTAAGGACTGGAGACAGTAGTACAAATGACACACAATCAAAGTTTGAAGTTCAAGATGTGTGTGTTCCAGTGCCAAGATTTTAACTTTAAGTTCTGAAAGTTGTGCTTTGCAGTCCCCTGGGTTCTGCATGTAGGTATGTAGGGGGCAGAATTCACCATCCCTCATTACTCCACTGACAGCTGCACAAGCTGCAAAGTATTGGAGTTTGGTACCTACAGCTGGTTTCCCTGATCCATCAGTATAAATGATGATTCTGTATTAGTCAAGAGGCAAGATGTTAGGGGACATGGAGTACTAAAGTTCATATTGAGGAATTCTTGGGTCTGAAGTTTTGGGTCAAACACATAATCAGTGTCAGTGACAGTCAGGTAGGTTGCTCATTGAATTCAATGAGAATATAATGTTTTTGCCTTTGGAACGCTTGTTTTCATAACAGCCTCGAGGACTGTTATCGGGGAAATGACAATGATGCGTTTTCCCTGGGTAAGTGGCCAGTCCTCAATGACAGGCATATGAGCATCAGTCAGTATTTTTTCTGTTGGCGCAAAAGATTGTTCTGCATTGGAGTACAAGTGTGATTTGTATGCTCTGGGTACTGTGTCACTCTTATTAAATGAGACAGACGTGAACCTAATGGCACCAGAAATTACCCTGATTGCCAAGTTTGTTTGGTTGTTGTGTGTCAAATGTTTTGCTTCAAGCATGTCAATCTATAATGCTATGATAATGTGTATATTGTGGTGTCCAATGTTTGCTTGAGAAGTCTGGACCACTTAAGTCTTATATAAAGACTATATTAATACCCCCTTACAAGCTTTAAAAAAGGCTAAATGTACCTGAGTGGCTAAACAGAGTGTGGTTAGGAGACTGCTCAATCTGTTCTGTGGTTTCAACTGCGCTTAGGAAGTGTATGCAGCACCTGTGTTTGGCTGGAAATAGTGATTTGTTTACGTGCGCAAAAGCAGTATTTCAGTGGTTTCAAAGTTGTCCTTTACCTGGAAAGTAGAATCTGGTAGCTAGGAAGTGTGGACTGTGCCTGTCTGTTTCCAAAGTGTTTCTGAATAGAGGAGAACCTCCCTCTACCCTGGCATAGCAGCCTGGGCTTAAGGTCTCTTGTCCCACATATATGTTTCTATTGGTTGTTGCATCTGTTGCTGTGATCGGTCGCTAGAGTTAGTATTTCTATTGGATTAAGGATTTAAGTTTTAAGTTGTGATTGACTATTGGGGTTAGGGTTCTGATTGGCTACTAGGGCTAGGGTTCCCCATATGTGATGTTTTTAACTGGCACAAGGTATGGAATAAAGTGTATCAGATATGAGTTAAACCTGGTCTAGGAAATGTGTTGCAGAGAATACATCATTCTCCCCTCTCAGTGCTCTGTACGTGGGATTGCGCAGAGAATGCACAATCTCACTTATGCTATCCCAAGGAGTCTGTCATGAATGTGTTGTTGCTTTCTTTATCCAAGATCTTTTGACGTCAGTAAAATGATATCTAATACTTAAAGGTGCTTTCAGCCAGACCTCCTTATCTATTGATCTTTACTATTATTCACATTTATTCTCTACACTACAAGATTGGACAGTAGATTAGCCCTCTTAACTACTTACTAACTTCTATGAGAATGAGAGCATTCACAAGGAGCTCATGCACACATAAAGGAGTTATTTCAATACCAGCACCTACTATTGCAGTGTATGCTTTTTGCAAACAAAAAATGTATCTGATTTTAGCTAGTGTTTTTAGGTGAAGCCTGCCAGACGGAGCAAGCTGTCTGATTACGAAAGACCTATTGTGAACTAAAAGTGGGTTTAGTGGTTTGTTGGAATTTTAGAGGGATGTCTACGGTGGGCATTTGGTGGACACTTTAATTTGTTGGCAAAAGTCACAGCTAAGGACATATAGCTTGGTCTGTTTGTATAGACCTGCCCACCAGTAACATTTTTACAATAGGGAGATAATAGCTGACACACCATCAAGGGGAAAGGCAACACCCTCACGTGCTGCTTTGATGAGATCTAATCTCTGGTCTTGGTTGGAGTTCACACGATCACCCACTCCTGGAATTGTTGCAAATGAAGGCCCTGATTTAAGAAAAGTGGTGCTTTATGTTATGAACTGCCACTTTTCTTACAGCCCATTTCACCCCCAGTGCCACCATGTGTTTGTCGCATTTAACATGCGATGCACCATGGCGCAGGTTAGGAGTAATAGCATCATAATTTGTTGTGCCATTGTTGTACTTTGCAGGATTAGTACTACAAATGTTGTCACTAATCCTGCAAAGTACATAGAGGCCGGTTATAAAAAATAAAAATAAATAATAAATCCTTTCTACACCTGTTATGTGCAGGCGCAAAAATTCTACTAAAAATGGCGCAGAGGAGTCTCATAGATTGCTCTGTGCCATTTCTGCGGGCCCCCTAATGGGGAAACGCCCCCCTTGCATACATTATGCCTGGCGCAGGAGTGCAAGGGTTTAAAAAGTGGTGCAATGAGTGCATTGTGCTTCTCTGTAAATATGGTGCTGCATTTTTGCCACACTATTGCCACATTAGCATAAGAACAATTACACTAATGTGGCAATAGTTGGTGCTAGGTCCTTCATAAATTTGGACCTAAATGTTCTGGGCACTTAAGTGGTAAGAATATTTTGCAGGATATGCTTTTGGTAAGGGCTTGCTTTCAGCCAAAGCCTTCACAGCAGCCAATGTTTCATCATCCATTCTCATGTGAGAATGAGTAATCACAGCAACAGAAGCCATAGCTACTGCAGATTCAGCAGCTTCATCAGCCAAAGTGTTTCCCACAACAAGTATTCCTACACGTTGGTAACTCAATGTATGGACTTCATGGGGCTGTGGCAGCTTCTCTTTTAGATCAGCTACCTTCTACCACAATAATTTGTGTTTGATTGGGTGACCTTTTGAATTTTTGAACCCCTTAAGGCACCAGTAATGTAAGTTTTCATTTAAGGACTGGAGACAGTAGTACAAATGACACACAATCAAAGTTTGAAGTTCAAGATGTGTGTGTTCCAGTGCCAAGATTTTAACTTTAAGTTCTGAAAGTTGTGCTTTGCAGTCCCCTGGGTTCTGCATGTAGGTATGTAGGGGGCAGAATTCACCATCCCTCATTACTCCACTGACAGCTGCACAAGCTGCAAAGTATTGGAGTTTGGTACCTACAGCTGGTTTCCCTGATCCATCAGTATAAATGATGATTCTGTATTAGTCCAGAGGCAAGAAGTTAGGGGACATGGAGTACTAAAGTTCATATTGAGGAATTCTTGGGTCTGAAGTTTTGGGTCAAACACATAATCAGTGTCAGTGACAGTCAGGTAGGTTGCTCATTGAATTCAATGAGAATATAATGTTTTTGCCTTTGGAACGCTTGTTTTCATAACAGCCTCGAGGACTGTTATCGGGGAAATGACAATGATGCGTTTTCCCTGGGTAAGTGGCCAGTCCTCAATGACAGGCATATGAGCATCAGTCAGTATTTTTTCTGTTGGCGCAAAAGATTGTTCTGCATTGGAGTACAAGTGTGATTTGTATGCTCTGGGTACTGTGTCACTCTTATTAAATGAGACAGACGTGAACCTAATGGCACCAGAAATTACCCTGATTGCCAAGTTTGTTTGGTTGTTGTGTGTCAAATGTTTTGCTTCAAGCATGTCAATCTATAATGCTATGATAATGTGTATATTGTGGTGTCCAATGTTTGCTTGAGAAGTCTGGACCACTTAAGTCTTATATAAAGACTATATTAATACCCCCTTACAAGCTTTAAAAAAGGCTAAATGTACCTGAGTGGCTAAACAGAGTGTGGTTAGGAGACTGCTCAATCTGTTCTGTGGTTTCAACTTCGCTTAGGAAGTGTATGCAGCACCTGTGTTTGGCTGGAAATAGTGATTTGTTTACGTGCGCAAAAGCAGTATTTCAGTGGTTTCAAAGTTGTCCTTTACCTGGAAAGTAGAATCTGGTAGCTAGGAAGTGTGGACTGTGCCTGTCTGTTTCCAAAGTGTTTCTGAATAGAGGAGAACCTCCCTCTACCCTGGCATAGCAGCCTGGGCTTAAGGTCTCTTGTCCCACATATATGTTTCTATTGGTTGTTGCATCTGTTGCTGTGATCGGTTGCTAGAGTTAGTATTTCTATTGGATTAAGGATTTAAGGTTTAAGTTGTGATTGACTATTGGGGTTAGGGTTCTGATTGGCTACTAGGGCTAGGGTTCCCACTGTACTAAGGGTTTTGGGTTAGATTTCTGAATGTCTGTCAGGGCTAGGGTTATGATTGTTTAGTAGGGCTAGGGTTTCTATTGGACTTAGGGCTTAAGTTTTGATTGAGTGTTAGTGCTAAGGCTAGAATTGGTTAATAGGGCAAGTTATCCTATTGGCTCTAGTGTTTATGGTTAGGATCCTAATTGGTTAGGGTTAGGGCTACGTTTCCATTTTCCACTGGGGCTATTTAAGCCTAGGTCTGAGGGCATCTCAGCCCAGTTGTCGAAGCCAACGGCAGCTGCTTTTTTGGGTCTTGGGCCAGACATGCTTCCCAATTTTTCATTTTCAAGCAACCACCTTAATCTCTCCCCGTCCTCCAACACCCAAACACAATATCAGCCTAGTCATTCTACTCATATACCACAAACAAACCTCAGACAGATTTCAATGTCTCAATAACCACTACAAAACTCCACATACCGTACCTATACGCAATTCTACCACAACTCCAACACTATATCACCTTCATTCTCACATAAAACACAACTTTGTCCTATACCATTACCACTTCCACACATCACCAACACAACACAATGGCAGATTATACAAAATTGTAATGCATCCAGACACACACTCCCTATTCATACAAAAGACCGGCTCTATCTTCTACTTGCTCCGAACAGATCCCTTTTTTATCAGGAACAAACCTATTCCCAGCCTTCCATCACACCACCCAACAACATTGTCTCCTCTTTTTACCAATTACAAACAACCATACAATCATTATATTCTGCTCCACCACACATTGCCTCTTCCAGGGATCAAATCTAACACAAACACTCATAACTCTTGTCCATCCCCTCTTACACACCACATACACTCTTCTCCAAAACGTATCACCCCCATATACTCTTCAAATACTACTCACCAGCAGTAGTTCACATACAGACCCTTCATGGAAAATCACTACATCAATATCTCCTCTCACTACTCCACAAAAACAAAATAAAACACATACACCAGCGCATCAAAACCACACAGACTTTCATACTTTCCATCACACCGACTCCCACCCTCATGACTCCACAAATAATGCTAATCTGGAACAATCTTTACTTTAAAGTTCTTAATCTTCAACAGCATCCACCAGAAACGCCCCAGCATAGCAACATTCGTTCACCTGCTTCTCATCATTACACAAATTAGAGCATTAGAATGTGACCCACTTGCTCCACCACCACCCCTAACCATACTCCTTCTACCCTAAGCTGATGCAAACAAAATAAACAACAGCTACTCTTCACCATTGCACATCCCCATGTCTTTTACACAACAAAGAACACAACTCACCATGGGCCAGATGTAGCAAGATACAGGTTTGCGAATCAGAAATTGAGAGTCGGTGTGACTAGCAATTTCCGATTCGCAAAATCGTATGCAGAATGGTGTCTCAGACACCTTCTGCGAATTGCAAGGGGGTCGCAAAGACCCTCCTCATTAATATTAATGAGGTGGGTCGTAATTTGTGACCCCCTTGTGATTCCCTGCATTCACAGGGATGGTGGCCTGCTGGAGGCAGCAGATCTCCATGTCTGTGACTGCTTTTTCAGTAAAGCAGTTTTTTGTTTTGTAATGCAGACCGTTTTCCTTAAAGAAAAACGAGTTGCATTACAAAAGAAAAATGAAACCATTTGGTTTCATTTTTTCAGAGGAGGCAGTGGTCCATTGGACCACTGCCTGCTCTGAAAAAATATTTTGGGCGACATTCACAAAGGGGAAGGGATCCAATGGGGACCCCTTCCCTTTTGCGAATGAGTTAGCACCCACTTGACATGGGTGCTAACTGCAAATTGCTTTGCGACCGCGTTCGCGGTCACAAAGCAATTCTGCATTGCGGTGCGAATCACAATTAGGAAGGGAACACCCCTTCTTATTTGCGAGTCGCATTCCCATTTTGCGAGTCGTTACTGACTCGCAAAATGGGAATGTGCATCGCAATGGCCGTTTTGTATGGCGCAAACTGCTAATTTCACAGTTTGCGTCATGCAATACGGGTTGTTGTACATCTGGCTCCATGTCACTGTCACCTACCATCTTCTCCACTGACATACACAGACCCAACAAATTACCTTCTATGTCTGCTGGGTAGGAACACAATATAGAAAAACAGATCTATTATGACCCTCATACAGTTAATAACAGGTACTAATGACATACCTTCTACAAGTTCAAAATATATTGCTCACTGTTCTCCAAAACAAACTCACACCACTAACAAAACACAATCTCTAAACTGCCTACTCATAAATGCTCAATCACTCTCTTAAAATAAGAACCTCATACATGACCCACTCACTGACACACAACCTGACTTAGTCTTTATAACTGAATCGTGGTTGGGAAATGACATGGCCCCAGCGTTGCATGAAGCCATTCTTCCAGGCTATCAAACAATCACACAAAACCTTATAGGCAAAAGAGGCGGTGTACTAGTTGTTATATTAAAACAAGTTACACATCTTTGTAAAACAGACCCCATCTCTATACAAGATTGTGAGGCCCTCTTCAGATTCAACCCTATACAAACTTCCTTCTGTAACTTCCTCCTCCTTTACACACCACTACCTAGCAATTCAACAATCCTAGACACAGTTTGAAACCTTATAACACTGTACTCCTACCTATGCATTCCTGGGGACCTAAACATTTGGTTTGGCAAACCCAGTATACCACATCCAAAAGCTATCACCACTGGCGTAGTCACATTGAACCTACATCAGGTTGCACACAATCCCACACACATCACTGGACACATCCTAGATGTAATTTTTGCAAATTCAGAACTAGGTATCGTTCAAAGTATCACACCAGTCACATGGTCAGACCACCATTTGTAACTTGCTAACATAAAGCACCACAAATCAGTACACCCAAGACCACTTTACATATTTCTACCTATTGACCATAAAACAAACTCAACTTTGAATACTTAGATACAAAATTGACAGCCAACACATATATAGACACAATAAACTCTGTTCAAAAACTTTGAGTGGCTACAGTAAGCTTTCAAAATCCTTAACCACTCATAAAAACAAAACAGGACAAAAGAAAACAAGCACCTTGGAGAAATACAGAACACAAAAAGATAAAACAACAAATTGCAAGGCTGCAATGAACCTGGCTCAAAAAAAAAACATTCAAGGCAACCTTCAGATATGCAAACTTAACATAGCGTACAAATCATCAATCAAAAAAGCTAAAAAAAAAAAGGTACTACTCACAATAAAATCAAAATGATATGTCTGCAAATTAAGAATTTTATACATTTCTTAACAAATTTTGAAAACTTAAAGGCATGGAATGAACTTATAACATTACTTAAGATTTCACAGACAAACTAGCAAATCATTACACAACCAAGGCAGTCACATTGGACTCCTATTTAAAACAAAGGAAAACTAGCAGCACCAACTCATTTCTGAAAATCTCCTTCAAGATCAAGCCAACCCAGCCTCTACACTCCTTCAAACAAATATCACAAAGTGAATTCATGGATCTGGTCAAAGCAAGAAGGCCTTCTGGCTGCCCTTCTGACCTCTATCCACCACACATCTTAAAGAACATGTATTTATCTACCGCTGCTGTCACACTAGCAAGAAGAATCATCAATAATTCTTTAACTACTGGAATCTTTCCTGAAGACCTTAAAAAAAGGCATACATACACCCATTATTAAAGAAAACAAACCTGGACCCGCATGACCCCAACAACTACAGACCAATTACAAATGGACCTTTCCTGGGCAAACTGATAGAAAGAGCAGCATTTGCCCAGGTGTCACAATTCTTTGAAAATACCTACATACTTTCAGATTACCAAACTGGATTTTGCCCAGGAAGAGGGACTGAATCTGCCCTAATTGCCATCTGTGATGATCTTAAAAAGCACAATAGACCACAATGCTGCACTACTTCTCCAGGACTTCTCAGCTGCCTTTTACACAGTGAACCATGACCCCCTAATACAAAGACTCCACAAAGCCGGCATAGATGGGACTGCTCTTGACTGGATCACATCCTACCTTCAAAATGGAAAAAAGTTCATCCATAATCGCCCTTTCTCATCCAAACCCTACTTCACAAAAGCAGGGGTCCCTCATGGCTCAATTATCTCAACCACACACATACTCCTTAAACTGGAATGCCCCTAAAGACACTGGAAAATCACATATCTTCATTTGCCTCAGAGCTACTGATCAGTGAGAAATACTGACATATGGCGATTAGAAAAAGTATGACCCACTCTGCGCCTGATGATCCGGGACCACCTCCTAAAGTATCTAAGGAAGTTAGAAACCTTGGAATTACTATGGACTCCAAGTTAATGCTTAATTGGACAAATTAGCAAGATCAAGATTCATGACCATGAAAACTCTGTGACGCGTCCCCCCCCCCCCCCTTGGATTACCACGCAAGTTACAGGCTATTATCTAAACTGGATTGCGTCAATGGCCTCCACCATGGATCATCTCTATCTACTACGAAAAACTACAACGTATTCAGAACTCAGCTGCTAGACTACTACTACATGTAAAGCCACAAGTCCACATCTCCCCTGCATTGAGGGCCCTACATTGGTTACCAGTTGTCAGAAGATCCACCTTCAAACTGCTTTGCAAAAACAATACATGGAATAGGACCACTTTACATCAGGAATAAAATCACCAAATACATTCAACAAAGAAACCTCAGTTCAAAATTGGCAACCCGCCTCAAAATACCACAATACAAGAAAAAGAAAATAGGTGGCACATTTTTATCTGTTCAAAAGGCCAAACTATGGAATTCGTATACAAGATCCACAGATAACTATCTTATCTTCAGGAGACAACTCAAAACTTCACTCTTGCCTACATAACCACCATACTCAAACAGAAATGGACTGCATATGACTGTGTATGTAAACATTCATAATTTGAATATGTGTGCATATATATATATATATATATATATATATATATATATATATATATATATATAGATATATATATATATATGTGTGTATTTATTTGTAGAAATATGTATAATTATTTTGTATATGTACGGTTAAATGTCTAAATGAATGTGTATATGTGTGTGTGTGTACATGTATATATATATATATATATATATATACATATATTACCTAGAGGCAGTCGCCAGTAGATAGTTATTTTTTCAATGGAAGAGTGTTTTCCGTTTTGCCAATATCTTTGGTGCCATTTGGATCTCATTTTCACAAAATATTAAAAACTTGTACGTTAGTCAGTTCAGCTGCTGTGTTCAAAGTTTTGGGGGGATCTGCCAAGTGGGAGCTGAGAAAAAGAGCGGGAGGTTCCAAAACTGTGATACCACAAGCTACTGTGGCGTCCCTTTTTCGGGCTGCAGCCAGGCCGGCAGTCTGTCTTTCGGGATGCCAGAACCGTTGCAGGCCGTTTTTTGGTGCTTGTTTGGCATTTTGTGCTGTGGTGCACATTTCGTACTCCGGGGCGGCGGCCCCTGGCAGGCTTGTCTTTCTCATTCATTTCTATGTGGCTTTTCCCAATCCAAGATGGTGTTGTATGTTCTTCCTGTTTTATCACTTGATGCTTCTTGGTATATAAGCACTGCAGTTCCCTCCTTCCTTGCGTTGCAAACACTTCCATCCTGGTTGTGATCCTCGCTCCTGTTTCCAGTTTCTTCTCAATCCTGCATTTTTCCCTGCAGATTTGATTTCTAATTTGTCTTTTTCATTGCTTTTCCTTTTTTTCCTGTGATAGAGGTTTTTTCCCCATTACTTGGGTTTTTCCTCTGGGACTCCTTCTGGAGGGTACAGTCTGCCTTGGCGTTTTTCTAGTCAGCAGCACCGTTGCTACTAGAAGGGGTTGTCCTTATCTTGGCCAGTCCAGAACCAGTAAGAAACCAGGCTTTCCTCCAAGTACTGCGCCTACAGCAGTAAGAGACGCCCAGACTGTGACAAAAACACTTTTTCCCCATTCTATGTCAATGGAATTTTTCAATTTTTTTAACATGAAAACAGACCAAACCACTGAACGGAATTAGACCAAACTTGGCAGAAAGTTAACTCTTGGTCTAGACATCACACTTTTTGTAATTTGGTGCAACTCCATTCAGTAGTTTCTGAGATATTAGACTTTAAAAAAATATATATATTTGTTGCGGATCATCTGCGGATTCATCTGTATTTGGATCCGTGGATCAGGAGAAAAAGCAAGGCCCAGATTGGTTCGCCGCAAGCTGACAAAAAAAGATGTGGCTGCCATTTTGTTTGTCACCTCGGCTCACAGGTCAGAAAAGAAGAGTGCAAAAACACATTAGAGGTCGGGATACTAGTATCCTGACCCCATAGGACACATAGAGTGGTCTATTAGGGACCCCTCATGGGCAAAAAATGTCTCTCTTGTTTCCCTGTCTGGTCAGCAGATCCAGAGAATTTTTTTTAAAACACTGCAACCAACCTCATGCTGCACACGGGTGAAGGCCATGTGCACCTTGGGTTTGGATGCATGCAGGAGGGATGACCGCTGGGCCTGGCCTTAGGCCAGCCCTCTGGCCAACCCCCACTGTACATGGCCAGAGGCCATGCACAGTGCTGGTTATATTTACGTGTGTGTGTGGCAAAAAAAACAAGGAAATTCACTGAAAAGAACTAAGGGTTGCAGGGACTTTGTAGCTGGTTTCTGAATTTCCTCGCATGGAGCCATGGATGTTCAGCGGTTATGGTTGACTCGGATTATTGTGACTAACCCCCTAAGGGAACTATTGCTTGCACCTTCACCATGCACAGCTAAATACTTCATATATCATAGCATTGATGACACCTTATATGGCATCATTGATTTTATTACTGCAACATTTGTAATAAAATTATTAATGACAAAACTGTGCATGGCAGGGGCATGAGTTATAAGTGTTAAAGTTGTAGTTGTTATAGTTGTAGTTTTTGAGTTGGCTATGATTGTGGCTGCTGAGTTTCTGTGGTTTTGTAAAAAGAGGTTCAAAGCCTAGCTGTGGTGTCCCTGTGGCCTTTTGTTTTTCAGTGAATATATAACTTTCATGTGTTTATTTTTCCATGCCTAAAATGTTCATAAGTCATTGCATTGTTTCTATATAAGTTGTTTGATTAGATGCTTATGAGTCTGTTTCTATTTTATCTATCACAATAGCTAAATATTGTATTGTATTCTATTGTAATAGTATTTATTTATATAGCGCTTACTACCCCTGACAAGGCGTTGAAGCACTTTTTGGCGAGTCACATGCTGCTCCGGAACCCCAAAGGATTAGTGCTGGATTAGTATAGGGAAATATGGGAAAAGTTTTAGTATTATTATGAGTTAATTTGAGCCGTGGATATGTGAGTTTGTTAGTTGGATTGACTGGAGTAATGGAGGGGTGGAGGTGGAAAGAATCCAGAAGTGTTAATTGGGAGTTTATAGTAATAGGATTTAGGCTTGGGATGGGTAAAGGGAGATGGAGGAGGGAAGAGTCTGTGGAAAGGTTTAGGGAGATCATAGTAGCAGGAGGGGTTTTGGATGAGTTAAAGGTGAGATAAATGAGGGAGAATTTAGTAGGGTTGTTTGGGAGATCATGGTAGTAAACTGAGGTTTGGGTGAGTTAGATGTGGAAAAGGAGGGAAGAGCTTAGGCAGGGTTATTTAGGAGATGAAAGTAGTAGAATGGATTTGGGATGAGTCAGAGTGGGAATGGAGGATAGATTGATAGAGACATGACATATGGTGATGGGTAGATGAAGTAGCTTACAAGAAAGTAAAAATATAACATTGTTTTATTTATACTTGTTTTATATATATATATACACACATTTTTTATTGTTATTTTTATTTAATTTATTTATTCTTTATTATTACGTGTATATATATATAGATATATATATATATATATATATCAAAGCAAATCCCTTTCAGGGTTAGAGTGACGCATAAATTATGCAAAAAAGAATAGAGAACTCTAGATAGTTTCCAAGTTTAGGTGGAGAGCAGCTCTAGTAAGGAGCACCCTGCAACACCTGCCTAGCTCAACCCTTGGTAGCTTGGCAACGAGTGACAAGGCTTAACTTAGGAGACACAGCGTATAGCATCCAAATATCAAAAAACAGTAATTAAATAAAACACACCAAACAGTTTAAAAATCCAAAAACAATTTATGAAAGTAGATTATAATTTTATCTGTAAAATGACACCAAAACTAATAAAATTGGATAAGGGGAACCGGAGATTTGATTTTTTAAAGAATTAATGCTTTCTAGCGCATATAAGCAACTAGCGCTCAAAGGGTTAATAATTAAAAAAAAAAGGTCACACTGGAAAGGAACAAAGTCCAGAGTTCAGGCCACCAACAAGGTAACACTATCACACTTACTTTCAGAAGTGTTTGATTCAGGAAAGTGGTCCACAGCACCAGCCAAGGGTTCAGAGGCTCTGGTGTGCCTCTTGGGGTCTGGGACTACAACTCCCACAATGTACCTCTTGAAATTATGGAGTTGCTCCAAACGTCTCCAAACTTCTGGATCTTCTTCCAGAGGTCCTTTTTGTGTCCTTGAAGTGTCCACAACTTGATCCAAGGCTCCAGAAGCTCTGAGTTGCTCCTTGGGAGTTGGGACTACAATTCCCAGAGTACACCTGGTCAGAATCCTCAAATGGCCATTGGATGCTGGTCAGCTGGGCTCTGCTTGCAGGACTTGATGCAGGGGACTCTGGGAAGCAAACAGGGAGTCCCTCCTTGGATCAGTTGAAGCCAGGCAAAGTTCTTCTTGTGGTGAAGCCCAAGTGTGCAGCTGGTGCAGTTCTCCAGAGTGAAGGGTCCAGGTGCAGACCAGGGGTCCAGCAGGACAGTCCTTCTTCTCCTGTAGTTCTTCCTTGTTGGAATCTGATGGGGATCTGAGGTGTGGGTGCAGGTCTGCCAGTTTTATTCTTGCTCCTGGGTGAAAAACAGGGGGTCCTGGTTCTCCAATCAGGGGCAGGGTCCTTCCACCTGTGATGACTACTTCCTGGGAAGTGTGGCAAAAATCAATCCCAGGGAGCAACATTCCTCAAAAATCCATCATGGCTGAAAGTGATTTTTGGAGGTTACATCTGGCTGAGCCCACCCACTGGTGTGGCTAAAAATCCTAAACACACCCCTCTCCTGCCCTCTCCTAATCTAATCAAGGAGGCACCTAATTGTCTGGGTTTGCAGGATGTGAGGGTGTTGCTGGGTTGCTCCAAATGTCCTTCTCTACCTTTGAAGACCAGTTTGGCAGCCCTCCCCCTTCCTGCTTCCCCATCTGCTGAGGGGGAGATCTCCTCCCCCAGGCACATCTCTTTGTGCTGAGCCAGACCGCTTCACACCTCATCAAGGCAGCCTGGCTAGGCTGCCATAGGCTGGCCAATCAGAGCACAGCAGCAAAAACACTGCAGGGCTGAAGTTGGCAACTGTAAAGATAAAGTTGTGGGATTTATTATAACAATTAATTTGATACCAAACTTCTGGTATGTGTAGCTTAAGGGGATTTTTAAAATTCAAATAAAGTCTCCCCATTCTAGCCTATGGAAGCTATTCACTACAATGAGGGAAAAACACATTTGGCTGTTTTACCTCACCAGGGCTTATAAAACTATGTTTGTGAGGTCCCTGCTTATAGTTACATGGTGCCCAGCCCTGGGGGCACATAGGGCACACCTTAGGGGTGACCTATATGTAGAAATAAGGGTGTTTTAAGACTTTGGAACTACTTTTAATTCCAAAGTCGAATTTGCATGTAACTTTGATTTAAAAGCAGCCAGCAAGACAGGCCTGCCTTTAAAATGACACTGGGCACCTCAGCAGTGCACCTATGGGTGCGCTACCTATGCTAGGGTCCCTAAACCTACATGTCCTACCATATACTAGGGACTTATAGGTAGGTTGACTTAGCCAATTATAATTAGCCTAATTTGCATACTGATTTTACAGAGAGCACAGTCCCTGGGACTGGTTAGCAGTACCCAGGGCACCATCAGAGTCAGGAACACACCAGCAGAAAGTGTAAAATGGGGGCAAAAAGTTAGGGGGCCTCTGCAATCATCCCTGTTCTCTCACACCATCGATGCCCACCAACAAACGAAAAATTAACAGAGAAGGACTAAGAAAAAAAATATTGGAAAATTCCTGATCCAACCACTAGATGGTGGAATAATGCACAGCATGTGAATCCAAAAAAGATTCACATTGCAAAACCATAAATGTACCCATTAGAAAGCATAGTGTCTTCCACATTTTCAGGCCTAGTAGACCTACTGCAATACTATTGCAAACAAGACCCTTTCAAACTGCTCTTAGCTGTAAAACAAAAGTTCCAGCCAAGAGGGGGCTTAAAAAAAAAAGAAATTGATTGGTGGGAGAAGTTACTATTTTGCACCCCCCCCCACAAAACCTAGTATGGGGACCCAGAGATGACCTAGACAGAAAAAGCCTGTTGTGTCAGACAGGTTGGTGGTGGTCCCATTATCGTAGGACCACCACTTTCTGAAATATGGGCAAAAATATTTAGAAAATAATACCCAGCAAAGTATTATGAGGCCAGTTTCCCCGAGTGTGGTGAATATTGTAGTATCTTCTCTCCCGTTGTGCCAGGAGAGCCATGTTGAGGATTTCAAAGGTTTTTTTTTGGTTGTAAATGCTCCAGTTTGTATATTTCTCAACTGCTAAAGATGTACGAAAGTGGTAGTCATGTAAAACACTCCTCAGATCAACGTCGCCCAATATGAAACTTCATGTCCTCATGTAAAGCGCTCCTCTGACTAAATTTGCGCTATATGAACCTTTAAAAAAAAATATTAAACAAATAACAAAAAGAACCAAACCCCTCTCCAGCTTGCAGCCTTTGTGTGCAGACATCAAAAAGAAACAGTGGCTAGCCCAAAAACAAGGAAGAAGAAGCAACAAAATGCGGCCATGCAGTGGAAAGCGACAAAGCAAAAGAAACAAGTTGTGCACTACACTAAGGTATATGGCCGATTGTATAATAATCCATGTAACAGGGTTAGTCTCCAAGGTGGTAACAAAGCAACCGTAAGGCGTGACAAAATCAAGGGAATTTTGAAAGAAAAAACAAGTAACAAATGAAAGTGATGGGCGTAAAATGGGCATGGTGCAAGCCCAGAGACGTAGATTACAACATGTTGAGAGACAGCTCTTGTGTGCTGCCTAGGCTCCACCTAAATATGAGGGACACAATTGGATGTGACATGAATATGGTCACAAACTGGCCCAGTGTATCTCTACACAAAGATTTAGAGCAGTGGGTTCCAGGATAAAGACATGCAAAAACTGGCTCAGAGATATGGGCTTACAACACACATGGAAGGAATTACATCTCTCTAAGACGTTATTCACCTATTATTTAGGTTCACAAAGAACCTTCATGAGGTTAGATCATTCCATGCTGAGCACATCACTCACTACATTATCAGGCCATATAGACATAGGACACATTGGTATTTCAAATGATACCCCAGGGAACCTATCTATAGATGAAACTACTACCACACTCACAAACAGACACTTGAAATCCATCATCTCATTACCAACAATCATCAGACAAGAAATGTGCACACATTTAGCAGTATTTGCAAACTAGCAATGAAAATTAGGTAGTATAAGCAACACTCTGGGGCGCAATGAAAAAAGTAGAAGAAAACAAGGAAAGAATTCAGCAAAAACATATCAACACCCCTATAGATTAAAAGGATTCATAAGCAATATAATTCAGTCAAGTCATATTATTGCCTCAAGGGCACAGGTAGAAGCTCTAGATTGAGAGAAAGCAGAATACTATACAGGATGAAATAAAATATTTTGTATATTACAGTGTAAATTACAGACCAAAATAGTACAAAACACCATATGGGAGATTACAGATGATCCCTTCATCATGCACACTTAACACATTACAATTGTACTCAGAGCTCCCACTGGAAAAATGCAGATAAGGTACACACAGACCTTGATTGAGGCTCAGCAGGACAGCTAAATATGTTTTCTCAACCCGTGGGATGACAACTCTCACTTTCCCTGGATCTTTGAAGTTTTTGGTAGCTATTTCAAGCATCACTTAAAGAGTGTCTATTAGAAAGTAACTCTTCTCCTGTATTACTTACATCTTTACACTATGTTGCTGTGCAGTATTCTGTATTATCGCAGAATATGTAGTGCCACCAGAGGAGAATCCTTAACTAAGTACAATTCCAGGTCTAGGTTGTCTTGAGGTCTGCCGAAGAAGTCTTGCCAGGTATCTTGCCTAGGCAGCACAGGTTCATAGATAGGGGACCACAGGGAGGTGAGGCCTGACTATGCAAACTAAATGTAGATGAAGTGAGGAGGTGGGGGTTGGAGAGGGCCTTGGATGGGAATGGGTAGGGTGGGAGGAGAGTGGGGAAGGAGGGAGGGGGTTGGGGAAGGAGGGAGGTAGAGTGGAATTAGGAGGCTGGATGGACAGTGACTGGGTCATAAGAGCTGCTTTCAAAAGCAAGCCTCCCGTTTGTAGGATTTCGAATTGTGCATTTGGGTGCTCTAATGAATAAAGCCTGGTGAGGAATTTCTCTGTAGACGGGTGTATGAAAATCTTTTGAGTCCAGGACAGGTAGGATGGATGGATTGGTCCCTCGCTCAAGTGAAGCCTAGAATTAGAAGACTGCTATTGGCCTGGTTAGTGGTTTTTGAAACTACTTTGGATCTGAGGTAGGTTTGTCAGTGTCTAGTGGTCAAGGTGGCAGCAATGGAGAGTCTGGCGCCCTTTCCAAGGACTTGGGTAGCTCTCCTGTTCCAGTGATTTTAGTTGACCGAGCAGAACCTGAAAGTCAGTGCCTTTTGAGGCTTGGCTCACAGTTTGATGCCCCACTCCCCTGAGAGTGCTACTGTAACTCATCCTATGGAAGCTTTCGAGGTAAAACCATTTCAGTTGCTCTTTGAGCATGTGAAGGATAGCAGGCCCTGGTTGTGTCTTATGGCCTTTGGGCACAAAGCTCTTGTTCCATGTTGCACAAATATAAGCCAAATTGTCTGGACATACATAGATTTCTTCTCCACTCAAGGACTGACCACCCTGTTGTTTACTGGCTTCTTGAAACTGTTGGTGGTGGAGAATTCCCTTCAACATAGGTAGGTCAATCCACCACATACTCCCTAGTAGAAAGTGGTTTGACTAGAAAGTCGTCCTTGCTCTGGAATGCGTGAGGTGGTGGACCCTAACTCCCTGCAAGGTTGTCTCTCGCTGTCAGTGTTTTTATGTTTCCTTGTGGCAATTCCACTAGGTCTGAGAACCAGGTCTGCCTTGCCCACTGAGAGGAAATCGAGAAAACAAGTCTGTTGACATGGCATTTCACAGGGAGAGGTGGTGCCTGGATGCAGAAGTCTTGGCCAATTGCATTTTCTTGGGATGTGAAAAGGTCAATCTCTAAAGTATCACACTGTTGGGACACCATTTGGAGTACCTGTAGGTTTAGGTCCTACTTGTGTAAATATAGATGCTGGTCTGCTTAATCTGTCTGCTTCTACGTTTTCTATACCTGGCAGGTGTATTGCTCTCAAGTTCACTCTTTTCCAGTTGGCACATATACAAATTTCCTCTCCTAGCTTGAGCAGCACATACCTTGTCCCTCCTCGTTTGTTGAGGCAGAACATTGTGGTTGTGTTGTTAGGACTAGCAAGGTCCCTCCCCCTACCTGTGTGTGGGAGGCCTTTGGGGCCAGTAACACAGTCTTGAGTTCCAGCAGATTTGTGTATTGAATTGCTTACTCTGTTTTCCACAGCCAACTGATGTTGACCTCTCCCATGTGCACCCCAACCCCAGCCAGTGTGGGATACATCCATGGGAATCGTCACCATTGAGTCTGTTTCATGAAAGATCTGTCCACTGTTATGTTCAGACACTCACTTGCAGTAGCGGCGAACATGTTCTGTGATTGCTTGGATCCTCCTTAGGGTGTGGAAGGCTCCCATCGCCACTGTTGATACTTGACCCTACAGAGATCTTTTCTCTCTCTGGCTGTATTGATATTTTTTCTAGGTTTATCATGAACCCTAGTTTGTGAAGATTATTCACAACCAGCTTTATGCTTCTTTTGCATTGGGAGAATGAACTTGCCTCCATCAGCCAGTCATCTAGATAGGAGTATACCTTTTCTTCTTAAGAATGCCGCTACTGTGCCTAGAATTGTGTAAACACTCTGGGTGCTGACTTGATCCTAAAGAAAAGTACCCTGAACTAATAAGGATTTCGGTTTGTGACCAACTGAAGAAACTTTTGTGTCTGTGGTTAATTGGGATGTGCAAATAAACATCCTTTAGGTCTATAGTAGCAATGTAGTCGTTCCCGCAGCCACAAACCTCTTGGGAGTGTTTTTAAATTTTTGTCTCTGTGAATTTGTTTAGGAAACTGAGGTCCACGATTGGTCTCAGTGAATTGTCCAGTTTTGAGACAAGGAAGTAAGCAGAATAGTTTCCTCGATTGATAGTGGTGCTCTTTCTATTGTCCTTTTTTGTAAGCATTCCAGTACCTTGTGTTGCAGGCATTGAATTTCTTCCTGTGATCTTTTCTTTGGCCTGACCTCTGGTGGTGTCGATAGGAAAGGGCCCCTTTTTGGTATGGTTACCCCGACGGGCCTGATGCTGATGCTAACTTGACAGTGTGTGCTGGGATCCTTCTAACCAGGCCCGAGCAACAGTGTTCTTTCCCAAAAACTGTATCACTGTTTCCACAATTGGCACATCCCTGGTACACAGCTAAGTCCCTTGTAAAAGGTACCATTGGTACCAAGGGCTGTGTGACAAGGGAGGGTCCTTAAGGGCAGCAGCATGTATTATGCCATCCTAAGGGACACCCTCACCAAGCACATGCACACTGCCATTGTAGCTTGTGTGTGCTGGTGGGAAGAAAAAGGTAAAGTTGACATGGTAACCCTCTCAGGATACCATGCCCACAAACAACTGCCTGTCGCATAAATAAGCCACCCCTCTAGCAGGGCTTACAGCCCTAAGGCAGGAGCAATATACCACTGGTGAGGGCATAGCTGCATGAGTAATATGCCCCTACTGTGTCTAAGCCCAATCTTAGACATTGTAAGTGCAGTGTGGCCATATAAAGTACATGGTCTGGGAGTTTATCATTACAAACTCCACAGCTCCATGATGGCTTCACTGAAGACTGGGATGTTTGGTATCAAACTTCTAGGGACAATAAAGCCACACTGATGCCAATGTTGGATAAATTGTACCATGCACCCAGATGGCATTTTAGAGATGCCCCCTGTAGTTTAAACAAACTTCTAGTGCAGGTCTGACCGGTCTGTGCCAGCCTGCCACTGACAAGTTTCTGACCTCATGGGGTGAGAGCCTTTGTACCTGTCCCCCCTCACCCGTTTGCAGGAACAGAAACACCTGGCAGTGAACCTCAAAGGCACAGGCCTCATGTTAGTGCCCCAGGGCACTCCAGCTAGTAGAGACGCCCACCCTCTGGACAAAGACCCACTTTTGGCATAAAGTCTGGTGGGAAAATTAGGACAAACAAGGAGGAGTGACCACTTAAGCTAGGACCACCCTTAAGGTGTCCAGATCTGAAGTGACCCCCCCTGCAGAATCCTCCATCTTGGTTAGGAGTACCGTGACCAATAAGGTTAGGTCTGTGTCCCCCTCCCCAAAGGGAGTGGACACCAGAAGGGTGTAGTGACCCTTAGGAACAGTAGCCCCTGGCTACTGCCCCCTTATCCTAGCTCACCAGATTCCTGGGGACCTCAAGAAGACAACAATAATTAATAATGCCCACTGTAATCACCCCCTTGTGGATGCTATGATTCCCTCAAGTGCCCATCCAGCTCTGGGTAGGTCACAGCAAGTATGCAGGTAATCAGGCGGGTCAGGTCCCAACAGGCACCCCTTCCTCATTGGGAGGCCATCCCCAGCTGGGACTTCACGGTCTTCCGTGCCCAGCGTCTCAGGTCCTCCCACTGTTTCCGACAGTTGGTACTCCGCCTGACATAGACCCCCAGGGTTTGTATGTCCTTGGCGATGGCACGCCATAATCCCTTCTTTTGCTGGGCGCTGACCTGCAGAGGTAATACAGACAGGAGAACACCATTACACATACAATACAGCCTGTCGCACAAATGCCCTACCAATCCTGTTTCCATCACCATTGGAACACACATCGCCCAATGCACACCATGCACACCACCACAAGTCACTCCGCCCCCGATGACACGATGCTTGCACACACATCTCCATGCATCCTTCCCATACACATCGTGCCCAAAGTGTACTCACCTGTTGGTCTGGAGGCCCATACAGTAGTCTGCACTGGGATAGGACCCCATCCACCAAATGATCCATTCCTCTGAAGTGAAGGCAGGGCCCTTTCCTCGGTCAAACGGGCCATGGTAGGTTCCAGACAGGGGTCACTGCAGCACACGAAGCATAGGTCTTCTCCTGCTAAAGGTCAGGAAACAAGTGAGGAATCAGATAGAAAATGATGGTCACGCCCGCGCAGTGCAGATCCCCTTTTACCACTGTATTCCATAGAGCCTCATATTATCCAATGAGGAATTGCACGGCGGTGCAAGACCACCTCCCGCTACGACACCAAACATTGGTGTAATTACCTCACTTCCACCTGTCCCTACACACAGGACAGACGGTCGCCATTTCAGGGGTGGGAACAACGGTCATATCGACATTAACTGCGTGACAGACTAGATTAGCACATACTTCCCCATTCCTACTGTCCCATAACATATATGCACCATGTACACTGAAGTTGTGGTTCCATTGTTCAAATTGTGACAGCCTACTCAATCTTGTGTCCCTTAGATACCTACTGCTGCAGATGAATAGGAAGGGGAGACATACACCCGGGTAAAGACCCCTTGTGGACTCGGCTACACTGGAGGACAGGCACATTATCCTTACCTATAGACTGGACGGGGCCACAATCACAGAGCTGTGTGCCCAATTGGAGCCTGACCTGATATCTGCTATCCGTCATCCGAATGGGATCCTCCCTCTTGTGCAAGTGCTATCAGTGCTCCACTTCTTGGCAACTGGTTCTTTCCAAGTGACAGTGGGCTTGGCAGCAGGAATGTCACAGCCAATGTTCTCAATCGTGCTGGCAACAGTCTTGTCTGCCCTGGTAAAACACATGGGCAGCTACATTGTTTTCCACCAGGTGGAAGATTTGTCCACTGTGAAGGCCGAATTCTGTGCAATGAGACATATCCCCAATAATATTCTAATGGAGCGAGTGATGGGGCACATATTGCATTAGTCCCCCCGCCAGAATGAACAGGTGTTCAGGAATCGTAAGAGTTTCCACTCACTGAATGTGCAAATAGTGTGCCTGGAGGACCAGTACATCTTCCACGTCAATGCTAAATATCCTGGGTCAACGCATGATACCTTTGTTCTGAGGAATAGCAGCATCCCAAATGTTATGGCCCAACGACAGAGGCACAGGGTGTGGCTAATAGGTGAGCCTTGGTCCCCACACACTGTATGTTAGTGTATGTCTTCAGGTGTCATCCCCAAATCATTGTGTGAGGCTAAATGTGATCCCTCAATACTTGCAGGAGAGTCTGACTACCCAAACCTATTGTGGCTGCTGACCCCTGTGAGAAATGCCAGGACAGGGGCAGAGGAATTGTTATAATGAGGCACATGGGCGAACCAGAAGGATCATCGAGAGAACCTTCGGGCTCCTGAAGGCCAGGTGCCTCCATCTGACAGGTGGATTCCTGTGCTTGTACAAACTGTCCCACAGACGGCATGTACCCTTTCTGCAGGAGGAGGAGACTGGAGATGTCCCTGTGGCAGCAGTAGACTCTGAGGACAGTGAAGATCAAGAGGCTGAGGCTGAGGATAAGGACAACAGAACATCAGTTATCCATCAATACTTCCAATGAATCACAGGTGAGACAGAGCAACTGACCATTCCTATGACTATTGGTGTATTCTGTGTGGCTGTAGCATGATGACATTAACTTCCTTTGCATCTCAACTTACTGTCACCTATGGCTTGTCATTTTACAGATGTTGGTGATATAACAACTGTGTGCTGATACGCTTACAACAGACAGCTAAAGGTCGTTATTTCTGTGCTCTCATTGTGTTCAGATCATTTGCACTAGATGTGACTGTTTCCACAAATGCACATTTTCAAACATATAACACTAGTAGTCAAGTTGTGTTCAAGGGTGTTTATTGTAGTGCTCAGAAATTGAGAGGAAAGTGCAATGGAATGGGGTGATGATGGAGGAAAGTCCAGGGTATTGTTCCAGTCTGTTTGTAGCACAGGTCCAGCGTCTAAGTGGCTATAGGAAGGGGAGCAAAGGCAGTTCAAAGTGGACAAGGTGATAGTGTGGGACACAAGGGGGACAGTTAGGAGACTCTAATTTCCTGGCGGTGGTCTTGGCAAGTGTCTCTGGCTTCTGTCTGGTTTGCAGGGAATGTTTGCGGGGTGGTTCTCCTTCTGCAGGGGAGGGGTGCTGGTGGCCTATGGGTTCTGTGGCGGGGCCTCCTGCCCACTAGCTGCAGTGGAAATGGAGGGCTGGTCAATGGACTGGCTAGTGGTAGGGGCCCGCTGCTGTGCTGTTGCCTCCCTCATGATGTTGGCCATGTCTGTCATCACCCCTGCTATGGAGATCAGAGCGGTGTTAATTGCTTGAAAGTCCTCCCTGATCCCCTGATACTGCCCATCCTGCAGCCGCCTGTTCTCCTGCATGTTGTCAAGGATCTGGCCCATCGTGTCCTGGGAATGTTGGTAGGTTTCCAGGATCTCGGAGAGTGCCTCCTGGAGAGTCGGTTCCCTGGTCCTGTCCTCTCCCTTGCGCACAGCAGTCCTCCCCTGTTGGCCTGTGCCTCTGTCCCCTGAATGTTGTGCCCACTGTCACTGACCCCAGGTCCCTGATTGTCTTGGATATGAGGTGTGGACTAGGGTCCCTGTACAGGTGGCACACTGCTAATAGATGTTTCCTGGGGACAGACGTGCGGGTATACTGGGGGGGTGCTGTGGTAGACTGTGAGTGGGCTGGGGTGACTGGCTGGCCATTGGTCCCTGATGGGCCAGGTTGTTGGTCCAGATCCTGAAGTCCAGAGTTATTGTCGTCACTGGGGGCATCTTCTATTCGGGGACTGGATACCGCCTCTCCACTGGGATTGGCTGGGGCACCTGTGGGGATGCAAGTGATGTATTATGCCTCATGTCTGTGACATATTGTACATCCCTGGCTTTCCCTCTATCATTGGATTTGCCCTGCCACCTTTTGCTTGTGTATAGTGATGTATTGTGTGATTGCTAGTTTCTCAATGCTATGCATGCTTTGGTGATGGGTGTCCATGCAGGGCTGGGAGGGCTGTCCATGCATTGGTATAACATGCAGGATTTGGCATTGGTGTTAGTCATATGTGTAGGTGCAGTGTGTGGTATGGAGTGGAGTGATGAGAGTGAGGGGTTGAGATGGCATGCAGGTATGAGGGTGATGAGTAGTAAATCTGGACTCACCAGTGTCCAGTCCTCCGGCTACTCCAGCGAGTCCCTCAGGATGCAGTAATGTCAAGACCTGCTCCTCCCATGCTGTGAGCTGTGGGGGAGTAGGCGGGGGTCCACCGCCAGTCCTCTGTATGGTGAGCTGGTGCCTTGCTGCTATGGAACGTACCTTCCACCGTAGGTTGTTCCACCTCTTCCTGATGTTGTCTCTTGTTCTTGGGTGCTGTCCCATGGCATTCACCCTGTCCACGATTCTCCGCCATAGCTCCATCTTCCTTGCAATGGATATTTGCTGTACCTGTGATCCAAACAGCTGTGGCTCTACCCTGACTATTTCCTCCACCATGACCCTTAACTCCTCATCAGTGACACAGGTATGCCTTTGTGGGGACATGAGTGTTGTGTGGTGTGTGTTTGTGAAAGTGTGTTGAGTAATGTGGTGGGGTGTGTGTTGTGGTGTGCATGAGGGATGTATGGGTGTAAGTGGTGTGTGTGTCTAGTTGTCGCAGTGGTCTTGGTGTCAGTCTGGAGGCAATAATTTGTATTCGTAAGGGGTTGTGGGTAATGTGGGTGTATGTTTTATAGTGCTGTGGGTGTGTGGGTGTGGTATGTGTATGAGTGTCAGGTGTGTGTTTTTAGTATTGGCCAATGTACTGTTGTTTTGTATGTGGGTGTCCATTCTGAACGCGGCGATATGTACCGCCAATGGTTTACCGCCGTTGAATGCATCTATGGTGATTCGTGGGTCATAATGTGATGGCCGTTGTTTTGTTGGCGTAACGGTATGGGTGTTGGGACAGCCAATATATCACTGACCTTTGGGCTGGCAGATGTGTGTATGTGCCTGTATTCTGTCAGATTGATGTGTGTGTGCCATAATATGGCGAACAGATCTTCGCCACCATTGTGGTATGTTGGCGGCCGTCACCGCGGCGGGGAGTGGGATATACCGCCAATGTCATAATGAGGGCCTAAGTGTCTATATGAGTTTGTGAATGGGTGTACGTGTGGTATGTGATACGTGAATGGGTATGTGAGTGGGCATGCAAGTGGTTTTGTGGAACTGTGATTAAGTGTGTCAGTGGCTATATGGGTGTGTGAATGGGTGTGTGAGTGGTTGTACGGATTTGTGAGTGGCTGTGTGAGTGGTTGTGTGGTCTGTGAGTGGCTGTGTGAATGGTTATATGGGAATGTGATTGGGTGTGTGAGTGCCTTCATGGGTATGTGAGTGGCTGAGTGAGTGGTTTTGTGGGTTTCTGAGTGGGTGTGTGAGTAGTTTTATGGGTGTGAGTGTGTGAATGGGTGTATGAGTGATTTTGTGGGTGTGTGAGTGGCGGTATGAGTTGCTGTATGGGTCTAAGAGTGGCTGTGTAAGTCTTTGAGTGGCTGTGTGAGTTGTGTAGTTTTGCACGTGGGTATGTGAGTGTGCAAATGAGTGTGTGACTGGATGTGTGAGTGGTTTGTGGGCATGTGAGTTGGTGTGTGAGTGCCTGTGTGGGCCTGTGAGTGGGTGGCTTTATTAATGGTTGTATGGGTCTGTGAATGGGTATGGGAGTGTTTATGTGTTTGTGGACTGGGTGTGTGAGTGTGCAAATGGGTGTGTGAGTGTGTCAGTGGTTTTGTGGGTCTGCGAATGGGTGTTCTGAGTGTCTGTATGAGTACCTAACTAGCTGTGTGAGTGGCTGTGTGACTGGTTGTTTTAGTCAGTGAGTGGGTGTATGAATGATTTTACTGGTCTGTGAATGGGTGTATCAGTGGCTCTATGGGTGTGTGAGTGGCTGTATTGATCTGTGAATGGGTGTATCAGTGGTTGTGTCATTCTGTGAGGGGTTTGTGAGTGTGTGAATGATTTTGTTAGTGGGTATATGAGTGGTTTTGTGGATGTGTGAGTAGGTATGTGAGTGGCTATATGGTTGGGTGAGTGGCTGTGTGAGTGGTTATGTGGGTCTGTGAGTAGATATGTGAGTAGCTGTATGGGTGTGCAAATGGGTCTTGAATGACTGTGTGAGTATGTGAGAAGTGAGTGGCTATATATATATGTGTGTAAGTGGTTGTATGGGTGGCTATGTGGTAGTGTAGGTGGGTGTTTGATTTTATAAATAAGTATATGTTTTTTAAATGTAGTTGGAACACCCTCATAATCTAAACTAACACAACACTGGAAGAGTTAATTTGGAAACCACATTACTCCAATAGATCGTGGCATTCATCTGCATAAAAAGAAAAAACAAATATGAATTGGTATTGCAATTTATAAAATTATAAATAAACCTAGAATTTTATCATTGAGCATAATAAATGCAGAGAAAAAGAAAAAAACAATGAAGTATGTTCTTATATTCCGAAAACAGCTTAAAACAATTCATTTAGACTCTTGATCATAGCGTGTTACCTGTTTTAAAGTGCCTTGAGACATTTGAAATGCAACTTTGTGCATTTTCAAGCCTCAGCTTCTGCTTCTGCTTCAAGCTTCTGCCCTACCACCTCAGACACTTCCTGGAGAAGAAAGTGTAACCAGAACCTGCATCCTGCCAAGAAGAAATGCCTGGCTGCCCAAAGGACTCATCTGACTGCTTTCTGTGAAGGACTGCTGCCTTGTGTTGCCCTGCTGCCTTGCTGCTCCCTGACTGTGGTGAAGAAGTGCTCTCCAAGGGCTTGGCTAGAGCTTGCCTCCTGTTCCCTGAAGTTTCAGGACCAAAAAGACTTCTCTCTTGCAACTGGACTCCTTCTGTGGCGAAAATTAGACGCAGAGCTGGCTGAAAACGACGCACAGCCTGTCCCGCAGTGAGAAATTCACTGCACTCCGAACAGAAACCACGCAGCCCGACTTTGCAAGGAAAAGATCGACGCGGTGCCTGCGTTGCGACCGGAACTTCGACGCACGGCCCACCGGATTGACGCACAGCTGACCTGGGACGACGTAGCCCGACTTCCAGAGGGGAAATCAACGCAGCACCTGCCGTGCGGGAGAAACGTCCCCGCATCGCCCACCGGAACGATGCAGAGCTTGTGACCAAGCCCAGGATTCCACGCACAGACCCCGGGGTGTCTGAAAACCCCGCAACCCGATGAGGATCCACGACCGAGCACCGTAAATCGACGCACGGGCATCCCTGCGTGGAAACTAAAAGACGCCCGACCGTGTGCTGCCCGAGAAATCAACGCACACCCCTTTGTTTCCACGCTTCTCCTCCTCTGCGGCCCCTTTGCAGAGATTTTTCACACGAAACAGGTACTTTGTGCTTGAAAGAGACTTTGTTTGCTTTTAAAAGACTTAAGACACTTTGGGCCTGATTCTAACTTTGGAGGACGGTGTTAAACCGTCCCAAAAGTGGCGGATATACCACCTACCGTATTACGAGTTCCATAGGATATAATGGACTCGTAATACGGTAGGTGGTATATCCGCCACTTTTGGGACGGTTTAACACCGTCCTCCAAAGTTAGAATCAGGCCCTTTATATCACTTTTCAGTGATATCTCTATATTTCCTTATTGCATCTTTTATTGTTTTGACCTACAAATATCTAGATAAATATTATATATTTTTCTAAACACTGTGTGGTGTATTTTTGTGGTGCTATATGGTGTTATTGTATGATTTATTGCACAAATACTTTACACATTGTCTTCTAAGTTAAGCCTGACTGCTCAGTGCCAAGCTACCAGATGGTGGGCACAGGATAATTTGGATTGTGTGTAACTTACCTGACTAGAGTGAGGGTCCTTGCTTGGGCAGGGGGTAACCTGACTGCCAACCAAATACCCCATTTTTAACAGTTGCCTAAATGCTTAAGTGCGTATATGCACTAGTTGTCCACCGAAGCCTTACTCGCTGGAATAATCCCATGGAAAACTATAATGCGTAAACATGAGTCTTGTGACAATAATCATTCTATCCCACATCAATATCCTTTAACGGTACCTTTAACTTGTATCATCCATTATGGAAAAACAGCTATGCCAGAACACACACATCACCTCAGTCACTACTTAGAGAAGACAAATCTGGAGCCATCCATTCTCACTATACTGCCAAGAACCTTGACTTCACCCCTACTCTTCTTGTATATGCTTCTTCAAAATGTTTGGTCCTCCTCCTCTTTTCCACCCATAAATTGACAGTGGGGATATTCGTAGATTTCCAAAATTGAAATAAACCATTGGGAGGGCTTGTTGATCCTATCTACTGAGTGGAAAAAAACAAATATGGCTAATGCGAGTTCGGGTGGTAAATAAACCTGATTCGTTTTATTGATTTCTGTGAATACTTCCATCCAAAAATGCTGTAACCTGGGACATAGAAAAAAATTGTGCTCCTAAATCACCTCTATCCATTGCCTTGAACTGAAAACATTGATTAGGATGAGATGAGAACATTTTATGAAGCCTTGGCGGAGTACAATATGTCAACCATCTTGAAAGGAATGCCATCCTTTTATAATTAGCTGCTGTAAGGGGTTTGTATCACATCTTGCAAATATGCTGGCATTCACTTAAAACTAGCTTACACTCAGTCTCTCTATGAGTTTTCTCTAGGAAATCCAGGCCCACTATTTGGCTCACATGTTTTCTGAGAAACCTGTAACTATTACCCAAACCTAAAAGTTTGTTCTCATTAAACAAGTGAACCAGCGAACAGGTTTCAGACATCATTTCCCTATAATTTGCTTTCAAAACAAATGTCTATTGCTTATCTGGAGATCCATGCTATTGGACTCGAATCTCCGGATAACTTGATCCCATGTTATTAATGTCAGACCTGCATAAAACACATCTCAGTTTATTAAACCCATTCTCTTCTCATTGATGCAACGTATACTCGGAACACTCAAACTCCAGATTTCAGTTTCCTTCAATCAGGTGTAGTCATGGCAAGGTGGAATCTTCCAACTCCTACAAAGGTCCTGAAAAGGCTGGATTGCAAACCTCAAGGTCTTATATCTATATTTCAGGGATAGTTTTGCCATTTTAAAAAACACAGGCAGTTTGACCCCACTTCCTTTGACATAACATTACCAAAAAAACTATCAAACCTTATATCTGCTGTAGAAACTCTCATCAAATTGTCCAAAAAGGCCGCCTGATAATAGGTCGTCATATGCGGAAGTGCTAGGACACCTCGTTCTACATCCAGATCTAATATTTCCTTCTTTACCCTGGGTGTTTTATTCTGCCAGAAAATTGTTTTAAAGATTACATCAAGTTCTTTAAAATCTGTACTTGGTACCCGTAAGGGAAGGTTCATAAAAAGTAATAAAAGCAAAGACAGGATTAACATTTTGATTTGCGCAATTCTTCTGATCAGCGTGAGAGGTAATGAAGTCCATCTCTCAAACAGCATTTTAATCTTATTAAGGGGAACGCTATAATTAAGTTAGAAGAGGTCGGAAAGTATATCGGTCACGAAAATTCCTAAATATCTTACTGGACGCTGTGGTAATGATTGTAGACAAACCGGAAGATCTCATTGTGATGCATTAAAAAACAAAAATTGATTTTTGCTTCACTCATCCTATAGACACCTATACTTGTGAAACCTTTGATCTCTTCAATTAAGCATTGTATATTCTCATGCTCTGCTTTTAGATATAAAACAGCTTAATCTTAGACATGCCTACAATCAGAGGGACAGTTGGGTTGTTTTTCTGTATCTTGATTGCTAAAGGCTCAGTAAAAAATATAAACAAAATTAGGGACACAGAGCACCTCTGCCTAGTACCTCGTCTAATCTTAAGTCATCATGGGGGTCATTCTGACCCTGGCGGTCATGGACCGCCGGGCCAACGACCGCGGAAGCACCGCCAACAGGCTGGCGGTGCTTCTGGGGCCATTCTGACCGCGGCGGTCCAGCCGCGGTCAGAAAAGGGAAACCGGCAGTTTCCCGCCGGTTTCCCGTGGCCCCAGGGAATCCTCCACGGCGGCGCTGCAAGCAGCGCCGCCATGGGGATTCCGACCCCCTTCCCACCATCCTATTTCTGGCGGTTTTCACCGCCAGAAACAGGATGGCGGGAACGGGTGTCGTGGGACCCCTGGGGGCCCCTGCAGTGTCCATGCCACTGGCATGGGCACTGCAGGGGCCCCCTAACAGGGCCCCATTGAGATGTTCAGTGTCTGCTTGGCAGACACTGAAAATCGCGACGGGTGCAACTGCACCCGTCGCACACCAGCAACTCCGCCGGCTCCATTCCGAGCCGGCATCCTCGTTGCTGGGGCTTTCCCGCTGGGCGGGCGGGCGGCCTTTTGGCGGTCGCCCGCCAGCCCAGCGGGAAAGTCAGAATGACCGCCGCTGTCTTTTGACCGCAGTACGGTCTTCTGGCGGTTCCCGCCAGGCGGGCGGCTTCATTTCAGAATGACCCCCCATGTCTCTTTAGAGTTGACAATCACCTTCCCCTCTGCACCAAAATACATATATTTTAACAATGACTACATGGGTGTGCAAATTGGTCTTTGAATGACTGTGTGGGTATGTGAGAAGTGTTGGTAATATAGATTTATGAGTGGGTGTTTGATTGCTATATGGTAGTGTAAGTGGGAGTCTGATTTAATAAGTAAGTGTATGTTTTTTTTTTTAAATGTAGTCTGGAACACCCTCACAGTCTACACAAATATAACAACACTGGAAGAACAAATTTGTCAACCACATTACTCCAATAGATTGTGGGAGTCATCTGTATAAAAAAAGAAAAAAAATACAAATATGAATTGATATTAACATTTATAAAATTATAAAATAAACTTAGAATTTTAGCAGTGCCTAACTTCATAGTAGCAACAAATCACTGCACATTTCCCATGATGAAATGCTGTGTTATAATAAAAATAAGCATTTAATTTTCCCTTTTTTTACTCTGCTGGCTCCCCATTCAGAAGGGATGTCAGTTCAAGATCCTCAGGCATACCTACACAGCTCTACATGACCAAAGCCCATCCTACATCAACCATCGACTAAACTTCCATCAGTCCTGTAGGCACCTGCGCTCATCATCACTCGCCGATGCACACACCCCACTTCTGGTGCAGCCACAGCTGGGGCCACTCCATATCCTACACCATCATCAAGACCTGGAATAATATGCCCCTCTACCTCTGAACAGCACCCTCCATGGTGGCTTTAGAAAGAGACTCAAGACTCTGCTTTTTGACAGTGTCATGGCACCCTCAGTGCCCCAAAACCCGTCAGGGTGCATGTGAGCAATCAAATCACCTATACTTGCTCTACTAATCCAAACAAAGATGTGCTGAAAATGAGAACTTCATCTTTAGTAGTACTACTAGATATATAGGGCTCACCAGCATAGGAAAACCTTATAAAGACATCACCCTTGGTAGGCCGAATGAGGTCATTAATCCTTATAATGCATTTAAAATAACTAGACTATTCCACTTTTAGAACTGTGACCCTCCTTAGAATTTAGGTTCCAAGAACAAAAGATAGGGATTTAATACTAACACCTTTGTGAAAAAAGATAGCGACAGTAGTGTATGTTTTACCAGAATTTAATATTTTCCTGCTTTAACATGAGTAATCTCAGTATGTAATTGACTACTATCTGCTCTGAATCATTGTAGCATTAAAATAACATACTTACCACTTCTTGCTACATCTAAAGCCAACAGAACGTCTATTCAACAATTTGGGCAAACATTATTTTGTAGAGCTTTTTTCACTAAACAGTTAAAAGTAACACTTTTGGGATCTTGTAGCATTAAATAAATAAAACCCTATGACTGTATTTGCGTAGTTGATGTGTATGAGCAATATTTACATTTGTGGTGCCACAAGTAACTAAGAGCCTGATTTAGAGTTTTACAGATTGGTTACTCCACCACAAACATGACAACTATCCCATCTTCCATATTACAATCTCCATAGGCTATTATGGGATCGTAAAACGACGGACGGGAGTAACCCCCTCTGCCAAACTCTAAATCAGGCCCTAAGTACAAAAAAGTAATTTTCAGGTATCTTTTCTTCTTCTAAAACACCAAACATCACCATTAAAAAACTCTGTGCACCCTGTTGAGTGTTTTGAGTAAACCATGCAGATCCATTAGATAGATCTACAGTGTCTCAAATTACTGATACAGGATGCACTTTCATTCTCTCAGTACACAGACGGATCAACAAACTAGACAGTTCAGAACACCATACTTTCTGTTGTTTCTCTTGAATTGCATTTACAACATAATGTTCTGGAAAAAAATAATTACCATAACATTAGCAAAACAGTTCACACCAGATGGGTTTGACAATAGAAAGCCAACAATATCTTCATCATTTTAAGTTTTTTGTTTCTTAACAACTTCCTTCTTCATTTTCATTTCCTTCTTGGCAACACCATCACTTCACTGCTTTGAAGTGTTTCACTTCGGACACATAAAGCATTTCTCATTTCTCAGACTGTTCTAAATGGGGAGAATAAAGAGGTCTCAATCAGTTGTATTCTGTAACTCAACTTGAGTCTGCATTTACGTTAATCTCATCAAATGTACATAGATACAAACAAGACAATGTCCTAACTCAAGAAAAGGCTACTTATGACATACTGTCTTTAAACATGGTACTACCAATATTAATAAATGTTGCATCTAAACCTAAATCTTGTGATTTATGAATAGTAACAGCATAAGCTAGAGAAAATGGAAACTGTTTCTGTTACACATATATCTGTCACAAGCACACAATATGCAATAGACTATCTAATCTGCTTTGCCTTGTTAGTCAATCATTGTCAATCAAAATAACCACAAGTTATACCACCTCATCCCTATTAGGACAATTAATAAAAATAAAAATAAAATCAAAAACTGTACCCAAACGTCCATTAACCAAAACTTCCATAACATTCATATTTCAAAGCAATGCCATCCTACAGTCTTTGCATAGACATTTCTCCAATCCTGCAGTTCCTAAAACAGTCTATACTAATGAATCCAGTTTTCCCTGTAATTTTTCATTTAGCAATACAGTCTATTGCCTTCAGTTACAACATTTCTTCTGTCTCCAATTCCAGCTGTTGTTTGTTGAATGATACACACTCCTTCAATGTAAGCATTAGGCATACACTATGTTTACCTTCTTCTGTCTTCGTTGTTGGATACAGTTTTTCATAAGATGACTTTCTAGAACATGCCTTCCCAATTGAAAGAACACCTACTCTAACCTCTTCCAAAATATTTCCTTAATCAATGTCTGATGCTTGTCGCATATTTCTAATTAATTCTTTGAATTTAAAATGTATTCACATATTCACATTTCCAGTGATTCCTGGAGAATTTATTGTTTTATAACGGAGCAGTGTTTTGAAGATAGGGTGAGCCTTCACAGGTGTACATTGCTGTAGATCTTCAAAACAATCATATTCCTTTCTCAGAACCTCTTGCATCCTGAGATGTACAATTTAAGCTTTAAGTTTGAGACCATGCTCACCTCATTGATGACTAGAAGTTTCAACTTTTTCAACACTCTTGAAACTTCATGACAAATTTCACTGGATAACTTTTAGTATTACAGTTTGTTGTCATGTTCCACAGGCACATCAAAAGTTGACATAAAGTAATACCTTTGATAATGTGTGCAGCTAATACAGTTGGTGCTATAACTATACATAGTAAATTATAGTCTATAGTTGTAGGAAAGATCACTTTTTGGATGGCCAGCCCCACACATTTTTCTCTGGATGCTGTTTGCTATAACTCTGAAAATGCACGGGTGCCTGATAATCAGGCCCCAGTGCCAGTTCTCTCTCCTTTAATTTGTAAATGTAAATTGGTATCTGCAATTGGCAACTACTTTAACCCCCAAATAAGGTCCTAATATGTGGTATCAGTGGTACTCAGGACATGAGTGCTAAGGGGATCACAGGGGCTGAAACATTGTTTGTGCCACCCTAAGCGACCCAGGTAAACTACTGATAATAGGCCTGCCATTGCAGACTGCAGGAGCAGTGTGAACTGCTTGAGCTTGACTGTGCACACACCGGGGCATATTTATATTCTTTTTGTGCCAAATTTGAGTCATTTGTTTTACACAAATTCTGTGCAAACTCAACTGCATATTTATATTTTGACGTGAGACATGTCTAACATCAAAATATAGGAGTTTGCACCACATTTTCGGTGAGTGAACCTACCTTGTGTCAATGAGATGCAAGGTAGGAGATTCCATCCAAATTATAGTGCTATCCCTATAACCCCATATTTATCCCCTCGTGGTAAAATGAAGCACGGATGGGAGGAGGGGCTAAATAATGGTGCTAAGCCTGCATAGCACCATTATTGAACACCTGGATCAGACCAGGCGTTAGGGAATCTGTGGACCCATTTCCATGTCAGACACCATGGAATAGGTCCACAGGTGCCCACCCCAAGCTCCAGGAACACCCCTACCCACACCAGAGGATGGGAGACCCCATCTCGGGTAAGTAGGATAAGTATTGGTAAGTATGTTTTTTTTTTTTTTTTTTAAGTGCCTCTGGGGACCTAACTTGGGAGCCCCTGCATTACATAGAGTGCAGTGGCCATGCCCAGGGGACACCTGTTCTCTGTGCTGGCCATTGGGGTAGTGGTCATGACTCCTGTCTTTACTAAGACAGGAGTCATGGTTTTGGTGGTTGTGTGCCAGGAAATGGGGCTAGTACGGTTAGAGGCTATTTATTTAGCCTCTAACCTGGCTAGCGTAGTTTTTTGTGGCACAACCTCCTCCTTGCCTACCGCCACCCCCACCAAGCTAGGCTTATTTTGGTTTGCGCTAGCCCAAGCTGAGTGCCGGCTTGTGCTATTCCATTAATTTGGCACCCGGCTGGTACTCAGGAATGGCGTAAGCTGGCGCTGTACTCTTTGATGCAAAACTGCGTTAGCACAGTTTTGCACCAAAAAGTATAAATTCGGGCTACCACATTGAACACAGCCCAAGCACTATCTTTCGTATATGTCAGACCCCCCTAATCAAGGCCTCATGAGCCCGTAACGTAGGATTCATTATATTAACGGAATGGACACATAAGTGCCAGCTTATACGTCCCTATAGTGGCATTTTTCATTAAAAGCTACTATAAGTGAACAACAGTCCAGAGGATAACATCCTCTGACACCCGAGCAAACCTGAGGTCACCTGATCCATTATGGTACACAAAAATGGGCCATGTTTATTATAAAATAACATGATTACTGACCCCTGACATGAATCTCTTGTTGAGAGTGATGTGACATGGACCCAAAGCAGAACCTTAGAGGTTGCCCGTGGAATTGCTCCAGTTTTCCTGTTCTCTGATTGTCAACTTGCACTTTCTGCCACCAGGCCATGATGCCGACCTCCTGGGCAGTGGTGTGAACACTCACAGGAGTCAGGACAATAACCTGGGGGGGGAAAGGAGGGCACACCTCCCTCCCTCTTAGGAAAGCTAGTGAAGTGGCACATCAAGGAGTTGAGCTTCAAAGGACACACCGTCTCTGATATGCAAGCAGGCTGTACCTCAGTTAAGGACAAATCTACCCACCCACCCCCAGGCACATTTGCCCGCTGGCAGGCATAAAGAATAGTTGGTCAGGAGGCGTATACCGCCCAGAATGTGTATGACTTACTTTGTTCTGATGCTTAAATTAATTTAAAAACCTGCTTTATTTTTTTATACATGGGTGTTAGATTTCTTTTGAGTCATATTAATTACTTATCGTCCATGTTGGTACTCTGAAATGCTTTACACATGTTCCTTAAGTAAAGCCTGACTGCTCCTTGTCACACCACCAGGACTGAGCTAGGAATTTATTATTGTGAAACCAAAGGACAATATTTGGGGTATTTTGAGAGTATTACATAGTGAAGCCCCACCAATATTACTCCATAATACTCCAATTTCCTACATTAGTCTGCTGTAGGAAAGCAGAAAGAACTTGTATTTAACAAACTTTCACCAGTGCCAGCTTGACCGCCGACATACAACAGTATAGGTTTAAGTATTAAGCATGCACACTCTTTCTTGTCATGAAACTATCCATGCTCAACTGTGGCTTTCATTTCCATATATATTTCCATTTTGCTCATCATCCAATTGTCCAACTAAATCTGTCAAATCACTTGTTTCCTGTATTGCTTGCTTCACTGAAGTTCAACCTCATTCATTGAAATAGCAGCTTCATTTTTAATTACTGGTTGTCCAAGTGGGTCCTGACTTTGAAGACATGAACTTTGGCTGCTTTGTCAACTTTCCTTAGCTACCTCAGTAGCAATCATATCTCAAGTAGGTTAGAAATACTGACCACTCAATGCCATCCTTTGTAGCATTGGAAGAGTATTCAAAGCAGTGTTGCTCAAATGTGAATTTACCTTAAAAAAAGAGATGTTCGGCAAAACAGGAATGACTAGTTTAATTAAACATTACAGGTGAGAGAGCAGATACAAAATCAGGGACTAGGGAGTGTCTCTAGCTGTACAATTGATCTGAGTGTTTTTTATACATTTCTCTGAGGGAAATAAAGTAATTACAGCATTCCTTTTGAGGTGAAGAATGTGAATAGTTGTCTTGGAGTCATAAATAAGGTCCTGATAACAAATGCAGATGGTCCTCGACCTGACATGAACACAATGAGGGCCAGTGGCTAACATGTCCAGCTATCTGACCTGAGGGGCACATGATTGATGTGTGTAATCTGTGTGTTGTGTTCTGATTGGCTAAGTATTCCTAACTACCTGTGGCATTTGACTTTATGGTGTTTGGAAATGTGTGCATCCCTCTGGGTATGTGCGATTTATTAGGGACAATCTCCTGGACCATTGTGGTGTCGCTGCCCCTATCTGTGGGACTAATTTTGAGTTTCTTGTTTGTTTGTTTCTTGACTGCCTACGTGCTGCCCCATCTGTGACCTATCAGTCAGTTACCTCAGGATCAGCTTTCAGAACCTATCTGACCATGTATCTTGGAGAGAGGGTTGAAGGAGAGTTCATGTCGGGTGAATTAGCTAGCAGTGATGTGCTTTTGTTGGTATATGTGATCGTGTCATGGTGCACGTTGACATCAACTTTCCCAATATTAACATTCCCTCCTCTATTTGAATTTTCAACAACACCATCTAACTCATTCTTCATGACAGTCACATTATTGGGGACTTCCGTTTGGCTTACAACTACTTCCCTACTTTCTAGTATTCTGCCCAATTTTAAGACTGCCTTTTTACAGCAGGAAGCCCCCACTTGTATGAAACCACACAAAAACAATAACAATACAAAACGAGCAACAATGATTACAGATTACAGAGACTGGTCAGTCACCGGGAAGCCAGGAGAACCAGTTTGTGAACCACTCCTGTCCATGGGAACCTCCCTCTTCATGCATGTCTTTTTGTAATTGCTGCAATACTTGGATGACAAGAGTCACAGTTCCATTGTCCATGTCATTGCCTGGTATGAATGTACAGCAGGATGCACCAATCTTCGCACATACCCTGCACTCCAATGTGGCCATCAAGTCCAACACATACCGATGCGCATCACTATGAGATGGATGCCTCTCAGTTCTTCCTTAATTACATTAAGTCTGAGCTCAGTGCTGTTCATCATTTTGGGTATTTCAAACAAGGTTATTTGCAACCATTGGGAATTTGCTTTTATTTGTATGTTGAACAAGGATATGGACCCTCTTGCTGATACTTATGCATCAGAGAAAAGTCTAAATTCTTCTGGTATGTCCTTGTACTGAGCCTAGCCAAAATAATTAGTAGTTCTTTTCTCTCAATCCTGATACAACAGAGTCATCTTTTTTAGCGGGTGTTGGTACAGTTCAGGCAGATTTTCTCCAGGGTTGGCCAAGGGTGGAGTATGTATGGTGATGAGGAAGCAGAGGCCACACCATCCAGCGATTGTCAAAAGTGTCCATCAGCAGGAAGGTGCCCCGTAGCATGTCCGAACTTTGCAGGATTGTGCCACAGTTTTCATTTGTACCCAGTGGAATGGTTCCTTTGCCTCTGAAGCAGAAGGAATACAGCATGTGTTTCCGTACCATTAGAGGTTGCCCCTTCCCTTCTATCCAGGTATATCTGTCTATCTCAGTGTCCCATATTTCCTGACCTGGGGTATCTATGCTGTTATTCAGCCACCCCTATGATACCCATTTCTCTTCGTATCATCCAGGTGGATGGCCTTGCACTGAAACTCAATGTCCTGGGTCCGCTTGTTGTTAAAGGAGACAGCAAAAGATATGCTAAAGGCCACCCTGGGACCAGAGATGGGAGCAGGAGTGGACTTATTTGTTTATAGATTTGGTGGTTTTGCTACCTTCAAGAATCTCTTCTCTGGAAAAACTCTGGACCAAACAGTATCCTCCCTTATAGCCCCTTCCTATGCATCTTATCTAGCTCAGTTTGGCTACTGCTCAGCTTGATGAGAAGGTACAGTGCTGTGGGAATGGTGTCATAGCAAGTCAGGTGTACTACTACCCTGTGGGGCTCAACTCTATGGGGTTTTATCTTTGCCCTAATTCTACATAGGTATAGATGAAGAAGGCATTTTGCTTTTTCAGAGGCTACCACTTGGGGCAAGTAAAACGAACAAATGTAACATAACCCGGCTGATGTCTTGGAGTCCACAGCGGTCATGTGCTGATACCATGCGTTGTGTAAGAGGGCGCTGTGTAGTGCATGTGGAATGCTGGTGTTGTGCTCGGTATAATAATAAGTAACACAGGAGAGGTCCCTACATAAGCGTGGTGGCATTTTCTGAATGGACTCCATAAGGCTAGGCTGTTCCTTAACAAATTAATGCAGTACCCATAATAGAAAGAGAATTTACACATGTGCAAAATTACATAGCTTTCTGAAAATGTTGGGATGAATTCAGGGGAGATGTCCGCAGCCCTCTGGTAGTTTGAGTTCTCTTAGTTTTGAAAGTTCAAAAATGTTTGCGGTGCAGTTCATGGAGGGTTTGCGATGGAAGGTTTCAGCCGTACATCAAAAAGGTGGATACATGCATCTCCCCCCTCCACTTTAAGGGTGGTAGTTGTAGCACAGGTTACTTGGTAGGATTCTTTAGATTTGGCTAGTTTCCATTTCCTTACAAAATTTGAATGTAGACTTGTCCAAGTTGGTGTGTTGGATATAGTAACTTGTCAGTGGTATGCTTGGAGTTCCGATGACTGACCTGTTTGGATAGGAACATAGCTGTTTAGGTTAGTTCAGAGAGATACGCATGCAATTTGTCACCTAGTGCTCGAGAGCTAGCCTTACCTGGAATGGGTGTCCTCATCAGTCTACTAGTTGCAATCTGGTGTGGTGTGAGGTGGTGATTGCTGTTGGGTGTGTTCCTTAGTGCAAACAGGGCTTGGGGCAGGCAGTAGAACCATTTCTTGTTAAGGCTGGTGTAAATTTTACCTATATGAATTTTTAACAGGCGGTTGAGTCTCTCAATGACATCGTTGCCTTGGGGGTAATACACTGATGGCAATTTCTGTGTAATTATTAAAACGGTACAGATGTGATTGAACATACAGCTTTCCATTGTCTGATCGGATGGCGTCTAGTACCCCCCACCTGGGATTTACTTCTCTGTCAAGAAAAGCTGCTGCTGCTTTGACCTGGCAGTACACGTAAGGACTGGCCTCGATCCACCTAGAGCATGAGCAGACCTGATCACTACAATCAGGTATCTATGTTTAACACATCAATTGATCGTGTCAATGAAGGTGATGTGCAATGCCCTGAAAGGCCCTGTTGGTCTAGGGATAGCTAATGACATGACTTTGAGAGTAGGTTTGGGTAAGTAAAAATGGCAGATACATCGTCACAGTTTCAGTAAGGTTGGAAATTAATGAGTCGCTATGTAGCTCTGATTCCATGTTGTATTTGGGTGTGTGTGTTGGTAATTGTAATTGGGGCAAAGCTATGTTGATCTTGACCTCTTTCCCACTTTACGAGGCATTGCTGCATGTAGATGAAATTCCACTTGGGATTTCACCTTCCATATTTTATGCAATCCTCCTCTAAAGCCATGTCCTCTGGCTTAAATGACCCTCCACTAGACCATGACTGGTCAAATTGGATCCCCTTTCTAGTCCAGTCCGCCAGCAATTCTCCCTTGGGTCAGCCTATAATTATCATGCGCTCGGGCTTGGCAGTGCCCACTCTCGTCATTTGGTCCCTGATGACTTGGATCCTTTTCCTCACCTTCGCTAGTTGTCTCTCTGTCCAGAATGGCGATGAAGCTCCCCGTTGCTCGGGTGTGTTCTCCAAAACCAGACGGAGTGCTTTTTCTCTGTGCCGCTGATATTCGCTGGGCTGAATGAGACGGACGGGGGTCGACTTCAGGGAGCTCTAGCACTGGACTGGGGTGGTGCTGGGAATGCCTATGCTTGTTGGCATTTCAGTCTGTCATGCCTAGATTTAACAGTTTGTTGTTCAGCAGGGGCCCCATGGGCTCCCTCGACCGGTGGATTGGTGTAACCTAATGCAGGGATAGCAGGCATCGGGGAGAAAACCTCCATATCTGCATATGGCGGGGGAGATGCAGATGCTGTGCTTGATGACTGTGGGGTGGTGTTATTTTCCTGGGCCTCCTCAAAGATGGCGCATAATTTTAGTAATGCTTTTCTATTGTCCTTATTTTGCCCTGTGTATTTTGTCCATATGTGTTCACGTGTGTTCAACCACGTTAGTATCAAATGTTCCCTTCTTTGGCCAGGCAAACGCATGTGCCTTGGTGTGTGTGTGCCATTCATGGCACATTTTGTTCAGCTTTTTTGCCAGCATGGGGAACCTGATTTTGCATGTTCTTTAGTGGCATATCCATGTTAAGTTGGATAGTTTCTAGGGGTTAGTTACACTTCTTGTTGTTATGGTTTTTAGATAATCTTCCATTATACTCATTTAGCTTTTTCTGGTTTCCTTTTTTAGGGAATCTTACGTTCTGCTCTAGTACTCTGGCTGTAGGAAATGATATAAACAAGGATTGATAGTTCTAATTAAGTTTCTACTCTACTATGAGCTCAGAATTATTTACAAATCCATCAATATGAGCATTTCACAAACATAAAACAACAATGCATATGAAGGGTCATAACCTGAAAGAAAGTGCAGTTGTTGAATCACTTCATGAGATTTGCCATTAAAACAGCCAGCCTTACTTTGGTATCATATAGCAATTTGTGAGAAATAACAGCACTTTCATAGAACATTGAGTCATCAACAAAACACAACACTTAAGACAAAAGACTGTTGCATTAAAATTACCAGCACAATGATGTAAAAAAATGCATCACATTTCAATTACAATAAAGAAGAAAAAAAACCTGTCTGCCATAACTTTTCCCTAACATCTGAATTACAGCTTATGTCAGAGCAGGCGGTCATGTGTACCATCAGTGTCATGCCTAGCAGTCACAGTGAAGAACATCTCTCACTTCTTTCAGATACCAACAGTGTTAAGAAAACAATGGCACTTTTAGACTAAGAATAAGATTGAGGTGTTGGCCCTAAATCCCACCCAGTGCTCATGCGTACCATCTGTGTACCATCTGTGTCATGCCTACAGGTCCCAGTGATCAACCCTCTGTTACACCCACAGGCCAAGAGGTCAACCCTGTATCACACCCAGGGGACAGGCATACCATCTGTATTTTGCTCAGCAGTCTAAGCGGTCACCCTGTGTGACACCCAGAGGGAAAACGTACCATTTCTGTCATGCCCAGTGGTCCAAGTGATAAACACTTCACAAATTGAGATGCCAGCCCAGCAGTCCAAGTGCCAAAAACAAAACAACAGTTCACCTTTTCTAGGAAGCTGACTATTGAAAAAAGGTGCTCTCCGAGGATTATGTCTTTTCCTAGTTTTCCATACAGCGAATGCTGGGACTAAAGCTCTGATGTAATGTTCTGACAGCAGCTTCAGTATGGACCTTTACCCAATGGATTCAGCATAACCATGGGGTGGAGGTTCTTTGGTTTTACCACAGTCTAGCATGACCAGATAGCCCTGGTTGGCGCTCAAAGCTTTTAACAACTACAATTTCAGATATTCTTTAAAAACTCATATCTGACTTTCTACTGATTACATTTTTGTCATTTTGGTCTTGTTTCGTTCATGAAACTAAGCTCTATTGTTCTAACCAGGTGTTGCTTGAATGAGATTTTACCTCAAAGAACAAAAGACAAGAGGATACAGTTTGTTTCATTAAACATTACAGCTGAGAGAGGGATTACAGAATCGGGTCTCACGACTGTCTCTCACACTCAAAGTACAGCAGTTCACAACACATTTTATACCATTCGTATGGACCATAAAATAGGATTAGTTGCCATGGAGTCATGAACATACATTCTGGAGAGCGAATGCAGGTGGACCCCAACCTGGCATGGAAACAAATGTTCCATGTGATCATGCGATCAAGGGAGTTCTTGTCCTGATGTCTGGCCTGAGTGGAGCATGGTCACCTCGTGTGCTATGTGCATTGCATCCTGATTGGCTGGGTATACTTAACTACATGCAGTGTCTAACTTTATGGTGTTTTGGAATGTCTGTGTTCCTTTGGCTGTGTTTGCTTTATTGAGGTCAATCTCCTGGGACTGTTGCAGTGTAGCTGCTTATCTGTGGGATCGTAATCTAAGAAGTCCTGCATGCGTGTTTGGCTGTTGGCTAAATGTTATCCCACCTGTGACCTGTTAGTCATTAACCTTCAGGCCTGGGTCGCAGGGCCTGACTCACAGGGCCTGACTGACCAAATACTTTTGTGCTAGGGGGAACCAGTTTGTAAACCACTCCTGCTCAGGGTTACCTCCCTCTTCATGCATGTCCTTCTTTAATTGGTGCTGTGCTTGGATGGCAAGTATCAAAGTTCTATTGTCCATGACACTGCCTAACACAAAAGTGGAGCCAGAGGTGGCAATTGTGGCGGGCACCCCACCCTTCATTGCAGTCATTAAGTCCAAGACGCACCGATGTTGCATCATTATGAGGCAAATCGCTTTAAGTTCTTCCTTTATTGCATTAAGGCAGAGCTCAGTACTGTTCATCATGTTAAGCATTTCCAACTGGGTATTTGCAACCAGTGGGCATTAGCCTTTTTCTGAAAGGTAAAGAAGGGTATGGAAATTCCTGTCAATACTTAGGTGTCTGAACTCCGGAAGAATGTCCTTGTACTGCACCCAGACAGAACAGTTAGCAGTTCTTAACTTGAAGTTTTATGGAGACTCTATTACTGGATGGGATTTAACACCCTTAGTCCTGGCTGGTAATAGGGAAATTGGGACCTTTTGACCTACCCTGTCCCATCCCATTTGCCTGTGGGCTCGAGGACCTGGAGTTCCTGCTTTTATGGCTTTTATGGGTGGGTGGAGTGCCTCCTTGCCCTCATGGGACTGCCCTCCCCCTGGTGTGTTCTTACTTAGCACCACCCTGGTAGATCATCAGCAGAGTAGACCTGCCCCTGAATGCCTCTGAATGTCAAACTTCAGTGACAACACCCGATCGATAGCCGCCCAGCATCCCAACCAGAAGATTCCAGTGAGGTTTTGAATTTCAACTATATATTTTTACTTGCAGGCTTACTTCAGTGAATTTTAAGATGTGTGTGAAGTGCAGGTGTGTATAAGGGGGTAAGAATGTTTACAGCAAATTTGTGTTCAGTGCCTGCATGAAGATTTTGTCTCCCCAAATGGCTATCCTTCACTGTCATGGATGCAGCCCCGGTCCTTGTTGGCCTGATTTCCCTATCTGGAGCTGCTGATGCCATGTGCTGGTCCAACTGCCTGACCCGTGCTGTGTTGATGGCTTAGTGGACTGGTTTCCCTTTATCTGAATATGAGGTGTACTCAGATATTTCTGAGCTTGATTTTGTGGATGGGGATTTTGTGGGGCCTGGCTTCGGCCCATTGACCTTTGCACATGGTGTGCTTTTGGTAATACATGTTAGCCATGTGGCCCAGTTTCCTACAGCAATAGCATTGTATGGAGTTTGGATGCTGCCAAGTACCCTGCTGTCTGTCACTGTAGCTCCCTTGGAGCTCTCTGCCATTGTGTGGTGGAACACCTTTTATGACGGGTGTCATTTGTACACTCGCAGCCAATTTATCCCACTTGACGGTGGTCTTCCTCAGTTTTTATTGGACCAGCTTAGCACTGTCCCTTTGAGATTGCTCCAGTTTTTACCTTTCTTGTTCCCGTTTACTTTTGTGGAAGTGTAGTAAGTGTGCTTCGATCTCCCAGCAGGGTTTGGTGCCCAGTCCTACTATATTGGCCAAACCGCTTTGTATATCAGCAGGCATTTCCCTTTTGAGAACATCATAGAAAAAGACAACCTGAGGACCTGTATTGGTCCAGGGTTGACCTGTCTCTGTCCCAACCATTCTCTCATCCTCCCCAGAACATATGTGAAAATCTCCTCTTGTTCCATGATTTCAGCCATCAGTCGTCCTACATGAGGGAAGTCGGTATGCACTGAATGCAGCCCTTTCATGCTCTCAGTTGGGCAGCATGACTGCTGGGATGTGGGCACATGTGAACACTGTGTAGGTTTGCTTATCAATTATGCTACTTAGCAAGCTCTTAACAATGCCTAGCGCTAGGATTATCCCCGCAGTGTGCTTCTCGAAGCACAAGGTCCATTTCTCAGCCCCATCCAACAATGGTGGCAGCTTGTCCCTTAACCCTTTTTTGTCCATCTAAGCCTATGGCACATAGATGGCCCTTGAAGCACCCCTTTGCACTAGTGGACGTATTTATGTTTTGGGCAGCCCCACCGGTTTCCCCTCAACATAGCATTCTCACCTCTTCAGACACTCCTGCATAAGTGAAGTTCCATGTGGGATCTCCTCCTCTGTGTCAGATGCAGCCCTTGTCTGTCGCTAAGTCTTCTGGATTGAATGGTCCTCCACAGGCCAGGGTCTATTGTATCAGTCACTTTCCTCAGTCCAGCAGACTAGTAAGTGGAAAAAGGGTCATGCAAACATTCTGCTTTCCTCTTGAGCCAGTATGTCCTTAGGGGTTACTTCACCAGTCCTGTGTGCTCGGGCAGGGCAGTAGACATCCTTGTTGCTGCTTCCCTTGTGATCCTTCTGTATCTGAGTCATGTTAGCACTAGGCTGTCTTGGTCCCTAATTTACTTATCAGCCCCACTCCTTTGCTGGCACTCTGGGCACATATGAACCCCAGTCTGAAGATTTCTTCTTTTTCCTGTTCAGATTCTTCCATGACTGGGGCTCTGTATCTATCCCCATCCTTCTCAGGTGGGTGACGTCCTGCCTGACTCTCTCATTGGGCCTCTAAGGCACAAGTTCCCTCCCTCCTTGCTAAGCACCTTTCCTCCAATTCCCATCTAGACTGCCTCTTTCGCTCTGAGCTGTGTAGTGTCCTTCTAATTTGGATCCTGTCATTAACTCACTCCAAGTGGTTTCTCCGTCTCCCTAGGCATACCCTGAGGCTCCTTCTTCACTGCCAGAACCCAGAGGACCGTGTCCTCTTCCCTCACTCTCACTAGTGATCTCGCTGTTGAGGGTTGCTATGAACCTTCTTTTTTCACTCACTCTCCCAGCAGGGGTGCCTGTCCTCTGGGCCACAGGGCTTGGTCCATTGACTGCAATGGCTTCAGGGTGACATAACACTGAACTGGTGTGGTGCAGGGAGTGTCAGGGTTTGTCAGCCCATTGATCCACCATGCTTAGATCTGGTCATCTGTTGTCCAGTGGGGGCCCCTTGGGCTCCCTCAATGGATGGATTAGTGTATCCCAATGCAGGGATAACAAGCACTGGGGAAAGCACTTCCATGCTTACATATGTCAGGGGAAGTACGGATGCCTTGTCTGCTGAAAGTGGGTTGAGGTTATCAGCCTGGGCCTCCCCGAAGACGTCCTATAGCACCAATAATGCTTCCCGTTTGTTCCTCATCTGTCCTATATACTTTGTCTATATGTAGGTTTTAGTGTGATCAATTATGTTGGTGTCGAAAGTTCCCTCTTTAGGCCAAGGATACGTCTATGCCTTGGTACGTGTGTACAACTCATGGCAGAATATGCTAAGTTTCTTAGTCTGAGTGGGAACTTACTCTTCATGTTCTCTAGAGGGGTTTCCATGGTGGGAGTTGGGTAGTGTCTTTTTCCTTAGGTATCCTGTTACTCTTTCGCTATTGTGTCTTTTAGGGGATCTGGATACATGAGGTCCTTCTTCCTATGTTTATAGGATTTCTTTCTTGAAATAGTTAGCTTTTCTATTTTCACACACTTTTCTTTTTAAAAGGGAATTTTTCTCTCTTGTGGCAGAGAATATGTACAGGCATCATTAGATCTACTCCAGTAGCGTGAAATATTTACAAAGGGTTTTACCTATCATAATCTGGTGGGGGACGACAGATTGACATATGTATTCAACGAGCTTCATATTATCAATGTTATTCATTGATGCATCAAAATAAACATTTAACAAACAACACATGAAGATTCACATCCCTAGAAAAAGTTTAATTGTTAATACATTGCAGCATTAGAAGTTTGGTGAGAAAATAGCAAGCATTACATTGGCATCAAACTACAATTTTGAGTGAATTACCAATTTTCTTCATACACAAATACACTGATAAAAACACAATACTCAACAAACATAGTCACATTGGTCTACCGGCATCACAGTATCAAAACAACACTGTTCTACTTGGCAGAGGTGTTTAGCTGACTAGGCCCATAATAAGGAGTCTGGGGTACGACCATTTGCTAAGGTTTAGCCCTGCCCACTCCTAAAATATGTTATCCTGTGACTAAAGGAAGCTCTGTGCTGAGCGGGGATCAAGGGAATCCAATGATTTTGTCTATACCTGCTCTGGGGAATGGATTAAACTCAGGTGAAAAGACTCTAGCAATTTGCGTGGAGAAAGAAGGGACTACCTTTTACAATTATATATCCTTTCTTGGCAAAAACATAAGCTATGTATACTTTCCAGGATCTCAGTTGTTCTAGTTTCCTAACATTAAAATTCCAACTATGTCACACCCAGGGGTCCTGCGTTCAGTCTGCATAACACCCAGCGGTCCAAGAAAGCACGCGTCTCACTTCTTTCACACATCAGCAGTGCTAAGAAACTGAGAGTGCTGAGATAACCTCTTTAGCCTAAAAAGATTGAAGTGTGGGCCCTATAACAACCAGAGCCTGTGGATACTGAACACATCTCTCACTTCTTTCAGACACTAACAATGTTAAGAACCTGACAGTGCTGAGATAACGTCTTGAGCTTAAAAAGATTGAGATGTGAACCCTATAACACCTGGAGCCTGCTGGTACTGAACACGCCTCTCACTTCTTTCAGTCACTAACAGTGTTAAGAAACTGATAGTATTGTATAGTTACCTTAGCCTAAGATTGATATGTGGGCCCTATACTACATCCAGAGCCTATGTGTAATAAACACCTCATAAAACATAGATGTTGGCTCTATCTCATACTAAGAGCCCATGCGTACTGCTACATTACACCCAGCAGTTGAATTGGTCAGCAACCAACTCAAAATAACACAAGTGTCACCTTCCCTGACGTTAACTATCAAAAAGGTGACTCTTGTGGGTTAGGCTTCCTGATTTGCCACACACCAAATGCTAGGACTAAGGATCTGTTGTGGTCTCTTACCCTTTTGACAGTGGCTTCAAGGTAGACCTCCACCCTGCGGATTCAGTAGAACGTTCAATCAATTGTGGCATCTGTCACCTTCCTTGTTGCACAAGTATGAATCTGTCCTGGCCGGGTCCTTTCCCTCAGTTGCAGTCAGGTCAGAGAGACTGCAAAAGGTTTCTTGAATGAGATTTTACCTTTAAAAACAGAAGACAAGAGGCATCTGGCTGAGTAGGAAACAGTTTGCTTAATCAAACTTTACAACCCCAAGAGCAGTTACAAAATCGGGTCTGATAACGATCTCTTAAAGTACATCAGTTTGAAACATATTTTATACCATTCACTGTGGGCATAAAATGGGAGCAGCTTCCCTGAAGCCGTGAATATGAATTCTAGAGAGTGAATGCAGGTAGGCCTTGACCTCGCATGGACAAAAATGTAGGCCAGTGAGTTCTTGTCCAGATGTCTGGCCTGAGGGGAGCTTGATCACCTCATGTGCTGTGTGTGTTGTGTCCTGATTGGCTGGGTGAACCTAACTACATGTGGTATCTGACTTTGCATGTTTTGTAATGTCTGTGTCCCTCTGGCCATATGTGCTTTATTAGGGCCAGTCTCCTGGTAATGTTGTGGTATAGCTGCCTATCTGTGGGATCCTAATCTAATATGTCCTGTGTGCATGTTTGGCTCTTGACTAAATGTTATCCCGCCAGTGGCCTGTCAGTCATTAACCTTTAGGCCAGGGTGGCAGGGCCTGCCTGACCAAATACCTTCATGCTGGGGTCAATGGAGGAACCGAACAGCGATGATGCGATTTCATTTGAATATTAAAATGTATAATTCATATACAGGGATACCTTACTATCATGCACATCATCACAGGTAATATCTTTTGTGTGGTGTGTTCACTGTTTTATTGTTTGAAGTATTGAACAAATACTTTACATATTGCCTCCTAAGCTACGTTTTACTGCTCTGAGCCAAGCTAACAGAGGGTGATCAAGGGTTAATTGATGGTGTGCAACTGACTTAACCTGACTAGAATTGTGGTTCTTGCTTGGACTGGAACCTACCTCTGCCAACCAGAAACATATTTTGCAAAATGTACTCATATCTGTGTTTTGTTTCTCTACACCTGAACATGCCATCTCCTCATTCTGCTTGTACTCCACCTTAGGACCAAAGAAATGTTAATGAATATCTTCACAAAGATGCTCAGCCTCTGATACTATACCACACAAAAGTGCCTTGTTCATTTCTCCTAATCACAATGCAGGACTTTTTACAAAGCAAAGTCTTCTAATTACATTTCACATTTTTGAATGATGAACAGCCAACATTCTAAAATTGTGAAAAGTACTTGTGCACCCTTTCCTGGATAGACACAACAGTAAGCTTCCTTGAAATTAAAATATGTCCTGACTTTGCATGAATCTAACAGTTGCAACATTGCAATTTTCCACTTCACACTTTTATCTGTGAATTAACGTAGAAAATGTCTTAATTTATCAATTGATGCCTGCCAAATGCTACAAATACTACTACAGTCCCATTTAAACACAGGGGCATGTCTGCACCTTTTGCAATGGGAGTATGATTGTTTACCTCCTAGCACCAGCCAGTTGTTTCAACTGCATGCACTAACGCTTTTTCTTGTAAGTTTATTTATCTATAAAAGAAAGCCTTAGTACCGGGTATAGGTGTATGCTTCCTTCTCCTTTGAAATGTTTGCAAAAATCACTTTTATTAATAAGCCTTTTTTCTTCATAGACAACACTGTTTAGCTAGTGTTCTCATCCTCTTTAGTATTATGATAAATAGTTTGCAATTCAGGGCAAATACTTTAATAACCACACTCTCAATATGTTGTTTTTGTTTTAGTGTTGCCCTTCCCTTCTTATACTGCTTCATGTTTCACATCTAATTCTGTATTACTCTACTTCTAAACATTCTCATTTGTATTTCTTAAATTGTTTCTGTCTCCCTGTCAAACTAGGTGTTTTCTTATGAGATTTCTCACTTTCCATGTGACTTACTCCTTCTCCTTTGTAATTTGATTGTGAACCTCTCTTTGTGTTTGCAGTTTTTCCACATTTTGCATTTTTCGACATACTCTTTTAATTAACATCTTAGTTCACTTGCCAGCAGCTCTTTTTTCCCAGTATGTTTTCTTCATCATGCCCTTTCTTAATCTCACTTTCATGCATATAGTACTGTTTCTTCTTTTTTTACTCCTCTCTTCCTTTATTGGCATTTCTCTTTTAAGACAACTAGATATCTGAAAACGAAATGAATAATTTGTTCATCTTTAGATTACATACTATTAGAATATATATCATAAGCAAGTAAGTACCTATATAAGTGGTAATGTCAGTGTGTGACAAGTTGTGTAGATATCTCATTATGGGTATATAAATGGGTATATCAGTGCCTGTATAAGTGGCTTACTGGGTCTGTAAGTGGTAGAATGCATATGTCAGTGAGCACATCACTGCCTGTGGGGGGATGTGACTGGATATGTAAGTAACTGTGTGGGTATATCAGTGGCTGTGTAAGTGAGTGCATCAGTGTTTAACTGGGTATGCAAGTGGCTCTATGGATTGCTAACTGGCTGTGTAAGTAACTGATTATGCAACTGTCTTTGTTAGTGGTGCATACATAAATGGTGTGTGAGTGTACGTGTGGATGTGAAATTGCCTCTGTCACTGTCTGACTGGGTATAAAAGTGGCTGCTTGATTTTGTGACTATCTGAGTGCTGCATATATAAAAACCTACATAGGAGTATGATTGAGTGTGACAGTACCTCTATAGGTCTGTGAATACCTATGTAAATGGATGTATAAGTGAGTATATGTATTTGCAAATGTTTTTATTGGTGTGTTTCTGAGTATATCAGTCAATCTCTGGCTATATCAGTGGTGGGTATATAAATGTTTTTGTGGGAGTTTAACTAAGTATGTTAGTGCTATTAAATTGCATACTATAAGCAAGCACCCGTATCTAATTCCAAACACATTCATTTATACTGCCTTACCAATTCCTCCTTTTCTTTTGCTAGTCACTATGATTTTACTTAATGTCCTCATCGAATCTCCTGTATATTTTCCCTTATACTGTTCTGTCTAGAAGCTACACATTTTTTTCAGCTATGCTGATATATTTTCTTTACATATCTTTTATAGTACACCCTAATTCACATACCTGTACAACGATGTCCTTGCTCTCCAACTCTTCTGTTAATATCATGTAATCTCTTTTTTAAATACAAATCTCAAGTTAGAAATATAGGAGTACTCTTAGTACAAAAGTATCATTAATGGCTACCCTTCCTACTCTGCTCTCACTTTTTCTGCTGTACTTAGCAAATACAGGATTCCTTTCGTCTTTTAATTTTGCTATACCACTTCTAAATGGTGAAATTTTTTAACCCTTTCTAAGTCTCCTGTAAAGAAGCCCAATTTGGTAATGTTTTATGGTGGATTCACTGCAGTTCTGAGCATTCCACTACAACCATTTAACAATATTCTGTCAATCCTTTCAATTTATATTTTTCTTTCTAAAAATATTTAATTTTACGTCATACACTCCCTACTGAGCAATTTTTATACACCAATCTGCTTTTCAGTTTCACACTGCAGTTTCTTTTGTTCCTTTCCCCCTCACACTATTTTAGTTCTGTTTCCATAGTAGCTATGTTTGGAACACTGTCTGAAGTAATTGGTCTCAGCGTCCATCTGCAGGTCCCAACAGAGGATTAAGTTACACTCCCCCCCACTCTACCTCACAGTACACTGCAGAGGGCTAACTTCCATCTCAGGTCAAGGATGTCAATTGACTGCCCAGCAACCAGAACATTTTGGGCCTTAAAATATTTAAACAATGTGGTTATGCTAGATCGGTGCACGGAGGGTATAGTTGTACACAACAGAGATCACCAAGATGCCAATGTAAATCTGTTTTTGAGGACCCCTACTATAGACTCATCGAGCATTCTCTGTGGAACTTACCTGGTTTAAAAACCTAACTCATTGACCACCCAGTGGGAATCTGACTCTTTTATCAATAATTATGAAGTTTGTGTTTTTCAGGAACAATTGTGCAATGAACCTTGCTTCTGATGTGGTTACTAGACCTTCTTCTGCCCAGCTTTTTTCCAAGTGAGAGGTCGGCCTGATGGGGGATTAATAATTTGATTTAAAAAACTTGCTAAATTGTAAAATTAAGAGGCTGCTGGATCTTCCTCTGAACTCCTTGGCCTTTCATTGAGAAAAGGAAACAGCTGCGTAAATCTATGTAATGCTTATGATAGGCCTATTCGTGCTGATAGGGAATTCCCCAGTCTTGTGCTCCTAGAAAACCAGCTAAGTGCTTTACCTTCTGAAACACTAACAGTAGTTGCAGGTGATTTTAATGTGACATTTGAACTGCTGGTTAATAGCAACTCAAACCTAACTGGTGAGAAAGACGCATAAGTGCTCATTCCCAAGCTTGGTATTTCACAAGCGAAAAGAAGCTCAAACCTAGAACTTCAATTGTTGGGTATCACATTAAGGTCAGGGCAAAGAGCTTGTAATGGGAGATCCCTGTTTGACCAATACGGTGCCCCCACCTTTAAACACTCCAACTGAATGAGTAGAATTGAATATATATTTCTATCTTTGGATATTAGGTCATCTATGAAAGATATGATTGTATTAGAAAGGGGGGTAGTGACTACAATGCTCTGAAATTAGAGCTGACTGGGCTGATTGCCCCCAGCATGGAGGTAGCAAAACCTAGACTTTTGGGCTGTGCAGTCCTATCAAACAACAAAAAGGCTTTAAAGTGGGAATATATAGAGGCATACCCGGATCATCTAAGCAAAGTATATTCAAATGTGGGTGATGCCCTGGAAAGAAATGTACCATCAATTGGATGATGGGGCAGTCCCTAACCTAATAATAAAAATTCATGTGAGCTGTTTGAAAGCTTGCGGGATATGCTTTCCAGAGAACCCAGGAGGAAAGCAAAGAGCAGATAGAACCGGTATCCATGGAATAATGCACAATGTAGATCAACAAAATCTTGTCTTCTGGGTCTCATTAAAGTTAAAGATCAGAGCCGCATCCCAGGGGCTTGTAGAAAATATAAAGAGGAATTCATGCAAGTCAAAGTCTGCTGGGAGGTCTCAGCAGTTATGACACAAGCAGTTAAATCAAGGACTCTAAAACGTTCTGGAGTATCATAGCATATGGTAGCAGCTCTTCAGCGTGCTCAGTTGCCTTTCACGTACAATTGCATAGGTGGGTAGACCAATTTGAAAAGCTGCACTCAGCATCCAATGTCGCGGAAGGAAACGAAGGACATGGTAGTTCTGGTGACACCAACATTTTAAACCGCATAAATTCCCTTGAGATAACTAACGTGGATTCCCTTAGGACACCTATATTCAATTGTGGCAAAAACAGCTCCAGGCACAGACTGCATTCCAGATGATCTTTGTGCTTCAGATATTGATATTTGGGCAGCTTATATAAACATTATATCAAGGGCAATCTTAAAAGTGGGCCCCATACCTGAATCTTGGCATGGAGGCGAGGTTGCCCCAATTTACAGGAAAAGGCAGTGGGATGATTCAGCAAACAACAGACCTTAAAGCTTATGTGATGGGCTCCAGAAGAAGCTTTGTAGGCAAGTCCTAGGTAAGCTGACTGACTGGGCTCACACCAATAATATATTTTTAGTTTTGCAAGCAGGATTCAGACCAAAAAATATCACTCTGGACCAAATTGTGAGGTTTAGTTTAAAACATTTAAAGATTGTAGTACTCGTAAAAACCCACCATTATGTTGCCTTTATAAATTTTAAAGCTGCATTTGACACAGTTCCTCAAAGTACAAACCAAAAGCATTCACTTAAATCAACAACACTTTTAATTCAGTGGCTCTATGAGTGTCTGCATGGGTCTGTGAGGGGGTATGTGAGAGATTTAGTGAGTCTGTGAATGGCTGTGAGAGTGGTTTTCTGGGTGTTTAAGTGGGTGTGTTAGTGGCTGTGTGGGCCTGTGATTGGCTATGTGAGTGGTTGTGTGGATCTGTGAGTGGGCGTATGAGTGGCTTCTAGGTATGTAAGTAGGTGGTTGAATGTGTAACTAGGTATATGAATGGGTGTGTGAGTGGGTATGTTAGTAGGAGTGTGAGCAACTGTATGGGTAAGTGAGCAGTTGTAAGAGCCACTTTATGGGTATGGGGGCAGGTGAATGTGCAGCTGTGTGGGAAAAGTTGTGTTAGTGTTTGCATTGGTCTGTGAGAGAAGTTGTGTGGGCATGCAAATGGATGTGTAAGTGGTTGTGTGGGTTTGTGAGTGTGTTTGAGTTGGTTTGTGAGCATGTGAGTGCATGTGGGAGCAACTGTATGGGTATTGGAGTGGGTAGGGAGCAACTGTATGCATGTGGGAGTAGGTGTGTCAGTGTGTACTGCCATTTGTTAAATTTTGTTTTGACCAATGACTTTGTGTTTCACCACTGCGCATATTAGTTGCTCAATGTTCACCAGTAGCACATGGTATGTTTTGTTCAGTTTAGCCGCCTATGGGCTTTGACATGGCATTAGCCATTACTTTCTGTATCCAGTCTAGCCGCCTATTGGCTTTGACATTGCATTCCTATTGGCTTTGACATGATGTATTCAATTTAGCTGCCTATTGACTTTGACATGCTATTAGATATTCTGCCTATGGGCTTTGACATGATATTATATATTGCATTTTGTATTCAGCTTAACTGCCTATTGGCTTTGACATGATATTATACATTACATTTTGTATTCAGCTCCGCTGCCTATTGGCTTTGACATGATATCATATATTACATTTTGTATTCAGCTCAGCTGCCTATTGGCTTTGACATGATATCATATATTACATTTTATATTCAGCTCAGCTGCCTATTGGCTTTGACATGATATTATACATTGCATTTTATATTCAGCTCAGCTGCCTATGGGCTTTGACATGATATTATACATTGCATTTTGTATTCAGCTCAGCTGCCTATTGGCTTTGACATGACACTAGACATTGCATTTGATATTTAGGTTAGCTGCCTATTGCCTTTAACGTGGAGTTAGACATTGCAGTTGAGAATCCAAGCTGTATTTTTCCAAGCTGTGTTTTTGCACCAGATGAACCAAGATGTTTTGCTCTCACAGTAGACTAGACCTGATAAGAGAGGGTACATGGTGTTGTTCTCTCTGCTTGAGCTTGGCAGTAGGAGTAGTCTTGGAGACCTGGCCAGTCTCCAAAAGGCTTGCTCAGTTTCCCAGGTCTGAGAGGAGGGGGCACACCTTTGTAACGAATGACACAGGCTGCAGAGAGTCAGATTCGAATCTGCCAGACCTCGTGCTGGAGCTTGGCGCCAGCTGCCAGCAATCCCGTGTGGGTAGATGAATCTCTTTCTCGCGGCTGACAGGGGTCATCAGCTTGCAGACCTTAGAAAGATGAAGCTGTAAATAGTTCCCACACGGTGAAGTATTTGTTTTGCTTTGCATTCAATATCTTATAAATATAACCTGCTGTGTATATTGCAAACGGATATATTTTGTTTGATTAACGCGGACTTGAAAGCTACTAATTCGTCATACATAAAAATTGGGGTTGGGGAAGAATTAACAACAATAAAAGTCTTCTTTGACCTCAGAAGTGCATTTCTGGTGTGTTATGTTAGTGCTTAGAAACTAGATAAGAGGAAAGCACTACACAGTGGCTGTATGTGTCTGTGTAGCTGTAAGAGTGGTTGTGTGGGTCTGTGAGTAGATGTGTGAGTGGTTTTAGTAGTGTATCCGTGGGTGTGTGAGTGTCTGTATGGGTGTGTGCGTGCCTGTATGGGTATGTGAATGGATGTGTGAGCGAGTATATGGGTCTGTGATTTGATGTGTGAGTGGCTGTGTGGGTGTTTGAGTGGGTCTTTAAGTATGTAATTGTATATGTGAGTGAGTGTTTGAGCAAATGTATGGGTATGTTTGAGGGTGTGAGCAACTGTATGGGTTTGTGAGTGGGTATGTGAGCAACTCTATGTGTGTGACAGTAGGTTTGTGAGTGGCTGTAAGGACCTGTGAGTGGTTGTTTGGGTCTGTGAGTGAGTGTGTGAGTGTGTTTGGGTGTGTGAGTGGCTGGATGGGTATGTGAATGATTTTGTGGGTCTGTGAGTGGATGTGTGAGTGGTTGTAAGGATGTATAAGTGTGCATGAGTGGTTTTGTGAGTGTGTGAGTGCCTGTATGGGTATGTGAGTGGGTGTGTGAATGACTGTGTGGGTCTGTGAGTGACTGTGTGAGTAGTTGTGTGGGTCTGGAATTGGGTGTATGAATTGTCATTCTGTGTATGGGAGTGTGAATGTGTAAATGTTTTTTTGAGTGGGTGTATGAGTGGGTTGTGGGTGTGTGAGTGTGCTATCCAGGATGATGCTGAGGTTAAGGGCATGGTATGGTGGGGCAGGGAGTGTGCCGAGCTCTACAGGCCACCATGTGTAAGTCCATGGAGAGGTGAGAACTTCCATTTTATTGGTGTTGAGTTTGAGACGGTGGTCCTTCATCCAGTCCACTACATTCATCATGCATCTGTGAAAGTTAGCTTTTGTGGTGAAGGAATCTTCAGTCAGTGAGAGGATGAGCTGTATGGCGTCGGCCTAGGAGATGACGATAAGTCTATGTGATCTGAGAATGATGGCCAGAGGGATCATGTAGGTATTAGAGAGGGTCAGACTGATGGATAATCCTTGGGGGACACCACAGATGATCTTCTTGGACTCTGAGGTGAATGGTGGGGGATAGATCCTTTGGGTTCTGCAGTTGAGGTATGAGGTGATCCATTTGAGAGCTTTTCCTTGAATCCTGATGTGGTGGATTTTGTTGAACAGGACATGGTAGAGACGATGTCAAATGTGGTGGACAGGTCAAAGAGGATGAGGGCTGATGTTTCCTCACAGTCCAAGAGGGCTCTGATGTCATCTGTAGCTACAATCAGAGCTGTCTTGGTGCTGTGGTTAACTCAAAATCTGGATTGGGGGTTCAGGAGGTTGTGGTCCTCTCGGTGGTTGGTGAGTTGCTGTTTAATCGCTTTATTGAGGGCTTTTGCTGGATGGGGAAAGCAAAGAGACGGGACGGTAATTTTTCAATTTGTATGGGTCGGGGTATTGGTTTTTCAAGAGGGTCCTCACTTCAGCAGGTCTCCATACCTCTGGGAAGGAGGTCACAGTGATGGAGGTGTTCAGGATTTTCCTGAGCTCCTCGCTGATTGACTTGCTTCTGAGGTTGAAGTTGTGTGGGGGCCAGGGTCTGTGGGTGCTCCAGAGTGCACAGAATTCAAGAAGGAGATAGTGTCTTGCATGGGAGATGAGGTCCCTGGGGCAAATTCAACCCAGGGAGGGGGACATGAGTCCAACTTCCTCACTAAGGGCCAGATGTAGGAACCAAAAAAATTGCTAGTCGGAAACAGCGACTCCTTGCGAATCGCTATTTCCGACACGCAAAATGAGATGCAAGGAAAAATTGTTATACCAAATAGCGATTCGGTGCCGAGTCACACCAAAATTTGCGACGTCGCATTTTGCGAGGTCACTATTTGCGACCTCGCAATTTGCGAGGTTGCAAATTGCACAAGGGTGTAGTCTGAACCCATCTTCAACAAAATGAGTGGGAGAGCTGGCTTAAACGGTTGAATTGGGTTTCATTCAGTGTATGCTCTTCCCAAACTAGCGCGATAAAAGGTGTGGCAGTCCTGATTAAAAAATCCATAAGGTTTAAGGTAGGAGTGGTGCAAGTTGACTCTAGGGGGAGATGGGTAGTGGTAGAACTGTGTCTATGCGGTTATTGGGTCACAGTGGCGGGTTACTACGGGCCAAATCTAGATGATCCAACGCCATTTCAAGATCTATTCAATATTTTACTTCTAGCTAGGTACCCAGTGGTATTAGGTGGGGATTTTAATATACTGTTAGATCCTGCTCAGGATAAGTCAACCCCCCGGGGTATGGTTAACTCACCTAAAACGAGGGCACAGGTGAAAAAAGCCATGCAAGATTTAGGTTTGGTAGATATATGGCATTGGATTGGGGGTGAAGGAGATAGATACACATTTTACAATAAAAAACATGGGCATAGATCTAGAATAGATTTTTTTCTAATACATAAAAGTTTATGCCCAGAGGTGAGAAAGGTAGCCCACAACCCAGCACACCTTTCAGATCATTCAGCTGTAAAACTACACTTGGACATCAGGGTCGTAAGTAAGGGTATTAGGAGTACAATTAATCGCGCTTTATTCCTAGACGACTCAATAGTAGAAGTGTTAAAAAAAGATACAAGAGATTTTTTCCACTTGAACCAAGGAACAGCAAGTCTATGGTGTGTTTGGGATGCGTTTAAGGCCTATATTAGAGGGAGGCTTGTGAGCCTGGCAATAAATAAGTATCGTGAAGGAAGGGAAAAGCTGGGAGATATGGAATCATCACTAAAAACTCTTCAAGTCTCAATGCATAATGCACGATTAGAAGGTAAGGACGATCTATTAGAGGAATTGACACGCCAAGAGGAAAAGGTTCGGATTAGCTTAGATGCTTTTTTGGCGAATCGCAGTAGGTTAAAGTGGGAAAGTAGTCGATATGCACACTATGAATATGGAGAAGGTTGTAGTAAACTATTAGCTTGGAAGGTTAAGTCGGACCTTTCTAAAAAGCATATTTTATCGGTTAAAACTGATCTTACGAACCAGGGGCCAGATGTAGCAAAACGGCAATTTGCGACTTGCAAATTGCGAGTCCCTGCGACTCGCAATTTGCAAATTGCTATGCAGTACGGTGTCTCAGACACCGACTGCGACTCGCTATGGGGTCGCAATGACCCACCTCATGAATATTCATGAGGTGGGTCGCAAATTGCGGCCCCATAGCGAGTATAGGCACTCGCTAACATGGAGGCCTGCTGTCGTCAGCAGACCTCCATGTTCGTGACTGCTTGAACAATAAAGCAGTTTTTTTTTTTTAAGTGTAGCCCGTTTTCCTTACAGGAAAACGAGCTGCACTTAAAAAAAAAACGAAACCTTTAGTTTCGGAATTTTTTCAGGGCAGGGAGTGGTCCCTTGGACCACTCCCTGCCCTGAAAAAATATTTGTGGGTCCAGTCACAAACTGGAAGGGGTCCCATGGGGACCCCTTCCAATTTGCGAGTGGGTTACCATCCACTTGAAGTGGATGGTAACTGCGATGCAAATGGTATTGCATCCCACTGCGAGTCGCAAATAGGAAGGGAACATCCCTTCCTATTTGCGAGTCGGAAATGCATTTCTGCATAGGAAACTGCGTTTTGCGACTCGCAAACGGCAAATTTTGCCGTTTGCGAGTCGCAAACAGTTTCCTACATCTGGCCCCAGATCTGTATGGAACAAGAAGAGATTGAGGGGGCATTTGTATCTTTTTTTCAAGAAATCTATTCAGAAAGCTCGGTTAATTCAGAGGAGTCGGTCAGAGAATTCTTAGAAAAAGCGCATCTCCCTGTTTTAGAGGAATCTGAAATGCTTTCATTGAATTGTAAGATAAATGAGGCTGAGCTTGTTGAAGGCATAAAGGCGTTGAAAAAAGGAAAGTCAGTTGGTCCAGATAACCTACCTAATGAATTATATAAGGTTTTGGGGGATGAACTTATTCCATTTCTATTAGAGCTATTCAACTCTATGCTGGTAGAAGGGGCACAGATACCTAAATCCTGGAGAGAGGCCATAATTTGTTTATTGTTAAAGCCAGGTAAGGACACTGGGGGTCATTCTGACCCTGGCGGCCGGTGGCCGCCAGGGCCACCGACCACGGGAGCACCGCCAACAGGCTGGCGGTGCTCCAACGAGCATTCTGACCGCGGCGGTTCAGCCGGGGTCAGAAGCGGAAAGTCAGCGGTCTCCCGCTGACTTTCCGCTGCTCGTTTGAATCCTCCATGGCTGCGGAGCGCGCTCCGCAGCCATGAGGATTCTGACCCCCCCTACCGCCATCCTGTTCATGGCGGGAAAGCCGCCATGAACAGGATGGCGGTAGGGGGGGTCGCGGGGCCCCTGGGGGCCCCTGCCGTGCCCATGCCAATGGCATGGGCACGGCAGGGGCCCCCGTAAGAGGGGCCCGCAAAGTATTTCAGTGTCTGCCTTGCAGACACTGAAATACGCGACGGGTGCCACTGCACCCGTCGCACCTTCCCACTCCGCCGGCTCGATTACGAGCCGGCATCCTCGTGGGAAGGGAGTTTTTCCCTGGGCTGGCGGGCGGTCTTTTGGAGACCGCCCGCCAGCCCAGGGAAAAACTCATAATACCCTCCGCGGTCTTCTGACCGCGGAGCGGTATAATGGGGGCGGAATTCTGGCGGGCGGCCTCTGCCGCCCGCCAGAATCAGAATCACCCCCTCAATGTCTTGTTCATCCTATAGACCCATCTCCTTGTTGAATGCGGATTACAAACTCTATACAGGGATTTTAGCTAGGAGATTGGGGAGAGCCATAGGCAATCTGATTCACTTGGATCAAAAGGGTTTTATGAAGGGGAGGCAACTCCATGAGGTAACTCACGAGTTATTTGCTGCAGTAGACCTGGCGGAACAAGAAAAGGCTCCATTGGCGATCTTGACTTTTGATGCAGCAAAGGCCTTTGATCGTGTTAATTGGTCTTTCTTAAGGGCCGTGTTGGAAAAAGGGGGCTTGGGAATTCCTTTTGTTAGGGCGGTTAGGGAACTGTATAGATGCCCCTCAGCGAGAGTCCTGGTCAATGTCCAACTATCGCAGGAATTCAGGATCTGGCGGGGTACGCGACAGGGGTGTCCCTTATCTCCCTTGCTTTTCAATTTATACATTGAACCCTTGGCAATTTTACTTCGGTCTTGTAAGGACATTACCCCATTTCGAATTGGGGGCTGGGAAAAAAAAGTAGCGTTATATGCGGACGACCTTATGCTAATCACGCGTGATGTCAGGTCTACTCTACCTAGGGTCAATACTCAGATGGAACAATTTGGTAGATTTTCCGGTTACAGTATAAACACAGAAAAGACGGAAATAATGTGTTGGAATTTGACCTATGCTTCTCCCTTAGTTAAACAAGAGATTAGATACTTGGGTATCCGATTAACAACTGATCTTAATGAGGTAGCTAAATTATATTTTGACATAACGTATAGGGAAAACAAAAAAACTGCTAAAGGCGTGGGCCGTTCTTCCTCTCTCTATAATCGGAAGATCTAATATTTTGAAGATGTGCATTCTCCCAAAATTCACCTTTTTATTTCATACTATTCCACTAGAGTTTAGGAGGAGCTGGTTTAAAAAACTACAGGGGGATCTATCCTCGTTTGTATGGGCCTCTAAGGGAGTAAGGATTTTGTGGAAAAAGATGAGTAGAAAGAAAGAGTGGGGGGGTATTGCGTCTCCGGATTTGTTTAGGTATTATTTGGCTTTTCAACTAAAAAATATCAGAATTTTATTGAATAAGAAGTCAGAATATGATCTGGTCTGGAAAGCTTTAACGGCACATCTTGAGGAAGGAGCAGACCATTTCTTACATAAATTTGGTCATCCAAAGTACTTTAAGAAGGTACGTTTGAAGCTCCCCAGACATGCATGTAATGTTTGGATGTATTTTCGGAAGGCGCTAGAGATACCTTATTTTTGTAGTTCTGCTCCCATCTGGGACTCACCTGGTACCCCTGAATGCCTTATCAACTAATTATCAATTCCCTTGAGAATGAGTGGGATGGTAAGATGGGGTCAGATAATAGAAGGATCGGAATTGTTAAGCTGGTCTGCATTCCAGGAGGGTACTGGAGGGACAGTTTCTAAATGTAAGTATTTTCAGATATCTAGTTGGGTGAAATCCCGACGAACAGGAGAAATAGGGAGGAGTTTATGAAAAGGGAAATTAAACCAGAAAGTCATTAATAAAGAAGTTGCTTTGTGGTATCATGCTTTGTTGGAAACAGCAGAGGATGGTGCATCCCTTCCCCTGTTGAAGTGGGGGGGGATTTTTCCAACCCTAGATGTTATAGCATTGTGGCAAAGGTCCTGTTCAGAACTGTGGTTTACTATTAAACCGGCAGGGTTGAAGAAAAACCATTTGTTCACACTCCACAGGGTTTATTGGACACCGGCTAGATTAACAGCTATTGGGAAAATTCCGAAAAACTGTCCGAGGTGTGGGGAAGAAAAGGCAGATGATATTCACATGTTTTGGCAATGTTCAAGGTTGTTGAAATATTGGGAGGATATAGGAAACATTCTAAAGGTAATCTTTAAGGTTAATTTAAAATTAAATCTTTCTATGGTGGTGTTTGGGGTTTGTGAACAGGGTATAAATTACCAGAGATTGTCAGTACATCAGGAGCATTTGTTGTTCATATTAATGCTTTTAGCTAGACGAGAAATATGTTGTAAATGGGTTGAACCTCTTCCCCCCCGTGTTCAGGATTGGCAAACATCTGTAAATCGAATGTGTAAAATGGAACAACGAGGTCCCCTTTCTAGAAGAGACAATTTTTGGATGAACTGGGAAAATGTTTATCAATAGTTTATCAATTTTGTGTTTTATAGGTTCTTTGTTTGGTCTCCTCCTCTTGAAAACTTAAGTCCAATGATTAGAACTCCCCTTACCCTTTTGGGTGCTGCTTTGGTTATGATCAGGTCTCGAAGAAAATAATAATACTTGGTCGATGGTATGCGATTGGGAAAAGAACAATAAGTAGAACGGGTGGGACGGCTCAACAGAGGTATGGATCATATACCTGGAGGCATACTACTGTTCGCCGTGACCTGTGCTTTTTCCTCTCAACCAAAGCGTGGGTGACGAAATGAGGACGAAAAAAAAAAAAAGTGTAGTCTGGTGTCGCAAATTGCGACTGACACGCAAATTGCACGCAGGTGCAAATTAAATTGTTGAAAAACCCACCTCCTGGTTCTGAGTGATGACATCAGAACCAGGAAGTAACCCCATGGGACAGGGAGGAGCCTATCCAGCCCAAACTGCAGAGTCACGCCCAGGTGAGAGGAGCTGCAGCAACAATGGCTACTCAGGACAAGGAGACACCCAGTGCTGGCAGGAAAAGAAGACTAAAGTTTTCAGAGAAGGAGTTGGAGGTGCTCACCGAGGAGTGCTGCCTGCACCATGATGAGTTATTTGGAAAGGCAGCAATGAGGGTCCCTGACAGCCACAAGAAATAAATCTGGCAGGACATCCTCAACAAAATCAATGCCATCGGAGTCAGCCACCACACACTGGATGAGGCCTGCAAAAGGTGGTATGACCTTCGCTCCAGGACCAAGGAAAGGGTGGCTGAGTGCATGAGGGAGATGCAATGCACTGGAGGAGGCCCATCTACTGTACCACCCCCTACAGCCATCGAAACCATGGTGGAGACCACTCTGGAGCCGGAGGCAGTACTTGGCATCGGAGACCTTGACAGTTCAGCACCAGGAACATCCAAAAGTAAGAACCAAAATTAACGTATTTACACCACTCTATGCACCATGCACACAACCACAGTACATATAAGCATGCACCTCCACATTAGCTCCATTCCTAGTGTTGCAACCTATAGGACAGTGCATTATGGGCAATGTAGTACTGTAGTCCAAATATAGAGAAACGTTTATTCTGAGGCATCAAACATATGTGAGGCACTGACAGTGTTTCCCCTGTGTCCCACAGGTCTCCCACAAGGACCCACCAACAACGCCACTGTGCAGGGAGAGGAACAAGGCATAGACATACAAGAGGAGTCTGCCACAGACACTGCAGGGAAGTGCAGGACAACACCACCCATCCAATCAGCACCAGAGGACATGGATGATCCTGATCTGGGTTTAGAGGCAGCCAATGTGACACCGGGGCCAATGCTTAGGGAGAGTCGACCACATAGATCAGCTGGCTCAGTGCATAGACGGCAACGCCCAATGCAGTCAGCGTGTGGGGAGGATGTCACCGATGAGCAATTGTTGGGACTTGAGGCATCCTTACTGCAGAGTCACCGGCTGCAAAATAGACATGCGGTTGATGAATCGTAACCTTACCAGACTGCAGAACACACTCATTCAGGGGTTTGCAAATGTGGACAACCAGTTCACTACAATGAACGCAAACATGGCAAACCTGACCTCTTCCATAGACAACATGGTCAGGGAAATGGTGGCCGACAGGGCACATGCACGGCGCAGGGAGCGCAACACTGCTGCCCGTTTGGACAGATTAAGTGTGTCAATAGGGTGCTTGGCTACCACAACATCCTGCCTGTCAAGGCGCACAGTGAGGCTGCAAGTTGAATTTGGCCATTTTGCAGGTGATGTGGCTGGCTAGAGGACTTGGCCGCATCAGCCATGCAGTGGACCTGCTAGAGACCAGACAGGCAGCAAGGGGCATTGGCAACTATAAGGATGGATAGTGAGGAGATCTCCAGTGTCAGTAGTGTGTCTGCCACTGATGCACGAATCCTGTGGAGTAGCAGTGCCCACCAGGGATCAGGGGACCAACCTGGAGTGAGCCATGGTGGCCGAGGTCGCAGGAGGCTGTGAGCTACCAATATGTGGTGTGACAGAGGCACATGAACTTAATGTGTCAGACTATACTTTTGTTTTCATTATGCAGTTTAGTTGACTATAGTTTCCCTATTATATTCCAGAAATAAAAGGGATAATTTTTTGAACTACACAAATGGGCTATGTGTGTCTTACATTATTGAGTGTTGTAACGGTTGCCACGTACCTGCCAAAGTAATGGGTTGCAATGTGGTTCTGTCTCTGTCTGCCCTCTATTGCGATGCTTCCATCCCCAGGCTGTCAATGTGGTAGCTCTTGCTCCTCATCCTCCGAATCTGTGTCGTCAGGGGTGAGATATAGCCCACATCTGGTGGCAATGTTGTGTAGAATGGCACAAGTAGAAACGATCGTGCATGCTGTTTCTGGGGCATACTGAAGTGCTCCTCCACTTTTGTGCAGGCATCTGAATCGTGACATCAACAAGTCGAACGTCCTCTCTATGACAGCTCTGGTCCGCCGATGTCCAATGTTGTATCGCCTCTCATTCTGATTGCCAGGTGTTAGGTATGGGGTGAGTATCCATGGTCTCAGGGCATATGCACTGTCACCTGTTTGACAAAAGAGGCAAACTTATCAGGGCATCACAGGGTTACGCAGTAACATGTATTTAAGGCATCAGAGTGTACTCGCCAGTACCCAATAAATATCCTTCTCCAAACTCCCCACTTTCTAGGCGTTGATGTATCCCACTGTGCCTGAATATGTATGCATCATGTGTACTCCCTGGATATTTAGTCACAATGACAGTAATGACATTATGGGCATTTCATATCACCTGGATGTTTAGTGAGTGGGTACATTTCCTATTGCGGGACACATATTCCAGATTTGCAGGTGTCCGTCCACACACCCTATTACCTGGGGGAAGTTGGCCATTCTGTAGAAATACAACCTGGTGCTGTTAATTTCCGCCTCATTCCTGGGAAGGTATATATATTTGGACATGTGTCTGAATATGGCATCTAGGAAACGTCTGAAGAATCTTGAGAGGGCACTTTGGGATACCCCACCTGACACTGCAATCACCCCCTGATAGCTACCCGAGGCCAAGAGGTGCAGTGAGCATAGCACTTACACATGTGTGGGGATGGTGCAGCCGCGCATTGTCTGGCATTCTAGCTGAGGTTTCAGCAGTTCAATGATCTCTAGGATAACTGCGCTGCTCAGTCTGTATTTGTCATAGATCTCATCCTCAGTTTGTTGAAATAGTGTCTGCCTGGGTTCGGTATATCCTCAACTGTCTCTGCCTCCTCCTCCTCTGCTGGGCAGCCTGGACTCTCCTCCTCCATGCAATCACGTATAGTGCAGCCATTTTGAGTAACCCAGATGCTTTCTGGGTCTCCTTTTATACTATGGTTCTGGTTACCACCTGTTCGGACTCAGTGGTAATCTGGGTGTGCAAAACGGGCTTTTTGCGACTAGGCACAATTTGCGACTGGCTTGAGCATTCGGTTTGTGACTAGCAATTTTCGACTCCGTAATTGCGAGTCGCAAAATCAGGTTGCAATTTTTGCGAGTCGGTAATGGGTTGCATCGTTATTTGGTACCCCGAAATTGGATTTGTGCATCCCATTTTGCTTTTTGCGAGGTCGCAATTAGCGCTGCGACCCATCTTCCTGCTTCCTGCTGTACATGGACAAAGGCCTTAAGTGGCATGGGGTTGCTTGCATGTGTAGGGTTGGCTACAGGTCCTGGCCACAGGACATACCTTGTGGCAAATACCAACCATGCATGGCCAAAGAGGTTGCATTGGTATATGTTAATTAAATATTACTTTAAATTTAAAAAAAAATAGAAATTCGCTGAAAAAAACAAAGGTTAGCGGGATGTTATAGTTATTAAATAGAAGAAAAAAAACATGGCATTTTTGATTTACATAGAGTAATTAGTTATTAATATACATTAAAAAAAAACAAGAAATTAACTGAAAAATACAAAGAATAAAGTAACGTTATCGTTAGGTGTGATAAAAAGATCTGTTTTTGTTTTAAAAAATGTATACATTTACTGTAAGAACAGGGTAGAGCTTCATTATAGTTAGGTACATTTTTTAGTGACAACATAGGCCTTCATTATGACCCTGGCAGCCCAAAGACTGTGAGGGCCACAGTGGCGGTCTTACCACTGACGGGCCAGGTTGAAGACTGCCACATTATGAGTGTGGCAGTTTGGAATCTGACAAACTGCCACATGCCCACTTGTTCCGCTAGGGTGGTTGGACGGCCGAAGATCAACATCTCCAACCCGCTGGTCCACTGAAGACCGCCAGTGGTATCATGAGTCGGCTTTCAGCCAGGGTTTCTGCTGCAGTAGCACTGCCAAGAAAACCCTGGTGGAAAGGCTACTGGTGACAGGAAATTTCTTTCCTGTCACCAGCAGAAGACTCCCCAAACCCTGCCTGCAATTTCAATATCCCCCAACCCCCTTCCATACCAGCATCCCTCCCAACCCCCTTCCAGAACAGCACCCCCCTCCCCCTGCATACACGCACACACACCCACACGCACCCTACATACACTCATTCACCAACACTTACATACACGTATTCACTCATAAGCATACATACACGCATTCACTCACAAGCATACCTACACGCATTTGCACAAACATTCCAACACATACTCACTTCAACAATCATACACACATTCACACACCCATACACACAGACATAAACACTTACATTCACACACGCAGACAACACCCACTCACACACGCACACACAACAACCCCGCCTTACCACCCCCCTCCCTGTCAGACGATTGACTTACCTCATCCGGCAAAGTGGTTATCTGGCAGGGGAATGTGAACAGTCACTTCCACCGCCGGCAGAGCCCCGCTATCAGGACACCGCCAGGCGGCTGGCAGAGTCCTTTTGGTGGGGCGGGGCTGGTGGTGGAACCGCCCCTGTGCCAGCACGACTACTGGAGGATTTCCACCCAAATTGTGGAAGAAATCCTTTAGTACTCGTAATATGGTGGTCAGAAGACCGCAAGCACTGACCTGTCTTCTAGGGCCCGTAGCTTTGGCCGTCTTGAGAAAAGACCGCCAAAGTCATGAGGGCCATAATATTTTGAAATAAAAACCAAAACATAAATTCACCAGTTATAGTTAACAGAGCTAACAGCTACAGGTGCTCCTGCCATGCACTGCTTCTGACCGCACATATTACCATACTCATGATATGTTCAATGAAATAATTTACGACTTCACTGGTGTTCTTTTTTTAAATTGGGCTCCCACAAGAGTGTCTCTAGCCTCTCACTGACCCAATCATCCAGATATCTATATTCTATTTACTTTAATTTCTTAAAAGCTACTTAATGGATTTACACCATATCACAAAAGCACAATCTGTAGGTCAAATGTGGTGCAATTCTGTTAAGCAGTTTTTGCTGTACCCCATCGTAAAGATGTCTATGGAAAATGGATGGATATTTTGTGTTTTTGAAACCCCATTTTTAGCTGCCCTCGCTTGAAGGGTTACTCTAATAAGTTCCATGCACAAACTAGTCAAATAGTCACAACTTTTTGGAAAGATTTGTTAAGATTCCTCAAATGGTGCCAAAATTATTAGCAACACAAAGAACACTTTTCCTATGGAACAGCTGACCTAGCTATAATTACCGTCACTAGTTAAAAAAAGGGGGAGGGTTAAAAATGTACGTTTCCCTTAATTCCCACAGGTATTTTAAACACTACTACAGCCCAATCCACTGGAAGGAATTACACTATATTTGGCTGAAAGGTAACTTTTGGTCCAGAAAGCACGGTTTTTGGTATTTGGTACATATCCATTCCGTAGTTTTTGATATACTAAAGGAAAAATGAATCTGTATTTCTGGGTGAAGCCTAAGCAAAGATCTCATGGTGAGATCTGATTGTCTGTCAGCACTTCAACCAGGAAGTGCTGGCAGCCATCTTGGGACCAATATACATGATGTCACCTCCTTAAAATGTATTGTAGTGAATGACAGGTTTTGAAGGTCACAAAAAGGAAAACGTATAAAGGATGATACATTTTAGTTTCCATATAAATCATTTGTTGATGGCACCATGATAATACTAATTTTGAGAAATACGGCATGTTCCATGGTGATTTTATCTTGCTCGGGTTTCATGAATCATGTTTACGAGAAAACTGTTTTCTCAAGATTTTCCCATAGAGTTTATCGAAGGTGCTCCAGAAACTAAGATGAGAGCATATTTTCTGTAAATTCACACTATCATTCTCCACCATATGAGAATGACATCTAGAATTCCCAGTGAAAAACACGTACTTTCAACAGGAGCAGCCTGTCAGTGGATTCCCTTAAGTTCTACTGCGGCCTCCAAGAGTGTTCTAAAGAACAACTAGAGCACTAAAAGGCATGTTCGTGACAAGAGGGAGTCACACCTGAAGCCATCTTGATTTATTCAAACTGGTAAATCTTAAAACATTTAATTTAGAAAGGAATAAAACGAGGGAGTCCATTTTAGCTGATGGTTAAATTAGGACAAATTTTAAGCCAGTTATCAAATATCTTTCTCTTCTATTTCATTAAAATATTCTGAAGTGCAGATTGAAACATGCACTTTCAACACCAGCAGCAGACTGCCAGTTAACTACCTAGCAATCAGCGGCTTCACTACACTGTTCTAGAAAACAACTAGATTGCTAAAATTCTGAATTTATGCCAAAGGTATGACACCATCTTGATGGAATCAAAGTCGAAAACTGAAAGTATTTTCTATGGATGAGGAAATGAGGAGCTTCATAACAAATAAGTCTCCCAAGATGGCCACCAAAGAAAAAAGAGCCCACATGTAGCACAAATATCACCCAAATGTGGCCCAAGTATAGCCCAATGACTGAAGTGTACAGAGCACATAGGGCCTGATTACGTGTATGATGTTCCAAGGACCGCCACACTCCTGGCGGTCCAACCACCCCACTATGGCCCTAGTGGTTGGATAGCCAGAGGACCGTTGAAACCAATAGGAATATGGTTCCTGATGGGCTGACGGTGGTCTAAGTTGTACTCAACCACAGAGGTGCTGATCTCAGCACCTGGCTGATTACAACTCGGGGACCCCACTGGAAAGCCACTGGAAAGCCAGTGACAGTGCCGGGGGCCCCGCAAGTTTGGCAGTTGGCTTGTCTGTCCGCCAAACTCATAATCAGGTCCTTAATTTCTTTGTTTTTTTGCAGTTTTGTATGGCGCAGACTTGACCCAAAGGTAATGGAGTGCTTTACATGAGCATCAGTTACATTACACAAGGACACATTCATTTTGGTTTGAGGCATGGGGAGATTAAATGATTTGCCCAGAATCACAGCATGTCGAGCTGTTGCTGAAACTCAAACCTGGTTCCCCAGTTGCAAAGTCTGCAGCTCTGGCTGTATCACCACATCCCCTTCCCTAAGTGAACCATATAATCAAGAGATCAACTGAATAAACGAACATAAAGATAACAAAAACGTTCAAAGTTCTTTGCCACTATTTGAGAACTCAGACAATATGTCCTCATTTTAGTTTTCAGAGCACTAACCATAATTTCTATGGAAATAAGACCCTCTCATTTTTATAATTGCTAAAGGACATTGTTTAAATATTACAGTTTTGACTCCATCAAGATGGCGTCAGGCATGCCAAACATTTGTAATAAATATAGAATGTTAGCAATCGGGTTGTTCATTAGAAAACTGTGGGAAGGCAGGGAGAGATCTGGGGTACAGATTTGAATAATTGAGGACAGGGAGTAGGGTACAGAGGCAACAAGTTCACCACATTTGGCATGCAGGAGGGGCAATGGCAGCACAACGGACCATGGACCACAAGGGAAAGGGGGCCAGGGGAAGGCTGTGGCAATATAACAGACCATTGAGGGCAGAAGGAAGAGGCAGTGACTGTACAACCATACATGCCAACAGACCTGATTCAGGCAGAATACTACCAATGTTTTTATGTCCAAAAGGGCTTTATTTTATGTGTCTCCTGGTTAAAATCTCCTCTTTTTTTATTGTAAGTCAATAAGGAAAATTAATTCCTCAGGTTTCGTTTTTTTTCAAAATCTCCCTCTTACCAAGTTCAAAATGTTGGCAAGTATGGTACTTTAGATCTCGGAGGGCAGATGGAATGTGGTAGGAACATGGACTTGGATAATAGAGGGTAGGGGGGAGAAGGGCGGTTCACCAAACTGACCTTACAGAACAGGCAACGGGGTTGCAGAAGCACAATACACCACACAGTGCAAATGGGATGGCAGTGCAGCACATCAGACCATGGAAAGCAATGGGGAAGGGACAGGGCCATGCACATAGACAACAGAGAGCAGAAAGGAAAGAGGCAAGGGCAGCAAGCTGACCACACCAAAAAAGACAGTAGGGACAGTTGCAGCATAACGGACCATGACGGGTAGGAGGGAGGGGGCAGGGGCATGACAACAGAACAGATAAGGCAGGAGGGAGAGGATAGGGGCCTAAAAAAGGAGAGCTGGGGCTAAAGGGGCAGGGCAGGAGCAGCAAGTGGCAAGGACGGCAGGCTGGAAGGGCACTGGAAGTACAACACACCTTGGAGGGAAACAGTGAGACAATACTGTAATGGCATAAATGCAGACAGTAGAGGGAAGGTTGGAGGGGGTCATAGACAGTAAGCTGACCACACAGGGCAGGTGGGAGGGACTGTGACAGCACAGAAGACCATGCATGGCAAGTGAAAGGGTTAGTGGCAGCACAACGGCCATGGTGGGCAAGAGGGAGGGAGAAGAAGCATGCACAAAGGACCATGGAGGACAGAAGGGAGGGGTAGGGGCTGGATCCAGATGTGAGAGGACAGGAGAAGGGGCTTCACAACATACTACACTAGTCAGGCAGGAAGAGCAGGTGCAGCACAACAGAACATTGAGGGCAGAAGAGAGTGGTAGCAAAATGGAGCATGGAAGACATGAGGAAGGCGATAGGGGCATAGAATATGGACAGGCAGGTTAGAGGTGGTAGGGACAGGTGGCAGCCTTCTGACCATGCTAGGCAGGTGGGAGGGGCAGTTTCAGCTCAGCAGGACAGAACACTCAGAGTAGATAGGAAAGACAGTGGCAGGTCCTTGGAACATGGTGGGGAAAAAAGGAGGGGGCCTGCACATAGACATCAAAGGGCAGGGGAAGGAGGGTCGGAGCAGCAAGCAAAGCACAGAGGCTAAGCAGGAGGGCAATGATGCGGCATAGAATTGAGCACCAAAGGGCAGGAGGATTGGGCAGGGACATCATGCTAAATGGAGGGCAGTGATAGCACATCGGACCATGCAGATCAGGAGGAACACCTGCCAAGACCAAGGCCCCCTCAAAGAAATGACTCTGGCAAGAACTGTCCTCCAAGTGTCCCACTGAATCAACGACCAAACAGTGTGAAAACTACAACAAACTCTTATAAGCATTGATGGACCTACCACTACTGCCGACAATGCTGCAACCATGTTGCCATATTGTACAACCTCCAGTAGCCCACTCCTATCACTGTAATCTGCACGATTTAATCCCTGCACCAAATAAAACACCTTTTCACCTGTTACAATGTCCCCTGTCATTAAGTTTAAACAAAGTGAAGTATGGATGCAACTGTATTATAACCCTTTTATTATTATCTGAGTAGCAGGAAAAGCAACACATACTTTACGTTATGTTGTGCCTACAGATGTGTTGAACAATTATACTATATTGTAACCTGTCCTATGCAGACCTGGTCACAGTGGCAATGAGTATTGACCCAACACCCTCCTAGATGACAAGGCACACTGACAGTATGATGCACAGACAGCAATCTCATCTATTTGTCCCACAAAGTTACTGGAAGAAGAGTTGTATCAGTTGAATCATGGTATTTACATCTCCCCCCTCCTCATCATCACCATCACTCTCATCCCCTCTCTGAGGAAGCTGGTCTGGATATACAGCACCCTCCTCCTCAAATAGGGGATAGAATTTCTCATAGCCACGTTGTGCAGCATGCAGCAGGCAACCAATATTCTACACACCTTTTCATGCCCATAGGCCAGGGAACCGCCAGAGATATGTAGACAACGAAATCTAGCCTTCAGGAGACCTATTGTGCACTCTATCACCCTCCTACTACGTCCATGGGCTTCATTGTAATTCCTCTCTGCATGTGTCCTAGGATTCCTCACTGGTGTCAGGAGCCAACTCAAGTTGGGATAGCGAGAATCACCTAGAAAAAGGTGCAAAACAGGACTGTCATTGACAACCCTCAGAGTCAGACAGCCTGGCTGTCTGCTATGTGGCAATAAGTGTCAGAAACACCTACCTATGATCCACCCTCTGTCCTCTTGTAGTTGTTCCATCTTGTGTGGCACACTACTGTTCCTCAGCACAAAGGAATCATGGACTGAACCAGGGAACATGGTATTCACATGTGAGATGTATTGGTCTGCAGTACACACCAATTGAATGTTCATGGAATTACAGTTCTTCCTGTTTCTGCACACCTGTTCACTGACTCTTGGGGGGAGGATAGCTATGTGGGTGCCATCCATCGCACCTATCACATGGGGTATGTTGGCAAAGGCATAGAAGTCCGACCTGATGCCAGGGAAGTCAGCACTTTGGGGAAACTTCACATAGGCCTGTAGGTGTCATACAAATGAATTCAGGAATCTGGACAGTATAATGCTAAACATTGGCTGTGAAAAAAACTGCATCCATGCTCACTGCACAAAGTTCATGAATAGTTGCACAAGTGAGTCTGTAATTGATAATGGTGTGACGCTCCACCATGGTCCACAAATCAACAAGTGGTCTGTACACCGATGGGACCCTTCCTCGCCACAAGGGTCTGTACCCAGGAGGAGTTGAAAACACGTGTGAGGAACACACATACATCTGGACACATTGTTTTTCATTCAGCACTGCTGGCATGATTGTCGATGACACAAATGCTTAGTGTGTGTGACATTACAGCAACATGCCCACAATGATATATCAGGGCTGGTCAGGTGAGGTAAGGTATATTGTTACATGCCTATGGGTGTTTAGGGGACAATAGGGCCTGCATTGTGCTGATGAGGGTTTTACAACTGTGTAGTTAAGGCCAAAATGTCAGCCCCCTGTAATCCAGAAGTGTTGTGGTGGAAGTGACCTCATACCGCTAGCAGTTGACGTAATAGCGTAAGGCGGTGTTTACCGCCATGGCCAAATTCATTAGTTAACATGGTTATCAATGGGCATTCTTAGCGTATCATGATCGCCGCCAGCTGTAACGGTGTACACCTCCGCGGTGCATACGCAAACTCATCACCCGAACTTCACTTGACTCCCTGATCTCGTGCATGCAGGTACTCCACTGAGTGTACTGCTGTGTACTGCTGTGTCCTGCCTCTGGTCATGGAAATGGCATGTGTTGCAGGGGAAAGGGCCCTGGCCTTCACCAACCAGGAATTAGAGAAGCTCGTTGATGCCCCTGTATGCCAAGCTCTGCGGTCGGCCAGAGGCACAGGTGAGTAGGAGGATTGGGGTGCATGGATGTGTGTAGTGGTGGGTGTTGGCTGCATACATGTGTGCACTTGTGACACTGTATGGTCCAGGGTTCCTGACATGCTGCGTGTGTGTATGCTGTTAGGCTGTTAGAAATGTCCATCCCATAGTGGACTTATAGCCAGCTGTATATGATTGGCAAGTGTCTGGCCTCAGTGTTACTTTTCTGTGTGTCCCTCATAGGTAAGCGTCCACTAGAAGAGGGGATTTTGGCATGCCATCGCCAAGGAAGTGCAGACCCTGGGGGTCTACAGCTGGTGGAGCACCCACTGGAGGAAGAGGTGGGAGGACCTGCGGCGCTGGGCGAGGAAGATCTGTGAGGTCTAGCTGTGGAAGTCCTCCCAACGAGGAAGGGGTGCCCGTTGGGCACTGACCCACCCTTAAGCAACGCATCCTGGTGGTGGCGTACCCAGACACAGCAGTCACAAGGGGGTGAGTACATATACCATATTTTGTCCCCTTGATGGATGTGTGTGTGTGCATTCATATTTATGCTGTCTAGTGGCAGGGACTATGACTGATGTCCATCTACATAATGGCCCCCGTGGGGAGTAGGGGTGTTTGGGTCAAGTCTGCAGTACGTCAGGTCCTTAAGTTAGTTGGGGAATGGCTGTAGAGCAGGGTTCTGGCCACTAGTCAGGGGCATAGCCATGTGTATAGCGGTAGGTGCTGCCTGGTGGAAGGTTTTCTGGGTGGGTGTATGTGTGAACCACTAATGTACCTCCATTCAGCTATTTACAAGTGTCTCTCCTGTTTTGTCTACCCATCCCTGTTCTCTTATGTTGTCTGTGTACATCAGCATCATCTGGCGAGAGAGCTGAGGTACCGGCGAGTGGGGAGGCAGCGCCCCATGGATCCTCTGAGGCAGAGTCATCTGACACCAAGGGGACCAGTGGGTTGGAGGGCGAGGGGAGTACCATGGGGGAGGCAACTACCACTGGAGGTAGTGACTCCGATACCTCCTCTCTGGTGCACCCCTACTTTGTCATCTTCCGCCACCCCATACCATCACCGTCCTCCCAGTTGCTCCCCACCTCGTTGCCCGTGCCCGCCCACCCAGAAGGGTGGGCGTCTCCTTCGTCCCAGGCACCTCCTCCCCTGCCACAGTCAGCCCTCCTGCCCTCACGGAGGATGCTATTGACCTCCTGAGAACCATCTCTGTAGGGCAGACAACCATCGTCAATGCCATCCAGGGGCTAGCATCAGAGATGCAGAAGACCAATGCCTATCTGGATGGCATTCACGGTGCTGTGTCTGGCCTACAGAGATCTTTTCAGGCTCTGGCCTCCTCTTGGACGGCAGCCAGTGTCCCTGGTCATTCCGTCCCCCCTCCAACCACCTCTACCCCTTCCAGCACTCCATTCCCTTCACCAATCCAAAGCACACATTCTGACACACAGGCACACACCTCAACACACAAGAAGCACACTTCAAAACACAAGCACCACACCTCCCACCACAAGCATACACACAGCCAACATACACATGCACACACACCAACTTCCACTTCCCCCAGTGTGTCCAGCTCTTCCACCTCCCTGTCTGTCCCCTGTACATGCACACCCACATGCACTGCACCCTCATTCAATTTTGCTGTCCCTATTGCTACAGTCACCACAATAGCACACATCCATTCATGCACCCCAGACACCAAACCTGCACTCACCACAATGACTTTAGTTGACACATGCAGCACACTCACCAGACTTGCAGACACCCAGACAACATCCATTTACACTGGCAGCCTGTCTTGTCCCACTGTGTCCATCCCCTCCCAAGACACTCAAACACTCCAAACACACACCCATCACAAATCCACCACACCTCAGCATACTGTCCAGTCACCTGCAGCCATGTCACGCAGAGCTACACCTGTCACGACCACACCCTCTACCTCCACTCCCACGCCTTCCTCCAGGTCCACCCCAATTGCACCTAAGAAACTTTTCCTTTCTCCTGTTGACCTATTTGAACCCACTGGCCCACCCCGTCTCGTCCCTAAACGTGCTCACCTCCTCGCCCTGTCCACTCATCCCACATCACAGCACACCCCTGTCTGCCCTTCCCATTTCTGTGTCCCTTTCCCAGAGAGGAAGAAGCCCGGTGCTACACCAGGTCCATCTGCCACCCCCTGGTCCAAGCCCACTCCCCCACCTTCCACCGGCAAACCCAAACCCCCTCCACCTTCCAAACTGAAATCTAAGATCCTCCCAGTGGTAAGTCCCCACCACCCTCTGCCCCTGTTCTATGAGGTGCCTGGATGCCCCATTGTTGCTCCTATGAGGTGGAGTACCGTTGCACTTGTGGGAGTCAAGTTGGGGTCATTGTGGACTTCTTTCAATATGGACTGGCCATTGGCCTTCTATGCACTTCTGTTGCTCAGTGAGCAGAATAAAGGTTAATGTGTGGCCTGTGTTGTTTGAGGCACACTCTGGATCTGTGGTCTCTCGTTTCATTGTTTGGGGGTGTGTGGCACATGTATGTACTTTGGGCAGGTTGCATTTGCCTTGTGTCGGGTAAGTACCTCTTGCTGTGGGGTGTATGGCTTGTGCTGTTGTGAAGGGTTGTGGGAGCGTTGTAAGGTGGGTGGAATGGGTGGGTGTGTAACTGTGCCCTTTCTTCCCTTGTTTAGTAGGTTGCGGTACTTACCGTCGTCGTCTTCGTCGGAGGTCTCGGTCGTGGAGGGATATGGCAATGAGCAGGGCTGGCATGATCTGCAACTCTCTCTCCATGTCTGCTTCGGTGTGTTGTGTGAGCCTCCGGTGAGTGTTTCCTTATATTTGGTTCATTTCCACATGGCTTTGCATTGCGGTGGTTCCTGCTCCGGAAATGATGGCGGTCTAGTGCTTCATTATTTGATGGGTGGGTAGGGCCTTTCCGTCGGCCTTTGGGCTGGCTCTGCCGTCGTTGTCGGCGCTCCTCTGCTGGCGGTGAGTGGTTTTCAGGATGCCTGTGTTTCATATGGTTCATTATTTGGTGGTTCGGACCGCACGTCTGTTGGCGGTTGTTACTGCCACCACCGGCGGTGCGGTGTTTACCGCCGTGTTCATAATGAGGGCCTTAACCTTTAAAAAATCACATCACCCTATTTTGAATTTTTGTTGCTTTGGTTTAATTTTGAAGATAAAAATATTTTCTAGTCTTATAAATTATTGTTGGATTTTTATTGTGTGTTGTGTTTTACTTATTTACTTTTGTTTTGATATTAAATGCTTTACACACTTGTCTCCTAAGTTAAGCCTAACTGCTAGTGGGCCAAGCTACCTTGACTGGACCTAGTGGGAGTTTGTGACCTATTGCTAAGTGTAGGGACCTACCTGCCCTTATCAATAATCCACTTCCCCACAGTGCAACAATAGGGAAAGTGTTGGACTTAGGAGGGGTAAAATCTACTAACCCAATCCAGCCTGTGCAACAGTAGGGAAAGTGTTGAACACAGAAGTAGTCAAAATCACTATTCCTACTCCAGTCAGTAAAACAGTAGGAAAAACTTTGGACTCAGGAGGGCTAACATTTACTATTACCACTCCAGTCTGTGCAACAAAAGATGTACATCACTTCAAACAAATACCTTATTTTAATACAAGTATTAATTTTGTAAAATTGTAAAACTGCCAATATTGAACATTTAAAGCAATTAAAAGATTAAAATAATTATCAACTTTGTAACTAATTAATCTAAGCAGTATGCTATTGAAAATGATTAAAACAAATTCCACATTATAGAATCACAATAAACATACATCTAAATTTAAAAAATATAAAAATTGCACAATTTACATAATTAACAATTAATTAACTATAAATAAATAATGTATAATTAATAAATTATTATTTAATTAGCTTTCCACCCTATACCCCTACAAACCCAACAACTTGCATCTAAGATACAACTTTAAAAAATGTGTTGCATAATATATATACTTAAAAATAAGATAGAAAATCAAAATTAATTAAAACATATAAATAAATGAGACCTAATTAACTTCCCACCCCTTGCCCCTACAAACCTCACAAATCGCTGCAACACTAGACATTTCTATTTTACAATTACATTAAAAATATAAATACCTTAAAATTGCAAACTAGATTTAAAAACATTGATAACAATTATGCAAACAATATAAAACATAGATAATTCTTACTTTGAACCATCAATATTTTTGTCAACAATATTTTTGCACACAATATTTCTGTGTCACCATGTTAAAAACTCAATATTTCTGCAAATAGATTTTTTTTAATCAATATTTTGTCCGAAACACACAATATATTTATATTATACACACACATACATATAGATACATATATATGTATGTATATGTATATAGATTAATTTAAAAAGTGAGCCTAACTATAACGTTCCTGTAACATTTGGATTTTTAACTGAATTTTATGGTCTTTTTAATCTATTTCCTAACTAGAACGTCCTAGTAACCTTTGTTATTTTCAGTGAATTTCAGTTTTTTTTGTATAGTAACTTTACTATAATTGCTGTACATTAATTCAACCACCACAGAGCATGGCTGAAGGCCATGTGCAGCAGCAGTGCAGCAGCAGTGTCCAGGCCCTGAGGCCAACCCCTTATAATAACCTAACCTTGCGCCATGCACAGCCTTCGCCCCTGAGCAGCAGAGGTTGCCTGTAAGACCTGACCTGCAGCCAGATCATGCAGCCAACCCACCTAACCACCCAATACCATGCTGTGCACCGCACTTTGGCCGTGAGTGGCGGGAATAGGCTGAGGCCTCTCTGGGTTGAGAATAGATATGAGAGGATTTATCTGGGGTAAGAGTGGCTGTGAGTCTGTCTGGATGTGAGTGTGCTTACATCAGTGTTTTCGTGTGTGTGTCAGTGTGTGTGTAGGTTTGTGAGCAGATGCATGAGGGTGTCAGTGGGTCTGCGTGTGGGTGCCTGAAGATCTGAGTGGGGCTGTGAGTGGATGCACAAGGGTCTGAGTGGGTTTGTGTGTAGGTGCATGATTATCTAAGTGGGACTTTGAGTGGGTGCATAAATGTTTGAGTGGGGTTGTGAGTGGGAGAAAAAGACTGAAAGAAAGAGAGAGAGAGAGAGAGAAAAGAGTGAAAGTAAGAGAGATAGAGAGTTTTAGGCTTTGATGTATGATATACTTAGAATAAGATATTTCTGCACAATTTGACAAGAAAATTAATTTGTCACTTAAAAACAGTATGATCACCTTTCAGTATGAGCCTTGAACATTTGCACTCCAAAAAAAGCAATAATGGAGGGAAATTACTCTAGCTGGACTCAAACCCTCAAGGCTCAGTGTGAAGACTTGAGCTATTCTTTTTTTTTTTTTTAATAGTTGTCTTTAGCCCTTTTTGGGCTATCTGGAACCATGAGGGAGCCCTTAAGTGCTCCCCCACCGACCCTGCATGTTTTTATTTTAATTTATACTCTGCCCTTTACAGGCTACCTGGGAAGCTGGAAAGCCTCAAGGCCTTCCCCATGTCCCCTGAGTATTCTTTTTATTTTTCTATTACATGCCCTTTATGTGTTATCTGGCACCTCAGCAGGAGCCGTAAGGCCTCCCCCATGGTCCCATTGCTCCAGCAACCAAGGAGCTGCTATAAGTAGGAGCTCCGTGGTTGCTGAAGCAAAGCTTTCATCTCTGCTCCCTGCACGCATATATGTCACAGGTGAATTTCAATGGTTTTGTGCATTCAAAATGTGAGCTCAACTATGATAGATAGATAGATAGATAGATAGATAGATAGATAGATAGATAGATAGATAGATAGATAGATAGATAGATAGATAGATAGGTCTCTGTGGGCCAGACCTGGAACAGGCTATGCCCCACACCATGCACAGCCTTTGGCATGCATAGTGTAGTGTTAGCCTTTGGGCACAAGGGACCAGATTTCGCTAGGCCAAAATATATATATTAAGGGGAGTTAGCATGCAGCTCCTCTTGCTGAGCCTTAAATGGCCCAGGGAACCCCATACCTCATAGGCAAATACAATTAAACCGTCTTAGGTCCCAGGTACCCCATCCCCTGGGACCAAAATGTGGGAGGAAGGGGCATGCAGCTCTCCTCTACGAGCAGTGATAGGCCCCAGAGACCCCATCCCCTAAAGCAAAATACAATAAAAAGGATGTGGGGCACATATCCACCCTCCCTGCACCTTCTTGAGCCCGAGATTCCCATCTACCATTGCTAAAATCTAAGGGAAGGGGGTGCATGCAGCTCCCCCTTCCCGAGCCTTAATAGGCCTATGCCCAAGAGTCAAATCCCTAAAAAAGAGGAGGGTCCTCATGGTCAGCCACAGGGCCTACATGGCCCCAGACAGCTCTCTGCATGCTATTTACGCTTCTCCCTCCAGGCAGGGAGCAATATGTTTTCTGTTTCCCTGCCACATCAGCACTGCTAAGGAAACAAACCACAAGTCTGCTCCCAGCATATTTATCTCTTCCTTCGGCTGGGGGCAGACTTAGGGCCGCTTTTGAGTCTGGCGGTCTTCAGACCGCTGCATGCCATGTGGTCTGACCCCCTATTAACTACCCTGGTGGTCAGACCACCAAGGAACCGCCACCAGCTCCAGGAACAGGCTTCCAGATGGAGTAATGACAGTCAAAGTCATGCTCAAGCAAGGCGGCGCTGAGTTCAGAGATGCCATGCTGATCACAACTTCACTTTCTGCTAGCCTTTTCAGCGTGGGTACCATGTTGTGGGCAGTGTAGTGCCCAGCACACTCAGAATGTACACTGCCTGCTATTGAAGGGGAGTACCCTCTGAGTGACAGCCTTGGGCTCGGCTCCCTGAGAAGCCATGGTGAAAGTGGATGCATGGTTTCCACTGGGCTGACCAGTGGAAACCTCCAATTTCGGTGGTTTCCGCCGGTCAGCCCAGTGGAAACCTTGTAATGGGACTGGACAGCAGCCCCCAACTCTGTGGCTGTCTCCTTGCCATGGGACTGGTGGGCCAACAGTCAGCCCGCAAGCATCAAAATGAGGCCCTTTGTGTTTGTTCCTATTTGGCAGGAGATTTAAAAATGCTCCTGTCACCTCAAAGCAAGCACATGTTTCCTTGCCCATGCAATTGTGGAGTGGAAAGGGAAACTACTGTGTCCTGGAGAGTAGGCTTCCTGAGATACAGTAAGTAAGCCGGCCCCATTGGGATGGGATCCCCTGGGCAATTAATGGCTCAGGAAGGGAGACCGCATAGTCTGAGCAATAGAGGTGCAAAATGACAGATGTGTGAAGATGGACAAACATGGTAGGTGGATGCAAAATATGTTGAATCTCAAAGTAAGTCATGGGTTGGTAGCCTTCGACATTCTAGTTTTGAGGAAATCCAGTACTAGTCCTGCACCATCTTAAAACACCAGAAATTCATCCTGGATACCCTCATCCCATTGTCCAGTTTTCCAAAGCCTATAAACCAAACCTCAACCTCATAATTAATGCATAATATCTGCCTGCCATGCAGTACACAGATGTTGTGATTGGGACAGAGAATATTTGGGTTGTTCCAATAGAGGAGACCCAACATTACTCCTCTATAGCGGCCCGATAGGCTGATGTATGAGGCAACTGGTAAGAGCACCAGTACTCATTGCGAAGTGCCTAACTTACTGACAAGGCAATGTCACAGCTGAAGATATCTCCTTTTCTGATTAAGAGAAAGATGGAATTTGTCTCTCAGGACCTTGAAAGAATTGAGAAACACCTTGTCAAAAATCTGAGAAATGACCTTGATGTTGTCCTGGCACCATATATGCCAAAACGAGAGATGGACGGAGCTCACAGAGTTTCACTCTGTGGAATTTCTCGGAGTTACAAGAAAACTCAATGAAATTCTGTGGAGTCCCTCAAACAGGATCAGGAATTAGACATGTTGCTCTGCTCGCACTGATTTTTACAGCTGGGACATCATTCCATGGTGAAAAACCACAGCAAATTGCACTATGCTGTGTGCCAGACAGTGCAGCTTCTGGAGTTGATTTTGCTGATGATTGAGTAGATTTTCCACTCGAGTGGCAGCTTTCTGACTGCCAAAGGTGACAATTGCCCACAGTTTCCTGCATTGGGAAAATCTTGTAACAACTGAAAATCATGCTAGGGGATGCCAAATCTTGCTTGCGCTCACCATCTTACTGTTGGTGAGCTGCATTTGAGAAAAACTCCACCACATAGCAGTTGGTAATATTTGGCCAGACTTAATGTCACTTGCCTAACATAGAGTGGCCAGAAATGTTAACTCTTGTGGAGCAAAATTCATCGCCCACCCCTAGCCAATGTGGCAAGGCTCCTCTTAGGTGAATGCCAACATTCTGCCAGAAAGGGTCTCCCTCATGGAGGTACAGGTCAGTCGATAGGAGAGTATGGGTATGTTTTTCAGTGTAGTTGCAGGTGCGCCTTTCGCAGAAAGCAAGTGAATGCCCGATGAACTCAGTGAGATTTTTCTCACTATTGGGTCCAAGAGGGCAGGATTAGGTATCCTTTGTTGCATGAGGTGATTTGTGCAACGTGAAAAGTAAGGGAATAGAGCACAACAGAGAGGGGTCCCAGACCACCTAGTGTCATGTGGGCTCCCAGGTTGGAAATTGTCATTTGTGGTCTGGCGATGCACCATATTAAGCTTTTGATGCCTTTTTCAATGGAACACAACATCGAGATAGGGGTCGGAATGAGGAGCAGACATAGGTAAATCTAGGTAGGATAACAATCTTGACAGCCTCAGCAATACTCCACAGCAAGAGATTGAGATGGGTCCATTTGGTGAAGTTCACCTCGGTCTGCTCTATAAGGGGTTCAGGTTTATATACCATATTCCTAGTATGTCCGGCAATTGGTGGATGGCCACTGCTAATGGTTTAAGGGCAAGGAGGAAAAGGAGAAGAGAGAGTGAACTCCCCTGTTTCATCCCATGCCAGATTTTAAAAGGAACCAATCAAAAACCCCTGCAATGCACCTGTACTGAAGGAGTGTCATGTAGCCAATGGACATGGGGGAAAAGTAATCACGAGGCTGAATTTGCAGAGGGCCTTGATGCGGTCAAATGCCTTTTCAAGTTGAGGAACAAGGCCAGTGCCTCTTCTGACATGCCCTTGGACAGGCAAAGGACATGAACCTGAGTTCATATGTGGTTATGAGTCATTTGCGATTGGACGAAGCCCACTTGCGTGAGATGGATGAGCGTAGATATGACTTTCTTAAGATGGGCTGCCAATATGCTGGCAAGGATCTCAACATCTCCATTGAGGAGAGGTTTGTGCTAGTAGCTGCTGCAGGACAACTGGTCCTTGTCAGGCACTGTTAGGGGAGCCTTGTTGTAGACCGCCTCAATCTGGGGCTCTGATCTGCCTCCTTTAAGGCCGTGGAGAGAGAACCCACTGTTAATATTGGAAAAGTTGATGTTGATGTGTACTATGACATGATCAAATATGCCAACAAAATCACATCACTCTTAGCTAATCCACACAACATGAACTCTCCATCAACTCCGACTCCAAGATATGTGGTCAAGCTGGCTCTGAACCCTATGCCTGAGGCTACTGACTGACAGGTCACATGTGGGGCAGCAAGTAGCCAGCTAATAAACATGTGAACAGAAAGCTCAATAATTAGTCCCACACATAGGCGCAGCGACACCACAATGGTCCCAGGAGATTGACCCTAATAAAACTGCATGGTCAGAGGGGTGCACGCATTCCCAAATGCCATAAAAGTCAGACGACACATGTTGTTAGGTCACTAAATCAATCAGAACACAACATACACAGTACACACAGTGATCACATGCACCTCAGGACGGACATCTGGACACTTTATCTACTGGCATTCATTGTGTCCAAGCCAGGTCGAGGTCCAATTACATATATGATCAGGACCTTATTTGCGACACAAAGACAACTGTTCACATTATTCATCTCAAAAGGAATGTTGTAATTACTTTATGACACTCAGAGAAATGTATAACAATCACTCAGATTGATTGTACAATGAGAGACAGTCCTTGGACCCCGTTTCTGTAACTGTTCTTCCGGCTGTTGTGTATATTTAAACAAACCATTCCTGTTTTGCCAAACGCCTCTTATATATTTTTTTCAAGGTAAAATCACATGCAAGCAACACCACCATGCCAGGCAATGCCCATTTGTAAAATTCTTTCTGGGGCATGAAGGACTTTCCCTTGTGAGTAAGTGATGAGGTGACCAGTCCGATCCTTTATGGCTGAAAAGATAGTTGCTGCCTTGTGTTGCCATAGCTGGACCAGAAGCATTCTGCTGGCCCTTTCACTCGGTTTAGAGTGACAATATCTAAGTTTAGCCAGCAGATATTCATCCTTGGAGGTGAACAATGTTTTGAGATCCATTTTAGCTTTCCCTAGCCCTTGGCTAATGTGAGATTTGTGCGGAGGGAGGATTATGATCATGTCATGTCATGGATTGCTTCTTCCAGAGAGGCCTGTTAGTCCACCCTCTGCTTAATGTATAAGGCAGCGTCATGCATGAGTTGACTCCTGATAGGTCCCATGTTATCATCAAGACAAGTTTTGAGGCAGGATTTGACAAACACCTTCCTCTCAGGAGTCTTTTAATAATGGATATTGAGTTGCCAAGGCTTACAGACCAGCTTCATCAATACCAGGTGAAGCAACAAGCTGATCGGGGAATGATCAGAAAGAAAGCCTACCAGAATAAAAGCATCCAGTACCTGTGACAGGAAGGATTAGAGATGAGTTGAGTAGTCATAGTAGTGGTAGAAAGTATTAGAAAGTTGTAAAGTCTGTATTGGGTCCATGTAGAGATGACACATAGGTGTATGATTTTGTGGTTGATTAGAGAAGGTAACATCAAGAATGCCATAGTCTGATTGTATGTCCCATAAGAGTGTTCTGTCCACGGTACTGACCCTATCCAGCAGGAGAGTCTGATCTAGCACAGCATCTAAGGCTATGACCTAGTCTCATCCAGGATTACAAGTGAGGTGAGCAGTTCTCTTAGGGTGCAGTTGAGGCAAAGGAGAAATGTTGCTTTAGTCCACACATAAGGCATAGACTGACTCCACACATAAAATCTTGCCCAGTATCTTAAAATAGGCAAATGTATACATGCTCCCAGGATCTGTCCATATTTTGAGTACGCTACAGGAGAGTGAGTTTCAGAGTTAGATGTGCACTCCGTGATGTGGGCATATCTCCAGAGGCTGGCTGGGAAGAGCAGCTGCTATGGATGATTATGCCCATCCAAACCTTTTTAAGATTGTCCATCTCTACACTTGTGAGGTGGGTTTCTTGTAGAAAGGCTAGGTCCAAATGTTTGGAGTTCAGATGTGTGAGCACTTTTTTACGTTTGACTGTTGCTCAAATGAGGATTTACCTTAAAAAAACAACAGGCAAGAGGTGTCTGGCAAAACAGGAAATGGTTCACTTAATTAAGCATTACAGCCAGGAGAGCAGCTACAGCACTGGAGTCTGGGAACTGTCTCCTGTAGTACATTGAAATGAAGCACATTTTCTACATTTCTTTGGGTTGACTAAAGTCATAAAGCATTATTTCCCTGGTGAAAATGTGAACAGTTGACAAAGAGTCAGAGATACAATTTCAAGATAGGTTGGGCCTCCACCTGACTTGGACAAAATGTGGGCCAGTGAGTATGTGCCCAGATGTGGGGCCTGAGGGGCACGTGGTCACTGTGTGTGCTGTGTGTGCAGTGTCCAGATTGGCTAATTGTCCCTAACTACGTGTAGCATCTAACTTTATGGTGTTTTGGGAATGCATGCTTCCCTCTGGCCATTTGCGCCTTATTTGGGTCGGTCTCCAGGGACCTTTGTAGTGTTGCTGCCTATCTGTGGGTTCTGATCTAAGCTTGTGTATTTGACTGTCAGCTAAGTGTTACCCCACCTGTGACCTGTCAGTCATTAACCTTCCTGTCTGGATCGCAAAGCCTGCCTGACCACCTACCTACATGCTAGGGTTGATAGGAAGTTCATGACAGGGGAATCTAACAGGGGTGATGCAACTTATTTTGTGTATGAAAATGTATTGTTCATGTATAAATGTGTCTTGTTGTCATGTGCACTGATTAATCCAATATCAACATGATATAATAGGTGAGGCTATAGACTTTCTATAAAAAAGTCCATCAAGGGTGTCGTCACCATAACAAATGGATGGTGGGGCTAAATAGGATGGTGAGAGGTCAGTGGAGTTGACCAGGCATAAGACAGAGGTGCCAAGGCTGCAATCAACTGTAGGAGAAAAAAGTTGCAAGGGTGAGAAGGAAAAAGTGGTGTGTGTATGCAAAGTCAAGAAGGCTGTGATAAAGCTGTATATTCCCACTTAAGAAAGATTTGGTGGATAAATATCTTTAGTCCGTGGAGCTAGGACCTCACAGGTGCCAATGTCCTGGATGCCTGGCCGCTCTGGAGAGGAGAAATGTATGTTCTGTGCCCTCAGGAGTAAGAGGAAAAGAAAAGGTCTGCATCAGCAATCTAAGAGTAATAAAGAAGACCCCTGGTGTGTGAATAAATGCTGAGAGTCGGTGGGGGAACACTTGAGTGGCGAGCAATAATGCCATCTGGAAAAGTAGCGGAAGGGGACACAGGTGGATCTCCAGTTTGGGAGGAAACTTGGGTCTTGCATGAGGGACATGAGGACTGAGAGCTGTGGAGTATCTGACCAGGTCAGCTTAAAAAAAAAAGATAACCAACAAACCTGCGTGAACCATGAATGACTCTCATGCATGACATGATTCATTAATAAACATTGCACCACATGATGCAACTGTACTGTGCAAAGAACAGTAGAAACTAAGAAATATCTACATGCTAGAATGAATAAAGTGAACTCAAGAGCGACTGTTGGGTACTCAGGAACCTGATGCTGCAGAGTAATGCGGGTGGTTCATCATCAGCCTTGTCCCATTTGTTTTCAGCAGTGAGAGGGACTTGTCCCATCCCGACTCCTGTGTAAGTTCCACTACTTCCCTGATGCTGTGTCCTCCCCTTTGGGATTGGGACAGGACTCTCATTTCTGCTGTCTGCTCAGACTGCGGATCTTCGGTTGTCCTTGGGGGGTGGAAAAGGAGCTACTCCAGTGGGAACAGGGAGAAATGTTGTGTCCATATCTGAGACCTGTAAGTTGTCCAGAAAAGCTTACAAATTCTAAGGTTCTAAAATGTCCCTGGACTTGCATCCATTTTGATCTACTTTCAGGCAGGCTTGAGCATTCCATTTTTAATGTCCCACGTATACAGTGAAGGTCAAAGTGATAAGAAGGAACTCCGTATGTCATCTGTCCCTCTTGCCGAAATGCAGATTTTGTGGCCATCATAGCTGTTGAGTCCATGAATGTGGACAGTGGCCAAAAGTTGTCTAATCTGCTGGTGCCTCAGGAGGCAGGCTATGACCTGGCAAGGTTTGTCTTTAGTAGCTGATCTACTGAGCAGATGCAATGTGTTTGTTGGATCTCCAGAGGCAAGGTAAAGGGCAGTTCAATAAGATGTGATAGTAGGCCACACTAGAAGCTTGGTTCATCATTCTGCACTGTCCTTTCTGGGAAGCCCAATAAACAGTGGGACTTTGTATTAGACCAACAATAACTTCACAACATAGAGGCATAATCTACATATATCATCTGTACATGTTGGTTTGTTTAGGGTAGCTCACATTACCACATCTAACCTCTAACCTTAAATGGGTACTAGATGTGTCTGGTAACCTTAAACACAACCACTTCCATTCCAAAGTATTTTTGGAAACAGATCTAACCCTTTTCTTTGTTTACTCTTGCATGTCCAAGATATACAGAGGAAAGATACGAAAATGCATTTTCAAAACATATATTGAAACAACTGAATTCTTGCAAAGAAAACATGAGCTGCGGTTATCAAGCAGATGAGGCATATTACTGTAATTGGCATTATTAGAATGGTGAAAAATACAAACAACTCTACCATGGTCATTGTTACTAATATTACTCTACTCCTATCTGTTACTAGTACTATTTTAAAGAGAGCATAGCGGGAGTACCCTCTGCCAGATGTATTGGGATACTCTAACCCTATGTCTTGGTCCCAGGCATCAGGAAACTGGTAAGTGTGCACAATATCTTCCCTTTCAGGATGAAGGTGGGGATCAGCTGGGCTGCATCTCAGTCACAGTTAGCAGTGGTTCCATGATAATCCCAGCATGAAGTGCTTTTCTCACTGAGCTCAGCATGGAAGCTGTTTACAAATAAAACAATGGGCCTGATTACAACTTTGGAGGACGGTGTTAATCCGTCCCAAATGTGACGGATATACCACCTACCGTCTTACGAGTCCAGTATATCCTATGGAACTCGTAATACGGTGGGCAGGATATCCGTCACATTTGGGACGGATTAACACTGTCCTCCAAAGTTGTAACCAGGCCCAATGTCCTTATTGCACTGTGCTAGAGGTGTAGAACAGCTTCTTTGGTTTGTTTAGCTAAAACAAGGTGTCTCCTAATGAGCACAGTAAGAAAAACAATATCCTCATTTTCTTAGTGTATGATCCTGGAACTAAATGTGTAGACTACGGGACGACAATGCTTACAAATGATAAAAATATCATCATTAGAAAAATATGTCAACCTAAAAGGGAAAAATAAAATGAAGACTAAACGGGGGCCCTACAACACCCTCCCCTTGATCGGAAAGGAGACTTACTCAATAAAAGGTAGTAGTTCTTAAATTAATTAATTAAGAGGCCTGACAATATACAATAAACACTTTAACAAAAAAAGCAAAGATCAAAGTCATGAAACAATTCCAATTAAAAACCATGCAGACTACTAAAAAATGAATAAAATATATGACATAGCCAGGAGCCAAATTAAAAGGTCTAGGAGGCATCTGGTTTGCAGGCTGGTAGCCCTGAAATGTCCTCCATATCTATATAGTCATTTGTGTCCAGGAGGGAACCTGCATCCACAGACGACAGATCCACAGAAGCCTGAGGAACAGGTTCTAAAGAACAAACATGGTCAGTACTAGCCAATGAACAGAAGCTGAAAGAACAAGTGCCAGAAGTGTAGCCTCAGACAAGGAGACAGTTGAGAGAAACTCTGGTTGGAAAGTGGCTCATAATAAGCCTCTTGCTGGAAAGGTAACAACTTAGGACAACACTACTGGTTTAGCCACACTAGACACACAAACAGAGCCATGTCCATAGACTGTGACAAATGTGTTACAAGCCATATGTCTAGTGCACACTTGAAAGAGTTAAACTCAGGATTTACACTCTGAAAACACAAGGGCCAGGAAGACAAAAAAACAGTTGGTGTTCTGTTCCAATAGCAAAGACAATCTAAAGTAGAGCACCATTCATTTACGGCACAGAAGGACATGTGGCAACTCCATCACCTTTTGATCTTGTTCTGGAACGTCCTTTCTGGAGCAACAAAATAGGACCAAAACTGCAATAAACAGGAATAACACCTGTGAAATGCCTTACAAATTCACGAAAATAGAGTGTATGAAAGACAAAATCACTACAAACAGAGTCTTAAAAAAATTGTGCCACTTCTGCGGTGTTAAAAACACCAAAAATGCTGTGCACAAGTTCACCAAACTGCTGCGTCAAGTTAGTATGCAAAAGCGATTGCATTTCTGAGGGAGATCAGGCAACTTGGAGAACAAAAGTTTCTCAAGCAGATGTAAGTGCCACATCCTTTTGAAACAATGAGCTTTCAGTCAACTTAACTTATCAAAGTTAATTTTAGAAAATGGGACTGTAGGCCACAAGGTAACGTGCCCAGCTAGGAGTATACAAAGTATTCATATAGCAAGTGATGACCTAGGAAACAGTGACAACATATGGGACACCTGGTTTTATTCCACAGCAACCCTGATCATTTAGAATCAATAACTTCCATTAGAAAGTAACTGGAATTCTGACCTAACAAGGATACAGGAACACCCTTCAGATAACACACTAAGTTAGCAAGGGGGACATTACAAGCTTTATGAAGCTGTTTACAGATTAATGAATTGCTCAAAGAACTTTCATATTCATTTCAACTAATTAAAAACTCTTTGTCCCCACTCATACACCTGTAATCAAAAGGAAGAGACCAAGACCCTGATTAGGAGTTCAGCTGACGTTTTTCATCATCTGCCGAACTTCCGATGGGGAAATTGGGCCCAACAAGAATTTCCCGCTAGGCTGGCGAGCGGAAGCCTACGTTTCTGCCCACCAGCCTAGTGGGAAACAGGATACAACATTGTCTCCAGCTCGTAATCGAGCCGGTGGCAATGCTGTAGCCAGCAGGGTGCACCAGCACCCTCGCAATGTTCACTGCCTGCAAAGCAGACAGTGAACATTATGACAGTGCAGGGTGGTGGGGGGGGGCTACACTGCCCATGCCAAGTAAATGTACAGCAGCTGTTCTCCGTCAACCTTGTCATGGTGGTAACACTGCCATGAAAAGGCTGGGGGAGACCAAGGTATTAATCCAAAGGGCAGTGCTGCATGTAGCAATACCCTGGCAGATTAGTATCTCCCCCACCGCCAGACCACCGGGATCCAAGATCCTGGCAGAGCTGGATGTTTCCTGGCTGTCAGAACACTCCAGACCCCCACCACGAGTGTGGCATTTGTAAGACTGTCATACTCGCAATGGGGCTCCAAGTGTCATGTTGCACGTTGTGCCTCATATCTTTCTACTTGAAAGTGTTTCAGACAAGATGTGAAATGAAAAATAGAGATGGGTAAAGAAATGGAACTGTGGATAAGCCATACAACAGATTGTCTTTCCGAAATAGAAAAAGCGTGTTTCTCTAAGTGTTCTATAATGAGCATGGTGTAAGTTGCATCTTTTTTTAACATAAGCTGTTGCATGCATGTCAAATTATCAGGTGAAAACAATAATGCCACATTTAAATATTTCCAAGGCACAGGAATTGTTTTTAAAACCTGCAATGTCCAACTCAATTGCAAAATCAATCTCAACTGACTCTGGCCATGTTGAAGCAGAGACATATCATGCTGTATGATATTGAATTCAGAAGAAATAATATTAATCAATTCATAAATACTAGTAGGCAATATACCCATGTCATTATTAACAGCAGCCAATACCCTTTCCAGGTTTTCCTTATCAATTTGTTGCCAACATTCAGCTTCTTCTTTTTTCAGAATTTCATTATAAGTGGTATATATTTGAAATACTTAGAACAAAGAGATCTGGGACCTAACATAAAATGGTGTGCATTCATATTATCAAAAAGAAGAGATAAGTATGCTTTAACTGCAGATAAGGTAGAATGTTCTAACCACTGCTGGCAGAACGTCCCTACACTACAGGTAATTACAATGCCCAAATGTTGTTACTGAATATACCAGGGTCTGGTCCAATAGCTTTAAAACCTGTGGAAGAGTGAATACATTTAAATTGAAGCCATTAGTGTCACAAGGTTACACCAACCACTCATCTGAAACTGAAAGTGAAGAGTTGTATATACCATTCTGTACTATTTTATTAGGCTGCAACTGATGGAATGCTAGGTGTATTCAAATGTTTGACTTTAGCCAACCAAAGACATGTAGATATGTAGTCTGTTGTACTGTTTTGTTTAAAAAAATCTTTGTTGTGAGATAATAGAAACCCTAATAAAGCATCAGTGCCCTGGACCTGCAAGTGTTTTTTTACCCCAAACTGATTTCAAATCAGTATTCTCTTTCCAATAAGCATAACTTGTTAGAGACAATTGAGAAAATGAAGGAATCCAAATAAATCGGTTTTATTTGTGTACGCATATTTTTGTGGGTGGGGAAGGAGTAAGTTTATAATAAAAAGAACCTGCTTCTGTCGGGACATGACCAGAGAAATATGGAAACTTCTATGTTTTAGAACTTCCCACAGGTGGTGTCAGGCAATGTTCACATTGTGTATAATTAAAAACATCCCAGCGAGTCATAAATCGATGTAAATAATGATGTACATAATGGTGGTAACAAACCATTTCACCATAACTGGCAGAATTCAAATGCAAATCCTCATCATCACATACCATATAAGATTAAAATTCAGATAAAATGTTAGAGTCACAACATCCCGTTCATCAGAAATGGAACCTGGGGTTAGTTAATTATTGTAGGAAAGTACCATCTTGCCTGTCATGTTACCCCCATATTTCACTGTATATATGTTGTTTTAGTTGTATGTGTCACTGGGACCCTGCCAGCCAGGGCCCCAGTGCTCATAAGTGTGCCCTGTATGTGTTACCTGTGATATGACTAACTGTCTCACTGAGGCTCTGCTAATCAGAACCTCTGTGGTTATGCTCTCTTATTTCTTTCCAAATTGTCACTAGCAGGCTAGTGACCAATTTTAACAATTTACATTGGCATACTGGAACACCCTTATAATTCCCTAGTATATGGTACTGAGGTACCCAGGGTATTGGGGTTCCAGGAGATCCCTATGGGCTGCAGCATTTCTTTTGCCACCCATAGGGAGCTCTAACAATTCTTACACAGGCCTGCCACTGCAGCCTGAGTGAAATAACGTCCACGTTATTTCACAGCCATTTTACACTGCACTTAAGTTACTTATAAGTCACCTATATGTCTAACCTTTACCTGGTAAAGGTTGGGTGCTAAGTTACTTAGTGTGTGGGCACCCTGGCACTAGCCAAGGTGCCCCCACATTGTTCAGGGCCAATTCCCCGGACTTTGTGAGTGCGGGGACACCATTACACGCATGCACTACATATAGGTCACTACCTATGTGTAGCTTCACAATGTTAACTCTGAATATGGCCATGTAACATGTCTAAGATCATGGAATTGCCCCACCAATGCCATCCTGGTATTGGGGAGACAATCCCATGATTCCCCGGGTCTCTAGCACAGACCCGGGTACTGCCAATCTGCCTTTCCCGGGGTTTCACTGCAGCTGCTGCTGCTGCCAACCCCTCAGACAGGTTTCTGCCCTCCTGGGGTCCAGCCAGGCTTGGCCCAGGAAGACAAAGGACTTCCTCAGAGAGAGGGTGTTACACCCTCTCCCTTTGGAATAAGGTGCCAGGGCTGGGGAGGAGTAGCCTCCCCCAGCCTCTGGAAATGCTTTGATGGGCACAGATGGTGCCCATCTCTGCATAAGCCAGTCTACACCGGTTCAGGGATCCCTCAGCCCTGCTCTGGCGCGAAACTGGACAAAGGAAAGGGGAGTGACTACTCCCCTGACCTGCACCTCCCCTGGGAGGTGCCCAGAGCTCCTCCAGTGTGCTCCAGACCTCTGCCATCTTGGAAACAGAGGTGCTGCTGGCACACTGGCCTGCTCTGAGTGGCCAGGGTCAGCAGGTGACGTCAGAGACTCCTTCTGATAGGCTCCTTCAGATGTTGCTAGCCTATCCTCTCTCCTAAGTAGCCAAACCCTCTTTTCTGGCTATTTAGGGTCTCTGCTTTGGGGAATTCCTTAGATAACGAATGCAAGAGCTCATCAGAGTTCCTCTGCATCTCTCTCTTCACCTTCTGCCAAGGAATCGACTGCTGACCGCGCTGGAAGCCTGCAAAACTGCAACAAAGTAGCAACGACGACTACTGCGACACTGTAACTCTGATCCAGCCGCCTTCTCGACTGTTTTCCTGGTGGTGCATGCTGTGGGTGTAGTCTGCCTCCTTTCTGCACTAGAAGCTCTGAAGAAATCTCCTGTGGGTCGACGGAATCTTCCCCCTGCAACCGCAGGCACCAAAGAACTGCATCACCGGTCCTCTGGGTCCCCTCTCAGCATGATGAGCGTGGTCCCTGGAACTCAGCAACTCTGTCCAAGTGACTCCCACAGTCCAGTGACTCTTCAGTCCAAGTTTGGGGAAGGTAAGTCCTTGCCTCCCCACGCCAGACTGCATTGCTGAGAACCGCGTGTTTTGCAGCTACTCCGGCTCCTGTGCACTCCACGAAGATTTCCTTTGTGCACAGCCAAGCCTGGGTCCACGGCACTCTAACCTGCATTGCACGACCTCCTGAGTTGTCCTCCGGCGGCGTGGGACTCTCTTGTGCAACTTCGGGTGAGCACCATTTCACTCCACTTTATAGTGCCTTTTCCGGCACTTCTGCGGGTGCTGCCTGCTTTTGAGAGGGCTCCTTGTCTTGCTGGTTGCCCCCTCTGTCCCCTGACGCAATTGGTGACATCCTGGTCCCTCCTGGGCCACAGCAGCATCCAAAAACCCTAACTGCAAGCTTTGCAGCTAGCAAGGCTTGTTTGCGGTCTTTCTGCTGGAAAACACTTCTGCACGACTCTTCACGACGTGGGACATTCATCCTCCAAAGGGGACGTTTCTAGCCCTTGTCGTTCGTGCAGAATCCTCAGCTTCTACCATCCGGTGGCAGCTTCTTTGCATCCACAGCTGGCATTTCCTGGGCATCTGCCCACTCCCGATCGTGACTTTTGGACTTGGTCCCCTTGTTCCACATGTACTCTCGTCTGGAAATCCATCGTTGTTGCATTGCTGGTTTTGGTCTTTCCTGCAGAATTCCCCTATCACGACTTCTGTGCTCTTTGGGGAACTTAGGTGCACTTGGCACCCACTTTTCAGGGTCTTGGGGTGGGCTATTTTGCTAACCCTCACTGTTTCCTTACAGTCCCAGCGACCCTCTACGAGGTCACATAGGTTTGGGGTCCATTCGTGGTTCGCATTCCACTTCTAGAGTATATGGTTTGTGTTGCCCCATCCCTATGTGCCCCCATTGCATTCTATTGTGACTATACATTGTTTGCACTGTTTTCTATTGTTATTACTGCATATTTTGGCATTGTGTACATATATCTTGTGTATATTTGCTATCCTTATACTGAGGGTACTCACTGAGATACTTTTGGCATATTGTCATAAAAATAAAGTACCTTTATTTTTAGTATACCTGTGTATTGTGTTTTCTTATGATATTGTGCATATGACACTAGTGGTACTGTAGGAGCTTCACTCGTCTCCTAGTTCAGCCTAAGCTGCTCTGCTAAGCTACCTTTTCTATCAGCCTAAGCTGCTAGGCACCCCTCTACACTAATAAGGGATACCTGGGCCTGGTGCAAGGTGTAAGTACCCCTTGGTACTCACTACAAGCCAGTCCAGCCTCCTACAATTATCTATAGCAATCTTAAGAACTTAAGGAATTTACAAAGTTTCTGAGGGAGCAAAAATGTCATAGGGGACTAAAAATGCAGTTATGTTCACAAGGGGCAAGTCTATTAAGACCTTAGGTGAAGAAGAATTAGATAAAAATACTTCTGCTACCAGTTCTGCAGAAAAGTGATCCCAAATCAGAAATGTATCCTGTGTTGTCAGTAGAAACAGGCTCAAGTGAAATTTCAGCATCAAAGGTCCCCTGCCAAGGAGTAGCAAATTAGGACTGCTTAGTGCATATAGAGGGATCTCTTGCAGGGTAAGGAAAGGAGACAAAGGGCTACCCATACACCCTAGTTGCTTACAATGATGAACTTGCCTCATGGTATAACTTGATCAAATCAATGGAAACTTGGGGCCTGATTGAAGAAAAGTGGTGCTGCACCCAGCGAGGCACCACTTTTCTTGCACCCCTTAGTGCCCTCCCAAATTCCACCATGTGTGCACTATATCTAAGATACTGTGCACCATGGCGGTGGTTAGGGAAGTAGCATCAACATTTTTACTCTAGTTCGAAACTTTGCAGGATTAGCATAAAAAATGTTGACGCTCATCCTGCAAAGCCCATTGAGGCCCATTGTAAACAATGGTGTGCCTCTTTTTAACACTTGCTCTGAGCAGACATTAAAAGTGCCAAAAATAATGACAAAGAAATGTCTTAGATTTCTTTGTGACATTTGTTTGGCTTCCCTAACGGGAGAACGGTCCCTTTGCATTCGTTATGCCTGGTGCAGGCATAATGTAGTGCAAAGGGTTACAAAAAGACTCAATTAATGAATTGTGTAAATTTGGTGCAGTGATTTTGGGCTTGTTGGGCCACATTAGCATAAAAAAATGATGCTAATGTAGCACAAGGAGGTGCTAGGGGCTCTTAAATCTGACCCTTGTTGTTTCTGTTTACAACCAGCAAGCGATGGCAAAATGGAAAGTTTGAGTATCTTCATCAGCAAGGACAGACACTGGTGCACACTAGGACGGGGCAAACTCTTTTTTTTTTGTTGCTGCGATCTTCTCCCGAACTAGATCACCAACTTTTGGAATTCAGCTAGAAATTGCTGGTTGCTCATTCTCTTCATCAGTGCCTCTGCTGCAACTGTCCTGGGGTTATCAAGATCTTGAACTTAAATTTGGACCCGAAATAGTTCCTCATAGGAGTTCCAACCACCCAATTCTAGGTAGAATATTTAAAGCTCTCTGGATTCCACACAGGTGATGAATCCAACTACGATATAAACTTAATACTGTAGCTGTTAAGGATTGCTTTAAGTCATGGTTCTTCTGTTACACTATTCAATTTCCCTTGAGATGAAAGGATGCAGAATATTGCACAGTAACATCCAGGTTGCTCATGATATCCTGGTAAGCCTTAGAGGCAAAGGCCAGTCCCTGGTCCAAGTGGAATGTTGCTACTGCATATGCACAGATGAAGGCCTACACATTTTAAATAACATTTCAAGCGTCAGCCGATCACTGTGGCCAAACCCATAGAAATCGACAACATGAAATGACAGCCAATAAAATAAATTTAAATGTACCATCCGTATGGGGTATTCCTTAATGATCTAAATAAACACATTGTAATGGCTTATCTGAAACTAAAAGAGGTGTCTGTGGTGGGTGTGCAAAGGTGGAAATTTTAATTTTTTTGACAAATGTCACAACAAAGGACAGGTAATTTAGTCTGCTTATAAAGGCCCTGCCACCAGTAGTGTTTCTGTAACAAGGAAAGTGTATCTGCCTCACCAGCATTGCCAGATGCTACTCCACCAAGAGCAGCAATTACTAATTCAAGCCTGTGGTCCTGGTTGGGTATCGTTTGATCACTCACCCCGGAAATGTGGATAAAGGGAATATTTTGGACGCCCAGCATATAGAAGCATTTTGCTGGGTAGTTTTTAGGTAGGGGTGCATCAGTAGCCGAAGCAGTGACAGCATCAATAATGTCATTATCTATTGTCGTTTGTGAGTGAGCGATCTAATTTCAGATACTAAATCAGTCAGAACAGCTGCTTTGGCAGCTTTACTAGCCAATGAATTGCCTATAACATGTACACCACGATGTTGATGACTCAATGCATAAATGAGATGAGCCCATAGCAAAGCATTTTGAAATCAGCCAATTTTCCTCTAAACAATTTATGTTTGATACCATTACCATTAGAATCTCTGAATCCATTCAAGCACCATTAATGTAAATTATCAATAGATGACTGGACACAGTATTAGGAATAACACACAGTAAGTGTTGGAAATTCTGAATCCGTATTCTGCAGTGCCAGAACCAAAGCTTTCAATTCAGCTAGCTGACCAGAACAATACAGTAACTTAATGTTTCTGTACATGCTTTTTGAGCATGAAATTCACAATTTTTCATGGCAATTTTTACTGCTGCACAACTATTTATGTTTAGTTCCAACTGCAGGCTGACCTGAACCATCAGTATATATTATGCAAGTATAGTGATCAAGAGGCAACATTTCATTAGATAAGGGGTATTCATGTTCATACTGGAAAAATTCCAGTGTTCCTAATGGAGGGTCAAAAAAATATTATATAAGTGGCTGTTAAGCAAGTTGTCCACTGGATCCATCTTGAGTGCAAATTGTTCACATCAGGCATGCTTGCCCTGATGACAGCCTCTAAGGCTGAAATAGGAGATACTACAATTATGCGTTTCCATTGTGCCAATGAATGTTCCCCGAGGTCATCTGTTTGAGTGGCAGTCAGAATTGTTTCTATTGATGTTAAATGCATTTCTGCATTGGAGTATAAATGCTATGTATATGCAATTGGTACAGTTTCACCTTCATTAAAGGGGACATCTGTAATCACTCGTACATAGAATTGTGGATCACTAAATTAGTAGTGTTAACACGCATATGTAAGTGTTTAGATTCAAGCATGTATGTTTCTAATGTTCTGAGTATATTTGTATGTTTAATAGTCCAATGTTTACTAGAAAAATCAGGATGAACACATAACACAATGGTTTAACCCACTTTGAATAATGTGTTATGTATGTTCTTCCAAAGTTTAGAAAGTTTAAAAGTGATTGAAGCTTTTTTGAGGTGTCTGGTAGTTGTTAGAGGGCACACTTTTCTAATAAGGGTGATGCAAAGCTCCTTCCTTCATTCAACAATTCATATCCTAAAAACATGACAATGAGAAATTCAATTTTAGATTTTGGGAATCTGAATTTAAAGCCATGGTCAGTGAGTCATAGAATTATATGATCCATACTGGGCAAATGTGTATTTAAATCACAATCTGTGAAATAAATGTTATGAAAATATAACAATGCATCAGAGTCAATTGTCTGTAAAATTAACATTACTCAGACAGCAAACAGACCTGGAATGCTCTCATAATCCTGAGGGAGCATACAGAATCTGTCAGGGTCCCTAAAGCAGGAAAGACCATTATGTCCCTGCTTTCAGGTTTATTTTTTGACAGAAAAGGCATTGGAGATGTCTAATGTAGCTGTATACATTTTACCAACAATATTTTTCAGTAAAGCCATGCAGTGTGAATTTTGTATACCAAAAGTCAATGCATGACTTTACAAAATGTCTGTAGTCTAAGACTATGCAATAGAAATGGTTGAGTTTGCCTACAGGTAATAACAGATTATTCAGGGGCTGATACAAGGCTCAATCATACTTTGATAAATTGATTGTTCTAGAAACTCCTTAACAGGGCATTTAGCCTTATGTTTAATAGGGTATTGAAATTGCACTTGGGGCCTGGACCATTTAGAAATAATATGATAAGATGAGTCCTACCTGATTGTTACATAATGTTGGGGCTTATGCAAAAGCCCATTCCACAGCATATGCTTTTTTACCTTCTAGGAGAATAAGAACAGAACAGGATTGTAATATTACATCCTCCCCGGTGGGACTTTTCTAACAAACTTAGGCGGCCAATCTACATCAGCCGAGAGAATGTCATATGCATCTGTTAAATCCTGCCAGATTATTACTTAATCAGTATGCAGTACATCACCCTCCATTTGGATATCTAAATTATAAAGTCTGGCAGGAGGGCCAACCTGTTAATTTGGATTTTCAACTTAAATATAGACATTAGTCGGTCTCGCTGCCAGAAACTCTTGAAGAGTCAGGCAAACTATTATGACCTCTGCTGCACTGTTCAACAATTTATTCACCCACTTCCGGTTCAGAAAAAGAGTTCTGAGGATTTGCAACATATTTAGTGAACTTCCTTCTACTTTCTTCTTTTTAAAATGGGGATTTTGTTGTGGAAGTTTTTCCTCATTTTTTATGATTTATGATGAGATCAGACGAGCGCTGTGAGTCTGTTTTTGGTTTCACAAACTCTTTGTGTCTGCGGTTGCCCCATCCCCCTATCTTTAACCTTTTATCTGAAGAGTCCTGAAATGAAGGTGAAAGATGTATGTCACAAAATTTATACCTATCACCCTGTTTAATAGTTTCACAGATATGTAAATTATATTTTTCAGAGGACTCCCGTTGTGGAAATGCAGTCTATGTTTTAGTTGTATCTTTTTAGTTATTTTTTTCCAAACTTTTTTTAGAAGACTTGGGTGTCTTCTTGCATTATCTGTGTCAGATTTTGTTGTAATATTCAGCATCCTAGGAATGGTTCAAAAATGATCACAACCCATAGATGCATAGGTTTCACAGATAATTTGATGTAGCTGACGTTACTTAGCCTTAGAAGGAATGCAGGGCTTTGGCTTATCGCCAAGGAAACTGCTTCCCCTTAATATTACTTAAAATAATTGAGGACACTGTGGTAAAGTTGCCAATTAGTTTCATCCTCAAATTCAGGGCAGAGACTGCCCTGTGTTCATTCAGAATTTGCTTAAGAACTTCAGACAAAACAGAAATAACTGGGGTGCCATGTGTAATGGTGTATTTGACAGCAAAGACATTGCCCCATGTTAAACGGAGAAGCCACACCAAGTGAAAGACAAATAGTGAGAATTCTAAATTTATCTTAGGGAAACACTGCTTCAAGCTGATTTGTTTTTTGTGTTTTTATAATCCTAATCAGAATGTATTTTCATTTGGTGGGGATTTTAACCATAATGGTATTAACAATGTTGGGGCTAATAGCAGGCACAGTTAACTGTGGTTGCCTAACTTGAAGAGCCCTTGCTGTGGCAGTAGTTATCATATGTATACCAAATTACATTAGATGTCTATGTAGTGTAAGTAGGTGATTTAGAAGAGCAATTGTGTAAGCCTGATATAATGCTCCTGCTTTTCTGTTTTAATATGACCCGCTAACACTGGCTAGGTTGCTTCCTCATTACTGGGAGGACCCAGTCCCACATGATGAGCTATATGTGGGAGGGCACCTTGGAACCAATTTTGATGTTCCAGATATGTTAATGCTATATATAAATATTCCTAAGGTCTATAGGCACCTGAAACTGAAGCTGCAGTGTGTGTATGAAATGTCTGTGTGTTGGCATGGATTGCAGGAAAATAAACCCAGGAATAAAAAACATTGCATCTATAAGCTTCATGCACCTCTACTATGAAGGTATAATCTCCCACGCCATTGGTGAGCCCATGTGTAAGTAAGTGATTAGTATTAGCCTGTCTGTCATTAAAAGGAATATTAACAGGATGCACCATATTCTAATGAATGTAGGTCAAGGAAAGGAAATTGTATTGTGGAGTAGTTCTTTTGATGGCTCAAACTTGAATAGCCTACGGGCATGAATAGGTGCTTCCCATTAACCCCTTTACTGCTAGGTCTTTCCCTCCCTGTTCTGAGCCCTTTTTTGACTGTTTGTGGTAGATTGCGCTTAGGGCTCCAAATATTTTTCCACATAAGGTATCCATTACAAATATGTGTTCTTCATTTCCAACATCATGGGGATTACAAAGGAACCAAGGGTTTGTGGATTCCCCTGGAGGGGACTGAGAAAATAGGCAAAATATAGAAAAAGTTAGAGTATTTTTAGAAAAATAGGGAAACGTGTTCTAGATAAAAGTGCCTGTTTTTTTTTACGTAAAAATGGCATCCGTGAACAGTTTGCTGTACTAAAGTCACCATCTTCCCGGCTTTCAGGCACATGCAGAGCTGAATAAAAAACCTAAATATGTACCACTATTTTGGCATTTTTCTACGAGGCAGCCTATTTTACCTCTCTTTTGGTGCTTTCAACCTACTTCCAGTTTGCGTTCAAAACCAGTGTGAAAACCTGGGTGATCCAGACAAGCTATATATTTCTAAAAAGTAGATACAATTCTGAAATCAGCCAGTGGTCATAAGTGTATATCCCTCAAGGTTTACAAAGCAAATTAACTATTAAATAAATAAATATTGAAAATGAGTAGGACAAATTTGCATTTGTGACACTATTCTCTTCTGTAACACTGTAACATTTTGTCACAATAGCCTAGTGACAAAACCACTGTACCATTATATCAGCTAGACCATTCTATCTGCTAGTATTGAGAATAGACCAAATAGGAAGAATAAAAAATGGATGTCAAGTAAACGTATGTATCTCAGAATTGTGCACAATACATAGAGTTTAGGATCAGTGGTTACTTCTACATCTCTGAATTTATGGGTACTCCTGCTAGATTATAAATTGGAGGGTATTTTTCAAAATGCCATCTTTCCTATAAACTGGCTTTCATTTGTAAGACACAAATGCAGTGAAATCTAACTGGTAATAACAAATATTCTACTATTCTCTGCTGCTATAGGTCTACCAATAAAAATGGTACCTCACTTGTGGATAGGCCTAGTGCTCGGGACAGGAAACAGCCAAATATGCAACATGGACGCATCACATTTGTCCACCGAAATCTGACCCTTTTTTTCCAATGTTGATAGCTCTAGATTTTGGACCCTAGCTCAGCTGAACCCAACCACATTTGTTCACCCAGAACCCCCTGCAAACCTCAAACATTGACTAAAGTAACACATTTTCCTCACATTTCTGTGGTGGAAAGTGCTAGGATCTGCAGGGAGCCACAAACCTCCACCTGGCATGCCTCCAAGTCTCCCAATAAAAATGGTACCTCACTTGTGTGGGTAGACCTAGTGACTGTGACAAGAAATGGCCCTAAACACATGAATGCAGCACATTTTTTCCCTGAAAACTAACCCTCTTTTTCCAATGTGTTTAGCTCTGGATTTTGGACCCTAGTTCAGCTGACACCTAGGGAAACTTTGTCAACCTGTAAATTTTTAAAAATTAGACACACAGTGGTATCCAGGAAGTACCTTGCCACATTTTCTGATCCGGAATCCCTTGCAAACCTCAATCTTTTATTTAAAAAAACACATATTCCTCACATTTCTGTAATGGACAGTTTTGGAACCCCCAGAGATCCTCAAACTAACTTCCACTACACATTTACACAAGCCTCCCGAAAGAAATGGTACCTCACTTGTGTGAGTAGGCCTAGTGACCGCAATAGGAACTGTCCCAAAACACAACATGGATGCAGAGTATTTCTCTGCCAAATATGGACCCTTTTCCAATGTGGGTGACTTTAGATTTTGGACCCTAACTCAGCCGGCAACTAGGGAAACCTGGCCAACCTGTACATTTTTTAAAACTAGACACCTAGGGGCATCCAGCATGGGCTGACTTGTGTGGTTCTCACCAATATTTTTTACCCAGAATTTCCTGCAAACCTTAAACATTGATTAAAAAAGCACATTTTTCACATGTGTCTGTGGTGGAAAGTGCTGGGATCTACAGAGATCCACAAACGTCCTTCCACCAGACATTTACACAAGTCTCCCGATAGAAATTGTACCTCACTTGTGTGAGTAGGCCTAGTGACTGCAACAGGAAATGGCCCAAAACACAAAATGGAGGCAACGTATTTCTCCACCAAAAACTGACCCTTTTTCCAATGTGGGTGGCTTTAGATTTTGGACCTTAGCTCAGCTGCAACTATGGAAAACTGGCCAACCTGCATATTTGTATAAACTAGACACATAGGGGTATCCAAGATGGGTTGACTTGTGTGGCTCTCACCACATTTATTTACACAGAGTCCCTTGCACACCTCAAATGTGGATTAAAAAAACACATTTTCCTTAAATTTCTGTGATGGAATGTTCTGGAATCTGTAGGGAGTCACAAACTTCCTTCCACTGGGCATTTAACAAAGTCTTCTGATAAACATAGTCCCTCACTTGTGTAGGTAGGGCTAGTGCCCTCAACAGGAAACAGCCCAAAACGCAACATGGATTCTGCATATTATTCCACCGAAAACTGACCCTCTTTTCCCAATTTAGGTAGCTTTAGATTTGGAACCCTAGCTCAGCTGGCACCTAGCAAAACCTAACCTACCTGTATATTTTTTAACACTAGACACCTAGGGGAATTCAGGGTCATACCACTTGCATGGTTTCCATTCGTTTTTTTTTTACCCATAATGCCCTGCAATTTTCAAACTTTGTCTCAAATCACACATCTTCTTTGCATTTCTGTGATGGAAATATCCAGAATCTGCAGGAATCCACAATGTTCTTACCACTCATCATTGCCATGCCTGTGCTGATAAAAACACTGCCCAATTTTTGTGGCTGGGCCTAGTGAAGCAACAGGAATAGATCAAATCAACGGCAATAGTAGCCCTTGATAGGCAACTCCTATTGAATTTGTTTGCATCCGTTCCTGATGCTGGCACTAAGTCCAGCCACACAACTGAGGCAGAATTGTTATTGGCACAGGTGAGACAATGCTGGGTGGTAGAAATCTTGTGGATTCCTATGGATTCTGGAAGTTTCCATCTGTGAAATATAGGGAAATACAGGGAAAATGTGTGACTTCAAACAAAGTTGGAGGTTTGTAGGACATTGTGGGTAGGAAGACATCATGGGAGTCAAGCAAGGCACACAACCATGGAATTCCCTGGTTGTCTCCTTTTCAAAAATGTCTGTGGTTGGTAGGTTTCCATAGGTGGAAGCCAAGCTTTGCCCCCAAACCCACTGCTACCCCTATTGTTGATCTCTCCATGTAGCACTTTAGGCCCTTTTATGTCAAGGTCTCTCAGCCCACCCCCACAACTGGGGTATCTTTTATATCAGGAGACTTGGGTAAATGCTATGTGGTGGGAAATTTCTGGCTCCCCACAAATTCCAACAGTTTTCCTGAAATTTGAGGAAAATATGTGTTTTAATCATCAATTGATGTTTGCAAGGGATTCTGGGTAAAAATGGTATGGGATGCATTTGATGCACATCACTCTGGGCTCCCCCAAATGTCTAGTTTTCAGAAGTGTCTGGGCCTGGTAGGTTTTTCCAGATGGCTCCCTACCCAAGCCCAAAAAGTGAAGCCATTCACCATTGCAAGAGGGACGATATTTAGAGTTAGCCAAGCTCTCCTTGCCCATCTGTAAAATCAACACCCAAAGGAGTCAAATGAGTCAAATTATTCCTTGGTGTCTAGTGGGCTTTCTGCCCTCCAGAGGCAGAACTGGAGTAATTACCACATCCGCCCCCAGGGCGTGTAAGGATGAAAGACTGTGCTAATTTTTTGGGGTGAGGGGCCATTGCCTCAAGACTTTTCTGAAATAATAATCCCTGGTGCCTAGTGGTCTTTCTGCCCCACAGGGGGGCAGTCCAAGGGGTATTGTCTCATCTGCCCCTGGGAGGCAGAAAGACTTTGGTCTGTATGTATTTGGGGGGGAGGCCAGACTATGCCCATGGGTGGGAGCCTCCACCCCTCTTTTATTGAAAAAAATATTCCTGGGTATCTAGTGAGCTTTCTGCCCTATCAGGGGGCAGATCAGGGGTAAAAGCTCCCACCTGCCTCACGGAGGGACAGAAGACGGTGGCAACTTTTTTTGGGGGGGTAAGTCATAACCATTCCCATTCTAGTCAGCCCCCACCCCTACACTTAATTTAAAAAAATCCTGGTGCCAAGTTAGCTTTTTCCCCCACAGGGGGCAGATCGAGGGCTATTGCCTAGTCTGCACCTCAGCGGGGCAGAAAGATTTTGGTACCCATTTTTTTGGAATTGGGTATTGCTATGCCAATTGTGTGCAGGCCCAACCCCTCCTTCATAGAACAATAACTCCCTGGTGTCTAGTGGGCTTTCTGCCCCCCTGAGGAACAGATCAGGGATAATAACCCCCATCTTCCTCCAGGGGGGTCAGAAAGACACATTTGTTGTGTGGAGGTGGGGGCATTGGCATCACCCTTCTGGGCAGTCCCCTACCCTCACACTAAGAAAAAAAGAGTCCCTTATGTCCAGTGGGCTTTTTGCCCCCCAGGGGCAGACCGAGGGCTATTGTCCCATCTGCCCACCAGGGAGGTGAGAAAGACTGAAATTTAAACAATTGCCCTTGGGGGAGGAAAAACCCTTGCCCAAGGATAGCTCCCCATCCCTGGTGGCTCGTGGGTGGATCCCTGCTTAGGGATTACATTCCCTTTGGAAAGGGGAGATTATCCTCTTTACAACTTTACCTCTCCTGTATGAATCAGTGCTTAAGGGGGCTGACATAGCCCCCCAAACACTGATTCAGTGAAAGTAGAATAAGCAGATTGGCTCGTTCTACATTCACTTTTACTACAGTGACATCAGCGCACCCTGCGCTCAATCATCATTGTAGTAAATAAAAGGAAAAAAACTTCAGACTGCTCAGGAAGCTTTTTCCTGGCAGCCCGAACAAAAAAAGAAATAAAGTACTCCCTCTGATGCCAAGCACCAGAGGGGCCTTTAAGTCGCTCCCTGGTGATGGCCAGTGGCCATCAGACACAATAGGGAGGGCGGCGTGTGACAACCTTGACCATCACATACACTTAAAAGGGTAAGCTAAGGAGGATAAATCCTTTTCACCATGGATGTCTCCATGTAGAGGTGAAAAAGGAGCCTTGGGCACTTGCAAGAAAACTACTCAGGAGAACCATTAAATAAGCACCTGTCTTAGAACGTTGGTGGCACCATGTTATACGGTTCCTAAAATTCTAGTAGGACACTGTATTAGACCAACAGAAACTATAATAGAGCCAGCTGCAATGCTGCCTCACACAGGGGGGCAAACACCCTCGAAATGCACAGTGTCAGCTCAGCAGAAAGTGGGCATTTTGTGGATGCTGGACAGGGGGACCCCTGTACCACCCATGCCATGGGCATGGGCAGTGCAGGCCCCCGTGGCTCCTAGCACATGTTCTCTGCCAGCATTTTCATGGCGGTTAGACTGTCATGGAAAGGCTGGTGGAGAACAAGGTTGCAATCAACAGCGCGGTGCTGAGTTCAGCACCACCCTGGCTGATTACAACCAGGACCGCCATCAGATCATCTGGATAACTGATAACCTTATTGGGGTGATAGATGTTTCTGGTAATCTTCAACACGGCCACTCCGATTCACAAGGATTCATGGAAACAGATGGTACCAGATCCAACCCTTCAATTTGTTGACACTTGCAATCCCAAGAGATACACAGGAAAGATACAAAAATGCATTTTCAAAAACCTACTATTGAAATTATTGTATTCTTGCAAAGAAAACATGAGCTACAATTATCAAGCACTTGGCACATATTACTGTAATGAGCATTATTAGAATGGTGGATAATACAAACAATTCAGTCATCGAAATTGTTATTAATATTACTCTACTCCTATCTGTTACTAGTACTGTACTAAAAACAACATAGCTAGTGTAGCCTCTTCCAGATGTATTGGGATATTCTACCCCACATTATAGGTTCCAGGAAGCTGGTAAGTGTGTGGGCTATCTTCCCTCACAGGATGGATGTCGAGGTCAAAAGGGCTGCATCTCAGTCACAGTTAGTGGTTCCATAATAATCCCCACATGAAGTGCTCTTCTTGCAGAGTTCAGCACGGAATCTGTTTATATAATAAAACACTGTCCTTATCGCACTGTGACAGATGTGCAGAACAGATTCTTTGGCTTATCTAGTTAAAACATGGACCCTCATTACAATCCTGGCAGTTGGTGATAAAGTGGCAGTAATACCGCCAACAGGCTAGCAGTAAATATTACTAAATGATGACCATGGCAGAAACAGCTCAGACAAACAGCCACTTTAACACACCAACCGCCACGGCAGAATCAACAGGCACCACAGCGGTAACCACCTACCGTCAGGCAGAAGCCAATGTTCCTCCCACTGTATTAAGACACAGGAAGCCACCACCTTTTCTGGGGCGGTACCAACGACATCAAAAGCCTGGCAGAAACAGATCTCAGAAGTCAAAGGACTCACCCGTGGAGACTCTGGGAAGAACCACGCCGCCATGGAGCCCGAGCTGCACACATTCGAAATGTTGATTTACGTCCTACTCCACTACGAACACCAACGACGGCGAAGACAGCCACGGTGAGTACAGCTGCCTAGCACACAGGGGAGGGGGGAGGAAAAAGAGAGTAAGACACATACGCAACATGCAACAAGCAACACTCCCACCACCAACACCATACACACAAGCAGATGCAGTAACATGACATATTTACCCTATACCCCTCAGGAATAATGCAAGAACAACTCCAAGAGAGAAAAGTGAGTGTAATATGATAAAATAGTAGCAATACGTGCATCCAAATCAAAAAGTATATACATATTTACAAATGAAGGGACACTGCCCATTCCTCAATGTTCGTGGGCCACAGGACCATATTACAAAGTCCAAGGCCACACTTCACTCCTGCAACAACACGGAGAGAACCCTGCAGGGGCATCAGGTTTAAAACAGGCAGGCACCTCAGGGGGATGGGGAACGGGGGGTACCTCAGCCGGCAGATGGAACAACGCCACTGGTCCTGGAAGGGGCAACATGCCCTGTGCTTTGTCCTGGGGAGTGCAAGGCCACAGTCTCTCAAGTGTGTGACTTGCCCACATTCTCTGAAGGGGACAACATGCCCTATGCTTTGTCCTGGGGCGTGCAAGGCCACAGTCCCTCAAGCGGGTGACTTGCCCATTGGTTCTGGAGGGGGCATCGTACCCTGTGAGCTTCATCCTGGGGAGGATGGGGTGAGTGGATGGCTTCTCCACTGGTTCTGGAGGGGGCATTGTGCCCAGTGAGCTTTATCCTGAGGAGGATGGGGTGAGTGGATGGCTTCTCTACTGGTTCTGGAGGGGGCATCGTGCCCAGCGAGCTTCATCCTGTGAGGATAGGGTGAGTGGAATGCCTCCTCACTGGTTCTGGAGGGGGGCATCGTGCCCTGTGAGCTTCATTCTGGGGAGGATGGGGTGAGTGGATGGCCTCTCCACTGGTTCTGGAGGGGGCATCATGCCCTGTGATGCAGATCTTGGTGCAAGGTCACAGTCTCTCAGCTGCGTGTCATACCCACAGGATTTAAAATGGGCAGGCCGCACAACAGCCCGTAGAGGCAGTTTACATAATGTCCCCCAGTGGTGACGGATGTTCAGTGGTGGCACTGGGGAGGCTCCAGCCCATCCCCTGCAGCCACGGACGGCTGCCAACTGGTGCTGGTACTGCTGGTGGTGGTAGTGATGGAGGGAGGCTCCAGCCCACCCCTGCAGCCTCGGATGGCTGCCCACTGGTGCTGCTGCTGCTGGTGGTGGTGCTGGTGGTGGTGCTGGTGGTGGTGCTGGTGCTGGTGGGCATGCTGCTGACGGAGCTGGTGTTAGTGGTGGGGGGAGGCTCCAGCTCATCTCCTGCAGTCTCGGATGGCTGCACCACCATGGTTGGTAGTGTGGGCTACGACAGAGTCCCAGCACCAGGCCCCTTGTCCTTACTGCCTGCTGGTGCAGGCCCCTTGCCCTTCCGACCATCAGCTGTGGATGGATCCTTGGTCCTTTTGGCAGCAGCTGTGGATGGCGCCTTGATCCTTTTGGTAGCAGCTAGGGTTGGCTGCTTGCTACTTTTGGCAGCAGCTGGGGATGCCTCCTTGCTCGTTTTGGCAGCAGCCAGGTGGCTTCTTGCCCTTCCTTCCTGCAGATGGGGCTGGCTCCTTACCCTTCCTTGAAGCACTTCGGGCCGGCACCCTTTCCATCTGGCTGGCTCGTGGCCGGGATGTTTTCCCACCTGGGGTTGCTGGGGACACTACTGTGCCCGTGGAATGGGTGGCTGAAGTGCTTGTCTGGGTTGTGACCACTCTGGCTTGACATGAAGGATGGGGAGAGGAGGGGTAGGGAAGAGGTCAAGGTTGGAGAGAAAAAGCTTCTTAGGGACATTGGGGTGGTAAGAGGGAGAAGGTCTGGGAGTGGAGGAAGATGGAGTGGTTGTAGGAGGTGTCTGTCTGCTGTGTTTGGGTGCAGGTGCATGGGCAGGATGCTGTTGTGAGGTGGATGGCTGTTGTGTGTCTGAGTGCTTGTGTTTGTGTACTTTGGGAGGAGGGGGCACAGACACAGTGGGAGAAGACACAAGGGACGTGTGCATGGATGTGGGGGTGGTGTCTGCCAGCGAGGTGTGTTCTGCTAGGTGTGGTGGTGATGGCGGTAGTGGATGAGGATGTAGTGCATGCAGGTGTGAGTGTAGACAGAACTGGGAGGGAGGTGGAGGAGGAGGGGGCCACAGTGTAGGCAGTGGATGTTGGTATGTCTGCATCTGGATGGTGTTTGTATGAGTGCTTGTGGGATGAAGTGTGGTACTTGTGCTTGCCATGACACTCTTGTGTGTTGTCCTGTGTGCATGCTCGTCTGCCTGTGTGCTTGGGATAGGTTGGGGTTGAGGAGAATGGGATTGGGAAGAGGAAGTTGGAGGGGGCAGGGTGGAAACAGGGAAAATGGCTGCCATCAGAGAAGAGGCCAGATCCTCGATTGATCTCTGTTGGGCTGCCAAGCCAGTGTAAATACCCTCCAGAAATGCATTGGACTGTTGCATTTGGGCTGCCTGCCCCCTGGATGGCATTCACAATGGCTGACTGCCCAACAGAGATGAATCGCAGGAGGTCAATATCGTCCTCACTTAGGGCAGCAGAGCTAACTGGGGCAGGGCCTGAGGTGCCTGGGGCGAAAGAGATGCCCATCCTCCTGGGTGAGCGGGCACGGGCAAATCGATGAGGGGCTGCTGGGAGGGTGGTGCTGGTATGGGGGGTGGTGGCTGTAGCTGGAGTGGGCACAGAGGTGTCCACCACCACCAGGGAGCTTTCATCGGAGGAGGTATCCATGTCTGAACTGTACTTTCCTGTCTCTGCTGTGGTGCTCCCCTTCCCTCTGTCCCACTGGTGCCCTCGGTGGACTCTGCCCACTGAGTCATGTGGGATGCAGCTCCATCCATTGCTGGTGCCTCTGCTCCTCCGCCAGATGATGCTAATGCACATAAGGACAGGATGACAAAACAAAAATGGGGGGAGAAACAAAGGATACACTTGGTCAATGGCGGCACCAACACCACCGTTGGCGTACACAACACACTCACACACGGGGAACAGCCCTACGCACTATGCAATGCACTACCAATTACAATGCTAGTCACCAAGCCATGGGTAGGGACAGATACATCCAACTGCAACATACCTGGGAGCCACACACCTCTGCCCAGTAGTGGATGTCTACTAGCTAGGCTGGAGGAATTTCACATCAGAACCCTGCCCAACATGGGACCTACTCTTCAATGTCAGGCCTGGCCTATGGGCACCCACAGGCCCACATCTCCCACCTGGATACCACCTCACCAGGCGTAAGTAGTAATTAAGGGCACTGTACTCACCCCCTTGTTGCTGCTGTGATGCCTCCAAGTGCCCATACAGCTCCGGATAGGCCACCACCAGTATGTGGGCCATCAGGGGGGATCAGGGTTTGACAGGCATTCCTTCCTCGTTGGGAGGCCATCCCCAGCTGGGCGTCCGCCGTCTTCCGTGCCCAGCATCTCAGGTCCTCCTACGGTTTCCAACAGTGGGAGCTCCGCCTGCCATAGACCTCCAGGGTCCACATGTCCTTGGCAATGGCGTGCCATATACCCTTCTTTTGATAGGCGCTGACCTACTGAGGAAATAGATGCAGGGAAAGGTATTAGTCCGACCGTCATGCCTGTTACACTCATGGCCCACCATGCCCCTTACCATCTTCATTAGCACAGACATGCCCCAGCTTACATGCTGCACACTTCCCAGGGCCTATCCACCAACCCCCCCCACACAAGGCCTTCACACAGAGCACTCCATGCATTCATACACCATGCATTGTACTCACAGTGTACTCACCTGTTGGTCTGGAGGCCCACACAGAAGTCGGTACTGGGGTAGGACCCCATCCACCAGTCACTTGAACTCCGCTGAGGTGAAGGCAGGGGCCCTTTACCCAGTCACACGAGCCATGGCAGGTTCCAGAAACAGGTCACAGCAGTACATGCAGTGTAGGTCTTCTCCTGTTGATGGTAAGGTAGTGAACAGATACAAAATGGTGGTGACATCCGCGGCAGTGCATACCGTCACTGCCGGCGTACATCACCATTGGCCCATGTACCCCATAGGGCCCAATGATAACCAATGAGGAGTTGCACGGCGGTTCCCGACCGCCTTCCACAACGGCGCACGTCAGCGGAATTACCTCATTTCCACCTGTCCCTCCATACAGAACAGGCAGACGCCATTTCGGGGGGGCAGGCCATGGATCCCAACTGCGTCACAATTCACAATTTCACATTCTGGACCTATGCCACCAAAATATTGTACAATCACAATGTGCATTGTACTGTAGTGGTTACAATGTGCACATAATGACCAGCTGCTCACTCTTTTGCCCCCTAGATTGCAACCGCTGTGGATGAATAGGAGATAGAGACATCCCCCTGTGTGCAGACCCCTTGTGGGCTTGGCAACAATGGAGTACATGCACATTATCCTCACCTACAGACTTGACAGGGCCACAATCACAGAGCTGTGTGCCCAACTGGAGCCTGACCTGATATCTGCTATGCGTCAACCCACTGGGATCCCCCCTCTTGTGCAAGTGCTATCAGTGCTCCATTTTTTGGCAACAGGTTCTTTTCAAGTGACAGTGGGCTTGGCAGCAGGAATTTCACAGCCAATGTTCTCAATAGTGCTGACCCGAGTGTTGGGTGCCCGGATAAACACATGTGCAGCTACATTGTTTTCCCTCAAATGGAGGATTTGGCCACAGTGAAGGCTGACTTTGATTCCAGGGGACATATTCCCAACATCATTGGTGCGGTTGATGGGAGACAAATTGCATTTGTCCACCCCTGGCGAAATGAACAGGTCTTCAGAAATCGAAAAAGTTATCACTCGATGAATGTGCAGATGGTGTATTTGGCAGACCAGTCCATCTCCCATGTCAATGCTAAGTATCCTGGGTCGGTGCATGATGCTTTTATCCTCAGGAAAAGCAGCATCCCAAATGTGATAGCCCAACTCCAGAGGCACAGGGTGTGGCTAATAGGAGAGCCCTGGTTCCCACCCAGTGGATGTTGGTGTATGGGTATGGTGTGGGACATAAGGGTTAGTGTGTGGCTAACAGTTGTCCCTCGATATTTGCAGGTGACTCAGGTTACCCAAACCTATCATGGTTACTGACCCCTGTGAGCAATCCCGGGACAAGGGCTGAGAAACGTTACAATGAGGCACCCAGGCGGACAAGAAAGATAATTGAACATACCTTCGGCCTCCTGAAAGCCAGGTTTCGGTCGCCCCATCTAACAGGTAGATCCCTGTGCTACTCACCCAAGAAGGTCTGCCAGATAATCTCGTCATGCTGCATGTTGCACAACCTTGCATTGAGATGCCAAGTTATTTTTACTAGAACCAGTTTTACGGTCTTGTTTTATTTTCATCTATCTAACTGTTTTTGCTTAGCCCAGCACTGTGTTCTCAAACAAGACATTCTTGATCACTTTGTGCTTCAGTCAAGGCTACAGGTTGGTGCATTGCCAGTGAACATGGTAGAAGTTTAGTCTCCAACATTCGTAGAAAATACACATCCTTACGTAGGGACATTTTCTTAGAACATCAGCAGTGTTATTCTAAAAACACTTCCTAGGCCCATTACACGTTAAGAGGGAGATTCCAGCCAGGGAACCACGACTGTGTGCTGATTGCTGAATGCTACAGGCCTTTACTCAGGTATGAGGGTCGATGTCCTCCCGGGGGAACCTGAAAGGCAGGATTAGAGCTTAACATGATGTGCTGAGATTATGACTTAGATAGGAAATAGTCCATAAATTCTAGTGACAATATGATAGCGTTATTCTTGTGCTTTACTCTCCTATTCACCATTTTAATATTGTCATGTTGTGTCATCCTGGTTATTGCAGCTCACGCTTTGCTATCTAAGATGCAGTCATTTTATTAAACCAATCTTTAGAACATATACTGCTTCCGTTTGTCATTTATGTATGAGACCGAATTGTGAATGAGAGAACCGGATGTGACCTGAGTGACCACAACTTCCCTGAAAAGCCTAACATGTCATGCACTCGGCTTCCCAATCATCCCTATGTTTTGGTAGAGATGAGGCACTGCTAGTTAGCCGGCGCAAAACCCGGATTTGGAGTGACAGGTGTCACCCACCGTGGGTCAGACTCAGTCTCCCACACAGTGGACGATCTTGCTGCTCAAAATCCAGTAGTCTCTTTAGAATAATAAGAGCCTACGCGACATGGCGCCTCCAACGTTTGGTCAGGCTCTAATTATTGGGTCCTCCGGAGTATCTCTGTCTCATTACACATAATGACACCTCAGTGCTGTATGCGGAGACGTCCGTGGTGCTGAGGATTTCCACCACATCTGTGTAGTTAATCCTACTACAACTGGCGGTTGTTCAGGCTTGAACTTTAAAAGGAAACCCCATTTTGGTGTGCCTTCTCTGAACTCATAGTGTTACTATCATGGCGAATCCCCAACAGGTACAAATAGCTGTTAATATGAGACAACCTCTCACAGCACACTTACTAGCAAATGGCCTAACGGCCCAGGGAGGTCCAATCACATTCGTGGTGGACGTCCATGCAGCTTATAGAACAGAACTTTTTTACTCTTGGGTCACATTTCCGGCAGTTGATGGGAACACAAATACATTTCACCAATATACACCTGCAAATGCGCCTGGACAATACAGAGCATACGCATATTTACAGATACCTCTATCTTATCAAGAACATAATAATTGGCTTGATGGCGCCCCACCCCACACATTATTACCAGCAAGGTTAGACCCACTAAGTAATGACGGTCCTACCTGGCCTTTATTGGCCTCCTATACACCACATCCTGCGGTTGCAAATTTTGTAGTAGCTGAGGTTAGTCACTTATATATTGAATTAATAGCAATATATAGATGATTAGTACAATTTGTGATGAAAACTATAAATACAAACCCAGCGCATGCTGCTCCAGCACATCCACATTCAGTAATGCCAGGTATAAATCCTGCGACTGTACATTCGATTATGGGTAAAGTACCGCCAAATGAGAAGAAACTCCGTTTTGGTTAGCACAGAAAATTAATACTCTGGAAGCAGTGTTTCCCCATACGGGACCTCAGGATAAATATAGAATACTAACAATGTGCTTGCCTTTTGGGATGGTCCCTACAGTAGAAAACTGTAATACTTGGGGCACAGTATTCACCGCGCACTGCACAACTGCACACGGTACACCGACACTTGCCAATTTATCGGAAGTGTTGAAACAAATTCAATATCAATATGGGGCGGCCCCGGCCCTAGATTTGGGGATGCAATTGATGGGCAATTGTGCCACAGTATCCTCCATCATTTTAAGTAATCTTAAAGGGGAAGCAGTCGCGGTTGCAGTGCGCATGCGGCTTCGTGACGTTTCACAACAGGATCAAGAAGGAGAGCTGCCTAAAATAATAGCAGAGACCTATTCAAGTATCGTTCGAGATAGCTTAGGGGCCAGACCACAAAAACCTAAATTTCAGGGTATATCAAACAAAGATACCCCCAAGCAAGCACCTGAGGGTAATAAGAAACGCTGGGATAAAAAGCAACAAACTCCTAAGAAATTGAGGGGAGAATCTCCACGTATGGAGACCCCACAAAATAGGTATAATCTCAGAAACAGAGATAATATAAAAACGCCCAATAGATATCAGTATACTAATACACGCCAATCTCGTTCTTTCCAGGACTCATCAGAAAAAATAAATGAGAGAGGTGGGCGATCAGAGCGAAGAACAGAGTATGTGAAACTGAGACAGGAATCACAACGCTCCTCTGAGGTTTCTGTTAAAAAGGAAGAGAAACCCGCCCAACAAAAACAACAATTTAAAAAGAAAAAAGTGGCAGCAGTCGCAGTCCGACATGCCACACAGTAAGAGGGTCCTCTTGAAGAACAAGAATTGGGCTCTAGCCTTGCTAGACAGCGCAGCAGAGGTCACAATAGTTTGCCGGAATCTTCTAGAGCATCTGGAGGTGAAAGCAACTGATGACTTTATACAAGTAGAAACTGTGGACATGTGTGTCTCCACGCCTGCTAGGGTATACAAAGTAACGCTACAGTTAGAAGGAGACATTGAACGCACAATAGACACAATCTTTTGGGATCCCATAGAAAAAGTATATGATGTCGTGTTGGCCGAACAAGATTGACTGCCTGACTTTGTCCATACCTGCCCATATGAAGAAGATCTCATTATGCCTTCCTTCTCGCGCCTTATTCCAGAGGAACTCGTTGAATCCTATTCCATTGAATGGGCTTTACCACAAGCACCTGCATTATACAGAAATCACGTAGGATGGGATAAAGAATCCACCTACCATGTAATTCCAATTAAAAGTGAACCTCAGCCACAACCGCAGTATCCTATAAAACATGAAGCAAAAGCACCAGTGAGAGAAATACTAATGCAATTAGAGTACCAGGGTGTGATTGAGCCCTGTGTCTCACCAATGAATAACCCATTATTCCCTGTAGCTAAACCAGCCCATTCATACAGAATAGTCTTAGACTACAGACATTTAAACATTCATACACGTACCTATGCTACCCAAAATTCGCATAGCACAGCACTAATGAGCAACATAGTGCGTAAAAAATACAAAACAACACTAGACATTTCCAATGGATTTTTCTGCCAGGATATAGCGCCTGAGAGTAGAGATTTAACAAGTTTCAGCGCACTAGGCTCCCAGAAAAAATTCTGTTGTTTACCTCAGGGGTAAAAGAACAGCCCAGGACTGTTCGCAGCTCGTGTCACTGCTATATTGCACGGGATTGACCCTGAAGCATTGTCCTATGTGGATGGTATATATCTCACCGATGATGAGCTACTACATCACTTAAGATGGGTAGCCCGCATTGTTGTAGGGTTTGCCGAATTTGCCTACAAATTTAACTTTAAAAAAAACAAAAATAGCCTTCCTCAGCATCCTGTTCCTAGGATAGGAGCTGTCAAGTGAAGGGAAGAGCCTAGCGCCACAATTCTTGGAGAAGTGCGCACAGTTACAACCACCGAATACGATTAAAAAACTCCAATCCTTATTGGGTTTCTTAAATTTTGGCAGAACTTACATTCCAGATTATGCTACACGCATAAAACCTTTATATGAAGTAATACGTCCCGATTTTTCAATTAAATTCTGGACAATTGAACATACACGCATTCTTCGAGAGTTGCAGACAGACATGCTTGCAGCACAACATTTACACACAAGCGACAACAAAACACATTTGGTCATCAGAATACTAGCTGTGGCCATCGGTTTCACCTATGTGACGTTTAATGAAGGTGAGACAGTCCCTATAGCATACAAATCACATTTGTACTCAGCAGCAGAACAACACTTTGCTCCTACAGAGACAATTCTCACTGCTGTACAGATGGCTGTCATTAAAGAAAGACCTCTTGCCCAAGGAAAACGCATTATTGTTGTTTCTCCAATCCCAGCCCTAGAGGCTGTTACAAAAGCTAGTGTTCGAAACGCAAAAGCATTTCATCCACGTTGGATATAATTGGCTACGTCTCTGACAGCCACTGATGTAGACTACATTTTTGACCCAAAGCTACAAACTCAGGAATTTCTACAATATGAAATAGAATATCCAGTTCCAGCAAATACTTTGCCTATTGATCAATATCATAGAGTCATGTATACCGATGGCTCTGCACAACCTGCAACTGGAACTAAACATCAATATTCTGCTGCTTGCACAGTCGTAAGTGGCTATATGGAGGGCGATAAATTTTGTCCTCTAAATACCTTTGCACAAACCCTAGGGGATTGCACAGCACAATTGGCTGAGCTAAAAGCTCTGCTGATGGCACTGGAACACACGGATCCAGCACAGCCTACGCTGATTGTTTGTGATTCATCAATGAATATCTGCATTATTGGCACCATAATGGGTTCAGAGATTCCAAAGGCAACACCATTAAACACAGACTACTGTGGGGGAAAGTAGCTGACCTGAAAGAGACGCTACCAAATGTCCATGTTGTACATACACTTGGACACCAGCGCGTTGGAATACATGTTGCTGGAAATACATTGGCTGATACAGCCGCAAAGTCAGCAGTGGCAGTAGCCACTGTAGCTGCAGTGACTCCCTCGAGTTCCAAACCAGACACAGACATTTGGGTTGCCGTGAAAGCTACGGCTGATGGTACACCCCATCCTAAAGGATTTCCTAACAAATATCATTATCATATGGGAGAAGTATGCTGAACGCTGAAGTTAAGATACCAGGCGTAGGTGTACGAGACATCCCTAACAAAGACATAAGACCACAATTGATTAAAGCAGCGCATGAAGGGGTGGCAAATGCCCATGCTGGTGTGACGGCTACAATTTCGATCTTGCAGGCCCGTTATTGGTGGCCAGATCTCTACAAAGAGACCAAGCAGTATGTCCTTTGTTGTGACATCTGTCAACAAATCAAAGTTTCCACTGCCAAGCGCCCGCCGCAGACACCCCTCTTAATTTCAAACAAATCATTACAATGTGCGTACTTGGACCACTGTGGTCCCTTAACACCTGATAATGCATACAAATATATTTTAGTCACTGTTGATAGATGCTCCAGATTGGTATGGGTGTGGCCACAACGCTCGTCTGACGCTCGGACTGTTATTAAAGATTTGCGAGTCTTTATCGGTACATATGCAGTTGCGAATTTCCATTCGGACCAGGGCCCTGCTTTCACCTCACGGGAATTCAGGGATGCCATGGGTTCGTTGGGGTTCCAACTCCAGTACTCGTCTCCATTTCATCCCGAGGGAAATAGGGGTTTATTACAACTTTGGAGGAGGTGTTAATCCCTCCCAAAAGTGGCGGTAAAGTGACGGATATACCACCAGCCGTATTACGAGTCCATTATATCCTATGGAACTCGTAATACGCCTGGTGGTATGTCCGTCACATTTGGGATGGATTAACACCTCCTCCAAAGTTGTAATAATCCCCATAGTGTTGTGGAGCGATTAAACAGTGATTTAAAGCAATCCTTAACAGCCAGAGTCTTAGGTACGGGTTGTAGTTGGCTGAATCACCTGTACGGAGTCCAGAGAGCACTAAATAACCTGCCTAGAAGGTCCCTGGGGGGGTCGTACTTCATATGAGTACCTGTTTGGAACTCAAATGTATATTCCGGATCTTGATGGTCCTGACGTGGAGGCAGCAGAAACACCTTTTGACATAAATGAACATGTCACTGTTTTACAGGAATTGCAACAGTTCCGTGATAATAATTCTTTCAAAAGTGCCGCCTCCACAGAAATTAAGGATGTGCCTGTAACATCTACCGGCTGGATTCCCAGAGTTGGGGATCTTGTACGTGAAAAAGTCGCAGTGAAAAAGGAATTCGGCCCTTCTTATCGAGCACCAGTCCCTGTACTAGGGATACACAGCACCAGAACTGTTATTCTACCACCGTTGGCAGGTGCCAAAGAAAATCGTTTTGTCAAACTACACCATGTTGTCGATCCTACACAGTCGACCAAGAGGAACATCCAGTAGTTCCCGAATCCCTCTCACTGCTGGTGAAGAAGTTCCACTGCAAGTTGTTTACACCAACACAGACACCTCTCCGATCATGGGGAGGGTGGAAGATGATCTTGCATTAGTTCCTTTGATGTCAACTAATTTGGAAACATTTGACCAAGTCAAGTCGACTTCAAGCCAAACGGATGGTGCCGTCTATAGTGTGCCACCACAGGAAACACCAACTCCACCACTGACAATGGCTCCGCTATTTGCACGAACTGCCTCTGGTTATTTTGTCGACTTCAAAGATGATTTCTCAGACTCATTCGCCTCTTCGACAGCTGATTTGTCAAGTACATGTAAGCTAACAAACTGGCTTAAAGAAACTTATTTTATTTGTCCATGGAATTATCTATGGCTCTCTCTGACTGTCCTAGCCTTTCTACTTTGGATTGGTTTTGTCATTACCTTTTTCTTGTTAATACATGGTCATTTTTTACCTGAAAGATCAATAGTTCAACTGGCGGAAGAGGTTTTGAAACCACATCTTTCTTCACATAAAGTGCGAAAAGACTTATCCTTTGTGAACATTTCTGCAGTGCCAATTCCGGATGGGATTGTTTGGAACAAAGTAATGATTGATATATATGGTCCTACGGAAGTTATTCAAATACCGTATGTGCTCAAATTATCAATGAATTATATAGTGATACGAGGCATTGTTTCTGATGATTGGGATGTGAAAACAGTTGATTCTATGATGACTGAATTACAATATTATACTGTCTTTGAAAACGAAGATGTTTACCAATTTAAAGAAAATGATGGTGATATGTTTTGCTATAATTACTATGGGCACCATTTCATACATAGAGCGAGCAGTCTCAAAACTGTATTTAATTATACGCAATGGGAACATTGCCCAACTCCACCGCAAGGGAGTTCCAAAACATATTCTGAAAAGTGTCTGGGGAACAAAAAATTGGCAAATCAAGGGAAAGTGAACATTGTTTAGAGCATACCTCATCCCTGTACAAATGATCCTTTTAAATGAAACAGTGCAACAAACGAGGTATTTAGGCTTAGCAACAATTAGGGAATTAAACATGCCCACTATACCTGCCCCGCAAAATTTTACAAATAGCAAAAATATACGAATGCAACTGAAGATGAGCTCGATGAGTGGGTCCAGAATGGTACGTTTAATGCTTCACTGACACATCCAGGCGGGTGGTTATTGTGGCCAATAGATACCGATGGGTGTCATCAACGTTTTATTAACTCCTCTGGGGTTTTTAGGATGAGTAGGCCAGACCCTCGCTATATATCACCAGAGCATGCAGAAATAATTACAACATATAGTGTGGGAAAATTATGCCAACAGTTGCTAAAATCATCCTCACTGAATGCGGTTAGAGAACACCTCAATCTCCTGTCTAACTCCACTGACTTACAAGATTTCTTGTCAGGCCCTAGAACACCACGTAAGAAACCTTTTTTATATGCAGTATAGAATGAGATTTGGAAAGGCATTAGCTGTTGTTGATAAAGGGACTAACACCTTGTCCAACCGGATATATACCATTAATAATATTGTCTCTTCTGCTATAGACATTATACAATCCGATATGTCTTCCTTACACCATGGACAGAGTCAGATCAGGTCCATTATGCAGTTGGGTTGGACGCTTCAAACATTGAAGGCGGGTCGTGTTCCATGGCAGCACGTCAGTGCAAGGGAGATATTTTCTTCTTTTAATCTAATGCGACAACCACAACTAATGGCTAAAAAGGAAGCGACTTATGTTATGCTTAACATCAAGAAATTAGAAAAGTTGCCTTTGACCGTGGCCGAAATACCATCGGGAGTGGTTAATACATGAGGCTATTAATCTGCCTATTTCCACACTACAATTCACCTCCTGTTTCAAACACATTCTGGTAGGCAGATATGAAAAGCTGGGAGATAGTTACATCCATGAGGTGTGGGAGCTTCCCTTCTTGTACAAATGCTTCAATGGTATGAAAGAGGTCTTTCTTAGCGGTAGTGAATGCAAGACTTCAGTCAGCCATTCGATGATTTGTAAACAGCTGTCCTTGCATGGGGCGTGTAACGCCTCAACTGCAAACTTGGCTTGTTATCTTAAGGGAGTCCCAGTCCCTTTGATTAGACCCACATTGCAGGTGCTTTCAAACGGCAGCTACGTCCTTCTCAATAGTGAAGGCTGTTGTGGCATGCGGGCCTAAATAGTTTACGCCGGTTCGGTCTCTAAGGTTGTTACATCCTGCGGGAACGTACTGTTTCCCCGCACTAAATTTCAGGAGGTAGCTAATATATGGCCTTACATTGCTACTTCAAACGTGAATTTTGACAAGTTGAGTAGACTCAGGGCTTTACTGTTTCAAAAGCATGAGGCCCTTACATCTGAGCGTGAGGCCTACGCACTTCAAGTGGACAGGTCATCAGCAGAAATACAGTCCCTGTTAAATAGAAACTTTCAGAGACACTTTGGTGAACTTGTGGGATGAATATTTAATGCGTCCAGCACAACTGGAATCGCACATTTTTTCAAAGCTGTTGGTTCTGGTTTCGTTCACACCTTCTCCTCCATATTCGGTTTGATACCTTCAGCTATTCACTCAATTTTCGGTAGTATTTTTGGGGGATTTCCGATACCTTTGGCTTCCTTAGCTGGCATCCTGCTGTTGCTGTTGTTTATGTGCACTGGCTGTCCCGCCGCAACGAGGAGAAATGACGGCGCTCCCATCAGCGCAGCTGTGCCGTGAGCGTATGCTGCAGCATTTTGGAGCAAAACTCCTGGAGCAATTGGAGTGTGACGGGTCTTTGTCATTCAGACCAGTTCTGTATTGTGTGCAGCCCATGTTTCGGTGCCTCTGGTGCTCTTTCGAACATGCACTGGAAGTTTGTCTTTCACAGCAGCGCCCCCAGCAATAGATGCTGATCTGTTGATGTTCTCGCTGAGGGTTCATTACCAGACATGCGCACTGAGGTTGCGTTTGCTATGTGAAGCTAATTATGAGTTGCCCTTCCTCGAGGAAGTTGCTGACAACCCATCAATGGGCACTCCACAGGATGCTGCCTTGGTTAACACTGGGGCTATGTAATAAACTTGCTCCTTGATCATTTTTGGCGTGGACTTTCTGATTCTCACTCCTGCCGAAGTGGAAGATCTCCTGTTCTTGATAGCTCATATTTAGTTTGGAACTTTTCTAAATTTACATGTCTTTTGAATTTGGTTATAAGTCACATGCTCATGTTTTAAATTTCCACGTAGTATGCTTGTGCCTCCTTTTAACTTGTCAAAATTGACCTGTTTTTTCTATATATCTTGGGTTGAGCTTTTTAGTAATGAAATTTTAGTTTTGGCTTTGAACCACTTTCAACCGACAAGGGGAGGGTGTGGTGTAGCCATTTTAGTTATAGCTCCATGCACGTTAGTCTAACACACTAGGCCGCTGTGCACTTTGACCTAGATATCTTTTACTCAGCTTTGCATTGTTATTTTTACAATAACCAGTTTTACGGTCTTGTTTTATTTTCATCTATCTAACTGTTTTTGCTTAGCCCAGCACTGTGTTCTCAAACAAGACATTCTTGATCACTTTGTGCTTGAGTCAAGGCTACAGTTTGGTACATTGCCGGTGAACATGGTAGAAGTTTAGTCTCCAACATTCGTAGAAAATACACATTCTTACGCAGGGACATTTTCTTAGAACATCAGCTGTGTTATTATAAAAACACTTCCTAGTCCCATTACACGTTAAGAGGGAGATTCTAGCCAGGGAACCACGACTGTATGCTGATTGCTGAATGCTTCGCTGCAGATGCTAATGAAGACTACAGGCCTTTGCTCAGGTATGAGGGTCGATGTCCTCCCGGGGAACCTGAAAGGCAGGATTAGAGTTTAACATGATGTGCTCAGATTATGACTTATATAGGAAATAGTCCATAAATTCTAGTGACAATATGATATTGTTATTCTTGTGCTTCACTCTCCCAGTCACCATTTTAATATTGTGATGTTGTGTCATCCTGGTTTTTGCAGCTCACGCTTTGCTATCTAAGATGCAGTCGTTTTATGAAACCAATCATTAGAACATATACTGCTTCCATTTGTCATTTATGTATGAGCCCGAATTGTGAATGAAAGAACCGGATGCGACCTGAGTGACCACGACTTCCCTAAGAAGCTTAATATGTCAAGCGCTCAGCTGCACAATCACCCCTATCTTTTGGTAGAGATGAGGCACTTCTAGTTAGCCGGAGCAAAACCTGGATTTTGAGTGACAGGTGACACCCACAGTGGGTCAGACTCAGTCTCCCTCACAATGGACGATCTTGCTGCTCAAAATCCAGTAGTCTCATTAAAATAATTAGAGCCTACGCGACAGAGTGATGCAGACAGTCGATGCTGGAACCTCATGTTGGTGGTCACCGTCGATAGTAGGACCTCAGCACAAACTAGTTTGTTCAGGTAGGCAAAAAAAACTTCAGGATTGCTCCTTTTCATAAAGAGGGGTTCTCTTTTGATGCCAGCCAAGGGCCCAAGACCTGGGGAGGTACCTCTTGAGTATCAAGAACTCACTGAATCAGAGGCCAACGAGGCTCAGGAAGGTCCAGTTGCAGGTCCAAGCAGGCCCAGTTGCAGCAGGTCAGCTGGACAGTTGAGGGAGGCCTTTGGAGCTTGTTGTGTCCCTGTAGCTCAGAACAGGAGGGGAGACAACTGAGCCTTTGTTTCACGTAGGTTTGCTTGCGATGAAGAGAGCTTATGCAGTCTTCCTTCTCAGAGAGCAGGGTAGGCCTCAAACAGCAGGGCAGTCCTCTGGAGAACAAGGCAGGCCTCAAGAACCAGGGCAGGCCTCTGGTACCAGCTGGGAAGTCCTCTGGGGAACAAGGTGGGCCTAGGAGGAGGACAGTCCTCTGGGGAACAAGGCAGTCATTTTCCTTTAATGTCCACAGGTCCAGGAGTGGCACTGAGCGTCCACTATATATACATGATGCTAGCCTTCGCAGTGAGGGAATTCCCTACACTACCTCCTCATCTGGTTCTGGAAAGTTAATTAATTCACTTATTAAGACTCCACAAAGACCTTTACACCTGCTTCCTTTTGTAGTGTAGCTCTGCTCCGCAATCCTGCTACCCAGCACTTGCCCGACACCCAAACCGGAAGTTAGGATGTGAAGAGAAGCGACATAAGGGGATTGCTATTGCTATTATCATTGGTAGCACTGAAACACTACCATTTCTACACATTTGGACCACTATTTAAAATTCTATTGTGTGTCAGAGGGCCGACAAACTGTTAACTGACTAACCAAATTGGAGAAAGCCGGGGGGGGAGCTTGGGAGCAGGGAGAAAAGGGATATAGCATCATAGACCCTGGGGCCCTGAGCTATTTTTGAAATGCCTGTGATGTCTGGCAGCAGTGGCTGGGCTGTGGTGTGCTGGAAGAAGGTGAGCCTCAGGTAGCTGTGCTTACTTTCACTGGGGAGTCTAGTGAGTTGGAGCATAACTGACAGAAAACATTATAAACACTGGAACGAATTGAGGATGCCTTAAGATTACAGGGCCTTCCTTACAACATCATAATCCCACACCATCTTGTGACTTGTAACAACCCGGGCAAACAATGTAAGGAAAGGATCAGTGGTGGAGGCGGTGGCAGAGTTGAATAACTGTGTATGCAGAGGTGAAGGGAAGGGAGGAGGTAAGTGTCTGTGGGCTGGCATTAGGATTGCAATAGCAATAATTGGATAAAGTATCAATTTGAGGCCCTAACTGTGTTGTGTTGAACCCGGGGAAGTTATTATTCATTCTACCCATTGACTGATTTTGGAAAATTATATAGGAAAGGATACAATAGCCTGAACAAAAAAAAGCAGGGGTTGGCAAATAAGTATACCCTAGGAAGTAACTGGAAGAGGCTTGAAAGAATGCCACAAAATCAGTGAAGACTACCGGAGATCAAGTGTTGATCAAGGGTTGAGGCTCTGCGGTTGTGACAAGGTAGACTGAACAAGAGCAAGTGTGGCTGGGCAGTGCTGACAGAAGTATAATATGAAACAAGGAAAAACATTAAAATTTGAGAGTACCAAGGGAGACAAAGCTGAGTAGAAACTCCACTGACTTCTGAGGGATCAAGTAGAGCTTCTTTAAAACAATCCATTAAGGATTTTATGGGAAAGCATTTTACAAATCACATAAAAGTAAAATCTTTGTCCTCATCACAAATTAGGGTGCCAACAGGAAAAGGGAGATAGGAAAATGTAAGTCCAAGCTTCAGTTTGATAGAGCCAGAATTTATACAAGATACATCCCTAAGGAAAGACCTGGAAGTAGTAACAGAGAAAAAGTGAGTTCTGAAATCAGAGTTATTGTCCTCTCCCCACCTCATTCCTTTATCAATGGACAACCAAAAAATTATAGGGGAGGCCCTAACCTGGAAGAGGAGGCCAAATATTTTGATCTAGTGGGTGGTAGAAGTAAGAGCCCTGAGCAGAGGCTCCTTGACAATGTTGGTAGAATGATAAATCTGGAAGGGTTTTCTCCCCCACGTTACATTCCTCGTTGGGCCTGGATATAGCAGCCTCAACATCTTCATCTACTTTAGATGTGATGTTCCTAAAGCAAAAATGTGTACAAGGAATATTGGAAGCAATAACAGTAAACAATGACTTGGTAAAGGCTAAATAACTCAATTGCAGGAGAGTACAATTTTATGCCCTCACTAGTAACACCAGTAGGAGTATAAAAGGAAAAGTTTGTATGTAAGACTGTGGAGGATGGGGTATCAGTTCCTTATATTTCCCTAGGTACCTCAACTGTATATTTTTCAAAATAGCCAAGGTTGGTAAAAAACAGGGGGAGGATGGAGGTTATAATAGTTATATCATGCGCACAGGAAGATTATACTAAACTAGAAAGGCACCTTGTAGGAAAATGGAAGACAGGAGGAGGAAAATAAAGGAATGAAGGAATCCCCAAAGGTCAGTCAACTTTAGAAAATGAGGCAGGGCAGTAATGGAGACGGTCGAGAACTCGTTAAGTGGTACAAAGAATAGGCAAAGTGTTGAGAATGAGTTAAAATTGAGAGTAGTGCAGTCAAGAACCCCACGCAAGGGCAAGGAGGCCCCATACCAGGGGTTGTGAGAAGAGTCAGTTGGATACCGAGGAAGGAAGGAAATTAATAGGGGATAATTGTAGCCTGGATCATCCTGGTGGGAGCAGAGCCTTAAGGGCAAATATGAGGGAAAAGCACCCACTAGGGAATAAAAAGGATATATTTAATGAATTAGGCATTAAAGAGTAGGATAACACATTGGTCTTTCTGGAGTTACAGTAACACAGTGAAAGACACCACAAAAAGACTCAACACCAGGTTAGAAAAATGGATAATATTTATCTGAGTAAAACAAGACAAAATGACAGAAATTCACATAAGCAAATTGTGAGATATGCAATTTTAAAATGTAGATGAAAATACTGCATAAAAGCGCAAAGCACCAACTATGGTCATCTAGTAATGCCAGACTGGGAAAAAAATAATCAAATGTTTAGGCTGAACGAGATAGAGTGCAGGCTGGCTGCAGTGACCCACTTGGGTCTGCTGAACAGAGTACCTTCAATCCTGGTGTGAGGTCTGCACTGTGCTGCTTTGCTGCAGTTCCCATGAAAACCACAGAAGGCACAGCACTTTAGGCCCATTTCCCAGGGTACAGGACTGTGGTAGCACCACTTGGCAGGGTAGACTCACAGATGGCAGAGTCCAGGTACTGTAAGCAGGTGACTCTGTAGCAGGTGATGTCCTTGAGACTGCAGAAGAACAGGGGAAAACCAACAAGCCCTACGAGACTCTTGGTTTCAAGAATGTAGAAAGCACGCATGTTCAAACCGTTTTCTCCCACTAGACCCGTCAAGTGACCCTGGGAGCCTGCATTTGAATTCCCGACCCCCAGACCATTTATCTCAGTCGATAGCTTCTCAAAAGGAATTGATATCTCTTGTATTGGGTCTGCAAGTTGAGGTCAGGGACGTAAAACAAGCTTTGCCAGAGGTATTATCTATTTTGCGAGCCAACAGCCCGATAGGGGCCTTAGAAACAGCAACAATTAGAGTACGGCCAAGTGCCACCACTTCCACATCCTTACACTTAAATTCCTCTGTGAATGGAGTTGGACCTAGTTGCGGTCCATGGCTACCCTATAATTAAAAAAAAGCCCCAATCGAGCATCAAGGACCTTTGTGTACTAGGGCACCCTTTAGAGTATCCCCATGTCCCAAATGGCATTTCGAATTGAAGTGGGACACTATGGTCTCTCAATCATCTTGCATTCGTCCCACTACGATTAACTCTATTTATATGTGCAGGGTACCTCCATTATCTCCAAACTTGCACGAAGATAATATATCCCTGAAAAACAAGGCTGTTCACTGGCTGAGACACACTAGGTAATGTAATTCTACATTTTCTCCAATATAATTTCGGCTAAACGCTGTACCAACCAGACAGGTTATTGGGACTTTATTGGGTTAAACCTAGCTAGCCCAAGTTTGGTAAATGGGTTATTAGCCATGGAAGCCCGCCACCCTATGCAAAATAGCTCAAGTATTGGTCTTCAAATTACTCCGCCCAGAGCCCATCCCAATGCAGAATACTACGTCCTTATTTTCAAGCAATAGGCCACACATGGCGGCAGCTGATCCATCTGAAAAGTATAACCCTCAAAGTCATGTATCTAGGGAAGGGTGTCCTACTGTCGAACCTGAAATTAGGGAACATGCTCCTACTGAGCACTGTTCCTATTTACCTGTGCCTGATTTTTTAGAGGTACTTTCTGATATTGACTGACTACCATCTAGGACAAGTTCAAAAGACAGAAGTCTATCTACCCACTACTCCATTGCAAATGTAGTTGAAGGTTGGCCTACAGTATCTTTCCCGCAAAGGTCATTAGCGTTGCCACCCACAGGCTCTACACTCCAGGTTTCATTTACACTGCCCCAAGCGGGCATGAGTCTTCTTGAGACCCCACACATGAACCCCAGGGTTGATAAGAGATTGACCTCAAACTTTTTATCATGGAATGTGGCAGGGATAAGAAACAAAATAGACGACGTTGACTGGGACCGGTATATAGAGAAATTCAGCATCTGTATGTTCCAAGAAACTTGGGGCATTACTAACATATATAGACAGGGATTTAGGGCCATATGTATGAAAGCTTTTTCCCATAGACATAGAATGGGTAAAATCCTTTCGTACATCTGGCCCTTAGTTCCTTTTGTAAGGAAGCTAGGCGGTCCCAAGCGGGTAGGGCTTATTACATGGCTAAGAATACTGGATGTGGGAGAAGGCAAAGAACTTTATGTTGAGTCACCAGATATATTAGCATTGTCCATCCAGACAAAGCAAGACCTACCTTTGTTTTGTGTTAATGTATATAATAGACCTGGCCACCCTAACCAAATATCTAAAACTATACAGATTTTGAATGCACTCTTGCTTGACTACGGCATGACTCATTGTATTATCATTGCCGGGGATTTTAATGTGATGTTGGAACCTAATTGTGCGTTTGTAGAAGCCACCCAGATAGAGGATAGTATTTGGAATATTCCCTCACATATAACGCAGAGCCAGCCGAAACCCAGCACGAGGGCTGCTTTCCTTCTGATATTCCTGCTAAAGCCATGTTCTTCAGAGGTTCTTATAGCAGTATGCACGACCTCGTTCTCATTGACGTGAGGTTGTGGCATACTGTTATAGACCTCAATTTGGGTGACCAATATAACAGTGACCATGCCCCTCTCATTATAACTTATGATCGTCAACTTTTTTTGAGAAATACAGCATGTTTACCCCAGGAAGCTCCTCTCCCTTTAGAAGTTATCTCTAACAAACGTACTTTGAAATGGGATTCATTTAGACACTCTCTTAATTTTTTGGGGAAACTATGCAAACTAGTTTCCAATAACTGATTGTCTTTAACCTCTCTTCCGCTTTCCCCAAATGGTGTGTTGGATTTGCACGGGGACCTATTTGCGGCAATACGAATGCTATTCATTAGATCAGGTGGTGGGAGTAAACGCTTGGGCAAAGAACCGCATACAAAAGATGGTTTGACAAGCTATGTAAGGACGCTAAGAGTAATCTCTTGCGAGCCATCAAATAAAAAAATAGAACCGAGATAAAACATGCCAGGCGTAAATATGCTTCTGCTATTAAGTCCAGTAAAAACTCATGGGAGATAGCTTTGTGGCAGGATTTATTGATGGCAGCTAGAGCTAAAGATTCCTCTCGTTTCTGGACCTTGGTAGCCAGAAACATGCATGGTGATAATCTAAGACCTGATTGTCATATTTCTTCAGAGGTTTGGTATGCTCATTTCACCGAATTATATAGTTATAGGCCAGCCATTGCTTGTGATCTCGAAAATGATTCCATCGAGGAACGTTCTACCATGTCTAGCCTCACTCCTTTTTCCCTTAAGGAAACAGAGATGACCCTTAGGGCACAAAAATCAGGTAAAGCCCCTGGATTGGATGGTATACTGGCCGATTTGTTTAAATCTGATCCAGCCTTTTGGGGCCCCTATATCAATAGGGTGTCCAATGCCATTTTAGTAAATGGCAAGTATCCAAAAACCTGGAAGGGAGTGATTATTGTCCCTATCTATAAAAAAGGCAAAAGGGGATTACCGGGGAACTATAGACCTATTAGTCTCCTTGACAACTTACAAAAAATATTTTGTCATCAGGTATTGGGTAGACTTAAAGATTGGATGGACGATAACCATGTTTTGAGCCATCTCCAGGCCCGTTTTCAGCAGAAGATTAGTACAGTCGACCAGGTTTTCCGCTTCCTCACGCTTAAGTGGAAGGTAGTGGATATTGAGGCTAGGACATTTTTTGTAGCCTTTGTCGATCTTAAGTCTGCCTTCGACCTGGTCCTGCGTATGAAATTGTGGGGAATTTTGAATCAAGCTGGTGTGCCAGCCCCCCTGTTAAAATTGATAAAGGAGTTGCATTCAGGGAGCTACGCTAGAATTAGATAGGGGCTGCAAGGAGAATTAACAGACAAGATTGCAGTATGCAGAGGAGTTAGACAGGGGTGTGTGTTGGCCCCAACTTTATTTTTACTGTTTATCAATGCCTGTATCCCCTACCTAAACGACTGTGATAGTGATGCTCCAAAAGTTGCAGGAGAAAGGGCACTGTGTCTGCTTTTTGCAGACGATACTCTGTTAATATCACAAACCGCTCTAGGCCTAACTAAACTGTTAGATACGTTTACATGTTTTAGTGAAGCCCATGGAATGGAAATAAATTTGTCCAAAACTAAGTATATGGTGTTTGGTGATCATAAACAAAAAGTTAGGAAAAAGATATATCTGGAAGGGGAGGTTTTAGAAAGAGTTCTTGATTTTGACTATCTAGGTATAAGGCTGGAATTGTTGTAGTTTAGCAGCGATTAGATTAAGCATTAGCAGAAGACATCTTGTATTTAGTAACTATTGTGAACATTTCGCGGAATCCATTTTGTATTCATGGCAGCCATTTTCTTTGCCACATGCTGCCATGTGCTCACCACGTGCTCTGTCCTACCTTTCTGTTAACTACTCTTGAAAATCTGCCTAGTGACAAGTTATTTTAGCATCTCCCACTTTCGCACATGCTCAGTAAGGTCTGCAGCTGTTAGTCCTTGAAAACTGTCAGCTCCTCCTACCTGTCGACTGTGCATTTCCACATGACCTTACATGTATGCAAGTCTTGCTTCTATAATTGTACCACCTCCTTTTAGCCCCTGCGTGGGTATAAAAGGACCATGCTCTCTCAGTTCAGTGTGCTACTTCAAACATTACCAAAGGGTGCGGTTTGAACTGTAGTACCAACTCATGAGGTTAATAAACTTTGTCTTTTATTTCAGTTTCTGTGCCAACTTCTTCCTACATGGTCTGAGGACTTTGTGCAGAGAAAGGTGAACCCCTTGCACTAGTAGACCTTGCTGAGGCTTACTTCAACAAATTGGCGCCTGAACAGGGACTCATCGGCGACTCGGATGCCCAACGGATTGGTCGCGACGAAGGATTGGGATCTCGCTGCGGACGATCAATGCCTGAGGAGACCCGAGTCTTGGCAACCACGGCGTTTTTCCCTTCCTTCTGATTTGACCATCCAGGTGGCGCCGGTCCTCGACTGAGATCCTTTTTGTTCATTCGTCATGCAGTGACCATTTGGTCGATTTTAGAACTTGGCAGTTGGAACCTGGACACCCTGTGATTGGTAAGAGCCGTTTTACGGCACTTGCTGTGGGTTTTGATGCCTTTGTTTGGTAATGTAGTTTAGCACTACTTACTGTGGCTCTCGTGTTTTGGGTGACTAGTCAATTTGTGTCCTTTGAATTGATTGCAATTTATATAGGCAGGTAATGAGGAGAATTTTCTCCAATTTAATTTTGATTTGAACGGCACCTTAAGTGCTACTTTGATTATAATATTGCATATTCTGCACTATTTTTGGCATGCCTGTTTTTAGCGCACTTCGTAGGATGTGTTGCTTTTGTAATGGTAACAATTTGAGACTGGAAGAATCGCAACCGGCACCCCCAGAGGGGACGCCAAATAGAGATATGTATGTTAAACATGGTCTTTCTTATATAATGTACAGCACATTATGGAATAAATACACTTGTGCGGTTCCTGAGTAACGTTGACCTATGCATGGGTCATTTGATTCGCAAAAGATTGAGTATGTGGAACAATGTATGTGTAAGCGAAAGTCTAGGCAACAGATGTTTGACTGTGTACGAATGTGGGAGAAAGAAGTGCGTGGACGAGTGAAGCGTGAGCAAGACTTGCTTGACAAAGAGCAGCGGAAGAATGTATATGTGAAAGCATTGGAAATAAGAAAGAAAGAAATAAATGACTTAAGGGAGCTAGAAGAGAAAGAACGTAAATTACAGGTAACTGGCCAATACACAGTTAGGCAACCTCTCTATCCTATCCTTAATAAACCACATGATGATTTTTTGTTACTAGATCGCCCTCCACCTCCGTATGTCGTTCCTTCTGCCCCTCATGAGTTAGCTAAGGTCTCCAGTTCGGAGCAACAGAAGATGCGGGGCAGTCGCTCTATGTTGCCTGCTGACCGTGCGTCTGAGCTTAGATCTATTGCTCGTAAAACAATTCATAGCGTTGGCTCTGCTTCTGAACTTTTAGATAACATGAAAGGATGGACGGAAAAGGAGCAGCTATATTTTACTGAGGCATTTGGCTCAGAAGTTATTGAACTATATCGGAAATATTCTGATGAGTTAGAGCCCGATGATGTAGCAGCTGATCATAAGCAAATGCGTGATGGTCTTTTTGTTTTCTCCCAGGTGGCTGATGCAATCAGGCATTTGGTGAAATTATGTGTTGCAGCAGACCGTTTGCGAGAGGAGAAAAGGGCCGTGGACGTAGTTGCACGGACATCTCAGACTGGTGGGGTGCAAGCTTCCATCTTTGGAACAGATAAGATTATGATAGTTCACGCGAAACCAATGCTGGAGTCTGCACCTTTGTATGTTCCTCCTAAAGGATCGGGTACAAGTGATGATAAAACTTCTGTTGATGCTAAGGGTTATTTTATTTATAATTGGGTGTATACTCCTTGGAATAGGGCAGATGTAATGGCACTTAAAACAGCATTACCTGACCCGCGGGAAAATACAGCCGCCTTTTATGAGGAAGTTGAGGGAGCAATTAGTTCTTGTACTATGACTTTGGACAACTTGATTCTTTTGTTTAGCCTGAAGGTGTGGCTCTCATACAATATGTCGATGATATTTTGTTGGCAGCTGATGCCCCTGAGCAATGTGAAAAGTGCACTTTGTCCTTACTTTCTTTTCTTGCTTCACACCATCATAAAGTGTCACGAAAGAAATTGCAATATTGTAGACCAAAGGTAACCTATTTAGGTCACCTTTTGTCTAAGGAGGGCCGTGCACTTACATCAGATCGTATTCAAGCAATTTTAGACACACCAGTACCCTCTACTCAGAAAGATGTTCGTGCATTCCTTGGTCTTACTTCTTTTTGTAGGCAATGGATATTAGGGTTTTCACACATTGTCAAACCTTTGCTTGCACTTTTGACTAAAGATACTCCAAGGCCCCTCCCATGGACAGATGAATGTGAGACTTCTTTCCGGCAGCTACAACAAGCCCTTTGCTCAGCACCAGTGTTAGGTACTCCAGATTACATGAAGCCTTTTGCACTTTATGTACATGAGAAAGATGGATGTGCATTGTCAGTTTTAGTACAGACACATGGCGATAAGCAGCGTCTCTGTGCATATTTTTCAGCAGTACTTGATCCTGTCGCTCGAGCGTTGCCTGGGTGTTTTCGTTCAGTTGCCGCAACAGCTGTGTCAATACATCAGAGTGAAGGGATAGTTTTGTCACATAAGCTGTTGGTGTTAGTACCCTATGCGGTTGATGCTCTTTTATATCAAACAAAGACACAACATTTAACTAGCGCTCGCCTGATATGCTATGAATTGACATTGCTGGCTCCTCACATTACACTGAAGAGATGTCAACACTAAATCCAGCCACTTTGTTGCCATATCCGGTGACTCAGCCTCAGTCACAAGAAACACATGATTGTATATTCCTTACCGAAGAACAGACAAAGGGTCGTATTGATTTACAAGATACGCCCCTTCCAGATGTAGACGGGGAACTGTGGGTTGATGGGTCTTGTTTGAAGTTGCCTGATGGTATGACCTCAGCTGCATATGCAATCACCACAATTCACACGGTAGTGGAGACAGCTCGTATACCACAGAAGTCAGCTCAAGCAGCTGAACTAATAGCTTTGACACGAGCATGTGAGCTTAGTACTGACTTATGTGTGAACATTTACACAGACAGCCGCTATGCTTTTGGAGTGGCTCATGATTTTGGTTTGCTTTGGAAGGAGAGAGGCTTTCTCACATCCCACGGGATGCAGATAATGCACGGAGAATTAGTGCATATCCTCTTGACTGCATTGACATATCCAAAGAAACTAGGTATCGTGAAATTTAGTGCACACAAGAAAGTGACCGATAAGATAGGGCAAGGTAATGCTCTTGCGGACCGCGTAGCACGTGAGACTGCGATGCAGCGAAGTACTACTTCTATGTATGTAGTGAAGTCACAAGCTGAACGTTGGCATAATGCTAGACAAGACGTATTAGATATACAGAAATCTGCTTCTGTGAAAGAACGTGAGCAATGGTCTGAAGATGGAGAATTATATGATGAGGGCTGTTGGCGGAATAAGCAGATGGATAAATGGAAATTGCCTATAGCTTTTGTACAACCTATAGTTCAGATGGCACATGGGCTGGCACATGTTGGAGCTTCAACAATAACGAAGTTGCTTACGCAAGTTTGGGAGCATCCAGAAATTTCCAGTACAGCTAAGAGAGTAGCACAGTCTTGTTTGATCTGTTTACAATACAATCCTGGAAAAGGGACACGTACTCCTGCGGGAGGGTTTGATACACCAACTGCACCTTTTGAAGTTCTATAAATGGATTATATTCAGCTTGAACGCTGCAACAATTTAAAGTACGTCTTGGTGGTGGTATGTGCCTTCAGTTAATGGATGGAGGCGTACCCCACAAAGGATAATACTGCCATTACCACAGCGAAGGTGCTTTTGAAAGAATTTTTCCCTAGGTTTGGTGTTTGCAGACTTTTACGGAGTGATAACAGAACTCATTTTGTTGGGGAAGTTATTAATTATGTCCTGAAAGGCTTAGGGATCAAACAGAAGTTCCATGCGGTTTTCCACCCACAATCAGCAGGGTTGGTGGAAAGGTATAATGCTACTTTGAAGCTGAAGTTAGTGAAGATACAGGCTTCCACATCCTTAGGTTGCCCGGATGCATTACCGTTGGCATTATTGTCTATTAGGTCAGTGCCACACTCTCGACTTGACCTTAGCCCATACGAAGCGGTTTTCGGGAGGCCAATGAACATTTGGGGAGTTCCTAAGCCAAATTCTGTATATGATGTACCTTGTGTCCTGATGAATGATTATTTGGCACAGTTAATCGACAATTTGGTTTCTATTCATCAACAGGTTCGAGAAGCACTTCCTGACAGATCTACAGGTGAAGGCCATGAACTCCGACCTGGTGACCAGGTGATGATTAAGTCCTTTGAAAGATCAAGCAGCTTGGAACCAAGGTGGCGAGGCCCAGAACAGGTGCTCCTTGCGACAAGGACAGCAGTTCGAGTGACGAACCGAAAGAATTGGGTCCATAGTACTCAAGGCAAGAGAGTGCTACCTACCATGGTGGAACCTGCTGTGCTGACCGATCATCGAGAGATTTTGACTACGGAGAAAGGCCGTGCTATATCACCTGACGAATCTGCAGAGGTCTTCCTGGACCATACGACTTCTGGAGTGTCGCAATATAATTTAAGACCGAGGAAAGAATCTGAAAATGTTTTGAAAAAAAAACTGGTTGAGCTACCGCCCTGGGTTAGTGAAACGGAGAGCCAATGTGGCAAGGGGGGGATCAGCCATGCATTAGAATAGTGACACCCGTCTTGGCCCGTGGTGAAGAAATCAGCGGCTGCCCAGGGATAAGAGCTCCAACGATTGTTTTTATTTCATTTCTGAAAGGGTCGATTATCACTGTTGCTAAAATGAATAACAAACTGATCATTAGTACTATGGGGTTTGTTGTTGTTTTGGTGGTTATAGCAATAATCACCTGGTTTGTTGAAAAGAAGGCTCCTGCTCGTGAGTTTTTTGTTGCCACTACTCCAGTACCAGAGGATCACTATTACTTTACGTTTCCCTATTAGGAGCAGAAGCACCGTCAATCGTACTTCAATAATACCTTCATTCAGATGTTGCATCAAACTCATAATGCTACAAATACTAGTAACTGTTGGGTATGTGATACCTGCGCATCAAAAGAAAGGAGGAACACCTTTCATTCCTCTTCCTTTTTCACACAATGGTTCTTGTCAAGCTTGGTACACGCTTTTGTTTGCATCTGGAAAACGTACAGAGGGCGGACTTCTTTTTCGCCTTAATAAAGTATGCTACCAAGACAAAGATGGGCATCCCCAAGCCAAAGGAACTAAATGGGAATGGGAAGAGTATCAACCGGACAATGTTTCAATACCATATGTTGTCACAAATATAAGAGACTCTGACAAGAAAGAACAATTTGTGATTTCTGTTACAAAAACTAAAGCAGATTTATGTATACGTAGCATTGGACGAATTCCAGTAGGGATAAGCGATTGTACCTTGATTTTAACTATTGAGGGTGTAAATAATAGTAGTTTTACAGCTTCACATAATACATATTTTGTTTGTGGTAACTATGGATATTACCAACTACCTGTTGGGTGGTCAGGTGAGTGTAATGATTGCAATATTTTTGACATGCTGTATCTGTATTCAGTGTGGTCCAATGTTCTGCTCCATGTGTATTACTGCTTGTATGCCTACCAAAAGAAATATTACAGAAATGAAAGCACAACATATGTTAGATAAGGAAATAGCTGAAATGATGAGCATAAATATACAAGATGAATATTTAGATTATCCTAGAAAGATGAATGTCTTCAGCTAATGCTGAAAGGGTCGTCTGGACTACAACAGAATACTCTCAGAAATGGAAAGCCAATTTATCCAAGTTGGATATGAGCTTAAAACAGAAATCCCGAAGTATCTTGAGATCTGTAGCTAAATCATCTAGCTTTGCAATTACCCCACCAATCAAAATATATAAAGCTCAAGCTAGGGGTGGAGTATTATATGGTGCAGAGCTATGGGGCCACTGTAATCTAAAGGATTTGGAGAAAACTGAAAATTCCTTTCTGAAAAGGTTATTAAAAATCCCAGCAAGTTCTCCAACCTTGCCTGTTCGGTTGAATCTAAACCTTTACACTATTTCTCATATCGCTGCCCTACGGCCTCTGATGTACTGGATCAGGTTATGGTCCTCAGACATCCTTGGTCCATATCGAGCTGGGCTTAGTGTCCTAATGAGTGCACAAGCCCAAAAAAAGGTCAGGTGGTGCAAATATGTGAAAGAATTCTTATTTGACCTTGGCCTGGATAGCCTTTGGTTGGACCCTGCCCATATTCCAAAAAATGCTGCTCAACTTGTGAAAGATGCATACTGGCTGAGAGTCCAAGTGGATAAATTAGCAGAGGTTCCTTCGACAAGTCTTACTAACACCTTTTTATCCCTGAAATGTTGTTATGAATTTGAGAATTTTATGGATTTGATTGTTTCCCCTTTTGCACAAGCACTTTTCATCAGGTTTAGGTTAGGGACATTGCCACTTCACTCATTTACTAGCAAATGGACACATCTTAGTGACTATAGGGACTTATGTCCAATGGGTTGTGGAGTTACTGAGCACTTAGCCCATGTTTTATTTTGTTGCCCTGCGTATCATAAGCAAAGAGCACGCTGGCTTATTCCGCTTTGTAGATCATTGGGCCTTGTGTGTGAGTCAGTTGCCTTTAGGATTTTGAAGTTGAGTGCCCATGGTAAAGTGGCATGTCCGTTGGTGAATTTCCTGAAGGCTATTTGGCCAATTAGACAAAAGTTATTAAAGTTAGGTGCATATCACTCAACATAACATCGTTCTTCTATGAGATAGCAATTAACAGCTGACTGTAACTTTTTGGTGCAGAGACTAATGTCTTGTGGTCTGCATCCACTTTTTTACATTGTTATGTATTCAATTATTTATGTATTTTAAACGAGGGCTATGCTGTGTTGACCTGTTTTATTGAAGCTGCTCTCTTTTTTTTACTCATTTTAGTATTATGTTTTAGCATGATGTATATTGTGTATTTATGTGCTTTGATGGTATTAATTTGTTGAATAAAGCTATCTATCTATCTATCTAAGAAAGCAAGTACAGTCCCTCTCATTGTAGGATAGAAGCAGCAGGCCAACAAAATGTTGGTGCCACTTCTGCAGAGTAAATAGGGGCCCATTCCAAGTAATGGCAGCCTCCTTTTAATGCCTGCGCTGAGCAGGCCTTAAAAGTGCTGTAATCAATGGCGCAAGGAAATCTCATAGATTTACCTGTGCCATTTTTTCAGCCCCCTAATGGGGATACACCCCCTTTGCTCACATTATGACTGGTGCAGGCATAATGTAGTGCAAAGGGTTACAGAGTGGTGTAATGCATGCATTGTGCCACTCTGTAAATACGGTGCAGGGATTTCGGCCTCGTTGGGCCACATTAACATAAAACATAATGATGCTAATGTGGCCCAAGGTGGTGCTAGGGGCCCATAAATATGCCCCATAATGTCAGGAATGTCTATTATGCGACAGAACCAGAAGAGGCGTAGGGAAAATGAGGTATTTGAAGGGTGAAAAGGCATGTGGGAATGGAAATGATAAGATACCCTGGAGGAGAATGTTTTCAGTGGGTAAAGAGGTTTTATCTCACTACTCGATAAAGAGGATAAAGGAACCTATACAAACTCTAAACCTAACAAAACCAAGTGGACCAGAAAACCTCCAGGTAGACTATTGAACAACTTTCTATTATGTATTATAGCAAAGAGTTCTAGTTTCTGGCCTTTTATCTGATAGTTGGATGGAAGCAAATATAAGACACGTCTATAAAAAGGATGATGCTATGGCTCCCAAAAATCTATTGCCTGATTAGCCTCCTGGAGGTGGGGGGAGAAACTGTTCTCAAAAATGCTTTTGTATATGGTATAACGATTGGGTGGAAGAAAATAATGTAATCCCTATATAACAAGGAGAGTTCAAAGAAAGCCACTAAACATTAGACCACTGCTTTAGCCTGTAGGCCAAGGCAAGGAATTTTATAGATCCAAGGAAGAAATTCCTTTGAAATTATATTGATTTTCATGCTGCATTTGATTTGGTGGATCAACATTTATTATGGAAAACCTTCATAAACTTTAGAATCCCTAGGGATTTACTTTTGATTCTTCAGGAGCTATATAATCAGAACTGGGCTTGGGTGATAGTAGATACTGAAGGTACGCTAACCTGGAAGATACAAATAAAAAATGCCCTGCACCAGGGTTGTATTTTAGCTCCATTTATTATTTCCCATATATTTAGCAGATGCCAAAAAAAAAAAGAAGCTAAAAGGTTTATGCCCTAGAATAAACGGCTTGCGCTTTCAATGTCTTTTATATGTAGATATTTTTGTGATAATGGACATGATTGAAATAGGCTTACAAAGTAAATAAGTAAATTGAAAGACTTCTACGAATATTGCCTCAGGAAAAACCCTGTAGTAAAGATAGATCAGATAAAGATCTTGGTACTAGGGAAAGAAAACACAAAATGCAGAATTTAAGAAAAGTTGTGCTGCATCCAATGATGTGTCACTTTTCTTGCGCCCCCTACGTGCCCCTGACACCACCATGTGTCCACGGTATTTATGATACGGCACACAATGGTGGGATTAGGAACAATAGTGTAAACATTTTTGACACTATTGTGGCGCTTTGCTCCACTTGCGTCAAACATTTTTACGCTAGAGAAGTAAAGTGCAAGGCGGCCCATTAAATACAATGGGTGCATCCTAATAATGCATACTTTTGGCAGGTGTTAAAAATGATGTAACAAATGACGCAATGAAACCTTTTAGATTTCATTACACCATTTTTTCAGTCCTTCTTGTGCCGGAAAGCCCGCTTTACATACATTATGCATGGGGCATGCATAATGTGGCACAAGTGGTCGCATAGTGGCGTAATGCACACATTGTGCCACTTTGTCTATACTGCGTGGCGATTTTGCAAGCCTAACGCCACATTAGCATAAAACAATATGCAAATGTGGCATTAGGCCTTCTTAAATTTGGTCCAAAGTATAGTTGGACACTGGAAGGGAATAAGGTAGAAATAGTGAACAATTTTAAATACTTAGGGATTTGTATTGATGGAAAGCTGAATTGAAAAGCACATTTAGAACTGGTGGAAAATAGGCAATGTTGTCAGTGCTGACTTAAAGCAGTTGAGTAGGAAATATGAAGGTCGCTCCTTGTGGCCAGTTTTGTCAGCCTATAGTTCCATGATCCATCCTCAATTCCAGTATGGAGTCGAATTTTTGCGTTATGTGGTAAATTAGACTGGAACTATGAGGAAGGTAAATGTGTAAAAAGATTGTTATTGTTGTGATTGTCATCTATGATACAGGCTATAAGACTGGAAACTCAGCTTACGGCATGGAGCTACCTAGTGTCCCCTGCAGTGCTAAGGTTTTGGTTGGGACTAACTTGGGAGGAGGTCAAAAAATGTCCATTCTCTGTAAAAATGAGGTTGAATGCTGTGGATTGAAATAGGCAAAGGAAGTGAGATGAATGCTGGGTGAAAAATCCAGCAGATTAACAATAAAATTGGATGAGAAGACGTTGGAGAGTAACATTTCCAAAGCTGAGTTTATGGTGCTCGCAAAAAAGAGTGCCAAAGAACAGGATATTGGGTATCTAAGTAAGAAATCACCCACACAGTTTTTGAGAAAAATATGGACTGGTGATTGTGTCTTTCCATACATTGAGGCATTGCCTAACCCCTGTTAACACAAGCAGTAGTGAAATTTAGAGCAGCGATAAAACCGTGCTATGACCCCAGAAGGGTAAAAACGGAAATTATAGATGATTTGGGTGAATGTACATGTAGTGTGAATATAAAATGCAATGGAGAACATATCTTATTCGACTGTCAAATATTTGTACATGCACATGAGATGTTTTTTAGACCAATGTTTTTAAAATATGGATTTTTTTATTGAAAATAAGCATCTGACTTTTGGGTTGATACGAAATCTTTGGATGTTATTTGTGCTATTGGAAGATTTTTAATTGCAGTCAATGGTGTTTTAAAAGATCTTACTTTTAATGAGTTGAACAATCACTAAGTGGAGAATAGGAATTTTATGTATGAATGAAAATTGTATAGTTGTGCGGTGTGTTTCTTTTTTAGGAGTATTTGTCATTTTTTAGAAAATTTATTATATGCAAATATAAGATGGAGTACTGTTGAGGACTTTAATAGACTATGGTCTAAAAAACATGGGGCCAAATTTAAGAAAGGTGGCCCTGCATCCAATGCAGTGCCACTTTTCTTGCACCCCCCTGCACTCCCACAACGCCACCATGTGTACATGGTATTTCGACACAAACAGCATGGCGGTATTAGGAACAATAGTGTCAATATGTTTTATACTATTGTGGCGCTTTACTCCACTAGTGTCAAAAATGTCTACACTAGTGTGGCAAAGTGAAAGAAGGCCCATTGATTACAATGGGTGAATCCTTTTAACAGCTTCTTTTAGCAGGTGTTAAAAATGACACAAAAAATGACACAATTTAATCTTGTAGATATCATTGCGCCATGTTTTCAGGTCTCCTTGCGACACAACACCCCCTTTACATACATTATGCATGGCGCATGCATAATGTGGAGCAAAGGGTCACAAAGTGGCGTAATGCATGCATTGCGCCACTTTGTCAATATGGCGCAGTGATTTTGCATGCCTAATGCCACATTAGTTTAAAAAAATGATGTGTATGTGGCACTGGGCCTTTTTAAAGTTGGCCCATAATCTTTTGACTGAGTCCAAGAAGTCTGGGGTGACAAAACACTAGTGTCAGACTCCTTTGTGTGTGCTGGAGTGAAGCCCGCTGAATTATAAATGGGGCAGGAAACCACACCGCCCTCAAGCCATCCTGGCATGATAACCCATCCCGTCCACACCTCAGCCCCCTACTCCGTTATCATATCTTGATTAAACTTTGACAATGTCTTTCTGGCTGTCATCCAGTAGTTAGCGATTACTTTGTTGCAAGTAGTTTTGTCATAAAATGTCCAGACTAATTTCCAAAAGAAAACTCAAACACAATTCACCTAACTTGAGAAACTTACATTGATGACCCTTGGAAGTGAGTGTGGATGATATTTAAGTTTGATTATCAAGCAAAGCTTATAGTAGTCTCACAAAGCCAAAGGGATCTGAGTCCCCACTCCACCTACAACTAACAACAGCCATGATATATTCCAAGCCACTATCAAGCTTTACCAACACATCTTCTCTCCTGTCATGTTGGAATTTGACAGTGTCAAATGTTTATGTAGCCGGAGAAGTGGCATTAGAGTGTTTTGAGCGGGGATCTAGCCTCTTCCTGATTGCTATTCAGCAGAGAAATGTACACCCCCTTGCAGACAGACAAATGCACAATTGTGATCAAACGGACCAGGATATCATATTTTCCTCTGCAGTACTTGATGTCAGCCTTCACCTCTCATCTACAGAGGACTGGGTACTTGGACATGTTGGACATGTCTAATCATTTGGTGTCCTTAGTAATTTCCATGGGCAGCTTGGTTAGGGGTGTATCTCTATTGTGACTTCTATTTTGGGAACATGCCAGGGGACAGATGTTTTTTTCTGTGTTGTGTCCTGTAGCTGTTGTGTATTTTTTGTCTTTTAATCAGTCTTTTGTATTCTATTTGTTCTGTATCTGTTACTGTATTGTGGGATGTTTGTCTAGGGGTAGGATAGTTTGTTGGTTAGTTGGGGTAGTGTTAGGGTATTTTTTTCTGCCAACTGCATTTGCAGTGCATGATGTCATTGAAAGGGAGGATGATCAAGATGTTAGCAGATGATGGGGGGGGTTCATTTGGCTGGTACAACATTATCTCCCCATGATGCTCATACTGGGTGGCCGTGAAATTCAGGGCTACCCCACAGAGTCCAGGAAGCTGCCATGGGGCAAGGTGCTCCACCACCAGACTCGTGTTTTTGGCACTGGTGAAATGACTACCAACTGAAACACCGTTGGGCTGATTTCATCATAAGGGAGCAATTTCTGCAGGATCACCTGGCCATAGTGATTGGTGGAGCAGTTGGTAAGTATCCCTTTTCCATACCAAGTCCATTATTTGCATGTGCATCACAGATACTGATACAGTTGAGGGCAGCATGTCATGTTTAAGAATCTGGACATGTAGTATGCTGCCTGTATGAAGAGCCCCAGCGCCACCTTAGGGGTGCCATTGTAAAATACAATAATAAAGCGGAGGGAGGGCAGGTGTGCCATCTTCTCTGCCATTACAAAGTGTTGTGATGCATACATAGGGCACCTCCGTATTGCGCATCACAACATGAGGCCTGGGCCATGCATCATATATGGGAGGGGGGGCCAATACCTGGTTGGGGGACAAATGTACAAGCCTCTGGGAAAAAGGAAAAATGACTAAATGCCATTTTTCATGCACTTTGAACAGCTTTTGAGAGCAGGTGTTATAGGGTGGCGTATAAATGTATGTTATGGGCCCCTATTTACTCAGCAGAAGTCGTGATGATCTGTTTTGTTGCAGTTCCTGCTGAGTACATCATATTCCTCCATATAATTATATGCAGTTGGACCCTTCCTGCATCATGCTGTGCCTTAATTCTCATTAGGTGCACACATGGTGGGTGTAAGGGGTGCACTAAGGGTCACAAGGACTGTAGTGATGTACTTGGTGTTGCACCACTTTCGCTCAATCTGCCCCTTTGTGTCATTAGCCAAGTCCATGTAAAGGAGCTTGACTATACACTGGGACCAGACTACTAGCACTTTCCTCTTCCTGTAGATTGTGTGTCACATACACCACAAAGTATGTCCATTACCCCACACACATCTGCTGATTTGGTACCACAGGTCTACCGCACCTTACTGACAGTCTGGGGCTGCCCTGCATCTGCACCATCACTGGCACATTACTCGGAATCCTGCATCAACACATGCATCCTTGGACCACAAAGCTAGTATGTCTGTGTTGAGGCATATGTCAATGCGCATGTTCTTATCCCTTCCTGGACAAATAATGGCATACCATGCCAACAATGGCTGGCAACACAGTGTTGGGAATACATCCGTAATTTCAATCAGTCAGCGTGCAGGTAAGTACAACTAAATAAACATAAGTAAACTCCCATGGCATTATTGCTCATGTGTGTGTCTTGCGGTGGCACACATATATTAATAACTACAAACAAAGATTTATCAAAGCATTCCACAACACTTTGGAATATTCACACAACCCCAGGGCAGTTTTTCGTCAGTTTGCGCTGACAATGAAGTAGATGTCTTCAACATCTGGGGCAGGCTCAATCAAAAGGTATGGGTGTCTCAATGGGATGGCCAATACAACAACCATTGTATGCCCCTCAGATGCAGTATAGTGTCATGCAGTCCCAAATGGTCATGAAGGTGTAAAGCTAACAAACACCTGCATGACAATGCCATGTGTATATATGGTGCAGTGAAAAGCCCCACAGGTGTGTCTGGGAAAATGATGGTTTGCAGGTGCCTGGGTCTCCATTATCTGAGACTGAGGCCCTCATTCTGACCTTGGCGGTCGGCGGAGAGGCGGCGGTCGGACCGCGAACAGACCGGCGGTATTAAAAATGGCATTCTGACCCTGGCGGGAACCGCCAACACAGCCCGCCAACTTAACACTCCGACCGCCACAGCGGTACAAACAAACAGCGCGGCGGTTCCCGCCAACAGCCCGGCGGCAGACAAAGTACCGCCCACCCTATTACGACCCACCAATCTGCCACCTTTTCCGGGGCGGGAGCACCGCCGATAAGAACACGGCGGAAACAGACTACGAACGGGAAAACGCTCACCTCTACGCACTCCACGCGAGATTCCGGCAGTATGGAGCCAGAGTTACAGGTCATCCCCGCACTCCTATTCCTCCTCATATACCAGGAGCACGCGCGGCGGCGCGGAAGACATCGGTGAGTACTGCACCTACGACACAGGGGAGGGAAAAGATTACCGGCACACACCCACCCACCCACACCCACTACAACACACACATCAATGCATTCCCACAGATCACTGTCACAACCCACAAACCACCCCCCTCCGAAATAATGCAAAGACCAAAAGAAGAGATCATAAACGGCCAGATATATTGAAATATGGACACCAGTAATCCAAATAAATAAATAAACTATGTACAAAATATATACAGCTACTAAATGTAGTCCAACCACTGTCCGTGGATCACAGGGGTCCTGTGCAAAGGGGCAAGGCCCAGTCCCACGACAAGAACTCCACGGAGAGAACACTGCAGGGGCATCAGAAAGAAAATAGGACAGGCACCTCAGGGGGAAGGGAAGGGGGGGCACCTCAGCCACTTGAGTACACGACGCCAGATCCACGAGGGGACTCCATGACCACTGGCCCATCCTGGGGAGTGCAAAGCCACAGTCCATACAGTCCATACAGTGGGTGGCCTGCCCACTGGGCCATCCTGGGGAGTGCAAAGCCACAGTCCATACAGTCCATACAGTGGGTGGCCTGCCCACTGGGCCATCCTGGGGAGAGCAAAGCCACAGTCCATACAGTCCATACAGTGGGTGGCCTGCCCACTGGGCCATCCTGGGGAGTGCAAAGCCACAGTCCATACAGTCCATACAGTGGGTGGCCTGCCCACTGGGCCATCCTGGGGAGTGCAAAGCCACAGTCCATACAGTCCATACAGTGGGTGGCCTGCCCACTGGGCCATCCTGGGGAGTGCAAAGCCACAGTCCATACAGTCCATACAGTGGGTGGCCTGCCCACTGGGCCATCCTGGGGAGTGCAAAGCCACAGTCCATACAGTCCATACAGTGGGTGGCCTGCCCACTGGGCCATCCTGGGGAGTGCAAAGCCACAGTCCATACAGTCCATACAGTGGGTGGCCTGCCCACTGGGCCATCCTGGGGAGAGCAAAGCCACAGTCCATACAGTCCATACAGTGGGTGGCCTGCCCACTGGGCCATCCTGGGGAGAGCAAAGCCACAGTCCATACAGTCCATAACAGACCCCACTGCCACTGGAGGAGGCAAGTTGGCCAGAGGACATCCTGCAGCCCTGCCCGAGATAGATCCTGCCCTGCCACGTCTGCCAAAGGGCCAGCGGTTCTTGCCCTGAAGGGCCCAGTTCAGCGGTTCTTGAGACGGCGGGGCCCAGTTCAGCGGTTCTGGAGACGGCGGGGCCCAGTTCAGCGGTTCTTGAGACGGCGGGGCCCAGTTCAGCGGTTCTTGAGACGGCGGGGCCCAGTTCAGCGCTTCTTGCCTTGAAGGGCCCAGTTCAGCGGTTCTTGAGACGGCGGGGCCCAGTTCAGCGGTTCTTGCCTTGAAGGGCCCAGTTCAGCGGTTCTTGAGACGGCGGGGCCCAGTTCAGCGGTTCTTGCCTTGAAGGGCCCAGTTCAGCGCTTCTTGCCTTGAAGGGCCCAGTTCAGCGGTTCTGGAGACGGCGGGGCCCAGTTCAGCGGTTCTTGAGACGGCGGGGCCCAGTTCAGCGCTTCTTGCCTTGAAGGGCCCAGTTCAGCGGTTCTTGCCTTGAAGGGCCCAGTTCAGTGGTTCTTGAGACGGCGGGGCCCAGTTCAGTGGTTCTTGAGACGGCGGGGCCCAGTTCAGCGGTTCTTGCCTTGAAGGGCCCAGTTCAGCGGTTCTTGCCTTGAAGGGCCCAGTTCAGCGCTTCTTGCCTTGAAGGGCCCAGTTCAGCGCTTCTTGCCTTGAAGGGCCCAGTTCAGCGGTTCTTGCCTTGAAGGGCCCAGTTCAGCGCTTCTTGCCTTGAAGGGCCCAGTTCAGCGGTTCTTGAGACGGCGGGGCCCAGTTCAGCGGTTCTTGCCTTGAAGGGCCCAGTTCAGCGCTTCTTGCCTTGAAGGGCCCAGTTCAGCGCTTCTTGAGACGGCGGGGCCCAGTTCAGCGGTTCTTGAGACGGCAGGGCCCAGTTCAGCGGTTCTTGAGACGGCGGGGCCCAGTTCAGCGGTTCTTGCCTTGAAGGGCCCAGTTCAGCGGTTCTTGAGACGGCGGGGCCCAGTTCAGCGCTTCTTGCCTTGAAGGGCCCAGTTCAGCGGTTCTTGCCTTGAAGGGCCCAGTTCAGCGGTTCTTGCCTTGAAGGGCCCAGTTCAGTGGTTCTTGAGACGGCGGGGCCCAGTTCAGCGGTTCTTGAGACGGCGGGGCCCAGTTCAGCGGTTCTTGCCTTGAAGGGCCCAGTTCAGCGGTTCTTGAGACGGCGGGGCCCAGTTCAGCGCTTCTTGCCTTGAAGGGCCCAGTTCAGCGGTTCTTGAGACGGCGGGGCCCAGTTCAGCGGTTCTTGAGACGGCGGACGGTCTATGGCCAACTGCTAATTGCCTGGTGGTGCCCTCCTGGGCAGCGGGGATGGTGCTCCTTCACTGCCCACCTGGGCTGTGGGTGGTGGGGCCCTCCTGGCCAGCTGGGCTGGGTCCTCCCTGGGCAGCGGCTATGGGGGTGGTGGGCTCTCCCGGGGCAGCTGTGCCGGTTCCTCCCGGGGCAGCGGCTATGGGGGTTGTGGGCTCCTCCTGGGCAGCAGGCCTGCTGCCTGATCTCTCCAACTTGCTGCCCTTGCCCTCCTTAGTCGTCGGCCTGTGGCCCTTGCCTCCCTTTGGAGCTGTGGCTGGTGACTGTCTCTGGGTGGTGTCCGGGGGGGATGTAGAAGGCGGGCTCCTGCGGCGCCCCTTCCGCCTTCTGCTCCTCTTCCCAGGGGGTGGGCTGGCTGTCCCCTTGCTGCTGGGCGAAGATCCAGACATGCGGGCTGGCGGGCTCCAATACCCCTGCACCCTTGTCAAGGGGGCTGCAGGGCTGGTGGTGGCTGAGGTGCTCTTCTTACCCCGACGAGAAGGAGGGGGGGGCTCAGGGTCAGGAAAGAAGTTAGTAGTGGCGAGGAAGAGCTTCTTGGGACAATGGAGAGTGGTAGGTACAGTGGGAATGGGAGTGGAGGGAGAGGATGTGGTTGTAGGTGAGTCACGTTTGCTGTCTTTCGGTGCAGGTGCAGGAGGGATAGGCTGTCGTGAGGTGGATGGCTGTTGGGTGGGTGGGTGGCTGCGTTTGTGTGGTGTGGAAGAGGGGGTGACAGACACAGTGGGAGAGGACACAGGGGACGTGTAAATGGCAGTGGGGATGGTGACTGCACGTGTGCGGACTGGAGTGGAGGGTGTGCTGGTGATGGAAACACTGGCTGATGGTGAGGTGAATGGAGGTGTGAGTGTAGACGTCACAGGGAGGGAGGAGGGAGACGAGGAGGTGGGGGTCACAGAGGTGGTAGTGACTGTTGGCATGTCTGCATCGGAATGTTGCGTGTGTGAATGTCTGCGTGATCTGTGGTGCTTATGTTTGGATGAGCTTCTCTTGGGTGTTGAGGTGTGTGCAGGCTGGTCTGATGGTGTGGGTGGGACAGGCAGAGGAACAGGAGACTGGGAGGAGGGAGTTAGTAGAGGCAGGCAGGAGACAGGGACAATGGCTGCCGTCAGTGCTGAGGCCAGAGCCTGGAACGATCGCTGATGGGCAGCCTGACCCGAATGAATGCCCTCCAGGTACGCATTGCTGCGATGAACCTCCCTCTCCACCCCCTGGATGGCATTCAAAAGGGTAGTCTGCCCAACAATGAGCGTTCGGAGGAGGTCAATGACCTCCTCACTGAGGGCAGCGGGGGTAACAGGGGCAGGGCCTGAGGTGCCTGGGGCGAAGGAGATGCCCGGCTTCCTGGCAGAGCGGGCACGGGGCGAACGCGGAGGGGCTGCTGGGAGGGCGGAGATGGTGCGCTGGGTGGCGGCTGTACCTGTAATGGCGGGGGGCACGGATGGTGCCACCCCCGCAAGGGAGCCCCCTTCCGAGGACGTGTCCGTGTCGCTGCAGGCTCCAGTCGTCCCCGTCGTGGAGCTCCCCTCGCCCTCCGTCTCACTGGTCCAGTCTGACTCTGTGGCATGGCCCTCCTGGGCCATGTGAGATGCAGCTCCCTCCTGCCCCGATGCCACTTCTCCTCCGCCTGATGATGCTGATGCACACAAGCACAGAAAGACAAACAAAAAGGGGGGGGGAGAGAGAAATAAAGGGATATTGAGTACATGGATCTCCGGTACAGTTAGCGGACATGACAGACACAGATGCCCCCTGCACTAAGTTGCGCACTTGGGGTACGCTACGCATTCCGTGGAACATGCCCTACACGCCTAGAGTTGTCAACTGCACCCATGGATGACACGGCCCAGGGATGGTTGTACTGACACACTACTGAGGGTGGTGGCTGGGGACACAGGGGCTTACGGGGGTGCCCAGCCTACAGATATCGCCCTGGCCTAGGGGGACCCACAGCCCTCCTCCTCCACCCAGACACCTCCACTGCACGACAACAGAGTAGATGATGCTTGGACTCACCCCCTTGTGTCTGCTGTGCTGCCCTCACGCGCCCATCCAAATCAGGGTAGGCCACCGCCAGGATCCGGAACATCAGGGGGCTCAGTTGACGGCAGGCACCCCGCCTACGTTGGGAGGCCATCCCCAGCAGAGACTCGGCGGTCTTCTTGGTCCCGCGGCGGATGTCCTCCCACCTCTTGCGGCAGTGGGTGCCCCGTCGATGGTGGACCCCGGACTTCCTTGGCGATGGCACGCCAAATCCCGATCTTCTCATGGGCGCGGACCTATGTGACACGTACAGGGAGGGAGAAATACCACGTTCAAGTTACTCAGCATTTTCCTTTCCAGTGGCCCAACGCCCCCCATCCCCGCCAGGCCCCCCGCCAGGCCCCCGCCATGCCCAACATGCACCCCATCCCCGCCAGGCCCCCCGCCAGCCCCAACATGCACCCCATCCCCGCCAGGCCCCCCGCCATGCCCAACATGCCCCCCATCCCCGCCAGGCCCCCCGCCAGGCCCCCCGCCATGCCCAACATGCACCCCATCCCCGCCAGGCCCCCCGCCAGCCCCAACATGCACCCCATCCCCGCCAGGCCCCCCGCCAGCCCCAACATGCACCCCATCCCCGCCAGGCCCCCCGCCAGGCCCCCCGCCATGCCCAACATGCACCCCATCCCCGCCAGGCCCCCCGCCAGCCCCAACATGCACCCCATCCCCGCCAGGCCCCCCGCCAGGCCCCCCGCCATGCCCAACATGCCCCCCATCCCCGCCAGGCCCCCCGCCAGGCCCCCCGCCATGCCCAACATGCCCCCCATCCCCGCCAGGCCCCCCGCCAGGCCCCCCGCCATGCCCAACATGCACCCCATCCCCGCCAGGCCCCCCGCCAGCCCCAACATGCACCCCATCCCCGCCAGGCCCCCCGCCAGGCCCCCCGCCATGCCCAACATGCCCCCCATCCCCGCCAGGCCCCCCGCCAGCCCCAACATGCACCCCATCCCCGCCAGGCCCCCCGCCAGCCCCAACATGCACCCCATCCCCGCCAGGCCCCCCGCCAGGCCCCCCGCCATGCCCAACATGCACCCCATCCCCGCCAGGCCCCACGCCAGCCCCAACATGCCCCCCATCCCCGCCAGGCCCCCAAGCCAGCCAGTGGGCCCAAATCCAGATAGAATTAAACTCACTTGTTGGTCTGGAGGACCGTAGAGTAGCGCATACTGGGGGAGGACCCCATCCACAAGTTTCTCCAACTCCTCTCCAGTGAAGGCAGGGGCCCTTTCCCCAGTCGCAGCAGCCATTGTCCCTTCCAGACCGAGGTCACAGCAACACTTGCAGTATAGGTCCTCTCCTGTGAAAGTTCAAGTCGCAAGTGGATAAGTAGATAGAAAATGGCGGTCACGTCCGCGGCGGTGCGTACCGCGGCGGTGCGTCCCGCCACCGCCGGCGCCCTTCGCCATTGGCTCCTGAAACCCATAGGCTTCAATGTTAACCAATGCGGCTTCGCGCCGCGGTCTTGGCCCGCCGCCCGCCGCGGTGTGCCACGCCAGCGCATTGACCTCACATCCCATTGTCACACTTCACAGGTCAGGCAGCCGCCATTTCCAGGGCCCACATGGCTCAATTTCAACTGCGTCACACAGGCCTAGGCCTTGCATAGCCACTCATACACGCCATTCACTGCATAGAGAATCGTATACTGTGCTAGCTGTGAGTACGTACCTGTGGGTTGCCTGACTGTGTGCTCCATGTTGTCCTTCCTAGGCACCGTCCGGTGGGTTGGGCGAGGAGACGGATGAATCCTCCCGTGTACCGACCGCTGGTGGACCTGTCGACAATGGAAGAACGCCACATTATCCTGACCTACCGTCTTAACCGTGCCACTATCCATGAACTGTGTGCCCGGCTGGAGCCCGACCTGATGTCCCCCATCCGCCAACCCACAGGGATTCCCCCTCTGGTGCAGGTCATGTCAGTACTCCATTTCTTGGCAAGTGGGTCATTTCAGACAACAGTGGGAATTGCTTCTGGGATGTCTCAGCCCATGTTTTCAAAGGTGTTATCCAGAGTGTTGTCTGCCCTGATGAAATCCGTGAGGAACTACATCATTTTCCCTGAGGTGGGCGAACTGGCTACAGTGAAGGGTGATTTCTACGCCCTTGGACATATTCCCAACGTAATTGGTGCCATTGATGGGACCCATGTGGCTTTGGTTCCCCCAAGAGACAGGGAGCAGGTGTACAGGAACAGAAAAAGTTACCATTCAATGAACATCCAGGTGGTGTGTTTGGCTGACCAGTACATCTCGCATGTAAATGCCAAGTTCCCTGGGTCAGTGCATGACGCCTACATCCTGAGGAATAGCAGCATCCCTTACGTGATGGAACAGCTACAGAGACACCGTGTATGGCTAGTGGGGGACTCTGGGTACCCCAACCTGTCGTGGCTACTGACCCCAGTAAGGAATCCCCGGACCAGGGCAGAGGAACGGTACAATGAGGCCCATGGGCGTACTAGGAGGGTGATCGAACGCACCTTTGGCCTCCTAAAGGCCAGGTTTCGCTGCCTGCATATGACCGGTGGATCCCTAATGTACTCACCTAAGAAGGTGTGTCACATCATCGTGGCCTGCTGCATGCTTCACAACCTGGCTTTGCGCCGCCAGGTGCCTTTCCTGCAGGAGGATGGTCGAGACGGTGGTGTTGTGGCAGCGGTGGAACCTGAGGAGAGTGACGAGGAGGAAGACGACGGGGCTGAAACAGACAACAGGGACAGAATCATTGAACAGTACTTCCAATAGGACACAGGTAACATTTCAAAGATAATTTAGTAAAAGTTAACTACTCTGCAGCATCTCTGCTGCCTGTCTATTTGCCCCAGTGTATGATGACTGAGTTTTGGCTTTTCCCTCCCTATTTCAGATCTGGGGTCCCCACTACGAGTCCTGTGCTTCGTTTCCCCATGGACTACAGCTTTGTGGCAGCTGTTTGTTGACTTCACCATGTACAAGGACATATTTGCACTGTCATGTCAATTACAATCTATTGAAATCACAGCCAGACTCCTGATATTTTGGTGCAAAATAGGTGTTTATTGAAGTGCTCAAAATGGGATGGGTGGTTTCAAGTGGGTGGGGGCTATGGTGAAGGAATGTCCATGGCAGAGTCCAGAGTAACAGTCACACAGGTGCATTGTCCAGAGGCCTGTGGAGAGATGGAGCATGGGCAGTTCGAGGATGGACAGGGTGACAATGTGGGACAGTGGGATGACATCAGGTGGTATCCATTGCTGGCGGGGGTCTTGACATCCTACTCTGTCTTGCGAGATCTCAGGGCCCTCTTGCGGGGTGGTTCTTCTCCTGCAGGAGGTGGGGGTCTGGTGGGCTGCTGCTGTGCGGGGGCCTCCTGTCCACTAGCGCCGGCGGAGGTGGATGGCTGTTCTTGGTCCCGGCTAGTGGCAGGGGCCCTTGGGTGTTGTTCAGTGTCCGCCCTGCTGTTTACGAGGTCCTGCAGCAGCCCTACCATGGTAACCAGGGTGGTGTTGATGGCTCGGATGTCCTCCCTGTACCCCCGATAGTGTTCCTCCTGCAGCACCTGGATCTCCTGGAACCGGGCCAGTACCGTCGCCATCGTCTCCTGGGAGCGGTTGTATGCTCCCATGATGGTGGTGAGGACCTCGTGGAGAGTGGGTTCCCTGGGCCTCTCCTCCCCCCCCTGTCGCACAGCTGCCCGCCGAGTTGCCCTGTTTCCCTGGGCCTCTGCCCCCTGGCCGGTGTGCCCACTACCACTGCCCCCAGGTCCCTGTTGTTGTTGGGGTGGTGGGTTATCCTGGGTGCCCTGTAGTGGTAGACACACCGCAGATTGACGCGCCCTGGAGACAGAGGCATGGGCCCGCTGGGTGGGAGCTGTGCTGGTGTTCCCAGAGGGGTTAGGGTCTATAGTGGCCTGTGCCTGTGTGAGGGGAACCGACTGTCCAGAGGTCCCCGATGGTCCGGGCTGGTCATCGGTGTCCAGATCGACAGAGCTGCTGTCATCGCTGACGGCCTCTTGGGTGGGGGGTGGGGATAATTCTGGCCCCTCCGCCGCGGTGTGTTGACGGTCGGGTCCTGCAGGGGTATAGAGGTATGGTTATAGTTTCAATGTGTGGCATATGGGTGTATCTGTGGGTTCCCGTGTCCCCAAGTGCTGGCATTCGTGTGTGGGGGCTTTGGTGAGGGTGGCTTGTGGGGGGGATGTGTATATGCATTGGGCATGCTTTGGTGATGGGTGTCCATGCTTAGTGGACGCATGCAGGCCTAGGTTTTGGGATGTGTGGGTTGTGATGGTGAGACATTGGCGGGGAATAGGTGTGCTGGGGGTGGGGGTGAGGATGGTGGTGGGGGTGAGGATGGTGGTGGGGGTGAGGGTGGGGGTGAGGATGGTGGTGGGGGTGAGGGTGGGGGTGAGGATGGGGGTGGGGGTGAGGGTGGGGTTCGAGGATGGGGGTGAGGGTTGGGGTCTGATTTGGCATGCAGGTGGGGGGGAAGCAGTATTGAAGCTTCAACTTACCAGTATTCATTCCTCCGCCGACTCCTGCGAGGCCGTCAGGATGCAGGATGTTCAAGACTTCCTCCTCCCATGATGTGAATTGTGGGGGTTGAGGTGGGGGTCCTCCGCCAGTCTTCTGCACGGCGATGTTGTGCCTGGATACCATGGAACGCACCTTCCCCCGTAGGTCGTTCCATCGCTTCCTGATGTCTTCCCGATTTCTGGGGTGCTGTCCCACTGCGTTCACCCTGTCGACAATCCTCTGCCATAGCTCCGTCCTCCGGGCAATGCTGGTGTATTGGACCTGTGTGCCGAACAGCTGGGGCTCTACACGAACGATTTCCTCCACCATAACCCTGAGTTCTTCGTCTGTGAAGCGGGGTTGTCTTTGGGGTGCCATGGGGTGGTGTGTATGATGTGTGGGGTGGAGTATGTGTATTTAAGTGAGTTGAGTGTGGTGGTGTGTGTTGTTTTGTGTGTGGATAGTGTGTGGGTGATGGTGTTGAGTGGCTGTGGCTGTTATGTTTTGGATGCTGGTGTCTCGCTCTTGCCTTCTTTACGATTTTGTAAGCGTAGGGGTTTGTGGGTGATGTGGGTGGGTGTTTTATATTGTATTGTGTGTGTGGGAGTGGTGTGTGTATGTGTATCAGGTGTGTGGGATTCAAATCGTCCAATGTGGGTGAGTTTTGTTCGTTGGTGGGTATTCTGACCGCGCCGGTGTGTCCCGCCAATGGAATACCGCGTTTGAATGACCGCCGCGTGGATTCGTGGGTCGTAATGGGATGGGCGTATTTCTGTTGGCGTGGCGGTGGAGGTTTGGTCACCTCCACCTTTCCGCCGACCGCTGGTCTGGCGGTCTGTTGTGGCGGTCGGATTTTCGGAGGTTTGCCTTCTGCGGGTCAGAATGACCGTGGCGGGTTTCCGCGACCGCGGCGGGATTATGGAGGATTTCTGACCGGCGGTAGGCGCCTTTTACCGCCGAGGTCAGAATGAGGGCCTATGTGTGATTGACTGATCATAGATGTTTGTCAGTTGGTCTGATCAACCACTAGGTTTACTTGCTCACTCAGCCTCACAAGTTTATAGTAAACAATGTTGTCCATTAACTGATATGCAGAAATATCACTAAGCAATGTTTTTCATTCATGTATTAAAGGTAGACCTCCACCCTACTCTGCTGGAGAGGTCACCAGATTTGATGACCCTGATGCAGCCAGTAGGAGTCATCTTTTGTGTAATGTGTGCCAATCCAGGGTTTAATCTGAGTCAGTCTGATGTGTGGAATGCTATGAATAACGGGTTTGCCTGACCACTGATATGATATCTTTGGAGTTAGGATGGTGACATCATGTCTGTTGGTATGCTGAGCATTGAGAATGACTTGGTTGTAGGGTAAGGGGCAACATGTGCTGGTATGGAATTGTGGGTATTAGGAAATGAAATGCCTGGCCACATAATCATTGAAGTCTATCATGACAGGTGTCAAAGCAGCTGTTTATGTGAATAGCATGCCTGTTGACAACAACTTTATCACAGCACTATTGACAGCACTGTGTGCCACACATAGCTTACACTTACTCATAAGACGATAGAGATGTAGGTTATATATATAGGTCTCTAAGGGGCTTAGGTAGGAGACACTTACACCACAGGTATCTCAGTACCCTTCAGATATAAATTGAGGCTGTAGTATTGCAAGGACCCATACTGTGCTGGACAACAGTGAGAAGTGTACACAATTAGGAGACAACTCAACTCCAGGTGGTGGTGGGAAAAGTCTATGAATTGTCCCAAGCTAGATCTCTGCAGAATTCCCAGCATGGTACTGCCACAATGATATTTGTGAGTGATGAAGGTCACATAACATGTGCATATGATGTGAATGCTGAGTACGTACCTGATACTTTGATGATGTCTGACATGCATGTGCACTTGATGTTCAATATATAAGAATACTATAGCAGCACCCAGGGCAGCGCCAAACTCATTCTGGCCCTAAGGGCACACATACAGCCACCATGTGTGTGCTGTTTTACACATGTAGCACAACATAGCACATGGTAGGGGCATTAGTTCTGTACTGTGTAAACAACTTTGATGTGCTGGTCAGGCTTTTGCCCAACATTTCTGGGGACATTGCATTGTTTGTACCTGTGGGCACATATGAGCAATGGAGTGACCTCTTGTAACGTATGCTCAGACCAGGTCTTAAACCAGGAAACTTTAATGAAGATTAACGAAACCTTAGAATAGCCGGTGGGAAGATTCCAGTCCTCCTATCAGATGCCCCCACCTTTCCTCCATGATGGCTGGCCATCAGGGGTGTCAAAGTGCTGGATTGTATGTAAAGCCCCCCTTATGGGCAAGGACATAGGAAATCCAGACTTGTTGGATCATGTGATCCTCACAAGTTTGATAACACAAATGTTGATCAAGGACAAATTAGTCCACTCACCTCTGGGCTCTGATGGTCAACAATGGATAGCCGTCATCCCAGAGACATGTACATGATACCGTAGATGGCTGGTAGGAAATAGTCATAGATGAGGAGTAAGTCATTGTTGAGGAATGTGTGGTGGATTGCATGTGTCATCTGCAGGTACAGTGTACATTATGGGCCTGATTCTAACTTTGGAGGACGGTGTTAAACCGTCCCAAAAGTGGCGGATATACCACCTACCGTATTACGAGTTCCATAGGATATAATGGACTCGTAATACGGTAGGTGGTATATCCGCCACTTTTGGGACGGTTTAACACCGTCCTCCAAAGTTAGAATCAGGCCCTATATGTCCATTCTACCTCCACCCAATGCTGTGTGTGATGCTTGATTCTCTTAATTTTTCAACTGCTAATATGACACCTGAGCAACGGCATGCATACCACGAAAGGGCTGAAAGGTGCAGGCACATTTTGGAAGTGGATGCCAGATACTTTGGGATGCCAAGGAGGTTCTGCAAGGAAAAAGCCACAGGGGAATGGCGTGCGTTCGCACATGAGAGACCTGGACAGCAACCGCAGAAGAAAAAGGACAATTAGGAGAAAACATCAGGGGTGCAAGGGGCCTCTGCAGGTCCGAGCACTCCATGTCTGCTGCACCAGTACGAAGCAAGGCACCTTTGCAGACACCTACTGTGGTCATGAGCACTGAGTCTGAAAGGGACATGAGACAGGACATGGCCAACATATTGGCCAGGCTGGACAGGTTGGAGAAAGAGAGTGCAGATAGTAGGACAATGTTAAAGTTTGAAAAAATAAACGAAGAAAATATAAAATGCTAGTGCTACATCCTCCCAGTTCCTTCCCCTCCCTTTTACTGTTATAAATAGTTTTAGAATGGGATTTAGATGGGTAGTTTTAGGTTAGTGTAGTATTGTAGGGTAGGCATAGGTAAAGGTTAGATTAAGTATAGTTAGGGATGGGTTTTAGTACATTTTTTAATTGGTGGGTTGGGTGGGGGGTCATGTTGGGGTATAAAAGAAAAAAATAAATTCTTTTTTTTATTTGAAGGCTATGGCCGAAATGCGTTACCATATTTATGAGCACCGAGCACTTTAGAATTTAATAAATGGAACAATAAGGACTTTGAAACTCATCCGGGTGGTGCCGCCTTATTTCTCCATCTTGGATTGGAATTTTCAGCCAGCCGCGGGCAAGAGAGGCTCCTGGAGGGGAGAAACAAATGGTTTATATACAAAAAACACAAAAAATTTATGTTTGTTCAACCCATAGGTTAATTTAGTACACGTGTAGTCATAGTTCATGTTGTAATACTTGTATCTTGTATCTGAAGGGGGCTGGGGTGGAGAATGTTAAGAGTGTGGTGTTACATGTGTAGGATAAGTTTAGAACAGGTTAGATAAGTGTAGTTGGAAGAAACATTAGTTTAGGTTAGTTTAGTGTACAGTAGTTTTTAGGATAGGATTAGGTATATGGTTATTAATATTTTACAATAAACCTTGAGAGTATAAGACTACTCTTTCCAGGTTGATTGAGTAGCTATGGATTCTCATGTGTGGACTGGGCAAGTTGGAGGAATAGCCTAAGGTATGCTTACTGTCTTGATTTCCACAGATTACCATGTGCATCCCCTATGACAAGGAACTGTCAGATTGGCTGCTAAATAACATCAGCTACTCCATACATTTGCCATCCACTGTTCCAGACATTCACAATGTGTATGTATACTTTATCTTGGACAGGTAAGTATGGAACTTCAACTGTCATTGGTGGAGTCTAGCAGTTTCATTGTTGGCAAGTGTGGCACACCTGATAACAGGCAAAATGCGAACTGTATCTTGCAACACTGACAGGTGCCCATCACTGATAAGGTTAGCTTCTTCTGTATCACACAAATTAATTGTACTGGTACTCCATCTGGGTAAATTACCATTGATTTGGTTCTGAGCCATACATGCGGTATGTCAACTTCAAAGGATATCTATTCAATATTTGTATAGAATACTCAGTAAGTTTGTTGTAGCCGACAACACCATCATTCACTTTTCTCATGTTAGGATCCTAGTGTGTAGCTTAGTGACTGACAGCAATGCACTCATGTAGTAATGTTCTGTGCTCATTGACATGGATTCACAAAATACAATTATTTAGTCGAGTAGATGGATCACAGTAAATGTTGGAATTCTACATGAATACAAAGTGCTTTATTTACAGGTGCAAGTGTATTTTCAAATACTATACAATGTCCAGTTCACAGAGCCCATGAGTGAACGTTAGCCATATGTAGCACAATCAGAGACTAGGGGTGAGGGACATGTCATCAGACATGGTTATGAGAAGTGTGCATTAGTGAGGATGTTAAAATTGCTAATTGGTAAGAATGGCGACAGTGACAGTACATAGCAGACAAGTCAACAATGGTTGGGTGAAGAGAGCACATTTTCTACTGTCACAACACTGGCATAATCTTAAGTCCATAACTCGAGAGATACTGTCAATGTGGCACAGACTGGTACTACTTTGTGGTTTTCCTTTTGTAGGAAGTTGGATCTGTATATGCTATTTCAAAGTAAGAAATAGTGTGCACAGAGTCCAAGGGTTCCCCTTAGAGGTAAGTGTTGTAGGCTGGCCGATATCAAGCACACAGGACTAGTTGAGTGTATAGATAAGTACTGTTTATTGTGTTTTACAGAGCACTTTATGGTGAGTAAGTCTGTGGTAGTTGGTTTCGGACGCCTCCTCCAGTCTTGGTGGACTAATCTCGTCTTCTTTTTTCTGTTAACTCCATAGGCCTCTCGGGAAGCATGTGAGGACAGAAGAAGATTAGCCACGGTAAGTGGATGAGTAAATCGCTCTTTTCTTCTCCTCTCTTACTCTCTCTCTCTCTTTTCCTGGTCTCTTGTTTCTGCTCTTTCCTTTCTTTTCCTGTCTTCCGCTCTTTTCTTCTCTTCTCTTACTCTGTCTTTCTCTCTTTCTTCCTTGTCCCTTGTCTTACTCAGATCTGTCTGTTTGTGTTTGATTCTGGCCTTTTCCTCTCTTACTTATCCTGTATGTTCTTCTCTCTGTCTATTTTCCTTATTCTCTTGAGTCTTCTTCTTTATAATTGGGTTTTCTCTCTTCTTCTTTCGTGCCAGTACCTGAATCGTGCTTCCTTCCTAGTAGTCCTCTATTTTGTGCTCGCCGTGATCCCCGTTCTCACCCTCCCACATCTTTATCAATGTACCTCCCGTCCCTGTGACCGTGCCAGTAATATCTATGTGTGTATATCCACCCTCCCGTCCTCCCTAACCCTACCCGTCCCCAGCCCCGTACCTGGCTTGGCCACGCTTCTCCTGAAGCGTGGCGGGTCCTAAGAGTCTGCTTCCTGGAGCCGGCTGTCATCGTCCCGGGTTGGGACCGTGATGATTCCTGGTTCTGGTCAGGCTCTGTTCTCGGGTTTTTCCGACGGTCCTAGGAGTCTCCTCGTCCCCTGGGTCCTCACGAGTCTTCTGATTTTGTCCTCTGACGCCTCCTGTATGTATCCTCTCCAACCATCCGCGCTCCTCTCTAACTCTGCGACCTGGCCTTTTAATTCCCCAGGTTTCTGCGGAGAGAGTCCTGAACCTATCGGAAGTGTTGACCTTGGGGTTACTTCCGGGTCATCCCAGGCAGTGTCAGCACCAGTTGCGATTGTGTGCGGGCCGGATCGGACCGACCCGTCACAGTAAGATAGTGGCAAAAGTAGATAATTCTAATGCTCTATTTTGTGGTAGTGTGGTCGAGCAGTAGGCTTATCAGAGGGTAGTGTTAAGCATTTGTTGGACACACAGGCAATAAATGAGGAACACACACTCAAAGACTTACTTCAGGCCAATAGGATTTTATATTGAAAAATATATTTTCTTAGTTTATTTTAAGAACTACAGGTTCAAGATTTACAGATAATACTTTAAATGTAAGGTACTTCCCTTAGATACTTTAGGAACTTTGAATGAAAACAATATCATGTACAGTCTTTGTAAAAATGGCAATAAGCTATTTTCAAAGTGTACACTGCAAAAATCAACAGTTCCTGGGGGGAGGTAAGTAACGGTTAGATTAGGAGGTAAGTAAAACACTGACAAGTCTCAGTCCTGTGGTATAGGCAGCCCACCGTTGGGGGTTCAAAGCAACCCCAAAGTTACCACACAAGCAGCTCTGGGCCAGTCAGGTGCAGAGGTCAAAGGGGTGCCCAAAACACATGGGCGCCTATGGAGAACAGGGGTGCTCTGGTTCCAGTTTGCCAGCAGGTAAGTACCTGCGTCCTCAGGGGGCAGATGAGGTGGGGTTTGTAGAGTACTGGGGGGACACAAGTAGGCACACAAAACACACCCTCAGTGGCACAGGGGCGGCCGGGTGCAGTGTGCAAAGCAGGCGTCGGGTTTTATATAGGTTTCAATGGAGGGACCCGCGGTGCAGACAGGCATAAGGGGGGCTTCTTGGGACAGCTACCACCTGGGCAAGGAAGAGGGTCGCCTGGGGTTCCTGCGTTGAAGTTCGGTTTCTTCAGGTCCTGGGGGCTGCAAGTGCAGTGTTGGTTCCAGGCGTCGGATCCCTTGTTACAGGCAGTCAGTCACGGTCAGGGGGAGCCTCTGTATTTTCTCTGCAGGCATCACTGTGGGGAATCAGGGGGGTCGTCTCTGGTTACTCAGGGGCTCGCAGTCTCCAGGGAGTCCTCCCTGAGGTGTTAGCTTTCTGCAGGTCGAGCCGGGGGCGTCGGGTGCAGAGTGTAGAGTCTCACGCTTTCGGCGGGAAACGTGAAGTCCTTGGAAATTGCTTCTTTGTTGCAAAGAAGTGGCTGGTTTTGAACCGGGCCGCTGTTCACGGGAGTTTCTTTGTCCTGTAGTCCAGGGCAGTCCTCTGAGGCTTCAGAGGTCGCTGGTCCCTGTCGGATGCGTCGCTGGAGCAGGTTTTAGAAGTTGGAGACAGGCCAGTAGGGCTGGGGCCAAATCAGTTGTCGTCTTCCTCCTTCTCTGCAGGCTTGTAGGTCAGCAGTCCTTCTTCTTGCTTCAGGTTGCAGGGGTCTGATTTCCTGGGTTCTAGGGTGCCCCTAAATACTAAATTTAGGGATGTGTTTAGGTCTGGGGAGCAGTAACCAATGGCTACTGTCCTTGAGGGTGGCTACACCCTCCTTGTGCCTCCTCCCTGAGGGGAGGGGGGCACATCCCTATTCCTATTGGGGGAATCCTCCAAAATCAAGATGGAGGATTTCTAAAGGCAGGGGTCACCTCAGCTCAGGACACCCTAGGGGCTGTCCTGACTGGTGGGTGACTCCTCCTTGTTTTTCTCATTATCTCCCCTGGACTTGCTACCAAAGGTGGGGGCTGTGTCCAGGGGGCGGGCAGCTCCACTAGCTGAAGTGCCCTGGGGCATTGTAACACAAAGCCTGAGCCTTTGAGGCTCACTGCTAGGTGTTACAGTTCCTTCAGGGGGGGAGGTGTGAAGCACCTCCACGCAGAGCAGGCTTTTGTTTATGTCCTCAGAGAGCACAAAGACTCTCACCCCAGGGGGTCAGAAACTCGTCTCTCAGCAGCAGGCTGGCACAGACCAGTCAGTCCTGCACTGAAGGATTGGGTAAAATACAGGGAGCATCTCTAAGATGCCCTCTGTGTGCTTTTTGTAATAAATCCAACACTGGCATCAGTGTGGGTTTATTATTCTGCGAAGTTTGATACCAAACGTCCCAGTATTCAGTGTAACCATTATGGAGCTGTGGAGTTCGTTTTGACAAACTCCCAGACCGTATACTTAATATGGCCACACTGTACTTACAATGTCTAAGAATATACTTAGACACTGTAGGGGCATATTTCTCATGCAGCTATGCCCTCACCTGTGGTATAGTGCACCCTGCCTTAGGGCTGTAAGTCCTGCTAGAGGGGTGACTTACCTATGCCACAGGCAGTATTTTGTGGGCATGGCATCCTGAGGGGGATGCCATGTTGACTTTGTCTTTTTCTCCCCACCAACACACACAATCTACAATGGCAGTGTGCATGTGTTAGGTGAGGGGTCCCTTAGGGTGGCACAACATATGCTGCAGTCCTTAGGGACCTTCCCTGATCACAGGGCCCTTGGTACCACTGGTACGTTTTACAAGGGACTTATCTGTGTACCAGGGGTGTGCCAATTGGGGAAACAATGGTACGTTTTAGGTGAAAGAACACTGGTGCTGGAGCCAGGTTATCAGGGTCCCAGCACACTTCTCAGTCCAGTCAGCATCAATATCAGGCAAAAGGTGGGGGGTAACTGCAACAGGGAGCCATTTTCCTACACCTTTTGAATGTTATTCCTTCCACATCTTCATCCTCTGGTGTGTGTGGTGCTTCCTGTGCCATGGCTGGCGCTGTTGTAGAGGTAAAGGGAGCCACACACACCCATCAAGGGTAGAGATGTGGAATCAAAGGTCCAGGCAGATGCCTTTTGTGGGAACACATAACCATCACTACAGCAAAGATGAACTGCTGATTTTTCAACACCGCAGCAACATCACGGTCGTAGGCAGCCATGTTTTCCCTGAGGGAGGCCACTTCCCGCTGTATGGACTCCAGGGTACTCTGCATACCCCCAGCCTGGAGTCTGTCATGCTGATGACAGTTTGGGAGGGCAATTGTTGTAGCCTCTGCCTCATGGAGGCAGCTATGTCAGCCAGGGACTGCAGGTGTCCAGGTAGCGGGGAGTGGGTGCCTCTGATGGCAACTGAGTTGTTCTTAATTGGACCGAGGCACCTCTGCACACCCTCTAGGCTTCCTACTATGGTCCCCACCCACACCTGCTTGGCCAGCTCCCTACCACTGTCCTCTGAAAGTTGATCTCTGGGTTCTCAGAGTACAGGGCTGTGTCAGTACTGGTTGGTGGTGTGTTGGTTGCTGGGCAGTTTATGTGGAGACCCCACAACGCTGTGTGTCCTCCGTGCAACTGGAGGTGGTGTCTGGAGGGATCCTAGCACATCCTGGAGAGTCTCTTCATTGACGGTTGGCAACTGGTCATCCATACCATCTGTAAAATGCAGGACAGGCAGCTCAGCAGGAGAAAAGCGAGCATCCTCTGCAATGTGATAGTGTAAAGTCAATCTTAGATTGTTGTGGCTGTTGACGTGGAGCATCATTTATTTGCTACTGGAGGCTCAGTGACATGTTACTGACCCAAGGTTGTAGTTGTACATTATGGCCCTCATTCTGACCCTGGCGGTCTTTGACCGCCAGGGCGGAGGACCGCGGGAGCACCGCCGACAAGCCGGCGGTGCTCCAATGGGGATTCCGACCGCGGCGGTAAAGCCGCGGTCGGACCGGCACCACTGGCGGGGTCCCGCCAGTGTACCGCGGCCCCATTGAATCCTCCGCGGCGGCGCAGCTTGCTGCACCGCCGCGGGGATTCTGACCCCCCCTACCGCCATCCAGATCCCGGCGGTCGGACCGCCGAGATCCGGATGGCGGTAGGGGGGGTCGCGGGGCCCCTGGGGGCCCCTGCAGTGCCCATGCCACTGGCATGGGCATTGCAGGGGCCCCCGTAAGAGGGCCCCTACATGTATTTCACTGTCTGCTGCGCAGACAGTGAAATACGCGACGGGTGCAACTGCACCCGTCGCACAGCTTCCACTCCGCCGGCTCGATTCCGAGCCGGCTTCATCGTGGAAGCCTCTTTCCCGCTGGGCTGGCTGGCGGTCTGAAGGAGACCGCCCGCCAGCCCAGCGGGAAAGTCAGAATTACCGCCGCGGTCTTTCGACCGCGGAACGGTAACCTGACGGCGGGACTTTGGCGGGCGGCCTCCGCCGCCCGCCAAGGTCAGAATGAGGGCCTATGTGTAGCATTGTGCATCACATGAGTCAAGCTCACAGGGTATTTTGGGACATATTTAGGTGTCCCCAGCGTGCACCTGAGTGTCACTTTTGGTGACAAACTGGTGGTGGAATGCCCTGTGCCGTATTTAGTAGGTGGCGTTAAGCCACTCTTTGTGGCTTAACGCCACCTTGTAACTACGACCCCTTCACATGCAGCACTTTGAGTGGAAGGTGCGTGCAATGGGTGTTGGTGTGGGCATGCCACAGAAACACCTATTGCATTTTGACGCTGCCTCACATTTATGAGTATTCGTAAAGCAGATGCAGCCCCAAAACCTAACACGACTCCCAGAGGTGGCATTAACATGGTAAAATGAGGAGAAATGCTTTCATTTCTCCTCATTTTTCATTTTTCTATGTGTGTTGCATTGTGCAGCACACATAGAAAGAGCAAATCACCATTTGAGATTGTTTTTGTGCAGGAAGGTGTTCTTTCCTGCACAAAAACAATCTCCTCCTCAACGCAGCCATTCTTGCACTATGATGCAAGGGTGGCTGCGTTGGTGCACGCCATCTAATTTAGAGCTGCTGCAGGGAGAAACACAGGTGTGCGCCATATTCTTTTAAATACAACGCAGCCCTGCATTTTGAAAATGACAGTGCATGATGCTGCCAAATGTGGCGCAGCACCACACACCATCATTTTCTGTCAAATCTGAGACTCTGTCTTGTCAGATGGTGAGACTGCAGCTACTTGTACAGCTGCACACATGATGTTCACAGACATGTTCCATGTGTTGTATGTGTTTTATTTTATGGCCATTACTATATGGCGCATATAGTTGTCTCTGAGTTGTTGTGGGTTCATCCTGCGTGGGTAGAGTTCCACAGGTTGCAAGCGTTAGGTCAGATTTTATTCACTGCTCAGGGCAGCAGAAATATGTGCTACACAACACTGCACCAGTTTAGAAACGAAATAATGTGCCATGTTCACTAGAATTTGGTTCAGCCCTGCAATTCTCCCTGTGCCTGCACAGATTTGTTCTTGTCACACCAACACAGACATTTTTGCAGCATGATGAAGAGGTGCCTGCCTTGAGTGGATAATTTGTTTATGTACAGGGAGGAGTCCCTTCCTGCACATGTACAAGCAATTTTTGCTAAGGTGGCATTTCAATGTGTGCTGCAAGATGCAGCACATATGAGAACGGCAATGCAACAAGGATGAAGGGAAGCATACTGGCCAGTTACACCACCCTGACACTACCACTAGGGTGCTATTGACTTCAGTCCTAATCTCTGATGTCTAAGTTGTGTAGGTACAGGGGCTTTGACAATATGCAATAGGTGTTGTGGCACAGACACACTATTTGCACGTCCCTTCCAGGCAATGTGCCTCACACCTTACCTAGTGGATTATAGTCACAGTGAGTGGCCTATGTCCATGGTGTGTATATGTGCATTCCACAACCAAAGTGTCAGTAAATGTGTGGCTTGGGTGGGGATGGGGCGTCTTGGTTCAGGGCCTATGTGTCCCGATGCAACCCTGTAGCATGCACTGAGTGTGTACTATGTGCCTCCCCCTTCTGCCATTTGTGGAATTCCAGATATTCCCACCCTGCAACTTGCCCTGCACTTGTGGTGGTTCTTCGTAGTCTGTGCTGTCCTTTCCTGCGAGTCCGGTGACCAGCTCCTCTGGGATGACTGCTGCAACCATCTCCTCCAGCTCATCCAGGTCCTCCTATAGTGTGGGACTTCCACCTTCAGTCTGCAGGACTGCCTTTTTGTTCCCGGCCAGTTTCTCCTTAGTCCTGCACTCGCAATTGTGCCAGCGCTTCTTGCACTCTGTGACAGTCCTCTTTACCTCTGCCACGATGTTGACTTTGTCTACTATTGCCTGCCATATTATGTCTCTCCTACCAACTGGAAATTTGGAGGTGACGAAGAGCTGGTGTTATTGCTCCATCACCTCTCTGACCGGGATGTCATGCTCCTCCTCACTAACGTAACACTTGTGCTTCCTCTTCTCCGGGACTTTTCTAGACCCTCCTGGTTGGTACTTTGGTGATTGGGGTCTCCCTGGGGTCTTTCCTGACCTGCAAACTCCATCTGTCTTTCAATTCCAATTTTTCCTGCTTCTGCATTTTGTTTTTATTCTAATGCAGTAAAAAATGGTGCTAACCCATTTTGTAGCTTATATACATGCAGTTAAACAGTCTAGCCCCACTTTTGCAGCGTAAGCATAATTTTTCCTTATGGTATGTCGCAATTGTTAACATAATTTTTTTTACGCTAACCAATCCTTAGTTCCATCGTGCCACATTTCTTAAATATGGCGCATGGATGGCGCTAGGGAATGACCTTAGCTAGCATTAAAAAAAAAAATGATTCACTACTGCACTAGAGTAGTTCTGCATTATTTTTCATAAAAATGGGCCTTAGTAACTGGGTATTCCTTTGCCTGTAATGAAGCTGGAGTCATACAATCATTAAACATCTACTAAGTTCTCCATTTTTGCACTGATCTGTTACGTTGTTCGGCATAGTTTAGCAACATTTTTTTTCTCATTAAAAAAGTAAGGCATGGTGGTGTAACTGTGTTGTAGAACAATGTTTAATAAATGAAAGAAAATGAGTCATTTTCTCCTAACCACCCCCTTGCAACACCCTGTTTCACTCCGATTTGTAATGCCTTTCGTAGTACACTTTTGTTAGCATTAGGTTCTAGGGCCTCATGGCATTAATACTTCTTTGGCCTTCCACTTACCCCTTGTCCGCTGAACTCTATTAGTAGACCAGATGACAGGCTACTAACCTATCCGCCTGCCTTATGTAATTTTTTCTTCTGTCTAGTGACTAGGAAATGGCTTATAATTTACTGTTGTCCTGTACGAGGCACTTTTAAAACTGATGGCGTTTGTATTATTTATATGTGTTAATCACTTCAATGTAAACTTTGAAACTCTTTGTAAATTGCGAAGTACTACACTGTTATTTTTTAAACCCGCCACTGTTCAAATCTGATATTCAAAATGCACGAATGTCTAGCCGGGCGTGTTCCATGCTTTGTAATTGCAGTCATTCATAAATGTCCGTACTGTGGTTTGATCTACCATTAAAGAAGAATCACATCTACTGGCTCCTAATTCTTCTTGAATTATTACTACTGCTGTTGCTTTTGAAATATGAATTAAATAAAAATCGCTAAACAGCCAAATAAATTGGAGCCTCGACTGGTTTTAAAGACATCAGTGCCAAGGGGCCTCGTATGTCGTACTAAACTGATTTTCCTTTTTTGCCAATCATATCAAATGTGTGAGACACTTATTCATTTTGAGTTTCCTGACTAGCCCTGACCAAAAGTGCATCCCAAATAATCAAGGTTTCAACTTTTATCTATGGATGGTAACATTGTGCTTCAGTGAGTTCAAATTTCCTGATCTCACAAATGTTCACTATTGGTCCTATGAATAACGCAATTGCCAAGCCTGCACAAGTATGTAGAAAAATCAAGTGTCGGAATTTATAAATAATCCCACATCACTTTTGAAAGAAAGCTACCTCATAGGAAACCTTCCTGTGGAAAGTCAGTAGTAATAGGTTACAGATGCCTAATGAGCTAAAAAAAATAACTTAACAGTCATAGTTCATGGCTATCATGCAGTTCCAGTATCAGATGCCTAGGCATTGGACATAGTTAGGCGTGTGCGGGATACTTGTTATGATTACGAAACTCATGATATATGAAATTCGGACAATTCTGCTAACTTTATGCAGTTTATTTTTTACTGTAGGAGATTTGCAAAAGCAGAAATTAACTTGGGGGAAGCATTTTCACTTTAAACTAGTTCCATAGCTTGTTTGTTACTTGACTGTAGCAAAGCATACTTCCACTTTCAATTTCAGACAGGTATTGCAACATTTTGCTTTAAAAAAAAATCACAAATTAAAAGAATCACAATATTTCACAGGCTTAGAAATTATTATATTTTCTACAGTCCTTCCACACTTGACTCAATTTGTTTTAAGGGAGTTCTGATTAGATATACCAACTTAGGAACAACACTATGTTTGCTAAAATACACACAAAGAGGAGAAAATGCATTAAATTACAAATACTCAATAATTCTAGGAAGATCAGTATTAGTTTGCTAAATACACTAAACGAAGAGAGAATGCATTAAATTACAAATACTCAATAATTCTAAGAAGATGAGTATTGGTTTTATGAACATAGCAAGTGTTTAGGAATTACTGTTCACTTTTAGCAATTATTTTGTTTATATGTGTCTAGATGCTTCTTGGATTTGTGTAAATCAACTAAACAATGAGTTAGTTAGAAAAGTCATATATTTCCTAAGGATGTTTCTGTATTCTGAAAGGAAACTGCCTATATGTCTTAAAATGTGTCCGATGTCCTTGTTATCATATGAACAATAACTCAATATTGCCAATACGGTGGATTTCTACCTGGGTGTGCTTTTGCAATAAATGTTCTCAAAAGTATATAATATAGCAGGGCAACAGTTCGGGAAGAAGAACTATTTTTATTTTTCAATTCTCTGCCACTATTAACCTCATATTATGAAAACCTCATTGAGATACATACACACATTTCATCTGATTACGTCTGACTACCAGGCAGGTAATGTATCAGTCTAGCTGTCTCTGAACAACCCCTGTAAGTGTCATCCATTACTGGTGATGCTGGCCTCATAAACAATGTGCTAGTGATTATTGTCATGCACAGCTAATCTTAGAAAGCTTTACTTTCTTATTCTACCACTGCCAATCCGTTGTTCACTCCATAATCAGTCCATGTTACTGCTGTCATTTGATTGTTTCCCTCTCTGTTGAGCCAAAGGTGGCAAACGGATTAGCATTGACATGGACTGCTTTCATAGTCTCTCCCATACCACCCAAACTCTTGGTGTCTTATCTTATTCAAACCTTTCAATTAAACCTCCCCCCTCTACCAACACATTACATCAGTGGGCTCCAGCAGGACCTTCTATTTCTGTTGTTTAAAGAAGAATCTTCTCTGCCTGAATAGCAAATGTCTAGATCTGCAACCATCATAGGACCTATATTTGATTATGCTTATACAAAATATCTAGGTCTCTCAAAATACATTTTATAGGCCCCCCCAATGCTAGTGTTCCCCCAGACACCTTACATTGGCTTCATAGCAAGCACAAGGTAACCTTTTGGGTTCCTTACACTGTTCAGCAAGCCAGGCAACACAAAAGATCCCTCCACAGCCCACACAATAGAGGCCTCCACATCTGATAGACGTCTGAGAGCTTTCTCTGGCTTTTTACATGCTCTGTCCAGACAGCAGCTTATTGACCATAGCTTCTCAGTTCTGGTCTCTTTTTATAAAAAAGCACTGTTTCTTTAGGAATTTTTTACTTCTCTTCGATCTTTTCACAATGCCTTCAAAGCTTTGGCCTGATTTAAATCTTGACAGGAGTTCTGTCATCTCACTGTGATGGCGGTTCCAAGCACTCCATCAAGCTGATGGAATTCTGATCTCCTTGTTTAGATGTATGGTGGCTGTACTTCCGTCTTCTTTAACATAGTGGAGATCACCTCGTAGGCAGTTTACCGCTGCCGACACAGCAGAATCCAATTCTGGCAGGCAGTACTCCATCAATATCAGGGTGGGGGGATTGTGCCAACCATATTTAGATTTCACAGTTGGGATGACGTTGTTCTGACGGTGGATTCCTGACAATGGCTGTCCATTTCTGGACCTGCCCAACATTGTACATTGTCTGTGGCTATTGGATGGATTTCAGCAGCCCTCACCTGATGTATATTAGTAGAGGTTCTCCCAGCAAAAAAATTTCCCTGGAAGGAGAAGTCTTGCAGGTCCTACACCCTGAAGGCTTGACAGGAATTCCTGGTGGCATGGAGAGTGGTAAGTTAGACATATGTATGTCTCATTACACATTAATGCAGTGTCAGTGCTACAGAGGCGCGTGCCCTAGGGGCCACCCCAACCAAGCAAAGGTATAGATGCACAATGTTTATAGATGCCTCTTGCAGACGTCAAAACAGCACTGGTCTGTGTGGAAAATGTCATGTGACAGGTTCAGCATGCTGGTGGCTGTGCTGTTTGTGATGAACACTTAGAATAAATAATGGCATTAGAGGCATTACTTTTGTGGTGACATTATTATTTATAGGCACAACCTTGTGGTAGTAAAACGATAGATGGTAAAAGAATAACCTTTTTAATGCAATTACTCTTCTTCCTCTATTTATAGTACAGCAGAAGGGGAAACTTCAATTCCCAGCCTCGCAATGCAGCAGCCATGTTGGGGGTGGGCTTCAGTATAAAAGAGCGGCCCCAGCCAGTGGAAACCACTCATTATTCTGGTTTTCTGATCCAGCCGGAGGCTCAGATCTGGCTCTGATCCGGCTCTTTCGCCTGTTCCGGCCTTCGGGAGAATTCCTCCGTGGTGCACACAGTGTGCGCTTTCAATCACGCCTGTCTTCTTTTGCCTACTGGATCCTGCTGCATCGCCTCCATAATTTTGCTCCATCAGTTACGGGGATGTTGCATCACGAGTGATAAGCCTTCAGTTCGGTATTTTGAAAAGACCACTTCTAAGATTCTGTTAATGCCTATCGTTGTAATTAAGAAAGTATTTCTTAGTACTTTTAACCTGAATGCACCCATAGTTTAACAGCTGATATATTGTTATTGAAATTACTACATATCTGCTGAGGTAAGGAATGCCTCAATGATCATGCAAAGAAACACATTTTATGTTTAAGCAAGCATTTAGCAGTTGAACGTAAGCAACTTTATTGGCAATCGGATGATTGAGACAAAAGGCTAAATAAGTGGTTTTTATTTTAAAGTGAGCAGAGAGTCTGCGCCTGAATCATTGATTATATATATATATGTGGCAGCATCTATTATGATCAAGTGCACTCCTTGGGGGAACTTCCTCAGCAAACAGGATAATTTGGGCAGACACTTTTATTCTTTTATATTTGTCTGTGTATTTTAACATGTTTTCTTTTCAGGTCTCTTTCCCTGCTGTTCCCTTCCCACACCCTCTCTGCTTGCCTGGCCACTGTAATCCTCAGTACTTCAATAGCAATCCTCAGTTCGAGCTGCCTGGAGGTGGGCCATCAAGGGTCTTCATGCTGATCCCAAAAAAGTGGCTACTTTGACAGAATAGTGAGCCCAATAATTGTTATTCTTCTGGTCTGCACAGAGCTTTTGAACAATGGCCACCTTAGATGATTTTATGAAGGTAATCACGCAGATGAAGTGAGATTTGGTTGACTCAAAAAATGCTACCACAGTGTTAGCAGATGAAGTAGCACAATTGCAAAGTAAAGTAGGGGACTAGTCCAGCTCCCTTTGGTCACACTTGACAAAAACCTCCATAAACCATTCCAGCTTCTTCTCAACCTATGAACATTTCATTGACAGTTCCTATGCCAATTCTTTTGGCTACTTCAGGAAGGTATTCTGGAGACCATAGCAAAGTGCTAACTTTACTAACAAAAGTCGAGTTACTTGTCACGTGTAGACCCAGTGCCTTCCCAAACCCACAATCCTGCAATGCATTCTTGATTTCATATTTGTCTGGAGATGCGGCTATTTGGGCAAATCCTTTAGTCTGTTGAGATAGGCCACTACTTTATAATTGGAATAAGTTTGTCCTAGAATTTAAAACTGTTTTTGATAGACTCTCAGTGACATTGTCCGCAGATTGTGACTTATTGGAATTATGCCAAGGTAACAGAGATGTAGTATTTTACCTGGCTCAGTTTAATCACCTGGTAGCAGAAATCCCATGGCCAGAGGAAAAAAGAACTGCCCTCTTTATCAAGGTTAAATAGAAGACTTGAAAGATATTCTTGCACGGATTGATCCTCAACCAACATCATGTACTGATCTTATAGATTTTTCCTTACGACTGGATTATCATCTTTCCAAAAGGAAAGGGGACAAGCAAAAATCAGTAAAAGCAAACTGGTGAGGAGAGAGAATCAAAACACAAATATCCAATAATAGTGTTGAACCTATGAAAATCGATACTATTCAACAGTCTCTAACCAAAGAAGAAAAGGAACAACGCTGAAAGAATGGACAATGCTTATATTGCAGTCGAAAGAGACAGTTTGTAAAAGAATGCCCAGTAAAACAAAGACAAAAAATCTTCCAGTAAAAAAGAATATATTGTGTGTGGAAATCAGAGAAGAAAACTACATAGCCCTAGTGGTAAAGAAGTGTTTCACTTGGATGTTGTGCCTACCTTTTCACAAGAAACAATCCAAGTCAATCTGCCCAGAAAGTCGCACTTATTTATAGTCATTGATTTACATGTTCGGGGAAAGATTCACAAACTCAGATTATTAATCGATACAGGAATAACGGGAAATATTATTCCCAGTGTCAAGAAGAAGGCCCCTGACTTGGTGTGTGCAGTAGATGGGAAAATTATTTCAGGGGGTCCTTGCACTTCACAAACCGTAATCCTGAAACTAGACTGCACAGACAAAGTAAATGACAAAAGCATGTTGAGGACCTCATTTTGGATGTAATACAAGCTCCACAAGATGGTGTAATTCGAGGAATGCCGTGGCTGCATCTGCACAATCCTTTAATTGACTGGTCAAAATGAACAATTCAGTTTAAATCCCACTTTTGCAAAGAAAAAAAAAACTTGTCTTTATTTCAAAATGAACCCTAATGAGTTTCCTACAACTTTACAAGTCACCACCACTGCAGAAAAAAATATTGTTTTTCCACTTCAATATATTCAATTCAAAGATGTAGTTCATAAAAAAAGAAGCAGAAGTGTTACCCCTCCCATAGGCCATATGACTGTCAAATAGATTTCATACCAGGTGTGGTTGTTCTGAGTTGTCATATTAATGCCTTATCAGAACAGGAAACTCATCATTTGAGAGAATATTCAGATAACTATCTCTCTAATAAGTTCATTTGACCATCCAAATCCCCAGCAGCCTCACCACACTTCTTTGTACCTGAAGCTAATGGTGATCTGAGGCTCTGTATAGATTATAGGGCATTAAATAAAGTGATCATTAAGAACAAATACACTTTGGTGGTCATTCCAACCTGGCGGTAAAAGGCGCTTACTGCCAGACAGAAGACCGCCATAACACCGCCGCGGTCGCGGTAAACCGCCACGGTCATTCTGACCCACAACAGGCAAACCGCCAAAATACCGACATCTACAAAAGTCCGCCACACCAAAGGTCAGCGATAAACTGGCGATGACCAAACCTCCACCGTCACGCCAACAGAAATACGCCCATGCCATTACGACCCACGAATCCACGCGGCGGTCTTTCAACCGCGGTATTCTATTGGCGGTACACACCGCCACGGTCGAAATACACATACTCAAACAAAACACTACCACATTGGACTATTCGAAATACACACACCTGATACACATACACACACCACTCCCACACACCCAATACAATATAAAACACACACCCACATCACCCACAAACCCCTACGACCAGAAATTCTGAGAGAAGGCGAGAGAGAGACACCACAGTCAACTACCAAGCATCCACAGGCACTCAATACCAATACCCACAGAACTTCCACGCACCTCACACAACACACCACTAAATAGCACCCCACCTATCACTACACACTCCACCCCACACATCATCCACACCACCCCACGGCACCTCAAAGACACCCCAGGTTCTCAGATGCTGAACTCAGGGTCATGGTGGAGGAAATTGTACGAGTAGAGCCCCAGCTGTTCGGGACACAGGTGCAGCACACCACCATTGCCAGGAAGATGGAGCTATGGAGCAGAATAGTCGACAGGGTCAACGCTGTGGGACAGCACCCAAGAAATCGGGACGACATCAGGAAGCGGTGGAACGACCTACGGGGAAGGTGCGTTCCATGGTATCAAGGCCCAACATTGCGGTACAGCGGACTGGCGGCGGACCCCCACCTCCTCCCCCAGATTTTACAACATGGGAGGATCAAGTCTTGAACATCCTGCATCCTGAGGGCCTCGCAGGAGTCGGTGGAGGAATGGACTCTGGTAAGTCTCATCTTCACTACTTCATCCCCCCCCACCCCACCTGCATGCCAACTCATACCCCCACCCTCACCCTCACCCCCATCGCAACTACCCCTTGCAAATGTCTCACCATCACAACCCACCCATCCGAAAACTTAGCCCTGCATGCGGCCCCAAAGCATGGACACCCATCACCAAAGCATGCCCAATGCACATACCCACCCCCCCAAAACACCGTCACAACAGCCCCCACAAAGGAATGCCAGCACTGGGGTACACGGGCACCCACCCATTGCACGCCATTGGCACACACAGAAGCAATAACCATACTTTTATACCCCTGCAGGACCCGAACGCCACGTCACCGCGCAGGAGGGTCCACAAATGTCCCCTCCACCCCCAGAAGAGGCCCACAGTGATGACAGCAGCTCTGTCTCCCTGGATCTAGATGACCAGCCCGGTCCATCGGGGACCTCGGGACAGTCGGTTCCCCTCAGGCAGGCACAGGCCACAGCAGACCTTCCCCCCTCTGGGAACACCAGCACAGCATCCACCCAGCGGGCCCATACCTCTGTCCCCAGGACACTTCAATCAGCGGTGTGCCCACCACTACAGGGCACCCAGGTTAACCCACCACCCCAAAAACAACAGGGACCTGGGGGCAGTGGTAGTGGGCACACGGTCCAGGGGACGGAGGCCCAAGGAAACAGGGGAACTGGGAGGGCAGCTGTGCGACAGGGGGGACACAGGCCAAGGGAACCCACTCTCCACGAGGTCCTCTCCTCCATCATGGGAGCATACCACCGCTCCCAGGAGACGATGGCGACGGTCCTGGCCAGGTTTCAGGAAATCCAGCTTCTGCAGGAGCAACAGTATAGGGGGTTCAGGGAGGAACTGAGAAACATCAGTACCGCCATGGGTACCATCGTAGTGGCCCTGAATGAGTTAATCTCCACATTGCGGACCACTGTGGCACCTCAAAGGGCCCCTGACACTAGCATGGACCAAGAACTGGCTACCACCTCCGCCGGCGCTAGTGGACAGGAGGCCCCGACAGAAGACCAACAGGCCACCAGAACCCCACCCCCTGCAGAAGGAGAACCACCCCGCAAGCGGGCCCTGAGATCCAGGAAGAAGACAGAGTAACATGTCAAGACCCCCGCCAGCAAAGGATACCGCTCTGATTGTCATCCCACTGTCCCACATTGTCACCCTGTCCAACCTTAAACTGCCCCTGCTCCACTTCCCACAGGCATTTGGACAATGCACCTGTGAACCTGATAGTCTGGACTCTGCCATGGACAATCCTCCACCATCACCCCTCACCGATTTGCAACCACCCATCCAAATTAGAGCACTTGAATAAACACACTTATTGCACATAAACAATCTGGAGTCTGTCTGTGATTTTAACAAATGTATTAGACATGACAGTGCCAAAATTGTTATTCACATTGTGATGCCAACAAACCGCTGTCACACAGCTGTAGTCCATGGGGTAACAAAGCAGATGTCACGCAGTGGGGCCCACTGCTCTGAAAATGGAAGGGAAAGTCACAACACAGTTACCATACACTGGGGGAAAAAGTCAGACAGTAGAGAGGTAGGAGTCTTTAAGTAAATGTAATATGCCGGTGTGTACTCTTACCTGTATATCACTGAAAATATTGCTCTATTACTGTGTTCCTGTTGTCTATGTCGTCCTCTCCGGCTTCCTCTTCTTCACTCTCCACAGGCTCCACAGCTGCTACAACACCACCATCTGGACCATCCTCCTGCAGAAAAGGCACATGGCGGCGCAAAGCCAGGTTGTGAAGCATACAGCAGGCCACGATGATCTGGCACACTTTCTTTGGTGAGTACATTAGGGATCCACCTGTCATATGGAGGCACCTGAACCTGGCCTTCAGGAGGCCAAAGGTGCGTTCGATCACCCTCCTAGTCCGCCCATGGGCCTCATTTTAGCGTTCCTCTGCCCTGGTCCTGGGATTCCTCACTGGGGTCAGTAGCCAGGACAGGTTGGGGTAACCAGAGTCCCCTAATAGCCACACCCGATGCCTCTGGAGTTGACCCATCACATACGGGATGCTGCTATTTCGCAGGATGTAGGCGTCATGCACTGAGCCAGGGAACTTGGCATTAACATGGGAGATGTACTGGTCTGCCAAACAGACCATCTGTACATTCATCGAATGATAACTTTTCCTGTTCCTGTACACCTGTTTACTCCTGCTGGGGGGTACCAAAGCCACATGTGTCCCATCAATGGCACCTATGATGTTGGGGATATGTCCAAGGGCATAGAAATCACCCTTCACTGTAGGCAAATCCCCCACCTCAGGGAAAATGATGTAGCTCCTCATGTGTTTCAGCAGGGCAGAACACACTCTGGACAACACCTTGGAAAACATAGGTTGAGACATCCCTCATGATATGGCCACTGTTGTTTGAAATGACCCACTTGCTAAGAAATGGAGTACTGACAGCACCTGCACTAGAGGGGGGATCCCTGTGGGTTGGCCGATGGGTGACATCAGGTCTGCCTCCAGCTGGGCACTCAGCACCTGTATAGTGGCTCGGTCAAGCCTGTATGTCAGTATGACATGTCTTTCCTCCATTGTCGACAGGTCCACCAGCGGTCTGTACACGGGAAGATTCCTCCATCTCCTTGCATTGCCCAGCGGACGGTGCCTAGGAAGGACAACAGCGAGCACAGAGTCAATCAACCCACAGGTACGTTCCCACAGCTTGCACACAACATGATTCACTATGCATTGAATGGTTTGTATGAGTGTTGAGGAAAGGCCTAGGTATGTGTGACGCAGTAGAAATTAAGCCATGTGGGCCCTTGAAATGGCGGCTGCCTGACCTGTGAACTGTGACAATGGGATGTGAGGTCAATGCGCTGGCGTGGCACACCGTGGCGGTAGGCGGTCGAAGACCGCGGCACAAAGCCGCATTGGTTAACATAGAATCCTATGGGTTTCACGAGCCAATGACGATGTGCGCCGGTGGTCGCGGTACGCACCGCCGTGGTACGCACCGCCGCGGGCGTGACTGACATTTTCTATCTACTTAATCACTCGATACCTGATCTTCCACAGGAGAGGACCTACATTGCAAGTGCTGCTGTGACCTCGGTCTGGAAGAGACAATGGCTGCTGCGACTGGGGAAAGGGCCCCTGCCTTCACTTCTGAAGAATTGGAGAAACTCGTGGATGGGGTCCTCCCCCAGTATGCGCTACTGTACGGTCCTCTAGACGAACAGGTAAGTACACTGGGAGCATGCTTTGTGGGCAATGCCTGGGTTGAGTCGGGTGGATGAAAGATGGTGGGGAGGGGAGCGATTGAGGCATGCATCAGACGACAGATGAGAGCATTGGCCACATGGCAAGGGTGGGGATGGGGGGCCACTCACATCAAGCATGCAGAAGGTGATGATTTTTTTTCTCCCCCTGTACATGTCACATAGGTCAGCGCCCACCAGAAAATCGCTATTTGGCGTGCCATCGCCAAGGACGTCCGGACCCTGGGGGTCCACAACAGACGGGGCACCCACTGCCGGAAGAGGTGGGAGGACATCCGACGCGGGAGCAGGAAGACGGCGGAGGCTCTGCTGGGGATGGCCTCCCAACGTAGGAGGGGTGCCAGTCGTCAATTGAGCCCCCTGATGTCCCAGATCCTGGCGGTAGCCTACCCCGATTTGGATAGGTGCGTGAGGACATCAAAGCAGACACAAGGGGGTGAGTACACTCTCATTCTGGTGACTTTGCGCGCAGTGGAGGTGTCTTGGTGGGGGAGGTGGGCTGTGGGTATCTCTAGGCCAGGGCGATTTCTGTAGGCTATGCCCCTCCGTAAGGCATGGCCCTGTGCCCCCGCCCCCCACCTCTGTAGGGTGCCAAGTACAGCTATTCATGGCCCTGTGTCATCTATGTGTGCAGTTGTCGTCCATAGGCTTGTAGGTCATGTCCCACTGATTGAGTAGTGGACCCCAAGTGCGCAGCGTAGTGCAGGGGGCTTCTGTGTCTGTCCTCTCCGCCAACGGTAGCGGTAATCCATGCACTCAACATGTCTTTCTTTCTCCCCCTCCCCTTTTTTGTGGTCTTCATGTTCATGTGTGCATTAGCATCATCAGGCGGAGGAGAAGTGGCATCGGAGCACGAGGGAGCTGCATCCCACATGGCCCTGGAGGGCCATGCAACGGACTCTGAGTACACCAGTGGGACGGAGGGCGAGGGGAGCTCCACAGCGGGGACTCGTGCTGAAGTCAGTGGCAGCGACTCGTCCTCTGAAGGGAGCTCCCTTGTGGTGGCGGCAACATCCGTGCCCCCCGCAACAACAGGTACAGCCGCCACCCAGCGCACCAGCACCGCCCTCCCAGCAGCCCCTCAGCGTTTGCCCCGTGCCCGCTCACCCAGGAAGGGGGGCATCTCCTTCGCCCCAGGCACCTCAGGCCCTGCAACTATCACCCCTGCTGCCCTCAGTGAGGAGGTCATTGACCTCCTGAGGACCATCATTGTTGGGCAGTCTACCCTTTTGAATGCCATCCAGGGTGTAGAAAGGGAGGTGCACCGGAGTAATGCATACCTGGAGGGCATTCATTCGGGTCAGGCTGCCCATCAGCGATCGTTCAACGCTCTGGCCTCAGCACTGACGGCAGCAATTGTCCCTGTCTCTAGCCTCCCCCCTCCAACTTCCTCCACCCAGACCCTATCCCCTGTACCTCTGCCTATCCCAGACACATCTACAGACCAGCCTGCACACACCTCAACACCCAAGGGAAGCTCATCCAGACATAAGCACCACACTTCACACAAGCATTCACACAAGCAACATCCACATGCAGACACACCAACACCCACTTCCTCCACTGTGTCCCCCTGCTCCTCGTCTCCCTCCTCCCTCCCTGTGACGTCTCCACTCACACTTTCATGCACAACATCTTCAGCCACTACGTCCATCACCAGCACACCCACCAGAACACTCCACACACGTGCAGTCACCACCCCCACTACCATTTACACGTCCCCTGTGTCCTCTCCCAGTGTGTCTGTCACCCCCTCTTCCAAACCACACAAACGCAGGCAGCCACCCACCCAACAGCCATCCACCTCACGACAGCCTCCAGCCCAAGCACCTGCACCCAAAGACACCAGACTTCACACTCCTACAACCACATCTTCTTCCTCCACTCCCATACCCACTACACCTAGCCGTCCCTCTCTTTCCAAATTGATTTTCCTTTCCAAACGTGACCTCTTTCCAACAACTCCCCCACCCCGTCCATCGAATAAGACTGCAATCAGCACCTCAGCCACCACCAAACCAGGACCTATCAAGACTGTTGTCCAAGGACTGTGGAGTCCCCCACCCTCAAGGGCAACTAGTTCTGGTAGGAGCCAAGGCACGGCCAGCCCACCCCCGGAAAATCACCCAAAGATCACGAGAGGCCAAGGACACCAGGGACCAAAATCCCTACCCTGGCTGGAAGTGGGGTGCCACCTGGCACACCGCCAAAGGTGGGAAAGGGCCACAGACGACCAGGGAAGGGTGGGAAGGGCAGCACGCCCGACAAGTCCGGCAGCAGGCCAGCTGCCCAGGAGGGCTCCACCAGCCCCATCCCATGTGTGCAGGAGGGCCCGCCAGCCACAGCCCAGCTGCCCAGGAGGGCCCCGCCAGCCACAGCCCAGCTGCCCAGGAGGGCCCCGCCAGCCACAGCCCAGCTGGGCAATGAAGGAGCGCCAGCCACAGCCCAGCTGGGCAATGAAGGAGCGCCAACTCAAGCACTGCTGAACAGGGCAAGGACCGCTGAACAGGGCAAGGACCGCCAAGGCTAGCACCGCTGAACAGGGCAAGGACCGCTGAACAGGGCAAGGACCGCCAAGGCAAGCACCACTGAACAGGGCAAGGACCGCTGAACAGGGCAAGGACCGCTGAACAGGGCAAGGACCGCCAAGGCAAGCACCGCTGAACAGGGCAAGGACCGCTGAACAGGGCAAGGACCGCCAAGGCAAGCACCGCTGAACAGGGCAAGGACCGCCAAGGCAAGCACCGCTGAACAGGGCAAGCACCGCTGAACAGGGCAAGGACCGCCAAGGCAAGCACCGCTGAACAGGGCAAGGACCGCTGAACAGGGCAAGGACCGCCAAGGCAAGCACCGCTGAACAGGGCAAGGACCGCCAAGGCAAGCACCGCTGAACAGGGCAAGGACCGCCAAGGCAAGCACCGCTGAACAGGGCAAGCACCGCTGAACAGGGCAAGCACCGCCAAGGCAAGCACCGCTGAACAGGGCAAGGACCGCTGAACTGGGCCCTTCATCTCAAGCACCGCTCCGCTGGGCCCTTCATCTCAAGCACCGCTGCACTGGACACTTCATCTCAAGCACCGCTCCGCTGGGCCCTTCATCTCAAGCACCGCTCGGCTGGGCACCGCCGTCTCAAGCACCGCTGCACTGGGCCCTTCATCTCAAGCACCGCTCGGCTGGGCACCGCCGTCTCAAGCACCGCCTGCATTGGGCCCTTCATCTCATGCACTGCTCCGCTGGGCCCTTCATCTCAAGCACCGCTGCGCTGGGCACCGCCGTCTCAAGCACTGCTGCACTGGGCCCTTCATCTCAAGCACCGCTCCGCTGGGCACCGCCGTCTCAAGCACCGCTGCACTGGGCCCTTCATCTCAAGCACCGCTGCACTGAGCCCTTCATCTCAAGCACCGCTCCGCTGGGCCCTTCATCTCAAGCACCGCTCCGCTGGGCACCGCCGTCTCAAGCACCGCTGCACTGGGCCCTTCATCTCAAGCACCTCTGCACTGGGCCCTTCATCTCAAGCACCGCTGCACTGGGCCCTTCATCTCAAGCACCGCTCCGCTGGGCACCGCCGTCTCAAGCACCGCTGCACTGGGCCCTTCATCTCAAGCACCTCTGCACTGGGCCCTTCATATCAAGCACCGCTCCGCTGGGCACCACCGTCTCAAGCACCGCTGCACTGGGCCCTTCATCTCAAGCACCGCTGCACTGGGCCCTTCATCTCAAGCACCGCTCCGCTGGGCACCGCAGTCTCAAGCACTGCTGCACTGGGCCCTTCATCTCAAGCACCGCTGCACTGGGCCCTTCATCTCAAGCACCGCTCCGCTGGGCCCTTCATCTCAAGCACTGCTCCGCTGGGCCCTTCATCTCAAGCACCGCTGCACTGGGCCCTTCATCTCAAGCACCGCTCCGCTGGGCCCTTCATCTCAATCACCGCTCCGCTGGGTACCGCCGTCTCAAGCACCGCTGCACTGGGCCCTTCATCTCAAGCACCGCTGCACTGGGCCCTTCATCTCAAGCACCGCTCCACTGGGCCGTTCATCTCAAGCACCGCTCCGCTGGGCACCGCCGTCTCAAGCACCGCTGCACTGGGCCCTTCATCTCAAGCACCTCTGCACTGGGCCCTTCATCTCAAGCACCGCTCCGCTGGGCACCACCGTCTCAAGCACCGCTGCACTGGGCCCTTCATCTCAAGCACCGCTGCACTGGGCCCTTCATCTCAAGCACCGCTCCGCTGGGCACCGCAGTCTCAAGCACTGCTGCACTGGGCCCTTCATCTCAAGCACCGCTGCACTGGGCCCTTCATCTCAAGCACCGCTCCGCTGGGCCCTTCATCTCAAGCACTGCTCCGCTGGGCCCTTCATCTCAAGCACCGCTGCACTGGGCCCTTCATCTCAAGCACCGCTCCGCTGGGCCCTTCATCTCAAGCACCGCTCCGCTGGGTACCGCCGTCTCAAGCACCACTGCACTGGGCCCTTCATCTCAAGCACCGCTGCACTGGGCCCTTCATCTCAAGCACCGCTCCGCTGGGCCCTTCATCTCAAGCACTGCTCCGCTGGGCACCACTGTCTCAAGCACTGCTGCACTGGGCCCTTCATCTCAAGCACCGCTCCGCTGGGCACCGCCGTCTCAAGCACCGCTGCACTGGGCCCTTCATCTCAAGCACCGCTCCGCTGGGCACCGCCGTCTCAAGCACCGCTGCACTGGGCCTTTCATCTCAAGCACCGCTGCACTGGGCCCTTCATCTCAAGCACCGCTCCGCTGGGCCCTTCATCTCAAGCACCGCTCCGCTGGGCACCGCCGTCTCAAGCACCGCTGCACTGGGCCCTTCATCTCAAGCACTGCTGCACTGGGCCCTTCATCTCAAGCACCGCTCCGCTGGGCACCGCCGTCTCAAGCACCGCTGCACTGGGCCCTTCATCTCAAGCACCGCTGCACTGGGCCCTTCATCTCAAGCACCGCTCCGCTGGGCCCTTCATCTCAAGCACCGCTCCGCTGGGCACCGCCGTCTCAAGCACCGCTGCACTGGGCCCTTCATCTCAAGCACCGCTGCACTGGGCCCTTCATTTCAAGCACCGCTCCGCTGGGCACCGCTGTCTCAAGCACCGCTGCACTGGGCCCTTCATCTCATGCACCGCTGCACTGGGCCCTTCATCTCAAGCACCGCTCCGCTGGGCCCTTCATCTCAAGCACCGCTCCGCTGGGCACCGCCGTCTTAAGCACCACTGAACTGGGCCCTTCATCTCAAGCACCGCTCTGCTGGGCACCGCCGTCTCAAGCACCGCTGCACTGGGCCCTTCATCTCAAGCACCGCTCCGCTGGGCACCGCCGTCTCAAGCACCGCTGAACTGGGCCCTTCATCTCAAGCAATGCTGGCCCATTGGCGGAAGGGGCAGTGCCGCATCTGTGTCGGGCAGGGCTGCACGAAGCACTCTGGGCACCAGTCCCCCTCCAGAACCAGTGGACACTGTCATCCACTTGAGAGACTGTGGCTTTGCACTCCCCAGGATGTAACAGTGGGCAAACCACCCACTGTAGAGACTTGAGAGACTGTGGCTTTGCACACCCCAGGATGGTACAGTGGGCAAGCCACCCACCGTTTGGACTTGAGAGACTGTGGCTTTGCACTCCCCAGGATGGTACAGTGGGCAAGCCACCCACTGTATGGAATTGAGAGACTGTGGCTTTGCACTCCCCAGGATGGTACAGTGGGCAAACCACCCACTGTATGGACTTGAGAGACTGTGGCTTTGCACTCCCCAGGATGGGACAGTGGCCATGGAGGCCCCTCGTGGATCTGGCGTCGTGTACTCATGTGGCTGAGGTGCCCCCCCTTCCCTTCCCCCTGAGGTGCCTGTAGTTTTTCTATCTCATGCCCCTGCAGTGTTCTCTCCGTTGGTGTCAGGTATCCTGTGTGGGCCTTGCCCATGTGATTTGGGCCCAGTGGTCCACGGACAATGACAGCTAAAATTATCGGACTTTTAATATATTATTTTTAAATGTGTGATATTTTTATATGCCGATAATACAATATATTCGACTGTTTATGATCATTTCATTTTGTCTTTGCATTCTTCCGGGGGGTTTGGGGGTTGTAACAGTGATGTATTGCTATGCATTGATATGTGTGTTGTAGTGGGTGAGGGTGGTGGTGGGTGTGTAGCGTATGTGTGCCCGTAATATTTTCTCCTCCCCCCTCCTCTGTGTCGTAGGTGCAGTACTCACCGTAGTCTTCTGCGCCGGCGTTCGTGCTCCTGGTAGAGGAGCAGGAATACAATAGCTGGTGGGATGTGTAGTTCGGGTTCCATGCTGTCCAGATTCCTCGTGGGGTGTATGGAGGTGAGCGTTTTCCGTTTGAAATGTCTGTTTCCGCCGTGTTTTTATCGGCGGGGCTACCGCCCCAGAAAAGGTGGCGGATTGGTGGGTTGTGATAGGGTGGGCGGTACATTGACTCCCGCCTGTCTGTTGGCGGTGACCGCCACGCTGTTTGTTTGCCCCGCCGTGGCGGTCGGAGTGTTAAAGTGGCGGTCTCTGTTGGCGGTTTCCGCCAGGGTCAGAATTCCATTTTTTGAACCGCCAGCCTGTTGGCGGGTTAGCCGCCGCTTTAACACCGACCACCAGGGTTGGAATGACCCCCTTTGTCCTTAATCCCAGTTCTTTTAGACCAGGTAAAATCAGCAGTGATGTATACTAAACTAGATATGCTTGGAGCTTATCATTTAGTCCAAATGCGAGCTGGCGATGAGTAGAAAACTGCTTTTAAAACTTGATATGGTCTATTGAATACTTAGGCATGTCATTTGGGATTTGCAATGCCCCTACAGCGTTCCAATTCTTCCTTAATGATGTCCTTCACGATTATTTAGATATATTTTTAATTATAAATATCAATGATATATTAATCTATTCTAGTTCAAAAGAAGAATATGAGCAACATGTCTGTAAGTTCCTAAAGGCTCCTCGACAACATCATTTATATTGTGAATTAAGCAAATGTTAATTTCATGTAACTGTGGTCGAGTTTTTAAGAGTAATTTTAACCCCATCTGGAATGCACATGATAGATAGGAAGATAAGAGCGGTGACAGATTGGACTACCCCCAAAACAGTAAGAGACGTACAGTGTTTTCTTGTTTTTGTCAATTTCTATTGTCGATTACTCAGTCAGTTTTCTCAAATGGTGTTACCCATCACTAAAGTGTTGCATAACAAAGTACCTTTCGAGTGGTCTCTTGAGGCGGAAAATGCATTTAAGGTTCTCAAAAAAGCCTTTACATCAGCCCCAATCATATCTTAATTGAAATTACTATATTTATTCTGCGATAAGGAATGGCTCAATGATCACGCAAAGAAGCACATTTTATGTTTAAGCAAGAGTTTAGCAGTTGAATGTAAGCAACTTTATTGGCAATCGGATGACTAAGACAAAAGACTGAGTAACTGGTTTTTATTTTAGAGTGACCAGAGAGTCTGAGCTTGAATCATTGATCATATATATCTAGCAGCATCTTTTATGACCAAGCTCAGTCCTTGAGGTAACCTCCTCAGCAATAGGATCACATATGTCATAATTTCAGGCATTTCTCAAACCACATTTTATTCAATGAATAAAACGTGGATTATTTCATGTACTTTTGTATGTTGTCACGTTCTTGTAATTTTTTTGAAGTAATGTAATTGGTTTCACAACTCAAAGAATGTTGACTTAAAACTTTTATATCATGTTATGCTGTTTGCAGAATATAATTAGTAATGATAATAACTTTACCTAGCAAAGTTCATATGATGACCAATGCCAATAATTCTACTAAGTTGTATGATAGTCTGAATTTTCACCTGTTGGAGCTTAGAATGGTTAACCTCTCATTTCTCCTCCATACTGAGTTGGGTTGAATACACGGTATCATTTATGTATACTTCTTAAGTAATCTTTTTCGTTTTAGGTCATTTCTTCACATGCCTTTTTTGCAGTTTGCATGTGTGTCATTTTAAATGTTTCAATAATTACCAAAACAACACTAAAAAGTCTAAGCATACAAGAAATACCAAATTATTAATTTTAGTTAACTTAATTTGTAGCTCAACACACAGCTGATGCATAATCCAGACTTTAACAGTTTGTTTTCTCGTAATTCATCTTAGGTCCTACACCCAGAGTATGTGGACAACCATCTGCCACTCAGGATACCTCCAATCCAGACCACGATCAAGCCTTCAGTGAGGTCTCAACTCCTGCAGGACCAGATGATGTAAAGCAGTCTGGTCCATCTGATCTGGTTGGGCAGACAGCTCCAGTGAGTCTCACTCAGCCCATACCTACACATCCCACCCCAGCAAATGAGCACCTTCACTTCCTGTGTCCAAAGGAATATCACCCCAATCTTATGGCCCGAGTCCTGGTTGCTGTTAAGCCAAAATCACCACAAACTCCAGTTCAGCCAGGTCCAAGTGGGATAGGACACACCGATGCAAGGGTACAGGGTAATGGGGGCATAGTAAGTTGGAGGGTTCTGTGAGGCAGAAAAATTAGGTCACTGGGTTTACTGTCACTGAGACCACCATTGATCAAGTCTTGGGAGGCAGCACAATGAAGAGATAAAGTGGCATATTTATACTCTGTTTGCGCCAAATTTGCATCATTTTTTTAACGCAAATCTGGCGCAAACTGAACTCCTCATTTATACTTTGGCGCTGGACCCGTGTAGTGCCAAATTTATGGAGTTTGAGTCATGTTTTTACCGTGGAAACCTACCTTGCGTTAATGAGATGCAAGGTAGGCGTTCCAGGGCAAAAAATGACTCTAAGGCCTTTGTGCCTTATTTACACTCCCGTGCAAAAATGACACACGGGAGGGCCTTAAAATGACTCTAAACCATTTTAGAATCATTTTTTAACGCATGGGTCAGGGCAGGTGTTAAGGGACCTGTGGGCTCATTTCCATGGTCTCCTACCATGGAAGCAGTCCACAGGTGCCCTTGCTTGCCCCCAGGAACACCCCCTGCCACCCTCACCCACCCCTGGAGGACATCCATGGATGGGGGGTACCATCTACGGTAAGTAGAGGTAAGTATCATTTTATTCATGTAGGAGTGGCATGGGGGGCCTAACTTGGGCCCCCCTACATGCCACTGTGCCTAATGGCCATGCCCAGGGGACAGAAGTCCTCTGGGTATGGCCAATGGCCAGGGTGGCATGATTCCTGTCTTTGCTAAGACAGGAGTCATTTCCATGGGGGTTGTGCGTTAAAAAATGAGCTAGTCAGGTTAGAGACAATATTTTTTACTGTAACCTGACTTGCACCATTCTTTGGCGCACATCCCCCAGTCTTCCCTTCACGTCCACTGCCCGGTTCCCGTCATTTATTTTGACGCTAACAAGGGCGCAGCAACGGCTACTGTCATTCCATAAATAAGGCGCCCAGCTGGTGCGTTGGAATGGCGGTAGCCCCCGTTAAACTTTTTGACACAAATCTGCGCTAGCGCAGGTTTGCGCCATAAAGTATAAATATAGGCCAAAGACTCTAAACTAAAATTTGAGCTCCCTGACTGGGGTGCTGTTTAACATTTACCACCATATGAGCAGGGCTTTCACAGGAACATCTACCCCTTTCTGTAGCCCTACAACATCTGGGCCCACTACACCTACCTCAGCCACAGAAAGGGAGGCCCTGGCGAAAGTAAAAACTCCTGCAACCATCTCAGTCCCTGCAATTGTCAAACCTCCCCCAACCAGGAGGGGGCATTCTTCTGCATAACTAGTAGAGGATGACAAGACCTCCACCAGCACCAGCAAAAGATGAAGAACATAATTTGCTCCAGTGTCTGACTACCGTTCCTTCTGTGGACTAGATTCTGGACATATTTATCTTGTAGATGCCACTTGTATTTTGTACATTGGACTTCAAACAAATTTGACTCTTAAATAATGGTTTAATTCACCATGATTGATTCTTTCTCTGTTTTCCGCTTTGTTATTTGGTTTTCATCCTGTATCAGCTTATTTGTGTTTGGAAAATAAATTTAAAAAACACAAAGTCAAGGTGTGGTATTTACTTTTTTCTTTCTTCCTTTCATCATTATTTTAAAAATGCAAATAAAATGTAACCATAAAATGTTATATTTCGGCAATGTTTCTCCCATGTTCAAAAAAGTCAAATATACCAAACACTACAAATCTTAGACCCATATTTATGAAATTTTTGCGCCACCTTAGCTTCATTTATTTTTACTAAAGCGGTGCTAACTAAACTCCATATTTATATTTTGATGCTAGGCTTGTCTAGCACGAGTAAGCAGCATTTTTAGGCTGAGCCAACTCACCTTGCGTCAATGAGATGCGAAGTAGGTGTTCCCTTCCTAAAAATGACGCTAGTCCCCAGCGCCATATTTAAATCCCAAAGCAGAAACGATGTGCAACTGGGATGTAGGCCTTAATAATGGCTCTAAGGGGGTCATTCTGACCCTGCCAACGACCGCTGAAGCACCGCCAACAGGCTGGCGGTGCTTCCTGGGCCATTCTGACCGCAGCAGTAAAGCCGCGGTCAGAAAAGGGGAAGTAGCGGTTTCCCGCCGGTTTACCCCTGGCCCAGGGAATCCTCCATGGGGATTCCGACCCCCTTCCCGCCATCCTGTTCCTGGCGGTTTTTACCGCCAGGAACAGGATTGCGGGAACGGGTGTCGTGGGGCCCCCTAACAGGGCCCCACAAACATTTTCAGTGTCTGCTTTGCAGACACTGAAAATCACGACAGGTGCCACTGCACCCGTCGCACCCCTGCAAATCCGCCGGCTCCATTCGGAGCCGGCTTCCTCTTTGCAGGGGCTTTCCCGCTGGGCCGGCGGGCGATCTTTTGGAATGACCCCCTAAGTCTGTTTAGCCCCATTATTTCACACCTGGTCAGACCAGGCATTAGAGTGCAGGTAGGCCCATTTCCATGGGGAAACACCATAAAATGGGCACATAGATGCCCACCCCAACCCCCAGCAACACCACCACCCACAACACAGGGACACTACAGGAGGAGGGAGCCCATCCTAATTAAGTTGCAAGTAAGTGTTTGTGTATGTGTTTGGTGTGCTATTGGGGCCCCTTACATGGGGCCCCCTGCCTGGCACTGGGTATGTAGGGCTTGCCCAAGGGGCACTGGTATCTGTGGTGAGCATTTGGCTAGTGGTAATGACACCTGCCTATACTTAGACAGGAGTCATTTTTTGGCTGCTTGTGCATAAAAAAATGACACTAGGCTGACTAGCGGCAGTTATTTTCATGCTAACCAGCCTAATGTAATTTCGGACACACTAACACCAATTCCCTTAACGCCATCCTTCTCTGGCTAGCATCTTTTTTTGAGACGCTAGCCATTCCTTAGCACCATTGTGCGTTATTTTATAAATTTAGTGCAGGAATGGTGTTAGGGAATGGCGTTAAAAAAAATGGTGTACAACTGCGTTAGCACAGCTGTGTACCATTTTTCATTAATGTGGTCCTTACTGTATTAATTTTAATACATTAGTAAGTAAGAATAGTTTGTCAAATAAAAAAAATTGAACTCATGCATAAACAAAATAGTCCATGACATTTATGTTTTTACAGTTCCAGACCTTGACACCATGGAAAAATGGGATATAGTCATAAAACAGACTCAATAGGTAAACGTTTATTGATTCATGTCATCAGCGGGAGCCAGACCTCCTGCCTCCCAATAGGAGTCCTACATCAATAACACCAATAGTCAAAATCACGGCAGTACACAATTTTGTGACCACAGGATCCTTCTAATACACTGTGGCAGGATCTGGTGGCATGTCATAACCAGCTTTAAGTAGTGTGGTGCAAACATTGTTTCCACAATGATGAGACACATCAACAGCTTCATACACTTAACACGAAATGTGAATTTTGCAAATGTGAAGGGAGATTAGTATGCTGTGGGTTGACTTACAAATGAGGTTAGAGAAAGTTAAGAAGCACATATTCGGTGGTGGCAACATTCATAAGAAAACAAGTCCCCTGCCATCTCATACACTTCCATTCAATCACTGTGCAAGTTGTCTTTGTACAAGATATGTACATCCAAAGTGTGAGCGTTTCTCACAGGATTGACCTTATGTTCCCTTTGTACTTTGCAACAGCAACATATAACAACAGATGTCACAACTTTGAAATATACAAATGAAGGAGACATGATGAAGTATTCTGAAACAGAATAACAAGTAAAAAATAATGAATTTACATGACAAAATAGACACAGTACAAATGACAAATAATGAGGAAAATATAACGTTAGGTAAAGGTATGCTTACACTCATGTGAAGAAGTTGTCAGTATTACCTTGACATATGTCACTCCCTTCCTTTTCATTACTATCATCTTCATTTGGCATTTCGTCATCCTCACCTTGTGGCTAATCGTCGTCACCATTCTCTGCAATGTATGGGATATTACATCATGGAGCTATGTTGCACAACATCCATCAATCAATGGTGATTTTGCACACATTTACATGTCTTATCCAGACTGTTAAATCTGGCCTTTACTCGCCCAAAAGTCCATTGCACTGACCTCTGTGTTCTTTCATAGGCCTCAATAAAGCAGACTTCCCCTGGCGTTGTAGGATTCCTCAGTGGTGCTAACAACCATGGTCAGTTAGGATAAGCTGAGTCTTCTAAATGAAATAAAAATATATTGAGCAAAATATCTAATCACCTTGTACATTCTTAAATTAAAAATTAACCAAAAAAATATAATGACAGAGAGTGCTTGAAGTTATGACATTTGCAGGGATTTGCTGCTGTTCTGTGGTGCAAAGTAATCATGTGTTGAGCCTGGACAATGGGCATCCACTCTTGCAATGTACAAATCAGGTAATTAGACAACTTGCACATTGATTGAATGGAAGTTCTTCCGATTGCGGTAGACCTGTTCCCTGGTTTGAGGTAGCATTGAGGCAATATGTGTGCCATCAATTGCTCCAACTACATGTGGCATGTCACCCACAGCATAAACATTTCTCTTCACATTTTCAAAATCCTCATTTTGTGGAAACTGGATGAAGTTGTTGATGTGTCTCATTATTGAAGAAAGGACTTCTTGCAGCATGCCACTGAAAGTTGGTTGCGACATGCCCCCAGATACTGCCACAGTGTAGTGGAAGGTTCCTGTGACCACAAAATGGAGTCTGCCATGATTTTCACTATTGGTGCTATTGATGTGGAATTACTGTTGTGAGGCAAAAGCTCTGGCTCCAACTGATAACATAAATCAAGAAGTTCTCCTATTCATTCTGAATGTTTTGATGATATCACTTTCTTCCACAGTGGTAACGTCTGGAAATAGTTTAAATACTTGAGGCTGTCATCTTCTACCTTTCACTAGGTTCATATGTCTACATTTAAGAGAAAGGAGAAATATTCTGTGAAACGGGCAAGCACTTTTGAGTTAAATGAAGTGTAATGAATAACAGAAAATGCACTATAAAAAAGGAAATCTGAGATTGATACATGTATGAAATGTTTTAAAATTAAAGGTGACATTGAAGGTACATTTCTTGCAAACCGACTTGTTGTATTGTGCAGTGCACTTGCTAAATTTTATTAGACTTATGGATTTCAAATAATGCATATGTATCTGATTTGGTAGCTCTGGGAACATGATTAAACACACCTGTGTAGACACATTTTGAGTTTTGGATCAATGTGACTTCTTGTGTAAGTGTCCAGTAGCATGAAGGCAGCCTGGACCAAACTGGTGAACGTAAAAAAATATACTGGTGTGTTTCTTTAAATTTCTTAAACTACTACATTACACACATATGCTTTGGACATTATGGTACTGTGGCTTGCACATTATTATTTTTTTAATGCATGCATCCACAGCTAATGTAAGTAGGCAATTCCAATGGAAGCAGTCACTTACCTTCGGTTATGGTGACAACATGGTTGATTTTCATCATGGTCCAGTAGCATCATCAAAGGTAGGACTTGCACGATCCGGTTCATGTTGGCAAGAAAAGTGAAAAGTAGAAAAAAAGGTCAATGTCAACCTTATGTGACTTCGATTCTGCCAAATCAGGTGTGCAGGTTTAACCTCCACATTTACATCAGTGGGAAGGCATCTCTTGATTGGCCTGGTGGTAAAAACTTTCTGTGGTTCCGCCGCCAACTGCTTTTGATTATTGTGCCATCGACGTGGGTGTAAAATTATGGCGTTGACAGTGGTTCGCCGAAAGATTTAAATACACGGGCCTGCCTGCATCTCAATGAAGCAAGTGGATTGCCTAGTCGGCAGGTGGATTATCCGATGGAAAAACAACGTTAGTACTAATTCTGCCAAGATCTAAATCAGGCCCTTGGTTCCTTTCCCAAAGGCTATTAATCTAGCCACATTTGCTTTTCAGTCAGGAAATCATTTGTGGTATACAGGTGGTATGAAAAGCCTTACACTTACACAACATAAAATAACATAATACACATAATATGACGTAATGTAAAATTTAATAAAACGTAATGTAATGTTAAACATAACATACCATAATATAAATTAAAAAATGTAGCACAACATAACGCACATAAAAAACAGACTTTGCTGTGCTTCAGTGAAATCCCCCACAAACAACTAAATACTTGCACCGATCCTTATATTTGTCAAATGTTAATGCAGCATGTTCTTTTTGCCATGGTTTAACAATAGCATCTTTCTAACTTTGAGAATCTTCACTGCTCTCACATGTGAAACTAGATACCTGAATCCAGATGTTAAAATACTTGTCTTTCTCTCAGTGATGGTTAAACCTAAGTGTCTTAAAGGCTCAACTATTTATTTTTTCGTACGTATAAATCAAAAATGGTATACTGGTGTGTGTTTATATAAAAGGTTAAATTGTGTGTTTCATAAACTGACAGTATACAATGATGGGAGACAATTGAATAAAATATCCTTCTCTCGTACAATGCCCTTAGATTAGCTATGTAGAGCTATTGTTACATTTGCAATTCTCCTCTGGTAATAGCGTGGAAAAAAGTAAGAAAGAACGATTTTTTGAAAAATGGTTATTACCCTGTCTCTATGTTGCATGGTTCCCCTTTAGAGATGATCCAGCACGTCAACAATCCATTTAAGCTTAGGACATGTAAAATTACAGTGATCACGCTATCCTGAATATTAAACAGGTAATCTATTTCTTGTGAAGGCGCTAAGTGGTTATATGTATTCATGAGTCATACCATGATATCCAAAAAAATCCATTCCATTCCATTTGCATTCCAGTTATTCTAGAGGAATGTCTGCCAATGCGTAAGCGATTCAAAACCGAGTACAGAACACAAGATCACCCGCCTCACAAGCCAGGTGAAAGAAAGAAAAAGACACAATATCATTTACAAATGCTATTCGGACGAGAAATTATCATGCATGGTAAAGCAGATGTGCCTTCCACCCCTGTTTTAATTATTATTAGGAGAAAAAGGGTATAATAGCTGTACAAAATTCAGACAGTTCAGAAACATACACATGTAATCAGCTAATACAGACTCGCACATTGGGCATCTGGAGTGGCCCCACATTTTCACCTTCTGAAGCCTATCTGGTGATTAGTAAAGCCTGTGGGTCACTTTAAATTGTTGCAGTTGCAAGATGGAGCACTGAAATGGAGAATTACCAATGTTTAAAGCTATGTTACTGTCGCTCGGCGTCACAATCTGCCCCAATTTATAAGCTCCTTTTTACGAGTTTTTATCGACCTTACTCCAAAAAACATTAAAGAGAAATTGATATATCTGGTCAGTGTGTCTCTTTTGTCAACAAACATCTCAGTCAGCGGTATCAAGCTGATAATGTGATTTATCATCCCAATTTTGTTCAAATTATATCTGATACACATATATTTAAAACAATTCTGTTTATGTGCAAGTCCTGTTACCCCTTGTCTTCTCCACACCTCTCGAAGAGAATCATGAAAGATTTCAGCAAATGCCAAGGGATCTTCATAACAGTGTGTAAGAATAGATATCTGGGACTTCTTATTTATGTTTGAGTGCACTCTATATTAAATAAGCAGTCTTGTCAACCATACATTTCACCCGCTTGAAGTATCCTAGATCAAAATGTTGAGGCAGTGCATCATTAGTGGCAATACCAAAACCAGTCTGGCACATGGATTGGTACAGCCCTATATTGCATTCTGATATTAAGAATGCCAATTTTTTAAGCATAGCAGTGGCCCAGTAATAATATTTAAGGTCTGGTAGCACCCAGCCACCTTTTTATTTTAAAAAACCCTATGCTTTACAGGTTCTTTGATAATTCCATATGAATTGTACTGTTGCAGAAGCTATTTTCTGAAAAAAAGAATTTGCTACGGATATAGGGATGGATCGAAAAAGATGTATGAATTTGGGTAGTATGGTAACATGTACAATATTACACCTTTCTACCATTGTTAACGATAATTTCCTGCTGACATGAAATTTCTGCATGCTTTCCTGCTGCAAAGGCTTGTTATTTTTTTCAATGATATCCTTGACCCTTGTGCATAGTTTAAAACTAAGATAATTTGCTCCCTTGACAATGTGGTGATCTTTTTTGTATTCTTTACAATGTTCATGCCTTTTGGTTTTCTAATTTTTTAGACTGTAGCCAGATATACCACCAAACTCTTCAGCTGCACTCCCAATTATTTCCTTAGTTTGTAGGACTTTAGGAGAATATTTTGCCACATCATCTACATCTACAGATAGTTTTACCTATACCTCAATAAAATTCATAGTTTGAAGATAAAGGTTATTAAATATCCTTCTGATGTATGGTTCCAGCTAAATTCCACCAGTGGGTGCTCATTTAAGTTAGACTCCCGCTCACACCTTGTAAAGTTCACCTGAACAATGCGAGGCTCCACAACATGGGCATGCAAGTGCAAATGAGATGTGCTGGCCCCTGGTGGAATTAGCACTGTGGACTCAAGAGAGGTGCGTTAATTTGGGAAATGCTGAGTATTGTGCTGGTCAAATGTAAAAGCTCTCTTATTAAGTGGTTGTGGTCAGGGGCACAGTAACTGGAGACAGACATGTCACATGATGGATGTACTGGTCTAAATGTTCTGATCAGCAAAGTGGATACAGCTACTTGTCTGGGATTGGTTGTAAAATAGTTCTCACTTCTTAGTTAATCGCACATGAATGATCATATTTACAGCAGCCCATGCTCTAGCTCTGTCTCTTGGTCCACTCTTCATAAATCTTAACTTCTCCTTGACTCTACAGGATTTGACACTTAGGCCCATATTTATACTTTTTTAGCGCTGCATTTGCATAATTTTCGATACAAAAGCGGCACAAACTTACAAAATATAATTGTATTTTGTAAGTTTACGCCGCTTTTGCGTCAAAGCAATCCTGATTATCTTACCACACTGGTGCAGCCATGTACCTAAGATGGACCTCAGAGAATAAAAATGCAGATGCAACACCCAATTTGGCATTTAAATATAGTATACATTTACTTTTAAAAATCTGAATGTTTTAAAACTGTATGGGTTCACTCCTCTTTAATTTGTATTTTTCAAATCTAGATGACAGAGCAATTAAATAATAACGTGGGTCTCTGGAGATGAAGGACTGTTTGCAATACATTTAACTGAATTGTGTCACTCCTTCATTTCTTTCCACAACAGATTTGATGATGGTGATGTGCTGCCTAGTGACCTGATGAATATTGTTGCTGTGGAGTATTTGAATTTGTCACACCTTTCCCCAACTCCCTGATCTCATCCATTCATCAAACCTTTAACACTCTGCCCCCAGGCTGTGCGCTATATTGAGGTGTGACATATGATTTTACACCATAAATTCATCAGGCCCTTGTGGGGCAGATGTGGTGAAAGCATCACCATCTCATAGATTAATTTTCTAACCTCAACAACAGCCCACATGAGCCTCATTTACCCACCTGGGAATGAAAGGGATAACATTGTCATAGAGCAGGGTCAGAACAATGTCTCTTCCTTGAAAGGTAGTACTAGTGTGCACTATCTGGCCTCATTCACAAAGGTAAAGTTGCACTTCTGCTGTAAGTTCACTCTTGCAGTTTCACTGAACTAATATCATTTTACCAATAAGCATAGTTACCAAACTAGTAGTAATAACTAGTAGTGGTAAGTGTAACTCATTTTAAACTGAGAGGGATTACGTACTTCTTGCAAAGTTACTGACCTTAACATTACTGATGGAAAAGTTACTAGTTGTGACTTTACCTTTGTGAATAAGGCCCTCCTTGTGTTACACACAAAACCTATGTAGCACAGTGTAACCAAACCTTTTCCTCCTTAGTCCTGACTTCTGACATGGTGATTTTGTAAATTTAGTTGTATTCTTTTTTATAAATCAGACCCTGGATTGCTCAGAAGTTACTACTGCTAATTTTTGTAATGTGTTTTTTTTAGTGGTGGTCTGGTCTCAGACTTTGCTAACCCACTAACTGTGTGTTTTATTTCAATCTAGTTGCCTATGGTGGATAATCTTTCAGAATATTCTGACAGTTTGGAGCTCACCTCATTCTGAATTGATGGGAATGGGACCTCACTTTGTCATGTCTTCCATGTTAGTACAAGGACACTAATAACACCACCATTAATAAGAAGGCACTTTTGAAAAACCCTGCAATAAGGTTTGGGAAGATTGCAAGATGTGCCAGTGCTTTAGATAAGATTTAGATAAGAACTTAGCAGTGAAGTTGTCCTTTGGAAGGAGAGAGACTATTACTTATTTTTGTACTTTGGCAGAATCCTTAGTGATCAATTGGTTACAGATGGTAGGACAAGGGCAATAGCTACACTAACTACTTTACTATACAGAATCATTAATTGGAGGCTGGGTGCTGCCAAACTTCACCACGTAAAACAGAATTAAACTAACCACTTTTCAGTTTCCAGACAGTGCCACTCTGGTAGCCCTGTACAACTAATTACTGATCTGCAGGAAGAGGTAGTACCTACTGAAAAATACATAGATGAGAAGAGCCTTCAGGTAGGCAATGGGTACGCCGCAGATGATGTTGAAGGCCTTGGATTGGTACGGGGGGAGGCAGACTCTTTGGGTTCTGCCGGCGCAGAAGGATGAGGTCCATTTGAGGGCCTGGTCTTGGATTCCTGCTTCGCGAAGGCGGATTTTCAGGGTGTGGTGACAAACAGTGTCAAAGGCAGCCGAGACGTCTAGGAGGATTAGGGCTGATGTTTCTCAATTGTCAAGGTGGCTATGATGTCGTCTGTGGCTGCGAGGAGGGCGGTTTCGGTGCTGTGGTTACGTCTAAAGCCGGACTGGAAGGGGTCGAGGATGTTGTTGTTTTTGAGGTACCGAGTGAACTGAGTGTTGACGATTTTCTCAATGACTTTTGCCGGGAAAAGGAGCAGGGAGATGGTTAGGAAGTTTTTTAGGTCCGTGGGATCCGCTTTTGGTTTCTTGAGAAGGGAGGTTTTTTTTCGGCGTGTTTCCAGCTTTCCGGAAATCTTGCAGTTTCTAAGGAGATGTTGGTGACTCTCCGTAGGTGTGGAGCGATGGCTGTGTCTGCTTTATTAAAGATGTGGTGAGGGCAGGGTCTGATGCTGATCCAGAGTGGATGGAGTTCATGGTTTTGTGGGTTTCGTCGTCGCTGATGCTGGTCCAGGAGGTCAGTCGGCTGGGGCGGGTGGAGTTCGTAGAGGGCGGCATAGGGGTGTCCGAGGTATGAAGGGAGTTGAAGCTGTCGTGGATGTCAGTGATTTTCCGGTGGAAGGTGGTTGCTAGGGCATCGCATAGTTCTTGAGAGGGGGTGATGTCGTTGACAGTGGCGCTAGGGCTGGAGAGTTCTTTTACGATGTTGAAAAGTTCTTTGCAGTCGTGGGCATTGTTTTCTAGGCGGGTTTTGAAGGAGGATCTTTTTGCTAGTCTGATGAGTTGGTGGTGTTTGTGTGTAGCATCCTTGAGTGCCGTGTGGTTGTTTAGAGTGCGTTCGAGTAGCCATATTTGCTTGAGTTTTCGGCAGTGGCTTTTGGAGGCTTGGGGGTCGTCAGTGAACCAGGCGGCTTTTTTGTTGGAGGGTTTTCTGAGTGGAGTCAGGCGGTCGGTGCAGTCGTTGATCCATAGCTTGAGGTTGTGTGCGGCGGTGTCAGGGTCGGTGGGGTTGGGGGGCGGTTTCTGGGCTAGGGCGTTGATTAGTTGATCTTCAGTGATTTTGCCCCATCGTCGGCGGGGTGGTTGTTCGGTGAGGTGGTGTTCTGTTTGTTTCTTGAAGGTGAAATGGATGCAGTGGTGGTCAGTCCAGTATAGTTCGGTGGTGTGGTTGAAGGTGAAGTGGTTGCTTGTGGAGAAGATGGGGTCAAGAGGGTGCCCAGCTGTGCAGGTGGGTGTGTTGACGAGCTGTGTGAAACCGAGGTTGGCAAGGTTTTCGGTCAGGGTGGTGGAGTTGGTGTCATTGTTGTTTTCGAGGTGAAAGTTCAGGTCCCCAAGGAGGATGTAGTCCGTGGAGGCGAGTGCGTGGGTGCTGGCCAAGTCAGCAATGGCGTTGCCGAATGGTGCCCTGGGTCCTGGAGGTCTATAGATGAGTGTTCCTCTGAGCGTGGTGTTGGGGTCGGTGCGGACTTGAAAGTGTAGGAGTTCGGCGGCACAGAAGGAGTCGTCCAATGTGGTCTTGACTTCGAGGGTGGCTTTGTGGACGATGGCTATGCCTCCTCCGGTTCTGTTGGTGCGGTCTCGACGGGAGACTTTGTATCCTTCCGGGATGGCTATGGCGATGTTGGATGCTGAGGAGTCATTCCACCAGGTTTCGGTTAAAAAGGCCACGTCCGGGGTGGAGGAGTCGAGCAGGTCCCAGAGTTCAATGGCGTGCTTGAGTGCTGAGCAGGTGTTTTGGAGTATGCAGCAGAGGTGGTTGGTCTTGGTTCTAGGTGGTTTGTGGGCTCTGGTGCAGGTGAAGCTGCAGTTGTGGCAGGAGAAGGGTCCGTGCGTGCTCTTTGGGGATGCCTGGAAGCAGGTGGTGTTTTTGCCGGTGTTGAGTGCGCGGAGGGTATTGGCGTTGTAGCGGGTTCTGATGGGGTGGCTGTTGCTGGTGCCAGGGGTTCTGGTGCTGGGTGCGGTCCAGGTGCGGACGGGCGCAGATGGGCTTGCCTCTGGCGCGCCTCCTTCGCGCCAGCGGCACGCCCGCTCTGCTGAAGGGAGGGGGGAGGGAGGGAGGAGCAGCTGGGAGGCGGGTGGAGTGGGCGAATGGGAACGCGGGGGCGGGGAGCGGGAAAAAAGGAGCGGGAAACAGCAAAGCAAGGAGAACGGAGAGGCAAAAAGAGGAAAAGATGGAAAAAAGGATGGAAAAAGATGGAAAAATATGGATAGACAGAAAGGCAAAAAGAGTTGAAAAACGGAGTCAAAGGAAAGAAAGAAAGCAGAGAAGAGAGTCAAAAAAGGAGTGAAGGCTGAAGGGGCAGAGAGACACTCTAGTGGATCGGGTCCCGAAGGGCCTCAATCCCTAGACGCAGTGAGGGCGGAGAGGGGGAGACACAGGCACGGCTTGGTGGTGCTGTGCGTGTGGGGATTGTGCTACCTGCCCAAAATAGGTCAGTAGACACTTGTCCTAGCATGCAGCGACCGCCATTAGGAAGGGGGGGGAGCAGCTGGGAGGTGGGTGGAGTGGGCGAATGGGAGCGCGGGGTGGGGGAGCGGGAAAAAAAGGAGCGGGAAACGGCAAAGCAAGGAGAACGTAGAGGCAAAAAGAGGAAAAGATGGAAAAAAGATGGAAAAAGTTGGAAAAATATGGATAGAGCAGAAAAAAGAGGTGAAAAATTGAGTCAAAGGATAGAAAGAAAGCAGAGAAGAGAAGAGAGTCAAGAAAAGGAGTGAAGGCTGAAGGGGCAGAGAGACACTCTAGTGGATCGGGCCCGAAGGGCCTCGATCCCTAGACGCAGCGAGGGGGGGAGAGGGATAAATGGGCACGGCTTGGTGGTGCTGTGCACGTGGGGAGTGTGCTACCTGGCCAAAATAGGTCAGTAGACACTCGTCCTGCGCGCAGCGACCGCCATTAAGAAGGGAGAGGGGAGGGAGGAGCAGCTGGGAGGTGGGTGGAGTGGGCGAATGGGAGCGCGGGGGTTTGGGACCAGGAAAAGAGGAGCGGGAAACGGCAAAGCAAGGAGAACGGAGAAGCAAAAAGAGGAAAAGATGGAAAAAAGATGGAAAAAGATGGAAAAATATGGATAGAGCAGAAAGGCAAAAAGAGGTGAAAAACTGAGTCAAAGGATAGAAAGAAAGCAGAGAAGAGAGTCACAAAAAGGAGTGAAGGCTGAAGGGGCAGAGAGACACTCTAGTGGATCGGGTCCCGAAGGGCCTCGATCCCTAGATGCAGCGAGGGCGGGGAGGGGGAGACACGGGCACGGCTTGGTGCTGCTGTGCACGTGGGGAGGGTGCTACCTGGCCAAAATAGGTCAGTAGACACATTTATTTACATTTAATTAGTAATTTAGTAGCAAGTTGTGTGTTTTGGGGAATAGGGTTGGAAGTTACTTAAATTATTTTATTTTTACACCTTTTTTTCTAACATTTAAATATATGTACTAGGTGATTATTTGTTTATGAATTCATTATTTCATTATTTGTTAATTGTTTTGTTTAAGTATGAATTGTGATTTTTAATGTATATTTAATTTTTAAGAATTCAGAATTAATATTACACAGGTACATTAGCTGTAAAGTCATTCCATTTATATTTGTTAATCAATTTATTTTGAATAACTATTTAATTTCTAATTAATTATGTTATATTTTTTAATTGATTATTTGCAATTTTGTACTGGTTTTTAATTATTTGCGAATTCATTAATTTGTGTATATTTAATGACTTATTTACAATATATTTCACATTTACTTTTGGTTACAATGTTATTTCCTTTTCAATTCATATTTTAATAGTATTATTTTCATAATTAATTATATTCTTTGAGAGAGCAGTGATTTGTTATGGGTAGAAGAGATGGAAGTGCATTTTTAAATATTTGTTTATCTGCTAGAACATTGCTGTAGTTTTATTGTCCTACTACATTTTACTACAATGTAATCATTAATAATGTATGTTAGTTTTTTAAATGTTTGTTTAGAAATAATTAAGATTTGGACTATAATATGTTACCCTTCCTAAGTACAGCACTTTCCAGCTTTTACTTACAATGGAGTAAGAATAGTAAAGGTAACACCTCCAGAGCCCAACGCTTTCCTTACTGTTTTTTGATTGGAGTGGGAATAGTAAATCTAACCCATACAAAATCCAACACTTTCCCACTGTTGTTTAGGTTAGAATGGGGAAAGATTGGTGTGGGAATAGTAAATCACCCCCTGCAAAATTCAACACGTTTCCTGCTTTTGGTATTTTGGAATGTGAATAATAAACCTAATTCTTCCAAACTTAAATGTTTTCCTATATTTGCTTATTTTTGACTTTGAGTCTTTAATCTGAATCCTTTGAAGTCCACCAGTTTTGCTAGGTTTTTTATTTTAGATTGTAAGGTATTTTTTTTTAAATGTGTGTATTTTTAATGTTGATAATATTTCTCCAAAAATGTATTTGATTTTTACCTTTTAAAAATGTGTATATTTTTTAATTAATTCTGGTAAACGTCATTGGTAAAATATGTTTGTAATTTACTAGTAATATGAATGCATTTTAAAACCTGTATTTTTTCATTGTGTTTTAAAAATATATGTATTTTGTTTTTGTATTTATGTATTGAGTAAAAATTCATTTGTACATGGATATAACATTTTGAATTTGGTAGACATATTATCTTTCTATGTATAGCTTAGTTAATTTTTACTTTTAAATTATTATTCATACTTATAGATGAATGTATTTTAAAATATTTTTAATTATTGTTTTGAAGTTTTAAATATCTCATTTGTACTTTTTATATACAGTAGGTTGCTTATAATACTATATTTTTTACAATTTCGATATTCTTATATTTTTTGGAGATAATCCGCCCTATTAAACTTTTGTCAAAATAGCTCATCTCATGATATGGTTGTTCATGATATTTTGTCATACAGTCATTCTGACAGCTTAACATCAAAGACTGAAGTCCAAATGTTTCAACCATACGGAAGCAAGAAAGCGATACAGGAACTTTGGCAACATCATGGTATTTCAAGGAAACTGTTGACATTTTAAAGGTGCCTATGTTAATTTGTGTATGCTTCATTGTTTATATGTCTTTTCAAGCTGCAAGACTGCAACATCTTTCAGATTGAATACCTAATCTGACCTTCTGGAGGATTGAGGTGATCCCTGACCTTCTGGAGGTGATCCCTGAATACCGATGAAAGGGTTAAGAGGTTCGTAAGAATGGAGGACACTATCATAGTCATATGGTGCTCATTTAATTAAGCAATTGTTTATGGCAAATAAATAGTAATACATATAACAAGCAGTATAAAAATTAATACAAGAATGTGTTTACCACAATGTCATTTATACTGCTCAACCACCAACACATAATGCCATTAGTCATTATTATTGCCGATGCTGATCTTATTTCAGAAAGTGAATTAAATGTTCCTAACTTTCTTAAGTGAACAATCAATGTCCTAACAGACATATTGACTTACCAAACTCCAGCAACATTGTAGTTTCTAATTCATTGTATCATTAAAGCATTCAAGTACTATGCAGTGTTTAAATTCTTCAACTGAAGTAGTGAATTTTTAGACATTGGAGAACAGAACACAATGTATGCTGCTGTTTCCTCAATTCTAATAGTATTTAGTAGATGTTTACAAAAATAGCCATGAATGTGTTAACGAAGGTAGTAGAAAAATATCAAATTGAGATTTAATGACTAATGCCTTTGCCAACAGTGGCACCACATACTCTAGCTATTGAATTTAGAGACTCCCTTAGACAGCTTTCCCATCCTCAGATTTATTAAAGCTTTGTTTTCATACTGAACACTTCAGGTGATTATAACAACCTAAATGGTACACCATCATCAATTTGGTGGATGCCCATATGTAACTAAACCCAATTAAGCTTAACTGATCCCTTACATACTTTATCAATTTAATATTCCTACTCCCTCCCATATTGTATAACTTGATGTATGCCTTCACCAATCCTAACAAGCTAACCAGAACAGACAAGCTCTGCTAGAGACACCAGTGCAAGTGGATACCAATAACCCTCATGGGAGAACCTGGGATATTAATCCGTTGAAACTCCCAGTGAGCCCTCATATCATGACACCCTTATCCATCATTGCCATTGGGTGTGTATAGTGGCCAGCACATCAGTACACCAAAATGGAGGCTCCTAGAAGACTGGAGCTGCAACTATGTTCTAGGTCTTGCGAGGTATCTTTCCCTACCAGAGATGTTATGAAAGTTTTGTCTTTCATACTGACTACAGTCACTTTATGCGTGGCTCTATAGACATCACGCCTAAAGCAGACAATTTACTTGACCTCAAGTTCTTCTTCAGGAGTGGTCGTGTCCTGCTAAATACTTCCCCGGTAGAATGCAAACTATTATTTTAGCCAGCCAGGACTCTTGTCCATTCTGCCACCATGCACATGCTTCAATTTACAACCTTCAGTCTCAAATTAACAGTCTCTAGGTTCAGCTAAGATTGTGGAAAGGAAAATAAATCAACAAGGTAAGTGTTTTGTGTTCAAAATGCACAAAGAATCCAAATGAAATATGTAAGTATCCCTAGAATACATTTCATTTTCAGCTCAAAAGCAAAAACAAAAATACAACTTGTTTTATGATCCAGGCTCTGTGTCATTAACAAAGGCACCATCCTAGTAAAGAAATCAGTGTTACATTGGACATTATCCATTCTATGACTCTGTGCCGCTCACTGAAAGAGCTTTCGGTAGAACTAAAGGACAAACAAAAATTCAGAAAAAAATGTGAGACCAACCAAAAAACAGGGAGCCTTTGTAGTGACACTCACATACTTTGGAAACACCACTTGAAGCATGCCCTTCTCAATCCCTTCATAGGTATGGAGAAAAAAGATGAATAATCTTGTTATTATGTTACACAATATTCTGTTACACAATATTTAATCAGGTTTTGAAGTATTGACATGATGATGTCTTGTTGCATCCTTATTTTAGCTATTTGGAGAGCATTATATTTTGAGAACTGCCTTTTTTAAAGAGACACAACACCAATTACTGGATGATATAATGTTCGGTACACAATCCAACCCAGAAGATTCCAAGGCATGTCCTCTTACTCATTGCCTTATCATGGCAAGTCTAAAACCCATGGACCTAACACATGGAGACCATGCCAGAATGGAAGGTAAGTTGAATCCATGCTGCTTTTGCAAGGCCTATGCACTGGAACTTCAGGTTAGTGATTTCTTCTTTGATAGATACTTAGTACCTCTACCAGTACATCGCTCAAGTGTGTAATTTCCAGAGTACTCCTTAATGAAAGATCTCCTAATATGATAAGCCCTAATATATGCTTTGCAGTAGCGTCAATAGATTTAAAAAATGTAATCTCTACTGACACCAAAGATCAATTGTTGGTAATCTCCCAGATTACCATACAGAACAGCTGATTGGGCTCTACAGACTTGTAGCACTGGTGATACGGGTCTTTCCCATATTGCCTTGCAAAGTGTACTGTGACTTCAGATTGCTCTGATAATAGGGCAGTCCTTCAGAATTCTGCCTGTCCCATTTAGTATCTGTACTTGGCGTTATTCATAAAAAAGCAATGTCTATCACTTTTTCAAGTAAAGTATCATTGAGTCTCAAATAGCTTTATAATTATTTATGCAGACCAAGGGCCATGACCTTAGTTTTATAGAAGTTTAGAAGTTCTTAGGATAATCCTTCCAAATACTTATTGGTAATCATAATTTAGAATAATAAGTGATAAGGGAAAGTATCATAGAAACAGGGAATTTTAAACATTGACATTTAAATTAACCAGCTCTACTGGAGCTGTAGCACAGAATTGCATGGGAGAGTAACAAACCATAGATACCTCAGGTTATTAAATCTGACTTTAAAAGAACTCTGAGTATCTTGTCTAAAACAGGACCCCTCTCACATTTTTACTTAGTGGTCTAAATAGCTTCATCCAGAATTAATAGTGCAGGCAACATGGTTGAATATTGAAGTGAAATAAATAATTCCCATCCTCCATAGTGATTGATCTCAGATTATCGCCGGCATGTAAACATAAACAGTGTGGATACCAGCTGTCTTCTTTTACCTGCGATTATGGAAATACAATACATTTCTTACATCCATGTGTAATAGGTTGCCAATGAGTGTATACATTTTTAACTTTGGATCACTATCAGGACAGATCATAGCTGCTGAACCTAACCAAGCTTCTATTTTTGAACATTTTTCCGATATACCTTGCATAGTGTAAAGGCCTCATTCATTCCCCTAGCTTCACCCAAAGGTTTACTTTTAAAAAGTTGACAATTGTCATTGTACTGGGGCTTTTCCTTGATTTTACATGAGTTTAGATCAAAGTATAGTAGTATGACATCTAAATTTTCACCAAAAAATGATTCCAAAATTGTTAGTATCTGCTTGTGGATTAAGGACATAGGATTCTGATGAATGCTATTATGACTGTTCACCTTTTTGCTGTTGTCTGTCAGGCGGACTGACATGATTTGTGATACCTTCATTGTTCTAAATATGCAGAACAAGAGGATCCACATTAAATACTTAGGGCTAGAATAAGAGACCCACAGCCTTTTTTAATCTACCTTACCCTGAATCAAATATTCCAATGCATTCCAATGCTAATATTTAGTAAATTATAAAAAATACGACACTTGTGTTTTTCTGAATTTGAAGTTGTGTATGGAGGGATATAGTTCTGCCATGGCATACACGGAAACCAATTTCTTTTGATGAAAGGGCCAATTGGCATTAACATGGGTGAATGCTTTAAATAGTATTGAAAGTGAATATATTCCTAGAACTATATCTTCTTTTCCATGATTTCTGTAAATTCTCGAATGCGTTAATATGTGATATGAATATCGCCAGCGACAACTGTAAAACACCTGATATTATGGTGAACAGTTCTGCTGAAATTAATTAGTAAGACATCCAATTAATCTAAGGAATGTGATTCTCTATTGTGTTTTAGTCATCTATTGTATTCTTTCAGAAAATATACTGTATTACCTAACTGAAAGGTGAGATAGATGTGGTGTCATCCATTAGAATTAGTTTAAACAATTGTTGTTTTGAAATTTAAATCATGTTCACCTGTATGGCCAGGACCAGTTAAGGATTCCCTTTACGCTTGGGATTTTATGATGAATGTCATAAAACTCTGGTTACAAAATAGGGCAATAAACCAGGTTTCTTGGATAACACAAATTTGCTGCCTCATAATGGCCTCCTTCCTTACCAGTCCTTTAATGTTCCATGATAAAATGCTTAATTTAGATGGAAATTGTTGATGATCTTTTACATTTATCATTAAGGACTGGTTATCTGTGACACCCTGAATGAATACTTTAGTTAAAAACAAATCTTTTTAATGTGCGTTTTGTACTTAAACCAAACATAAACAATAATCACACCCTCCCTGGTTGTTGACACGAGCACGTGTTGCAGGAGTACATGGCAGCAATCATGGCTAATGAAGTGTCAGGTTTCACAACATAAACAGTTCAGTTCCTAATCCATCAATGTTTTGTCGTATCTCTCCTATCAGCCATTTTGTTCCAGGGTTTTCCATGTCTGGTACCAGAACATCAGTCTAGGTACTTCAAACGGGTGTTGAGGTCTCGGTCCCCCCACTTCACTCCTCTACATGTTCCCATATATCTATGTACTTTTTGGTGTCCCTGTTGCCCAATATATAGGTTCCTATGCCTGTCTGCACCACTCCATGTTTTCAGGCTTGCCAGGCTAATAGCTTCCCTGCTTTATCCATCTGCTCATAAACCCTGCTCTGTTTTGCCGTGTAGAGCAATCTGTCTTCCTGATGTAGCATCTGTCTGTACCTTTCTGTACGTTGGGTCAGCTGATCCACCAGGTCCAGGTCCAGGTCCAGAGCCATCCTGTACTTTGCACCCCCATATCTGCTCCTCAAATTCCAGTATCTTCGCTACCCTATCACATTTCTTCCCTGTGACTTGGCAGATAATATGGTCTCTCAACATTGTCTTGTAGACCTCCCAGAGAAACGTCCCTTATTTATCAGAAAATACTCAAACCTTACATCTTGCATTTATTTTTGGGTGGCCCAATTTGTCGGCTCCTGTGAGTCTATGCTCAAGCCAGAATCGATGCACGGACCAGGGTGCCAGAGTTCAGTGAACAGTGTGGAATTTTCCAATATACCCCTTAGGAGATAGGAAATATTTTGAAATCTATGTTGAGGGGACATCCACATTAAAATGTGGTCTAGACTCGCCAGGGAGTGAGTTACGTTGGATGAAAGTGAATAGTGTCTGACCACTAGTGTTTGGCCTGCCAATCCCAGGGCCTCCATAAATACACAGGGGTGTGTGACCCTCCTACCTGAAGTATCGTATCTATATCCCCCTATAAGGTAAGGTTAAGATCTTCTCCCACTACTTGCAGTACATCAGAAATCCTGGCCAGCCAGTCCCCCGTCTTCCTCAGGCTTCCCTCCTTATGGCTTGGAAGCAGGTACCAGGATGCCACAATCAAATGTTTCCCTCTCCACAAACTCTCCACTGCCACCCAGCACAACATGGGGTCTATCAACAATTTTGTCACTGAGAATGGGAGAGAACTAGAGACAAGGATCCCCATCACTCTGTGCCCTATGGAGTAACTGACATGAACCACAATCTTGTATCAGCCTCTAGCCACAAACCCACAGTTATTGCCAGCTAGGTGTGTTCTCATTGTTCTTCAGTCGCTGATCACAGGCAGTACTATGCCCAGCCCAACCAATCTAGTTTCATTAGTTTGGTCTGATTGTTAGCCAATCTTGTCTGAAGTCATAGGGTGACCACTGGGGGGGTGAACACCTTTGTGTCCTCTCCCAAAGCAACTATGACATCACTTGATTGTCCACAGTCTATTTCCAAAACCTCCCATTGTTTGCGTGCTGGACAGTCCTGCTGCAGTTCACCAACAACTTTATCACTTTAAATTTGTACTTCCAACCCTGCAGGGGTTGCCCTGCAGAGTCATCTAGGATGGTGACTTAGCTTCTGATTAAGCCGTATGGAGAAGTGCTACTTGTCCCATGCCTCGGGCATTGGGTGGCCATGTCTCTCTAACCAATCCCACACCTCTGCCACTGTTGCAAAAAACAGGCTGCAGTCAACCATAATGCAAAGGTGTGCCAGAAACAGTAATGTACATGTAATGTTGAGTTTATGCAATGGATTTTCACTGTCAAGAACGTTTCACATTGGGCTTGCACCACGTGGTGTAATCTGGGTATATGTTGATGGGCTAACTTGAATTTGCCAGGGCCCATGGGAGCTTGCATGGTGCAGAATGTTATCTCTCTCACTAAAATTCAACAAGCATGCCACTTGTGGCCTGGGGTGTACCCATGGCATCACAAGTGTTCTGGGTCCCCTGTCTACCCGCTCCACTCTAAACAAGATGGAGACCTCCCACCTCGAGCACCATGGATGACATTGATTGCTCCATGATCAGCCTAGTACAAGGACACGCTGCCTTTATTGGCACTCCCACCAGACAGATATTTTCGCAGCAGGATTAACTCTTGGCATTCTCTACTTTTACAGTAAGGAAGTGTACTTCCATTTGTAGTTTATGCAGAGTGGTCTTGTGGTCCTTAACAATAGGTCGAAGCTGTGCAGGCATGGATTATGCAATGGACGTCTCTCCGCAAATTTCTTGTGCTTCACTCAGAAGCCACCCACATCCACAACAATTGCTTCTGTCTTTTTTTCAATGTCTATGGTGTCCAGAATAGCTGCTAGGATCATGGCAGTGTGGACCTCCAGGTCCATGTCAGCTCCCTTCTTGACTTGGCCATCTGCCAGGGCTCCTCCCACATCTCATCCTAGGCCACTATCTTTGCTTCAAACCTTCTTGTCATCTACAGTTGACACTGGTCTCAAGATGTTTCCACCACTGTGCACCTCTAGGCCATTTCCCCCCTCATGCACCCCCAATTTCTTCCTCAAATGTGTCTCAAAGTTGGGATGCCTCCAACCGTCAGCCACTTTAGCACAAAGTGGAGAAGGAACAAAGAAGGGGCCTCCCAGATTACAGGAATTGTTGTTGGGGGTGCACCTCTACTGAAGTGGCAAACTGTGGCTCACATTACGAGTCTGGTGGAGACAGGCCTGCTCCACCGGTGGTGGCGATCTGACCTTCAACAGGCTGGTGGTGCAGACCACCGTAAAACAACCATGACAGTGAACAGGCCAGTACATACTCAGTACACCGCCTGTACTGCCAATGCGGGCCGACCGCCAACGACGGCAGATGCCATCAACAGGATGGCAGAAAGGAACTTACCGCCCACCGTATTATGGATCAGCACACTGCCACGATTTTTTAGATGGGCCAACCACCACTCAAAGCCTGGTGGAAAGGAACAGTATATAAGGAAACACGCACCGTAGGGACGCAGAGGGGGCCACTGACTACATGGAGCATGAACTAAAGATTTTCCCGATGCTGATACTTGCAATCTACCTCCAGGACATACAGCGACAATGAAGACGACAACAGTGAGCACCCAGCCTACCACACAAGGGAGGGAAGAGGACAATCACACACCCACACACCACACACACATCCAACACCGACTGCCATTCCCAAACACAAACACATGCACAGCAACACTCTGCAGCCTTCACCCGCTCCAGGAGTTGCTGCTCCTCAGTGCTTCCCCAACACCTCCACCTCCCCAGCCTATACCCTCAGTAGTTTTCAGGCAGCCATTGTAATGCTGTGCTTCAAAAGGCTGTTCCTCTTCTAAGCCGCAGAAGCATCCGCAGTTGGTCTCCTTCTGTTCTTTTTTTCACTGCTTCTGTGAATACCCATTCCTCCAGCTGTGGGGAGGTTGTGGCCACAAAGGGGCTCAAGATTTCCCTGTCAGTGGGCCCACAGCATCCAAACTCAGACTTAGGGCTGTCCGACCGCCATTGGCTTGTCAGTCGGACCACTGTATTATGCCAGCACCATCAGGCAAGGCAGACCGCCTCGGTAACAAAGCATTATGATGTAGCACACTGCCAGCATGACCATGGCAGTCTAACCACCACGTCCAAGCTGGAGGAAATGGAGAGCTTACAGGAAGCAACTCACTGGCAGGTTACATGACCTGTGCTGCCTCGGAGCCCATCACACATATCCTGCTACTGCTGCTGCTCACTGCAGGTCCCAAAAATACATGCCGCTATGTTTGCAACAAATGGTAAGTACACATACACCTACCTGTGTCAATAACCTTAACAACAGATCATCAAGTCATCATCAGCAGGATATGAGGCCCACACTATAGGCATCAACTACATGTATCATTGTGTCCATAACCTGAGTCATTCACAAAGAAGGGCACATTCACACCATTAAATGCCCCCTTTGGGCAGGTCACTGACACTGCACTGCCAGGATACACAAAAGTACATGTCTGACCATCTCAGGCACAGGGACAGTGAAGGGTACACAACATTGTGTCACACAACAGCAACAGCACATCAGCATCACATCTACCAATACAACTGACACCCTCACAATGGTCACATGCTGTGATCTGTCTGCAGATTGAACACACATATGTATGGATGCGTCATGGAACACAAACACCCCTCCCATGAAACCGCCCTGCAATGGACCCACACATCACCCACATTGCAACATAATGGAAGGACAGTGGGATACCCAACAGTTAGAGAGACAAATATCCAAAGCTCACTATGTGAACAATGCCTGCACAAGGGATAGGGGGATCAGGAGCACTCATGGAAGGATGCAGCCCTGGGACACACTACACTTTGCATATGCCCCTAAAACAACATTTGCAGATGAATTAGCCCTTCAGGTATCTCAGAGAGAAACAATAGTAGAGCCAAGTGACATGCCTATCTGCAAAATGTGGAAGTGCAAGTCAGGAAAGCAAAAACAATTGCAACAGCAAGGGCCATACATCTAGATGAAGTAGCTACAAGGTACACACAGCTAAATGGACACACGTACAGTCAAATGTAAATGGAGCTAGCACAATTGAACACCCTCCATGTCTGGACAAACAAAACTAAAACCTCCACATAAGAGACAAATGTACACTCCATATCAGGGAGACAAGTCCAACACCATCTATGCTGACATTAGCCAACACAAGATGAAATACTTACCATAGCAAACAAACACAATTCAATGACAAACACATATACATACAGTCAACTTATACCTTTGTCTTGGGTGACACCTTAGGCTGGGCGAAGACTTCCACTCCGCTGGAGGAGTTCACAGAGTTTTGCCTACTCCGCTCTCTACCCGAAGTGGGGAGCTCTGAAAAACTCAGCAAAGGGATACAGAACAGAGTTTTTTTCCTGTCACATAGTTTAGCAACGTTCTATTGGCGAGCAAGAGAAATTGCTATGATGGCAAGTGTGAGCAAGATTTCTGAACGTGGGCGGTCGTGGCAGATCGCGCCTGCCCGCGTTGAGAACGCTGCCTCTCACGTAAAGGAAGCTGACGCTTGAGTAGAAAATCTACTCAAGTGGCAAAAAGAAGTAAGCTCCCTCTGGTGCTCCCCGTGATGCTGTTTGTATTGATTTTACAGTGCAGGAGAAACTCCTGGCTCTGACAATCAGTGCAAACAGTACGACTTACCCAAAATCTGCTGCTCGTGTATCTCTACATAGCGTGGCAGTGTTTTTTCAGTGCTTTCTGGAACTCTGCCCGGGCCTAGTGACACTAGCACTGCTCACAAAGTCAGATACCTCTAGAGGAAGTGGCATCAAGTAGGCAGGCAGGTACTTCAGGGATCATCCTTAGGTGGGATGGGGTAGGATTTGGGATGGGTGGGTTTGGGGAGCTTTTGTCTTTGGAGACATGGGCTTCTTCTTGGGAGGAGGGGTATGGGTGCTATCAGGGGGGCAGGTGTAACAGTGGAGGACTTGCATGGATGGATTGGGATGTGGGTGGGGCCTCTTGGGTTTGGGAGGGGGTAGAGGGAACAGGGGAAAGGGGAAAGTCAAAAAGAAAACTCTGCATGGGAACAAAGGAATGGTCCGTAGAAGGGGTTGGGGATTTGGAGGCTGAGGGAGTGGTTGTCTGGTGTGTGGGTATAGATGTATTAGGTGTGTGTGAGTGTGGGCATTTGCGTGTCTTGGGAGCTAGGAGGTGAGGGTCCTGGGTGATAGTGTGGTAGATGTGTGTCTGTCCATTGGGTTGGTATTGGGGTATGCTGGATGGTGTGGATCTGTGTGTGTTTTTTATGGTGGTGTCTGTGGATATGCTGGATGTTAAAATTGTTTGTGTGTCTGTTAGGTGATGTCTACAGGTATGCTGGATGTGGTAGATATAACTGTAGGTGTTGTAGTGGTGTCTACGGGTATGGTAGATATGGTGGATGTGTCTGTGTGTATTTTCCTGGTGTCTGCAGGTATGTTGGTTGGGGTGGGTGTGTCACTGGCTCTTGTGGTGGTGTTTGTGGGTATGCTGGATGTGGTTTATGTGATGTGGGGGAGTCTGGTGAAGTGTGGCTGATGTTGTGTTTGTGGGTGTATGTTGAGTGCCTGCATTCCGGTGTGTCTTGTTGTTTGTGTCAATGTGTGCTACTTCTGTATGTTGAGGTGCACACAAGCGGATGTGTCAGTGTGCTTAGGACAGGCAGGGGAATAGGTAATTTGGATTGGGAAGAGGGATGTAGGGGGAGTGACTGGCTGCCATCAGTAAGGAGGCAAGAGCCTGAAAAGATCTCGGTAGGCCAGACATTGCACTGTGAATGCCTTTCAGAAAAGCATTGGTCTGCTGAAGTTGGCTGGCCAACCCCTTGATGGCCTTCACAATGGCAGGTTGCCCCACAGCAGTGCTCCTCAGGAGGTCAATAGCCTAGTCAGTCAGGGCAGCAAAAGCAACAGGGGCTGAGGAGTAGGTGCCTGTGGCTAAAGAGACACCCACCCTTTTGGGTGAGCAGGTACAACCAACTGGGTGGGAAGCAACAGGGAGGGTGGCAATAGAACTGGGGGTGGCAGACAAAGATAGTACAGGAATAGGTACTGATGGGTCTGTCACAACTAGGGAGTGGTAACTTGAGATAGAATCCGATGAAGAAGACATTGATCCTGTCCCCTCCGTGGAACTCCCCTCCATGCCACTGGGTCCCTTTGTGTCAGTGGGGTCTTGACCAGAGGTAACATGGCCAGATTCTTCCTCACTTGGTTGTACCCAATCTACTTCACTTGCCTCGGCTGATGCTGCAAATACAAAGATGAAAAGGGTCAGCACTTGTTCCTGCTCACAGTTGAACAACAGCTATGAATAGCAAACATCGCCATGATGCCAGGTAGGCCCCAGCAACAAACTACATCAAAGTGCCACCTACATGTACCATATCAATGCATGCATGTCTGAACTGTAAATAGTTGCCAAGAGGAAAATCAGGATCTCTGACAACTACAAATGTATAGCTTAAGTTGTGTATTCACAATAATCATTGAAAAAGTAGGAGACCACACCACCTGCAATGCTTTGCCTCATGAAACATACCTAAGTTACCTGTTGTCATACAACAGTAGGCCAATGCCAACTTCATTCCCACAGATCCCACACAAGGTCATGCAGTCATCTGTTTGTCACATACACAATAAAACAACAATAAGAAATGATGCTCCTAAAACCTGCCATGTTGCTAGCAGCAGTATTGTACCCTGGGAAAGGTGATATGGAAATATTCATGTCACACTGGAAACATAGCCACAATGCACACTTCACCATGTGAAACGTATCCTCATGGAGTCATGGAGGTAGTATTAATGATACTGAGATATGTTATGCATTTGGCATGGATATGTATGCTGTATACGAAATGTGCTAAATGTTGGGGAGACGTCCCTAAAATCCATAACACATTGAATCAGCAAGCCTCAGGAAAATCACTATTAATTTCCACCTCCCTTGCAATGACAGACTCTGATTGCATCAGTTAATGCCATTAGTCCTTTGTACGCAGAGAGGCACAGATATTTTCAAGTACTTATAGAAGGACCTCAACATGTTTTGCGAAAGGGAAGCTACAGCACTGTCTTCATTTTGGTCCTGCAAACCAAGATGTCTGAGGGTGAATAGTTGTACCAAACCACATATGACTCTAACATAACTGTGAGTTACTACAAGATGCATGCCAACAGTCAGGTAACAACCTTCCCCATTACACAAGTGAAGTGCACTTTTCCAAATGATACCACATCAATGGCATAAAAATACAAATTGTGTGTAAACACTCTAGTCCTACAAGTCATGTCCCTCATTGCTACTCCAGTTGTACATGCCAAATGACATGCTATGACCGGTGAGTGTATGTGCCAGCCAATAATCAATGGTAGCACACTCCGGTTTGTGGCACCACATGAAATGTACCCCAATTGCAAATGTCCTATTCTAAACACAGGTTGGCATGCACGTATATGTGAAGGAATACAGAAGTCATTGAATGAACATCGGTAGACCAGTGATGGTACATATGCCATGTTCATAGTCATTCCCCACTTGCCATGGGAAACTATTAATCTGTAGCTGACCCAAAGAACAATGTGTGCTTTATCACATGTATGATGGCCATCTTCACATTTCAGACAGTAGTGAAGCACCAGCACTTGTCACTTATTGAAGACAAATGGCCTCTGTGGGGGCAGATGCTAATTTACACATTTGACGAGACACATGGCTGAGGGCAGCGATCCATCAAGTCTTTTCCTTTGGCCTGTAACACTGAGGAGTAGTAGCCTGTAGCATAGAATTTACACCCACGACAACAACAAACATTACTTGATTGATCAATGTACACAGCCATGCGTTGTCCCTGGAGAGCTAATTGTTTGTAGAATGTACTCAGTTGTGTCCTAGGTCCCTGGGCCAATAGGCACGGCACATCAGTCTGATCCAGATTACATATCTACACAAACAGTTACCGATCTACTGTGTCACATATTGCTCATCCCTAAACGTCAAAGGGAGATATCACAACCTAACACATTAACTTGGCAATGTGACAGGATGGGATATGCACTGTACTCACCCCCTTGTGGCTGCTGTCCTCCCCCTCAAATGCCCATTAAAGTCTGGGGGTCACGGTCCACTGCACACGTTTGGAGGACAGCCCCAGCTGGACCTCATCGATCTTTTGGGCCCAGTGTCTCAGGTCCTCCCACCTCTTGCGACAATGGGTGCTAGGCATGGTATGGACCCCCCAGGGTCTGCACCTTCCAGGCGATGGATCTCCATATCACCTTCTTCTGAAGGGCATTTACCTATATGGATGCAGGAGACAAATCAAGGGCCTCATTATGACCCTGGCGGGCGGCGGAGGCCGCCCGCCAGGATCCCGCCCTCCAAATTACCGCGCCGCGGTCAAAAGACCGCGGCCGGTATTACGAGTTTTCCCCTGGGCTGGCGGGCGGTTCCAGTTAAACCGCCCGCCAGCCCAGGGGAAAACGACCTTCCCACGAGGATGCCGGCTCGTAATCGAGCCGGCGGAGTGGGAAGGTGCGACGGGTGCTACTGCACCCGTCGCGTATTTCACTGTCTGCAAGGCAGACAGTGAAATACATTTTGGGGCCCTCTTACGGGGGCCCCTGCCGTGCCCATGCCATTGGCATGGGCATGGCAGGGGCCCCCAGGGGCCCCGCGACCCCCCCTACCGCCATCCTGTTCATGGCGGCTTTCCCGCCATGAACTGGATGGCGGTAGGGGGGGTCAGAATCCTCATGGCTGCGGCGGCGGTCAGAATGCTCATTGGAGCACCGCCAGCCTGTCGGCGGTGCTCCCGTGGTCGGTGTCCCTGGCCCTCCAAGTGATTACAATCAGAATTTGTTTCCCAAAAGGTTGGGTCACACACATGTCCGAAACACCAAGCAAAACATTTTCAGTTTGTCAACACACAAGGCAAGAAGTACAGGGACATGGCTACAGATGTTTTGATCCATCTGTAGACTAACCCACTACCCTCCTCATGGCCTTCAATGACTAAGCAAGCCACAATGAAACAACACACACATTGGTGGCTTCGGAAGGGTAAATTCCTTAGGCTTGAATGGACAAACACATTTACACTCTGCGAGATTGACTCACCTATAGAATCCCTACAGGCAACTTCCATAGTACAAACTTCTCCCCTACACTTGTGTGACAATGTAGGGGCTGACATGGTGGGTACAGACATTGGACCTTAATACAACCCTGGCGGATGGTGGTAAAATGGAGAAAAGTACTGCCAACAGGCTGGTGGTACCTTTCCAATGTACCACTCCGTCCGCCATGGCTTCAGTCTCCAGCCAGGCGGCCGTCACTAGCCCACCCACAGGATTATGACCCCGCCTACTGCCATGGTTTTTGTGGCTTCCTTACCACCAAGAAAACCATGGCGGTAGGCACTATCAGCGACAGGGAATTTCTTCCCTGTCTCTGATGGGGTCTTCCCTGCCCCATCCCCCTCCACAGGTAACCCCCCCACCTCCCTCTCCAGACCCTCCATGACATACACACACCTTCATGCACCATTGAACATATGCATATGCACACTCATACCCACATTCATCCACACATGCATACATCCATTCACACACACATCCACACTCACTTACATACATACATGCACACACACATTCACACAACACAACATATATGCATTCACACATCCATACATGCACACTCGCATCCATGCACACACAAACATACACCCCCCCTACACACACACACAATACCCCCTCCCCTGTTGGAGCATCCGACATACCTGATTTCAGGGGGTCCTCAGGCAGGAGACGGGATGGCCCGCTGGTGCCAGCAGTAGCATCCACCAACAGAACACCACCAGGCCGTATCATGTGTCATGATACGGTGTGCGTGGTCCACTGGCGTGGTGCTGCTGCTGGCAGCAGCACCACCTTACCGCCATTTGTCGCCATGGCCGCAGCTGGAATTCTGGCTCTGGTCATAATTTGGCGGATGGGTGGTAGCCACGGCGACGGTATTTTGGAGGCCGGCGCTGTAGCGGTATGCAGTTTTTACTGCCAATGTTTTAATGAGGGCCATTGTCTTTCTTGTGCATGTCTGGACATGTGGCCTACCAAATGCAGACTCATTCACTTCAGTGGGTGGTTCTGTGGTATGTATCTGTACCACAGAACACTCCTTTGGATACATGTGTCTAAGCTACAGAGCTGGCATCCAACATACAAAGGTATGCATTGAACAATTTCTGCTATGTGACTAAAGTACTCACTCACATGTCATGGCCTCCCAGGAATATCCACAGTATCTGCACTGTGGGGCTGTCATTCATGCAACAAGCCTGTACAGGCCAATTATGACTTACGTAAATGTGACAACCGAGCTGTGGGAGTAAGGGACCTGTCATGAGTCAAATACAGACATTGATAATGATGCAAAATACACATATGGACTACTTCTAGGATGTACCTCTGTACCCTTTCCTAATCTGGTCAATGGACTGAGGCATTCAGGGCATGTTTTGTCACTAGAGCATCATAGTATCCACATGACAGGATCTGCTGGTGTATGGGGAGTGAGCACAGTGCCATAGTTGCATTGCCACAGTGACTCTCCCACAGCCTGGACTATGTCTCGTACTGGGAGGTACATTTGACAATCCCTGGTCTCTGCAGGCTAAGCATACAGAACCTACATGACACTCACATTTGCATCACTTCAATGCATGACAGTACATCATGTTGCCATCAGAAATCATAAATGTGGTATGTGGTTTCTCTGCAACCTGAAGGGCAGACTGAGTCATGATATGACTTCCAGACCACAATTTTGCAAGGCCAGATGTGGGTTGAAATATCTGTGGAACTATACACATTGCTTACAAGATCCTCAAATGACTCAGACAAGATGCAACCCAGCTCATGCTGGCATGCACATACATGTTGTTAAACATTTACAACCATCATAAAGAAAAGTAATTGTATGGCAGTAAAGTTTCCTTGCCTAATTATATGCATCCAACACAAGGAGGATCTAGGAACCCACAAAACATCACACAACGCAATATGAATAAACACAACACATAGGAGTGGTCACCAATACCTGAATCATGTACATCCCATTGATGCCACACATACTGCAAAAACAGGTACACAAAAAGTCTAACTGGCACACAGGGGCACATTGTAGCCTGTGAGGAGGGAAAGGATGGTGTTGAGTAGACTCAATGGCGCACATGAGATACTGACCAGCTCCTCTGGTGAGCCACAGAGCTGTTCATGCAGGGGAAGAACTCTCATTAACAAGCCTCTCCATCTCCTCTGGAGAGAAGATTGGGGCCGTGTCACCTGCTGGACATGGCATGATAGTTCCCAGAGGTGACACATAGCATCTTAAGTAGTGCAGGTGTTGCTGACAGTAGTGTCAGGAGTCAAGTGAGTGAATTTGCACAACATGGCAGTCACGTCCACCATGTACGCTGTCATAACCGCCTATAAACACAGCTATTGGGCAGTAGCTGCCACAGGCAACAACGTTAGTCTATGGCTGTGTCTGCTGCACTTGGAATCATCTACTGCACAGAAGATAACGTCTGCCGGCTGTCGCAGGCCGTTCCTAATGTCCAGTGGAGTAGTTCAGGCATCCACCATTTTGGCAGCCTGAAATACTGTATATGGCTTTGTAAACTGTGTCATACTGACAATATATGTGTTGTAACATCACAAACATCTTTATTCTGTCTTGTTATGTAGGTCCTACAACACAACCACCAGTGTAGGGTGTTCCAGGGCACAGATTGCATATGACAGCGTGCATGATCCACCACCTCTTACTGTATTTTTGGCAATCAGAAAATACAGTAACATTTTGAGGGGCAGTTGTGTAGCAGATAGTTTGTTTTTTTCCAAATCCATGTTGTAGACACATGTGTTGACAACCATGGGGCGTCACATGTGACCCTGTGTAGTTCTCAGCTGGGATGTGTACTGTGTATCATGTCTATCCAGTCAGAAATGAATTGTCACATGATGTTGTTGACATGCATCATGTATGTTGCTATGGACACACTGACTAATGTAACAAATCATGTCTTGTCACACAGAGGTACCCTCGAAGAGGAAGGATGCAACAACCTCCTGTCTACCATCCACTGCCAGACCTTCAGACCATAGAGCAAAGACACATTGCCCTCATTTTAGGAACAGCAGTAAAAACTGCCAACCGCCGCGGCCACGGCCACCAAAAGACTGTCGCCACAGCTACCAGCCATCTGCCATAATATGACCACAGCTGTATTTCCGCCACACGAATGGCGGAAATCTGGCTGTGGTAATACTGGCGGATGGTGGTAAAGTGGCACTGCTACCACCAGCAGCGCCACGCCAGTAGACTGCCACCAGCCGTATTATGACAAATAATACGGCATGGGGGTGTTCTGCTGGCGGGCGCTGCTGGCGGTACCAGCGCCCGTCCTGTCTCCTGCCAGAGGACCCCCTGGATCCAGGTAAGTCAGGTCTCTGACAGGAGAGGGGGAAAGGGGTATTGTGTGTGTGGGGGGGGGGTGTGAATGTATGTGTGTCCCTGAATGCCGGTGTGTGTTGAGTGTTGAATGTGTGTGTGCATGTACAGATGTGTGAGTGTGTGTATGTTGTGAAATGTGAATGCGTATCTACGTGTATGTTTGGAAGTGTATGCGGACGTGTCTGTGATTGGATGTATGCATGCGTGTATGTATGTGTGAATGAGTGTGTGTATGCATGTGTGTGTGAAGGAGGGGGACATGGATGTTGTGGGGGTTGGGAGAGTTAGGGAGGGGGTAGAGGAGTAACTGGAGAGGTGGGGTAGAGACCTCTATCAGTGATAGGGAAGGAATTCCCGGGTACTGATATGGCCTACCACCATGGTCTTCGTGATGTTACGAACGCCACGAAACCATGGTGGTAGGTGGAGTAATAATCCTGCAGGCGGCACAATGGTGGCCGCCAGACTAGAGATGGATATCTCCAGCCCAGTGGCTGTTACCCGTGTGGCCCTCGTAGTGGTACATTGGCAGGTTGGCTTCAGCCAACCCACCAATGTCATAATGTGGCAGTAAGTACCGCCAGCCTGTTAGTGGTACTTACCACCACATTATCGCCGACAGCCGGGGTCGTAATGACCCCCATAATCCAGTTATACCTCCTGGATAGGCAAACAACAGTGGACTTACGCCATCAGCTGGAACCAGATCTGATGCCAGATAATAGTAATCCATTCTGCATATCACCCATTGTACAAGTCATGTCAGTATTTCACTTTGTGGTCACAGGTTCCTTCCAACATACAGTGGCCCTATCTGCTGATATGCCCCAACCCATGTTCAGTTGGGTGTTGAAGGATTTTCTCTCAGCAATGTTAAAAAACATTGACAACTATATCAGGTTCACCCAATGTGATGATTTATCCAATGTGAATGCTGACTTTTATGGTTTTGCCCACCTTTACATGTGGTGGGAGTTATAGATGGCACACATGTTGGCTTTATGCCATTGCAGGCCACTGAACAAGTCTATCGCAACAGAAAGAAGTTCCATTCCATCGACATGCAAGTTGTCTGTTTGGCGGATATCTATATCTCAAATGTGTATGCCCGTTATCCTAGTTCAACCCATGATTCCTTCATAATGCGGTACAGCACTATGCCCCAGCTGATGTCACAACTGCACCCAGAGAGGGCATGGCTGATTGGTAAGTCACATCTGTCCTGATTCTATGTGAGCAATATCAGGTGCCACAATCATGAAGTGAGTGACTCATTGTTGCACCTATGTCCCATTCCTTAAGAGGAGACTCAGCATTTCCAAACCATCCTTGGCTGTTGACACTGCTGAGGAATCCAACTATCCAAGGGGAAGTCTACTTCAGTGAAGAACACAGTGGGCAGTGGAGCAGGCTGTTGGGCTTCTGAAGGCCAGATTTAGGTGTCTGGGCAGGACTGGCGGAGCTCCCCCTAAACACTCTTGAAAGTGTCTCAGATCACTTTAGCATGCTGCATGCTCCACAACATCGCCCTGCAGAGGAACATTTCAGAGGAGGGGGATCCTGCAGTGCCACAGTTGAGAATCCTGAAATGCCAACTGAGGATGACAGTAGTGAAGAGAAAGGAGCTAACTTGCGAGAAGGTATCATCCACCGCTACTTCTCATGAGCGTAAGTATATCATGTGATGTAATGACTGTGACTGTACAATGAATTGTAGTTGTGAGAATGTGTTGAGTTGAGTGTTTGGATACAGCTATGGAGCTAATACTCGGCAGTAATCAGCCAAAGGCTGCTTGATAAGATAGCATTGACACCCCACTCGATGACGTGGCTTTGTTTGTGTCAGTTTCCTTGCAAGGTACTTTGTTTTCCAGATGCTTATGTATGGTTTCAAGCCTAAACTCCTTGTTTTATACATTGTACAGACACAAGACATAAGAAGTGGACATGTATTGGTCCAGGTAATGTAACTCATAGAGTTTGGGTGTATGATACCTATGCCAAGACAGCGGCAACAGTGCTTGGAAGGATGGTCAGAAGTGCCCATTGGACTTTTTGTGTGTGCTGATATGGACCTGATGCACCATGTGGGGTTAGAATATGTAGTCCTAGAACATGGTCAATTCACTTGTATTTCACACTGGCTAAACACTCTTTTTGTATAACCTGTAGTTGTAGATGTGTTTCATCATTGTGGGCCACAGTGGCTGTGCCACAACACTGACATATGTTTGTGTCATAACACCAGATGTATGGCCATTGGATTATGATGGCCCTGTGATCAGGGACTGTTGTACTGCCATCTCTTTCTGTTTTGGATTATGTGATGTTGAATTACTTTGGTGTGGTATGTAATAAGGCCAACCTGATGACATTAACCACATTCTATGTTTGCCTATTTTACAGGACAATGTCTGGCAAATCCCTTCCTTCCATGGTCTGGAGGTCTGTACCTGTAAATATGTTTATTTGCCCAGTATGAGTAAATAATTTATGATTTCCAATAGTTCAGACATATTGACTGCCTATGTGCTGAGCACTGTAACAATATGTTTACTTTGGGCAGACACGTGTATGTATGTGTATTTTGTGGAGGGTTGTAATCCTGAGCTGGACACTGTGTAGATGCAACATATCCCATCTTGAACAAGTACCTTGGATCATCACTGTATGGTTCACAAGGTCTGACACATCTACATGGCTACTTCTGAAATCAAAATCAGCAGACAATGAGTCAGTGAAGGGTGGATTGACTCAACAAAAGCTCAAATCTGAAGGGGTCAGTCATGGTGAATGAGATCATTGGAGTGTATGCCACATAATTCGAAGTCGAAAGTCCAGAGTACTCTTCTTATTCGAAATGTTAGGTGGTTCAGGATCAGTTCAGAGTGAATGTGTAACACACCAAGGAGGTCCTTAAGGAAGGGTGTTATTACTGGCAGTGGTAGGTTTCTTGCCATACACACCTCCTGGATTCTTTGCTGGGTGCCCCCCCTTGCGTAGGGGTGGGGGGTATTCTGCTGCTACAGAGGCAGGAGTGTCTGGGTCTTATTGTTCCTCTGGTAGAACCTCCCTTCCAGTGGATGGCACCAATATTGATGGGCCTGCTGTTAATGAGCCAAAGGAAGGGGTAGACTGGTGTTGAAAAGCTCTGCTCAGGGTCGTGTGTATGACCCTCAACACCCCTGTTAGGGAAGCCATGTTGCTATTGTGGGCCACCATTTGTTCCTGCATGTCCGTATATCTGTCCCTCTATAGCTGCTTCGTGGAGTTCTGTCAACACCTAGCCCACCACGCCTTGGGACTCCTGATAGAGCCCCCAAGACATGGCTGATGGTGTTCTAGCCAAGAGCAGCCTCAGTGGCCCAACCCTGATGGTCCACAGCTTCCCTCTCACATACCCTTCCTCCACAGGTCGGTGCCCTTGCTATAGAGTGCCTTCTCCAACGTGTTCCTGGATCCTCACTCCAAAGTGTTGCACTGCAACTCAGCATCCAGGACTGGGGAGTACAAGATGGTGGACACTGTGCTAGGGACAGAGGTTGGGTGGCAAATGGTTGCCTGGGATGTTGAACACCACCGAACTCCATTGGAACACCACTGAACTCCATTGGACTGACCACTGCTGCGTACACTTCTTCTTCCTGAAGCCCACAACTCACCACCAACAACATCCAATCCCTCATCGAAAGTGGAACAAGATCTCCAAGGAACAGCTGATCTCCAATCTCACCGAATCTACACCACCCAAAACCAACAACCCCAACACCGCTACACTCAAAATCAAACGATGGCTCGACGACTGCGCAAACACCGTCGCTCCACTTAAAATAACCAACAACACCCGCATCAACAAGAAAGCTCCCTGGTTCACTGCAGAACTCCAGGCTTCCAAACGAGAATGTCGGAAAACTGAGAAAGCCTGGCGCCAAGAGCAATCAATGAGCAACTCCACCGCCCTCTAATCAGCCATGCGCAAACACAACCAGCTCATCCGGACCACCAAAAGATCCTTCTACAAAGAGCGGCTAGACAACAACACACACAACAGCAAGGAACTATTCAGCATCATCAAGGAACTCACCAAACCTCAAATCCAGTGCCATCGAACCTCCCCACTCACAAGACCTCTGCGACTTCCTCTCCAGCTACTTCCACTGAAAGATTGCAGATATACATGAAAGCTTTGCAACACCGTCCCCCACACCACTGACCCGGTCGACACGACTGCACCCTACCTCACCAACGTACTGAGCACCTGGACCCCCACCAATGATGAAGAAACCACCAACACCATGAGCACCATTTACTCAGGCTCTCCAACAGACCTCTGCCCCCACCACGTCTTCAACAAGGCCAGCCAAATCATCGCTCCCAAGATCCAGTCCGTCACCAACAACTCCTTCGAGACCACCACTTTCCTGATTATCTGGAAACACGCCGAAGTCAACGCCTTGCTCAAAAAACCCAAAGCCGACCCCAAAGACCTCACAAACTATCGACCTATCTCTCTACTCTCCTTCCCTGCGAAGGTCATAGAAAAGATAGTCAACAACCAACTTTCCCACTTCCTGGAGGATAACAACAAACTCGACGTCTCCCAGTCTGGATTCCGCAAAAACCACAGCATCAAGACCGCCCTCATCGCCTGCACCGACGACATCAGGACCAGGCTCGACAAGGGTGAAACCATTGCCCTCATCCTTCTCGACCTCTCCGCAGCCTTCGACACCGCATGCCACCAAACCCTTCGCACACGCCTCTTCAATGCCAGAATTCGCCACAAAGCCCTGGATTGGCTCATCTCCTTCCTCTCCAAAAGAATCCAAAGACTTTGCCTCACCCCTTTCCGGTCTAAAGCCACCAAGACCATGGGGATCCTCACTCAGCCCCACCCTCTTCAATATCTACATGGCTCTACTCGCCAGCATCGTCCAACCCCACGGCCTCACCATTATTTCCTATGCCGACGACACCCAGCTCATCCTCTCCCTCACGAGAAACCCCTGAACCACCAAGAACAACCTCCAAACCGTACTTCTCACCATCGCTAACTGGATGACAGCAATCCACCTCAAGCTGAACTCAGGAAAAACCGAGATCATCCTCTTTGCACCCAACAAGCCTGCATGGAATGACTCATGGTGGCTGGCCACCCTGGGACCACCCCGACACCCATCACCCACGCACGCAACCTTGGCTTCATACTATACTCTTCTCTCTCCATGACCCAGCAAGTCAACACCTTATCGTCCTCTTGCTTCAACACCCTCCATATGCTCCGCAAGACCTTCAGGTGGATTCCCGTAGAAACCAGAAGAACGGTCACCCACGCCCTTGTCAGCAGCAGACTGGACTACGGCAACGCCCTCTACACAGGAACTACAGCAAAGCTCCAGAGAAAACTCCAGCGCATCCAGAACGCCTCAGAACGTCTCATCCTCAACCTCCCTCGCCACGAGCATATCTCCACCCACCTCAGAACCCTACACTGGCTACCCATCAACAAAAGGATCGTCTTCAAAATCCTAATCCACGCTCACAAAGCCCTCCACGATACCGGATCAGCCTACCTCAACGACTGACTCAACTTCTACATCCCAACACGCCAGCTCTGTTCCGCCGCCCTCGGCCTCGCAACAGTCCTTTGCATTCAACGCACCATGTCTGGAGACAGGTCCTTCTCCCACCTCACCGCCAAAACCTGGAACTCCCTCCCCACCAACCTACGCAAGACCCGGAACCTCCTGTCCTTCAGAAAGCAGCTCAAGATATGGCTTTTTGAGCAGTAGCACACCCCTTTCCCCAGTGCCTTAAGACCCTACCGGGTGAGTTGTGCACTCAACAAATTTATTGATTGATTGATTGAAGCAACAGGTCTCGGAGGTAACATTGTGGGTAAAGTGAGACTTACTAATGCCGTCTGAATAGGTTGCCAACATGGGCTAGAACGGTCCTCCACGTCTAGACATCCAGGAGTATCTTCGTCAGTGAGGACTTCATCCAGGGGGTAGTGGCAGTCTGTTCCATGGCATTTCTATGCCCAGCAGCCAATCTACCTGTTAATGTTAAAAGTACCTTGTTACTGGTTGCATTGTGACATCTACCTCCAATGGTTTAGTCTTACAGTAAGCAGAGACCTTGTACAAAGCTAAGTTGTAGTTAATCCAATTGTGGCAAGTAACCATGGCCGTGGGTAATTTGACATAACATGTATAAAGCATGGCAGTCCAATTTGACTCAAGCAGCTGCTGAGATGTGCAGCTCAGTTGCACTTTTCAGGATGGAATGAAAATGACATTTTGCCACCAGTGCAGTCAACACAGTGTAGAGTCAAGCTATGGCTTTGCCATTTTGAGGCCTTGTTTAGCGGGATGCAGGCAGACTGGAGTCATCATGTGCACAGTGCTGTGTCAATGTGTTTGTTGCTGATGCCAATCTGGTGATGCATCTTGAGGCCCTATGAATACTTATTGTACACACTGGATAAGGTGGCGTTCCTGTCCTGAATAGTTTCATCTTGGCATAACAAGTGAAGAGGGAGCTACGTATACAGACACATCTCTGATTTGAGCATGATATCTTCCTGATCACTCCCAGGTGAGTACAATTCATTTGTTAATTGACAGACAGGGGGTTTTGTACAAGGGGACACTGTGATGGTGCTTAGACTTACAGGAACAGGGCCTGTTGGGAGTTGCTGTCAGGTTACTCTCTCTACTCCCAAATGCTTGACAAATGTTTGCTTCCCCGGGTAAGTAAACTTCATTTGTGAGTTCACTTACAGGTATATTTGGGCACATGATCACTGGGCTGATGGTTAGAGTTAGCGAAACATAGCCCATTGGGCTTTACAGTCAGATCAGTCCCTCTACTTCCCAACACTTGATAAATGGTATCCTCCCAGGTGTGTACACTTCAATTGGACCTTGACAAATAGGGGTATTTTGACAAGTGGACACTGAGCTGGTGGATGGAGTAACAGAAACAAGGGCTCCTGGGAGTTACAGTCAGGACACTTCTTCTACAATGCACACTGTACAAATGGTATCCTCCCAGGTGAGTGCGCTTCAATTGGGAGTTGACAAACAGAGGTATTTGGACAAGCGAACACTAGGCTGGTGATTTGAGTAACAGAAATAAGGCCACCTGGGAATTGCAGTCATGTCTCTCCCTCTACCACACACACTGTACACATGGTATCCTGCAAGGTGAGTACACCTTAATTGGGAGTGGACAAACAGGGGTATTTCAACAGGTAAACACTGGGCTGGTTATTAGTAACAGAAATAAGGCCTCTTGGGAGTTGCAGTCTCATCACTCTCTCAACTACACACACTATACAAAATCTAAGGTATTACATATCTTTATGCAGACTTCATTTATGGGCCTTGGAAGCTGTCTTGTTAGGTCCAACAATACACATTGACAGTGTTCACACTCCGATTTTCTGGGTATTTATGTTGGTGAAGTACATGAAAAAGACAGTGGCTAAATGTGAGCTCTGAGCATGAATGACATTGCATTTTTGTGACAGTTGTTGTGCTGTGACCTACTAGACTCTTCTATCCCAGATATTCCCGTCAAGCCCTTAGTATGCAGGATGACCAAGACCTTCTCCTCCCAGGGAAAGATTATTAATGGGGCACTGAAAGGGCCACCACCAGTCTTCTGCCTAGAGGCCAGGGAATGGACCTTGCCCCTGAGGGCATTTCACCTCTTCCTAATGCATTCTTTGTGCGCAGGGTGGTGTCTACAACATTCACTCTGTCAACAATCCTGTCCCACATTTCAATTTTTCTACTGAGAGGAGTTTGCTGGACTTGTGCTTCAAACAGTTATGGTTCTACTCCTATGATTTTATCCACCATGACTCTTAACTCACCTTCAAAAAAACTGAGATTTTTGAATGTGACATGGCAGAAATAAAAGAAAAAGGGTGACAAGGACTTACTTAAGGGGGGTGCAATAGGGTATGAATAGAGAAAAGGGTGCACAGGGTGTTTTATGGGATGTGAAAAAAGGGGTGTCTGATCCATGTAATTTTCAAAAAAAGGAGCTTGGCTATGTTGCAGTGGAAATGCAAATGATTATGGTATGTGAATGGGTGTATTTTATAGTGTCCTGTGCAGGTGTGTCCACTGGAGAAATGTCATCAGCTGCATTGTTTTTTAATTCATCCAATGTACAGTTGTCTGTTACTTTGCTAACTGTGATCTGCCGTGGTCCTGACCACCATTGGCTGGCCACCACAGTGCCTGTGTGATTGTAATATGCTTGGTGGTTGGACGCAGCGCTGATGGCGTTGGAGGTCAGACTACCTATATACAGGCCACCGTATTTCTGGCGGTCTGCCTTATTTGCTTGGCGGTCTGCAGTCCTGCCTGTGTGAATTATAATAGGGCAGTCTGGAAGACTGCCAATGTGGCAGTCTTTTCAGGACTTATTCGCACAAACACCGAGTGAGAGAAAGATGTTTAGCTCCACTCTCCCAAACTATACCATCAGACACATGAAAGAAGCTAAGCCACCACAACTATAGTAAGAGAAGAAAAGAGATCAAACATTTTTGGTCTGTCGAGTGTCATTAAACTCCCCTACAGTCAATCTATGGATTCATCCAAGAATTGGAGTAGACACCTCACTCACTGATCATGGAATGCTTCATCATAGACAAACCACATGGCAGTCTGGCGTCTGACTGCTAAACTCATAATCAGGCTCTTAGACATCTGACTCCTTTGCTGCTGTGGCCATGTCTCCTCCTGATGGAATATTTTTGTTGATGTATTAGTAAATCTTTTTGCACTGTTTAATTAGAGTTAAATAAAAGCCCACCCTCTCTAAAACAGTGCGGTCAGCCACACTGATCTATACATTTCCAGGTAACTTGTGCCTTTTGGTGTAAACCATGCATTTCCCACTCAAGTGTGTAAAAGGAGAGAACTATAGTCGCTATATCTAGTGTGTGTCATAATACCTTTTGGTTTCATTAGATTAGAATTTGACTCACTGCTTTACTGTGTCTCAAGAACAATAGGGGGGCACCATTTCAATTAATAAGTAGCTGGCATGGTGGCATCTGACCCATAGTTAGCACACAAGATATCATTCACCAAGGTTGAATTCTTCATCAACAAGTTGTTATATTTGGATTTTGTTGTCAGAGATGCTGACCCTTCTCGCAATGCTTATAACAAAGTTATTAACCAAGTAACAGCATGCCATACACAATTCACTGATTTATTAAATAGAGCCTTTTGATATTCAAAATGTGATGTATTAAGAAGTTATGGCACAAAAGACCACTGTGCTCCCAGTCAATTGAGGCTCTCTGCTCAGCTCTGCTTTTTCATTTGTATATATGTTGGTTTTTTATGGCGGTTGTTTCTCCAAAAGGCTTTCTCTGGTCTCAACCTACATCGTGGTTTTCCCCAAAGCAGTATGCTTGGCCCCTAAAAAAAATTAAACCAGTAGGTGGTGAGTGAGATGTAGTATGACGCCATTGAAAAAAAAATTGTTTATTTGATCATGTTAGACTTTTCAACAGCAAGATTTTTATAGTGACCTAATTAATGATTGTGAAAAATTGAATGAGATCATATTCTTGTAGGAAGCTAGCCCTCTATGTAGTGTGCAAAGCTAGGCACACTATGCAGGGGGTCCAGACAACCACAGAAATTAAATCACCTAATGCTCTAATTTTTAAGGTTAGCTTTGTCAAGCTGTTAGGCCAATCATGGAGAAATGCAAAGCATTTGTTGGACTCACAGTATCAATCATGCAACTCACACATTCGAAGGAATAACTTGATACAAATTTATAAAAATACTTCACATGTTTATGTAATTTTTAACACCATGGATACTTTTAGAGATTTGGATTTTTGAAGTTTAATAAAAATAGTCTTGTGTGCGTAAGTACGCAGCATAAGAATCAATGGAAAGTCACCTTCAAATGTACATATAAAATCATACAGGTGAGTTACCAAGTTCTTCTTTTGCAGGTTGGTCGAGGTCTTTGGTGGGCAACCTAGCCACTTGAAGAAGTTCAGGCGGCTCTGGGTTCCGGCAGGAGCAGCGATGAAGTCTCTGGAGCTGGTGCAGGGCCACCTTTAGGGAACACTTTGAAAAGCACTGCGGAGGTAAGTTTAGGAGTGGTTCCTTTGGGTCCCCTTGGAGTGTCAAGGTTGCAAGGAGTGAGGGTCCCTTAGGGCCCATCAGGTTCTTTGTTGCAGGGTACAGGGCAGCTGGGTGCAGAGGTAATCACTGAACGAGGAGCTGTGTTCAAGGATTCCCTTTGGAGCTGGAAGTAAGTCGATTCAAGGGTCACTTGCAGGACAACGGGGGCACTCTGGTAGGAGGTCCAATGTGTTCCTGAAGTCTCTCGAATGGAGCTTCCTCCTGGTCCTTTTTCAGCCCTGGGCTGGCTGCTTTTCTTTGTGTCCGACGTCAGCTGACCAGTAACCAAGGTATTGGTACTGCTTGAAAACTGGAGGGCTCAGTGCCACCAAACTTGGCACACTTTCAGGGTATGCCCTAGCAGTTGTTGGAGTGTCATCAGGTTTGGCTGCAACTTCTGGTTCAAGAGAAAGCAGCCGGACAGTGAAGGGACCCTCACAGGGTTACTGGTTTCTTCTTAGTTGCAGAGTAGTACCCCTTCGATTATTAGCAAATCCTGGAGGTCCTCTGGGGTTCTTGAGGTCAGTCCCGTTATCCAGCTTCTCCTCAGCAGCGATTGTCAGGTCCTGGGTGCACAGGAAGTGTTTGGTGCCTTTTCTTTGTGCAGCAGGTTCTCAGTTCTCGTGCCTTGGATCTTCTTGGTGCTGGTCTTTTTTGTGTCCTTTGAATCTGATTTCCTGGTACAGGGATGCCCACTAAATAATTAATTTAGTGGGTGTTTTAGGGGGAACCTGGCAGCCCAAATATAGTGACCACTTCATGTGGGAAGGGTAAGTTCCCTATCCCTGATTGGCTATTTTCCTTCCATCTAAGATGGAGTAAAATGAAATGGAGCCTACCCATAGTACCCCATGCCCTTGGTACCTAAATACCCTTTTACTAGGGACTTATAGTGGTAGCTAAGGGTGTATTCAATTGTGCGAATGAATCACAACAGTTTTACGGAATGGTCTCATGAACCTGGTTAGGAAAGGCCCTGGGCACTACAATTTCTAGGTTACATCAAACATCAGGCAAAACGTGGAGGCTAATCATGTCAAAAAGAGTCCAATTCACACAATTCTTAGGGAACTATTGCCACTTTTATCATCCTTTCTATAGTCCTGCAAGGATCAAAGCAAATGGCACAGTGTACTCTGGTGGGGGCGAGTTAGGTTTAATGGGGGTTTAATCTATTTCTCAGCTGGAAATATCACAATCAATATTTATACTCACTAAGGCCTTAGCACCTCCATCACCTTGGAGTTTTACTGCCCCGCTCTTCTTAGCATCAACATTTATTTTTCCCTTTTTATGCCATAGGTTTTGGCTACCAGATTCAGATAATGATTTGGTCCAAGGAGATGGTGGCTCTACTGTTGAAAAAATAATGCTGAGCTGTTGAGATTTATTTGTTGAGCACTAGCCCAGGCCACATTCCCACCCATTGCCCAACAAGGATTACACACAAAGGTAAATTACCTTGCAACACACCCCCTATCAAAAATCACACTTCATATAGGATAGTAAACAATTTAGAGAGAGAAGCATCTGACTACTTACAAAATGTCCCTATAATGGATGATAATAAGTTAATTTCAAACAGACACCAATCAAATTCACAAGTAATCCCCAATTGAAACACAGCTAAATATAAAATACCCTTATGACAAAACAAAGATAGAAAGGGGAAAATGAAAGTGATAAGAGTGGCTGAAGTGAGAGTGTGACAACTCACCCAACCAGCTTATAATGTCTGAGGCTGTGCTTCTCATCAGAGCTTCTGAGCTCATAGTCCTTTTTAACCTTCTGAGCATGAACTCCTTCCCCTCAATTTGTTGCTGGAGATCTATGCGAATATGTTTATGAGTCCAAGAAGAGTAGGCCAAAAGATGAGGCCCCACCATACAACTCCCAATCTCTGACATGCTGCAGAAGAGCCTTATGATGCAAATAGAACAAGGCTCATTGTGGATTTATTTGAAGGTAGCATTCTATAATATGCAGATGCATAATTTATTCAGGACTGGAAATTAATCATGAAAGCATTATAAACAACCCACGAAATATAATGTTTTTTAAATACATTTATTTACACATGCCTCACCTCAAATTAGGTCTTCTGAGACACATTAGGCCACCACAGTGTGGAACTATCTTTACTCTACCATCACTACAAATTGAAAACGGTTAGTATATGGAGAGAAGAGTTATCGAGTGAGAGAACAGCAGCTAAAGGATGGAAGGGGGAGTAAGGGCTGTTTATAGCAACTCTTGAGGTATGCCTCCCTTTCCAGCTGCATGGCCCACCCCTAATTAGAATTAGGAGTAGGTACAGGAGAATGAGTCCTCAATGGGGACTTCTGGAAATATTGTGTCCCATTGCGGAAACCCTCATTATTGAGCACTCCCTTATTAGCTCAAATCCCTATGGAAAAAAGAACAGATGATGGATGGAATGCAGAGCAAATCAAACATTCACCGCCAATCACAGAGATCTGGGTTTAATCCATCGTTTTTTTGCTCACCACGCCACCTCAGGTTGGACCCAACCATATGCAAGTCAGTCTTGACCCTGTTCCTCATGGGAACAGTCCAGCCCAAACTGCAAAGCCAGGTCCTCCCTGGATGGGAAACAAGAATCCTAGGCCTGGTTTCAGGGTATCACCCTTCATCAGCTACGCTAGCTTGAATCCAGTGGTGCATTGAGCACGGTACCCACATCTGGGCATACCCTTCCCACTTGGGGCAGCAAAATTCAAATAGAACAGATGATGGATGAAATGCAGAGCAAATCAAACATTTACCCCTGTTACAGAAATCTGGGTTTAATCCATCGTTCTTTTGCTCACCACACCACCCCAGGTTGGACCCAGCCAAATGCAAATCAGTCTTGACCCTGTTCCTCATGGGAACAGTCCAGCCTGAACTGCCAAGCCAGGTCCTCCCTGGACCTGAAACAAGCATCCTAGGATCCTAGGTAGCCTTATGGCAGAAGTTAGCCACAGCAGTCAAAGCATTGGGGGAGGACATCCAGACCATGAATGACATCAAGAAGAAGTCTCAGGAAGAGAGGAGGAGGGTGAAAGAGAAGTACACCAGGACAGAGGTGCCCATAGCTCTCCCAGCTGTACAGACGGAAGCCTGCTTCTGACACACCCCAATTGGGAGGGATGTCCTCTCCATCATAGACCCCTACATTCTCCAAGCATTGCTTGTGAGTGATAACCTCAATGTGGTGCCAGGTACTATGCAATGATACTAACAATGACACAAATGACTAATGTTTGTGGTACTCCAAAAATGTGACCATGAATGTTGTCTCAAGTAAGAGCAATCTGCATGGTGACTCAGACTTCCATGTGTCTCTGTAGTCCATAACACCACAAGTACCAGAATCCTTCATGAGGGTAATTGCAAATTAGACCGCTGTTCCAAACAGTGGCCCATCACTGCTGCCTCATCCACTTAACACTGGTGCATGGCAAAAGAAAATTCATTTACCACTGCTGTTGGTATGTAGATGCAAATGTGTAGTTATGACACAGGGTGCAAATAATCAAATATGTTGGGCATGTCTGATTATCTTTCCCTTCTGTTGCCACATAGAGCAAGAGAATAGTCACACACTGGAGCACAGGTCCCTGCACCATTAGGGAGGCAATTTCACAGAGCACAAAAACAGTACATAAATATGGCTATGGGAGGGTGTTATCTCCTACACTGTTACCAGTCAACTCATAGCTATAGTACATGGAATTTATAAACTGTGGTAAACCTGTGAAAGTAACTAGATAATGTTGTGTATCACATGAATCAACTAATATGTTAACTGAACATATCATTGTAGGCCCTGTGGCGTTGTCCAGAAAGGAACAGCCTGCAGTGCCCTCTCCAATATGTATGAGTGTAACATCTGGTCAGGCCTACACACAGGGCAGATGTCAAACACTGGTAACTATACATGAAAACAACTTCACAAAATGCCTATGCTCCTAAACTGTGGCGTAAATGTCTTGTCTAATGTCACTGTTGTGACTCATCCCAATATGCTCATATATGGCTCACAACAGTACACCACACAACATCCTAACTTGTTGGCCAAAACCAGGTCAACCAAAAATATATGTGTACAGTACTTACCTAAGGGTTCAAATGGGCCCTCATGTAGGTTGATTTTGTGTGGGTCAGTGCTTTAAGTCTATTTATTACAAGTCTGTATTTCTCACCCCATGAGGTGTAAGGTATTTTTAGTTTCCCAGGTATACATTGTGTAGGAAAGTAGACTCTTTATAGCTTGGTTACCCCCACTTTTGGCCTGTTTGTCAGTGTGTTTGACTGTGTCTACTGGGATCCTGCTAATCAGGACCCCTGTAGTAATGCTCGCCCCCTTAAATTGTGTTTGTTACATACTGGTAACATAGTATTTCACCCATAATTGGCATACCAGTGCCCCCTTATAAGTCCCTAGTATATGGTACCTAGGAACTCTGGGCATTGGGGTTCCAGGGCATCCCTACGGGCTGTAGCATATCTTTTGCTACCCATAGGGAGCCCATGAAAAGGCTTCTACAGGGCTACAATTGCAGCCCATGTGAAAAGGTGCATGCAGCCTTTCACTACCATTTACACTTCACCAGGTGATGTATAAGTCACCCCTATAGCACCCTCCATCCCTGAGGGCAGGGTGCAGAGTACCTGTGTGTCAGGGCACCCCTGCACTGGCAGAGGTACCCCATGACCTCCAGGACCATTTTTCCAGACTTTGTGAGTGCGGGGATGCCCTTTTACAAGTGTACTGGACATAGGTCACTGCCTATGTCCAGCTACATTATGGTAACTCCAAACATAGGCAAGTTTGGTATTAAACATGTTGGAAGCATACCCCAAGGCATTTGCAAGCATTGGTTGTATGATTCCATGCACTCTGTTGGCTCCTTATAGGACCCCCAGTATTGCCATTCCAGCCTTCTGAGGTTTTCCAGGCAGCCCCAGCTGCTGCCACCTCTCAGACAGGTTTCTACCGTCTTGTTGCTTGAGCAGCTCAGGCCCAGCAAGGCAAAACAAAGGATTTCCTTTGGGAAAGGGGTGTCACACGCTTTCCCTTTGGAAATAGGTGTTACAGGCTTGGGAGGGGTGGCCTCCCCGAGCCACTGAAAATGCTTTGAAGGGCACATTTGATGCCCTCCTTGCATAATCCAGTCTACACCATTTCAGGGACCCCCAGTCCCTGCTCTGCCATGAAACTAGACAAAGAAAAGGGGAGTGACCACTCCCCTGTCCAACACCACCCCAGGGGTGGTGCTCAGAGCTCATCCAGAGGGTGCTTTTGTTTTGCCATCTTGGATTCCAAGTTGACAGGGAACTCTGGGAGCATCTGAGTGGACAGTGCCAGCAGGTGACGTCAGAGCCCTCCCCTGATAGGTGCTTACCTGTGTAGCAGACCAATCCCCCTTTCAGAGCTATTTAGGGTCTCTCTCTTGGGTGATTCTTCAAATTCGGATTGCAAAACTCCAGCAGGAATCCTTTGTACCCCTTATTTCACCTTCTTCTCATGAAGAAACTACATCTGGACACTCCAGGAACTCTACGAACTGCAACAAAGAAGCAAAGACAACTTCTGCAACATTGTCTCTTCAGCTCCTGCCAGCAACTGCAACTGTTTCCCAGTTGTGCATCATCAGACAACAGCCTATCTTCAGCCTGCACCAGAAGAAAGAAGAAACCTCCCTTGGAGTGAAGGAGTCACTCCCCTGCTTCAGCAGGCACCTCTCTGCATCGATGAATGGTGGTGTGGGTCTCCCTCTCCTGACTAGTTTCATGGATCCAGCATCACAGTGATTTATTTAGCCTTGACAGACCCCGGGAGGCCATTTCAAACCATGCAAAGTTGCTTGCTGTGGCATCATATACATGATTTACTGGTGTGCAGCTGGAGTTGCACAAGAGTGATCCTCTGGTGTCTTAAGGGGCTCAGAAATTTGTCCCTAAGTCCAGCATGAAGAGGTGGAGTCCCAACCTGTTTCTAAGTTCATGACATGGATACTTGCTAACAAAATGGCATGAAACAACAGCTAAAGTAATAATGTTGGTGAGGGGTGTACTGATACCAGCAGGCATGCATTTTGGGATTGGGGCAGTGGCTGGCAAGTTCGGTGTAGAGAAGGGGAAGCCTAGACATCTAAAGGTTGAACTGCACAACGTGAAAACAGTAAAGGTGGGAATCACCCCAGTTTTTCTGCTTTACCAAAATGTGGGATCCTATAATAATATTAATTTCACTTTGCCAACATGATAACAAATGAGTGAACCACTGAATAGAGGACTACAGGATGTGTGCTGTGCATGACCGTATTTAGTGTCAGATAAAATAAACTGAATGAATGAATGAATTAAGTTGTACATTGGAAACACAGGCCAAAGGAACAAATGCACAGCAGAAATGGCTGAACTTGCAGTTCCAAATGTGCCAGCATCTGAGGGAGGTGCCAGACTTGGTGAGGATCAGGTAACCCCTAGGCACAAATCTACTCCTCACAACCTCCCATTTGCCACTACTCCCCTACTGGTGCACCTGCGGGTCATATCCAGGGCCGTCCCAGGCAGAGAGGGCTGGCAGATATACATGTCAGAGAGTGGGAGGAAGTTTTTTTTCAGCAGCAGTCAGATGGCAGGCAGGACATTTGTGACATAGGGGCTACACTGTCTGACATGCCTGCCTCTCAGCAGGACACGCGACAACTTCAACATTTGGTGCACAGAATGACCCAGGTGTCGAGGACAATTGATAGATCCTGGCATGACATAGGACAGAGGCTCGATCACATCATGGCCATACAGATGCAAGAGAGTGCAAGACACCGTGCATTGGCTATGAAGATGATGGAGGTGCTACTCAATATGATACAAAATCCTCCACAATTAATGCATGGGGCGCCAACACATCTACCTGCACCATCTAAACCCCAACCCCTGGTTAAGAAACCTGCACAGGGCCCCAAACAATCCACAGTGGTAACAATCCCCTTGCACATGCCCTCCACTGCACAGTCACATCCTCTCCCTGCACTGGGTCCAAGACCACCTGTGCAGGCAGACCCCCACACTTTGCAGGAAACACTATCCTCTATCCTTCAGGCTGACCCCCCACACTGTATATGGAACACCACCTCCTGTCCAGGCAGACCCTCATACTGTACAGGCTCAGACACTCACTGTCCAGGCAGACACCTATACTTTATAGGCTTAGACACTGCCTGTCCAGGCAGACCTACACACTTGACAGGCTCAGACTTCGCCAGTCCAGGCAGGCCCCATACTGTACAGGCTGTGACGCCCCCTGTCCAGGCAGACCCCCATACTATACTGGTTCCCACACCTCCTGTCCAGGCAGACTCACACACTGTACAGGCTCATACACCCCCTTTCTAATCAGACCTTCATACTGCATGAACTCAGACAGGGAGAAGCAACATGGCCAGAGGTGTCCAGTTCAAGCCCCCCCTACAGTTTCTGCAGCCTCCACTCAGTCATTGACTTTGGAGTCCATCTAGGTTTGCAGACTCTCCCGCCAGTAGATGTTACAGGTCCCTCCTCCTCTTCTTTGATAGGTGAAAAAGGCCATGTCCATCTCCAGGAAGCTCTTCTTGGTTCCTGGTCCTCTCTCTGGTCATCCCGGCCAGCCTGGTACACTGAAATGGAAGTGAGAACAATATGTAGTTGGTGTCCAAATCAAGGCAAGGTACATGAGAACAAGAAGCAAATGCTGACTTTGTTTTCCTTTGACCTCACTAACCAATCCCAGGTGACTTAGATCCTAAATATATGAGTGCTATCACTGAGATGTCTAGACATATCTCACACAGTGACATCTGTCACAATTGTGGAAAAGATATCCTACTGTAGTGACAAAGCCTAACCTTAAGCAATAGTTCAACATCTTGGCCAGGTTCACGAAGACCCTAAAAGCTTTATGTCTAACTAATTAAACAGAAGTTCAAAATTACCAAAGTAATTTGGGCCAAGGGTTTTCTGTCCTCACTACATAGTCATCTTCACAAGTCAGTCTATAAGTGGAGATGGAACACAGTCTATATAGAGCTGTCTAACCCAAAGCCATGTGTCTATGATCACCCTGTCAAGTGCAGACTTGATAGTCTCAAACTATTGCATGTCATTTGCTGTGTACCATGGTCTGATTCCACATAAATGCTTGAATGGATTTCCTAACAGTGTACATGTAAAAACAGTCCTTGCTTCTGAACTTTGTATTTGAGGATCCCTGAACTATCAGCCAATCTACACAGAACGTTCCGCATTTGGCAGTTCAAGTCTGCCTGTTGGTACTCTACACCAGTTGGCACGTGTGCAGATTTCTTCATCACTCATGGTGTTGGCATTGCATTTCTTCAAAAAATGCAAGAGTGATGGCTATTTCACTAGTAGTGTTCAGGATGCTCCAAGTCCCAGGATGCACTTGGGTCAGTGCTTCCAATCTTATCCCATGGAGCATTAGCCTAATGACTGCTGCAGCAATTGCCCAGATGGTGCACATGTAACCTTTGATAAATGTTGGTACAGCTCTGTCCCCACTCACGCCATGCTACCAGACACTGTATACAGGCAATACACTTACCAAATCTCTGCTGCTCCAAATTCTCCAGCTGAACATGGAAGGTCAGCTAGGCTGTCCTCAGGACCCTCCTGTACAGTGGCGTGAAGCGGGCTGGTGCACGTGGAGCTGGGAGGACTGCATCAATAGTTCTTGGGCCCTCAGTCGGGCCCAATGTTTCAGGTCGTCCCAGCATTTGCCTGTGGTAGATGACCACTGCTCTGCAGCACTGCACAATCTCCACCCAGATCCTGGTGCACACTGCATTGCTCAGCTGCTCCTGTGGACCCCCATAAAGTTAAGGGTAATTGTCTAGAACCCCCGAGTTAAAATGTCCAATTCCCTTTCACTGAAGGGGATGCTCTCTCTGCTCGACTCCCTCAGCCATGTTGGGGCAGTGAGGGTGAACAGAGCAGCAGGAGAGCAGAGAATCCTGTCTGTAGCTGAGGATGACTCAGAATGGCAAAAAAGGGCTGCCTGTAAATTCCTGTCATCGACTTCCTGCCTTGCATTTCCTCTGTGTCATTTCCTGTTGAATATCATTGGGTTCTGGGCCATCTCCGGATTCGATGCCCGAGGGTAGATTTTCAGCCACTGGTGCCTATGTTCCACACACGGAGGATAGGATCCACTTGTGTGGCATAGAATCTGAAATCAGAACGCAATTTAAAGTGTGATATATGCCAATGTGTAGGAAGTGCAGGAATTCTAAGGGAGGAAGGGAAGGTTTTGTGGATACACTACACCACAGCACTTCCCAGCACAGTTTGGCCGTTTGCAAACCGGGTGCAGGTAGTCCAAGCACCAGTGGTCCCTGGATACATAGGCCCTCATTCCGACATTGGCCGGCGGCAGTCGCCGCCGGCCTGTCGGGGGCTGCCAGAATACCGTTCCGCGGTCGAAAGACCGCGGCGGTGATTCTGACTTTCCCGCTGGGCTGGCGGGCGGCCGCCTTCAGGCCGCCCGCCAGCCCAGCGGGAAAGAGGCTTCCATGATGAAGCCGGCTCGGAATCGAGCCGGCGGAGTGGAAGCTGTGCGACGGGTGCAGTTGCACCCGTCGCGTATTTCACAGTCTGCAAAGCAGACAGTGAAATAGATTTAGGGGCCCTCTTACGGGGGCCCCTGCAGTGCCCATGCCACTGGCATGGGCACTGCAGGGGCCCCCAGGGGCCCCTCGACCCCCCCTACCGCCATCCGGTTCCCGGCGGGAGAACCGCTGGGAACTGGATGGCGGTAGGGGGGGTCGGAATCCCCTCGGCGGCGCAGCTAGCTGCGCCGCCTTGGAGGATTCCTATGGGCGGCGGTACACTGGCGGGAGACCGCCAGTGTTGCCGGTCCGACCGCGGCTTTACCGCCGCGGTCAGAATGCCCATTGGAGCACCGCCGGCCTGTCGGCGGTGCTCCCGCGGTCCTCCACCCTGGCGGTTTGAAACCGCCAGGGTCAGAATGAGGGCCATAGTGCCAAGTTCACCAGGGGCCAGAGGTACAGATTAAGACTAGGAAGCCATAGCAGCACTGGAAGATTTGTCACAGTAGTCCCAACAAAGAAACAGTAAACACAAGTTTGTGGATCATGCAGGATTGCTGATTTGAAATTGGTGGCACATATTGCAGTGCTAGTTCTGAACCAAACTACAGTAGTGAGACCTGCTCCTTGCCCCCAGCCCCCATGACAAAAGCACAATAACCTCCCTGGTCAGTCTCGACATGTCCATGACCTACGCACTAGTGGCAGTGACCCCTCAATCATTGCACATGGGGTCTGATCACTACACTGTAAAATCTCAAAGCAGGAATTCCCCCTTGCTTACAGGTACACATCCTCTGATGTGGCACCTTCACCCCAGTGAGCGAGGTCCTTTGTGAAGCAGAGCACTCCTGTGTCACTGTCCAGGGAGGTCTCACACATGTAGACATTTGATCCCCAGAGCAAATGATGCCCTGAGAGACGTTGTCCATGCTAGCCCATGACCTGCACACGACTTACTGCATTACCAATATTTTGACTCTTGGGAACAGTTGTTGTATACAGACATCATATTTGGCCCTCAAAGTAGTCTCAGGATGGCATATGTGGACAGAATGTTAATAGTCCACCAATCATCATCGGCAACAGACTGCAAACCACATGAAGGTAAGGACACAACATGTTAGTCAGGTGAAAAAAGTGTCAACCAGCTGGTCACCCACCTGCATACCCTGCCCTCTGTTTTGTATAATGGCCCAGTTGCCCAGATTCAGACCTAGATGAATGTCCAGAGGTCGGTGTAAGCCATGATTTAATGTGATATTGTGCAAAACAGAGCAGGTTACTATAATCACACACAACTTGAGGGGAGTATAGCAACACCCCCACATAAGGTCAAGACATCTACATCTTGACTTCAGGAGTGACAGTGATGGCTTGTGTACATCTGTGTGCCCTTTCGTACCTCTGCTGAGAAACAGTGGTTGCACGTCTGTATGGTGTGAGGAGATGAAGGGAGAATGCATATGCAGCATTACCTGAGGAAGGAAATGGAGTGATATTTGTAAATATCCTGCATGCATCTGTACAGTACATGATGTTTGAAATAGGACATACTGTGTCTGTTGGGGGACTGAATGTGGCATGATGATCGGTATTGTCTAATGGTTGTGCACACGTGCAAAAACAATGATACATATCATACTTGTTTGGTACTTGGTACCCAGTAGCAACATGTTGCCAAAGTATCCAGCTGCCATCCGCTGGGCAAGAGGTGACCTGTGGAATACAGTACATAGTTGTCATGGATACTGCCTGCGAACACTACATGCACATCGGTGAAGCTACCACTGGCATTACAGACATCCTCAATGTTGATTGAGTGCCAGCAATGTCTGATGCAGATGAGTGCATTGCCGCGAGGTGGCTGTAGAGCCTCATGAGTGCAATCAATTGCACCCAGCACATGTGGGAAGTGGGAAAGAAAGTAGAAATCCCTAGCTACCCTTTGCATTCGGGCCAGTGTGTGGGGCATTTGTATGTGGCAATGGGCTCTCCTATTGATGCAGCGCAGTACCTGATGCAGGCATGGGGAAAGGGGTGTCTGGGAGATGCCCACAAGGTCACCGGTGACCCTCTGGAGTGACCCCATAGCAAAGAAATTGAGAGCTGCCAAGATCCTGCTCCCACTCACAAACCATCTCCAAGATGATCTCAGGGGGAAAACGGTATCTGTCAATGACATCTTGGCTGGACATGCCAAAGATGGTTATCCTTTGTCAGAAATCCTCTCTACTCTCCTCCTCCTCCTCCTTCCCCTTAAATAATCCTGCCACAAAGCAAGAGGCAAACCAACAAACACATTCAGTGATATGATAAAAGGACCAAAAGGATTTCTGTGGCAACTTTGCTTTTATGTGTGCAAAGGAGCTTCAGCTGAAGCTGGGTCGGGATGGTAGGCATTCACACAAGTGTGTAATTTTACAATTTTGCCTCACCCGGCCGAGGATGGATGATCTGGCCCAAGTGCAGATGAGCTGGCCTGAGTGCAGATCATCTACCCCGAGTGCAGGTGATCCTCCCTGAGAGTGGATGATCTGCCCCAAGTGCAGAGAGAAAGATACTTCTCGTAACATACCATTATGAATACCTGGAAATCTTAAACTTAAACGTTTGGTCTGAACGTAGACCAAAAGTGTAAGTTTACCGCTGTGATTCGGGCATTTAGACTTTTGGTCTAAGTTTACCTTTGTGAATCGGGCCAAGGTAGAATATAAAGTTGCCTGCATTCTTTCCGAACCATCTGATTTTCACTTATGTACAATATGAAAAATTATATTCCATTGCCTTTATTCAGATAGGTCTCTTTAAATTGTGTCAGCGTTTTAATTTTATATGTCCTTCATGTGTTCATTTAATTTGCATTTATTTCAATCCTTCATTGGTTATAATTAACTTTTTAAACCAATTTCTTGCTACTTCAAAGACTGAATGCTATTTGAGGCATATTAAATTATATTTTCAGAACTGTCTTTCACAGATACCCTTAGGAACAGTTTCAATCTGATAAGATTATTGCCATCATACCTTCAGTGCTCCCTCAAATTCTAACAGTTTCACCAATTTAGCAGTTTGACTTGAAGAGTAAATTAGGAAAAGTATTCAATCTTCAGCAATATGCACATTGTTCTAGTGCTTTAGATTAATTATTCCATTCATTGACCTATGGAAAATCTCCTGGATTTAACAAAAGACCACTGATCTGCAACAGTAATTCTTCATCTGCATTTTCTATTGAAGAATATAATAATGTTTTTACTGGAGCACAAAACATTCTCTCTGAGTTAGAAATGGAGAATGAAGAATGGGCACAGCAACCATTTCTATTGTTCAAGTCACTACTTTGCGATATGCTGCAGTGACACTATAAAGTGAAAGTGCATTTTATCAGATGGTTTCCAAAATGTTTAGTGGACTGGAATATTCTAGCAATAATGAAGCCAGGATGATCAAATATAGGTGTGATTCTCAGTAAAAAGCTTAGCGCCAGATGTATGAGTATGTGGTTGCAAAATAGTGGTCGCAAATAAACAATATATTTTTAACCAATATAGAATTTTACAAATCAACCTTTGCACTAATGGGTTGGTTTGCAAATTCCGAGTCCGAGTAGGTCGTTGTAAGAATTTGCATTATTGGTTGAGAGGGGTGGGTGAAAGCCCCATTAGGGCAACAACCACAATCCTCATCAGGTTGAACAGCAAAAGTCATTAAATTGACTTGTGCTAAACCCTCTGGTACCTTGGCACAAAGTAGTGAGACTTAACATAGAGGCAATGTGTAAAGTATTTATGAGGCACACAGACAGTAATAAAGTGAAAACACATAAGAAAAGGCCTAAACAAATAAAAAAATAGAGTACATTTTAATATCTAAAACGATACCAGAATGATGAAAATCCAATTGGTAGAACTGGAGCTATTCAATTTTAATGTTTCCAGTGAAAATAGTGCCTAGAAGCACAAATGGGCACTCACGGTTATCGGATCATGCAGGAATGGGGGAAAGTCACAAGTGGTCTGGATACAGGGACCAGCTTAGTGTAGATGAAAAGTTACCTTCCAAGTCTAGTGCTAAGAGTTCCGCTTATGGTGAAAGGAGCTGCAAGCGACAGAGAGAGCATTGTAGACGATCATCACTACATTGCAAAGAGCAGGCCAGGAGTCACGGACGATGGCCACTATAGTGCAAAGATCCGGTTTGGCGTTATAGACTTTTGTTGCTGGGGCTTTGCATTTGCAGTCATGACGGGCTGCTATTGCTGTAATGCAAAGTGTAGTTCTTGCATTTCCGTTGTTGTAGGCGGTCACTTTAGAGAGAACAGCTCTCATTAGAGCGTTGTGTTGGTGGTCTATACTGGTGACAGAGGCCCTCCTTACAACCCTGGCGGTCAGTGATAAAGTGGCATTAATACCGCCACCAGGCCGTAGGTAATTACCGTCAAATTATGATGATGGCAGAAACAGCTCAGACAGACAACCACTTTAACACACCGACCACCAGGGCGAAAACAACAGGTACCACTGCGGTAACCACCTACAGCCAGACGGAAGACAATGTTCTGCCCACTGTATTAAGACATGCCAATCTGCCACCTTTTCTGGGGTGGTACCAACAACATCAAAAGCCTAGCGGAAACACTGCACAGAAGGGAAACGACTTACCTGTAGAGACTCAGGGAAGAACTACGCCGCCATGGAGCCCAAGTTGCATGTCTTCCCCATGCTCTTCTACGTGCTACCCCACTACGAACACCAACAAAGGCGAAGACGACCACAGTGGGTACAGCCACCTAGCACACAGGGGAGGGGGGAGGAAAACGAGAGTGACACACACACACGCAGCACGCAACACCCCCACCCTCAACACCATATACACAAGCAGAGGCAGGCACATAACATATTGACCCTGTACCCCTCAGGAATAATGCAAGGACAACACCAATCGATTAAAGTGAGTGCAATAAGATAAATGTTGTAGGAATATGTGCATCCAAATATAAAAGCATATACATATTTACACATGAAGAGACATTTCCCAGTCCTCAATGTTCATGGGCCACAGGGCCACATCACAAAATCCAAGGCCCCACCTCACTCCTGCAACAACACAGAGAGAACACTGCAGGGGCATCAGATCGAAAATAGGCAGGCACCTCAGGGGTACGGGAATGGGGGGCCACCTCAGCAAGAAGATGGTACAACACCACTGGTCCTGGAAGGGGCAAAATGCCCATTGCTGTGTCCTGGGGAGTGCAAGGCCACAGTCTCTCGAGTGGGTGACTTGCCAACTGGCTCTGGAGGGGGCAACCTGTCCATTGCTCTGTCCTGGGGAGTGCAAGGTCACAGTCTCTTGAATGGGTGACTTGCCCACTGGCTCTGGAGGGGGCAACATGCCCATTGCTCTGTCCTGGGGAGTGCAAGGCCACAGTCTCTCGAGTGGATGACTTCTCCACTCGTTCTTGAGGAGGCACCGTGCCAAGTAAGCTTCATCCTGGGGAGGATGGGGTGAGTGGATGGCTTCTCCACTGGTTATGGAGGGGGCATCGTGCCCAGTGAGCTTCATCCTGGGGAGGATGGGGTAAGTGGATGGCTTCTCCACTGGTTCTGGAGGGGGCAGTGCCCAGTGATGCAGATCTTGGGGAGTGCAAGGTCTCAGACTCTCAGCTGGGTGTAAATCCCACAGGATTTGCAGGGGCCAGGCTGCATAAAAGCCCATGGATGCGGCTGTTCAGTGGTGGCAGTAGTGGTGCTGCTGCTGCTGCTGGTAGTGGTGGGGGGAGGCTCCAGCCCATCCCCTGCAGCCTCAGACAGCTGCCCACTGGGGCTGCTGGTGGTGCTGGTGGCGGTCTCCCTGTATGCATGGGATAGGTTGAGGATGAGGAGAATGGGACTGGGAATAGGAAGTTGGAGGGTTTAAACAGGGACAATGGCTTCCATCAGAGAGGAGGCCAGAGCCTGGATTGATCTCTGTTGGGCCGCCAAGCCAGTGTGAATGCCCTCCAGAAATGCATTGTTCTTTTGCATCTGGGCTGCCAGTCCCTGGATGGCATTCACAATGGTTGACTGTCCACAGAGATGGATCACAGGAGGTCAATAGCCTCCTCACTCAGGGCAGCAGGGCCCCCCACCAGGGAGCTTCCTTTGGCGTAAGTATCCGTGTCCGAACTGTCTCCTCCAGTCTCAGACATGGTGCTCCCCTCATCCTCCATCCCACTGGTGCCCTCACCGTCTGTGGATTCGGCCTCATGGGTCCTGTGGGATACAGCTCTCTCTGTCACCGGTGCCTCTGCTCCTCCACCAGATGATGCTTATGCACATAAAGACAGGGTGACACAACAAAAAGGGGGGGGGGAGAGACAAAGTATACATTTGGTCAATGTCGGCACCAACACCACCGTTGGTGTACACAACACACAGGGAACAGCCCTACGCACTGGGCAATGCACTACCACCAACAATGCTAGTCACCAGCCCATGGATAGGGACACCTAACACCAATTGCAGTATACTTGAGATCCAAAGACCCCTGCCTAGGAGTGGATGCCTTCTAGCTTGATTGGAGGAACTTCAAATCAGAACCCTGCTCAACATGGGACCTACTCTGCAATGTCAGGCCTGGCCTAGGGGCACCCACAGGGCCCACACCCCCATCCGGATACCACCCAACCAGGCGTACTTGTTAATGAAGGGCACTGTACTCACCCCCTTGTTGCTGCTGTGATGCCCCCAAGTGCCCATACAGCTCCAGATAGGCCATCACGGCGGGCCATCAGGGGGGCTCAGGGTTCGACGGGCACCCCTTCCTCGTTGGGAGGCCATTAACAGCTGGGCCTCCGTCGTCCTCCGTACAAAACGTCTCAGGTCCTCCTACCGTTTCCGACAGTGGGTGCTCCACCTGCCGTAGACCCCAGGGTCCGCACGTCCTTGGTGATGGCACGCCATATACCCTTCTTTTGATGAGCGCTGACTTGCAGGGCCATACAGACAGGGAAAGTTATTAGTCTGACCTTCCTGGCTGTTACACTTTTGGCCCACCATGCCCTTTCCCATCCCCATTAGCACAGACATGGCCCAGCGTACATGCTGCATGCTGCCCAGGGCCCATCCACCAACCCCCCTACACAAGACCTTCACACATATCACTCCATTCATTCATGTCCCATGCATCGCACTCAGGTGTACTCACCTGTTGGTCTTGAGGTCCATACAGCAATCAGTACTGGGGTAAGACCCGATCAACCAGTCTCTCCAACTCCGCCGAGGTGAAGGCAGGGGCCCATTCCCCAGTCACACGAGCCATGGTCGGTTCCAGACACAGGTCACAGCAGCACATGCCTTGTAGGTCCTCTCCTGCTGAAGGTTAGGTAGTAAGTGAGGGAACAGATAGAAAATGGCGGTCACATCCACGGCGGTGCGTACCGTCACCACAGGCGTACATCACCCTTGGCCACTGTACCCCATGGGGCCCAATGACAGTCAATGGGGAGTTGCACGGTGGTTCTCGACCGCCTCCCGCAACGGCGCACAACGTCAGAGGCATTACCTCACTTCCATCTGTCCCTCCATACTGGACAGGTGGACGCCATTTCAGGGGAGGTACAGGCCATGGATCCTAACTGCAACACATTACACAAATTCACATTTTGGACCTATCACACCTAAATAATGTAACAATCACAATATGCATAGAACGGTAGTGGTTGCAATGTACAGATAATGAACAGCTGCTCACTTTTTTGCCACATTGATTACCACTGCTGCGGATGAATAGGAGATGGAGACATCCCCTTGTGTACAGAGCCCTGGTGGACTTGTCAACAATGGAGGACAGGCACATTATCCTCACCTATAGACTTGACAGGGCCACAATCACGGTGCTGTGTGCCCAATTGGAGCCTGACCTAATATCTGCTATCCATCACCCCACCGGGATCCCCCGTCTTGTGCAAGTGCTATCTATGCTCCATTTCCTGGCAACTGCTTCTTTCCAAGTGACAGTGGGCTTGGCAGCAGGAATGTCACAGCCAATGTTTTCAATAGTGCTGACCAGAGTGTTGTCTGCCCTGATTAAACACATGTGCAGCTACATTGTTTTCCCCCAGGTGGAGGATTTGGCCACAGTGAAAGCTGACTTCTATGCAATGGGACATATCCCCAACATCACTGGGGCAATTGATGGAACACATATTGCATTTGTTCCCCCCCCTGGCAGAATGAACAGGTCTTCATAAATCAAAAGAGTTTTCACTCCAAGAATGTCCAGATGATGTGCCTGGTGGACCAGTACATCTCCCATGTCAATGCTAAGGGCCATATTTATACTTTTTGATGCAAAACAGTGCCAACGCAGTTTTGCGTCAAAAAATTTAACGCCGGCTAACGCCATTTCTTTGCACCACCCAGGCGTCAAATTTACACTTTGATGCTCTGTGGCGCAAACCACGGATTAGAGTCTTTTTTTTTTTGCTCAAACCATTGCGCCACGTCGTAAAGAAAAACAACGTTAACACAGCAAAAATGACCTTTATCCGGTTAACGATGTCGCAAACCTGATCTGCGCCTTTTTCGCCACAATAACGTCAAAAAGCGGCGCAAACACAGCAAAATGTGCAAAGGAGCCCCAAAATGGAACTCAGAAGCCATGAGAGACCCCAGGAAGACTACAGCTGACCAGGAACCAGCCAGGAGGACCGAGACAAGACCCAGGAGAGGGAGAAGAAGAAAAGGAAGTGCTGGTTCAGTACAGAGGAGCAGGAAATACTGGTGAAAGAGGTGACGGTACACCAGCATCAACTTTTTGTCACCTCAAAATTGCCAATTGGTAGGAGAGATGCAATTTGGCCACAAATTGTTGACAAGATAAACAGTGTGCAGAAGTATGGAGAGCAGTCACTGAGTGCAAGAAAAGCTGGCATGACTTCAAGCGCAGGACCAAGGAAAAGATGGCAAGGAACAGGAAGGCAGCACTGCAGACTGGAGGTGGGAGTCCAGCACCGCAGGAGGCCCTGGACCACAAGGAGGAGATGGTGTCAGCCGTCATCCGTGAGGAGATCATCACAGGGATTCAAGAACAGGACACCGCAGACCACCAACAAACAACACAGATGCAGAGTAAGTTGAATGGGGGACAAAAATGCCTAAATGTTAACTGTAAGCAGGGGGGACATACCTACTGCACAATGCATGTCAGTCATGATAATCAGGTAGTGGAAAGGGCAAAGGGGCACAGCACGGGTGCATGGGCTGTGCAGGGGAAACCTGGAGCACAGCACAACCCTACACCAACAACCTTTGCATGGGGTACTCTGCCATGCCAAGGCTGTTAGAAAGGCAAAGGCAGCCCAGGAGGGTAGGGTACAACGTAAAACTGGCCTGCTGTCACATGACAGCTGATATTGTCACTACATAAACTAGGGCTCAATTTCCAGTCTCAGGCCATATCCGCAAGTGGTATTTACCACTGACAACAGTTGCTATTACCACCTGTGCTGTGTGTGCTGGTCAACTAGCCAATGGCAGTTACGTGCCCATGGATCAAACACACCCAAAATAGAGGGTTCAGGATGACAATGTTATTGATCCCCTGTAATTCCCCCAGTGCAAATCCTGCCAAATGCTCATGTCAATAGGCGCAAAAAACATCAGGTATTGTTATCAACATTATGAAGAACACAGCAGTAATGTCATACCCATGCTGCACATTTCAGGGTCTACCCCGTGCCAGTGTTACAATAGCTGCAATGCCACCTTGCAATGTCCCAACTGTCATACTGCTAAGACATCAGCATTGAAGGGGAGGACATATGTGTTGAGCTAGTTAAACACACCCGCACAGTCATAAGAGGAAATGGAACACTGCCAGGACCATCAGTGCAATCCAATATAGCACACATTCCCCAACATCAGAATTACACACTGTTGGAAAATGGGTTATTGGTAAGGGCAGGTAGGTACCTACACTTAGCAATAGGCCACTAAACTCCACTTAGGTCCAGTTAGGTCTCAGTAAATTAAACCCAGCTCAACCCTTGGTAGCTTTGCAATGAGAGATAAAGCTTAACTTAGGAGACAGAGTGTAAAGCATTCAAATATCACAGAACAGTAATTAAATAAAACACAGGAAACAGTTTAAAAATCCAAAACCAATTTATAACAATAGATTATAATTTTATGTTTAAAATGACACCAGAACAAATAAAATCAGATAAGGGGAACCGGAGATAGGAATTTTTAAAGAATAACTGTTTTCTAGTACCTAGAAACAAAAAGCGCCAATCTGGTCATCTGGTCGCACCTGAACTGTGGCAAAGTGTAAGTTTAAGGCCGACCCGATAGAGCCCGGCTCGGCTACAGCCCACAGGAGGACCCAGTCAAAAGTTTACCTTAGCACTTAGTCATTTTTCTGACGATTTTCTTCTGCGGGACGAACCTGCCAGTCCAATCCGACCTCCTGGAACTCTTCTCTATATATGTGTCCCGGGAGCCCTCGGTGGCGATTTTTACCTTTGGACTTAATCGTTTTTTCGAGGTGAAAATCCTTCGACCGGGATAAACCTGGATCTTGATCCGACATCCTTGGAGCCCTCCTCAGATACGCTGGCTGGGAGGTCCCGGTCAACTTCCTACATTCAGACTTAGGCCCTAATTATGACCTTGGCGGGTGGCTTCAGTGATTTGTAAATGGAACTGCCTGGACGGTATGCAGTTGCTAATCATGAGGGGGTATCCTAGGTTGGAACTAATGAATGTTGGAATTACATGTCTGTCTTCTACACTGGGATCCTCACACCTAAGTACACATATTTAATGACCCTAACCCTGTTCCTCAGGGGGTGATGGGCATGCAACGCATACTTCAAGGACAGGTAGGAAGCTTTGGATAGCTGTCAATGGGTTTAGTCAGTCCACCACAGGTAAGAAGGGCTGCCACTAAGGATTGACTCAAACATTGGACAATCACATCCACATTTATGTTCCTAATTGCGGACAATTGTCAACATCATTTGATCTCACTGATACCTTTCCAAAAACAAGCACATTGATGCAAGCACCCATCTGGGGCTTGAGCTGCATGCACACCTATGACATTCTACTCAAGTGTCACATAAACGGAGAACAACATGTGGAGCTAGATGCTGCTAAGAAGTCAAACATACAGTCCTACATGTTCATTAGTTAACATGGATGCTCAAGTCTGTGGGTAATACTTCGGCATCACTGGTCTGTGTGAATCAGGCTATGACTTGCTGACTAAATCAGGAAAATGGCCACCTCCAAATTAATCATTTGCATACATGTAGCAACAAATACCACCCTGTTCACCTGCCCATGCCTATAGCGCAGCACTTGACTCCCAATATATGACTCTCCACCACAGAATGTCCAACTCAAACATGAAACAAAATGTCAAACTCCAGTCAAGTCACATATGAGATCATGTGCCAGCACCTCAGACCTTCCAATGAGTCCAACACACAGGAGTCAATTGTGTAGGGGTCTGGTCCACCTGTAAACCATGGAAGAGTGAAATGTGCTCAATGTCTGTTCCCTGTACAGAACTATGACCAACAAATTATTGTATGTGACATTTTATATGATAGAGCAGCATATCAGGCATGTAGACACCCCAACAGAGATACTACTGCAAACATGCATTGACCCTGTCACTCCAGTGAGTGATAGACACACATATGCACACATGCACAGACCCTAACAATCATGTGGTGCCGAACATCATTACTCAATTTTGTGCAGAATTATTTCTAGAGCGTACTCCATTTCATCATTTGTTGTTATGAGAGACATGCAAACCTACATTCCTGGTGCACTGCAATACCAGTCACTCCGCTATTGTGGCTTGTGCATCAAGGGATAATGAGTTACTGTGTGATGCTCATGTGGGTTGAGTTTAGTTCAGGAATTATTGTGCTTTCTATGGTCTATTATATGTGTGCCTGTGTTGTATGTAGGTTACATATGCCACATTGGCAGTGTACCCAGAGTCGTATATGCCACCTATGACACCATGATGGTAGGGATCCTGTGTGCTACTTGATGACAATGTTACGCTAAAGATGGATTGGCCATTTATCTAAATCAAAACAACAAAGAAATATATGCTGACAGTGTCTAATTTGATCATCTGTGACAGAATGCATGGGCACAGATGTAGTCATTGCACCTGAAATGAATGTGTTACTCAGGGCCCTGTGTACCTATATCAGGTATTGCAGATCACATTCATTATCTTACATTTGCCAAGTTGGCTGATCTGGGTTATACAACAGAACTGACACTGTCCCCTAATTGAAACGTGGTTTAGCAAATGTCCTACTCCGGCAATCTTGATGCCGTAGGTCTGTATTTGAATGCACCTAGGAAATGGCGGCCTGCTGATCTTAGCATACACCCATGTCTGTGATAGCCTTCATACTGAGAAGTTAACAATTGTACATATGCTGCACTAGATCAGCAGGGGTGTACCAAACGTAAACTACCAAACTATTTTGTCACTTTAAATACATGATGGAAGCAGTCAGTGGTCCCTTGTACAACATCATGCAAATAAATAATTTGTGACCATGCACCCACAAAGTTCAGGGATCCCATGATGATCCATTAACTTTAGAAAATTGTTTGGCTATAAAGTGACACAGATGGCAAATGCACCAGCTCTGTACCAGCAATTGTGCCCAAGGCAAAAATAAACACACAGAAACAATGAACTTAGGGCCAGATGTTCTTTTTTTATGTGTAGCATTTGCTTCATTTGTTTACTCTACAGCTTATGAAAAGTAGCACACAATATTTAGATGTTATCAAGTGTGCATTACTTTGGCATCCATAATTAATTTAAATGCTGCACAAGCCAGGTCGAAATATCAGCCTAAGATATTACCAGAGGTTAGGAAGATCTTTGTACGTTTGGCCATGAATACTGTTCAGACATGTAATAAAACATTTGAGGACTACATTGGTTCCTTGCATTAGCATGTAAAATACATCTCATTCCTGGTACACTCAGAGGCCCTGAATAATACTTTTGTTTGTGCTGCATTACCATCATCTATTCACGTCAATGCAGCACTAATTTACAAGATAAAGTTGTCCTTTGTAAGTTTGTACAGCTTTTGTATCAACAAATGACGGTAATGTGTAGCGAAAATTGTATCAATCAGGGCCACTGTTTGTTCAACTTGCATTCCACATGTCCACAAACATTGCATGCAGCATGTCACAAAATCTGCTACTGTCACTCCAGAGCATTTTACAGTACACATTAGACTAATTTGTACTCACCAACAGGTCCACCAATCACCACACCGAGGTGGTCCAGCAGGTCTTGCTCTCTGGCCACCAGGTCAGCCAAGTGATGTTTAAGTTGGTGGTCTGACCGCCTGAGCCTCCTAGCTTCGGTGTGATACCTGTATCACCCTGCCACCATCCTCTAACATCAGGGGGAGGAAGTGGCACACCAACTAAATAAAAGCCCCAGCTCCTCCTCACCCATTCTCCTCAGATGTGGCCTTCCCAACATCTCAAAAATAACAGGTATAGGAAAGGGAAAAGAGGGAAATACAGGGAAAGGAGGTATGGAAATTAAACGTAAAGAACTCACAAACAGTCCAACAATACCCCAAATAACAATACCCACTACTCACTCCCAACAGAACAAAGACAAATTTAAACACCAAAACTGACAAAAACACACTTACACTGATTTACACAGACACTTACAAAAACAATAGATGACAACAGAAAAGGCACACAGGAGACATGAGCACAATATTAACAGACACAACTCTCTACACAGCCACTCAGTCTAGAAGAATCACAGACTGCAAAGTGAAAGTGAAAGTACACCCACTGCACCATTTCTGTAAATAGGATATCCTATGACATCACTTCCTGTCATAAATACGGTGCATTGTTATTATGATGTGTGGAATTTTATGACACTTACCTGCTTTGCGTCAATATTTTTGATGCATGTGCTTCAAAATTCCCCCGCATTCAAGGATCAATATTTATTTTATGGATAACCGATTTCATGGGGTTCAGTGTTGGAATTAACGGTAGGAACCAATCGATGTATAATGGGTGTGAGCGTCATTTTTTTAATGCATATGCGTCATGTTTTGACACATATGCGTCTTTTTTTTTTACACTTTTGCTTCAAAATATCTGTCTATAACTGTGTTTGTGTCATTTTCCTCTTTTTTAACGTACAGGAAGACTATTGCTATACAAAGATAGGATGTAATTGCCTGCTGTGTGTGTTCTAGTGTTTGGGCATATGTGGCAGATCACATTACTGCGGACCATAATACTCATGTAGTTGTGCCGGATTAGCACTCTTAACTGATGCAACAGCAACTGAAACTTCTGGAATTAAAATTGGTATTTCCTAGTTTGAGCAGGTGTTGCATCAATAGAGGTTAGCAAGTCTACGCAACTTCAAGAATTCACTCATGGTCTGTGCCTCTGTGTGAACGTCACAAGACGTGTTTTGCATAATGTGCTTGTATGCATGTGTTGTAATTGTGGATAACCATCAGATGCCATTCATTGAGGTATATCCGTCATGATATGTCTTTGTCATATCTGCTGCGTCTTATGCTGTGTGAACTTCTATGACTTTGGGGATAAAACATCACCGATGACAAACTATATACAGGATAGATAGAGGACGTTTGATAATGGCAATGTAAAAAATGTAAGCCATCACATGTAATGGAATGTTGGATACCACTTCATGGTCACTTGTGTGTATACTACCCATGAGTCAGGCATTTGAACATGCTAGGTAGGTACATTGTTTGTGACACAGAGTCCCAACTCCAATCCAAAAATGTTTTGATACACCACAGTTTGAGTCATGTAAATTACCTATATTTCTCCTGTGGCTGTGGAGGACCAGAAGACCATGCTGCATGTGTTCATATATTTCCAGTGGTTTATTGCACAAAGGTGTCCAGTTCACGTGTGTGGCTATGTGTACCCTGTGTCAGTATTGGCCTCCATGTTGTCATAGTGATGTGCAGGTCTAGTCATGAGTATGTGGAGCCGTTCCCTCAATTAACAGATCCTTCAAAGCAGATTTGACCATGGACCATTTCAAGCATCCAGAAAATGATGCACACTGGTATATTTTGACATTACACGGGTCTAACGTCAAAGTATGAATATGGTGTTAGCTTTGCACAAATTTGCATAAACAAAATGACGCAAATCCAGCGCAAACAGAGTATAAATATGCCCCTAAGTATCCTGGGTCTGTGCATGATGCCGTTATCCTGAGGAATAGAAGTATCCCAAATGTGATGGTCCAACTCCAGAGGCACACGGTGTGGCTAATAGGTGAGCCCTGGTTCCCACCCAGTGGATGTTGGTGTATGGGTATGTTGTGGGCCCTAAGGTTGAGTGTGTGGCTAACAGTTGTCCCTCGATATTTGCAGGTGATTCTGGTCAACCTCTCATGGCTACTGATCCCTGTGAGGAATCCCAGGACAAGGGCAGAGGAACATTACAATGAGGCACATGGACCAACAAGAAGGATAATAGAAAGGACATTCGGCCTCCTGGAGGCCAAGTTTTGTTGCCTCCATCTAACTGGTGGATCCCTGTGCTACTTACCCAAGAAGGTCTGCCAGATCATCGTGGCATGCTGTATGTTGCACAACCTTGCCTTGCGCCGCCATGTTCCTTTTCTGCAGGAGGAGGAGGAAGCTGGAGATGGCCGTGTGGCAGCAGGGGACCCTGTGGGTAGTGAAGATGAGGAGGATGAGGAAAACAGAAGTGCAGTAATTCGTCCATACTTCCAATGACACACAGATAAGACAGTGTTATTTCACATTTCATTTACAGTTTGATGTGTGACATTGCCACTGGCAGGCTGTGAATTCCTACTTCTTTACCCACTCACTGTACCCTTTGGCATCTCTGTTTGCAGATGTTGGTGCTCCACTATTGCTCCTGGTGTGTTCAGTGCAGCCAACTACAGGTCTTTGCTCTGTAAACATTACTGTACAGTTGAATTGCAATGTTTGAACCTTGTTAAACAAATACATTTTGAAATCATTTGACATACACCATACTTTTATTTTTTCTAAGGGAGAGGGGTGCTGGTGGCCTGTTCCTCCTGTGGTGGGGTCTCCTGTCCACTAGCGGCAGCAGAGGTGGAGGGCTGTTCAGTAGTCAGGCTAGTGTCAGGGGCCCGGTGGTGTGCCACTGCCTCCCTCATACTGTTGGCCATGTCTGCCAGAACCCCTGCAATGGAGACAAAGGTGGTGTTAATGGACTTCAAGTCCTTCCTGATCCCCAGCTACTGTCCCTCCTACAGTTGCATGTTCTCCTGCATCTTGTCCAGAATCTGGACCAGTGTATCCTAGGAATGTTGGTAGGCTCCCAGGTTCATGGTGAGTGATTCCTGGAGGGTCAGTTCCCTGGGCCTGTCCTCCCCCTGTCGCACAGCAGTCCTCCCATCTTCCCTGTTGTCCTTTGCCTTTGTCCCCTGAACCGCTTGCCCACTGCCACTGACCTCAGGTCCCTTATTGTCCTGGGTTTGTGGGGTGCCCTGGGGTCCCTGTAGTGGTGTACACACTGCTGATTGACGTGTCCTGGGGACAGAGGTATAGCCCCACTGGGTTGGTGCTGTCGTGGTGCTTCCTGAAGGGGGAGGCTCTGTGGCGGTGTGAGACTGTGGCTGGGTAACCGACTGTCTGGAGGTCCCGGATGGGCCAGCTTGGTCATCCAGATCCAGGTGAGCAGAGCTGCTGTTATCACTGTGGGCCTCTTCTGTGGGGGACTGGATGTTGCTGGCACCTTCTCTCCAGTGACATTGGCTGGGTTACCTGTGGGGATGTAAATGCAGTGTTATTGTTTCTTGTGTGACATCTTGTGCATGGGTGGGTTGCCCTCTATGGTTGTTATTGCCCTGGCAGGTTTGCCATGTGTGAGTTGTTATTTGGTGGGCTAGCTGATTCTCTCTAGTGTGCATGCTTTAGTGATGAGTGTCCATGCAGTGCTGTGAGGGGTGTCCATGCATTTGTAGAGCATGCAGGGCTTGGCATTGGGATGAGTGAGATGTGATGGCGTGGTGTGTGGGAAGTGGTGGAGTGATGGGAGTGAGGTTGAGGGTGGGGGTATGTGATAGCATGCAGGTAGGGGGGTAGTAGTAGTATAGAGTTGACTTAACAGAGTCCATTCCTCCTGATACTCCTGACAGGCCCTCAGCATGCATGATTGCCAAGACTTGCTCCTCCCACGTTGTTAGTTGTAGGGGAGGAGGTCAAGGTCCACCGCCAGTCCTCTGTACAGTGAGTTGGTGTCTTGCTGCAATGGAATGTACCTACCCCCGTAGGTCGTTCCACCTCTTCCTTATATCATCCATTGTTCTGGGGTGCTGTCCCACTGTGTTGACCCTGTCCACTATTCTCCGCCATAGCTCCATCTTCCTAGCAATGGATATCTGCTACACCTGTGATCAAAATAGCTGTGGCTCTACTCAGATGATTTCCTCCACCATGACCCTCAGCTCCTCCTCAGAAAATCTGGGGTATCATTGTGGTGCCATGAGTGCAGTGTGAATGGTGTGCATGAGGGTGTGTAGGGTGATGTGTTGGGGTGTGTGTTGTATGGTGCGTGGGTGGTGTATAGGTGATGGTGATGTGTAGGTCTGGTCTTGTCAGTAGTCATGATATCAGTCTGTTGGCAATAGTTTGTAGTCATAAAGGGTTGTGGGTAATGTGGGTGTATGTTTTATAGTGGTGTGGGTGTGTTTGTGTAGTGTGTTTATGGGTGTTGTAGTTTGAATTGTCCAATGTGGTGCTGTTTTGTTTGTGTGTGTGTATTTTGAGCGCATCGGTATGTTCTGTCAATGGTTTATCTCCATGGAATGTCTGCCGTGGTGATTCATGGATCATAATGTGATGGGTGTTGTTCTGTTGGTGCAACAGTGTGGGTTTTTCTATCACCACTTTATCATTGACCTTTGGTCTGGTGGATTTGTGTGTGTATCTGAATAGTGACGGATTGGTGTGTGTGTCATAATATGGTTAGGGGATATCCACCATGGTGGCGGTATGTTGGCTGCAGTAGGCATGTTGGTAAGTGGAATTTACCACCAATGTCATAATGAGGGCCAGAGTCTCAATGCTAATGGGCCCACAACAGCAGGTCAGTTGGTCAGTTGCAGGGAGGCTTCTTGAGGTTGTTACGACCCTGTAGCTGGCACAGGACATCAGCAAGCTGATTACTGGAGTCATTCAGGTTAGCCTTGGATGAAGGTAAGCAGGCCCAGTTTTCATCTAAGACAGCAAGGAAGTCCTCATCAGCAGGGCCGTCCTTCATCTGTAACGTCCACTGTTCCAGGAGTGGATCTAGAATATATTGCTCTAAGGGCCCAGTATTTACACTTGGTGCCATCTTTTATGTGTAGGTGCACTCCATGTCCTACCCCCAACATCTGGTTCTGGAAAGTGCTTTCCTCTCTCTTTCCCAGCGCTAACCTCTCTCGGGTGACAAAAGGCTGATGTCAGGTTCCTTTGAGTGCTGGAGGCACAGCCCTTTGAAGTGTAAGTGGGGCACGGTACAGCTGTGCCCCGAGCCATCTAGTTAGGATGGCCCATTCTGCCCACTTAGAATCTCCTTTGTCCCACTGTCTGGGCAGGATACACATGAGCCATTCACAGTCATGTGACCTAGGACTCTGGCAAGAGGCACAATTGGTTAGGACGAGAAAGCACCAACTTTCTAGAAGTGGCATTTGCAGAGATGTGATTTACAATCCAATGTCACCATCAAGGACGATTTTACATTAAAATCCATTTAGGTGCATAGAGTATATTTCTACTTGATTCCAATCTAAATGTATCACTTGTAAAAGGTCATTGGGTAACCCATTGATAGCCAATGGCAGATACAGCCTTGCAATAGTGAAAAACAACTATAGATGCTTTTTACTGTCAGGGCATGTAAAACATAAGTACACATGCCCTACTTTTCAAATGCAATGCACCCTGCCACTTGACCTTTTAAGAATTATCTCAGGGGTGATTTTTAAGTATTAAAAAACAAGTTTTAGGCCTAGATAAAGTATTTATTTTCCAGTTTGAAATGCCAGTTTAGCTTGAAGGTGCAGTGGCAGGCCTAAGACATGCTTTAAAGGGCTCATATAATGGATGGCCAATGAGTGCTGCAGGCCGCCTAGTAGCATTTATTTACAGGCCCTGGGTGCATGTAGTACCATTTACTAAGGATGTATGAGTAAATTAAGTGTGCCAATTAGATGTAGGTACATTTTAACATGTATTAGTGAGAGTGCACACACACTTTAGCACTAGTTAGCAGTGGTAAAGTGCACAGAGACTGAAGTCCAACAAAAACAAATTCAACAACAGAAGGCAAAAATCTGGTTGAAACCTTGCTAAAAGGGCCACTTCCATCAGTCTTGGATCAACTTATCCCTTGAATAATGTTGAGGAAGGTAGCAAATTGTGATTCTCTACAATTGAAGATTGTCACTGGGATGGTGACTTTCTGGGGTCAGCAGACCACCATGTCTTTGATCATTTTTAAATAAAGCAAACTTTTTTTTTAAATGCAGTGTTGAAAAACAATATTTTTTTAGAGTTGGCTGAGAACTCATGGGCATTGGCCTATGCCCCAACAATCTTTTTCTTAGTTCACAAGAAGCATGAAGGCCCAAAGGGGCCTTTTTCTTTGACAAATTGGTGACCACGTTCTTTAATGTGTTTACAATGTTTTGCACCCAGATTTCAGTAGCAAGACATTAATATATAGCAAACAGATTTGGTGCAACAGACCTCTTCCATTTACTGAATTGGTATTTATTAAGAATCCGATTTTAGCGTGAAAATCTTTTCTGACTCCGAAAATGGGACCAGTACTTAGAATATTTTAATGGTCAGAAATGCTAATTGGAGCATTTGCAAATGTTAAAATGCTTTGTACATCTGACCCTAAGTGAAAGCGTTGACCGAGAAAATAGAGCATTGAATATGGATTTAAGATTGGATTTTATTCTTTTGTAAATTAGTAAACACAGTGAATTATTTTCCTAATATTATTTCCGTCTATTATTTGCAATGCTTGGGCAATGTCACAAGGAGCACAGTAATACTTTGATTTACCCTCTAAATATTCAGAAACAATTTAACAAGCTGCATAAAAAACACTAGTTTAGCCATTCAAACTCTTGACTAAATATGTATAGTAGCCATGATTTTACCAACTGAAACCAAAAACTCTTTTTGTCTCACAAAAAATTTAAAATTTTAAGAAATTTCCAAAACAAACTATATATTATTGAAAGTAAATTTGTTTTAGATCTCAATTAAAACATTGCACTGACATTCCAGTTTATTGCAGGGATCTAATAAGTCCACGCAGTGTTCTAACACTCCAAGTCATACTTATCATTTAACAAATCTTCATTTCTCATATCATGTTCTTTAGCAAGTTTAACAAACTTTTTTAGACCCCACTCTATATGGATAATCATATTCCGTATGAATGATAAATATGTTAATAGGGTCTTTGATACAACATTTAAAAATTACAAATGTATAACTGAAAGCATCATTAAGAATATTTTAAACAATCATGTCTCAAAATATACTTACTGCATTTACATTGAATACATAAATATTGCTTCACTTTGAGTGCCAGGGAAATCAAGCAACATAGGAAGATCGGCAGCAGTTGCCAAAGAAAGGCTCCTGTATGATGGAGACTCTGTTAGAAGGACTGAATGGAAGCTTTAACATGTAGTAGAAAATACTGGAATTCAGAAGAATGGCAAAAGAAACAATATGATAGAAGTCTTGGAGTGCGCAAATGGTGAAAAGTTATGGCTGTGAGATGTTTCTGTTTAACTCAGTAGTTGACATTGGTGTCTCGAAACTGAAATTTTGACTTTGGCGTCTTTTGAAAGGGCCTATTAGCAGTCCTCCCGTTGTGGTACCAATGGAAAGATCAAACTTTTTGAAGTCTACACGTGCCTTTCCCTTCCCAGTCAGGAGGTTACTGAAGAATGCACATTAGCTGTGTCCGTGATATGGTCCTGTGTGGATGAGGCTGAAGTGCTGTGTCATTTTCTAGTAAAAATTGAATAAAATCAGAAACATCACATTTTCTTCCTGCATTCACAGGTACCCTTCCAGAAACAGAGTTCTGCTTTTCATCAATATATTCTTTAAACAAGAAAATGTTATTAATATATGGTTTTGAATCGTTTCCTTACTGACCAAGGATTAAAATTTGACAGGTCCAAATCACAAATATCACACACTTACAGTTTGATTTCATTTGTGAAATTGCCCACATGCTTGCTTCCAAAGTAGGGCACGTGGACACTCTGAAACCCGTGACAAAATTATGCATACTTAGAATCAGATCACTCAGGAGCCGTTTTTTCTTTCTTATTCATTTTATTCAAGGAGCAAAGGCAAACATATTTTGGCACACAACTCTTCACAGTTATAAGTCCCTCACTACTTTGTCTCAGTTGTTCACTAGACGGTAATGTCCCCAATAACCTGATACATTTGACTTGGTATTAATGTGTCAAGATGTATGAGTTTAGCTACTGGTTGAGAGTCAACATCCTGCATGAAGGTCATTAGTGTTACTGTAATAAGCCTACAGAGTCCAGGATACAAGGGTGACTCTACTGTAATTGTTTGCAACTAGCCAGTTGTTGTTGATATATCTTTTTCCCATTATACTTCTCAATTTAGCTTTGACCCACGTTGTACTATTCTGTTGAGCTAGGGCGCAGGTCAAGTCCCTACTGACTTTGTCACTTCCCATCCACAGGATTGCAAACTGTGATATCGAAATTATATTGCCAATGTATTCTGTTTTCATTGGTTTCCTGGAAGGAATCCACAGTCCCTTGTACCTTTTCCAGTTGTGGGTTATATGCAGCCAAATAATAATCAGGCACTTTACATACATTATGGGTCTCATTACGAGTTTGGCGGTCCTGTGACTGCCATGTTAGTGGTGGCAGTCCGATGGCCAATGGTCTGGCGGAGAAGACTGCTGTATGATGAGTTTGGCGGTTGTGCCCACGGAAGACTGCCAGCGGTCGGCCATCACCGGAAGGCAGCAAAGACCACCACGGTAACCAGGAAGCATAAACAGGCTGGGTAGCCTGTGCTTCCACCAAACCCATTACGAGATTGCACACTACCAATGTGATCATGGAGGTCCAACCACCATGTATCAGAAGGCAGAAATTAACATTATAAAGGGAGACACTTATGTGCAGTCAGCCACACACGTCCGGAGCAATACTGGAGGCTTTCGAAAATGTCATGCTGCTGATCATGCTCGCCGACACACAACAAAATCAGTGCTGCCATGGAAGACAACCACTGTACAAACACCTACCTGTATCATTAACCCTAAAAAATTGCACGTAGCGCCAGCATACACATCGTCAGTGGGGACGACAAGGGCAGCAGCAACTCATTTCCTACAATACACACTGACTGAAACACAGCAACCCACACACTCACAATACGCACACTTTGGCTGGCCCACTCACACTGCACGACACCACACAAATACACAACACACACAGGTCAGGCACATGGACTCTGAAAGCTACACAACATTGTCACACACAGCAACAACAACACACCCACAGCACATAAACAATCACAGCTACATGGGCCAGGGACTGCCCACACATACAACACCCTTACCTATCTATGTAGCATGCAACTCAAAAAACACTACCATGAAACAACCCTGCAATGGACATACACATCACACACATCACACCACAATAGAAGCACAATGGCATACACAATAGACAGAGAGACAAAGAGATGAAAAAGACAAAGTGCACCATACCAACAATACCTGTACAGTTGGGAAGGGACCATAAGCAGCATAAATGGAAGGAGGCTGCATTTGGACACATTTCCCTCAAACAACATGCACACAGGACATGACCCCACATGGATCTTAAAGACAAACAATACCAAAACCTAATGTCATGCACAGCCACACAATTGGGAAGAGCAATTCAACAAGGTGCTTTCAATTCCAACACCGTGGGACATACATCTACCAAAGTAGGTGCAAGGGACACACACCTAAATGGACACATGCACACCCAAATGTTAAGCATCGTAGCACAACTGAACACACTCCATGCCTGCACAAACAAAACTCAGTTATACACACATCACATGTGTATAATACTCATATCAGGGGGACAGGTCCAACACCATGCATGCCCACATTGAACAAAACAAAAAGAAATAATTACCATACCCAACAGTGCACAATGCCATGAAACTTAATTTGCATATATACACACATAACTAACACACAATATACCCTTCCCTTGGGGAAAAAAGCACTGCACACAAGCTCATGTACCCCAGACATCAGCACATTGAGCAACAAGCAGGCACAAACAAACACAACCAAAGTCACTTAGGAACAACATCAACCTAGGAAAGGAACTGCAGGACAAAGGTATAGACAACAAAATAAACTCTTTAGCTTTAATGCCAAAAACAAATATGACATGAACTATGTACAAAGGCCATTGGCCAGTCCGATATAGTAAGGATACACGGAGCCGTGTTGTGCCCCCTACTTGACTCCTCGCTGCCATGTAACCTCCACAGTAAGGGGTATTAAGGGGGCATGCAGGCACCTCAGGGATTATCTGGGGGTCGGGGATCAGATATGGGAGGGAGTGGTTTGGGTTTGGGCTTGGGGGTTCTCTTTTTCGGGAGGGGTGGGCTTCTTTGGGGGGTATGGGTCTTTGCAGGGGGCAGGGGAAGCCTTGGAGGTGGAAGAGATGGGCTTCAGGATGGATGTGGACCTTTTGGGTCTGGTATGGGGAGGGGACAGGGGTAAGGTGTAGGCCACAAAGGAAATGTTTTTGGACATACTGGGATGGTCATCAGAAGAGGGACAGGATTTGGAGGTTGAGGGAAGGGTTGTCTGACATGTAGTTCTGAATGTCTTGGGTGCATGCTCATGGGAGGTGTGCTTGTGTGTGGTGGGTGTCTGTTGGGTGGGTGAATGAGGGTGTTTATGTGTCTTGGGCTTGGAGGGGTGGAGGCCCTGGGGATGCCATAGTGGGTGGGTGGCTATCTGTTGGGGTGTTGACTGCAGGTATGGTGGATGTGCTGGTTGTAGGTGTATAAGTAGCTATGGTGTCTGTGGGTGTAGTGTTTGGGGTGGATGTCTGCAGGTCTGCTTGGGAGGGGTCTGTGGGTAGGATGGGTATGGTAGCTGTGTCTGTAACTGTAATGGTGGTGTCTGTGGGTAATCATGACATGGTGTGCGTGATGCTGGGGTGGTGGGGTGTCAGGGAGGGTTGTGACCTTTGCTGTATCTGGGGTGGATGCTGTTTGTGTGTGTGCCAATGGTGTGTCTTATGATGCTTGTGTTTGTGTGCGCTCCCATTGGCTGTTGAGGTGTATGCCTGAGGATGTGTTTGTGTGCTTTGGGTGGAAAGGGGAAGGGGGGATTTGGACTGGGAAGAGAGGTGGAGGGGGGACAGAAGGTGGAGGTTTACTAGCTGCCATCAGTGTGGAAGCCAGAGCCTGAAAAAATCTCTGTAGGGCGGCCAGTGCACTGTGAATGCCTTCCAGGAATGCATTGGTCTGTTGGAGTTGACCTGCCAATCACTCAATGGCATTCATAATGGCAAACTGACCCACAGGGAACATTCTCAGGAGGTCAATAGCCTCCTCTCTGAGGACAGCAGGACTAACAGGGGTTGGGGCAAAGGTGCCTGTGGAAAAGAAGATGCCCACCCTCTTGAGTGAGCGGGCATGGCCAACTGGCTGGGGAGCAACAGGGAGGGCAGTGATAGAATGGGGGTGGCAGACAAGGATGGTACTGGGGGACCCTGAATGGTCCGCCCCTACTAGGGAGTGGCCACTGGAAGAGGAATCCGATGATGGTGATGAATGTTCGGTCTCCCCCATGGCACTCGCCCTCCAGGCCACTGGGTCCCTCTGTGTTGGTTGTATCTTGACCTGAGGTCCAGTGGCCAGTTTTTTTACCACTTAGCTGTGCCCCATCTCCTTCACCTGCTGCTGCTGCAAAAAAGAAAGAGAAATAGGGTCACAACATGTACCTGATAACACTTCAACCACAACACTGAGTGACAAAGAATACCATTAGGTCAAATAGGCCTCTGCAAAAACTTACACATAAGTGTCACATAAATGTGCCATGACATATGCACCGTATGTCATCTGGATTTCCAAAAGTTACTCAAAAGAAATATAGGATGTCAGACTACTAGAATTTCATGGATGACGTCTGGTTAACCCCACAACCATACTACAACTAGGTGACCTCTCCATCCCCAATGCTGTGCCACATGCAGCAGACTCCAGTTAACCTGTAGCCAACAAAAGTATCCTATTGTAAAGTGCACACTCATTTTTCACACACAAGTCTGTGCACCCACCATTTTGCATTTTCATGATGTACAAACATTTTGGGAAGAAGCCAATGGCACCCATCTGTCTCTGATACAAAAGTGCAATATCCTAGAGTATTTGAAATGGAAATATTCATGTTATGATGGACACAACAATGCACAGATCTACAGGTGACACCTGTTACCACAGAGTCTAGGAGCTACTTTTAGTGTCATAGAGACAAGCCTCATGTGTGTCAATGAAAGGAACACCATTGACATCAGGTTTAAAAAGTCAGGGACTTATGTTTCATGGATACATACAAGAAAGAATCATTAAGCCCCAAGATGGCTGACACCCATGACAATGACAACATCTGGATGTGTCAGTAGAACACATCTGTCCCTTGAATATTGTAGAGACACCGATCTCACAGTCACAAATATGAGGATTATAACCTGTTATCCAATTAGAATCAACACCACTGCCCATTTCTTGAACATGCCAAACATGGTAACCATCAGTGGATGAATGCAAGAACCCAAACACTTGATGTCAACATCAAAGCAAGACACTCCAAGATGCATGACAACAATCAGGGAGCATTCCTCGATCAATAGAAATGTGCAGTAAATTCTTCCACATCACGCCACATCAAGGGCATAGATAAACACAAATTGCACCCTCAATCTTGGGCAACCTTTCAAATCCCTCATTGCTATAGCAGTTCTACATGCCAAATGGCATACCATGATGCATGAATACATCTCACAGACTATACACAATGCCAACACAGTCCTGTCTGTGACACAACATGAATGTACTACCATTGAAAATGAACCATTCCACTAACAGTTTGCCTAGCACATGTATGTGAGGGGGTACAGAAATCATACCATCAACATGGCTAGAACATCCCTGAAATTTCATATATACAATTTCTAAAGGGAAATTGACACATGCTGACATGTGGACACAATGAATCTTGGCAACAGTCATGGGATATGATTCATGTCAATGAACATTCCCCATTTAGAGAGGGAAAGTAGTTTGCTACATCTGCAAACAATTATTCAGGTAAGCCATGTCACATATATGATGGGCACTAACAAAGCAAAGACTGCAGTAAGGTAGCAGTACAATCAATCAGTCTGAGTTTGTAAAGCTCAGCTACTCACCCGGAAGGGTGTGAAGGTGCTAAGGAGGTTGTCCTCTGAGCTTCAGTCGAAGAGGCAGGTTTTAAGATCCTTCCTGAATTGGGGCAGTGATAGTGACTGTCTGAGGTGCAGGGGCAGGGTGTTCCAGCTCTTTGCTGTGAGGTAGGCGAAGGATCTCCCACTATCTAAGGCCCAGACACATAACAGAGCACAGTGACCCATAATAAAATTACCTTTTTTCTGTGACAGTCAGGGGAAGTGATTATTGGCTCACAAATAACACCCACTACTACAACAAATAGTACATGAATGAGGAGCAGACACAGCCATTTAAGGACCCTGCAGAGTAAGTGGTTTGTGAAATCCTATAAGGTGTGAACTAGATCCCAAGTTGAGAAGGCAAGGTACATCAGTCAGATACCCATGACATGTCAATACAAACAACCTCCCCAGTACTGAGTGACAAATGACTCATCCCTAATTGTCGGGGGAACAGTCAGTACCCAACACAATCACTTGGCAATGGGACAATCAAGAAATCTCTTTGTACTCACCCCCTTGTGGCTGCTATGCTGCCTTCAAACACCCAACCAGCTCCAGCCACCACCGGAATGTGGGCCATTAGGGGAGGCATGATCTGACGAGTACCCCACCCACAATTGGGATGACAGCCCCAGCTTAGCATCTGCAATCTTCCGGGCCCAGCATCTCAGGTCCTCCCACCTTTTGCGAAAGTGGGTGCTCCACTGCCTGTGGACCACCAGGGTCTGAACCTTCTTGGCCATGGCTCTCCAAATCCCTTTCTTTTGATGGATATTGACCTGCATGGATGCACAAACACAAGTCAGGAAATTATGTCCCCAGATCACATACAAAATGATTGAGTCCCATACATGTCACTACACATTGCAATGAACTACCTGTTTAGCCAAAAATGCCCAAGTGGGGCAAACACCAGTCACTCAGGCGCTTAACAAACTAGGTTGGTCAACTGAGATCTAGTGGGACATGCCCTCCCATCCTGACAGCGATTTCAAAAAGTATGGGACACAACACAACTCTGTGGCTTCCTAATCCACAGCGACTGCAGCTCCATGGCCTCTACTACACATTTTGGCACACATAGGTACAATCTATCATGTAAGGAGGGAAATTATGGTGAGGTACAAGCAGAAAAAGTAGACATGAGGCACCTACCTGCTCCTCTGGGGCACCATAGACCTGTCCATACAGGGCTAGGACCTCCTCCACCAGCTTTTCCAGCTACTCTGGGGTGCAGGCAGGGGTCCTATCATGTGCTGGACAGGGCATGATTGGTCCCAGAGGCAGTACACACCAGCTCAGATCGTGGAAGTCTTGCTGGCAGCAGTGTCAGGAGTCAAGTGAGGGATTTTGTAGAATATGGTGGTCATGTTCTCCACATACGCGGCTGTCACTGCCAGCAGATACAGCTATTGGCCCAAGACCGCCACTGGCAACAACGTTAGCCTATGGATGTGGCAACCACAGTAGCAACTGCCAACCGCCATGATTACTTCTGCCAGCAGAGATGGTTGGTGCCTAGTGTCCAGGTAGGTCAGGCACCCACCATTTTAAGAACATTTTTAGTTGTATTTGGCAAATAAGAAACTCCAAAAATTGGTCTAAACAACTGATAAGTACTGGTCTTGTCCTGTCATGTTTGCTCTTTTACTTTGACAGCGCTTTTTTGGACACAGACACCCCCCATGGGTTATTTTAAATTTGGGAACTTTTGTCACATTACGAGTAGCATGTTTCATGCTAAAAATCATTGCTGTCCAGAAAGACTATTTGTACACATTTGTAGTGAGGCAATGGGGAAACATGTTACTTCTGTGTAAGTGACAGTGGTAACGTGTACGGAGCATCATGTCATTAAATCATGTCATGCCTTGTCACAGTATGTCAACAACATGCAATATGAATGTTGCAATAAATGAATTGGATGATGGCTATATACATTACATGTCCTACATAGGTACCCAGAGAGGGGAAGGATCAGACATCCTCCTGTCTACTGCCCACTACCAGACCTTCAGGCCATGGAAGACAGACACATCATCCAGATGTACCGTTTGAATAGGCAAACAACTGTGGATCTCAGCCGTCAGTTGGAGCCAGATTTACTGCCTGCCATTTCTCATCCAAATAGCATACCACCCATTGTGCAAGTCATGGAAGTGTTGAACTTCCTGGCCACGGGGTCCTTCTAAAATACAGTGGTTCTATCTGCTGAGATGTCTCAGCCTATGTTCAGCCTTGTGTTGAAGGATGTACACTCAGCAATGTTGAAACTCCTGCACAGCTATGTACGGTTTCCTCAATGTGAGGATTTCGCACATGTGAAGGCTGACTTTTATGGTTTGGCACACATCCCACATGTTGTGAGAGCCATTGATGGAACACATGTTGCCTTGGTTCCACCGCATGGCAACAAACAAGTCAATTGGAACAGGAATAACTTCTATTCCATTAATGTCCAAGTTGTTTGTTTGGCATACCTCTACATTTCACCGGTCTGTGCCAGTTTTTTCGGTTCAATCCACGATGCCTTTACCATGCAGAACAGCGCAATTCCACAGCTGATGTCACAGCTGTACCCACAAAGGGCCTGGCTGCTTGGTAAGTCACATATGTCATGTGTGTTTGTATCAAATGTGTGCTGCAGAAGACATAATGAGCGGGACTGATTGTTGAACATATGTCCTGTTCCATTTCAGGGGAATCTGCATACCCAAACCATCCATGGTTGTTGACACTGGTGAGTATCCCAACTATGCCTAGGGAAGCCCGCTTCAACGATGTCCATGGAAGAACACAACGTGTCGTGCAACAGGCTTTTGGGCTCCTAAAAGCCAGGTATAGGAGAATAGACAAGACTGGTGGAACCTTTGTCTGCTCACCCAAAATAGTATGTATGATCATTGTGGTCTGCTGTACTCTCCACAACATTGCCCTGATGAGTAACCTCCCATATATACCAGATGAGGAGGAGCTAGCAGTGCCACCAGGTGAGAATACTGAAATGGCAAGTGAAGATGATAGTGATGAGGAGGAAGGTGAAGACTTGCAGGCAGGTCTCATCAATCAATACTTTACTTGAGTGTAAGTGTGTGATAATATGTGATGCCTGTGATTGTATGGGAAACTGTAGTTGACAGGATGTATTGCGCAGGGCATGTTTTTCACAAAAGACAGGGGATCTCACACCATGCAGTATACGGTCGAGGTGTAATAGCAAATTCTGACTGAAGAAAGCTAATACCTTCATTAGCATCTTTGTTTGTGTCAGTCTCATGGAAATGTGCATGGATCTACTGAACTATGATGTAAGGTTTTGGTCATATGTGTATGTTTAACCTGCCTGAACTCCTTGCATTGTGTTTTATTCAGGGCTCTTCACCATGCTATCCTCATGTGGGCATCTCAGTTTTGTGACATTGGCATGTAGCTGTTGCTGTCCTGACATATGAAGTGAACATGAATTGCTCTTGGTAATGTTGGTCACAGATTTGAGGTGTATACACCCTTTGCCAAAAGCAGCTAGGACAGTGGATGGAAAGAATGCTGAACTGCACAATACACTTGTATGATGTGGTGAGTTGATCCAATTGTCTCATTTGTGTGATCATATGGACTTGATACATGTTGTCATCCAGGGCAATCCATGCATTCTCCCTTCACATTATGTTGACAATGAGCCTATATGACCTGTATGTAGCTGCCAAAGTGTTACCTCATTGCAGTCCACAGTGCTTTGTCCACAACACTGGGACCAGTTGGTATTATTCACCAGATTCTTTTTAATTGTAATGGGATGGACCTATGATTAGGGACTGTTGAACTTCCCATTGTCTGTGTCATGATATATGTCAAGTTGGTAGACCTGGCTTTGGTATGTGATGAAGTACAAACTGGTAAAAACATCCACTAGTCTGTTAGCCATTTTATGGGATAAGGTCTGACATTGCCCTTTCTGCTGTGGTCTGGGGGACAGTCCCTTGAGATGCCTAGCCTGGCTCAACATAGGTCTGCCATTCTTGGTTATGACAGTCCAGAATTTTTGACAGTCTATGTGCTGTACAGTTTAATAAAAGGTTTAGTGTGACTAGTCACTTGTGTCATGTCATTGTGTTGGTAGTAATCCTCTGCATGCTACTACCTGCAACATTTTCCTTCACCCATTACGAAATTATGTATTCATTTTTTACATCGCACAAAGTTTTATATTCAATGCCTCAAAATGAAGAAAAAACTGTGGCAGGTATTGTTTTAGTGTTCGGTGTGTTTAGGTACAAGTGCACAGCAAATTAAGGTTACACTCCAAAAAAGAAATTGGCAGTGAATTAATCAGTCATGGTGGATGTAATCATTAGAGTAGATTATACAATATTTGGAGTCCAAAGTTCAGTGTCCTACGAGCATGGAAAATGGTAAGTGGTTGGAGAACAGTCAACAGAGTGAATCAGTAGCACACAAAGGAGTTTCAGAAGGACTGGCTCACTTGCTGGCAGTGGTTTGTCTCTTGCCAGATGCATCTCCTGGATGATTGGGTGGATGTCCTTGTTTGCGGGGGTTCTTCAGCTACAGAGGCCGGTGTGTCTTAGGCAGCTCCTTCCCCTGGCAGGCTGCCACAGATGTAGAAGGGGCTGGAATTAACTGGCCAATGGAAAGAGTTTCGGTGTTGTTGACAATCCCTGCTCAGGGTGGTGTTGATGTCGCTCAACACCCCCGTTAAGGAGGCCATGCTGGTATTGTGTGCCTTCCATTGTTAATAGATTTCCCAATAGAAGTCTTTCTGTAGCTCATTGATCATTGATCTCCCTGAGGTCAGCAAGTACCTGGCCCTCACACCTTGGGATTGTTGATATGCTCCCAAGACTTGGTTGATGGTGTCCTGGCCAGAACCAACCCTAGCAGCAAATTGCCACTGGCCCACACAATCCCTCCCATGCACCCTACCCCACATGCCTGCACCCTTGGCACAGCTTGCCACCTGCTACTGGTTACAGGACCATCACTGTCAGAGGTGTCTTGCTGTGACTCAGGATCCTGACTGGGGAACACACATTTGTTGTCACTGTCCTTGGAACACAGGTTTGGGGGAGAATGGTTGGCTGAGATTTTGACTCAACAGGACTGGGAGGAGTTGATGTGGTCACGGAGAGGCTGACAGGTGTCATCTGACCAGGTTGCCCGGATAGACCAGAACTGTCCTCAACATCCACACCTCCAGGGGTGTTGTCCCCACAGAGGGTGTCATCCATGGGGTAGTGGCAGCCTCTTGAGTGGTTCCTGTGTTCCAAGTGGCAGGTAGACCTGTTGATATGAGAAACAGAATGTTACAGTTTGTATTGTGACATCTACCTCCAATTGTTGACTGTGACATTTGACTAAGGCCATTTGAACATTGGATTTGCAAATCTTACTTATATGACAGGCACACATGCTATCAACAGCGTTGATCTGAAATTTGGGTAACATACCAAGTCCAATTTCAAGTCAACTAGCTTCAGGATGTCTGAGTTTATTAGCACTTGTAGGGGTGGGGTCATATACTTATATCTTGCCAACAGTGCAATGAAAACAGTGGCTGGGCATTATGTGGTTTAGGTCATCTTACGTCCTAGTTGACTGTCATGCAGGCAGATCCAGAATCCTGCTATACATGTGACAGTTGTCATCATATGGGCAGTGCTTTGGGAGTAAGTCTGCTGCCAATACCATTCATATGATGCATTTTGGTGCCTTTGATCTGTCTGTGGTGTTTTTTGGCACACAGTTTGAGCTGTCCTTGCATTCCACAATTTTTGCATCTAGGCGTAGCTGCTCAAGATGGATCTAGGTAGTTAGCCACATCACATGGTATACCATGATCTGTATCTTGGTCCCTTCCAGGTGGGTAAACCACATCTGTGAGTTCACAGGCAGATGTACATTATCATATGGACACTGGCCTGGTTCTTGGAGTTACAAGGACACGCCCTTATTGGATATACAGTCATGTAACTTCAAGATATACCTACAATATACATGGGTCACCCCCTCAGGTAAGTAAACTTTACTGGCTGAATAGAGAGAAGATGATCATAGTGACAGAGGACAGTGTTGTGGCTGGGTAGAGTGAGAGTAGCAGTGCCTCCTAGCCTTAGCCTTGCTGTCAGTGCTTGTCCTACTCACAGACTGTACAGATGCCATACCCTCAGGTGAGTACAGTTTACTGGTTGAATACAGGGAGAAGGGTCATAGTGCAGAGGACAGTATTGTGGCTGAGTAGAGTGAGAGCGGTAGTGGCTCCTTGCCTTACCATTGCTGTCAGTTTCTGTCCCATCCTCAGACTGTACAGATGCCATCCCCTCAGGTGAGTAGTTTGAGTAGAGAGAGAATGGTCATAGTGGCAGAGGACAGTGTTGCGGCTGAATAGAGTGAGAGTAGCTGTGCTTCCTGGTCTCAGTTTTGTTGTCAGTGCCTGTCCTACCCACAGACTGTACAGATGCCATCATCTCAGGTGAGTCACTCCAATGTAGAGTCTGTAATAAATGTTAATTTTGAGTATGCTACACTGTTTTGGTTTTAGTAATGTTATAACAGTGTCTGCTGGGATTTGTAGTGCTGTCAATCCCTGTACACCCATTATACAGAAATGTAGGTTTCCCAGGTGGGTCTAATTCACATGTTGGTGGCTAGACAAGAGTCCATGGACAGGTTGACACTGGACTGTTGAATGGTGTGACAGTGAGGGTGCCAAACGTTGAGCAGTGAGCATGCATGACAAGACATTTTGGTGCCATGTTTCTTTTTGTGACTTACCTGACTCCACTCTCCCAGACATTCCTGTCAAGCCCTCCAATTGCAGGATGGCCAAGACCTTCTCCTCCCATGATGTGAGTTGTAAGGAAGGAGTTGGGGGCCTACAGCCAGTCTTTTGGATATGCAACTGGTGCCTGGATGCCATGGAATGTACCTTCCCCATGAGGTTGTTGTATCTCTTCCCGAAGTCATCCCTTGTGCATGGTGGGGGCCTAGAGAATTCACTCTGTTGACTAAACTTTGCCAAATTGTCTCATCCTACTAGACTTATCAGCAGGCTTTGATACAGTGTCCCACCACACCCTAAGCGCCAGACTCCACACAGCAGGCATACAGGGCAGGAAACTTCAGTGGATACACTCCTCCATGACAGGCAGGATGCAGAGAGTCAGACTCCCGCCACACCTGTGAGACCCTACAGAGATCAGCTGTGGTGTACTCCAAGGATCCTTGTTGAGTCCCATGCTGTTCAACATCTACAAGGACCTGCTCACCCCAGTCGTTGGAAACTACGGACTGAACATCGTCTCCTATGCCGATGACACCCAGCTGATCATCTCCCTGACTGAAACTCCCACAACGGCCAAGAAGAACATCCAAGACTGGATGGAAACAGTCACTGCCTGGATGAAGGCGTGCTACCTTAAGCTGAACTCTTACAAGACCGACTCCTGGGAAATCTCCACGGGCTCCCTGTCAAGAAGAGGATCAACTTCAAACTTCTCGTACACACTTATATGGTCCTCCACAACCTTGGACCCAGATACCTCAACCACTGCATCACCATTTATTCCCCTGCCAGACCTCTCTGATCCTCCCAGCAGTCACTCGTCAAGGAAGTCCTCAGCTGTAGGGAGAATGTTCCCCTATCTTGGGGCAAAATGTTAGAACACCTTATCTCTCCACCTCAGACAGTCACCATTGCTACATCAATTCAGGAAGGACCTCAAGACCTAGCTCTTCGACTGAACTCTGAGGACATACCCCACAGCAGGAAGGTGCAGAAACAGGTGGAAGCGATGGAGTTGACCTGTCTTTCTTGGTGAGCGCTGAGAGACCTACAGTGGTTCCCCGTCAACAAGAAGATCCCCTTCAAGCTCCTCACCCACGCCCACAAAGCACTCCACAACGCCGGCCCTGCTTACCTAAACGAACAACTCACCTTCTACACTCCCAATCATCAACTCCGCTCTGCGAACCTCGCCCTCGCTCCCGTTCCTCACATCCACCGAACTACAGCCGGCGGCAGATCATTCTCCCACCTCGCCACCAAGACCTGGAACACCCTCTCCATGCACGTATGACAGACCCAGGACCTGCTGACCTTCAGGAAACATCTCAAGACCTGGCTGTTCAAGCAGTAGCACCTCCCCCCCCCCCAGTGCCTTGAGACCCTCACGGGTGAGTAGCACGCTCCACAAATGAATGATTGATTGAGCTCCTTGAGACCCTAAGGGTGAATAGCACACTCTAAAAATATTGATTGAATGATTGCATTACATTTCTATTTTCCTTGTGATATCAGTGTTCTGGACTTGGGCTCCAAATAGATGTGAGTCTACTCTAACGCCTCTGGGGTGACATGGTGGTGAAATGAAATAATCAATGATAAAGATGGGTGCTGGGAAATGAGAAAGTGGAGGGTGGTAAATGGATTGGAGAGGTGCAAGTGGGTGTGACGTGGGTGTTTAGAGGGTGTGGAATACTTGCTCAGTAAGAGATGGAGGGGTGATAATTAAGTTTGAAGTTTTCTTTTTGTGGGGACTCTGGATGGTGCAATTTGTGTGGGAGTTACAAAGGATTGTGGTGCATGAAGGGGTTTGTTTTATAGGGTGGTTTGAAGGTGTGTCCCATGTGTGAATGTGTGTCAGCTGTGTTGTTTTTTTAAATCATCCAATGTAGTGTTGTGTATTACTGTGGTGGCCACTGACTGCAGTGGTTTGGACCGCCATTGGAGGACCGCCACGGCATGACTGCCAATGTCATTTGGCACTTGTAATAGGTTTAATAGTTGGTTGTCGGGCTGTAGGTACTGGTGGTCAGGCCGCCTATTTCCCACTCTCCAACATAGTGGTGGGTTTCTGGGGCTGGCTTTTGTCACTCCTGCCTGTGTAACTCATAACATGGCTGCTCTTGGCGGCTGCCACTATGGCGGTCTGGCAGTCATACTTGCAAACTCACAATGAGAACCTATGTATTCACTTTTCCTGGTGAGATATAAAGAAATAGCTAGCATGTCCCAGGTATTGAGGAGATACCACACAACTCTCCTTTTCTTCACTTTAGGGATGCTCACATAAATGAGTCTCCAGTTCCTGTTCCCTCCATATCATGCACATTCTGACATTTTATTGGCATATTGTAAATTGGAAAGGTAAATGATGGGGGTACATCGATATTTTCTATATCACGACACATACAGGATTGTTTTGTTTTTGTTATTGTATCAAAGAGTGCCATATATTAGTTGCATATGTATAATATTTAGAACCTGCACTATTCAGCTTTTATGTGTTTATATTACCAATGAACATGCAAAGTAAAAGATGTACACCCCAATAAAGCCACTCAAGTGATGAAGGATGCAAAACAAGTGTTTCATGCATTTATCCAACCTACAACCATAGTCATTTAACTTAAAGGGAAATTGTTCACCATCAGCATGTCAGTACTGTGAGGCTACCAAAGAGCAACTCTTACCTCCGTCATTACTGGGAAGTAACCAAAGTATTGGATTAAAAATACCCTATGACATGAATATGATGTCAAAAATATTGTGCGTACCAAATAACATGGAACAGACTATCTAAGGTTAGAATATTGTTGTGTTGGTATATAATATTGTTTTGAAGAATATTGTTGCATTTAAAACCGGCTACTTTAAAATATTTATAATAAGTATTAATTTTATATTATTTTATTAAATATTAGAATATTTATTTTAACTGCTATTATTGTTAGTAGAATTGATACCAATTTATCAAAACAAGTTTGTAATTTGAAATGTGTATTTTTTATTTTAATTTATTTAATGATTTATAATGTAGTAGCAGGTTATGGGTTTGTAGGGGAATAAGGTGGGATAGGGTTTTTTTTTATTATAATTTGTTTGTTTAATGTATTGTTATTGTTAATTAACTACTTTATTAATTATTAAACATGCAAATTGTTTGTTTGATTGTTTTTATTTGTTTAAGTTAACTGCATTATCAAATTATTGATTTTAATTATTTAGTTGTTATTTTATTTATTTATGGTTAGCGTGCAAATTATAATGTCAATCTTATTTTTTAAATATTTTTAGTAACTTATATTTAACTAGCAGGTTGTTAGGTTTGTATATAAATAGGGTGGGAAGGTTTTGAAAATATATATTTAAAAAATATGTGTTACTTTTGATTAATATTCTTATTTGTAATAAATTATGTATATGAAGTACTTTTTATTATTAGAATGAATTGTTTTGTTTATTTTACTTTACAGTTTATGTTTTTGTTGCTACAGGTAGGAGAGCAAATTTATTTTCAATAATGTTTATTCTGTACTTTTTTCCTTAGTTGAAAGTTTATTTTGCATATTTTGTATTTAAAATATGATTTGAAAATCTACTGTTCATAGGTATTTCAATTATTTCTACAAATACTTTCTATTTCTAATGGAATATAATAGTAAATATAACCCATCCAAAGTCTAATACTTTTTGTTTTGTTTCTTAGACTGAAGAAGGGATAGTAAATGTAACCCATCCAAAGTCCTTCAATTTTCACACTATTACTTAAACTGGAATGGAAATAGTGAACTCAACCTCTCCAAATTCAAAACACCTTTACATTTGCTTAGACTATAGTCAGAATAGCATTTTTTTTAAAATGTTATTTTTTATTTTGCTTAGCAAACAGACAATGTTGCATAGCCTTTTCAGTACAGATAGGTTACACATTATAGTATTAGGTCAATACGAGTCAATGGCAAGCATGGTTGCAGTTCTGTTTAAAGATACAGATCAGTGGGACACAAGCATCAACAATTATGGGCATTTCTGTCACAGCTATGCATGTCTCCATTACATTCACTCGTGGGGACCAAAGGTAAAAAGGGCAGTCATACAAATTTTATTACATGACACATGCTGTGTCCCCAACGGCATCCCCTTCACCCTCACTCACGCCATGTGTGCATGGCATGGGTCCCATATGTCCCTCGGTCAATTACAAGGTGGCATAAGTTAATGATAAGCATCTAACTGGGTGTTGCAATACACCATGTAAGTGTGCCACTCCTTCACAGTGGTAGGGGATTTTCATTTATAGCTACCCTGTGCTGTACCATTAGTCACTGTCAAGCCATCAGGACATCTCTGTCATATCCCAGTGGGGCCACCAACACTGTGTGGATCGTATTGTCCCCTGTGATCTCTTCCAAGACTTGCTATATTGTGAGCCAGAAATGCTGCACACCTGGACAGTTCCGTGGTATATGCGCAAAGCTTGCATCGTCCCTACCACAGGGTGGACAGTGGGACTTGTTGCATAGGCCATAGAGGAATAGTAATGCTGGCTGTAGTATATGCAGTTCAGGTACTTAAAATGTAAGAGAGGGTGTTGTCCATTCAGGAACATGGTATAGACCACTTCACAGCAGTAGGTCCATTGTTTTGTCGCTGATATCTATGTCAAGGTCCTCCTACAAAGCTCGGTGAGCTTTTACAATGCCAGGCCTTTGGGCCACCTGCGAGTAAGTACACACTTTTGCAGTGACCCACAGCTGAGTCGTCACCTGCAATAAGTATGTGAGCACTACCACTCTAGTGGTTCTGTCTTGCTACCATCTAGCAATACTTGCAGCGCTCGATGCACACAATAGCAATGGAACTGTGCAAGCATAGTGTGAACGGGTATTCCCGATCAACCCTTCGAGAAGTGCTGCAGATGACGTATCGGAAAGATCCGATACGTCATATCCGCGTTCCCGCGTTGCCGCGGGAACTTTTCCAGAGGGAGGCTGGCGTCCCGGCATTGCCGCGGTAACCCAGGAGGGTTTCCGGCCTGGGAACGTAAAGAGGCCGAGTGCGCCGATGAAAGGGGTCGGAAGAAAGGAGCCCGAGGAGAGGAGACCGGAGAAAGGAGTAGAGCGAATGGAGAAGGAGCCCAAGGACGAGGAAACCAACGGAAACAGCCAGACGGGGAATCCCAGAAGGAGGGACCACGCCCACGACGAGGTGCCAGAACCAGTCAGCGCTATCAAAGAGTATCAACAGACGGACCACCCCAGCGCCACCCACGACCCTGGAGGGTCGTGGCTTAACAAGGTACGGTCTTTTTGGACCAACAGAGGGAGCACTACACTAAAGGGGACTGGGGAGGAGAACTAGAGAAGGGTGAGGGGTGGAGCGGGAGGGAATTAGAGGACACAGGGACAAACACCTGTGAGACACCTTTCAGTGCACTATAAAAACCCAGAAATTGGTCACTTTTGTTCCCACAACTCCTCACTAACACGACCCCACCCTTTCTTGCCTCTTCCCCAGTCTGTTATAGTTCAGAGAAAGAAACCTACTTTTTCACCCCACTTACCGTCGCGTTTATTTCCTTCTGTTTTCGGTACCCCAACACCGGAACCACCCGAGAGACCGCCAGAGCATCAACCTGAAAGAGAAGAAAGAGAAACAGAGGAAACCACCAGTCAGAGGAGGAAAAAGCGACACCTTAAGTCTAAAACCAGAACTCCATAAAAACAAACATTGAAACATTTATTTGAATAAACCACTTACCTGAGCACCACAACTTCTCTCCGTTGCCTTTATACTGTTCGTCCTGTCACACATAGTCACCTACTTCTATTCAACGCAAGACTAAAAGCATAAAGCCCCACTTGAACAAGTTGAAATCCTTCTTACCATCCAACAATCCAGGTCGATCCTAAAAATCGTAGTGAAGAGAGTATGAAGATTGTATATGAGAGATCGGCATTGTATGAAGCCAGGTTGCACTGGGCCTGCGTTGTTGGAGAGTAGTGGTGCCAGATGGTTAGTCAAGACCTTCTCAAAGATCTTTGTCTCTGTGTTTGAGAATGAGAGTGGTCAGTAAGACGTTCAGTGGTCCGCGGGCTTACCCAAAGTAATTAGTAATGCTTCTCTCATGGTGGGAGGCATTCACCCATCTCTCACCATTTCTTCAAAGAGGCTAACCAGATGAGGTATTAGCTTGTCTAGATAGGCCTTGTAAAAGGCCACTGTTAAACTGTCCATGCCTGGAGCCTTTCCACATAGGCATGTCCTTGAGCTCGACAGCAATTTCAAACGAGAAAAGTGGGGCCATGAGCTATTCTCTGATCGCATCTGTTAGGCATTTCATGGTTATTTGGATTAAATAGTCTAATGGAGCCTGTTTACCTTGTGGAATTTGCAAGGTATATATATCAGAGTTGTAGCAGTGAAAGCGATCCGCCGCCTGGTTGGCTCTATGAAGGGGCATGCCATGCTTATCTATGATAGCTAGTATTTCACTGTTTTCATGATTAGGACTTATGAGGGCCACCAAGACAGCACCCGGACTCTCACCCTCACCGTAGATTCTGGCTGTTGTGTACCTGCCCTGATGCGTAATTTCATCTTGCACTAGCTTGTTCTATCGTATTGTGGAATCCCTCAGTAAGTTCTGCTCCACTGTTTCCCTGTGAACACGTTCCGCTTCCAGCCACGCCAAGTGGTCCCTAAGTGAGTGCCGTAATCCAGCATGTTTTGAGATGGTGAGCCAGCAAATATAAGCCTTGAAGGCTTCCCAGATAGTGGCAAATGTCTTCAATGAGCCCAGATTGGACTTGAAGTATTCATCAATCGTTTTGGCCAGCTCCTCCCTGAAAACAATATCCATTGATGAGTTCTGGGGGAAATGCCAGGAGAATGAATTAGAATGTGGGCCATCAAGCTCTAGGACTAATAGTACTGGGGAATGAGTATGTACAATGCAAAGGGTTACATCCAGGACCCTGGACAGCAGGCTAAGTGAGATATGCCAATAGTCAATACTCATATAGATGTCATGGAACGTGGGGTAGTAGGTGTATTCCCTACCCTGCAGAGAGCAATAGCGCCAGACATCGATGATTCCCCCAGCTTCTGCTACTGCTGCAAGAGCAAGAGCTATTGCTAATGGCTGCCAAGATGGGCCCCTGGAGCTATTCACCATTGGTGATAGGATCCAATTAGAGTTCCCGCCCCATATCTGAGGAACATCTCTGTAACGAGCCAGTTTAGCATGTAGTGTATTGCAAAACTGCAGATCGTCATAATTGGGAACATAGACCCCCACTAGTAGTGAAGCAAAGTGATCTTTATGACAATACGCCACCATGTAGCGACCCCCAGTGTCCATGTGTACATCCTTCAGCTGGATACCGGACCCACAAAGGGCCCAGACCAACACCCCTCACACTAGTGTGATGAAGCCCGCAGCATGGCAAGTCCCCCTAAAACACCTCTGTGTGTGTAGCTCACTATCTGGGTCAAGGTGAATTTCTACATGTGGTGTAGAGTCCAGGAAAAGTGAAAATTCTGAGCCCTCATAGTGGAGGGTTTGCTGTTTCCAGGACCAGTGCAGTGCTGTGTCCCGATCTTAGTAATTAATTAGTCTTGCTGTAATAGTGCAGGGCTGAACCCCTGGTACCAGGTGTATGGCTAACAACCAGTGTGGATGTTCCACTACAAACATGGCGGAAAATGTCTCTCAGCCAAATAGTTCAAAAAGCATTTGTCCAACAATGGTCTCCATTTTTCCAACATTCATCGATTTTGCCAGGCCAACGATATAAAAAGATTATTTTACTGAGAGCGGGCTTCAAGGTCCTGGCTTCTAGGTCCTCTATTTTGGCCTGCAGTGCCAACATGGCCTAGTCCAGGTGTTTTTGTGCCCCTGCCAATGTGACCTGCTCGTCCTTGGCCTCTGGTATGTAAGTGGATCAATCTTTCCATCTATTTTAGTAAGGCTGAGCTGCATTGCTGTGAGGTTTGGAGTAACTCACCACCCATCTCAAGACCAGTACCATCAGTTTTTCCGTCGGGACCTGCCACACAATCTCCTCACGCAGCCAGGAGGCCTCACTCTGCTCAAATTGCAGCTTGGATTGCATTTTATCAGCTTTCCCCTTTGTGCCGGGCACCGTCCAGACCACGGCAGTCACCCACTCCAGGCCTATCACACATGTATGTCCAGCATATTTCAAGTGCTGTGAGCAACAGGAACCTGTGCTGCCACTGGGCACTTCAGCCATGTATCCCCAGTGATTGGTGTCACTTTGTGTGTGGCAGCAGTTTGTGACAGTTACTAAGACCCAGGGGTCCCACTGCCCAAAGGTCGTCCGGGTTGCAACTGTGTCATGGTTTAAAGGATGCCCAAGTATCAAGAGGGCATGCGAGAGGCACAATATATTTTGGAACTGCTGCCTGGGGGTACAGAACATTTGGGTGCACAATCCATGGGGGCCAGATGAGGGATGCATGTTTATGGGCAGTAGCACCCCACTGTCAGGCATGTTCTGATCTGTGCGGCAGCACTTTGTCAGATGTGTGTATCCCCTTTGGTCCCAAGTGACCAGGTGCCATCTTACTGCAATAGTGGGTAGGTGTTGCGGAGAGAAATCAGGCTCTGTGGCTGGTCTCCAATATGAGGTGATGAGGGTGACTGCCTTCACCATGCACAGCTAATTACTCCACATTTTATATCATTGATGACACCTTCTATGGCATCCTTGATATCATCACTGCAAAGTTTGCATTAAAATTATTGGTTGAAAACTGTGCATGGTGAGGGCATGAGTTATAGTTACTTAAAATAATCTAGCTATAACTGCAGAATTTCGATGGTTTGCAAGTAGGTAAGATATATATATATATATATATATATATATATATATATATATATATATATATATATATATATATATATATATATCACTTGAAAAGGGATGTTATAGTTAAGTTATGAATTTACTTACAGAAAACCAGAAAAATTCAGCATTTATAGTTACAGTTATTTCAAGTAGCTATAACTTGTGACCCAAGAGAACTATAACGCACAGCTCCACCATGCAAAATTCTTTCTTCAATAATTTGATGTCTAATGTTTAATTTATATTTTTAATGACGTTATGAAATTTGCCATGAGTGCAGTAATATCTGGGGTAATTAGCAGTGGATGGTGAGGTTGTGAGTTATAGTTACCTTAGGCTGCGAGTCATAGTTACTTGAAATACCTTTAATTATGACTGCTGAATTTCTATGGTTTTGTAAGAGTAAATTCAGAACCTAACTATGATATCCCTGTAACCTTGGGTTAGGCTGGGAGCCATTGTGTAGGTGAAATGGACAATGGTGTGGTCTGACCAGGTGAGGTTGGTTTGTGTGGCTGTAATTGACTGTTGCTGGCTGTGAAGTTGGGATCTAGTGTGTGCCCTGCGATGTGATTGCGTTGGTGACTAAGTTAGGCCGATGTTGTTCATGCTGTCCAGAAGGTTGGCATCATTGGGGGTTTTGAGGTAGAAATTGAGGTCACTGAAGAAGATGCAGTGTTTGGTGTTGATGACTTTGGGTGTGATGAATTTGGGGATGGCCTCACAGAGAGGACTTTTGGGGGTCTGTACGTGAGGGTGCCTTTGATGGTGGTTTTGCCATCAACTCTAAGCTGGAAGTTGAGGTGTTCCATGATCCATGTGTAGTCATCCGTCATGGTAGTGTAGTGGATGGATTCCTTATGGATGATGGAGATTCCACCTCTGTGTTTGTTGATGCAGTTGCATCGAACAATCTTGCAACCAAACGGCTTGGCTGTGATGATGTTGAACCAGGTCTCTGCAAGGAAGACGATGTCAGGTGAGCGGGTGGTGATGGTGTACCATATCACAGTCCGTGCTGGCAGAAGGATTGGGCATTGAGTAGGAGGCAGTGGAGTTGTCAGGGAGTAGTCATTGCCAAAGGGTTGGTGGAGGTAGGGTGCCCTAGTGTGTTGGATTTGCAGGAGAAATTGTAGTAGCAGCAGAAGGGTCCTTCTGTGGATCGAGGAGATATGCTGCCTCAATTCTTGTTGGGGGTCTGGAGTTCAGGGCAGTGAGCTCGGATCCTGATTAGCGGTGGATGGAGGGCGAATCTGTGTTCCTGGTGTTGGCCCAACTCCAGGCATGGACAGGCACAATGGGGTTGGCTATGGTGTCATTAACCCCTTACTTTTAGTCCTGTGTCCTGCTGCTTACTGAAGGAACATCTTGTGGCTACATGCAGAATGCCACCACTAATCGAAGGCAACACAAAATGTAGGTTTATCGAGGATAACAAGGGTGCAATTACATCTACACCAATTGTCTTACCAGCTGTCTAACATGAGACTCCACAGAATTACATTTCAAACAGTCACTGCATAATGGAGACATGTGCTTTGGTTTAAGTAGTGGTGGTGGTTTTGTTGTTGATGCAGTGGTAATCTCACCTCCTTCCTGCCCAGAACAGAATGCAGCAGGTACATGGCATTGTGCACTAATTAAATAACCATGGCCCAGAGGTACAATCAGCAAGGGTGAAAACGTAGAAACAATTCTTAAAATGGGAACTATTATATGGTGCTCCTACAGTGCCCGATGCACCACGGTGAATCCAAGGGGAGGCCAGCTACAATCAATTTAATTTATTAAATATAATAACCATGGACTACACAGACGACTACAAGCAGCCTACCAGCACAATTATAGGAAATACTTACAATAAAAGGAACATGAGTAAAAATGTCTGTATCCAAAAGGGTCTTTTCATAAAATAATTTCATTAGAAGGCTTCTAAAAGTGGTCGAAAATGGAAAACAATAAAGCATAAGACACAAACTCTGTTTCCATAAAATGAGGGACAAGCACATGGCTTGACAGGGAAGGTCGCATGGGGAACAAAGACAATCCAGCCAGCTATGTGACACACATTGATTACGCAAAATCAATTGGTGTCACAGTATGGTGGAGGAGTACCTGTCTTGCCTAAATGAACACAGACAGCAAATACAACATTACTGTGTATGAAACACCCACTGCCTCCACAAAGCTTTGGATGAACACATAGCAAAAAAGGAGGATGCCTGGAGAACAAAGACAAAATGTACCCCTATAAGACACAAACCATTTTCTAAAACATTGTGTTAAAGAAGGATGAGTCATAGGGACAGAGAGGAAATAGGTTACTGTCCTGTTTTCTCCCCTCCCCTCCCCACAAGCAAAAAGTGCAGCATTGCAAGTGAATATAAACAACAATTAGAAAAAAAATAGCACAAGAACTTTGAAGCTTTTAACAAAATGAAATAAAATGAATGTTTAAAATTGTCACAAAACAAAAATCAGAGCAATAAATACTACAGGCAAAGATGTTTACATGTTGTATTAATCAACCACCTCACACCCTTACACAAAATGGTGGACCAGTACATGGGGAAGAAAGTGGATGAGAACAAAGGAAAACGAGCCTTGACTGCTGTAGTCAGACAAGCCACCAATAAGCTCATACGGACAAAATATAACCTAAATTTGACAAGAAAGCGCAGCCATCCATAGGTCCTTAAAAGATCTGCAGCAAAGTAGCGGTGACAAAGTGAAAACCTCTTTATAATAAATGACAAAAAATCAATGGCAGAAGGCATCCTATGCCCCAAAAAGTAAAACATCACACTATGGGTCAGAGGTATGAAAGTTTAACGATTCAGTAACCGGTCGCAAACTGGTTACTGAAAGCTAAAATAAGTATTTTGAGGGTATGAAATGTCATTTTAAAGCAAGTTTTTGCAAAGGGGCACATGTCTGAATCATTCCCCTTTACGAATAGGTTACCACCAATTTGAAATTGTTGGTAACTGCGATTGTTTTGCGACTGCATTCACTGTCACAAAACAATCATACATACCACTACAATTCAGTATTAGGAAGGGACGTCCTTGACACGCCCCTTCCTAATCCCAAATCGGTATGTAGTCACAAATACAATTTGCGATTTGGTAACAAGTTACCAAATCGCAAATTGGATTTGTTATATACCAAAATGCAGTGTTTGCAATCGCAAAACACTTTGATACATCTGGCCCTTAATTCCAACATAGGTAAGGCCATGCAGCAACAATCAACAAAAAATGAGGAAAAGCTGATGGTCCTTTCCCTCCCAAAACATCAAGGTTCTCATTATGACATTGGCGGTAAATCCCACTTACTGCCATGCTGACTACCGCTAACATACCGCCGCTGCAGCGGATTAACGCCACCCATATTATGACCCACACATAGCAATCCCTCACTATACAGCCACACACACAAGTCCGCCAGCCCAAAGGTCAGTGATAATCTGGCGGTACCAAAACCTGAGAGACAAGTGCTAAAGGTGTACTTGGCTTAGTTGCTCAGGACCCACAATAGGTTGCACCCTGGCTCATCTGGAGTAAAAAGTTCCAACCCCTACAGTTGGGCCTAGTAGCTCCTGTTTGCTATGTGAAGGGGTTTCTGACACAAATCAAAGGTGAAACAAATAGTTTACGGCCATTGGAGAAGCTAATAGTTCTGACTATGGAAAGCGGCTGAGATGATTATTTTTATTACTATGTTGTAATATGTACAAGGCATTGGAAAAAAAACACAACAGATAATCCCCTGGAAAGCTGATGCTATAGTTACTTTTTGTTATTGCATGGTTGTGCCACAAAATTAAAAAGGGTAAACTCTGCCTCCACCTAAAAGCAGCAGTCTAATGCTTGCAATAAAAAATTAAAAGTCAGATTTCCTTGCGCCCCTTAACGCCCCCCTACCACCACCATGTGTGTGCCATGTATAAAATGCGTAGACCATGGTGCAGGGCAGGGGGCAATAGCATAATTTTTTGTGGCTCTATTGATGTACTCTACAAGAGTAGTGCCAAAGTGTTGCCGCTACTCCTGCCGAGTACATAGGGGCCCATTATAAATAATGGTATACCCCCTTTTAACGTCTGCTCCGAGCAAGTGTTAAAAGTGCCAAAAATAATAGTGCAAGGAAATCTCTTAGATGTCTTTATGCCATTTTTTCAGCCACCCTGAGGGGGAACGCCCTCCTTTCATACATTATGCATGGTGCAGGTATAATGTAGAGCAAGGGTTTACAAAGTAGCGCAATGCAAGCATTGCACCACTTTGTTAATCTGGCACGTGGGAAATGCCACATTTACGTCAAAATAAATGCTGCAAATGTGGCGCAAGGTGGTGCTAGGGGCTTATAAATATGCCCCTAAGTATTTTTTAAAAACACATAACAATCATATAGCATTTTCCATTAATCTATGGCACGTTGACTCATACCAGGCAGGTCAACCTAGAATAGGCACAGAAATTATTTTTATCTTTAAAGCACATCACAGAACAATGAGATTTTTATTGCTGCAAAGAAATTATAAAATTGGCTTTGAATTGCCGTAGCAGGAACACTTAGGGCCTGATTACAACTTTGGAGGAAGGTGTTAATCCGTCCCAAATGTGACGGATATACCACCAGCCGTATTACGAGTCCATTATATCCTATGGAACTCGTAATACGGCTGGTGGTATATCCGTCACATTTGGGACGGATTAACACCTCCTCCAAAGTTGTAATCAGTCCTTTAGTATTTATGATGCCCTTAGCACCACCTTGTGCCATATTTGCGTTTCTTTTTTTACGTAAATATGGCATTAAGGTGGCATTTCCCACATGCCAGACATAGTGTATGCAAGGGGGGGCGTTCACGTGTAGGGAGGCCCAGAAAAATGGTGCAGTGAAATTTATTAGATTTTACTGCATCAATTTTAGTGTCATTATTAACGCCTGCCTTAGGCAGGCATTAATATGACTTTCCTATTGGAAACAATGGGCCTCCCTGTGCTTTACTGCATTAGTGCCATAATTTATGGCATTAATCCAGCAATGCGCCACATTAGCGCCATAAATTATGATGCTAATAAATTATGACGCCATAAATTATGACGCTAATGTGGACATGACTATCATGGTGCACCATATTGTAAATACTGCACCCACATGGTGTCAGTAGGAGGTCGCAATGTATGCAAGAGGGGATATTCCCACGCAGGGAGGCCCAGAAAAATGGCATAGTGAAATTTACTAGATTTCACTGCATCATTTTTAGCGTCATTATTAACGCCTGCCTAAGGCAGGCATTAATATGACTCTCCTATTGGAAACAATGGGCCTCCCTGTGCTTTGCTGCATTAGCGCCAGCACTAATCAAGCAAAGCGCTGCATTAGTGCCATACATTATGACGCTAATGTGGACATGACTACCATGGTGCACAATATAGTGAATACGGCGCACACATGGTGTCAGTAGTAGGTCGTAATTCATGATGCACCACTTTTCCATAAATATGCCCCTTAGTTTAACACATAAGAATGACTAAAAAATAGGAAAATGATTAATAAGCTAAGATAAAAAATAATTGATAAAGTAAGGCCCCGCCAGTGCCGTCTCTGAAGTGCACCCATTGTTGGAACGGATGTGCAGATGTGATCGGGGAATATACAAGAAATAAGTCTAACCCATTGGCCCATGATGTATGATGTATGATGTGGTGCAGTGAAACAAATAGTCTAAAGGATAAGGAGGGAAGAATGATACACATGTATTTTTATTTCTTCTATTGAAGCACTGATGTTTATTTACGGACTGACCAAACATGACTAAAGGAGCTCGTGCAATATGTGAACGCTCTAGGGAGCCAACATTCAAATAGCTTGAAGTAATCTATCACCCGACAGCTATATATGCACCCAAACAGTTAAAAAAAAAAACTGAATTAAGGTTATCACCAACATCGGCGACAAAAGTCAGACTTTTTATTTGACAGCTCGTGTCCATCATTAACAGTGGATACCCGTTATTTCTAAGCTTGCACAATATCCTTTTGCGACAACGTGTGTTTAAAACAAATATGGTAGAGCATATGTTTTTATGAAAAAGTGAAAATCAAATGTATTTTTGTAATGTAATGTTTTTAATGGCAGGTCTCTAGAGGATTAGATTGTGTTTTGCATTAAAGTAATGCCTCCAGGGCTATATTAGAATAATGGAACACCTTTTTCATTGTTTTGTGTTTGTGTATGTACATATAAAGTACTATGCAGAGAAACACCAGGCATGATCGATGTTCAATTACAAGAGCCCAGCACATAGTAAATACTGACATGCCTAATCTTTCTAATGCATCTGTTCTTTATGGAGACTTGAATGACTTGACATATGAAAACTGTTCTCAACCAAGACTGATCGAATTCATTACTGTAGCTGGCCCCTATTTCCTTCCCGGCTGAATGGAAACCGTACACAAATACAGTATCCTGGTATTTTGCACAAAAAAGATAAAACCACTCTACCATTTTTGCTCCCATGAATGAATTCCATTATATCCTGTGCATTTTCTGTAATGCCCAGACAGGCCCTGCAAAACACGGGCACAGTTGAAAACTATAATTATAACATGGATTGTAGGAAAATCACAGACGTGACAGAAATGGTTATTTGTAGCTTACCTTTTTCTTGTGGCAGCCATTTGCTCTCAATGCTTTGTGTGTGTGTGTGTGTGTTTTTGGATTTGTATTTTTCTCGTTAACAAAATATGTACTTTCACTAAAATGGAAAATCAATTATCCATAAATGTATTTCGTAACAAATTAGTTATTTATGAAGCAAAACCATCCTACATATTTATCTTATGAAATAAAGTCAATAAAAATATAATTTCTGAACATTATGAGCCTATGATAGCTACCCACAGATGAACTGAATAAACAGCAAATACAGCGATTATTCATTGATGATTGTCACATAAAAGACTCCACATCCTGATTTAAAATAGCAATTTAACATAACTAATGTAAGGGCGGCTGAGCCGACGAATCATGTGCATGATTACTACTTTCTCTCGAAGCAAATGTGGTTTCCTGAATGCATATTCTTCTGCGTGCTTATGTTTTCTCGACATCAATAAATTCATTGTAACTCATACTAGGGGCATAATGACAAAGGAAGGAAGTCCAAAGAAGAATGTTTTCCTGAGAGCCAACCATACCCCTGCACAATTCCAACAATGTTGCTGTTCTAAAGTGTATTTTTGATCGCGGTCAGAGCTGCTCGTGTGTTGTTACCTCTCCGTAATTATACTATTTTCCCAGTCACGCATAGTTGAACCGTTATTATTTGTTGTTTGCAGTTTTTTAATTATTAATTGGTGTTTGTGAAACGGCGTCCATCTAACGTGATATGTTGGTCGGCGTTTTCACGTAGGCCGATTGTGTGTATAGGGAGAAAGAATCCAAGGGACTTCTTGAAAACAGGGAACACAATATATCAATACCAAATGGCCAGAAGACCGGATGTTTGTGAGCGTGAAGATTACCGTGCTTTAAAAAAGGGCCATATTTATACTTTTTGACGCAAAACTGCGCTAACGCAGTTTTGCGCCAAAAAAATTAGCGCCGGCTAACGCCATTCTGAAGCGCCATGCGGGCGCCGTATTTATTGAATGGCGTTAGCCGGCGTTAGTCGACCGGCGCTGCCTGGTGTGCGTGAAAAAAAACCACGTACACCAGGCAGCGCCGGCGTAGGGAAAAATGGCGTTTGGGCGTCCAAAAATGGGGCAAGTCAGGCTGAGGCAAAAAAATCGTCTTAACCCGATTTGCGCCATTTTTTTGGGGCGCCCAGAGGCCATTAACATGACTCCTGTCTTAGCAAAGACAGGAGTCATGCCCCCTTGCCCAATGGCCATGCCCAGGGGACTTCTGTCCCCTGGGCATGGTCATTGGGCATAGTGGCATGTAGGGGGGCACAAATCAGGCCCCCCTATGCCACAAAATAAATTTTAAAAAAAAGCTTACCACAACTTACCTTTTCTTCCCTGGGATGGGTCCCTCCAGCCTTGGGTGTCCTCCTGGGGTGGGCAAGGGTGGCAGGGGGTGTCCCTGGGGGCTTGGGAGGGCACCTCTGGGCTCATTCTGAGCCCACAGGTCCCTTAACGCCTGCCCTGACCCAGGCGCTAAAATCCGGCGCAAATGTGGGTTTTTTAGTCCCGCCCACTCCCGGGCGTCATTTTTGCCCGGGAGTATAAATCCGACGCAATAGCATTGGAGTCATTTTTTAAGACGGGAACGCCTACCTTGCATATCATTAACGCAAGGAAGGTGTTCACGCAAAAAAATGACGCCAACTCCATGAACTTTGGCGCTAGACGCGTCTAACGCCAAAGTATAAATATGGAGTTAGTTTTGCGTCGAATTTGCGTCGAAAAAAACGACGCAAATTTGGCGCAAATGGAGTATAAATATGCCCCTAAACATGGTTGGAGCATCTTCATGCACTCTCAGAAGCCCCCTTTTTTTAAAATAAGATCACTAGAAAATAAATCTTGGTTGAAAGCACAATGTACCACAAGAGCAGTTAGGAAATGTATTCGTTACTAGAGAACAGTTTTTGCAGAGGAAACGTCTGTCTCATGAAATATGAGTTATTGGTGTGATTTACATTCACGCAGATGCATAACCTGAGTACACAATGTTTTGTCTGTCAGTTATTTAATTATAAAATATATATAATGAGAAATTAGCAGTAATGGTAAACTCCAGTAAAAAGAAGTGGCAAATGAACATAAGAGAGACCAACAATATGGAACAATTCCTATAGCATGGGTTACAGATAGCATGGGGGTAATGAGGCCTAACCTTATAAAACAATGACCTATTTTAGCCATTACAAAATTATTACATACTGGTTATAATCAGGAAAATATGTTAAGAAAGGAGAAGATGTGAAGTTGTTTCCTAGTAAGACTTACATTATTTAGCATCATTTTTGTTCAGAACGTTTTTATTTATTGATTTTCGAAAATGGAGAAAAGCAATACAGAAATACAAACAGTAGATTTCCAGGGCATGTTCTTTGAGAAACTTCCAATGCTGCTGTATATATGAAGCCCTTCTTATAGTAGAAATCTGAATGTATAGAAAGGAAATTAAGAAGATAGAGATAATGGGAAGGGAGAGTGGGAAAGTATTTCTCATGTGGACAAGTGGAGTAGACGGAATCGGGATTCTGCTGCAAAATATGGGTTGTGGCACATTTTGATTGTTGGAGCCCTTAAGGGTTGAGAGTTATCTGGCTGTGAATTTCCTGTAAAGTGAAAGCAAGGTATTGGTTCATGGTGGTTTATTGGAATCAAAGTATTTGTCCTAAGAGCAACACATATGATGTGAAAGTGATTTCCACAGAGCATTCTGTGAGTCAATAGTGTCTGCTCCACGGATCTGAGTTATCCAGTTGAGGTTTAACCAGGGTGCAAAAATCATATTATTTGTAGATTTCCAATTAACTGTAACCAATTTGATTGCGGTGGTTAATAGGAGGTCAAGAAGAAAGTGATCTGATTGGTTTGTGATGTTAGAGGCTGATAAACCTTTGACTAAGTATGAGAAGTTCTCTTCACATTTAATATGGATGAGTTTGGATATTAAAGAGAAAACTTAATTCCAGCAGTTTTTAACATGTCTGCAATAAAAAATCAAATGAGGGAGGTCGCCTTTTTCCTCTGGGCAGTTCCGACATGTAGGTGCGTCTACTAAATTCATGCTGTGTAGGCAGGATGGAGTCCAGTAGGTATTGTCCATTAACCAAAACTTGGTTTGTAAAGGTATGGAAGTGACATTATGTGAAGTAACTGATCTCCAGGTTTCTTTCCGTTCAAGTTCTGACATTTTAGAGGAAGAATGTTCATACCAGAAGTCTAGTATCTTTCCAGATTTTTGTGCTGTGGAGTTGAAGGAAATGGTAGATTTCAGATATTGGTGGCCTAGTTTGATGAATTTTGAGATGAGGGAGAGGGGAGAAGGGTAATCTTGGAGAGATTTAGATTTAGATAGCGTAGTTTTGATTTATAAAATTCTTGATCCTCAGTATGGTACATTGTTGAAGGTTTACGAAAGTTAAAGGTTTGGAGGTGGTGCCTAGTTGTTTGGGGTAGTATATACCCTCACTTATCCATGGGAGCCAGTATATAGGCTGGCCTTTATATTTGATGTTTGAGTTGTTCCAGAGAGAGGCAAGGTTTGAGAATTTCATTTTAGATTGCTGCTACTGAACTAAGGGTTGTTACTACCATGAATTATAAGAAACTTCTATGGAATGAAAAATCAATGGAGTCCATTGGTGAATTTTCAACGGCGTTATTTGACCAATGCCAAAATGATATATCCTGTGACCAAATAAGCATTTGGTCAACATTCCTGGACAGATTCGTAATTAGTCTCCTTACAGACAGACCACAAAAGACCTATCAGAACTAGGGGTGAGTAAAAACAAAAAATAAAATAAAAATGTCAGCTCTCATGACCAAGTTAAGAAGGCAATGGAACAGACTATTAAGGCTATATAAGAAAAAGACAACTGATTGTCATATTAAGTCTGATCTAATAAAAATTAATAATATCTATTGGAAACTACAGAAAAGTCACGAGCTTTGGGCAATGGCATCATTCTTGAGTAAAAAATCAAATGCACAGGGATTCTGGAAAATGGTTTATGATTTAAATAACGCCCCAATGACCTTGACTAGTTCAAATATTTCAGAATCCTCATGGTCTGACTACCTAGCTCATCACTTTAGCGGAAAATAAGAAAGAAACAAATAACTTAGACATGACAACAAATGAGTTATGCCCAGAAGGAGTTATATCTAAGCCCCCATTTGTCCAAAAGGAAGCCACTAATTTAACCTTCTTGATGTCAGAGGTTGTCAATTTAATAAAGAGCAGCAGAAGTGAAGGGGCCTCAGGTCCAAATGGGATCCCAAATCCATTATTTAAAATTAACCTGGCTTTTTGGGGAGAAAAACTGGTCTTGATTTATAACTATTGTATAGAACTAGGAAGCATTCCAAACTCTTGAAGAGGCACTATAATCCATCCAATATTTAAAGGAGGCAGCAAATTTCATCCTGAGGATTACCGACTGATTACCTTAATGGACGTAGAGGCTAAACACTATGCTGGTTTATTACTGGAGCATCTTCGCACCCGGGCAACCACGAACAATATTATTCTCCCAAATTAGACAGGCTTTGCAAAGGGCTGGAATGGCTACAAACATTTCAACTGTTTCCATCATCATCGGCAAATGCAAACAAAAAAATCAACCTTTCTATCTGTGTTTTGTAGACTTCAAACCAGCTTTTCATCTTATACAGCGAAGTCACCTAATGGAAAAGCTAGATGCCCGGGGCATACCAGAGAGATTATTAAAAGCTATTCAGCAGTTACATATAGATACTTTGATTACAGTAAAGTTAGGAGATGGATCTTTCCTTTCAAGAAAAATTGAGACAAAACAAGGACTGAAACAGGGTTGCGTACTGGCTCCATATCCTTTTAATCTCTTCCTATTAGATTTGACTATTAGGCTTAATAAGGTGAACGTGCATTCCTCTAGTGTTGGTGAAATGCCCATTTACAATCTTTTATATGCCAATGATGTAGTACTTCTGAGTCAAACTAAAGTAGGACTACGTCGGCTCATCGTCAATTTAATTGAATATGCCAAGCAGATCTGAGTGAAAATCAATCAGAAAAAAACTCAAGTGATGAAAGTTAGTAAAAAAAACTCCAGAGTCAATAAATGGCACACACAAGGGGGAGTATTAGAACATGTCAACCACTATAAATATCTGGGTGTGCTATTTGGTAAGCGGGGTTCCTTTCTCCCTTAGAAGCAGGACTTATATAGAAAAGGAAATATTCTATTGCTTGCTTTTCATACTCTAGCTACCATCCCCTGCTACAAGTTATTGTGGCTAAACTAAATTCAACTATAGGGTACAGTAGTGAACTCTTGTGAGGACAAGACGCTGCCATCCTGAATGGAATAATTGAAAAAGTGTTTAGGTCTCTATTCCAACCACCAGGGTACACTTTCCAAGCTCAAATTAGGCTGGAGTTTGGGTTTTTAATTTAAACCAAAATATAGCTAGGAAGTGTAGCTACATTAAAACCTGGAAACACCAACAGTTAACAAGCAGAAATCTTCTCTGCCAGGCTCTCTGGAAGGAGATCAGTTATAATCCTACAGACAAATCTAGTCAGTACTTAGATCAGGCCATAGAAGATCTGGAGGTACGGGATCTGTGGGATTCAAATCTCTCCCATTATGCTTTAAGAAAATCTTAAACCATATAGCGAAGAAGAAGTCAGTACTTATGGATAAGAGCCTGTTAGCAATCAGGTCACTTTCATGGATGGTAATAAATGAGTACAAAATCTTGAAATCTCAGCCATATTTGGAGGCCCGGGTGGTCGAAAGCTGATAAGGATCTTTTTTTATCAAACACCGATTTGGCCTTATTCCTGATGGCACCCACCTAGCCCCTTGGGAACATATTGCAACAATTTCCCAGTGTAGGCTTTGTGGTTGTGGAGTGGAAGATATTACCCATCTGACATGTATCTATAATGGTCTACTGAATGAGTGCAAGACTCTTTTAAAAGGCAGCCTTTAATCAGAGGGGAATACTGTCCTGTAGAAAAGTGGTGATCGCTTGCTTTAAACCTTCTGACTATACTTTGAATGCCAGATTGATAAAGTTTATACGTTTGACCTCTAAAAAACTATCATATGTTCATCAATTAGTATAAACATAATATATGTTTCTGCTGGCTGATAAGTCATGAAATTATGAAGATCACTGCCATTTTAAGGCTCCCTGTACAGTATCCATGGAAGTATTTTTGCATTCTCGAGTATTAACTTAATTGTAAATGATTTTATAATTTAATATTTTAAAGATTTATGATAGGATGACGTCGAAAAAAAAAACATTAGTATTTTTAAGCTACCTCCATACCACACTTGGTAAGATTAGGGGAGTGGGAAATTGAAGCACTTTCTAGCAATATTTATGTGGGTGTGATTATAACGTATTCACTCCTATTTAGGAGGATTTTGTTTGTAATGATGATTAATAATAGCACATATTTTATGTAATGTATAACTGTAGATAATCACGGTTATTTAAATTGAATTCACATGTTATAATTTATTTTTAGAAGGATTTTTTTTTATTTGCATGGAGTGAGTTAGTAATTTAAGTGTATGATGTACTGGTTTTTATTAACTATGCATTTAATAATAAACTTGAACTTGAACTTTAGACTGCAGCTGTTTGTCGATTTGGAGTAAACAATTTTTTGTATCTTAAATGTATATTTAGAGTGTGGTAGATGTTTGTCAGTAGAGGTGTGGAGGGTAGCTAGGCCAAGGTTTTTCAATATAGCTTTTTCCACTTCTAGCCACATCGGGGCATAGTTTTGAGGGGGAGAGAACCAGTAAGCCCCTTGTTTGGCTAGGAAAGCTGTTTGGTATTGTCTAAAAGTTAGGCAGGTTGAAGCATCCTAGATTTTTTACCTTGCCAAATGAAGTTGTTAAGCATTTTGTCCAGTTAGCATTGGAAGACATTGGTGAGTGTTAGGGGTAGCATGCTAATTAAGTAGTTAACATTAGGGGATATGATCATCTTCATCATTTTAATGCAACCCCACCAGGTAATAACATTTGGAGACCAGCCATCTAGTAACTGTTTAATATTTTGAAGGGTTAGATGTTCGTTGTGTATCGGGATATCAATTAAATCTGAGCCTAATTCGATACCTAAATATTTGATTTAGTATCTTTGATGGCAGACACATAGAACATTATTATGAGCTAACTAGAGGTATACTAGGTAGGCTACTGCTAAGGGTAATTTTGAGTAACCCTGTGTTCCCTTTTTACACCCTGTGTTACAAAGTGTGAAAATGCCATACCTGTTTTCTGGGGGGAGTAACCGCACCTGGTAACCATACACACTTCCTCAAACAGTTTCCTCCTAATCTGAGGAAATGCAAAATGTTGCCAGAGAAAATCCAGGAATCAAGATCAACCTATAATATTTGACCTGGTAATTCTGCATCCCGTAGGTTATGTCCCTCTCTGGGCCTGAAATTCGTGGGGGCTGAAAACTGGTGTGTAGATAACAGCTGGAATCAGTAATTTTGTTCTGAGTATTTTCCAAAGCATTTTCCAGCCATCTCCTATTATACGCCTAAGATTAAGAATGAAAATGCTGTTTAAGGCATTTTATACAACTGTGTGAAATTTGTGAATCAACCTGTGAGTTTACAGAATTCTTACAGCCAAGGGTCCTATTATAGTGATGATTACAAAATATGTGTGGTAGAAGAAGAATGGTGTGAAGTTATGAGCAGTAAAGCGATAAACCAGCAGAACAAGCAGTAGAGTAAGGAGGATAAGGGAAGGGGAAAATGGCAGATTGGAATACTTTCTGTTCTTGCAAGAGTTAGTTTTAAGTTACTTTATAGTTAGGTAATTATTAGCTCATAAAAAAGGGATTGGGGTCACATTGAAGACATTATGGCAGCCTGCAAAGTCATTGCATTAAGGTTATGGAGACGGAAACACAAGGACCTGAAACTGAATATAGGGTTGAACATGTCCTTGATACAGAATAGAATATAGCTTATCATGCAGAACATGCTTATAGTGCACTGTGCTGTTTCAGGGAAGAGCAGGTCCTGAGAAATGGAAGTGCTGGTGTATTAGAATCAGGCATGAAACATCCTAAATGTTTCAAACATGCTGAGGGCAAAAGCCTTGACTTGCACTTGCATAATTTCAGCATGTTAAATTTGATACCTGTAGATCTTAAAGCAAGACAATGACTCGCATTTGGACCTTGTCGGTAAAAAACGCCTACCGAAACGGCGACGGCTGCCAAAAGACCATTGCCGCGGCTACCAGCCATCCGACATAATATGACCACAGCTGGATTTCCGCCAGAAGAATGGTGGAAATCCAGCTGTGTCCATGCCGGCTGATGGTGGTAAGGTGGCGCTGCTGATGGACGCAGGCTGGTAGCAGTGCCCCTTCTTGTCTCCTGCCAGAGGACCCCCTGGACACAGGTAAGTGGGTGTTCCAACAGGGGAGGGGGTGTTGTGTGTCTGTGTGGCTGTGTGTGTGTATGTCTGTGCGTGCGTGTATGCAGGTGTGTGTTGTGTGCTTTATGTGTGTGCATGTATGGGGGTGTGAGTGCCTATATGTTGAGTTGTGTGACTGAGTGTGTGCGTGTATGTATGAAGGTGTTAATGGATGTATGCATGCGTGGATGAATGTGGGAATGGGTGTGTGTATGCGAGTGTGCAGGTGTGAAGGGAGGGGTGTGTATGAAGAGGGGTCTGGAGGGGAAGGGGTGGGGGAACCTGTGGAGGGGGAAGGGGAGAGGGGAACCTGTGGAGGGGGAAGGGGAGAGGGGTGGGGAAGACCCCTATCAGTGACAGGGAAGGGATTCCCTGTCACTGAGAGTGCCTACCGTCATGGATTTTGTGGCGTTAAGGAAGCCACAGAAACCATGGCGATAAACAGGATCATAATCCTGCAGGCCGTCAAGTGACTGGAGATTGATGCCGTGGCGGACAGAGTGGTACATTGGCCGTTTGGCTTCAGCCAAACCGCCAATGTCATAATATGAAGGATAGTACTGCCAGCCTGTTGACAGTACTTTCCTCAATATTACCGCTGACCGCCAGGATCATAAGGTCCACCAATATGTTTGATGACAGCTTGCTTAATACTGATTACAAAGAAGGCAAATATGTAATCATCTAAATATTGCGAGGAAGCTGCATTGTGTTTTATCAGAAATTGTAGGTACTACACTTATAGAGTTCTGCAGTGAAGACTGGGCAGAAGATCCTTCCATTACCAAGGTAATAGGAACAAAATACCAAAGTGAAATGGATTCACAAAAAATATGTTGGTATTGATAATTCAAAATGAAACAAGATAGACATTTTAAAGTGGGCTTGAAATCAATAAAGTTGGAGTGTCAATGAAAATCATATTCTATAAGGGATAAAATATCCCCTGCAGTACATTTAAAGGATAATGCAAGTCACCAAGGAGTTCCATAACCATATAGATGTAGAAGGTCAAAGGCTGAGTTTCTTATAAGGTTATGGAACTCCTAGGTGACTTACAATATCCTTATGATGTACACCAGTGATATGTTATCCTTGATAATACTTGGGCACATCACCCTTCCCACAAACCACGGAAAAACTTGGTGCATACTCCTTCATATGAAAGATCAAGTATATTTTCAAACATGAAAAATAAAAATAAAACTTCTAGTGCAAAATTAAACACATAAATCCTGTTGAATGTTTGCTATGGAAACATACCAAAAACAGTACAAAACAGGCCATTATTTTTAAAGCTATGGTAGCTTGGAACTTGTAGAAACCTGCAGAAGGATTCTAGATTTTCTCTATTTGAGGAGTGCAAGAAATAACCATATTCTCTCTGCTTGTCATTGTAAGCTATTAAAACAGAGTGGAAGAAAGAAAAGAAATATTCAGTTTGTTGCTTTAAACAACTGTTTGAACTATGCTCCATCACCTAGCACACCTTTCACATCACCTGTGGGCTCTGGCAGCAGGTATTGTGTTGTCAGAACTCAGCTCTAATAACCTTATTATTGTCAAGTTCTGATGTCTTTTCTTTAAAAATTGTGACTTGGTGTGTCATAAGTCACTGATCATAAAGAAATTGGACACTATTATGCACAGGGATTACAGAATCACATTTATTATAGTATTTTAATGTTAATGTGCCAAGTATGGAAGCGGCATATCATTAAATTTGCCACATCAGTTAAACACAATAGGATCATATACTCTAGACAAATGTCAGCAAAACATCTTGATTATTGATCTAAATGCAAATTATCGGATAGCTGTTAATGAACTCTGCAAACACAGTGTATACGGCTACAACTGAATGCACATGGTGACATTAAGAAAACAATTACAAGGACTGCTCTAATGAATCATTAACATGTTGGTTTGAAGATGTTTCATGGAATATGGATTTTTCTTAGTACCAACTGGTATCTTCAAAAGTACCTTTGTGAAGAATGTTGTAGAACACATTTAGCACTGATAGATTATCTCTCTAGTATGCTATTTTAAATTTGTTATTGTTGGTTTTATGAATATACATTTTATTTCTTAGCTTTAATGTATTCTATTTGAGACAGTTTTTTTATTTTAATTATAATATTTAAATTAATCAAAAACAAACTTGGACTTGGTTGCTTGTCAATGGACTGTGGCATGTGCTAGGCACAGAAAGCATGTCTGATGAGTAATGAAAGTATCCAAGGTCAATGGTTGAGGTAGTTGGGCATAGGAGAATTGGGGTCCTGGATGAGCTTGAAAAAATATCAGTATGTCACAACCTCAAAAAACTTATACTCAAAAGTGTGTCTGGAGAAAAGAATGTCAATGTTTAAGTCATCATTTATAACAAAGTAGGGTCTATCCATCAACATAATTTTTGTTCACTTTTGTAAGACCAAATAAAAAATGATATTTTTTTTTAAGTATGCAACAAAAGTTGAAAATTACCACTATGTAAGATGGAAACGTTTGTGGCATATTTCTTGTGGTAGATGAGTTGGGCTAGAGGTTTGGAGATATCGGGCCAGATGTAGCAAAGTTTTGCGAGTCACAAATGGCCCGAATCGCTATTTGCGACTGTGCAAAATCGGAAATGGGATGCAAAAACCCCATTTCCGACTTGCAAAAAGCGATGTGAGCCGTTTGCGACTCACAAAATTTGCGACCCCATTTTGCGACCCGCAAATAGCAAGTCGCAATTTGCGAGTCGCAAACCATATGCAATTGCAACTCGCAAATTGCGACTACTCGCAAAAAGCCCAGTTTGCACTTGCAATTTACCACTAACTCAGAGCAGGTGGTAACCATAACCAAAGCATAAAAGGAGACCGAGAAGGCATCTGGGTTACTCAAGATGGCGGAGATATACCTGATAGCAGTGAGGAGGAGAGTCCACGCCGCGCAGCAGAGGAGGAGGAGGGGCCACAGACAGGAGAAGATATATAGAACAAGGCAGACTCTTTTTCAGCAAACTGAGGAAGAGATCTATGACAAATATCGCCTTAGCAGCGCTGCCATACTAGAATTAATTGATTTACTTAAACCACAGCTAGAACACCAGACTCTGCGTGGCTGCGCCATCCCTACGCATGCGCAAGTGCTATGCTCACTTCACCTCTTGGCCTTAGGGAGCTATCAGGGGGTCATTGCTGTGGCAGGCGGGGTATCTCAAAGTGCAGTGTCAAGGTTCCTCAGGGCCTTCCTAGATGCCTTACTCACACACATGTCTCACTTCATATACCTACCAAGGAATGAGGCAGAAATAAACAGCACCAAGCTGGACTTTTACCGCATTGCCAACTTTCCCCATGTCATAGGATGTGTAGATGGGACACATATTCAAATATGCCCCCCTGCAAACCTGGAACATCTTTTCCGCAATAGAAAGTGTACCCACTCACTGAATATTCAGGTTGTTTGTGACACCCATTATGTCATCACTGACATTGTAGCTAAGTTTCCAGGCAGTACCCATGACTCCTACATTTTTAGGCATAGTGGGATACATCAACGCCTGGAACGTGGGGAGTTTGGAGACGGATACCTCCTAGGTAGAGCTGCATACACCTTGCAGACATACATACAGGTCACTGTGCACACCAACCAGGACTTTCTAACAGTGTAATGTTTGTGCCCAACAGATGACAGTGCATATGCTCTAAGGCCATGGATTATGACTCAGTTTTTAACACCCAGCAATGAATGTGAGAGGCGATACAACAATGCACATAAGAGGACCAGGAACCTTATCGAACGCACCTTTGGACTCCTGAAAGCAAGATTCAGATGCCTCCACCGCAGTGGAGGTGCCCTCCAGTATACCCCAATTACAGCATTCAAAATTGTGGTCGCATGCGCCATCCTCCACAACATAGCCACCCGACGTGGGCTACCTCTCACCCCTGCAGACCCAGATCCTGATGATGAAGAGCAAGAGCAACCACATCGCCATCATGGGGATCGGAGTATAGCTAATCAAGGCAGACTGAGACGGGAACACATCGCAACACAATACTTTGGAAGGTACGTGTCAACTCCAACCATACTCACCTATTGACCAAAAACTCAATTTGTTAAGTGGAACAAAACAAAAAATTTAATTTGTGCAGAAATAGAACTATATACAAATAATGACTGTTCATGGGCATGTAAATGCAAACCATGCATGGGGCACATTGATGTCATGTGCCACATCAACAGGGCCAGGGTAATGTCTATGTCCTTCTGCGGCTCCTGCCAGCCTGGCTGGTCCCTGGTGCTTCTGCTGTGCTCTGCCTAGTACTCCGGAGCACCCTAGTGTCAGTGGCAGAGACACTGCTCACTGTAGAGCCCTCCTCACTGTCCTGGGGTGTTTCCCCTGTGCCCCTGGACAGATGCCGTGCCTCCATTAAGTCTATGACGTGTGTGATACGTCCCAGGCCCCTAGCCACATCTCCAGCAAAATGGCCCATTTCGACCTGGAGGCCAACTGTCCTCCTCGACAGGCCTGTGGTGTTCATAGCCAGCCTGCCGATGGATGTGGCCATCCTATCTAGTCTTTGCAGGAGCTGACGGTCCCTGCACCGCCCACCCTCGGCCTGAGCCAGTAGTCCTGCCGCCAGATCCCTCATGGCCAGTGCAAGGTCCCCAGTGTTTGTGGCTATCATGTCAATTCTGGAGTTAAGTTGCTGCATGCTGGCCTCATTATTGCAGGCAAAGCGGTGCAGCACACCACTAATCCTCCCTAATATGTTATTTTGTAGGCGCTGACCACGCAGCAGCTGTGCCTCACTGTTGCTGGGAGGTTGATGGCCGGACGCAGCCTGCAGCCCTGATCTCCTGGACCTGCGTCGCCTGCGCAGCGGTGGCTGCCCTGTATGTTCACCTGTCTCACTCCTGCCTGTTGCTGGCGCAGCCTCCTGGGACACAGTTGCAGCAGGTGTGGATATTTCAGGGATGATGTTGGCCGTGCAGGTGGGAGTGCTGGCGGCTCCTGAGCTGTCCTCATGGGGCTGGCTGCTGTGGGTTGTGGTGGTGTCTTGTGGGAGACCTGTGGGACATGGGGAACAGACTGTCAGTGTCTACTATCTGTTGCACACTTCCTAATAAACATTTGCCTATGAACTGCCTACTTGACTACATTTCCCATAATGAATCATTCTTGTGTTTGCTACCCTGAAATGGAGCTATCTTGGTTGAGCATGCCCCTGTCTACATGGTGGGTGGGGGTATGGCATTGATAGGGGTACAGGCATGTCACATGGTACTCACCGGTTGATGTGGTGGGCTCTGAGGTGTCCAGGTCCCCAAATCCTGATACAGCCTCCTGCTCCAGGGTTTCCTCCACCCTTTCTTCCAGGGGTGTGGGTGGTGGTACTGACGATGGTCCCCCTCCTGTGCCTCTCATCTCCCAGAGCCTTTCAGCCACCCTCTCCTTGGTCCGGGAGCGGAGGTCATACCACCTTTTTTTTATTTCATCAACACTCCTGTGGCTCACCCCCAGGGAGTTGATTTTTTCCTGGATGTCCTGCCACAGCTGTCTTTTGGTGGCTTCTGGCACATTGATGGCTGCCTTCCCAAATAATTCGTCATAGTGCTGACAGCATTCATCTGTCAGCACCTCCAGCTCCTTCTCTGAGAACTTCAGTTTTCTCTTCCTGGGAGTTCCTTCCATTGCAGCTGCTGTTTCTCCTGTGTGCAGTTCAGCAGTTAAAAAGAGTGTGGTCCTCCCTCCTCCCAGGTGTATTTGTAAACTTCCTGGCTGTGATGTCATCATCATGTGCCAGGAAGTGTTTCCAGAGTGTTCTGGAGTGGTTTCTGGAGTGTTCTGCAGCACCTGTAAGCAATTTACATGCAACTCGCAATTTGCGACACCCACTCGCAAATTGCGAGTTCGTTTTTTGCACGGTCGCAAAAAGCGACCTCGCAAACAGCGGACTCGCTCTCTGCGTTGCGACTCCGGGTGCGAGTCGCTATTTCAGCACTGACATTGTACCTGCATTTCGATTTGCGACTCGCATTTTGCGAGTCGCACCTCCTCACAAGTTGCGAGTCGCAGATTTTTTGTTTCCTACATCTGGCCCATCTTTATTTCAGAGAGCACATCTTTATTTGCCAATTCTCATTCACTCTTACCTTTGCTTTGAATGTATTATTTAATTATCTTTGTTATGGCCCATTCATCTGAGGAAGCCTGAAGACCTTATTCTTGGACTAGTACAAAGCTACTTTGTCAGTTATGCTTGATTAGCAGAATGTCTGAGATACCTAGAGTTTGGCATGCAGTATATACCCCTCTGGGACCCAAGAACTAGGCTATATCCTGTAAGCCCTGTAGAGTGAAAAGGATGGATAGGATCTCATGAACGCCATGAGCAATGTCACAGTTAGAGACACAACAGAGAAATACCACAGTCCTTCTTGAGACCTAGCACTGTATTTATAGATGATCCTCCCAGTTTCTGAAAAGGCAGTGAGTACTCAGAGAAAATCCTGTGTCCACAATGTGTTCTTACCTTCAAACCTAATACAGTTTATATGGAGAAGAATTATTTGAATAATGGCACAATTGGGTTCAGCCCTTTCAGTATGCCTTGAATATTTTGCATTTTGGATCACCCAGTTTTGGTCTGTTTACTTTGGGTGAGTCTCACTATCTATGTCTCACCCCCAGTAAAAGCATGGTAAATTAACTGTGCTTGTTTACCACCAGTGTCAGTCTTTTAAAAGATAAGGCTGCTGCAATGCAGCAAGGTTGCGGCTGTGAGGGCTGTGCTTGTGAGACAATTGTTGTGCGCAGCTCGATAACTGGGCACGGAGCGTGAAGGTGACTCTGCAGAATTAGCTATTAACATAGGGTAGGCATTATAAAGCTTAGGGACATATTTAAGAGCCTCTACTTCCACAAGAGCATCACTTTTCATGACACTCCAGTGGCACTAAGCATTGCTCCATATTTACAAGGAGGTATAACGCCACTTTTTTGTGACGTTATGCCTCCTTGTAAATATGGGCCCCTCTGTTGCAGTTTTCTGCTTCAGAGGGGTGTGCAATGGGTGTTGCATTGGGTGTTCCACACCAATACCCATTAATTTTGATATTGTGATTCGCTATCTGGTATAGGTGAGGTATGCACTGTGATTTTGAGGGTCATGTCCATTGAGGGGTCAACTAAGATTTACATTTTATCTGAGGTATTTTCAATCTACCTTATGTATGTATTTGTAAATCAATGTGTAGTATTTACTAGTGTTTGCGTGAATTAAATGTACTTTTCATTTTCTAATGAAATATCACTGACTGGCCAATCACTTATTGAGTGTTATTATTGCGTGTCAGTGAATGGTAATGAATAGCCCACACCACCTCTCCTGAGTACACCTTGAACTGCTCTGCTTTCCTACCCAGAGAGTCAAGCACTCCATTGGGATGCTTAGTTCCCTGTAAGCGGAAATTGTGGACCTATTGCTTGTGCTGGCCTCATATCCTGTACAACTATTATCCCAATTCCCTACAAATGAGTATTAGGGCATTAGCAAAGGCAAATATTAAAAGGGAAAATCAAATAAAAATATCTAACTTTATACACAGTCCCCTAACAAAAATTCTACTGCTTTTATATTTTGAAAGGGTAATGCAGACAGAGTACAGCATACATCTACTAGGCTGAATAAATCCCTCACCTTTGAAACCAATGTGAGTCCATGGCCCATGGAACTATATCATGAATTCTCTTCTTTATGGCTGCCTTCATGAAGATGCTCTTGTCTGCTAAATTATCTGAGATACCAGTTTCATACTTCGTTGCACAGGAAACACAATGTGAGACTAGCAATGCTCGGTCCCCATGCTCCTATGATTTGTATGAAAAATGTTGCAAATTCTATACACTCCTACTTTACAATGATTCATTTTCCCCTATTCATGTGGGTACTATTAAGACCCTTTATTAACAAAGGATCATTTGTATCTATTATTATAATTGTGAGAAAGAGCCTCTTTTTTCATGGCCGCCCCATTTTTTGGACTGATGCTGTTGATTTTGTAACTTTACATACAGAGGCACTGTCAGCCTGTCCCCAGTGTACATGCTGTGACCCCTAAAACATGGTAAAATGTGTAACTCTTAATTGTTATGTTTGACTTTCTAGTAAGGCCATAATATTTTATGACACTGTGTCACTGGAATCAAGCTATATTTGGCTGATGAGCTGAAACTAGGGTGAAACTGGTCCTAGGTTGCTAGTGTTCCCGCTCAGGGAGGACTTGGCCTGGCAGTTTGAGGTGGGCAATTCCCACTGGAACAAGATCAAGTCTGATTTGCATTTGGCTGAGTCCAAACAGAAGTAGCATAGTGTGCAAAATACCAATGGACTGAGATGCAGCCCAAGTGATTACTAGTGGCTGAGATGAATTCAAGCATTCCATCCATTACTTTTTTGAATACTTTAGCTTGTTGTCCTGAGTGAGATTGGTATCCTTTTTTTATCTTGGTGCCCGTCTTTAGTCACGTGCTCGACGTTTACTACATAGACGCGCTCACAGCGCTCCATGTAGAACAGAGGAAAATACGCCTCCACACCGGCAGACGGCACCTGACTGCCTCACGGTAAGTCGGAATCTTGGTTCCGCTTCGTACTCACGCCGAATTTTGGCTTTCAGGGATTTGACCTAACTCTTGCGCCTACGTCGCTTTTTTGCCTTAGGATATGCTGTGCCTCTTCGTGGGCTACAGGTACGCCCGCTAAGAGAATTATTAACTACCTTACCCTTTCCATAACTACATAGGCGCCATTACGCAGTACCTAATTTTGGTACCAGGCGCGTTTTAGGAGCGCATTACTGCCACAGCGCCAATAGTATATGTTAAATATTAATTTCCCTGACGTATTCATTTTCGCTACCCAGGGTTCCCCACTAGTATTAGTTATTTAAATCTAGCTACCCCACATTCCCTAACTTGGGGCGCCCTTTCGGTGTGTTTCTAACCTCCCCTTTTAAATTTGTTCCACTCTGCACTCCCGTATCTTAATGGTTCCTTACACTGTTTCCATAGAGACTTACCAATGGACCTACCGTGGTCTTTCTGATGGGCAACTCCGCACGTATTTTGGACTCCCCATTTTACATATCGATGCTGATAATTAGAGGTATTTCATAATTTTCGGATACCTTTACATCCCTCCACTCCCAATTGGGAACATTTGGTTCATGCTTAACATGACTCACTTAGGTGTACTTTATCTTCCCCCCTTTCTCTAGATAACTCAGTGCTTTTTGGACCTACTACTGGTTCTGAGACTTCTCAGACTTACCTAGTTGATACCATTACGTCAGTTTCTGGTAGGTTCGGAGACCATCCAGTCTCCTTATTCGTCTGACTTTAGGCTCTTTTCTATTTAGAAACCTTCTTGCTACTCTTTTCTTAGCTCTTTCACTGGGTTTCCTAGCCACTTTAATTGAGCTCCTTTTACTTCACCACACTTGGACATTTCTATCTCACACACCATCTAACCTAGGGTTAACTGGCTAAATGTCTGCCTTCATTCTGCACTTCTGTAGATTTTGGTGTCTTCGGCACACACTGTTGTTTTTCTGGAATTTTTTAGCCATGTCCATGGTACATTTATTTGCTTGTCCAACTTCTTTGATCTTGTCACCTACGCGCACCAATTACTGTATACGATATCACTTGATTACCACATATAATTTTGTTTTATGTGTTTATCTGCCACGTATATATCAGGTACATATTTATATGTTTCTCTACAGCCTTGGAAAAGTCACTGGTGTGACGAAACACGTGTTGGCTGTGTTTGGAATGATGCTCTCTGTTTTATTGAACACTACTTCGTTCAGAATAAAGGAACTAACCTGTCGAGACAAGATCTGAATACCGATGTGCTTGATTTCTTCATCCACCTCTACCTTAAATTACAAAATGCTATGACTTTTTTCTGTTCCACTGTCGTATATTGTGTGCTGTGATCTATTTTGCTCAATATTATTTGTGTACTTATTCTACACATTGTTTGTGCCCAAGGGTAGTAGGGCATTTGATCACGTGCACCACATTCTGTTCCTCAGACTATAGAACATCTATGTACATTCCCCCTTGAGTGCGGCCAACTTTCACCCTTACTACCCGCTACATTTATTGTCTTGTCCTATTTTTGGCATTTTGTGGTGGGCTGCACCTTGGGTTACATTTACTTACTGACTAGAACCTTTACACTCTCTCTCGTATATGGACATGGCTTCTTTTGAGGACAACCGTGACACTCTAGCCACTGAACTATTCACAAGAATACCTACTTCCTCCTCCACTTCCACCACTTTGAACAGCAAGGAGGGTCTAAGACAAAAATGTATCAAATTAGAAAGGCTTAAAAAACAGGAGCTAGCCAGATGGTGGGATGCTACCACACTGAAGCGATACATTGAATTTAAACAGGTACCTAGGGGGCTGCGAGTCATCATTTTTCCATCATTTGATGACCTCGACCCAGATCTTTTGGGGGAATGGGAACATCTCATCTCCTCTACATCCATTGGCATGATGAATATCCTCATTAAACACGCAGACAGAAAGAGGGAAAAATTACTTTTGGAAATCTCCTCCTTAGAGGATGAGATCAAAACTCTGAATCTTCCAGAGGCCACTTCAAAGAATTACAACATTTTGAGAGATATACTCAATGGCTATCAACTTTACATTAAGGATAAAAAACGTAAGAAAATAATTAGAGACGAAATTGACTATGCCAACGGCCGCATCTATACCTTTGCTCGCCGTTTTGACCAGGTCAACAGAGACCGCACTGACAAAAGTAGCAACACTAACCTGTCAGATGTGTCCATCCCTAGCAGTAGCATATCAGATACCTCTAACGTCTCTGGGACCAGTTTGGACCCTTCTACTGATGAGTCCACTGCCAATTTGACTACATCCAATATTTCCAAACCCTCTCCTTTTTTGGAGGAACTGGGACGCTACAGGATAGGTATACGTCAAAATTTCAACAAAAATCAAAATGTAAACCCACCCGCAGGGGGGGGAAGAAACATGGTGGGAGACAAAAGGGAAGGCGTGATCACGCGCTCTACTGCCAGGACCCAGAAGACTTTAAATATTTACCACATTCTGTACCTTCCAACACAGTACAGGTTATTAACTTGTCCAAAACCATTTTGACCACTGATGAAATAAAGGTATTGGAAAAAGGCTTGTGCTTCTGTCCTGTATCTAAACCAGATTTTACAGAAATTCAGATAGATCTGTTCAAGTACGTACGCCGCCTAAAACTAAAGAAATTATTTCTTAACAAACCTGCGCATGACAAGACACCCCATCAGTCCCCACGCATTTGTAACAGGTCTATAAACGATATACGAGACATCCAGACCATCATGTCCCTGGATCCTATGACACCTTCAGGTGTGAGTATGGAGGACTTACTCCTCCACTTGAACATTGAACCCAACTTAGATCTTGATAGCGGCCTAAAACCGAAATCTACCTTTCTACCAACATTGCCTCCTGACAACAACATTGATGTCTTTTATAAGGCTGTTAGCACTGATCTCTTTGAACTAGAGGACAAACTTAGAACACACAACTACAGACCCAGATACAATCGCAGCCACACAGAATTCTTGGCACTACAGCGTCTCTCGACATGTGCTGAAATCATCATCAAAGAAGCAGACAAAGGGGGCAATGTAGTGGTTATGGACAGAGTAGACTATCTGTCCGAAATTGATAGACAACTGAGTGACATGAATGCCTACACACACTTACCTGACAATCCCCTTAACAAAATTGTAAGGTTAACTCAAAACTAACTGACATATTGGAGAAATGTATGTCTCATTTCGGAACAGGAATACAGATTTATGTTTAACAGTACACCTCGGGCCCCGTGCATCAACATCTTGCAGAAAGTCCACAAACCTGGGCCCTTCCCTGTGGGTCGGCCCATCATCTCTGGCATAGGCTCTCCCACAGATCAGATCTCTGAATACATTGACTCTTACTTACAACCACTTTTACACATCTTACCAGCTTATATACAGGACTCCAGGGATCTACTCTGCCAATTAGAGGATATAGACTGGACAGATGAGTGCACCTTTGTGACACTTGATGTTAGCTCTCTATATACATCTATTCCTTTGGAGAAAGGCTTGGAAATGCTTTCTTTGGCACTTGCTGATCGTGATGCAACTTTGTTTGAACATACCCAAATGCTCTTGGACCTCACCCGACTGGTTCTTGAGAATAACGTCTTTTTACACAATGGACAATGGAACCAACAATGTCAGGGGGTGGCCATGGGAGCCAAATTTTCGCCTTCCTTTGCCAATCTCTATATGGGACAATTCGAAAAACAACATCTCTGGTCCAACTGCCCTGCTCACATCACTTCACATATTCTATTCTGGGGCAGGTACATTGATGATATTTTGGGCATTTGAACAGGCGACACTGAAAACCTCAAACTACTCACAGACCACCTCAATAATAATGACTTCAACCTAATCTTTACTCACAAGAGTGACAAACTCCAGATCGAATTCCTTGATCTGTCACTAAACGTCACTGGGAATAAAATCTCATCCCGCCTATATAGAAAACCCACAGCCTGCAACTCCATCCTTCATGCACACAGTGCCCATCCCAGATCCCAAATCCAAGCCATACCCTACGGGGAGATGGTGCGAATATGACGCAATTGTAGTGATGACACTATCTTCACACAAGAACTTGGGGACCTGACACAACGCTTTCGTGCTAGGGGTTACTCTGAAGAATTGATATCTAAGGCTAGCAAACGGATTACTTTCAGACAACGGCAACAACTGCTTATCAGAGGCCAAAAAAGGAAGACTGACGGGGCCAAAAAGAAGGCCATTCCATTTATCACCAAATTTAGCCCTGCCAGTATGTCAATCTATCGGATCTTGAAAAAACACTGGCACCTTTTACTTTTGGATGCCAATTTGGCTACTGTAATCCACAAAACTCCATCTATCACACATAGTCGGGGGAAAACCTTGAGAAATCTCTTATGTCCCAGCTTTCTGGCCCAACCTGCCAAAACATCCCAACTTACATGGCTCCCCAACGCACCTATAGGCTTCAACAAATGTGGTTGCTGCATCTCATGTGCAATGGCTCTCAATAAAACAATGACTTTTTCTTACAATACTGGGGTCACTCACCACATCAGACAATTTATCAACTGCAACACCAAATACACGGTGTACTGCATAATTTGTGTTTGTGGTCTAATATATGTGGGCAGTACAATCCGACCTTTGAAAGAACGAATACAGGAGCACGTTAGGGCCATTAGAAACCAGAATCAACAATACCCTCTTGCCACACATTTCAACCAACTGCATGGAGAGGGTGACATTCTCAACATCAGATTCCTTGGCATTGCACATGTCTCCACTGCACCAAGGTTTGGTAATAGGACATTGGACTTACGTAAATGTGAGGCCAGATGGATACTGAAACTCAGAGCTGTAGATATGGGCCTCAATGTGGACCGGGAATTACATGTTTTTCTTAACTAGCACGATTATGACCACATAAGTAGTCATCCATATGTACTATTGTTCCTCTCCCCTTTGGGGGCCCCGTTTTGTTTCATGCAAAATCCTATACACATACTGCTCTCTGTTTTTGTCTAAAGAAATATTACACTTAAAATGGTCAGTCTTTCTTCTTTTTTGTATTAGGTTTCTTCCTTTCCTGTATAAATGTGGTTTGACCACTCGTAAAACAATCATGTTGTTACCTAAATCCTGTTAATTACTCTTGATACCCTTATGGAATTACAACAATGGCCTTACGGTTGTATAATAACCCTGTAGAGTACATATTATTTATTATTTTGCACATGCTATATTTGCTATTGTTTCCCATTTTTTCTTCCTTTTGTTCTTTTTCGCATCACTTATAGTCCAATTATTTGGTGACATTCAGGACAGTGGCTCGACTGGGACCAGGGCTTTTCTCTCTTCTTCTCCCTTCCTTTTTCCTTTTACTTTCTTTCTTCCCTTTTTTCTTTTTTTTTCTTCTTTTTTCTTGTTTATCGCGTATGTACACATACACGACTCTCCTTGCATGCCTCACCATCCTTAGCTACTCGCTTTTTACTCGACTATGTGAATTTTGTTGGGTTTAGTACCCACACACCAACATGGCTCCTCCGCTTACTGACGTTCTGCACACTCCATCGTCTGTTTCACCATGAAGTCCTTTTTTTTATCTCGGTGCCCGTCTTTAGTCACGTGCTCGACGTTTACTACATAGACACGCTCACAGCGCTCCATGTAGAACAGAGGAAAATACGCCTCCACACGGGCAGACGGCACCTGACTGCCTCACGGTAAGTCGGAATCTTGGTTCCACTTCGTACTCACTGAGAATTTTGGCTTTCAGGGATTTGACCAAACTCTCCCGCCTACGTCGCTTTTTTGCCTTAGGATATGCTGTGCCTTTTCGTGGGCTACGGGTACGCCCGCTTAGAGTATTACTAACTACCTTACCCTTTCCATAACTACATAGGCGCCATTACGCAGTACCTAATTTTGGTACCAGGCGCGTTTTAGGAGCGCATTACTGCCACAGCGCCAATAGTATATGTTAAATATTAATTTCCCTGACGTATTCATTTTCGCTACCCAGGGTTCCCCACTAGTATTAGTTATTTAAATCTAGCTACCCCACATTCCCTAACTTGGGGCGCCCTTTCGGTGTGTTTCTAACCTCCCCTTTTAAATTTGTTCCACTCTGCACTCCCGTATCTTAATGGTTCCTTACACTGTTTCCATAGAGACTTACCAATGGACCTACCGTAGTCTTTCTGATGGGCAACTCCGCACGTATTTTGGACTCCCCATTTTACATATCGATGCTGATAATTAGAGGTATTTCATAATTTTCGGATACCTTTACATCCCTCCACTCCCAATTGGGAACATTTGGTTCATGCTTAACATAACTAACTTAGGTGCACTTTATCTTCCCCCCTTTCTCTAGATAACTCAGTGCTTTTTGGACCTACTACTGGTTCTGAGACTTCTCAGACTTACCTTGTTGATACCATTACGTCAGTTTCGGGTAGGTTCGGAGACCATCCAGTCTCCTTATTCGTCTGACTTTAGGCTCTTATCTCTTTTCTTAGCTCTATCACTGGGTTTCCTAGCCACTTTAATTGAGCTCCTTTTACTTCACCACACTTGGACATTTCTATCTCACACACCATCTAACCTAGGGTTAACTTGCTAAATGTCTGCCTTCATTCTGCACTTCTGTCGATTTTGGTTGTTTTCCTGGAATTTTTTAGCCATGTCCATGGTACATTTATTTGCTTGTCCAACTCCTTTGATCTTGTCACCTATGCGCACCAATTACTGTACATGATATCACTTGATTGCCACATATAATTTTGTTTTATGTGTTTATCTGCCACGTATACATCAGGTACATATTTATATGTTTCTCTACAGCCTTGAAAAAGTCACTGGTGTGACGAAACACGTGTTGGCTGTGTTTGGAATGATGCTCTCTGTTTTATTGAACACTACTTTGTTCAGAATAAAGGAACTCACCTCTCGAGACAAGATCTGAATACCGATGTGCTTGATTTCTTCATCCACCTCTACCTTAAATTACAAAATGCTATGACTTTTTTCTGTTCCACTGTCGTATATTGTGTGCTGTGATCTATTTTGCTTAAACTTGTTTGTGAGCCTGGTACTTTAATACCTGCTTCTAAAGATAGCCAATGTAATGTTCTTAATAAAGGTGAAATATGGTAATAGGTTTTCATAGATGTTAATAGTCTCATCATTCGGTAGGCTACTTGTGATGGGACTCTACAGGGTGAGCAGCTGACCTGGGGCCCAGACCAACCCCAAGTCACCATTCCAGGAACCTCAGAATCATCATTGACAGTAAACTAGACATGACAGTGCAAGACAAAGCTTTCACTGTCTCCTGCTTCCACTCCCTGAAAATGCCAAGAAAGAGCTTTGAATAGCTCCCAAGCACACCACAAAAAACATCACTCATGCCCTCATCACTAGCAAGCTGAACTATGGTAACACCATCTATGCTGGCATCCCCAAGCAACTCACCAGAAGACTATAAACCATGTAGAACTCTGCAGCACGACTCACCTTAAAGCTCCTGCTCAGAACACACATTGCACCTCACCTAAGGGAACTACACTGGCTACCAATGCACAAATATGTTCAGGACAAATAATTCCCTCACACGTTCAAAGTACTACCCAACATAGGCCCTGCCTATCTGAACAGCTGCAGCTCCTTTTGTCAATCTCCCAGGCACCTCTGCTCTCCTGGACTCCTACTTGCACACATCCAAAGCATCCACAGAATAAAGACTGGAGGTTGGGCATTCTCAAACATTATTCTTAATGCCTGGAATGACCTCTCTCTTCACATCAGAGCCCACAATCTGATTTCCACAAGAAACTGTACACCTGGCTTTTCAAATAATCCCCTCCCCTTGGTGAGGTGAGGTGAGGCACACACCTGCTCAGCACAAGGGTACCCCCATGGGTGATTGTGCACTCTACAACTGCACATAACAAAACATGCTGCTTTCTGGAGAATGAAACAGGGCTGTATAAGCCTTTTAATATGGTTTTAGAAAGAGTGTGACATTAAATGATTATATTGTGTGCTGCTCTTTTGAAGTGGGTGAGGGATATGAAGTGTTGAACTTTATCAATGAATGGAGGTTAAATCTGACTGCTTTGGCTTTATTGCTGCTCTACGGGTCTGGTTTTGTTGTGCATTGAAATGTAAAACCCACAGAAGAAGAGGAAGAAGCAGTACATATTTAATTCATTGATAAGTGTGTGATACATTTTTTGTTTCTTAGTGATGAATAATAATTCACTTTTCTGTGAATTTAGCAGTAAGAAGTTGTTCAATATCTAAGTTTAAAGTTGGAGTGAAGTATCAATAAATCATTAAATTAGAAAGTTTTTAAATATGTGTGCTCGCTACAATTTAAAATTCATAATTGTTATCCTATGATAATGGTTGGATGTGATAAAAGAAGATCATTTAAGAACTTGTCCTCGAAAACCCACACAGTGCTTCGGGTTGGACAAATGCTTTTGAAGGGCAGTACTGTCAAAAGACTGGTAAGCCAAAGGTGTTGAGAAGACAGAACTTACCTTCATCCAGAAGTAGTTTTTGTTGTTTGCATGTTGATGGAGGCACTTTGATGTAACTGATGTAGAAGTCAGATATATAGGGGCTGATATAAGAGTCCCTAGCGCCTCCTTGCTTCACATTAGCATATTTTTTTACACTAATATGGCCCAACCAGGCCACAATCGGTACGCCAAATTTACAAAGAGGCGCAATGCATGCATTGTATCACTGTGTAACCCTTTGCGCTACATTTTGCCAGCTCCAGGCATAAAGTATGCAAAGAGAACATTTCCTGTTAGGGAGCTGAAAAAATGGTGCAAAGAAATCTAAAATAATTTTTTTGCGTCACTTATTTCAGCACTTTTAACACCTGCTCAGAGCAGATCAAATCAATCAAATGAACCCATTTAATTATAGCCTCTCAAGATAGTGCTTGGTGGGTTTAGATTGTTTTATGACCAAGGAAAATTCTTCTCCGTTCATGAGATACAGAGATCCCCAAATGTGTTTGGTCTTGGGGAGGGAATTTGTTTTGTTATTCGGTCTAACATTCTGTCTTATGGACTTAATTATTCCAATAAAGTAAAAAAGAAACTTATATTTTGCAAAGGAATGTGATGATGGCTATGCATGGATCTAAGTAAATAGCTGTTGTTGGGTTGTTAAAGTATTTCTTATTATGGTACTTAATTGGTCCTGGTGGGGGAATCATTTACATACACTATCTTCGAAGAGTTACCTCTTATGGGCTTCACCATTTTTACAAACTGGGAGCTAGTGGTATGGAATGGGTGAAGGAGGCTAACAAACACAGTGGGTGATATAACATTATTGAGCATCAGAAAGAGTGTGACGGTGAGGAAGTCTGGAAGTACGTTTGTTTGGGTGTAAGAAAAGGAGAGGGTATGAGAGTGTGTTGAGGAAGGAGATAGAGTATATTTAAACCCAGGCAGAAAAAAAGAAGGAAAGTAAGAAGACGAAGCATAGTTCAAGGAAGATAGGGACAGAGAGAAAGAGAGTGGGAAACAGGGAGGAGTAGAAACAGAAAATTACACAGATGAAATGTATTCAGTGTCCCAGTAAATAAAATTGGTATTCAGCAAATAAAAACGATATTCTCATATTCCCATATTTAACCACAGCAAATTATTACCAAGTTCTCTGTGGTACAATACCACATGTTTAAGTATGTTGTGTCAACATAATTGTTGACCTGGTAATCTGTGCCACAATACCAAATGAAATCATGCAGTCACTAAATGCATGCTTCATAGGCATAGTAGGTGTTTTCCAGGGTTAGACGGACAGGAATTCATTGCATCGTAATTTTGAAGGCATTAGTCTCCTACTATTCCTTGTAATTACACATTTAAAGGAAAATGGTTCCCATGCTACAGGCTACATATTTACACATATTTCTCCTAGCTATTCGTAAGTATTTCTGATCCGATGCAGTTTTTCAGTTTAGTTATGTTTTTACTATTTAACATTCAGCTCTTTATGAGCAAGTAACACAGGATATTACTGTTGTCTTCATTACTGAGTAATGATGCTTTGGAATACTGTGGCAGAATTTAAAGTATAACATACATTTTGAAAGCGTTAGTGGCACCCCCAATCTTACCACACAAGTTGTGGTTCACGTCTGCTGAGGATTGCCTGTTGGTACTCCTGGACATTGTTCTTTCTGTCCAGGAATCACTGTCGAAAAGAGAACAATGGAAAGTAAAGAGTCTTCTAAGAACCCTGTTAAATTCTTTAGTTTTCAAGACTTATCAAACCCTTTGTCATTTAGCATGAAATAGAGAATTATTGAGGGTCAATGAGTGTTACAAAAGGCAAAATGTGCAATGTCATTAGTGGGAGGAGAGTGTATGCTGCCTTTTTTCCACAGCTCACATTTTGTGCATCTATGCCCCTTTAATGTAAGGATTCTCTATGAGCTACTGTGAATTATCAATACCTCTAAGTGGTGTCCCACTAGTAATAGAGCCAACTTCTATCCATCAGGCATTGTCTATCAGCACTTTGATGTTCAATTCAAAAACAAAAGAGAGAACTGTGGCAATATTAACACAATGTACTGTGTATCTTGCTGAGGTAGGCTTATAAGGTGCAAACACAGCAAGCTAAAAATGATATGCAGGAAGTTGAAGAAGATGTGTGTCAGTAGCAAGCTATGTCAACCAGATGCTTATGCTCAAAATTTGAAAAAAATATTCTGAGCACTACACCACAATCATATAGCCATGAGCTACGCTGTTCTGAAGCAGCATTCCCTTTCTCATTGTTTGATCATAGATTGTGCAAGGTTATTCACTGCTCTCCTAGAAGAGCTATGTTATTTCCTATGCAATGAGATCATATATTCTTGTATTGAGCATTTTATATCTTCCTTTTACTAGTATCCTTGATGACTACCTAGCCCTTGTACCACCCATGCTCTGAATGTGAAATCTAGATCAGAATACTTACATGGAGCGGAAAGTAACACCTCACTTCCAACAACCTGGGGCAGGAATCTAACAGCAAAATCAAAAAGTTAACTACCACAAGAATTCAGGGAGGGATCCCAGCAGTGAGACACCTGATAAAAGATGGGAAGGCCATTGAGTGTTAAGATGCTAAGTGTCACAACAACAAAATCTAGAAATAATCAATACACGTGTGGGCACCAAACCACTATAATCAAATGAACCCCATTATTTTAAACACCTCAGATTTTAGCTTGGCAGCTCACCTCCCTCACTCCAGTTGATCTTGCTTCTAAAGGCACCACCCTCTTTCTTTAACCCCATTCCAGTAGCAGAATAGAAAAAGAATGACCAAATAATGCCATGGACCACTCAATAATTGTACTACCATAATGTCTTGGCATGCTCCTAAATGTCCAATGGTGCAACGAAATTTCAATGGCCCACTTCAGGGGGTTTACTCCAGGCTCAATAAAGATGTAAGGAAATGTGAGAACCCAAGTCCAGTATTTGCACGCGAACTCCAGGTAAGGTCACCAAGGTCACATTCCCAATGACCAGATTCAAATTCCGTATTCAACAAACAACTGCTCATTATTATGGATGTTCCAAGTGCTCTCTTAGTTTCAAATATTTAAGGGTTGACCCTATCTTAAGATGTACAGTTGGGTTCTGTAATAGAGGCTGACAACAATTGAAACAGAGCATGGCAAGGTTTCAGAAGCAGGACTCTAAGAGATAGGTTGCTGTATGGATGCAAACTTGTTGATTAGCAACAACAGTGCGTCAAAACCTTTTATAGGTGAGCTCAAACTAAGATGGACACCTTCACTCATGTGTCTCAGGATGACTGTCACTTGTGCAAGAAAACACAAAACAAGATCCTAGTGAAAGTGAGGTGGCATCCAGAGGAGAGCCAATAGGGAGCATATGTGTGGCAGCCAACAATAGAATCAGACACATTTAGGCTAGGTCAAAGAGTTCAAAGAACATGAGTGAGGATGGCAGCTGAGACACAGAGTGAGAGGAGTCAGAGGCCACTATGAAGGACCCACGGGATTTGCCTTGACACTGATAAAAAAGAGTGTGTCCAATCCATGGCACAAGACCATAGATCTCACAATGCTGTATGCATTGGTTAGTAGATCATACAGTATTTGTCCTAAGTACTTTATACACCCTTAGCATGAAATGTTAGTTTCTGGGTGATATTATGTTTCTCCAGTCTTCCTGTATATACCTAAAAAACAAAGATATCCTGTGGGTCAATTTGCAGTTCCTAATGTGAATTATAAATCACATATATTTACTATCTGCAAGAAAGGAGGATGAGGGAGGCCTGGACTATTTTTTTAAAAATATTGCAAAAATAATGTATGTGCACATCTGCCACAATATTTGGTCATTTTTGTTATTTTCATTGCAGAATTGTAATCAATTGAGTTCCCTTAGTACAAGAGATGGCAAAAATGATTACAGTTCGCAGAGTAACCATACTCAGGCATTGAGACGGTTGCACATGAGCAAATGCTCAGTAATTAGCAGCTTTTCAACAATAAAATACTACGTCACTGGTAAAAAGGAGGAAGGGGAAGGGTTGCGGGCAGTATTTTCACAAAGGAATGTCCAAATAGAAAATTAGAAAATATACCTTTATATAAGATGAGATCTTTAGCTGGAGCTCATTTTATTACATTAATCAGTTCTTAAAATGATGGTGCAGAAAACTTTGTTATTAGTTGTGTGGTCTGCACAAGTGTCTTTTGTTGTGCTTTTTCTCTTTTTGTGGGGTTTCTGGTCCCACTAGTGCAGTGTGACAGCTGATTGATTGATGCAGATCATTCCATCCCACCCCTTTCCTTCTCAAGGGCTGGGTGGAGTACTCCCTTTGTGTGGGGAAGCCTTTGTTCCTGCTGCTAAAGAGAAATGTAATTAACTGGGCACAGCAGGGTGGCAAAAGGCATGAACTATGATCCTGAGTGCAGCAGAAAAAATCTGACAATTCTGGATGACCCATAAATTGCGCAGACATCATTTTGGAAAATACAGAATTGATTTTCCTGCACAGGTTACACCCCAATTCAAGACATCAATGGTTTCTGTAGGCAAAAGGGAAGCTGAAACTGAACCCTAAGGCGGTTCTCTCCCTAGTTGTATAATTGTCGCTACAGACAAAACAGTGAATCACACTGCCTTTCCCTATTACATACACTAACATTATGAGGACTATCCCAGGCCAATATCTAATTTTATGGAGTCCCCATTGTGCCAGGCACGCTGTGCACAACAGAAATCTTCCCTGTGCATCCTGCATACATGTGCACACTTGTGTGCATATGTTTTCATGTGTAATTAGCCCAGTGCATCTTACCCTTGCTGAGTCACAGCGGCCTCATCTTAAAAGGCAGACACTGGTGTTAAACCTGTGTGATCCATTTGTCATGGGATTACAGGTGATGAGACACATGAAGTGAGACTCAACCACAGTAAAAAGTCTAAAACGGAGTGATCTAAAACAGCAAAAAATGTGAGCGTTCTGAATGGGCAGATCTCAACTTCAACAGATGGAATACCCTAGTTAGGGATCTACAACTTCACACATGTGAAAAGCTGAAACCGAAAGATCATAAAACTTCCCATGCCTGCTTCATCAGGCTTTTGGCATCCGAGTCCATTCTCTTAAATTCAGCTGATACTTCTAAGGTACTGTGTAGATCAAACGATTCTGCAGGTGCAATAAGCATTGTAGTATAATGCCCTCATATACGATAAATAATTTTCAAAAAATAAACAATGATTGCAGTTGAATACAAAAATCAATAAGAAATCGTAATATTATATGAAAATAACTATTTTGCTGTACAATTCAGACACATTTTCATTCCTCTGGTAAGGCCATATGAAATAGAAACATCATACGTGAAAACATTTTTAAAAGAACACAAACACTTTTTACATGGTTAAACACCTAGGAATGCACATTGTTTTTTTGGAATGCAGAGTTTAAAAATGCTAAAGGTGGATATTCTCTGTTTACCTTTGATGTAAGAAGAGCATTTTATTTGTCTGCACAGGAGTATTCATGGCAGTTGTCAGAACAAATATTGGATTAACCTTCTCATTGCATGTCATGCATTTCTAGTTGTAGAACAATTCTAAAACAGAGTTCCATTATTAACACACAAACGCAATGCACGAGATATTTCTCACATGAGAGTAGTGTTTTTTTACCTAGGGTTTGTTGCACCAAAATGCAATCGAGGTGCCTCACACATGTTTGTTTTCTACCCCAACACTGTTCCAAAGACCCATGGAAAGCAAATCAGCAATGAATTAACGTGCGTGAGGGATAGCAGTGGATAGCGAAATCTCAAAGTATAAAAGATGTGCCCGTCCAAATAGCTAGCTGTCAAGTAAACAAAGAGTTGTCTTCAGCAATAATGGCCTACTTGAGAGCTTTTCACATGAGCTGGAAAGAAATCTGTTTTCATACAATGAAATTTAAAAGATCGATAACGCAATATAAAATAAATGAATTTGTGAAGCTTTTGCTTGCTTCAACTTCATGACAAAGTTCTGTTCTGGACACTATAAGGCAGGTTCTGGAATCGTCGAAGTGTAAAATGATGCCCTTGTAAGTAACTATTTGGCTGTGTGCTAAATCACCCTTCAGATCTTCAGGTTGCTAGGCTGCCGCGCCTTGCTTTATTCATGTCACACATTCACTCCGAGAACTCTCAATACATTTGAAAAGTGGTTGGTGTTCGGTGCTCACAGTTCATGGAAAGCACCGCTGCATGAATTAAGATTTGGTTCTCGCAGACAGGGGGTATTTTATTTACTTTCCAAACCGACTTTGTTTCTAAAAAACACATTTACGAATGAAAGGAGAGAACAATTAGAAGCTTTACACTTTCCTTGAGCACTAGAAGATATTACTCATCATTAAATGAGAGATAATTAATTCTATTAATATTTCGTATTATTTAATATTTTTTAGTAAAGCTAAAAAAGCGACCCGCTCTCACTGCGCTAGTCAGAAACACTAGGGCCCATATTTATACTTTTTGACGCTAAACTGCGCTAACGCAGTTTAGCGTCAAAAAATTTAGCGCCGTCTAACGCCATTCTGAAGCGCCATGCGGGCGCCGTATTTATGGAATGGCGTTAGCCGGCGCAAGCAGACCGGCGCTGCCTGGTGTGCGTGGAAAAAAACCACATAGACCATGCAGCGCCGGCGTTGGGAAAAAATGACGTTAGGGCGTCTTAAAATGGGGCAAGTCAGGTTGAGGCAAAAAAATCGCCTCAACCCGATTTGCTCCATTTTTTTACGACGCCCAGACGCCATTTCATGACTCCTGTCTTAGTAAAGACAGGAGTCATGCCCCCTTGCCCAATGGCCATGCCCAGGGGACTTGTGTCCCCTGGGCATGGTCGTTGGGCATAGTGGCATGTAGGGGGGCACAAATAAGGCCCCCCTATGCCACCCCCAAAAAATTAAAAAATAAGAAAAATTATACTTACCTGAACTTACCTGAATGTCCCTGGGGTGGGTCCCTCCATCCTTGGGTGTCCTCCTGGGGTGGGCAGGGGTGGCAGGGGGGGTCCCTGGGGGCAGGGGAGGGCACCTGTGGGCTCATTTTGAGCCCACAGGCCCCTTAACGCCTACCCTGACCCAGGCGTTAAATAGTGGCGCAAATGCGGGGTTTTTTGACCCGCCAACTCCCGGGCGTGATTTTTGCCCGGGAGTATAAATACGACGCATTTGCGTCGCCGTCATTTTTTTTGACGGGAACGCCTTCCTTGCATCTCATTAACGCAAGGAAGGCGTTCACGCAAAAAAATGACGCTATTTGCCAATACTTTGGCGCTAGACGCGTCTAACGCCAAAGTATAAATATGGCGTTAGTTTTGCGCCGAATTTGCGTCGAAAAAAACGACGCTAATTCAGCGCAAACGGAGTATAAATACGGGCCTAGGGGGCATATTTATACTCCGTTTGCGCCGAATTTGCGTCGTTTTTTTCGACGCAAATTCGACGCAAAACTAACTCCATATTTATACTTTGGCGTTAGACGCGTCTAGCGCCAAAGTTCATGGAGTTAGTATCATTTTTTTGCGTGAACACCGTTCCTTGCGTTAATGATATGCAAGGTAGGCGTTCCCGTCTTAAAAAATGACTGCGATGCATATGCGTCGTATTTATACTCCCGGGCAAAAATGACGCCCGGGAGTCGGCGGGTCTAAAAAACCCGCATTTGCGCCGGATTTTAGCGCCTGGGTCAGGGCAGTCGTTAAGGGACCTGTGGGCTCAGAATGAGCCCAGAGGTGCCCTCCCCTGCCCCCAGGGACACCCCCTGCCACCCTTGCCCACCCCAGGAGGACACCCAAGGATGGAGGGACCCACCCCAGGGACATTAAGGTAAGTCCAGGTAAGTATATTTTTTTATATTTTTTTGTGGCATAGGGGGGCCTGATTTGTGCCCCCCTACATGCCACTATGCCCAATGACCATGCCCAGGGGACAGAAGTCCCCTGGGCATGGCCATTGGGCAAGGGGGCATGACTCTTGTCTTTGCTAAGACAGGAGTCATTTCAATGGGGGATGGGCGTCGTAAAAAAATGGCGCAAATCGGGTTGTGGCGATTTTTTTGCCTCAGCCTGACTTGCACCATTTCTGGACGCCCATACGCCATTTTCCCCCTACGCCGGCGCTGCCTGGTGTACGTCGTTTTTTTTAACGCACACCAGACAGCGCAGGCGGCTAACGCCGGCTAACATCATTGAATAAATACGGCGCCCGCATGGCGCTTCAGAATGGCGTTAGCCGGCGCTAATTTTTTTGACGCAAAACTGCGTTGGCGCAGTTTTGCGTCAAAAAGTATAAATATGGGCCTAGGAACCGCAGGTCGAAATTGAATGCATAATTAGTAAAATTACAAGTTTTAACAGTTTCTTACATTTGCAATGATTGTGTTTGTTTCCTATAGAGCAAGGAAGCGGATTAAAGGCATTTGGAAGGGTAAACTGAAATAACCCGTTGGTCCTTTCTGCCGTTATTAATTGTACACTGAGCAAGGGCAGTATCATGGGACCTTATGCATCCACCTATTTCTTAAGATAAAGGATACGTAAAATCCTTTCAAACATCATGATATCGTTTTTTCACCGGGATAGTGCAAAAGACGCCCGAGCGCTTCTTTTGGCGTTTTGAGCGTGCACCTCAACTCAAACTATCGGGCAGTAATTTAATCTTTGCCTCATATTGGGAAACCATTGTAGGCTGGCTAAATAATGGACATCAGGATTTCTCTCCTTCCTCCCAAAACCAGACCGGGGGCAGCATTTTGTATTAACTGCAGTTTATCATCAGGTATTGAGATAAGCCATCACAGAGATAATTTAATGATGTTATGGAAACTTGCACTATAGATTTCAGAAATGCATAAAAAGGATAGCCAACGTTTTCCTTAGAGGCTGCTAATTTTCAGATCTCCACCTGCAGGTAGGTAAAACTGCTTACTTTGTGTACAGAATAATGTTATATGGTTCCTAATCAGATAAGAAGACTGCTTTTATAGGACGGCCGAATTAGGTAGACCGAGCCTGTCTACACCATCAGAAATGGTTGGCCCAATTCCTGGATAGCACACAGTGCTTCACCTGAACCCCCAAACCAACTGGGGTGAAAGGTGATTATGGCAAACTAAACCTCCCCTAGCCAGTGAGAAAACTGATTCTGAAAGAAAGGCAATATAAAGTACTAAAGGCATTAAAATGTTCACACCAGCAAGAAGAGCAAACAATCAGAAATGAGGCAATCAATACAATCTGCTTAAAACAAAGGCTGAATTTTAAAAGTTATCGAAGGCAGCCATGATGTCATCCAATACATCAGTGAAGGAGTAGGATCCCGCATTTGCGGACAAAATAACTCCTAAATCCTCGGTGAGCAAATCAAAACAAGAGACATGATCCAGAACCTCAGCCTTCACTGAGAAAATTGCATCCAATGGAATGCTCACAGTTTTGGAGCCAGATTAAAACACTTTTGGAGCCAAAGCATCCATATCCATTTAGGATGGCTCAAAAAAGGCATCTAGAAGCAACTATAGTCTCATAGAACAACTCTGGAAATGAGCCCTTAACAGGAGCATTAACAGATTTATATCCATAGATAATACCAATTGCATTGCAAGACACACATACAGTTTGCATTTGAAAGGGCCCCAAAGACAGCAGAACACAGGCTGCGGGCATAAGAACCATACTGGTTGGAAAGACAAAGACCAGTTGTTGTTTAGTTCCTCCAATAAAGGTACGCCACAGTACTGTATCATACGTACACAACACACATGGAGTGCAATAATTCCATGACCATTTGGCTTTGAAGTGGGACATCTATTGCATAGTAGAAAGATGGGTAGCAAAATCCCACCATTTTAAGAACAATCTAGTGGTATACCTCCAAATACACTTTAAAACAGAGAGTGCATAAAATATGGAATTGGTGATTATTTTCAGAGTAATTCCATCTTTTACAAACTTTCTGTTTTCAAGTGCATTTGGAGGCATACCACTGGAAAGTGCTGACAAAACCCAACCAAATCCCTTAAAAAGATGTACAACACCTGCAGTGTTGAAAGCATTAAAAATGCAACTCACATGTTCACTGAAGTGTCTTGGAGAGTTGGTATTTAAATCTGACTGTATTTCAGCGGATGACCTCGCCACTTGCAATTCAAACGTTTCACAGGCAGATGAAAGCGCCATGTGTTTTTGAAACAATAGGGCTTTTAGTATGGTCAGCTTGTCTAAGTTTACATCAAAGGTAGGAATGAAAGGCCACAAACTTGCTACACTAATCTCATGCATGGGGGAAATTAGTATTTTCCCCCGGAAGGTCACTATTTGAGAAACAGAAATTACAATAGGGAACACCAGCTCTCATCCCACAACAGCCTTGATCACTCAACATCAAGAAACCTCTGTTCCAAAGTAACTGTAACTGAAACTCTGGGCAGAACACGGATATGGGAACTCCCTTCAAGTAACATGCCAAATTGGCCACTGACATATTACACATAATTAAAAATCACCTGTTTACAAATCATTGAGTGGTTTACAGAAGTCTCGTAATCACTACAAGCGAGAAAGACTTGCTTTTCCCCGCTCTTATATTTGTAATTGGAAGGTAATTTCCACACCTCATATATAAATCTCTCAGCTGAAGCCTCAAATCTGCTTACCAGAAAAATGTCTCAAACATGATGTGAAGTGAAACGTGGAGATTGGCAGAGAGATAACTCCATGTATTAACATCACTGCTGATGGAGTTTCAGCCACTGTGAAATGCAACTTTTCTAACATTTCATTGTTGAGCATTGTGAATGTTGCATCCTTCGTTGTCATTCTCTGTTGTTTGTGTGTTAAGTTGAAGGGCAAGAGCAACTCTTTTGATTTCATGTGCAGCCATGACACGGGGTTTGATTTCAGAACCTGTCATGTGCAACTCAACTGCGTTATTGATCTAAACTGACTTTGTCCATTCTGTAAAAAGGACATGTAATTCTCTATGATGTTAATTGCAGAAGACACAAAGTTGTTTAGTGTGTAAATGTCAGTGGACACTGTATTAATTATGTTAGCAACACCACCAATGCGTTCTCCAACTTAGCCTGATCTATTTGCCTTTAATGACCAGCAGCTTCCTTTTCAGAAAGCTTCCATATTTCATTGTAAATGATGTACAAGAATATTTTGGAGTGTAGTGATCTAAGAGCTAACAAGAAATCTTGGAAATCCTTGTCATCAGAGAAGAGAGAGAGGTGCTGTTTTACAGTGGACAAAGTGGAATGTTGTAACCATTGCTGACATAACTTCCCTATGCTGTAAGTAGTGACAATCCCTGCATGCTACATCTCGATATAACGAGGTTCCAGTCTTATGTCTATAAAACCCTGCGAGCAGTTTATAAAACATGTATGAAAACTGTTTGTGTCCAATGGCCACAATAGCCATCTGTTTGGACCTGAACTTGTTCAATCAAATGTACCATTCTTAACCAGACTTTCAGCTGATCTTCTGTGTAATTTACCAGGCTTTGCCAATTATTGAATTGTGCAGTTGAAGGGATACTGGTTACATTTAGTTATTTCATATCTGCTAGACCCAGGCATGTTTCCTGCTGAACAGTGCCATTCAAAAAAATAATCTGCAGTGGAATTAGACATGCCTTAAATTAATCATGCATGTCATGCACTTGCCCATCTTTTGTTCCCCTAACTGATTTTAAATCAATTGTTTCATTCCAATATTCATATCCTTTGATGGCTAGCTGGGAAAAAAAATAATTTGAGTAATTTAGTTTAGTAGTGGTTAGCATATTTCTTCTCGTTTTGTTGATGATAATTTGTTATAGTAAGACAGAGGATAAGTAGCATCATGCCCAGAAAAATATATGCACTTGTCTGAATATGTTTTAGAGCTCCCTACTGGTGGAGTTGGACAATGTTTCTATTGTGCATGATTAAAAATTGCACCTGGAGTACTAGCTCTATGTAGGTAATTGTGTGCATAGTGATGATAACAAAACATTTCACCATAATTTGCAGAGTTCATGTGCGTATCTTCACTCTCAAATTCAGTATAACATTCAAGCTCAGAAAGCATTGAAGAAACTGTATGCACATCCCACTCGTCAGCCACAACACCCAGTGTGATAATATCTTCCATAGACACTTTAAAAACATACGGAATTTGAATAGTCTCCGTTGGACCAAAAATATCATATGAAACCTTATCCCAAACAATCTCATTAGGAACTAGATCAGCAGAAATGTCCACTAAGGACAAGTCTCTTCGCACTTTGTGGGAAGACAAATGAGGTTTCAATACCTCATCTACTAGTTCAACAGCTGAGTAATGCCCATTTATAAGCAAGAAGAAGACAGTTGCAAATCCAATCGGCAAGAAAAGAGCAAGCAGCAGGTGAAAAAGAACTAGTAGGCATTTCTAAAGGTGGTTAATCATATATAACTCAGTTGCTTTGAGAAGTAGTAGAGAACTGTTGACGTGTGTCTGATGCATTTCCTGTTGTTATATCGTATTTGGAATCAAGAGAAGTTCACTCTCCTTCTTCCGCAACCTAGGGGAAACAATTTCAGTCTTGTTCAATGCTTGAAGAGGCATTTCCTGTATTGTCGAAGTAAGCCTCAGCAAGGCCTACTTGTGCAAGGGGTTCGTCCTTCTCTGCACAAAGTCCTCAGACCATATAGGAAGAAGTTGACACAGAAACTGAAATAAAAGACAAACATTATTAAACCTCATGAGGTGGTACCACAGTTCACACAGCACCCTTCGGTAATGTTTGAAGTAGCACACTGAACTAAGAAAGCATGGTCCTTTTATACCCACGCAGGGGCTAAAAGAAGGTGGTACAATTATAGAAGCAAGAATATGAAAATATAAGGTCATATGGAAATGCACAGTCGACAGGTAGGAGGGGCTAACAGTTTTCAAGGACTAGTAGACACATTACTGTTGGCTACTAATTACTAACAGCTGCAGTCCTTACTGGGCATGTGCAAAGTGGGAGATTCTAAATATAACTTGTCACTAGACAGATTTTCAAGAGTAGTTAACAGGAAGGTAGGACAGAGCACATGGCGAGCACATGGCAGCATGTGGCAGAGATAATGGCTGCCATGAATACAAAATGAATTCCGTGAAATGTTCACAATAGTTGCTAAATACAAGGGGGGTCATTACGACCCTAGCGGAAGGCGGAGAACCGGCGGTAAGACCGCCAGCAGGCTGGCGGTCTTACCTTGTGGAATTATGACCATGGCGGTTACCGCCATGGTCATCCGCCGGTTCTTCATTCCACCCGCCAGGCTGGAGACCTGGGTCTCCAGCCCGGCGGCCGTCACTATACCGCCGGCGGTATTTGGACCCGGCTTACCGCCGTGGATTTCCAGCGGTTTGAACCGCCATGAAATCCATGGCTGTAAGCACTATCAGTGCCAGGGAATTCCTTCCCTGGCACTGATAGGGGTCTCCCCCACCCCTCACCCCCACCCCGACTCCCTCCCCTACACCCCCCACCACCCCTGCCACCCCCCAAAGGTGGCAGGGCCCCCCCTCCCCACCCCGACCCCCAACATCACATAACTCACACACACCCGACACGCATGCAGGCACCACCAACACACACGCACACACACCAACATACATGCCAACATCCACACACACAGTCAGACACGCACACCCACATTCAAACATGCACGCACACATCCATACAGACATACCCACAGACATACACGCACTCATTCCCAAACACGCATCACCCCCACAACCATACACGCATTCACACACCCCCGCTACATACTCAGACACACACCCCCATGCACGTACACAACACACAACACCCCCCCACCCCCCTCCCCTAACGGACGATTGACTTACCTGTTCCGTCGATCCTTCGGGAGGGGACGGGAGCCATGGGGGCTGCTCCGCCGACACCACACCGCCAACAGAACACCGCCACGCCGAATCACAGGACGTGATTCGCTGGGCGGTGTTCTGTTAGTGTGGTGGTGGAGGTGGAGCAACCTCCACTTCCCCGCCGCCCGCCAGTATGGCTGTTGGCGGCTCTCTGTCCATAAAAGGACAGAGAGCTGCCAACGGACATAATAGGCCGAGCGGCAAACCGCCAACACTGGTGGTCTTCCGCATGGCGGCCCCTCGGCGGTCTTGTTAAAAGACCGCCGAGGTTGTAATGACCCCCAAGATGTCTTCTGCTAATGCTTAATCTAATCGCTACTAAATTAAAACAGACGACCCTTTCAGCATTAGCTGAAGACATTTGTCTTTCTGGGATAATCTAAATATTCATCATGTATATTTATGCTCATCCTTTCAGCTATTTCCTTATCTAACATGTGTTGTGCTTTCATTTCTGTAATATTTATTTTGGTAGGCATACAAGCAGTAATACACATGGAGCAGAACATTGGACCACACTGAATACAGATACAGCATGTGAAAAATATTGCAATCATTACACACAGGATAGTCAGCAGTTTCCAGCCCCAAGCGGAAACAAGAGCCCAAACCCATCCAGAAAAAGTCCAAGTACCAGTCTCTGTGTGAATTTGTGCAGCAATTTTATGCAATTTAGATATTGCATCATATACTGAAGGTGAGTGATCTGGAATGAAAACGCAGCAACTACTACTGATGATGCGACATGCACCACCTCAATCAGCTAATATCACATCTAGTACCATACGATTTTGGAGCACTACAATCCTCGCAATTTGGAGCTCCTCTGTAATATACCCAAGTGCCAGAGCTGCCTGATTGGTAACAGCTTCTACAACCCTAGTCAATTGTCTCACTTTCCTACTGTTTAACGCAGAACCCACAGAGGAGAACAACCCTAAATTAAAATCAACATATTGTTGCAGGCTAGTGTCCGTTCGGTCTACCTCATTTGTACTTATTGTCCTTTTATATCTATTTTTAATGATGTCATTGAACAGTTTAAAATCTCGGTGATATGATGCAGGTGCCAAAAACACAGGGGGTAATAGAAAAGATACATAACACACAGCTGCCCACCCAACAGGTAGTTGGTAATATCCATACTTACCACAAACAAAATATGTATTATGTGAAGCTGTAAAACTACTATTATTTACACCCTCAATAGTTAAAATCAAGGTACAATCGCTTATCCCCACTGGAATTCGCCCAATGCTATGTATACATAAATCTTCTTTAGTTTTTGTAACAGAAATCACAAATTGTTCTTTCTTGTCAGAGTCTCTTATATTTGTGAAGACATATGGTATTGAAACATTGTCCAGTTGATACTTTCCCATTCCCATTTAGTTCCTTTGGCATGGGGATACCCCTCTTTGTCTTGGTAGCATACTTTATTAAGGCAAAAAAGAAGTCCGCCCTCTTTACGTTTTCCAGATGCAAACAAAAGCGTATACCAAGCTTGACAAGAACCATTGTGTGAAAAAGGAAGAGGAATGAAACGTGGTCCTCCTTTCTTTTGATGCGCAGGTATCATTCCACATACCCAACATTTAGTAGTATTGTAGCATTATGATTATGATGCAACATCTGAATGAAAGTATTATTGAAGTACGATTGACAGTGCTTCTGCTCCTGATAGGGAAACATAAAGTAATAGTGATCCTCTGGTACTGGAGTAGTGGCAACAAAAAACTCACGAGCAGGAGCTATCTTCTCAACAAACCAGATGATTATTGCTATAACCACCAAAACAACAGCAAACCCCATAGTACTAATGATCACTTTGTTATTCATTTTAGCAACAGTGATAATCGACCCTTCCAAAAATTAATTAAAAACAATCGTTGGAGCTCTTATCCCTGGGCAGCCGCTGATTTCTTCACCACGGGCCAAGACGGGTGTCACTACTCTAATGCATGGCTGATCCCCCCTCCTTGCCACATTGGCTCTCCGTTTCACTAACCCAGGGCGGTAGCTCAACCAGTTTTTTTCAGCACTACAGAATCTTTCCTCGGTCTCAAATTATATCGGGACACTCCAGAAATCGTATGGTCCGGGAAGAACTCCGCAGATTCGTCAGGTAATAGAGCACAGCCTTTCTCTGTAGTCAAAATCTCTCGATGATCGGTCAGCACAGCAGGTTCCACCAAGGTAGGTAGCACTCTCCTGCAGTGAGTACTATGGACCCAATTCTTTCGGATTGTCACTCGAACTGCTGTCCTTGTCGCAAGGAGCACGTGCTCTGGGCCTCGCCACCTTGGTTTCAAGCTGCTTGATCTTTCAAAGGACTTAATCATCACCTGGTCACCAGGTCGGAGTTCATGGCCTTCACCTGTAGATCTGTCAGGAAGTGCTTCTCAAACCTGTTGATGAATAGAAACCAAATTGTCGGTTAACTGTGCCAAATATTCATTCATTAGGACACAAGGTACATCATACACAGAATTTGGCTTAGGAACTCCCCAAATGTTCATTGGCCTTCCAAATACTATTTCATAAGGGGGTGAGGCCTGTTCGAGAGTATGGCACTGACCTAATAGACAATAATGCCAATGGTAATGCATCCAGCCAAGTTAAGGATGTGGAAGCATGTATCTTCGCTAACTTCAGCTTCAAAGTAGCATTATACCTTTCCACCAACCCTGCTGATTGTGGGTGGAAAACCGCATGGAACTTCTGTTTGTTCCCTAATCCTTTCAGGACATACTTAATAACTTCCACAACAAAACGAGGTCCGTTATCATTCCATAAAAGTGCAAACACCAAACCTAGGGAAAAATTCTTTCAAAAGCACCTTTGCTGTGGTAATGGCAGTATTATACTTTGTGGGGTACGCCTCTATCCATTTACTGAAGGCACATACCACCACCAAGACATACTTTAAATTGTTGCAGCATTCAAGCTGAATATAATCCATTTGTAGAACTTCGAAAGGTGCAGTTGGGGTAGCAAACCCTCCCGCAGGAGTTCGTGTCCCTTTTCCGGGATTGTATTGTAAACAGATCAAACAAGACTGTACTACTCTCTTAGCTGTACTGGAAATTTCTGGATGCTTCCAAACTTGCGTAAGCAACTTCGTTATTGTTGAAGCTCCCACATGTGCCAGCCCATGTGCCATCTGAACCATAGGTTGTACAAAAGCTATAGGCAATTTCCATTTATCCATCTGCTTATTCTGCCCACAACCCTCATCATCCAATTCTCCTTCTTCAGATCATTGCTCACGTTCTTTCACAGAAGCAGGTTTCTGTATATCTAATATGTCTTGTCTAGCATTATGCCAATGTTCAGCTTGTGACTTCACTACATACATAGAGGTAGTACTTCGCTGCATCGCAGTCTCATGTGCTACGTGGTCCGCAAGGGCATTACCTTGCCCTATCTTATCGGTTACTCTCTTGTGTGCACTACATTTCACAATAGCTATTTTCTTTGGATGTGTCAATTCAGTCAAGAGGTTCTGCACTAATTCTCCGTGCATTATCTGCATCCCGTGGGATGTGAGAAAGCCTCTCTCCTTCCAAAGCAAACCAAAATCATGAGCCACTCCAAAAGCATAGCGGCTGTCTGTATAAATATTCACACATAAGTCATTACTAAGCTCTCATGCTCGTGTCAAAGATATTAGTTCAGCTGCTTGAGCTGACTTCTGTGGTATATGAGCTGTCTCCACTACAGTGTGTATTTTGGTGATTGCATATGCAGCTGAGGTCATACCGTCTGGCAACTTCAAACAAGACCCATCAACCCACAATTCCCAGTCTACATCTGGAAGTGGCGCATCTTGCAAATCAATACGACCCTTCGTCTGTTCTTCGGGAAGGAATATACAATCATGTGTTTCTTGTGACTGAGGCTGAGTCACCGGATATGGCAACAAAGAGGCTGGATTTAGTGTTGCACATCTCTTCAGTGTAATGTGAGGAGCCAACAATGTCATTCATATCCTGTCAGGCGAGCACTAGTTAAATGTTGCGTCTTTGTTTGATTTAAAAGAGCATCAACCGCATGGGGTACTAACATCAACATCTTATGTGACAAAACTATCCCTTCACTCTGACGTATTGGCACAGCTGTTGCGGCAACTGAACAAAAACACCCAAGCAACGCTCGAGCGACAGGATCAAATACTGCTGAAAAATATGCACAGGGACTCTGCTTATCGCCATGTGTCTGTACTAAAACTGACAATGCCCATCCATCTTTCCCATGTACGTAAAGTGCAAAAGGCTTTGTGTAAACTGGAGTACCTAACACTGGTGCTGAACAAAGGGCTTGTTGTAGCTGCCGGAAAACAGTCTCACATTCATTTGTCCATTGGAGGGACATTAGAGTATCTTTAGTCAAAAGTGCTAGCAAAGGTTTGACAATGTGTGAGAACCCTAATATCCATTGCCTGCAAAAAGAAGTAAGACCAAGGAATGCACAAACATCTTTCTGAGTACTGGTGTGTCTAAAATTGCTTGAATACAATCTGATGTAAGTGCACGGCCCTCCTTAGACAAAAAGTGACCTAAATAGGTTACCTTTGGTCTACAACATTGCAATTTCTTTCGCGACACTTTATGATGGTGTGAAGCAAGAAAAGAAAGTAAGGACAAAGTGCACTTTTCACATTGCTCAGGGATATCAGCTGCCAACAAAATATCATCAACATATTGTAGGAGAGCCACACCTTCAGGCAAAACAAAAGAATCAAGCTGTTGTTTTATCGCTTGACTATAAATACTAGGACTCTCAGTATAGCCTTGAGGAACTCTGCAAAATCTAGATGATCGTTTATTCAAAGTAAAACCAAACAAATATCGGCTGTCAGGATGAATAGGGATCGAAAAGAAAGCATTCTTCAAGTCTATCACAGAGAACGTAGTTCCTGTCGGGGGAACCAAAGTAAGAAGTGTTGTGATGTCAGATACCACAGGATATTGTGGTACCACAATCTTATTCACTTCTCGTAAATCAATAATGAATCGGTAAGTCCTGATATCAGTATCCTTTTTCAGAATAGGAAGAATCGGACTGTTACAAACATTATACGGAACTTCCTCAACAACTCCAACTGCAATAACATCATGCACAATTCGTGTGACTGCTTCTTTGTCCTCCTGTGAAATTTTGTATTGAGGAAAACGTGGCAATACAGCTCCCTCCTTGACACTAATATGAACCGGTGGAATAATCATTTGTCCCACATCAGTATCTGAAGTAGCCCACAAAGTACTAGGGAGTGAAGCTAATGCAATATCCTCTTTAACAAGACAAACTCTTTCCATCACAGGATGATTATCATTCAAAATAACACGCACACCTTCAGGAGAGCATCGCATTGTAGCCCTGAAATACTTGAGCATATCAAGACCCACAATATTGTCTGGTGTATTTGGACAAAGCAACAATGGACAAGGAGCAGTACATTTATCAACATGGAATGCAAGTGGTTGTGACAATGGGCTAGGGGAAGGTGTTCCATCAAAACCTATCGATGTAATGGTTAAGCCAGACAGGGGAGCCCTTGGAACCAATTGTTTAGACAAGGCGCTACAAGTAGCTCCAGTATGAACAAGAAACTGATCAGTAGAACCCAAAATATGTGCTGTAACATAGGGACCCCTCTGATCTACTGGAACTTCAACTGATTCCTTACCCCCATCCTAGGCAATCCTATGCATAAGCAGAATCTTGGAAATCAGGCTGCACATAGTTAGGCATCTGGTATTGGTTCCGTCTATCAAAAGAGTTAAACCCATCCTGCCCTCGTACATTAGCATCAAACCTAGCATGATCATTCGTGCTTCTTCTAGGCCCGGAATATCTTGAGCGATTTCTCATTTGTCCCCGACCACATGAACACTGCTGAACACGTAGTGCTGGACAATCAGCAGCCCAAATTTCCTACAATACGCACACTGATCAAAAGACAAATTCAAACGAGTGTAAGAAGAACCATAAGATCCACGTCCACCCCTATTACTACCTCTAAAAGGCGGACCATAAGCTTGAGCCAACATAACCTTCGTCTTTAATTCTTTAATCTTTTTATCCTAGCTACCTTTTGCTTCTAATTCCTGACGTTCATAATACTGGGCCATAGTCAAAAGAGAAACCGGAGTAGAGGTAGTCCATGAACTTTCACTAGCTTTTAGAAGACTAGCTATTCCTGGTAACAGATTTGCAAAATATTTATCGACAAACAAATGTCTGCCCGTATCATCTGGCAATAACTGGCCGCTAAAATCTTGAAATGCTTCTTCAAAGCGTGTAAAGAAATCAGAGACCGATTCATTTGCCTTTTGCTTACAAGACGCTAAAACAGTCCACTCTATCTTTCTAGGGGGAATAATCGTTTTTAACTTAACTAATATGGCTGAGGAAAGATCTAGAATCAACTGATACGGCTTTTTAGCAGGTTCCCTATCCCCGTCCATCTGTTCTAATTCTTTCCATAACGCCCCAAAAACTACACGATTATCAACTTTACAAACAGTTATCCACATATCTGGTGTTAATATCAATCTTAAAAATAAATCAATGTCAGCCAAAGTCATAGTACAAGAACTAATTGCTACCTCAACTTCCTCATAAAAGGTGGCTGGATTTTTCCGCGGGTCAGGTAATGCTGTTTTAAGTGCCATTACATCTGCCCTATTCCAAGGAGTATACACCCAATTATAAATAAAATAACCCCTAGCATCAACAGAAGTTGTATCATCACTTGTACCCGATCCTTTAGGAGGAACATACAAAGGTGGGGCCTCCCGCATTGGTTTCGCGCAAACTATAACATAGGGGGTCATTACGACAGGTAATGTAGCGTCCGTACCGCCAACAGGCTGGCGGTACGGAGGCCCTTCTTACGACCGCGGCGGTAGCGCTGCGGTCGCACCGCCGGGGCTGGCGGTTTCCCGCCGTTTTAGCCCCGGCGGTGATAATCCACCAGGGCAGCGCTGCCCTGGGGATTATGACAGCCCTACTGCCAGCCTGGGCAGTGCAGGGGCCCCATAACAGGGCCCCGGACAGCTTTTCACTGTCTGCATAGCAGACAGTGAAAAGCGCGACAGGTGCAACTGCACCCGTCGCACGGCCGCAACACCGCCGGCTCCATTAGGAGCCGGCTCCTATGTTGTGGCCTCATCCCCGCTGGGCCGGCGGGCGCAAACTTGGTTTGCGCCCGCCGACCCAGCGGGAATGTCGTAATGGGGGCCGCGGGAGTGCGGCCGCATTGGCGGACACACGGCGGTTACCGTTTGGCGGGCGGGGGTAGCCACCCGCCAATGTCGCAATGACCCCCATAGTCTTATCTGTTCCGAAGATGGAAGCTTGCACCCCGCTGGTCTGAGATGTCCATACAACTACGTCCACGGCCCTTTTCTCCTCTTGTAAATGGACTGCCACAACACATAATTTCACCAAACACCTGATTGCATCAGCCACCTGGGAGAAAACAAAAAGAACATCACGCATTTGCTTATGATCAGCTGCTACATCATCGGGTCAGAATATTTCCAAAATAGTTCAAGAACTTCTGTGCCAAATGCCTCAGTAAAATATAGCTGCTCCTTTTCCGTCTACCCTTTCATGTTGTCTAAAAGTTCAGAAGCAGAGACAACGCTACGAATTGTTTTACGAGCAGTAGATCTAAGCTCAGACGCACGGTCAGCAGGCAACATAGAGCGACTGTCTCGTATCTTCTGTTGCTCCGTACCGGAGACCTCAGCTAACTCATGAGGGGCAGAAGGAATGACATACGGAGGTGGAGGGCGATCTAGTAACAAAAAATCATTGTGCTGTTTAATAAGGATAGGATAGAGAGGTTGCTGAACAGTGTATTGGCCAGTTACCTGGAATTTACGTTCTTTCTCTTCTATCTCCTTTAAATCGCTTATTTCTTTCTTTCTCATTTCCAATGCTTTCACATCTACATTCTTCTGCTGCTCTTTCTCAAGCAAGGCTTGCTCACGCTTTACTCGTCCATGCACTTCTTTCTCCCACATTCGTACACAGTCAAAAATATCTTGCCTAGACCTTCGCTTGCACATACATTGTTCCACATACTCAATCTTTTGCAAATCAAATGACCCATTCATAAGCCAACGTAACTCAGGATCCGCACGAGTGTTTTTATTCCATAATGTGCTGTACATTATAGAAGAAAGACCATGTTTAACATACATATTCCTATTGGGCGTCCCCTCTGGGGGTGCCGGTTGGGATTCTTCCAGTCTCAAATTGGTACCATTACAAAAGCAACACATCCTATGAAGTGCACTAAAAGCAGGCATGCCAAAAATAGTGAAGAATATGCAGTATTATAATCAAAGTAGCACTTAAGGTCCCGTTCAAATCAAAATTAACTTGGAGAAAATTCCCCTCTATTCCTGCCTATATAAATTGCATTTTATATATCAATTTAAAGGACACAAATTGACTAGTCGCCCAAAACACGAGAGCCACAGTAAGTGGTGAAACAAAGGCATCAAAACCCACAGCAAGTGCCGTAAAACGGCTCTTACCAATCACAGGGCGTCCAGGTCCCAACTGCCAAGTTCTAAAATCGACCAAATGGTCACTGCACGACGAATGAACAAAAAGGATCTCAGTTGAGTACCGGCGCCACCTGGATGGTCAAATCAGAAAGAAGGGAAAAACGGCGTGGTAGCCAAGACTCGGGTCTCCTCAGGCATTGATCGTCCGCAGCGAGATCCCAATCCTTTGTCGCGACCAATCTGTCGGGCGTCCGAGTCGCCGATGAGTCCCTGTTCGGGCGCCAATTTGTCAAAGTAAGCCTCGGCAAGGCCTACTAGTGCAAGGGGTTCGCCCTTCTCTGCACAAAGTCCTCAGACCATATAGGAAGAAGTAGGCACAGAAACTGAAATAAAAGACAGAGGGGGTTATTACAACTTTGGAGGAGGTGTTAATCCATCCCAAAAGTGACGGTAAAGTGACGGATATACCACCAGCCGTATTACGAGTTCCATAGGATATAATGGGCTCGTAATACGGCTGGTGGTATATCCGTCACTTTACCGTCACTTTTGGGACGTATTAACACCTCCTCCAAAGTTGTAATAACCCCCAAAGTTTATTAAACCTCATGAGGTGGTACCACAGTTCAAACAGCACCCTTCTGTAATGTTTGAAGTAGCACACTGAACTAAGAGAGCATGGTCCTTTTATACCCATGCAGAGGCTAAAAGAAGGTGGTACAGAAGCAAGACTTATATACATATAAGGTCATATGGAAATGCACAGTCGACAGGTAGGCGGGGCTAACAGTTTTCAAGGACTAGTAGACACATTACTGTTGGTTACTAATTACTAACAGGTGCAGACTTTACTGGGCATGTGCAAAGTGGGAGATGCTAAATATAACTTGTCACTATACAGATTTTCAAGAGTAGTTAACAGGAAGGTAGGACAGAGCACATGGCGAGCACATGGTAGCATGTGGCAGAGATAATGGCTGCAATGAATACAAAATGGATTCTGCGAAATATTCACAATAGTTGCTAAGTACAAGATGTCTTCTGCTAATGCTTAATCCAATCGCTACTAAATTACAACAGTATGGTAGTGAGAGGTGATAGGGAACTTCTCAAGAGTCCTTGGGGCCTACTACTGTAGGATCAGCCACATGATGCAATTTGACTTGCTCAATGGAGAGAAAGTGTTAGTCTTTACAACTCGGAAGCAGTGGCCAGATCCCAGTTCTGGTACCATGAAGGACTGGCACTGGTGCAAGTTATGATTGTTCAAATTCTTTCTTCACTGGAATTTATTCTCAAACTAGATCCCAAACTTTTGAAATCCAGCCTGTGGGTGCTGTTGTATACCTCATTCCCACAGTAGCAACCTACGTAATAGAACAGTTATCTCGGAAGTCTTGAAATTCCTGTAAGAAAGTGAGATGTTCATTTATGTCAAAAGGTCTATCAGCCGCCACAGCGCCAAGACCACCAAGATCTGGGACATACATCTGGATGCTAAACAGGACTTCATATGTGGTATGGCCACCAAAAGATCTTCTAGGCAGATTATTTAATGCTCTTTGGACCCCATAAAGGTAATGGACCCAATTGCAACCTGTGCCCTCTAGCTCTAGCTTTAACTCTAGCTGTTGATTTAGATCTCAGTTCTTCTTCTCCATTTTCAAATTTCCCTTAGGGAGAAATGGAGAAGAATAATCTGCAGCAACACCCAGGGTTCCCATGTATTACTGTATGCTTTAGAGGCAAAGGGAGGGCCCCTGTCCACATGGAATGCAGCTACTGCATTTGTTCCATTGAAGACTTGTACATTTTTCATAACAGTGTGAGTGTCAGATGATCACTGTGGCCATACCCAGAGAAATCTAGAGCAAGAGTCTTCAGCAATTAGGATGTAATTAAATGTAACATCCAAATTCAGACGTCCGCAATGGTCTAGGTAAACACACTTTAGTGGCTTGTTGGAAACTAGGAAGGGTGCCTTTGGTGGGGGCTTAATGTTAGAACCTATAAATTGACATACTGCTTTCTTTAATTCTACAGACCATGCCACCAATAGCATTTCTGTAGCTAGGAAACTGTGGCATCCACACTAGCATGGGCAGATGTAACCTCCTCCTGTGCTGCTTTAATTAATTCTAGCCTGTGGTCTTGTATGAAGAACTTAAGTGGTAGGAATATTTTGCTGGCTATGCATTTGATAAAGGTGCACCACTAGCTGAAGCATTCATGGCAGCCAATACTTCTTCATCCACACTTGTATGAGAACAAGTAATGACAGCTACCGTTGCAGTAATGACAGTAGATCTGACTGCTTTATCAGCTAACTAACTCAATACAACTTGTATTTGAACACATTGATGACCCAATGTATGTATTACATGAGCCTGTAGAAGATGATCTTTAAATCCTGCCATATTCCCTAGAGCACCTTATGCTTGAAACTATCTACTTTACAGCCTATGCCCGTGGTCTTTCCTTAATGATAGCCACCTGAACTGCAGTCAGGATTTTTTCAGTGGAGCCAAACACATTTCAGCATTAGAATGTTAATAATGAAATAGTTGTTGATGATGTGCACAATGATACGTTCATATATAAAAATTAAATTGCATCACTATTATTGAATTCACCCATCATGGACTCTCCATCAACCCGACTCAAAAATACGTGGTCAGGCAGGCTCTAAGAACTAGGCCAGATGTTACTGACTGACATGTGACAGGTGGAGTGGCATGTACCCAGGAGACAATGCGCAAACATGAAACTAAGATCTATCCCACAGATAGGTGCAGCAACACCCAGAGTGGTACCAGGATAGTGGCCCCTAAAAAGAACACATGGCCGGAGGGCTGCTCGCATTTCCAAAACACGATAAAGTCAGATGCCACATGAAGTTAGGAACACTCAGCCAATCAGAACTCAACACACACAGTAACAGGCAGTGATAATGAGCATATCAGGCCGGATATCTGGACATGTAACTCACTGGCCCTCATTGTGTCCACATCAGGTTGAGGCCCACCTATATTTGTTATCAGGGACCTTATTTATAATTCCAAGACAACAGCCCAAATTCTTTACCTAAAAAGGAGTGCTGAAATTCCTTTATGGTGCCCAGAGAAATGTATAAACCCTGGTTCAGATCAAATGCACTTTGACACAGTCCTCAGATCCCGTTTCTGTAACTGTTCTCCCGGCTGTAGTATTTAATTAAACCAGCTGTTCCTGTTTTGCCAAATGTCACTTGTCTTTTGTGTTTTCAAGGTAAACTCACATTTGAGCAACAAGAATATAAATGTGGTTTACATGCCATCTTCCCGTGACAGCTTTATTGAATGTGACATAGGTAAATCCAATGGCACTCAGAGCAATCTGGATGACTAAATTTGTTTTCTTTACGCATATGTGCAAATGTTTTGCTTCAAGCATGTAAGTCTGTAGTCATCTGAGTGCTTGTTCGTGTTCTGGTGCCAGTGTTTGCTAGAAAAACCTCTACGAACTAAATCATGAAGATTGTTTACTAAGTTGTGCATAGTCTAGAATGTACTCTCTGCCAAAGGTGAAAAATTCTAACAAGCATTACAGTTTGTTTATGGTGTTCAGTGGTTGTAATTGAGCATACGTCTCAAGAAAGTGTGGTGTCAGGCTCTTTCCCTCATTTGAACTTGTATCCCAGGAAGAAAGTATATTTCTGTTTTCTAATGTTGAACTTATCGCTATGTTCTGCAAATCCAAAGACAATGGGGTTCATTACGACCTCGGCGGTCTTTTTTCAAGACCGCCGTGCGGAAGACCGCCTGTGCAGGCGGTTTGCCGCTTGGCCTATTATGACCGTTGGCAGCTCTCCGTCCCTTTACGGATGGAGAGCCGCCAACAGCCATACTGGCGGGAGGCGGGGAAGTGGAGGTTGCTCCACCTCCACCACCACGCCAACAGAACACCGCCCAGCGAATCACGTCCTGTGATTCGCCGTGGCGGTGTTCTGTTGGCGGTGTGGTGTCGGCGGAGCTGCCCCCATGGCTCCCGTCCCCTCCCGGAGGATCACGGAACAGGTATGTCTATCGTCCGTTAGGGGAGGGGGGTGGGGAGGTGTTGTGTGCGTGCATGGGGGTGTGCGTGTGTGTATGTAGAGGGTGTGTGTGAGTGCGTGTATGCTTGCGGAGGTGTTGTGTGTATGGGAATGAGTGCGTGTATGTGTGTGGGTATGTCTGTATGGATGTGTGCGTGTATGTTTGAATGTGGGTGTGCGTGTCTGACTGTGTGTGTGGATGTAGGCATGTATGTCGGGGTGTGTGCGTGTGTGTGTTGGTGGTGCCTGCATGCGTGTCGGGTGTCTGTGAGTTATGTGATGTTGGGGGTCGGGGTGGGGAGGGGTGCCCTGCCACCTTTGGGGGGTGGCAGGGGTGGTGGGGGGTATAGGGTAAGGGAGTCGGGTGGGAGAGACCCCTATCAGTGCCAGGGAAGGAATTCCCTGGCACTGATAGTGCTTACCGCCATGGATTTCATGGAGGTTCAAACCGCTGGAAATCCACGGAGGTAAGCCGGGTCCAAATACCGCTGGTGGTATAGTGACGGCCGCCGTGCAGGAGACACAGGTCTCCAGCCCGGCGGGCGGAACGGAGAACCGGCGGATGACCATGGCGGTAACCGCCATGGTCATAATTCCCCAAGGTAAGACCGCCAGCCTGTTGGCGGTCTTACCGCCGGTTCTCCACCATCCGCCAGGGTCGTAATGACCCCCAATGTGATCTACTTTAGCTAAATAAGGGCCAGATGTAGCAAACGTTTGCGAGTCGCAAATGGCCCGAATCACTATTTGCGACTCCGCAAAATCAGAAATGGGATGCAAAAATCCCATTTCCGACTCGCAAAAAGCGATGCGACCCATTACCGACTCGCAAAATTTGCGACCCCATTTTGCGACCCGCAAATAGCAAGTCGCAATTTGCGAGTCGCAAACCATATGCAATAGCAACTCGCAAATTGCGACTAGTCGCAAAAATCCCAGTTTGCATGTCCCATTTACCACTAACTCAGAGCAGGTGGTAATCATTGCCAAAGTATAAAAGGAGACCCAGAAGGCATCTGGGTTACTCAAGATGGCGGAGATATACCTGATAGCAGTGAGGAGGAGAGCCCACGCAGCCCAGCTGAGGAGGAGGAGGAGCCAGAGACAGGAGAAGATTTACAGAACAAGGCAGACTCTTTTCCAGCAAACTGAGGAAGAAATCTATGATAAATACAGACTTAGCAGCGCAGCTATACTAGATTTAATTGAATTACTCAAACCACAGCTAGAACGCCAGACTCTGCGTGGCTGCGCCATCCCTACGCATGTGCAAGTGCTATGCTCACTGCACCTCTTGGCCTCTGGGAGCTATCAGGGGGTCATTGCTGTGGCAGGTGGGGAATCCCAAAGTGCACTATCAAGGTTCCTCAGGGCATTCCTAGATGCCTTACTCACACACATGTCCCAATACATATACCTACCCAGGAATGAGGCAGAAATCAACAGCACCAAGCTGGACTTTTACCGGATTGCCAACTTTCCCCATGTCATAGGGTGTGTAGATGGGACACATATTCAAATATGCCCTCCTGCTAACCTGGAATATCTGTTTCGCAATAGAAAGTGTACCCACTCACTCAATATTCAGGTTGTTTGTGACGCCCATTATGTCATCACTGACATTGTAGCTAAATTTCCAGGCAGTACTCATGACTCCTACATTTTTAGGCACAGTGGGATACATCAACGCCTGGAACGTGGGGAGTTTGGAGACGGATACCTCCTAGGTAGAGCTGCATACACCTTGTAGACATGCACACTGATTAATGTGCACACCAACCAGGACTTTCTAACAGTGTACCTTTTGTGCCCAACAGGTGACAGTGCATATGCACTACGGCCATGGATAATGACTCCGTACTTAACACCCAGCAATGAATGTGAGAAGCGATACAACAGTGCACATAAGAGGACCAGGAACCTGATCGAACGAACCTTTGGATTGCTGAAAGCACGGTTCAGATGCCTCCACCGAAGTGGAGGTGCCCTCCAGTATACCCCCATAACGGCATTCAAAATAGTTGTCGCATGCGCTATCCTGCACAACATTGCCACCCGACGTGGGCTACCTCTCACCCCTGCAGACCCGGATTCTGAGGATGAAGAGCAAGAGCAACCACATCACCATCATGGGGATAGGAGCATCGTAAATCAAGGCAGACTGAGACGGGAACACATCGCAACACAATACTTTGGAAGGCACGTGCCAACTTCTACCATACTCACCAATTGAACAAACACTCCATTTGTTAAGTGGAACAAAAAAATTATTTAATATGTGCAAAAACCGAACTATTTACAATGAAAAACTGTTCAGGGACTTCAAGAAGCCCACCTGGCATGGGGCACATTGCCATCATGTGCCCCAACATCAGGGACAGTGTTTAGTTTATTGCCTACGGCGGCCTCTGCCAGCCTGGCTGGTACCAGGTTGCTCAGCAGTGCTCTGCCTCGTACTCCCACTCCGGAGCACCCTGGTGTCACCAGCAGAGACACTGCTGACAGTGGAGCCCTCCTCGCTGTCTTGTGGGGTGTCCCCTGTACCCCTGGACACCTGCCGTGCCTCCATGAGGTCTATCACATGGGTGATCCGGCCCAGGCCCCTTGCCACATCACCCGCAAAGTGGCCCATTTCCACCTGGAGGACGAATGTTCTCCTTGACAGCCCAGTAGTGTTCACTGCCAGTATGCACATATAGGAGGCCATCCTGTCCAGCCTTTGGAGCAGCTGGCGGTCCCTGCGCCGCGCACCCTCGCTCTGTGCAAGCAGTCCAGCCACCAGTTCACGCATGGACAGGGCTAGGTCACCAGTGTTGTTGCCTATTACGTCCAGTTGTGCATGAAGCTGCTGCATGCTGTTTTCACTGTTCCTTACAAACCAGTGCAGAACCCTACTAATCCGCCCTAACCTTTGATTCTGCAGGCACTGACCACGTAGCAGTTGTGCCTCTGTCAGTGTGGTGGACGGACGCCCTGACTCTGCCTGCAGCCCTGCTCTTCTCATCCTGCGTCGCCTGCGCAGCGGTGGATGCCCTGTGATATGTGCTGTGGCACTCCTGGTTGTTGCTGGTGCAGGCTCTGAAACCACTGTTGCAGCGGGTGTTGTCATAGAGGGGATGGTGTTGGTGATGCAGGTGGGAGTGGTGGCTGCTCCTGTTGTCTCCTCATGGGGCTGGCTGACCAGTGGCACCTGGCTGCTGTGGCTGGTGGTGGGGGTCTTGTGGGAGACCTGTGGGACATGGGGAAAACACTGTCAGTGTCTAGTATCTGTTGCACACTTCCTAATAAACATTTGCCTATTAACTGCCTACTTGACTACATTGTCCATAATGCATCATGCTGGTATCTGCAACTCTGAAATGGAGCTATCTTGGTTGTGCATGCCCCTGTGTACATGGTGGGTGGGGGTATGGCATTGATGGGGGTACAGGCATATCACAGGTACTCACCGGTGCTCAGAGGTGTCCAGTTCTCAGAATCCTGTTACAGACTCCGGCTCCATGGTCTCCTCCACCCTTTCCTCCAGGGGTGTGGGTGGTGGTATGGAAGATGGTCCCCCTCCTGTGCCTCTCATCTCCCGGAGCCTTTCTGCCACCCTCTCCTTGGTCCGGGAGCGGAGGTCATACCACCTCTTCTTTATCTCATCGACACTCCTGTGGCTGACCCCCAGGGAGTTCACCTTCTCCTGAATTTCCTGCCAAATTCTTTTTTTGGCAGAGTCTGGCACATTGAGGGCTGCCTTCCTAAATAGCTCATCATGGTGCTGACAGCATTCCTCTGTGAGCACCTCCAGCTCCTTCTCAGCAAATTTCAGTTTCCTCTTTCTGGGAGTGTCAGCCATGGTTGCTGTTGCTCTGTTAGCTGTGCAGCAGTTAAAAAGGGTGTGGTCCTCCCTCCTCTCAGGTGTATTTGTAAACTTCCTGGCTGTGATGTCATCATCATGTGCCAGGAAGTGTTTCCAGAGTGTTCTGGAGTGGTTTCTGGAGTGTTCTGCAGCACCTGCAATCAATTTTCATGAAAATCGCAATTTACGACACCCACTCGCAAATTGCGAGTCCGTTTTTTGAGCGGTCGCAAAAAGCGACCTCGCAGACAGCGGACTCGCTATCTGCGTTGCGACTCCGGGTGCGAGTCGCAATTTGTCCGCGCAAATTGTACCTGCATTCCAGTTAGCGACACGCAAATTGCGAGTCGCACATGCTCGCAAATTGCGAGTCGCTATTTTTTTTGTACCTACATCTGGCCCTTGGTGTTTAAGTCATAGCCCGTCAGATATATTTCATCAACATAAAGCAATGTTTCTTGATCAATATCACGTAATATTGATATTACATGGGCAGAGAACAGCCCTGGATTGTTCTTATACCCCTGAGGTTCTGGCAAAAATGGCACTGGAAGCTGAGCATGGAAAATGCATTTAGATTCCTGCTTTCAGGTGCTATGTTTTGGCATAAAAACCTTTTGGAAATATCCAAGGTTGTTTTGTATTTTTTGTGCATTATAGTGTTCAGTAATGCTGCACTGTGTGAGTTTGTATTGCAAAGGTGCTTATGTGACTGTTTAAATATTTGTAATCTATGACTATTCTATAGGAAAGATCCAGCTTAGCTACTGGGAATGAGGGTTGTTCATTGGAGATATGCAGGACTCAAGTACTCCTGTGTACTTGCTCAGAGAGAATTTCTCCCATTATGGAATTTCCTTCATGTTTTATTGGGTATATAGTTGCACTTATGGGCTGGACCTTATGGGTATTATATGACAAGTAGGGCCTCTATCCCAGCCCACATGGTCCCAGTATAGTGCAAGTGCTTGTGCAGGAGCCCATTATGCAGTCATGCTTGTTTTACTTGCTCAGGAACGAGGACTGAGAAGGATGGTAAAATCACATATTCCCCTTGTGGGAGCGCTCAGATAAAATCCGGTGGTCAATCTTTTTTAACCAAGAGAATGTCATAGCTGAGTGTTAGTGTTTCCCAGAAAAGTAATGTTAAATGTGTACATTATGTCCCCCTCAATTTGTATATTTACTGTATAGTCTCGCCTGTCTGGGGTTTCAACTTATATGTAGTTGTTTATTGCTCTCGATCCAAGAAACTCTCGAAGATTCAAGCAAACTATTGTGACCTCTGATGGGCTGTTTAGCAGAGTCACTGCCTGCATCCTTTTCCACAGTAATGTTCTCAGTATGTATGGCATATTTTGCAGAAATTCCATCTACCATATTATTGTTGAATTGGGATTTTTGTTGAGGAAGTTTCTCTTTCTTTTTTATGATTATGTGAGAGGAGCGTTGTGAGTCCTTTATCGGTTTCACATATTCGTCTTTGCCTGCACTCTGACTGCTGCTCTGTCTCAGACTATTTGTCGGATGAGTCCTGAATGGAACGAGAAGGGCGTATATCAGTATATTGATACCTGTCAGTCTGTTTCAAATTATCACATTTGCGTAAATTATAACATTTTGCAGAGCTCTACGGCTGCGGATATTCACCCCGTGATTTTATTTGATCTTTATTTGATTTTTTTAGTCCCAGTGCTTTTAGAAGTCTCCTGGTCTTGCTTGGTGTTATTCTTTGAAGGATTTCCTTCAACGTTTCGCTTATTTGTCTTTCCCCTAAATTATCATGGCCTACTGATTATATGTTTCTGCAAAAGGTTTTGGTAACTTGTGCTCCTGATCTATTAAAGAAACTTGGACAAGACACTGGCAAACTGCTAATGCTGTTGTTTCGCATTTTACCTTTCCTAAAATAATTAAGGATATTGTGCAAAATTGTCAATTAATTTCATCCCCACATTCAGGGCAGGAGCAGCCCTGCAATTATTTTGTATCTGTTTCAACACATCTGGTAAAAAGCAAGAGATGGTGTACCATGCATTATGGTATATATTTCAGCAAAGACCATACCCTGTGTTGAACATTCCATTTCATCATCTTTATTCAGTGCACGAATGTGCCATAAAATAGTTTTAATCATACTAAAAGAAATAACATTAGAAAATGCATGAAAGGATGCATACAATTACCATCCCCTAGAACATGCATACTTACGATACAATACAATTACAAAAAATAATCTTCAAAGATATTAAAGTGAACTATCCACACAATGTTAAATATATCCATTAAAAAATATGCATGTACAAACTTTAAAATTGAACAATATTACTCAAAGTGCATAGAACCTCTTGATTGTACGGCTGAATGGAGGAGCAAGCTCACACATAGGCAAGTCTCCTCGTCTAATAGCTGTCGCAGGTGAAAATAGGCCTCATTACAGTTCCTAAAATTTCTAAGCTTCAGAAAGGGAATGCCACATTGCCTTGAGTAGATCTTAAAATATCCACAGAAGAATAAAAAATGTAACAAGGACTGGGGCAATAAATTATTACATGGGCAGGCTATGCTTTCTATCTTATGTTGGTAACCAAAGGGAAAACAAAAAAAGATATTTAATAGTACCTGGCCTGAAACCTAAACAACAGTGTGTGAACCCAGTTGCCCCTTGTATTACATAGATAACTGGTCAGTGATATTACTGGGTCCAAGGGCATATAGCATGCTACTGATGGGTTTAATCGCTCCACCACTTCTCTTTCCAACACCAAATTTTGTACCTGCCTCCTGCGGACCTCTGAGCACTGTTACCTGTCAATTAAAAGATATCACAGGCTTATCTGATTGAGGGTTTTGTTAAAATAAGCCAACCAGGTAAATTGAAGGCCCTTATCACATGACAAACTGTCAACAATTATATCAAGCCTTATCTTCCTTCCAAGTTAACAGCCACAGCAACAGTGGTTTGGCCCGTGTGTAGTCACTAATGTAGCAAACCCCAAGTTCCCTGTGACATACATAATGCGAGGTCAAAGAAGGTACCACCAGGATCTTCCTCAGAAAACAAATTTCTTCCCTCTGTAGGATTTTATAATTCTTTGTCACCCAAATCTCAGCCACATATGTCACAGTAGGGAGACACTGTGCGGTGTAGCTCTGCAACAGAGGTGGTAATGCCTGACCACCTGATGGGAAAGGAAGAGTGAAGAAGTCTGAGGAGGAAACCTATTTCTCTAGACAATTTCATTCTGCTGGAAACTACGTAAGGTACCCATGAACCCTAAGAACTAAAAAAACACTCCTAAGTAAGAAAAACAGTCTACGCTAACTAAGCGATGGCTCCCAATCTGATTGCTTGCTAATTTGATGCACTTGGGACAACAGGACATGATAAAAGATTGGGAATAATTAGTTGTTAATCCAAGGTTACCCATACATTTTGCAAATGACTCCAATAACTGGTGCAGAGCATTAGGAGTATAGACAATCAGTTGAACAGTCATCAATAGAGTATGTTTATCTTGAGGATCCATATGGGGTAACACTGCTTCCAGCTTTTCTGTTTTTTGAGCAACCCAAAATTAAATTTACCACTGTCTGGTGGATACTTTATCCATAATAGCATGTATAGTCATTGGGATAGTCCAAGCATAGACAATTGTGGTTGGACAGCTTGAGCAGCCCTCAAAGGGGCAGTGTTCAAAGTTCGCATTGCAAATTGTATCAAACATCTATATAATCTAACTACGTTATTACAAAATGGGTATAGATTGATTGCTGTTACGTTCTGAATGTTTGGATATGTTGTAGGGAGCTACAACTGGTCTTGTGGCCCGTTCATTACTCAGGACATAATCTGACATGTTCAACAACTTGTGGTAGGGCTCCTTGGAATCAATTTTCATGTTTCTGATATGTTAAAGGTATTTCTAAGTAGTTGTATGCTTTTTATTGTGCTGATGGGTTAGCCTCTGTGTGCGTATGAAATGTATTTGAACTGGCATTAATTGCAGGAAAAGTAGCCTATGAGTAAACAGTTTCAGGTTTGTACACATTGTGTGCCTCCCCCACAAACATAACATCTTCACCCCTTTTAGGTACACAAATTTGAAGTAAATGTTGTGTGACAACATGTCTACAATTTACAGGAATAATAATTGGATTCACCATATTAAATAACAGAATTCAGAGAAGGAAATACTAATTGGGTATCCTTTTAAAGGTTCAAGCTTGAACAACTAACAGGCAAATATGGGTGCTAACTGTACTGCTGAGGAGGATATTTCCAAAACACCATTGACGTCTCCATATAATGGTGAATAGGGCACCTTGGGCCCACAAGATAAAAAACTACTAAGGAGACCCCATTAAATAAGTACATGACTTTAATAAATTGGTGGGGCTATGTTAAATGATTCCTACTCAGATAACAGGACTGAGTACTTAGGATGGCAGAACTTCAGAATGTTGGAGGCTAAGTCCGTCCTCACCATCAGCAACTGGTGGCTCAATTCCTACCTAGCTCACAGTGCCTTACCTATACCCCACACCAACCAGGGTGAATAGTGATTATGGCAACCTAACCCTGACACTCTGACTCCCCAGGGAAGCTGTGGAAACAGATCTTACTATTTCATGGTATTACTCATGCATGCCAAGGCGTGACACTAAGAGATGCAAGATAAGTTTTCACTACATTTATTGAACCATTGCCATCTGACATAAAGAGAATGAGCTTTGATAATTAAGAAGATGAAACAGGGGACCCCAACCCCAGATTTTCAGATTACTTCTGGACTCAAGAGGAACCTCTGCCAAGAAGCAGTGTACTGCCCCTTTGCCTGTGCTTTGCTAGGTTGGCCTGCAGTGGCTGCTTCTGCCTGAAAGAGAACAAAGATTGTGGTATATTCCTGCTTGTGAAGTGTCTCCAAAGGTTTGGACTGAGCTTGCCTTCTATTCGGAAGTCTCAGGGCCATCAAAGACTTCTTCTGCAAGCACCTGGACTCTCTGCTGAGACTCCTGCCCTGCCAAGTGGTACCCTATTCAGTACCTGAGCCCTTGAAAGGTGAAGCTGGTAGAACCAGGACTAAAATCCACTCACAGGAAGCCATGCAGAGAAAATTTCAATGCACCACCTGCAACGTGGTGTAAAAACAACACGCCACCCACCCGGTGGCTGAAATCAATGCACCACCTGCATACCAGCGGGAAAAATGGCACAACATCTGGCTGCTGAAACTGGCTGCTGAAACCGACGCAAACCTCACATAGTGCGGTTTTCCATCACCATGTGGCCGGTCTTCACACGTATCTTGGCTGGGCATCAAAATCATCATGAACCCGGGCCAATTTGAGGTACCCCATCTGGAAATTGACACATCGCTCCCTTCCAGGCGAGAAAAATAATGCATAGCTGACTTTTTCTACGCAAGCTATCCCACGCAGCTCTATTTTTGACACAAACTAGGTACTTTGTGTAACAACAACATTCCTATTGTTTTCTATGGAGTAAGAATTTATTATATTAAAAATTCATAACTTTACTTATGTATGTTGCATTTTTGTCATTGTGGTCTTGTTTGATTTAGATAAATACTAGCTATTTTTCTAAATTGGCGTGGTGTCCATTTTGTAATGTTTTCACTGTGTGTTTTGGTACAAATACTTTGCATATTGCCTTTAAGATAAGCCTGACTGGTTGTGCCAAGCTACCAAGCGGGTGAGCAGGGATTATTTTAAGTGTGCATTTCCCTTGCCCTGACTAGAATGAGGGTCCCTGCTTGGACAGAGTGCAAACTGACTGCCAACCACTCATCCTCAACAATTTGAAAAATAACTGCTCTCCACACTTTCATGCTGACATCAGTGGGGAGAACGGTTTTCTTCCTCACTTTGAAGTGACCCAACGTTGTTTTTTTTTGGTTATTTCACTTTCAACCTTTGTAAATGCTGCCTCATAATGGGGAGGCCACACACAATCCACTCCTTTCCTGACTAGCAACCTCAGGGCTGCATCACACATGCAAGGTTAGGAATAAACTTGGAATCATATTCTGACAGCCCCAAAGGTAACCTCATTTGGTCTCAAGGTGACGCCATTTCACAAGGTTGTCCCCTCACTTAGCCACATAGACTTTAGGTACCATCTCACTTCCTTTGAAATTGATGGCCATGGCTGTGTTAACAAACAGGTCAATTTTCTGCTCCCACACTGCTCTGGATTCCTGTTCAGCAGCAATGCAGTAATTGTCTTGTTACCAAACATTTGGTCCCAATTTCCGTCACCTATTAGGATAAACGGGGACCCAGAATCAGGTACAATGGGTTACATTTTTCCTCCTATTTCATTATTACATTTACACATGAGCATACAACCACCATATATTTTACCATCTACCTGTTCATCTTTACATTCAGTAACTTGCAAGATTACCTGATTGCTCAATCCTGGAGAAGTGGTAATACTATTCACTTTGGTATTTTTACTAACTGTCAAAATTACCTCTCCTGCCACAATTTGTACAATTTTTATTGTGAGCATCACAGTTTGGATGGTTCGACATATGATTTGGACTGCCACATTTGTAATACTTACATTTTGCATTCTTCATTGCATCAGAATTCCCTTTAGATATTTCTGCTGTTATCCTTTGTGTCAATCTTTGCTCTGCATCAACATCTTTATTTTCATTTTGAGTCCCAACTACCCCGAAAATAACAGGGGACGAAACATCACACATTTCCTTGACCCAGCATGACATGTGCTCATCGCTTTCACAATTCCAAAGGCTTCTCTCAAGGAGGGATTCTGAACTGATATTTTTCCTGCACTCTAGGTTTATTGGTACACTGCATCAACTGGTCTCTAATGAGGGAGTCAGTCAAATCTGCAAACTCACCAGTTTGAGCGAGAGTTCTTAACGATGCCATACAGGTCCCTGCCCTTTCTGTTTTGGCTTGCTCTCTCATAGTGCAACACTTTATGGATGTGTTTAACTTAGTTTCCCAGGACTGTTACCTTCACGTGGTAGTTCTCCATGTTGTCGCAGCCTGCCGTCCTCTCTTAGCTTCCTCTGCCATCCTGCTTCACACTGTGCTGAGAAACAGCTCGGATTCATGTTGGAAGGGAACTCGTAAGTGCAGTTTACCCTCGAAGGCAAGGATGGCAAGAACTGCACATGACAAGCTGTATGAAGGGTGAGCCTGTCCTGAGGTGATACCATGATATGGTCAGGCAAATTAGCAGGCATCACTGGTAAACTTCATTATGTGGCAGGCATGAACCTTGGCTCACCCCAGGTTCACGTGTGGGCGCATCAGCTGTGGTTAGTATCACTACATATAAAGTAAGAAATAACCTCTCCATGTAGTTCAACACTGTGTTGTTGAGGTTCCTTATGTTTGTGGTGCATGTCACTAGCTGTAGGATTGCAAAAATAATGAATTCATTGCCCTGGGGCACATAGGGGGTTATTCTGACCCTGGCGGCCGGTGACCGCCAGGGTCACCGACCACGGGAGCACCGCCAACAGGCTGGCGGTGCTCCCGAGGGCATTCTGACCGCGGCGGTTCAGCCGCGGTCAGAAAGGGTAAACCGGCGGTCTCCCGCCGGTTTACCGCTGCCCCAGTGAATCCTCCATGGCGGCGGAGCGCGCTCCGCCGCCATGAGGATTCAGACACCCCCTACCGCCATTCTGTTCATGGCGGGAAACCCGCCATGAACAGGATGGCGGTAGGGGGTGCCGCGGGGCCCCTGGGGGCCCCTGCAGTGCCCATGCCAATGGCATGGGCACTGCAGGGGCCCCCGTAAGAGGGCCCCAAAAAGTATTTCAGTGTCTGCTTTGCAGACACTGAAATACGCGACGGGTGCAACTGCACCCGTCGCACCCCTGCAACTACGCCAGCTCAATTCTGAGCCGGCGTCCTCGTTGCAGGGGCATTTCCTCTGGGCCTGCGGGCGCTCTTTTGGAGAGCGCCCGCCGGACCAGAGGAAATGTTTGAATGGCCGCCGCGGTCTTTTGACCGCGGTGCGGTCATTTGGCGGCGGTACCTTGGCGGACGGCACTCCCATAATGTCCTTGCTTCACCCAAAGCACCATAAGTAAACTTTATGTATTTATTTTTAAAATGATGATTGCACTATATAAAAATGATACCTAGATACTCCAAACAGTCAGAGTGTACACAGTGGTCACACAAATTCAAATCTCTTCATGCTGAAAAGGATGCTCAGGATAAATTACAAAAAGGCTGCCAACATTCGAATTCCTAGAAGGCAAAGTAATAATAACTGCACACCATGTGCAATATGCCCTGGGCGATGCTGTTCCTCATCGCGAAAGTTAAGAATAACCTCTTGTAGTCAAACATTTCCAAGACTTTCATTGCATCCACCACAGCACAGCCTATCCAGTTTGATCTGTCACTATAACTGACCCCACAGTTGCGCAAGCATCACTCAGCATTCCACATGATGTAATCAGGATGAAAGTGCTAGAGCATCACAACTTACAAAAAATTTCATTTTGCCTGCATTCATTTCTATCATATTATCTTTTATCAGTTATGAATGGTAACTAGATTATTTTGAGAGCGCACCTGAATTTTATCAACCTTTTCCCCCAACTCAAAAAATCAATTGAGTGTTTTCTGCATACTCCTTGAGTTCAAAAACAAAGAATCAAATAACCTGGCTAGCATAAATATCAAACAAGAAGGGATGATTCCCTATCTGTAGGGAGGATCTTTAATTTCCCATAACAACATCTTAGGTCCTATCTAGCAACAAAGACAGCAAGCAATCAAAGTTTCTGGCTCCCACTGCCACAATTCCAATTCAATTAAGCTGAATGTTGTCAGAGACTGTGGCAAAAGCTACAGAAGGATTGAGATGATTACAACTGCCTCAGGCCAAATGGTAAGGCTGCTGATAACACTGATTAAGGTCCATGCATCAGCATGACCCTGGCCTTCATCAGGTCAAGTGTCTAGTTGCTATTAAAAATTGGTCCAACAAATGACTGTTCATTAAACCTTCTAATATCTCAGTGGCAAAAGGCAGTAATGAAATAGGCTCATATTTAGCTATGGTTAAGGGACTAGCTCCCGGTTTCTTCAAAAGAGGAATAACAATGGTGATTTTCCATCTTTTTGGAAACTACCCTTTTGTCAGCATAATCAAATTGCAAATTTCAATAGGTTAAGCACTGATTCTTTTAGTTGTCATTTTAATTGTATTCATCTTGCAGAGATCTAAGGGATAGTCTGATTTAGTTTTCGTAAGCTTATTCTCAACTGTGGATGTAGTGACCAGCTTATATTGATTGCAAATACTGACATTTATATAGGAAGAACAGTATGCATTTATATTTGTGTTTTTGTCAGATGCATAACTTTTGGTAATCTCCACAAAAATGTGGATATTTTATGGCAAAGTTCCTTTGTAGGAGAAATTAACAGTTCCCCCCCAAACTGGGTGAAGGAACCTCCTTCACTGTTCCAATGACCGTCCTAGTGGGACATGATTGTTTTCTCACACTGTTGTGTTTATGGCCTTAGTCATACACTAACTAAACCCAAAGGCTACTTTATCAATTGCATGTTAAAATTAGTTTAAGTAATGTTTGACCATGTCTACTTTAAAACGTGAACCTTTGATCAATTGCCTCCGAAGTTGTCCCTGTATAGCGAAGTAAAAATATATTAAAATTACAGAACCGTGATACCAGATTAACATCAGTTTCATTAACTGGTGCTAAAATAATGTTTGAAGTATGGTCTCTCATGTGGGTTAAGACTAGGCACCAGGTGCTGAAAATCAATTACTGCACCGCTATAAATAAAATGCTCTGCATCATTGCAGTTTCAAACATTAATCCAAAGATTAATGTCACCCAATAATATAAATTTTACTGCTTGTAGTACAAAATAATTGATGAAGTCAATAAGTCATGAAGTATGTTATGACCCCCCACCAACGTCTTATTATCTAAGTCACACAGTACTGAGAGAGAGAGTATGAATAAAATATTGACTAATAAAAATCCCCCCAATATAACAGAGGCATGATCAAAAGAGGAAATCATAAATTCTGCATTGAAATAATGTTTACCCCCATTTTGTGTAAATGATAAAGATGTAGGGACATATTTAAGAGCCCCTAGAGCCACTGGAGTGTCACTTTTTGTGACGCTCCTATGGCGCTATACCCTGTGCCGTATTTGCAAGGTGGCATTAAGACACTTTTTGTGGCTTAATGCCACCTTAGAAATATGACCCCTTCACATGCATCCCTGTGTGGAAAGGGCATGCAATGGATGTTGTTGTGGGCGTGCCACAGCAACACCTATTGCATTTTGATGCTGCCTAAAATTTTTGAGTTTTTGTAAACCTGAAGCAGCGCCAAAATCTAACACCCCCGTTGAGGTGGCGTTAGCAAGGTGTAACAAGGAGGAATACTTTTATTCCTCCTAATTACTTTGTGCTGCATTCTGCAGCACGAATAGAAAGAGCAAAATGATTGTTTTTTGGGGGAAGGTGTCCCTTCCTGCACATAAGCAATAATTTAAAAATGATTAGTTCCCTCAACGCAGACATCCTTGCACTATTATGCAAGGATGCCTGTATTGGTGCTGGCAGCTAAATTTAGCACCAGCGCAGGGGACAACACAGGGGTGCGCCATATTCAATTAAATTCAGTATTGGCGCAGCGTTTTGCTCCAACATTTTCCTTTAAATATGGGCCATAGTGTGTTATGATTGTCCGTCATTTTCCTTTAAATATGGGCCGCAGTGTCTTATAATTGTCAGGGATTGCAAGTCCTAAAACAGGTCCAATCATTGCCTGGGACACATTAATATGAAATAAAAATTACAGATTAGATTAGTTTTAAATATAGAATGTGTGTCAAGCACCACAACTTTAATCTGTTGCCCATTAATTGTATCCTCTTTCAGCTAATAATGATCACTGGTGGCCATGTGTGGTAAAAATATCAGACACTAAAGGAAACAAGTGTTCCTGGCTGTTTATAATCTGCAAAATGTTTTGGCTGCAGTCCGTACATATACGCCCCCATTATGTCATTGGCGGTAATGACCACCTGCCGCCACAGCGACAGCCGCCAAAACACCGTCGGCACGGCTACCTACTGTCTGCTATATTATGACCATAGCCGGAATTCCGCCAGAAGGCTGGCGGAATTCCGGCTACGGTCATGGCGGCGGACAGCGGTAAGGTGGCCCTGCTGCTAGCAGCAGCGCCACACCAGTAGACTGCCGCAGATCGTATCATGCCCCATGACACAGCCTGGTGGGGTTCTGCTGGTTGGCGCTGCTGGCAGCAGTGCCACGTCCCGTCCCCTGCCGGAGGACCCCCTGCAAGCAGGTAAGTAGGGTGCTCTGACAGGGGAGGGGTTTGGGGGGGTGTTGTGTGTGTGTGTGTGGGGGTGTGGGTGTATGTTTGTGTGTGTGTGCATGCAGGTGTGTGGCTTGTGGAATGCATGTGTGCATGAATGGGTGTGAGTGTGCATGTATGTGGTGTTTTGTGAATGCATGGGTGCTTGTATGTATGTCAGTGTGTGTGTGTGTGAATGTATGCATGCATGGGTGAATTGTGGGTATGAGTGTGTGTATGAATATGTATGTTGGTGCATGAATGTGCATGTATGTTGTGGGGTGGTTGGGAGGGAAAAGGGTAGTTTGTGGGAGGACTTGGGGGAAGGGGGCGTGAGAGACCCCTATCAGTGTCAGGGATGGAATTCCATGGCACTGATAGTGCCTACCGCCATGGTTTACATGGCAGTAAGAAAGGTAGGTGGGGTCATAATCCTGCGGGTGGGACAGTGATGACTGCCTGGCTGGAGACTGAAATCTTCAGCCCGGTGGCTGTTACCACCCTGGCGGACGGACTGGTTCATTAGCGGGTTGGCTTGAGCCAAACCACCAATGTTATGTTTTGGGGAGAGGTACCGCCAGCCTGTTGGCAGTACCTTTCTCAAAAATACTGCCAGCGTTGTAGTGAGGGTCATAGTTTGATCAGGTTGCCTCCCCTGTATTTGGAAGTTGACTGTTAATCAGCCAGATTTTCCAGCTGGGCACCAAGGGACTTTCATGCCCAGTGTGTATGTCTGCTTTGCAAATGTACTGCTCACCATGTGATAAAGCCTGAGGTATTCATACACCAATAAACTTTGGTATGCCTCTAGTGATGTGCTTCCTCTTTAGTGGCAGAGGACATTGAAGAAAGAGTGTTCAGAGGAAAAAACACAGAAAGAGACCCTGGGTACAGAACATGTCAAGCAATTATACATTAAAGAAAGTAAACTAGTTAAAATAACAAATATGCTTTAGTCCATATGTTAAAATACCAAACATCATAGGAGGCTGAGGAGCTAGGCTCTCTGAACCATGCAAACAATAATAAAAACAAAAATAGCCAAAGTAAACTTTTAAAAAACCTGTAAGAGCTTGCATATTCCTTGGCTTGTTCATACAATGGATCCACAGTCATAAAGGATAAGCTGTGCATGAGGGCAGGAGCGTTTACAAATCAAAAGCTGACCCTCTCCATCCACATTGCCAGAGAGCCTAGAAGAAAGGTTGTCAGATGAATGTAAACAGAAATGGAGTCAATTTATTCCATGTTCTAGGAGACTAGTGGAAACATAAAAGGACTTCCAATAAAGGGAACTCACCCTAAAGAACCTAAACTAGTTAAACAACAAAAACACTTCAGCGTGTAATGTAGATGATAAGTGAATGCATGAAATAAGTACACGAGGGGCCTGTCTTTTGAATTGTAAAAGGAAAATAAGAAAGAATGGCCAGAGTAAATTTTAAAACATTCAGTTACATGCAGATGCTGTGACTAGTTCTTAAAATAGATGTGCTGCTCGCCTCTTGTTAAAGGCTGAACTGTGCATGTGCACTGGGGCATTACTAAGCAACCAGTGATGCTCTCTTTCCTCACTGCAAGTGAACAAAAGATAACAGATGTCAAGAAAAAATAAATAGAAATGGAGCCCAGCTACTCTGTGCTGCAAAGAGCTACTGAAAATAGAAAACAACTTCAAACACACATGGTCTAGCAAAGTAAATGTGTGCTTTAATCAGTGGTGGTTGGTTGATTTGAAAAATGGTGAGGTGGAAAGTCAAGATCTGATTTAAAATGTACCAGCAACAGATGGGCAATTTTCATACAGGCAGCATTTAACTTTGGTTTCCTGAATTCATGGGATATTTTAAAATCAGGATCTGACCCTTCCCCAATAGACTATCAGAGCAATTGCATGGCTTGCTTGTCCACACTTCACACCAGCTGAAATCTTACATTGGTCACAGAAGAGGGTGGAACCCTTAATCTTGTTGCTTTTGTTGCTGCTAAAGGAAGGTGTTGCTTTTATTCTCACAAACACACTCCTTGATATTTCTGTCAGCATTTCACTACTTAAAATATAGGTTTTCCTAGATTGTGGGTTGCAGGGTTCGAGGAATATGCTGGAAGTCAGTTTCTTACATTGAGCTCCATCAGCTGTATCTCACTGCAAAGATAATTATTAGATTGAACATTAGAACATTGGAATGTTGGGAGCTCTATTGAAGACAATGGAGGGCCCCAGGCTGTTCATGGCTGTTAAAAGCCTGAAGCTCCAACATACCAATGCTTTTCACACAACAACAGCAGTGAACAAAGGCTCGAGGGAATTTCAATCTCCTTGGGCTCGGTAAGGCCTTTGTTTTGTTTATAACAACATTTCTGCCTTCTAGTGGTAGAATGTTATAATAGGCTCATAGACCTTCATAGCTGGGCTATCCCAGCTATTAAAGCCCCTATTCCTTGTAAATGCTGGAGACAGTATTTAATGGACGGTACAGCCCGCTACCGTGAGCTATAAAGCTATAATATACCACCAGAGAGATGTCTTCTAGATTAGCTCACTAAGATATTTCCTACTTTATACTCCATTTCATGAGGTAACTGTTTCTTTAAAGATGTCAAAAATTTACATTTGTTTGCATGGACATCACTTTACCAAAATCGCAGGGGAATTGGAATTGACATCACATGCCATTTGACCTTTACATTCACGCACACACATTCACTCATACAGACATGGTCTCTTTTAAATAGGCATACTCTCACCACAAGCACACAGATAGCATACTTTTAAAAGCATTTTTTAGTCACCTCAGCTGCCAAATAGGGTCAGATTCCAGCTAATTGTACTCCACTTTATATTACATAATAATGAATAATATGATATTACTCACGATGAGTATAATAAAAAAAAATGACTGAAAAGTAGAAGAGTGGAGCCCCCATCAACGTGCATAGGGACGAACTGCCCCTATGGTACTGGCACTGATTTTGTCACCTGAGGGTAGTGGGCGCAAAGACAATGCCAGGGGTCACAAAGGGCAAGCCAGAGTTGCAGCTGTGATCCCTAAATTATATCCATGTTTGTTTGTAAAAGAACACTTGTCGGAAGCCAGAATGTGATGCAGTCATTGTCTTTTATAACGCATTGGCCACCTGAAGGATACTTGGCATGCACCAGCTGACAAATGGAATAGATGAGAAATGAAGGCCTCCACATGATTTCGGATTTTTAATATCTTTACGCTAGCACAGAAACAACAATAGTAAATATTATTGTGCCACCCATTTTTTCTCAATTGTCCTTCTTTCTCTCTCCGTTTCTTAGATCAATGGGTTATTAAGGTTGCTGCAATTAACTTGCAGGCCACTGTTTCTAATCCTCATTAAATGTCAATCCACTAGCACAGCGCTCTCCGGGTTTGTAACAGGTCAGGAGGAAACAAATAGCTCAAGACTCCCTGAATTTCTCATTGTATTATGGTAATTTGGGTATTCCATTAGGTGAAAAGAACAAAACTAGAATTTAATAGAAAAACTGGTTTTCAGAGAAAAACAGGCCTGGATGCAGAGTAAAAAATAAAAGAGGGAAAAGGTAAAGAGTGTATGAAATTGCATGAGGCAGAAATAGGAGAAAGTGGGGACAGAAGGGTCAGAGGAAAGGACTGTCTAAGAAGGAGAGAGCAGTGATATAACACAAAATGATTCGGGCCCCATACAAAATGTATGTAGGAGCCCTTAGTCTCCCTTATTTCACAGACACTCATCCTTAGTGGGGCCCCCTGAGGGTTTGAGGGGGAAACCCTGAAGGGGAGAGGGTCCCTTTGCACCAGTGAGGCTGCACAGTCTTGTACTATACCTGAGAGCACAGAGAATCCTAAACAATCATTTTAATGTCTGCAACTCTTAAGATACCCAGTAAGGGACCTTTGGAAAGAGCAGGAAAAGGAAACTACAACTCCTAAACTTAAGTTTAAGGTATTAATCAGATACTATTTCTCATGAGGCAATATTGAGAGTTGTATTCAAATTTGAAAGATTTATCAATCATTAGTTCATATTCTGTTTTCTTTATTGTTCAAGCATAAGTTACAGAACATAGCATAAAGCATGCCCCTTAAATCTAACACCTATTCTATATTTCCAAGTCAAGAAAATATATTGAAGTCAAGTAGCTCAGAATGAGTGCTCACAACTCAGCAGTAGAAATAATCTGAGTTGGACAATATCAAATAATGTAATATAAAAAAGCACAAAGGAACAAGAGTCCGGGAGTCAGTCTAGCTAGTAAAACTATCACGACCCATAAAGAGTAAATATGTCAGCCTCTGGAGAGAGTTCAAGTTCAAGTTTATTTGTGTTTAAGGAACTCCGAGGGGGTCCACATAATACAATTATGCAACTACACAATTATAATACAATTATGAAATGTACAGATATTCATAAAACATAAAATGTACATATATTCATAAAACATAAAATTCACAAAATAAATATGCAGAACTCCAAGACACTTTAAAACTATAAGACTATTACCACCAAGCTATCAGTATAAATTTAGAAAACACATAAAAAAGTTAAAATGTTATAACAAAACTTTTCATTAGAGGGTGAATAAAGTGACTTTAGTGCTTCCATAGCTGATCACATAGCTGATCACAATCATACAGGTGTCAACCATTTTCGTCACAATAGTGTAAGCAATGGACAAACAAAAAGAAAATGCTTTAGGTCCGGAAGTCCATTATTAAATAGGTTACATTCAGGAGAGGTTCCATGACACTTGGCCAAAAAGGGGTTAAGGGGGAACATATCCAACCTCATCAGGATCCAGATATTTCACAACCCATGGGGAAGGTTCCAGCAAATGCATAGTCGCATCCTCCTTACAGTAATAGAGTTTCTTATGTATAGGAAATCCCTATTTTTAAGGTACCTCTCTCTATCCAGGCAGTAGCTTAGTGTCCAAGTAGACTGTTTTAGGATGACTTTTAGTTGTACCGCTGTTAGTGTGATGACAAAAATGGGGTCTAAGCATAGCTGGTCAACCACCAGGAAGACGTTTCTATATACAACTTACTTATCTTTTCTTCCTTCTAGTAATTCTTTCTTCATAAATGACCTGTAAGAATATTCTTTACTCCTTGCTATACAGGCAACTCAGCATACCACCGGTCTGACTATACACACTTCTCAAACCAATTTTCAACCTCAAGGTCCTAGCTGATATTATAGGATTAACCTAGGTAATGTTTCTAGTGGTTGTCCTTCAATTTTATTGAAAAAAAAATACCATTTAGCCACCCCAATTGTCTTCTGCCCATAGCCCTGTGAAGAGCACCCAGTCCTTTGGCATGGGCCTGGGTTTTATTCTTTTTGTTTTTTATATGGGCCCTATCACTAAGGTTTCTACACATTAACTTCTCTATAAATGTGTAGGAATTTACAATTTCTAATATTTGGGAGTCTAGATACCAAGAAAAGTTATTATATTTGGGTTTCTTTCTACCATGGAAACGCATGATTTTAGTTTTTGAGCTATTAATCTTGAAGTGGTGGGGACAACAAATTTTAATTTTCACTGAAAGGCCACTGTCACTACCTAAGCGTTTTTGAGCTATTAATCTTAAAGTGGTGGGAGACAACAAATTGTTATTTTCACTAAAAGGCTACTGTTACTACCTAAGCGCACTCTACACTCTGTGGAATAATGAAGTGCAATTACGAGATCTAGCAAAGTACAAGGCGTTCCCACCCTTATCAGCTTTCTTCACAGCAAAGGATGATCCACTTTGTCAAAAGCTGTGGAGATGTCTAAGAAAGCTGCATAAATGTCTCCACCTCTTGTCCCTTCATACTTCTCATTAGTCAGTTGACGAGGCACTATGTTATCAATTGTTCCAGGATTCCTTCGGAACCTGGTTTGTTCCATGAGGATTATATTATTGCGTTCTGCCCACTTCTTTATTTGGGCAGAAGACGTTTTGTGAACACTCTACCCGCTGCTTTGAGTAAGGCTATTTGTTGATAGTTTGCTGGCAATTTCCTATCTCCCTTCTTATATAGCACAACTAAGATACTTCCTCTCTAGGAAAGGGGAACTTCCTTTGTAGCAGCATTTCAAGACCAGGAACATAATTTTACTCCATAGGGAAGTTTGCGTTTTATAGCAGAGATAGTGACTTGATCAAGCCCAGTCACTGCAGATGTGAGCATCACTCATACTGTCAGTTTGAGTTCACTAGCTGGGAGGGTGGAGAGAACATTTGCCCCTTTCTGATTTAAGATATTCACCCTTTCCTCCATTTGCTGAATACAATGAAGTAATGAAATTGATCCAACTAGCTACATTTATATGAAGGGAAGCGGCCTTACTGTTGAACCACAACCCTTCACCACTAAGGTCCAAAAGGACCTAATCTCTCCCGTAATTGTTACCTCTCTCAGATCTACCCATAATAGATCCCAATTATCTTTTTTAAAGCTAGACTATAGCCCTTACTTACTCTTTTTTAGTAGAGAAATCCTACCCTCCCTCTCCCCCGAGTATGTTGGATGTTGTTTCCTAGGTAATAGTTTATTTCTCTATTCAACAGTAGAACAGGGAGGGGTATTGGCTTAAGGTTACTCTTGGTTGGTTTTTAATTTACACTTACTAGTAGCTACTTCATGAAAACAGAGAAGCTTTCCAATTCAGCACCCTTCCAAGCACCTACATTTACTGGAATGGTTTCTAATTTATCTCTTAATTCAGTGAACATCCTATGGTTCCACTGTGTTTTTCCTGTTTTTGTTTTTTTCATTTAAATGAAGACCCGTCAAATCTCCAGTATCAGGAAGACATCATACTTAAGCGCAAAGAAAAAATCAACAGACAAAGATTACTGATAGGGCCATCTACTACATTCAAGTCACCCAATAAATGAAATGAAGTACAGCCAACCACCACATAATCTAAAATTGTGCAACCCTTTAGAGATTTGAGTGTATATTGTGCCTGTGTTTCCGAGCATAATCTCCCATATGCAATAGTGCATTCACTGCTTTTCATATGATCCAGTAGGAGAAGTCTTCTTTTATTAAATATTATTTTTGATGGAAAAGTTATGGGGGGGGGTTATGGGGCCTCCTCTTTTTCAATATCACACAGTTGATTCAAGGCATAATTGGAAAGTTTACAATTCAGGCCTCCTACCAGAAATACATAAGGGGGCTGGTCCTTATCATGGTAACGTTTGATTGAAAGTAAAGACCTTCTGTACAAGAGCATCATATATGGCCTCAGGCGGGACATACGCGTTTACCAATAAGAGGGATGGAGCCCCCATCTCCCCACCATGCTGGTATAAAATTAGTGTCCTAAATATATCAGAGGGATCTCTATAACCATTGTTCTTCCACGTATACCTGTTAGTTAAGAGGAATGCTACTCTTCCCTTAGTGTGTCCCCTTATAGAGGGTCTAGCTTTGCAATCAATAAAGAAATAATCATCATACTGGATCACCTTGTCACATCATGACTTATGAAGACATATCACATCCATTTTTAATGCACTTAAAAACTGTAGCTTCTCCCTGTTATTCTTCACACCTGCTACATTCCAGGAGACAATTTTTAATTAATTGTTAGTTCTGAGACAATAGAGGGAGATTACTTATACACACATGTTTTAAAACACCTGGCAGCCAGTTCCATCTTTGTGTTTTCACATATATATTTTGATCTATTCTTACTGAAGGTTCCCTAGAAGCCACCAATCTACAGTTTTCCCCAAGTCTTATTTGCAGACCCTGCCCATCAGCCCTTAGATTATCCCTGTGGTGCAAGGGGGAGGACAAACCCCCAGTCCAAGCATTGTCCTGATAGAGATGCCTACTTGCCTCAAAACCACCATTCTCTTCTGGAACTGGGAAGAAATCAATACCTCTACATTGGAGACTTTCTCCATTTTGTGAATTGGTTTTGAAAATGATTTTAGGAAAAAGAGAACTTTAGATTTGTCTCCAGCCTCTGTGCATTGGAAATAAATCACACTAATATCTTTGCTTTGAGTCTCAATGTCCATAAAGCAGGTCAACAGTGCATGCCGATTCAAAATTGAGTCAGGGTCAAAGAGTTGAATAAAGTCCAATGAACAGGCTTCAACATTATACTGCATTTGCTTATTTGCTGTGGGCTTACCAAATGCCCTAAGCCACCTCTTAAAATTTGGATTCACAAAAGGAGTATCCATGAGATCCAAAGAGGACACAATGGAAGAAGGATGATGAGCTAGAGATGTTGCTCCTAGCCCCTCTGAACTCCTCAAAGTCAGAGAATTAACAGTTAGATGTGAGGGGCTCGCTGCTGTAGGCTCAGTTTGAAACCTGTGCAGCAACTCATCTGACCTTGGCAGCTGCTGAGACTTTTGAAAGAGATGCACTCCTTCTCTAAAACAGAGTTTTCATTGTCCTTTCTTTGTAATTCTCTGATTAGGGTGATTTTCCCCTTTTCAGTTTTTTGATTTTCCTTTTAGTTTTAGCTGAACATGGTGTGAATCACCTACAACAGAGTTCTGTTTAATGCATGATTTAAAGATTGGAAACATCTCCTTCTCCCCGCACATGATTTCCTTTACCTCCCCTCTAATTACAGAAGTTTCTGAATCCATATCAAAAATGGGATTCATTAAGCAAGTTGGACTTTCTACTGCAGAAATTTCTTTCCTGGTGGCTCTGCAATTTGTTTTTTCAGCTTGGAAGATAAAATATGTCTGAGTCCAAACCATGCTATGGTCATCTTTTACAGATATCAGCTAACTATCCTGTAATGAAACCATTGCTACAGCACCATGTTCCCTAACTTTCTTTCTATCAATTAAGTCCTTTAATATAGCCGTCACTAAATCCAGAGTGAAGTCCGACCCACCTACAAATTTTTCCAGCGAGGTTAATAGAGAGGATAGAAGGCTCTCTAAGCTCAGTAGAGTGACTGAAATCTTTATCTCATGTTTCCAGGGGTTACATAGTTGATTGACCATTACTTTCAACGCTGGGGTCTCTGACAGTTGAGATAGAAGAGGAGATTGATTAGAAGGAGTACTACTGAATAGTTGCAGACCAGTTGGTAGAGTTGGTAACTGGGAGATCAGGGAAAGGGATTTAGGTTCCTTATGTTGTCACCCTCATCTCCTACAGAGGTCCAAATCTATATTAGGTAACATGAAATCTTCCTCCAAGATAAAAGAGGCTGCTCTTTGGGGGGGCTCCTCTGGTGGAGGAGATGCTGATACTCCCACTATGGTAGGAGCTATTATTGGCATGTCAAGGACCAAACAGGGAGGGGAAGAAAGTTTAAATGAGGGACCAGACTCTGAGCATAATATAATGGATTTTCTTCCTTGGGGCTGACCCTCATAATCCATTGTTTATGAGTTGTTCTTCTCCTGAGATGTTACTTTATGGATAAACACCTGGAAATCAGAGTCTTTTGTGCACTGACGTTTGGTCACTCCCATTGCCTCTACAGAACCTGCCTCAGCCTCCTTGGATGTCTTCTCCACTTCCCAAAGAGAAAGGATGTGATTCTTGACTTTAACCTGTTCTGTGCCTTGGACGAGGTGACCACGTCCAAGGCTACAGTTCCTGTGTGCCTTGGACGAGGTCACCTCGTCCAAGGCACAGGAACTGGGGGGAGCGCTAGCGCGCCCCACCTGTGCACCCCACCCACCCCCCCAAGGCGGGGATGGAAGGGGAAGCCCTTCCCCTTCCACCCCCGACCCCCCCCCCTATTACGTCAGCGCGCAAGCGCACGCTGATTTGTCACAGGGTCTCCCCCATCGTGCTAGAAGCTCTGCTTCCAGCGCGATTGAAAGAGAAATGCTTAGCATTTCTCTTTCAATCATGTGGGGGAGGCCCGGAGAGGCTTCAAAGGGAAGGAAATGTATTTCCTTCCCTTTGAAGTCTCTCCCAGGGTTTTAAAAGCCGGATTGCTTGCAATGCGGCTTTTGAAACCCCACTAGACACCAGGGATTTTTATTTATTTTTGGGAAATTGGCATAAGGGAGCGACCCCTTGGGCAAGGGTCACTCCCAGGGGAGGCATTTTTTTGGGAAGGCCTTTTCTGCCCCCCTCTAGGGCACCAGGGATCATTTCTTTTTATTTTTTACATTTGTTTTGTTTTTTGTTTTTTTTAGGTGGGGAGCGACCCCTTAGCTAAGGGTCGCTCCCCTAGGGGGCAAATTATATTTAGGCCATTTCTGCCCCCCTTGCGGGCAGATTGGCCTATTTTGATGAAGCCAATCTGCCCCCAAGGGGGGCAGAAACCACTAGACACCAGGGAGTTTTTTTTGTTTTCGTGAATTTCACGCAAGGGGAGCGACCCCTTAGGCAATGGTCGCTCCCCTGGGGGGGGGGGGGATTATTTTAGGCCATTTCTGCCCCCCTGGGGAGTAGATCAGCCTATTTTGATTAGGCCGATCTGCCCCCAAGGGGGGCAGAAACCACTAGGCACCAGGGATTTTTTATATTTTTTTGTTTTACAGATGGGGAGCGACCCCTTGGACAAGGGTCACTCCCCTGGAGGGGAAAATTGTATTTAGGCCATTTCTGCCCCCTTTGGGGGCAGATCGGCCGATTTTAGGTCAATATGCCCCCAAGAGGGAAGAAACCACTGGGCAACGGGGATTTTTTTTTGGCGTCAATGTCACGCAGGGGGAGCGACCCCGTAGGCAAGGGTCGCTCCCGGTGGGGGGGGGTGGGGGTTTGGGGGGAAAATTTATTTTAGGCCATTTCTGCCAGATCGGCCTATTATTAGGCCAATCTGCCCATAGGAGGGTCAAAAACCTGTAGGCGCCAGGGCAATTTTTTTTGTTTGTTTTTTGTTTTTTTTTTGTTTGTTTAGTGATGGGGAGCTACCCATTAGGCAAGGGTCGCTCCCCTGGGGGGCAAATTGTATTTAGACCATTTCTGCCCCCCTTGGGGGCAGATTGGCAGATTTTAGGTCAATCTGCCCCCAAGGGGGCAGACACCACTAGGCACCGGGGATTTGTTTTTTGGTGCCAATGTCACGCAGGGGGAGCAACCCCGTAGGCAAGGGTCGCTCCCGGGCGGGGGTTGGGGGGCAAATTTATTTTAGGCCATTTCTGCCCCCCTGGGGGCAGATCAGCTAATGTTATTAGGCTGATCTGCCCCCTCTAGGCGCCAGGGCAATTTTTTTGTGTGTTTTTTTTTTTTTTTTTTTTTTTTTAGAGATGGGGAGCGACCCATTAGGCAAGAGTCGCTCCCCTGGGGGGCAAATTGTATTTAGACCATTATTTTAGGTCAATCTGCCCCCAAGGGGGCAGGAACCACTAGGCACCGGGGATTTTTTTTTTTGCGCCAATGTCACGCAGGGGGAGCGACCCCGTGGGCAAGGGTCGCTCCCGTGGGGGGTGGGTGATTGGGGGGCAAATTTTATTTTAGGCCATTTCTGCCCCCCTTGGGGGCAGATTGGCCGATTTTAGGTCAATCTGCCCCCAAGAGGGCAGACACCACTAGGCACCGGGGATTTCTTTTTTGGCGCCAATGTCATGCAGGAGGAGCGACCCCGTAGGCAAGGGTCGCTCCCCGGGGAGGGGTGGGGGGTGTAGGGGGGCAAATTTATTTTAGGCCATTTCTGCCCCCCCTGGGGCCGGCTGAGCTAGAGGCCAAAATCCACAGGTAGGCCCTTTGCAAAAAACACCTCTGTTTTCTGTGAAAAAATGTGTTGTGTCCATGTTGTGTTTTGGGCCATTTCCTTCCGTGGGCGCTAGGCCCACCCACACAAGTGAGGTACCATTTTTATCGAGAGACTTAGGGGAATGCTGGGTGGAAGGAAATTTGTGGCTCCTCTCAGATTCCAGAACTTTCTGTCACCGAAATGAGAGGAAAAAGTGTTTTTTTGGTCAAATTTTGATGTTTGCAAAGGATTCTGGATAATAAAACCTGGTCAGAGCCCCACAAGTCACACCATCTTGAACCCCCCTGGGTTTCTAGTTTTCAAAAATGCACTGGTTTGCTAGGTTTCCCCAGGTGCCGGATGAGGTACAGGCCAAAATCCACAGGTAGGCACTGTTTTTTTTAAAGAAAAAAATGTGATGTGTCCAAGTTGTGTTTTGGGCCATTTCCTTTCGTGGGCGCTAGTCCTACCCACACAAGTGAGGTATAATTTTTATCGGGAGACTTGGGGGAATGCTGGGCGGAAGGAAATATGTGGCTCCTCTGAGATTCCAGAACTTTCTTTCACCGAAATGAGAGGAAAAAGTGTTTATTTGGCCAGATTTTGAGGTTTGCAAAGGATTCTGGGTAACAAAACCTGGTCAGAGCCCCACAAGTCACCCCATCTTGGATTCCCCTAGGTCTCTTGTTTTCAAAAATGCATAGGTTTGGTAGGTTTCCCTAGGTGCCGGCTGAGCTAGAGGCCAAAATCTACAGGTAGGCACTTTGCAAAAAACACCTCTGTTTTCTTTAAAAAAATGTGATGTGTGCACGTTGCGTTTTGGGGCATTTCCTGTTCGGGCGCTAGGCCTACCCACACAAGTGAGGTATCATTTTTATCTGGAGACTTGGGGGAACGCTGGGTGGAAGGAAATTTGTGGCTCCTCTCTGATTCCAGAACTTTCGGTCACCAAAATGTGAGGAAAATGTGTTTTTTTAGCCAAATTTTGAGGTTTGCAAAGGATTCTGGGTAACAAAACCTGGTCAGAGCCCAACAAGTCACCCCATCTTGGATTCCCCTAGGTCTCTAGTTTTCAGAAATGCACAGGTTTGGTAGGTTTCCCTAGGTGCAGGCTGAGCTAGAGGCCAAAATCTACAGGTAGGCACTTTGCAAAAAACACCTCTGTTTTCTTTAAAAAAATTTGATGTGTGCACGTTGCGTTTTGGTGCATTTCCTGTTGCGGGCGCTAGGCCTACCCACACAAGTGAGGTATCATTTTTATCGGGAGACTTGGGGGAACGCTGGGTAGAAGGAAATTTGTGGCTCCTCTCAGATTCCAGAACTTTCTGTCACCAAAATGTGAGGAAAATGTGTTTTTTTAGCCAAATTTTGAGGTTTGCAAAGGATTCTGGGTAACATAACCTGGTCAGAGGCCCACAAGTCACCCTATCTTGGATTCCCCTAGGTCTCTAGTTTTCAGAAATGCACAGGTTTGGTAGGTTTCTCTAGGTGCCAGCTGAGCTAGAGGCCAAAATCTACAGGTAGGCACTTTGCAAAAAATACCTCTGTTTTCTTTTAAAAAATGTGATGTGTGCACGTTGCGTTTTGGGGCATTTCCTGTCGCGGGCGCTAGGCCTACCCACACAAGTGAGGTATCATTTTTATCGGGAGACTTGGGGGAACGCTGGGTGGAAGGAAATTTGTGGCTCCTCTCTGATTCCAGAACTTTCTGTCACCAAAATGTGAGGAAAATGTGTTTTTTTAGCCACATTTTGAGGTTTGCAAAGGATTCTGGGTAACAGAACCTGGTCAGAGGCCCACAAGTCACCCCATCTTGGATTCCCCTAGATCTCTAGTTTTCAGAAATGCACAGGTTTGGTAGGTTTCTCTAGGTGCCAGCTGAGCTAGAGGCCAAAATCTACAGGTAGGCACTTTGCAAAAAACACCTCTGTTTTCTTTAAAAAAATGTGATGTGTGCACGTTGCGTTTTGGGGCATTTCCTGTCGCGGACGCTAGGCCTACCCACACAAGTGAGGTATCATTGTTATCAGGAGACTTGGGGGAACGCTGGGTGGAAGGAAATTTGTGGCTCCTCTCTGATTCCAGAACTTTCCGTCACCAAAATGTGAGAAAAATGTGTTTTTTTAGCCAAATTTTGAGGTTTGCAAAGGATTCTGGGTAACAAAACCTGGTCAGAGCCCCACAAGTCACCCCATCTTGGATTCCCCTAGGTCTCGAGTTTTCAGAAATGCACAGGTTTGGTAGGTTTCCCTAGGTGCTAGAGGTAGCTGAGGTCTGAGCTAGAGGCCAAAATCTACAGGTAGGCACTTTGCAAAAAACACCTCTGTTTTCTTTAAAAAAATGTGATGTGTGCATGTTGCGTTTTGGGGCATTTCCTGTCACGGGCGCTAGGCCTACCCACACAAGTGAGGTATCATTTTTATCGGGAGACTTGGGGGAACGCTGGGTGGAAGGAAATTTGTGGCTCCTCTCTGATTCCAGAACTTTCTGTCACCAAAATGTGAGGAAAATGTGTTTTTTTAGCCACATTTTGAGGTTTGCAAAGGATTCTGGGTAACAGAACCTGGTCAGAGCCCCACAAGTCACCCCATCTTGGATTCGCCTAGGTCTCTAGTTTTCAAAAATGCATAGGTTTGGTAGGTTTCCCTAGGTGCCGGCTGAGCTAGAGGCCAAAATCTACAGGTAGGCACTTTGCAAAAAACACCTCTGTTTTCTTTAAAAAAATGTGATGTGTGCACGTTGCGTTTTGGGGCATTTCCTGTCACGGGCGCTAGGCCTACCCACACAAGTGAGGTATCATTTTTATCGGGAGACTTGGAGGAACATAGATTAGCAAAATAAGTGTTATCGTCTCTTGTCTTTCTCTACATTTTGTCCTTCCAAATATAAGAGAGTGTGTAAAAAAGACATCTATTTGAGAAATACCCTGTAATTCACATGCTAGTATGGTCACCCCGGAATTCAGAGATGTGCAAATAACCACTGCTCCTCAACACCTTATCTTGTGCCCATTTTGGAAATACAAAGGTTTTCTTGATAGCTATTTTTGACTCTTTATATTTCAGCAAATGAATTGCTGTATACACGGTATAGAATGAAAACGCACTGTAGGGTGCAGCTCATTTATTGGCTCTGGGTACCTTGGGTTCTTGATGAACCTACAAGCCCTATATATCCCCCCAACTAGAGTAGTCCAGCAGACATAACGGTATATTTCTTTCGAAAATCTGACATTGCAGGAAAAAGATACAGAGTAAAACGTACAGAAAAATTGCTGTTTTTTTCACCTCAATTTCAATATTTTTCTTTTTCAGTTGTTATTTTCTGTAGGAAACCCTTGTAGGATCTACACAAATGACCCCTTGCTGAATTTAGCATTTTGTCTACTTTTCAGAAATGTTTAGGTTTCTGGGATCCAGCATTGGTTTCATGCCCATTTCTGTCACTGACTGTAAGGAGGCTGAAAGCACAAAAAATTGTAAAAATGGGGTATGTCCCAGTAAAATGCCAAATTTGTGTTGAAAAATTGGGTTTTCTGTTTCAAGTCTGCCTGTTCCTGAAAGCTGGGAAGCTGGTGATTTTAGCACCGCAAACCCTTTGTTGATGCCATTTTCAGGGAAAAAAAACACAAGCCTTCTTCTGCAGCCACTTTTTCCCATTTTTTTGAAAAAAACAAAATTTTCACTGTATTTTGGCTAATTTCTTGGCCTCCTTAAGGGGAACCCACAAAATCTGGGTACCTCTAGAATCCCTAGGATGTTGAAAAAAGAACGCAAATTTGGCTTGGCTAGCTTATGTGGACAAAAAGTTATGAGGGCCTAAGCGCAAACTGCCCCAAATAGACAAACAAAGGCCTGGCACAGGAGGGGGAAAAGGCCTGGCAGCGAAGGGGTTAAAAGTGTAAACAAAAGGATCTCTGTTTTGTAAGGGGTTAGATTTGGGACCTGATTATGACATTGGTGGTACTAAGACCACCAATACTTTAGTGGTGGTTGGACCCTGGCAGTCAAACCACCATGGCGCTGCCATGCACACCAGGAACATGGTTTCCAGCGAGCTGACAATGGTCGGGGTCATCAGCACTGCCATGCTCATCACAAGTAGAGTTTCCACCAGCCTTTTCATGGTGGAGACCCAGCACTGAAAAGGCTAGTGGAAACACAACGCGGGGGACCCTCTGCCCAGCACCCTCAGAATGCATACTGTCTGCTTTGGAGACAGTTTGCAATCCAAGGGTGCTGGTGTGCTCCAGTATTCATGTCAACTTCTTTAAGGGAGTCAAGACCAATACCGCAGCACTGTTCCCACCAGGCTGACTGGCGGGAACGTCACAATACAATGCTTCTGCTGGTCAGCCCAGTAGGAATATTGTAATACCACGGGGGTGAGGCAGCCTGATTGACGGCCACCTCATCCCCTTTAGTTTGGCAGTCAGCTCGTCTGACTACCAAACTCGGAATGAGCCCCTACATTTTTGTGCCTGTTCTCCTCCCTAACAGGTGCCCAGATCTCAATTTTTTGCTCTCATTTTCCTCATAGACTTCCCAGCTATAGATGCCAAGGTTATACTTTACAGCTCCTTATAATAGCTGGTACATTGGGAACCTATTATGGGTTAGGTCTTTTTCAAGTAATGGGCGAAGGTGCACCTGTGTAAACGTAGTCAAACGCCACCTATTCCAGCTTTGTTCCAGTATGGATCACATCCAGCTATTCTTGGTCCTGTAGTATCAGTAAGACAGTTATTAAGGGGGCGTGGTCTGGCCACAAGTCCTAACGGATGCTTGATTTCAGAGGTCCACGTTCTGGCAGGCTCCGAATGGAGGAAGTGGCATCCTGATTCCATGGGGGGCTCATAATTATGCTACTGAGACCACCCTGGCCAGGGGCTACAGCCTGACTGTCTGGATCACTGCTATTAAGCCTGCAGGGCCCAGCGGACCAGGTGAAGCAGCGTCATTTCGTTTGGGCCACCAGTGACCACCCTCCATCCATCCTAGGGCACATCGATTGGCCCACTCTTCTTCCTGCGTGGAGTTGGCCGGGTGTCAGAGCCCTCCTCCAGTGACCCCCTGGAGCTGCCTGCTACTACTTGGGCATACTTCCTAGGCCCTTGTCCCTCAGCCATCCCTCAACTGTAGAGGTGTGGGGCATAGCCGGCTGAGTGTCACAGCGACCTCCCACCTGGATTACCAACAATCAACTGCACCCTCACTAGAGACGTGGACCACTGACAGGCCCAACATCATCTTTGCACTGAGGTGCCCCCAACCCAGGATTGTCTGACAACTCCTTTAGACTGTTGCCTGGCCTCCCACCCCTTTCAGAACTGCAGTAAGACAGGGGCCGGGTGCATCTACGAATGGGGAGGCTGCTCTCCACTCGATTTCCGTATCCAGGCGTCTTCTTTGCCTGGGGTACTCCACATGGTCTCCCTACTGACCCTGATGAACCCGCCGACCGGAGAGAGTGTTGCAGGATTCTGTGCTTCGGATGGGCCACTGCGTCCTTTCACACCCTGATGGCTTGCAATGGCATGACACCCAAACCTGGATCCTTCTTGCATTCATCCTGGGTCGTACCCCTCCAAGTGACCCTTGCAGGCTGCACAAGAGAGGGAGGCTTCGCCATTCCCCCTTCCCAGATGGACAATGGCGCTCCACTGGCTGATAGCACCACAGAGGCAGAGATCCTAAGGGACCTCCACGACCCCAGGGTGACAGGGATCAGGCACTTCAAGTAGTGGCGCACCTCACTCAGTTCCAAGATAGGGACAAGTCTTAGTCACCTCTAAAACCCACGCCTGGTTCTGACTAAGTACGCTATGGCCTTTGGTACTTTGCTTCCGTAGGCACCCTGGGGTAGTGCCATGAGAACTACACCCCTCTCCCAATGGAAAGATGAGTACCCAGATGCATGCTCATATGTGCCATAGCCCTCCTGTAATGCGCAACATTAAGGGTTGCACCACACTAGTTGGCTGCACCAAGCATTGTTGATTGGTATTTTGCTCTGTGAGAGATCTATTATGTTCCTGTGGCCTCCTCTCCTCCACACTCTCACTGCCCATCTGGGGTGCCTAGTCATTCTTTGCAAGATGTTTTATATTATCGCAACTGGTGCTAACTGCATACCTACCATGTTCCACTACTTAACTGTTTAACTGTTTCTACTGTTATGCCTGTTTCAACTGTTTGTGATGCTGGACAGGCACACAGCTGTCTGCCTTCACCCTCTTACCACAGAAGAATGCCCCCCTGCTACCACCTGAGCAGGCCTCTCCTGTCCCCTCCAGTGAGACCTGCTTTACCCCGATCATCCTGGATGCTGAGCTGCATTACCCGGTCATCCTTCTCTTTGTCTTCCACTTCTTTTTTTTTCTCCTACTGCTTCTCCATCTACTTCTAGTTCCTATAATGTTCCCCTTCCCCGCCGCTCCTATCCTATACAAGCTGTCTTCACATGTGTCCTTAAATCCCCCCACTGGACTCCAATAGTTCTTTTTGTTCAAACCTCCTGACTATGCATAGGCCTGGAGTATTATTACTGGCCCCTATGTTTCAATCAACACCCCTGCTTGGACCTCTTTCTCTCCCCCAACTACATCACCAACCTCTACTTTATCTTCTAAGTGCACCTTGCCTCCTGAGGTGGGCCCTCCTCCACAATCCTGGACTTGGGGTCTTCAGATTCAAGCCCTTGAAGCTTCATTTTGGCCTTGTCACAACCTCCTGTTTTTTTGTTCTTTGTCTCCCTTATTGGTTTCCTGCTCACCCTCCTGTCATTCCTCCCTTCCCCCATCTCTTCTTCTTTCCTCCCCGCATCCCATTATATTTTGCTCATCCCTATTTCCCTTTTGTCCTTCTCTGGGTCCATATCGCAGACTTTACCCTTTCCCCTCCTGGACTGGGTTTGAAGGAGGCCCCTCTTGCCCCCGGTACCTGACCTTCCCTTCCTTCTACCTTCACCACCCCCTCTCTTCACTGAGAGCTCTCTCCTCCTCTCCCTACAGACTCTTACCGATCTTGTCCCCCCTCACACTACACAATGACTTGCACTCAAGTCCCCCACTCTCCCTATCCATTCCACATCCTGTAGTGGAACATCCACAGGTTAACCCATTATGTGAAATGCAAGAAGGTACTCTCCTACCTTTAATTGAAATGGGTTTACATGGCCCTCTTGCAAGAGACCTATCCTGACCGCCTTGAGTCCAATAAACTGTGTCTGTGCTGGGTGGGAAGGACGATCCATAGCAGTTTTCTGGCATCGTCGACACTGGGGGTTGGGACATCCAGGAGGTGCAGGGTGGTGCTCCTACTCCATAAGACGTTACCCTTCACCATTACCAATACATGGTCTGATCCCAAAGGTAGATATGTGTTTGCAAAACTGAGGATAGGGGAAAGCTCATTATGTGTAGGGTCCGTCTATATGCCCACAGGATCTAAACGCTAATTTTTCATCTGGCTCAAATGACTCCTCATTGAGATTAAGGCTTCTCGATACCTCATTGGGGTGACTGGAATCTTGCCTGGAAGCAGTGCTTTACAAGAATGGCCCTATCGATTTGTACAACAACTTGAGTAAGGCCCTGTTGAGGAATTTAACCTAGATGATGGGATGGTGAATCACTTGAGGCTTACCCATCTGATGGACGGGGAGTATACTTTTCTCTCATCAGTACATGAAACCCTGGCACTACTGGACTATTTCCTAATCTTGCAGAGTGTGGTAACCTCTGGCTGGGACTTTCAGATCCTGGGAACCGTGCTCTTTGACTATGCCCCAATCCTAATGTCCGTAGATATGGGCCTCACCTCTCCGGGCCAGAAACCCTGACACTTTGTTGTGCACTGATACTGCACTCCCCAGAGTAAGCTCCTACCTCCGCTTATATACAGGCCAACAAGGGTTCAGTTACATCCCAGAGGGTATTGTGGGTGGCAGCAAAAGCAACCATATGGGGGCAAATGATATGTGATGCAGCACTGGCTAATCAACAAAAGATAGCCCGTCAAAGAAAACCTGAGGACCATATCTCATCCCTTACCCACCAGTACACAACCCTGTGTGCCGTCACTTAGAACAAGCTTGTGTAGCTCTTAATGAACTATACACATCCAAGGAAGAAAACACACTGAAATGGCTGAAAATTCACCATTGCCAGCAGGGTGAAAAGGCTGTCCGGCTGTTGGCAGCTCAACTAAGACAACTGGAAGCAGCACAAGCAATCCCTGCTATTCACTCCTCGAATGGTCAGGTTCTCCTCTGACCACAGGAAATTGGTAATGAATGAATTTACTGCATTCTACTGAAGGTTTTATTCACTGGAGACACTGGCCTGCGCCAATCAAATAGCAACCTTTTTGTAGGGGGTACAGCTGCCATGTCTGTTGAATGAATGGCATGTTCTGCTGGACGGAGAGATCAGCAAAGCTGAGCTAGCACAGGCTATATCCAAACTTTCATATCAAAAGTCTCTTGGGAAGATGGCTTGCCTGCAGAATTCTATAAATGGGCTGGAGAGGACATTGTCCACGCCCTCTATGAGGCCTTCCTGGGGGCTAGTCAAGAGGGCTCCCTGGGTTCTCTTTCAAATAGAGCAATGACAGCAGTGAACCCTAAACCTGGGAGAAACCCCCTCCTCTGCTCTGTGGCAATTACAGACCTGTATCCCTTCTGAATGGAAAACTTCTTGCCAGTGTCTTAGAGGCTCATCTCTACAAAGTCATCCCGCCTCTAATACGTCACGCCCAGGTTGGATTTGTTCCAGGACGCACCACCAGAAACCATCTCCGCACTGCCTCATGACCTTTGGGAAGCTAGAGACCTGTACGATGATGATTGCCTTAGGGCTCAGGTTAACTGTTGTGGATATTTGTCCGACCCTTTCCTGATATAGCGGGGAATGACGCAAGGCTGCCGCCTCTCACCACTTCTATTTTTGTTGGCATTGGAACTTCTAGTGGCCACAGAGTGGTGGTTCCAATCCACCACTCCCCCCATTCTCTTTGGGATACCCTTTAAGGGGGGAGAGTCCAAACTCTACCTGTATGAGGATGACATCCTGCTCACACTGATTGACCTGCAATGTTCCCTCCCAGCCTTACTGGAAATTATTGACACCTCTGCGCTGCTGTCCGGTTACTGGGTGAACTGGGACAAGAGTGAGGCACTGCACCTATTTACCATTACCACGAGTGCGGAGGTCCACAGCTACCCCTTTCAGTGGACACGTGTCATCTTAAATTACTAGTAATCCTCGTCAATAGGTGAATAGACAACTTATATCTCCTTAAAGCCCATATGAGACAAGACTTTGAGAAATGTTTGCACCTGAGTCTCTCAATGTGGGGCCGAGTGCTAGCGATACGGATGGTTACACTCCTCCAATTTACATATGTGCTGGGCATGCTCCCCATTCCGGTGCTTTTATTAGGCATTCACCTTATGGACACAGAAATCCGTACCTTTGTATGGGGCTCCTCACGCCCTTGTTTGTCTTCGGCTAAAATCATGGCATGCTGCTGGTACAGAGGACTGGGGATTCCTTCGGTAGAACTTTACGCCTGAGCCCTCCAGCTTCCACAACTAACAATCATGCTCCCATAGTCTCCCTGCAATGGGTCACTACTCAATGTCTGTTAATGTCCAGCTAAAGCAGCCTTGACCTCCTGTACAGGGATAACGCTTCCCGTCTCACCCTATCAATCTCATGCTTCAGGTCATGCATAAAGCGTGGCACAGGGCTCACTAATTTCCCGATGTACTTCCCGCCTCATACGTGGGCCCCACTATAGAGAAATGAATGCCTGCGCATCAGTCGGGAGGGTCCAACTGGACACAATGGTGCGCAACTGATATCCATAGTCTGGATCAGATCTTAGTTGATGGTGGACTTAAGACATTTGAATGCCTGTGAGAGGAATTTGGCCTCAGGCTTCTGCAGGCATGGAGGTCCCTGCAACTTTAGGACTGTCTGCGTCAGTGTATGGGAACCGGTCCTTGGACTATGCAATTCTCACCGATGGTGTCCTATTTTTTGACCTGAGAATGCTTTAAGGACATGATGTCGGGCTTTTACGAAGTCCTTACTCACCACCATCTTTTCTCAAAACCCCTTCTTGACAATCTACGCTCCAAGTGGCACTCTCGTCTCCAGATGGAAACCAAAAAAGAGGATTGGGCAGATATGGTGGATGCCCTGGACTCCTGCCTCATGCAAATTGCGGGTGGTGCAAGGCCACTTGCTGTGACCTTGCACACATCCTCTGTGAAGCCCCTTCGATTCAGCCCTTCTGGGTGGTGGTGAGATCAACCGTAGGGGCCTCCATGGTTCCTTAGAAACCCCTCTCTCCCTCTTTCATCATCCTTCTTGACGTAGAGGACTCCCCAGACATATTCAGACAGCAAGACCATCTTTTACCTTCCGCTCTTGTGACTGCCAAGATCTGCATTCTTCATCACTGGAGATCTCCCATTCCACCTACCTAAGAGGAGTGGACAGTGGCAAAGATCCAGACTGCTGTCTATGAACGTGTCATTTATGACCTCCAAAACCAGTAGACATTATTTTCACAAACATGGGCACCCTTTATCGGAGACAACTCTTAGCACATGGCATGGTAGGCAATCCCCATTATCGAGGTGGCAAGATACATTGAGGCTATCCTGTTACCCCACTCATCTTTCCTCTCTATCCTCCCCCACCTTCTGTCTCTCCCTTCTTCAGCTCAGTCCTGCACTATCCTCCTTTCCTGCTTCCCTTCCTCTCATCCTTCCTCCCTACATTGCCCTCTATTTCTGTTTGTTCCTGTGTCCTCATACTCCCTTCCCTTCCTTTATCCCAAAACGTATACTCCTCCTCTCCTTAAACCCACCGGCTACTAAATGCTCTGCCCTTCATCGGGCCTACCACATTTTTATCAAGTATCTGTGCACCCAAATATGCCACCGACCCGTTCTGAGGTTTACACACCCCCATGCACCCGTCTTGCGAACACACCACTAGAAATTCTCACCCATCGTCTTAGGATAACTCTTGCCCCTTCTTAATACTCTTCCCCTTACATCTATTTGCTGCACACTTGTCCCCTTCTAACTGATACATTGGAGTTCTGCCCCTCCCTGCGGGACACCTTGTACCCTTACTCCCTGCAGTCAGGGCCTTTCGTATTTCCATATTCTAAAATCTGATAATGCTTTGCAGTATTATGTATAATGTTTGCTCCTTTTTTCTACCCTCTCCCTACTTCATTCCCTCCTCCACTCCCTCCTCCCCTTCTCATAGTCCTTCTTTCTGTTTTTTTCACTATGCTTTATTTTGTAATGCACTGTACCCCATGATTGTTGTTATATCCATTTGGGAGAATCAAAAGACAACCGTGTCTTTGTTGGCAGGCACCAAGTGTCAAAGAGAAGATGACTCCTTATTTACTGGCACCAGAAGGGACAGAGAGGGAGAAAAAATGGGAGGGTGCAAGGCAGCAGGCCTCACTGTGACCCAGCACAACCTCTTCCACTACCAACATGCTCTCCTCTTGGAGAGACCCCCCTAATGGGGGACCTCAACCGTGTTATTGCTCCCCTTGCTCACCTCACTCTAACAGATCTTCTCTAATCCTTGGGACAATGAGTGAAGTATAGCCCAAGTCTGATCCAAACAGGTAGTGCAGGGCAGGCAACGGATCTGGATTCCCTGCTGGAGACCTAGGGTTCAGAAGGGTGTCTCACCTTAACAATGCTAAAACCAGATTCAGATCAAAGTCTGGGTCAGGGGTTCCCCCTGGCTCTCTTGCCCTGCTGCTAGCCAATGCAAGCTGTAAGCGCTGTGATGTCCTAGCGGCTCAGTGGCAGCTGGGTGGTAAGGAGCAGACTTCCATCCTAGCTCTGCTGCTGCTCATAGTTTATTGCTCACTGCGTAGCTCAGCAGTGTCCTCACAGCCTCGTGGCAAATGCGTCATCAGATTCAGCTCTTCTATGTCAATATCCAACAACAACAACTGGAAGTATTATCTGGCCTCACTGCAAAAGTAAAACTTGTTCACACACAGACCAGGCCTCTGGAGAAAGAGATAGAGAATGATAGGAGGCTTCTCAAAGCTTTAATCTCTAAGGGTTATCTCTGTTCTTTCCCTGGAACACTTTCATATGAAATACAATGATGCACAATTTTAACAGTTTTGGCAGATAATGTATTAGATAAGCCAAAAAGGAAACAATCATATTCAGAGGCAGGAAGGGTTTTCTCCGAGATGGCAAGGTCCAAACAAAGAGAGTCCTAAACATATGTTACATTTTGTTAAATATTTAATTGCAATGATACATCAAGAAATGTTCTCATCCACCTAGGTTTCTTAAAGAAAGAAAATGTGTGTAAGTTTTAAGCATGATCACATTAAGGTGGTCATTATGACACTGGTGGTGACTGTTAAAGTGGCGGTAATTACCCCCAAACGAAGACCATGGCGGTGATAACTCCCATAGACCGACAAAGTAGCACACCATCCGCCAGGGTGTTAACACCACGTACCACGGCGGTAGCCATCAACGGCCAGGCGGAAGACAAAGTAGTGCCCACCATATCATGACACTGCAATCCGCCACGATTTCCGGGGCGGTATCAACGCCATCAAAAGCCTGGCGAAAACACATCACAGAAGATCAAAACTAACCAACAGAGACACAGAGAACTGGAACTTAAAGTCTTCCCGATGCTCTTCTACGTCATGCTTCACCTGGAGCACCAACGCCGACAAAGATGGCGGCGGTGAGTACAGCCACCTAGCACACAAGAGAGGAAGGGAGGAAAAGGAGAGTGACACACACAGGCACAACACACACCATTCATACACACACACACACCATACATATAACCAGCTGCAGACGTAAATCAGTGGCACAGGACACACAGCATAATAATACAAGGACTACAGGTCGGCAGTACTGAAATTGTAATTGCAAGGCAAAAGCCACCATATGAACCAATTTTAGAACAGAGATACATAAACAATTGTCCAGAAATGGCCAATGCTCAGTCCAAAGTCCAGAAGGCCCACATGGCCACAGGGCACAGGGAACAGTCCAAGACCCAACTTGATCCTGACTGACTACGCACAAAACTGTGCAGGGGCAACATCACGGAAGTGGACAGACAGCTCAGTGGGAAGGGGGTGGGGGACACCTCAGCTGAGGTCGGGAACTTGCCCACTGCTCCTGGAGGGGGCTCCATGCCCAATTCCCAATGCTGGGGAGTGCAAGGTTACAGTCTCTAAGGTGGGGAACTTTCCCACTGGTTCTGGAGGGAGCTCCATGCCTAATTTCCAATGCTGGGGAGTTCAAGGTCACAGTCTCTGAGGTGGGGAACTTGCCTACTGATCCTGGAGGGGGCTCCTTGTACAACAGTCCCTGGAAGGGGGCTACATGCCCTCTGCTGGAGGTGAGGGCTGCTATGTCTCAGTTGTAGGTGAGGGCTCCATGACCACTGGTGGTGGTGGTGGTGGTACCCTGACAGCCTCTGCTGGTAGTGAGGGCTGCTGTGTGGTTGAGCGAGAACCTTTTCTTGCATTGGTGGTTGACTGGGAACCTTTTCTGTCTTTGGTGGTTGAGTAGGAACCTTACCCCTCCTGGCTGGTGGAGTGGGATCCTTACCTTTCCTGGCTGGTGAAGTGGGATCCTTCCCTTTCCTGGCTGGTGGAGTAGGATCCTTCCTTTTCCTGGTAGGTGGCGTGAGATGCTTCACCATCTTGCCTCCATGACTAGGAGGTGTCTCCACTGTCCCTGTGACTGTTTGGCTGAGGTGCTGGGCTGGGTAATTGGGACCCTGCTCGTACGGGCAGGACTGGGGAGGAGGTCAAGTTGGACAAGGAAAAGCCTCTTAGGGATGGTGGGGCAGGATGAGGGAGGAGGGATGAGAGTGGAGGTTGAGGGAGTAGTTGTTGGAGGAGTACGTCTGCTGGATTTGGGTCTAGGTGCATGGGCAGTGTGCTGATGTGAGGTGGAAAGCTGTTGAGTGTCTTAGTGCCTGCATTTGTATCCTTTAGGAGGGATGACAGACAGTGTGGGAGAGGACACAGGGGATGCGTGGATGGATGCTAGTGAGGTGTGTGTGCTTGGTGTGGTGATGCTGATGGTGGCTGTTGAAGCAGTGCATGTAGGTGTGAGTGTGGACATGACTGTGAGGGAGGTGGAGGAGGAGGAAGGGGAGACAATGGAGGTAGTGGATAAGGATGTGTGTGCAACTGTCTGGTGATTGTGTGAGTGCTTGTGGACTGAAGTGTGGTGCATGTGTTTGACTGTGCCACTCTTGTGTGATGTTTTGTGTGCATGCTTGTCTGTATGTGTGCATGGGATGGGTTGGGGTTGAGGAGACTGGGACTGGGAAGTGGTAGTTGGAGTGGGGACGGTAGAAACAGGGACAATGGCTGCCATCAGACAGGAGGCCAGAGCCTGATTCGATCTCTGTTGGGCCACCAACCCACTGTGGATGCCTTCCAGGAATGCATTGCTACATCATGGAAGTCAGCCCCTGGATGGCATTCACAATAGTTGGATTCCCTACAGAGATGGATCTCAGGAGGTCAATAGCCTCCTCACTCAGGGCAGAAGGGCTCACTGGGGCAGGTCTTGAGGTGCCTGGGGCAAAGGATATGCCCACCATCCTGGGTGAGCGGGTACAAGCAACTCAGTTTAAGGGCTGCTGGGGGGCAATGCTGGTACGGGGGTGGCGGCTGTACCTTCAGCTGGGGTGGTCACAGAGGTGTCCGCCACCACCAGGGAGCTTCCATCGGAGGAGGAATCAGAGTCAGGTTGTCACCTCCTGTCTCCGCCGTGGTGCTCCCCTCAACCTCCGTCCCACTGGTTCCCTCTGCATTGGTGGGCTCTGCCTCCTGGGTCCTGTGGGATGCAGCCTCCCTCTGTCTCCGGTGCCCCTACGCATCTGCCAGATGATGCTAATGCACACATGAACAGTATGACAGAAGGGGGGAGGGAGAGAAAGGGAACACTGGGTCAATTACAACACCAACAAAAACAGTTGGCATACACAGTACCGTCACACACAAAGATCAGGAATGGGCACTATGCATTGCACTGGCAATCGATTGGCTTGATGCCACTGAGCATTACTCTGACTATTGATATGTTCTGTGTGGATGTAGCATGAAGGCATTCACATCCTTTGCATCTCAACTTACTGTCACCTATGGCTTGTCCTTTTGCAGATGTTGGTGATACGACAACAGTGTCCTGATGAATTTACTGCAGACAGCTACAGCTCATTATTTGTATGCTATCACAGTATTCAGATCATTTGCACTAGATGTTACTGTTCCCAAAAATGCACATTTTCAACACATAAAACAGTGTCACTCAAATTGTGTTCAAGGATGTTTATTGTAGTGCAAATAATTGACTTAAAAGTACAATAGAATGGGGTGATGGAAGAGGAAAGTCCAGGGTATTGTTCCAGTCTGTTTGTAGCACATTTCCAGTGTCCCAGGGGCCATAGGAAGGGGAGCAAAAGGCAGTTCAAAGTGGACAAGGTGACAGGGTAGGACACAAGGGGGACAATCAGGAGAGTCTAATTTCCTGGTGGTGGTTTCAGTCTTGGCAAGTGTCTCTGGCTTCTATCTGGGTCGCAGGGAATGTTTGTGGGGTGGTTCACCTTCTGCAGGGAGAGGGGCGCTGGTGGCTTATGGGTCCTGTGGTGGGGCCTCCTGCCCACCAGCTGCAGTGGAAGTGGAGGGCTGCTCAATGGACTGGCTAGTGGTAGGGGCCCGCTGGTGTGCTGTTTATTCCCTGATGATGTCGGCTATGTCTGCCAGCACCCCTGCTATGGAGATCATGGTGGTGTTGAGAGCCGGCAAGTCCTCCCTGATCTCCTGATGGTGTTTCTCCTGCATCCGCTTGTTCTCCTGTATGTAGTTAAGGATCTGGACCATCTGTCCTGGGATTGTTGTTAGGCCCCCAGGACATTGGTGAGTCGGTTCCCAGGGCATGTACTCCCCCTGTCACATAGCGGTCTTCCCAGTGTCCCTGTTGACATGTGCCTGTGTCCCCTGAACCGTGTGCCCACTGCCACTGACCCCAGGTCCCTGATTTTCTTGGGTGTGAAATGTGGACTGGGGTCCTGAGCAGGTGGGCACACTGCTGATGGATATGTTGTGGAGACAGAGGTGTGGGGAAGCTGGGTGGGTGGTGTGGTGTTGGATACTGATGGGGAAGGCTCTGTGGTTGACTGGGAGTGGGCTGGGGTGACCAAGTGACCAGTGGTCCCTGATGGGTCAGGTAGTTCATCCAGATCCTGATTTCCAGAGTTACTGTCATCACTGTGGGTATCTTCTGTTGGGGAGCTGGTTAGTCGTGGCACCTCCTCTCCGCTGAGATTGGCTGGGGCACCTGTGGGGATGTAAGTGATGTGTTATGCTTCATGTCTGTGACATATTGTATATCCGTAGCTTCCCTTCCATTGCTGTTTCCCTGCCACCTTTGTTTGTGTATGGTGATATATTGTTAGTTCTCCATGCTGTGCATGCTTTTTGAGATGAGTGTCCATGCAGGGCTAAGAGGGCTGTCCATGCATTGGTATCACATGCAGGTCTGGGCATTGGGTTTAGTCATATGTGTAGGTGCAGTGTGTGGGATGGAGTGGAGTGATGGGAGTGAGGATGAGGGTTTGAGTTGGCATGCAGGTATGAGGGTAATAAGTAGCAAATGGTGACTCACCAATTTCCAGTCCTCCGGCAACTCCAGTGAGTCCCTCAGGATGCAGTAATGGCAAGACTTGCTTCTCCCATGCTGTGAGCTGTGGGGGAGGAGATACGGGTCCACCACCAGTGCTCTGTATGGTGAGCTGGTACCTTGCTGCCATGGAACGTACCTTCCCCCATAGTTTGTTAACCTCTTCCTGATGTCCCTTGTTCTTGGATGCTGTCCCATGGCATTCATCCTATTAACCCATGGATTCTCCGCCATAGCTCCATCTTCCTGGCAATAGATATGCTCTGTACCTGTGCTCCAAATAGCTGTGGCTCTACCCTGATTATTTCCTCCACCATGACCTGCAACTCTTCATCTTTGAAATTGGGGTTCATTTGTGGGGACAATGGTGTTGTGTGTAAGTATGTGAGTGTTGGGTACTGTGGTTAGGTATGTGAAGTATGGTGCTTGAGAGATGTATGAGAGTATGTGGTGTGTGTTTATTTATTTATATTCATAAAGGCTTGTGGGTAATGTGAGGGTTGTTTTATAGTGCTGTGGGTGGGTGTGGTGTGTGTGTCAGTGTCAGGTATGTGTGTTTGTGTGGTTTAGTATTTGGGAGGCCATTCTGAGCGCACCGGTGTGTACCGCCAATGGTTTACCACCATTGAATGTCCACAGTGGTGATTCATGGCTCATGATGTGGGGGGTGGTGTTCTGTTGGCGTTACGGTATGGGTGTTGGTACCGCCACTTTAGCACTGACATTTGGGCTTGGGGATTTGTGTATTTGGCAGTATTCTGTCAGATTGGTGTATGTTTGTCACAATATGGAGAAGGGATATTCGCCACTGCAGCAGTATGTTGGCGGCTGTCACAGCGGCGGTAAGGGGGATTTACCACCAATGTCATGATGACGACCTAAGTCATCTCCTTTCACACACATCTTCAAACTAGAAACCTAGTCATAAGAAAACAAGTTAAAAATTATCTTAGCAATTTTTGAGATTCCTATGCAGGTCAGGTGGTTAGAAAAGAATAGAAAATTTATTTTGTTAGCATAGGAAGTTGTGGTATGAAAAGGGCATGCAAAAGCCACTATGGAAAAATTTCAGATTGGAATTTGTTAATGTTAGCAATTTGAGCAAGTTAAGCAAGTGTGGGTCAGGCAAAGATAAGAAAGAACAATGCATGGTTAAAATGCAGCATTTGTTTAGGCCTAAAATTAACTTATACCGTTTATTAATTAAATGTAATTTATTTTTATTGAAACCTCCAGCAACTTCCCCCATCTGATGAATTAGAACCATCCCAAAAATTACATTCACAAATGTTCACTTTCATCTTCTTCCATATCTCGCCTTTTCTGTTTTAGATTTTCTCTTTCTTTCAATCTCTTATATTCTTCATTCACTCTCTAATTCAATTCTAAATCCTTCTTCATTCTTTTGTTAAAGTTTCTTGCTCTCTTCTTTATTGTGTTATATAGTGCTAATATCGAGAAAAAAACAAGCTACTAATATTAATATAGAAACTAATATAGTTTTAAGGATCCCTTCTCCTACTGCCTTCTATTGAGGAAACCCCATTTGCAAAGCTTTGAACTGTGCTTGCAGTTCCTAAAGGTCCAAGTCCAAGCTTTAGATCAGAAATATTCTTTCCATATTCTAATATCTTCTTGCTTTCATCAGGGATGTACGTACTACAGTTTTCAATCTCCAGCATCTTGCAAAATCCACCTTTAGCTGCAAATTGAATATGTAAGGTGTAATAGTTTTGTAAAACTACAGATCTAATTGCTACAAGCTCAGTGTTTTCAAAACTCTGATGGTACTAGTTGCAAATCTATCAACTACTGTTGAAAGTTTTCTAATTGTCACATCATTCAAAACCACGCCTACAGCAGGTATAATTGCTTCAGATATATCTTCCACTAATTGTGTTCCCTCATTCACACTGCATGTGTATCTGTGTGTTGGTCTCATGGTTAATGCATCTAAGCTCCGTATATGGTACATATTTGGAAAAAGCAATCATGAGCAGTGAATACCCTCCAAACATCTGGCAATCTAAAATAAGCATTCTCTAGCTCATGGGCGTAAATCCATGCTCTTCGTTAGTGGGACTTTTGAAAGGACCATGTCAAAGTTTGAATAACTGTATTTAAAATGTCCTTGGCTGTATAATAACATGAGAAATATACTACATGAAATAGCTTAGGAAAGTAGAATATCATCATCAGCTGAAGATGGCATGTGTGCCTACACTTAACAATCCTTAATGTCAATATCATTAGCATATTTTTATATTAATCTAGAATGAAATTAATTGAGTAATCTTCATTTATGTAATCTACAAATTATTTTTTCAACTCATCTTTATCTATACTTGGTTTAGTAATTGTATTTATAAACTGTACTACAGATTTTTCAGTATGCGGTGCAAAGTGTATAGCTACTACTATTGCTACTCCTACCAAAACTATGAGTGTAAGTAAAATCCCTAAGAATATTTTGCCTCTAGTTCTATTAACTATACAAATGTTTCTATATTATCAGATGTACTACCAGTAATTGTTATTGTCGCGTAGGGTCTCATTATCCTAATGAGACTACTGGATTTTCGTTCGCAGTGTGGGGGACTAAGTCTGACCCACAGTGAAGGACCCTTGTCACCCCAAAACCGGGATTTGCTCCGGCTAACTAGCAGTGTCTCATCTCTCCCGAAGGGTAGAGACAATTGGGCAGCTGAGAGCATGACATCTTAGTACTTCCCAGGGAAGTCCTGGTCACTCAGGTCACAACCGGTTCTCTCATACACAGTACGGTCTCACATAGAAATGACAAAGGCAGTTTAAGGTTTAAAGATTGGTTTAATAAAACGACTGCATTTTAGATAGCAAAGCGTGAGCTGCAATAACCAGAACTACACAACACAGTAGGATTAAAATAGTAACGATGAGAGTGAAGCACAAGAATAAGGCTATCATAGTGCAACTAGATTAGGTTCTCTCTAAGTTATATTCTGAGCACAGCATGTGAAGCTCTAAGCCTGCCTTTCAGGTTCCCCCGGGAGGACATCAACCCTCATACCTGAGCAAAGGCCTGTAATCTGCATCAGCATCTGCAACGGGGCAGTCAGCATCTAGTTGTAGGTTCCTGGTCGGAATCTCCCTCTGACGTGTACTAGGACTAGAAAGTGTTTTTATAACTAACACGCAGATGTTCTAAGAAAACGTCCCTACATAAGAATGCGTGTTTTCTACGAACACTAGAGACTAAACTTCTACCATGTTTACCGGCAATGTACCAGACTGCAGCCTTGACTGAAGCACAGGGTGAGCAAGAATGCATTGTGTGAGAACACAGTGCTGAACTAAGCTGAACAGTGTGATAGAAAGAAATAAAACAAGACTGTAAAACTTGTTATTGTAAAATAACAGTGCGAGGCTAAATAAAATGTATATAGGCCTAATATGTTAACCTAACGTGCATGAAGATACATTAAATAATGGCTACACTACATTATAACAGTAAGTTATGTGTATTGTTAAACGCTGAACAATAACAGTATCTTCAGGTTAGTTTCTTCTTGAGTTAGTCTTTTTTGTTATACTTTGTTATTAGTATCTTCCATTAGACAATCTGTAGAACTACTCCATGTTCTTCTAAATTGTTATCCCTACTCTTCAGCTGCTCCCTAGGATCTGGGTACTCTTATTATATTCTTGTGAGTATTTTTAATAGTCTCTTTTTATTTCCTAAGATGTTCTGTACATTCTAGCAGTCTTTATTTTTTTGTTCATTTCTCACTACAGTGTGTTAATCAATCAAGTATTTTCTTTTTATGACTTTTCAAAGTCAGGCAGTTCTTTCCTCTAGTCAAGCAAATCGGAAATTTGAATTACAGAATTTGTGTGACATAATATGCCCATTCAAGTGACAAATATCTTCAACAAAATACTCAACATCTTCCAGATCTCCTGAGTGTGTTGTGTTCTTCTTCTTTGTCACTCATACCACTTAATTCTGTTTCTTCTTTGATTGTTGGTGGTATGGATTCAAGTGACACACCTGATCTTAATTTCTTTTGGCTGCAGGCTTTTGGTCATGTGGATCACTTGTTGTCTCATTCCTTCCCCTACATCCTTGAGATTTTCCACTTGCCCTGTGACTGATCCAGAAGACACCTCTTTGACTTGATTTATTTGTTCTTCTCCAGTTCTCATGCCACTTTGTGAGATATCCAGCAATTAAACAAATTAAAATAATGTGTTTGTGATAAGAATTACTTGATAGGGGCCTTTCCAATGTGACTCTGGACAAGACTTTCTCATGTGTTTCTTTACTAAGACCCAGTCTCCAGGACTAAGGCCATGGCACTGCTCCTGGTGTGGTTTAGCAGTGACATCTTCAATCTGTCAACAGAATGTACACATCAGCCAATCCTTTACAGTAATCAAGTACCATGTCATCTGCAATATTCACAAATGCATTTGCTTGAACTGCAAGTAATCTCATTGCTCTGCCCATCAAGACTCATAAACACTAGAGGCAAAGCATCAGGCCATTTCAGTGAAGCTGAATCACAAGGGTTTTGCCAAACTTGATTTAATTGTCCCATTAAGTTACTCGACTATGCCAGAGGCTTCAGGTTGATAACTACAATACAGCTTCTGTTTAGCTTGTAGGGAAGCACACAACATGTTTATAATCTCACATTTAAAGTGAGCACTTCAATTTGACTCTAGAGAAATTGGCATACTGTACCTTGGAACTAACTTCCTAACCAGTAATTTTGCTACAGCAGGGATATCATTTCTCCTTGTTGGGTAGACCTCCACTCATCTGGGGGAACATGCAGACAATCAACAGAACATGTCTCAGACCACTACAAATAGGCATTTTGATGAAGTTCATCTGCATTCTGTTGGAAGGGCCTTCCTATATGGCACAATGTGACTTGTGTTCATTTGCTGCATTGTTCTGTTGACATGTTATCCATTGATGACACAGTTCTTCTGCTTGGGCTCTGAATCTGTGATCAAATCAATTTTGCTTAAATATTTGTTTTATGGCCTCCCTTCCTAAATGAGTCATTCAATGAAATGTCTTGTCATTGGAGATAGTAAACTGCCTGGCAGTACTAGTCTCCCATCCATTGAAACCCAAAGATTATACTCATCTATCCCACAGCCTGCTCTGATCCATCCCTATATCTCTGGGCCTGGGGCATTCTCTTGCATTTGTCTAACTTCATCCCACCTGTGAGCAACTCATCATCATCATGAAAAAGATATAGGTGGTCATTACAACCCTGGCGGACGATGTTAAAGCGGCGGTAAGACCACCAACAGGCCGGCGGAAAAAACGGAATCACGACCGTGGCGGAAAGCCACTTTAACTCTCCGACTGCCAAGGCGGTACAAACAAACAGCGCAGTGGTCACCGCCAACAGACAGGCGGGAGACAATGTACCGCCCACAGTATCACAACCTACCAATCCGCCACCTTTTCCGGCGCAGATTAATTGAACCTACCAATCCGCCACCTTTTCCGGGGCAGATTAATTGAACAAGAACACGGCAGAAACAGGACTTCGAAGGGAAAACGCTCACCTCTATACACCCCACGAGGAACCAGGATGCCATGGAACCAGAGCTTCACATTTTCCCTGCCCTTATCTTCTTGCTCCTCTAACAGGAGCACGAACGCCGATGTCGAAGACCACGATGAGTACTGCACCTACGACACAAGGGAGGGGGGAGGGATAAAACAGGGACACACACACGCAACATGCAACACCCCCACCCTCACCCACTACAATACACACACCAATACATGTTGATACATTACAGTTACACCCCCCATTCCCCCCAGAAGAATGCAAAGACAAAAGGAAATGAGTGTAACCATAGTAATATATTAAAATCCAGTACACAAAATATATATACACTATAAACAAATATATACACCAAGAATAGTAGTCCAGGTATTGCTCCATTGAAGTCCGTGGAACACTGGGCCCACACTGCATGGGCAAGGCCCACACTCAGTACCCAAACATGATGGAGAGAACACTGCAGGGGCATCAGATAGCAATAAAACTGGCACCTCAGGGGGAAGGGAAAGGGGGGCACCTCAGCCGGTTGAGTGCACAACGCTAAATCCACGAGGGGGCCTCATGCCCACTGTTCAATCCTGGGGAGTGCAAAGCTCCAGTCTCTCAAGTCTCTACAGTGGGTGGTTTGCCCACTGTTCAATCCTGGGGAGTGCAAAGCCACAGTCTCTCAAGTCTCTACAGTGGGTGGTTTGCCCACTGTTCAATCCTGGGGAGTGCAAAGCCACAGTCTCATAAGTGGATAACAGTCTCCACTGGTTCTGGAGGGGGCTTTGTGCCCAGAGTGCTTCATCCTGCCAAGGACTGTGTGAGTGGTTGTATCTCTCCACTGGTTCTGGAGGGGGCTTTGTGCCAAGAGTGCTTCATCCTGCCAAGGACAGAGGTAGTGGATGCCTTTCTCCACTGGTTCTGGTGTGGGCTTTGTGCCCACAGTGCTTCATCCTGCCAAGGACTGTGTGAGTGGATGTATCTCTCCACTGGTTCTGGAGGGGGCTTTGTGCCAAGAGTGCTTCATCCTGCCAAGGACAGAGGTAGTGGATGCCTTTCTCCACTGGTTCTGGAGGGGGCTTTGTGCCCAGAGTGCTTCATCCTGCCAAGGACTGTGTGAGTGGATGTATCTATCCACTGGTTCTGGAGGGGGCTTTTGTTCTGGAGGGGGCTTTGTGCCCAGAGGGATTCATCCTGCCAAGGACTGTGTGAGTGGATGTATCTCTCCACTGGTTCTGGAGGGGGCTTTGTGCCCAGAGTGCTTCATCCTGCCAAGAACAGAGGTAGTGGATGCCTTTCTCAACTGGTTCTGGAGGGGGCTTTGTGCCCAGAGTGCTTCATCCTGCCAAGGACTGTGTGAGTCGATATATCTCTCCACTGGTTCTGGAGGGGGCTTTGTGCCCATAGTGATTCATCCTGCTCATGGCGGACTCAGTAGCGTCAGTGCCCTTGGCGCTCATGGGCCAGCGGTGCTTGTGGCGGCGGTGTCCTGTTCAGCGGTGCTTGTGGTGGAGGTGTCCTGTTCAGCGGTGCTTGTGGCGGTGGTGTCCTTGGCAGCGGTGCCTGTGGCGGAGGTGTCCTGTTCAGCGGTGCATGTGGCGGCGGTGTCCTTGGCAGCGGTGCTTGTTGCAGCGGGGTCCTTGACAGCGACTCAGCTGCTGGAGGTCCTGTCTGGCCCAGCAGGATTGGTGCTGGCGGTCCTGTCTGGCCCAGCAGGGCTGGTGCTGGCGTGATGTGTGGCCCAGCGGGGCTGGGGCTGGTGCTGGCGGTCCTGTCCGGTCCAGGGGGGCTGGTGCTGGCAGGCCCGTGTGGCCCAGCGGGGCTGGTGCTGGCGGTGCTGTGTAACCCAGCGGGGCTGGTGCTGGCGGCCCTGTTTGGCCCAGCGGGGCTGGTGCTGGCGTGATGTGTGGCCCAGCGGGGCTGGTGCTGGCGGTCCTGTGCGGTCCAGGGGGGCTGGTGCTGGCAGGCCCGTGTGGCCCAGCGGGGCTGGTGCTGGCGGTGCTGTGTAACCCAGCGGGGCTGGTGCTGGCGGCCCTGTCTGGCCCAGCGGGGCTGGTGCTGGCGGTGCTGTGTGGCCCAGCGGGGCTGGTGCTGGCGGTCCTGTCTGGCCCAGCAGGGCTGGTGCTGGCGGTCATGTCTGGCCCAGCGGGGCTGATGGCGGTGGGCTCCTGGACAGCGGGGCTGGTGGCGGTGGCCTCCTGGCCAGTGGGAATGATGGCGGTGGCCTCCTGGGCAGTGGGGATGATGGCGGTGGCCTCCTGGGCAGCGGGGATGATGGTGGTCTTCTCCGCCGTGCTGCTCTTCCCAGACTTGCTGGGTTTCTTGTGCCCCTTCCCCACCTTGGAAGGTGTGGAAGATGACTCCACACTCCCACCTGTAACCCTGGTAGCGGCTTTGGTGGCTGGAGTCTTCCCCCTCTCCTGCCGGGCCCTGGCCAACTTTTGATGCTTGACAGGTGGGGTACTGTCCGTGCTCTGGCTCCTTGACACACTGGCTGCCCTGCTGCCTGGTGCACTCCAGAATCCGGTGACTACTGGCACCACTTGTCCCTGAGATGTTGTGGGTGAGGTGCTAGTTGGGACCTGGAGAGTCGGGCCCTAGGAGACTGATGGGGTGGGGGAGGTGAGGGAAAGAGGTCAAGGGTGGACAGGAAAAGTTTGTTGGGAACACTAGGGCGGGTAGCTGGAGCGGGTTTGGGAGTGGAGGAAGAGGTTATGGTTGTAGGAGGTGTACGTTTGGTGACTTTGGGTGAAGGTGCATGCATTGCAGGCTGTCGTGAGGTGGATGGCTGTTGGGTGGGTGTGTGCCTGCGTTTGTGTATCTTGGGAGGTGGCGCCACAGACACACTGGGAGAGGACACAGGGGACGTGTGAATGGTAGTGGGGGTGGTGACTGCATGTGAGCGGGGTGTGGTGGGTGTGTGTGCTGGTGATGGAAGTAGTGGCTGTAGATGTAGTGCATGCAGGTGTGAATGGAGATGAGACTGGGAGGGAGGAGGGAGACGAAGAGGAGGGGGACACAGTGGAGGCAGTGGATGTTGGTGTGTCTGCATGTGTGTGATGCTTGCGTGAGTGCCTGTGGGATGTGTGGTGCTTATGTTTGCCAGAGCTTCCCTTGTGTGTTGAGGTGTGTGCATGCTGGTGTTGAGGTGTGTGCATGCTGGTCTGATGGTGTGCTTGGGGTAGGCTGAGGTACAGGGGTGTGGGTCTGGGTGGAGGAAGTTGGAGGGGGGGAGGCTAGAGACAGGGACAATCGCTGCCATTAGTGCTGAGGCCAGAGTCTGAAAAGCTCGCTGAAGGGCTGCCTGACCAGAATGAATGCCCTCCAGGAATGCATTGGTTTGTTGCAACTGCCTCTCTACATCCTGGATGCATTCAAAATGGTAGGCTGCCCAACAGTGAGGGACCTGAGGAGGTCAATGGCCTCCTCACTGAGGGCAGCAGGGGTGATTGGGGCAGGGCCTGAGGTGCCTGGGGCGAAGGTGATGCCCACCCTCCTGGGTGAGTGGGCATGGGGCAAAGGCTGAGGGGCTGTTGGGAAGGCTTTGCTGGTAGGGTGGGTGGCGCCTGTACCTGTAGATGCGGGGTCACAGATGTGGCCGCCACCACAAAGGAGCTCCCATCTGAGGACGAGTCTGTATCACTGCTATCAGCTCCTGTCCCCGCCGTGGAGCTCCCCTCGCCCTCCGTCCCACTGGTGAATTCCGAGTCCGTAGTCTCGCCCTCCAGGGCCATGTGGGATGCAGCTTCCTCCTACTCCGGTGCCACTGCTCCTCCGCCTGCTGATGCTAATGCACAAAAGAACAGTGAGACCCCAAAAAGGGGGGGGAAGATAGAAGAAAGACATGTTGAGTGCATGCATTACCGCTACCGTTGGCGGACACAACAGACACAGAAGCCCCTTGCACTACCCCGCATACTTGGGGTCCACAGTTCAATCCCTGGGACATGGCCTACAAGGCTATGGCCGACATCTGCACACATGAAAGTCACAGGAGCCTGACTAGGTGTAGTTGGCACTGTAAACAGGTGGGGTGGGATGACACAGGGTCTGTCAGAAGAAGGGGACCTACCTAGCACAGACGCCCTGGCCTAGGGAAACCACAGCCCACCTCCCCCACCCAGACACCTCCACTGCGCGCTGAATCAACTGAATGAGAGTGTACTCACCCCCTTGTGGCTGCTGTGATGCCCTCAAGCGCCCATCCAACTCCGGGTACGCCACCGCCAGGATCCTGAACATCAGGGGGGTCATGGTGCGACGGGCACCCCTCCCACGTTGGGAGGCCATCCCTAGCTGGGCCTCCGCCGTCTTCTTGCTCCAGCGGCAAATGTCCTCCCATCTCTTACGGCAGTGGGTGCTCTGTCTGTGATAGACCCCAGGGTCCGGACGTCCTTGGTGCTGGCACACCAGATGTCCTTCTTCTGGTGGGCGCTGACCTACATGAATTGTACAGGGGAAAAAGAACAGTTATTACCAACTGCACCATCACAGTCATTGGCCCCCATCCCTACCCTTGCCATGTGGCACAAACACTCACCGTCGTTTCATGCATGCACACCTCAATCTCCCCCCCCAATCTTTCATCCACCCCACTCCACACAGGCATAGCCCATACAGCATGCACCCACTGTACTTACCTGTTTGTCTGGAGGACCTTAGAGTAGCGTGTACTGGGGGAGGACCCCATCCACGAGTTTCTCCAACTCCTCCGTGCTAAAAGCAGGGGCCCTTTCCCCAGACGCACGAGCCATTGTCTATTCCAGACTGAGGTCACAGCAGCACTTGCAGTGTAGGTCCTCTCCTGTCGAAGATTAGGTATCGAGTGATTGTACAGATAGAAAATGGTGGTCACGTCCACGGCGGTGCATACCGTCACCGCCGGCATACATCGGGTCCAATGTTAACCAATGCAGAATTGCGCTGCGGTCTTCGACCACCTACCGCGACGGTGTACAACGCCAGTGCAGTTACCTCACATCCCATTGTCCCACTTTACAGGTCAGGCAGCCGCCATTTCAGGGGCCCACATGGCTTAATTTTTAACTGCGTCACACATACCTAGGCCTTGCCTCAACACTAATGCATACAAATTATGGATTATAAATTGTCTTCTGTGTAAACTGTGGGTACGTACCTCTGAGTTGGTTGACTCTGTGCTCGCTGTTGTCCTTCATAGGCACCATCCGCTGGGACATATGAGGAGATGGCGGCATCCTCCGGTGTACAGACCGCTGGTAGACCTGTCGACAATGGAGGAAAGACATGTGATCATCACCTACAGGCTTGATCGTGCCACAATCCTGGAACTGTGTGCCCAGTTGGAGCCAGACCTGATGTCAGCTATCCGCCATCCCACAGGAATCCCCCCTCTAGTGCAGGTGCTGTCAGTACTCCATTTCCTTACAAGTGGGTCATTTCAAGCAACAGTGGCCATAGCATCAGGGATGTCCCAGCATATGTTTTCCAACGTGTTGTCCAAAGTGTTGTCTGCCCTTCTGAAACACATGCGGAGCTACATCGTTTTCACTCAGGTGGAGGATTTGCCTACAGTGAAAGGTGACTTCTATGCCCTGGGACATATCCCCAACATCATAGGTGCCATTGATGGGACACATGTGGATTTGGTACCCCCCCCCGCAGGAGTGAACAGGTGTACAGAAACCGGAAGAGTTATAATTCGATGAATGTGCAGATGGTGTGTTTGGCAGAACAGTACATCTCCCATGTGAATGCCAAATTCCCTCAGTGCATGACACTTATATCCTGCGGAATAGCCGCATCCTTATGTGGTGGCCAACTCCAGAAGCACCGTGTGTGGCTATTAGGTGAGCACCTGGAAGCAAGTCAGTGGGAATGGTTGTCTGGGGATATCCCTACAGGTTAGTGTGTGTCTAACAGTTGTCCCTCACCATTTGCAGGTGACTCTGGTTACCCCAACCTGTCATGGCTACTGACCCCAGTGAGGAATCCCAGGACAAGGGCAGAGGAGCGCTACAATGAGGCCCATGGGCGAACTCTGAGGATTATAGAGCGGACCTTCGGCCTCCTGAAGGCCAGGTTCAGGTGCCTTCATATGACAGTTGGATCCCTATTCTACTCACCAAAGAAGGTGTGCCAGATCATCGTGGCCTGCTGTATGCTTCACAACTTAGCATTGCAACAACAGGTGCCTTTTCTGCAGGAGGATGGTCCAGATGGAGGTGTTGTGGCAGCTGTGGAGCCTGTGGACAGTGAAGACGAGGAAGCAGAATAAGAGGACATCGACAACAGGGACTCAGTGATCCTGTAATACTTCCAGTGAGACACAGGTAAGAATACAAACCTGCCTACTTCATGTACTTTAACACTACTACCTCTCTACTGTCTGACGTTTTCACCCAGTGTATGGTCACTGAGTTGTCACTTTCCCTTACGATTTCACAGATGTGGGTCCCACTGTGTGACATCTGCTTTGTTTCCTCATGGACTAGAGCTATGTGACATAGGTATGTTGACATTACAATTGAAAGAACATTTTGACACTGTAATTGCTAATACACTATTTCAAAATCACAGACAGACTCCAGATTGTTTTGTGCTTTAGGGGTGTTTATTTAAGTGCTCAATATTGGAGGGTGCTGTAAAATGGTGAGGGGTGATGGTGGAGGAATGTCCATGGCAGAGTCCTGTCTAATAGTCTCACAGGTGTATTGCCCAAATGGGCATAGGAAGTGGAGCTGGGGCAGTTTGAGGTTGGACAGGGTGACAAGATGGGACAAAAGGATGACATTAAGGGCGGTCTCATTTCTTGGCGGGGGTCTTGGCATCGTTCTCTGTCTTTGTCTTGGAGCTCAGGAACCGATTGCAGGGTGGTTCTCCCTCTGCAGGGGGTAGGGTGCTGGTGTGGTGGTCCTGTGGCAGTGCCTCTTGTCCACTAGCGCAGGCGGAGGTGGTGGTCAGTTCATCGTCCAGGCTAGTGTCAGGGGCCCCTTGTTGTGCCACAGTGTCCCTCCTGGTGTTGAGGACTTCCTTCAGCACCCCTACGATGGTGCCCAGGGTGGAATTGATGGATCTGAGTTCCTCCCTGAAGCCCAAATACTGTTCCTCCTGCAGCCGCTGGGTCTCCTGAATCTTGGCCAGTACCGTTGCCATCATCTCCTGGGAGTGGTGGTATGCTCCCATGATGTTGGAGAGGGCCTCGTGGAGAGTGGGTTCCCTGTGCCTGTCTGCCCCCTGTCGCACAGCAGCCCTCCCAGTTCCCCTGTGTTCCTGGGCCTCTGTCCCCTGGACTGTGTGCCCACTGCCACTGCCCCCTGGTCCCTGTTGTTGTTGGGGTGGTGGGTTAGCCTGGGTTCCCTGTAGTGGTGGACACATTGCTGATTGACATGTCCTGGGGACAAAGGTATAGGCCCGCTCGGTGGATGCTGTGCTGGTGTTTCCAGAGGGGGGAATCTCTGTGGTGGCCTGTGACTGTGTCAGGGGAACCGACTGTCCCGAGGTCCCAGATGGGCCGGGCTGGTCATCTAGATCCAGTTGGACAGAGCTGCTGTCATCACTGTGGGCCTCTTCTGTTGGTGGAGTGGACATGTGTGGACCCTCCTGTCCAGTGAAGTTGGGTAGGGGTCCTTCAGGGGTATAAAAGGATGTTTATTGCATCTGCGTGTGCCATGGTGTGCAATGGGTGGATGACCGTGTAGCCCAGTGCTTGCATTCCTGTGTGGGACCTTGTGTGATGGTGGTTTAGGGGGGTGTATGGGTATGTGCAGCGGCCATGCTTTGGTGATGGGTGTCCATGCTTTGTTGTTGCATGCAGGGCTTGGTGTTGGGATGTGTTGTTTGTGATATTGGGATATTTGTGAGGAGTTGGAGTGATGGGGTGAGGGTGGGGGTATGTGATAGCATGCAGGTAGGGTGGGGGATGTAATAGTTAAGATTTGACTTACCAGAGTCCATTCCTCCATCTACTCCTGCGAGGCCCCCAGGATGCAGAATTGCCAAGACTTGCTCCTCCCATATTGTTAGTTGTGGGGGAGGAGGTGGGAGTCCGCCGCCAGTCCACTGAACCGCAAGGTGGTGTCTTGAGACCACGGAACACACCTTCCCCCGTAGGTCGTTCCACCTGTTCCTGATGTCATCCCTATTTCTTGGGTGCTGTCCCACTGCATTGACCCTGTCCACTATTCTTCGCCATAGCTCCATCTTCCTAGCTATGGAGGTGTGCTGCACCTGTGATCCGAATAGTTGTGGCTCTACCCGGACAATTTCCTCCACCATGACCCTGAGCTCCTCCTCAGAGAACCTGGGGTGTCTTTGCCGTGCCATGAGGTGGTGTGGGTGATGTGTGGGGTGGTGTGTGTAGTGATAAGTGGGGTGATATTTAGTGGTGTGTTGTGTGAGGTGCGTGGAAGGTATGTGGGTGATGGTATTGTGTGCCTCTGGATGCTTGGTAGTAGTTTGTAGTGTCTCTCTCTGGCCTTCTTTCTGTATTTTGGTCGTAGTGGTTTGTGGGTGATGTGGGTGTGTGTTTTTTTATTGTAATGGGTGTGTGGGAGTAGTGTGTGTATGTGTATCAGGTGTGTGTATTTGGAATTGTCCAATGTGGCTGTGTTTTGTAAGAGTGTGTGTATTTTGAGTGCAGCGGTGTGTACCGCAAATGGAATACCGCGGTTGAAAGACCACTGCGTGGATTCGTGGGTCGTGATAGTGTTGGCATATTGTAGAGGTTTTGTTTTCGCCAGTTTATCACTGACCTTTGGTGTGGCCGACTTGTGTGGGTGTGTCAATTTTTGCAGATTCCGAACAGTGGGTCATAATGTCCGTGGCGGAATTCCGCTGCCGCTGCAGTGTGTTGGCAGTCTTCTGCACGGCAGTAAGCGCCTTTTACCGCCAATGTTGTAATGAGGGCCATAGTCTTTTTTAGATTAATTTGTGAAAGATCCATTGAATGTGCAGGCCACACTTGCACAATAGAGTGACAATTCTTCAACATACCTGTTACCAACTGTGGCCTTATTATCGCTCCAGTGTTCCTCATATTGTACTGCATCAATTTCAGTTGGGAGTTGTAAAGCTTCCAATAATTTTTTAATACATTCCGCAATTCTAATGGGTGAACCAGATGAGGTCATAAAACTTCGCTGTTACCACAGTTGTCCAAAATCAAATCCATACCAATTGTCTATAAATATAGTCACTCTCATTAGCGCCATCAAGCTACAAGCCCTAGTAAGCGCAATCAATTCTGCAACTCATACTGAGAAAATTCCTTGAAGCCATGATGCTTTTATTATCTCTTGAATTTTTCACACTATATAAGCTTCCCTCAAAGATCCTTCATTTGTTATCAAGCATGAGCAATCTACAAATAGGACATATCTGGAGTAGGCCAAGGAGGAGTAAATGGAGTCCTGCTCTGTGGAATTTCATAGAGTTGAAAATAAATCTCAGTGGAATGCCGCAGAGGTGGAGTTCTGTGACCCGCGGTGTCCTCCTGAATGAGCTGATCTCAGAAATGCTAATCAAAGTCGGGCTCAAGAGGCCCGTAGACAGTGAAAGCTAAAGTTTCAGGCCTCTTGTGCACCAGCCAGTCCCATCTATAGTGCAGGCTGGTGCACTAGAGGCCTGAAATGGCAGTTCTCTTTTGCTGCCTATGGCCCTGGCCTGAATTCAGTGCACACAGGACAAGCTGGTGCACAAGAGGCCTGAAATGTCAGCTTTCACTGCCTATGGCCCTGGTCTGAATTCAGGCCAGGGCCATAGGCAGCAAAAGCTGCCATTTCAGTCCTTGTTTGTGCACCAGTGTGCACAAGCAGGGAAATAGAGAGTAAGAGATGAGCACTTACCTGGGTCTTCCCGATGGTCCCCCTCTCCTCATTGTCCGACGGTGACGAGTCTCTCTCCACAGTGGCTGCCTCCCTGTATGATCCGGTGTGCTCTACAAACCAGTTATGGGCTGCAGAGCGCAAGCACAGACTGCGGCTGCAGTGTGCATCGGGTGAGCTTTATTCCAAGGGCGGGGCTAGCAGAGTTTTTTGTATAACTCCATGCTCCAAGCAGAGCTTGGAGTTCCAAAAACTTTGTTAGCTCTGCCAGCAGAGCAGCGCTCCCCACATAGGCCTAATCTTGACTTATTAATTGCTCATCTTTTATGTCTGGTAAGGGTTTGGTGCAAAAGGCTGTGACAGCAAGGCAATCATGTTGGAAATGTACAGATTCATTTCCTTCAGGAATTGGTAACAAGATGCTGGGATTCAGTACTTGATATCTTCTCAACACAATGTTACTTTCTGCTAAAATCTGCTGCTCGTATTTGGTTAGTTGAGAGCCTGTAAGGTGCTGAGTCTTGGTTCTTTTGAGCAAATCTTCAACAGAGTGAGGGGCCATCACTGTTATTGGATATCCCATCACTATGGGGGTTATTACGACCCTGGCAGTTGGCGGTAATATGGCGGTAAGTACTGCCAACAGGCTGGCGGTACTTACTGCCATATTATGCCATTGGCGGGTTGGCTGAAGCTAACCCACCAATGTACCACTCCGACCGCCACAGTGGTAACAGTCGCCGGGCTGGAGATATCCATCTTCAGACCGGCTGCCATCACTGTTCTGCCTGCGGGATTATGATCCCGCCTACCGCCATGGTTTTAGTGGCCTCCTTACTGCCCTGTCACTGATAGAGGTCTTTCCCCCTCCCTCTCCAGTTACCCCTTCTACTCCCTGCTTCTCCAAAGCCCCCCACCCCTCCTAAATTCATGCCCCCTTCACACACACACACACGCACACACACATACACACACCCTTTTCCCATAAACATCCACGCATTCATACATCCACTCACACACTTTCAAACATTCACACAGAGACGCAGTCACAAAACACAACATACACGTACTCACACCTCCATACATGCACACTCGCATCCAACACACAACACACACCTGCATCCACACACATACAAACATACATACAAAAACCCACACACAACACCCCCCACCCCCTCCCCTGTCGGAGACCTGACTTACCTGTGTTTAGGGGGTCCTCCGGCAGGAGACGGGGCACTGCTTCCTCCAGCAGCATCTGCCAGTAGAACACCGTCAGGCCAGAACACCTTACGGCCAACCGCAAGCATGGCCACAGACGGATTTCCTCTATCCTTCTGGTGGAAATCCAGCTGTGGCCATAATACAGCAGATGGTTGGTAGCTGAGGCTATGGTCTTTTGGTGGTCATCGCCACGGCGGTAGGCGGTTTTTACCACCATTGTCAAAATGAGGGCCTATATTTTCACATTTTTCAAGACTCACACTTACTACAGCTACTGCTTTTAGGCACCCAAGTAAAGCAAATAGTTACAGGATCAACGGTCACTGAAAAATATGTTACCACATGTTTAGCATCCTCATGTATTTGTGTTAGCCCTATAAGACCACATCCCACCCTCTCACTGCAAAACAATATGAAATCTTTTTGAATAATCTGGCATTCCAAGTGCTGTGGCACAACTTTCTCTCAGCTCTAGGAAAGCTTTCATAAATTATTTGCCTCATGGGCTTGGAGCTGGTACATCTTTTTGCATTAACGTCAGTGAAGGTTTTGCCTCGAAGAAAATGTTAGGTATCCAATGTCTGCAGTGGCCAACCATTCCCAAATTCATCCTGACTTCTCTCTGTATTTAATGAGCATTAATCCTCAAAACTGCTTCACCTTTCTCTCTTGATATTTTCCTTGTTCCCTTTTCAATAATGGGTCCCAAGTACTCAACCTCTTTTTTGACAATATTGCATTTTATTTGGAGACACCCATTCTCTGTCAAATGATTCAATAATGCAATGGTATCAATTTTGAAAGATTATTCAGTCTATAATGTCACACTTCTGGATGTATTGTCTCTTTTAAATCTGCAGGTATATCTTTTGTTGCCAACATTGGATAAATCCCCACTTTTTCTTGCTGAGCAGTTTTAAAATCCACATCCTGCATCTAAAATTCCACTCCTTGTGGTGTGCAATAGATGGTTCAATTTAACTTGCACAATAATTCTCTTCCTAGAAGGTTTATGGGACTTGAATCACACACAACAAAGTGATGATCTTCAAATGATCCTATTTGTACAAGAACTTCTTTTGAAATTGGGTATGTAATTTGTCTGTTTGCATCTCCTACAACTTGTATTTCTTTTCCTGAGAGGGGTAAGTCTGGTACTCCCACAGTGGAATGAGTAGCTCTGGTGTCAATAAAAAAATAACACTTGGTGGCCATTCACCTCACCTTCTACAAATAGTCCACATTGGTCTACTTCTAAGACTGCTCCAAGCGCGCAATATGTCTTCCCTCTCAGGCACTGTCCTTGTGCCATGCTTGAGTATGACCCTTCAATGCTATTTAAACTTTTGAAATTGTGAACTGCATTCTGATTTTGCTTCTGCATCACATTTTGATCCATTTTTGTTAACTGATTCTAATTTAATCTTGCATGATTCACATTTTGTTGAACTAGATGTGGTTGTGAAAGGGGTACCATAGGAGCCTGATTTTCCATTGGTACTTGTACTTGTTGCATAGGATCATTCTGCATCTGCATTTTATTTCCTCTCTGTAGTTTATTACTGTTGATACTAACTGGATTGAGCCTATAATTGTGCTTCCAATGTCCATCCATTTACAAAGATTGCAAGGTGTCATTTCCTTCAGCGTTGCAACATCAATACCCATACTCAGATCAATCAGAGCATCTCTTCCTTTACCTTGAAACACTATTATCCTACCTTGAACAGCTTGCATTCCTGCTTGAGAACCACCAGTTTGTATTCCATTCAAACCATTCACGTTTTGAACTGCACCGCCATTTCCAATAAACAAATGATTTCAAAATCTCTTTTGTGCAAACTTTTTCTGAGCCAATATAAACATTTCTTTAAGCTTGCACTGTTTCATCTCCTTCCCCTCACTGCAATACTGTGCATATTTCAAAATCTCTTCCAAAGATTTTGTCTGCCAACCAATCACATTCTGCTGTTTGTTCTGACAAATCTTAGATCGTAGAGCAGACATAAACTTTGTAATGAAAAATCTAATATCTACTTGGTCAAGATGTGTCTGTCCTGTATGGTGTTAAAATACCTTTATTAATCTCTCAGTATTCATGCACAGGCTCCTTAACCTCCGGCTGAATTGGATTCAATATCAAATAACCAAATCCTTAGGAGGGACTCTACCCTTCAAAAATGTTATTGCCTCATGATATTTAGAGCCTGAAGGGTTGCTCCGTCACCATACTGACAGCTAGCCCATCTGTCGAAATCTAAATCCCATTGTATCCATTAGATTTCAGCGGACAGGATATCCCTCACCATTGTGACTGAGTCACACATCTGACGAGCTCTAAATGAGACCCTAAGACATTACTGGAGGCAAGGTGCATTCCTATGAGGTTCTCTTGCCGGTTCTGCATCTGGCTATTGAACCACAATCTCACATTCTGCCAACAAATCATTCAGAAATGCAATATTGAAAAACGTATTGAAATCAATCCACAACACCTTTGAAATGTTTACAAATCTCTCAAATTGTGTGTACCACTCCACTGGACTTTCTCTCAAATTTGGAAAATCGTAAATGATGCAAGGTCTCCCGTACTCCAAAGGACACATAAAAGCCCTCCATCTGCTATCTCTCTTAGAGGATAGGCAGTAGTTGTCTCTTTCTTTCATGGCAGTGCAGCTTGTTTTCTTTTCTCCTCGGCCTCTTCTGTCTGTTTCTTTTTCTTCTCATATTTTTGTGACAATTTATTTTAAAATGTGTTAAGTTCACTCCATTTAAGTACACATTTTACTAAATAATAGGACTGAATCCGTATTTCGGAACAGTGCATGTTTTCAATTGATTCATCATCAATATTTACTCTAAAGCCTTTCTAAATAGGACACTCTTTGAAATATAATTCTGTTAATTTGTTATGTACAGTTGCAGCTCTCTTTGTAATTTTCTAACACAGGTAAATTAATTATGTCTCTTGATACTGATTTATGTGGTCCAAACCTCCTTTAATGACTTCCTCTAATTTGATCTCTAATTTTGGCACATTTAATGATCTCTACTTTTCTGAAACTGCACTAGTATTTGAACTTGAACTGGTATTTGGTTTTTCTGCACCCTCAACTTTCACACAAATTCAGACCAAGGAGAAAATATCCCATGTTCTAACCAAATACCTTCACCTGGCATGGTTTGTGTTGTGAAGACAAACTGTCTTCCTTCTCCTAATGCTTGAATTGTTTGTGGGGGTGTCAGCACCACAATCTGTGAATTTTGCAATGTTGGGATAAGCACATTTATAGGATTACCTCCAGTTGCTTCCTAGACTACCGTAGCTGTTATGTGAACATCCTGTTGCTGCACTTTCTGTGTTGTAGTCAATTCAGTAATTTGTGCTGGAGTTGTAGTTACAGAATCTGTAGCATCTGTATGCACTACCATTTGAGCATTTCCCATCAGTGATGGAACACTTGCAACTGCTTGCTAAGTTACAGGCTGTCACATAACAGGTTGTGCAAAAATCAGTGGAGCTATTATAGACTGTGCAAAATGGGCAGAGTCAATATGGGTTCAGGCAGTATTGTTTGCATTGTACTAGTAACTTATATTTCAGCTTATGTACAGGTAACTATTGTCACAATCTTTGTTAACTGTGCCCAATCATTTGGTATAGGACCCACATGAGATAGAGGATGTGTACCCACATGAGATGGAGGATGTGTGGCCACAAGTTCATCTAAAGTATCATCAAATTGTGTCACTAGTTGGCACCATGTGCAAGTAGGGACCACAGTCCTAGTCAGGGTAAGTCACATACTCAACCTAAATTAACCTGTGCTCACCTCTGGTAGCTTGGCACAGAACAGTCAGGCTTAACTTAAGAGGCAATGTGATAAGTATTTGTGCAACAATTCCATTATAGTAACAGTGAAGAAAACCACAAAAAGGCTCGAGACATATAGAATATTTATCTGAGTAAACCAAGATCAAAACGACAGAAATCCAATAAGTAGAACTCAAGATATGATTTTTTTTTAAATAACCTGCAATGTAGTGTCTAGAAGTCAATATCGCTAAAAGGTTACTTAAGGTCACTCTAAACCAGAGTAAATCAAAGTTCAGACCAATGACGGAGGGTGGGCTGGCTAAAGGACCCATGCAGGGCCAGTTGAAAAGGTAGCTTGGATGGAGCAAGCATTGGCATCGAAGACTTGGTGTGTGTGTGTTCTGATCCAAGCAGTCAGGTAGATGCGTCATTGCTGAGCCTCGATGTTGGGTCCTGCATTGGCATCGAACCCCTTTCGGTGCAGGTGATGCATCATCATCGAGTCATGCAGCGATATCTTCAGATCGGGGCTGCACCGTCATCGAACCTCACAGTCGGGACTTGTGTCATCATTGATTAGGCACCTTGTCTGCGTCTAAGGGCACTGAGTTATATTCGAGCAGCGAACATCCTCAATACATTACTTTGTTTTCAGAAAACAGCTGCAGAGTCCATTCTCAAGGTCCAGGATTGGCTTGGCACCTCTTGGCAGGGCAGGACTCACAGTGGCAGAGTCCAGCAGCTGAAGCAGAGGTAAGGGAAGTCTTTGATTGCCCTGCAACTTCCAGAACAGAAGCCAAGCTAGCAAGCCCTTGGAGTCACTTTGGGGCTCATTTACAAGCCACTAGCTCCACTGGAGTGGCACTTTCAGTGATGCTCTAATGATGCTGTGCCCTCTTCCATATTTACAAGGCGGTGCTAAGCCACTTTGCATGGCTTAATTCTGCCTTGTAAATATGGGCCCCCGATGCAATTTTCTGTGGCAGAGGGGTGTTCAGTGATTGTTGCTGTGGGCCTTTCCACTCAACACCCATTGCTTTTGACACTACCTCGGACTTATGAGAAATTGTAAATGTGAGCTGTACCAAAAACTAATGTCAACCTACGGGTGGCATTACAGTGATGCAGCAAGGAGAAATACATTTATTTATCCTCATTTTTGCTTTTTCTATGTTGCTGCATTCTGCTTACACATAGAAAGAACAAAACACCATTAATTATTGTTTATATGCAGGAAGGTGTCCCTTCCTGCACAGAAATAATAATTAAATAATGACAATTCACTACTTCTATGTGTGCTGCATAAACAATAATTTTGTGTAACGCAAACACCCTTGCACTAGGATGCCTGCATTGGCACTAGGCTGCTAATGTAGCACCAGCACTAGGGAACACACCTGGGTTTGCCATATTGTTGTAAATATGGTTCTTGCCTGCATTTTTGAAATGTTGGAGTGTATCGCTGCCAAATGTGGCGCACCTCTGCTCTCCGACATTTCCTTGTAAATGAGGCACTGGTTCTACAGAGGATATAAAGAGTTAAGGCCAGTCCTTCTTACTCCAAGGCAAGAGGCAGCAGGACGAAGGGGGAAGACTTCAAAGAGAGGCCTTTGAAGTGCACTTGGTCCCTATTCTTCCTTCCCTGGCTCCAGACACTCTGCAGGGGGTTATAGAGCTCATTGTGTGAGGACAGGAATAACCCTATTCAAGTGTAAGTGTCTGCTCTTCTCCCCCATCTAGCACAGGAAGGCCCCACAATCTGGTGATGGGCTATCATGATGTAAATGTTATACCCCAGCTCCCTTTGTGTGTGATTGTCTAGAGGGAATGCACAAGGCCCAGCTGCCACCCACCCCAGACAGGTATTCAGAGACAGGCAGAGGCACAGAATAGTTAGGGAAGAATATGTCACTTCCTAAAAGTGACATTTTCAGACTTACAATTTAAAATCTGGCTTCACCATAAATTGTGGCTTTAAATTATGAGTCCAGAGACACCAAACTCCAAATTTCTATATTTTCCCAATTTTAAATTTCACTTAAAGACTGTTTCATGGTAACCCCAATGTTAACCTTTGGGCGAGATAGTCCTTGCAATAGAGAAAATCACATTTAAGAGTTTTTTTACTAGCAGGACATGTTAAACTTAAAAGCACTTGCCCAGCTTTTCAAATACATTGCACCCTGCTTTGGGGCTAGCTAAAAAAAAATACCACAGGGGATACCTGAACAAAATCCAGTTGAGTCCCGGGTATCAATAAACATCTGCGACAATGTCTCAACAGGGGTAATTTCAGAAACTAAGGTGACCAAAGGGAATCATACTTTTTCAAGTTAAAGTTTATATTGCAGTAAAAATACCATTAGAAAGCATATCAGCCACCATTCTGATAATCAAAAAGTGCAAGTGAAGATAAAGTGCTCATGCATATTGTGCTTGTCAACAGCGCAAGTGAAGCACACATAAACCAACTATGTACATAACTATACAAATACTACAGCATATGGGGAGACGTGATATGCAATGTAAACATGTGGAAAAAAAATAGTTGAATGCATAATTCAACATGATGAATCAACACATAAGGTCCAAGTTTTATCTGTAAAAAATGGTAGACGTTTCGATCCTTCTTTATTTTAGTATCATCATCAGGACAAGCAAGATAATGTTGTACTGACATGTATTCTGATTCCCGTCTGATCAAGAGATTTAAGATGGATGGTATTAACTCAATTAAAGGTGGCAGTCAGGCCATGAATAAGGTCCAGTTTCTCAACAATTATCTTGATTAGATGTAAAAAAAAAAGGTGAATAACCAATAATTGAATGTATCTAACACTTTGTTAGTTGATCTAGAGTCACCAAGCTTCCTTCTAGATGGCCAGGGACTACCTTGGGGGTGACTTACATTTAATAAAAAGGAAGGTTTGTGCCTGGCAAGTGGGTTCACTTGCCAGGTCAAAATAGCAGTTTAAAACTGCAGAAACATGCTCTACAGTAGCAGGACTGATACATGTTTAAAGGGCTACTGAAGTGGGTGACACTATCAGTGTTGCAAGCCAACTAGTATATTTATTTTTAAAGATTTACAGGCCCTGGGAACATATAGCACACTTTACTAGGGGCTTACAAGTAAATTTAATATGCCAATTTGGATAAGCCAATCTCACCATGTTTGAGAGTACAGAGTACCTGCACTTTAACATTGGTTAGAAGTGGTAATGTGCACAGAATCCTAAAGCCGGGAAAAATAAAGTCAGAAAAACAGGATGTCAGAAGGCAAAAAGTCAGGGGGAACCACACCAAGGATGTCAGGTCTAACAGTATCTCATTTTGTTTTACCTTTCATTTTTTATCCCCTTTAATCTTGTTCCTTTTAGGTTTTTTGGATTCCCTAGCCTTTGTGTTTGTTTTTTTCTCATTTGTAAGTGCATGATATAATCTAGCACCATTCACAACACTATTTCTCCATCTCTGAGCTTGATCATCCAAAATTGCATCTGCATAATTTCTCATTACTCTCTTAGTTTGTTTTTGGTATATTTCTCTTTATTTTGATCCATTTTCTCATATGCACTAAGTGCTTCAAATTGTGAGATCTAAGAGATGGCTTAATTTCATGTATATTTCCTCTCAATTAGTCTAGAAATCTTACATTTAATCTACCCCATCTAGGAAAACTTAATGCACCTCCCTGTTCAGTGATCTTGCACCACTGACAAAGAAAAACACATGTATGTAATACTTCATCGACCATCATCTGTTATGCTGGTGTATCCTCAGGAGGTGCTTCCTCGCCCTCCCTTACTGGAACCATTACATCACAACTCAGACTCCTCAAACCTTAAAAAAATCATAATTTCAAATTCATTTCAACAAATTGACAACCAAAAGCTGCAGAGTCTCAATTGTTTTGAAATTGATCTTTATATGTCAGACCTCAGAACCCTCTTTTATCAAATCACAATACAGTTTCATAATTCAATCAACCAATGACTTTGCGATCTTTGCTGATATTGAACCAATCGCAGCGTGGCATTATGCTAACTGACTAATACTAGCTTGTCAGAATATGACGTAACAACTTGCTCTTTGAGGCAGCCTCCCACTTTTACAATTTGTCCATACAAAGCAAAAGACAAATCTAACAACTAAACAACTTTAAATAACATCAATCTTTGTCTGCTTCTAAAGAAAAAACAATCTGAATAATGTTTAACTTCTTCCGATTTTCAACAAAACCGTATTTTCTACTCTCAATGATGAGTTCTCAACCGGCGGGAAAATCATCTAGTTAGTGTTTCTGTCACCTTTGTGCATCAGGTTTCATGAACACTAAACAAAAGTTAGTACAACCACAACAATTTGTTATGTACCTATCTATTGGTGTAGTTGAGGACATCTCACAACTTACACTTCTCCTAGCAGACAAGAAAGTCTCTATCTCTTATGCATCTGTCCAGGAATCTTGGACTACTTCCTAGTCCGATAACCTCTTATTTTTTTCAACAAAGCACATGCAGCATATAAGCAATTAGCAATGCACTTCAAAACAACATCAGAATTTTTTCAATACAAGTCACATGTATAAATCTGCTCTCTATAGATACTCACACTTATCAGTTTCACCAGTGTTTCAACTGCAATCTGCAACTGCTTCAGAAACTGGACTCCATCAGTTTTCACAATCAGGTTCTGGGCAATCGGACGTATGCAAATTTTGTTCCTTTTTTTAATTTTTGCGGTTTCTTTCCCTCATCCTCAAAACCTTACCTTTGCTGCCAACATTGTTGGGAGCATTGCTAATCCTAAAACCTCTTTTTTATCTTTGCAACTCATAAACTTTCATTTTTGGTTTTAATCAGATACTATTTCTCAAGAGTCATTAATGAGAGTTGTAATTAAGTTTTATTAATCATTAGTTCCTATTTCATTTTCTTTATTAATCAAGCAAAACATTACAAAACATAGCATAAGTGCATCTCATAAATCTAATCCCTATTCTATATGTCCAAGACAGGAAAATAGATTACAGTCAAATATTTCCTAAAACGCACTCAAAACTCAGCAGTATAAATCATCTGAGTCGGAAAATAATGAGTAACTTAATATAAAATGGCAGAAAGGAGCAAGCGTCTGAGACTCTGTCTAGCCAGTAAAACTATCAGGACTCATAAAGAGTAAATAGGTCAGCTTCTGGAGAAAGAAATATGATGATATGATGATACTTTGGCGTTTATGTCCTCACGTTGGGAGCTGGAGAATGTAAAAGGGGTGTAATGCTAAGATATCAGTGATGTCATGAGTGATGTCACCAATAATGTTATTTGAGATGTCATGAGTGATGTCATAAATGATGCCATAGAACATGTCATGAGTGATGTGATATGTGATGTCATAAGCAGGGCAAGTCGAGGGTGCAAGTTATATTTAGCTATGCTAACTATAACTGGTGAATTTTTGTGTTTTTGTGAGTTAAAAACATTAATCTTAACACTGTAATATTCACCTAACTATACAATCAATTTAACCTTTGTTTTTTTCGGCAAATTTCTAAAGATTTAGTTAAAACAAAAATTTATCTTTTATCATACGTAATTATAACATTACTTTAACGCAATGCAATATTTTATAATCTAAAGTCAACTCCCCTTCAGGCATGCACAGCCAACACCCACAGGCAGCTAACCCCACGCTGTGTACAACCTTTGGCCGTGCAAAGCAGGGGGTTGAAACACCCTCAGCAGGCAGCCTACCTCAAGCCGTGCATAGCCTTCGGTCATTCGTCGCATGAGGTCGGCTGCAGGGCCAGGCTCACAGCCAGTCCCTGTATCCAACTCCTTTTAGACAGCCATTCCCACACTGCACACAGCAGGGGGGCAGCCACAGAGCTTGTCCTGCAGCCAGTCCCTGTGGGCAAACCACCAAAAGGCTCACAATACCATTCCACTCACAGCTTTTGGCATGCACAGAATAGAGTTTCCTTCTGGGTCCCAAGGGCCCAATTCTCTGGAGCCAAAACATATATATTAAGGGGAAGGGACATCTAGCCACCTCCCTGAACTTTAAATGTCCTTAGGGACCACCTCCCCTGGAGGTAGTTCCTTTAAAAAGGATAGGTGACGTGAGTCACCCTCAGGAAACCTTAAAAGGCCCCAGGGACCCATCCTCTAAGGCCAAATACAATTAAACAGGGGAGGGAAGTGTAAGTTTCCCTTCCTTGAGCCTTCTTGGCCCCCAGAGACCCCATCTCCTGGATTAAAAAACTAAGGGGAGGGGGCATGCAGCCACCCTCCCCAAGCTTTCTCAGGCCCTGGGACCCCATGCCACAGGGCCCTATTTACTTAAAAAGAGGATAGAGCTACATGGGTCACCCTATGTGAGCCTCATTAGGCCCTGAATATACATCCCCCAGCAGTGTATTCATTTTATAAGGAAAGAGGGCTTTGCAGCTCCTTTCTGGGTCTTCTCGACACCAACAACCCCATCCCTCAGAGCCAGAAGTGGAGGTGGGTGACCCAGTGCCCACTTGGGGGCACCCTCATACCATATGTTGGGGGCCATTAGGGGAGCCAAAGGGCCTCTGCAGCCCCCGCTGCCCTGCCTCCACAAGATGCAGAAGCCAGCATTACTACTGTTGAGAGGGAGTAGCTAATTATGTATGTTCCCTCCAGCAGGAGCAACATGTGTTATTTTCCCACAGGTGTGCGGAGAGAGAACATATGTCAACTCCCATCCCGCAGGAACATCTTTAGGTCTCCCATCGGCTGAGAGCAGACTTTGAACCCAATTTAATTACTGGCAGATGGAGCATTCTCCCTTGGCCTGGAGGAGGACTTTAAGTGGACCAGGCAGAGACTAATCAACCTGCCATATTTGTAAATGACCGCCTCGCTCTGGGTCATTTATGAAGGCATTGGCAGTAACTGCCTTCCTGGCAGTTCCTATCAGTGCATTTGAAAGGTAGTAAGGGTGAGAGCAGCCTCACTTCCGTGGAGTAACAACAAATGTAATAGAAAGAGTCAGTAAAAATGAAACATTGGTGCTCGATGGGTCGGGTGCCTAACTACCCTAATAGGCACAAATATGTGTAACAGGTACACAATAGTAATAACAACAGTATGACCACGGCACACAGGATAGTATAATCACAGTTCGTAATAAGGACAAGTGTCCCTGGTGTACAGGTTCCGGAACGTGGATAACAAATCTGAAAAGTCCTCAGTTGATGATGCAAGTGTCTTTATTTGTAGGCCCAATTTGCCACAGACTTTTCTCTGATGACTCTTACTCTCCAAGGCCATCGGAGAAGCTTGGCAGGCGGACGACTATATTGGCATGAAGGAAACTTCATCTCCTTTGCAACTGAGTACCCTTTCTGCCAACATATAAAACAGGGTCTTAGTATTTGCTCCCATTTGGCAGGAAATTTTAAAATGCTTCTGCCAGGCGGGAGCAAACGCATGTCTCCCTCCCCACTTTGTGGGGTCAGGGAAACTATTGTGTCCTACAAGTGGTATCCTTGGGACACAGTCACTGATCCAGTCCTGGAGAATGGGGTCCCTGTGGCATTTGAAGATTTAGGAAGAGGGGCTGTGTGCCCCCTCCTCTTTTTTTAATACATCCCTGAGGATAGGGTTCCTGGGCCTCCTTAAAAGGGGCCCGCCCTCTTCTTTCATTTTGTCCCTGGGGAATGGGCCCCTGGAGTTAAAAACTGATCAGGGTTGGGGGCCACACTCCCCCTCCCCTTCAATAATATCTCAGCCCTGCTAGATGGGGTCACCATAGCCCAAAAATGTTCTTGGAGATGGGGACCCTACTACTGCCCCTTCCCATAAATTGTTTCAAAAAATGGCAGCTGCCAATCTCTTTTGCCATGATTCTTTGGGACTCCTGACATGATTATAGAGTAAAACACTGATATTTTTGTGATTTTGGCTCTAGGAAGGGCCCCACTGCCCCCCAGATTCTAGGGGGGTCGGTTGTCCCTACCCTGCCCCTCTACATACTTATTATAACTTCAAGACATGGGACTACGTCCATGAGTCCTGTAATGGCTGACAGAAACAGTTTTGTCATGTTGCAGGCAACCAATGAGAGCACTCACCCCCCCACAGGAGACGACTCCGATGGAGCTAATTGACACAGGGCATAAAAAAGCTCCCTCAGCTAATCAGAGCACTTTGGCCCAGATTTACAAGAATCTGGCTCATCAGTACTGATGGGCCAGATCTCTTACACCCCCTCACCATCACCTAATGACACCATGAGTGCACCGAATTTACAATATGGCACTCCATGGTGCACATTAGGCCAGTAGCATTAATATTTTCGACCCTATTGATTTCTATAGGTGCGTCTTTTTAATGCCTGCTTTAAACAGGCATTACAAATGATGCCAAAAATGGTGCAATTAAATGTTGTAGATTTCATTGTGCCATTTTTGCAGGCCTCCTAACGCTGGAATACTCCCTTTGCATAAATTATGCCCGGCGCAGGCGAATGTGGAGCAACAGGTCGCAAAATAAATATGGCGTGGCGTTTTTTGCCTTGTTGAGCTACATTAGCGTACAAAAAGAATGTGGTGCAAGGAGGCACTAGCGCCTTGTAAATCTGGCTCTTTATGTCTTAAAAACTGGGTTTGAGTGACTCTCGTGAGGGTTTCTTGAACCCAACAATCCAGATACACAATTATTTTTAAGCATTACTTTCTCAAAAATGTCTGAACAGATTTATACCACATCACAAAATGCACAATCTGTAAACCAGGATATGAAATCCTGCCAAATTTGGTGTCATTCCGTTCAGCAGTTTCTGTGAAAATGTTTCTGAAAAAAGTCTCTGGAAAATGCATGTATTTTGGGATCCCGCTTTTTTTCTTGACTCCGGCTTGACGAATCACCCTGAACATTTCCATTCACAAGCTAGGAAAAAAGAGCACTTTATATAATAAATATGCTCAAGTATGCAGATTCGTACAAGTTATTAATAAAACTTGCCACTGTACACTGCAGCACAGCACTGCTGGAGGTCCATCTCTGCATGAACCTGTCTCTGTACTCACTGGCTATGATTCTGGATCCCACAAATCAAGGAACAAGCAGCTTTCCCTCATCCTGGCCCAGAAATTAGGCTTCTGGCCAATGAACAGCTGAGAAAGGTATGGAGGCAGACTATTGTTTTCCATCCTGCCTACTGAGAGGGCATGAGCGCTGTTAATTGAGCATTCCCACGGAAGCTGGATTAGCTGACTTGCTGCACTACTAGAGGTTAGTGTAGCATGCCATCTAATGCATTGTGAATGTGTACAGCTGGGCTCGACATCCATCGCCCTGCACATGCGCAATACAGTACAACCTGAACCCTCTGCTTCCTACATGAGACTACAGCTTTTGCATGTTAACAAATTACTGTTCTTTTACATGTGAAACCATAACACTATATTGAGAAAGTAATTTTTAATGGAGGTGACCAGGAATGGGTCGGCGTCCTGGCACCCCTTAAGAACCTTAATAACAAGCCTCCACTGGCTTAGTCCATAAGTTAAAATAATAAAACAACTCAACAAAGAGGTGGCTGAGGGGGTCAGACTTCCTAAACTATTGAAGGAAAAACAACAAAAGTAAAAAACTTGTTGCAGCATACTGGTACTCTGGTTTGTGCTGCTCATACTTTAAAGGCTGGTTAAAATTACTAGTGATCAACTAAGAATGGCAATACCATAAGTGCTTTGAGATTCTACTTGAAATATTTAAGCATTATGATGCTGTAATATAAACTACAACCATAAAACAGAATTAATGATAAAAAATTAAGGGAACCCTCAGGTGTACACTGTGAGTGCCAGTGTCCTTACACATTTTAACCTGGTGCCCACAAAACTTTATGAAATAATATACAATGTTGTCCAAGCCTCTATAATTCTTTTGTGACTCATTGACAAATAATACAATAGGGTGACACCTCCTTAGGTATATATTCATTTTTTACCTCTCTAATATTAAGACTTTCTAAAGTGCAACTACATGTTTCTCTTGGTTTTGCTTGATGGAGGTAACACCTTGTAATAAGGAACAGAAGGAATGTCATGGCATGTGACTGAGTTTGGACCTGAAAGCTATTATTATCAGGTGTTTATATTTACATCCAATTACCTGAGTGTGGGAACATAATAAATCGCATATTTTTTTATTTTTTGTTTACTGTAAGAAAATGCCTCTTTTTCCATGTTCTCCTACATTTTTGGACATTATGCTGCTGTTTTTTTGTACTCTCAGCATTGGCACCCTGCTAACTAGGCCCCTTTGCATGTATTCTGACCCCTAAAACACGTTGAACTTCAAATCAACATATTTAAATTACCTAGAAGACATTAGTATACAGCACACAATATACAAAAGGCCTGTAAGGTAAAAGTCACTAGTGGCCGCAGCCAGTAAACCAGCTGTGGAGGTTTAAAGAGCAATCCGCCTGTCAAAATATCCCCTTTCGACAAGCCTAAACTTGCCTTTAACCGGTTCTGTGCTACAGACGTAATGGTTACGTCCTGCGGCGCAGTGCTCGTGTGCCCAGGACGTAACCATTACGTACTGGGCACAGAGTTCAGAGGGAGCACTAGCGCTCCCTCTATGGTCTTCCCTCCCACCCCCCAAAGGCAGGGATGGAAGGGGAAGCCCTTCCCCTTCCACCCCCGAACCCCCCTACCCCCGTGACATCAACGCGTGATCGCGCGCTGACCTCACAGAGGCCCCGTCCCATCCAGCGCGATCGGAAGAGAAATGCTCTTGCATTTCTCTTCCGATCATGTGATGGGGGGCCTGAGAGGCTTCAAAGGGAAGGAAACGAATTTTTGCAGTGGGAACGCGAAGCGATACGGCTGCTAAAATGCCCACTAGACACCAGGGATTATTTTTACAAAAGAAATTGGCATAAGGGGAGCGACCCCTTGTGCAAGGGTTGCTCCCCAGGGGGGGCGTTTTTTTTCAAGGCCTTTTCTGCCCCCCCCCCACCCGGAGGCAGATCAGGCTATTATTAGGCCGATCTGCCCTCTGGGGGGGCAGAAACCTCTAGGCGCCAGGAATCATATTTTTTTTTTTAGAGGTGGGGAGTGACCCCTTAGGCAAGGGTCGCTCCTCTAGGGGGCAAATTATATTTAGGCCATTTTTGCCCCTCTTGGGGCAGATTGGCCTAATTTTATGAGGCCAATCTGCCCCCAAGGGAGACAGAAACCACTAGACAACAGGGAGGTTTTTTTAAAGCAATTTTCACGCAAGGGGAGCAACCCCTTAGGCAAGGGTCGCTCCCCTGGGGGGCAAATTATATTTAGGCCATTATTGCCCCCCTTGGGGGCAAATTGGGCTATTTTTATGAGGCCAATCTCCCCCCCCCAGGGGGACAGAAACACTAAGCACCAGGGATTTGTTTTTGTTGTTTTACAGATGGGGGGCGACCCCTTAGGCAAGAGTCACTCCCTGGGGGTGGGTGTCAAATTGTATTTTGGCCATTTCTGCCCCCAAGGGGGGCAGAAACCACTAGACACCAAGGATATTTATTTTTTTGCATCAATTTCACGCAAGGGGAGCGACCCCTTAGGCAAGGGTCGTTCCCCTGTGGGGGCAAATTTATTTCAGGCCATTTCTGCGCCCCTTGGGAGTAGATCAGCCTATTTTTATTAGGCCGATCTGCCCCCAAGGGGGGCAGAAACCACTAGGCACCTGGGATTTTTTTTTTGCACCAATTTTCCACAAGGGGAGCAACCTCTTAGGCAAGGGTCGCTCCCCTGGGGGGGTGGGGGATTTATTTTAAGGCATTTCCCCTCCCCTTATGGGCAGATCGGCCTATTTCTATTAGGCCGATCTGCCCCGGGGGGGGGGGAGAAACCACTTAGGCACCAGGGATTGGTGTGTGTTTTGTTTGGGGGGGCAGCCCCTTGGGCAAGAGTCACTCCCCATGGGGGCACATTACTGTTGGCCATATCTGCCCCCTTGGGGGCAGATTGGCTTATTTTTGGAAGACCCATCTTCCCCCAAGGGGGGCAGAAAGCCCACCATAGACCATGGAAGATTTTTTTTCAAAATAAAAGGGTGGGGGTATTGCCATACCCCCACCACAAATAAATGGGGACAAAGTTGTTCTGCCCACCAGTGGGCAGATGGGACAATTGCCCCGATCCACACCCTGGGGGGGCATAAAGTCTACTAGATGCCAGGGAATACAAAAAAAAAATGTGGGGTGATGGCTACCAACCAGTATGGGCCTGGTTATGCCCCCACCCCAAATGAAGGGGGTAATAGTCTTTCAGCTCTCCCCGCACACTAAGATGTCTTATGCCACGGCAAGCAAGAGGTCATTTGATTATTTTGGGGTTTCGTTTTACATTTGGGGCATGAGAGCTTGGCTAACTCTCAAAATCGTCCCACTTGGAATGGTGAGGGCTGCACTTTATGGACTTTGGGACTCTGCCATGTAGAAAAATGCACGAGACCTAGACACATCTGAAAACTAAACATCTGGGTGATTCCAGGGTGGTGTGCTTCACAGGTACCCCGCACCATTTTCTTACCCACAATGCCCTGCAAACCTCCAACATTGCTGGAAATCACACATTTTTCCCACATTTTTGTGATGGAACCTTCCAGAATATGCAGGAATCCACAAAGGTCCTACCACCCAGCATTGTCTCATCTATACTGATAAAAATTCTGCTGCACTTGTCAGCCTCAAAATGTTTTTTTTTCAAACTGCCCTTTTGGACCCGCTTTGGTTCCCTCTCGATTTTGACATGTTTTTGGCTCTTCCCTGTCACAAGCACTTGGCCCACCCACACAAGTGAGGTACCGTTTTTATCGGGAGACTTGGGGGGATGCTGGGTAGAAGAAATTTGTGGCTCCTCTCAGATTCCAGAACTTTCTGTCACCGCAATGTGAGGAAAAAGTGCTTTTTTGGCCAAATTTTGAGGTTTGCAAAGGATTCTGGGTAACAGAACCTGGGGAAAGCCCCACAAGTCACCCCATCTTGGATTCCCATAGGTGTCTAGTTTTAAAAAATGCACAGGTTTGGTAGGTTTTCCCAGGTGCTGGCTGAGCTAGAGGCCAAAATCCAGAGCTAGGCACTTTGCAAAAAATCAGGTCTGTTTTCTTTGGGAAAATGTGATGTGTCCACGTTGTGTTTTGGGGCATTTCCGTCACGGCGCTAGGCCTACACACACAAGTGAGGTACCATTTTTATCGGGAGACTTAGGGGAATGCTGGGTGAAAGGAAATTTGTGGCTCCTCTCAGATTCCAGAACTTTCTGTCACCGAAATGTGAGGAAAAAGTGTTTTTTTGGCCAACTTTTGAGGTTTGCAAAAGATTCTGGGTAACAGAACCTGTGGAGAACCCCACAAGTCACTCCATCTTGGATTCCCCTAGGTGCCTAGTTTTCAAAAATGCGCAGGTTTGGTAGGTTTCCCTATGTGCTGGCTGAGGTAGAGGCCAAAATCTACAGCTAGGCACTTTGCAAGAAACAATTCAGATTTCAGTGTAAAAATGTGATGTATCCATGTTGCGTTTCCTGTCGCGAGCATTAGGCCTACCCACGCAAGTGAGGTACCATTTTTATCGGGAGACTTGGGGGAACACAGAATAGCAAAACAAGTGTGATTGCCCCTTGTCTTTCTCTACATTTTTTCATTCCAAATGTAAGACAGTGTGTAAAAAACACGTCTATTTGAGAAATGCCCTGTAATTCACATGCTAGTATGGGCACCCCAGAATTCAGAGATGTTCAAATAACCACTGCTTCTCAACACCTTATCTTGTGCCCATTTTGGAAATACAAAGGTTTTCTTGATACCTATTTCTCACGTTTTATATTTCACCAAATTAATTGCTGTGTGCCCGGTATACAGTACAATGAAAACCGGTTGCAAAGTGCAACTCCTTTATTGGCTCTGGGTACCTAGAGTTCTTGATAAACCTACAAGCCCTATATGTCCCCGCAACCAGAAAAGTCCAGCAGACTTACGGTATATTGCTTTTGAAAATCTGACATTGCAGGAAAAAGTTACAGAGTAAAATGTGGAGAAAAATGGCTGTTTGTTTTCACCTCAATTTCAATATTTTCTTTATTTCAGATGTTATTTTCTGTAGGAAACCCTTGTAGGATCTACACAAATGACCCCTTGCTGAATTCAGAATTTTGTCTACTTTTCAGAAATGTTTAGGTGTCTGGGATCCAGCATTGGTTTCACACCCATTTCTGTCACTAACTGGAAGGAGGCTGATAGCACAAAAAATAGTAAAAATGGGGTATGTCCCTGTAAAATGCCAAAATTGTGTTGAAAAGTGGGGTTTTGTGATCCAAGTCTGCCTGTTCCTGAAAGCTGGGAAGATGGTGATTTTAGCATCGAAAACCCTTTGTTGATGTCATTTTCAGGGAAAAACCACAAGCCTTCTTCTGCAGCCCTTTTTTCCAATTTGTTTTAGAAAAAAAACAATTTTTTTGCTGTATTTTGGCTAATTTCTTGGTCTCCTTCAGGGGAACCCACAAAGTCTGGGTACCTCTAGAATCCCTAGGGTGTTGGAGAAAAAAGACGCAAATTTGGCATGGGTAGCTTATGTGGAGAAAAAGTTATGAGGGCCTAGGCACGACTGCCCCAAATAGCCAAAAAAAGGCTCGGCACAGGAGGGGAAAAGGCCTGGCAGCGACGGAGGTTAAAATATGAAAGACCCAGCTATGTAATGCTTAATAAGGTGGGATGCATGGTATCTAAATGTATTACTTGTCAATGTTTCATTTAAACATATCCTTACCATGACAACACACCAAACGCTATTTTCAGTGTAGCAGGGTCAGCTGTTCAATGGAAAAGCACTGAGAGATAGTTTTAAATTAAATAATGTTATCTTTACATGGAAACCAGATAACAGTTAATAGGAAGTTATTTGTCATACTTTTTAACATACATATTTATTTTGAATACATTTTAATTTATAAAGTTGAGTTTGTATTAGATTAGATTAGATTTGCCTGCCAAAAGTCTATCGAAACCCATTTTCATGAGTTTCCAACTGTCACAGAGGAGCTGAATAGCTTCTTGATGAGAGATTAACTTACTCCCAGAGCTGAGACAAAGGGTTTGTGTATGGTGAGGTGTTCTGATGTAGCTAATACCTGGACCTGCCCCCTCTTTTGTCTTGCCGGCCAGCCAGGTAGCAATCCTAGTGGGGGAGGAGCTTCTACAGAACCTATTTTGGGTGACCACAAAGGAGAGGCTGCTCATTTTCCTTCTCACACCTATAGGGAGGGCATAGGAGATCTGCACAAGGGAGGGAAGGTTATGTCCATTTAGATTTAGGTAGAGAGAGGCACTGAGATATTGCTTGCAGTAGAGCAAACAAGATCTCCTGCAAAGGTGGATAGGCTTACCCCTGGCAACTTTTCCCAATTGTTTAAAGTGGGACCAGGAGTCACCCTCACCCACATGCTAGTGCCAGGCATACATTTGGCACCCCTGGTGTACCTTCTTCAGGATACTGCTGGGCCCGTGGAAGACAGAAGAAGGACTGGACCTGCAGCTAAGACCTCTGAAGAGAATTTTTGTGGACTTGCTCCTATTTGGACCCAAGACAAAGAAGTGAACTCCAAGGATCATTTGGCTGTTCTCATGTTAAGCTACAGGGACAGACAATTTGCTAGAAGCCCATTTTCTTGGAAGAGCCCATCTGGCCAGGTACAACTGGAACTGTCCTGGACCATGCTGGAGGCTTTTGTTGGAGTGAGTCTTGACCTCAAGTGCTGTTCCTTAGGACCTGTAACACTTGGGTGGAGTCAGAGTGCACTCCTCCTGCACTAAGCCTAAAAATGTTTTAAAAATGTATTGCCTGGAGAAAAATCAAGGAATTTAAACCAGCCTGCAAGCTGATCCACCAAGGGTCCATTGCCAATGGATCTGACTTCATCCATAACTTCCCAAGGGGCCCCCCATGTATCAAGGGATGGTAAGCATATTGCCTTATTATGTTTTTAAACGACTGGTTACCACACACTGTTGTGTCACGGGTGTCCTTCCTTATTTTTCCGTGTGTTTTGATCAAAATGATTTATTTGTATTTTTCTAGGGCGACCATTAAAGGTTTTTGACAATTAGTGAATTTCAATGTAAGTGACTACATGATTTGTTTGACATTTTTGCAAACTTTCGGTAATATAGACAGGAGAAGTCTTGTTTTGTATTGGTCCTGAAGAAGCGTCATAGGATCTTGTTAGACCACTGCACGCGAAACATGTTGACCGTGCCCTAGGAGCCTGACGATAATCTCCCCAAGCTCCAGCACCATGCAGAAAGTGGTTGAGCATTATTTCTCAATTTACACTTTCCTTCTGTTTTTAATCTTGGTCCCGGTCTTATTCTATTGATTAATTAAACTGACTCGCTCCATTAGGACTGGGAACCATTTTTATCACTCTCCTGCCAGGATTAGCGCCTGACCGTAACACCAGGTATTGTAGTGTCCGCTACCACGGCTGCTACCTAAAAAGATCTCCGGCAAAGAACCCCCTTACGGGGAGCCCGTCAGACATTGCAGTGCCGGTCTGACGAGGAGCTACCCGATGATGAAGCATGACATCCTCTTGGATGTGTGAGGGCTCTTGCTCCTGAACTTTAATGTTCCCCTAGTTATTTTATATTTTTTCGTTTGGAACAGTGTACACCTTTTTGTATGTTCAGTTATTTGGGAGACCGTACACTGGACCAATTAATCTCCCAGTCCCTCTCTTTGATGATACTTTAGTACAGCGGGTTCGCTGTGGGACTCATGAACTAACGCGGAACCCCCCGCACTAGTTTTAGAAGATCATGGATACTTTCCAAGGTCTCAGCTTCGATGACGATGTGGTAGCAGCAATTCTGCAGACACCGTCCATTTTGAGCCTAGATGGATCAGCACCCTCAGGCAGTTTGAAGGAGGATTGGGACAAATTGTCCACCCTGAAACGCGATTTGATCAAGACCATCATGCACGGAACCATAATGACTGAATGTCTAAGAGCCAATATCGCCCCTAATGGCCTATTAGTTTCCAACATGCCCAGGATCTTTCTTCAAGACTTAGCATTTAGAAAAGACTGGGCCCAGATTGCTTGGAAGTGTACCAGGGACTGGCTAGTCCTTATCATCAACACTTCCAAACGTCTAGCAGATTCCATCGCCATTCAAATCAATCTCCTTGAAGGCACCTTAAAAACCACTGTGATCCTAGCTGCCTTCAAGAGCCGTTTAGCGGAGATAAATGTGGAATTAAATGAAACCAAAGAATTCTTGACTAACCAGAAAATTTCTAAACTCCAAAAGGATATCACTAGATTCAGTAGGGAAAAGATATATCCCTATATTCAAGACGATTTTGACACACAATCACGTTCTTAAGATGAGTCACAGTCCTACTCCAGAAAGCCCCGCAATAATAGCAACAGTTCGACCTCAGATGGATGGAGTACAGATGAGAGCACTCTCTCTCAACCATTCTATAATTACCCTCAGTTCCCAGGCAGTCACCAAATGCCTTGGCAACCACCATATCCATTCTATCAACCCCGCCCCATGATGCCATTCATGCCTTTTTTAGGCCAAGGCCGGGGCAGAGGGAGAGGCAGAAGAAGAGGCAGAGGCAAACGTGTGCAATGGTCCAGAGAAGAACCACAAATGGTCACCAGGAGCCAGGGCAAGCACCAGCCCCCGAAAACTTAGTAGTGAACCTTTCCACAAGAACTCTCACGGACATTGAGATAACAGCACTTAATCGAGGTTTAGGGTTTGTCCCTACTCCATCTGAAGATTTATTTCGACTTAATTGAGAACTTTCACAATTCTTTCGCAAAATCAGGCTACAATTCTACTTTGATGACCGCCCAGTGAATAGCACACTGGGGGACTCTGGGCTTAGACCCAAGTCAACATTTGTCCCCCCCTTTCGGCTGTCCCCTGCTAAGATCAAACATTTGCAAAAGCTGTTCTTGCGGACCTCACATCCATACGCCCGCAACGTCCCTTCATTAACATCTCGACTAACGAGAGGAAGGCTCTTGAGGGACTTTCTAACGATAATTCCGTCGTTATAAAACAAGCTGACAAGGGAGGTGCTATTGTTATAATGAACACTGACGACTATCGCAAGGAATGTTTGCGCTTGCTAGGGGATGAGACCTACTACGCCTTGATTCCGCGTGACCCTATCTCGAAACTTCAAACTCAGATAAGGGTTATGATCTCAAAGGCATCCAACAATGAATGGATCACCCCAAAAGAAGCTTCTTTCCTAGATGTAACCAATCCGGTAACTCCCTATTTTTATTGCTTACCTAAAATCCACAAGGGAACACAATTCCCTCCGGGGCGACCAATTGTGTCTGGGATTGGTTCGATCCTCGAGCCCCTATCGATCTTTTGCAATCACTTTCTACAACCACTTGTAAAGGGCTCCTCCACTTATTTACAAGACACTAAAGACGTATTAAATCTGATCAAGACTATTAATAACACAGGAGATGTCCAAGCACTAATTACTATGGACGTGGAGGCTCTCTATACCAATATACCCCAAGATGCAACTTTACAGGTAGTGGAATCCCTACTACAGCGCAATAGTGACAATTTGACGACACCCATTGCATTTATCATGCAATGCGCCACATTAGCAATGAAAGAAAATTTATTTTGTTTTGAAGATCAATTTTATCATCAGATTAGAGGTACTAGCATGGGAAGCACCTTTGCTCCCAGCTTGGCATGCCTCTACATGTATAACTTTGAAAAACACTTCATTTTGCCAGCTTCTTATCCTTTCATCGATAACATAAAATTGTGGCGTTGGTACATTGACGACATCTTGGTTGTATGGCAAGGCCCCTTGGCTACAGCTAGTTCACTGACTGAGTGGGTAAACACACTAAACCCATATTTGAAATTCACTTCTACGGTGTCGGATAAGGAGGTCCATTTTTTGGACCTACTGATTACAATTGAACAGGGTAAATTATTAACCTGTACTTACCATAAACTAACAGATCGCAACAGCCTGCTTATGTACGAGAGTCATCATCCTAAATCTCTCCGTGACAACTTACCGTTTGCCCAATTCTTGCGACTACGACAAAACTGCTCCTCAATACAGGAATACAGTACCCAAGCAGACAATCTTCAAACTAAACTCCTTGCACGACATTATCCCCAACATGTCATCAACCGAGCTCGTAAGAGAGCAAGGAACAATAATCATGATTCTCTACTTCAAACTAACACTAGAGTCACGAATAGACGGTTGACCTGTGTGTCTACATTCACCCCTCTATCTAACCAGATAAAAAAACTGATTAATCAGAGGTGGCCTATCCTTAACAGTGGGGGTAATACCATTCCTAGGCCCCTATTTGCATTTAAACGATCTAAAAACATTAAAGACCTGATAGTCCATACCCGTCCAAAAGACACATCGCAAACACAGACACAAACTACACTCTGGAATCTTCCACCTGTAATTGGCCATTATCCCTGTGGACACTGCAATGTCTGTCAATTGACTAGCCCCAACAAAACTTTAGATTTGGCACCTATAGGTCAATGGCACCTGACAAAACACACGAATTGCAACACTAAAAAATGCATTTATATGATCACGTGTCGGTGCGGGCTACGCTATGTAGGCATGACCTCTAGACCAGTTAAAATACGAATTAAGGAACATAGGAGCAACATCAGGTGTGGACGCATTACAACAAAATTATGCGCACACTTCTTGGACGCCCCCCACAGTCCTGATGATTTAAGTTGGGTCGTACTTGATGCCCCAAGAATCACTACTGACTCTCCGCACTCCTTGTTCAGACTGGAACAACAGTGGGTTTTCAAGCTACATACAGATACGGATGGGTTGAATGATGCCATTCCCTGGACAACACTGTCCGCTTAATCAACCCCTGTAAAAAGATATACCACCTAGTATTCAGTGTCTTCTATCTATTTTTACTTTTTTCATTTTGACTTTCAATCCTATTTGGACTGACTGTGACAGACTATGGTTTTAGGGAGCCCCATCCTTTATCTACTAGGGCGGTTACTTTCGGCTTCCCTCTTCAAACCATTAATTTTACTAACTGACATAACTCACTATTCAGTTCTAGCCATTTCAAGATGGCCCCCGTTATTTCTAGTCCATTGTTTGTTTTTTCTACACCCCACAAGGTTGTTGCAGTAATGCTCGTTCTAGTTTTCTATATCTCTGTTCCCAAAGATGGCCGCCGCAACTTCGTCTGTGTCCTTCTTCTATTTCTAAGACTCGCTCCGATGCAGTTCCCTGAGTGTAGTCCTTCTGCAGTCTTTACTACCCTCTCCCATTTCTGCCGGGGAACTTCCCTCTAAAAGACTCGCACCGAGTCGGGCAGCTGTCTATACAGGAGAGCACGTCAGGGTAGGTTTCACTGCAGACTGCCGTCATCCACTAAGTAAGTGGCCTCGCATTTTCGTGTTTATCACTTTTCTCTTTTCCTTATTTATTTTGGGGACGAACAATGAGCTCAATTAATGACATCTCACAGAGTACTAACAGATTTAGGTCGGGGTAATTCCTCAATATCCTATGGATAACCACGCTTTGCCAGCGTGTTTTTTCTTTTGTAAATCACTCCGCAGACTATCACACTCTGCAACAATACTCACCAACCCTTTTTTCAAATATCTCCTGCTGTTAAACTGTTATATCCCTCCCAGCTTTCTTTCAACAATGTCACAAATGCTAGTGACGAGTATGTGTTTGAATTTCCGAGTTACATAGACTAATAATGCTCTTTGTGTTCAAAATCACTTTAATCAACCGACCTCTAGCAGTGAATGTGACTGTCTTGGTTTTGATTGATTGTACTGTATTCATTGTGTTTGCTTTTCCATCCTATTAGTAGTGACCGCTTTCGGCATGCTACGTCCCAAGGTGCCCCCCAGGTATCAAGGGATGGTAAGCATATTGCCTTATTATATTTTTATACGACTGGTTACCACACACTGTTGTGTCACGGGTGTCCTTCCTTATTTTTCCGTGTGTTTTGATCATAATGATTTATTTGTATTTTTCTAGGGCGACCATTAAAGGTTTTTGACAATTAGTGAACTTCAATGTAAGTGACTACATGATTTGTTTGACATTTTTGCAAACTTTCGGTAATATAGACAGGAGAAGTCTTGTTATGCATTGGTCCTGAAGAAGCGTCATAGGATCTTGTTAGACCACTGCACGCGAAACATGTTGACCATGCCCTAGGAGCCTGACGATAATCTCCCCAAGCTCCAGCACCATGCAGGAAGTGGTTGAGCATATTTTCTCAATTTACACTTTCCTTCTGTTTTTAATCTTGGTCCCGGTCTTATTCTATTGATTAATTAAACTGACTCGCTCCATTAGGACTGGGAACCATTTTTATCACTCTCCTGCCAGGATTAGCGCCTGACCGTAACACCAGGTCTTGTAGTGTCCGCTACCACGGCTGCTACGTAAAAAGATCTCCGGCAAAGAGCCCCCTTACGGGGAGCCCATCAGACATTGCAGTGCCGGTCTGACGAGGAGCTACCCGATGATGAAGCATGACATCTTCTTGGATGTGTGAGGGCTCTTGCTCCTGAACTTTAATGTTCCCCTAGTTATTATATATTTTTTCGTTTGGAACAGTGTACACCTTTTTGTATGTTCAGTTATTTGGGAGACCATACACTGGACCAATTAATCTCCCAGTCCCTCTCTTTGTTGATATTTAACATTCACAACATGTTTGATAAAGTTACTTATGAAAGTCTACCACACTGAGTGAAACAATCTAAGATCCTGACATCTTCAAACACTTTTTGTGAGAGGACAAGAGTCTATAAATGTTGTTTTTTATATGGGTTGCAAATTTATCGTTTGCAAAAGCATAACATTATGTTTGGATGAATTAATTGAAGGACCGAACAATTAAGATTTAAGTTTCATAGGTCATCATAAAACGGTATCTTGGATCTATTTACCTTTGTCCACAATATTAAACTGGGTACACATTGTCATAAAATCCACAGACAATATTTTTTGATTTGATACATTAGTTTCCACTCAGAAACATTAAGTAGTCTTAGGTGTGCTCCTACCATGACAAACATGTGTCACTCATTTCATGTAGCAGATTCATTATATGAAATCTCTCCTCAGGACACTTATTGAGAGGGAACAATTGCCAAAAAAGGGGGCTTTGGGGTACTATTGTGACGTTCTCAGAGGTGGCTACGCAGACTTCGGCCACACATAAGGGTGTAAAATGGAGGGTATTGAATGATGTCAATTACCAGGCTGTTAATTAAAAATGTAAGTGTTTCCTGATATCTTGTTTCCTTATTTAAGAGAAGATAACCTTTAAAAAATGTATGTTGTGCTTCCTGAGAGCAGATTGGAATTAAATAACGATAGCTGGCTGCTTCTACTCTAGTGACTAATTAGGTGTTGAAGGCTAGTCTCCTTGAGGGCAATACATCTGGCTTTTGGATCATCAGTTCTAAATTGGTGAAAACACTTACCACTTGATAAGGGTGAGTCAAATGGGTGGGTAACGGAACTGATGGCAAATCAACTGACTGTTGCAATAGCCCTTCCTTTTACATAGAAATCTCAATTGGAGATCATAGGATCAACAACCTGTTCATCATCTAGGACCCGTCCAAATATTGGCATTGCCCACAGCATAAGGCAAAATAATAGCCCCTGCACAGGGAGCATGAGTGTCCCCTTATTTCCGCAGCTGACTGCCAGAAAGGGAAGATTGGACCCCTGCTAGAGGAGGAAAGCTGGCACTATTTGGCATAAAGGATTCTGAGAAGGCTTGCATTATAAGAAGAAAGTGCTGTGAAAGGAGATTGGGATTGCAAAAGACCTTTACCAATAATGGGTTATAGAAATTTCTCCAGTCACTGGCTAGGGCAGAGGGTGACTGTATGTCGAAATATAGACTACAGAAACATGGTGCTAGCAAAAAATCGTCGCCAAACTAAAGATGATCAACATATTGGTAAGATAAGTGTCTTCTAGGTATGTATAGACTTACTATTCTCAACTCCAAACATACACACCCTGAAAATGTATATTGTCAAGGCATATATATGAATAAATGCTAAGGAATGTAAAGTAAACCTATACATACTTATATATACTTTAGATATACATCTGATACTTTGGCTTTTGAAATAGTTGTATCGAATATTCTGGCAGTGCAGTATTCAGGAGTCAATATTAAGGTTTAGTAATAAGGCTGACTGCTGGGGATAGTAGCCTCATGGACCACAGATCTAGACTGACTTTCAGCTACCTGCACTTCTCATCAAGGGTCATTTAGGTGGCCTCAGAATCATTCCTATTGGGATACATCTTCTTTTGGGATTCATTGGAGGATTTGGAAGCGTAATGTTAATTGTTAATATTTGATTGAAAGCCTTTGCTTGTTGGAAAGCCCTGTAAAATATATGGGTCTATTTTTTTAATATTGTCCTAGGCCTACTACATAACGCCTTTATCATTCCATAACTCATTTCAATCCTGAAAATGTTTTTTTTTTTTGGTGTTATAGACTTAGGCTATACGTAGATGCAACCGTGTCTAGACGTGGTATATGGTGTACTAGTATCTCTAGCGTAGATTCGAGGGGAAATAAAAACAATTTAACATTTTCACTTCTGTTCACTGGTTAATGGAAAATAAATCACGATGCTCAGTGTCTATTCAACCAGCAGGACGAACAAAAATACCGATACTGTATTTCAAGGTCATCTTTTTCATGTTTGAGCAATGACATGAACAGTAAAAAAGGTTCATTTTCTTAGGTGATGCATTCCACATTGTATCAAAAACTCTTTTTATCCAGCAAATAACAAATGAAGGGCGGGAAAATACAAGACAACGCACTGTTTGCTTTGAATTTATGTAGCTGTACACGAAAACAACAGTGAGAACAAATACGTTGTGGATGATTATGGGTGTGCTTTCAATAAAGAGGCTTTTGTAAAGAAAAATAAAATGTTGACAGTGTACTGTGCATGCATGGTTCCCAAAGACTGCTTGAATAAGTAATATCTTTCCAAGCCACATTGAAACATGAGTAGTATTTGATGGAAGTCAGCAACAAAAGAGTGAACCAGGTGTGCTACTAAAAGACAATCTTTTGTGTTATTAATTAATCAAAACATTGACATTTAAAGGTGCTGGTTTATACGTGTAGTACTATTCTATTTTTAAATTGCCTTTAAAAAAAGACATGCTTCCAAGAACTCAGCCCAACTACTGTAAAAGTGATTTTAATTACGGGCAATCAGGAATGTAATGAAAGAAAAGGTAATTATGGATATTTATTTTTGTAATTGGATTTGTAATTATCTGCTCCTACTTTCTGATATGTTCTTTTGAAAATATATGACATCAACATGCCATGGTTACGGAATGGTGTACTGTTCCACGGATAGTTCACACACAACATAATTCTGGGAGTAGATCGATAATTTGTTTCATTGTTCGATTTTCAGAAAAGATTGTATAAAACTAATAATGTGTTAAAGTGATCACAGCAATTTAAAATGGCTGCACCCTTAACAATCTTTACGCTAAGTTTACACGCTGCCTAAAGAATTAGGGCAACTACTCATAGATCCTAAATATTTACTGAACATCCCGTATTTCTATTATTTGTGATTTCATTATTTTATCTAAGGTTTAGACGATACTTAAACATAAGAAATAAGGGGCCAGATGTACTTAACTTTAGGTTAGTAATTTCATAATGGTGAATTGTTCGGAGTTGCTGTGAGGAAATTGCAAAATGTTATGTACTGCATTGTGTATTACACTGTTTTCGATTCCCAACTGGGTTCGCAAGGGATCTGCCTCATTATTATTTATGAGGTAGGTCACAATTTGTGACCCATTGGGAATGGCCAGCACTCACAGCCATATTGGCCTGATGGGCTCAGCAGACACCATGTCTGTGACTGATTTTTCAATAAAGCAGATTTTTTTGTAAACCATCCAGTTTTCGTTAAAGGAAAACTGGAGCCATTATGAAAAAAAAATGAAAAGTTTTTTTATCATTTTTTTAAAGTAGGCAGTGGTCCGTGGGACCACTGCCTGCTCTTAAAAGTAAAGTGTTTGCGCCCACATTCACAAAGGAGGAGGGGTCCCTTGGGGACCCCTTCCCGTTTGAGAATGGTTGCCGCCAAATTCCTGATTGCAAAAAATTTCTATATATACCAGTACGAATCGCTATTAGGAACGGACAGCCTTGGTATGTCCTTTCCTAATAGCGAATTACAAACCCTATTTTGAGAGTCGATAATAGGTTACCGACTTGCAAAATAGGGTTGGTACATGCCAAAAAGCATTTTACCAGTTGCAAACCGCACGAAGGGCCATTTGCAACCGGTAAAAAGCTTTGTACATCTTGCCCTTGTTTATCCAATTTTGTTTATGGACTGACTTCTTTACGTGCTAGATCAGAGCAAAACTCAGCATTTTAGGCTGAGGGGTTTTGAACATTTTCATATGTATGTGGAGAAAAATTATCAAGTGAAAAAATAAATATGTATGAGCATGAACTAGTGCCTACATAGAGCACAAAAGTCTTAAATGATACGTTACAGAACTTCTTTGTCTGTGGCCGTTCTTGGTGCCAAATTCTGGATCTTTGAATGAGGTTCAAGGTACTCTGTGAAGGTGCCTGTTAGACCCTCATTACGAGTCAGAATGAAACCCTAATACAGTCAGTGTCATACATTGCTATGTTATGGGCTAACATGATTTTATGTTTTTAGGTAAAAACCTGCTGTCCTCAAAAATTCTCATTCACTTTTTACAAGTTCAAAGTTATCAAAATGTGAATGGGGACGAGCACCCTGTATTTGTAGAAAATCAGTGGAAATCCATATGGAATGATGATTACCACAGTTATTTTCCATTTTCAGTAATAAACATCTAACTGTAAAATGTGCACTCAAGAAATACTGTTCTCCTGGGTATTAGTAACTTCTGAAGAATGCAAGAATTCCCATTCAATTGCCAAGCCACTTATAATGATGGCCTGAGGGTTGAGGCTTTTTCAATGCCCCTTTCACCATCCCACCTCCATTTTTTTTCTCTCACTTGTGTTATGAGTGGGAGCATGGAGTTTCAGCAAAGCTATCTCATTTAATTTTTTCATGAGAAATATCTTACTGCATCTTACAATAACCCTGCAATACGTCTGCTAGATTTTGATGTGAAGTCATTGGAGTATGGGCACAATCTCTAATTCCAAATGGGATCACTGCACCAAAATCTGACAGTGGCGATTTTTTTTACCTGAAATTGGGAATAGTCACAGGGATTCAGTTGTCTGTGCTTTTCTCCATTTCTAGCGACAAATTCAGTGTTATATTCAATATGCTCAGTGCAGGTGTAAGATGATAGAGGGAGTTAGGGTCTGCCATGCCAAGGCGGGTTAGGGATAGGCAGGGGGGCATCATCTCCTCCCCTGTGGTGCTGCAGACCTTGGGAGAGGGTTGACCTATGCTTCTGTCTACAGTTCCTGCCTCGGTCTCTAAACATAGAATTATTGGGTCTAGAGACACTGAACTAATTGTAATGGCCCTGAGTGATATGCCTGAGTGTAACACTCCAGTGGACAACGCCACTTGTACCCAGGACCTAAATGTTATTTTTCAACTCATTTTGAGGCCTGTATGGAAAAAAAAAATTGCCTTTTGAATAGCTATTGCAGAGGACAAACATACTACTTGTCTAGCTGTTTCATTATTATGTATGCACATGTAAAACTAAACTTGAGGAAACACTTTTGCTGATGTTATGATAAGTGCACATGTTCCTTTCCGGAATTTGGGGATTATCGTAGCATTTCAATGTGATCATTCTGTTGTGTTTATGAAACAGTCCTAAGTTTATTGAATAAACAGATATGGATAAATGCTTCATTTTAAGTCATGTGTCTATTGGTTATTTGTTATTAAGATTAAATATGTCCACATCAACAATATATCACCTGCATGTGGGGTGAAAGCAGTAGCTCATGTTCATGATAGATTGCTTCCTTCCACCCTCTCAAGAAATGGCAACTTTTTGCCAGAGGAATAAGATAGGCATGTGCAAGTTGATACAGTTCTGGTAAGCTATTGACCTCTTTATATCACTTTTCAACCCAGTATGCAGCCATTCTGGCAAAACCTTGAGTAAGGAACAGGACACCTCAAGGGGCAACAGTAAGTGGGGTGGGCCATGGCTAGTCAAGGTTTGCAGTGTCCCATCATCATCATTATACAACACTTGTGTCTCAGAAGGGTGAGGCACAAAACATTCCCATGCAGGACCAGCATCACTAATCAGCCACCCGACTAAAAGCCCTGAAAAAACATAAGAGCAGGTGTGCAAAAAATAAACATTCTATTATTTTAGTGTGTTTTTTAGATTATATGTATATTAAGTAAAGTAGGGTTGTGTGAAATTGTAGGACTTCACTTCCCCACACTTCAACAAATTCATTTAGGAGCATTTTAAACTTATTGAATGGTTCTCTCATATAAAATGTAATGGAATTAATTCTATAATTTTTTGTTTGGTGGCCCACCAGCCGGATCAATGGAAAGGAGTGGTATGCTTTCCCAAAGAATAGTGCACTGTGTGATAGTTTGCATTAAAGCAAAGAAGAAGATGCATAGTAAAAAGGGGAAGGTTAGCCCTAAGAGCTTTTTACTTATTAGTCAGATACTTGGACTTCCATCAAAAGAGTAAGTTAGAAGGTGAAAACATTGACATGGGTGACCTGTTTGGTGTATCTAGCTTCTGCTCCATAGCAGACCGCCTGAAATGAAACCTAGGTCCTGGTCAACTGTGAACACTGACTTTTGATTGCAGCTTTAATTTTTCTTGGTACTTTATCCAGTAAATGTTTAAAAAATCATATCTTAGGTTTTATGTCAGCTTTCATGTAAAAAAAATTTCAGCTTTAAAATATGATTGTGCCATTTTTACCGCCTCTTTTTTTTACTTCTAAATTGCTTTGGCATTGCTGAATACATTGCATATTTTTACTAGGTTAAGCCTTTCTGATCTGCACCGTAGCTACAAGGGCTTCATCCCAGGTTTAAATTATTGAAACTGTGGACTAGATTTAGCATACTAGTTTGTTGCCCTTGCATCATGTATAGTATCTCAAGGGCAAGGAAATCCTTAAGTCTGATTTACCAAACAGCGCAAGGCCACTTTGTGTGGCTCTCTGTTGCTTGGTAAATCTGGAGGAAAACAAGACAGCGCAAGTCACTGCTTTGCATTACTCTGCCCTTGAAAGATCTTCCATGGGTGGAATGTGGGTGCTCCCATACATCCTCCCATGAATTTTGGCTTATTCCCAGATATTAAGACTGGTAAACATGGAATGTGTCAAAATTATATGCCATCCCAGGGAAGGAGCAACAAGGAGAAACATTTGTATTTCTCCACATTGGTTCCTCTTTCTAAGTGTGCTGCATTTTGAGGCACACTTAGAAAGAAAAATGTGCCTTAGAGAATTGTTTTTGTGCAGGAATGTGCCCCAACTTCCACAAAAACAGTCCTGTCTGAAATGGAGGCACCCTTGCACCATGGTGCACGGTTGTCTGCGTTAGTGCTAGGCAACAGATTGTGCGCCAGCGGAGGGAGAGAGCAGGAATTAAACATACGTTGGTAAATATGGTGCATTCCAGATTCCTGTCCTCTCCCTTTCACACAGCACAACACAGCAAATTGTCTTGTTGCTTTGGGTTGTATGACAGATTGACAAATCTAGCCATGTGTGTTTAACTTGACATGATTTTTGAGTAATTTGGAAAAGACTCACATCTTCCCTAACTAATAATCCATTTTCTTACAGCAACCAAATTCAAGGCTTCAGAAGCAACTGATTTCTAAAACAGTCTGTTTTCAGACTCTTTTCGGAACTCTGTTTAAGTGGTGTGTTTTTTAAAAGGTGAAGTGACATCCAAATTTGGATGTCATTAAGCACTTTCAGAACAAACTGAACATTGTTGGTGTAGAAGACTTATAGATAATCTTGAAACTCATCTAGGGCTCTAAACTCATGACATGCTGCAACCTATCATAAGAAACTTGGCTCTGCTAGTCCCAAATGTCTCACAGGAATTTTTATGGCACAATGAGATTCAGGCCCTTTGCGCTCTAAAGATTCCTGCCATCGGAATGGCCTCCAAATTAATTTGAAATCTAGGGCACCACAAATGTGCTATAGAGGTACACCACATGGCACAACTGAAGACACTGGAAAATATAACTTACTTTCCTCTTGTACACTCATTTGCACTTTTTATTGAAGTTATGAGTTCAAGTGGTTTAATATCCTTGAAACTGTTGTATGGAGCAAAGATAAGACTGCTATGGCCTGATTATGAGTATGGTGGTCTGAAAACCAGACCACCAGACCTGTGGTTAGGAGACAGCCATGAATCTGGTGGTCTCCCTACTTTCCCTATTAAAAGTTTTCCACTGGGCTGACCAGCAAAAACCAAGGTTTCCACTGGTCAGCCTAGTGAAAAACGTGGGGCAGCATGTGGAGCTGAGTCCAATGCCGTCCCACAGGGGGGCTGACCAACACCTGCAAGATGTGCACTGTCTGATGAGTATACAGTGTGCATTCTGATGGTGCTGGGGAGGGTGGCCTCTGCATTGCACACGAACATGTTGTGGTCGGTGCAGGGACCCCCCGTGGACCCCAACACTTGTTAAACGCCAGCATTTTCATGGCAGTTGAACCACCATGTAAAGGCTGGTCAAGAACATGGTTGTTATCAGCAGGGTGGCGCTGTCTTCAGCCCTCATCACAACCAAGACAGAAATCAGCCTGTTAGGTTCAGAGATCCTGGCAGAGACAGCGGTCCCCTGGTGGTCTGATCACCAGGGTTGTAATGTGGGGTTTGACCGCCAAAGCCACGGTAGCCTGACCACTACCGTGAGTCTGGCGGTCTTGCAAGAAAAGAAGTCAGGACAATGCATGCTGGAACCATGCATGCCTAAACAACGTGGTCGGAACAACGACTGCGTTGTTACCACGAATGCCTTAACAACGACTTTTTGTTGTAAAGGCATTCCTGGTAAAGGCATGTGTGAACGGCATGCGTGGTTCCAGGATGCGACTCCCCCCACCCCTAAAACCATTGTACCCCAACCCCCGCCCCTAAAAACTATTCTACCACTACAACCCCACCCTAAAACTTAAGCTACCCCACCCCTAAAACTACAGCGACCCTCCACCCCCTAAAAATAAAAAATACTCGACACCCCACTCCTACCCCTAAAACTACCCCGATTCCCCACCCCTAAGAACTAAAAATACCCCAACCCCTCCACCCTGCCCCTAAAACTATGCTGACCCCCCAGCCCTACCCCTAAAACTACGGGGACCCCCACCCCCTAAAACATAAACTACCCCGACCCCCCACTCCACACCTAAAAACTCAAAATACCCCAACCCCCATCCCTGCCCCTAAAATTACAGTGACCCCCACCCCGTCCCTAAAACTACAGTGACCCCACTAAAACCTAAACTACCCCAACCCACCCCTAAGAACTAAAAATACACCAACCCCCACCACGCCCCTAAAGCTACTGTGACCCCTCTAAAACATAAGCTACCCTGACATCCCCACCCCCTCTCCTGAAACTACTGTGACCCCCCACCCCCTAAAACCTAAAGTACCCCAACCCTACCCCACCCCTAAAAACTAAAAATACCCTGATCCCCCACCCACCCCTAAAGCTACTGCGACCCCCTGACCCCTCCACCCGGCCCCTAAAAACTAAAAATACCCTCACTCCCCAACCCCGCCCCAACAACTACAGTGACACCCCACCCCACCCCTAAAACTACCACAACCCCCAGCCCCTAAAACGTAAACTACCCCAACCCCCACCCCGCCCCTAAAAACAAAAAATACCCCGACTCCCCACCCCGCCCCTAAAACAACTGTGACCCCTCACCCCTTAAACCTAAACTACCCGAACCCCCCATCCCTGCCCCTAAAAACAAAAAATATCCGGACACTCCACCCTGTCCCTAGAACTACAGCGACCCATCCATCCACCTGCCCCTAAACCCAAACTACCCCGACCCCCCACACTCCGCCAATAAAAACTAAAAATTCCCCCACCACCTCCACCCCTAAAACTACAGCGACACTCCATCCATGCCCCTAAAAATACCCCCAAACCTGCCTCTAAAACTAAAGTGACCCACCACCCCGCCTCTAAAACTAAAAATGCCCCCACCCCACCCCTAAAACGGCCCCAGTCCCACTTACCAGGTTGCGTCCTCCAACGAAGCTGACTCCCTTTTTCTGTGCCTTAACCACACATGTGCGTTGTTCACTACTTGTGTGGTTAAGGCATAGAACAACAAAGTCGTGGTTAACGTTGTTCCGCTTTTGTTGTTCACGACTTCGCTGTTCGGGAGTCGTGGTTGGGGATGTTTCCCGTCTAGCAACCTCCAGACTCGTAATCAGGCCCTTAATGTTTTTATTGAAATTGAGAGGATGTTTAATCCTTCAGAACCTAGCACTCTACGGAAAATTGGGAAGTGTCTTATGTATCTCTTACTCATATCCATACTATTTGAATGACTTGTTTAGATTTAGGATCTCCTCTAAATTTAAGACTGGGGAATATTAAAATTGGCACTATAGCTAGAGCATAGAGCACAATTTCATATAAACAAAGCGTCTGTAGTAGCTGAAAATTATTTGCATCAGATCTACCCCATGTGCTATCCATTGATTCAAACCTGAAAAAAATACACTCATAAACACACAAAAAATGTCTCATTTACCAATGAGTGACCACAAGTGTAGTGTTCTTTCATATATATGGTAGCTTATTAATGAAATCACTGAAAATTAAATACTTTTGGTTTGTCTACTGTTGACCTACAATGAACAATGCTCATTTATTTGACATAACAAAACACCTTTTTTCCTCCTTCTCTGCTTATTTAAAAAGATGAGCAGCAACACTTGGTAGCAACATTAAATACATGAACACATACAAATGTGGCCCTTATCTTTACAACCTTGTCCTGTCTCATTGACAGAGTACTAGAGTAATTGTGAGGTCTGTCAAAACTCCTACAAAATGAACCCAGGACCTGAAATATGCAAGAACCGGAAATTATGTTATTTTATATAGGGGTTAGTTATGAAAAAGAGTGGCTTTCAATAAATTATTCACACTCTTTTAACATACCAGACAGATTCACCCAGCTGCATAACATGGACAAAAGCATGCAACTTTCCAGTCTGGACCTAGAGCATGGACAAGTTAATCAAGCAAATAAATACAGCCCACATTGGGCAGAAATTCACACATCTGTATAGCAGTCTACCTTCATCTTTTCCAGGATAAAACTGCATCAGTTGTCAGGTTTAGAAACTACCTTCAAAGGTTATGCAAGTAGCAACAAAGCTGCAAGGTTGCTGATATTTACTTCTTTTTTTATCTGTCCTCAAAGAAAACCCCAGAACCCACTCTTGTGACCAGATTATTCACTGGTGAAATTATGCAAAACAAATGTGATTTTATGTATCATTAAATTCATGTATTGGTGCAGATTAACATTTTGTTAATCATAAACTTGAATTTGCATTTGCACTTTAACATGATGCTATTTGCACAGTTAACTATGAAATGGGTCTGAGGTTAATTTAAAAAAAAAATGTTACTCATCCTTTAATTGTCTATCACCCATGATCTTCTCCTCTTTTGCTTGGAGAGCCATAAAATTGTAGGGATACATCAGTGTGTAAAACATACAGGGAGTTCATCATCATTATCTTCAAAATACCTTATTGGGCTCAGCTGGGCTATAAAAGTCACAAGAACAACACACATACATCATGGAATTAAAAGCAGACCGTAGAATACATAGGGCATCTTCAGAACACTTATTATAACATTTAAAACAGTATAAATGACCATTTCATTACCCAAATGGTGCAAGTAAGCAAAGGCTGCAGCATATGACTTAGGGCCTCATTCCGACCCTGGCGGTACAAGACCGCCAGGGCCGGGGGCAACGGAAGCACCGCCAACAGGCTGGCGGTGCTTCATTGCCCATTCTGACCGCGGCGTTAAAGCCGCGGTCAGAAAAGGGAATCTGGCGGTTTCTCACCGGATTTCCCCTGCTTGGGCAGAACCTCCATGGCGGCGCTGCTTGAACAGGATGACGGGAACGGGTGTCGTGGGGCCCCTGGGGGCCCCTGCACTGCTGATGCCACTGGCATGGGCAGTGCAGGGGCCCCCTAACAGGGCCCCAGAGAGATTTTCACTGTCTGCATTGCAGACAGTGAAAATCGCAACGGGTGCAACTGCACCCGTCGCACCCCTGCAACACCGCCGGCTCCATTCGGAGCCGGCTTCAATGTTGCAGGGGCTTTCCCGCTGGGCCGGCGGGCGCTCGCTTGGCGGGCGCCCGCCGGCCCAGCGGGAAAGTCAGAATGGCCTCCGCGGTCTTCTGACCGCGGAGCGGCCATTTGGCGGTACCTGCCAGGCAGGCGGCGTCGGCGCGCCCGCCAGGGTCAGAATGACCCTCGTAGTTTCTAATGCACATAGTACTGTGTGCAAAAACGGACTTCTTTTAACAAAATAAAAAGAACAAAACAAAACAAAGTACAATGCTCTATTCTGCCAGTATTTCACAGTGGCAAGAAGGAAGAGATGGGAATCTAGGACCAGATGTAGGTACAAAAAAATTAGCGACTCGCAATTTGCGAGTATGTGCGACTCGCAAATTGCGTGTCGCTAATAGAAATGCAGGTACAATGTCAGTGTTCAATTTGCGACTCGCACCCAGAGTCGCAACGCATATAGCAAGTCTGCTGTTTGCGAGGTCGCTTTTTGCGACCGCGCAAAAAACGAACTTGCAAATTGCGAGTGGGTGTCGCAAATTGCGAGTACCATGTAAATTGATTGCAGGTGCTGCAGAACACTCCAGAAACCATTCCAGAACACTCTGGAAACACTTCCTGGCACATGATGATGACATCACAGCCAGGAAGTTTACAAATACACCTGGGAGGAGGGAGTACCACACCCATTTTAAACTGCTGAACTGCAAACAGGAGGAACAGCAGCTACAATGGAAGAAACTCAGAGAAAAAGAAAACTAAAATTCTCAGAGAAGGAGTTGGAGGTGCTGACAGACGAATGCTGTCAGCACTATGATGAACTATTCGGAAAGGCAGCCCTCAATGTGCCAGAAGCCACCAAAAAACAACTCTGGCAGGAGATCCAAGAAAAAATTAACTCCCTGGGGGTGAGCCACAGGAGTGTGGAAGAGATTAAAAAACGTGGTATGACCTCCGCTCCGGACCAAGGAGAGGGTGGCTGAAAGGCTCCGGGAGATGAGAGGCACTGGAGGGGGACCATCATCTGTACCACCACCCACACCCCTGGAAGAAAGGGTGGAGGAGACCCTGGAGCAGGAGGCAGTGTCAGGATTTGGAGATCTGGACACCTCTGAGCCCACTACATCAACCGGTGAGTACCATGTGATATGCCTGTACCCCTATCAATGCCATACCCCCACCCACCATGTACACAGGGGCATGCACAACCAAGATAGCTCCATTTCAGGGTAGCAAACACCAGAATGATGCATTATGGGAAATGTAGTAAAATAGGCAGTTCATAGGCAATTGTTTATTAGGAAGTGTGCAACAGATAGTAGACACTGACAGTCTGTTCCCCATGTCCCACAGGTCTCCCACAAGACACCACCACAACCCACAGCAGCCAGCCCCATGAGGACAGCACAGGAGCTGCCACCACTCCCACCTGCACGACCAACACCATCCCTGTGATGTCCACACCTGCTGCAACTGTGTTTCAGGAGGCTGCGCCAGCAACAGGCAGGAGTGGCACAGTAGAGCAAACAGGTCAGCCACCGCTGCGCAGGCGACGCAGGTACAGGAGAGCAGGGCTGCAGGCTGCGTCCGGCCGTCCATCAACCACCAACAGTGAGGCACAGCTGCTCCGTGGTCAGTGCCTTCAAAACAATATATTAGGGCGGATTAGTGGTGTGCTGCACCGCTTTGTTAGAAACAACGAGGCCAGCATGCAGCAGCTAAATTCCAGAATAGACGTTATTGCCACAAACACTGGGGACCTAGCCCTGTCCATAAGGGATCTGGTGGCAGGACTACTGGCACAGGGCGAGGGTGGCCGGCGCAGGGACCGTCAGCTGCTACAGAGGCTTGATAGGATGGCCACATCAATTGGCAGACTGGCTGTGAACACCACTGGCCTGTCGAGAAGGACAGTTGGCCTCCAAGTCGAAATGGGCCATTTTGCAGGAGATGTGGCTAGGGGCCTGGGCAGGATCACACACGTGATTGACTTAATGGAGGCACGGCATCTGTCCAGGGGCACAGGGGACACACCCCAGGACAGCGAGGAGGGCTCTACAGTGAGCAGTGTCTCTGCCAGTGACACTAGGGTGCTCTGGAGTGGGAGTACCAGGCAGAGCACTGCAGAACCACCAGGGACCAGCCAGGCTGGCAGGGGCCGCCGTAGGACATAGACATAACCCTGTCCCTGATGATATGGCACATGACAGCAATGTGCCCCATGCATGGTTTGCATTTAGAAGACCATGAACAGTTAGTTATTGTAATAGTTGTATTTCTGCACATATTAAATAGTTTTTTTGTTCCACTTAACAAATGGAGTTTATGGTCAATAGGTAAGAATGGTTGGAGTTGACACAAACCTTCCAAAGTATTGGTTTGCGATGTGTTCCCGTCTCAGTCTGCCTTGATTAGATATGCTCCGATCCCCATGATGGCGATGTGGTTGCTCTTGCTCTTCATCCTCAGGATCTGGGTCTGCAGGGGTGAGAGGTAGCTCACGTCGGGTGGCAATATTGTGCAGGATGGCGCATGCGACAACAATTTTGAATGCTGTAATGGGGGTATACTGGAGGGCACCTCCACTGCGGTGGAGGCATCTGAATCTTGCTTTCAGTAATCCGAAGGTGCGTTCAATAAGGTTCCTGGTCCTCTTATGTGCACTGTTGTATCGCCTCTCCGATTCATTGTTGGGTGTTAAGAACGGAGTCATTATCCATGGCCGTAGAGCATATGCACTGTCACCTGTTGGGCACAAACATTACACTGCTAGAAAGTCCTGGTTGGTGTGCACAGTGACCTGTGTGTATGTCTGCAAGGTGTATGCAGCTCTACCTAGGAGGTATCCGTCTCCAAACTCCCCACAATCCAGGTGTATCCCACTGTGCCTAAAAATGTAGGAGTCATGGGTACTGCCTGGAAATTTTGCAACAATGTCAGTGATAACATAATGTGCGTCCCAAACAACCTGAATATTGAGTGAGTGGGTACACTTTCTGTTGCGGAACAGATGTTCCAGGTTTGCAGGGGGGCATATTTGGATATGTGTCCCATCTACACATCCTATGACATGGGGAAAGTTGGCAATCCGGTAAAAGTCCAGCTTGGTGCTGTTAATTTCTGCCTCATTCCTTTGTAGGTATATGAAGTGAGACATGTGTGTGAGTATGGCATCTAGGAAGGCCCTGAGGAACCTTGACACTGCACTTTGGGATACCCCACCTGCCACAGCAATGACCCCCTGATAGCTCCCTGAAGCTAAGAGGTGCAGTGAGCATAGCACTTGCACATGTGTAGGGATGGCGCAGCCGCGCAGAGTCTGGTGTTCTAGCTGTGGTTTTAGTAATTCAATGAATTCTAGTATGGCTGCGCTGCTAAGGCGGTATTTATCGTATATCTCTTCCTCAGTTTGCTGAAAAAGAGTCTGCCTTGTTCTATAAATCTTCTCCTGTCTCTAGCTCCTCCTCCTCCTCTGCTGGGCTGCGTGGACTCTCCTCCTCACTGCTATCAGGTATATCTCTGCCATCTTGACTAACCCAGATGCCTTCTGGGTCTCCTTTTATACTTTGGTAATGGTTACCACCTGCTCTGAGTTAGTGGTAAATGGGACATGCAAACTGGGCTTTTTGTGACTAGTCGCAATTTGCGAGTTGCAATTGCATATGGTTTGCGACTCGCAAATTGCGACTTGCTATTTGCGGGTCGCAAAATGGGGTCGCACATTTTGCGAGTCGGTAACAGCTCGCATCGCTTTTTGCGAGTCGGAAATGGGATTATTGCATCCCATTTCCGATTTTGCACAGTCGCAAATAGCGATTTGGGCCATTTGCGACTCGCAAAACTTTGCTACATCTGGCCCCTAGTGCCTTTATAGGAAAAAGCCACCAGGAAATGGGTTCTTCAAGATGAACCCTCATCAATAAAAACATATGTCTCTCGTTGAAAATAACATGTAAATAAAGTGTGGGCATGCAGGATGACCATAGGGAGTATTCACTATCTCAGTGCTTGTGGTGTTCCCGAGCACCCTATAGGCATGCCGTTTCAAGAGTTCTATGATATGCCTTGAGGAGACTAAACTCTCAGGATTAATGTAAAAAGCAGAGGAGCCAAGAATTTCAAAACTCGTTTTGATATACTTTAACCAGGAGATGCCTAAATGCTTGTCAAGTGTCATGCAGTCCATTATTAAGGTTCTGCACAACTGAGCTTCTTTGTTTATATATATCTGGTGCCACAGTACTAAAGGCTCAAACCTGACATAGTCTTCTGTGTTAGAAAGCCCAACCTCTGCAGGACAAAGAAATTGCTGGGGTAGGCTTCGGGACTTCAGCAGCCTTCTTAAAAACTTGTTCTCAGCTACTTGAAGGGCTTTGCAGTTCACGTACCCCCACACTCCTGCTCGAAAACCACAGGCACACATTTACTTTTAAAGATACGTAGAATTCTTTCACCGGCTTGTGGCCCAAACACTTCTAGAATCTAAAAACAACATCTATTGCCCGTTGGAACTTTTATGGCTCGCACATTGAGTAGAAACTGCCAATTGAGGTCTACCTCAAATGGGATCCCCAGGTAAAAAAAATTGAGAGTTTTTATGATTTCCTCAGCACTGAGTAGAAATGTTTTGGTCTTTGAAAGTTTAGGGCCACATTTCATCACAAAGGACTTGGTGTGATTAGTCCTAAGACCTATTTTCACCATAAAATTATTAAAAGCATATAAATGAAGCTCACGTCAGGCAGGGCCGGGGAGGGAGACTCAGCTTCATGGAATATGGCCAATACCTGTATGGCTTTATTATGAAGCCATGCAGTGATTGGCCATTTCTGTCCCTTGCTCTCTTCGCTCTTTATGCAGACCACCAGTAACAGCATTACACACAGATAGGGAGTTTTGAAAGCAACAGTTAATCCTAAAGACAGCACTTGCACTGGTGTCAGTATAAAGAAGAAGAGGTAATGAGTTGTAGACTGTGCTGTATGGCATAGTGTTTTCAACTATGAAACAGTGTGCATGGAAATAATTTAACTTTTGAACATTGTGGCAATGTGTTTAGACTGTGGCATACTATGGCTTTTGGGAGAGAGAACTACATACTAATAATAATATTAATAATAATGAGCAATAATTCAAATGCACCCTACACTCTTTCCCATGACTGGGAAATTGGTTGGTGATTTGCTTCCATTTCCCAGTTTTGAAAGGCACCCCTGTTGCCTTTCTCATGAATACTTCTAGATGCATTTGTAGCCAGTATCTTCAGACTGTTTATGAACAGTTTGTGCCTATTGAATGAAAATATATCCTACAACTAGTACTTTTTAGTCAGAGTACAATGGCAGAAACATCACAGTAGTGCTTAATAGTCTCCTGAAATTGTTTGAAATAATTGAAAACAAAATTAGATGTTTCATTTAGCGAGAGAATGTGCAACACTCAGAGACTCATTTACGAGGCCTGTGATAGAGGGCAGCGCAGCAAGTACCTTGCTGTGCCACCCTACACCACCGAGGGAGGGCAGAAATGCACTCTATCTACAAGATATGATGCACTTCTGTCCTCTCCCCCTGTGCTGGCGCACAAATTGCTGCCTAGCGCCAATGCCAGCACCCTTGCACCATGATGCAAGGATGCCTGCATAGCGGGATGACTGTTTTTGTGCAGGAAGGGACAGCGTCATACACAAAAACATTCACAAGAGGTGTTTTCCTCTTTCTATGTGTGCTGCAAAATGCAGCACACATAGAAAGAGGACAAAACAGGAGAAATAAGGATATTTCTCTCTGTTGCATCATTCTCACGCCACCCTTGAGGTGGCGTAGGAATCTGATGCATTTCCAGAGTTGTAAATCTGGGAATACGTCAGATTACTTCCAGTTCCATAGGTGTTGCATGCGACCACCGCAAGCAATACCCCTTTCACACAGTATTTTTTAACATAATTACAGAGCCATGAAAAGTGTTGCAAGGTGGCTTGCGTTGCCTTGTAAATATAGGATGGCACAGTGCGCCACCGGAGTGTAAAATAATTGATGCTCCAGTGGCACAGTGTGCCACTTTGGCCTCGCAATTGAGGCCCGGAATGTTAGGCAGTAACACAAGGCTTTCCCTAGCATTTATAACCTTCCTCTATTCTGATCTTGTTCCGTTGCAACACTGGAGAGTGCTGAGACTGAAGTGACTCAAAAGAATTGTGTCTGTTGGTTTCATTAGGAACTTATGTGGCTTTCAACTAAATGTCAAAGATGGGGGATGCCTTTTAAAGCTCATCACGTGCATGTAAAGCACATAGAGGTACCTTGAGTAGAATCCCATATGCTGGCAAATTGTAACTGTTCATGCAGAGCCAATAAATAGGTTTTCAAATCCTTTCTTTAAGGTAATAAAAGATTAGTTTAGAGGTTAGCTGTAAGGCACTTGCTTCAAAACTCTCCCTGAAATTTTACAAAAGCAGTTGGCCGGCAATCTGCAACTTCAGAATCAGAGATGCGGAAACCTGAAATTCAAAACCTCATTGGATACCCAATAAAAAATCTTGAAGGGTTAATGTACCTATTGAAGAGATAAGGATGTTGTAGGTAAAAGCTATACATACCTCAAGACCAACATCTCCCCACCATATTATTTGCCATCATAGAAGCAATTTGCATTTCTAAAATACTTTTAAAAGCCGCCCAGAATTTCTGAGCAAGGCCTATAGAGCATAACAGTGGTGCCTAATTCTAAAAAAATAAAATGTTGCTACCTAAAGGTACAAGGGCATATGGATTCAAAGTGATGAAACAATTCACCATAACCACAATTGTGCAAAAAGTCAGGGTTGCACCAGTAGCTTTCTAGCCCCATTTGGAGCTTACCTTCTTGACAGTGTTTTTTCCACGCATCATGTAACTTTAAAGAGACACAGTGAGTTTCAGCTTCCACGTCACTGCTTAATGCACGGATGTAAAACCTACCAGGTGCAGATAACGCCGACATGTATGTACATTCTACATTACCAACATCATACTGTCTGTTTCTTACTGCAGATCACTCGTTCACTTCCTTGTTCACTAGAATGAATGAAGATGTTCCTGAGTTCAGATTGCAATACAAAAGTGTTATATAAATGTAATTTCTTCCCACAGAGGGTGTGTGAAGTCTATAACCTTGGTGATTACAAGAGCGGCGTGTGCATCAAACACAAGGCTGGGATTTTGTCCTGTGCTTATGTTCTGATAAATGTTTTGCAGCCCGAATAAAACAATGGTTTGCGAAAAGCTCAGCTGACACTTCTTCCCCTGCAAAATGTGAGCAATAAATACAAACTATTTGTCTTGCCATTAGCAAAGGGCCTTCAAAAAGATGGCTGGCTGAGTTAGATGGGGCAGGTAGGTAGTGGCGATATTCCTGGCTTCCTGGCTTTGACGGGCTCGGGCTGTAGTCTGTAAACTTTGGGTAAGAAAATCTCAGCTTTGCCTTTGATGCACATTCTTCTCTTGTGATCCCAGGTGTAACAGCTGTGCTGTGCAGCTTGCGCTGCAGCACACCAACTAATGTGTGTACAACTCTCATGTTTTACGGATAGGTTCAAGATGCTGAAGTGGCTACTTCGAGGTACAGCTAGTTGGTGGCCATCCAAGTACTCTTGCATATGATGGCTTACATTGGAAAGCTGTATTTTGGTTCCAGTACTGCACAGTAGCCCTCCTAGTGATCATATCATGTTTTTTTTGCTTTGAAAGTGCCCTCCACCGCTCAGAACACATCCCCTGGGCTCAGAATTTCAACCTAACTACTGCGCCCAAAACGCTCATACAGAAACTGTGGTAAGGGGGTGATCAACATGCCACTGCCAAAGAAAGTTCTGAACATGTGCTCTTCTTCGACGTGCACAGTGCCCACTCTTGTTTAAAAAATGTTCTTGAGGGGAGACCCACCCAAACCACTTTTCTGATGGTCAGACTTGCTTGCGGCATAACTCTGTTTCACAACTTTTATACTCCACCACTTCCAAATGTAACCATCCTCTTCTGTTATTTTCTAAAGTTTTACTCAGGCGTTTACATGATGGAAAATGACTCAAAGCATACTGGTGTAGGGGCACAAAATTAAAAATCCGAAGCATCGTGAAGCTCTCACACTGCCCTTAGTAACGGCACCGTAAATTCAACAAAGATTCTAACCAATACAGCAATCAGACCTCCCCAAAATGTGGAATTTTTCAAACCACTTAGTTCAACAACAGCATTTGTACGTTTTTTTTACTCAGAATTGTTTCCTATTTGTATTCTAATTTGCAGAAAGAGAAGACCCTATTGATTTTATTAGCTGTAAACAAACACAAGGACCCTCTTTTATAATTCTGGGGAAATAAATGCGAGTATTCAACGTCCTTAGGAACCGGGGCAGCGTAAAAGATATGAATAGAACATTGGTTCTGTTAACGCGTCCGTCTATGTCAATTTATACACATCAGGACTCGTTTTAGGCCAATGAATCTTTGGGCCCAGTGGTGAGACACTGTAGGACGAGATAACTGATCAAAATATCAATCAATATGTCAATAACATTGTCAACATTTAACACCAAAATATATCTTACTTTAGACATTAATAAACATTTGGGACAACCATGACCTTTCAGCCATGAATAACCACACCTTAATGAAGTTTATAAGTTTTATTCCCTATTGATTACAATCTAGTAGCGAAGGCATTAATCTCAAAGTCAATAAGCATATAAGCACGATTACAAGATGACAACCACTATAAGTTTCAATAATGCAAAGATCAGTAGCATAGACAATCAGATAGATATAAGCAGATTATAACACATCGAACTTTCTAAGATACTAGTTCAGCATAGCACCATGTCAGTCACGTCAGTTTTTCAGTCAGAATGAATACCTCGTCTAACCTCTAATAAGCATTAGCATGTTGGGCTTCATGCAAAACAATTTTGAACACCAATTTGGAAAACATCTAACTACGGTCTCTAATAAAAACATACAGCAGTTGGTACCTAGAAAGAAAGGCAAATGAGTTTTCATTAGCAATTTTATAATTACCCTCCTCTGATTAAGTCAGCATTCAGGATCAGTCTTCGTCTTCAGGACATCAGTCAGATCGCCATCAGTCTATCTAAGTTAGAGGCAAGACACTCTCCTCGTAAAGAGAAGAGTGTAAGGGACAGTAATATGGGCAAGGATGGTTTGTCTAAACCTCGAGTCACAAAATAGTGTGACAGAGTTTCGGGATGCAATCAATATCATTCCCTACCTAATGAAAAATTATTTCCTGTGTCATGGGTTTTTATCCCTTTCTAGTAATTCATTCCCCCAAAATTCTATTGGTTAGTCAATACACCCCATCATTGTTAACCTATCAAATTATACATTAAGTAATGCATTTGTCATCTCTCGATATTGTTTGGTCTTCTGATTGGTCTTCATAATCGGCTTTCCGTAGGTGGCATATCCGGGGTTACTTCATCATCTTGGCACACGTCTCAGGTTAAAAGTTCTCTTTCCCTCGTCCCATTGTCCTTGGAAGTATCTACAAATGTTTCGAAGCACATCATTTTATACTAAAAGATGCTAGCATGCGGATGGGAAAATGTCCCCATGTTTCAAACTAATACAGAAAGAACAATAGCTGGGTCATGGTCGTTTGCAAGTCCGCACACTGAAGAGACAGGAAAAATAAGCTTTTAATATGAGAGCTACACAGCTTCTGCTTGGCTCATGCTAACTTAAGATATACGAGTTCTAATGAATGCAGTTCTATACGTTTTAATGTACTCAGTTAGGCAACTATAAACTATTATTTCTTACAGTTGACATTAGTTTATACATATTAACGATTCTCCATATTTGTGAATACGCTTTAATGAATGTTTTATTTAGTACAGCATTGTTAGACATAAGCATTTCACGTCTATAATATGTAATATTAAATACGCTCTCTCAGTCCCTCCTCTGATGACGCTCGTCATCACAAATTTTCCAGGTTTTAATTCTTCACTTTACGCATAATGTGCATTTCAACATCTTTTCCCTTATGTAAGCTTTCCCATATTTCATTAAACATTTTCTCTCTTTCACTTTCTTTGTTTCTTTTTGTTCTGTTAGCCAAATTTTTCTTCACTTTATTATTAATTTTGCATGCTCCCCAAAATCCCAGTAAACAAATCAGAACAATTAATAATCCCATCATAATTTTTGCAAGTACCCCATTTCAAATGTTGGTAAACCAGCTTCCCACTCGGGCAATTCCCTTTCCAAATTTCTCCCAAACACCAAGTTCTTTTAGATCCTTCAAATCTATACTATCTCTAGTCAGGTTAGTAAGCATGTTTCTGATTTTCTTACTATTGTGAGGTATATACGAGCAGCAATGTCGTTCATTAAGCATTTTGCACACACCTCCACTCTTTGCTAAAAGAATGTCTAAAGCAAGCCGGATTTGAAGAGTCATAGCTCTTTCTGCAGCAAGTTCAGTATCCATCAGAAGTATAGCTCCTGTAAAGTTTGTCAGCATGTTATCCACAATAGTAGACAACTTTTGAATTTTCATAGAGTTTAGAATAATCCCCACTGAAGGGATTATAGCTCCAAATATGTCACCAATGACAGCCGCCACTGATTCTCGTTTTTGTCTGGTATGATGTAATTCAGACGTTTTAGGTAGTTGTTTTAAGTCATCAATCTGGTAAATCTTTGGGAATATTATTCCCAAATAACATGTCCCATACCATCCCTTAGGGAGACGGTAATATGCATTTAACCCACAGATGTAATAGATTCCAGGAATCGCTGGGTCTTGTCCATTTAACATAAAGGTCCATTTGCTCTGAAACAAAAACACATGCCTACATTCACTCGTTCCCACAAACAAACGATCTTGATCAGATTTTGGTCTATATATACAGAGTCTACCTACGTGTAATGCATCTATAGTTAACTTGCCTTGTGTTTTAATTTCAGTATAAGTATAATCATTTGCATAAGTGCGTTTTTCTAAACCTTTTTCTAATCTTTCCTTTAATGCTTTTCGTCTATCATCTATGTGATCTAAAAAGCTTTTCTCTACAGGAGACAGTAAGCATGTTAAATTATTGCGATGTGCATAAGCAGTTCCAAATGTTAGTGTTGGCTCAAAGAATCCTCTAACTAATTTTATATCATGCTCTTTAGCTAACTTATTTAAGAATTCAATAACAGGCACAAAAGAAAACACAACGTCTAAATTTGAATAAAAATATTGCACATGCTCTTGATCATAAAATCTTGTTAGTAGCAAGCTACAACTGATCCCATATGTAAGAGGGAGGCTATGATAAGTAACTCCCTCCTGCACAGATGAAGGAATTTTAGTGCACACATAACAGTCTTTCGCATTCATAGTTTCCACATACTCATTTAATAGGCGATAGAAAACATTAGTAGAAAGCTCCCCTTTTGCATTAGTTCCCTCATGCAGATGTCTTGTGTCTTGCTCAAATTTCTCCCATGGTGATAGTTTATTAGTTGTAGTAGTAGTCTCAGGTTTTGAAATTTCATTAGTAGTTTCACTCTCTCCCCATGGCATTCCCACAATCACTCCCACAATCATTATTGCGCATACAGCGCCTATCATAAGTCCTAACCAACCACACATTTTACTTCCTTTGTTACTATAAGCCATGTTTGTATAGAATCAAATAGCGGATTAACAATCAACTTTGAGTAGCAAACTCTTTCTGCGTAATTTACAGCGTCTTCACTCACTCCAGGACCCTTTTCGTCAATTCAGGTTAGCAGCTTGTCGTAATCAGGTTTCTATAAGTCAAATCCAGGTTTAATGTCACTTTCCGGTAGTTTTATTTCTTATCTAAGATTCTTGTTTATTATTTTTCAGCTTTCACAATTTTCGATGTTTTTATCTTCAGTTTTCTTGTTGTATTTTCTTCAGGTACCGGAGTACTGTCCTGGTATTTCTCGATCAAAACAGAATGCTAAGAATTCTTGTTGCCATTCAGAGGTTGTAGCGTATGCCCATTCAGGACCGGTATATCTTCTGTTTGCTATTCTTTTTCTTTTTATTCTTCGTTCACCTTGCTGTTCTCCTTCAATCAGATCGTCTGCACGTGAGGTATCGCTTTCCTCTATTATTGTTTCATTTGCTATTTCTCTTATTCTAAAGTGTGATTTGTCTGGCCAATTGTCACCTCTGTTTGTCTTACTTCGGCGTTTTCCTTCAGTACCTTGGACAGCACCCTCTTCTGATAATATGGTGTTTTCTCCTGAGAGGCTTGGAACTCGTTCGGCAGATCTTGATTCGTTCTGATTTAAATTTGCCACTTCTTCGTCTCTCTCTCCTTGTTCGACACTGTATTCAGATTCTGAATTGTATTAGTCTGCTTCTGGGAGAACCTCTCCTTGACTTTGTTCTCCTGCTGCCTCCACTGAGATTGGCACTTCGTCACCTCTCTCGAACTCACTGATAGTTTGAGGGACACGGCTGTTCTCAGCGGGCTCTCCTGTAGTCTCAGATCCTTCTTGACTGATCTCTGACTCTGAGACTTCTCCTCTTGAAGTTGCTGTACCGGAATTTTCAAGTTCCTCTTCAACAGGACACGCTACCCTTTTTGTATGACTGGCATGTATCCAGTTGGGAACCCCGGCACACTTCACAGCAGTGGTGGTCGTCAATATCACTTGATATGGCCCTTTCCAACGCGGCTCAAGACACGATTTTCTTACGTGCTTCTTGACAACCACCCAATCTCCAGCTTGCAGAGAGTGTCCTGGTTCGCCGATTGGTGGTAACGTGTTAGCTTCCACCTGGTGAGAGAAAGAGCGAATCACGTCAGCCAAACTTTTGCAATAATCCAACACCATATCATCTGTAATATTCACTAGTGCATTTGCAGGTACCGCCGGTAACCTCATTGCTCTGCCCATGAGGATTTCATGTGGGGACAATCCCGTTTTCTTATCTGGCGTGTTTCTCATAGACATCAGCACTAGAGGTAATGCATCTGGCCACTTCATGTTTGTTGCTGCACACATTTTTGCTATTCTTGATTTCAAAGTACCATTCATCTGCTCGACTAGTCCTGATGCTTCAGGGCGATAGCTACAATGCAGCTTTTGTTCAATGTTGAGTGCGGCACACAGAAGTTTAATCACCTCATTGTCGAAGTGTCTTCCCCTATCCGATTCTATAGAAACCGGAAACCCGAACCTGGGTATTAATTCTCTGAGTAGTAGTTTTGCAACTGTAAGACTGTCATTCCTACGTGTGGGATATGCCTCAATCCAATGGCTAAAAACACACACAATCACCAGCACGTATCTCAGACCTCCACAAACAGGCATTTCAATGAAATCCATTTGTATCTTATTAAATGGACCACCAGCTCTCCCAATGTGGCTCAAAGTTACCACAGTTCCTTTTCCAGCGTTCATCTGTTGACAAATGACGCATCTGTGACAAGTAATCTCTGCGGCATGTCTGAATTTTGGATTGAACCAATCAATCTTAAATGATCTGATCATAGCATCTCTTCCCAAATGCGCCTGCCCATGATACAATCGGGCAAATTGTGACAGAAGACTGTTTGCCAAAACTAGTTTTCCCTCTTCTGATACCCAAATATCGTCTGCTCTCTGTACACACTGCATTTTCTGCCAGGAACATTTTTCTTCCTTACCAACGTGGCTTTGTAGTGTCTTTAATTCGTCTAAAGTATCAACCACTCGTAATGCTAGACTTAAGGCTGTGTCATTCTCAGGTTGTGGTAACAGTTCCCACTGCTCTTTAAAAGATATACAGTTCAATGCACAAAATCTGGCAACTTGGTCTGCATAACCATTCCCCATTGACACAAAATCTTGTGATCTGGTGTGAGCACTTCACCACAGCAATTTCGAGAGGCAACTGAATCGCATGTAACAAATCTCCTATCTGTTCTCCATTTTTCACTGGTGAACCAGAGGATGTCATGAACCCTCTTTGTGACCAGAGTTGACCAAAATCATGTACAATTCCAAATCCGTATCTGCTGTCTGTATAGATTGTGACTTTCAGATTTACAGCAGCATGGCAGGCTTTTGTGAGAGCTATCAATTCTGCCACTTGTGCAGAAAACACTTTCTCGAGCCAGGAGGCCTCGACTATACCGGATATGGTACATACTGCATAACCAGCTCTCAAGGTTCCTGATGAATCTCTTAGACAGGATCCATCAACGACCATAATGTAATCGTTTTCCTTTAACTGGGTATCTTTTATATCTGAGCGAGGTTTGGTACTGAGCTCAGTTACCTCCAGACAATCATGCTCAAACTCTTCCCCATCTTTTATTTCTGTATTCTCAATGGGAAGTAGAGTTGCCGGGTTCAGTACAGTGCACCTTTTCAATGTGACATTTGGTGACCCCAGAATAATTGTCTCATATTTGGTAAGTCGGGCATTTGTCATGTGTTGTGTCTTAGTTCGTGTCAGCAGAATTTCAACAGAATGTGGAACCAATACTGTCAAGGGGTATCCCATGACTATGCCTTCACATTGTGAAAGGCTTTGACCAACTGCTGCGACTGCTCGCAAACAACCCGGTAAGGCTGCTGCGACAGGGTCCAAAGTAGCTGAAAAATATGCTACAGGGCGATTTGCATCTCCATGGACCTGTGTTAAAACAGACAAAGAACAAGCATCACGTTCGTGACAGAACAACAAAAATGGTTTCTCATAATCAGGCATTCCTAATGCTGGAGCCCTGCACATGCATTCTTTCAGCTCTAGAAATGACTCAAGCTCTTCTTTTGTCAATGTGATTGTGTATGGTTCATCCTTAACTTCCTTTCCTGTCAGTTTTGTTAATGGTTTTGAAATGATCGAGAAGTTGGGTATCCACTGGCGACAGTAGCCCACCATTCCCAAGAACATTCTGACATCTCTCTTTGTTGTTGGCGGATTCATTTGTAAAACAACTGTTATTCTCTCTTTTGATATTCTTCTAGACCCTTTTTCAATCAGATGCCCCAAATATTTTACTTCTTTTTGGCAGTACTGCAGCTTTTTCGGTGACACCTTATGTCCGTTTTTCCCTAAATGATTCAATAAGGCAATGGTATCATATTTGCAGTTGTCTTTGGTTTTGGATGCAATCAACAAATCATGAATGTACTGCACAAGAGTCGAATTATAAGGTAGCACAAGAGGTTCCAAATCCTTCTTCAATATCTGATTGAAGATGGATGGTGACTCAGAAAACCCCTGAGGAATTCTGCACCAACTGTATACCTTATCCAGGAATTTGAAACTGAACAAAAACTGGCTGTCTTCGTGAAGTGGAATCGAGAAAAACGCTTGTGATAGATATACTACGGTAAACCACTCAGCATCACAAGGAACCTGGTACATTATTACTGCTGGGCTGGGAACCACAAGGCAGCATTTTATCACGATTTAGTTTATTTTTCTCAAATCATGCACAATTCGAACTTTCCCACAGGGCTTCCTCAAACCCATAATTGGAGAGTTACACGGACTGCTCAAGACCTCTTTCAAAACTCCCTGTCTGAGAAAATCTGCAATTATCTGTGTTACTTCGATAAGGACATCCTGAGTCATGTGATATTGTGACACTTGTGGGAACACTGCGTTCGGCTTTATCTGCACCTTGACTGGTTTCACTCCCTTTATTAATCCAACCTCCTTTCCAGTCAAATCCCACACCTTCTCTATCACTGATCCTTGCAGATCAGCAGGTAGATCGATCAAGGTGAACACGGGGAAAAGGGTAATTAGAGGGTAATCTTCATTCATCTCTCCTCCTTCTTCCATGAGTTGACCCTCATCTGTCTCATCATCACTGTTTGTCTGAACCTCTATTCCACCATTGGAACAGGTAATTGAACATTTGGTTTTGCACAATAAGTCTCTTCCTAACAAGGATACTGGACTTGAATCGCATACAACAAATCTATGCAGGCCCTGGAAATTTCCAATTTCAACCTGCACTGGGTCAGTGATTGGATTAGTCAGGTACTGATTAGCCACACCCACCACTCGTATGGTGCGCCCTGAGAGAGGTAATCTTGGTACCTCTGCACTGCGAACAGTAGAGCGTGTAGCTCCTGTATCGACTAAAAATGAGACTTTGTAGCCCATTACTTTTCCCTCCACATATGGGCCTCTCTGGTCTACCTCTAAGGATGCGGCGAGTCTGCACTCTTCACTGTCTGAGCTATCATCTGACCAGTCCTCATTCATCTCATTTTCACCTAGTAATGGGAATTGTTGTACAGTGTTGTTTTGATTTGTTACTTGACCTGTGACCTGTTGAGGAAGCATCACCTGTTGCTGTCCCATCGGAGCTAGGGGTAACTGCATTTGCTGTCTAGGCACCATAGGGATCTGCTGTTGCATTGGTTGTACTGACACTGTTTGGAAACGCGGCATTTGCATTTGCTGCATAGGTTGCACCCCTGACATTTGCACCAAATTATTTTGATAGTTCTGATTCGGGTGTCTCATTCTTGAACCTCGTGAATTTTGCAATGTACCGGCATTGATACTCTGCTGAACTGTACCATCCTGTATTATATTTGGACAATCTCGTTTCCAATGTCCCACGCCCCCGCACACATGACATGGTGACATCTTTTTCACTCCTTGACCATCACCTTGAACAACAACATTATTCATGTCCGAACCACGGTTCACAAACCCTCGACCTCTACCTCTTGGCTGTGCCTGAAACACACCACTCAATTGTGGTTGTTGCTGTATCATTTGCTGAACACCATTTCCCTGTATTCCAGCCTGTGCAGCCCTTATCTGCATCACCATCACCTTCTCCTTCAACTTTTTCTGCTTTAACTCAATTTCGTCACTACAGTATTTTGCGTACTGTAATACTTCATCAATCGGTTTAGCTTGCCAACAAATCAAATGATTTTTAATCATTTGGCTGACCTCTGGTCTCAGCCCTTCGACAAATCTGAACACAAGATGATTCATGTCCTTCGGTTCAATTGTGTCAGTACCACTGTAATGTTTGAATGCCTTCAACAATCTTTCATAATATGCATGTATTGACTCTTTAACCTCTTGAGAGGTCCGGTCGATTTTCTGCCAATCAGTCACCTTCGGCGACACCTTTTGTTTCAAAAACTCAATTACTTTATGATAATATTTCATCACCTCTTCAGAAGGCGCTCCAGTCGCTTTATCCCTTGCTGGTTCCTTTGTGGGCCAATCTACCCCTCTCTTACACTCAAGCCACAAGTCTGGCGGAACAATAATCTCAAACAAGGTATTTAAATCTTCCCAGAGACACTTCGCAAGCTTCACGAATCTATCTGTCTGTTGGTACCACTCAATCGGTTTTTCTCTTAACCTGGGATAATCATTCGTAAAGGACAAAATGTCTCCCCTGGACCAAGGCACATGCACCAAAACACCACCAGCTGTTTCTCTCATAGGTAGGATTTTCACTGTCTCTAGACTTTGTGTGACTGTTGTTTCATTAGATACTGGACTATCTCTTTTCCCCTTATCTCTTTTCTTCATCCATCGGCCTTCCCATTTCTCTAGTGCTCCCCAAATTTGTGCGCTTTGCAGCAGCTCTTTCAAATATGTCTTCATGCATGCAGATCTCATGTGCTCAAAATCTTTTGAGTCAAAATCTAATCTGTAACTCCGTTTCAAATGTTTCGTGTTTCCAATGTGGATATTGTATTTGTCTGCCAAATTCGTTAATTTCTGGTGTACTTTGCCTACCTCTTTGGTGATTTTAGGGCATAAGTACCTTAATTCTGTCTCAGTGTAAGACTCCAACCTATTTACTCCCATTGTTCCATCCACCAATTCAGCAGCTTCTGCTCCTAGTCGTACTAGATTTAGGTATTCATCGCGTTTCTCTTTCTCAGGTTCGATTGCAGTTGCTGTAGCCTTTTGTGATGTGCAAGTTTTCTCTAACCACTCATTTAACTGTTGTACTGTAAAACCCTGCAGTGAAATGTTCCCTGCATGTATCATTGGAGTATATGAGGTATTTGTACTCATAGTTTGGGGAGTCAGGACTCCTAATCCTGCTTGTCGCATTGCCTCAAGAGGTGCCCCTATTGGACTAAGGTCCATTAAGGGTCTTGATTGTTCACAAGCCTGTCCTCTCTGTGCCATTATTTGTGGGGTTATAATAGGCCCTCCTCTTATCATTTCATGAGTTATGACTCCCTGTTCACACATCCTTGTTTTCTCCTGTGCATACAACGGCACCGGGGGACCAACTGTAATGGGTAGTGATATAGCGGCAGGTGTCTGGCCTGCTCCCAAACTTCTTGGAGCTTCAACACCATAGGTCTGATCTAATAATCCTGGTGCAGGTTCTTTTAAAGGACCCGCTACTGGGTTATACCCAGGTATCAGTCTTGGCGGTTGTGACATTAACTGCGGAGTTGACTCAATCTGCATTAACCTTGGCTTCGTATATATCGGGTCTGGCTGCACCACCAAGTTCGTAGTAGTCTCAAGCACTGGAACATCGGGATAAATTCTTTTTATCTGTGGTGGAGGCTGTAACTGTATCGGCGGGTCTGGAGCAGTGGGTACACTGACACCATTCTGTATCAAAGCTGTATCGCTAGTCGGCACTGTATCAGTAACACCCTTTTCTTTCGTCTGGTTCCCAGGATCCAAGCTAGTACTTGGAGCACTGTCGTTCACCGCGTATGGTGGCGGACGATCATGTAACAATCTATCCATAAACGCCTCATCATCTGAGTCGTCCTCTTCTTCCCAAGATCTTTTATTCTCTTTGTTTTTGCCTGGTTCTTTGTCAGTTTTGCAAGAAGCTTTCTTTCCCTGTATTTCCTCTCCCTGGGTTATTGCCGGAAACAGCTTCAACCCATCCACTATTCCTCGTCTCCACATTTTGTTCTCATTGTCCCATCTAGCCTCTGCATAGGATTTTTCTGCTCTTGTCAATCTCCTGTGAAATCTTTCTTGTCTATGTTTAAGAGCCATCAGGTCCCAAATTGCCAAAGCCTCATATTGTGCTGGTCGAGGAGGTGGTTTCTGCGTACTTAACATCCACCTCAGATTTTCTAACACCTTTTGATTAAACGTTCCATGTTCGGGAAACGCTAGACACCCTTCTTTCTCTGTTAGTTTACACCATTGTTTTATCCATAAACACGGTGCGACACCCTTTTCCTCCATAACCGTGTAAGCTGGTGTACCCTCAGATGGTGTAGGTTCCCCATCAGTTGCAACGATATATACATCTCCTTTCAAAGCGCTTTTGAATGCCTTAACAAAATTCATTTTATTTTATATTTACTCAGAAAAACGGCTTAGTTCCCAGGACACTCTTCACCTACCCTTTGCTCAACCTATTGCCTCTCACGGACGGCAGCCAATCCGTGCGCGACCCCTCTCGACATCTGACCTATCCCAGCGCGGCACCACTGACGTCACACTCACACACTGCAGCTGACAAAGTCTTGCGGCTTGTCCACACCTTACTAACTCCTTACAACTCATACAAACTAATGCAAATTATTGCTAGCACTTAAATGACAACACAAATCTGCCGGTTTACTACAGGAAGGGTAACACATTCGCGTCAGAACTTTACAGAGATTTCAGTTGAAGCCTCGGCCGCTACTCTCTCCTTCTCAGTTCCCTCATACGCAAGCAGAATTCGACCTGCAAATCCTACTCTCGACTTGTCAATGACTCCTTCTAGTGCACTTTAGAACTTGTCAAATCTCCATCGAAGGTTACACGCATGCATCATAACTCGAAACTCGACCTGTCAACCACGCCCGATTGACCTATTAAACCGCACAGATTACAACATAAACCATTTTAACATCATACTCCGGAGTCTTAGACCTCAATAGGCCCGTATACAACAACCAACCACGTGGATAATTTTGAGCAACAAGCGCTGCATTCACATGAAGTACGCCGACTTCCCTACTCTCATGCTGTGGAGTACGCCCACTCCTTCTAAACAACACTTAGGCCCATATTTATACTTTTTGACGCTAAACTGCGCTAACGCAGTTTAGCGTCAAAAAATTTTGCGCCGTCTAACGCCATTCTGAAGCGCCATGCGGGCGCCGTATTTATGGAATGGCGTTAGACGGCGCAATCAGACCGGCACTGCCTGGTGTGCGTGGAAAAAAACCACGTAGACCAGGCAGCGCCGGCGTTGGGAAAAAATGACGTTAGGGCGTCTTAAAATGGCGCAAGTCAGGTTGACGCTAAAAAATCGTCTTAACCCGATTTGCGCCATTTTTTCGACGCCCAGACGCCATTTCATGACTCCTGTCTTAGTAAAGACAGGAGTCATGCCCCCTTGCCCAATGGCCATGCCCAGGGGACTTGTGTCCCCTGGGCATGGTCATTGGGCATAGTGGCATGTAGGGGGGCACAAATAAGGCCCCCCTATGCCACAAAAAAAAAAAAAAAAAAAAAAAAATGATACTTACCTGAACTTACCTGTACTTCACTGGGATGGGTCCCTCCATCCTTGGGTTTCCTCCTGGGGTGGGCAGGGGTGGCAGGGGATGTCCCTGGGGGCTGGGGAGGGCACCTGTGGGCTCATTCTGAGCCCACAGGTCCCTTAACGCCTACCCTGATCCAGGCGTTAAATTCAGGCGCAAATGCGGGTTTTTTTGACCCGCCACCTCCCGGGCGTGATTTTTGCCCGGGAGTATAAATACGACGCATTTGCGTCCCCGTCATTTTTTTAGACGGGAACGCCTTCCTTGCATCTCATTAACGCAAGGAAGGCGTTCACGCAAAAAAATGACGCTCTTTCTTCATACTTTGGCGCTAGACGCGTCTAACGCCAAAGTATAAATATGGCGTTAGTTTAGCGCCGAATTTGCGTCGAAAAAAACGACGCAAATTCGGCGCAAACGGAGTATAAATACGGGCCTTAATTTGGCCTAATCATACTCAAATATTCACAATCACCTGCAAAAGTGCATAAGATTTAATAAGCGCAAAAGTCCCTAACCACACATACTATGGCGCCGAGAACATTCCCAACTCATTTAGGCAGGCTCCGAGATCCCGGGAAAGCCCATGGCAGATCTAGCAACTCATCATCTTTCCAATTTGCATTATCACAAGAAAACAATTGAACAGTGAAAACTCCGTCCTAGGGCCCCCAAGGGCCAAACCGTACTCTGTTACCAGAACTGTTAACGCGTCCGTCTATGTCAATTTATACACATCAGGACTCGTTTTAGGCCAATGAATCTTTGGGCCCAGTGGTGAGACACCGTAGGACGAGATAACTGATCAAAATATCAATCAATATGTCAATAACATTGTCAACATTTAACACCAAAATATATCTTACTTTAGACATTAATAAACATTTGGCGCAACCATGACCTTTCAGTCATGAATAACCACACCTTAATGAAGTTTATAAGTTTTATTCCCTATTGATTACAATCTAGTAGCAAAGGCATTAATCTCAAAGTCAATAAGCATATAAACACGATTACAAGATGACAACCACAATAAGTTTCAATAATGCAAAGATCAGTAGCATAGACAATCAGATAGATATAAGCAGATTACAACACATCAAACTTTCTAAGATACTAGTTCAGCATAGCACCATGTCAGTCACGTCAGTTTTTCAGTCAGAATGAATACCTCGTCTCACCTCTAATTAGCATTAGCATGTTGGGCGTCATGCAAAACAATTTTGAACACCAATTTGGAAAACATCTAACTACGGTCTCTAATAAAAACATACAGCAGTTGGTACCTAGAAAGAAAGGCAAATGAGTTTTCATTAGCAATTTTATAATTACCCTTCTCTGATTAAGTCAGCATTCAGGATCAGTCTTCGTCTTCAGGACATCAGTCAGATCGCCATCAGTCTATCTAAGTTAGAGGCAAGACACTCTCCTCGTAAAGAGAAGAGTGTAAGGGACAGTAATATGGGCAAGGATGGTTTGTCTAAACCTCGAGTCACAAAATAGTGTGACAGAGTTTCGGGATGCAATCAATATCATTCCCTACCTAATGTAAAATGATTTCCTGTGTCATGGGTTTTTATCCCTTTCTAGTAATATATTCCCCCAAAATTCTATTTGTTAGTCAATACACCCCATCATTGTTAACCTATCAAATTATACATTAAGTAATGCATTTGTCATCTCTCGATATTGTTTGGTCTTCCGATTGGTCTTCATAATCGGCTTTCCGTAGGTGGCATATCCGGGGTTACTTCATCATCTTGGCACACGTCTCAGGTTAAAAGTTCTCTTTCCCTCGTCCCATTGTCCTTGGAAGTATCTACAAATGTTTTGAAGCACATCATTTTATACTAAAGGATGCTAGCATGCGGATGGGAAAATGTCCCCATGTTTCAAACTAATACAGAAAGAACAATAGCTGGGTCATGGTCGTTTGCAAGTCCGCACACTGAAGAGACAGGAAAAATACGCTTTTAATATGAGAGCTACACAGCTTCTGCTTGGCTCATGCTAACTTAAGATATACGAGTTCTAATGAATGCAGTTCTATACGTTTTAATGTACTCAGTTAGGCAACTATAAACGATTATTTCTTACAGTTGACATTAGTTTATACATATTAACGATTCTCCATATTTGTGAATACGCTTTAATGAATGTTTTATTTAGTACAGCATTGTTAGACATAAGCATTTCACGTCTATAATATGTAATATTAAATACGCTCTCTCAGTTCCTTAGTGGCCATTTATTGAACAATTATGTTTTCAGGTCAAATTAATTGTAGATAAAAAAGGTGCTAAAATGAGCAGCAGCACATACATCCACACTGTTGAGAAAGAATAAGATACAAGGAGCCCTAAGAAAACCACAATAGAAATATTTATAGAAAATGATCAAAGATAAGGTGCTACAGAGGTGAATCAAGTGAGGGTGCACTGCTCAGGTGTGTTAAACAAGCAAAAGTGAAGACAGGAAAGGTCGCATGAAACAAGAAACCACTGTCTGTCAGTTGTCTGGTTTAAAAAATGAAACACAAGTTTCCTATTAAATGTCATGGGGACGCTTTGCAGGGTATCAGGTGACAGTCCAATCATTGTGATTGTTCATATTTCGGTTCTGAAAGTAATTTTAAAAAAAGGTAATCGTCAAGACAGTCTCAAAGATAACTTAAAAGACAACAATTCTTAGATCCTAGCAGGTGTTTTAAGTAAATCAAAACACTTCCAAAGAATGCAATTAATTAGTGAAGAAAAGTATATTCTTCACTGAAGTCCTAGGGTTATGTAGCCCACTGCCACCAGAAGAGTGCCATTGTTTGGTGCAATTGACCTTAAAAAACATAATTGTTTCATAAATGACCCTGATATTGCCACTGTTCTGTCGACATACAAGGAGCCTGTTGTACTAAAGTCTAGATAGCAATGCAATTGGTAGTTTGACAAAGTGACTCATGTGCGAAAAATCCGGACCTCCTACCTAATGAATATTAATTAGTGAGGATGCATTCTTCGACTCCCTTCAAATGCCTGCAACGGAAGGAACGTGGGCCTACAAAGGATAGCAAAGCCCCATCCCTACATTCTGATTCATAACAGGTAAACTTTTTTTAAGGGACAAGGGATGATTTAAAAAAAAATTCTTATTAGTAATGATGCAGAGATCATACAGTGGTCTTCTGGACATTGTCTGACCACAACAAGGTCAGCAGTCACAATTCTAACAGTCAGAGCTTTTTTTTTTTTTGGAGTCCTCATATCAAATCCAACAAGGCTACTACCACAGCAGGTTTAGAGCACCGGAAGGAGGGACCAGCAACAAAAGAGTTCTCTCCTCCGGCATCCATCCAACCATCCGTCAGCTATTCAGGCAGAGGCCAACTCCGCCAAGAGTCTCCGCTCAAGAGTAGCGAGTTCATCCCATTAATACCAATTCTTATCACAGGAGGACCTTAATGGAATTCATAATCATTGGACTCTCGATGACAGTAGGTCTGCCCCTATTCAACTTAATTAAAAAAAAAATTCTCTCATAGTACCCAAAACGTATTCCTCCTGCTCTGAAGGCCACTTTTTTCCAAGTGATACAGCTTATTAACTGATGTAACCCACTCATGCAAAGCTGGTGTCTGGGGAAGAGTCAATTTTAACCATATTTCCCGTCATGCCAAAGGAATTAGCACAAATAACATATTCCTCTGATCTTTGTCAAGTTTTACTGGCCAATCTTCCCCAATGTTGGTTCTGAATATTATTAAAGGGAGGCTTACCTTAACTTCTGGACTCACCATTTCTCTGAGCATCTTCCCCACAAACATCCAAAATGGATCAAGCCTCAGACAACTACAGAACATGTGGATGTCATCAGCCCGATCATTGTTACATTGTGGGCAATATTTATTTGCCTCCCTAAGGCAGTTATCTTCTCTGGTGACCAATATATCCTGTGCTCCGTAAAAATATGTTTTTTCTTTAACGTGGCAGATTTAACTATAACCCAAAGTGCAGCCATAGATAATTGCCAGAGATTGGTGATGTCCAATGAAGTTACCACCTTACTCCATTTTACTACTGGCAAGAGGAAGGGATCTTCTCCCGCCTCCATTAGCATCCAGTACCATATGCAGAAGTGTGATTGTGACATATTTTCTCCTCACACGTATCATCTTTTTGCTCTACTTTAGGGAGAAAACTTCCCCAACTCCACAATTGATAATATTTAAACTTGGAAACTGTGTTTTCCACTAATTCTGTAAACGTATGCCAAGGTATCAATTTGTGCTCTAATAAGATTAGGCATTCTGGAGTGCCTGGTGAGTCCCAAATCGGTGCCAAGGCACTTTTATACGGTATCCCCAGCTATCCTCATATCTGGAATTATATCTTACATGCTACACTAAGGCACTTTAATCTGACTTTCTGTACTTATATAAAAAATAATCATCTGCTTCCAGGGTATATTTAATCATAACTTTATGATGCAGGGTATAACTAAGTCGATCATTCAGGATCCTCCTTTTTAACTATGATATTTGTATGGATATGGAGCTACTACTCCTCCCTGATCTGTCTTCCTACACAGCTTCGTCCAGGCGATTCAAACTCCTTTTGATGCCAAAATGAAAGAAGTCAAATCTCCGTGTAACTTTTTGAACAAGGGAAAATTCGGTAGAGTAACCATTTTCTAAATTTTGGATCTACCAATCAGAGACAATGGGAGAGAAGCCCAAACTTTTAACAACTTCTTTGCTGATAACCACACTTTATTCAAATTAACCCAAGCCACCTCCTCCAGGCTTGCTGTAATCTGAACCCCCAAATATCTGATTTCTTGTTTAACCAAAGGAGAATCATAGAGAATATTCCACTGCATTATCTCCGTCTTCTATTGGGTAACATGGTACCAAGACAGCCTACCAAACTCTTCCAAAGCACACCAGATATTTGGGAGCGAACCTGCCAGGTCCTTGTATATATCAGAAGATCATTGGCATACAATGGCACTTTTTTCTCCCATCTCTTTAAATAAAGAGTTTGGAGGATCATGGTGGGCGATTGAGCAGGGCGGTCGTGGGCTCTCGGGAACCTAACGGCAATATGCCTTGCCTATGGTGTCTGCCTGCCACAGCTAGACGCGTCTTTTCCCTTGTTCTTTTGTTCTCTTTTTTGCCCACTTATCAGTGCTGGTGTATGAAGGGATTGGGGCCTGGCTTGAATTCAGCCCATGAAACACCATGGTGGAGGACATGCAGCCAAGGAACAGGCTTGTGGGCTGAGGCGGTTCGGAGCGTGACCCGGGGAAGACACTTCTCGGCTACAGTTCATTTCCGGGGGAAAGGAGGCAGTGTTGTCGGCTCCTTTCCCTCTGCCTTTCCTCAGAAGCCTGGCGCTTTGGGAGAAACAAGGGTGGTGAGTCCCACCTGCACTCTGCATATGACTCCAAACAATGTTTGCGCACGGAAATTCCTGAGGGGGCCCTCCTTAACGCGACACAGCAGTCCCAGAAACTTAGCAAAGGTAATGGGTTGTTAACAGCAGAAGGCAGACAACAGTAGGGGTTGCCCTTAAAGAGGCATACGGGGCCAGTAAACCTCTAAGTAGTCAGAGGGGAGAGGGCCCCATAACGAAGGCCCTCATGGGCAAAAGGGATGCAGAAAGCATAAAAGACAAACAGTAATATTTGACTTACAGTGGCAGCCAAGATACTTTTGAGGAAAAAAAACACTTAAAGAATCCCAGAACAGAATCTCTCCTGCTTTTTTTTTTTTTTTTAAGCAGTGCCCAGAGGAACTGAGGCTATTCAAAGTAGTACTGATTGCTCCTTTGGGGCACAGGAGGCAACTACTGAGATGTGTGCCCGGCGAGGTTCAGATGAAAGGCCTTGTTCATATGAAATTAACTGCATAGATATGTCTGCCCCATTAGAGGAAAGTAGGAGTTCTTTTTCAGACTCCGTTATCAAGCCAGGTACTGAGCCCTGCACCTCAGCCCACAAACTCGATCAATCCATAAATTATGGCACTCAATATGTTTCAAATCTCCTGATTTCTTTGAGGAGGAAATTAGAGGAAAGTTCTTGATCTCTGAGCATAGCCAAGCAAACATTAAAGCACTGTGTGAGATCATGGAGACTAAAATAAATATGTTAATGGAAAATATGGCCCAATTTGAAAACATAGTAAAAGGGCTGGATGTGCAGGTACTCTTGAATAAGCAAGAGATCGAACAATTAAAATTAGGGGAGAAGTTTCTACAAGATAGGCTGAAGACCTCTGAAAATAACATGAGACGAGACAACAATAGATTATTGAATGTTCCGGAGGAAGTCGAAGAGAAGTATATCAAAGCATATGTGATCTCGCTAATCAGATATTGTTTGACCGCTTTAGAGCATATTAATCTGAGGATGACATTCAGAGAGTAGTTCGGGACCTCTATAAGAAAAACACTGCTAGTGAAAACCCCAGGAAAATCTTGGTCACCTTTAATTGAAGCTCTGAAAGTTAACACATTTTCTAAAGGAAATGGGTTCTTCCTTCTCAGATCAGATATGTCTAGGTCAACACATGACAGACAATGGAAGCTGGGGAAATATACGCAAGATTTTAGAGCATTGGGGAAACCGTCCAGATGCGATTTCTAGAGGTTCTCAAAATCGTGTAGAACAACAAGATGTACAACATGAGAGAACCTAATGACGTACGTACTTTTCTGGGACAGATGAAGGCAGCAAAGTGAGTTTACATAAATTAACTGCAGAGGTTCTGGAGAGCCCAAATAGAAGTTCAATACTCCAATGGAAGTAGAGAGGGTTCCTTGGGAGAGGCGGGGGTGTAGGGAGGGTCACAATCAAAGTCTAGATTAATGAGTGTATCGCAGGGTGTGGGAGCATGTGGGGAAAATTTTTAAAAATCAGTCCTCAGGAAACTCAAGCCACAAAGGCAGGTTATACTCAGAATAGAACTTAACGGTATGAATCTCCCTCTGCCTTATAATGCATAGTATTAGTGTAGCCCACTTGGGGGTCATATCAGGGAATGTTAATTGCCTTAGAATAATAGGACGGAGGTGGAAAATTCTAAGCTGCTGGGAGGCGTAGAGGAAGAGGTAATTATCTCACAAGAAACCCACCTATTACAGGACGAGTGGAGAGAAATAGTCAAGCAGTTTAGATGAATAGATCATTGTGTAAGTACAAAACAAGTTGAAGTGGTTAAAGGCATAGTTATTTTAATAAAAAAAATACATAGAGGCAACTTTGGGTATGGTGGTTATGGATCCCAAGGGGAGATGGCTGACAACAGAGATTAAAGTTGGAGGAACCTGGTTTTTGATCGCAGGTTGTTATGGTCCTAACACAGACGACCCAGTACCCTTCCAAGTTTTGTATAATCAATTACTACTCTCTAAGTACCCAGTGGTTTTTAGGGGGTAACTTTAATATTTTGTTGGACCCAGTCCTGGATAAATCTACTGCTAGAGTCACAGTAAATTCACTGAAAACTAGAACTTAGTTAAACAGGCCATGGATGATCTGGTTTTGGTAGATATTTGGCAAAGGAAGGCTAGTGGGGGTCCAAGATTTTCTATTTACAATAAAAAACATGGTCACAGTTCTAGTATTGATTTTGTCTTGATTCATAGAAGCCTCTGTGGGAAAGTGAGATATGCTGACCACATCCCAGGACATTTGTTGGATCATCTGGCAGTAAAATTACATGTATTTTTGACACACCAAGTAGCTCCCCTAAGTGGAGAGCAAATCGGGTCTTGTTTTCTGACAATGGAATTGTTGAAGGTCTAAAACAAGACTCTAAAGTTTGGGTTTTTTGCTACAAATTATGGGTCTGCCTCCTTACAGGTAGTATGGGACACCAATAAAGAATATTTTAGAGGATGCTTAGTTAGTATTTCCACTTATAAACATAAAGAAGACAAGAAGCAGTTGCAAGAGCTTGAGTACACAATTTTGGAGTTGCAGCTACAGCAGGATATATATTTGAATGATTCTCAAGGGAATAGGTTGGACAGTCATCTGAAGAGAGCAAGGGTAGAATTAGAGGAATTCTTAGAAGCTAAGACTAGGAATAGGTGGGAAACTAGCAGATTGGCACACTATGAGTATGGGGAGGGGTGTGGTATGTTTTTAGCTTAGAAGATAAGAGTATATCAAACTAAAAGCAGTATTACAGCATTCCAAATTGAAGGTAAGGTGGACTGTGCCACTGAGGAATCAGAAATATAATGTCCCTTCGTCTCTTTTTTCTGAAATTGTATACAGATGAATCAGTGGCCATGGATGATCAGATTAGGGGGTACTTGGATAGAATTTATCTCCCTGACCTAGATGACACAGCAAGACAGGACTTGGAAGTAAGTATAAGTATGGGAGAACTTCATGAAGCAATAAAGTCCTTAAAGAGGGGTAAATCATATGGCCCTGATGGCTTACCTAATGAATTAAATAAGTTAGCCTTGAATGAGGTGGCCCCAATCATGCTAGAATTAATTAACAACGTTTTTTTTGGAGTTTTGCCAATGCCGAGATCATGGAATGAGGCCACAATCACTTTGATTCTGAAACCGAATAAAGATACAACACAAAGTGAAGCCTACAGACCCATTTCATTGCTCAATTCAGACTATAAGATCTATTCTCATATTTTAATGAAAAGACTTGTTGGGGTAATCAACACATTGGTACATGGTGACCCGAAGAGTTTTAATAGAGGTAGACAACTTTTCGAATTGACACACAAATTGTTTGGTGCAAGAGATCTCGCTCAATTGAATGAACACCCCCTTGCGATCCTCACCATAGATGCCTCTAAAGCTTTTGATCGGGTCAGCTGGTCTTTTTCTATTAAGAGTCATGGAGGAAAATGGGTTTGGAGGCACCTTCATTAAAGCAATTGAGGTATTATACAAGGATCCGGTAGCTAGGATATTGATTAATGGTAACCTATTGACACAAGTTAAAATTGAGTGAGGTACTCGATAGGGCAGTCCTCTTTCTCCTCTCCTCTTTGATTTTTATATAGAACATTCAGAGCTTTCCATCAATTAGCAACTCAGTTACCACCCTATTTAAGGGTCAGTAAAAAATCAGTGGTTTGCTTTCGCAATTACAGTAAAAAACTATTGATACATACTATTGTGACATGCAAACAGAAGGGAAATGCCTCTTTCATGCAAGCTGTTTTGAAAGTTGAAAAATCTCTTTTGATAGTCAGGACAACTTTTCCATCACACTAATCAGATTCAATACGTTGTGAAAAGAGATTTTGCAATCGCAACCCTTGCTTTTTTGCAGGCTGTATGAACTCAATTGACATTTCTAGATCTGGGATCCCTTCGAAAACTTTTGGAAAACCATTTGGTACCATAATTACATCTGCATTTAAAGTAAAAGTTACTGTCAGATATATCTATTTCATTAATATATTTTACTGGCACTATAAAACCTACCTTACATCCAGGCAAGTGATACATTAAGTTAGAAAAGTGAAACTTTTCATCATATTTCACCAAATTTCAGCATATTTATGGACTTTTTGCGTAGGGCAGCTCAGCAAGTCACCTAGCTGTGATGTGTGGATCAAAAGGTTAGGGCAGGAATGCACCGTGTCTATGGCATATGGTGCATTCCTGTCCTTTCCCCTGCACTGGTGTCATTTAGGCTGCCTAGTGTTGATGCAAGCACCCTTGCACTATGGTGCAAGAGTGCCTGTGTTGCATGCAGGATTGGTTTTGTGAAGAAAGGAGCACTTTCCTGTATACAAATATACTCGGAGGTGTTCTCCTCTTTCTATGTGTGCTGCAGAATGCAGTACACATAGAAAGAGGAAAATACAAGGAGAAATAAAGATATAGTAAGGTTTTGGTGCATCCTCTGGGGATGCATCAAAACCTATGAGTGTTGCTTGGAAGCAACCACTGCAATGCCTATTGAACACCTCCCTAACGCGAAGTAAGGTAACACAGTGGCTTCATTGCCTTGCCTTACTCCATATCTATGAGTCAACTGAAAGCCACACAAAGTGGCTTTGAGTGGCCTCATAGATATGGGCCTCTATTTATGAGCCTTTGGTGCAGAGTAGCACATAAAGTCACCTTGCTGCACTGCCATGCATCAAAGGAAAATGGCAGGAATGCACCATATCTATTCCATATGGTGCCTTCCTGTCCTTTCCCCTTGCGCTGGCGCTTTTTTGGCAGCCTAGTGCCAATGCAGGCACCCTTGCCCCATAATGCAAGGATGCCTGAGCTGCACGCAGGATTTTTTGTGCAGAAAGGGGCACCTTCCTGCGCAAAACAGTCCTGGGAGGCTTTTTCCTCTTTTTATGTGTGCTTTGGGTGTCCTCATGGATGTGATTTAAAGATGTGTGCCGCCTTTACATCACACAAAATGACACAAGGGTGGCACAAGAAGTTCAAAAATATGTTGCCAAATGTTTTTCAGTGTTTTCACATGCCACAGTGAATGTTCTTAAATACTATGACTTGGAGTCTACAAATCTTTTAACTGTATGTGTCACTATTCTAAATTTTTTGTTATGCTTTTTTTTAAATGTCAAATTATCTGGTTCAGTATTGGTGTAAATGATCCTGTTTTTGAATGAAAGGATATGTGTTTGTTTTTACAAAAAATATTTTTTCCATTTCTATGGAATTAGGCACTAGAAATGAACTTTAGCGAAGGTTGTAGGTTGTCGAATTTAAATATTTTACTTTTAAGGAAATTCAATAAAGATGATATGAGAATGTCATGTAAATAACTCATTAGGAAATCATATACTTACTAAAGGTCTCATTTCAGCTGGAGGTCCTCTCTCCCTACTAAGGCCCTCATTATGACATTGGTGGTAAATCCCACTTACCTCCATGCTGACTGCCGACAAACAAACTGCGGAGGATATCCGCTAACCATATTATGACACACACACCAATCCGTCACTATTCAGCCACACACACAAATCCGCCAGCCCAAACGTCAGTGATATCAAAATCCACACCGTTACGCCATCAGAACTACACCCACAACATTATGACCCACGAATCACGATGGCGGACATTCAGTGGGGGTAAACCATTGACGGTACGTACCGCCGCGCTCAAAATACACATACACAAACAAAACAACACCACAATGGACAATTCAAACTACACACACCTGACACCCATACAAACACCACACCCACACACCAATACAAACAATTGCCAGTAGAGAGAGACAGCAAGAGCACTCAAACAACCAGAGCCACATACCACCATCACTTATACACCACCCACGCACCTTACATCACACACCCCAACACATCACCCTACACATCCTCACCCATACCACTCACACTACACCCATGGTACCACAACAACACCCCACATTCTCTGAGGAGGAGCTAAGGGTCATGGTGGAGGACATCATCCGGGTAGAGCCACAGCTATTTGGATCACAGGTGCAGCAGATATCCATTATTATGGCGTAGAATCGTGGACAGGGTCAACGTCATGGGACAGCACCCAAGAACTAGAGATGACATCAGGAAGAGGTGGAATGACCTACGGGGGAAGGTACGTTCCATTGCAGCAAGACACCAGGTCGCAGTACAGAGGACTGGCGGTGGAGCCCCACCTCCTCCCCCACAACTAACAACATGGGAGGAGCAAGTCTTGGCAATCATGCATCCTGAGGGCCTGGCAGGAGTAGCAGGAGGACTGGACTCTGGTAAGTCAACTCTCTATTAGTATCACCCCCCACCTGCATGCCATGACATACCCCCACCCTTACCCTCACTCCCATCACTCCACCACCTCCCACACACCCCACCATCACAACCCACTCATCCCAATGCCAAGCCCTGCATGATATAACACCACTCAAAAGTCCTGCATGGACACCTATCACTACAGCATGCAGACTAGAGACTATCCGCTAGCCCATAAAATAACAACTCGCACAAGGCAAAGCTGCCATAGAGGGCAACCCACCCATGCACAATATGTCACACACAGAAACAATAACACTGCATTTACATCCCCACAGGTACCCCAGTCAATGTCACCAGAGAAGAGGTGCCAGTAGCATCCAGTCCCCCAACAGAAGAGGCCTACAGTGATGACAGCTGCTCTGGTCGCCTGGATGTGGATGACCAACCTGGCCCATCAGGGACCTCCGGACAGTCGGTTACCCAGGCACAGTCTCACACCACCACAGAGCCTCCCCCCTCATGAAACACCACCACTGCACCCACCCAGTGGGCCCAGACCTCTGTCCCCAGGACACATCAATCAGCAGTGTGCCACCACTACAGGGACCCCAGGGCACACCATAAACCCAGGACAATCAGGGACCTGGGGTCAGTGGCAGTGGGCACACAGTTCAGGGGGCGGAGGCATAGGACAACAGGGAAGCTGGGAGGACTGCTGTGCACCAGGGGGAGGACAGGCCCAGGGAACCGACTCTCCAGGAGGCACTCACCATGATCCTCGGAGCATACCAACATTCCCAGGATACGCTGAGCCAGATCCTGGACAAGATGCAGGAGAACATGCATCTGCAGGAGGGACAGTACTTGGGGATTAGAGAGGACTTAAAGTCCATTAACACCACCCTGGTCTCCATTGCAGGGGTGCTGGCAGACATGGCCAGGAGTATGAGGGAGGCAGTGGCACACCAGCGGGCTCCTGACACTAGCCAGACTACTGAACAGCCCTCCACCTCTGCTGCCGCTAGTGGACAGGACGCCCAGCCACAGGACCAAGAGGCCACCAACACCCCTCCCCTTGCAGAAGGAAAACCACCCTGCAAACGTTCCCTGTGATCCAGGAAGAAGCCAAAGACTATTGCCACAACCCCTGCCAGGAAATAAGACTCTCCAGATTGTCACCCTTGTGTCCACACAGTCACCCTGTCCACCTTGAACTGCCATTGCTCCCCTTCCTATGACCCCTTGTACAATGCACCTGTGCCACATCATCATCCCAGCCCATTGCACTTCCCCATTTTCTTCAGAGCACTGCAGCAAACACACTTTGAAAAAATACAAGTATGAAGTACGTCAAATGATTTCAAAATGTATTTGTTTAACAAGGTTCAAAAATTGCAATTCAACTCTACAGTAATATTTACAGAGCAAAGACCTGTAGTTGGCTGCAGTGAACACACCAGGAGCAATAGTGGGGCACCAACATCTGCAAAAAGATATGCCAATGGGTACAGTGAGTGGGCATAGAAGTAGGAATTCACAGCCTGCCAGTGACAATGTCACACATCACACTGTCAATGAAATGTGAAATAACACTGTCTTACCTGTGTGTCATTGGAAGTATTGATGAATGACTGCACTTCTGTTGTCCTCCTCCTCTGTCTCCTCATCTTCACTGTCCACAGGGTCCACTGCTGCCACATGTCCATCTTGAGCCTCCTCCTCCTGCAGAAAAGGTACATGGCGTCGCAAGGCAAGGTTGTGAACATACAGCATGACAAGATAATCTGGCATACCTTCTTGGGGGAATATCACAGGGATCCACCTGTTAGATGGAGGCTCCGAAAACTGGCCTTCAGGAGGTCGAAGGTACGTTCAATAATCCATCTTGTTTGCCCATGTGCCTCATTGTAACGTTCCTCTGCCCTTGTCCTGGGATTGCTCACATGGGTCAGTAGCCATGATAGGTTGGGGTACCCAGAGTCACCTGCAGATATCGAGGGACAACTGTTAGCTACACACTATACCATATGGCCCACACCATATCCATACACCAACATCCACTGGGTGGGAACCAGGGCTCACCTATTAGCCACACCCTGTGCCTCTGGAGTTGGGCAATCACATTTGGGATGCTGCTATTCCTCAGGATAAAAGCATCATGCACCAAGCCTGGATACTTAGCATTGACATGGGAGATGCACTGGTCCGCCAAACACACCATCTGCACATTCATTGAGTAATAACTTTTACGATTTCTGAACATCTTTCCATTTTTCTGGGGGGGGACAAATGTAATATGTGTCCCATCAATCGCACCAATGATGTTGGGGATATGTCCCATTGCATAGAAGTCAGCTCTCACTGTGGCCAAATCCTCCACCTGGGGGAAAACAATGTAGCTTCACATGTGTTTAATCAGGGCAGACAACACTCTGGTCAGCACTATTGAGAACATTGGCTGTGACATTTCTGCTGCCAAGCCCACTGTCACTTGGAAAGAACCTGTTGCCAAAAAATGGAGAACTGATAGCACTTGCACAAAAGGAGGGATCCCAGTGGGGTGACGGATAGCAGATATCAGGTCAGGCTCCAATTGGGCACACAGCTCTGTGATTGTGGCCCTGTCAAGTCTATAGGTGAGGATAATGTGCCTGTCCTCAATTGTTGCCAAGTCCACCAGGGGTCTGTACGCGGGTGGATGTCTCCACCTCCTCTTCATCCACAGTGGTTGCAATCTATGGGTTAAAAAATTGAGCAGCTGGTCATTATCTGTACATTGTAACCACTACAGGTCATTGCATATTGTGATTCTTACAATATTTATGTGGCATATGTCCAGAATGTAAAATTGTGAACTGTGACACAGTTAGGATCAATGGCCTGCCCCCCACCCTGAAATGGCGTCCGCCTGTCCAGTATGGAGGGACAGGTGGAAATGAGGTAATTCCACTGACATTGTGCGCCGTTGCAGGAGGCGGTCGGGAACCTCAGAGCAACTCCTCATTGGTTATCATTGGGCCCTCTGGGGTACACTGGCCAATGGTGATGTACGCCAGCGTTGATGGTATGCACCGCTGGGGACGTGACTGCCATTTTCCATCAGCAGTATGATATCTGTTCACTCACTTGCTGCCTGACCTTCAACAGGAGAGGACCTACACTGAATGTGCTGCTATGACCTGTGTCTGGAACCTACCATGGCGTGTGTGACTGGGGAAAAGGCCTCTTCCTTCATCTTGGAGGCGATGGAGCGATTAGGGAATGGGGTCCTACCACAGTGCCGACAGCTGTATGGGCCTCCAGACCAACAGGTGAGTACACTGTGAGTACGATGCATGGGGCATGAATGCATAGAGTGCTGTGTGTGAAGGCCTCATGTGGGGGGGCTGGTGGATGGGCCCTAGGCAGCGTGCAGAATGTATGCCGGGCCATGCCTGTGCTAATGGGGATGGGAAGGGGCATGGTGGGCCATGAGTGTAACAGGCAGGACGGTCTGACTAGCACCTTTCCCTGTGTGTATTTCTCTGCAGGCCAGCACCCATCAAAAAAAGGGTATATGGCATGCCATCGCCAACGATGAGCGGACCCTGGAGGTCTACGGCAGGCGGAGCACCCACTGTCAGAAACGGTGGGAGAACCTGAGACGCTGGGCACGGAAGTCGGTGGAGGCCCAGCTGGGGTTGGCCTCCCGAAAAGGAAGGGGTGCCCGTCGAACTCTGAACCCCCTGATGGCCTGCATACTGGCAGTGGCCTATCCGGAGCTGGATGGGAGCTTGGGGCATCAAAGCAGCAACAAGGTAGTGAGTACAATTCCCTTCATTACTACTTACGCCTTGTGGGGGATGTGGGCCTGTGGGTGCCCCTAGGTCAGGCCTGACACTGCAGAGTAGGTCCCATGTTGGACAGGGTTCTGATGTGAAATTCCTCCAACCCAGCAATACGCATCCACTACTGGGCAGGGGTGTGTGGGCCTCAGGCATGCTGCAGTTGGCGGTATACGTCCCTACCCATGGCCTAGTGACTAGCATTGTAACTGGTAGTGCATTGCCTAGTGAGTAGGGCTGTTACCTGTGTGTGAGTGTGTTGTGTACGCCAACGGTGGCGTTGCTGCCACCAATGACCAAGTGTATCCTTTGTCTCTTCCCCACCTTTTTGTTTTGTCATCCTGTCCTTATGTGCATTAGCATCATCTGGCTGAGGAGCAGAGGCACCGGCGACAGAATAAGCTGCATCCCACAGGACCCAGGAGGCCAAGTCCACTGACGGTGAGGGCACCAGTGGGACAGAGGGTGAGGGGAGCACCAAGGCGCAGAATGGAGGGGACAGTTCGGACACGGATGCCCCTTCCAATGGAAGCTCCCTCGTGGTGGTGGACACCTCTGTGCCCACCCCAGCTACAGCCTCCCCCACCACTATCACCAGCAGCAGCACCACTGTCACCACTGAACAGCCATCACCGCCGGCGAACATTCTGTAGACCTGCGTCCATTGGCTGTTGTGCGGCCTGCTCCTGCCCCCTGCAAATTCAGTGGGTATGACACCCACCTGAGAGACTGTGACCTTGCGCTCCCCAAGATCTGCATCACAGGGCACGATGCCCCCTCCAGAACCAGTGGAGATGCCATCCACTCACCCCATCCTCCCCAGGATGAAGATCACAGGGCACGATGCCCCCTCCAGAACCAGTGGAGATGCCATCCACTCACCCCATCCTCCCCAGGATGAAGTTCACTGGGCACGATGCCCCCTCCAGAATCAGTGGAGATGCCATCCACTCACTCCATCCTCCACAGGATGAGGTTCAATGGGCACGATGCCCCCTCCAGAGCCAGTGGGAAAGATACCCACTCCAGAGACTGTGGCCTTCCACTCCCCAGGACAGAGCACAGGGCATGTTGCCCCCTCCAGAGCATGTGGGCAAGTCACCCACTTGAGAGACTGTGGCCTTGCACTCCCCAGGACAAAGCACAGGGCATGTTGCCCTTTCCAAAGTATGTGGACAAGTCACCCACTTGAGAGACTGTGGTCTTGCACTCCCCAGGACAGAGTAATAGGCATGTTTCCCCCTCCACAGCATTTGGGCAAGTCACCCACTTGAGAGACTGTGGCCTTGCACTCCCCAGGACCAAGCACGGGGCATGTTGCCCCCTCCATGACCAGTGGTGTTGTACCATCTTCAGGCTGAGGTGTTCCCTGTTCCCCCTGAGGTGCGTATTTGCGACCTGATGCCCCTGCAGTGTTCTCTCCGTGTTGTTGCAGGAGTCAAGTGGGGCCTTGGTCTTTGTAATGTGGCCCTGTAGCCCACGACCATTGAGGACTGGGCAGTGTCCCAACATTTGTAAATATATACATACTTTTTTCTTTGGATGCACGTATTGCTACTATTTTATCTTATTGCACTCTTTTTAATCTATTGTAATTGTCCTTGCATTATTCCTGGGGGGTACGGGGTAAATATGTTAATGTGCTGCATCTGCTTGTGTGTATGGTGTTGGGGGGTATTGTGTGTGTATGTGACACTCTCATTTTCCTCCCCTGTGTGCTAGGCGGCTGACATTGCAGAGTAGGTCCCATGTTGGGTAGTGATTTCCGCTGTGATGGACACTGTTTCCAACCAGTACCTCATGACCACTGAACAAGCCCACGCCCTACGGTAAAAATACCACTGAAAAAGCCCACACCCTATGGTAAAAATTGACATCCTGGCATGGGCACCAAGGGCAGTTAAGTGCTGTCTACGGGAACATGTGGTGGATCCAGTGACACATAAGGTAAGTGGAATGCACATAGCTGAACTGAGTGTTTTTAAAGCAGGGTTCCCTTGACACCCGCTTGACATGTTCCAATGCAGATTTCCTCTCTTTCTCTGTCAATTCCTGCCCAATACTCAGGTCCCATTGCTTCCTGAGAGCTGGGTAGTCAGATGTGTGCTTCCCAGTAGGGCACTGTATTGGGGAGTGCATCAGGTGTAACGTTTTGGATGTCAAGCTTCCCTGAGTTCTGATCCCCATAGTCCTCTGATCGCACTGCTAAGAGCGTTATACATCATGAATCACCCTTTGTTAACCATATCGACCCCCAATTTTCTCAAAAGTGATCAATGTATTGTACATGTACATGTCACCAATGACTGTCAGTCCTGCTTTTGTCCAAGCCCTAGTGTTGTGGTGCTCAACAACCCTGTGAGTTAGGGAGTGCCCATATTGGAAGACTTGACAAGTAGGTAGGGTGCACTTCTTGGGTTGTTCATATTTGTGCAAGCAATATTTGGCCACCCTGCTCAGGTTGTCCGGTTGCCCACTGGAGTGGTCGATCTGCAGTTCCCTCAGTATACTCACCCTCTCTAAGTTAGAGGTACATGAGAGACATGCCATGATTTACAACACATGGGTGTCCCTCAAGACCCCACCAAAAGGACCAGTGGGTCACAATACCCCCAACCTGCCCCATTATATTTTGTTTTATTTTTAATTTTTGAGACTTAGACACCAATTCTTGACAACTCTTTATGGTGAAGCCAACATGCTGCCAGCCCCACCATCAGAAATGCACCTTTCCATTCCAGACCGCCACATTCAACACACAGACAGCACTGTACTTGTAGTACTCTATAGCATCTAAGCATCCACAGTGCTTTTAATAATAAAAAAGGGGAGACAGGATAATGTCCTAGGACCTAACGGCCTGCCAGCAGCACTTTTAGAAAGCCGGGGCCAGATTTATAGTTTTTGACGCAAAACTGCACCAACACAGTTTTGCATCAAAAATTTTAGCGCTGGCTAGTGTAATTTCTTAACACCACCCATGTGTCAAATTTATACTTTGATGCTGGGTGGCATGAAGAATAGGTTAGGGTAATTTTTCCTGACGCTAACCATTGCACCTTGTTGTAAGGCAAAATGACGTTAACACAGGAAAAATTACTCTAATCCGTTTTGCGACATGGAAAAATGTAGCAAAACGGATATGTGCCAGTTTTTTTCCGCAATAGCATCAAAAAAGTGATGCAAACGGAGCAAACAGTGCTAAAGAGCCTCAAAATTGATCGCAGAACCCAGAGAGAGCCCAGGGAGACCCCACACAGCCAGGAACCAGCCAGGAGGACACAAACAAGACCCAGGGGTGAGACAAGAAGAAGAGAAAGTGTCGCTTCAGCGCAGAGGAGCATGAAATTCTGCTGAGAGAGGTGACGGAGCACCAGCATCAACTCTTCATCACCTCTAAATTGCCAACTTGGAGGACAGAGGCAATTTGGCAACAGATTGTGGACAAGACTAACAGTGTGGCAGAGGTCAGGAGAACTGTCACTGAGTGCAAGAAATGCTGGCATGACTGCAAGCACAGGACAAAGGAGAAAATGGCAAGGAAGGCAGTACTGCAGACCGGAAGTGGGAGTCCAGCACTGCAAGAGTACCTGGACAAGATGGAGGAGATGGGTGCAGCCGTCATCCCGGAGGAAATCGTCAATGGTATCACAGGACAGGACAGCGCAGACTACCCGGAAACAACACATATGCAGGGTAAGTTGCATGGGGGACAAAAATACCTAAATGTTAAGGGCAAGAAGGGGGAGGCACATACCTACTACACAATGCATGTCAGCCCTGAAAATCAGGCAGTGGAAAGGGCAAAGGAGCACGGCAAGGGACTTCCTGCACTGCCCATGCCAGGTGCATGGGCTGTGCAGGGGCACAGCACAACACAACACCAACAACCTGTGCATGGGGGTACACCGCCATGTCAAGGCTGCTGAAAATGCTGAAGCAGACCAGGAGGGTAGGGTAGAACGTAAAACTGGTCTGGTGTCACAGGACAGCTGGTATTGTCAGAATGTAATCTAGAGGCCAATTCCCAGTCCCAGGCTAATGGCTCAAACAACATTCACCATTGACAACAGTTGCCACTACTACCTGTGCTGTGTGTGCTGGTCAATTAGGAAATGGCAGTTAGGTGCCCATGGCACAAACATACTCAAAATGAGGGTTCAATATGACTACGTGAGCAATCCCCATCAATCCTTATCCAAGTGCAACTCCTGTCAACTGCTAATGTCCATAGACTCAATAACCATCAGGCACTGTCACATATATAATGAGGTACTCAGCAGAAATCTCATACCTATGCTGCCCATTGCTGGGTTTAGCCCTGTACCTGTGTCACAATAGCTGCAATGCCACCATGCAACAGCTCAGGTGTCATAGCGCTAAGACAACTGCTTTGACGGGGAGGACATATGTGTGAAGTAGGCAAACACACCTGCACAGTCATAAGAGGAAATGGAAATCTGCCAGGCCCAACAGTGCAATGCAATGTAGCACACATACGCAAATATCAACATAAGAAACTACCAATGGTGACACCTGTATTGTTTCATGGAAATGCAATACATGGTATGGTGCTAGGTCTCATCACCACATAGGTGTATGTGAAAAATGATAGACTGGGACTGGGCCATATTGTCATGTGTGGTGCATGTGGCATTAGCACACCAACAATCATTGCAAGGCCTCACCATGCTAATGGAAGCAGAGGGAGGGTTGATGAGGACAAGAAGATGGCAAGCCACAATTTGGACAGAACCCACACCTAGAAGATGTGATGCAGACAATTGCCCAAATTGCCCACACTTCATGTGACATGCAGGTAGGGCATAGGGCTGAGAGACTGCAAACATGAATGAAAGGAACAATGCATGGGAAACAAGTTACAATGTACCACCAATAGGAAGTCAGTGATGTCACATCACAACTGACACAACACGGACACACTAATTGTACAATATCTCATTGCAGAGGACGGTGGCTCTCCTGTGAATCTGTTTGTCCTGAACTACCCTGACGACCTGGATGACCAACTGACAACCATCAAGCAGGAAACCTTCAAAGATGTCCTAGGAACTCTCCAGATACCACCTCCATTTGCAAGGAGGAGCATACATATAGCAGCCATCCCAGAGGAAACACACACCACCCCAATAGTACGACCTGCCAGCTCAAACACAGCTGAGGACACTGATGATACAGGGACCACCTTTGAGATGACAGTAGTCGGAGAACAGCAGTAGCCCCTTTAGCTGAAAGCCCGCCATTCTCCTGTGGCTCTCTCTCTCTGTCTCTCTGATAGCGTCTTGCCATCCTTCAGTACCCAGACTCGACATCCAATATGTGTCTGTATCTCACTGCTCGCATCTGGAAATCCCTGATCTCTGCTACATCCATGTTGGCAGCTATAAAAATTAGACAGGCAGCCATCAGTGTCATCATTGTGTGATGTATGTACAGATGATAATCTAACACCCTGCCTCAAATTGCACATGCAGTCCAAATCACAGTCCAGATGATAAAATGTCCCTGATGAATAACTTGGCAATGCTCCCTACCCATCAAGCATTTTACAGCACAGCAAAGCACAACAAGAGGTGGACCAAAAAAAGTGATCTGTGCATTGATGTAGTGCAATGTGTCACAATGAAAATGCAGCAACTACTTCACATGGGCCAGGCTGACAAATCTTTATCATCTGAGTCAACTTCAAGGCACCCAAGACCAGTGATTTATAGATATAATTGGCAGGATGTATGCAGTTGCTAATCAGAAGGGGTCAGTGTTGTTTGGGACACATTTATGCTTGAATGAGATCACTGTCATTTACACTGTGACCATCACATCTACCTACATATATGTTTTTCCCCCAACTCTGTGCCTCAGGGGGAATGGGCATGCAATACATCTTCACAACTGTTGAGGACAACCACAAAGCCATGTCCACTTGTACATGGATTTAGTGAGTGGAACACATGTGAGGAGGGCTACCACCTAGGAATGAGGTATCCACAGTTCAATCACATCTACATTCATGTGTCCAGTTGTGGACGACCATCAACACCTGATCTGCCAACACAAATCCAAAATCACCCTCATTGTTGACATCACACGTCTGGCCTTGACGTGCATGCATACCTATAACCTGTCACATAAGTGTGACATAAATGGAGTACAACTTATGGGGCTAAATGCTGGGGGACAGTTACCCATACAGTCCTACATGTACATTGCAATACAGGGATGAGCAATTTGTGTGGAAAACTGACGCATCACTGTCTTCTGAAAATGAGGGTATGACTCAGTGACAATATTCTGACACTGGAGCACTTCCAAGTCACATGTGGGCCTACATGTGGCTACTAATCACCTTGTTTACATGCTGATGCCTATTGTGCAGCACAATGCTCCCAAGATATGACTCTTTGCCTGTGAATGTCTAACCCTTGCACAGAACACTATGTCAACATCCAGTCAAGTAACATATTAGATCACGTGCCAGCTCATCATACCTTGCAATGAGTGCAACACACAAGAGTCACTCACACAACAGCTGCAATCACTACACAGGACAGACATTATCACACTTACTGGATATGTCTGGGCCCTGAAATCGAGCCACTTCCCCAATGGCATAGGGGGCCGGTCCTCCTGTAAGGTAGGGAAAGGAAATATATGCTCAATGTCAGATCACTGTACAAACCTGTGGACAACGTATCACAGTGTGTAAAATTTTATATGAGTGAGCTGCTGATCCTGTATGTAGGTACTCCAACAGACATACCACTGCAAACTCACATTGACACTGACACTCCAGTGAGTGATAGACACACAGCTGTACACATGAACTGGACCTAACAATCATGTGGTGCTAAACCTGACTATAAACATTTGTGGCTAACCCAATACAGATGGTACTTCATGTCATGATTTGTATTTAGGTGACAATTTCAATGGCACTTCCCTGGTGCACTTCAATACAGGTGACTCAGGTATTGTGGCTTGTGCATCAAGGGACACTGAGTTACTGTGTGATAGAAATGTGGCTCAATTTTCAGTCTGCCATTATCATGCTTTCAGTGGTCCGTAACAGATGTGGCACAGTTGTATGTGGGTCACAAATGCCCCATTGGCAGTGTCCCCTAAGCCGTATATGCCCCCTTTGCCAATATGATGACATGGATCATGTGTATGTAATGATGACAATGTAGTGCTAAACATGGATTGCCCACATTGCTGTCCCGATACAGTGAAATGTGGTATGGTGACAGTGTCTTACCTGATTATCATTGACAAAATGCATGGGCACAGGTGTCGTCCTTGCACCTGAAATGTGTTACTAAGGGCCACATGTACCAAGATCAGGTTTTGTGAGTCTCACATTGCAAAACTTAGCAACTCGCAATTTGCAAGTAGGATGACACTGTTTGCAAATCACAAATGGGGTAGCAAATGACCTACCACATGAATTTTGATGAGGTAGGTCTCATTTTGCAAACCTTTGGGAACAGCAGCACTCACAGGGATGGTGGCCTGCTGGGCTCAGCAGACCACGATGTCTGTGACTGCTTTCAAATAGAGATGTATATTTTCATTTAAATGCAGCCATATTTCATCAAGGGTAAACAGAAAGCATTTAAAAAATCAATAATATGACTTCAATATTTTTTTTATAAGCAGTGAGTGGTCCGTTTTTTTTGGGCATGCATTCACAAAGGGGAAGGGATCCCATGGGGACCCCTCCCCTTTTGCAAATGGGTTAGGACCAACTTGAAACAGCTGGAAACTGCAATTGTTTAGTGCTAGAATTTGCGGTCACCAAACAATGAATCAGAGGACTGCGACTCGCTAATGGGAAAGGAAAGCCCCTTCCTAAATGCCACTAGCAAACCCTGTTTTGTGATTGTTGCAAAGTGATAACAGAATTCCAACATTTGGGGTGTGTTTTGGAATAAACATTTTTTCCTGACGTAAACACACAAAATCTGAAAATTAGGCCGTTTGTGACAATTAAAAATAGCTTGGTACATGTGGCCCTATGTAATAGTCAGACATGACTCAACAAAGCTCAGGACTGCATTGTTAACATGTATAGACATGTGGAATACATCTCAGTACTGGGACACTAACAGTTTGTTCTACTTGCATTCAACATGGCCAAAAATATTGCATGCAGCACGTCACGACATCTGCTACTGTCACTCAGGAGCATTCTACTGTACACATTTCTCAATGTGATACTCACCAATAAAGCCACCGATCACCACACCCAGGTGGCCCAGCAAGTCCTGTTCTATGGCCACCAGGTCAGCCCAGTAATGCTTCAGCTGGTTCTCATTCCTTGTCATGTTGAATACCCGTTTGAGGTGGTAGAGCACCTTGGCACATCACAGCCGCCTTTGCCTCTGTGTGATACCCCTATGTCACACGTCTGCCCATCTCCAGCATCAACAGCAGAAAGTGGCACACCAGCCACACTAAGCCGGCAAGCTCCTCCTCCTCCATGCGGGTCAGCCTCACCCTTCCCGACATCTCCTTGCACAACAAAGCAAAACAGAAAAAGGGAGAAAGGAAGGAAAATAAATGTGAAAAAAGGAAACTTACAGCCCAAACTACGAACCCCAACCAACCCAACTAATGTAACCCCCAAACAGACACCCGACAGTACAAATACAATCCAAAAGACACTAAGGCCCTCATTACAACCCTGGCCGTAGATGCCGACTACTGCGGTGCTGACGACCGCCAACATACCGTGACCGCGGCGGTATTCCTCTATGGGTATTATGAACCACACTGAGAAATCCACCAAAATACAGACACCCACCCAAGTCTGCCAGACCAAAGGTCAGTGATAAATTGGCAGTACCAAAACCCACACCATTACACCAACAGGAATACGCCCACAGTACAGGACCCATGAATTACCGTGGCAGCCTTTCAACCGTGGTAAACCATTGGCGGTACACACCGCCGAGCTCAAAATACACACACACTAACAAAACTACACCACATTGGACAATTCAAACTACACACACCTGACACACATACACACACCACACCCACACCAATATAAAACACACACCCGCATTACCCACAACCCTTTCAACAACAAAAAAAAGATTGCCAACAGAGAGAGACACAAGCCAGGAACACTGAGACACAGAACACCATCACCCATACACCATCCACGCACCTCACAGCACACACCACAACACATCAACCCACACATCACCCCACACATTCTCACACATTTCACTCATACCACATCCATGGCACCCCAAAGACACCCCAGGTTTTCAGAGGAGGAGCTAAGGGTCATGGTGGAGGAAATGATCCGGGTAGAGCCACAGCTATTCGTATCACAGGTGCAGCAGACGTCTATTGCTAGGAAGATGGAGCTGTGGCAGAGAATAGTGGACAGGGTCAACGCCGTGGGGCAGCATCCAAGAACAAGGGGTGACATCAGGAAGAGGTGGAACAACCTACGGGGGAAGGTGCATTCCGTGGTGGCAAGACACCAGATAGCTGTACAGAGGAATGGTGGTGGACCCCCACCTCCTCCCCCACAACTAACAACATGGGAGGAGCAAGTCTTGGCAATCATGCATCCTGAGGGCCTCGCAGGAGTAGCAGGAGGACTGGACTCTGGTAAGTCATATCTTTACTATTATATCCCCACACCCTACCTGTATGCCATCACAAACTCCTACCCCTACCCTCACCCCATCACTCCACCACCTCACATATGCCCCACTATCACAACCAACCCATCCCAAAACCAAGCCCTGCATGGAACACTAATCCATGGAACCCCATCACAGACCTGCATGGACACCCATCACCACAGCATGCCCATCAGAAAGAATCACCTAGTCCACAAAATCACCACACACACAAGCCAGGGCTAACCCAACCATACAAGGAAACACACCCATGCACAAGATGGCACACACAGATACATAACACTGCACTTTCATCCCCACAGGACCCCTACTCAATGTCACCAGAGAGGAGTTGCCAGCAACATCCAGTCCCCCCCCAGAGGAGGCCCACAGTGATGACAGCAGCTCTGCACACCTGGATCACTAGGACCAACCTGGCCCATCAGGGACCTCTGGACAGTCGGTTACCCTGCCACAGTCCCAACCCACCACAGAGGCTCCCCCCTTCTCAGGAAACACAAGCACATCACCCATCCAGCGGGCCCATGCCACTCTCCCCAGGACACATCAATCAGCCGTGTGTCCACCACTACAGGCACCCCAGGCAACCCTACCAACACAGGACAATCAGGGAACTTGGGTCAGTGGCAGCGGGCACACGGTTCAGGGGACAGTGGCACAGGACAACAGGGATACTGGGAGGACTGCTGTGTGACAGCGGGAGGACAGGCCCAGGGAACCAACTCTCCACGGGGCACTCTCCAACATCCTGGGAGCAATCCACCATTCCCAGGATACCATGGGCCAGATACTGTACAAGTTGCAGGAGACCCAGCGGCTGCAGGAGGGGCAGTACCTGGGCATCAGGGAGGACCTCAAAAACATCTACACCATCCTGGCTACCACTGCAGGGGTGCTGGCTGACATGGGCAAGACCATGAGGGAGGCAGTGGCACAACAACAGGCCCCTGACACTAGCCACACTGAAGAACAGCCCTCCATCTCCGCCGGCGCTAGTGGACAGGAGGCCCCACCACAAGACCAACAGGCCACCAGCACCCCACCCCCTGCAGAAGGAGAGCCACCTGCAAACGGTCCCTGCTATCCAGGCAGAAGCCAGAGAACATTGCCAAGACCCCTGCCAGGAAATAGGACTCTCCTGATTGTCACCCTTCTGTCCCACTCTGTCACCCTGTCCACCTTGAACTGCCATTACTACCCTCCCTATGCCCCATTGGAAAATGCACTTGTGATACCAAGAGACTGGACTGTAACTGGACATTTCTCCACCATCACCCCAGCCCATTGCACATCCCCCTCTACGTATGAGAACTTAAATAAACACCCTTGGAACAAATTCTGCCAAAAGATTGAAATATGTATTAGTACACCATTCTGAAAACATTGCAAGTCATATGTACAGTTATTTATACATTGGTATAACCTTTAGTGGGCAGCAGTAAACATACCAGGAGGCAGAGTGGGCCAAAGAGATCTGAAAATAGAGATGCCAAAGGGAACAGTAAGTGGCCATAGACATAGGGAAACCAGGCTGCCATGTACAATGTCCAACAGAAAACTGAAATAAAGAGAATTTACAGTGTCTTACCTGTGTATCACTGGAAGTACTGCAGTATGATATTACTTCTGTTGTCCACATCTTCTTCCTCTGCTTCCTCTTCGTCACTGTCCACAGGCTCCACCGCTGCCACAAGACCATCTCCAGGCTCATCCTTCTGCAGAAAAAGCACCTGGGGTCTCAAGGCCAGGTTGTGCAACATGCAACAATGATCTGGCACACCTTCTTGGGTGAGTAGTACAGGGATCCACCTGTCAGATGAGGCACCGGAACCTGCCCTTCTCGAGGCCGAAGGTGCTATCAATTATCCTCCTTGTTCGCCCATTTGCCTCATTGAAACGTTCCTTGGCCCTTGTCCTGGCATTCCTCACTGGGGTCAGCAGCCATGAGAGGTTGGGGTAACCAGAGTCACCTGCAAAAATGAAGGGACTCCTGCTAGACACACACTAACCCTTAGGGACAACACCATACCCAGACACCCACTTATACTGGATGGGGACCTTGGGATCACCTATTAGCCACATCCGATGCCTCTGGAGTTGGCCCATGACATATGGGATGCTGCTATTCCTCAAGATAAAGGCGTCATGCACAGAGCCAGGATACTTGGCATTCACATGGGAGATGTACTGGTCCGCCAAACACACCATCTGCACATTCAGAGAGTGATAGCTTTTTCTATTCCTAAACACTTGTTCATTTCTCTGGGGGGGGGGCAAATGCTACATGTGTACCATCAATGGCACCAATGATTTTGGGGATATGTCGCAGGGCATAAAAGTCAGCTTTCACTTTGGCCAAATCCTCCACCTGGGGAATATGATGTAGCTGTGCATGTGTTTCAGCAGGGCTGACAACACTCTGGTCAACATGTTGGAGAACATTGGCTGAGAAATCCCTGATGCCATGGCCACTGTTGTTTGGAAGGAACCTCTTGCCAGGAAATGGAGCACTGACAGGACCTGCACTAGAGGGCGGATACCTGTGGGCTGGCGGATAGCTGACATCAGGTCTGGCTCCAATTGGGCACACAGTTCTTGGATTGTGGTCCGATCAAGTCTGTATGTTAGGATAATGTGTCTGTCCTCCATAGTCACAAGGTCCACCAGGGGTCTGTACACCGGAGGATGTCGCTATCACATATTCATCCTCAGCGGTTCAAGCATATGGAGGAAAACGGTGAGCAGAGGGCCATATTCACACATCAATTGAAATAATGATGCATCTTTTGATGCAGTGAGGTTCCATGGCCTGTGCCCCCCCTGAAATGGCAGCTGCCTGACCTGTGGGGAGTGACAAGTGGAAATGAGGTAATTCCACTGACGTTGTGCGCCGTTGCAGTAGGCGGTTGACGACTGCCGTACAACTTTGCATTGGTTATCATTGGGCCCTATTGGTTCCAGGAGCCAATGGTGATGTATGCCGGCGGTTATGGTCCGCACCGCCATGGACGTGACCGCCATTTTCTATCTGTTCACTCACTTGCTACCTGACCTTCAACAGGAGAGGACCTACACTGCAAGTGCTGCTGTGACCTGTGTCTGGAAGCGACAATGGCTCATGTGTCTGGGGAAAGGGCCCCTGCCTTCATTGCGGAGGAGTTGGAGAAACTGGTGTATGGGGTCCTACCCTAGTACACATTACTCTACGGTCCTCCAGACAAACAGGTGAGTACAATGTAAGCATGATGCGTGGTCCATGAATGTAAGGATTGCTGTGTGTGTAAGCCACACGTGGGGGGGCTGAGGCGTCCTGGCCAGGGTGCTGCATGTATGGTGGTCAATGTATGTCCGTCAAGGGATGGGAGGGATCTGGTGGGCCATGAGTGTTACGGTCCAGACGGTTAACTAATTCCCTCTTCTGCTGTCTTTTCCGTACAGGTTAGCGTCCATCAGAAAAAGGGTATTTGGCATGCCATCGCCAAGGAGGTGTGGACACTGGGGGTCTTTGACAGGCAGAGCACCCACTGCCGCAAACGGTGGGAGGACCTGCGCCGCTGGGCAAGGAATACTGTGGGGGCCCAGCTGGGACTGACCTCCCAACGAGGGAGGGGTGCCCGTCGTACCTTGATCCCCCTGATGTTCTGCATCCTGGCGGTTGCCTATCCGGAGATGGATGGGCGCTTGAAGGCATCACAGCAGCCACAAGGGGTTGAGTACAGATTCAGAATCATGACTGTGCGCGCGTTAAGGTTTACCTGGGTGGGGGATGTGGGCTGTGGGTGCCCCTAGGCCAGGGCGAACATGGCAGGGTAGGTCCCTTGTTGGGCAGGCTCTGAAGCACTCCACCCCCAATAGTGTTAGTGGGCATCTACTACTGGGCAGGGTGCTCTGGATTTCAGGGCTGGTGACTATCTTAGTAACTGGTAGTGCATGGTCTAGTGCATAGGGCAGCTCCATGTGTGTTGTGTACACCAACGGTAGTGGTGTTGCTGGCATTGACCAAGTGTATCCTCTGTCTCCCCCCCTTTTTGTTTTGTCACCCTGTTCTTGTGTGCATTAGCATAATCTGGCGGAGGAGCAGAGGCACCGGCGACCGAGGGAGCTACATCCCACAGGGGCCTGGTGGCCAAATCCACTGACGGTGAGGGCACCAGTGGGACGGAGGGCGAGGGGAGCACCACGACGGGGACAGGAGGGGATGCCACAGACAGTGACTCCTCCTCCGATGGAAGCTCCCTGGCGGTGGCAGACACCTTTGTGCCCACCCCAACAACAGGTACCCCCTTTCCAGCACCGCCCTCCCAGCAGCCCCTCTGTGTGTTTCCCGTGCCTGCTCACCCAGGAGGGTGGGCATCTCCTTCACCCCAGGCACCTCAGGCCCTGCCCGAGTCAGCTCTGCTACCCTCAGTAAGGAGGCTATTGACCTTTTGAGATCCCTCACTGTTGGGCAGTCATCCATACTGAATGCCATCCAGGGCATTGAGAGGCATTTGCAAAAAACAAATGCATACCTGGAGGGCATTCACTCTTGCATGGTGGCACAACAGAGAGCATTTCAGGCTCTGTCCTCAGCACTGTTGGCAGCCCTTGTCCCTGTCTCTAGCCTCCCCCTCCAACTTCCTCTAACCAGTCCCAATCCCCTCAACCTATCCCAAGCACACTTTCAGACCAGCATTCACCAAAATCAACACACAAAAGTGGCTCAGGCAAACACAAGCACCTCACTTCATCTCACAGGCACTCACACAAGCACCATCCCCATGCAGACACACCAACATCCACTGCCTTCACTGCGTCCTCCTCATCGTCCACCTCCCTCCGAGTAGCGTCCCCACTCACACCTGCATGCACTACATACTCATCCACTACCTCCATCACCAGCATGCCCATCACAACACACCCCTCACTGGCAGTCACCACCCCAACATCCATGCACACGTCCCCTGTGTCCTCTCCCAGTGTGTCTGTGATCCCTCCTCCCAAAGTATACAAACGCAAGCACCCACCCACCCAACAGCAATCCACCTCACAACAGCATCCAGCCCATGCACCTGCACCCAAACTCAGGAGACAGATACCTCCTACAACCACTCCCTCTTCCTCCACTCCCAAATCCTCTCCCTCTTCCCGCCCCAGTGTCCCTAAGAAGCTTTTCCTGGCCAACTTTGACCTCTTCCCTACCCCTCCCCCACATCCTTCCCCTCAGGCTATGGTGGCAAGGACCCAGCCCAGCCCCTAAGCCACCAAGTCAACATCCGCTGCGGTTCCTGCAGCTATCAGAGGCTCAAAGGGGGCACCCGTCAGCCAAGCCAGTGTGCCACCAACCCCTGCCAAAGGCCAAAGCCATGCCGCCACCTGGCATGGTGAAGAGGGGACAGGATCCAGCAAGGGGAAGGACCCACAGCCACCCAGCAAGGCCACCTCAAAGACTCCAGCTGCCAGACCGAAGGTCAAACCACCATCTGCCAAGGTGAGGAAGGGGCAGAAAACACCAGGCAAGGCACTTCAGCCGTCTGAGGCTGCAGGTGAAGGCCTGGTGGCTACCAGCACAACCGCCAGCACTGCCACCTGCACCATGGCCAGCACCACCACCAGCCCCGCTGCTAGCACCTCCGCAAGCACCGCAAGCTGCACCGCCGCAAGCACCACTACTGTCAGCAGCCGTCTGAGGCTGCAGGAGAAGGGCTGGAGCCTCCCTCCACCACTGGCAGCACCGGCACCTGCACCATGGGCAGCACCGCCACCTGCACCGCCGCTAGCACCACCGCACCCACTGGCGCAAGCACCGCCACCTGCACCGCTGACAGTAGCACCCCTACCAGCAGCAGCAGCCCCAGTGGGCAGCCGTGTGAGGCTGCAAGAGAAGGGCTGGAGCCTCCCTCCACCACTGGCAGCACCCCCACCAGCACCGACACTACCACTAGTTTGCAACCGTAGCCGTCGCTGGATGGAGTCTAGCCCCGCCTCCATGGACTATCATGCAACCTGGTCCCTGCATATCTCATGCCTCAGACACCCAGGTGAGGGACTGTGAACTGCCACACCCCAAGTGTTGCATCATTAGGCACAAAGCCCAGTCCAGAACCAGTGGAGATATGCATCCACTCACCCTATCCTTGGCAGAATGAAGCTCACTGGGCACAAAGCCACCTCCAGAACTAGTGGAAGAAGGCATGAACTCACCCTGTCCTTGGCAGGATGAAGCACACAGGGCACAAAGCCCCCTCCAGAACCAGTGGAAGTAGGCATCCACCGGTGGAGATATGCATCTACTTGAGAGACTGTGGCCTTGCACTCCCCAGGACCAAGCAGTGGGCAAATCACCCACTAGAGAGACTGTGGATTTGCACTCCCCAGGACCAAGCAGTGGGCAAACCACCCACTTGAGAGTCTGTGGCTTTGCACTCCCCAGGACCAAGCAGTGGGCAAACCACCCACTTGAGAGACTTGAGAGACTGTGGCTTTGCACTCCCCAGGACCAAGCAGTGGGCAAACCGCCCACTTGAGAGACTTGAGAGACTGTGGCTTTGCACTCCCCAGGACCAAGCTGTGGGCAAACCACCAACTTGAGAGACTGTGGCCTTGCACTCCCCAGGACATCGCTGTGGGCATGGAGCCCCCTCCAGGAGCAGTGGTGTTTTACCATCTTCCAGGTGAGGTGCCCCCCCTTCCCGCTCCCCCTGAGATGCCTGTGTGTTTTTGACCTGATGCCCCTGCAGTGCTCTCTCCGTATTGAGGCAGGAGTCAAGTGTGGGCTTGGCCTATGAGTTTTGGCCTAGTGGCCCACGGACATTTTGAGTGGACAATGTACCACCTTATGTACATATTGTATATTTTTGTAAATGCTGTTTTTGAAATTTTTACGTATATCTGACTATTTCTAAAATATCACTGATTTGACTCTATTCCGTTTGTCCTTGCATTCTTCCAGGGGGTTACGGGGTGTAAATTTAATGTTGATGCATGTGTTTGTGTGTATGGTGTTGTGGATGAGGGGGGGGTGTTGCGTGTTGAGTGTGTGTGTCACTCTCTTTTTCTTCCCCCCCTCCCCTGTGTACTAGGTGGAGTACTCATGGTGGTCGTCACCGCCGCCGTTCGTACTCCTGGTAGATGAGGAGGTAGACCAGCATGGGGAGGACCTGCAGCTTTGGCTCCATGGCATCCTGGTTCTTTGTTGAGTATCGAGAGGTGAGTGGTTTCCCTTCCAAGTACTGTTTCTGACGTGCTTTTGATGGCGTTGGTACCGCCCCAGAAAAGCTGGCAGATGGGCGGGTTGTGATGGGTGGCGGTGACTTCCATCTGTCTGTTAGCAGTTACCACTGCAGTGTTTGTTGCTACCGCTGTGGCGGTCAGAGTGTTAAAGTGGCTGTCTGAGTTGGCGGTTTCCGCCGTGGTCGAGATCCCATTTTTTCTACCACCGCCCTGTTGGCGGTATTACCGCAACTTTAACACCGACTGCCAGGGTTGTAATGAGGGCCTAAACTACACAAAAGCACTTAAACAGGTACAATATACAAATAAAATACATAAAAGACACAAGGGAGACACCACAAGATACAAGAAACGCAATCCAGACATGAGCAATACCAAAACACAGCCACACAATCAAGAAAAAGCACAGACTGGAAAGTGAAAGTGAAAGTACACCCACTGTACCATGCCTGTAGATAGGATTTCCAATTACATCACTTCCTGTCCCCTATGCAGCCCGTTTTCCGTCTTGTGTGTATTTTGTTTTACGCATATGATGTTTGTGTGAATATTTTCAATGCATAACCTACATGTGCAGCAAAATACCACGCATTACCGGGAAACTTCTATTTCAATGGATATTTACATGCGTGTGGTGCGCTGGTGGAATTAATGCTAAGGGCCCATGCATGTTTAGTTTGCGTTTGCGTGATTTTTTGACGCATTTGTATCATTTTTCTTTACTCAAACTGTGTTTGTGTGATTTTCAGTTATTTAACATGCATACACACTGTATCAAGATGGAGGTAGGATGGTATGGCCTGCAGTATGTGGTACAGTGGTTGGCCACATGTGGTAGAGCATGCAACTGTGGCCCTGATTTATACTTTCTTTGCTCTGCATTACCGTCATTTTCTGATGCAAAAGCAGTGCAAACTTACAAAATACAATTGTATTTTGTATGTTTGCACCGCTTTTGCATCATAAAATGATTGCAATGCAGCAAAACAAAATCATGAATCAGGGCCGGTGTGTTTTGTGTGTGAATGATCTGTAACAACAATATTTGTTTTTGTGAAGGAATGGCATGCAACACATTGGACATATTGCTCATGTATGAATGTGTTACAAATGGATATCTAAATCAGATGGCAATCAGTGATGTACAACAGTGATGATATGTGTTTGTAATATGTGTTGACTCATTTGATGTGTGTAGTTGTTTGACATTGGGGACATTACATTTCACATGACAAACAAAACTCAGGGATAATTGAGAATGTCTGATAAGTGCAAGGTCGGATATGTTACCCCTCATATGTCATTAATTGTTGGCTATGACTTCATGGTGACTTATGTTTGTACATGTTTGGTACGTACAGTGTTTGAGACACTGTGCCTTAATTCCACCCACAAAAGTGTTATGTACACGTCAGTTTGACTCATGAAAATTACCTATGTTACTCATGTTGCTGTGGTGGACCTGCTGCCCTAGCTGCGTGTGTTGACATATTTTCATATGTGCATTCCACAGAAGTGTCCAGTTCAAGTGTGTGGGCATGTGTACCCTGTGTCAGGATTGGGCTCCATGGTGTGACGGTTTCATGCGGGTCTAGTCAGGAGTCTGTTAGGGGCAACCCTTGAGTTCACAGAGTATCTTGCAAGGAAGAAGTGTACCAAAGCAGAAGAGCAGCTAAAGGCATACAAGGGGAAAGGCCAGCTATGGTAAAGCAGACAGAACAGAAAAGTGAAGGCAGAGCAACCTTAGTGTGAACAAAAATGGAACGGCTCAGTAATGGACAACAACGCAGGGCTTATCACTAGAATTGTACACAGGGTAGGGCTCAGAACTTCCCACAGCAACAGCTAGTCCCCATGCAAGCCCGACAGAAAGGTGGCAGCAGAAGTGAATCTGTGTTTGGACCCTTTGGGCACAAACAAGGATTGTACTTACATACACAAGACTAGCCCTTGTTGGTCCAGCTGGAGACACAGTAACAAATCCTGGAATACAGCCATAGCACACTGTCACTGTTAGGCACCAATGACTACGTGCATCACTAGACAAAGGATGGGTGCTAGATTTGCCTCTTGGAAACCAGGTGCCAGACCAAATACAAAGGAAAACACTTCTAGACAGGTGAGGACTGATAGGCACGATAACCCAAGAGGAAACAGAAAGCGAGGGAACCAACGCAAACATGGACAAGGCTGAGAAAAAGGGAGCTGACTTGAACTAGCAGGAACAGGAGTGGGTAAACAGAGAGCAGGTTGAAATGTAATCAGGACTGGAACCCAATCCAACAAGGGGTCTGGAACACAAATGATTCGTACTCCAATGCACACAGAAGAGCTTCAGGGAATGGCAGATTCTAAGCAGTTCCGGGCAGCAGCAAGGGCAGGGCATAGTCATATGGTTGGGCTGCATAAAAGAGGTCGCAGGTGTGTGCAGCTTCATTCTCTCACAAGTCCTGGAGGAGAGAATCCAGTATGAAGGTACAACTGGACTTTTTCCATAGGAAGCAATGGGCAGAAGAATACAGGTCTTACCGACTACCAGGCAGCGCATTTTGGGACCTGAAGTCCATGCAGGCTAATGTAGTTCTTCTATAGCATATGGAAAAAGGAAGCAAACAGGAGTCAGAAAGGGACTCTGGGTAAGTATTAATGATGATTCTCGGGGCACAGACAGTCCATTTACAGCACCCCCTAGAGATGGGAGGGCAGAGACTTAGCACATGGCAGTGGCAGGACTTATTTCCAGGAATGGACTGCACAGGGCATGTGTTGTGAACATTGCTTGTCACACCCGGGACACTCATGCTATCCATTTTCCGAAATGAAGCCCTTTTTGTCACACAAGCTCCATGCAGAGATTGCAAATTTCACACTTACTAATGTCAGTGGTCTGTTCATAAATTCCTGTTTCCACTGATATTTCACATCCACTGCCACATGTATGGTACGCTTCTTTACCTTATGATTGGAGATGTCATAGTTGTGTGTCATGTGCTACAGTAGACCATGTTGGCACCGTGGATGTATGTCATATGCTGTGGTCCTATGATTTTGTCCTTCATATGTGAAATTCAAAAGATGAGTATTATTTATATGTGTGTGATGTTTGCTGTACAATCATACGCCTCACATGTGATGTTGCATCAGAAGTAGTCAGATTTGTCTTTGTAACGTGCTTCCTGAGGTAATACTCACATTCCTAAAGAACATGTGATGGAGAAAGAAGTAACCAGAGCAGGATTGTGTGATCAAGTAAGGTGTTTAATTACATATTCTAACAAGTTGCGTAGAGTGACTATTGGTTAAAAAAATGTTGAACAATCTGCTGTCTGCGGCGCATTCCTGGAGCTGTGTTTTGTTGTTCCCCCTCATTTTCCATGGCACCACCCTCCTCCTCCTCATCATCAGGCAGTTCTTGCTCGGGCTCATATAGGGGAATGTTCCTCCTCACACAAATGTTGTGCAGGATAGCACATTTAACTATGATTTTGCAAACAATGTGTGGGTCATATAGGAGGCTGCCCTCCTGTGATGTCCAGGTACCTGAATCTTGACTTCAGAATGCCAAAGGTCCTTTCTACAGTGGTGCATGACCTCCGATGTGCCTCATTATAGGCACGCTCTGCTGCTGTGCTTGGGTTGGGGAATGGGGACATGATCCATGGTTGGATCCCGTAACCCTAATCAGCTGAAAAAGAAAATAGGAGTGAGTATTTTGTTAGTGCTTGCAACAGGAATGTCATGTAGCATGGCAATTGATATCTTGTGTCGTCTGTGACTCATATGTGTTTGTGGTATTGTGTGAGATCCTGGGTTTCCGTGAGGTTTTTTCTGCAGTGAGTTGTTTGACTTGACAACATGTGTTTGGCTTATTGGCCTGGGATCTATGATTTTGTTTCCAAACTGCTGGTCTGTATGTATGTGACATGCATTGTATAGTGACCAACATGCTTTCACTGGAGGAGACATGATATTCCCACACACACAATAGATTCCAATGTGGTGGCAACATGGTTGCACTACATGGCCTGGATATCTCATCCAATTAGACATATGTCATTGCAGATGAAAAGCAACAGTGAGACCCTTTGATAAGGATTGGTGACATTGCACAACACATCTCCATATGTTGGCAGCACTGAGGTGCTCAGTATTGACAATGCACAATTTTCCCATGTGTGACTTGGTTCTAGGCAAACCTTTGTAGTTCCCTCTGCCAGTGGCTCATGTGCAACCGTGCACTACACTGCCAAACTTGCTCCAGGAAACCTGGCTAACTGCCTTGTAGAGGTGGTTGTATCTGTTCAGGAAGGACCATCTCCCTGTACATATTTTGATGGACAATTAGATCTTTAAGAGTGTGTAGTTTGCATTAGTGGCACATCAATATGTGTTCATAGCACAGTCCACTTCCTTATCGCTACCTGCCAATGGCACCCCAGCAGTGATGTATGATGTTGGGACCAACTCAGTATTTCCGTGACACCTACATGTGAGTCTGCATCATCAAGCTATGTGTCGCATGGTGTCAGACCTGCAGCATCACACATTGCACATCGCTTCCACGGTATATATTGCTTGGGAGGGCGTAGGATTGACTATGTGGCCTAATGTAATTGTATATGGTTCAACTTCCAAGTTGTACTTGCAGTGCAGGCCATGTCATTGTCACTGTGTGCTTTGACTTTGGTCCTTGTAGCTCTAGAGTGGCAGCTAATGTTATTGGCAGCCGTCATTTGTCAATAGGTGTGTATCCCATTGTGTCAGGGTGTCCAACATAAATACCTGTGTCACACCTCAGTGTCTTCCTGCCAATGTGTCAATGTAGTGGTGTATGTATTGTGTATCCTACAGGGTTGCTGTGCTGTGTGTTTATTGCTAGGTTTATGGACTTACCGACAAGAAGGCCATTGTCATGTTGTCCGTCCTGGAAGTGCTGATTGATAGTGCTGTGGTGAAAGATGAAGGAATCATGTACACTCCCAGGATACTTGGCCAAGATGTTGGTAAACAATTCCTGGTGGTTAACTATGGCCTGCACATTTATGGAGTGGGTGTGCTTTCTGTTCCGGAATAGGTGCTCTATTGCTGCAGATAGTATGATCCGGACATGGGTGCAGTCAATTGAACCAAGCACGTGTGGGAAGCCATGTATGTGATAAAACCCCTGTTTGATCTCCTGCTGCTTCTGCTGAGTGTTTGGGAAGCTGATGTGGCAGGTGTGCGAGGTAGATTGTATCTAGGCCCTTGGAAAAGAAGGCGGAGAATGAGGTCTGTTATACCCCAGCGACCAGGGCACCCGTGTTTTGGAAGGAGCCACTTGCCAACATTTGCAGGACAGCTAGCAGCTTGGTCACCGGTGGTATACTGTGTGGTCCCTTCAGGCTGACTGTTTTATGTGGCTCAATTTGGCGCAGCAGCTGCTGTATGACTTCTCAGTTGAGTCTATACCTCCAGATGATGTCCTGTTCCCTAAGGCCATGGAGGATTCTCCTGGTCCTGAAGACCCTCTCCTGCCTTCTGCGTTGCCTTTGGGGGCCATGTTAGGGTGGTGGTGGTTGCTGCTGTTGGTCCTGTGCTCTGCTTCCTCTAGCATGCTGCATCAATAGCACCTCCATGTTGCCCTGTTGGTCTGTGATGTTGCTTGTGTGTGTTTTCCTTATGTAGTGGTGTGCTTGCCTCATTTTAACGCCTGCCCTGACCCAGGCATTAAAGTTTGATGCAAATCGGGCTTAGCGTCATTTTTCAGGTTGGCCTCCCACCCGTGCGTTATTTTTGCCCTGTTGTCTAAATATAGCGCTAAGGTATTTGATTCATTTTTTGTCATATCTGGGAAAACACACTGACTCCCTAACATAGGATGCTATCCCCAAAACATGTCAAGGACCAATAATTTGACCAATCTATAAAAAAGGAGATCCCAAATAACCCAAAAAACGATGGGCTCATTGTCCTGAAAGACACTAAGGCAACACATTATGCTAAGTGTATTTTACAAGACCTGGAGTGTTTGCTGATGAACACAATATTATCTCCTATGCTCTGCCGTGGCTCAGGAACCGAGCATTATATTTTATCTGTATCCTTACTTGTAGGAAAGGCCATAGATAAGCCGTCTTTACTGTATTTGATGTTCATGGATTTTAAAGAAGGCTGACAAGGTCCAGTAGAACTTCCATTGGCAAAAGTAACAAAACATTAATATCATTCCCTCTTCTGAAAGCAGTTACATTCAAAGATATGAGTAAATCAATCAACCGACCAATAACTTGTAAAGCATGACATCACCTGTGAGGTCTCAAGGCACTGTTGCAGGCGTGCTGCTCGCTCAAAAATCCAGGTCTTGAGATCATTCCTGAACTGCTTAGTCTAGGTTGCCTGTCTGAGTTTGAGTGGGAGCGTGATTTCTGTCCGGGCTGCAAGATAGGAGAAGGACCTGCCTCCAGTTGTGCTCTTCCTGATTCTGGGAAGGGTGGTGAGGGCGAGTTGGGAGGATTAAAGTTGCCTGGTGGGGATGTGAAAGGTCAGGTGTTGGTTGAGGTAGGTCAGTCCCATGTTATTTTGTGCCTTATAGGTGTGCGTCAGTAGTTTGTAGGTGATGCGGTTGTTGGCCGGGAGCCAATGCAGGTCTCTGAGGGGGCGGAGATGTGGCTGTGGCAGGGAATGTCCAGGATGAGTCTGGCTGCTGTGTTCCTGGATTCTCTGGAGCCTTGTTTGGAGCTTCTTTGTGATTCTGGCGTAGAGTTTTTTGCTATAGTCCAGTTTGCTGCTGACAAGCATGTGGGTAACCGTCCTTCTTGTCTTAGTGGGGATCCACTTGAAAATCTTCCAAAGTCGGCGCAGGGGGTGGAAGCAAGACAATGAGGCGGTGTTGACTTGGTGGGTCCTGGAGAGCGTGGAGTCCAGGATGATGCCCTGGTTGTGTGAATGGTCAGTAGGGGTGGGGGTGTTTCCTAGGGTGGTTGACCACCAGGAGTCGTCTCAGGTGGAGGGTCTAGAGACGATTATGTGGATCAGGTCAAAATGTTCACCGAAGAAAAATATCAAGAAAAATATTGACCTGTCTTGTATCAGGAAAATGAAAAAGTGGTGCCTGGTATCTCTTCAGAAAAAGGAATTGAAACCATCCTTTAATACAAATACCGGGGCACAAACTGTGATGACTGAGGTATCTTAAGGACATACATTAACTCATCAGGTTTCAAGGTTAACTCATTTTTATAACATGTTTTTATTTGTTATTGGTACATAATCTTAGCAGAAGGAGAAATTGAACACAACACTGTGTATCAATGACTATATCCTGTTGCACATATTAAATAAGCAGATGGCAGCAGTACCTATCCAATTACATGTTTATTAATACAAAGAATTACTTAATAACCAATAGAATAACATACACATAAAAATTGCGGCAGCAGTCTGTTAGCATGGCATCTCTCCATGGGGCAAGGTCACACTTCCCCTTTTACCATGGACACCCAGACAGGGTTTACAGCGTACACTGCAACATCCTCAACAGCAACTTAACACAACCAGTCAGGCATAGTGTGGCGTCACTAAGGTCAGAATTAAAACAGGTGTATCATGTACATGTATCTTAAGTCATACTCATTTAGCAGATGTCACCTTCCTCAGACTCATCTTCATCCTCAAAACAAATGCAGGCCATTGATTTTCTCACCTTCTGTAAAATGTTTATTCTGTATTATTTCAAAGTGGCAACCCTCAACAGCTATTATATGCCACTCACCCTGGAGACTCAAAAGGCTCAGGCATATGCTACCTACATAGCCAGTGTGCGCAGGGCAAGGACATTTATCATATATTACAAATTGCAATACAATAGATTGAGGAGTCCTGACACTTTGCCCAGTGGTGTTGCACTAAGTGATGGGCCCACATAAAGGGGGTCATTACAAAATTGGCGGTAAAAGGCGCATACCGCCGTGCAGAAGACCGCCAATACACCGCCGCGGCTGCGGAATACTGCCACAGCTATTATGACACACATCTCGGAATCCGCCGAAATTCAGACACCCACACAAGTCCGACACACCAAAGGTCAGTGATAAACTGGCGATAACAAATCCTCCACGTCACGCCAACAGAAACACGCCCATGCTATTACGACCCACGAATCCACGCAGCGGTCTTTCAACCGCGGTATTCCAATGGCGGTACACACCGCCGCGCTCAAAATAAACACACATCTCCAAAACACCGCCACATTGGACAATTCAAAATACACACACCTGACACACATACAAACACCACTCCCACACACCCAACACAATATAAAACACACACCCACATCACTCACAAACCCCTACGACCATAATTACCGAGAGAAGGCCAGAGAGACTGCACAGCCAAGACAACACCACCATACAGAGGCACACAACACCATCACCCAACCCACACCCACGCACAAAACACCACACACCACTACACATCACCACACACATCCACACTGACACCGCCCCACACATCACACACACCACCCCATGTCACGCCAAAGACACAAACGCTTCTCCGAGGAGGAGCTCAGGGTCATGGTGGAGGAAATCATCCGGGTAGAGCCACAGCTATTTGGCTCACAGGTACAGCACACATCAATAGCCAGGAAGATGGAGCTATGGCGAAGAATAGTTGACAGGGTCAACGCCGTGGAACAGCACCCAAGAAATAGGGAGGACATCAGGAAGAGGTGGAACGACCTACGGGGGAAGGTGCGTTCAACGGTCTCCAGGCACAACATCGCGGTTCAGCGGACTGGCGGCGGACCCCCACGTCCTCCCCCACAACTAACAACATGGGAGGAGCAAGTCTTGACCATCATGCATCCAGAGGGCCTTGCAGGAGTCGGTGGAGGATGGGACACTGGTAAGTCAAATCTTAACTATCATATCTCCACCCACCTGCATGCTATCACACACCCCCACCCTCACACCCTCCCCTATCCCTCCAACTCTTCACTAATGTACTAATAACACAAACCACACATCCCAACACCAAGCCCTGCATGACACAACAAAGCATGGACACCCAGCACTAAAGCATGCCCACTGCGCATACCCATACAACCCCCTAAACCACCATCACACAAGCTCCCACACAGGAATGCTTCCACTGGGGTACACGCTCACCCACCCATTGCACACCATTACACACACACATGCAATATTCATGCTCTTATGCCCCTGCAGGAACCCGAAAGACCGTCACCACACCAGAGGGTCCGGACAACACCACTCCACCCCCAGAAGAGGCCCACAGTGACAACAGCAGCTCTGCCCTACTGGATCCTGATGACCAGCCCGGACCATCGTGGGCCTCGGGACAGTTGGTTCCCCTTGCACAGGCACAGCCCAACACCGACCTTCCACCCTCTGGTAATGAGGTACTGGGTTTTTCAGAACCGGGACTGATCCGGTAACCCAGCGGTGCCAGGGTACACCCAAAGACCTCGGGTACTTTCCTGATTCAGACCACAGAAACTCAGAGTCTTCTAGGTGAAGTCAAAGATCGAATTTATTGGCTGCAACCAAGTAACAAGCGTCCTAGAAGTACAACAGTACGGTTTGTATGTTCTCAGGAGACTGTGTGTCAATGCAAAATCAGGTTTCCTTATATACAGTTTTTTAAGCTTCAGGCAAACATTCTTGACATTTTGGTTGGTCATTCACATGTCTTCACTACAGAGGAAAAAACTGTGTCATGATGAAACCTCATATTTCATGTCATCCAACCCATAATAAATTACCCGGCAAGGCCTAGAATTTCACATCAGATAAGTGTGGACCCCCAATAAAAACGGGCACCTCCCCCTCGTAAAGTAAGAAGAAGAAAAGAGCTGGTGCAGGTGTGAGCAAGATTAGGCAGGGTGTGTGAGTGATAATAAGGGTTTTATGGCATGGTGTGCCTTGATGCTATCTGATTCGGCCACTGGGAGAGGGACTGACCAAACAGGTTTGGCCTGAGGCAATGGTTCCAGCTTGCCCAGGTCAGAGAAAAGTCAATCAAGGTGTACGTGTCCTTGGAATCAAATCCGACTGTATTATAAGCCTATGTGAGGGCAACTTTTAAAATGGCTGCCGTGTATAAAATGGGAGCCATGAGTGCAGGATGAAAATGGCGATTTCGAGGTGAAAACGCTCCTGGAATTGAGCGAAAATGCTCATGCTTAGTGTACTAGTCATTATCGGTCTTTTGATACTAAAATCGTACTGTTGTGGCAAAGTAAATTACATGGGTCCAGAATTTTTAGAACCACAAACCCTCCTTTTGCCCTTACATAGGCAATAAACCTATTCCCATGCTAATCTGAGTCCAGGTCTATGGTTCTAAAGTCGTTGAGATGTTGCTGTAACATCATCCTAGTATTTAGCTCGTCTCTTGGTGCAGATTTCTTTATGCATGATGTAACACAGAGGCCACATATGGCAGGAGCACACTGCACGCATAGACAGAACAGGAAAAGAATGGCCAAGATCATCCCAATGACCATCAGAATCTTCCATCCCCATGCTGATATCAGTTCCCAGAACCATCCCATTAATGACCAATCTCCTTTATCTAAATGAATAGATTCGGAAATTCTATGCAGTTTGGAGATGGCCTGGTATACTGTTGGAGCGTTATCTGGGACAAAAACACAGCAACTCGTCTGGATCAATGTACATACTCCACCCCGGTCTGCAAGTATGACATCTAATGCGACCCTGTTCTGAAGGGTCATAAGACGATCCGACTGGAGCTCAGCAGTCAAGTTACCAAGGGCACCAGCGGTTTCAGCCACGGTGGATTCAACCACTCTTATCAATTGCCTTATACTCCTACTGTTACTTATTTGTCCCCAGAACGGCAGAAAACCCTTTACGAAGTCCCCAAATTCTTGTCCTGCAGTGTCTTCTTCACTGAAGACGCCTCTAACTATCCTTGTCTTGTGGTAATCTGCCGCTGCTGTGTAGGTAGGGGGCAACAGGAACGAAACGAAGCATGTGCCCGAAAAGTCAGGGGGCAACCATGTAAAGGCTCTATCATGGCAGATGAAATAGGTACCCTTAGCTGCCAAGAGCGGAGGGGAGGTCTGAGATGCGAAGACATATGTCTCAGTGCAGACGCTTTCCCCTAGCTGAGCTCTGGGATTCTTGCCAGTACCTTGCAGACACAGGTGACCCTGATGGGGTACAACCCAAATCAGGGAAGATATCTTAGCTTGCTGTTTCTCACTCATTGTGGCTTCATATCCGGTCATGTTCCATCCTATATATGCCATTGTCTCATCTCTGGGGATAGTCTCGTAGAAGATATTGTCCTTCATCATGTCTATGATACCTTTAACTAAAGCATTTTTCTTAGGGTTGTCTTCCGCAAAACGTAGGGGGTAGTGTGCATAGATGAATATCGTTCTGAATGCCCACACGGAACCATTGTGGCTGAAAGGCAGGATCAGATAAGGGATACCTTTATCTGCTGTGTGAGGCATAAGGCCCCACACCCAACAGTTAGTTGTATTTATCACTAGTTGGTGTTGGTGCAAAAGCTGGATGAAGGAGTTATTAATGAACTCTAGTCTCCTAGCAGATTCATGTTTAGGGAGGAGTTGAAAAGAATGTGGGGAAACAGTGGAAGGAGGAGGTGCAGACGAGGTAGTGGGTGCCAATATCACGTTAAAACAGAATAAAATCTATCCTATAAAAAACATAAGTATACTAAATAATATAAAAATGCACAGCAGCAAAAACCGTTTCCTGGTTATCGTTTCACATATTCTCTTCTTGAAACTCAGTCTTTCAACATGTTCTCCATTTTGGAAAGATTCCATCCTCTAACCGTTGCCGTTCGTGGCGGTTGGTTTACTTCACTTAGGAGTGTTCTGAATGTTCCAGGCCGCCCTAGAACAAACCAGACCTGTAGACCTTGTGTCCACAGGCTACCCCCCTAAGTCTTTTCAGCCACGATCCTACAGCTGAACCCGGATGGAGGTTCAAAAAATACAAAAAACAAAAAGTCATTCAAAAATAATTTTCCATATTGGAGAACTTTGCTAAAGGGAAGAAAAGTAAACTGTTTTATTTGTCCTTTATTCTTGGTCGTAGATTATAACGGTTAGTCCCAGGTATCGTGTGGTCCTGAAAAAGGAGTTCAGGTTCTGTAGTGTCCAATCGAACTGACGGTGATACTGCTGATTGTAAAATGTCATCACTTTCTTTCTCAGTGAGTGTTCCTTTTATTCGTGCATCGCTGAAAGGCAGAAAACGTGGCACGGTTTCAGTCTCTGAGTCGGCGACACCTTCCTGGACCCACCGGTCATATGGCAGAGGTAGGGGTACCCTTTTGCAATGGGTCCCATGGATCCAGTGTTTCTTCCCTTCTACTCGAACAGCTGATCTTGTGGAGAGAAGAACGAGGTGCGGTCCGGTCCACCTGGGCTGCTCGTTTTTGGTTCGCTGAAAGTTCTTTATTAAAACCCAGGATCCAGGCTCAATGGGATGACCTGGAGATTCAGAGACCGGAGGCAGGGTGTCGTGGACCTGTTGATGTAAGACACGCCATTTAGCTGTCAATTCATACAGATAGTCAAGCAAGACAGGATGCTCTATCTCGCTGAACTTCTTGGGCCTAGGCACTCCCCATATATTGGCCGGGCGGCCGAAGACTATTTCATAAGGACTAAGTTTCACTCGTGAATGCACAGTCATTCTGGTTGATAGGAGTGCTAAGGGTAGAGCGTCAGGCCATTTGAGACCAGAGCTCGCTTGTATCTTGGCCAATTTTAGCTTTAGAGTGCCATTATAGCACTCCACTAATCCAGCTGATTGGGGGTGATTTGCAGCATGAAACTTTTGGTTTATGCCTAGCCCTTCGCATACTTTCTTCATCACTTGACCCACAAATTCACTTCCATTGTCACTCCAGATCATTCTCGGCATTCCGAATCTAGGGAAGAACTCTTTCACAAGGGCTTTGGCTGTGGATAGCGCAGTATTGTCTTTTAGGGGATATGCTTCCACCCATCTTGAAAAGGCACAAACAACAACGAGTACGTATTTTAAGTTGTTGCACCTCTCCATGTGGATGAAATCTAGCTGCAAAACCTCAAACGGATACGTAGGAGGTGCAAAATGACCAGCTGGAGTTGGGGTTCCTCTACCGGGGTTGTGTTTCAGGCATACCATGCAATTTCTAATCACATTTTCTGCGCACTTGGGAATTCCTGCATTTTGCCATACTGGGGCCAACAACTTACAAATCCCTTTCAAACTGATGTGAGCCATTCCATGAGCCATTGTAACTACTGCAAGCACACACGCATCGGGTAGCAACCATCTTTGATGTTCTGACAACTCGACCCAACAACCATTCGCATCCAATTTACCCGTACTTTCTCTCCACACACTCAATTCTCTCTCTGTGGCTTCAGCTTGAATCGATTTCACGCTTTCTATCGTGTCTTCACACATTCCAACATCACCAATCCATCTTGCAGGGCCCGCGACATACATTCGGCTCATCACATTCCTTGCCGTTTCTTTTGTGACCTCGTCAGCAAATGCATTCCCATGACCAACATCATCAGTCACCTTTTTATGTGCGCTACACTTCACAATCGCAACTTGCAACGGTAAAGTAAGTGAATCAAGAAGCTCATTTACCAACTGACCATGCTGTATTTTAGTTCCATGCGAGGTCAGGAACCCACGTTCCTTCCACAAACGCCCGAAACTATGGGCCACACCAAACGCATATTGGCTATCGGTATAGATAGTCACTTTCATTCCTTTTGATACTGTACATGCTCTTGTTAGGGCTATTAACTCAGCTGCTTGGGCTGAATTATGTGGGATACGTGCAGCTTCAACAATCGTACCCAAAGTTGTCACAGCATACCCCGCAGTCGTGTCACCATTCGGGAGCTTAAAGCATGAACCATCCACCCACAAAGTACCATCACTCTTCGCAATGGGAGTGTCCAGAAGGCCTATTCTCCCTTTCGTTTCTTCTTCTGTTCTATGGAGACAATCATGTTGTTCAGAAGTATCTAACTCCGTCACAACTGGCAATAACGTAGCTGGGTTAAGTGTAGTGCATCTTTTTATATGTACATGACTTGCTAACAATGTCAACTCGTAACCTGACAATCGAGCACTAGTTAAATGCTGTGTCTTGGTTCTGTTTAACAACGTGTCCACTGCATGTGGAACCATTACGATTAATGTGTTATTCATCACTAAACCAGCAGACTGTCGGATAGAAACAGCAGCTGCCGCTGCCGCTCTTAAGCAGCTCGGTAGTGCCTTAGCTACTGGGTCTAAGGTTGAAGAGAAATAGGCGCATGGACGCTCCCTGTCTCCAAACTGTTGTGTCAAAACTGCTAACGCACAACCTTCTTTCTCATGGACATACAATGTAAAAGGCTTGCTGTAGTTGGGGGTACCCAACACAGGAGCTGAACATAATGCATCACGTAATTCGACAAAACTTTTCTGACAATCTTCAGACCATGTGATGGGATTTGGTATATCTTTACAAGTTAATGCCACCAAGGGTTTGGCTATTAACGAAAAATTAGGTATCCATTGTCTACAATATGATGTAATACCCAAGAAAGCACGCACTTCTCTTTGTGTTCTTGGCACACTTATTGCTGCAACAGCCCTGATTCTCTCTGGGGTCAGTTGCCTTCCCTCCTTCAAAAAGAGATGACCTAAATAGGTCACTTCTTTTTGACAATACTGTAACTTTGAAAGGGACACTTTGTGGTGTAAATCAGACAAATGACGCAGTAATGACAATGTTGCTTCTTTGCAGATCTCCTTAGTATCTGCGGCAACTAGCAAATCATCGACATATTGAATGAGAGTGGCGCCATCAGGTAACATAAGAGTGTCAAGTTGTGCTTTCAAAGCCTGACTATAGATAGATGGACTTTCACAATAGCCTTGAGGAGCTCTCTTAAATCTGAAGCTTCGTCCTCCCAAATTGAAGCCAAAAATGTCCCTGCTCTCTTCTGCAATAGGGATGCTGAAGAAAGCATTTTTCAGGTCTATTACTGAGAACCAAGTGGCTGAAGCTGGAATCATTGTCAACAATGCAGTGATATCGGGGACGACTGGAAACTGTGGCACAACTATTTTGTTCACCTCTCTAAGATCAATTACAAACCTATAAACAGGTGGCTGAGTAGGGTCAGTATGCTTCAAGACAGGCAAAACAGGACTATTGCAAACGTTGCATCTTGTCTCTTCAATTACATCCTTCTCAATCAGATCACGAATAATTGCCAACAACGCTTTTTCCCCTTCACTAGAGATCTTGTATTGGGGAATACGTGGCATTTTAACATTGGCTTTTAATGTTATCACATATGGCTGAATTTCCAAAAGACCTACATCATTAGGTCCAGTAGCCCAAAGAGTATTAGGAAGAGACGAAAATTCTGGTGGAAATCTGTCCTTTGACAAATACATTGGTGAAACCACTTTCTTACCCAATGTGAGTTGCACTCCAGAAGGAGAGCAATACAATGTCGCATACAATCTTTTTAACAGATCTAATCCTAACAAGTTCTCGCCACAACCTGTCGTCAAAATAAGGGGTGTTTCAAATTTACAAGGTCCAACAAAAAGAGATATAGGGTTAGAAATCGGATTTCTAACTGGGGCGCCGGAAAACCCTACTGATACATTTGTTTCGCCAGACAAAGGTGCGCCAGGGAGTTTTGAGTGCATAATAGAACTCTTGGTAGCACCAGTATCCAACAGAAAAGGTTCTGACACACCTGATGCAATCACCTTAACATAAGGCCCACTCTGATCTACTGGAACTGAAACAACTCCCTCTCTTTGTCTATGGCTGTCCTAGCAATCATTACTGTCCAAATGCTCATCCTCTGTATGGTAATCATCAGTATAGTACTGAGCCGTCCTACCAGATGCATTAACCTGTTGATCAAATCTGTTCATTGAGTTTTGAGGGAGGAATGGACGCGCGCTCTGGGGAACATATCCACGTCCTCTTCCTCTAGGTGCTTGTGGAACACCTCGACCTCTTAAACCAGAAGTACCATTCGCGCGCTGTAGCAAAGCAGGGCAACTATACTTGAAATGACCCTCTTCCTTGCAATATGAACACTGATTAGGACCTACTGGGATACGTGGTTGAGCATACTCGGCTCTTTGCGAGTTTCTCTGAAACGGTTGGGGCTGATAGTTATTCTGATAGTTGTTCTGTGCACCACTATTCTGACCACCACGTGGCGGGTACGCTTGTTGTAACAGAACCTTCATTTTCAAATCTTTTGTTTTCTTCTCTACTCTATCTCTCTCATCTTTATCTCTATTTTCGTAGTATTGTGCAGTAGCCAATATCTGTGCTGAAGAGGAAACTGCCCAAGAACTTTCTGAGTCTTTTAACTTTTTACACAACTCAGGAAGCAGATTATGCACAAATTTATTGACAAACAAACGTTGACCACCTTCCGTGCTCATATCTTGACCACTGTGATCCACAAACGTTTCTTCAAACCTGGTGAAGAAATCTGATACCGTTTCTTCTTTCTTTTGCTTACATGCAGACAATTTATCCCAGTTTACACGCATCGCAGGCATTATAGTTTTCATGTAATCAATAATTCTACCAGGAAGCTCTGTCACTAAAGGCTCAGGTTTAGCACCACCAATTTGTCGGGCATCTGCAGCAGCAATATTAGCCCATGTGTCACCTAACTCTTGAGCATGGTCTGTATGGCGAATCTTTCCCCATAAAGGCTGTGGAACAACATTCCCAAACAACATGTCTATGTCAGCTAAATTCATAATGCAAGACCCTGCAGTCTGTGACAATTCCTTGTAATACCCTGTAGGATTCTTACGGGGATCAGGCAATGTCTGCTTAAGGGCTAAAACTTCAGCTCGCTTCCATGGAACGTGTACCCATACACGCTGGAAATGAGGCAGGACAGGTGGATTAGCATTTGGGTCCCCTTCCCTCCACTGTGGGGGAACTTCTCTCATGGGGTACTGTTTCCCTTTCTTTTTAGCAGAAGAATCATATTTAAACAATAACCTGGAAACACCTTCAGTCCTAAACGACAATAACATCGCAACTGCTTTCTCGACATCTAAACCCACAATCAAACTGTCGAAAAATCAAACCGTACACGACACAACTTAGGCGGATTGGGCTCCAAACCATTTTCCTCTAAATCCTCAGAAAGAAAAGTACACATTTTTTCAAAAACGTATCTCTGTTTCGGTTCTCCCCACTGATGGAAGACATCCATAACAGACTCTAGTTCATATCTCGCTGGTTCTGTAACCCATTTATGCGCCAAATAATTCAGTGTCTCTTTCTCCATACCATCAGGCAATTGGCTACGCAATTGCTTACGCTCTGAAACTGGGGTCGTAGCTAATGACCCAAAGAGAGGGGATAAAAGACTAGTCACAGTGTTTGTCATTCTCTGACGGATAGAGGGAGAGGTTGACAAATGGACAGGAGGAGAAACAGAATGAGACAAGGCAGAGACAGAAGCAGTGTCAGAAACAATACCAGGAGTGGTAGTCGCTATAGTAGTCAAAGTTGTAGGAAGTAAAGGCAGAGCAGATGTCAAAGCCGGTGGCCCTTGAGGAGGCTGCACCGGAGGAATAGGAACCAACTGAAGAATAGCTGGTGGGTGCTGGGGAGGAGCAGGAGGCAATGCAACCACCGGTTGTGCAACCAGAGGTTGTGGAGGTGCCGTGGCATTCTGCGCATAGGGTGGTGGCGAACTTAGCAAATGCGACATTAGGGGATCTTTTTCAGAGTCTTTTGCTGCATCTTGCTGAAGAGGCGGCAAAACTGGATAGCATTTATCTACTGTCATTTTATGTCGCCTATGCAACTGCTCATTCAACTGTTCTACTTCGTTATCTTTAAACTGTATACCAGCTAGCATAATCGAAATACCTTTTTCTCTCTTATTTTTCTTAGCTAATTTAATTTCCTTTTGCTTGGCTTCCTTACGCCATAAGCGGAAAGAATCAAACATTGCCGGCCGGGCTTTCTTCTTAAAAAGTCTAACTTCGAGGTTATCTAAGATTTCTGTGTCAAAGCTACCATTTTGGGGCCATTTTAAAACACCATCTTTTCTGGTGTAACGGATCCATACTTCATTATATGTGATGGGGCCTACTCCGTGCTTCACATATAGTTCATAGGTTGGAGTTCCAATCGGAGGAACCGGACATGAGTCCTCCAAATGGGAGTCCCTTTTACAACCAAGACAAAACAAATTTCCAAGTCTGCTAAAACCAGGCATCTTCGCTCACTAGTCTAGCTTCAAACTTCAAAGGATTATCGTTTACGATAGTCTCGTGAATACACGAGTCCTTCGGCTTTGGTACTTGCAAGTTCCAAATCAAAGTGATCCCAAAGGGATACCAAACCAAATGTCCAACTAAGGACCAAACCAAGTGTCCAACTAAGGACTGGGAGACGCTCCACTTATACTTAACTGAAAATATCGATGGCGTCACCAGAAGACTCGTCTTATCGTTTCGCTCTACCAAACATCAAGGGTCCAAATCAGGGCGATAGCCAGGGCAGCAGTCCTTCGTAGCCGTCGGGAAGCGGGGAACCTCGCAGCAAAGACTTTCGGATCACGTCGACATGCAGGGGTCGATGAAGTGGCGGCCTTCCTCCAGAATTTTCACACGAAGCTCCTCACAGACCTCAGGCTTGGACCGGTACCGCTGGTATCGCCCCACGTTGGGCGCCAACTGAGGTACTGGGTTTTTCAGAACCGGTACTGATCCGGTAACCCAGCGGTGCCAGGGTACACCCAAAGACCTCGGGTACTTTCCTGATTCAGACCACAGAAACTCAGAGTCTTCTAGGTGAAGTCAAAGATCGAATTTATTGGCTGCAACCAAATAACAAGCGTCCTAGAAGTACAACAGCACGGTTTGTATGTTCTCAGGAGACTGTGTGTCAATGCAAAATCAGGTTTCCTTATGTACAGTTTTTTAAGCTTCAGGCAAACATTCTTGACATTTTGGTTGGTCATTCACATGTCTTCACTACAAAGGAAAAAACAGTGTCATGATGAAACCTCATATTTCATGTCATCCAACCCATAATAAATTTCCCGGCAAGGCCTAGAATTTCACATCAGATAAGTGTGGACCCCCAATAAAAACGGGCACCTCCCCCTCGTAAAGTAAGAAGAAGAAAAGAGCAGGTGCAGGTGTGAGCAAGATTAGGCAGGGTGTGTGAGTGATAATAAGGGATTTATGGCATGGTGTGCCTTGATGCTATCTGATTCGGCCACTGGGAGAGGGACTGACCAAACAGGTTTGGCCTGCGGCAATGGTTCCAGCTTGCCCAGGTCAGAGAAAAGTCAATCAAGGTGTACGTGTCCTTGGAATCAAATCCGACTGTATTATAAGCCTAAGTGAGGGCAACTTTTAAAATGGCTGCCGTGTATAAAATGGGAGCCACGAGTGCAGGACGAAAATGGCGATTTCGAGGTGAAAACGCTGCTGGAATTGAGCGAAAATGCTCATGCTTAGTGTACTAGTCATTATCGGTCTTTTGATACTAAAATCGTACTGTTGTGGCAAAGTAAATTACATGGGTCCAGAATTTTTAGAACCACAGTAACACCAGCACAGCACCCACCCAGTGGGCCCAAACCTCCCTACCCAGGACAGGTCAATCAGCGGTGTGTCCACCACTACAGGGAACCCAGGATAACCCACCACCCCAACAACAACAGGGACCTGGGGGCAGTGGTAGTGGGCACACGGTCCAGGGGACGGAGGCACAGGAACACAGGGGAACTGGGAGGGCTGCTGTGCGACAGGGGCGGACAGGCCAAGGGAACCCACTCTCCACGAGGCCCTATCCTCCATCATGGGAGCATAGCACCACTCCCAGGAGACGATGGCGACAGTCCTGGACAAGTTGCAGGAGACCCTGCGCCTGCAGGAGGAACAGTATTTGGGGTTCAGGGAGGAGCACAGGACCATCATCTCCGCCTTGGGCACCATTGTAGGGGTGCTGAAGGACATACAGCAGACCTTGAGGGACACCGTGGCACTCCAAGGGGCCCCTGACACTAGCCAGGACGATGAACTGCCCACCACCTCCGACGGCGCTAGTGGACAGAACGCCCCGCCACAGGACCACCACACCAGCACCCCACCCCCTGCAGACAGACAACCACCACGCAAGCGGTCCCTAAGATCCAGGAACAGGACAGAGCAAGATGGCAAGATCCCCGCCAGGAAATGAGACCACCCTGTTTGTCCTCCCACTGTCCCACCTTGTTACCCTGTCCATACTTAAACTGCCCCAGCTCCACTTCCTATGCCCAGATGGGCAGTGCACCTGTGAGACTAATAGACTGGACTCTGCCATGGACATTCCTCCGCCATCACCCATCCTCATTTTACAACCCCCTCCAATTTCTGAGCACTTCAATAAACACCCTTGAAACACAAAACAATCTTGAGTCAGTCTGTGATTTAGTAAATATGTATTATCAATGACAGTGTCATAGTGCGTTTCCTATTGTAAGGCTAACATACCTATGTCACACATCACAAGTCCTTGAAGGATGCAAGCAGATGACACGTTGGTAACCACACCTGTGAAACCGTAATGGAAAGGTATAACTCATTTACCAAATACTGGTTGAAATCGACAGACAGGATAGAGGTAGACGTGTGAAAGTTAATGTAATGTTAAACGTGAAAATGTTCTCACCTGTGTGTCACTGGAAATATTGCTGTATGACTGACTCCCTGTTGTCGTTGTCTTCTTCCTCAGCTTCCTCCTCATCACTGTCCACAGGTTCCACAGGCTCAACAGCTGCTACAACACCGTCATCTGGATCATCCTCCTGCAGAAAAGGCACCTGTTATCGCAAAGCCAAATTATGAAGCATGGAGCAGGCGATGATGATCTGGCACACCTTCTTCGGTGAGTAGAATAGGGATCCACCTGTCATAGGGAGGCACCTGAACCTGGCCTTCAGGAGGCCAAAGGTGCGTTCGATCACCCTCCTAGTCCGTCCATGGGCCTCATTGTAGCGTTCCTCTGCCCTGGTCCTGGGATTCCTCAATGGGGTCAATAGCCAGGAAAGGTTGGGGTAACCAGAGTCCCCCAATAGCCATACACGGTGCCTCTGGAGTTGACCCATCATATCAGGGATGCTGCTATTCCGCAGGATGTAGGCGTCATGCACTGAGCCAGGGAACATAGCATTTACCTGGGAGATGTACTGGTCTGCCAAACACACCATCTGTACATTCATAGAATGAGAACACTTCTTGTTCCTGTACACCTGTTCACTCCTTTGGGGGAGGACCCGAGCTACATGGGTCCCATCAATTGCACCTATGACGTTGGGGATATGTCCAAGGGCATAGAAGTCACCTTTCACTGTAGGCAAATCTGCCACCTGAGGGAAAATTATGTATCTCCTTGCGTGTTTCAGCAGGGCAGACAACACTCTGGACAGCACGTTGGAAAACATAGGCTGGGACATCCCTGATGCCATGGCCACTGTTGTCTGAAAAGACCCACTTGCAAGGAAATAGAGCACTGACAGCACCTGCACGTCAGTGGGGATTCCAGTTGGATGGCGGATTGGTGACATCAGGTCTGGCTCCAACTGGGTACATAGTTCCTGGATTGTGGCACGGTCAAACCGGTAGGTGACGATGACATGTCGCTCTTCCATTGTGAACAGGTCCACCAGCGGTCGCTTCACCGGAGGATTCTGCCATCTTCTCACATGTCCCAGCTGATGGTGCCTAAGAAGGACAACAGCGACGAATCAGTCATTATTCCTCCAGGTATGTACCCACAGTTACACACAAGACTACACCACTCACAAAACCCTTCCTGTATGTGTGTTGAGTGTAGGCCTAGCTATGTGTGACGCACAGGTAAATGAAGCCATGTGGGCCCCTGAAATGGCGGCTGCCTGACCTCTAAACTGGGACAATGGGATTGTGGGGTAACTGCGCTGGCGTTGCACACCGTCGCGGTAGGCGGTCGTAGACCGCGGCGCAATGCTGCATTGGTCAACATTGGACCCTATGGGTCCCAGGAGCCAATGAACAGGTGCGCCGGCGGTGATGATGCGCACCGCCGCAGACGTCACCGCTGCGGACGTCACCGCCATTTTCTATCTGTTCAATCACTAGATACCTGACCTTCGACAGAAGAGGACCTACACTGCAAGTGCTGCTGTGACCTCGGTCTGGAAGCGACGATGGCTGCTGCGTCTGTGGAAAGGGCCCCTGCCTTCACTGCACAGGAGTTGGAGAAACTGGTAGACGGGGTCCTCCCCCAGTACACGCTACTCTACGGTCCTCCAGACCAACAAGTTAGTACACAGGGAGAACGTTGTATGGGCTAGGCCTGGGTGGAGAGGGCTGGGTGGAAGAGGGAAGGGGCCTGAGTTCATAGAACATTAATGCATGGGAATGAATGGGCCATATGGCCAGAGTAGGGAGGGGGCCACTCCCATCGACGGTGCAGTTGGTAATGAATGATCCTCTTTCCTTGTGCATGTCATGTAGGTCAGCGCGCACCAGAAGAGGGACATTTGGCGTGCCATCGCCAAGGAAGTCCGGACCCTGGGGGTCCACCACAGACAGAGCACCGACTGCCGTAAAAGATGGGAGGACATTCGCCGCTGCAGCAAGAAGACGGCGGAGGCTCAGCTGGGGATGGCCTCCCAACGTGGGAGGGGTGCCCGTCGCACCATGACCCCCCTGATGTTCCGGATCCTGGCGGTGGCCTACCCGGAGTTGGATGGGCGCTTGAGGGCATCACAGAAGACACAAGGGGGTGAGTACACTCACATTCTGCTGACTTAGCGAGCAGTGGAGGTGTCTGGGTGGGGGAGGTGGGCTGTGGGTGTCCCTAGGCCAGGGCGTGTTCGGTAGGCAAGGCCCCTCCGTAATGCAGGCCATGTGGCACTCTACCCCACCTCAGCAGAGTGTCAAGTACAGGTATAGTTGCCCCTGTGGCATGCATGTGTGCAGATGTCCACCATTGCCATGTAGGCCATATCCCAGAGATTGCATGTGCAGAGGGCAGGAGCACGGCGTAATGCAGGGGGCCGCTGTGTCTTTCTTGTCCGCCAACGGTAGCGGTATGCCATGCACTAAAACTCTCTTTATTCTGCCCCCCCCTTTTTCTGCTCTCCCTTTCCTTTTGTACATCAGCATCATCAGGCGGAGGTACAGTGGCACCGGAGCACGAGGAAGCTGCATCCCACATGGCCATGGAGGGCCACACCACGGACTCTGAATGCACCAGTGGGACGGAGGGCGAGGGGAGCTTCACGTCAGCCACCGGATCACCAAGCAGCGACACAGACTTGTTCGCCGATGGGGGCTGCCTTGTGGTGGCGGCACCATCAGTGCGCCCCACTTCTACAGGTACAGCCGCCACCTCCCCTACCAGCACCGCCCTCCCAGCAGCCCCTCAGTGTTCGCCCCGTGCCCGCTCACCCAGGAGGGAGGGCATCACCTTCGCCCCAGGCACCTCAGGCCCTGCCCCAGTCACCCCTGTTGCCCTCAGTGAGGAGACCATTGACCTCATCAGGTCACTCACTGTTGGGCAGTCTACCATTGTGAATGCCATCCAGGGTGTAGAACGAGAGTTGCAACACGGTAATGCATTCCTGGAGGGCATTCATTCTGGTCAGGCTGTCCTTCAGCGAACCCTGCAATCTCTGGCCTCAGCACTGATGAAAGCCATTGTCCCTGTGTCCAGCCTCCCCCCTCCAACCTCCTCCACCCAGACCCAATCTCCTGTACCCCAGCCCATCCCAAGCACACCTACAGACCAGCATGCACACAAGTCAGCAGACACAAGCAGCTCAAGCAAACATAGGCACCACATAACCCACAGGCACTCACGCAAGCCTCACCCACATACAGACACAGCAACATCCACTGCCTCCACTGTTTCCCCCTCCTTCTATTCTCCCTCCTCCCTCCCAGTCTCGTCTAAACACACACCTGCATGCACCACATCTACAGGCACCATGAATCACACAAGGAGACCCAGCACCACAAGCCGCTCACCTGCACTCACCACCTCCACTGCCATTTACACGTCCCCTGTGTCCTCTCCCAGTGTGTCTGTGACGCCCCCTCCCAAAGTACACAAATGGGGCACCCACACACCCAACATCCATCCACCTCCCGACAGCCTCCAGTACCTGCACCTGCACCCAAAAAACCTAAAGTGACCCCTCCGACAACCACCTCCTCTTCCTCCACTCCCAGACCCCCTCCAACTACCCATCCCAGTGTACGTCAGAAACTGTCCCTCTGTAAAGTTGACCTTTTTGCTCCCATCCCCCCCTCCAATTCATCAGTCCCGTCGTAGCGCCTCAGCCAAAAAGCCTCCAATACCAGTGGTGCCTGTTCAAGGTTTGTGGAGTGCACCAGCCACCAGGGCAGGCAGTGTGACCCAGAGCCAAGGCACTGGCAGCCCACCCCCTGTAAAGGCTCTAAAATTGGAGAGTGGACGACAGGACCGCGTGAAACTCCTGGTGGGAAAACAACTCACATGGGTTCCAAGGGGATTGGAGAGTCAGCTGTGACTCCACCAAAGGTGGGGAAGGGCCAGAGGAAGTCTGCCCAGCCTGTTGTGTGTGTCACGGCGGAGAAGGGCGCCATCATTCCCTGCGGTCGAGACACAACCGCCAGCACCGTCGTCACTGGTCAGGAGACCCCCGCCACCGCCGGAGTCATTGCCCAGGAGGGCCCAAGTATCGTCAGTGGTCAGGAGACCACCGCCGGAGTCGCAGCCCAGGAGGGCCCAAGTATCGTCACTGGTCAGGAGACCACCGCCGGAGTCACAGCCCAGGAGGGCCCAAGTATCGTCACTGGTCAGGAGACCACCGCCAGAGTCACAGCCCAGGAGGGCCCAAGTATCTTCACTGGTCAGGAGACCACCGCCACCGCCGGAGTCAGTGCCCAGGAGGGCCCCGGCTGCCACAGCCCAGGTGGGCTATGATAGAACGTCATGCCACACACCAATGTCCGTACCAGAACCGCCATGGCAAAGCACCGCTGAATAGTCCAGAGACCGCCATGGCAAAGCGCTGCTGAACAGGGCAAAGACCGCCATGGCAAAGCACCGCTGAACAGGGCAAAGACCGCCATGGTGAAGACCACTGAACAGGGCAAAGACCGCCATGGCAAAGCAGCGCTGAACAGTCCAGAGACCGCCATGGCAAAGCACCGCTGAACAGGGCAAAGACCGCCATGGTGAAAACCGCTGAACAGGGCAAAGACCGCCATGGCAAAGCACCGCTGAACAGTCCAGAACCGCCATGGCAATGCACCGCTGAACAGTCCAGAGACCGCCATGGCAAAGCACCGCTGAACAGGGCAAAGACCGCCATGGCAAAGCACCGCTGAACAGTCCAGAACCGCCATGGCAAAGCACCGCTGAACAGGGCAAAGACCGCCATGGCAAAGCACCGCTGAACAGTCCAGAACCGCCATGGCAAAGCACCGCTGAGCAGTCCAGAAACCTCCATGGCAAAGCACCGCTGAACAGGGCAAAGACCGCCATGGCAAAGCACCGCTGAACAGTACAGAACCGCCATGGCAAAGCACCGCTGAACAGGGCAAAGACCGCCATGGCAAAGCACCGCTGAACAGTCCAGAACCGCCATGGCAAAGCACCGCTGAACAGTCCAGAGACCGCCATGGCAAAGCACCGCTGAACAGGGCAAAGACCGCCATGGTGAAGACCGCTGAACAGGGCAAAGACCGCCATGGTGAAGACCGCTGAACAGGGCAAAGACCGCCATGGCAAAGCACCGCTGAACAGGCAAGCACCGGGTAGGAATGAATAGACCGCCACATCAGGCATCCTTATCCCATGTGCAGCTGGGACAGTGACAGGACAGGAACTTTCATGGGGAGACTCATCCAGTCTGGGCACCAGTCCCCCTCCAGAACCAGTGGAGGGATGCATCCACTACCTCAGTCCTGCACAGGATGAAGCACTCTGGGCACCAGTACCCCCCAGAACCAGTGGAGAATGTTATCGACTTGAGAGACTGTGGCTTTGCACTCCCCAGGATGGCACGGTGGGCACCCCACCCACTGTAGAGACTTGAGAGACTGTGGCTTTGCACTCCCCAGGATACATCAATGGGCATGGAGCCCCGTCGTGGATCTGGCTTTGCAGTAATCCGGCTGAGGTGCCCCCCCTTCCCTTCCCCCTGAGGTGCCTGTAGTATTTCTATCTGATGCCCCGGCAGTGTTCTCTCCGATTATGGTCAGGTATCTTTTGTGGGCCTCGCCCATGCATTTTTGGACTGTTGGTGCACGGACATTGTTATGTACATATCTGCACTACTTCTCGTAATGTATATATTTCTGAAGGATTTTCGTATATATCTGTATATTTTTGTAAGACATGTATATTGCGACATTACAATGTTTGAACGGATTTTGCTTTGTCTTTTCATTCTTCCAGGGGGATTGTGGGTTGTTACTGTGGTTTTTGTGGATGCATTGGGGTGTATGTTGTAATATGCGAGGGTGGGGGTGGGGGTGTTTGGTGGGTGTCCCCCTAACCTTTGCCTCCCCCCTCCCCCATGTCATAGGTGCAGTACTCATCGTTGTCTTCGGCGCCTGCGTAGATGATGGTCGTAGAGGAGCAGAAAGACAAGGGCAGGGAGTATTTGGAGTTCAGAGTCCATGGAGTCATCGTTCCTCGTGGGATGTGTTCAGGTGAGCGTTTTCCCATTGCAAAAGCTGTTTCCGCCGTGTTTTTATCCACAGTGAATCCGCCCCGGAAAAGGTGGCGGATTGGCGGGTTGTGATACTATGGGCGGTACATTGTCTTCCGCCTGTCTGTTGGCGGTGACCGCCGCGCTGCTTGTCTGTACCGCCGTGGCAGTCGGAGTGTTAAAGTGGCTGTCTTTGTTGGCGATTTCCGCCACGGTCATAATTCCAAATTTTTTACCGCCGGCCTGTTGGCAGTCTTACCGCCGCTTTAACACCGACCGCCAGGGTTGTAATGACCACCAAAATGTGCATTGCTCTGGAAAACACATTACCTACAAAGTAACTGCTCAAAACCCCCCAGTTTTAATCCAGTGTGACCTGCTACTAGATACTGGTGGTTGAAGAGTATTCTCCACTCTGTTGTAAGTCAGTAGCGATTAGATTAAGCATTAGCAGAGGACATCTTGTATTTAGCAACTATTGTGAACATTTCGCTGAATCCATTTTGTATTCATGGCAGCCATTTTCTCTGCCATGTGCTCGCCATGTGCTCTGTCCTAACTTTCTGTTAACTGCTCTTGAAAATCTGTCTAGTGACAAGTTATATTTAACATCACCCACTTTCGCACATGCCCAGTAAGATCTGCAGCTGTTAGTAATCAGTAACAGACAGTAATGTGTCAACTAGTCCTTGAAAACAGTTAGCCCCTCCTACCTGTCGACTGTGCATTTCCATATGACCTTATATGTATGTAAGTCTTGCTTCTATAATTGTACCACCTTCTTTTAGCCCCTGTGTGGGTATAAAAGGACCATGCTCTCTTAGTTCAGTGTGCTACTTCAAACATTACCGAAGGGTGCTGTTTGAACTGTAGTACCACCTCATGAGGTTTAATAAACTTTTTGGGGGTTATTCTAACTTTGGAGGAGTGTTAATCCGTCCCAAAAGTGACGGTAAAGTGACGGATATACCACCAGCCGTATTACGAGTTCCATAGGATATAATGGACTCGTAATACGGCTGGTGGTAAATCCGTCACTTTTCCGTCACTTTTGGGACGGATTAACACCTCCTCCAAAGTTAGAATAACCCCCTTTGTCTTTTATTTCAGTTTCTGTGCCAACTTCTTCCTATATGGTCTGAGGACTTTGTGCAGAGAAGGGCGAACCCCTTGCAGTAGTAGGCCTTGCTGAGGCTTACTTCGACAAATTGGTGCCCAAACAGGGACTCATCAGCAAATCGGATGCCTGACGGATTGGTCGCGACAAAGGATTCGGATCTCGCTGTGGACAATCAATGCCTGAGGAGACCCTAGTCTTGGCAACCACAGCATTTTTCCCTTCTTTCTGATTTGACCATCCAGGTGGCGCCGGTCCTCGACTGAGATCCTTTTTGTACATTCGTCATGCAGTGTCCATTTGGTTGATTTTAGAACTTGGCAGTCGGAACCTGGACGCCCTGTGATTGGTAAGAGCCGTTTTACAGCACTTGCAGTGGGTTTTGATGCCTTTGTTTGGTAATGAAGTTTAGCACCACTTACTGTAGCTCTCGTGTTTTGGGTGACTAGTCAATTTGTGTCCTTTGAATTGATATATAAATTGCATTTTATATAGGCAGGTAATGAGGAGAATTTTCTCCAACTTAATTTTGATTTGAACTGCACCTTAAGTGCTACTTTGATTATAATATTGCATATTCTGCTCTATTTTTGGCATGCCTGTTTTTAGCGCACTTCGTAGGATGTGTTGCTTTTGTAATGGTACCAATTTGAGACTGGAAGATTTGCAACCAGCACCCCCAGAGGGGACGCCCAATAGAGATATGTATGTTAAACATGGTCTTTCTTCTATAATGTACAGCACATTATGGAATAAATACACTCGTGCGGATCCTGAGTTACGTTGGCCTATGCATGGGTCATTTGATTTGCGAAAGATTGAGTATGTGGAACAATGTATGTGTAAGCAAAGGTCTAGGCAAGGTTTGTTTGACTGTGTACGAATGTGGGGGAAAGAAATGCGTGGAAAAGTGAAGCGTGAGCAGGCCATGCTTGAGAGAGAGCAGAGGAAGAATGTATATGTGAAAGCATTGGAAATGAGAAAGAAAGAAATAAATGACTTAAAGGAGCTAGAAGAGAAAGAACGTAAATTACAGGTAACTGACCAATACACTGATAGGCAACCTCTCTATCCTATCCTTAATAAACCACATTATGTTTTTTTGTTACTAGATCGCCCTTGACCTCCGTATGTCGTTCCTTCTGCCCTTCATGAGTTAGCTGAGGTCTCCGGTTCGGAGCAACAGAAGATACAAGACAGTCGCTCTATGTTGCCTGCTGACCGTGCGTCTGAGCTTAGATCTATTGCTCATAAAACAATTCGTAGCGTTGTCTCTGCTTCTGAACTTTTAGACAACATGAAAGGGTGGACGGAAAAGGAGCAGCTATATTTTACTGAGGCATTTGGCACAGAAGTTATTGAACTATTTCGGAAATATTCTGATGAGTTAGAGCTCGATGATGTAGCAGCTGATCATAAGCAAATGCGTGATGGTCTTTTTGTTTTCTCCCAGGTGGCTGATGCAATCAGACATTTGGTAAAATTATGTGTTGTGGTCGTACGTTTGAAAGAGGAGAAAAGGGCCGTGGATGTAGTTGCATGGACATCTCAGACCGGCGGGGTGCAAGCTTCCATCTTCGGAACAGATAAGACTATGATAGTTCACGCGAAACCAATGCGGGAGGCCGCGCCTTTGTATGATCCTCCTAAAGGATTGGGTACAAGTGATGATAAAACTTCTGTTGATGCTAAGGGTTATTTTATTTATAATTGGGTGTATACTCCTTGGAATAGGGCAGATGTAATGCACTTAAAACAGCATTACCTGACCCGCGGAAAAATCCAGCCGCCTTTTATGAGGAAGTTGAGGGAGCAATTAGTTCTTGTACTATGACTTTGGCTGACATTGATTTATTTTTCGGATTGATATTACCGCCAGATATGTGGAGAACTGTTCGTAAAGTTGATGATCGTATAGTTTTGGGGCGTCATGGAAAGAATTAGAACAGATGGACGGGGATAGGGAACCTGCGAAAAAGCCATGTCAGTTGATTCTAGATCTTCCCGCAGCCATATTAGTTAAGTTAAAAACGATTATTCCCCATAAAAAGATAGATTGGACTGTTTTAGCATCTTGTAAGCAAAAGGCAGATGAATCGGTCTCTGATTTCTTTACACACTTTGAAGAAGCATTTCATGATTTTAGCGGCCAGTCATTGTCAGATGATACAGGCAGACATTTGTTTGTCGATAAATATGTCGCAAATCTGTTACCAGGAATAGCTAGTCGTCTAAAACGTAGTGAAAGTCCATGGACTATCTCTACTCCGGTTTCTCTTTTGACTAATGCTCAGTATTATGAACGTCAAGAATTAGAAGCAAAAGGTAGCGAGGATAAAAAGATTAAAGAATTAAAGACGAAGGTTATGTTGGCTCAAGCTTATGGTCCGCCTTTTAGAGGTAGTGATAGAGGTGGACGTGGATCTTATGGTTCTTCTTACACTCGTTCGACTTTGTCTGTTGATCAATGTGCGTATTGTAAGAAATTTGGGCATTGGGCTGCCGATTGTCCAGCACTACATGTTCAGCAGTGTTCACGTGGTTGGGAACAAATGAGAAATCACTCAGGATATTCAGGGCCTAGAAGAAGCACGAATGATCATGCTAGGTTTGATGCTAATGTACGAGGGAAGGATGGGTTTAACACTTTTGATAGACGGAACCAATACCAGATGTCTAACTATGTGCAGCCTGATTTCCAAGATTCTGCTTATGCATAGGATTGCCTAGGATGGGGTAAGGAATCAGTTGAATTTCCAGTAGATCAGAGGGGTCCCTATGTTACAGCACATGTTTTGGGTTCTACTGATCAGTTTCTGGTTGATACAGGAGCTACACGTAGCGCCTTGTCTAAACAATTGAGTCCAAGGGCTCCCCTGTCTGGCTTAACCATTACATCAATAGGTTTAGATGGAACACCTTCCCCTAGCCCATTGTCACAACCACTTGCATTCCATGTTGATAAATTTACTGCTCCATGTCCATTTTTGCTTTGTCCAAATACACCAGACAATATTGTGGGTCTTGATATGCTCAAGCATTTCAGGGCTACAATACGATGCTCTCCTGAAGGGGTGCGTGTTATTTTGAATGATAATCATCCTGTGATGGAAAGAGTTTGTCTTGTTAAAGAGGATATTGCATTAGCTTCACTCCCTAGTACTTTGTGGGCTACTTCAGATACTGATGTGGGACAAATGATTATTTCACCGGTACATATTAGTATCAAGGAGGGAGCTATATTGCCACGTTTGCCTCAATCCAAAATTTCACAGGAGGGCGAAGAAGCACTCACACGAATTGTGCATGATCTTATTGCAGTTGGAGTTGTTGAGGAAGTTCTGTTTAATGTTTGTAACAGTCCGATTCTTCCTATTCTGAAAAAGGATACTGATACTAGGATTTACCGATTCATTATTGATTTACGAGAAGTCAATAAGATTGTGTACCACAATATCCTGTGGTATCTGACATCACGACACTTCTTACTTTGGTTCCCCCGACAGCAACTACGTTCTCTGTGATAGACTTGAAGAATGCTTTCTTTTTGATCCCTATTCATCCTGACAGCCGATATTTGTTTGGTTTTACTTTGAATAATCGATCATCTAGATTTTGCAGAGTTCCTCAAGGCTATACTGGGAGTCCTAGTATTTATAGTCAAGCGTTAAAACGACAACTTGATTCTTTTGTTTTGCCTGAAGGTGTGGCTCTCATACAATATGTTGATGATATTTTGTTGGCAGCTGATACCCCTGAGCAATGCGAAAAGTGCACTTTGTCCTTACTTTCTTTTCTTGCTTCACACCATCATAAAGTGTCACAAAAGAAATTGCAATATTGTAGACCAAAGGTAACCTATTTAGGTCACCTTTTGTCTAAGGAGGGCCGTGCACTTACATCAGATCGTATTCAAGCAATTTTAGACACACCAGTACCCTCTACTCAGAAAGATGTTCTTGCATTCCTTGGTCTTACTTCTTTTTGTAGGCAATGGATATTAGGGTTTTCACACATTGTGAAACCTTTGCTAGCACTTTTGACTAAAGATACTGCAATGCCCCTCCCATGGACAGATGAATGTGAGACTGCTTTCCGGCAGCTGCGACAAGCCCTTTGTTCAGCACTAGTGTTAGGTACTCCAGATTACACAAAGCCTTTTGCACTTTACGTACATGAGAAAGATGGATATGCCTTGTCAGTTTTATTACAGACACATGGCGATAAGCAGCGTCCCTGTGCATATTTTTCAGCAGTACTTGATTCTGTCACTCGAGCGTTGCCTGGGTGTTTTCGTTCAGTTGCCGCAACAGAGGTGTCAATACGTCAGAGTGAAGGGATAGTTTTGTCACGTAAGCTGTTGGTGTTAGTACCCCATGCGGTTGATGTTCTTTTAAATGAAACAAAGACGCAACATTTAACTAGCGCTCGCTTGACAGGATATGAATTGACATTGCTGGCTCCTCACATTATACTGAAGAGATGTGCAACACTACATCCAGCCACTTTGTTGCCATATCCGGTGACTCAGCCTCAGTCACAAGAAACACATGATTGTATATTCCTTATCGAAGAACAAATAAAGGGTCGTATTGATTTACAAGATACGCCCCTTCCAGATGTAGACGGGGAATTGTGGGTTGATGGGTCTTGTTTGAAGTTGCCAGACGGTACGACCTCAGCTGCATATGCAATCACCACAATATACACGGTAGTGGAGACAGCTCATATACCACAGAAGCCAGCTCAAGCAGCTGAACTAATAGCTTTGACACAAGCATGTGAGCTTAGTACTGACTTATGTGTGAACATTTATACAGACAGCCGCTATGCTTTTGGAGTGCAATGCCCCTCCTTTGGTTTGCTTTGGAAGGAGAGAGGCTTTCTCACAAACCACGGGATGCAGATAATGCACTGAGAATTAGTGCATAACCTCTTGTCTGCATTGACATATCCAAAGAAACTAGCTATTGTGAAATGTAGTGCACACAAGAAAGTGACCAATAAGATAGGGCAAGGTAATGCCCTTACGGACCACGTAGCACAAGAGACTGCGATGCAGCGAAGTACTACTTCTATGTATGTAGTGAAGTCACAAGCTGAATGTTGGCATAATGCTAGACAAGACGAATTAGATATACAGAAATCTGCTTCTGTGAAAGAACGTGAGCAATGGTCTGAAGAAGGAGAATTGTATGATGAGGGCTGTTGGCGGAAGAAGCAGATGGATATGTGGAAAATGCCTATAGCTTTTGTACAACCTATGGTTCAGATGGCACATGGGCTGGCACATGTTGGAGCTTCAACAATAACGAAGTTGCTTACGCAAGTTTGGGAGCATCCAGAAATTTCCAGTATAGCTAAGAGAGTAGCACTGTCTTGTTTGATCTGTTTACAATACAATCTTGGAAAAGGGACACGAACTCCTGCCGGAGGGTTTGCTACACCAACTGCACCTTTTGAAGTTCTACAAATGGATTATATTCAGCTTGAATGCTGCAACAATTTAAAGTATGTCTTGGTGGTGGTATGTGCCTTCAGTAAATGGATAGAGGCGTACCCCACAAAGGATAATACTGCCATTACCACAGAGAAGGTGATTTTGAAATAATTTTTCCCTAGGTTTGGTGTTTGCAGACTTTTATGGAATGATAACGGACCTCATTTTGTTGGAAAGTTATTAAGTATGTCCTGAAAGGATTAGGGATCAAGCAGAAGTTCCATGCGGTTTTCCATCCACAATCAGCAGGGTTGGTAGAAAGGTATAATGCTAATTTGAAGCTGAAGTTAGCGAAGATACAGGCTTCCACATCCTTAACTTGGCCGGATGCATTACCATTGGCATTATTGTCTATTAGGTCAGTGCCACACTCTCAAATAGGCCTTACGCCCTATGAAATAGTATTTGGAAGGCCAATGAACATTTGGGGAGTTCCTAAGCCAAATTCTGTATATGATGTACCTTGTGTCCTGATGAATGATTATTTGGCACTCGTCTCTCTCTTTGTTTTCTTGGCGTACAGGTGTCCCCGGGAAGTACATGTGGAGAGAACAGAGGAAATATGGTAAGTGGTCAGGTTGCCTTTGTTGTGTTTTTATTTTTTTCTGTTTCCTTCCTGTCTTTCTCTTTTTTAACGGTTTTTTTTTATCTGTCTCTCTTCTGTATTCTGTATTTTCTATGCGCTGTCCTGGAATGGTCCGCTTGGCCTTATTATATTGCTCAGTGCCTCTTTTCCTTTTCTTTGGTGCCTCTGCCGTTTTGTGCGCAGTGCCTTTAAAGTGCAATAGTCTACTAAAAGTGCTTTATGGTGCTCAATTGGTGGTGTGTCTGTTCCCCCCCCTTTCTCCTTTCAGTGCCCGCTTTGTTCCCTTTCTTCGTTATCACCTTCTTTTCCCCCTCCCACCCCCTTGCATACAGTTCTCTCACACTCTCTCTCTCTCGTTTTCTCACAGGTATGTGATCCCACGCACCTGGAGTTGCCACGCTTCTCCTGTCGCCTGACCTCTCGGTTGCCTGTCTCAGCTGAACCCGTCAGATGCCTCTGGTTGTCTTCCCGAGTAGAAGACAGGAGTCGCTGTTTCCCGTGTCTCGAGGTGCCACCACTCTCCCTCTCCTTCGTCCTTCTGATGAGCGTTTTCCTTCTCCTCTCGTGGTCGAGTTTCTTCTTCCACCTCCCGTGGTCGTTTGTTTGTGTCTTCCGAACCGCCGACATCCGCGAGTGCTGCCAGTGGCAGTTTTGACCTCTCAGCGGCCCGCCATTCATGACCATCCCACCAATCACGGGACAGGAGGCGGGGTAGACCACGAGCACCAGGGGCAGAGTCAGCACAAGTCAGGGATGTGTGCCGGCGATCGCAATCCAGCCTGTCACAAACACTCCCCCTAGAGAGCGGCCTGTCGAGACGCTTAGAGGCAGGATACCGGGACAGAAAATCCGCAGTCACCATTTGGCTACCCGGGAGATGCTGGATCTGAAACAAAAAAGGCTGTAAGGAAAGGAACCAGCGTAGAATACGGGAATTAGTGTCCTTATTGTGGGCTAGCCAGGTGAGAGGAGCATGATCGGTAACCAGGGTAAATGTTCTGCCAGACAGATAGTACCTAAGAGATTCAATAGCCCATTTAATGGCCAAACACTCCTTCTCTATAGCCGGATAATGCCGTTCACGGGGAAGAAGTTTCCAGCTGATGTACAAAAGGGGGTGAAGGGAGCCATCTTCCTGTGGTTGCGACAGCACAGCCCCAAGTACCACCTCAGAGGTGTCGGTCATTAATACAAAGGGTTTATCAAAATCAGGACAACAGAGGACTGGTGCAGAAGTGAGAGAGGTCTTGAGTTTGTAAAAAACTCCGTAACTTTGAGACTGAAGGAGGACCAAGAGTATTGGGACACGTCTTCCGTAACAAGTTAGAAAGGGGCTCAGCCATCGTGAAAAAATGGGGAATAAAGCGTCTATAATAGCCAACCGGCCACAAGAACGCCCTGATCTCTTTTTTGTTCTTTGGATATGACATCTGGGAAAGAGCTTCTAGTTTTTCTACTTGGGGCCTAATCTTACCACCCCCTACAATGTAGCCTAGATATTTAATACTAGTTTGTCCCAGCCGACATTTTTCATTGGCAGTTAACTGAGCTTTCCTATGGGCACCTAAAACAGCCTCTAGGTGTGACATATGTTCCGCCCACGTTTTGCTATAGATAAAGATGTCATCAAGATAGGCCGCCGCATACTGCCTGTATGGTCATAAGATTTCATCCATGAGTCTTTGGAAGGTGGCAGGGGCCCCGTGTAGCCCAAACGGCAGGACAGTGAAGTGTTACAAGCCCGAAGAGGTGGCAAAGGCTGTTTTTTCTTTGTCTTCCCCCCTCAAGGGAATTTGCCAATAGCCCTTCGTGAGATCCACCGTGGTTGGATATCTGGCTTGACCCAATCTTTCAACCAGCTCGTCAATTCTAGGCATGGGATAGGCATCAAAGTATGTTAAATTATTGACCCCCCTATAATCAACACAAAATCGGGTGCTGCCGTCGGGCTTGGGAACCAGTACGACCGGCGAGCACCATGGGCTGGTTGAGGGCTCTATGATACCGGCTGCTAACATGGCTTGGACTTCTTTTTCTATAATTTTCTGTTTGGCTTCGGGAATACGGTAAGGTCTCTGTCGGGATACTGTATTTTCTTTGAGGCAAATGGGATGCTGGACTAAGGTGGTTCTTCCTGGATATTTAGAAAACACATCTTGGTTTTGGCTCACCAGGTGGTTTAACTGGCTTAGGTATGACCTTGTAAGGTCGGAATTGATCCAGGGTTTTCCTGGGTTGGACACATCTTGATTAGAGAGGAACGGATAAGGGATGTCTTCATTTACATCAGAGGTGACATAATGGATGGCTTGTCCACCAGTGGGTTCTACCCATTTCTTAAGAAGGTTGATATGGTATATCTGTTCTCTTCCGCCACTTTGGGGCATGGCTAACCTATAAGTGGTGGGATTTATTTGGGCAATTACTTCAAAGGGACCCTTCCATCAAGCCAATAATTTGTTTTCAGTGCTAATGAGTAAGACCAATGCTTTATCTCCTACAGCTAATGTCCGAACCGCACTGTGGGTGTCATATATTTGCTTATGCTTGTGCTGGGCTTCACGCAAAGCAATGTGGGCTTCTTCCCATACTGTATGGAGGTTTTCTCGCAAATCTCGGGTATAGGTTAACAAATCTTTTATCTCTTCTTCGGTGTCCTCCCACTGTTCGGATAACATATCTAGCAACGTACGAGGCTGTCGGCCAAACAACATTTCAAAAGGGCTATGACCTAATGAGGATTGCATGTGGGTACGGATAGCGTATAGAACCAGAGGAAGTTTCTTCTCCCAATCCTTACCTGCCTCAGATATACTTTTCCGTGAGAGAGACTTAATGGTCTTGTTGTATCTTTCCACTAGTCCGTCTGTTTGGGGGTGGTATACTGAAGTACGGATTTGTTTCACCCCTAGCAATCGACAAACTTCAGTCATCAGTCTGGACATGAAAGGAGTCCCTTGATCCGTCAATATTTCATTCGGGAATCCCACCCTAAAAAAAACCTCTATCATTGCCTGGGCAACAGCTTTAGTATGCATACTAGGGAGGGCAACGGCTTCCGGATACCGCGTGGCACAATCCACTAACACTAAGACATATTGGGGGTCATTTTGACCTTGGCGGACGGCGGAGGCCGTCCGCCAAGGTACCGCCGCTGAATGACCGCACCGCGGTCAAAAGACCGCGGCGGCCATTCAGACATTTCCTCTGGGCCGGCGGGCGCTCTCCAAAAGAGCGCCCGCCGGCCCAGAGGAAATGCCCCTGCAACGAGGACGCCGGCTCAGAATTGAGCCGGCGTAGTTGCAGGGGTGCGACGGGTGCAGTTGCACCCGTCGCGTATTTCAGTGTCTGCTTAGCAGACACTGAAATACTTTGCGGGGCCCTTTTACGGGGGCCCCGCGGCACCCCCTACCGCCATCCTGTTCCTGGCGGGAGACCCGCCAGGAACAGGATGGCGGTAGGGGATGTCAGAATCCCCATGGCTGCGGAGCGCGCTCCGCAGCCATGGAGGATTCACAAGGGCAGTGGTAAACCGGCGGGAGACCTCCGGTTTACCCTTTCTGGCCGCGGCTGAACTGCCGCGGTCAGAATGCCCTCGGGAGCACCGCCAGCCTGTTGGCGGTGCTCCCGTGGTCGGTGACCCTGGCGGTCACCGGCCGCCAGGGTCAGAATGACCCCCATTGTCTACCTCGGGTAGAAGGGGTGAGAGGACAGATGATCTCCATTCCAACCCTGGTAAAGGGAATATCGATAACTGGAAGTGGTTGTAAGGGAACGGGTCTTGTATTAGAGGGATTGTATAGCTGGCATTTGGTACACTCGGAGCAATGTCTGCGAATCTCTTCATAAACTCCAGGCCAATAGATCCATCTAAACACGGCTTCCTCAGTTTTCTCCCTTCCCAAGTGTCCTTCCCCGTTATCCCCATGTGCTAACTGTAAAACCTGTTGGCGGTGGCTTCTGGGGATAACTAATTGTAGGTAATTTCCCCTTGTGTTGGTGGGTTTCCTATATAATAGAATATTATGTATCAGGAATCTGGGACCTACCCCTTGTGCTGCCCCAGATGCTGCCTGTTGCAATGCGTGTTTCAACAAAGGGTCCTCATTCTGACTCCGTCGGAAGTCACCTGTAACCGTGCAAACTTTTCCAGTGTCTATAATTACATCTGGGGAGGATTTATTCTGCCCATAAGAACGCCGTTGCTCCCTTTTTTGACTCCTACTGAGAGTATTTCGTACTAGTTTGGGCTCCTCTATAACCACCCCACTGGGCGCCTCCTTCCACCAGTCCCTAAACAGGTGCTCTTGTCCAGCCTTCTCTAATAAAGAGGGAAAACCCTCATAGTCGGTCCCTAGTATAATGTCTTCATCTAATTTAGAGAGTACCCCGACCTGTAGATTCTCGGTTTGATCCCTCCATTTCAACCATATATTGGCAAGGGGGTAGTATCGTCGATCACCGTGTACACAGGCGATGAGGACTTGAGTTTCCGCATCTTTCTGGCCTGGTAGTACTAGATCCCCCCTTATCATACTCTGGATACAACCTGAATCAATTAGAGCTATTCTTTCTTTACCATTGGAGGGTATATTTGGGTTTTTCTCCTCCAGTCCAGAACACTCTCCCTTTTTTCAGACCTATCTCCATGGTTTCTTCTGCGTCTTTTCTTTGAGGGCAATACCTGGCAATATGGCCCCATTCGGAGCAGTTATAACATTGTGGACCGGTGCCGGGATATTCGGAAGCGACCGGGCCCGTAGGTTGAGCGTGGTCAGGGCCATGGATCGCCGCTGGTCGATGTGTGACAGTTCGAGAGATACCCGGTCGGACAGGTGGGGGAGGAGCTCGTCTCCCGGTAGCACTGAAGTCCGGACCCCTATGATAAGCACAGGCTAGATCCACAGCCTTTTCATCCGTGAGACCGGGATGTTGACGTACCCAATTGCAAGTAGTAGATGGTAAGGCATCCAGGTATTGCTCTAAGACTATAACATAAAACATTTCTTCCCTGGATTTTTCTGAGGGATGTAACCATCTGCCAGGTGCGTGTTGGACTCTGTAGTATAAAGTGCGGGCGTTCTCCTGGTGCTGCCATTTCGTTTGTCGGAATCTGGTGCGGTAGCTTTCACTATCTAAGCCCACTCTTTCTAAAATGGTTTTCTTGATTTCTCTATAAGGAAGAGTCCCACTTGGATTAATTGCTTGGTAAGTAGACTGCAGGTGACCAGTGAGAAGAGGGGCGATATACTGGCCCCATTTATCCTCAGGCCAATTAGCTGTACTGGCTACCCTCTCAAAGTTTGTGAAGAAAGAGTCGGGATCTTCCTGCTCCTGATAACGCTGCAACACACTGCTCGGTACATTAGGGTGTACTTTGGTATGGGCGATCGTGTCGGTAAGTTTTCCCAATGCGGTTTCATGCACCAGCTCTTTGTTGGCCATAATCGTGGCCTGACTTTAAAGAGCAGTTTGTAATGCCTCACGTTCCTCTTTAGCTTCTTTCATTTGTTGTTCCCATATCAACTGTAGATGATGTTGCCCTTCAGCTAATTGAGCAATTACGTCGGCCATGGTTGCCTTCTCTTCCATGGTGGGTATTCTTTGAAATCCCACTTCTGACACCACTTGTGACCGGGGCCCGCGTGGAAGGAATACTCAAACGCGCTGTTCCGGTGTACCAGTGTTTTATTGTTTTAAGGTGGTACTTGGTAAGTTTAAGGTACAGGTATGTTTAAGGTGTTCTTCTTGGGCGGTGGGTGGAATGGCTGTTTTGGTTGTGGTATATTCTTAACTTGTCTCTCTCTTTGTTTTCTTGGCGTACAGGTGACCCCGGGAAGTACACGTGGAGAGAACAGAGGAAATATGGTAAGTGGTCAGGTTGCCTTTGTTGTGTTTTTTTTTTTTATTCTGTTTCCTTCCTGTCTTTCTCTTTTTTAACAGGTTTTTTTATCTGTTTCTCTTCTGTTTTCTGTCTTTTCTATGCGCTGTCCTGGAATGGTCCGCTTGGCCTTATTATATTGCTCAGTGCCTCTTTTCCTTTTCTTTGATGCCTATGCCGTTTTGTGCGCAGTGCCTTTAAAGTGCAATAGTCTACTAAAAGTGCTTTATGGTGCTCAATTGGTGGTGTGTCTGTTCCCCCCTTTCTCCTTTCAGTGCCCGCTTTGTTCCCTTTCTTCGTTATCACCTTCTTTTCCCCCTCCCCCCTTGCATACAGTTCTCTCACACTCTCTCTCTCTTGTTTTCTCACAGGTATGTGATCACACGCACCTGGAGTTGCCACGCTTCTCCAGAAGCGTGGCGGGTGGTAGCGTTCCGTCCTCCCGGTTGCCTGTCTCAGCTGAACCTGTCAGATGCCTCCGGTTGTCTCCCCGAGTAGAAGACAGGAGTCGCTGTTTCCCGTGTCTCGAGGCGCCACCACTGTCCCTCTCCTTAGTCCTTCTGATGAGCATTTTCCTTCTCCTCTCGTGGTCGAGTTTCTTCTTCCTCTTCCCGTGGTCGTTCATTTGTGTCTTCCAAACCGCCGACATCCGCGAGTGCTGCCAGTGGCATTTTTGACCTCTCAGCGGCCCGCCATTCATGACCATTCCACCAATCACGGGACGGGAGGCGGGGCAGACCACGAGCACCGGGGGCAGAGTTAGCACAAGTCAGGGATGTGTGCGGGCGATCGCAATCCAGCCCGTCACAGGTAGGTATTTGTCAACCAACATAAATCAGAACATTCTGAGAGACCTCCCCATTTGCTCCTTGGAAGTGCTGGCTAGTTCTTTTATATTTTCAACAGTTTCTCTAACTTCTATTTAATTAGAAGAAACAGGGAAATTTTCCTGTGATGTTGTTCCTGCACAGTATCACCTTAACCACTCAGCCCTGCCTTCGCCAGAGAAATTGTTGACACACACAATGAGCCTTTGGTTCAGTGTGTCTCTCCCTACAACAAAGGTACCCATTGTTGATTTGGATTAATCAATAATGAAGCGTTTAACAAGGCAATTTTTTACACAAATGATTCATTTTTATACTCAAAGTTGCATCACCTCTGCTAGATTACCCTGTTGTGAACTCCTTGTCAATCTCAGCATGTAGGTATGTTTTCAGACAGGCTTTGAAACCCAGGCCTGCAGGTTAATGACTGACAGAACTGATGTGGGGTAACACTTAGCTGGTAGCGAATGCAAACAGGAAAACTCAGATCAGATCCCACAGATAGGCAGCAACACTAAAATGCTTCCCGGAGATTGGCCCTAATAAGGCACACATGGTCAGAGGGAAGTGTGCATTCCCAAAACACCATAGAGTTAGTAGCCACATGTAGTTAGGTACACTTAGCCAATCAAGACACAGCACATTCAACTTACGGAGTGACCAAACACCCCTCAGTCCAGACATCTGAACATGTACTCGCTGGTTCACATTGTGTCCACACCAGGCCAAGGCCCACCTGCATTCCCACTCTAGAATTGTATCTATGACTCTGTGACAACTGTTGACATATTTATGGTTTTATTACACCCAGAAAAATGTATAAAACTTGCTTCAGTATGATATACCATGAGAGACAGTCCTCAAACTCAAGATCTGCAACTGCTCCTGTGGCTCTAATGTTCAATTAAATGAACCATTTCCTGTTTTGCCAGATATCTCTTGTGTTTTGCTTTTTATGGTAAGTTCTCATTTGAGGAATAGTTAGGTGGCCGAGCCAGGAGCTAATTGGTTCTTTGAACCCAACTGAGACCAAAGAAAGGGGACCCTGCCAACATGGATTCACATTTGCACAACAAGAAAAGTGAACAAATGCTGCAATTGATTGGAGGTTCTGCTGAATCCACAGGGCGGAGGTCTGTCCTGAAGCCACCATCACACAGTAAGGAACTACATCAGAGCCTTAGTCCTAGCATTGGGTGTGTGGCAAATTAGGAAAAAGCATAATCTGCTGAAGAATCAGAGTTTGAGTCAGAAGGTAGGTTTTTGACTGGGGTACATGCCTCGCATAAGAGCTGGCAAAGGAGAGGAATTGATCAGCAAATTAGGGGTCAAGGCAGCTTAGTGCAAACCCAGCTTAAATGCAGGATGACCAAGATCACACCTCTGCATGTGCACCAGGAAAGCAGCAATGAAGACGTTTGCTGCTTCTCTTGAATGCACAGGACAGGTAAACCAACCCCAAAGGTACATAGTAGCTCTGGAGAAAGGTAAAATATTTGCCCAAACTTTTTGTCACCTGTTAGCCTGCTGAACCAAGAGGAGTGATCAATATGATAGGCTCTGGACCGTGGAGGGTTCCTCGAGCCAGAGGACATAGCGTTTAAAAAGGACTGCATTCAGCATGGTGGGGGAGAACCCAAGTGGAACTTTCCATTAATTCAGGAGTTTCTGAGGAAATGGGAATGCTATGTAGAGTGAAAACCATCAGAGGCGTCCAAAACAAGGATATGCCCATCAATACAGAAGGGCATGTCAAGGACCATCTATGTGCCAGATGGAGAAAGAAGGGTTAAAAGCCAAGCTACCTCCATTGTTGACTGGAGCCAGGAAATGGATCTCATGCTTTGAGCAGAACACCACAGGGAACACCCTAGCAAGAGGTTATGCTGTGTCTGCTAAGCAGCATTTTCGGTGAGCAGACCAAAACAGTATTTGCCCCGGTTTGCATTTTAACAATCACGCTGACCAACTCACGCATGAGGGGCCCTATTTAATTCATACCTGCAACAGATATGGTCGGCCCTCAGGTAAATGCTTCTCGACTGCCCAGATGTAGGTGGGTTGATGGCAGAAACCATGAAGCCTGGGGAGACCATAACAGATTACCTAAACAGAATGAGAGAACAGTGAGGACAGGAGACAGGACAGCCATGGACAGATACCGTCCCTCAAGTCATCTTCTTTTTATAAAATCCTCATGAAGGGGTTCCCACAGAATTACAAAACTGTTTGGGCAGCTTAATGGGGCTAGACACTAAGCCCTAGCAGTAGATACTAGTGCACATGCTGCATTTTCACAAAAGGAAAAAGGAAAAGGATAAGGAAAAACAGAAGCAGGCCCAAAGGGACAACACTAAATTAATCCAACAGAAACTGAGGAAGATCGATCTTGAAGGGGCCACATTGGCTGCAAGCATGCAAATTGCACCAGTTATGAAGGGAACTCCACTGCACAACCCCTGAGTGTTCCAAAATGGCTACAGTGATATAAACTAGGCTTGGGTGTAGAACTCTGCTCCACCAGCGGAGTTTGCTGAATTTGCGCACTTCGTACTATGCAGAGTAGTGGGAAGTTCCCAAATTCCACACTCCAATGTGAACCGGAGTTCGTTTGCGCTCATGAGATTTGTTTTGGTGCTCTCTCACGAGCACCACAATTCTCCTGGGCTGCTAGTGAACACACAAGAGCCATTGCGTTCTCATGCATTGCTTCCAGGTGAACCAGTGACCAAAACAGTGCCATTCACGAGCACAAACTAATTTCTGCAGAAGATTTTCTACTCTTGATGCATCCAAATCTAGTCAAAAAGAGATTTTCAACTATACAGCTAGTCAAAAAGAGTTTTTCGACTAGATTTTCTTCTCCAATGGGCCTTGCAATTTGTTTATCAGATTGAGAAGAATTTTATTTTCCAAACAGGAAGGAAGTGCGTCACAGACTCCAACTTCCTGTTTCTGTCCAGCAGGCTCCTCCCAGTGCTTTGTCCAGCTCCTGGTCACTTTTCACTTACATTTCGAGGTGGAATGATCACTTGCTTTGTCTCCTGGATATACTTTTGGATTTATGGACTTTTGAGAAATCACACAAATAAGCTCCAAAAGTATTGAATAAGGGTGTTATTTGTTTGGTTGTCATGCCCCAAAATGTATTTGTATTTTTATTTGATTTTAATTTTTTTTTAGTGGTGGTTGGCCTAGCATTTAAGTATGGGCCTACCTATTATGAAGCATTTAATTGATTATTCATCTTTGTTGCACAGCTCAGTAGTACCTGTTCTCTTCTACATGTTTGTAAAATTTGCAATAATATTTTACTATGTAGCCTGTAGGCCAAGTACTGGTAGTCATGGGTGCATGAATATTTCAGTGGTATATGTAGTTAAAACTTGATTTAGGGCAGACATGACACTGGACTTATTAAAAATGTTGGCTATTGTTTGCATTTCATGTTTTTTTCCAAAATGTGTATATGTTATTGGTAATATTTGATGATCAATTTTCTTCAGTTTCACCATCACCACCATGCCTCCTTATGTGTGTGTGTTTGTGTTTGCATGTGTGTGTGTTTGTCATTGTCCACCATTTATCTGTTTTTTCCTTGCAGTGTGGCTGGCCCAGTGGCCATTTTCTGTCCATAGGCTTGCATGTGTTCTTTGTTTCCCATGCCTCCTTGTTTGCAGTTGTTGTTTGACCATGTGGCTGGCGGGCATTTGTCCATCCTGCTAGCGCCCCTCTGCCATAGGCTTGCATGTGCCCTTTGTTTGCCATGCCTCTTTGCTCTTTGTTGTTGTTTGACCGTAAGGCTGTCAGCTGGTGTGTCTTTGACATAGACTCACATACAAACATCATTAGTTATTGATCATTTGCTTTTTGAAATCTCAATGTTAACTTTTGTTTCTATTTATTTTAATTTCATTTTTTTTTTTTTTTTTATTTTAATGGTATTTTTTATATTTTCATGTTTTATATTTTCATTTTTTACTTTTGTATGTTATTGTTTTTTAAAATTTTTAGATTTTTTTTTATTTAATTCTGCATGTTGCCTTGATCCATCCATCTATCCACATCCATCCATCCACCAAAGACACAGAGCTGCACTACAGCCTTCAGTTTCTTTAGGTGTAATTCCATTTCTCCAGGACACCCTGGCTGCGGAGCACGGCAGACAAATCAACAGCATAAATAATAATTTTCCATTTCCCCTGAACTACCTTGCCATCACAGGTTATTTAAAGTTTAAAGGACTGTACCATTTACCCTTTCACTTCTCTCTGACTACACCTTTCTTTTAAAACAGATGGAGATAAAGCAAAGAGCTAGATCTGCCTGTTGTGCTGTCTCATTTGAAATGTAATTTTTTTATGGTGTGGTGGTGTGGTTTGCCTTTACAACATTTTATCAAGTTGGCATTTATTACATACGTAACCAACCTCACTAAGATTGCATTTGTCTGTGCTATTTTAACCTGCAACAATGCCACATTTCACTAACTACATATATTTCTTGTGTGGTTGTTTTTAGATGCACAAGGGAAGAGACCCCACATCACGAGCAGTACTGCCAAAGAGAAAGCCTTACAATTATGTCAATAGTCCATACTCTTTTGCTTATACATCTTAGTGCCACTCGCAACCTAGAGCTCAAGATGGACTGAAACAAAGTTGCTCCCAACAAAGTGGCCAGTAAGAAGAAAAAGCAGCTTTTCGTCAGTGGTGTGCCAGCCGCAACCTTTTTTGGGAAATGTGTGCCTACCACACCGGCCTCCGGGTGAGGAACCTGGGAGCAGCACGTCTTCATCAACAGCACCACACCAACCTAAGTCCAAGACCATGTCTGTTAGTGAGACAGCTACTGCAATCATGGCGACACCGACGAACAGTGATGTTGAATTGGTTTTTGTCCCTTTCCCAAAGGGGTACCCAATTGTTTCAGGAAACAGAGCAAAGTGAACAGCAGGCGCAGCCATTAATAGCGGATCTTCCCAAAGTTGGAAAAGAGCAGGTCAAGCTTTCTGTCGAGAAAGAACCTCTTCTTTTAGAATCAATGGTTCCAAGATCTCCAGCAAGAAAAAGGAAAGGTACTACTCCACCACTTTCTACAAGCACCCCTTCTGATGACGATGATAGGGACATGGAGTGGAAACTGGCAGAGTTTGGGAGATGCCAGGAGAGACAAGGGAAAAGAAAAGTTCCAAAAAGACTAAGGCCCTCACTACAACCCTGACGGTCGGTGTTAAAGTGGCGGTAATACCGCCAACAGGTCGGCGGTAAAAAAAATGGGATCACGACCATGGTGGAAACCACCAACACAGACAACCACTTTAACACTCTGACCGTTATGACGTTAGCAACAAACACCGCAGCAGTAACTGCCAACAGCCAGGCGGAAGACAATGTACCACCCACACCATTACAAGGCACCAATCCGCCAGCTTTTCAGGGGCGGTACCAACGCCATCAAAAGCACGGCGGAAACAGTACACAGAAGGGAAACCACTCACCTGTCGACACCCAAGGAAGAACTAGGATTCCATGGAGCCCAAATTGCAGATCCAACCCATGTTGCTGTATCTATTAATACACCATACAAGTGCAAAGGCGGCGGCAACAACGACAGTGAGTACTGCACCTAGCACATAGGGGAGGGGAGGAGGGAAAAGAGAGTGACACACACACGCGGCACGCAACATTCACACCCCCTACCCACAACAACATACAGACACACATATCCAATAACATCACAGATACACCCTGTCACCCCCTGGAAGAACGCAAGGACCAAAAGGAATGAGTTTAACTAGTGTAATATTCGAACAATCAGATTGATCAAGAGAACAGCAAATAATAAGTATACACAAATATTTACAGCAAGTACACAAGTCCATAAACTGTCCCATGAAATGTCCGTGGACCAGTGGTTCCAAAAAGCATGGGCAAAGCCCATACATGACACCTGCCTCAAAACGAAGAGAACACTGCAGGGGCATCAGGTCAAAAAAAAAAAAGGCACCTCAGCCGGATGATGGTACGACGCAACTGCTCCTCAAGGGGGCTCCATGCCCACTGCCTGGTCCTGGGGAGTGCAAAGCCACAGTCTCTCAAGTCTTTCAAGTGGGTGGTTAGCCCACTGCTTTGTCCCGGGGAGTGCAAAGCCACAGTCTCACAAGTCTCTCAAGTGGGTGGTTTGCCCACTGCTTGGTCCTGGGGAGTGCAAAGCCACAGTCTCTCAAGTCTCTCAAGTGGGTGGTTTGCCCACTGCTTGGTCCTGGGGCGTGGAAAGCCACAGTCTCTCATGTCTCTCAAGTGGGTGGTTTGCCCACTGCTTGGTCCTGGGGAGTGCAAAGTCACAGTCTCTCAAATGGATGCCTTTCTCACTGGTTTTGGAAAGGGGCTTTGTGCCCAAGTGCTTCATCCTGCCAAGGACTGGGTGAGTGGATGCCTTCCTCTACTGGAGAACACTGCAGGGGCATCAGGTAAAAAAAAAAACAGGCACCTCAGCCGGATGATGGTACGACGCAACTGCTCCTCAAGGGGGCTCCATGCCCACTGCCTGGTCCTGGGGAGTGCAAAGCCACAGTCTCTCAAGTCTTTCAAGTGCGTGGTTTGCCCACTGCTTGGTCCCGGGGAGTGCAAGGCCACAGTCTCACAAGTCTCTCAAGTGGGTGGTTTGCCCACTGCTTGGTCCCGGGGAGTGCAAAGCCACAGTCTCTCAAGTCTCTCAAGTGGGTGGTTTGCCCACTGCTTGGTCCTGGGGCGTGCAAAGCCACAGTCTCTCATGTCTCTCAAGTGGGTGGTTTGCCCACTGCTTGGTCCTGGGGAGTGCAAAGTCACAGTCTCTCAAATGGATGCCTTTCTTTACTGGTTCTGGAAGGGGGCTTTGTGCCCAAGTGCTTCATCCTGCCAAGGACTGGGTGAGGGGATGCCTTCCTCTACTGGTTCTGGAGGGGGCTTTGTGCCTAGAGTGCTTCATCCTGCCAAGGACTGGGTGAGTGGATGCCTTCCTCCACTGGTTCTGGAGGGGGCTTTGTGCCCAGTGATGCTGCACCTGGGGTGTGGCAGTTGACTTTGTCTCACCTGGGTGTCTCAGCCACGCGATGTACCTGGAACAGGTAGCATGATACTCCATGGAGGCAAAGCCACACACCATCCTGCGGTGACTTAGGCTGCCAATTGCTGGTTCATGTCAGTGCTGGAGGGGGTGTCTCAAGTGGCGTGTCCAGGGTCCAGGACATCACCTGCAGACTCTGACGGCTGCACACTGGGGATGGGGCTGACATTCAACAGAGTGGCATCGGCTGTGCACGTGGCGATGCTGATGGTGGTGCAGGTGGCGGTGTCTGTGGCGGAGATGCTGCCAGTGCTGGCCGTGGTGCAAATGACTGTTGTGGTGGATGGAGACACAATACCATCTCTGGCAGCCTCGGATGGCTGATCCTTGGGGAGGATGCTGCAGACTGACTTTCTGGCAGCGGCGGTGCAGGTGGCGTGCTGGTGGTGGGGCAGATGGCGGTGCAGGTGGCAGTGCATGTGCCAGTCAGAACGGCGGTGGTGACTCTGGTGCATGTGGCTGCCATCCCTGAAGATATGGTGGTCACCAGCCCCTCACCAGAAGACATTGTGCCCAGAGGTGATGTGCCCTTTGGCTTGTGGCCCTTCCCCATCTTGACAGTTGCTGCAGGAACCTTGGCACTGTCCACTCGGTGTTTGTCGAGGCCTTGCTGGTAGCGTGGTGTGACTGTCCCCTGCTGGAAGCCAGCCCCTTTTCGACCTTTGCAGGTGGTGGAATAGGGTGGTCCTTCTTTTCTGTCAGTGGCACACTGGCAGCTCTGACGGGTGCCCCCTTAGACCGTACTGGAGTAGCAGGGACCACAGTGGATACAGATTTGGTGGCTGAGGTGCTTGGCTGGGATCTAGACATCCTGGCCCAAAGGAAAGGACAGGGGAGGTGTAGGGAAGAGGCTAATGTTAGCTAGGAAAAGTTTTTTTGACACACTGGGACAGGAAGATGGAGGGGGCTTAGGAGTGGAGGAAGAGGTAGTGGTTGTAGGAGGTGTACGTCTGCTGAGGTAGGGTGAAGGTGCATGGGTTGGAGGCTGTTGTGAGGTGGATGGCTGTTGAGTGGGTGTGTGCCTGCGTTTGTGTACTTTGGGAGGAGGGCTTACAGACACAGTGGGAGAGGACGCAGGGGATGCGTGAATGGTAGTGGGGGTGGTAATTGCACATGAGCGGTGTATAGTGATGGGCATGCTGGTGATGGAGGCAGTGACTGATGATGTAGTGCATGCAGGTGTGAATGGAGACGAGACTGGGAGGGAGGTGGAGGATGTGGAGAAGGGGGACACAGTAGAGGAAGTGGATGTTGGTATGTGTGCATGGGTATGGTGCTTGTGTGAGTGCCTGTGGGATGTGTGGTGCTTATGTTTGCCTGAGCCACTTTTGTGTGTTGATGTGTGTGCATGCTGGTCTGATGGTGTGCCTGGGATAGGCTGAGGTAGAGGGGGTTGGGTCTGGGTAGTGGAAGTTGGAGGGGGGAGGCTGGACACAGGGACAATGGCTTCCATCAGTGCTAAGGCCAGAGCTTGAAATGCTCTCTGTTGGGTCGCCATGCCAGAATGAATGCCCTCCAGGTCTGCATTTGTTTTCTGCAAATGCCTCTTGACACCCTGGATGGCATTCAGAATGGTTGACTGCCCAACAGTGATGGATCTCAGGAGGTCAATAGCCTTCTCACTGAGGGCAGCAGGGCTGACTGGGGCAGGGCCTGAGGTGCCTCGGGCAAAGGAGATGCCCACCCTCCTGGGTGAGCGGGCACAGGAAACACGCTGAGAGGCTGCTGGGAGGGCGGTGCTGGTGGGGGTGTAGCAGCTGTACCTGTTGTTGGGGTGGGTACAGAGGTGTCCGCCACCGCCAGGTAGCTTCCATTAGAGGAGGTGTTGCTGTCTCTGGTATCCCCTCCTGTCCCCGTCGTGGAGCTCCCCTCGCTCTCCATCCCACTGGTGCCTTTACCCTCTGTAGATTCACCCTCCAGGGCCAGGTGGGATACAGCTCCCTCTGTCGCCTGTGCCTCTGCACCTCCACCAGATGATGCTAATGCACACAAGGACAGGGTGACAAAACAAGAAGTGGGGAAAGACAGAAAACACACATGGTCAATGCCAGCAACACCACTACTGTTGGCGGACACAAAACACAGGGAGCAGCCCTATGCACTAGGCCATGCACTAGCAGTTAGTAGGAAATTCACCAGCACATGTGGTACTATGCCTAACACTATTTGCTTCACACCTGGAACCCACATGAGCCTTCCCAGTTGTAGATGCCCACTAAAAATATTGGGGTTGGAGGGCTTCAGAGCCTGCCCAACAAGCGGACCTACCCTACAAAGTTCGTCCTGGCATAGGGGAACCCACAGCCCACATCCCGCACCCAGACATTTCATAAATCAGAGTCAGCTTAATGACACTGTACTCACCCCCTTGTGGCTGCTGTGATGGCCTCAAGCACCCATCCAACTCCTGATATGCCACCGCCAGGATCCGGAACATCAGGGGGGTCATGGTGCAACAGGCACCCCTTCCAGATTGGGAGGCCAGCACCAGCTGGGCCTCCGTCGTCTTCTTGCTCCAGTGGCGCAGGTCCTCCCATCTCTTGTGGCAGTGGGTGCTCCGTCTATAATAGACCCCCAGGGTCCGCACTTCCTTGGCAACGGCACGCCAAATACACTTCTTCTGGTGGGTGCTGACCTAGAGGAAATGTACAGGAGGAAAGGAAATTACTCACCCGTACGGACCGTCATACTCATTGCCCACCAGTTCCCACCCATGCCCTGATGCACATACACTCACCATCCTCACATGCAGGCCTCAGCCCCCCCACATGTATCTTCCATCCACACCACTCAAAACAGGCATTCCCCATGCATCATGCTCACAGTGTACTCAGCTGTTTGTCTGGAGGACCGTAGAGTAGCGTGTACTGGGGGAGGACCCCCATTCACCAGTTTGTCCAACTCCTCCACGGTGAAGGCAGGGGCCCTTTCCCCAGACACTTGAGCCATTGTTGCTTCCAGACTCAGGTCACAGCAGCACATGCAGTGTAGGTCCTCTCCTGTTGAAGGTCAGGTATCATGTGAGTGAACCCATAGGGCCCAATGATAACCAATGCTGAATTGCACGGCGGTCTGCGACCGCCTACCGCAACGCTGCACAACGCCAGTGCAGTTACCTCATTTCTCCTTGTCCCTCCTCACAAGTCAGGCAGCCGCCATTTCAGGGGGGCACATGGCATGGCACCTAACTGTGTCACAGCAGAATTTGGCAGATATACGGACAAAATACGCCACACACGGATTTACTTACATTACTGCAAACACACTTGTGCAACCTTTGTGGTACATGACCCTCTGCTCACCATTCTCCTCCATAGGGCACATCCGCTGGGGCAGATGATGCAATGGCATCATCCTCCGGTGTACAGACCCCTGGTGGACCTGTCGACAATGGAAGACAGACACATCATTATCATCTACAGACTTGATCATGCCACAATCCAAGACCTGTGTGTCCAATTAGAGCCTGACCTGATGTCAGCTATCCGCTATCCCACAAGAATCCCCCCTCTAGTGCAGGTCCTGTCAGTGCTCCATTTCCTGGCAAGTGGCTCCTTTCAAACTACAGTGGCCATGGCATCTGGGATGTCTCAGCCAATGTTTTCTAACGTGTTGAATAGAGTGTTGTCAGCCCTGCTGAAACACTTGCGCGGCTACATCGTGTTTCCCCAGGTGGAGGATTTGCCCAAAGTGAAAGCTGACTTTTATCCCCTCGGACATTTCCCTACCATCATTGGTGCCATTGATGGTACACATGTGGCATTTGTCCATCCCCCTGCAGAAATGAACAAGTGTACAGAAATCAAAAAAGCTACCATTCAATGAATGTGCAGATGGTGTGTTTGGCAGACCAGTACATCTTTCATGTGAATGCCAAGTATCCTGGCTCTATGCATGACGCCTACATTTTGAGGAACTGAACAAAAAAATGAAGGTATCAAGTAGGGATGAATTCACACCTAATTATCAAAGTGAAAACCTAAATTCTTCACTGAAAATTATTTCTTTAATCAGATTAAGTAAAATTAGTTGATGCTTAGTGTCTACAAGTCACACTCATACATCTATATAACACTAACAAACAGTAAGATCATCAAAAGTATTCAAAAGACAAAAAACAAAAATCACAAAGTCTCATATAGAGATACTATACAAAACATCACAGTACAAAAATGAACCAACATTTCATTTGAGCACCGTCATAAATGAATCATAATCTGCTTAGCCATACAATGGCGAGCAGTATTCAAAGGAGGTAATGAGAGTGGTGTCAAGAGCGTATCGTCCATCAGTTAAAAATCAATCACTGGTAAAAATATCCGATACGGTCCAAAGTTATTAAATCCAATTTTTCAGAAATTCCAACTGACATTCCTCCATAGTTGTGGTTGACGCGTTTCGGCCTTTATAAATCTGGCCTCCTCAGGACAACAGGAACAGTGCCTATATATACAACATACCAAATTTAAACAATAGTGTGGACTTTTCAACATAAACCACCAGGTGTGAACACACACCACCTGTTCACCATAAAAAGGCACCAAAGTGCAGATAGCAAAAAGTAAAAAGTAATTTAACTCAACTACCTGGAGGCTCCAAAATATAACTTAATGAAAATGCCAGGCCACATAATGGCCCTCATTACGATTTCGCCGCCCGCCGGAATTCCGCCCTCCATAATACCGCTCCGCGGTCAGAAGACCGCGGAGGGTATTATGAGTTTTTCCCTGGGCTGGCGGGCGGTCTCCAAAAGACCGCCCGCCAGCCCAGGGAAAAACTCCCTTCCCACGAGGATGCCGGCTCGTAATAGAGCCGGCGGAGTGGGAAGGTGCGACGGGTGCTGTTGCACCCGTCGCGTATTTCACTGTCTGCAAGGCAGACAGTGAAATACATTTTGGGGCCCCCAGGGGCCCCGCGACTCCCCCTCCCGCCATCCGGTTCCCGGCGGGAGAACCGCCAGGAACTGGATGGCGGGAGGGGGAGTCGGAATCCCCAAGCCGGATTCCTTGGGGGCAGCGGGAAACCGACGGGAGACCGCCTGTTTCCCTTCTCTGACCGCGGCTAAGCCGCCGCGGTCAGAATGCGGTGCCACCGCGTCCCGCGGCCCTGGCGGACGTAATCCGCCAGGGTCGTAATGACCACCAATATATGTTTAAATAGAATTATAGGGTCCAACACCAATAATGAATACATCAGAGACTCAGCCAAAAGTGAATATATTTAAAGATTAATAGCTGGTCAGCGCGCGTTGCCAAAGAGACTAACCTTTCAAAGATGTTGTAGCTGCAAACCTTGCTTTAAAAGTAAAGGTATCTCCAAAGATGCCAGAGTTCTAAATAAAAAGTAATATGACATCAAATATCACTACAAAGCGGAAAGACAAGCTCACTGCAAGAATCGGAGCTTAAACTAATAGGCTTACCAAAGCTCATCCGGACCAGTAAGATAAAGCTGCTTCAGTCGGGAAAGTTATCGGTCAGGTAATGTGAGCGCAATAGGTCTGCACAAATAAATAGCAGAACAATATCGAAGCAGATGGTTGGGCAACGTGCGTGCTATTAAAAAAACAAAACGACTAATGCGTTATAGTCCATTACAGAACACACACAGATATCGTGGTGGCCATCTTTAAATATATCTGACCCAGCATAAGTACATTAAACAGAAGAGGTCATACACCGGAAACCTAAACCAACAGTGAAAACCCTCCAGCAAATAAATAAAAAATGCTTCAAAGAAATCAATGCACATCAAGAATTCAAAGAAAACCGTAGAAAAAAACAGCAAAAAAAGGGAGATATTACACCTTTATTAGGGACCACATTTCTGACAAATCATTTAGCCCCATAGTTGAAGTTCCAAATTTTTCAATCAAACAGGCTTCCATTCTATCCAGCTGTAACACTTCATGTTTTAGTTTTTTCCACTACGTATAAAATGGACCATCTAATATCTTCAGGTCAATGGTCCTTATCCATGTAGTGGTCAACCAATGGAGCTCCATGGACTACATATCTAATCGTAGACATGTGTTGTAGGATGCATGTTTTAACTGGCTGTGTAGTTTGACCTATATATGTCAGAGGACAAGGACATGTAATACAGTAAACTACATTACGTGTATTGCAGTTTGAAAAACGAAGTTGATGATGTATTTTACCATTCACTTTTACAAGCCAAACAGTTGTTACATTGAAAATGGCCAGAGATTGGTAGAAGGTCTACCATACTTCTCAAATCAGAACTTTCCTTTACATTTGAAACAAAAGGGGCATGTACCAAAGCATTGTGAATGTTTCTGCCTATTTTGAATGTAAATAAGGGTTTATTTAACTCTACTGGATAAAGTAATTTCCAATTTCTTTCTATGATCGACCTAATTCGGTTCGCTTTAGGTTTATGGCGGTCATTACAACATTGTTGGTAAAAGCCGCTTACCGCTGTGCAGAAGACAGCCAACACACCGCCGTGGCTGCGGAATTCCTCCACAGCCATTAAGACCCACAGCTCGGAATCCGCCAAAATCTAGACACCCACACAAGTCCGCTACACCAAAGGTCAGTGATAAACTGGCGATAACAAAACCTCCACCGTCAAGCCAACAGGAATATGCCCAGACTATCACGACCCACGAATAAACGCGGGGGTCTTTCAACTGCAGTATTCCATTGGTGGTACACACCGCCGCGCTCAAAATACATACACATTTACAAAACACAACCACATTGGACAATTCAAAATACACACACCTGATACACATATACATACCTCTCCCACACACCAAATACACTATAAAACACACACCCACATCACCCACAAACCCCTATGACAACAATTGCGACAGAAGGCCAGAGAGAGACACCACCAGAAAGAACAATAGCATCCACAGGCACTCCACACCATCACTCACACAACATCCACACACCTCACCCAACACACCTCTAAATATCACCCCACACATCACAGCACACACCACCCCACACATCACCCACACCACCCCATGGCACCGCAAAGACACCACAGGTTTTCTGAGGAGGAGCTCAGGGTCATGGTGGAGGAAATCATCTGGGTAGAGCAACAGCTATTCGGATCACAGGTGCAGAACACCACCATAGATAGAAAGATGGAGCTATGGCGCACAATTGTGGACAGGGTCAACGCAGTGGGACAGCACCCAAGAACTAGGGATGACATCAGGAAGAGGTGGAACGACCTACGGGGGAAGGTGAGTTCCGTGGTCTCAAGACACAAGATTGTGGTCCAGAGGACTGGCGGCGGACCCCCACCTCCTCCCCCAGAACTCACAACATGGGAGGAGGAGGTCTTGGATATACTGCATCCTGAGGGCCTCGCAGGAGTAGCTGGAGGAATGGACTCTGGTAAGTCAAACCTTTAACTACTTCATCCCCCACCCACCTGCATGCTATCACATACCCCCACCCTCGCCCTCACCCCCATCACTCCAACTCCTCCCACATTAATACAAACAACACATCCCAAACCCAAGCCCTGCATGTAACACCAAAGCATAGACACCCATCACCATAGAATGTCCACTGCACATACCAATACACCCCCTAAACCATTCTCACAGAAGGTCCCACACAAGAATGGAAGCACTGGGGTACAGGGTCACCCACCCATTGCATACCATGGCACACACAGATGCAATAATCATGCCTTTACACCCCTGCAGGACCCCTACCCAACATCATCGGACAGGAGGGTCCAGACATGTCCACTCCACCCACAGAAGAGGCCCACACTAATGACAGCAGCTCTGTCCAACTGGATCTAGATGACCAGCCCGGCCCATCTGGGACCTCAGGACAGTCGGTTCCCTTCACACTGGCACAGGCCACTACAGAGCTTCCCGCCTCTGGAAACACTAGCACAGCACCCGCCCAGTGGGCCCATACCTCTGTCCCCAGGACACGTCAAGCAGCAGTGTGTCCACCACTACAGGGAACTCAGGCTAACCCACCACCCCAACAACACCAGGGACCTGGGGGCAGTGATAGTGGCCACACGGTTCAGGGGACAGAGGCACAGGGAAACAGGGGAACTGGGAGGGCTGCTGTGCGACAGGGGGAGGACAGGCCCAGGGAACCTACTCTCCACGAGGCCCTCTCCAACATCATTGGAGCCTACCACCATTCCCAGGAGACAAGGGCAACAATACAGGCCAAGTTTCAGGAGCTGAAGGAACTCGTGAACACCAGGAGGGACACTGTGGCACTACAAGGGCCCCTGACACTAGCCTGGACGATGAACTGCCCACCACCTCTGCCGGCACTAGTGGACAGGAGCACTGCCACAGGACCACGACACCAGCACCCCACCCCCTGCAGATGGAGAACCACCCTGCAAGCGGTCCCTGAGATCCAGTACAAAGACAGAGAACAATGCCAAGACCCCCGCCAAGAAATGAGACCACCTGATTGTCATCCTTCTGTCCCACTTTGTCCCCCTATCCATACTTAAACTGCCCTAGCCCCTTTGGACAATGCACCTGTGAGACTAATAGACTGGACTGGACCCCTGACCATTTTACAACTGTAGTGTAGCCGTTTTTTAATGTAGCTTTTTGCGTGTTTGCTTAAAGTATTAGGCCTCTGTGCACTTTGCCCTAGATGCATTTTGTTTAGCCTCGCACTGTTATTTTACAATAACCAGTTTCACGGTCTTGTTTTATTTTCTTCTATCACACTGTTTAGCTTACTTCAGCACTGAAGTTCTCAAACAATACATTCTTGTTCGCTCTGTGCTTCAGTCAAGGATACAGTCTGGTACATTGCCGATAGACGTGGTAGAAATTTAGGGGGTCATTCGGACCTCGGCGGTAAAAGGCACTTACCGCCGGTCAGAAGACCGCCATAACACCGCTGCGGTCGCGGTAAACCGCCACGGTCATTCTGACCCGCAACTGGCAAACCGGCAAAAACCTGACAACAACAAAAGTCCGCCACACCAACGGCCAGCGAAAAACTGCCGATGACCAAACCTCCACTGTCATGCCAACAGAAATACGCCCATGCCATTCCGACCCACAAATCCCCGCAGCGGTCTTTCAACCGCGGTATTCCATTGGCGGTACACACCGCCGCGCTCAAAATACACACACCTTTACAAAACACAGCCACATTGGACAATTCAATTCATGACCAGCCCGGCCCATCTGGGACCTCGGGACAGTCGGTTCCCTTCACACTGGCACAGGCCACTACAGAGCTTCCCGCCTCTGGAAACACTAGCACAGCACCCCCCCCAGTGGGCCCATACCTCTGTCCCCAGGACACGTCAAGCAGCAGTGAGTCCACCTCTACAGGGTACTCAGGCTAACCCACCGCCCCAACAACAGAAGGGACCTGGGGGCAGTGATAGTGGGCACACGGTCCAGGGGACAGAGGCCCAGGGAAACAGGGGAACTGGGAGGGCTGCTGTGCGACAGGGGGGGGACAGGCCCAGGGAACCCACTCTCCACGAGGCCCTCTCCTCCATCATGGGAGCATACCACCACTCCCAGGAGACGATGGCTACGGTACTGGCCAGGTTCCAGGAGATCCAGGTACTGCAGGAGGAACAGTACATGGGGTTCAGGGAAGAACTCCAAACCATTAGTTCCGCAATGGGGACCATCGTCGTGGCTCTTAACCAGATTGTCACCACATTGCGGGACCATGTGGCACCACAAAGGGCCCCTGTCACTAGCATGGGCCAAGAACAGGCTACCACCTCCGCCGGCGCTAGTGGACAGGAGGCCCCCACACAACAACAGGCCACCAGAACCCCACCTCCTGCAGAAGAAGAACCACCACGCAAGCGGGGCCTGAGATCTCGCAAGAAGACAGAGTAGGATGGCAAGACCCCCGCCAGCAAAGGATACCCCCTGATGTCATCCCACTGTCCCACATTGTCACCCTGTCCAACCTTAAACTGCCCCTGCTCCATCCTTCCACAGGCATATGGACAATGCACCTGTGAGACTGAAAATCTGGACTCTGCCATGGACATTACTCCACCATCACCCATCACCGATTTTCAAGCATGTCCCTAAATTTAGCACTTAAATAAAATCACTTATTGCACTAAAATTATCTGGAGTCTGCTTGTATTTTGAACAAATGTATTAGACATAACGGTGCCAAAATGTTCAGTTACATTGTGATGACAACATACCACTGTCACACAGCTGTAGTCCATGGGCAAACAAAGCAGAGGTCACGCAGTGGGGCCCACATCTCGGAAAACGGAAGGGAAAGTCACAACTCAGTTAACATAAACTGGGGGGAAACTCAGACAGTAGAGAGGCAGGAGACGGTAAGTACATGTAAAATGGCGGTTTGGATTCGTACCTGTGTGTTATTGAAAATACTGTTGTATCACTGTGTCCCTGTTGTCTGTGTCGTCCCCGTCGTCTTCCTCCTCTTCACTCTCCACAGGCTCCACAGCTGCCACAACACCACCCTCTGGACCATCCTCCTGCAGGAAAGGCACCTGGCGTCGCAAAGCCAGGTTGTGAAGCATACAGCAGGCCACGATAATCTGGCACACCTTCTTCGGTGAGTACATTAGGGATCCACCTGTCATATGCATGCACCTAAACCTGGCCTTCAGGAGGCCGAAGGTCCGCTCAATCACCCTCCTAGTCCGCCCATGGGCCTCATTGTACCGTTCCTCTGCCCTGGTCCGGGGATTCCTCACTGGGGTCAGTAGCCACGACAGGTTGGGGTAACCAGAGTCACCAATTAGCCACACACGGTGTCTCTGTAGCTGTTCCATCACATAAGGGATGCTGCTATTTTGCATGATGTACGCGTCATGCACTGACCCAGGGAACTTGGCATTTACATGGGAGATGTACTGGTCAGCCAAACAGACCACCTGGACATTCATTGAATGATAACTTTTTCTGTTCCTGTACACCTGTTCACTTTCACTGGGGGGAACCAAAGCCACATGGGTCCCATCAATGGCACCAATGATGTTGGGAATATGTCCAAGGGCATGGAAATCACCCTTCACTGTAGCCAAATCGCCCACCTCAGGGAAAACAATGTAGCTCTGCATGTATTTCATCAGGGCAAACAACACTCTGGACAAAACCTTAGAAAACATAGGCTGAGACATCCCTAATGAAATGGCCACTGTTGTTTGTAATGATCCACTTGCCAAAAAATGGAGTACTTACAGAACCTGCACCAGAGGGGGAATCCCTGTGGGTTGGCGAATGGGTGACATCAGGTCTGGCTCCAGCTGGGCACACAGTTCCTGTACAGTGGCTCGGTCAAGTCTGTATGTCAGTATGACATGTCTTTCTTCCATTGTCGACAGGTCCACCAGCGGTCTGTACACGGGGACATTCCTCCATCTCCTCGCAAGTCCCAGCGGACGGTGCCTAGGAAGGACAACATGGATCACAGAGTCAAGCAAACCACAGGTACGTTCCCACAGCTTGCACAGTACACGATTCGCTATGCATTGAATGGCTTGTATGAGTGGCAATGCAAGGCCTAGGCCTGTGTGACGCAGTAGAAATTAAGCCATGTGGGCCCTTGAAATGGCGGCTGCCTGACCTGTGAAGTGTGACAATGGGATGTGAGGTCAATGCGCTGGCGTGGCACACCGTGGCGGTAGGCGGTCGAAGACCGCGGTGCAAAGCCGCATTGGTTAACATAGAACCCTATGGGTTTCAGGAGCCAATGACGAAGTGCGCCGGCGGTCGCGGTACGCAGGCGTGACCGCCATTTTCTATCAGCTTAATCACTCGAGACCTGATCATCCACAGGAGAGGACCTATACTGCAAGTGCTGCTGTGACCTCGGTCTGGAAGAGACAATGGCTGCTGCGACTGGGGAAAGGGTCCCTGCCTTCACTTCTGAAGATTGGAGAAACTCGTGGATGGGGTCCTCCCCCAGTATGCGCTACTCTACGGTCCTCCAGACCAACAGGTTTGTACAGTGGGACCATGCTTTGTGGGCAATGCCTGGGTTGAGTGGGGTGAATGAACGATGGTGCGGAGGGGAGTGTATGAGGCATGCATCAAACGACAGATGAGAGCATGTGCCACATGGCAAGGGTGGGGATGGGGGGACACTCACATCGAGCATGCAGAAAATGATGATATTTTATTTTCTCTCCCTGTACGTGTCACATAGGTCAGCGCCCATCAGAAAGTCGACATTTGGCGTGCCATCACCAAGGACGTCGGGACTCTGGGAGTCCACAACAGACCGGGCACCCACTGCCGCAAGAGGTGGGAGGACATCCGCCGCGGGAGCAGAAAGACCGCTGAGGCTCTGCTGGGGATGGCCTCCCAACGTAGGAGGGGTGCCACTCGTCAATTGACCCCCCTGATGTCTCGGATCCTGGCGGTGGCCTACCCAGATTTGGATGGGCGCGTGAGGACATCACAGCAGACACAAGGGGGTGAGTACAAGCACATTCTGCTATCTTAGCGCGCAGTGGAGGTGTCTGGGTGGGGGAGGAGGGATGTGGGTATCCCTAGGCCAGGGCGATTTCTGTAGGCTAGTCCCCTCCGTAAGGCATGGCCCTGTGCCCCCGCCCTCCACCTCTGTAGGGTGCCAAGTACAGCTATCCATGGCCTTGTGTCACCTATGTGTGCAGATGTCGTCCATTGGCTTGTAGGCCATGTCTCACTGATTGAGTAGTGTACCCCAAGTGCGCGGCGTAGTGCAGGGGGCTTCTGTGTCTGTCCTCTCCGCCAACTGTGTTGCCAATGCATGCACTCAACATGTCTTTATTTCTCCCCCCCCCCTTTTTATGTCTGCTCTTCCTGTTCATGTGTGCATTAGCATCATCTGGCGGAGGAGAAGTGGCATTGGAGCACGAGGGAGCTGCATCTCACATGGCCCCGGAGGGCCATGCAACGGACTCTGATTTCACCAGTGAGACGGAGGGCGAGGGGGGCTCCACAACGGGGACACGTGGAGACATCAGCGACACCAACACGTCCTCGGAAGGGAGCTCCCTTGTGGTGGCGGCAACATCCGTGCCCACCGCAACAACAGGTACAGCCACCACCCAGCGCACCAGCTCCGCCCTCCAAGCAGCCCGTCAGCGTTCGCCCCGTGCCCGCTCGCACACCAAGGTGGGCATCTCCTTCGCCCCAGGCACCTCAGGCCCTGCCCCAGTTACCCCTGCTGCCCTCAGTGAGGAGGTCATTGACCTCCTCCGGACGCTCATTGTTGGGCAGTCTACCCTTTTGAATGCCATCCAGGGGGTGGAAAGGGAGGTGCATCGGAGCAATGCATACCTGGAGGGCATTCAATCGGGTCCGGCTGCCCATCCGCGATCGTTCAATGCTCTGGCCTCAGCACTGACGGCAGCCATTGTCACTGTCTCCTGCCTCCCTCCTCCAACTCCCTCCACCCAGTCCCACTCCCCTGTTCCTCTGCCTATCCCAGACACACCTACAGACCAGCCTGCACACACCTCAACACCCAAGGTCAGCTCATCCAAACATAAGCACCACACATCCCACAAGCATTCACACAAGCAACATCCACATGCAGACATGCCAACAGCCACTGCCTCCTCTGTGTCCCCCTCCTCCCTCCCTGTGACGTCTCCACTCACACTTGCATGCACCACTTCATCAGCCACTACGTCCATCACCAGCACACCCACCAGAACACTCCGCACACGTGCAGTCACCACCCCCACTGCCATTTACACGTCCCCTGTGTCCTCTCCCAGTGTGTCTGTCACCCCCTCTTCCAAACCACACAAACGCAGGCAGCCACCCACCCAACAGCCATCCACCTCATGACAGCCTCCGTCACAAGCACCTGCACCCAAAGACAGCACACTTGACTCTCCTACAACCACATCCTCTTCCTCCACTCCCATACCCACTGCACCTACCCTTCCCATTGCTCCTAAAAAGTTTTTCCTCTCCAAAATTAACCTCTTTCCATCACCTGACCCACCCCCTCCATCTCGTAAAAGTCCAATCAGCACCTCAGCCACCACAACCCCTGGACCTACAAGGACCATAGTCCAGGGATATTGGAGTCCACCACCTTCGAGGGCAGCTACATCGGCCAGCAGCAAAGGGACAGCCAGCCCACCCCCTGGGAAAAAATCCAAAAAAGGCAAGGGCCGGCGTGAGAGGACAGAGACGGCAGCCTCCACAGGCACCACCCTGGCACCGTCAGGAAGTGGGGTGCCACCTGGCACATCCCCAAAGGGAGGCAAGGGCCACAGAGGATCAGGCAAGGATGGCAAGGGCAGCACGGCCGACAAGTCCGGCAGCAGGCGAGCTGCCCAGGAGGGCCCCACCAGCCCCATTCCGGGGGTGAAGGAGTACACCCACGGGCACGGGACACCAGCACAGGAGGGCCCCGCAAGCGAGAAGTCGGATGGCTAGTGAACACCATATATTGGCCGGATCTGGTGCCCTGGAGACACATGTGAAGAACCGCTGAACAGGGCCCTTCAAGACAGGCACCGCTGAACAGGGCACCGCCGTCTCAAGAACCGCTGAACAGTGCCCTTCAAGACAAGCACCGCTGAACAGGGCCCTTCAAGACAGGCACCGCTGAACAGGGCCCTTCAAGACAGGCACCGCTGAACAGGGCACCGCCGTCTCAAGAACCGCTAAACAGGGCCCTTCAAGACAGGCACTGCTGAACAGGGCCCCGCCGTCTCAAGCACCGCTGAACAGGGCACCGCCGTCTCAAGAACCACTGATCAGGGCCCTTCAAGACAAGCACCGCTGAACAGGGCACCGCTGTTTCAAGAACCGCTGAACAGGGCCCTTCAAGACAGGCACCGCTGAACAGGGCCCTTCAAGAGAAGCACCGCTGAACAGGGTACCGCTGTCTCAAGAACCGCTGAACAGGGCCCTTCAAGACAAGCACCGCTGAACAGGGCCCTTCAAGACAAGCACCACTGAACAGGGCACCGCCGTCTCTAGAACCGCTGAACAGGGCCCTTCAAGACAGGCACCGCTCCGCTGGGCCCTTCAACTCAAGCACCGCTCCGCTGGGCACCGCCGTCTCTGCACCACTCCGCTGGGCCCTTCCTCTCAAGCACCGCTCCGCTGGGCCCTTCCTCTCAAGCACCGCTCCGCTGGGCCCTTCAACTCAAGCACCGCTCCGCTGGGCCCTTCCTTTCATGCACTGCTCCGCTGGGCCCTTCAACTCAAGCACCGCTCCGCTGGGCACTGCCGTCTCTGCACCGCTCCGCTGGGCCCTTCCTCTCAAGCACTGCTCCGCTGGGCCCTTCCTCTCAAGCACCGCTCCGCTGGGCACCGCCGTCTCTGCACCGCTCCGCTGGGCCCTTCCTCTCAAGCACCGCTCCGCTGGGCCCTTCAACTCAAGCACCGCTCCGCTGGGCCTTTCCTCTCAAGCACCGCTCCGCTGGGCACCGCCGTCTCTGCACCGCTCCGCTGGGCCCTTCAACTCAAGCACCGCTCCGCTGGGCCCTTCCTCTCAAGCACTGCTCCGCTGGGCCCTTCCTCTCAAGCACCGCTCCGCTGGGCCCTTCAACTCAAGCACCGCTCCGCTGGGCACCGCCGTCTCTGCACCGCTCCGCTGGGCCCTTCCTCTCAAGCACCGCTCCGCTGGGCCCTTCAACTCAAGCACCGCTCCGCTGGGCCTTTCCTCTCAAGCACCGCTCCGCTGGGCACCGCCGTCTCTGCACCGCTCCGCTGGGCCCTTCAACTCAAGCACCGCTCCGCTGGGCACCGCCGTCTCTGCACCGCTCCGCTGGGCCCTTCAACTCAAGCACCGCTCCGCTGGGCACCGCCGTCTCTGCACCGCTCCGCTGGGCCCTTCCTCTCAAGCACCGCTCCGCTGGGCCCTTCAACTCAAGCACCGCTCCGCTGGGCACCGCCGTCTCTGCACCGCTCCGCTGGGCCCTTCCTCTCAAGCACCGCTCCGCTGGGCCCTTCAACTCAAGCACCGCTCCGCTGGGCCCTTCCTCTCAAGCACCGCTCCGCTGGGCACCACCGTCTCTGCACCGCTCCGCTGGGCCCTTCAACTCAAGCACCGCTCCGCTGGGCACCGCCGTCTCTGCACCGCTCCGCTGGGCCCTTCAACTCAAGCACCGCTCTGCTGGGCACCGCCGTCTCTGCACCGCTCCGCTGGGCCCTTCAACTCAAGCACCGCTGACACATTGGCAGAAGGGGCAGGCCCGGATCAGTGTCGGACAGGGCTGCACGATACACTCTGGGCACCAAGACTCCTCCAGTACCGCTGGAGTCTGTCATCCACTTGAGAGACTGTGGCTTTGCACTCCCCAGGATGGCACAGTGGGCAAGCCACCCACTGTAGGGACTTGAGAGACTGTGGCTTTGCACTCCCCAGGATGGCACAGTGGGCAAGCCACCCACTGTAGGGACTTGTGAGACTGTGGCTTTGCACTCCCCAGGATGGCACAGTGGGCAAGCCACCCACTGTAGGGACTTGTGAGACTGTGGCTTTGCACTCCCCAGGATGGCACAGTGGGCAAGCCACCCACTGTAGGGACTTGTGAGACTCTGGCTTTGCACTCCTCAGGATGGCACAGTGGGCAAGCCACCCACTGTCTGGACTTGAGAGACTGTGACTTTGCACTCCCCAGGATGGGACAGTGGCCATGGAGGCCCCTCGTGGATCTGGCGTCGTGGACTCATGTGGCTGAGGTGCCCCCCCTTCCCTTCCCCCTGAGGTGCCTGTAGTTTTCCTATCTGATGCCCCTGCAGTGTTCTCTCCGATGGATTCGGGTCTCATGTGTGGGCTTTGCCCATGTGTTGAGGACCATTGGCCCACGTACAATGACAGAAAGCCAATTTTGACGGGACAATTTACATATGTGTATATAGTTATGGGATGTTCGACTTACTTATTTACTTAGCCTTACAATATATTTGAATTCCATTAACATATTATTTTGTCTTTGCATTCTTCCGGGGGGTTTGGGGGGTGTCACTCTGAGTTGTTGCTCTGCATTGGTGTGTAGGTAGTTGGGTGGGGGGGGGTGTCGCGTATGTGTGTGCCCGTATTCTTTTCTCCTCCCCCCTCCCCTGTGTCGTAGGTGCAGTAATCACCGTTGTCTTCTGCGCCGGCGTTCGTGCTCCTGGTAGAGGAGCAGGTAGACAATTGCTGGTAGGATGTGTAGTTCTGGTTCCATGCTGTCCAGATTCCTCGTGGAGTGTGTAGGGTGAGCGTTTTCCCGTTCGTAGTCTGTTTCTGCCGTGTTTTTATCGGCGGGGCTCCCGCCCCGGAAAAGGTGGCGGATTGGTGAGTTGTGATAGGGTGGGCGGTACATTGTCTCCCGCCTGTCTGTTGGTGGTGACCGCCGCGCTGTTTGTTTGTCCTGCCGTGGCGGTCGGAGTGTTAAAGTGGCGGTCTGTGTTGGCGGTTCCCGCCAGGGTCAGAATTCAATTTTTTTGGCCGCCTGCCTGTTTGCGGGTTGGCCGCCGCTTTAACACCGACCGCCAGGGTTGGAATGACCCCCTTAGTCTTTAGGGTTCGTAGACACATTCTCACGTAGGGATGTTTCTTAGAACACCGGCGTGTTAGTTATAAAAACACTTCCTAGTCCTGGTACACATGAGAGGGAGATTCCGACCAGGAAACCACAACTAGACGCTGACTGCCCTGTTGCAGATGCTGATCCCGATCACAGGCCTTTGCTCAGGTATGAGGGTCGATGTCCTCCCGGAGGGAACCTGAAAGGCAGGCTTAGAGCTTAATATGCTGTGCTCAAAATAGAACTTAGAAGAGAGAACGTAATCTTGTTGCACTATGATAGCATTATTCTTATGTTTCACTCTCCTCGTTACTATTTCAATCCTACTGTGTTGTATGGTCCTGGTTATTGTGGCTCACGGTTTGTTATCTAAAATGCAGTCGTTTTATTAAACCAATCTTTAAAACTTAAACTGCCTTTGTCATTTATATATGAGACCACACTGTGTATGAGAGAACTGGTTGGGATCTGAGTGACCACGACTTCCCTGGGAAGCACTAAGATGTCATACGCTCGGCTGCCCAATTGTCTCTTCCCTTTGGGAGAGATGAGGCACTACTAGTTAGCCGGAGCTCAATCCGGATTTGGGGTGACAAGGGTCCTTCGCTATGGGTTAGACTTAGTACCCCACACTGTGAACGATCTTGCCACCCAAAAATCCAGTAGTCTCATTAGGATAATGAGAGCCTACGCGACACAACCACCTCCACTATTTAGCACTTAAATAAACACTCTTAAATCACAAAACAATCTGGAGTCAGTCTGTGCTTTCGAAAATGTGTATTAGCAATAACTGTAGCAAAATGCTATATCCAATGTAATGTCAACATACCTATGTCACACAGCTCTATTCCATGCGGAAACAAAGCAGAGGTCACACAGTGGGTCCCACATCTGTGAATTCGAAAGGGAAAGTGACAACTGAGTGACCATACACTGGGTGAAAATGACAGACAGATGAGAGGTAGAAGAATTAAATCAGTAAATGTAGCAGGCAGTGTTGTCTTCTTACCTGTGTCTCACTGGAAGTATTGCTGGATCACTGTGTTCCTGTTGTCTATGTCCTCTTCTTCTGCTTCCTCGTCTTCACTGCCCACAGGCTCCACAGCTGCCACAACACCTCCATCTGGACCATCCTCCTGCAGAAAAGGCACCTGTCATCACAAAGCCAAGTTGTGAAGCATACAGCAGGCCACGACGATCTGGCACACTTTCTTTGGTGAGTAGAATAAGGAACCTCCTGTCATATGGAGGCACAGGAACCTGGCCATCAGGAAGCCGAAGGTCCTCTCTATAATCCTCCTAGTCCGCCCATGGGCCTCATTGTAGCATTCCTCTGCCCTTGTCCTGGGATTCCTCACTGGGGTCAGTAGCCATGGCTGGTTGGGGTAATCAGAGTCACCTGCAAATGGCGAGGGACAACTGTTAGACACACACTAACTCTTAGGGACATCCCCAGACCCAGACATCTAGTCACACTGTAGTGGGACAATGTCCTCACCTAATAGCCACACACAGTGCCTCTGGAGTTGCCCCATCACATAAGGGATGCTGCTATTCCACAGAATGTAAGCGTCATACACTGAGCCAGGAAATTTGGCATTTACATGGGAGATGTACTGGTCGGCCAAACACACCATCTGCACATTCATAGAATGATAACTCTTCCGGTTTCTGTACACCTGTTCACTCCTGCGTGGGGAGAGCAAGGCCACATGTGTCCCATCAATGGCACCTATGATGTTGGGGATATGTCCCATGGCATAGAAGTCACCTTTCACTGTAGGCAAATCCTCCACCTGGGGGAAAACAACGTAGCTGCGCATGGGTTTCAGCAGGGCAGACAACACTCTGGACAACACTTTGGAGAACACAGGCTAGGACATCCCTGATGCTATGGCCACTGTTGTTTGAAAAGACCCACTTGCTAGGAAATGGAGTACTGACAGCACCTGCACTAGAGGGGGGATTCCTGTGGGATGGCAGATAGCTGACATCAGGTCTGGCTCCAAATGGGCACACAGTTCCAGGATTGTGGTACGATCAAGTCTGTAGGTGATAATTACATGTCGCTCCTCCATTGTCGACAGGTCCACCAGCGGTCTGTACACCGGAGGATGCCGCCATCTCCTCACCTGCCCCAGCAGACGTGCTCTATGGAGGAGAACAGCGAGCAGAGAGTCAACCAACACTGAAGTAGGTAAATACAACTTTATCGGAAAATGTTTGAAAATCGACATATGGCTGTATTAGTGTTTAAGCAAGGCCTAGATATGTGTGACGCAGTCAAAATTAATGCCAGGTGGCCCCCTGAAATGGCGGCTGCCTGACCTGTAATGTGGGACAAGGGGATATGAGGTAACTGCACTGGCGTTGTACACCGTCGCGGTAGGCGGTCAAAGACCGCTGCGCAATCCTGCATTGGTTAACATTGGACCCTATGGGTCCCAGGAGCCAATGACGATGTACGCTGGCGGTGACGGTACGCACCGCCGTGGACGTCACCACCATTTGCTCTCTGTTCAATCACTTGAAACCTGACCTTCGACAGGAGAGGACCTACACTGCAAGTGCTGCAGTGACCTCAGTCTGGAAGAGACAATGGCTCGAGTGTCTGGGGAAAGGGCCCCTGCCTTCAGCACGGATGAGTTGGAGAAACTAGTGGATGGGTCCTCCCCCAGTACACGCTACTCTACGTTCCTCCAGAAAAACAGGTGAGTACACTGTGAGCATGCTGTATGGGCAATGCCTGTTTGGAGTGGTGCTGATGAAAGATGGGGGGGAGAATAAGGCGTGCATGATACGACGGTGAGTGCATGTGCGTCATGGCAATGGTAGGGATGCGGGCCAATGCCTGTGACGTGCAGACGGTTATATATTCTCCTTTTCCCCCGTACTATTCCTGTAGGTCAGCACCCACCAGAAGAAGGATATTTGGCGTCCCATCGCCAAGGAAGTCCGGACCCTGGGGGTCCACCACAGACGGAGCACCCACTGCCGTAAAAGATGGGAGGACATTCACCGCTGGAGCATGAACACAGTGGAGGCCCAGCTGGGGATGGCCTCTCAAAGTGGGAGGGGTGCCCGTCGCACCATGACCCCCCTGATGTTCCGGATCCTGGCAGTGGCGTATCCGGAGATGGATGGGCGCTTGAGGGCATCACAGCAGCCACAAGGGGGTGAGTACACTCTCATTCTGCTGATTCAGCACGCATTGTAAGTGTTTGGGTGTGGGAGGTGGGCTGTGGGTTCCCCTAGGCCAGGGCGAGTTTAGTAGGCTAGGTCCCTTCTTAAGGCAGGCCCTGTGGCACCCCACCCCACCTGTGTTCAGAGCCAACTACACCTAATCAGGCTCCTGTGACTTCCATGTGTGCAGCAATCGGGCACTGGCCTTGTAACCCATGTCCCTGTGATTAATTAGGGAACTCAAAGTGCACGGCCTAGTGCAGGGGGCTTCTGTGTCTGTAGTGTCCGCCAACGGTAGCGGTATTGGATGCACTCAACATGTCTTTCTTCTGTCTTTCCCCCCCTTTTTGTGGTCTCCCTGTTCTTGTGTGCATTAGCATCATCAGGCAGAGGAGTAGTGCCACCAGAGCAGGAGGGAGCTGCATCCCACATGGCCCTGGAGGGCGACACAATGGAGTCAGAAGCCACCAGTGGGACGGAGGGTGAGGGGAGCTCCACGGCAGGGACAGGAGCTAAGACCAGTGACACCGACTCCTCCTCTGATGGGAGCTCCCTTGTGTTGGTGGGCCCCTCTGTGCCTCCGGGTACAACCGCTACCCCCCCTACCAGCACCGCCCTCCCAGCAGCCCCTCAGCGTGTGCCCCGTGGCCGCTCACCCAGGAGGGTGGGCATCTCCTTCGCCCCAGGCACCTCAGCCCCTGCCCCTGTCAGCCCTGCTGCCTTCATTGAGAAGGCCATTGACCTCCTCAGGTCCCTCGCTGTTGGCCAGTCTACCATTTTGAATGCCATCCAGGATGTAGAGAGGCAGTTGCAACCTACCAATGAATACCTGGAGGGCATTCATTCTGGTCAGGCAGCCCAACAGCAAGCTTTTCAGACTCTGGCCTCAGCACTGATGGCAGCCATTGTCCCTGTCTCTAGCCTCCCCCCTCCAACTTCCTCCACCCAGACCCAAACCGCTGTACCTCAGCCTATACCAAGCACACCATCAGACCAGCATGCACACACCTTAACACACAAGGGAAGCTCAGGCAAATATAAGCACCACACATCCCACAGGCACTCACGTAAGCATCATACCCATGCAGACATACCAACAGCCACTGCCTCCACTGTGTCCCCCTCCTCCTTGTCTCCCTCCTCCCTCCCAGTCTTGTCTCCACTCACACCTTCATGCACTACATCGTCAGCCACTACCTCCATCACCAGCACACCCACCACACCCTGCTCACGTGCACTCACCACCCCACTGCCATTCACACATCCCCTGTGTCCTCTCCCAGTGTGTCTGTGAGCCCACCTCCCAAGGTACACAAACACAGCCACACACCCACCCAACAGCCATCCACCTCACGACACCCTCCAGCCCATGCACCTTCACCCAAAGTCACCAAACGTACACCTCTGACAACCACTACCTCTTCCTCCACTCCCAAACCCCCCCCATCTACCCATCCAAATGTGTCCAAAAATACTTTTCCTGTCCAACCTTGACCTCTTCCCCTCACCTCCCCCACCCCTTCAGTCTCCTAGGGCCCACCTTTCCAGGTCCCAACCCAGCGCCTCAGCCACAACCTCTGCTGGAACACTGGTGCAAGTAGTAACCGGCTTCTGGAGTGCGCCAGGCAGCAGGGTAGCCAGTGTGCCAAGGAGCCAGACCACGGACAGTCCCCCACCTCAAAAGCACAAAAAGTTGGCCAGTGCTCGGCGGGAGAAAGGCAAAACATCTTTCACCAAAGCCTCTCCCAGGGGTACAGTTGGGAGTGTGAAGACAGCTGCGCCACCATCCAAGGTGGGGAAGGGGCAGAGTAAAACAGGCAAGTCTGCGAAAACCTCCACGGCGGACAAGACCGCCACCAGCACAAGCACCGCTGCCAAGCACACCGCCACCACCAGCACCGCTGAACAGGACACTGCCACCACCAGCACCACTGAAGAGGACACTGCCACAACAAGCACCGTTGCCAAGGACACCGCCGCCACAAGCACCGATGCCAAGGACACCGCTGCCACCAGCACCGCTGAACAGGACACCGCCGCAACAAGCACCGCTGCCAAGGGCACCGCCGCCACCAGCACCCCTGAACAGGACACCGCCGCCACCAGCCCCGGTGAACAGGACACCGCCGCAACAAGCACCGGAGGCCAGTGAGCGCCACAGCTTCCGACGCTACTGAGGCCGGCACGAGCAGGATGAAGCACTCTGGGCACAAAGCCCACTCCTGAACCAGTGGAGTATCACATCCACTACCTCTGTCCTTGGCAGAGGAAGCACTCTGGGCACAAAGCCCCCTCCAGAAGCAGTGGAGTATCACATCCACTATCTCTGTCCTTGGCAGGATGAAGCACTCTGGGCACAAGGCTCCCTCCAGAACCAGTGGAGATTGACATCCACTTGAGAGACTGTGGTTTTGCACTCCCCAGGATAAAGCAGTGGGCAAACCACCCACTGGAGAGACTTGACAAACTGTGGCTTTGCACTCCCCAGGATAAAGCAGTGGGCAAACCACCCACTGGAGAGACTTGAGATACTGTGGCTTTGCACTCCCCAGGAAGCAGCAGTGGGAAAACCACCCACTGGAGAAACTTCAGAAACTGTGGCTCTGCACTCCCCAGAATAAAGCAGTGGGCAAACCACCCACTGGAGAGACTTGAGAAACTGTGGCTTTGCACTCCCCAGGATAAATCAGTGGGCAAACCACGCACTAGAGAGACTTGAGAGACTGTGGCTTTGCACTCCCCAGGTTGCAGCAGTGAGCAAACCACCCACTGGAGAGACTTGAGAGACTGTGGCTTTGCACTCCCCAGGATAAAGCAGTGGGCATGGAGCCCCCTCGTGGATCTGGCGTCGTGCACTCATCTGGCTGAGGTGCCCCCCTTCCCTTCCCCCTGAGGTGCCTGTTGTATTTCTATCTGATGCCCCAGCAGTGTTCTCTCCATTTTGATCAGGTATTGTGTGTGGGCCTCGCCCATGCAGTTGGGCCCAGTGGTCCACGGACTATGATGGTGGAATACCTTGGACTTGTATTCTTGGTGTATATATTTGTTTCTAGTGTAAATATATATATATTTATATATTTTTGATTACTGTATTTGAATAGATTACAAACGTTTGACTCATTTCCTTTTGTCCTTGCATTCTTCCAGGGGGGGTTGGGGGTTGTTAATGTAATGTATCAACATGTACTTGTGTGTGTGTTGTAGTGGGCGAGGGTGGGAGTGTTGTGTGTTGAGTGTGTGTGTCACTCTTTTTTCCCTCCACCCTCCCCTGTGTCGTAGGTGCAGTACTCACCGTGGTCTTCGCCACCGTCTTTGTTGTTCCTGGTAGAGAAGCAGGAAGATAAAGGCTGGGAGTATCTGGAGCTCGGGTTCCTTAGGCGTCCTGATTCCTCGTGGGGTGTGTAGAGGTGAGCGTTTTCCCTTGCAAGTCCTGTTTCCGCCATGGTTTTGTTCGCAATGAATCCGCCCCGGAAAAGGTGGCGGATTGGACTGTTGTAATACAGTGGGCGGAACCTTGTCTTCCACCTGTCTGTTGGCGGTTACCGCCGCGGTGTTTGTTTGTACCGCCTTGGCGGTCGGAGTGTTAAAGTGGCTGAGTATGTTGCCAGTTTCCGCCACGGTCGTGATTCAATTTATTTTACCGCCGGCCTGTTGGCGGTTTTACCACCGCTTTAACACTGACCGTCAGGGTTGTAATGACCACCTATATGTGAGTACATAGGTTAAAGGGCACTCCTTGTTTTTTAGCTTTGGGGTTAACCGATGTTCTCGTGGGGTGTACCATGCACGTTTGCAAGCTTCTTTCGAAAAATTTTTAGGGTAACCTCTATCGAACAGTCCTGATATCAACAAATCTGCATTTTGGAAATAATCTTCCTTGTTAGAACAATTTCTGCGAATACACAGAAATTGACCATAAGGCAAGTTCTCCTTAAGAGTCCAGGGATGATTGCTTGAAAAATGCAATAAAGTATTTCTATCTGTAGGTTTTTTGTATAAGCTCACAGAAATCCACCATCATTGGATTGAATCTATAAATCCCAAAAATTAATACATGTACAATCAGACGCCAGCGTGAAATTTAGGTCAGGTGTCAAGTGGTTAATCCAGTGATGGAAAGTAGTGAGAGCTTGTAGGTTACCTTCCCAGATCATGAAAATATCATCGATGTAATATAGCCACGTTTTTATATGTTTTTGAAAAGGGTTATTTATATGAAAGATCCATTTATCTTCAAATAATTCCATCACTAAGTTCACAAATTTCAGCAGCAAAGTTGCACCCCATTGCTACACCTTTGACTTGCAGATACATCTCATTGTCAAAGGTGAAAACATAGTTTTTTTAACAAAGCATTGCCAAACTTAATATGAGGGAAGTGGGTACCTTATGTGGGTCAGTTCTTTCGTCTAGATAGATCTTCATTATTTCTAATGCCTCATTTTGTGGGATGTTAGTATATAATGCTTCTATGTCTAAGGTGACTAGTAGTTGTGTCTTTTCATCAAAAGGAATTCCTTCAAGCTTGTTAATCATGTGCATTGAGTCCCGTACATATGCTTTAGTGTTATATACTAATGGTTTTAGAAGAAAATCGACATATTGTGCCAGAGGCTCCAGAATAGATCCACAAGCCCATTTATCGGTCTCCCTGGAGGATTATTTATGTCATTATGTATCTTAGGGAGAATGTAAAGGAGGGGAATTCGTGAATGTCTATGATTTAAAAAGTCATACTCTCCTTTACATATCCATCCTTCTCTCAACGCTTCATCTGGGAAAGTAGTAATAGTAGTTTTCAGTCTGGGAATAGGGTCCTCAGTAATCAGGCGATAATGGTCTCTGTGATCTAGTTGGCGACGTACTTCTGTCCTATATTTGTCCTTCAATGTGAAGGAAGTAATAGCATTCCTTTCTTCCTTAGAACAGTTAGATTTAATGGAAATTTTGGTGTTGTTCAATAAATCAATTTCCCGTAGGACCACATCTGCAAAGTTCTGAATTTCACAAGGCATGTTAATAGTGTCAGGGCAAAATGTAGATTTAGGATCTAAACCACTAACATTATCTTCAAAGGAGGATAAACCCTCAGATTTATCTCGAAAGAAGGCATGTAGTCTTACTTTACGTAGGAACTGCAGGACCTCAGTTTTAGTATCAACAGGATCTTGCACTTTAGTTGGAACAAAGGAAAGTCCCTTATTCAATATCTCATACTCCATTTCTGATAACTTATGTTTAGATAAATTATAGACAGGTATCCTGTCTTGGATAACGTCAATTATCTTCTGTACGTTCTCTTCCTGGTGCGGAATTCCCCTTGTTTGGTAGATAGATCTCTGTTCTGATCTTGGTATTGGAATCTGCCTTGTAACCCACCCCCTCTCCCTTTGCGCGCCCCTCTGCCAAAAAAAGGTTGAGCTGTAGGATGTTGGGGTCCCGAAAAAGTATCTGGTAAATGTTCTGTATCAGAGTTCGAGGAGGTATCTGAGAAGGTAATAAATCTCCTACGTGATTGAGTCTGAAACTGTAAATTCAAGTTACTGGGATTGTTGTACTTGTAGAAATCTTCTTTCAAGAAAGGATATACATCCTCAATTTTAAAGTTCTTAATGTCCCTGGCCACTTTTCATGTTTTTTTGGTTTATGATATGAGTTTTAAACTCGGAGATAGACTTATTTGCTGATTCTAATAGTTGTTTTACATCTTGAATTGTTTGATCTTGTGAAATTTCAAGTTCCAACAATTCAATTTCTTTCAATTCTGTATCACTTATCCTCAAAGCAGTTTCAATAGAAAGAGCCAACCGATCGCGGGAGCATTTGGTGCCCATGTCGCTAAATTGCAATAGATAAGGTTTATCCAATTCAAAAATCACTGGAATGTTTCTAATTTGTAAGCCTGCAGGAATAGTGTTATTCTTCAAATGTTCAAGAAGTACTTGTGCATGGAGTAGGGTTCTGACATTTTTCTTTGTAAGTTGTTTTAATCGTTCAATTTTATCAACATTAGTGGGAGCTGGAATCAGTTGTTCACCACTTAGCAGAGAAGGGTTGCCTAACAGCGTATTTATTTGAGCCTCCATGTAGCTAACCATATAAGGTTCAGTCATATTTATAAAAAGAACAAGGAGGGAGACCTGGAGACACCAAGCAGGAAAATTACTCTAAAGGCTCACGCTAGCCAGCGTCTACTATAAATGTAACAAAAAAAAACTACATTGGCTGATGCAAACTAAGGAAGGAATACTAGGAGGGGAATCCCTTTGAGGAATAGCAGTATCCCTTATGTGATGGGCCAACTCCAGAGGCACTGTGTGTGGCTAATAGGTGAGCCCAAGGTCCCCACACAGTATGAGTAGGTGTCTGGGTATAGGGTAGGCCCTAAGGGTTAGTGTGTGTCTAACAGTTATCCCTCGACTTTTGCAGGTGACTCTGGTTACTCAAACCTCTCATGGCTACTGACCCCAGTGAGGAATGCCAGGAGAAGGGCAGGGGAACGCTACAATGAGGCACATGGGCGAACTAGGTGTATTATTGAGAGGACGTTCGGCCTCCTGAAAGCCAGATTCCGGTGCCTCCATCTAACAGGTGGCTCCCGACACTACTCACCGAAGAAGGTGTGCCAGATAATCGTGGCATGCTGCATTTTGCACAACCTGGCATTGTGACACCAGGTGCCTTTTCTGCAGGAGGATGGGCCTGATGATGGTCTTGTGCCAGTGGTTTAGCCTTTGGACAGTGAGGAAGAGGAGGCAGAGTAAGAAGATATTTACAACCGAACGAACATCATCATGCAGTACTTCCAGAGACACACAGGTAAGAGACTGTCACTGCTCCTCACATTTCTGAATACTGTAGGACATTATATAAGTCAGCCTCTTCACCTCTGTCTATGGACACTGACAGTTCACTTTGGCTTTAAATTTTTCAGATCTGGGTACCTCATTCTGCCTTCTGCTATATTTACTGCTGCCCAACAACTGTCATACAATGGTATGAGCAAATGAACATTTACATTGATATTTGTTGATGATGTTGTAATAATACATTTGTGAAAGAACAGACTGACTCCAGATTGGTTTGTGATTCAAGGGTGTTTATTTAGGGGCTAATGTGTATAGGGGTATGTGGAAGGGGCTGGGGTGATGGTGGAGGAAGGTCCATAGTAGAGTCCAGTCTCTTGGTATCACAGGTGCATTGTCCAATGGGGCATAGGAAGGGGAGTAATGGCAGTTCAAGGTGGACAGGGTGACATAGTGGGAAAGAAGAGTGACAATCAGGAGGGTCCTATTTCCTGGCGGGGCTCTTGGCAATCTTCTCTGCCTGGATCGCAGGGACCGTTTGCGGGGTGATTCTCCCTCTGCAGGGGTTGGGGTGCTGGTGGGCTATTGTTCCTGTGCATGGCCTCCTGTCCACTAGTGCGGGCAGAGGTGGAGGGCTGTTCCTCGATTTGGCTAGTGTCAGGTGCCCTTTGTTGTGCCACTGCCTCCCTCATGGTCTTGTCCATGTTAGCAAGCACCCCTGCAGTGGTGACCAGGATGGTATATATTTTTGTTAGGTCATCCGTGATCCCCAGGTACTGTCCCTCCTGCAGCTGCTGGGTCACCTGCAACTTGGCCAGTATCTGGCCCATGATCTCCTGGGAATGGTGGTATGCTCCCAGGATGTTGGAGAGTGGCTCGTGGAGAGTGGGTTCCCTGGGCCTGTCCTCCCCCTGTCACACAGCACTCCTCCCAGCTTCCGTGTTGTCCTGTGCCTCTGTCCCCTGAACTGTGTGCCCACTGCCACTGACTCCAGGTCCCTGATCGTCTTGTGTTAGTGGGGTTGCCTCGGGTCCCTTTAGTGGTGGACACACTGCTGATTGACGTGTCCTGGGGACAGTGGCATGGGCCCACTGGGTGGGTACTGTGGTGGTGTTTCCTGAGAGGGGAGGTTCTGTGGTGGCTTGGGACTGTGGCAGGGGAAGAGACTTTCCAGAGGTCCCTGATGGGCCAGACTGGTCATCTTGATCTAGGAGTGCAGAGATGCTGTTGTCACTGTGGGCCTCTTCTGTGGGGGGGAGTGGATATGGCTGGCACCTCCTGTCCGGTGACTTTGGGTAGGGGTCCCATTGGGGTAGAAATGCATTATTATTTTATCTGTGTGTGCCATCTTGTGCAATGGGTGTGTTTCCCTCTATTACTGTGCTTGCACTATCGCCTTGGCCCTTGTGTGAGTGGTGATTGTGTGCCCATGGTAAGTTTCTCTCTTGGTCATGCTTTGGTGATGGGTGTCCATGCATGTCTGTGATGGGTGTCCATGCATTGTTGTTACATGCAGGGCTTGGTTGTGGGAGTGGTGGGTCATGATGGTGGGGGGTGTGTGAGATGGTGGAGTCATGGGAGTGAGGGTGGGAGTATGTGATGGCATGCAGGTAGGGTGGGGGGATATAATAGTAAAGATATGACTTACCAGAGTCCAGTCCTCCTGCTACTCCTGCGAAGCCCTCAGGATACATTATTGCCAAGACTTACTCCTCCCATGTTGTTAGTTGTGGAGGAGGAGGTGGGGGTCCACCACCAGTCATCTGTACGGCTACCTGGTGTCTGGATACCACAGAACGCCCCTTCCCCCATAGTTCATTCCACCTCTTCCTGATGTCATCCCTTGTTCTTGGATGCTGTCCCACTGCGTTGACCCTGTCGACAATTCTCCGCCATAGCTCCATCTTCCTTACAAGGGATGTCTGCTGCACCTGTGATCCGAATAGCTGTGGCTCTACCCTGATAATTTCCTCCACCAAGACCCTGAGCTCCTCCTCAGAAAACCTGGGGTGTCTTAGAGGTGCCATGATGTGGTGTGAGTGATGTGTGAGGTGATGGTTGACTTGATGTTTGGGGTGATGTGTTGGGGTATGTTGTGCGTGAATGCTGTATGAGAGATGGTGTTGTGTGCCTCTGGATTCTGGTGTGGTCTTTTCTTTTCTCTCTCTCTGCCTCTTCAACATTTTTTGGTGTAAGGGGTTGTGGGTAATGTGGGTGGGGTTTTTATATTGGATTGGGTGTGTGGGTGTGGTGTGTTTATGTATGTCAGGTGTGTGTAGTTTGAATTGTCCAATGTGGTGTAGTTGTGTGAGTGTGTGTGTATTTTGAGCGCAGCGGTGTGTTCAACCAATGGTTTACTGCGGTTGAATGACTGCTGCGTTGATTCTTGAGTCGTGATACTGTGGGCTTATTCCTGTTGGCGTAACAGTGTGGGTTTTGCTATCGCCAGTTTATCACTGACCTTTTGACTGGCGGACTTTTGTGGGTGTCTGTATAGTGGCGATATTCTCAGTCTGGATCATAATACCCGTAGCGGATTTCCACCGCGGACATGGTATGTTGGCGGCCGTTGGCACGGAGGTCAGCGGGATTTACCGCCAGGGTTGTAATGAGGGCCATAGTCATTGTGGAAGCTGGCATAGTCACAGAAGAGTCCAACAATTTCTTACCTGCTCACCACCAGCCGCCATATTTGTAAGGCCCCAGCAGAGACCTGCACCAATCCATGCCTCTGTAGAAGCATATAGTACAGAGAGGCAATTGATATACCCACCTATCTACAGTTCTTTTTCAGGTATTGGCAGTGGCTCAAGAAGGGAGTACTTTTCCCCAGTTTGAGACTTTTTTACGATTAGCCAAAATGAGGAGAACATTGCAATATGCTCCATTTGCCACACAAGTGTTCATCAAGATAAGCCTTTTTCACATTTCAGTACTGAAGACCAGACGACCTATATGAAAACACATCGCACAATCCAGTGGGAGGAGCACTTTTAAAAAATGGCTGAATGTGGTTGCAGTGATGAAGGTGAGGAAAGCCAGGAAACATCAGCTAGAACTGGTCCAATCAAGGAAGAAGGTGAGGAAGAAGAAGGTGACATCATTCTCATGCAAAGAAGCCCAGTCCCCAGCAATGCACCAAAATCAACCGCCTCAGCGACCACACAATGACACAAGAAGACTCAGGGCCATATTTACAAGAAAGTGGTGCATCACTAGTGATGTGCCACTTTGCTTGTGGCCACCTTGCATCCCCTAAGGCCACTATGGTAGTGCTGTATTCGCAATACAGCACACCATGGCGCATATTAAGGGCAATAGCGTATTTTTTTTATGCTATTGCAACGCTATACTAGATTAGAGTAAAAAAAAAGACTCTAATCCAGTATAGTGTTAAGAGGCCCTTTGAAATCAATGGGAGCTTCATTTTAACACCTGCTTTAGGAAACTTTATTTCAACACCTGCTTTAAGCAGGTGTTATAAATTAGGCTAGAAATGGCACATTGGAATCTTGAAGATTTCATTGTGCCATTTTTAGCGACTGTCTTATGAGGGAACACCCCTTTTGCATACATCATGCATATATTATGCATGATGAGGCACAAAGGGTTTAAAAAGTGGTGCAAACGTAATTTGCACCACTTGTAAATATGGTGCTATGGTAGTGGCCCGTTAGGGCCACATTTGTGGCAAATTGTTGCCGCAGATGTAGCGCTAAGGGGTGCAAGGGCCTTCTAAATGTGGACCTTAGAGTCATGTAGAGAGTGAGACACCATGGCATATATCTTCCCCACGATGCACATTGAGTCTAGCACCACCTACTACTTCTCGAAAGTCGTCTGTGTCAGTGTCCCCATAAAAGAAGAAATTCCAAGCTACTGTTAGGGGCACATTTAGGCAGGATGTGCCCTCCGACTACACCAACCCAATGGCACATTGGGAAGCTGGCAAAAATGTTAGTGCTCAACCTCCTCCCTTTTCTTTTATGGAAGTAGGATTCTTGGAGTTTGTGGCAGCTGTATGACTGAAATGGAAGGTCCCAGGTGGAACCTATTTTGTCAGAGTTGCTGTTCCAGTGCTGCATAAGGATGTACTGCAGTTGGTTGGACAACCTTTGCAGCAAAGTGTTGTCCACCTGACAACAGACATGTGGACCAGTTGTCAGGTGACTCATTACATGTGTATCACTGCACAAGGGAACTCTTTTGTGGGTGTAAAAGAAAAGCTACACATAGGCAATGGCCATGAAGACAGTTTTAAGAGCATTCAGGTGCATGCAACAGTAGCCATGTTTGCTATGTAGAAATCACAGACATATGCAAACATCTTGGGGGAATTTAATAGTAAGGTGTCTGAATGGCTGCACCCCAGATGACAATGGCAGTAACATAGTCAAGGCCATCGTGGATGGTGGCTTTTTAAGGGTCCTGTGTTTGGCACACTGCATCAACCTAGTTGTGCAAGACTTTCTTTAAAAAAGACATAGACAGCAACATACTTACCACCTGCAGATGCATCTGCACTCATTTCAGCCACTCTTTTAAAACCTGGAAACAGTTGCGGATTAATCAGTGTGATAACAGAATACCAGTTAAAGCCCTGATACACGAGGTTCTAACACATTGGAACTCAACCTATTACATGTTATAATATCTGTTTGAGCAGTACAAACAGATCAATGACTATGATGTTCAAAGTGGACAGGATGTAATTGGAAAAGCTGTGACCATGGATGTGGACAATGGGGCCTAGTCAAATGCCTCACACATATGCTGCTTCCATTTGAGGTTTTCACACGAGAATTTAGCAAGAAGGACAGAACAATGGGTCAATCTGTCCCATTATTGCATCTGCTACAAAAGCAGCTAAAGAAGGTGTCTGAAAGGTTTGCATTCAGGGGTGGGCACGAAAACCCAGAAGTGCATGTCTTTTTTTAGAGCCTAAGTTATCGCTTGACTTGTAATGCAAGAATGCAAAAGGACATTACCTTCTCCAAAGAGTACATCTGTTGCTCCTACTTGATTCACACTACAAAAAAAATCTTTCACTTTCATTACTTTTTCAGAAGGGTGTGTTTCACAATACAAGAGGAAAGTTGTTGAACAAGTAGGAGAACTGGAAGAAGAATGGCTGGATTTTAGAATCCAACTCCACAGTTCTTGGGTGCGTCTTCAACTTCCAGAGAGGGCAGTCCTGTCTCACATATAGCAACCCCACCAACAAGAAAACCAGTGCCAACAGCAACAGGAGAATAAGTCCCAACCTCTGAAATTGGCAGGTCTTAAGGCCAGTGCAGAGATTAAGGCACAAGCAGTCGAGAAAGTGCTAGCACTAATGCCCATTCGGAGGATGTTCCAGGAGTATCTGGATGACACGAAAGATGTGTATGCTCAGCAGACTGGCAATAAAGATTCTGGCTTGACCTGTAGCCAAAGTGTCTGCTGAACATGTGTTCAGTGCAGCTGGTGCAGTTGTTACTATGAGAAGGACCAGCCTCTCCCCTCAAAATGTACAGAGATTAACCATGATAAAAATGAACCACCATTTTATTCCACCTGATAACACCATTCCCGAAATACCACAGGAGTAGGAAGAGGATGATTCGTCAGAATCAAGAGTATTAGCTGACCAAATTCTTTGTGAACCACCAGAGTTTGAGGGCAATATCTACTTCCTGGACTGTGCATGCCAGTGCCACCATAGAACTATGTATGGACTTTCTTGCTGAACCTCTTTTTTTCATTCATTCTTTGAAACAAAGAAAAGTTAATGCAACATTATGTTTTGTTGGATTTATGCTACCCTACCAATTTATAGAATTTATAGTCACATAAAAACAATGTTTGGACCTGTGTACAGTGAAGAAGCCCCCACATACCCTTCAGTACTACAGAGATGATGCCTGCTTCCCTCACAAGCCATTGCCTATCCTATTTTTTGCATTACCTAGCAGGGCTACCCTAGAAGATCATTGATTAAAAGACTGCCAATGTCAAAAAAAATTCAACCACCATGCGTGGATTGTAAGAGGTAACTACTAAGTAGTGCACCGATAAGTGGTGATGTATTGACTGATTGTGAATTTGTGAGTGATGCCTGATCTATGTGGTGGCTGACAGTGAGGGAGGGAGTTCAGAAACTGTACACACTTGTTTCTGATGATTTGCAATGGTTGGGGGCTGATGGGTGATCATTTTTTCCAGAAAATAATTGGCCTTTCAAATTTAGTGAAAATTACCTGCAGGGTCCACTCTTTTTTTCTGGTTTCTCAGTACAGATCAATCACTTTAGTTACCAAACACAAATCTACACAAAATACTTCAGCTGTGTTTCTCTATATGTTCTTCAACAGCAGTGCACTCCAGAGATCTACGTTGCTTGGGTTAGGACTGGGACGGAGGTACTTGGAATCTGGAGGAAAAGGATGAAAGGATTCAGGGCGGGACTACCTCAAGTGATAGAAGGAGAACGTTATTGACTACAAACAGAAATCATGATGATGGCAAAGACTCTGAGACCTAGTACTCACTGCGAACTGCAGAGAAGTGCATTGATTTGAAAATGCTGCTGAGTATGGGTTTGCTGCGTTGCTGGTTCAAACTTAAAAATCTTCTTATGTTCTTGCTCTGCCTCTGAGTCTTCTTGGTACACTCCTTCTCTTGACTTCTCAGGAAGCTATACCTGCTTCCTTTTGTCCTTCTCCTTTACTCTATAATACAGCTACTATCTGTTTTTCCAATACTGAGGCCTTCTCTGAGTCCTCTCCTGTATGAACAAATCTTGGTGAAAGCTCAAGACTCCAACTTACCTATCAGACAAGTTCAGACAGGCACCCAAGAGTGATGAACATTCTAAGAAGAATGGAGATGGATCAGCCAATTTGGCAATACGTATTTTCTTTTACACAATCATATTTTTTAGAACTGGGTGGGTTAAATTCAATCTTCCATAATCAGTATATTTCTAACCTAAAAGACATAACACTTAGGATATACACCTAGGATATACTATCTGGGGTATCTCTGGAACAGAAGGACTGCTTGCAATGCATTTAATGCATTTAATAGAACTGTGTCATTCTTATCCTTTTGTTTCCTTCCTCAACCGATTGATAATGGTGTGCTGCTCTGCCCCCTAATGAATATTGCTGTGGTTTATTTTGTGTAGTGTTTCTCTTCGTCCCACTTTTCCCCAAATCCCCTTTCCATCTATTCATCGAGTCCCTGACCCTCTTTATGACTTAATTTGACACCATGAATGAATCACTCACTTGCAGGGGCGAATGTGGTGAAAGTGACATCAACTTACAGCATGACCTTCTAACACATAAGCAATATTCCACACTGGCCCAATCAACATCATCATTCATGCCTTGTGTGTGTGATTCATAAACGCTGAACCTGGTCCAACCACTCAAGTCTGAGCCCACTTCTCCTGACTCATGATCATTTATTTTCCTATGGTTAGTTTTATAGCTCCCCACCATTGCTCAGAATAAATTGATACTGCTGGATTTTATTATCATATCAGGTCTTCTTTGCTGTGTGTCAAACACTGTCATTGTGGTAGTCTGGTCTCAGTGTTCCTAAAGTTATGATAATATGATGACCCCCAAACTCTCTATTTTCTTTCAATCGAGTTGAAAGTGATGGATAACTCTCTGATTAATCCTGTTGTTGGGAGTGGCACCTTCTCTGAAGTTCTTTATTCCCTGTTAGCATGCTAGCCTGATACTAATACTACTACCTACCTACCACCCCCTTAAGATGTAGTCTTCCTGTTGAGTGGAAAGGAGAGGCCCAGCTCAGTCCCAGCCAAGGGTGGCCTTTTAGATCCTAGGCATCAAAGTCAATTGTCTGAGTAGGTGTTTCCACTGGAGGGAAACCCTAGAGTCTTGGAAAGAGAGATGCAGCAACCCTCAAGCTTCACAAATTTGGGGGTTCCTGGAAACTGTGTGGAGGCTGCTTCGGTTGATTCTCCTGCAGGTGTAAGGGTAAATTGCAGGTTGAGAGACGGAAGGTCAATTAGAAGCAGGCACATGGAGAATGTGGTGGTATCTCAATAAAGAAGTGAGGTTCAAAATTTGCATCTGGAAAAAGGCTCTCCGTTCCTCTGTTTAGAGCTCCCTCCGGCCTGCGCCCCTTATGTGGTAGTGCTTACAGACGTCCCCTCCTTAGTGCCAGGAACAAGTGAATCCACAGACCAACTAAAAAAATAAGACTTGTCACTGGCTGAGCAAAAACTGTGATTTTGTTTGCAAGGATGTTAGGAATATTTTGTTTGTTAGAAGAATTGATTGGGTCGGGCCTCGGGTAAAGGATGGAAATGGGGATTGCATTATTGTAAATTGTAGATATCCAGGTCTGGCCCAACGGCTCCACTCGACACAACGCTTGGTGTCCCAGATGAAGGGAAAGATTGGTATGGTCCCTTTGGCTTTCTTTTATAATCATACTCGGCAGATTGATGATTTTCCAACCAGGAATCCTAATTTAGTGCAGGATGACTTACAGTCAACTAGTCTGGGGAATGGTTCTATTATTTTCTTAGATCTGGAGGGGGTGGATTGACGTTATGCACGGAGACCTTCAGTGGGTGTGGTAGAACCCTCAGATGTTACCATGAACGCGGAAGGTCAGGGTGAAACGACCGAAAAGTGTTGTCTTATTTCATGGAATGTAGCAGGGTATGAAACTAAACTATTAGATAGTAAATGGATAAAGTTTGTGGTACATTATGATTTTATCTTACTTCAAGAAAATTGGTCGGATGGGCTGACAGTCTGGGATGGATATCAAAGGTTTGCAGTCCCAGTTGTGCGGTCTCAAGAAGGATGCCCTAAAGGGGGCCTAGTTACCCTAATCCGATTCTCTAAAATAGCAAGAGCATACCAAATTACCTGTAAACATCAGGGTTTTCTAATTGTCTGGGTAGTCTTTCCAAATAAATTTAATGTCCTGCTGGTAAACTTCTATAATGATGTTTGGGACTCTGGTTGCCAAATTGGGGTCCTTTTTTTAGTCTTACAGATACTGAAGTGTAGATTGGAGGGGTTTGATTTGGAGTTCTGTGCTATTGTGTCAGGGGATTTTAATGCCAAAGTAGGGTGGCACAGTATTGTGGTGACTCCTTTTGAGCAGGATCATGAGATACATATAGCTGATGGATTACAGGACCCGAGGGGTAGGGACCTGATTAAGGGCCTACGGAGTTTGGGTCTTCTGAATACATGCGACCTGGAAGTGGTAGGTACACATCAGGCCCCAACTTTTGTAGGCAGAGGGGCTGGAATGACAATTGACTACATCTTTGTGTCCCCCATCTCTAAAAAAATCTGGCATGCATGGTGAGGTGGTAGAGCAGTATTTTAGTGATCATAATCCCCTCACGATTTTCTTTCATTTTCCTGAGATCTTACGCAAACAAGTGTGGGGAGGGCCAGTCTCGGTGAGGATTAAAGATCAGGGTAGGAGACTTGGTTGGAGACAGGTAAATATCCAGCAAATAGTAGAGAGGGTGGTGTGTAAAAATCTAAATCTCTCTTGGCTGAATCCCCCAGAGCAGGGGAAGTCATGGATGCCATGCTCAGAGTAAATGTAACATTTAAAGAATGTATGACTGTAGCTGCTCAGCCTTCTTGTAAGTACCAGGATGGTTGGTTCAGCAAGCCCTGTTATGAGGCAAAGAAATCTCTGAGGAAGGCACAAAATGAACATCCAAGAGATAAGGCCCATGTAAGAGATGCGAGGGCTCATTACAAAATCGTTCTGAGGGCTGGGAAGCAACAGCTCAAGGAACAGGCCTGTGAGGAATTGGAAGGTGCATCATCCTACATGAACCCAGGCCTGTTCTGGAAGGTTGTATATAGGGGTTCCATTGACACAGAAGCATCTGAGGGTTTTGGCTGTAATATCGCCCCTGAGGTTTGGGTGAGCCATTTTAGTAGGGTTTTTGGGGGGGCCCTCTAGGGGAGAAAATGGACAAAAAGTATGGCCACCCCCAAAATTGAGCTATTAGGTTTACACTTGAAGAGGTGAGGGAGGCGCTGCAAGGCAGTGCTAGCCATAAAGCCCCGGGCCAAATACTATCCCAATGGATCCATACAAACACTGTCCTCAGTTGTGGGCACCTATTCTGCTCAGTGTCCTTAATGCAGCAGTTAGTGCAGGAATTCCCACTACTTGGAGATCGGCATGCATTATACACGTCTATTAAAAGGGCAATCGAAATGACCCAAAGTCCTATAGTCCAATCGCACTCCTTGATTCTTCAGCAAAACTTTGGGGTCAGATTATCTTAAAGAGTATTGAGGATTGGATGTCTGAAAATGCAATCTTGAGCAGGGTGCATTATGGTTTTAGGGAAAGGGGTGGTACCCACGAGCAATGTTTAATTCTGCTTATGCTGATTAGCAAATACACGCAAGCAAAAAGGGACACTTTATGGATCTCAGCTGCGCCTTTGACAAGATTAATCGGAGTAAGCTGTGGGAAAGGCCAACCCGATTGGACATGGATTCCCAAATCGTGGAGCTGCTTCGCTATCTCTACCTAGGAATAAATGCAAATGTGAGGGTTGGGCCTAATGGGGAATGCACAGACTCGGTTGAGCTTAAAAGGAGTGTACGCCAGGGGTATGTTTTGGCTCCCACCCTTTTCCTTCTATACACAAATGGGCTGTATGATTTATTTAGTTGAAAGTTGTAAGGATGCTCCGAAAATCAATGACAAGAGTGTCCCTGTATTGATCTATTCTGATGATGCAGTTCTTATGGCCCTCACCATGAATGTATGTGAGGCGCTTAAAGCCTATGAAACTTTTATGTCAGCCCTAGATTTAGAGATAAATTGTAGTAAATCACATTTTATGGTGTATGGCAAACCGCTGAGTAGGGTGGGAGGGCTGAAGATAAAATGATCAAGTAATTAGTAAGGTACAGGAATTCCCCTATCGCAGGGTACATTTTGATGAGAATGGCACCTGAAAATCCTGTATCTCTAGGAGAGAGATGCTTTTTAATGCCACAGTAGGTGCCATGTTTGAGTTTGCTGCAAGGGTGGGAAATAAACCTATTAAGCCCCTGCTTGAAGTATACAGGCGTAAATGCCTTCCTGTTTTGTTGTATGGTGCACCACTTTGGGGCTATACAGAAAATAGGGCCCCTGTGATAGAGGAAAATCATTTCTGTAGAAGGTTGTTAGGAGTTGGCCAAAACACCTATGGTTTATGTTTGCATGCTGAATTGGATTTGGATTTTATAGCAGATGCCATCAAGATTGCTTCTTTCTTGCTGTGGATTTCTATGTGGACCAATGAGTCCTCTTCTTTAAACAGGGAAATCCTGTGGAATTGTATGTTATGTGATCATGCGAAGGAAATTCCCTGGTTGGTTTATATAAAAAAAGTACCCATTGCACTTGGGCGGTTAGATATGTTTGAGGGAAGAGGAGGAATTAAGGAAAAAATCAGTGAAGGATTTTAGAATATTAAAGATAGGCGTGGGCCCAGAGGGGTACCTCTTGGAGATAAGAAATGTAAGAGAAAGGACTCTCATTTTGTGAATACGTTTCGGGGTAATTAGAAGTAATTTTTGTTTTCTGTTAGTGCAGTTTGATCGAAATTCTATAAAATTGTGCCCGTGTAATGGTGTATCCTTACAGACTCTAATTCATTTTACTCTGTTCTGTGATTTTTATGCATCCTTTAGGTGACGTTTTTTACTCCCCTTGTTGAGGACTAGGTGTATTGTGCAATATCGCCCAGCTTTTTTGTGGTTGTGTATGGTTTCTGATGTGCTGGTGTGGTGGGTGGTAGGATCTTTTCTAAAGGTAGCTATAACCTGGCGGAACAGTGTTAATCTTTTTTAAGTGTTTTTACAAACCTTTACCATTATTTAATTATTAATTGAGCAATTACATTTTTAATGTAATTTTTAATGTATTAAAATTACTTGTGGTCTTTGAGGTGATAAATTTGGTGGTTTAATGCAATTCCTTTTTTAATTTTATTAAAAGTATTTATTAGGAAGAATAGTAGTCCCACTGTAATCTTGGTAGTGACATTTCTAATAATTACTGTAAGTGCTATGTGATGTGCTGTTTATTTATTTGTTTTTATGGTTGAAACCTTTTAAACCGAATAAAGTGTTTGTGATGAGATGCCACCTTGGGGAAAACCCTGCAGTAAGAAGGCTCCCTTTGCGTCATCTGTTCAGGTAAGAGAATAACTATGGATTGAAGTTAACCTGTTTAGTTAGTAGTTTAATTAACTCCTACTAAAGAAGATGTGTCTTACTTAGCTATGTGTGTCTAGGTTTCTGTAGGCAAAATAGGCAACAACAATCATCCACTAGTTGTCAATATAGTTGCAGAGGGCAATAGAGCAAGGGTAAAAGGCAATGACATACACTTTTTTAGAAGATTTAAAAACAGGCTACACAAAAAAAAAACAGCAGTGCAAACTAAACATCAAAATAAACATTTGAGGCATAAATCAAGTAAATTAAATGTTCCCCTTTCTTTTATACAAAATATAAAAACCCACCCTTTCCACCCACAGTATACCCATCCCTCTCCCCAAACAAATAGCCACAACCCAAAAAAGTTCAACAAAAAGACCAATATGCAAAACCTAAAATCCATCCCAACTCTCGCCCCATAATAAATGTCCTTCCCACCAAAAAAAAAAAAAAAAAGAGTCAGTAGAGCTTCTCATTCACAGCTGTGTCCAGAGATTGTCGAAGGTTGCTTCTATGTATGCCACCTGATAATCCAGGCACACAAGATATTGAAGGACGTAGCATTAGAAGATGCAGTCCTGATGTGAGGGGGCAGCAGTGGTGGAACTGGGACAAACCGATGCCAGCTGCAATGATGGTGTCACAGGGAGGTTGGAGGACCTGGCGGCTGGTTGAAGGAGCTAGGGCTGCAATCATGACTGCTGCCTCAGCCTCATCCTCCTCCTCCTGGAGGTATACCTGCCACCGATATTCATTGCAGATGCCCTCCATCCTCTGCTGCCAGAGCCAGGCTGCTATCTCTTGGTGAGTTGGATGATGATGTCCACCAGGAGTAGCTATAGCAGGAAAGAAAGAGAAAAATGACAATGTAGAAACCATGCTCTTTGCAAACAACTTTTTAAAAAGTAGAGTGGCACAGTAGCAGTAAATTGCTGGTCCCTGAGGGCCCTTGGAATTTGATGTGGCTGATTAAAATGACTCACAGGGCCATTACCCACACATGCCTCACTTTAGTTGACAAATGTCAAAAGGGTAACATTTGAACTGGCATGAATCCATTATGGAAGCCAGGAAATATTAAATTATGCATAAATGTGGTAAAAAGAGATTTAATATTTTTCCAGTGTTTCAGACAGAACTTTGGAAAGAATAAAGTACTGAAGTACTAGAGTACAGAGTGGGCACTGGGATGGCAGGTAATGCATTGCCAACTTTGTAAGTACTGCATTTACTGAAGCAGATGCACACATTGCACAGAAAGCACTATTTTAAACTGCTATGCTGCAGTTGCAATGTAATTGATGACTAATGGGGAGGAAGGTATGATGATGGGTGGAAGGATACAGTCCTGCCTTGTTTCAATTACAGTGAGTTAAGGGAGAAGACACAAAATTAAAGCGTCCCCACTTTTAGCTTTGATAACCATGCAAACCAGGCAAATTAGGCGAACAGCAGACACTTCCCTACCCACAACAGCTCCCTTATTTCTTGATCCAAGCAATTATACATTCATCTTTTTTTCATCTATTCTATGCAGCCTGCTTTGTTACCCACCATTTGATTGAAGCTTACACTCTTTTCTCAAATGTTTCACTACAATCCAGCCATCCATATTTATCTACCCATGCATCCATATACTCACCCATCCATTATCTACCCTTTCAAACATCCTGCTTTCACCTATCCATCCATTTACCCACACATAATTTGTTACCATCCACCCATTCCTCACCCAAGCATCAGCTTTTATCCATCCATTCTTCACCCTCTAAAGCATCCTTTCACCCCTTTCATCTATCTTTTCACCCACCCATGCATCTCCTAACACTCGACTATGCAGCTTTTCCTCTCACCCACACATCCTTTAACTTGCATTCCATTTCACTCACTTTCTTTTAGCCATCCAGCCTTTGCCTGCTTTTCCATCAAGCCATTGTTTATACTATCTATTAATTATGAGCTTTTGTCTGCTGATTTGCAGAGAGAAGAGGCCATTAAGAACTCAATCCCCGCTGCAACTGTTAAATCAGCGGCTTCACAAGCAATGTCCTTGCAGTGAGTATATTAGTAATTGTCAATGACCAAGAGCAATATGAATCACCAGTGCCCTTCCCTGCTGCCATCAGTTCTCCCCTTCCAACTGCTGCTTTGTCGGTGCACGGGTGCTGCTGTTGTCCCTGTCATTGGTGGTCAGTGTAGCTGGAAAAAAGTTACACAATTTAGTTTTAACACAATAAATGCAACACAGTAGACCATTAGAGTTCTATCTCTTTTGTTGGTTCTTAGAAAAACAAAGTAGACAAATCAACAAGAAACGTTTCATAATGGAGGGGCAGAGCTAAGTCACTGAAGCCGAATAAAAAGGTGGAATGGTTTGGCCAATCCAGGAGAACCTATGATGAGGTTTTGGTTGGGAAATGCAATAGGCATGAGCAAGGCAAACACAACCTTCACAAACATGTGTAGAAAAGCTGGCTTGGCCATGAAATCTTGTAGTTAGAGTACCTGTCCTAAAAATGTGTCCTCTTAAAAATAAATATGAGTCTGCAAGCTATATAAGTGAGAAACGAAAGCTAGGCTTAGTAACAAAGCAGAAGAAAGCTAGAAAAGAAAGGAGGAAGCAAGGTACAGAAGAAACATGTAGAATAGCTAGATGCAGGGATAACAAGAATTTAACAAAGCTTATACAGAACAAAAATAAGTACAGAAAAAGGTAGACAGGCACCGAATAAATAAAAGAACACATATTTGAAATGAGGAGGGGTGAAAAATACATTTAGGGAAATAATAATATAACAGGAAGACTTGCTGGGTTTAGCAGAACCGCCAGCATCAGCACTGTTGGTGGCACTGATGGCACACTCATCTCCTCCTGGACCTGCCAACAATGTTGCCCTCTTCATCACCTTGTGTGCTGAGGTAAGAAAAAAAGAAGAAGTTACAAAACAACCATTAGTGGTACACTAAATCTCCCCCAAAAACATTTTGACAAGCAGAGTCAAACACAATAACGTACTTTTCTAAAGCAGGTTGCCAACGATGATGGACTCAACTGAAGTTGACCTATTACCTTTACTTTCCTAAAACCTACACCTAAGCCCTACTCTGAAATTTCCTAAACTATGAGCCATATTTGCAAACATTTGATGCAGGGCAGCACCACAAGCCTTCTTGCAGTGCTGTCCTGTGTCAAAAGGAGAGGGCAGGAATGTACTGTTTCAACAACAATATGGTGCATTCCTGTCCTTTTACCCTGTGTTTGTGCACAATGGGCTGTCATGAGATAATGCAGGCACCCCTGCACTATGCTGTAGGGGTGCTTGCGTTAAAGGGATGATTGGTTTTGTGCAGGATACCTTCCTTCAAAAAAAGAAAATCCCAAGAGGAGTGTTCCTTTTTCTATGTGTGCTGCAGATTGCAGAACACATAGAAAAGGGAAATAAGTAGGCGAAATAAAGGTATTTCTCCACAGTGCGTCTCCCTTATGCCTACCGTGGGAAGACGTTGACTTTAGAAGCATTCACAGGTTTACAAACCTTGTAAATCAGGGGAAGTGTCAAATGCCATGGGTGTTACATGGGAACACCCATGTAACATCAATGGCATGCCACCTTGTTGCAGGGCTTGTGCTGCGTTGACTCAGTTCACATTTATAAGGCCATGAAGAGCCACACAGGGCGACTTTACGTGGCCTTGTAAACAAGACCCTGTGGCTAGCCGTACAAATAGCTTTGTAAATAAATTCTGCTCTACATTTACAGCTACGTGCCACTAGCAATGCATTCATATTGCAACAAATAATCTTTGCTTCTCAACCAACTCTGATGGTCTGATTCAGCCCCACTTTCTTTTCCATGCATAGATACATACATACTATGATGATATCATACTACCCAGAACCAGGAGACTGCAAATAGGAAGGACTGCATAAGCTACATAAAGAAGGCACCGAGCAGGGAATACTAGCTCACTGATATAATTTTATTAAAACTACCACTATCTTATTCTTGGTGACAGGAGGAGTCTGTCTGCATGGCTTCTTAAATAGTCAGTCCAAACATGCTCCCACAAGTACAATTATGAAGCGCTGTGGCTGACTCACTTTGCTAGCTCAAACTGGATCACATAATAAATAAACATGACCTTAACTTACCTCTGAGAGTCAGCACTGTGATTAGAAAAAAAAAATGCATTGTGGAACAACACACACAATTAATAACTATTACTCAACAAGCCTCAACACTTCAATGCCCAGCAGGTTGAGCAGTTCCTGTTCGTTGTCAATTATGTCCGCCCAGCGGTGCATCAGCAGCTGCTGGGTGCTCTGGCTTCCAGTCTGCTGACAAACCAACTGGCACACTCTCCCCCACAGCAGTTGATGATCCTGAAAGGTATAACCGCTCCCAGGCCTGCTGCCTGCTGCCAGCATGAAGGGGAGGTGGCGCTGCACACAAGACATTAGCGTTGCCACCGCCTCCTCACTAAAGATGGCCCGAGGCTGCAGCTCTTGATGTCACTGCTGCCCACAAGGTGGGCGGCTGCTTTGGCTATTCTGCTTTGCTATGCTGCTGGGTGGGATAAAGAAGATAAGAAAAACATGAGGACTAGCAAGGAAGGAGGAAAATAAGAGAAAATTAAACAAAAATATAAAGTCACAAAAAACATGTTTTTTTTAAAAAAACTTAAAAATACAGATTCAAGATATAGACAGCAATGAAATAAATAAATAAGAAGTGTAAATTAATTAGGAGGTTCGAAGATTACAAAGCTACATAGGGATAAAAAACAGGAAATAAACATAGTGAAAAACAAAATGACTGTGCCCTTATGAACTACGTGGTGCTGTTCACGAGTGATTTTTAATGTACTTCACATTGTGCAAAGTGAATGGGTACCACAGAGAACTCTGCCTGCTTGCAGAACTCTGCGTAGCATGGGAGCCTTTTTTTTACAGCTAACAACCACAAATAGGGAATCCAGCCTATCAAGGTCTGCGACCATAGCTGTGGCTGGGAGAGCTAGTCATTTGGGAAAGCAATGTCTTCATGGAGACGCAGGACCCAGATGCGAAGTAAGCTTTATTACCCTGAATACAAAACATACATTTTGCGCATACCTTAAAATTCACTGTAGTAAAATTCAAAAGAGAAGGTAAAGGAGAATAACATTGGGGATTTCAACCTTTACTCGTACTTAGGGGCATTCCAGGTTGCTGTGTGGCTGTCATCCCGGTATTCTCACTAGAGTCCACCATTCTGGGTTGCTGTGTAGTAGTCAGTCAGGACTCCTCACTAAAGTTCACCAGTTAGGGTGCCTGCAAAAGCCAAGGCTCCACTTTGCTGCTGGTCCCCCAAGGCAGGGCTAGTTGGCCACACCCCACAGGGAGGACAGTCTGACGAAGAGGGACAGGGCAGCTCTCCAACCACCACTTAAAGGCAGGCACCCCAGGTCCTTGAACCCACAAACAAATGAGAGGGACTCCGATTACCAAATTAAAAAGTCCCCATTCACGGGCTCCCAGCTAGGACTGAAGTGTCTTTTAGTCCCAACAGCAATAGTACCTCCAGTAGCCCCTCAGTCAAATGGGGGGCACCCCAATCTTGTTCTAAAACAAAGCTGTCCTCCAGTGTTTAGAGTCAGGTTTCCCATGCACTCAGGGTAGTGAAGACCACATAATACTCACAGCACACGCATGAGTTTGAATGGTGCACCACATGGCGTTGATTTAGTAGAAAGGGGGTTAATTGGGACATCCAGTCACCCCAGTCTATTCCCATAATCTGGGTAAACTGGCCAAATTTCCCGCCTTGTTCCAGACTCTTCATACAGTGATGTCTTTTTCCTCTTCCTTACCCTCAGAACTTCAGAACTGCAGCAGGAAACCACAGGCCCAAAAATATATTGGCTGATGGAGAGAAAGTTCCAGGGAAGGGAGTCCAAAAGATCCATCACTGCTCTGGGCAGAGTAGAATGCAGTATGCTCACCCTGCAGCAGGTTTAGAAATAGGGCAACAGGCAAGGCCTCACACTGTTTGAAGGGAGTGAAAATCAAAATATTGAACTTTACAAGTCAGAGACACGTTGGCCACGGACCAACTCTCTGACTCCCACCGATACATGACAATAAATATCAGAGGTCTGGGGAATGCCCATGAGCCAAAATGAAAAATCCCAGAGCTTAGCCAAAGGAAGCCTCAAGAAAAGGGCATAGTAAGGGCATAGTTGGGACACCTGGTGCCACTTGGGAGTGTCATGTGGTGTGCCACATGCTGGGATCAGAGGGCGCACATGTGACCTCATTGCCAAATGTGATCGCCGACCAATGTTCAGTGCAACACGCCTGCTCTATTACATCCCCCTCATATGTATAGGCCAGAAATACCACACCTCATCTAAGACACACCCATGCAAACACTATGGCATTGAAGGGCTGGTGATGCCAACAGAGCACCAACTAAAATTAAAAACTATGTGCATAATGAGGATCATCCCATAAAGCATAAGCACGAAAAGGGGGGGGGACCCGACAACATTGGATGATATAGTGTTTATAGAATAATCTATATTTCTCCAGAACCAGGTATCCTGATCGCACCCCTCTCCTGGTACCTCAACAAATTCATGGAAAACACAGAAATGTTTTAGGATTAACTGGCAACAGACAAAGATGCAATATTCTTTTATTTTATAATGATCAAATATAGTTCTTGCCCAACAGGTCTGCAATTGAGCCACTAAGTGCACTACCTCTACAGTGGCCCAGCTCCCTCTCACCGACAACACCATTTTTCTCAGCAGGATCAAGAATGATTGACCGCTCAAAAAAACTCTTGCATCCAGCAGGATGAAGAGCCACAGCACACCACAAGGACTCTTTACATCCATACCCCCAATGGAATCCCATAACACACCTTGCTCCAAAGACTTTTTCACGTACTGTTTTCCAACTCAGAAACTACCATCAGAAGACAACATTCACCTCTGCCGGAACCTCCTCAAGGCCCACAATGTTTCCTAAGTTATGTATTTTTATGCATGTATGCATTCTCTGTTTGCTAGCGATGCTACCACTGATGTGCATTTCCAAAAACAGTTTGGTCTTATGAAGTCTATTTGAGAAGTGTCACCACACTTGTGTAAGGACCTCACTCATGTTGCGTTTAATTTTATCACACCAAACACTAGCATCCCTCACTCACTACACAGCACTCTTCTACGCAACATGTGGTATCATCCCATGACTGCTGTGGGCTCCTAAACATCAGCTTGGTCATGTTATTTCTGTTTGCTGATACCCTATATATTAGGTGTAGATAGGCTTTACTTATCCCAAAAGGTAGCTCCTGAAAAACCCACCTGTACCTGTGTAAATCAGGGCCAAAATACAACCTAATAGAGTAGAGCCCCATAGGATAGTAGTAAATCTGATCCTCTGTGAAACCAATCCTACAGCCCTATACCTTCTTACCGAGTCTAGCAATATCCAAACTGTGCTAGCTAGGATGCGCAGGAAGGGAGCTATAGGGGAGGACAATGTTTGGCCCTGAAATATTCTTGAGAAGAGATTCTTGGGGATTACTGGACCACCTAACCAGGGTACAAAACATCCACTCATGCTTCCATCTGTGGTCCCATGGTGGCCCTTAGCCTGTCTGGGGCTGTCTTTGTTAATAGCAAATGGATCCCAGACATGGAGTTTTAATGTAGGGTCATTCACCTTGATGACAGGAAGGGAATTGGGTCTCATATGGGAGGGTTATATAACAGCATAGATACCCCGTGACAGATGATCTGAGACACTGAGACAGATATGTAAACATAGATAGAAGGTAAAGGGCAATCCCTAATTGTACAGAGACTCAGACTGTATTCCTTATGTTTCAGAGGCAAAGGAACCATCCCGCTGGGCATGAATGAGCACTGTGGTACAACACTGCATATGCCGGACATGCAATGGGGCAACTCTAAGCTGATGGCCACCTACTGGCAGTGTGACAAGTTTGCTTGCACCCAAATTGTCCCTGGATGGCATGACCTCTGTTCCTTCATCACCAATACACAGCCCAACCCTGTTCATCCCTGTAGAAGATCTGTCCGAGCTGTACCAACACTTGCTGAGGAAGAAAATGACACTGTTGCATCAGACTCGAAGGAGGAGAGATGCTGATTATTTTGCATGGGTTCAATACAAGGAAATTCCAAAGGAGTTTAGATTGTTCTCCAATGCCCAAGTATAGGTGGGAGAGTAAATACCCTTCTTCACCTTGAAGACAAAAGCAAATGCCCATTGGTTGCAATTAACCTGATGGGAAATGCTCAAAATGATGACTGTAAGGAGCTCAGCCTTAATGCAATCAAGGAAGAACTGAGCACCATCCGCCTCATAGTGATGCAATATCTTTATGTCTTGAACTTGATGCCCAACAGGAGGACTACAATGGAGGTAGGGTGTGCACCATGATCGGTACATCCTACTTTACATTCATACCTGGCAATGACACAGACAATGAAACTTTGACAAGTACCATTCAAGCGTTGCAGCAACTACAGAGGATATAGGTGAAGAGGGAGGTGCCCAAAGCAGGAGTCTCACTAGTTTGTGCACATCAATGTTACAAACTTTTACTGTGTTACTTTTTTTGTGTGGTTTCCTACAGTTGGGGGTTTCGTGCTGTAAAAACTTAGTCCGCCAAATAGGCCAGGGTACAAGTAGTGAGGGAGGTGGGACAACAAGGTATAGACAATGTGACTGTCATAATTTGTGGGGTTGATGGTTTAGTTCAAAATGCAACTAGAGGGAGGAATGTCGATATTGGGTTGATCAATAATGATGCGCACAACAACAAGGTTTTTTTTACACAAATGATACATATTTATACACAAAGTTGCATCACCAATGTTAGATTCCCCGTCATGAACTCTCTGCCAGCCTTGGCACATAGGTATGTGGACAGGCAGTCTCTGAGGCCCAGGCCCAAAGGTTATTGACTGACAGGTCAGAGCTAGGGTAACACTTAGCTGGGAGCCATACACACAAATATGAGAACTTAGATCAAATTCTACAGATAGACAGCAACACTTCAATAGTCCCTGTAGATTGGCCCAATAAAGCACACATGGCCAGAGAAAGGTGTGCGTTCCCAAAACACCATAAGGCTAGATGCCACATGAAGTTTGGTACGATTGCAATGACCACACACTCCTCAAGCCTGACATCTGGACATGTACTCTCTACCCCACATTGTGTCCATGCCAGGTTGAGGCCCTCCTGCATTCTATAGCTGGAATTGTATCTATGACTCTGTGACAACTGTTCACATATTTATGGTTTTATAACATACAGTGAAATGTATAAAACTTGTTTCAGTTTGATCTACCATGAGAGATAGTCCTCAGACACCAGTTTTGTAACTGCTTTCCTGGCTGTAATGCTTAATTAAACAAACCGTTTCTGTTTTGTCAGATGCCACTTGTCTTTTGTTTTTTAAGGTAAATTCTTACTTGCGCTACACCATTATGCTTTAAAAACTTGTGCCCCCCCTTAGAAAGAATGTAATTTACTGTGGTCATGTGTTTCATTATGTATGTTTCAATTTTGAGATAAAGAATAGAAATAGAATTTGATTACTATTTGCTATTGATGGTGTTAACGTTTTTAGCATTGTTAACCTTGTTTCATTCTGAAAACCTTTAACAAGTATTGGCTCTCTTCTGTGATGAAGTCCTGCTCCCTTTTATGTTGATATTCATTTTGTTTGTAAAATCAGTAAAACATTGAAATTAGGTTAGTCATCAGACTGCTGCCCAGCTTAGAGTAATAATAACAAAAGACAAAGGTGCCTATAGTGGAAGTGTAAACCTCATCTTCTACAGTAACTATGAACAATCATTAATGGATTTGTCACAACAAATGTATTCACTCATTTTGTTAAAAAAAACATGGGTCATGCTTGAGATTCCCTTGTTAATACATTTCAGCGTAAATTGGTACTCTACACATTATAGCGGTGCAGTGAAAGTGAAATAGGTGAATATAGGGTGTGCAAGTGCTATACATATGTGCATACCTTGAGACGGATATGAATACATAAGTTGCGCAAAACACTCTGGTACAGATTTAAGAGCCCCTAGTGTTTCCTTGCGCCATATTAACGTTATTTTTTTTGTATGCTAAGGTGGCCCAATGAGGCCAAACTCACAGCGCCAAATTTACAAAGTGGTGCAATGCATGCATTGCACCACTTTCTAACCCTTTGTGCTACATTATGCCTGCACCAGGCATAATGTATGCAAAGGGAGTGTTCCCCTGTTTCTTTGTATAATTTTTTACAGCACTTTTAACACCTGCTCAGATCAGGCGTTAAAAGGAGGCACACCATTGTTTGCAATGGGCCTCAATGGGCTTTGCAGGATTAGCATCAACATTTTTTACGCTAGTCCTGCAAAGCACTGAACTAACATCAAAAATGTTGATGCTAGTTCCCCTAAGTACCACTAAGGTGTGATGTATCATACATGGTGGTGTTAGGGAGGCGCTAAGGAGCACAAAAAAAGTGTCAGGTTCTGAATCGAATTGAAACCAGTTCACTAGCAAATTAATGATGTTTTGACCCCACATAACTATTTAACCAGGGTCATCATCAGGACAAAGCAAGGTTAATGGAAGCACCCAATGTGCATGAAGATTACTGTCGCCATTTATTCATGTTTTTATTTTTATTCACACATCATTCTATCCAGAACATCTGTTGTTTCATGCCACACATTTCTAAGGTTGTAAGATTCTGTAGATGTCTCTTCTACAAAGTTGGCAGCTTGAAGCTATTTTAAAGACATTTATTTCAGAAAGTATAATAAAGAGGAACTTGATACATACAGACTTCTGCTTATCATTCAATTGATCATTAACTGCATTATTATTTTTTGCATGTCACACTTGATACAATGTACATTCAACTTGTAAGTGACATGAATAATCAAGCAATGACAATGCCAATAGGCCTCTCTTATGAATGAAAGTGACATTTTGTTTCATTGATGGGCTTGGGCATTCATTAAGTTATCATACATGAACTCTGTCACACATCCTGGTACTCATGTATCTATTCATCTAGCAACTGACTAATCTTTTCATCAACCTGGCCAGCAATAAAACACTCAAACTCAACAAAATATGCAAGATAAATTAAAAGCCTTCAAGTAGAAAGAAAAAAAACATAACTCCGTCTGAACACAACAGGCATATGCTTGCACTTATAAAACTAAACAAAGCGGTAGGTGTCTGTCTTGCAAAGGTATTGTGAATAGTCTACTGGGATGCAGCACACAAGCAAGTGAACCATTAACACTGCCTGGAGAATGTAGAATAAGCTTAAGAAATATTTTTTTTAAAAGAGGAGGAACAAAGAAGCAAAAAGGGAAATATAAGAGGAGAAAAATCAAAAAAGGACTAGCCAACCAGCTCTGACACTGAAACACACTCATTTTCAGGTAAATGTATACATATGATCAGAAAATGACGTCATTCACAGGGTAGGATAGCCAATGGCCGATGTGGGCTCAACCATTACCAAATGCAGTTCTCTTTCATGGCTCTAAGAAAAGTGTAAACAGCACTTTGACAGGCCAATGGCAGAGCAGAGATGACACAAAGTCCCTGTATGTGTCCATATAAATTTACATTTATGCATGGGGATGTATATATTATTTAATGATTTTGTATTACAAGATCCTGGCAGACAGCTAAAAAGAGATTCTAGCAAGTAATTACAGTGCAAATTGTATACCCAAAGGGGTTTTCAGGGGTTGTAACAAACACCAAAATCATTCCCTACAAAGGTAATCTATGACATTTCATCAATTCTAAGAGCTGAGTGTAGACTCTAATACCGAAAAATAACAATTCACCGCTAAATGCCAATTGATTCAAACATATGGTTTTCAGAATCAATATGCCAGTCCTCATGTGTTTATCATAGCTTTTCATAATAAACAAATCAGACCCACGGCAACAGAAATATGCGTTCCTAGTTAATCAATCAAGCCTTTAACTGTTGCCATTGGTTTAACATCATAATCACTGAGGCATCCTGTATTTAGTAGAAGCTTCCCCAAACTGCAACAACCAGGCATAAAGTCATATAAATATATAGTATTCGAGACCGCAGTTTTAAATACTATGGCCCTTGTTACAACCCTGGCGGTAAATGCTGCCTACCACTGTGCAGACGACTGCCAACATACTGTGTCCGCGGCGGTAATCCGCCACAGGTATTATGACCCACACATAGAAATCCACCACTTTACAGACACCCACACAAGTCCACCACACCAAAGGTAAGTGATAACCTGGTGATAGCCAAACCCACACCGTTACGTCAACAGGAAAACGCCCACAGTATCACGAACCACAAATCACTGCGGCAGTCTTTCAATCGCAGTAAGCCATTGGCGGTACGTACCGCCGCGCTCAAAATACACATACATGTACAAAACTATACCACATTGGACAATTCAAACTACACACACCTGACACACATACACACCCACACACCCAATCTAATATAAAACACACACCCACATTACCCACAACCCCTTACACTGAAAAAAAAGAGAGCAAACAGAGAGACAAGCAAGGAGCACCCACTCAATCATAGGCACAGAACACCATCACCTATACACCATTCACACTCATCACAGCATACACCACACACATCACGCCACACATCACCCCACACATCCTCACACATATCACTCACGCCACATCCATGGCACCCCAAAGACACCCCAGGTTTTCAGAGTAGGAGCTAAGGGTAATGGTGAAGGAAATCATCCGGGTAGAGCCATAGCTATTCAGATCACAGGTGCAGCAGACGTCCATTTCAAGGAACATGGAGCTTTGGTGGAGGATCGTGGTCAGGGTCAATGCTGTGGGACAACACCCCAGAACAAGGGATGACATCAGGAAGAGGTGGAACGACCTATGGGGGCAGGTGCATTCCATGGTTGCAAGACACCAGGGAGCTGTACAGAGGACTGGTGGTGCACCCCCACCTCCCCCACAAATAACAACATGGGAGGAGAAAGACCTGACAATCATTCATCCTGAGGGCCTGGCAGGAGTAGCAGGAGGACTGAACTCTGGTAGGTCAAATCTTTACTACTATCACTACCCTACCTGCATGCCATCACATACCCCCACCCTCACCCTCACTCCCATCACTCCACCACCTCACATATACCCCACCATCACAACCCACCCATCCCAATACCAAGACCTGCATGCCACAACAATGCATGGACACCCATCACAGACCTACATGGACACCCATCACCCCAGCATGGCCAGTAGAGAAACTCACCCAGCCCACAAAAACAACACTCACACAAGAGCAAGCCAACAGGGAAATCACAATCATAGATGGAAACACACCCATGCAAAATACAGCTCACGCAGATACATTAGCAATGCATTTGCATCCCAACAGGACCCCTACTTAAAGTCACCAGAGAGGTGGTGCCAGCTACATCCAGTCCCCCCCTGAAGAGGCCCACAGTGACGACAGGATCAGGATGACCTACCTGGCCCACGAGGGGCCTCTGGACAGTCGATTCACCCTGCCACAGTCCCAACCCACCACAGAGCCTACCCCCTCAGGAAACACCAGCACAGCACCCACCCAGCGTGCCCATGCCACTGTCCCCAGGACACGTCAATCAGCAGTGTGTCCACCACTGCAGGGACCCCAGGCAACCCCACAAACACAGGACGATCAGGGACCTGGAGTCAGTGGCAGTGGGCACACGGTTCAGGGGACAGAGGCACAGGACAACACGGAAGCTGGGAGGAGTGCTGTGTGACGGGGGAGGACAGGCCCAGGGAACCCACTCTCCACAAGCCACTCTCCAACATCCTGGGAGCATACCACCATTCCCAGGAGACCATGAACCAGATACTGGCCAAGTTGCAGGTGACCCAGCAGCTGCAGGAGGGACAGTACCTGGGGATCAGGGATGACCTAACAAAAATATATACCATCCTGGTCACCAATGCAGGGGTGCTGGCTGACAGGGGCAAGACCATGAGGGAGGCAGTGGCACAACAAAGGGTGCCTGACACTAGCCAAACCGAGGAACAGCTTTCAACCTCTGATGGTGCTAGTGGACAGGAGGCCCCGCAATAGGACCAACAGGCCACCAGCACCCCACCCCCTGCAGAAGGAGAACCACCCCACAAACGGTCCCTGCCATCCAGGCAGAAGACAGAGAACATTTCCAAGACCCCCACCAGGAAATAGGACTCTCCTGATAGTCACCCTTCTGTCCCACTCTGTTACCCTGTCTACCTTGAACTGCCATTGCTCCCCTTCCTATGCCCCCTTGGACAATGTACCTGTGATACCAAGAGACTGGACTCTACCATGGACTTTCCTCCACCATCACGCCAGCCGCTTGCACATACCCCTATACTTATTAGCACCTAAATAAACACCCTTGAAACAAATACAAATCTGGATTCTGTCTTATGATTCACAAATATATAAGTGCAACATCAACGCATTGCAACTTACATGTACAGTGAAATATACTACAGGATGACCTTTGGTGGGCAGCAGTACATATAGCCCGAGCCAGAATGGGGCACAGAGATCTGAAAATAGAGATTCCAAAGGGAACAGTCAGTGGCCATAGACATAGGGTAAGAGTCTGCCTTGTACAATGCCCAACACATTACTGAAATGTTAAGTGGAGTTACTGTCTCTTACTTGTGTGTCACTGGAAGTACTGCTGTATTATATTTGTTCTGTTGTCCACATCTTCTTCCTCTGCCTCCTCTTCTTCACGGTCCACAGGCTCCACCGCTGCCACAAGACCATCTCCAGGCACATCCTCCTGCAGAAAAGGTACCTAGAATCTCAAGGTCAGGTTGTGCAATATGCAGCATGCATCGATGATCTGGCACACCTTCTTGGGTGAGTAATACAGGGATCCACCTGGCCTTCAGGAGGCCGAAGGTTCTTTCAATAATCCTCCTTGTACGCCCATGTGCCTCATTGTAACGTTCCTCTGCCCTTGTCCTGTGATTCCTCACTGGGGTCAGTAGCCATGAGAGGTTGGGGTAACCAAAGTCACCTGTAAATATAGGGTGACAGCTGTTAGACACACACTAACCCTTAGGGGCAATCCCATACCCAGACATCAACATATACTCGGTGGGTACCTTTGACTCACCTATTAGCCACACCCGGTACATCTGGAGTTGGCCCATCACATATGGGATGCTGCTATTCCTCAATATAAAGGCGTCATGCACAGAGCCAGGATATTTGGCATTCATATGGGAGATGTACTGGTCTTCCAAAAACACCATCTGCACATTCATTGAGTGATAGATTTTTCTATTCCTGTAAACCTGTTCATTTCTCCCGGGGGGACAAATGCCACATGTGTACCATCAATGGCACCAATGATGTTGGTGATATGTCCCAGGGCATAAAAGTCAGCTTTCACTGTGGCTAAATCCTCCACCTGGGGGAACATGATGTAGCTGCACATGTGTTTCAGCAAGGCAGACAACACTCTGGTCAACACATTGGAGAATATTGGCTAAGACATACATGATGCCATGGCTACTGTTGTTTGGAAGGAACCACTTGCCAGGAAATGAAGCACTGACAGGACCTGAACTAGAGGGGGGAATCCGGTGGGCTGGCAGATAGCTGACATCATGTCTGGCTCCAATTGGGCACACAGTTCTTGGATAGTGGCACGATCAAGTCTGTATGTGATGATAATGTGTCTTACATTGTCACAAGGTCCACCAGGGGTCTGTACACCGGAGTATGCGGCCATCTCATATTCTGACTCAGTGGTTGAAGCCTATGGAAAGGAACGGTGAGCAGAGGGTCATAGTTCCACACCTATTGCACTAATGTTGATTCATTTACTTTACAGAAGCAGTATGTGAACTCGAGAGTCAGTTGATGTGACAATGTCTGTAGTGACGCAGTTATTTACCATGCCATGTGCCCCCCTGAAATGGCAGCTGCCTGACCTGTGTGGAAAGACAAGTGGAAATGAGGTAATTGCGCTGGTGTTGTGCGCCGTCGCAGTAAGCGGTCGATGACTGCCGCGCAACTTCGCATTGGTTATTATTGGGCCCTATGAGTTCCAGGAGCCAATGGCGATGTACGCCGGCGGTGACCATACTTATCGCTGCGGACTTGACTGCCATTTTCTAACTGTTCACTCACTTGCTACCTGGCCTTCAACAGGAGAGGACCAACACTGAAAGTGCTGCTGTGACCTGTGTCTGAAAGCAACAATGGTTCATGTGTCTGGGGAAAGGCCCCCTTCCTTCACTGCGGAGGAGTTGGAGAAACTGGTGGATGGGGTCCTACCCCAGTACAAATTACTCTACAGTCCTCCAGATAAACAGGTGAGTACACTGTGAGCATGATGCGTGGGCCATGACTGTTTGGAGCGCTGTGGTTGTAAGCCTCATGTTGGGGGTGCTGAGGCTTCCTGGCCAGAGTGCAGTATGAAAGGTGGTCAGTGTATATGCGTCAGGGCATGGGTGGGAACTGGTGGGCAATGAGTATGACGGTACGGATGGGTGAGTAATTTCCTTTTCTGCTGTCTTTTCCCTCCAGGTCAGCGCCCACCAGAAAAAGGGTATTTGGCGTGCCATCTCCAAGGAGGTGTGGACCCTGGGGGTCTTTCACAGGCGGAACACCCACTTCTGCCAGAGATGGGTGGACCTGCGCCGCTGGTCAAAGAAGATGGCAGAGGCCCTGCTGGGGCTGGCCTCCCAACATGGAAGGTGTGCCCATCGCACCATGACCCCTCTGATGTTCCACATCCTGGCAGTGGCCTATCCGGAGTTGGATGGGCACTTGAGGGCATCACAGCAGCCACAAGGGGGTGAGTACAGATTCTGAAAGCTGACTTTGTGTGCATTAGGAGGTAGCTGGGTAGGGGATGTGGGCTGTTGGTGCCCCTAGGCCAGGGCTGTCATGGCAGGGTGGGTTTCTTGTTGGGCTGGTTCTGGAGCACTCCTACCCCAATGGTGTAAATTGCCATCTACCACTGCGCAGGGTCCTGTGGGTTTCTAGTGTGCAAATGCTGGCGTTAGGCATTGTACTCCATGGGCTGGTGACTGTCTCAGTAAATGGTTGGGCATGGCCTAGTGCATAGGGCTTATCCCTGTGTGCAGCGTACACCAACAGTGGTGTTGTTGCTGGCATTGACCAAGTGTATCCTCTGTCTCTTCTCCCGCTTTTTGTTTTGTCACCCTGTCCTTGTGTGCATAAGCATCATCTGGCGAAGGAGCAGAGGCACTGGCAATGGAGGGAGCTGCATCCCACATGGGCCTGGAGGCCGAATCCACCGAGGGTGAAGGCACCAGTGAGACGGAGGACGAGGGGAGCACCACGGTGGGGACAGAAGGGGAGACCACAGACAGCGACACCTCATCCGAAGGAAGCTCTCTGGCGGACACCTCTGTGCCCACCCCAACAACGGCTACAGCCGCCACCCCCCCACCAGCACCTCCCTCCCAGCAGCCCCTCAGCGTGTTTCCCGTGCCCTCTCATCCAGGAGGGTGGGCATCTCCTTTGCCCCAGGCACCTCAGGCCCTGCCCCAGTCAGCCCTGCGTCCCTCAGTGAGGAGGCTATTGACCTCCTGAGATCCCTCACTGTTGGGCAGTCAACCATTCTGAATACCATCCAGGGTGTCAACAGGCATTTGCAACAAACAAATGCATAGCTGCAGGGCATTCATTCTGGCGTGGCGGCCCAACAGAGAGCATTTCAGGCTCTGGCCTCAGCACTGATGGCAGCACTTGTCCCTGTGTCTAGCCTCCCCCCTCCAACGTCCTCTACCCAGACCCAATCTCCTCAACCTCAGCGTATCCCAAGCACACCTTCAGACCAGCATTCCCTAAAATCATCACCAAAAAGTGGCTCAGGCAAACATAAGCACCACACTTCTTCTCACAGGCACTTACACAAGCACCATGCCCATGCAAACACACCAATATCCACTCCCTCCACTGTGTCCCCCTCCTCCTCATCATCCACCTCCCTCCCAGTAGCATCTACACTCACACCTGCGTTCACTACATCTTCATAACTACATCCATCACCAGAATGCCCATCACAACACAGCCCTCACGAGCAGTCACCACCCCCACAACCATGCACACATCCCCTGTATCCTCTCCCATTGTGTCTGTGACCCCTCCACCCAAAGTACACAAACGCAAGCACCCACCCACTCAACAGCCATCCACCTCACAACAGCATCCAGCCCATGCATCTTCACCCAAACTCAGCAGAGAGATACCTCCTTCAAACACTCGCACTTCCTCCACTCCCAAACCCTCTCCATCTTCCCATCCCAGTGTGTCTAAAAAACTGTTCCTGGCAAACATTGACCTCTTCCCTATGCCTTCCCCCGTCCTTCCCCTCCCTCGGGCCAGGGTGTCCAGATCCCAGGCCAGCACCTCAGCCACCAAGTCGGCGGACGCTCTGGTACCTGCAACTCCCAGAGGATCAAAGGGGGTACCCGTCAGACCAGGCAGTGTGCCACCTAACCCTGCAAAGGACCAACCTATTCTGCCAGCTGCCAAGGTGAAAAAGGGGCTAGCATGCAGCACGACCAAGGAGCACAACCCACCCAGTAAGGCCTCCTCCAAAAATCCAGCTGCCAGTGCCAAGGTCCCAGCAGCATCTGCCAAGGTGAGAAAGGGTCAGAAAAGCCAAAGCAAGGCACGTCAGGCCTCGGAGGCTCCAGGTGAGGGCCTGGTGCCCACCATCAGAACCGACAGCCCCACCACTTGTACGGCAGCAAGCACCGCCACCTGCACCACCACCTGCCCCGCCACTGCCACAAGAACTGTCAGCAGCAGCATCCCCAGTGGGCAGCCATCCGTGGCTCCACCACTACCAGCACCTGCACCACGGCCAGCCCCGCCAGCATCCCCGCCGCAGGCACCGCCGCAAGCACCGCCACTTGCACCGCCTCCTGCCCTGTCACTGCCACAGCTGTCAGCATCAGTATCCCCAGTGGGCAGCCATCCAAGGCTGCAGGACATGGCCTGGAGCCTCCCACCACCAATGGAAGCACCCCCACCAGCACGGACACTACCACCAGTTTGCAGCCTTAGTCGCCGCAGGATGGAGTTTGGCCCAGCCTCCATGGAGTATCATGCTACCTGTTCCCTGCAAATCTCGTACCTCAGACACCCTGGTGGGAGAATGTGAACTGCCACACCCCAAGTTCTGCATCACTGGGCACAAGACCCCCTCCAGAACCAGTGGAGAAATGCATCCACTTACCCAATCCTTGGCAGGATAAAGCAGACTGGGCCCAAGGCCCCCTCCAGAACCAGTGGAGAAATGCATCCACTCACCCTATCCTTGGCAGGATGAAGCACACTGGGCCCAAGGCCCCCTCCAGAACCAGTGGAGAAATGCATCCACTCACCCAGTCCTTGGCAGGATGAAGCACACTGGGCACAAGGCCCCCTCCTGAATCTGTGGAGAAGCCACCCACTTGAGAGACTGTGGCCTTGCACTCCCCAGGAGCAAGCAGTGGGCAAACCACCCACTTGAGAGACATGAGAGGCTATGGCTTTGCACTCCCCAGGACCAGGCAGTAGGCAACCCACCCACTAGAGAGACTGTGACCTTGCACTCCCCAGGAGCAAGCAGTGGGCAAACCACCCACATCAGAGCCTCTGGCCTTGCACTCCCCAGGACCTAGCAGTGGACATGGAGCACCCTTGAGGAGCAGTGGCGTTGTACCATTTTCCGGCTGAGGTGACCACCCTTCCCCGTCCCCCTGAGGTGCCTGTGTGTTTCGACCTGATGCCCCTGCAGTTTTCTCTCCGTAATGAGGCCGCCGCCTTTGATATTCCTCGTGTATGAGGAGGTAGACCAGCATTGGCAGGACCTGCAGCACCGGCTCCATGGCGTCCTGGTTCTTCTTTGATTGTCAAGAGGTGAGTGGTTTCCCTTCAGAGTACTGTTTCTGCCGTGCTTTTGATGGCGTTGGTACCACCCTAGAAAAGCTGGTGGATTGGCGGGTTGTAATAGGGTGGGTAGTACATTGTCTTCCGCCTGTCTGTTGGCGGTGAGCACTGCAGTGTTTGTTGCTACCGCTGTGGCGGTCGGAGTATTAAAGTGGCTGTCTATGTTGCCGGTTTCCGCCATGGTTGTGATTAAATTTTTTTAACCGCCGGCTTGTTGGCGGTATTACCGCCGCTTTAACACCGACCGCCAGGGTTGTAATGAGGGCCTATCTCTCCTAAAAGGGTGTAACAAGGATTCTGATATACCAATCTCATATAGCCACAGTTTGTCAGAAGGGGTAACCAGCACCAAAAACCTTACCTATTATGGTGATCTGTGACATTCCATGTAACAAAATACCTATCTGTAGGCTTTAATTTCAGAATATAACAATCTACCATTACATTCTTATTGACTTTAATAAAGGTTTTTTCGCAATACAATCAATATGTCAGGTCAACTGCTATCATAGCTTTTTATTATTAACAATCAGGCCTATAACCTTCATCATTAACTTGTCACAATAACCAATTCAGACATATTTTATGTTTATAAGCCTTCTAACAAGGCAACCATCATGTATACAGTGATAAAATTAAATGACAAATAAATACAAAATACAGCTCTCACCTTTATCATTGGTTTGCCACCATTACCAATGCAAGCACATTGTGCTGAGCATAAGCTTTCACAAGGCAATCCTCCGACATACATTCATAAAAGTACAAATATGCACACAATTACAGCTGGCAAAGTAAAATACTGTCCATCCTAGAAGAGCTTAACAATTATGATTGTGGTGCATATTTTCTGTCCACACAGTCTGTTTGTATGGGTCACTAACACCAAAACACTTGTCTGCTAGTAAAATCTGTGAAATTCCATGTAACAAAATAGCTGCCTACAGCTGTAAGCACAGTATAATAACAATTCAGCTTTAAAAGCCTTTTGTTGTTAACGCATGCTTTTAACAATAAATAGGTCGGGCCTAATGGCTTTGTCATAATGTTTCAGAATAAAAAGATCAAACCTATGAGATCAGTTATGAGTTTTCCCAATGAACCAAAGAAGTCTTTACCCTTTAACATTTGCTTTTCATTTTATACAAGAGTTGCCTTTTATAATCAAACACACTGGTAAGCATTGTGCAATCAGTTATAAAATTACAAATATGTAGAGTGATACACATGCTGCAAAACAATATAAAATATTTCTCAACAGGGCATAACAAGAATCAGCACAGTAACCCCCCCAAGATTGTCAGAGTGGGTGGCAATTGACAATACCCTTGCTTTGATCCAATTTGCAAGATGACATGCAACAAAATTTCTTTCTATAGTCAGTAACACAATGTGATACCAAACAACTGTTAAAGGATTACTGGTTTTATTATATGCTTTTCACATTGAAAAAGCTAGGCCAACTGCCATTATCGTGGGCAAACCACACCTACGGCATTGGAAATAGGGCCCCATTATGACTTTGGCAGTCGGACTGACCAGCCCACCAAAGCCATAAGGAGGAGGCTGCCAGCATACTGGCGGCTTCCCCCAGTTGTATTATGATGTTTCCATCGGGCCGACCAGTGGAAACATCGTATTATGACAATTCTGCTGGTCAGTCTGTTGGAAAGAGTGCCACCTCATTGGCCTTGGCTCCCTTAATTGCAGACAATGGCATTCCAAGAGTGCTGCCAAGGTGGCCTTCGCACTGCCTATGCCACAAGCATCAACAGTGCAGGGGGTCCCTTGTGGCTCCCAGCACTGGCTTTCTGCCAGCCTTTTCATGGCGCTGTCCACTTGTGATCAGCAGATCAGTGCTGAACTCAGCAACGCATTGGCTGACATCGACTCTGACCACTGCCACCCTTTCGGGATCTATGTTCCTAGCTGTGGTCCTCTGGCAGTCCAACTGCCAGGGTAGTAATCTGGCCATTGGCCCACCAGGAGTGCAGTCGTCCGACCACCACTGCGGCTTGGCGGTCCTCGGACCAACAGACTCATAATAGGGCTAATAATGTTTCCAGTGCTCAAAATTAGGCATCAGAACAAAGTCAGGACTATAGCTTAGAGGGCAAGCTTTTCCATAAAGCAACCATCAGACAGTCATAAAATTAGAAAAGAACACAAAATTACAGTTGGCTAAGCAAAATATGATATATCTTAAGATGGCCTACAAGGACTCTCACAGAGCAATCCTGTATCCATAGTTTGTCACCCTGGGTAACCAACAGCAAAACCAGTGTCTGCTACAATAATGTGTGAGATTCTAAATAACAAAATACTTATTTGTAGGCCTTAATATAGAGCAATAACAATCAACACTTATATATATATCCTCTTTAATATTTGTGTTACACAATAAATATTTCATGCCTAGTGCTTTTATCATATATTAACACATGTTTATCACAGCATTTCATATTTAACCGATCAGGCCAATAGTCAAGATCGTTGGCTTGATACAATAACCAACTTAGTCCTACTCTATTGAGTGTAAATTTTGCCACAAACCAAAAACTGAAACACATGCAGTATATTTAGTGGATTAACACAAATATGACCCAATCAAAAACTGTACTCAGGGAATTCAACATGTGGGTGGAAGCTAAGCCCCTCTATCATAAGGACTGCATTTTGGTTGATCACATAAGGTTAGGCATCAGTTACACTGTGAAGCCAGACTTGACGATCCAGATAGATTAGTATTAGCCAAGAGTTCTCAAACACAAAACTGCACTCTGGAGTCTAAAGTCAATGCCCTACCTCCATCTGTGCTGCTGCCAGAGACAAAACAAACACTCTAATTGATCTAGTCCTCTAATACACTTTAAGAACATTACAATGTCACATCTGTAAGAAATTGGATTAATAATTGGGGCAGGTGACTACCCACCTCAAGGAATAATCACAACACTTTTCAGGCTGAACCCTTGCAGTCACTAAATTAATCTGAGCTCAACCCCATGGTAGTTATGCCATAGTGCAGACAAGCTTAATGTGTGGCAATGAGTAAAGTATTTCTGCAAAACCCAAACAATAATAAAGTTGAAATGGAACAAAATAATTATCCTAAATCAAATTTAAAAATTATTTGAGTTAAATGTATTAATTAAATGACAACAACATGACAGAAAATCCATAAGCAGAAATGGAGAGCTTAATTTTTCAAAGTTTGAAGTAGGAATAGAGCCAAGAAGCACAAAGTGGTAGTGATAGTCAATGGTCACAGTAAACTGTACCCTAGGTGCAAATTCACATTGACTGTGATGGAGCATGGGTCCAGTACACCAACCAGGTCAACCATGATCAAGGATTTTACATCTGACTTTAGTCCTTTATATCCCAATCCACCACAGAAGTACACTTCTAAGCCCTCATAGGACCTCTGGAGATGTACTTAGAAACCCACAGGGTGCCAGGCACAGGCCAAACAACAGGATCCAGTTCAAGCCCAGTTACCAGTGTTCTGCTGGGTAGTATTGGAAAGGCCTCCTTAACCTTGTTATGTCCATTTAACTTAAACAAGAGACAACAAATATGCCCCTTGGAGTCCACTTGTTTGTCCAGAGTACAAGAGAAAGCAGGTTCAGTCCTTTCACAACTTTTCTTAGGTGGCAGACAGCAGAGTCAGTCCTCTTCTGATCTTCCTCAGGTCCAGGAATGTTCTGAAGTGTTCACCTGGATATGCCATACTTATACCTGGAATTATTTACTATGTAGGAATGACTCCTTGAGATGATCTAACAAATGAGGTAAAGGTGCCCAGAGCTAAATCTACCCACTTTAGGCATTTTAAAGATAGGGGTGAGGTGGAGTGTACTGAGTTTAATATTTTAATCCTAGTGTCCTCTGACCACTAACACTAAAATCCAGTTTGGTGCATTTACTGTACCACCTATAAATCCTAGAGACTTACAGGTAAATTAAACATGCCAATTGAGGGTTTGCAAATTTCACCTTGTTAAAAGGAGGAGCACAGACAGGTTATAACTGATTAGCAGGGATAAAGTGTACATGCTTTGGCAGTGAGCAAAAATATAGGGATGACTAAAGGACAAAATAAGTGTGGTGACTTTCCAGAAAGGGCACATTTCCTACAGTGCCCTGAATGAACTCTTCAATATGGACTCTTTTGGGGATGAGGCCAGCACCGGGCAGGATAAGAAGGTCCATTCCCCTCCTCTTGAATCTGACCAAAAGGATAATGAGTAAATGACAAACATCACAATCACCTTAAGCCCCTTCAAGAACCACACGCAAAATTCCCGGTCACAATCGGAGGTACCAGCCAGCACGTGGGGCTCACATCTATCGAATATTGACATTATGACAGGGGCAATAAAGCATCAAGCTGATAAACAAGACATCCAAGTTGATTTACTTAGCATCATGGCCAATTATATTGTGGGTATTGACTCAAAGTTACAAGCCATCAAAGACCTGATTCACAGAGAACAAAAGTATAATTACGTACAGCAAGCTGCATGTGACTTTGCATCCCCAAGGACCAAGCCCCAGGTCATCGCTTCTATTCTCAATGAAATACTCACGGAAGTTAGGGCCCAGGCCCTAAACACAAGGGAAAGGTTTCAGGTCTTAGAATTAGAAGAACTGGAAGAAAATACTACGATGATGGAAAACTCACCAAGGGAGCCATCTATGTTAATTTCCCCACAGAAAATAAGGTCCAGAAGGTCATCAACCTGTTCTTAGGAAGGGGCTTTTAATATCGGGGAAAAGCGCAAGAGTGCAGGCACAACTACAACAGAGATGAATGCCCTTCATAGCACTCGACAAAGCCCAATGCCGCCAAAATCAAAAAGAGAAAAGAAGAAGCAAAAAAAAGCACGGAAAAAAGAAAGAATGGCCCAGCAGAAAAATATATGGCAATTCTTTGCTCAACGGAAACAGCCATCCTCATCAAACACCAGGAAAGAAATCCTTGATTTACCTTCATCATCAGATTTTATGCAGACTTTAACAGCTGAGGAATGGCCCAATCCAAGTTTACGCTCTCAAAGACCAATTTCATCCCCTGCAGGTCGGGGTCTGAGAAGCGAGGAACAAAGAACTGTCTTCGGACAACCCACAAAAAGGGAAAAGACAAAGAGCCGAATAAGGCAATCTCAACCACTGAGCTGGGCTGTAGAAAACTAGCTTATACGGATAATATACCAGTGCCTTTCTCTACAAGCACTGAGCTTTGCATTCCAACAAAATATCCAGCTTACAACAAGGAGCCTGAGGAGGAAGCCATGGACCAAAGAGGGAAAGAGAGGAGTAAGTCCAACACCAACATGCAGTCAAACCACCCACCTCAACACTGCTAACAAGCTGGTCTTAAGGGATCCCCACCGAACTAATGCAGGGAAGGGAAACTGGTGATTTAGTTGACTGCCATGCCTCCAGAGGTGCACACATTTTTCCTTATTTCACATTTTAAGTCAGAGAGAGTTTTGACATTCTTAACAGAGGAAACATTTTAAAACTGATAGGGGAAATAAGAGAACTTTCCCAGGTATCATCAGCAGATCTACTCTCTGTTGAATTTAAACCCCATCCATCAAGGAGTGATCAAGACGTCACACTTAACACATGGACCAAGCCAGGCCTAGTACATCACCTAGTCTCATATTCTGACATCTTTGACTCATGGGGTATTGAGCTGTGACAAGTAGAACGTCCTCGCTACCTAGGCCCGCTGTGGGCTCCTATGTCCCGCAACAAGTCAGTGCTAAGAGGGGTGACAGGAGCAGAAACAAATTTATTGGATATGGAAAAACTAATGGTCATGAAGTATGCTGGCGATACAGGTATAGCTCCAATTTATCGGGCCCTCAAAGAGCATCAGCTCCCTAAATTACAAAAACGTTCCTGACAACAGCCAAAAGCCTTGGAACCAGAGTTCAGTCAGACCGTATGTCAACATCAGCTCATGGAATGTTCACGTAATTGAAACAATATTACAAGACCCAGAAGTGCAGTCTTTCCTCCAGGAGTAATATATAATCTTACTTTAGGAAACCTAGAGCTCAGGGCTGATTGCGGTGTCCGGGTATGCAGTCTTGCATATTCCAGCAAAGAGTTCCAGCAAATATGGTCACACAAAAAGGGGCCTGGCAAACTTGGTTTCTGCAACATTTGTAGGACACAAATTCACAATTGACACAGGGTCAAATTGGATCCAGACAACCAAGGCCACACTTTGCAGGCCCCAGAGCAGTCAAACAGAACTTGTCCTTATAAATGTATACATCCACCCAAAAAAACATGAAAGGGGGTAAAGTGGAAGCGTTGGGTGAACTAATCAGGATCTTACAAAGACACCAAAATGAGACCATATTCATCATCACCGGCAATTTCAATCTCAACCTGCTGGCCACAAAAGGGGAAATTCAAAAGAACCGAACCGCAAGTACATATAGGAAACATCTGGAAAATGTAGGCCTTACTCTATTAAACGGAAAGAGCGAAAAGGAAATTACAGCATCCATAACCTTTGCAAGCAGCAAAACCTGCTCAATTATCAACTACATTCTGATAAACATCTCAGCGGTGCCCCTGGTGTGGAATTTCCAAATCAAATGTAAAGCTGGGAGTGATCACTTATCAGAAACATTTGAATTGGTATTTAAACTTTAGGTGCTGCAAATCTCGAGCGACTTAATCACACCCCCAGCGATGTTTAATCTTACAAGAATAAAATGACGTCAGCAAGCAATAGTGGCTGTGATGGATGAGGTGTATGAAAGGGCAGGGTCCCTAGAAGTAAAAACTAATTTAGCATTTGTGCAACAAAAGGAGTCTGCTTTTAAAGGTGACTGGAATCAAGATTGGCCTGAGGTAAGGCACGTTCTGCTCTCAAGTTTCCAGACACCTCCAATTCATCATTTCAGCAACAGTCTTTTTGACTCAAAGAGGGGTTGAGACCAACAGCCCCAGTTTAATAAGTCCATGAATACTCAGAAATCGCAAATTGTGCAGCAGACCAGGAAACTGGTAAAAGCGACCCTCCAGGGTGGAGGTGGAGAAAAACTCAACCTGTGGGCCATGGAAAAAGTATTGTGTCGAATGCTGGACTGCAAAGAAAAGCTTTCAAGAAAACTCATGCTCCAAATTACTCTGGGCAAGTTAAATGCCAAACAGCAAGTTATTCGGGGGACTGGTGAATGAACTGGCACTTAGCACAAACAGACGCCACAGTTTTGGGATTGATTCAGGTTCCTGGGAGAGTCACATCTGCATCTTGTACAGGCCAACAGATGGTGGAAATGTGCCAGTTAGGCCTTCTTCCCAACAGTTGGGGGTCCAAATGCACCCCGGAACCAACCAGCCAAGTCACCAAGAAGAGAGTAAGATTTGGGCCATCTCAGAGAAGGTAAATTATGATCAAGTCTGGGTACCAGAACAACTAACTGGTCTGATTAAGAAAATTAAGTCAGAAGGGGCTGCTGAATCCAACAGGCTCCCAAATGTAATCTTCAAAGGTGATCGAGTATATTGGGTGCAGTATTTTTCACCACTTTTTAGTACCATCACTCATGCTAAATGGATCCCAGAATCTTGGAGAGGCAGCATCGTGCATACAATTTATAAAAGTGGCAATCTGGCTGTGCCCTCGGACTACAGGCTAATAGCCCATATTGGTGTGGAAGCTAAGCTGTATGCATCCTACCTGTTACAGCATCTCCAAACCTGGACAGTCGAAAATAAGCTACTCCAGAGTTTTCAAAAAGATTTCAGGGCAGGCATGGGGACATCAACAAATATAATTGCTGTCTCCCTTATTGTGGAAAAGGCCAGAAACAGAAAGTTGCGCCTTTATGCATGTTTCATCGTTCTCAAGTCTGCCTTTGACCCGGTCCCAAGGGAAAGGCTTTGGTCATAGCTGGCCAAATGAGGAATCACGAACACTCTGCTAAGGCCATTATAGATATTTATACTTACACCTGGCGTAAAGCCCTCCTCTGACTTCAGGCTCAGAGAAAATCAGTTACCTACAATACGTCCAACAACATCTTATTACTGAGTCACACTCCACAGGGCCTTCAACAGAGTTTAACAGCACTTAAACTTTTATGGATCAGCAAGGCCTAGAAATAAACCTGGTCAAAACAAAACTGATGCGGCTCCTGAGGGACAATTACAAATCTTGTAATTGGTTCCCAGGAAGAAAAAAAGTGAAGATGGTGCAGTCATGTTGGAAAGTGGATTATTGGTAGGGGCAGGAAAGTACCTACACTCAGCAAAAGGCCACTAACCCCCAATAGGTTCAGCTAGTTCTCAATAAATTGACCCAAGTTCAATCCTTGGTAGCTTGGTAAAGAACGACAAGGCTTAAGTTAGGACACAAAGGCCCTCATTACGACCCAAAAGTCAGTGGTAAAGGATTGGTACGAACACTCATACCGTTAGGCCAACAAAACAACGCCCACCACATTATGACCCACGAATCACCACGGCAGACATTCAATGGTGGTAAACCTTTGGCAGTACACACCGACGCTCTCAGAATAGCCACCCAAATACAAAACAACACAACATAGGCCAAAATGAAAATCAACACACCTGACACTCATACACACATTACAACCACCCACCCATAGCACTATAATACACACACCCACATTACACACCACCCTTTAAGAATACCAATAAGCGTCACAAGACTAACAGGAAGGTCACTGAGACAACTACACACACACCACAAACACCCATCCATCCGTTACACACTCCACATCCCACAACCCACCACATCACTTAACACCCTCTGCACAACACACACCACACAACACCCATATCCCCACTAAGGCAACCCCGTTTCACAGCTAAGGAGTTGTGGGTCATAGTCGAGGAAATAGTCAGGGTAGCGCCATAGCTGTTTGGAGCACAGGTACAGCAAATATCCATTGCCAGGAAAATGGAGCTGTGGCGGAGAATCGCGGACAGGGTGAACGCTATGGGACAGCGTCCAAGAACAAGGGACAACATCAGGAAGAGGTGGAACGACCTACGGGGAAGGTACGTTCCGTGGCAGCAAGGCACCAGCTCGCCATCCAGAAGACTGACGGCGGATCCCAACCTCCTCTCCCACAGCTCACAGTTTGGGAGGAGCAAGTCTTGGCAATGCTGCATGCTGAGGGACTCACTAGAGTAGCCAGAGGACTGGACACTGATGAGTCAATATTTACTACTTATCACCCCATACCTGCATGCCATCCCACTCCCTCACCATCACTACCATCCCTCCACTTCATCCCACACATGGCACCTACACATCTGATTAACCCGAATGCCAAGCCCTGCATGCTATACCAATGCATGGACAGCTCTCCCAGCCCTACATGACACCCATCACCAAAGCACATACAGCATGGAGAACTAACAAGCACACAATATATCACCATACACAAACAAAGGTGGCAGGGCAACAGCAACAACAGAGGGGAAGCAAGGGATGTACAACATGTCACAGACATGAAGTATAATACATCACTTACATCCCCACAGGTGCCCCAGCCGATCTCAGCGGCGAGGAGGTGCCACGACTAACCAGTCCCCCAACAGAAGATGCCCCCAGTGATGACAGTAACTCTGGGCTTCAGGATCTGGATGAACTACCTGGCCCATCAGGGACCACTGGTCATTCGGCTACCCCAGCCAACTCACAGACCACAACAGAGCCTCCCCCATCAGTATCTAACACCACAGCACCCACCCAACATCCTCGCACCTCTGTCCCCAGGAAACGTCGATCAGCAGTGTGCCTACCTGTTCATGGATCCCAGTCCACACCTCACACCCAAGACAATCAGGGACCTGGGGTCAGTGGCAGTGGACACACCATTCAGGGGACAGAGGCACAGGGCAACAGGGACACTGGGAGGACCGCTGCGCACCTGGGGGTGGACAGGGAACCGACTCTCCAGGAGGCACTCACTAATGTCCTGGGGCCTTAACAACAATCCCAGGACAGGATGGGCCAGATCCTTCCCAACATGCAGGAGAACAAGCGGCTGTAGGACGTACACCATCAGGCGATCAGGAAGGATTTGCAGGCCCTCAACTCCACCATGGTCTTCATAGCAGGGGTGCTGGCAGATATGGCCAGCATCATGTGGGAATGGACAGCACACCAGCGGGCCCCTACCACCAGCCAGTCTACTGACCAGCCGACCACTTCTGTTGTAGCTAGTGGGCAGGAGGCCCTGCCACAGGAACCACAGGCCACCAGCACCCCTCCTCCTGCAGAAGGTGAACTACCCTGCCAAAATTCCCTGCAACCCAGACAAAAGCCAGAGACACTTGCCAAGACCAAGACCACCGCCAGGAAATGAGGCCCTCCTGAATGTCCCTCTTGTGTCCCACCTTGTCACCTTTTCCACTTTGAACTGCGTTTGTTCCACTTCATATGGCCCCTTGGACACTGGACCTATTCTACAAACAGACTAGAAGAATACCCTGAACTTTCCTTAGCCATCACCCCATTCCATTGCACTTTTCCGTCAATTATTTGCACTACAATAAACACCCTAGAACTCAACCTGAGTGAAAGTGTTTTATGTGATGAAAATGTGCATATATGGAAACAGTCACATCATGTGCAAATGATCTGAACACTGTGATAGCATACATTTAATGACCCATATCTGTCTGTAGTCATCACATCAGTACACAGTTGTCATATCACCAACATCTGCAAAATGAAAAGCCATAGGTGACAGTAAATAGAGATGCAAAGGAGGTGAATGCCATCCTGCTACAGCCACACAGAAAACATCAATAATCAGAGGAATAGTCAGTTCCACTGTCTTACCTGTGTGTCATTGGAAGTATTGGCGTATAACTGATGTTCTGTTGTCCACATCCTCATCCTCTGCCTCCTCACCCTCACTGTCCTCAGGGTCCACTGCTACCACAGGGGCATTTCCAGTCTCCTCCTCCTGCAGATAAGGCACATGTCGTCTGAGGGCCAGGTTGTGCAACGTGCAGCATGCCACTACCTGGCATTCCTCACAATGGTCAGGAGCCACAATAGGATGGGGTAGCCAGAGTCACCTGCAAGTTTTGAGGGACAAACATCAGCCTTACACGATGGTATGGGGTTAACACCACCGGGTGGGGAGTCAGGCTCACCTATGAGCCACAACCTGTGCCTCTGTAGTTTTGCCATCACATTTGGGATGCTGCTATTCCTCAGGATGAAGGCGTCATGCACCAATCCGGGATACTTGGCAGTAACGTGGGAGATGTACTTGTCAGCCAGGCACACCATTTGCTCATTGAGTGAGTGGGAACTCTTCCGATTCCTGAACACATGTTCATTCTGGCGGGGGGACAAACGCAACATGTGTAGTGTCAATCGTCCCAATAATGTTGGGTATATATCCCATTGCATAGAATCCTGCCTTCACAGTGGCCAAATCTTCCACCAGGGGGAAAGCAATGTAGCTGCATATGTGTTTCACCAGGGCAGACAAAACCCTTGCCTGCACGATTAAGAACAATGGCTGTGACATTCCTGCTGCCAAGCCCACTGTCACTTGGAAAGCACCAGTTGCCAGGAATTGGAGCACTGATAGAACTTGTACTAGAGGGGGATCCCAGTGAGATACCATTGGATGATGGATAGCTGATATCAGATCAGGCTCCAATTGAGCATTGTGGTCCTGTCCAGTCTATAGGTGAGTCTTATGTGCCTGTCCTCCAGTGTAGCCAAGTCCACAAGGGGTCTGTACACAAGGTCTTTTCTCCTCCTCCAATTCCTCCGCACTGGTAGGTATCTAAGGGCACAAGAGTGAGTATGCTGTCACAATTTGAACAATGGAACCACCACCTTAGTGTACATGGAGCAGTAACGTGATGGGGCATTGTGAATGGCAATGTATGTGCAAATTATAGAAATGACGCATTATCTGAATATTGTCCACCATCATAAAATGGCGACCACCTGTCCTGTATGTAGGGACAGGTGGAAGTGAGGTAACTCCACCGGATTTGCATGTCATGGTGGAAGGTAGTCTTCCCCCTCCGTGTTATTCCTCATTGGATATTATGGATCTATATGGAGTACTGTGGCGAATGGGGATCACCGGGGGCAGTGACGGTGTACACCGATGCAGACGTGACCACCATTTTCTGTCTATAACCTGACTTTCCACAGGACAACACCTACACTGCGTGTGTTGCTGTGACCTGTGTCTGGATCCTGCCATGGCCCGTGTGACTGGGGAGAGGACCCCTGCCTTCCCTTCGGAGAAGTCGGAGTGTTTGGTGGATGGGGTCCTACCCCAGTTTAGGCAGCTGTATGGGCCTCCAGACCAACAGGTGAGTACACCTTGTGCACGAGGCATGTGACAATTGCATGGAGATGTGTGTGCAAGCATCATGTCGTTTGGGGAGGGTTGCATGTCTGGTAGTAGTTTACATGGTGGGCGCTGGGTGATGTGTGTGCCAATGGGGATGGAAGGGGATTTGTGGGCCATATGTGTGACAGGCTGGATTGTATGTGTAATGGGGTCCTCCTGTCTGTGTTTACTCTGAAGGTCAGCACCCATCAGAAGAAGGGATTGTGGTGTGCCATCGCCAAGGATGTGCGGACCCTGGGGGTCTACAGCAGGCAGAGCACCCACTGTAGGAAGAGGTGTGAGGACCTGAGATGCTGGGCCCAGAAGACAGCAGAGGCTGGGGATGGCCTCCCAGTGATGGCCCGCATACTGGATGTGGCCTACCTAGAGCTGGATGGGCGCTTGAAGGCATCACAGCAGCCACAAGGGGGTGAGTACAGTGTGCGTTACAACTATGATTGGTAGGTGGCATGGAAACCTGGTGGTTGGTGTCAGTTAGTGGGTGCCCCTTAATTCCACCTCAGAGATCGCATCGTGTTCCAGCTCAAGGGTAATGGGTGTATTGATAAATCTGGTATCCTAGCTAGGTTGCATTCCATGTCAGACAGGGCTTAGTGGCTCCCAGGAGGGGTGCAGTTGGTGGGGGCTGGCTTACATCTTGCTGTGGTACCTAGCCAATATAATGCCAGTGCAATGCATGGTGCTCAATCCTGATCCCTGTGTGTGACGGTAATGTGTATGCTATCTGTGATGTTGGTGCTGCAATTGACCCATTGCTCCCTTTCTCTCTCTTGCCCATGCCCGCTTACCCAGGAGGGTGGGCATCTCCTTCGCCCCAGGCACCTCAGGCCCTGCCCCAGTGTGCTCTGCTGCCCCCTGAGATCTATCTGTGTAGGACAGTCAACCATTGTTAATGCCATCCAGGGACTGGCATCCCAGATGCAGCAATGCAGTGCATTCCTGGAGGGCATTCATGGTGTGTTGGCGGACCAACAGAGAATATTCCAGGCTCTGGCCTCCTCTCTGATGTAAGCCATTGTCCCTGTTCCTACCGTCCCTCCTCCAACTACCACTTCCCAGTCCCAATCTCAACCCCAACCCATCCCATGCACACATACAGACAAGCATGCACACATAACATTACACAAGAGTGGCGCAGACAAAAACAGACAGCACAATTCAGGCCAGAAGCACTCACTCAAACAACAGACAGTTGCACACACAACAACATCCACTGCCTCCACTGTCTCCCCCTCCTCATCCTCCTCCCCCCTCACTGTCACATCTGCACTCACACTTGCATGCACTGCATCAACTGCCACCACCACCATCACCACACCAAGCAGCACACAAACCGCACTTGCAGACACCTATGCCCATGCATCCCTTGTGTCCTCTCCCAACCTGTCTGCCCCCCAAGAGGCACAAAGACACGCACTCAGATACCAAAAAGCCATCCACCTCACATCAGCACACTGCCCATGCACCTGCACCTAAGTCCAGCAGACATAGACCTCCAACAACTACTCCCTCAAACTCCACTCTCATCGCTCCTCCCTCATCTAGCCACACCGTCCCTAAGAAGCTTTTCCTTGCCCAGCTTGACCGCTTCCCTCCCTCTCTGCCCCTTGTCCTGCCCGTAAGAGCAGTGTCACAACAACTCAGCCCTACACCTCTGCCAAACAGTCCATGGGGACAGTGTAGGCACCACCTAGTCGTGGAGGCAAGAAAGGAAGAATCCCACTCCACCACACAAGAGGGAGAGGGATCCTACTCCATCACCCAAGAGAGGGAAGGATCCCACTCTACCACCCAAGAGGGGGAAGGATCCCACTCCACCACCCAAGAGAGGAAAGGATCCCACTCCACTACCTAAGGGAGGGAAGGATCACATTACATCACCTAGGAAAGGGAAGGTTTCCACTCTACCAACTAAGAGAGGCAAGAGCTTCCCTCCAACAGCTGTGGGCAAGGCACCCTCACCTCCTCCAGCAAAGGCTGGCAGGGTTCCCCTCCAACAGCAGTGGGCAAGGAGCCCTCACCCTCCAGTTGGGACACAACAGCCCTCACCTCCAGCTGGGACACAGCAGCCCTCACCTTCAGCTGGGACACAGCAGCCCTCACCTCCAGTTGGGACACAGCAGCCCTCACCTCTAGCTGGGACACAGCAGCCCTCCCCTCCAGTTGAGACACAGCAGCCCCCACCTCCAGTTGGGACACAGCAGCCCTCACCTCCAGCTGGGACACAGCAGCCCTCACATGTTGGCCACCCTCCAGGGACTGTTGTATAAGGATCCCCCTTCAAAACCAGTGGACAAGTTCCCTAACTCAGAGAGTGTGACCTTAAACTCCCCAGCAAATTGAAATAGGCATGGAGCCCCCTCTAGAATCAGTGGGCAAGTTCCCCAACTCAAGGACTGTGGCCTTGCACTCCCCAGCAAATTGAAATAGGCATGGAGCACCCTCAAGAACCAGAGGGCAAGTTTCCCATTTCAGCTGAGGTGCCCCCCACCCTCTTCCCCCTCAGGTGCCTGGCCATTCCCAACATGATGCCCCTGCACAGTGTAGTGCGGATTACATCAGAGAACGAGTTGGGGCTTGGACTGTGCCCTGTGGCGATGTGGGCCTTTTGTACTTTGGACTGGCATTGGCCCTTTCGGAACAGTGACTCATGTGTTGCTTGTCATATGGACAATATGGTGGCTGTTAGCATGACATTACACTTTCAGTTCTGGATAAATGTAGTCCTTGCATTATTATGACGTGTGTCCTGTGAGACCGGATTTCCTCTGCAGCTGGTTGTGTGTATGGTGTGTGAGTGAATGGTATGTGTTGTGCGTGTGTGTGTGTCACTTTCCTTTTCCTTCCTCCCTCCCTTGTGTGCTAGGCAGCTGTACTCACCGTTGTCATGTTTGTTGGCGTTGGTGTTCCAGGTGGACATGGCGTAGAAGAGTATCGGTAAGACTTGAAGTTCCGGTTCCAGAGCAACGTTGATCTTCTCTGTGTGTGAGTCTTTCGTCTTCTGTGTTCTGTTTCTGCCAGGCTTTTGATAGCGTTGGTACTGCCCCGGAAAGCGTGGCGGTTTGCTATGTCTTAATATGGTGGGCTGTACCTTGTCTTCCACCTGGCTGTTGATGGCTACCTCCATGGTCAGTGGTGGTAATGCCCTGGTGGTTAGTGTGGTACATTGGCTGTCTATGGGAGTTATCACAGTCACAGTAGTGTTTTTAGCTCATTAAAAACAAATAGCGCCAATCTGATCATCTTGTCGCACCTGGCCAGGGGCAAAGTCCACGATGGAACCCTGATCAGCTCCAGCAAGCGGGAGGCCTCAGTCAAAAGTTTACCTTTGGACTTAGCCATTTTCTTGAAGATCTTCGTCAGTGGGACGAAATCACCAGCCTGATCTGACCTCCCTTGAGCCCTTCCTTGGCTACACGTTGCAGGAGACCTGGGTGAAGATTTCTACGTTCAGATTTAGATGATTTTTTTAGACGAAAATCCTTCGACTGGGCAAAACCTGAATCTTGCTCCGACATCCCTGGAGCCCTCTTCCAATAAACTGTGCGGGAGGTCCCAGTCAACCTTCTACATATGGACGTAGTCACTTTTTGGGAGATTTTCTTCAGTGGGACAAGCCTGCAAGTCAGGCTGGGTTGTGGTTGAGGCAAGCCGGCAGGTCAGTCCCTCTATGGAGCTTTTTCCAAAAAATTCACCAATGTTATCCAAACTTCTGGATCTTCTTCCAGAATGTCGCTGAAGGTCCTTTCGGAGTCCACAGCTCACCCCAAGGTTGCAGACGTTCTGAGTTGCTCTACGAAGGTGCGGACTTCAACTCCTACAATGCACCTCGCTCAAACTCCAAAAAGGCCAATGGACAGTGGTAAGCTGGTCACTTTTTTCAGGATGTGATGCAGGGGACTCTGGTTACCTATTTTTCACCAGTAGCAAACAGGGAGTCCCTCCTTGAACCAGTTGAAATCAGGCAAAGTCCTTCTTGTGATGAAGCCCAAGTGTGCAGCTGGTAAAGTCTTTCAGAGTGCAGTATCCAGGTGCAGGTCAGGGGTCCAACAGGGCAGTCCTTCTTCTTCTGATGTTCTTTCTTGTAGGGATCTGAGATGTGGGTGCTGTTCTGCCACATTTATCCTTGCTCCTGGGTGAAAAGTCCTGGCTATCCAATCACAGGCAGGCTCCTTCCCCCTTTGATGACCACTTCCTGGGAAGTGTGGCAAAAATCAATCCCAGGGAGCAACATTCCTCAAAAATCCAACTTGGCTGAAAGTGATTTTTGGAGATTAGATTTGGCTGAGCCCACCCACTGGTGTGACTAAAAATCCTAAAAACACCGCTCTCCTGCCCTCTCCTAATCTAATCAAGAGTGCACCTAATTGTATGGGTTTGCAGGATATGAGGGATGTGCTGGACTGCTCCAAATGTCCTTCCCTGACTTTGAAGACCAGTTTGGCCGCCCCCTTTCCTGCTTTTCCATCTGCGGAGGCAGATCTCCTCCCCAGACACATCCTTTGTGTTCAGCCCAGGCCAATTCTCACCTCATCAAGGCAGTCTAGCCAGGCTGCCAGAGGCTGACCATTCAGAGAAGGGCACTGCAGAGATGAGGTTGGAAACCTTTAGGTAGAGTTTTAAGACATTGTACCTTAACTAGTTATATTAAATCCAACAATTTTAAATTGTGGATTTGTTCTAACAATTACTTTGATACCAAACCCAAGGTATCTGACACTTAAGGGGGTTTTAATAATTAAAATCACGTCTCCCCATTTTAGCTTATGGAGGTCATTCATTACAGTGAGGGAAAATGAATTTGGCTATTGTACCTCACCAGGGCTTATAACATATTTTTTATAAGGTCCCTGCTTATAGTTACATGGCACCAAACCCTAAGGGCACATAGGGCACACCTTAGGGGTGACATGTGTAAAAATAAGATAGTTTAAGACTTTGAAAGTACTTTGACTTCCAAAGTCAAATTTGCATATAAGTTTAGTTTAAAAGCAGCCAGCAAGGCAGGCCTGCCTTTAAAATGTTACACAGGGCACCTCAGCAGTGCACCTATGGGTGCACAACTTATGCTGGGGTCTCTAAACCTACATGCCCTACGAAATACTAGGGACTTATAGGTAGGTTGATACTGTTAATTTTAATTAGCCTAATTTGCATATCCACTTTACACAGTGAACTGGCCATGGGACTGGTAAGCAGTACCCAGGAGACAGCCAAGAGTCAGTAACCACCAGTATCTGTCTTAAAAGGTTGGGGGTGACCAGGGAAAAAAGGAGGACTTTCCTACAAGTCATGTAAATATCTAGGAGTCCACCTTGAACCCTGATTGAAATGGATGAGCCACCTGCCTTCGATTCAGGCAAAGATCCACTCGTTAATATATGCCTTCAAGCTGTTTCAGAGGAAGCTAGATTATCCTAACTTGTCTCACCTCCTGAAAGTCATGTCAGCTCAGTTGATTCCAGCTATTTCCTACGGAAACAAAGTTTTTTAGGGCCAGGAGATCCGTTTACGAAATACCAGCCAAGTTAAAGTACATAAGGCTGTCCTTAACATTACGAAAAGTGCTTCCCCGGCCCAGGTCAGACTGCACTTGGGCTTAAAAAACTAGGGCCCATATTTATACTTTTTGACGCAAACCAGTGCTGGCTTGCCTCAAAACATTTACCGCCGGGTAATGCCATTTCTACGCGCTATGCGGGCACCACATTTAAGGACTGATGTTAGCCGGCGCTGCGGGCTGGTCAGAGTAAAAATAAATGACACAAACCAGGCAGTGCCGGCATAGGGGAAAATGGGGGTTGTGCGTCAAAAAATGGTGCAAGTCAGGTTTGAGTAAAAAATCATGGCTCAAACCGGACTTACACCATTTTTGACGCACAACCCCCATTGAAATGACTCATGTCTTAGCAATGGCCATTGGGCACAGTGGCATGTAGGGGGGCCCAAATAAGGCCCTCTATGCCACTTTAAAAAAAAAAAAAAACTTACCTGAACTTACCTGTACTTACCTGGGATGGGTCCCCCCATCCATGGGTGTCCTCCAGGGTTGGGCAAGGGTGGCAGGGGGTGTCCCAGGGAGCAGGGAAGGGCACCACTGGGCTGCTTCCATGGTCAGCGACCATGGAAGTGAGCCCACAGGTCCCTTAATGCCTGCCCTCACCCAGGCGTTAAAAAACAGCGCACATCAGGCTGTGCTCTGTTTTTTAAGGCCCGGCCCCTCCTGTGCGCCAAAATGACGTGGGAGTATAAATAAGGGACACAGGCCTTAAAGTCATTTTTTGAGCGGGAACGCCTACCTTGCATGTCATTAATGCAAGGCAGTTTCCTGCATCCAAAAAATGATGCACACTGAGGAATTTTGACGTCCGCTGGGTTGGGCATCACAGTATAAATATAGTGCACGATTTGCACTGAATGTGCCTCAAAATTTTTGATGCACATACGGCGCAAACAGAGTATAAGTATGCCCCTAGGTCTTTCAGCGAAAGGGAGCCTTTTTTAAATATCTTGGAGGCTACGGTCTGCGGAGAATACCTTCATAAATCATTCCTGCTGGCAAGAAGTGCATGCACACCAAATCAGCAAAAGAAGAGGAACTTGGGAAAGCTATCTAAACCAAGTCATCAAAGCTTGGGCATGGCAGAATCATGGAAGTGTGGCATGGGGAAGTCTGCATTCAATAGATTAGTTAATATCTCTGTCCGCTCCCTATCGCTTATCACATGCCTGGACAGCCCTAGGGTCTTATTCGACTCTGTCCCCACGAGGATATTTAGCTGAATACTTTTCTATGCAAGTAAAACATCAGTTCTTGCTATATCGAATGGGGTTCTTTGACACCTAAGACGCTCGCCCCTCGTGGAAAGATCCTATTCTGATCAAAGCTACTGCTTATGTGGCCATAACTGAGAAACTGTGTTGCACGCCCTTTGTACCTGCCCATCTCTGGGCTTGGAAAGAAGAAAGCTGCTAAAACAGCATTTCTTAATCCATGATGTCTGTTCCTGCAGGCTGGCTGTAATAACTGGGCTCAAGGACGAGTCAATTTCATTCTGCTGTGGAGGGGGGTGAAGTTTCTACAACTGTTTCACAAGAAGCTGACTATGGCTGACTCGGTATAACTGTTTGATATGCAGAGCACCCCGGTTGACAATTCATAAATTATAGTTTACATGTTTATCATCGCCTCATGAAATCAGCTTTTAAAACTTGTTCATGGTACTGTATTTGATTATTTTTTTCCTGGATCTGAACATGTAGCTTTATGAATGACAGTAATGAGTCTGATTAGTTTGATATGCAGAGCGCACCGGTTGACAATTCTTAATTGTTAGTTTACATGTTTTATCATTTTCTCATGAAGTCAGCTTTTTAAAACCTGTTCATGATACTGCAAATGATTGTTTTTTATCGGAGTCTGGACAGGTAGCCTTATTAATTAGCGTAATGAGTCTGATTAAGTAGGTTTACCAATGATCCTAATTAGCCCGTGACAAATGTTTATGTCCCCACCGGTTTTTAGTATTCGAAGATATTAACTTTTCAGCTTTTGCAGCTGCTTATTTTATTAAAATTTGCATTTTATTATGTATTATATTGCAAAGGTTTTCAATAATCAAATAATATAGATTATCAATCAATCTCAGGCACACTGCTGGTGAGTCAAGCAACTGGATAAATAAATAAAAAGATCACAGCTGGGTTAAGGGAAAGCTCTTTTTGTGGAGGCACAGCCTTTCTGCCCAATCAAAACATGTCCACCTTGCTAGCAACATAATGATGGGTGCAAAGTTCCTCTCCTGGTAGTGTTTCTTTAAACCCTTTTCATGTCAATCACATATTGTTTGGTGACAGCTGCAGTGTCAAACCAGACCTAAAAATGACTAGTACTCTATAACACAAATCTAATGTTTTACCGTTATGTTTTTTGCTGCAATGGCAGTTGCGAGCATAATTTCTACAAAATATTTTTTAGTGATTAATTGCAAACACTATTTTACCTTCTTTTCTGAACACAGCGATAAACAATTCCCATGTTTGTCCTAATTTCCTTTACCTATTCTATTTTCACAGTTTGTTGCTATGTTTTTCTTCCTCAATTTCTTTTCAGTCCATCAATATTGTCGAAACACACAGAATTTGTGAATCTTCTAAATATTTTTAGTTTCATGCTGTTTGGATTAGTAGATGATATATGAACATTAACATGATGTAGTGCAAAACGCCAAAACTCTTCCAACAGAGCATAATTTATTGCAAATGTTACACTTATGTATTCATTTCAGATGATAAATATAAAATAGATACGAAAATATACAATTTTCACACCATGCCCTGGGGTTAATTTCCTTTTCAAACAAAGTCGACATGTTATTTGACAAAGTCAAGCTATCAAAATGAGTAGATCTTTAAAACAGGGGCGTATTTTCAATTTCTGGGATCTGAAAAACAAAAGTGTCAAACTAAATATTCCTTAATAGATTCATGGAGGCTTACATTCCATGCAACTTCTTTGTGAATACTTTATAGGACTCTAATTTCTGTCCTTTTAAAATGATTGCGAGCAATACTAATGTAAACATAATTACAATTTTACAATTTGAACCACTGTTTTACTATCACAAAACCGATAATAGCACGCTGGAAAAATACATTCAAAATTTGTGCTTGGGACCAGTGTATGTGAAGCATTTGCAGAAAAAGAAAAAGAAAACAAAAACAATATATTGTTGAAAGTAAACGGGTGATTTAGCGTCTCCAAAGCTTTGCAGAGATTAATGAAGGCTTGTGTGGATAAAAGGTCCATGGAATTTGCACTGAGTAAATTATTGATGACACTTGTCAAAGTAATGTCAGTAAAGCGACAAAGACAAACTAAGTACTGCAAGGGATGTACAATAAAGTGGAATATTTTGAGGATAGACAGCTTTCACAATATTTTCAGGTGAAACTGTGAAAAATACAGATTTGCAGTACACTGCTGTATATATTTGCAATTTTTCATATGTGGCAACATGAAATCCGCAGACAAATAAAATTGAACTGACTCCTAAGCATGCAGGCAGATCAAGAGATGTCTACTTATATAGCCCAGAAGGAACAGCTGATTTCTCAAGAAAGGAAAGAGCCTTAGAGAAAGTGTTCAAAGGATGATTGACAGGTTAGAGCAGAGTGCATTCAGTAAAAGGAAAAATAAGTGAAATATATAGAGCTCGGGATCAAGGGAGTAAGTGATTGGACATGTTTGAGAAATAGGCAAAATAACCATTTTAAGAGAGATGAAAAAGACAAAGTGTATTGCAGATGAGAAACTGGACATGTAAATAATTTAAGATGCACATTTATCTTCATATGCGACTAACACAGTAGCTATAATTGTTTATGAGTGATACTACAATTATGTAGGAAGGTTATCTAGTAGAAATTGGTTATGGCAACATTATACAAAAACAATATCAAACTGAAAAAGGCGAGGACGACTGTACCTATTGTTTACAGTCCTGAAAAATAACAGTATATACCATTTACATGGCAAAAGAGAACAAATATATGGGAGCATATGTGTTATTTAAATTGGAAAACTAAGACACATGGGAAAGAAAAAGGGTTCGTCAAGCTTGCTGCTGAACAAAGAATAAGAGTATCCGTGATACGATGTAAATTCCAGTTCAGCACCTTTGTCGCAATTTATTTTTTATTTATCATTGTTCACTTATTTAGAAATTCGTTTAGTGCGGGATAACAGGTGAGGTATAAGAGAGCTTTATTTCTAACGTGAAATAAATCGATACATTTTGCTACACTGGGATCTCGCAAGAGAGACAGAAACAATAATTAGGATCACAACTTAGTATGTTCTAAAGAGAGTCTTTTAAAATGGTAAATTTTCAGAAATTCCTGAACCCAAGCATATTAGGAGACAATTACAATGAACAGTAAATAATGACATGGAACTTCGATTTATACAATATGAGAAGCATTATCCCATAAGTGAATAATGAGTTCAAATTCTCGGTTTGTAATGGTACTGGCCTAATTTGTACAGAAACTTTAAGCAGACGTTTGCTCAGCTACTCGATAAACCTTATAAGCATTGTGCTAATAGCAGTACTGATGGCATTGTATGACATGGTAGATATAGGCCCAGAATCACAAAGGTTTCTCGCCATGCCCTGTGTCAAAATATTTTTGCTTTGTGCTGCATGCGTCAAGAAATATAGGGTAGCACCATATTTCCAATGTAAGACAACGCCAAACTACAGGAGTGCTAAAAAGCGTTCTGAACCAGTGTAAAACATCACTGTGTCACGCTAAACCGAGCAACACATTTTGAACACAGCTATATAGCAGAATAGTAGTGAGCCAACTTAATGAGGAGACCTCTTCCACACATGAAGTCACCCAGGAGCCTATTCATAATGTTTCCTTGAGGGATCGCATGATGTAAGTGGAAAAAGAAACAGAAAAAGCAAGTACAAATTCACTGAAGAGTAGGCTGAAATTTTATCACAGAAGTGGCAAATCAAGAACATCAGCTTTTTGTAAATTCTAAACTTCCTCAGTCTAAGAAATCAGCTTTGTGGAATGGTATAGTACAAAAAATAAATGCAGTTGCACCTACAACCAGGACAGTTGAGGAACGCAAAACGTATTGGCATGACTGCAAATGTCTTACAAAGGACAATTGGCTCAGAATAGGCATGCTGCTATTGCACTAGAAGGTAGACCTAACTGCAGCAAAAAATTTACACTTATGGAGGGGAATGTACCAGCTGTCATTGGTCCACAGTTGGTTGGTGGATTTGGAGGTCCAGACACCGCAGGTCATGAGGAATATGTGTGTCAGGGTAATGTTATGTTTGATGATTCTAAAGGTATTCTCCATAACTGTTGTGTGATGTCAAATGTGAGTTATGTCTAGAACTATACATCATTGTATATGCCAATGTATGTATGAGCATGTGTACATACTAAGGTCCATCTATATGCAGGTTTTGTGTTGTTATTGTGTTATGCAAGGTGAAGCAAGGACAATGCAAAGGAGGAGTAGCATGTCTTTGCAGAGCTTTGTAAAGAAATCTATGGCTGAGCAGCTGCTTGGCAGCAGCACATCCTATTTAAAAATGGGAGGTGTTTCATGGGTAGAGCATGGGTGCTGATCCTTGTGTGTCGAAAATCAATGCACCGGCTGCAGGAATCAACGCAAAGCCTGCATTGAAAATGAGAAATCACTGTTCAGCCGATGGACCAATGCAGCCTGACTTTCTGACTGGAAACTTGACTCAGCCCTTACCTTTCGATGGAAAACTTGATGCATTGCCTACCGGATCGGCACAGCGCCTTCTTCCAGTGCATCAAGGATTTTCAACACATCCTCCCTGGGTGTCAAAATATCCTTGCATCGCAGTGAGGAACCAAGACTTCATGCCGAAAAACGATGCAAACCCCTTGCAGCATGGAAATAAATGATGCATCGTCTGTGCTGCGTCAGACAATTTGACGCAGCACCTTATTTTTCCACGCATCTCCTCCTTTGCGGTCTCCGTGCATCATTATTTTTCACGCATGGGGGCGTGGCCAAGAAGGCGGCCGGAGCAGACGCTTGAGCAAAGAGCTCCGCTCGCGGCCCACCTTCTTGCTGATTATCCTGGTCCCTGCCTGGCACAATATCGATGAGGCTCCCCCCCCGAGCCGGGGGTGACCCTCAAGTAACCAGATCTGGCTGCAGTTTGCCCTGCAGCAGATTAATGGGTCCGACGGAGGGGGGTGCGTCTGGCGCCCCGGACCGGGAGCCGAGCCAGCCCGTCCGAGGCTGATACGGCGTGCACGCAGCAGCGGAGCGGCTCCGTTGGGCTTCCCCGTGTGGCCACCGGGAACTTCAAGGCAGGTGAGCCCCGGTTGCTGCGCCACCATACGTTGGGCTTTCTGGCCGGGGAGCGGCCGCGGGAGCTCCGCAATACCGGGCTTGGCCGTGGCCTGACGGAGCGGCCCTTAACCAGCGGGACGCGCGGAGGAGGAGCGCGGCCTTCCTGCTGGTGTTTGGCGCCCCAGTCACCTCGCAGGGGCATTCACTACACCCGGAGTCACTGCGGTGCGTGTGCTGGGCCCCATCCCTCGTGGGCTAAGCCTTCGAGCACGCCAGCACCAGGATCGGGCGCTGATCCCACCACATCGTTTTGCCCCTAGCCTGGGGACACAGACAGAGTGCAGGTACCTGAGGGGGACTGGGACCCTGACACTTCTCCTTGGCCCCCCCGTTGTCAACAGGGCTGGGGCCTTCCATGGGGGCCAAAACACATCGAGCGACTGCCCCTCCCCCAGCACTGAGGAACGGAGCAGTAGCGCGCTAGGCCCTCAGGATATTAACCAGCCACGCGCTGCAGACCCGAGCCGCAACGGTGCTCGGGAGCCAGGCCTGATCCAACAAAGGGGGAACAAATTGAAACAAATTAATGCAAGAGGTCGGTGCGTTCTGCAGGAAGCAAGATAATAATAAATTGAAGGCTTAAAACGATTGCATCGGGCCGTCATAGCAAGCCACAAGCAAGTAAAAGTAGAATCTACTGCACCTGCTCCGGGCCAAAGGCAGCCAACTCTCAACCCGATACAGAGGATTGGGCCGAAAGCATAATTACAAGACGGCCTCAAGTAGAAAACAACTACACCAGACTCTGAACAGCTCTAAAAGAACGCAATCACGTTTGTACAACCGGTTACACTAAAATCTCCCACTCTTAAGGTGCAAGGCCCCCTGCCTCGCCCTCCCAGGGTACGCAGCTGGCTCCTCACGGCCTCCTCCTCCCTGGCCACACAAGGAGCACCATGGTCAAACCTAAGCACCCCAAAACAGGGACCTCCTCAGAGGGAGAACTCCCCCCTTCCGCAGGCCACTCGGACATGCAATCTGAAACTCTGCTCCAACTGAACGAAACACTACGCACGCACTCTTTGCAGTTCGACAAAATCATGCAGGCAATAATGGAAACCAAAACCTCGCTGGAAGAGAAAATTGATGCCGCGGTGCTGGAGGTCTCCCTACTCCGTGCTGACCACCGCAAGCTGACAGACAGAGTGCACAACACTGAACTGTCGCTAAAAACTGTTCAACCGGAGATGGCAGACATGAAAAACAAATTCAAACAAATGGAAACTGAGCTGGCGCAGCTGCAACGCAGGGCTGAAGAGGCTGAGGGACGCTCAAGACGTAACAACATCAGATTCCTCGGCATCCCTGAATGATTGGAACTACCAAATACCGAAGACTTCTTAGATACCTGGCTGAAAGAAATAATGAAAATACAGGATGCCACGAAAATGCCAATGATAGAGAGAGCACATAGAATCCCGGGCAGGCCCCCGCGCCCCGGAGCTCCACCTCGACCCATGATAGCTCAGTTCCTTAACCATAGAGACAGAGACTCTGTCCTTCAACATTTTAGAACCTCTAATCAAATCAGCCTTGAAAACAGTAACGTGTCTGCCTACCCGGACTATACGATGGAAGTACAACGCAGAAGAGCAAATTTCATAAAAATTAAACAACTCCTACGACTAAATAACATTACCTACTCTCTTATGTTTCCAGCCCGTCTGCATATCAACATAGACGAGAAAACGCTCATGTTCCCTACCCCAGAGGATGCATGGACATGGATTCGTGCCAAAGGCCTGATCAGCCCTCCAAAGGAAAAGACAACAACTGAGGAGTGGATAACCCCCAGTGCCAGGAGGAAAAAAAAAAACAAGGCAACATCGCGCCCAACGAAGTCGCAAATGGAAGCCGACCAAGCACAAATACTAAAGGAGACCAGCACCTTCACCCGATCACAAACCGACACCCGAAGCGAGACAGACGTCACTGATAGCGGATCCCCTGGAGGGGAATCCAGTGCATCCTTCTCCCCCCTCCTGGCCGGTCCTGACTTCACCCCGCGCTCTGCGGACGAACTCTAGACCCCAGGTGCGAATCCGAGCGGTACCGCTACCGCGACCCTGGTGGGGGTTCAGGCTGCCCCCCGCCTCCCCTGTGACCACGCGGGGAGCTTGGCAGTCTCTTCTGGACGGGGCCTGACCGCCTGCCACATCGGCAGAGAATTAAGCGATAACTAAAGCAGACGAGACCACAACCTGAACCACGCAGGGACAGAACTATCCTGGAGATGGGCCTTTCGACGCCCGGCTACCATAAATCTACGCTACCCGACACCCCAACCACCCCGAATGGAACGTAATCTTACAGACCGCAGTTTAGGCACCGGTTGTGCCACTACGTTCACCTCCGGGCTTTACCCGAAATATCCTTTTGATTGCTATTTTTTCCCTCTTCACTTTCTTTATTTTTTCTTTATAATGTTTTCTATTAGACCAGAGGGGGCTATCGGGATGGGGCGAATGGCGGGAGGGATTCGTGGGGAGGATGCACATACTAGACTAGCGGCAATTAGCAGACGCGCTTCGTACTGGGTCCCCCTGTCCACAAAAGCAGGCGCGCCACAACCTAACCCAACATGACAAACAAGGAACCAATATACAATATAATGACTTGGAACGTTAAGGGAATGGCGTGCTTAAGAAAACGCAATAGGATACACGCACACCTAAAACATCATCATACCCACATTGCCATTCTCCAAGAAACACACATCACCCCCGGAGATGTCCCCTGGCTAGAAAGGAGGTGGGGCGGACAGATTTATGGATCGGGAAATTCATCATTCGCCAGAGGGGTCCTGATATGGATAGCCCCGGGTGTCCCATACATTATACAACACAGCATCACTGATGTGGAGGGCAGGTACATACATTTAATAGGCCGCTTGGACGGGGAACTAGTGACACTAAACGGACTGTACGTCCCGAACACTGGACAGAGTGAATTCCTACAAAAAACGATCTCACACTTATTGAACGACCTTCCCTCTACATGTATTTGGGGCGGTGACATGAATTGCGTCTCACAAACAGACATGGATAGATCACACCCCCCATTGCTGCCTCTCTAGTAACCAAAAATTCGCAGATGTTACGCCAATGGATGTCAGACCGCCGTCTCACAGACATATGGAGACATATACACCCTCATGACCGAGAATACTCCTACTACTCCCCGGTACATCGCCTTCACACCCGCATAGATCTTATCCTCATCTCTCAAGACATTGCCCATAGGATCACAGGTGTCGAGTATACCGCCAGGGTAATCTCCGACCATTCCCCTCTTGTCGCCCATATTAGATGGGGCAGACCGCGCGCATGTATACCAACCTGGCGCCTCCAGTCCCAAGTACTACAAGATCCCCCATTTCGGGAAGAATTAGCCACACACATTTCCTCTTACTTTACCCAAAATAGGGGGACAACGAGCTCCAGATCAATAGAATGGGATGCACACAAAGCAGTCATAAGAGGAGCATGCATTTCAGCAATAGTCGGTGCACGTCAAACACTAGTACGTGAGCTCGGCAAACTGGAAAAGGAAGTACACTCTTTTGAGAGTGACTTCGCCAGGGGCGAGATTACACAAACAGAGCTAGCTGGGAAGCGCTCGCAATGGTACGACACTGACAAACGATTAGGTCTGTTCGATTATCGCCACTATCTGACTCGTACACATGCTGAAGGCGACAGATCGGGTAAACTATTGTCATGGCTCATACACAATGACCGCCGGAACTCCCCTATAGGAGCCATCCGACTAGATACAGGTCTAATTGTAAACACCCAGGCCGATATCAACACAGCTTTTAAGGAGTATTATAGCACACTATATAGAGCTCCCCACACCCCACCAGAAACGCAGCTGAATGAGTTTTTCAGCAGCATTGAGCTGAATTGCCTAACTGCTGCTCAGTTAGCGGACCTGGAAAGACCGATTGATATCACTGAGATACAACAGGTCCTAAAACAACTACCACATGGAAAAGCACCCGGTAGCAATGGACTACCCATTGAATACTACAACACGTTCCTGACTCAAACACTAACCCCATATCTAGAGATGTTAACCGAGGCGCTAAAACGGGGCCAACTACCTGACACATGTTGTGAAGCACTGATAGCAGTGCTTCCAAACCGGGGAGAGACCCTCTAGATGTACGCTCATACAGACCACTATCGCTACTGAACACAGACTGTAAACTACTCGGTAAACTCCTAGCCAACCGCTTACTCCCATGCATGTCAAACCTGATACACCACGATCAGTCTGGCTTTATACCTGGCCGGAGCACATTTAGCAACATTCAAAACTTACTACGCCTAATGGCAAATTCACAAGTGGATGACTATGCTCAAGTAGCAGTCTCTCTGGACATAGTAAAAGCATTCGACACGCTAGGTTGGCCCTTCCTGATGGAAACACTACATCGCATGGGATTCAGACGGAAATTTATTAGCTGGGTAAGGGTACTCTACACTAACCCATCAGCGAGAGTTAAAACAGGTGACATGATTTCTCAATCGTTTAGTATCGAGAGAGGCACCAGACAGGGCTGTCCACTATCCCCACTCTTATTTGCCCTCGCGATTGAACCCTTAGCAGCTCGACTACGGGCGGCAGCCCCTTTGTGGGGCGTCCGAGATGACCACATATATCGCATAGTGTCTTTATACGCTGATGATGCACTCATTTTTCTCCGGGATCATACAGAATCCCTGCCCGACTTGCTGAGATTACTATGCAGGTTTGGCACGCTGGCTGGACTGAAGGTGAACTGGTCAAAATCGTGCATTTTCCCCTTGTGCCCTGTCACTGAAACACATAGACTGCCCTCTAACCCGGGAGATCTGAAATGGTGTTACACCACCTTCAAATACCTGGGTGTAAACATTTACCACAACGCACGTGACCTCAGAGACGGCAATTTAGGACGAGCGATCGGATCCGCTAGAGGCTCCCTGCCCTTTTGGTGCTCACTCCCACTATCACCGATGGGCAGAGTAGCCATAGCGAAGATGATAATTCTACCCCGACTGTTGTATTTCTTCCAGGCCCTCCCACTGGTTCTCCCAGCCTCCTTCTTTAAGCCACTAAATAGTTTATTAATAGGTCTCATATGGGGCAACGGTAGGCAACGAGTGGCACTATCAAAAATATACCAGCCATTAACATCAGGTGGAATGGGAGCACCAAGATTTGAACTGTACTATGCAGCTTCCCAATTACAATGGATATCCACTTGGCTAGGTAGCCAAGATGGCGCTGAATCACAAGTGATTCTTACATCATTAGGAAATATGGGTTTAATACAATACTTGATGAATCGTGAATCTACCAAACACCCATGCAACATTTTACTGAACATCGCTCACTGTATATGGGGCCAACACATGCTTACTGGCAATAAAACACCACAGTATTCCCCCAGATTGCCACTCCTAGCCATACCGAAACTTGTCAATATAACAGCTGGGGTTGGCCTGAAAGGATGGCTCGAAAGGGGAATCAGCACCATCGGTGACATCTATAACGAAGGTAGCCTCCTAACCTTTAATGCCCTCATCGATAAGTATAACCTGGATCGAGGAGGCTTTATAGCATACGGAGCAGTGCGACAGATACTATGGTCCCACTGGAACACCGGAAACTCCGAACCAAATGTTTCCCCCAGATTGCATGAATTGCTAGGAAGCATAGAGGACCCAATAAATGTATCAAGAGCGTATAAAATCTTAACTTCCTGCCTGGATAATAAACAAGAACAAGCAAAGAATAGATGGGACGCAGTACTAGCTGAACCCTTGTCGCAGCCCGCTTGGAACCAGGCCTTGAAAATGATAAAAGAGGTATCACGCAACCCGCGCTTTCGTTATACCCAGTTTAATTATTTACACCAAACTTACCTATCACCTCATCGAATAACCCGCATGTTTCCCCAATCGATGCAAGCATGCCCCAGATGCGCCACTCCCGAAGCCACCTTTTATCATATGACATGGGAATGCCTCCCAATCCGGAAAGTATGGTGCGGCATAATAGAATTGCTTGCCGACTGGACAGCTGTTACACTGTCTCCTACCCCAGAGTTATGCTTGCTGGGTATAGGCCCAAGTCTTAAAAATCGGAAACAAACACTCAGCTGCATATCGCTAGCGTTGGTGCTGTACAGGCGCCTCATAGCCATGCACTGGAAGGCCCCCTTTGCACCGGGTATCGAACAATGGCGAACTGAGCTGCTGCGCTGGGCCAGGGCTGAGGCTGGGTCGCTGCAGCTCTTAACAGTAAAAGGCATTCCGGTCAAAGGTCTTGACACCTGGAACTCTTTCGTTGCAATAATAGAAAGCAAAAACGGCGAGCACCCGCCCTGAATGCTCTCTCAAAGCACTAAAAGTCACGCGACAACTGTACCATATACCCACAAATAACAGCACTCCCCCATGAACAGTACGCAACCGCCCCTCACTAGCTCTTAAGCTAATTAACATATAGTGGAACCCAACAACGGCGCAAGTTCTCGAACTAGTAACACAAAACAGAATAGGCCGGAGGCGTGCAGAAACAAAGCACTGAAGTGATACATAAAAATAAAAAAAAGAATAATATATATATATATAAAAAAAAAAACTGAGACAGGGACTCATAGCAATTGCAATAAGATAGTATAACCTTAAAGGGGGACCTCCCCCAATAGCAACACCAGACCCAATAATGACTCCCGACCCTCTGCTCTTGTGCTCCCCCTTCTCTGCCCTCGCCTCCCTGTCCCCCTGGACCTCCTCCGCCCCCCACACTCCCTCTCTGTATCTTTTCACTATCCCCCCCCCATTAGTTGATTTTTAGTGCAACTGGGTGCGGTAGTAAGATGCTTTGCCCGACCCGTGCCCCCTTGCCCCGGCTCGCAGCGGCTCGGACTTCCCGGCAGCGGCACAGGCGTAGGCGGAGGGCACATTAGCTCAGGCATGGTAAAAACAGCCGCCTTGCGCGACGGGATGAATACACCACCTTGAAAAATATCACTCCCCCTGTTAAGTTTCATTTGTGTAATTCTGTTGGGTGATATAACAATAAAAACACATTAAAAAAAATATATATTTTTCACGCATACCAGGTACAGTGTGTAACAAAAAGACAATTGTTTATTTCTAAGGATTGAGACTCTTTTAAACGTTTTAAAAGTGATATTTCAACATGTGTTTATTGCATCTTTGTCGTCTTGACCTTCTTTTATTTAGATAAATATCATCTATTTTTCTAAACCTGCGTGGTGTATTTTTGTGGTGTTTCCACTGTGTTACTGTATGATTACAAATACTTCACACATCGCTTTCTAAGTTATGCCTGACTGCTCAGTGCCAAGTTACCAGAGAATGGGCACAGGATAATTTGGATTGTGTGTGACTTACCCTGACTAGGATTGTAGTCCATACTTGGACAGGGAGTATACCTCTGCTAACTAGAGATCCCATTTCTAACAGTTGCCATTCATACTGCTAAACATATTATATGTGACTCAACGTTGATACTCTAGATTCTGTGCTGTGATGCATGAAAGGTAGTATAAAGATATAATTTAATCAAACTAAAAAAGGGTCTGCACTCTCCTTGCACTAGTGATATATGTTCTGGCCAGTGTCAGGAATAGTACCCTTGCAGCATAGTGCAGATGAATGTGTGTAAGGGTCATGAGTGTTTGTGTGCAGGAGGTGACACGTTCCTGAAAATAAATCCTCATACTGTCACATTGGTTCTCATTGTACCAATGAGGCTGCTGAATGTAGGTGGCAGCTGAGTTTGATTCCTCACCATGTGATAACTGTTGGCCTCATCCGTTTTTTGGCCTGTTATCAGCACCTCACCTATGCCCAAGAGCAGGGGTGATTTTGTGGCAACTGAGCACATCACATTTTGACTTCTCAGTGAAAGCATGATGGATCCGATCTCACTTTTTTCTCTCAGTTACATTCATCCCACACATGCAAAGACAGCATAAAGCAGGGAATAGTTCATTAAGATTTATTGAATCAGCTGTGTCCTAGATAAAATGACATTATCTGCAATAATTAGGATGATATAACATACTAGAAGCAGAATGGTGACATAAATATGAAACACAAGAAATGTCCCACCATACTGTCACTATGTAAGATGTGTGATTCCTACCTACACCACTAATGCTCAATGTGAGCATAGCAGGATAAGCCCTAATCTGCCCTTCAATCAATCAATCAGTTTTTGTAAAGCGTGGCTACTCACCGTGAGGTTCTCAAGGCGCTGGAGGGCAAGGGCCTCATCTAAAGAGCCATGTCTTCAGATTCTACCTGAAGATGGTGAGAGACGGACTTTGTCTGAGGTGCAGGGGGAGGTTGTTCCAGCTCTTCACTGCGATGTACGTGAAGGATTGTCCTCTGGCAGTGGTTTTGCAGATAAAAGGGATGGTGGCCAGGGCCATCTGGGCAGAACCGAGGTATTTGGCGGGGGTGTGGAAGGATACACGGTGGTTCCGGTAGGCTGGTCCTGCGTTGTGTATGGTCTTGTACGTATTGATTAGTAGCTTGAAGGTGATTTGTTTCTCGACAGGGAGCCAGTGGAGGGTCCTTAGTTGTTGGGAGATGTGTTCTCGGTATGGGAGTTTCAGGATGAGTCTGGCAGCGGCGTTCTCGATAAGTTGTAGTTTTTTATGTTTCTAGTCAGGGTGCCGGTATAGAGGGTGTTGCCGTAGTCGAGCTTGCTTGTGACTGAGGCGTGGGTGACTGTCCTGCGACAGTCTGCTTGAATCCATCTGAAGATCTTCCAAAGTTTGAAGAATGTGTGTGCCAGCAGGAGTTTACCTGGTAGGTCATGGATAGGGAGGAGTCGAGACTGATGCTTAGGTTGCGGGCGTTGTTCACCCGGGAAGACATCATCCCTCATAGCTGAGTATGACAGCAGTAAAGAAGCCTGTCGTCTATTGAGACACCTTCCCCATATAGACCAGGGAACCGGAAATCTCAGCAAGCAGCTGTAATGGGGTCAAACAGCATGAAGCAGCGGTCATCTGGCTGGAACCTCCCTCTAACGTGCAGGGGACAGGGAGATGTTTTTAGAATAAAACAGCTTGGCCCAGATTTAAGAGGGCCCAGGACCACTTCAGTGATGCATTAGCCTAAATTGTTTGACGCTAAGGTGGTGATAAGGTGGCCTTTTCCCTGCACCATATTTACAAAGTGACTCAATGCATGCATTGCACCATGTTGTACCCTTTGCACTACATTGTCCCTGCACCAGGCATAATGTATGCAAAGGGGGCATTCCCCTAGTAGGGGGGGCTGAAACAATGAAGCAAAGAAATCTAGGAGTTTCTTTGCATAATTTTTTTGGCACTTTTAATGCCTGTTCAGAGTAGATGTTAAAAGAAGGCACACCATTGTTTACAATGGGCCTCAATGGGCTTTGCAGGATTAGTGTAAATAATGTTTACGCTAATCCTGCATAGCTCCGTCAAATATTCTGACACTAGTTCCCTAACTACTACCATGGTGTTCTGTATCTTAGATGCAGTGAACACATGGTGGCATTAGGGTGGAACTAAGGGGCACAAGAAAAGTGACGCTGCACTGGGTGCCGCACCACTTTTCTCAAATCAGGCCCCTAGTGTTATGAGAAAATGCCCCCAAGTAAAAATACATATGTTCCTGTGAAATGTTAGAGATGTGGTGTACCACTTTGTGCTGGCAACCCTATCCTGTCGCAGCCTTGGATAAAACAAGAACGTTGTGCTAATAAATGTAAATGCTTGCCTAAGTGAAAGAACTGCAAGATAAAGGAAAATGAAACATCACCACAAATGTGATCATTTCTATAAGAATAAAATGAAATAAAGAATAGGCTAAAGGACACAGACAGTAGGCCTAGTTGCTAAAATATCGTGCCCATAGACATTACTAAAATGGCTTCACAACACCCTCAGAAATGGTGAAGAAGCCTAGGGCCATATGAGTGACAGAGACCGGTTACACTCCAGTTCTTCCAGGACTGGTGCTCCAAAATACTGCATCATGCATTCATGACACAGTTGCGCTGTTGGAAGCGCCAATAGTCCTCCTTGTTGAGATGGGACAGCCATTGCAAATAAAGAACTGCAACAGCAAGATGTCACCTATTATAGCCAAAGTAATTGGTAATCTCTGAAAATACTTGAAAATATTGAGTGTATGGCTGAAGGTATTATGCCGAATATGGAGGAGAAGGTGCTGACAAAACCAGAACCAACAGCCTTAAAGAAATGTACAATCCCTGTAGTACTGGATGCATTAAAAATCCACCCCACGAGTTCACCAAAGTGTCTCAGAAAGTTTGTATTTAAAAGGGACTGTATCTCAGCAGATAACCTTGCCACTTGGAGCACATAAGTCTTGTATGCAGTTTTTTGGAATGGTAGAGCTTTAGGCCTGCTCAACTTGTCCAAATTCACATTTGAAGTAGCAATGTGAGGCCAAATATCTGCTACTTTTATCTGCTGCATGAGGGGAAAGAACATTACCACAACAAGTGACAATTTGGGAGGCTGAAACTACATAGGCAATTCCAGCTCACATTCCACAAGAGTTCTCAATATTAAGAAGCACATAACTTCCATTTAGAGAGCACCCAAAACACTGTTCTAATGAAGTGGACTGGAACTTCGTTTAGATGACAAGCTAAATTTGCTGCCAAAGTGTTGCAAGGACAGCTGCTTACAAACCATTGAATGGCTCGCATAGGTCTCACATTTGCTGGCACTAAGTTTGACCTCTTTTATGCAAATGAGAAATGTATGCGAAAAGGGTAGCTCCCACACCTCATGGATGTAACTATCTCCTAGCCTTCCATATCTGCCCACTGAAATGTGTTTTAAGCAAGATGTGAATTGCAGTGTTGAAATAGGTATATTGATATCCCCATGCATTACCCATTCAGCAGATGGTATTTCAGCCACAGTAAAAGGCAACTTTTCCAACCTTTCCATGTTTAGCATGACATAAGTCGATTCCTTCTTAGCCATTATTTGTTGCTGTCATGTCAAATTAAATGCTGAACAAATGTCCATTGCACTAACGTGTTGCCAGAGAACTAGGTCATATTTTAATGTTTGTAGTTTCCATCTGAACTGCATAGTGGACCTAAGCTGGCTCTGTCCATGTTGTAAAAATGACATGCCACTTTGTACAATGTCTATTGCAGATGAAACAATGTTGTATAAAGTGTATATGTGGTCAGACAAGGTGTTAATCCCATTATCTACAACGGCTAATACTTTCTGGAAATGTTACTGATCTATTTACCTTAACCCGGCAGCGGATTCTTGTTGGGATTTTTTTTCCAAATTTCATTATAAATTGCATATAAGAAGCACTTTTTACGTTGTCTTCCGGGGCCTCCCATGAAATCCTGCAAGTCTGTGTTATTTGACAGGAGACTGAGGAGTTCATTAGCAGCACCTACTGAGGAACTTTTTAACCATTGCTGGATAATTTTCCTACAATGTATGTTGTTACTATACCTGAGAGATCTGCTGACACATACAGAGGGTCTGGTCAACTTGCTCTAAAACCTCATGTGGAGTTTCCAAAATGCACATGACAACCATTTGTGTCCACTGGCCACAATAACCACCCACCAGGATGTGTCTAATGTTCCGTTTTGAACCAAACCAGTGAGATTATCTTTCGTTACATTAATACTTTTTTGCCATTTATAGAATTTAGCAAGAGCAGGGATACTGGGAGCATTCAATTCCTTAATTTTTGACAAGCCTAAACTAGTTGTCTGTTGTATAGTTTCAATTAAAAATATTGTTTGTACAGGTATCAGGCAAATACTCTGGTTCATATAACAAAGAATCAACAGATGTTACATCCCAATCAATAGAAACAACTCCAGGTGTTATGACATCATTCATTGAACGTTTAAATACATATTGAATTTGAATAACCTCACTTGGACCATATGTCAAAAGATACTTTTTCCCAAACAATCCCATCAGGAGCTGATATAGCTGAAATGTTCACTAGGAACCTATCACAATCGACCTTATCAGAGGAAAATTGTGGTTTTAGGACCTATCCACTAGTTCAGCAGAAGAGCGTTCATGAGAGTAATGACTATGGGGGTCATTCTAACATTGGCGGGCGGCGGAGGCCGCCCGCCAATGTTCCCCCGTCAAAATACCGCTCCGCGGTCACAAGACCGCTGAGGGTATTTTGAGATTTGCCCTGGGCTGGCGGGCGGCCGCCAAAAGGCCGCCCGCCAGCCCAGGGCAAATCTACCTTCCCACGAGGACGCCGGCTCCGAATGGAGCCGGCGTAGTGGGAAGGTGCGACGGGTGCAGTTGCACCCGTCGCGTATTTCAGTGTCTGCTTTGCAGACACTGAAATACACAGTGGGGCCCTCTTACGGGGGCCCCTGCAGTGCCCATGCCATGGGCATGGGCACTGCAGGGGCCTCCAGGGGCCCGCAGCACCCCCTACCGCCATCCTGTTCCTGGCGGGAGACCCGCCAGGAACAGGATGGCGGTAGGGGGTGTCAGAATCCCCATGGCTGCGGAGCGCGCTCCGCAGCCATGGAGGATTCACCCGAGCAGCGGAAAGTCGGCGGGAGACCGCCGACTTTCCGTTTCTGACCGCGGCTGAACCGCCACGGTCAGAATGCTCGAGGGAGCACCGCCAGCCTGTTGCCGGTGCTCCCGTGGTCGGTGACCCTGGCGGTCACCGGCCGCCAGGGTCAAAATGACCCCCTATGTATTAATAAGAAAAAGACTATGACAAACCCAATCTATAAAAAGGGGCAAGTACAGTTAATAAGAGCCATAGATAGATCCATAGACAAATGAGATAGTTAATTTTGAGCCCATTTATCATCTTATGTGCTTGTGACAGTTTTATTGCACAAGAGGCAGATGAGTCAGTGAAAGAGTCATTGAAGTCAGTAAAATATTCAGAAGCAGTTCGTGTAAAAACTGGAGCCGTGTTTGGAAGAGGAGAGCTAATAGAAGTCTCCCTTGGTGGTTCATAGTAAATTATTCCATCTGTTTGAGTTGAATTTGAGAACAATTGCTCATTGTTGTGGCTGTTTCATGTCGCGGAAAATGTTAGTGGTACTAGTGAAAGATTATCTTCCTCCCTCCCTAAGCTTGGGGAAGTGTTAGCATTGCTGCTCAAAACCTGTAAAGGAACATCCTGGTCTCTAGTGAGAGGGAGTCAGGACTACCGAGGAGTCCTGTAGATCTGCTGTGTAGGATCAGCCATATGGTGTAACAACATTTTCAATAGAGACAAAGAGGCATTCTTTAGAACCAGGCAGCGGTGGTGGAATAGCAGTTCTGGGCCCAAACTTAGTAGGGCCTAGTGCCATTCTGATGCCTCATCAGTGTCATTTTTCTTATACTAATGTGGCGTTAGAAGGCCAAAAATGCTGCATCATATTTAGAAAGTGGCTCAATGCATACATTGTGCCACTTGTAACCCTTTGCGCTCCATTATGCCTGCGCCAGGCATAATGTATGCAAAGGAGGCGTTCCACCATGGGGGGGGGGAAACAAATGGGATTTGCTTCTGTCTTTTCTTTCAGCACTTTTAAAGCCTGCACAGAAAAGGGGGTTAAAAGGAGGCTTCCATTGGTTTCAATGGGCCTATGAGTACTTTGCAGGATTAGTGTCAACATTTTTTATGCTAATCCTGAAAAGCGCCAGAGTAGCGTCAAAACTTCTGACGTTAGTACCCCTAACTGCCGCAATGGTGCACCATATTTTGAATACAGAGCACACATGGTTGTGTTAGGGGGATGCTTAGGGGGCACAAGAAAAGCAGTGTTGCACTAGGTGCAGCCCCACTTTTCATAAATATGCCCCTGGTTCCCTGTATTCGCAGGACACGAACAGTTGCACAGTAAGAAGGACCAAACTCCTTTTTCACAGCAATCTTTTCACATACTAGATGTCCAACGTTTGGACTCCAGCCAGTAGGTGTAATTGGTACATCCCTTTTTCCCTAGGAGGTGGCACTGGCAGATGTGTTGTCATCATGGAACTGTAGTAAGTCCTGCAAGACAGTGACATTTATGTTAAAAGGTATATTTCCTGCCTCTGCGCCAGGTCCATTAAGGTCTGGAACATAGATTTGTGTTCCAAGTTGGATGTCATATGGAGTATGCCCTCCCGGGAACCTTCTGGGCATATTTTTAAGTGCTCTCTGGACTCCATACAGGTGATTAAGCCAATACACCAGGTACACACATTGTAGAGTTTTGCTGGAAATTAGGAGGGGTTTCTGCAGTGGGCATTTGATGGCAGACCCTTTTATTTGCTGACAGATGTCATAGCAAAGGACATACTGTTTGGTCCATTTGTATAGACCTGACCACCAGTAACATGCTTGTAATAGTGAGCCACCAGACCAGCATGGGCAGAAGTGACACCCTCATGTGCTGCTTTGAGAAACTCAGGTCTTTGGTCTTGGTTGGGTTTCACATGATCACCCCCCCTGGTATTTTTACTAGGGCAGTATATAGGCTATATATGAAGTAGGAATATTTCACAGAAATTGCCTTTGACATGGTCTTGCTTTCAGCTGAAGCTTTCACAGCAGCCAATGTTTCATCATCCATCCTCGTCTGTGAATGACTTATTGCAGCAACAGAAGCCGTAGATACTGCTGATTTGGTAACTTCATCAGAAAAGGTATTGCCTGTAACAAGTATTCAAACACCTTGATGTCAAATGCATGAACTACATGGACATTGGGTCACATTTCTTTCAGATCTGCTACATTCCCCCACAATAACTTGTATTTAATGGTGCTCGCTTTGGAGTCTCTGAACCCAATCTGGCGCCAGTAATGCAGGCATTCATTGAAGGACTGGATACAATAGAATCACAGATGATTCATGTTAATTGTCCTGCATCTGTGTGTTCCAGTGCCATCAACGAGCTCTGCTAATTATGCTGTGCAGTCTCCTAAGGTCTGTGTTTAAGTATGTTGTGGATGGAATTCACCATCATTCATGTAGCCACTCACAACAACACAGGCAGCAGAATATAGATTTTGCTGCAAGCATGCCTTGTTGCAATGCTCTAAGAACAGGTGTATGTTTGACTGTGCAATATTTACTTGAAAAATAATGACGTATTGAGACATATTTATGGTAATTATGACTTTGGCGGTCCCGCACCACCACGTCTGTGCTTGTGGTCAGAACAACGACAGCATGGTGGTGCAGGACCAAAGCCAGTTCACCGCCTGTAATGCCAGGGGGGTGGAACCGCCTGGCCGAAGGTTGACCATCTTCAACCCGGCGGTCCACCTAACACCGCCCACGGTATAATGAGTATCCTTACTGCCAGCCCGCCTGAAATCCCTGGCGGTAAAGAGACTGGCGACAGGAACACTAATTACTGTCACCACAACAGGACTCACCAACCACCCCCTCCAAGTAGGAGCCCCCCCATCCCAGACCCCATCAGAAGCCCCCTCCCCCAGTCCCTGTACTGACTCCCCACCCCCTCGATCCCCGTACTGACCCCCCAGATCCACGTACGCACACACCACACTTACATACATACATGCACACATCCACACTCACTCATTAACACACACATGCAAACACAGCCACGACACACCTCCCACCCCCACATACACGTATTCACACATGCACACAGACATTTGCACACACATGCACACAAACACACACAACACCCCTCCACCCTCCTCCATTCACACACACACACACACACACACACACACACCCATTCACGCACACAACACTCCCTCCCCTGTTGGATGATCACCTTACATGGTGGTCACAGTGGTCGTCCAGGAGGCACTTGCCCCGCCACCAGCACCCCGCCAACACAGCACCGCCATACCCTTTACAATGTTGTAATACAGCGGGTGGTGTTGTGGTGATGTGGCAGTGATGCCGGAGCAAGCTCCACTTGACCACCGACCACCCACCAGTATGGCTGCTGGCAGCTTCCCCACCAAATAGTGGCGGAGAGCAGCCAGCAGCCATAATATGGACATCTTCAGACTGCCAACACTGGCGGTTATATGGCTGCATTGAATTCAGCATAGACTGCCAAAGTCATAATGACGGCCACAATGGCTTAATGAATCATGCATAATCTGGAATGTAAATTCTGCCAAAGTTTAAAAAGCCCAACAACGACTGGAGCTTTTTGATGGTGTTCAGTGGTTGCAATTGTGTGCACTTTTCTAGAAAGTGGGGAGCTTGGCTCTTGCCTTCATCTGATAATTCATAAGGCAAAAATAGGACACTAAGAGAGGCTATTTTTTTAAAATTAGATTTATATCTACTTTAATCAGCAAATCCAACAACAATGCGCCACTCCCATTTTATATGGTGAACAAGATCATCATCCGTAAGGTGGATTTCTTCTATGTAGGACAATACCTCAGGGTGAATGCTGTGTAAAAGTGAAGTAACATGAGCTGAAAACAATTCTGGACTGTTTGTATACCCCTGTGGGAGTCTGCAAAACTATTTTTGAGAGCCTAGAGTGCTAAAACTTGTTAAATCCCTACTTTCAGGTGCTATATATTGGCAGAAAAAAACATTGGAATATCCTAGGTTGTTTTGTATTTTTTGCATACTTTATCATTTGTAAATGCTCTACGGTGAGCATTTTGAACAGCAAATGTGCGTTATGACTATTTAAACACCTGTAATCTAAGATTATTCTATACTAATGGCCCATTTCAGCTACAGGGAACAACAGGTTGTTCATTGCTGAGACACTGTGTTCAATTGCTCCGTGGTCCTCTAGCTGCGTGAGGATTTCCCTCACGGGTGTGTTAGCTTCATGTTTGATTGGATATTGGAACTATATGGTAGGGAGAAACTTTATCCCATCCTACGTGGTTGCAATACAGTGCAGGTGCCTGCACCAGTACCCAATCAAAAGTGCAAGCCTCCCTGAGTTTTACTGGAACTAGTGGGGAGAAAGATGGTTTAATTACCTCTTGCCCATATGAGAGATTATGGACTAATTCTAGTAGCCAATCTTTTTTGGTCATAATTTATTATAAATGATAGTTACGCAATCCCAAAAGATAGGATCAATTGTGCACTCAGTGTCTCCTTCTAATTGCATTTTCAGTTTATAAACCCTGTCGGGTGCGGGGACGTACATATCCGCAGCCTCAACTTGTAAAAAGTCCTTAGTTGCTTTCACCTCCAGATTCCTGTGAACTATTGTGACCTCTGCCGCACTGTCTAGCAGGGCCAGTGCCTACTTTCTGTTCTTCAGTAAAGCTCTTATCCTGAGTGGCACTTTGTGCAGAAATCATTGCCACCTTCTTGTTTTTGAATTAAGGTTGTTCGGAAAATGTCTCTTCTTTCTTAACTGAAACTTCTGATGAGCGTTGTGAATCTTTTCTCAGTTTCACATACTCAGTTCGCTGCTCTGACTGCCCACCTCTCTCACAGCATTTATCCAATGAGTTCTGAAAGAAAGAAGATTGCTGTGTATCATTATATTGATGTCTATCAGGAGTTTTTATATTATCTCTATTTCTAAGATTACAACTGTTTTGAGAGGTCTCTGAACATGGAGATTCTCTCCTTTCTTTTGTAGGTGTTTCTTTGTCCCAGCATTTTTTAGAACACTCAGATGACTGCTTGGTGGAATTCTCATTAGATTTATCCTCTAGTTGTGGCTCCCAGGCTAGATCTCAGTGGTAATCTTAGGAGGCTTACATTCTTGATCCTGTACTGGAATGTCCAGGAGCTGCATGCGCACTGCTAGTGCTACTGCTTCCCCTTTGAGAATACTTAAAATTATTGATGAAACAGTGGCAAAATTGCCCATCAATTGCATCGCCAATTCAAGGGACGGGCCAGCCCTGCATTCATCTTGAATTTGTTTTAACACTTCCGGAAGATTGGCAAGTGTTGGTGTACAGTGTGTGGTAATTTAGAACGTGGCAAATAGCTTGACACATGGTGAGAATTCTATGTTTATCTTGATGTCCTGTATGGGGAAATACTGGCTCCAGCACATTTATTTTTTGAGATAACCAAATTACAATGTATTCCTGTTTACAGGTACTCTCCCCATAATTGAATGTACAGTTGCAGGGTTATGCCTGGTGTAATTGCATGCAGTTGCACTGGAGCAGTGTGTACTGGGTTAGTATTTAGGGGCATATTTATACTTCGTTTGCGCCGAATTTGCGTCGTTTTTTCGACGCAAATTCGACGCAAAACTAACTCCATATTTATACTTTGGCGTTAGACGCGTCTAGCGCCAAAGTATGAGGAATGAGCGTCATTTTTTTGCGTGAACGCCTTCCTTGCGTTAATGAGATGCAAGGTAGGCGTTCCCGTCTAAAAAAATGACTGCGACGCAAATGCGTCGTATTTATACTCCCGGGCAAAAATCACGCCCGGGAGTGATTTTGCGCCTCTTTTTAACGCCTGGGTCAGGGCAGGCGTTAAGGGACCTGTGGGCTCAGAATGAGCCCACAGCTGCCCTCCCATGCCCCCAGGGACCCCCCTGCCACCCTTGCCCACCCCAGGAGGACACCCAAGGATGGAGGGACCCATCCCAGGGACATTCAGGTAAGTTCAGGTAAGTATAATTTTTTTTTTTGTTTACATTTTTTTTTGGCATAGGGGGGCCTGATTTGTGCCCCCCTACATGCCACAATGCCCAATGACCATGCCCAGGGGACATAAGTCCCCTGGGCATGGCCATTGGGCAAGGGGGCATGACTCCTGTCTTTACTAAGACAGGAGTCATGTCAATGGCGTCTGGGCGTCGTTAAAAATGGCGCAAATCGGGTGGAGGCGATTTTTTTGCCTCTACCTGACTTGCCCCATTTTAAGACACCCTAACGCCATTTTCCCCAACGCCGGCGCTGCCTGGTGTACGTGGTTCTTTTCAGAATGGCGTTAGCCGGCGCTAATCTTTTTGGCGCAAAACTGCGATAGCGCAGTTTTGCGTCAAAAAGTATAAATATGGCCCTTAATGTTTGCATCCTAAACTGTCCTAAGAGTCAGCATATTGCTGTAAGCCCAAAATATAAGCGGCCAACCTTAGCTACCTCCAAAACGCCTGCATCAGGATATGGTATGTATGTGGGTAATAATAGCCAGGTAGGACCATCATTATTCAGAGGACCTAACCTAGCCTAACATGAAGTATTGTGTGAGGTAGGGTGCCATCAAGCCAATTATGGTGGGCTTAAAAGGATAGCGGTATCTCTAGATATGGGTATGCTCTGTATTGTGAAGATACATTAGCAGGTGTATAATGATGAAATATATTAGTGTTCTCATTGACTCCTGGAAATAATAAAATGCTTTTATTCTATAGGCTGGATGAACCTCAACTACAAAGGTAACAGGATCACCCTAGGTGTTACAAATGGGGGTCTTTGGTTGGCAGTGGGGTTAACCCCTGTCCAAGCAAGGACCCTCACTCTAGTCAGGGCAAAGGAGAAACACACCTGGTTAACCCCCACTTATCCCCTTGGTAGCTTGGCCCGAGCAAGCAGGCTTAACTCAGAAGCAATTTGTAAAGTATCTGTACCAACAGAAACAGTAATATAATGAAAACACTATAAAATGGACAACAGTTTAGAAAAATATGCAATATTTATCTAAATCAAACAAGACCCAAACAACAAAAATCCAACATACACAAGTTAAAATATGAATTTTCAAAAGAATAAAAGTCTTACTTCTTAGAAAACAAGGGAAAGTATGATTCTATACAAAGTACCTGGTTATCGCAAAAAATAAAGCTGCACGAGCGATTGTGCATTGGAAAAGTCAGCAATGCATCGATTCCTTCCTTGCTAGGGAGGCTGTGTGTTGTTTCTTCTCCGGTCGGGTCCGCAATGCTTAATTTTTCTCCCTCGCAAGAGACCATTTCTGGACGAGGCACCTCTGGTTCCTGCAGATTTGGGATGACTTTGACGCCCAGTGACGATGCGTGGAAAATCCAGTTGCACGTGCGTTAGAAACCTGCGCAGTCTGGAGTTTTCAGCGTTATCAGCAGTCATGAGAATTTGTTACGCATCGTTTCTCCAGCCACGATGTGTCAATCTCCTAGCTGTGATGTAGGTGGAATGTCGATTTTAGCTGTGAAACCGGCAGCACATCATTTATCAACCGTGTTGCACATGGTGCGTTGAAAATTTCACCGCACAGCATTCTGTGCATGGATTTTCAGCTCTAGTGATGCCAACATCACCTTTCAAGGGCCCAGGGACTGGCTAAGGCACCACTTGGCAGGCCTGGAGTCTCAGCAGAAAATCCAGTTGTCGGCAGAGGAAGTCTTTGATGGCCCTGAGACTTCAAAAAAGGAGGCGAGCTCAGTTCAAGCCCTTGGCCATTCTTCACAAGCAGGAATATACCACAAAGTCCAGTATTTGTCCCCTTTCACAGGCAGAAGCAGCAACGTCAGAATAGCCCAACCAAGCACAGTCACGGGCAGCGGTAGCACTTTTCCTCAGCTCTTCGGCTCTTCTCCTTGGCAGAGGTTCCTCTTGAATCCAGAAGTGATATTGAAGAAATGTAATTTTCAGCGGTTTTGGGTTCAATACTTATACCCCTTTCTCCCTTTGAAGTTGGCAAACTTCAAAAAGGAGTCTCTCTTGTTTGCAAGATCATGCCTTGCCAAGGCCAGGCCCCAGGCATACACCAGGGTGTTGGAGACTGCATTGTGAATGGCGCAGGCACAGCCCATTCAGGTGTAAGCAAACACTCCTCCCTCCACTCTAGCACAGATGGCTCACCAGGATATGCAGGCTGTACCCAGCCCCCTTCCCCTCACTGTCTAGAGGAGAGGAGAAACAACTCAACTGTCAAACTGACACAGACAAGGAATCCACAAGCAAAGTCACCCAATGGTTTAAGCAAGAAAATGCCTACTTTCTAAAAGTGACATTTTCAAAATAACAATCTAAAAACCAACTTCAGTAAAATATGTATTTTTAAATTGTGAGTTCAGAAACCCCACTTTCTATCTGTTCTCAAAGGGAATCTACACTTTATTAATATTTAAAGGCAGACCCCATGTTAAACTATGAAAGAGATAGGCCTTATAACAGTGAAAACAGAATTTAGCAGTATTCCACTGTTAGGACATGTAAAACCACACCAGTACATGTCATACCTTTAACATACACTGCACCCTACGCCTGGGGCTACCTAGGGCCTACCTTAGGGATACCTCACATGTGTAAAAAGAGAAGGTTTAGGCCTGGCAAGTGGGTACACTTTCCAAGTCGAACTGGCAGTGCAAGACTGCATACACAGACACTGCAAACAGGTCTGAGACATGTTTACAGGGCTACTCATGTGGGTGGCACAACCAGTGCTGCAGGCCCACTAGTAGCATTTGATTTACAGGCCCTAGGCACCTCTAGTGCATTTTACTAGGGACCTACCAGCAAATCAAATAGGCCAATCATGGATAAATCAATCAACAATACAATTTACACAGACAGCACATGCACTGTAGGACTGGTTAGCAGTGGTAAAGTGCCCAGAGTCCTAAAGCCAACAAACACAGGTCAGGAAAAATAGGAGGAAGGAAGTAAAAAGACTGGGGATGACCCTGCAAAAAGGGCCAGGTCCAAAACCCTGAGCTGTAAGGCCATTAGCTAATAAATGAGCAGTAAGGGTAGGTCGCATGTTTACTGCAATGAACACCTTTGCAGGCTCTCCATGGTAAATTTACCTGTTCGGAGATAGGGACACCAAAAAAGAATTGATCCTTTTAAGGTTCAAGCTTGAACAACCTATGGCTTCGAATAGGTGCTACCTAGCTAGCTTAGGAGGAAAACCTCAATACCACGGACGTCCCCACACATAAGGTTGAGGTGCATTTAGCACATAGGGAGACAGAGTTACTCAGGAAGATCCAGAAATCAGTGCCTGACCAAACGTTGGTGGCGCCATGTCATGTTGGCTCTCATTGTAGCAATGAGGCTTCTGGATTTGGGCTGCAGCATCGTCTGAATTGTAGGGAACTGAGTTTGATCCCACACCATGTGACAACTCTCGGTCTAATCGGTTTCTCGCCAACTAGCAGCGCCTCACCTATGCCCAAGAGTGAGGTGATTTTGTGGCCACTGAGCACATGGCCTTGCAACTTGTCATGGAAATCAGAGTGGGTCAGATCTCACCCTTTTCTCTCAGTTACATTTGTGTCACATATGCAAAGACAAACAGAAGCAGACAATGGTTCAATAAGATTTATTGAATCACCTGCGTCCCAGATAAAATGACATGAACTGCAATAATTAGGATGATAAGACATACTAGTAGCAGAATGGTGACAAGAAAAGTGAAACAGAAGAAAAAGTCCCACCATATTGTCACTATGTAAGATGTGTGATTCCTTCCTATGCCACTAATGTTCTATGTTAGAGCATAGCAGGATGAGCCCTAATCTGCCCTTCAGGACCCCCCAGGAAAACATTATCCCCCATACCTGAGTATACCAGTAGTGATGAAGCCAATCATCTGTTGAGACACCTTCCCCATGTGGGCCAGGGGATGGGCAATCTCAGCAAGCAGCTGTAGCGGGGTCAAACAGTATGCGGTAATGGTCATCTGGCTAGAACCTCCCTCTAAAATGCAGGGGACGGGAGACGTTTTTTAGAATAAAACAGCTAGTGTTCTGTGAAAATGTCCATATGTAAAAATACGTATGTTTCCATGAAATGTTAGAGATGCAGGGCCTTATTTATACTTTTTGGTGCAAAACTGCACTAAGGCAGTTTTGCCCCAAAAAGTTTTGCACCGGCTTGCACCATTTTTTAGCACCAGCTGGGCACCATATTTATGGAATAGTGCAAGCCGGTGCAAAGGGTAGGCTAGCTTTAAAAAAAAATGACGTTAGGCAGTTTTGAGTCAAAATAAATGATTCTGACCAGATTAACATAATTTTTTGACGCTAAGGGGCATATTTATACTCTGTTTGCAGTGAATTAGCGTCATTTTTTTTTAACTCTAATTCAGTGCAAAACTAACTCCATATTTATACTTTGGTGCTAGACCCATCTAGCACCAAATTTATGGAGTTAAAGTCATTTTTTGGAAGTGGAAACCTACCTTGCCTTAATGAGATGCAAGGTAGGCGTTCCCGTGCAAAAAAATGACTCTATGGCCTTAACACCATATTTATACTCCCATGTAAAAATGGTGCAAGGGAGAGAGGAGGGGTCAAAAAATGGGGCAAAGCTTGCTTTGCCCCATTTTTTAAGACCTGGGTCAGGGCAGGCGTTAGGGGACCTGTGGCCTATTTCCATGGTGAAACACCATGGAATAAGCCCAGAGGTGCCCTCCCTAGGCCCTAGGGGCACCCCCACCCACACTAGAGGGACTGCGACGATGGGGGACCCCATCCCAGGTAAGTACAGGTAAGTGCATTTTATTTTTGAAAGTGCCACTGGGGTGGTGGGCATGACTCCTGCCTTTTCTAAGGCAGGAGTCATGTGTCATGGTAGGTTTAGCACCATAAAATGACGCTAATCTGGTTAGAGTCATTTTACTCTAACCTGCCTAAATCCAATTTTTGGTGCTAAACCCTCTTCTTCTATACTGCCAGCCCCACCCGACTAAAGTCATTTTTTTTTACTCTAGCCTACCCTTTGCACCGTCTTGCACCATTCCATAAATATGGTGCCCGGCTGGTGCACAGAAATGGTGCAAGCCGGTGCTAAACTTTTTGGTGCAAAACTGAGTTAGTGCAGTTTTGCAGCAAAAAGTATAAATAAGGGCCAATATTTTGTAAGTTTGTGCCACTTTTGCGTCATAAAATGACGTTAATGCAGTGCAAAAAAAGTTTAAATCAGGGCCTTGGTGCAAGATGGGTCTAGCACCATAGTATAAATATGGAGTTAGTTTTGCACCGAATTAGAGTAAAAAAAAATGACACTAATTCGGTGCAAACAGAGTATAAATATGCCCCTAAATATGGCGTTAAGGCCATAGAGTCATTTTTTGCACGGGAACGCCTACCTTGCATCTCATTAAGGCAAGGTAGGTCTCCAGTTTCAAAAAATGACTTTAACTCCATAAATTTGGTGCTAGAGGGGTCTAGCACCAAAGTATAAATATGGAGTTAGTTTTGCACCGAATTAGAGTAAAGAAAAATGACACTAATTCGGTGCAAACAGAGTATAAATATGCCCCGCAGTGTACCACTTTGTGCCGGCAACCCTAGCTTGTCTCAGCACTGAATAAAGCACAGAGCGAATGTTAAGCTAAGTATTGGTAATGTTTGCCTAAGCAAAAGAACAGCAAGGTAAAGAAAAATACAATATATCCCCAAAAATGTGATAGTTTCTAAAATAATGAAATAAAATGAAATGTTACTAGGCTAAAAGGCACAGACAGCAGGCCTAGTTGCTAAAATAACATACCCACAGACATCACTAAAATGACTTCACAACAATGCAAATTCCTCTTTTTGTATGTGATGATGTATGCAGGGCACATGAGAAGAGGGCCTACTGATTACAGATACAGAAATGTCTCTTTGCTTAAGCAGCCTCATGCAGACCCTACAATGATCCACCAAATTAGGAATACAAGACATAGATGGTCACCCCATAGTTTTTGTTCTATGTGCTGTTGATTATGAGACTGAAAATGCACTGGAGCCTGCTAACCAGGCCCCACTGCCAGTACTCTCTCACTAAATTGTTCAATGTGAATTGGTATCCCCAATTGGCAAGTACTTAAACCCCCTTAGAAGTCCCTAGTATATGGCATCAGGGGTACCCAGGGTAGGAGTGTTAAAGGGGTCACCAGGACCTGAATCACTGTTTGTGCCACACTGAGTGACTAAAGTAAACTACTGACAACAGGCCTGCCATGGCAGACTGGAAGAGCAGTGCATACTCTTCAAATTTGATTGTGCCCACACCATGTGTGGCCCAGTCCCAACACTATCTTTAATATGTATCAGATACCCCTGAGAAAGACCTCATGTGCCTGTAAGGCAGGGTGTGTTATTTCAAAGGTGTAGACATATAAGTGCCAACTTACATAGACCCCTAAAGTGGCCTTTCCATGAAACGCTACTATCAGTGAACAACGTTCAATAGGATAACATGGGCTGGCAACAGGCAAATCCCAGGTCTCCAGCTCCATTATGGTAACACTAAAATGGGTCATGTTTGATATGATATCAAGCAACATGACTTCTCACTGCTGGTATGAATCTTATGCCAAGGTCCATGCAGCATGGACCCAGAAAGCAGCCATAGAAGTTGCCCACCAAGTTATACCAGTTTTCCTGTGTTCTGGCGGCCAGCTAATAGCTGCTGCCACCAAGACATGATGCGGACCTCTGGACAGCAGTGGGAACACTCCCAGGAGTTAGGACAATGGCCTGGATGGGAAGGAGGTCACACCTTCCTCACTCCCTCCTTCCCTCCCACTCTCACTCCCTCCCTCGCAGGAAGGTTAGTGAAGTGGCACATCATGGTGGTGAGCTTAAAAGGGTAAACCCCCTCTGATATGCAAGCAGGCTGTCTGGTAGTGGAGGTCAAAGCTGTCATCCTGCCCCCAGACACATTTGCACCTTGGGAGTCAGGAAAATGAGTTAGTCAGGAGGCTTTCACCACCAGAAGGCTAGCCATACCTCTAAGGTGGCCAGCCTGTTCTGTATAGCCAAGGAATGCTTCTGCCATTTTGCAAAGTATCAAAATAGAGGGTTCTGGGTAGAAAAGGTGCCACAATACACTGGGTGTGGTCACCTCAGGGGTGGATTAGCCACTGGGTCTAGTAACCCACTGTCAACTTGCACCAATACCCCTACATCTAGGATTTAAGGGGAAGTCCTGGAAACAGAACCTCAGATCTGCAACAACTAGCAATTAAGGGACAAGAGAAAACCTGCAGCAATAACAACAGGAACCTGCACCTACAAAAGGAGTGATAGGTTGAACCTGTGGCAACTTTCCTTGAACTGCTCAACTGCAGCTTGTCCTGGACCAAATACTGCTTCCCCCAGCAAGAGGTGAACCTTTGTGAGCCAAAGTCCCTTGGACTACTGCCACAGGTAAATAGCACCTCCTAGATCTGAAGAAGCACTGGCCATTGGGTACTCTGAGGGATCACCCATAGACAGATGGACCAGTGCATTGTGGGAAGTGTAGTCTAGCTTCCTGCCAAGTTATATCCAGCTATTGTTTTCCACTGAACCTCTGGAAGGGGGGATAACTTCTCCTCCAGCTTACGACTTACAAGGCTTGTTGGTGGCCAGTCCGATTATCACCACCTTTACTTCACGCTGCAACTAGAGTACACAGTGCCACACCTATAGCCATCATCACCTGTGGTATGATTGTCAAGATTTTGCATCTGCTTCCTCACCCACACTTTCTCAGTGGTAAAACCAGTCACTGCACCTCCAGTTCAGCACAAGGATTGCGAAGCACACCTTTGCACCCGAGACACCAAAGCTAGGTGGAGCTGTTCTGCCTGATGACTCCTGGTCCAAGGGCTCACAAAAGCTTAACCTACAGATGGCTTCAGAAAACTCGACCTGCAAGTGACCAAGTGTCACAAGCCCTAAGAGCTATTTTTCAGCACCCACGGCTCCTGTGTTCAGCACCAAGGATAGCCAGGACACCTCTGCACCCAGGTCACAGGAGCCAGGTAAAATTGATCTGACTGTCAAAGATTTGTCCTGGGATCCGCACAGCCTTAAATACCAGTGGATTCCTCCGAGCTCACCCCAGAAGTGACCGAGTGTCACCAGTGATTTTTTCCTATTGACTGCAATGGTAAAGTTTGATAGCTTGTGAATGTACAGATTTTTTGTCCACTCTAAAATCCATATCACCATTTATACGTATCTTGTTTGTTTTGTTTTGTTGTCATACAGTATATAGAAATCTGCTTTATTTTAATAAATTGGTGTTGGATTTCTTCTTAGCTGTGTCAATTGAATACCATCCAAGTTGGTACTCTGAGATGTGAAACACATGGTCCTCTGGTAAAGCCTGCCTGATCTATGCCACACTTCGAGACTGAGCTAAGGGTTTATTCTGATGCATCCAAACAACTATCTTTGGGGTAATGTGCAAGTATTACATAGTGAAGCCTATCCAGCATCACTGCATAATACCCCACTTTCCTACATTAAGAATCACAGTGCGTGAATATGAAAGGAGTGAATCATGGGCATAGCCGTCCTGCATTAATGTCCATCCTAACTTATGCAAAAAGCAAGATAGCCCTATGTCTCTTGTGTGTAGCATGATAATGTTATGAGTAAACCATGACAATCCAACCACAATTTTTTGTGTGTGGCTTAGTTAATGATAATATAAAAATATTATGAAATAGCACCAAACCAAATATACAAAGGCAATGGAAAATCAAACAAAATGTAGCACATTGTCCATACAGGTGAAATGCTATGTATAATCTCATGTTAGCATGTGTGCTTACCTTTTATGTGCTGTAACATTTATCAACTAATTCAATTGATAATACTTGTTGAAGTCTACTAATCACGTAGCAAACATTAACCTAACAATTAATATCTTATCATGCTTAATGTCTCTGTGACAGTGCCTACTAAATGTTATCAACCACACCTAGTCAACACAAATCTATCTAATCCCTCAAGTATAATTTGATAAGAAGTGATTGATAATCAAAATGTAACAAAGTTGTTATTGTCCTTGCTTAAGTAAATGTGTCTGTTTTACAGTGTTCGGTGTAACCTGATGTGAAATGTGTCCTGCTCCTAGACTGTAGAATAAGGTTTTGGGTGAGAGAGATATCTTCTCTCTCGAGCAGGATGCTGATCTATTCTTTGCTCAGAAAGGGGAAGAAGGACAAAATAGGACCATTTTTGAAGAGACAGATGTATTGACACCTGTGTCTGCTAACTCTAAAAACCTGCAACCCAATAAAGTGACAATTGTCATGAGAAAGGGGTTGCCCCCAAAACCACATTTGACAAAGCAAAATAGATTGGCTGTCTATAGTCATACACATACATATGTGTGGTCACAAGGAGCTCTGTAAATGGCACATCCAGAAGTGGCATGTTGGTGTTAAGTAGTTATGGGCATAGTGGCATGTAAAACACACAGGAAGTGCCCAAAAAGTGTTAGTCTCACCCCTGTGAAAGTTTTCCATTTTTTTTTCTTAGTGTGCAGAATTGTATACAACCCTGAGCCTGACCTAGTATATAAATGTGTCACTACCACTACACAAGCAAGGACATCTGCTGGTGTGAGCTGTGAGGAGAACTCTGGTATCTCGGTCAGTTCCGCCTTCTACCCTGGTATGAAAAGTGTACGTCAAGGATCACTTGCCATACACATTGTCAAGGTACAGTCAGACACAAAAAGATTACAACTGACGAGTTTAATAGGGTCCTGGCCTCAACCCAGCTTCCAACTTGTCCTGAAATTAGTCTTCATACCTAAGTGTTGTTTCAATGATTTTGTGGTCCATAGATAATACTCCAACTGTACTCTTCATGCCCAAGCAGCAAATTGTGGAATACAGTCAATAAAATCGAAATGCTTATATGAGAACTGCTGGGCGACCAGCATTGATGTCATGTAAAGGTGTTGTGATTGAATTACTGTTAGGAATTACATTGCCACTCTGTCTCACAGAGGGCGATCTGAAATCAAGAATACATATATGGCCACAATGTAGAGTGATTTGCCAACTGTGTTCACAAAAGTAAAACAATAAAACTCAAGAGTTTACATGTCATGGAGTAAGAACTTTATGGGACCAGCGGTATCTTCAATCCTTGCCAAATGTACCATCAGACCTCTTTCATCAACACATCTAATTAAAATACCAATTAGAATCTAGTGTCCCACCCTGAGCTCAAGTAAACTATACATTTCTACGTTTTCTGATCAAACTAATAAAGTCCATAGGTTTCATTTTTACCATAACCAACCATCTCCCTATATCTAGCCAGCACTTTATTCTGGTTGCGCGTATTAGCAGACTGTGACATGGTGTAGCCTTTCTAGTTTTCTGAATTAGGTTAATGTTCACCTAACACATCTACATCAAGATTATCCTCTGCATCTCTTTCACCATTGGTTTTTGGAAGTATACATATACTATTGAGTCAATATCAATATGTAATAATTTAACAATTATCATGTAGCGTTATAGTGTTGTGTATTTGAAATGTGCCATTCCATTGTATTTTAAATTCATGGGCAAGTATAATCGTGTTACATCTTTAAGCTGTATGGTATCGCTAAAAGCACTTTCATTTCTAAATATATAAATTTATCCGTATAGAATCAAACAATAATGCCACCAAAATTACAACTTGTGAAATTATATACATTTTCTAATGATCTCTGAGTTTGTCTGATTGATCTGTACTGCTTCTAAGCCTCACAACTCTTTGGGAATGTACAACCTCAACCAATGCAGCAACACTGAATTAGTGCCACTTCTGTACCCAATGTGTAAATACATTTATAATCTCCACTGCTCACAATAGTACAATCACTGTGTTATGTCTAGTCCATAATTTCCACATCTTCAAACATGCAACTGAGCAGTCTTAATGTGTTGTACATTGCAATACAAATACTTGCTAATGTAATATACTTAAACACATACTCTCACTCAATAACAACCAGGTCCAATAAAGCACCAAAGCATTTATCAAAACACATTGACATACTAAAACATATTTATTTCTTAGATAGTATAAATATTTCTAATATTGTATATGATGAAATGTTGTTTATATCAAACACTCTCATTAGATGTTATGATGGAAACGCCTATAGATGAAGAAAGCTTTTATGTGATACTACAAGATGTAGAAGACAAATTGTCATAGTTTGACCCTTGCTCTAGGCAAGACTGCTGGTTTAAGGATGACAGTACTTATGTTTGTAGGTGACTAGGCCAGTCCTACAACAAGTCCCAACTGTTGTCCCAACTCTGCCAGCTCTCAAGCAGTACCTCACCAAAAACCAAAACAGTAAAAGGTGATTTGTAGCAGTCTTTACACATGGACTCAAGAGTGCGACATCTCAGGGAGGTTGTGGTTATACGGAGATTACCCCTTTCTCACATGAACTACAAATCTCAGTCAAACACAGGCATTGAAACAGATGCAGTAAAGTTTTCAATAGGTTTTATTAACAAGACTGCAATCTACTGTAAAATGCATGGGTTGCAATGATTAGGATAGTGAGTAATGCAAGAAATGGAATGGTAAAAAATGAAAGCCAGAAATACAAAGACCCCCACCATCTTGCAATAGCTTTGAATATGAAATAGATGTGAAATGGGCCCCACTACCCTAGCATGATGAACCTAATGTCTAACCTAAAGAGAGCTATTTGTGTTAAACCTAGTCTGCCAGTACCATGTCCATGAGAAGAGCCCCCAACCCTTGTTACCTTGGAATGAGGTCTCTACATCAGACTCCGTGGAGGCATGAAGACTGGGTCAGCATCAAGGCGACATGTAGCATAGATAGTGTTGATGGCATCTTGTAGGAATCCCTCTGGTTATCTTGTTTGTGTGAGATGTATTTATTCAGATCTGGTAGGACCCCTGACACAGGTATGCTCCAATCAATAGATAAGAAGGCATGCTTGGGGTGGCAATTATATAAACAATATTCCCTAAAAAAGGTACATTATGTTACTGGCATACAAAAGTGGGAAAGTAAATAATGTGAATATCTATGCATCTCATTTATCTTTGAAGCTGATATTGACGCCTTTAGAGAATGGCACTGATGCCATGAAACTAAAACATCTTCCTAACTATAAACATGGCAGCATTCTTGGAAGAACTGATGAAATAAATGGCATAAAACAGAGAAAGCTATGTAGGTTAAAAGTCACTGGGTGACGGGGCACAGGCCTGCAAGCCAAAGTCTAAGCTAAACTCCTGGTTCCCATTAAAACTAAATAGTATCTAAAACACCCTCCCCATTGCCGGAACAAGTATGATGCCAGACTAATGCCGCCAGAGAGAGTGAATGAACCTAAGCTAAAATGCTCTGGACTAAAACAAGCTAAAATCATATTAAAATAAAACTAAAATGTAATTAAAAACTTGTTAAAAATAGTTAAAACATACAAAGAGACATAATGTCGACCATGACAAGAACAGCAGGCCAAAGTAAAAGGCAATGTTGGCAAACTTTAAACTTTAGTATAGTCCAATGGTCAAATTCATTTAACAGTAGTCATGATCTAGATGAATATCTTCACATCCATCAAAAGGAAAGACATTCAAGAAAGAAGCCACATCTTCAGTTGTTAGATCGAGGATAGGATTGGCAGACAGATCCATGGAGCCTCAGATGCAGGATCTCCTGCATTGGCAGCACCATCCAAAGTACCAAAGGAGCCAGACAGTCTACTAACGGCGGATCATAAGTGGCCTTGTGAATCAGCCTCAGTCTCATGGGGCACGACCGTGAATGAACCCTCATTGGGAACATTAGCAGTTCCTTGTCAACAGGAGGCATGGGCAGAACAGCAAGACCCACCAAAGGCAGATGTTCGAAGAGGCACCAGATGCATTGAAAGACTGGTTGCATACACCATTGGACTGGTCAGAATGACAATGACCAGTCATGCTCCCATTCTTCCCGCAACGGAGCACCAAAGAACTGTACCATGTGATCATGGCACAGCTGGGCTGGTGGCAGTAGCTCCATCACTGTGCCTAGCCGGGAAGTTACAACCACTGCATATCAGGAACAACAGCAGCAGTATCCCGCCGATCAATGCCAAAGTCACAGGAAAGCCACCAAACACACTGGAAAAGAGTGAATGGATCGTTAAAATAATGACTCCGAAGACAGTCTGAAAAATGGACCCAAATCCAGACCCATCAGCCTTAAAGAAATGGACAATCCCCATAGTGCTCAAAGCGTAGGGATTGTATCTCGGCTGAGGATCTTCCTATCTGGGGAGAACATGTCTCTCTAGCCAATGTCAACGCAACTTGTTTCTGGAACAGTAGAGTCTTTAGTCTGTTCAGCTTGTCATAATTTACATTGGTAGTATCAATGTGAGGCCACATTTCTGCTACTCTTATCTCTTGTGTGTGGGGGGGATAAAACATGTCCACAACACGTTACAACCTTAGAGACTAAAATTGCGTAGGCAATTCCTGGTCGTATACCACAACAGCCTTGGTAGTTAAGCACCACATAACTTCCTTTCAAAAGTACATGAAATGCCAGACAAATCAAAGAAACATGAATATCCTTCAGAAAACAGGCCAAGTTTGTGAACTCCACAATGCAAAGGCCATGAAGGGATACCTGCTTGCAGATCATTGATTGACTAACAGTAGGCTCACATTCACTTCCGCTAAGAAAGGCTTCTGTTTCGCTGTTCAGACATCTATATTCAAAGGGCAACTCCCACTCTTCTTTAATATAGCTATCGCCTAGCCACTCGTTCCTGCCCACTGCAAGATGTTTCAAGCATTTCGAAAAACTAGGAAATTGGCAGATTTAAAGTGCCATGTACGAGCCATACTGTCAATGGACTTTCTTCAACTGCGAAGGGCAACTTTTCTAGCTTTTCTATGTGAAGCATGGTGAAGCTCGCTTCCCTTTTAGCCATTGTCTGTTGTTCCCTGGATAAAGTAAAAGCAGCAAGCATGTCACTACTGTGAATACACTTTCATGAAATGGGGCCATTTTTCAGAATCTGCAGTGTCCAACCTAGCTGCATGTCTATGGTATAAAAGGGACATGTCATTCTGAATTATGTCAATCTCAGATGATGCCATGGCCCTCATTATGATGCGTTACGGCATTGCCACAGTCGGACCACCGACACTGCCAGGCTGCCTCCAGCCGGCAGCCTGGTGGTCACGGCAATTGTAATCCACCAGGGCAGTGCTGCCTCCAGTTTACGAGTCCTCGTACTGCCCGTCTTTTCATGGCAGTTCTACCACCATAGAAAGACTGTCAGAATGGGGGCATTGGGGGGCCCATGGGGGCCCTGCACTGCCCATGCACTTGGCTGTTTCTGACCGCCTGCCCTGTGGTGAACTCCAAATAGAGCCGGTTGTGTTTGGACCACACAGGCGTTCTCTCAGTGGTATGAGTTTGGCGGGCGGCAGAGACACATAATGAGGGCCTATGTATTAAGGGAATAAATCCTGTTAGACTGAGTGTTCGTGCCATTATCGACAGTGGCTAAAGCCCTTTCTAAATTTTCTTTGTGTGTCTGCCTTAAACACACAGCACCTTCTATTTGAGAAAGCTTCCAGATATCATTGTATATGGCGTAGATGAGTCTTTTTGAGCTTGGCTTTATTGGACCTAGCAAGAAGTCCTACAAGTCTATATCTTCAGAAAGAGTATTAAGATGTTCCTTAACTGCTGCTAAGCTGTTAGACTGTAACCATTGTTGGCACAATTTACCCACACCATATGTAGTAACTATACCCAAGTGTTGACCCGAGACAAAGGGAGGGTCTGGCCGGCTAATCTTGAAAACCCCTGAGGAATTCACAAAACACACCTGACACCCATTTGTGTCCATTGGCCATAATTACTACCACCGGGACTGGGAAGTGAAGAATTATAAGTACCAGCCTCAACCTTTCCATCTAGTTCTTCCTCGGTGACATTCAGGAAGGACTGCCAATCAGTGAATTTTGCCAGTGTAGGGATACTAGGCAAATTAATTTCCTTCATTTTTGCTAACCCTAGACAGGATGTCTGTTGAATTGTATCATTTAAAAGGATATTTTGCACAGGAATAAGCCACACTCTAAATAAAGCCTCCCTATCCTGAATCTGCCAGTCTTGTGTCCCCCATACATTCTTTACATCCATAGTTTTCTTCCATTATTCGTAACCTTCAACCGCAAGTGGGGAAACAAAGGAATCAGAATAAATCCACTTTGTGTTAGTTAGCAAAATGTTCCTAATTTTGGAATTTGGTAAGTTGAAATAGTATGATTCTACATTCATAATGTAATGCCCAGAACAATATGTGAATTTATCTGAATAATGTTTTGGGCTCCCCACAGGTGTAGATCTCTGTCTAGTTGCACAGTGCAAGTAGTAAGGGCCCCTCTTGTTATAACAGAACATTTCCCCATAGTTCTTTGTGTTGGTGTAAAAATCATAACCTATAAACACAGTATAGTCCTTCATTTCAGTTAACATGGTATGAACTGTCTGGACATCCCAGTCATCAGATACAACACCAGGTGTAATTACGTCAGTCATTAACATTTTGAAAACATAAGGAATTTGAATGACCTCATTAGGCCCGTATATATCAAATTGAAAATGTATCCCACACAATCCCATTAGGAATTGGTACTGCTGAAATGTTCACAATGGACAAGTCTATCTGGACCTTATGCAAGGAAAGATATGGAGTTAAGACTTCGTCCACAGGCTCAACAGAGGAGCGTTCAGGAAGGTAATGCCCATTTGTATCAAGAAGGAAACAATCACAAAACCAGTCCATAGACAAAATAGAAGCAATGTCAGAAATAACCACAGATAGGTCCATGGATATATTAAATAGTTATTTGTAAGCCATATGTACAGCTTACATGTCTTTGAAATACTTTCTCCAGCAGGTACAGATGAAGTTGAAAAAAAGTAATCAATGTCAATGAATTAACCAGAAGAAGTCTCTGCAAACACAGGAGCAGGTGTATTACGGTTGGATGGATCCACTTTGCGTGGAGGCTCATAGTAGATTATATTCTCAATTTGTGTAGTGTTGTAATAGAGGACAAACCCATCTTGTCATTGAGATGGTAACAGAAATCAGAAAAAGCTAATTTTCCACCATCCCCATGCTCAAGGAGGCATTTGGAGCATTGTTAAACCTGCTTGTATAGCCAGAAGTGTTGTTGTTTCTTCTTTGAAGACGTATGTCCTGTTGGGTAGTCAGAGGGGACCGTGAACTACCCAAGGGACCTCTGGCTCTACTATGCAGGATCAGCCACATTGAGAAGTTTAATGTTGTCAATAGAGACACATCTTTTCGCTTTGGAACCAGGGATTGGTGGTAGGATGACAGTTCTGGTACACTGAATTCCCAGGACTTGGATCAGTGCTCTGCAGGATGGACCAAATTCCTTCTTCACAGTAATCTTCTCATGAATCAGATCCCCAATTTTAGGAATCCAGCCAGTAGACGTTGTTGGCAAATCCTTTATTCCTAAGAGGGCAGCACTGGCGGATGATTTATCATCACAAAATTGCTGATGGGACTTTCATTTATGTCAAAAGGTGTATCTGCTGCCACCAAAGCATGGCCATCTAAATCTGGGACATACAGATAGGCTGGAAAGTATTGCATCCTGTTCTACTCTTGCCATAACATCTAAAACATCCATCTCGGTTTTATGTATCTTATGAGTGAATTTTAGATTTAGATTTTAGATTCAAATCATTATCAGAGATGAAAGACAGAAATCGGTCCAATTTCTTAGGAGGACCATCCCAAATCACAAATAGGTTGCCTACGCAACATGTCCAAGATATCAAATATTAAATGTCGTGTTCAGTCCTCATATCTATTTGTCCAGACTCATTGTGTCTCCCACCCAATCCATATAGATGCCTCAGTAGCTCGGCCTGAATAAAATCACCATGGAAGTCCTGATGCGTTGCCTGTACCAATGATCACTAAATAGAAAGATATTATTCTCCAAACAAAAATATAACGTATCCAACAACATCATTGAATGGCCATAGAGATACAATTGTCTATCTCTCAAAAAGTATATGCATGCCTGTATACCTAATTCATGTTCTATGTAAGCGTACAATGTCACCACATCTATGGTAACAAGAATATACCTAGGTCCCCAGGGAATACCCTGTACCTTAGTGATGAAATCATTGATGTACCTGCAGTATGATGGTATATTGAGGAAATAGGGGCATATGAAGAAATCTAAGTAGATGGATGCATTTTCTAAAAGACTTTTTGGCTGAGACAATAGGTCTTCCCAGGGGATTGGTGCTGTTTTTATGAACTTTGGGTAATGTAAAAACATGGAAGCATGGGTTTGTCAATTTTTTAAAATTTACATTCTTCAAAACTCAAAAGGTGCCTGTTGTGCCATTTACTCAGAAGGACATCAAAGTTATTGACAGTGTTTGAAAATATCCCTGATGATGACTTTCCATAAGATCCAGATAATTCCAACTGCCGCCCAGCTTCCTCCTGACACCTGACCACATCCCATAGCACCACATTTCCACCCTTCTATTCAGGTTTGATTACAAAAGTAGGGTTATCCCGCAAATATTTTAGAGCTTTCCTTTGGCCAATAGTTGAATTACTTGCAAAATGATTGCTACTGACTTTCCATAGATCCAGTAGATCTTGAATTAACACTTCCTGGAAGCTATCAATGATTTAATGGGAAGTAACTGGATTGAATCTGGATTTGGGTTTAAAGTCACTGTTACCTGCACTACTGACCACAAGATCCAACATCCACAGTGTTTCCTTTCAGACTCCCAATCCTTATTGCTATTTTCCACTCCCCTCACTGAAGCCAGCCAACAATATCCCCAATACATAGATCATCTGAATGAGTTCAGCATCAATCCTTTTTTCTATTTTACTACCAGGTTTCTATTTCTCCTGTTGCTGTGTAAAAACATTTAAAAGTTAAAATCTCCTGATAAAAAAGAACAAATCTATCTGAGTGCTAGAATGGTTAAAGTTTGCTGTGGGACAAAAGGAGGATGGCCCCCATTCTAACAATGATCTTTCATCATCAGTCAATTCGTAAGTGGAAAAATTAATAACTGTAAGATTGTCCTCACCCATTATTTGTTCTTCTTGCTTTGCCCTTTGTTTCTCCCATGCAGCATGTTATCTCGTTTTGATGAATCCACCCCTCCTTGTTTTGTTTCTCCTCTTTTCTTTTCTCTCCTCATTCTCTTAGGTGTTTACGTCAAGGACTTTGATTTGAGTGCAAAAAAAATATTCCTCTAATGTCGTAAGTTGAGATGGTATTTTTCTATGTTTTTAACACATGCAGTATTTGTTTTCTTGATGTGCACTGTCTGAGGAAGGCCATGAGTTTGATAAGTGTGAGCTTTAATAAACCAAGGTGAAAGCAATGTCCTGGAGGGCAGGCGTTTTCCTGAGACAACTTTGATTCTTGCTGTCAAAGAGGGCTGAGTTTATATCTATATATATATATATATATATATATATATATATATATATATATATATATGTATATATAGCAAAAACGAGATGTCCTCAATGAAAGCGCGCTCCCAACTGGTTATAATAAGGGTTTTGAAAACAAAGCCAGCAACTCACGGTGAGTCCTTGAAGCATTTTCATTTTTTCTGCCCTTTAGTAATAAAGTCATCTCTGGACACGTGTTTCAGGGTAGATCCCATCATCAGCAGAGAAAATGTAAAAAGTATTCCACCCTCGTGGGTGCAGCCAGTGCTGGATGTAATTCAGACTCTCTTAAAAGCACTGAGTGCGAGGCTCTTCAGCTAGTTTGATTAATTGCAGGCACCTGATGAATCCATTAAAATACCAGTCCTGCCCCTGTGGGCCTCTGTAATGGCAAGTGCACACTGGTTATAGTAGTCCTGCAAAGTCGTATTCCCCAAGTGGGTTGCTAGAGCCAAGCACGAAAAAATGAAAAACAAAGTGCATAACCTATGTAGGCAAGTTCACAGTAAAATTGTCGGTTTTGCTAAAAATATCCCAACCATGTTGTTCAAATGTGACCATGAATCTAGTCACAACGACCTGCTCCGATGTGCAGTGGGCGCTTTCCCGGCTGGACAAGCCGGTTATAAACAGCAAAAACGAGATGTCCTCAATGAAAGCGCACTCCCAACTGGTTATAATAAGGGTTTTGAAAACAAAGCCAGCAACTCACGGTGAGTCCTTGAAGCATAGGTTATGCACTTTGTTTTTCATTTTTTCGTGCTTGGCTCTAGCAACCCTTATTATAACCAGTTGGGAGCGCGCTTTCATTGAGGACATCTCGTTTTTGCTATATATGTATCTATATATATATATAAATATATAGATAGAGAGAGAGAGAGAGAGAGAGAGAGAGAGAGAGAGAGGAAGAATTGGTAAAGCTGGAACCAGCAGAGGAGACAGAGGATCTGTCAATGGCAAAAGAAAAAATGGAGTGGATCAACCAGGACACATAGGAACAAGTACAAGTCCAGCGAACTGAGGCATAGTGGATCACAAAATGGCAAAAGAGACCATTTTTAGCCACTGTGGGAGTAGTGACTGTCCTGAGGGGTATTGCCTCTGGATACCTAGTGTCATGGTCCACTACCACCTCTATTCCATGAGACAGTTTGTGGGTTTAGGGGACCAGAAATGTCAATCCCCACCCTCTCTTGCCACAGTACTGACCTTCAATTTTGCTGACATGTTGGGCAAATAGAAATGGTTGATCAGCATAATCCAGGTCTTGGTCTGCCCCAAATGTCCTGCTAAAGTAAAGTCATGGCTTAAGATGAGGAAGAATTCCCTGTACTTCTGGGGGACCACCACTTTCCTGGTTGCCCCTGGTTTGGGGTCCCTTGCCTCAAAATAGAGGACTCGATCCTCCCAATAAACCCTGTGGGATTCCCTGACATCACCCTGTTCTTGGCAGGAGGCAGTGTGCCTTAGGTCCTCTAGAATAGGACACTCTCTTTGCCCCTGGCACAGCTTGTCTCTGGTAGTTCCACCTGCCCCTTGTAATTTTGCCAAATCAGGCAGAGCTTGCAGGGGTGAGGCCCCTCACTCAGAGATCAGATCCTCCCCTTCAGGAGTAGATTCCACCTGCACCTCTGTAGTTCCTTGGGCGACACTGTGCCCTTTCTCTTCCCTCTGGAGGCTTGGCCCATTGTTTCAGGGTCCAAGTGTCTAGCATTTCTCTGCTGTGCTGAGTGTGGCCTGGTCACAACACACACCCAATCAGAGAGGTCCAGCATCTGTCCATGGACCCTTCTCTCCACCTCTGACCATTCAGTTGGTTCAATATCATTTCCCAGTAGACACTATACTTAGAGAGTGTAGAGATATCTTATACAATGGGAGTGTTGACTCACTATTAGAATGCAGTGATGTAGGTGGTGACTTCACATGGAATGTGGAGAGCCAGGGGGGAGAAGGAAAAGGAGAAAAGCAGGAGAAGGAACTGTGCTGGAGATGTCGTGGATTTATCTTATGAAATAAATGCAGATAAACAATAAAGCTGTGAAGACTCATCCTTACAGAGAGCAGGAGCTACAATTACATTCTTAAGGCCAGTCACATCTCCCCATTCCAAGCTCACCATAGCCATAGGATAGAGTTTGCTTTTGCTGTCTGCATAAGTTAACTGGTGGAATACAGCAGCTAGGACTTGCTCTACAGAGACCAGTTTCTCTGTGACCATGGGCACATTGGCTCCTGTATATTTCAGAGCGTCCACTGCAGTCCTATTGAGTTTAGACCTCTGCCTGTACTTCTCCTTGCTTAGAGGCAAGGCGGCCGGGGCAGTCACAATCACCCCTTCCACGGACACTAAGGTGACCTCTGTATTTACTGACCCCATTCCTTGGCCAACTTCCACCCCTACACCTACACTAGCAACCCCTTGGGACTGCTCACCAGCTGGGGACTTTTAGAGCAGATAGCATCTCCTCTTTTGTGTCCTGGTTGGTGACACTCAAGGCACTTCCCTGCCCTTGGAAATTCCTAGAACTTCCACACCTTAACAGGTTCATAATGCTTCCCCTTATACTCCCTTCCCTTGGAAGTGACATGGCTCGGGGTTTCCCCTCCCTGTGCAGGTTTAGTGGACTCCTGTGAGGACTCTTCTGACATTTTGTCTTCCTTCCCCTAGACTTTCCCCTGAGAAGGACCCTGTCCTCGTCTCTTCTGATCACACTGAGGGTTTGTTGGAAACCACCCATCAATCCTCCCAGGGAGGAGAAGTGCTGCAGCAAATGGCAGATCAGGAAGGGGGTAGAGTGGCCAAACTGATTTGCAAAGGAGAGAAATCTACATGGGGCAGAAACTAGACGTCCCCCATTTCCTTCTCCCCAGCCAGATGGGAGCCCCATTATTAGTTAGGTGAGGGACTGGAAGGAGTGTGTTATTGAAATGTACCCACACCAGTGGGTGGGCTCTGCCAGATGTAACCTTCAAGGATACATTTTATCAATCTTGGATTTTTAAAGAATGTTGTTTTCCGGGATTGATTTTTGCCACATTTAACAGCAAGTGGTCACCCCAGAGGGTGGCACCTTATATCCCATTGGTCAGGGGTGCTTCCATGCTTTAGGAGCAAGGATAAATATGGTGGAGCTGTCCAGCAGTTCAGATCCCTGCTGGAAGAAAATACTGAGAAGAACTGCCTTGCTGAACCCCTGGTCTGCACCTGAAGGACTGCACCCAAAAGGACTGCACTAGCTGCACACCCTGGGCTTCACCATAAAAAGGGATTTGCCATGCTTCTACAGCACCAGGACTGGACACCCTGTAAGCAACAGGTACAAAGAAGCTGACCAGAGTCCCCTGCACCAAGTCCTGCAAGAAGAGCCCAGCTGACCAGCTTCCAGTGGCCATTCGAGGATTCTGACCAGGTGCGTTCTGGGAACTGTAGTCCCAACTTCCAAGCAACTCAGAGCTTCAGGGACTTTGGATCAAGGTTGCGGACACTTTAAGAACCCAAGAATGACTTCTGGAAGAAAATCCATAAGTTTGGGGAAATATGAAGCAACTTTGTGAAAAGGCTCATAAGGTTACCAACCCGTCGACATAAGTCAAGCCGGTGACTTTGAACTGCGACCTGGCCGGAATTTCAGGTTCATCCTGCTGAAGCTTTAGAGATTTTCCCCATCGGCAACACTTCCAGGAGTTGATGTGGGCCTCGAGCAGAGCCAAGCTGATAATGGTACATCGCAAGCTGGCCTGAAGAGGAGCCTCGACCAATGACGAGAGAAAAAGCTCAAAAAAAGAGAATGATTATGATTTGGCAGTCCATGGACCGCAGTGGTGGCAGTCTGACCACCATCGGGGTGGTGGTCGGACCACCACATTATGATTCATGTGGCTTCATAGAGGAAAGACCACCGAGGTCACACAGCCTCAGTGGTGAGACAGGCCAAAAAGGAGACAGGACTTCTGCTGGACCTATTATGATGTTACCTTCAGGCGGCATAATTGTGGTGGTCCAACCATCATGTTCCAGTAGAAGAGTATAAAGGAAGTATAAAGGAAGGAACTCACTTGCATGTAGCCTCACATGTCCTGTGCCACCATGGAGCTGATCGCACACATCATGCCTCTGGTGCTGTTCATAGATGGAGCACAAATTTCATGCCACTGTGGATGCAACCAACGGTAAGAACACACACTTACCAGTGTCATGAACTAAACAACAGGTTGTCGACCATCATCCACATAATTTGGGGGTCACGCTACGTAAGCCAAGTACACTTGTCATTGTGTTCCCTGTCGGAGTCATTCAGAATGAATGACACATCCACAGCCATCAAACGCCTGTTTGGGCAGGTCACTGACAGTGCACTGTCACACTCCACAAAAACACAAGTCTGTTCATCTTAATCACAGGGACAGTAAAGGGCACATAACATTGAGTCGCACAACAGCCACACCACATCACACATAATTTAATTGACACCCTGACATTTCCCACATGCAATTCACTGTTATCAGATTGAAGACACAAACACCCCTCCCATTAAACATCCCTGTAATGGACCCACACATATCACCCACATTGCAACACAATGGAAGGTCAATGGAATACGCAATATATTGTGAGGCAAATATCCAAAGTCCACTCCTAGAAGAATGCTGCCCTGGGACACATTTCACTTTGCACATGTCTCAAAACACAATTTGCACATGAACTGGCCCTTCATGTTTCTCAGGGACAAACAATGGTAGAGCCAAGTGACATGCCAATCTGCCAAATGTGTAAATCCAAGTCAAGGAAGCAAATACAGCAGCAATAGCACAGGCCATACATGTTGATGAAGTAGCTGCAAGGTACACATTTCAAAATGGACACATGGCCAGTCAAATGAAAGGCAAGGTAGCACAATTAAACACCCTCCATGTATGGACAAACAACACTCTGGCTTCCACGCCTGAGACAAACATACAATCCATATCAGGGGGACAATTCTAACACCATGCATGCTGACATTGGCCAACCCAAGATGAAATACTTACCATATCAAACATAACACAATGGAATGACTCATCAATTGAATTAACAAACACATATTCATACAGTGAACATCTATCCTTGTCACTGCCTATAAAGTAAGATTTTGTCAACAACAGCAAATTGATATTGATCAGCAATCAGGGTGAAACACACGCAACTGTAGGCATACAACACAAATCACTCAGGAACAACAAAATGGTGGAAAAGTAATGGAATGACAAACGTGTTCCCAAAAAACTTGGGTTTATTGAATGCATATGATTTAGATCAAAGGCAATTGGCCAGTCCATATTAGTCCATTCACAGTACCATACTCAAGCTTGACTCCAATGATCGCCAGGGAACCTCTAGAGGAACGGACATCAAGTGGGTATGCAGGTATCTTAGGGGCAATGCTTGGGTGAGGTGGGGTTGGATTTGGGATGGATGCTTTTTGATTTGGGTGGGGGATTGTTTCTTTAGAGGGGTAGGCTTATTCTTTGGGGGGTATTGGTGCTTACAGGTGGCAGGTGTGATTGTGGAGGACTTGAATGTAAAAGCAATGGGTTGGGATGTGGGTGTGGGCCTCATGGGTTTAGAAGGGGGACGGAGGTAATAGTGGAAAAGGCAAGGTCAAAAAGGAAACTTTCCTCTGTAAAATGGGGAGGATCATCAGAAGGGACTGAGGAATTGGAGGTTGAGGGAGTGGTGATCTTATTTGTGGGTGTTGATGCTACTGGTGTGTGTGTGTGTGTGTGATATGCTTGTGTTTGGGTGGTATCTGCTGCATGTGTGAGTGTTGGCATTTGTGTGTCTTGGGGCTGTGCAGTAGATGTACTGGGGGTGTGGGACTGGTGGATGTGTTGTGTGTGTGTGTGTCTGTTGGAGTGGTGTCTGTAGGTATGTTGGATATTGTGTATATATCTGTGTGAGTTGGGGTGGTGTCTGTTTGTATGGTAGATGTGTCTGTATTAGTTGGGGTGGTGTCTGGGAGTATGGGTGATGTGGTGGATGTGTCTGTGAGTGTTGTAGTTGTGTCTGGGGGTATAGTTTCTGAGGTCTGTGTGTCTGTGGGTTGTGAGGTATTGTCTGGGAGTATTGTGGGTGTGGTGGATGTATCACTGGGTGTTATGGTGGTATCTGTGGGCATTGTGTTTGTGGTGTGTGGGTTGGTGGGGGTGTCTGTGGAAGTGGTAGCTATTGTGGTGTCTGTGGGTGACTGTTGAGTGCTTGCATGCCGGTGTGCCTTGTGGTACCTGTGTTCATGTGTGCTGCTTGTGTGTGTTGAGGTGGATTTGTGCGATTATGTCTGTGTGCTTGAAACAGGGAAGGGAATAGGGAATTTGGATTGGGAAGAGGGAGGTGGTGGGGGAGGATTGTGCAGGGTGGATGGCTGCTATCAGTGAGGAGGCCAGAGCCTGAACAGATCTCTATAGTCCTGACATGTCACTGTTAATGCCTTCCAGGTATGCATTTATTTACCAAAGTTGGCTGGCCAAACCCGGGATGGCACTTTCAATGGCAGTCCGCCCCCACATAAATACTGCCAAGGAGGTCAATAGCCTCCTCACTCAGGGCATCAGGGGTAACAGGAGCTGGGCATGAGGTGCCTTGGGTGAAGGAGACGCCCACCCTCTTGGGTGAGCAGGAATGACCAACTAGCTGGGTAGCAACAGGGAGGGTGGTGATAGAACTGGGAGTTGCGGACAGAGATGGTACTGGAGAAGGTCCTAATGGGTCTGCAACTACTAGGGAGTGGCAACTGGTGGTAGAATCCAAAGATGACGAGCTCGACCTTGTGTCTTCCGTGGTGCTCCCCTCACCATCCAGGCCACTAGGTCCCTCCGTGTTGATGGTGTCATGATTGGAGGTACTGTGGCCAGACGCTTCCCTACTTGGTCCTGCCTTGTCTCCTTCAATTACCTGGGATGATGCTGAAAATACAGAGAAGTGGGGTTACATGTTGCTGATCACACTTGAACAACAGCAGTGATTAGCAAACATAATGACGTAAAGTAGGCCCCTGCAACAAACTCCATCAAAGTGGCTCCTACATTTAACACACCGTATACATGCATGTCACTTGAACTGTCAACAGTTGCCCACAGGAAAATTAGAATCTCATACAACTCCAATTGCGACAGTGAAATTGTGCAACTCAGTAACCATTGAACAAGAACACCTCATCACCTTCAATGGTTTGCCTTATGTAGCATACTTCCGTTACTTCTTGTCATACATTAGTAGGTAAATGCCAAGTTCATTCCCACAGATCCCACACTAGGTCATGCATACATCTAGTTGTCACATATACAATAACACAGTAATAAGAAATGATTGTCCTAAGTCTTGGCATGTTGCTGACAAAAGTACAGGAGCCTGACGAAGGTGACATGAAAATGCCTAGGTTGCTCTGGAAACAAATCAACAATGCTCACTTCTCTATGTGTAAATTGTGCTAATGGAGTCATGGGGGCTGTGCTAATGTTGCTAAGATATACTACACATATAGTAGGGAAATGTATACTGTAGACAAAATGTGCAAAATGTCAAGGAGATATGTCTCCAAAATCCACAACACAATCGTTCACATAGCTCATCACCTCTTGGATGGTACCCCTTAAAATGACATACTCTGATTGCAGCAGTAGTGGCCAATAGTCCTTTGAATGTTGGAGAGGCCCAGGGATTCCCAAGTATTTATAGAAGGCCCTCAACATGTTGCCCAATAGGAAGCTACATCATTATCTCCATTTTGGTCCTCCAAAACTAGATGTCTGTGGATGAATAGTTGTACCCACCGCATATGATTTCAACATAATTTACAAACCTTCCCCATTTCACATGTGCAGAACACTTTGCTACATGACGCCACATTAATGGCATGGAAATGTACATTGTGGGTAAAAACTGTAGTACTACCTGTCATGTCCTACATTGCTGCTGCAGTTGTACATGCAAATAACATGCAATGGTGGGTATGTGTGAGTCACCAATCAACGGTGACACACTCCTGTCTGTGGCACCACATGAAATGTAGCCCCATAACATATGTCAAACTCCAAACATGTTGGCATGCACAAGTATGTGAGGTAATACATATATCATTGCATGAACACAGGTAAACCATGCATGAAAAAGCAGTGAAAATTATTTGTCAAAAGTGAAAGGAACACATGATAACATGTAGGCACAAGAGATGTTATAAACAGTGATGTCACACAAATCTTGTCACTGGGCATTCCCTTCTTACCAAGGGAATGTATTGATCTGTAGCTGCATCCAAAAAACAATGTAAGCTCTGTCATATACATATGATGGCCACCTTCACATGACAGACAGTAGGCACCAGCACTCATGACACACTGAAGACAAGTTGCATCTTGGGGGCTAATGCCGATTTACTCACTTAAGCAGGCACATGGCTGAGGACATTGATCCATCACTTCATTTTGTTTGGGCTGCAACTCTGAAGAGTAGGGGACTGTTGTGTACAAATTACACCGATAACAATAATCAACATTACTTGATTATTCACTATACACAGCCATGTGGTGGCCATGGAGAATGTAGGCCACTGAAAAACTCTATTGCAACAGGAAAAACTTCCATTCACCAACCTGCAAGTTGTTTGTACATCTAATCTCTACATCTGTGCCCGTTTCCATGGATCAGCGCATGATTCCTTCAAAATACAGAACAGCACCATACCCCAACTGTTGTCACAACTACAACCAGAGAGGGCCTGGCCTGTTGGTAATTCACATCTGTCCTGATTGTGTGTGAGCAATGTTCAGTGCTATAATCATGAAGTGAGTGACTCATTGTTGCACTTATGTCCCATTCCTAAACAGGAGACTCAGCATATCTAAACCATCCTTGGTTACTGACACCTCTGAGGAATTCAACCACTCCATGGGAAGTCTGCTTCAGTGAGGCCCATGGAAGAACACAGCAGGCAGTGGAGTGGGTTTTGGGCTCCTGAAGGACAGATTTCGCTGTCTGGACAAGACTGGTGGAGCCCTCCTCCACTCACCTGGGAAAATGTGTCATATCACTGTGGCATGCTGCATGCTCCACAACATAACCCTGCCAAGAAATATCCCTTACATCCCCGAGGAGGGGAAGCCTGCAGGCCCACTGGGTGAAAATACTGAAATGCCAAATGAAGATGACAGTGGTGAAGAAGGAGCTGACTTGTGACAAGATGCAATCAACAGCTTCTTTTCAATGAGTGAAAGTATGACATGTGATGTCATGATTTTGACTGTACAATGCTTTAGATGTGAGGACGTTTGTAGTTAATTCTTTGAAATAGTTAGGAAGCTGATACTCAGCCAAAGGCTGTTTGATCAGATAGGTTTTGACACGTCCCCACCTTGATGATGTTGATTTGTTTATGTCAGGTTTATTGCAATGTACTTTGCTTTCCAGATGTTTGCTATGTGACTAGTGTCATATGTATGGTTTCTTGCCTATACTCTTTGTTTTGTTCTTTGTCCAGGTACCTTCACCATGACTTCTTCATGTGGACATTTCAGAGTTGAGACATTGGCAGGTATATGATGCTGTTCAGACATATTAAGTGGACATGTATTTTTTTAGGGACTGTAGGTCAGAGACTTTGTTGTAGGGGACCTGTGCCAAGCCACATGAACAGTGATAGGATGGAAATTCATAAGACTCCATTGTACTTGTTTCTTGTCCTGTGTTGGCCCTGGTGCATCATGTCTGTCATTAGGTGGTCAGAACATTTGTAGTCTGAGGCCACAATCCTGTCAGTTACCCTTCATATTGGCTAAACTTTCTTTCTATATGACCTGGAGATGTCAATGTGTTTTATCATTATAGGCTAGAGTGCCTATGCCAAATAACTGACCCATGTGTGTGGCATACCGCATGAATGAGCACTGGAGTGTAATGACCATGTGATCAGAAACTGTTGTACTGCAATCTGTCTGAGTCCTACATTAAATGATGTTGGATTACTTTGATGTGGTAGATGATATTGCTCCAGCTAATGACATCAACCACTGTAATGTTTGCCTATTCTACAGGACAATGTCTAGAAAATCTCTTCTTTCCATGGTCTGGAGGTCTGTACCTTTAAATATGTTCATGTACTCAGTATGATTCAAACGCTTATGATTTGCAGTTTCGCACATTTTGAAAGCCTATGTGGTGAGCAATGTAAAAGAAATTCATCTTTGTCCAGACATGTGTATGTATGTGTTTGTGTGATATGTGTGTGATACAGACAAACATGGGACCTTGTTGGGTATGTGACTGGAGTCATCGTGTGCACAGTGCTGTGTCAATGTGTCTGTTACTGATACCAATCAGATGATGTAGGTTGAGAACTCAAGAATGCTTGTTGTACACATTTGGTAAGATGTCATACCTGTCCTCAATAGTTTCATCCTGTGTTAGCAGGTCACGAAGGAGCTAGGTACACAGACATGTCTCTGAGCTGAGCATGATCTGTATCTTGTCACTTCCAGGTGAGTAACCTACAGTTGAGAGTTACCAAACAAGGGTATTTGGACAAGTGCACACTAGGCTGGTGTTAGGAATTACAGACATAAGGCCTCCTTATTGCAGTCAGATCACTCTCTCTACTACACAAAGTAGACAAATGGTATCCTCCCAGATGAGTACACTTCAATTGTGTGTTAACAAACAAGGGTAATTGGACAAGTGCACACTCGGATGGTGTTTGCAAATACAGACACAAGGCCTCCTTGGAGTCGCAGTCAGGTCACTGTCTACTACATACACCATACAAATGGTATCCTCCCAGGTGAGTTCACTTAAATTGGGAGTTAACACACAAGGGTATTTGGACAAATTCATACTGGGCTGGTGTTTGAAATTACATACACCAGGCCTCCTAGGAGTTGCAGTCAGGTCACTCTTTCTACTACACACACACTATACAGATGTTGTGCTCCCAGTGGAGTACACTTCAATTGAGAGTTAACAAACAAGGGTATTTGGACAAATGTACACTGGTCTGATGCTTGGAGTTACAGACTCCAGGCCTCCTGGGAGCTGCAGTCAGGCAACTCTCTCTACTTCCCAACACTTGCCAGATAGTATCCTCCCAGGTGAGTACACTTCAATTGAGAATTAAGACACAGGGGTGATTGGGACAAGTAACCACTGGGCCAGTAGTTTGAGTTAGATAAACAGGGCCTATTGGGCTTTTCAGTTAGGTCATTTCCTCTACTTTTCAACACTTGACAATTGGTATACTCTCATGTGAGTCAACTTAATTTGAGAGTTCACTAACAGATGTATTGGGGCAAGAGACCACTGGGCTGGTGGTTGGAGTGAGAGAAACAGGGCCTATTGGGTGTTGCAGTCAGGTCACTCCCCCTACTTTCCAACACTTGAAAAATGGATCAACCAAGGTGAGTAAGCTTTATTTGAGAGTTTACTAACAGATGTATTGGGGCAAGTGAACACCTAGTTGGTGGTTGGAGCTACTGACACAATTCCTCCTGGGAGTTGCAGTCAGGTTACTCCCTCTACTCCCCAACACTTGATAAATGATGGATATTACATATCTATATGCAACCTGCATTTAAGTTTGAACATGCATTTACATTTAGGGACATATCATGAATTCTGGGATGTTTTTTGATATTGTGAGACTTACAGGCACCATTTGGGCATATAGCAAATTATTTACAAAGGACTGAGGCTCAAATCTTACTGCTCCTGTCACTGTAGGATAGTCAACTACTTTGAAGAAACTTTTATATTGAAGCTAGATTGACCTGACATTATGGACAACATGAATGTGGGAGCCCTAAAGAAGTCCTTGAATAGGACGAAACATGTTGGGTATTCATTGGAGAGATTTGGGGATTACAAAATAAAGAATTTCCATAAATAAAAGTGGAGATTCTTCTGAGGACTTTTTTTATTAAAAGATTATTTAAGAAGATAATATATGGACATTGGGATTGAATGTGAAGAACTTTCATATGAGTGTATTCAATCAATATAAATGGTCATATGCATTTTGCATGTTGTGTTTTGCCCTTGGGGTTTTATTAGGCCATTTGGACATATGGGATGTGATGAGCCTTGGTAGTTGTGATGCTGGGTTCAATGACACACATTGACAGTGTTAAAACTCAGAAACTCTTGATATTGAATGTTGGTGAGATACATGAACGAGACAGTGGCAACATCTGAGCTGTGGGCATGCATGACATTACAGCTGTGAGACAGTTTTTAACTTACCAGACTCCACTCCCCCAGGTATTCCTGTCAAGCCTCAGGATGCAGGATGGCCAAGACCTTCTCCTCCGAGGGAAAGAGTTTTAATGGGACACTGGAAGAGCCACTGCCAGTCTTCTTCGCCCCCAGCTTCTGCCTAGAGACAAGGGACTGAACCTTGGCCCTCACGTTATGCTACCTCTTCCTTATGTCCTCCTTTGTGTGCAAGGGGGTGCCTACTGCATTCACTCTGTTGACTACCTTGTCCCACATTTCCATTTTCCCACTGAGAGGAGTATGCTGGACTTGGGCTCTAAACAATTGTGGCTCTACTCTTATGATTTCATCCACCATAACTCTCAACTCAACTTCAGAAAAACTGGGATTTTTGGAACATGACATGGTGGACATCTAACGTGAGTGACTGGGACTTACTTAACAGGGGAAGTGCAATAGGGAGTGAATGGAAAAAAGTGTGTGCAGGGTGTTCTATGGAATGGTGAAAAAAGGGGTGCCTAATCTATTTAAAATTCAAAAAATGGTGGTTGTGGTTTTTTGGATCCCTGTGGAAATGTAAAGGATTGTGGTCTATATGTTTTACAGTGAGATTTGCAGGTGTGTACACTAGAGCAATGTGTGTCAGCTGTGTTGTTTTTTAATTCATCCAGTGTGCACTTGTCTGTAACTTTGCTGGACACGTATTGTGGTGGGCGACCGCCATTGGCTGACCACTGCGAGGAGATCACAATAGCGACTGTGTGTTTGTAATAAGCCCGGTGATTGGCCCCTGCACTAATGGTGCTGGGAGTCAGATCTCCTAGATACATGCCACGCCTCTGGTGATCTGCATTTTTTGCTTGGCGGATGGTGGTCCTGCCTGTTTGCATCTTAATACAGCAGTCTGGGGACAGTCAGGCAACAATCTTTTTAGAATCGCCAACATGGCGGTCTGGTGGTCTGACCGCTAAACTTGTAATGAGGCCCTAAGACCAAAGTTTAAAGTTTGACAGAGGCCTACTGCTCAGTGTGTCTGACTTGGACCCCATCAGGGTCAGCCTCAAACTTTGACTTTTCCCAGGTCAAGCAAGACCAGATGTCCCTGGTTGGTGCTTTTTGCTTTTGGGGACAGCTAAGCATCATTTTTACATTTAATCTTTAAAACTTCATATCTCTGGTTTCCTACATTTAATTTTTGTAATTTTGGTGTCACTGTAAACATACAAATATTTTCTACGTTTATAAATTGGTGTTGGATTTTTATTCTGTGTTGTGTTTTACTTGTTTAATGTTTTGTTGATATTAAATGCTTTACACCCGCCTCCTAAAATAAGCCTAACTGTTTAGGAGCAATACCAAGGATTGAGGAAAGATTAATTTAATGAGACCTTTGCTGGACCTAGTATAGGATTGTGGTCTATTACTAATTGTAGTTACCTACCTGCCCTTACTAATAATCCACTTTCAAACAATGACAATTTCTATCATGTTTTCAAATGTCTTCTGGAAACTAACACCCTAATGCCTATTTCTATGTGCTACACTAAGAGAGCATGGAAAGCAGAGTAACGTGCGCCTAGTGTTTCTTAGAAGAGACACATTGCATAGCTTGCTGACAGCAAATGCTTTCTTTATCAGCGGTGGCATGAAGCCAGTGTTCCCCATGAAGGGCAAACACAATCTGCAGTAGCAGTCATCTGTCCTCATCCAGTACTTGGCTTTATCAGTTCTGGTGAGATGTAGCACATGCAAAGTATGAAGTGTCCTGGCAGAAGGTGAGACCATCTCTGGCACAATTCCGGCAGAAATATGGGCACAGGAACCCTTCTGACAAGTAGTCAAGTGGCAGTCCTTATATACTAAATAATATCAGGAATTGTATTTCTTGACATAAGGTTAGGAATGTCTGACATTAATTATGTGCATTAAGATGTGGATCCCAGACATTTCCTTATAAACACATAAGGTAAAAGGATGCCAATTCATACCACATTAGTTTGGTTAAATGTCCTTATGTGTTCTTATTTAACCTTGACATGGTGAAGAGTAGGCATTGGACCCAGACGAATGTCACATTAAGGGCCTCATTACAACATTGGCGGGCGGCTACCGCCGCCCGCCAAGCTGTAACCGCCGTGTGGCCGCCAATGCGGCCGCACTCCCACGGTGCCCATTTGGAAATCCCCGCTGGGCCGGCGGGGATGTGGGCCGCAACATGGGAGCCGGCTCCAAATGGAGCTGGCGGTGTTGCGGCCGTGCGGCATGGGCAGTGCAGGGGCCCCCAGGGGCCCTACGACTCCCCGTACCGCTAGCCTTTTCCTGGCGGTTCAGACCGAAAAGGCTGGCGGTCGGGGAGTCGTAACCCCCTGGGTTACCGCCGCGGTCATAATACGCCGGGAGGCACCGCCAGCCTGTTGGCGGTGCTCCCGTCGTTTTGGCCCTGCGGTTGTAATACCGCCAGGGTCATAATGACCACCTAAGTCTGATTAGTATGTCATCATTTGAGTGACTTTCATAGTTTTTAAAGTGATAAGATCAAATGCTATCAAATTTGCTCTCTGACCAAAAGGTACTAAAAAGAACAAATACAGCATACCAAAATTATCAATTTGATTAATAAAGTGTCTACTATACTTCACTGCACTATAGAAGTCTACAAATCTCCTTGTTCAAGGGACCAGCCCACAAGTGGGCCCAAGCTTTCGAAATAGTAGAAAAAACAATGCAGTTCTTTAGCCAAGGTGTTACGGTTCAAGATTTCACAGAATATCAAACTACATCCATGGAGTATTCACCTTGGCTATGCTGATGAAGCAATTGGGGTTTCACAGTTTGAGATCCAACCAGTGAATAACAGCACCAAACTACTATGGGAAGTGATTCATGTGAAATCAGACAAGAATAGCTGTAATGGAATGCTAAATAATGCTGAACAAACAGGGAAATTAATAGAAGATATAGCTGAACTGCAGATTCCACAAGTGCCTAAAACAGCAAATTTCAACAATTATGAGAAATGGGACAAGACTACATGGATGACTTAACATAATTCTATCTGGGTTCAAAAGCCATTGATCTATTGGCATAAGAACAGTTGCCAAACTCAACAGGCTAGCAATATAATATCTAGCATGTTCCATAGCCAGTATATTTACTAAGTTGGTTTATAGTGCGGCTGCTACAATGTCCATTTAGAAGTTTCAGTATCTCTCCCTAAAACGTGGAGAGATTGGCAATGACGGAAATGAATAAAACATTTAGGCCCTCATTACAACATTGGCGGTAAAAGCCGCTTACCGCCGCGCAGAAGACCGAAAACACACCACCGCAGCCGCGGAATTCCGCCACAGCTATTATGACCCACAGCACAGAATCCGCCAAATCCAGACACCCACACAAGTCCGCCACACCAAAGGTCAGTGATAAACTGGCGATAACAAAACCTCCACCGTCACGCCAACAGAAATACGCCCACACTATCACAACACACAAATCCACGTGGCGGTCTTTCAACCGCAGTATTCCATTGGCGGTACACACCGTCGCGCTCAAAATACACACACATTTACAAAACACAGCCACATTGGACAATTCGAAATACACACACCTGATACACATACACACACCACTCCCACACACACAATACAATATAAAACACACACCCACATCACCCACAAACCCTTGCTACCAAAAATACAGAAAGAAGGACAGAGAGAATCACCACAAACAACTACCAAGCATCCACAGGCACACAATACCATCACCCACATAACTTCCACGCACCTCACACAACACACCACTAAATATCACACCACTTATCACTATACACACCACCCCACACATCACCCACACCACCCCATGACACGGCAAAGACACCCCAGGTTCTCGGAGGAGGATCTCAGGGTCATGGTAGAGGAATTCGTCCGGGTAGAGCCACAGCTATTCGGATCACAGGTGCAGCACACCTCCATAGCTAGGAAGATGGAGCTATGGTGAAGAATGGTGGACAGGGTTAACACAGTGGGACAGCACGCAAGAAATCGGGATGACATCAGGAAGAGCTGGAATGACCTACGGGGGAAGGTGCGTTCTGTGGTCTCAAGATACCACCTTGCGGTTCAGCGGACTGGCGGTGGACCCCCACCTCCTCCCCCACAACTAACAACATGGGAGGAGCAGGTCTTGGCAATTCTGCTTCCTGAGGGCCTCGCAGGGGTAGATGGAGGAATGGACTCTGGTAAGTCAAACTTTACTATTACATCCCCCACTCTACCTGCATGCTATCACATACCCCCACCCTCGCCCTCACCCCCATCACCCCAACACCTCATAAATGTCCCATTATCACAACCACCCATCCCAACACCAAGCCCTGCATGCAACAACAAAGCATGGACACCCATCACCAAAGCATGGCCACTGCACATACCCATACACCCCCCTAAACCACCATCACACAAGGTCCCACACAGGAATGCAAGCACTGGGGTACACGGTCACCCACCTATCGCACACCATGGCACACACAGATGTAATAAACATCCTTTTATACCCCTGCAGGACCCCTACCCAACGTCACCGGACAGGAGGGTCCACACATGTCCACACCACCAACAGAAGAGGCCCACAGTGATGACAGCAGCTCTGTCCAACTGGATCCAGATAACCAGCCCGGCCCATCGGGGACCTCGGGACAGTCGGTTCCCCTCACACAGTCACAGGCCACTACAGACCTTTCCCCCTCTGGAAACACCAGCACAGCACCCAACCAGCGGGTCCATACCTCCGTCCCCAGGACACGTCAAGCAGCAATGTGTTCACCACTAAAGGGAACCCAGGCTAACCCACCACCCCAACAACAACAGGGACCTAGGGGAAGTGGCAGTGGGCACACGGTCCAGGGGACGAAGGCCCAGGAACACAGGGGAACTGGGAGGGCTGCTGTGTGACACGGGGAGGACAGGCCAAGGGAACCCACTCTCCACGAGGACCTCTCCTCCATCATGGGAGCCTACCACCACTCTCAGGAGACGATGGCAACGGTACTGGCCAAGTTTCAGGAGACCCATCGCCTGCAGGAGGAACAGTATTTGGGCTTCAGGGAGGAACTCAGAACCATCAATTCCACCCTGGGCACCATCGTAGGGGTGCTGAAGGAAGTACTCAACACCAGGAGGGACTCTGTGGCACAACAAGGGGCCCCTGACACTAGCCTGGACGATGAACTGCCCACCACCTCCACCGGAGCTAGTGGACAGGAGGCACCGCGACAGGACCACCACACCAGCACCCCACCCCTGCAGAGGGAGAACCACCACGCAAACGGTCCCTGAGATCCAGGATAAAGACAGAGAACGATGCCAAGACCCCCACCAAGAAATGAGACCACCATGAATGTCATCTTTCTGTCCCACTTTGTCACCCTGTCCGTCCTCAAACTGCCCCAGCTCCATTTCCTATGCCCATTTGGGCAATGCACCTGTGCGACTAATAGACTGGACTCTGCCATGGACATTCCTCCACCATCACCCCTCACCATTTTACAACCCCCTCCAATATTGAGCACTTAAATAAACAACCTTGAAGCACAAAACAATTTGGAGTCAGTCTGTGATTTCGAAAAGTGTATTAGCAATTACAGTGACAAAATGCTCTTTCAATTGTAATGTCAATCTACCTATATCACACAGCTCTAGTCCATGAGGAAACAAAGCAGATGTCACACTGTGGGACACACATCTGTGAAATCGTTAGGGAAAGTGACAACTCAGTGACCATACACTGGGTGAAAATGACAGACAGAAGAGAGGTAGTGGTGTTAAAGTACATGTAGTAGGCAGGTCTGTATTCTTACCTGTGTCTCACTGGAAATATTGCAGGCTCACCAAGTTCCTGTTGTACATGCATTCTTCTTCTGCTTCCTCATCTTCACTGTCCACAGGCTCCACAGCTGCTACAACACCACCATCTGGACCATCCTCCTGCAGAAAAGGCACCTGTCGTCGCAAAGCTAAGTTGTGAAGCATACAGCAGGCCACGATGATCTGGCACACCTTCTTTGGTGAGTAGAACAGGGATCCACCTGTCATATGGAGGCACCTGAACCTGGCCATCAGTAGGCCGAAGGTCCTCTCTATAATCCTCCTAGTTCACCCATGGGCCTCATTGTAGCGTTCCTCTGCCCTTGTCCTGGGATTCCTCGCTGGGGTCAGTAGCCATGACAGGTTGGGGTAACCAGAGCCACCTGCAAATGTCGAGGGACAACTGTTAGACAGACACTAACCTGTAGGGATATCCCCAGACCCAGACAACCATTCCCACTGACTTGCTTCCGGGTGCTCACCTAATAGCCACACACAGTGTCTCTGCTGCTATTCCGCAGGATGTAGGCATCGTGCACTGAGCCAGGGACCTTGGCATTAACATGGGAGGTGTACTGGTCTGCCAAACACACCATCTGCACATTCATGAAATGATAACTCTTCTGGTTTCTGTAGACCTGTTCACTCCTGCGGGGGGGGGTACCAAAGCCACATGGGTCCCATAAATGGCACCTATGATGTTGGGGATATGTTACAGGGCATAGAAGTCACCTTTCACTGGAGGCAAATCCTCCACCTGAGGCAAAAAGATGTAGCTCCGCATGTGTTTCAGCAGGGCAGACAACACTCTGGACAACACGTTGGAAAACATAGGCTGGGACATCCCTGATGCTATGGCCACTGTTATTTGAAATTACCCGCTTGCAAGGAAATGGAGTACTGACAGCACCTGCACTTGAGGGGGGATTCCTGTGGGATGGCGGTAGCTGACATCAGGTCTGGCTCCAGCTGGGCACACAGTTCCTGGATTGTAGCACGGTCAAGCCTGTAGGTGATGATCACATGTCTTTCCTCCATTGTCGACAGGTCTACCAGCGGTCTGTACACCGGAGGATGCCGCCATCTGTATGAGTGTTGAGGCTAGCCCTAGGTATGTGTGACGCAGTAAAAAATTAAGCTGCCTGACCTGTAAAGTGGGACAATGGGATGTGAGGTAACTGCGCTGGCGTTGTACACCGTCGCGGTAGGCGGTCGAAGACCGCGCCGCAATGCTGCATTGGTTAACATTGGACCCTATGGCTCCCAGGAGCCAATGACGATGTACGCCGGCGGTGACGGTACGCACCGCCGCAGACGTGACCGCCATTTTCTATCTGTTCAATCACTCGATACCTAATCTTCGACAGGAGAGGACCTACAGTGCAAGTGCTGCTGTGACCTGTGTCTGGAAGAGACAATGACTCAAGTGTCTGGGGTAAGGGCCCCTGCCTTCACATCGGAGGAGTTGGAGAAACTCATGAATGGGGTCCTCCCCCAGTACATGCTACTCTACGGTCCTCCAGACCAACAGGTAAGTACACTGGGAACATGCTGTATGGGCTATGCCTGTGTGGAGTGGGGTGGATGAAAGATGGGGGGGGAGATTGAGGCGTGCATGAAACGACGATGAGTGCATATGCCACATGGCAAGGGTAAGGATGGGGGCCAATGACTGTGATGGTGCATTTGGTAATAACTTTTCTTTTCCTCCTGTACAATTCATGTAGGTCAGCGCCCACCAGAAAAAAGATATTTGGCGTGCCATCGCCAAGGACGTCCGGACCCTGGGAGTCTACCAAAGACGGAGCACCCACTGCCGTAAGAGATGGGAGGACATTCGCTGCTGGAGCAAGAAGACGGCGGAGGCCCAGCAGGGGATGGCCTCTCAATGTGGGAGGGGTGCCCGTCGCACCATGACCCCCCTGATGTTCAGGATCCTGGCGGTGGCATACCTGGAGTTGAATGGGCGCTTGGGGGCATCACAGCAGCCACAAGGGGGTGAGTACAATCTCATCCTGCTGATTTTGCGCGCAGTGGAGGTGTCTGGGTGGGGGAGTTGGGCTGTGGGTTTCCCTAGGCCAGGGCAAGTTTAGCAGGCAAGGTCCCTCTGTAATGCAGGCCATGTGGCACCCCACCCCACCTGTGTACAGTGCCAAGTACACCTAGTCATGCTCCTGTGTCATCCATGTGTGCAGATGTCGTCCATGGCCTTGTAGGCCATATCCCAGGGATTGAACAGTGGAGCCCAAGTGCGTGGCGTAGTGCAGGGGGCTTCTGTGACTGTCGTGTCCGCCAACGGTAGCGGTAATGCATGCACTCAACATGTCTTTCTTCTGTCGCCCCCCCCTTTGTAGTCTCCCTATTCTTTTGTGCATTAGCATCATCAGGCGGAGGAGCAGTGGCACCGGAGCAGGAGGGAGCAGCATCCCACATGGCCCTGGAGGGTGAGACTACGGACTCAGAGTTCATCAGTGGGACGGAGGGCGAGGTGAGCTCCACGGCGGGGACAGGAGCTGACACCAGACACGGACTCATCCTCAGATGGGAGCTCCCTTGTGGTGGCGGCAACATCTGTTCCCCCCGCATCTACAGGTACAGCCGCCACCCCCCCTACCACCATTGCCTTCCCAGCAGCCCCTCAGCCTTTGCCCCGCTCCCGCTCACCCAGGAGGGTGGGCATCACCTTCGCCCGAGGCACCTCAGGCCCTGCTCCACTCACCCCTGCTGCCCTCAGTGAGGAGGCCATTGACCTCCTCAGGTCCCTCACTGTTGGCCAGTCTACCATTTTGAATGCCATTCAGGGTGTAGAAAGGCAGTTGCAACAAACAAATGCATTCCTGGAGGGCATTCATTCTGATCAGACGGCCCTTCAGCGATCTTTTCAGACTCTGGTCTCAGCACTGATTGCAGCCATTGTCCCTGTGTCTAGCCTCCCCCTCCAACTTCCTCCACCTAGACCCAATCCCCTCTACCTCAGCCTATCCCAAGCACACCTTCAGACCAGCATGCACACACATCAACACACAAGGGAAGCTCTGGCAAACATAAGCACCACACATCCCACAGGCACTCACGCAAGCATCACACACATGCAGACACACCAACATCTACTGCCTCCTCTGTGTCCCCCTCCTCCTCGTCTCCCTCCTCCCTCCCAGCCTCGTCTAAACTCACACCTGCATGCACTACATCTACAGCCACTACTGCCATCACCAGCACACACACCACCACACCCCGCTCACTTGCAGTCACCACTCCTACTGCCATTCACACGTCCCCTGTGTCCTCTCCCAGTCTGTCTGTGACGCCACCTCCCAAGATACACAAACGCAGGCACACACCCACCCAACAGCCATCCACCTCACGACAGCCTCCAGCGCATGCACCTTCACCCAAAGTCACCAAACGAACACCTCCTACAATCACAACCTCTTCCTCCACTCCCAAACCCCCTCCAGCTACCCGTCCCAGTGTTTCCAAAAAACTGTCCAACCTTGACCTCTTTCCCACACCTCCCCCACCCCGTCTGTCTCCTAGGGCCCGGCTCTCCAGATCCCAACCTAGCACCTCAGCCACAACATCCCCGGGAACAGTGCCGGAATCTGGAGTGCACCGGCCACCAGGGCAGCCAGTGTGGCAAGGAGCCACAGCACGGACAGTCCCCCACCTGTGAAGCATCAAAAATTGGCCATTGCCCTGTGGGAAAGGGGGAAGACTCCAGCCACCAAAGCCGCTCCCAGGGGTCCAGGTGGGAGTGTGGAGTCTGTTGCGACACCTTCCAAGGTGGGAAAGGGCCATAAGAAAGTCAGCAGGTCTGGGAAGAGCAGCACGGCGGAGAAGACCGCCATCATCCCCGCTGCCCATGAGGCCACCGCCATCATCCCCGCTGCCCAGGAGGCCACTGCCATCATCTCCGCTGCCCAAGAGGCCACCGCCATCATCCCCGCTGCCCAGGAGGCCACCGCCATCATCCCCGCTGCCCAGGAGGCCACCGCCATCATCCCCGCTGCCCAAGAGGCCATCGCCACCAGCCCCACCGGGCCAGAGAGGACCACCAGCCCCGCTGGGCCAGAGAGGACCACCAGAACCAGCCCCGCTGGGCCAGAGAGGACCGCCTGCACCAGCCCTGCTGGGCCAGAGAGGACCGCTAGCACCAGCTCTGCTGCCCAAGAGGCCACCGCTACCAGCCCCGCTGGGCCAGACATGACTGCCAGCACCAGCCCCGCTGGGCCAGAGAGGACCACCAGCACCAGCCCTGCTGGGCCAGAGAGGACCGCCAGCACCAGCCCTGCTGCCCAAGAGGCCACCGCCACCAGCCCCGCTGGGCCAGACACGACCGCCAGCACCAGCCCCGCTGGGCCATAGAGGACCGCCAGCTCCAGCCCTGCTGCCCAAGAGACCACCGCCACCAGCCCCGCTGGGCCAGACACGACTGCCAGCACCAGCCCCGCTGGGCCATGAAGGACCGCCAGCACCAGCCCGCTGGGCCAGACATGAACGCCAGCACCAGCCCCGCTGGGCCAGACATGACTGCCAGCACCAGCCCCGCTGGGCCATGAAGGACCGCCAGCACCAGCCCGCTGGGCCATGATGGACCACCAACAGCTGAGGCACTGCAAGGGACCCCGCCGCCACAAGCACTGCTGAACAGGGCACCGCCGCAACAAGTACCGCTGAACATGGCACCACCGCAACAAGCACTGCTGAACAGGGCACCGCCGGCACATGCACAGCTGAACAGGGCACCGCCGTCACATGCACCGCTGGCCCATGAGCGCCAAGGGCACTGAAGCTACTGAGTCTGTCACGAGCCCCCTCCAGAACCAGTGGAGATTTACATCCACTACCACAGTCCTTGGAAGGATGAAGCACTCTGGTTACAAAGCCCCCTCCAGAACCAGTGGAGAAAGGCATCCACTACCTCAGTCCTTGGCAGGATGAAGCACTCTGGGCACAAAGCCCCCTCCAGAACCAGTGGAGAAAGGCATCCACTACCTCAGTCCTTGGCAGGATGAAGCACTCTGGGCACCAAGCCCCCTCCAGAACCAGTGGCGATTTACATCCACTACCTCAGTCCTTGGCAGGATGAAGCACTCTGGGCACAAAGCCCCCTCCAGAACCAGTGGAGAAAGGCATCCACTACCGCAGTCCTTGGCAGGATGAAGCATTCTGGGCACAAAGCCCCCTCCAGAACCAGTGGAGAAAGGCCTCCACTTGAGAGACTGTGGCTTTACACTCCCCAGGATGGAACAGTGGGCAAACCACCCACTGTAGAGACTTGAGAGACTGTGGCTTTGCACTTCCCAGGATTGAACAGTGGGCATGTGGCCCCCTTGTGGATTTGGCATCGTGCACTCAACCGGCTGAGGTGCCCCCCCTTTCACTCCCCCTGAGGTGCATGCTTTATTGCTATCTGATGCCCCAGGAGTGTTCTCTCCGTCATGGTCTGGGATCTTGTGTGGGCATCGCCCATACCGTGTGGGCCCAGTGTTCCACGGACTTCAATGGAGCACTACCTGGACTACTTTCTTGGTGTATATATTTGTTGGTAGTGTATATATATTTTTGCGTACTGGATTTTAATATATTACAATGGTTACACTCATTTCCTTTTGTCTTTGCATTCTTCCAGGGTGTTTCGGGGGGTGTAAATGTAATGTATCATGATGTATTAGTGTGTGTGTTGTGGTGGGTGAATGTGGGGGTGGGGGTGTTGCGTGTTGCGTGTGTGTGTCCCTGTTTTTTCCCTCCCCCCTCCCCTGTGTCGTAGGTGCAGTACTCACCGTGGTCTTCTCCGCCGGCGTTCGTGCTCCTGGTAGAGGAGCAAGAAGATAAGGGCTGGCATGATCTGCAGCTCTGGTTCCATGGTGTCCAGATTCCTTGTGGGGTGTGTAGAGGTGAGCGTTTTCCCTTCGAAGTCCTGTTTCCGCAGTGTTTTTGTCCACGGTGAATCCGCCCCGGAAAAGGTGGCGGATTGGTAGGTTGTGATACTGTGGGCAGTACTCTGTTCTCCGCCTGTCTGTTGGCGGTGACTGCCGCGCTGTTTGTTTGTACCACCATGGCGGTCAGAGTGTTAAAGTGCATGTCTTTGTTGCCGGTTTCCGCCACGGTCATAATTCCAATTTTTTTACTGCCGGCCTGTTGGCGGTCTTACCGCTGCTTTAATACCATCCGCCAGGGTTGTAATGACCACCTTAATCTTATATTATTATAATGTTATGAGGATCTAAAACAATGAGGAGTGATCATCTGCCACATGAACACACTGAACATGAAGATAAATGTTACACTGTGCACTAAAGAGTTAAAGTCATATACTAGTAACGCAATTGAAATGTTTGATGTAAAAGCAAACTGAAGAAAATAACATTATTCAATTTGGTGCACTAAGAATTGTAAATAAACTTGAATGGAACAGTGTAGATAACCTTTAGGGCCAACCGTAGACATTGCAATGAACAACTGCCTCTCAAAACTACAATTAATGTTTTCCCCTCCTGTAAGAAAGATATATTGCTATGTGTATCCAATGCATGTAAATTAAATGCTACTAGTAGGCCTGTAGCGCTTATTGTGCCACTCACTTAAGTAACCCTGCAAATGCCACAGACCTGTCACTGCAGCCTGTGTGCGCAGTTTATTTTTATTACATGTTAGGCCCTGAACAGCCCAGAGGGCAGTGTGTATGTAATAGGTTGGACATTTACTTTTAAGTTTTATATTTCCAGGTAGTGAAAAACTCCTAAGTTCATTTTTCACTACTGCAAGGCCTACCTCTTCAATAGGAAAAGATTGGGGTACCTTATTACATTTAATAAGTGCTAACTTCCAATTGGGAGTAGGCAGGAAGTGTATATATTTTAAAATTGAAATGCTTATTTTAATTATGCTTTTGCTTTGTTTATTAATTTATTTAGAAGCTAATTTCCTTTATAGCGTTGTCTGTGTATTTATATCTTTTGTGTTGCATTCAGGTATTCAGGTGTTTATATTTTACATTTTTTTATTATTTTATAAAGTATGAAAATATCTTTTGGTTGCTTATAAATTGTATATTGTAATATCTAAAGACATTAATAGGTATTTATAACAATGCTAAGTGTGTGTTTACATAAAAATAATATTCAAATTACAATTAATATACATTCTAGTTTATTATCTATTGTATAAGAATTTGTAAATTGATGTATGTTTATATTGAAATTAATATTTTGTTTGTATTTTAATTTTGTTTAGTATATATTGTTAAAATAGATTATTATTTGGAGATATGGTGTGCATTTTTTACCGTTAATAGTGGAGTGAATTATTTGGAATTTGTTATAATAATTTATTTCGCTTTAGAATACTCAATAGAATATCCTTAATATATTAAAGTTTTTAGAAAAGAGAAGATCCAAATTGGGGATAAGTGTGTTTGAACTTGTAATACCTTACCTAAATCGGTTCAGATTAGAGGGGAATAGTAAACCAGGATCAAGTGATCAACATCTTCCACCATGTGTGTTTCTAAAAAGATTTTAGTTTTTCATGGGTGTACTATATTTTAATAATTGAATGGGAAATGTAATGTTGAATGTTTTATATTGAGGCATATGATAAATGGATAGCCTATTTTAGTTATTCTATATTTTGTAGTGTTGTTTGGTTTGCAGTGGGTATTTGTTTTGACATTTGAATAGCACACTTATATAGTTTAACAATTATGTTATTTACACATTTTTAAATTTAACACTCAAACATGTTTGTTTTATATTTTACATATAACTTTATTTACAATCAGTAGTAAAAACACTATTGAACACACTTTAACTCTAGAATGTGATTTACATGTTATTGTTTAATGTAAATAAATGTAATGTTTGTAATGTAATACATATATAGGTCATATTGTTACTTGTTGTTTTGAACAAGTTATATATTTTTAGATACATAGGCCCTCATTACAACCCTGGCGGTCAGTGTTAAAGCAGTGGTAACACCGCCAACAGGCCGGAGGTAAAAAAAAAGGAGATCATGACCACGGCGGAAACCGCCAACATAGACAGCCACTCTAACACTCCTACCGCCATGTCGGTAGCAAAAAACACTGCTGCGGTCACCGCCAGAAGACAGGCGGAAGACAATGTACCGCCCACTGTATTACAAGGCACCAATCCGCCAGCTTTTCCGGGGCGGTACCAATGCCATCAAAAGCACAGCAGAAACAGTATACAGAAGGGAAACCACTCACCTCTCGACACTCCACGAAGAACCAGGACGCCATGGAGCCTGAATTGTAGATCCTACCCATGTTGGTGTATCTACTAATACACCACGAAGTAGAAAGAAGGTGGCGACGACGGTGAGTACTGCACCTAGCACACAGTGGAGGGGAGGAGGGAAAAGAGAGTGACACACATACACGGCACCCAACACCCCCACCCCCACCCTCACCCACAACACCATACACACAAACATATCCAACAACAATACAGATACACCCCGTCACCCCCTAGAAGAACGCAAGGACAAATGGAAATTAGTCTAACCAGTGTCATATTGGAACAGTCAGATATATCAAGAGAAAAGGAAATAATCAGAATATACAAATATTTACATTATGTACACAAGGCCTTACACTGTTTTCCGTGGACCAGTAGTCTCAAAAAGCATGGGCGAAGCCCACACATGACTCCTGCCTCAAAACAGAGAGAACACTGCAGGGGTATCAGGTAAAAAAAAAAACAGGCATCTCAGGGGGAAAGGGATGGGGGCACCTCAGCCGGAAAATGGTACGACACCACTGCTCCTCGAGGGGGCTCCATGCTCACTGCTTGGTCCTGGAGAGTGCAAAGCCACAGTCTCTCAAGTGGGTGGTTTACCCACTGCCTGGTCCTGGAGAGTGCAAAGCCACAGTCTCTCAAGTGGGTGACATGTTCCACTGGTTCTGGAGGGTGCTATGTGCCCAGTCGGCTTCATCCTGACAAGGATTGGGTGAGTGGATGTATCTCTCCACTGGTCCTGTAGGGGGTTTTGTGCCCAGTCTGCTTCATCCTGCCAAGGATTGGGTAAGTGGATGTATCTCTCCACTGGTTCTGGAGGGGGCTTTGTGCCCAGTGATGCTGCACCTGGGGTGTGGCAGTTAACATCCTCTCACCTGGGTGTCTGAGCCATGCGATTTACCTGGAACAGCTAGCATGATGCTCCATGGAGGAAGAGCCACACTCCATCCTGCAGCAACTTAGGCTGCCAACTGCTGGTAGTGCCAGTGCTGGAGGTGGTGCCTCAAGTGGCATGTCCAGGGTCCAGGACGTCGCCTGCAGCCTCGGATGCCTGCCCACTGGTGATGCTGCTGATGTCCGACAGAGTGGTACCGGCTGGGCACGCGGCTGTGCAGATGGTGGTGCAGGTGGCCGTGGCTGCTGCGGTGATGCTGCCGCTGCTGGCCTTGGTGCAAGTGTCTGTTGTGGTGGAGGGAGACACAATACCGTCTCCGGCAGCCACGGATGGTTGATCCTTTGGGAGGATGCTGCAGACTGACGCTGTGGCAGCGGCGGTGCAGGTGGCTGTGGTTACTGTGGAACAGGTCGCTGGCATCACTGACGAAATGGTGCTCACCAGCCCCTCACCAGGAGGCATTGTGCCCTGAGGTAACTTGCCCTTTTCCTTGTGGCCCTGCCCCACCTTGGCAGTTGCTGCTGGGACCTTGGCACGTTCCTCTCTGTGTTGGTGGGTGGTTGGTGCGACTTTTCCCTGCTGGAAGCTGGCCCATTTTTGACCTTTCAGGTGGTAGAATAAGGTGGCCCTTCCCATCTGTCGGTGGCACACTGGCAGCTCTGACGGGTGCCCTTTCGAACCACCCCGACTTGCACGGATCACAGCAGACGCAGGTGTGGTGGCTGAGGTGCTGGGCTGGGATCTAGACATCCTGGCCCTGGAGGACCGACGGGAGGGAGGTGTAGGGAACAGGTTCAAGTTAGCTACGAAACGTTTTTTAGACACAATGGGATGGGAAAATGGAGGGGGTGTGGGAGTGGAGTAAGAGGTAGTGGTTGTAGGTGGTGTACGTCTGCTGAGTTTGGGTGAAGCTGCATGGGCTGGAGGCTGTTGTGAGGTGGATGGCTGTTGAGTGGGTGTATGCCTGCGTTTGTGTACTTTGAGAGGAGGGTCACAGACACACTGGGAGTGGACACAGGGGACGTGTGAATGGTAGTGGGGGTGGCGATTTCACGTGAACGGTGTGTAGTGATGGGCGTGCTGGTGATGGAGGCAGTGGCTGATGATGCAGTGCTTGCAGGTGTGAGTGCAGATGAGACTGAGATGGAGGTGGAGGACTTGGAGGAGGGGGGGACAGTGGAGGCAGTGGATGTTGGTATGTGTGCATGGGAATGGTGCGTGTCTGAGTGCCTGTGGGATGTGTGGTGCTTAAGTTTTCCTGAGCCACTTTTGTCTGTTCATGTATGTGCATGCTGGTCTGATGGTGTGCTTGGGATAGGCTGAAGTAGAGGGGATTCGGTCTGGGTAGTGGAAATTGGAGGGGGAGGCTGGACACAGGGACAATGACTGCCATCAGTGCTGAAGCCAGAGCCTGAAACGCTCTCTGCTGGGCGCCACGCCAGAATGAATGCCCTCCGGGTATGAATTTGTTTGTTGCAAATGCCTCTCGACACCCTGGATGGCATTCAGAATGGTTGACTGCCCAACAGTGAGGGATCTCAGAAAGTCAATAGCCTCGTCACTGAGGGCAGCAGGGCTGACTGGAGCAGGGCCTGAGGTGCCTGGGGCGAAGGAGATGCGCACCCTCCTGGGTGAGCGGGCACGGGAAACACGCTGAGGGGCTGCTCGGAGGGTGGTGCTGGTAGGGGGAGTGGCGGCTGTACCTGTTGATGGGGTGGGCACAAACTTGTCCACCACCGCCAGGGAGCTTCCATCAGAGGAGGAGTCACTGCCGCTTGTACCCCTTCCTATCCCCGTCATGGAGCTCCCCTCGCCCTCCGTCCCACTGGTGCTTCACCCTCCGTGGATTTACCCTCCAGGACCATGTGGGATGCAGCTCCCTCCATCGCCGGTGCCTCTGCTCCTCCAACAGATGATGCTAAGGCACACAAGGACAGGATGACAAAACAAGAAGGGGGGGAAAGGCAGAGGGCACACATGGTCAATGCCAACAACACCACTACAGTTGGCGGACACAACACACACAGAGCTGCCCTGTGCACTAGGCCTTGCCCAACCATTCACTATGGTGGTCACCACCCCATGGGGTACAATGCCTAACGCCAACATATGCACACATGACTCCCACAGGACCCTGCACACTGGTAGTTGTCCAATTGTACTATTGGAGTAGGGGTGCTTCTGAGCCTGCAAAAAATGGACCTACCCTGGCATGACCACCCTGGCCTAGGGGCACCCACAGCCCACACTCCTAAACCGTGCAGAGTCAGCTTCCTGACACTGTACTCACCCCCTTGTGGCTGCTGTGATGCCATCAAGCACCCTTCCAACTCCGGATAGGCCACTGCCAGGATGCTGAACATGAGGGGTGTCATGGTGCGACGGGCACCCCTTCCACGTTGGGTGGCCAGCCCCTTCTGAGCCTCTGCCGTTTTCTTGCTCCAGCGGGGCAGGTCCTCCCATCTCTTGCGGCAGTGGGTGCTCCGTCTGTGATAGACCCCCAGGGTCCATACTTCCTTGGCGGTGGCACGCCAAATACCCTTCTTCTGGTGGGTGCTGACCTAGAGGAAAAGTACAGGAGGAAAGGAAATTACTCACCCGTCTGGACCGTCATACTCATTGCCCACCAGTTCCCACCCATGTCCTGATGCACATACACTGACCATCCTCACATGCAGCCCTCAGCCCCCCCCAACATGTGGCTTACATCCACACCACTCCCAACAGGCATTGCCCACGCATCATGCTCACATTTTACTCACCTTTTTGTCTGGAGGACTGTAGAGTAGCGTGTAATGGGGGAGGACCCCATTCACCAGTTTTTCCAACTCCTCCACAGTGAAGACAGGGGACCTTTCCCCAGACACATGAGCCATTGTCGCTTCCAGACACAGGTCACAGCAGCACTTTCAGTGTAGGTCCTCTCCTGTTGATGGTCAGGTATCAAGTGAGTGAACAGATAGGAAATGGCAGTCACGTCCACGGCGGTGCGTACCGTCACCGCCGGCGTACATGGCCATTGACTCTTGAAACCCATAGGGCCCAATGATAACCAATGCTGAGTTGCGCTGCGGTCTTTGACTGCCTACCGTGATGCTGCACAACGCCATCCCAGTTACCTCATTTCCCCTTGTTCTTCCTCACAAGTCAGGCAGCCGCCATTTCAGGGGTGCACATGGCATGGCACCTAACTGCATCACAGCACTAATTGGCACATATACGGACTAAATATTTCACATACGGATACACTAACATTACTGTAGACACAGTTGTGCTACCTATGTTGTAAATGACCCTCTGCTCACCGTTTTCCTCCATAGACTACAACCGCTGGGGCAGATGATGAGATGGCGGCATCCTCCGGTGTACAGACCCCTGGAGGACCTGTCGGCAATGGAAGAGAGACACATCATAATCACCTACAGACTTGATAGTGCCACAATCCAAGACCTGTGTGCCCAATTGGAGCCAGACCTGATGTCATCTATCCACCAGACACCAGGTATACCCCCTGTAGTGCAGGTCCTGTCAGTGCTTCATTTCCTGGCAAGTGGCTCCTTTCAAATGACAGTGGCCATGGCATCTGGGGTGTCTCAGCCAATGTTTTCTAACGTGTTGACGTGAGTTTTGTCTGCCCTGCTGAAACACATGCGCAGCTACATTATATTCCCCCAGGTGGATGACTTGCTCACAGTGAAAGCTGACTTCTATGCCCTGGGACATATCCCCAACATCATTGGTGTAATTGATGGTACACATGTGGCATTTGTCCCCCCTGCAGAAATTAACAAGTGTACAGAAATAGAAAAAGCTACCATTCGATGAATGTGCAAATGGTGTGTTTGGCAGACCAGTACATCTCTCATGTGAATGCCAAGTATCCTGGCTCTGTACATGACGCCTATATCCGGCAGAATAGCAGTATCCCTTATGTGATGGGCCAACTCCAGAGGCACTGGTTGTGGCTAATAGGTGAGCTCAAGGTCCCCACACAGTATGAGTAGGTGTCTGGGTATGGGGTAGTCTTTAAGGGTTAGTGTGTGTCTAACAGGTATTACTAAGAATTCGCAGGTGACTCTGGTTACCCCAACCTCTCATAGTTACTTACCCCAGTGAGGAATTCCAGGACAAGGGCAGAGGAACGCTACAATGAGGCACATGGGTGAACTAGACGTATTATTGAGAGGACGTTCGGCCTCCTGAAGGCCAGATTCTGGTGCCTCCATCTAACAGGTGGCTCCCTATACTACTCACCAAAGAAGGTGTGCCAGATAATGGTGGCATGCTGCATGTTGCACAACCTGACATTGAGACGCCAAGTGCCTTTCATGGAGGAGGATGAGCCTGGTGAAAGTCTTGTGACAGCGGTGGAGCCTGTAGACACTGAGGAAGAGGAGGGAGAGGAAGAAGATATTGACGACAGAATGAACAACATCATGCAGTACTTCCAGTGACACACTGGTAAGAGACTAACTCCTACTTACATTTCAGAATACTGTAGGACATTGTACATGTCAGCCTCTTAACCTATGTCTATGGACACTGACGGTTCCCTTTGGATTTACTTTTTTCAGATCTGAGTTCCACATCCTGCCTTCTGCTACATGTACTGCTGGCCAAAAACTGTCATACATTGGTTTGAGTAAATGAACATTTACATTGCTATTTGTTGCTAATGTTGTGATAATACATTTGTAAAAGATCATAATGACTCCAGATTTGTTTGTGATTAAAGGGTGTTTATTTAGGGGCTAATGAGTATAGGGGTATGTGCAAGGGGCTGGGGTGATGGTGGAGGAAGGTCCATAGTAGAGTCCAGTCTAATGGTATCACAGGTGCATTGCCCAACGGGGCATAGGAAGGGGAGCAACAGCAGTTCAAGGTGGAAAGGGTAACAGAGTGGGACAGAGGGTGACAATCAGGAGAGTCTTATTTCCTGGTGGGGGGTCTTGACAATGTTCTCTGTCTTCTGCCTGGATCGCAGGGACCGTTTTCGGGGTGGTTCTCCTTCTGCAGGAGGTGGGGTGCTGGTGGCCTGTTGTTCCTGTGACGGTGCCTCCTGTCCACTAGCGCCGGCGGAGGTGGAAAGCTGTTCCTTAGTTTGGCTAGTGTGAGGGTCCTTTGTTGTGCCACTGCCTCTCTCATGGTCTAGGCTATGTCAGCCTGCACCCGTGCTATGGTGACTAGGATAGTGTGGATGTCCCTCAGGTCCTCCCTGATCCCCAGGTACTGTCCTTCCTGCAGCTGCTGGGTCTCCTGAAACATGGCCAGTACCGTGCCCATGGTCTCCTGGGAATGGTGGTATGCTCCCATGATGTTGGAGAGTGCCTCGTGGAGAGCCGGTTCCCTTGGCCTGTCCTCACCCTGTCGCACAGCAGTCCTCCTTGCTTCCCTGTTGTCCTGTGCCTCTGTCCCCTGAACCGTGTGCCACTGCCACTGACCCGGGTCCCTGATTATCCTGGGTTAGTGGACACACTGCTGATTGACGTGTCCTGGGGACAGTGGCATGGGCCTGGTGGGTGGGTGCTGTGCTGGTGTTTCCTGACGGGGGAGGCTCTGTGGTGGTATGGGACTGTGGCTGGGTAACCGACTGTCCAGAGATCCCTGATGGGCGAGGTAGGTCATCCTGATCCAGGCATGCAGAGGTGCTGTCATCACTGTGGGCCTCTTCTGTGGGGAACTGGATGTTGCTGGCTCCTCCTCTTCGTACTTGCTCAGCCCAAAGCGTGATGGAACGCTAAGCAGCGTTGAGAATTTGCCAGGTCTGACTTCTCTGTTCTGGTCATTGCTCCTAATGAACTTCAGCTGTAGCCTCCAGGGCACCTTGTTGTGTGGGGGACTTGTGGGGATGTAAATGCAGTGTTATAGTTTCAGCATGTGTCATCTTGTGCATGGGTATGTTGCCCTCTATGGTTGATATTGCCATGGCAGCTTGGCCTTGGTGAGAGTTGTTATTTGGTGGGCCAGGTGATCGTCTCTAGTGTGCATGAAGTGGTGATGGTTGTCCATGCAGGTCTGTTAGTGGTGTCCATGCATTGGTATATCATGCAGGGCTTGGCATTGGGATGAGTGGGTTGTGATGTGGGGTGTGTGGGTAGTGGTGGAGTGATGGGAGTGAGGGTGGGGGTTTGTAATGGCATGCAGGTGTGGGGGTGAAAGTAGTAATGATTTGACTTACGAGAGTCTCGTCCTCCAGCTACTCCCTCCAGGCCCTTAGGATGCATTATTGTCAAGACTTGCTCCTCCCATGTTGTTAGTTGTGGGGGAGGAGGTGGGGTCCACCGCCAGCCCTCTGTACAGCTATCTGGTGTCTTGCAACCACGGAATGCACCTTCCCCTGTAGGTCGTTCCACCTCTTCCTGATGTCATCCCTTGTTCTTAGGTGCTGTCCCACGGTGTTGACTCTGTCCATGGTCCTCCACCATAGCTCCATCTTCCTTGCAATGGATGTCTGCTGCACCTGTGATCCAAATAGCTGTGGCTCCACCCAAATGATTTTCTCCACCATGACCCTTAGATCCTCCTCAGAGAACCTGGGGTGTCTTTGTGGTGCCATGGGTGTAGTGTGAGTGGTGTGTGTGAGGGTGTATGGGGTGATGTGTTGGGGTGTGTGTTGTGAGGTGTGTATATGGTGTATGGGTGATGGTGTTCTGTGGCTCTGGTTGTATGGGCGCTCTTGGTATCTCTCTCTCAGTTGTAAATTCTTTTGAGTCATAAAGGGTTGTGGGTAATGTGGGTGTGTGGTTTATAATGTTGTGGGTGTGTGGGTGTGGTGTGTGGTGTGTGTATGGGTGTCAGGTATGTCTAGTTTGAATTGTCCAATGTGGTGTTGTTTTGTGGTGTGTATATTTTGAGCGCGGCGGTATGTACGGCCAATGGTTTACCACGGTTGAATGTCCGCTGCGGTGATTCGTGGGTCATAATGCTGTGGGCGTAGTTCTGTTGGCGTAACAGTGTGAGTTTTGCTACTGCCAGTTTACCACTGACCTTTGGGCTGGTGGACTTGTGTGTGTGTCTGTATAGTGACAGATTGTTATGTGTGGGTCATAATATGTGTAGTGGAGGGCCTAATTCTTTAAAAATTCATATCTCCGGTTCCCCTTATCCAATTTTAATCATGTTGATATCATTTTAAAGATATAAATATAATCTATGGTTATAAATTGGTGTTTATGTTTTATTGTGTTTTGGGTTTTACTTATTTACTGTTTTGTTATTTTTAAATGCTCTACACACTTGTCTCCTAAGTTGAGCCTTGTCCTCGTTGCCAAGCTATCATTGTTTGAGCGGGCATTAATTTATTGAGACCTGACTGGACCTAAGAGGGTGTTAGTGGCCTATTGCTAGGTGGAGGTACTTACTTACCCTTACCAATAATCTACTTTTTAACACTGGGTGATGGAGTGGTGGATGTGTGTGTGTCTGTTGGGGTGGTGTCTGCAGGTATGGTAGACATGGTGGATGTCTTTGTGTCTGTTAGGGTGGTGTCTGATGGAGGTGGTGGGTTTGTCACTGATTGTTGGGGTGGTGCATGTTGGTATGCTTGATGTGGTGTGTGTGGGACGGGGGTAGTATGGGTGTCTGGAGAAGTGGTGGCTGATGTTGTGTGTTAGTGTGTCAATTGAGTGCTTGCATGCCAGTGTGTTTTGTGGTGTTTGTGTTTACATGTGCTGTTCTTGTGTGCTGAGGTGGGTACATGCAGATATGTCTGTGTAATTTGGATAGGTATGGAAATGGGGAATTTGGATTGTGAAGGGGGGCAGAAAGTGGGAAGTGACCGGCTGCCATAAGTGAGGAGGCCAGAGTCTGAAAAGATCTCTGTAGGCCAGACATTGCACAATGAATGCCTTCCAGAAATGCATTTGTCTGCTGCAGTTGGCTCACCAATCCCTGGTTATCATTCACGATGACAGTCTGACAAACAGAGATACTCTTCAGGATGTCAATAGTCTTCTCGCACAGGGCACCAATGGCAACAGGGGCTGTGGCGCAGGTGCCTATGTCAAATTAGACACCCACCTTCTTGGGTGAGCAGGTATGGTCAACTTGGTGGGGAGCAACAGGGAGTGTGGCGATAGAACTGGGGTAGCAGACGAAGAAATTACAGGAGTATATACCCATGGGCCACCACTAGGGAGTGACCAATACAGGAAGAATATGATGATGACAAGGATGTAGATCCAGTCTCCCCCGTAGCACTTCCCTCACCCCCCGGTCCACTGGGTCACTCTGACTCGGGTCCTTGACCCGAGGTCTCATGGCCAGATGCTTTCCCACTCAGCTATGCCCTGTCTCCTTCACTTCACTGGACCGATGCTACAATTACAAATAGAAATAGGATCATCACATGTCCATGATCACACTTGAACAACAGTTGTGATTGGCAAACATTACCATGATGTCAAGTAGATCCCAGCAACAAACTCCACCTAAGTGGCCCATACATGTACCATATCATATGCATGCATGCCATATGAACTGTCAACAGTTGCCCACAGGCAAATCAGGATCTCTAACAATCACAATTGCATGGTTGAAGTTATGCAATCGCAGTAGCCAATGATCAAATAGGAGACCACATCACCTTCAATGCTTTGCCTCATGGAGCATACATCAATTACATTTTGTCGTACAATAGTAGGCCAATGTCAACTCAATTCCAACAGATCCCACACAAGGTCATGCAGACATCTATTTGTCACATACACAATAACACAACAATAAGACATGATGCTCCTAGAGCATGCCATGTTGCTAACACTAGAGAAGGTGACATGGAAATACTCATATCACGCTGGAAACATATCCACAATGCACACTTCACCAAGTGAAATTTGTCTCAATTGACTTATGGAGGTAGTATTAATGTTGCTCCGATAGAACATGCATTTGGCATGGAAAAGTACACTGTAGCAAAAATATGCCTAATGTTGGGGAGATACATCTTTAAAATCCAAAACACAATGAATTATCAAGCCCCAGGGAAATCACCACTAATGTCTGGCATCCCTTACAATGACATGCTCTGAGTACATCAGTAGATGCCATTTGTCCTTTAAATGTTGGAGACACCCTGAGATTTGCAAATCCTTGTAGAAGGCCCTCAACATGTTGCCCAAGGGGAAGCTACATCATTGTCCCCATTTTGGTCATGCAAACCCAGATGTCTGTGGATGAATGTTCATTACCAACCACATGTGATTTCATCATAACTACAAGACACTCCATGATGCATGCCAATGGTCAGGTTACAAACCTTCCCCATTTCACAAGTGCAAAGCACTTTGCTTCGTGATTCTACATCAGCGGTATGGAAATGCACATTGTGTGTAAAAACTCTAGGGCTACTTGTCATGTGCCTCATTGCTACTGCAGTTGTACGTGCCAAATGCCATGCTATGGTGGGTGAGGTATGTGTCAGCCAATAATCAGTGGTGACACACTCCTGTCTGTGGCACCACATAAAATGTACCCCCATTGTAAACGTCCTATTCCACACACTTTTTGGTATGCACATATATGTGAGAGAATACAGAAATCGCCCCATCAGCAAAGGTAGACCATGTATGAAACAGCAGCTTACAAGTGTTTTTCAAAAGAGAAAGGGACACATGCTGACTTGTAGGCACAAGGAATGTGGGCAACACTGATGGTACATACATCATGTCAATGCACATTTCCCGCTCACCAAAGGAAAGTATAAATCTATAGCTGTACCCTCAAAGAAATGTATGCACTATCACATGTATGATGGCCATCTTGACATTACAGACCGTAATGAGGCATCAGCACCCATCATACGCTGAAGACAAGAAGCCTCTGCGTTGCAGAGGCAATGTACTCATTTCACTAGACACAAGGCTGGGGACAGTGGTCCATCACTACCTTTCTTTTGGCCTATAACACTGAGGAGTAGTGGTCTATTGCATCGAATTTACACCCACTAAAACAAAAAACAGTACTTGATTGATTAATGTACACAGCCATTTGTTGTCCCTGGACAGCAAATTGTTTATGGATTGTACATAGTAATGTCCTACGTCCCTGGGCCAATAGGCAAGATACATTTGTATGCAACACATGGCATGTCTACACAATCACTCATCTACCGTGTTACGCATGGCTCATCCCTAATTGTCAGTGGGAGCTCTCAGAACCTAACATTCACTTGGTAATGTGACAGTCAGGCAGGAATAACTTTGTACTACTGTTGTGCTGTTCTCAAATGCCCATCAAGGTCATTAGGGGGTTGTGGTCCGACATGCGCTCCATCCACATTGGGAGGACATCGCCAGCTGGAGCTCTGCAATCTTCCAGCCCCAGCGTCTCAGGTCCTCCCACCTCTCCCGACAGTGGGCACTGTAAAAGACACAAGCCCATCAGTCCAGGGACATGACAACACACATATGTATTTCCATCTGCAGACTAGCCCACTACCCTGCTCAGGGCCTACAATGACTAAGCAAGCTTACTGACATCAGGTACCCCCTGCCTCAGCAACCTATACTGTGAAGTGATCCACATTGAAACACTACACACCTATGTGGCTTCTGAAAGCTAAACTCCTTAGGCCTGAATGGACCAACACATTCACACTCTGTGAGATTGACTCACTGCATACAATCCCTACAGGCAATTGCCATAGTAGAAACTTTACCATTATACTTGAGTGACAATCAAGGGGCGGGCATGATGGGTAGATAAAGTTTCTTCCCTATCCATGTGTGGACATGTGGACTAACAAATGCAGACTCATATCACTTCAGGGGGTGGGTTCTGTAGGATGTACCCGTACCACTGAACACTCCTTTGGACATATGTATCCATCCTAGGGATGGCATTCAACATACAAAGGCACATATGCATTGTAGAGTTTCTGCTATGTGACAAAGTTACTAGGCTACATATCATGGCCTCCAAGGAATTAACACACTGCACTGTGGGACTGTAATTTATGCAATAGGCCTGTACAGGACAAATATGACCTATGTGAAGGTGACAACAGAGCTGTAGGAGTAAGGAACCTGTCATGAGTCAAAGACGTACATTGCCAGTGATGCAAATTGCACAGATGGACTAGTTTAATGATTTACCACTGTACTCATTCCTAATCTAATCAAAGGACTGAGGCAGTCAGGGCAGGTTTTGGTCTGGAGCATCATGTTGGCTACACACCAGTATGTGTTGGTGTACAGGGAGTAGGCACATTGAAACATTTGCATAGACATAGTGACTGTTCCTCAGCCTGGAATATGTCACATACTAGAGATACATTTGACATGCCCTGGTCTCTGCAGGCTGAGCAGACAGAACCTACATGACACTCCATTTCCATCACTAACATGCATGACAGTACATCATGTAGCCAAAAGCAATTTGACATGTGATTTGTGTATCAAGCTGCAGGGCAGAGTCAGTCATTATATGCCTTCCACACAATTGTTTTGCAAGGTCAGATGTGGTTTGAAGGATCTGTGGTACTATACACATTGCTCACATGATTCTCAAATAAGTCCTACAAAATGCGTACACAGCTCATGCTGCCATATACATACACGTTGTCCAACATTTACCGCAATCATTAAGAGATAAATGTCATTGGGTAGCAGTAATGTCTCCTTAGCCAGTTATGTATATCCAACATGTGGAGGATCTAGGACCCCAAAAACCTCACAAAATACAATGTGACTGAACTTAACCTATGGTACTGGCCACCAATACCTACACATTGTGCATCCCATTGATGCCACACAGACTGCAACAACAGGCACACACAACGTCTAACACAGGGGCACATTGTAGCATGTGAGGAGGGAAATGAAGATGAAGTACAGAGAAAGTTGTGAACATTAGGTTATTTTCCCTGATAAGCCATAGAGCTGCCCATACATGGGTAGAACCTCATCAACTAGCCTCTTCAGCTCTGAAAAAAGGCAGGGGCTCTATCACCTGCTAGGTGGGGTATGATTGCTCCCAGAGGAGGCACACAGCAGCTCAGGTAATGGAGGTGTTGCTGGCAGCAGTGTCAGAAGTCACGCAAATGAATCTGCACAACATGGTGGTCAAGTCTACCACGTACGCAGTCATCAACGCTGGTGGACACAGCCATTGGGCCACAACCACCACTGGCAACAACATTAGCCTGTGACTGTGTCTGTTGAAGTTACAACTGCCTACCACCATGACGTCTTCCGCCTGGGGTTGCAGGTGGTTCCTAATGTCCAGTGGAGTAGGCAGGCATCTGCCATTTTGGTGGCCTGAAATGCTGTATTTGGCTGTATAAACTTTGTCACACCTACAAATTAGTTACCTCACAAACATCCTCATCCTGTCTTTTCATGTGGGTTATACTACTCAACCACCATAAAGTATAGTACAGGGCACAGATGGCTTATAACTGGGGTGCATCCCTGGTTATCATTCACGATGACAGTCTGACAAACAGAGATACTCTTCAGGATGTCAATAGTCTTCTCGCACAGGGCACCAATGGCAACAGGGGCTGGGGCGCAGGTGCCTATGTCAAATTAGACACCCACCTTCTTGGGTGAGCAGGTATGGTCAACTTGGTGGGGAGCAACAGGGAGTGTGGCGATAGAACTGGGGTAGCAGACGAAGAAATTACAGGAGTAGTTGCATAGTCCATCCCCTACAGACTGTCACTTTGGCAGTCATAATACACAGTTTGAGGGGCAATTGTGTAGCACATCTTTGAGTTTGGTCAAATTCCATGTTTTGGACACGTGTTGAAAATCATGGGGTCACAGGTGACCCTTGTGTAGCTACCAGCTGGGATACAGTCAGAAATGCTTTGTCACATTCTATCATTGGCATGCATCATATATATTGCTGTTGACACACTGACTAATGTTACAAATCATGTCTTCACACATAGGTACCCATGGAGAGGGAAGATGCGACAACCTCCTGTCTACCATCCACTTCTAGACCTTCAGACCATGGAGCAACACTACATAATTATGTAATACTAACTTGATAGGCAAACAATAGTGGACTTATGCCGTCAATTGGAGCCAGAACTAATGCCAGCTATTAGTTATCCAGCCAGCACACCACCCATTGTACAAGACATGTCAGTATTGCACTTCCTAGCCACAGGGTCCTTCAAATATAAAGTGGCCCTATCTGCTGGTATTAATCATCCTATGTTCAGTCTGGTGTTGAAGGATTTCCTCTTAGCAATGCTTAAACACCTTGGCACCTGTATCAGGTTTCCCCAGCATGAGGATTTAACCAATGTAAATGCTGACCTCTACAGTTTTGCCCACCTCCCGCTTGTGCTGGGGGCCATTGCTGGCACACATATGGACTTTGTGCCTTACAGGCCATTGAACAAGTTTAATATAACAGGAAGAACTTCCATTCTATCAATGTGCAAGTTGTCTGTTTGGCAGATCTCTACATTTCACATGTCTGTGCACATTATCCTGGTTCAGCCCATGATTTTTTCACAATGCAGAACAGTAGCATGCCCCAGCTGATGTCACAACTGTATCCAGAGAGGGCCTGGCTGGTTGGTATGTCACATCTGTCCTGATTGTCTATGTGCAATGTCAGGTGATACAATCAGTAAGTGAGTGACTCATTGTTGCAGATATTTCCCATGCCTTAACAGCAGACTCCTTATATCCAAACCGTCCTTGGTTGTTGATGACACTGAGAAATCCAAGTATGCCAGAGGAAGTCTGCTTTAATGAGGCCCAAGTCAGAACATAGCAGGTAGTAGAGCAGGCTTTTGGGCTCCTGAAGGTCAGATTTTGGTGTCTGGACTGGACTTGTGGAGCCCTTCTACACTCACCCAGGGAACTGAGTCAGATAACTGTGGGATGCTGCATGCTCCACAACATCTCTCTGTGGAGGAATAGCCCATACATCTCCGAGGAGGGCGAGCCTGCAGACCTCTGGGTGAGACCCCTGAAATGCAAAGTGAAGATGACAGTGGCAAAGAGGAAGGAGCTGAATTGTGGCAAGATCTCATCAACAGCTACTTTTCATGAGTGTAATTATGGCATCTGATGTAATGACTGCCACTGTACAATGAACTGTAGTTGTGAGAATGTGTGGAGTTTATTCTTTAGAAACAGCTAAGGAGCTGATACTCTGCAATATTCAACTAAAAGCTGCTTGATGAGATGGCTTTTAACACATCACCACCGTCATAATGTTGCTTTGTTTGTGTCAGTTTCATTTAAATGTACTTTGTTTTATAGTTGCTTGCTATGTGATCTGTGCCAAAGGTATGTTTTCAAGCCCATACTCCTTGTTTTGTCTTTCTACAGGTACCTTCATCATAACATCCTCATGTGGGTATTTCCGAGTTGTGACATTGGCTGTTCTTACATACAATGTGGACATGGATTGTTCCAGGTAATATAGGTCACAGAGTTTGGGTGTTTGAGACCTGTGCCAAGACAACTTGCACAGCGTTTGGGTGGAAGGTCAGAAGTGCCCATTAGACTTATTTTGTGTGTTGTGGTGGGCTGATTGCATCATATGTCATCATGTAGGTATGAAAAAAAAGTAGTCATAGACTGCAGACAAGTCATTTTACCTTCACATTGGCTTCACACTTTTTGTATGACTGATATGTAGCTGTAGACGTGTTACATCATTGCAGTCCAAAGTGCCTTTGGCACAATACTGGCATATGATTGTGTCATATCACCAGATGCATGGGAATTGGATTAAGATGTGCTTGTGATTAGGGACTGCTGCACTGCCATCTGTCTGTATCTTGGATTATGTGATGTTGGATTACGTTGGTGTGAAATGTGATAAGGCTTAAGCCATTAACATTATCCAATTTAATGTTTGTTTATTCAAAAGGACAATGTCTGACAAATCCCTTCCTTCCATGGTCTGGAGGGGGGCATGGTTCCTTGAAATATGTTCTTCGACTCAATATGTGTCACACATTCTTTTTTCTAAAAGTCCAGACATATAGACAGCCTTTGTTCTGTACCCTAGAAAAACATGTTTGGTTTGACATATGTTTGTGTGTATTGCTTGTGATCCTGAGCAGGACACTGTATACCTGTAACACATCCCTGCTTGCACAAGTAGCTTGTGTCTTCTTCATATGGTTGACATGGTCTTACATCTAAAAAGAGCAAAATGTTTAAATTAAGCAAGCAGATAATGAGTTTGTGATGGATGAATTTATTCCAATGCTAATAAAGAAAGGAAGATTTTGATAGAAAAGAACAAAAATGAAAAGTGAAGGGGTCAGTCATGGTAAATAAAATCATTGGAGTAGATGCCACACCATTTGGAGTCCAATGTCCAGAGTACTCCTCCCATTGGAAATGTTATGCGGATGAGGATTAGTCAACAGAGTGAATATGTGGCACACAAAGAAGGTTCTTTAGGAGGAGGTCACTTGCTGGTAGTGGTGGGTGTCTTGCCATCCGTGCCTCCTGGATTCTTTGAGGACATCCCCGCTTGCATGGAGGCGTTCTGCTGCTACAGAGGCAGGGAAGTCTGGGGCTGGCCTTCCTCAGAAGGGTAGCCCTTCCAGTGGCTGGCACAGATGATGATCAGCCTGGTGTTGATGAGTCAAAGGAAGGGTAAGAGTGTGAGAAAATAGCCTCTTTCTCGCATGGTTACCCCCACTTTTGGCCTGATTGTGATTGTATGTCAGTGTGTTTTGCCTGTCTCACTGGGATCCTGCTAGTCAGGACCCCAGTGCTCATAGTTTATGGCCTAATGCATGTGTCTGTATAGTGTTTGACTGTGTCACTGAAGCTCGGCTAACCAGAACCTCAGTGCTTGTGCTCTCTCTGCTTTTAGATTTGTCACTGTAGGCTAGTGACTTCCTTTACCAATTTTAATTGGCACACTGGACCCCCCTTATAAGACCCTAGTATATGGTACCTGGGTACCCAGGGCATTGGGGTTTCAGGAGATGCATATGGACTGCAGTAATTATTTTGCTACCCATAGGGAGCTCAGACAATCCCTTGCACAGGCCTGCCATTGCAGCCTGCGTGAAATAACGCACACATTATTTCACAGCCATATTCACTGCACTTAAATAACTTATAAGTCACCTATATGTCTAATCTTCACTTGCTGAAGGTTAGGTGCAAAGTTATGAGGGTACCCTTGCACTAGCAAAGGTGCCACCACAGAATTCAGGGCCATTTCCCGAGACTTTGTGAGTGTGGGGACGCCAAGACACGCGTTCACTACATATAGGTCAATACCTATATGAAGCTTCACAATGGTAACTCGGAATATGGCCATGTAAGGTGTCTAAGATGATGGAATTGTCCTCCCATTCCAAATCTGGTATTGGGAAGCCAATTCCATGCATCCTGGGTGCTCCACCATGGAACCCCAGTACTGCCAAACCAGCTCTCTGAGGCTTGCACTGCAGCTACAGCTGCTGCCACCTCACAGACAGGGTTCTGCCTTCCTGGGGTCTAAGCAGCTCAGTTCCAGGAAGGCAGAACAAACAAAGCATTTCCTTTGGGGGCAGGGTGTTACACCCTCTCCATTTGGAAATAGGTGTTACAGGCTGAGGAGGGATAGGCTCCCCAAGCCTCTGGAAATGCTTTGAATGGCACAGATGGTGGCCTCCTTGCATAAGCCAGTCTACACTGGTTCAGGGACCCATTGTCCCCTCCACTGGTGCAAAACTGGACAATGGAAAGGGAAGTGACTACTCCCCTGTCCATCACCACCCTAGGGGTGGTGCCCAGTGCTCCTCCAGTATGTCCCAGACTTCAGCCATCTTGCTTTGCATGGTGTGGGGGAACTCTGGAGGGCTCTGAGTGGCCAGCGCCAGCAGGTGATAGGTCCATACCTGATAAGGTAGCCAATCCCCCTCTCAGGGCTATTTAGGGTCTCTCCTGTGGGTTCTCTTCAGATACTGCTTGCAAGTATCCTTCAGGAATCCTCTGCAACTACTACTTCATCCTCTGACTTCGGATCAACCGCAGCCTGCTCCAGGAACCGCTGTAACAGCAACAAAGTATCCACAAGGGATACTTTTCTTCTGCAACTTCAGCTCCAGCCAATGACTGCTGTGTACATTCATTAGGGACTTCCTGTCTTCATCCTGCATCAGAAGGACCGAAGAAATCTCCAGTGGGGTGACAGAGTCACTCCCCTGCTCACGCAGGCACCTTCTAAGACGACGACCGGTACCCTTGGACTCCTCTCACAGTGACGAGCATGCTCCTAAGGACACAGAGGGTAGACCTCCTCAACATAGACTGTCCGGAGGTCCTGCTGATGCAATTTGGAGGAGGTAAGACCTTGCCTTCCCTGAGAGCGACAGTACCACTGTGTACTGTGTTTTCTTCACCTCCTGAACCCTCTGTGCACTATTTGCGAAATTCCTTCATGCACAGCATGGCCCAGGTCCCCAGTACTCCATCCTGTGATGCTCAACTCACGGCTTGGGACCTTCCTTTGTTGTGCTGCACTAACCGTGTTTTGCGCCTCCTTTGTCCCCGTGTCCTGGGACTCCCGTGGGTGCTGCCTTGCATCCTGAGGGCTCTCCAAAGTGCTGAGAGCCCCATATTCCTCCTCACATAGAGTTGAGGCACCTAGGTCCCTCCTGGGTCCAGCCAGCGCCATTTTGATGCAAAACGCATATTTGTCGTAAGCAAGGCTTGTTGGTGACTTCCAACACGAAATCACATCTGCATCCATCTTCAAGTCGTGGGACATCTTTTGCATGCAGGAATCCACTGGCATCTTCCTGGGTACATTCCTGCAGTCTTCATCCAACCAGGGACCCTTCTTTTGCCCCCTCTTCTGGGTTGGCAGGGGCTCCTGTCCTTCCTGGAACTTCTTTCCACTTCTGGACTTAGTCCCCTTCTTTTGCAGGTCTTCAGTTCCAGGAATCCAGCAATTGTTGTTTGCAGACTTGGCCCCTCATTCTGATTCTGGCGGGCGGCAGAGGCCGCCCGCCAGAATTCAGCCCTCCATAATACCGCTCCGCGGTCAAAAGACCGCGGAGGGTATTATGAGTTTTCCCTGGGCTGGCGGGCGGTCTCCAAAAGACCGCCCGCCAGCCCAGGGAAAAACTCCCTTCCCACGAGGATGCCGGCTCGTAATCGAGCCGGCGGAGTGGGAAGGTGCGACGGGTGCTTTTGCACCCGTCGCGTATTTCACTGTCTGCCAAGCAGACAGTGAAATACTTGTAGGGGCCCTCTTACGGGGGCCCCTGCAGTGCCCATGCCATTGGCATGGGCACTGCAGGGGCCCCCAGGGGCCCCGCGAATCCCCCTCCCGCCATCCGGTTCCCGGCGGGAGAACCGCCAGGAACTGGATGGCGGGAGGGGGAGTCGGAATCCCCAAGCCGGCGCAGCAAGCTGCGCCGGCTTGGAGGATTCCTGGGGGCAGTGGAAAACCGGCGGGAGACCGCCGGTTTTCCCGTTCTGACCGCGGCCAAAGCGCCGCGGTCAGAATGACCAAGGGAGCACCGCCGGCCTGTCGGCGGTGCTCCCGCCCCCGTTGGCCCTGGCGGATTGTATCCGCCAGGGTCAGAATGAGGGCCTTGGTTGGTTACTGCAATAATCCATATCACGAGGTGTAGTGTGTCCTAAGGAAACTTGCAGTGATTTATTCCTGCATTTCTAGGCTCTGGGGGGAGTAATTTACTTACCTTAACTGTATTCTTATGCTCCCAGCGATTCTACACACACTACACTAGGGGGGAATTCGTGATTCACATTCCACTTTCTTAGTAATGGTTTGTGTTGTCCCTTGACCTATTTTTTCCCATTCCATTCTATAGCATTTCCTCTTGGTTGCACTATCCTATGACTAAATACTTGTCTAATGTTGGTGTCAAGTGTATATATTGTGTATATTACTTACCTGCAGAAGGAGTATTGTCTCTAAGATATTTTTGGTACTGTGTCACCCAAATAAATACCTTTATTTTTGGTAACACTGAGTATTGTCTTTAATTGTGTATGAGTACTGTGTAACTATAAGTGGTATTGGATGAGCTTTGCATGTCTCCTAGTTCAGCCTAAGCTGTTCTGCTATAGCTACCTCTATCAGCCTAAGCTGCTAGAATGCTACGACTTCACTAATAAGGGATAACTGGACCTGGTATAAGGTGTAAGTACCCAAGGTACCCACTACAAACCAGCCCAGCCTCCTACAAAGATTGGTTTTGCAAAGCCCTGTTTAGGACTGTGTGAATGTCCCTCAGCACCCCTGTTAGGGAGGCCATGTTGGTATTGTGGGCCTCCATCTGTTCTCACATGTCCCTATGCATGGCCCTCTGTAGCTGCTTGATTTCCTGGAGTTCTGTCAAGACCTGGCCCATCATGCCTTGGTACTCCTGATAGACTCTCCAAGTTGTGATTGATGGTGTACTGGCCAAGAGCAGCCCCAGTGGCCTCACCCCACTGGCCCACAACATCCCTTTCATGCACCCTACCTGCACAGACCGGTGCCATTGCAACAGGACGCCCAGAGGTTTTGCACTGCAACTCAGGATTCAGGACTAGGGGAACAAGATTGTAGACACTGTGCTTCGTACTCAGTTTTGGGGAGCAACCAGGCTGGGAGGTGTTGATGTGGGCGCAGTGCGACCCACTGTTGCTGCCTGACCCGGTTGCCCAGATGGGCCAGAACTGTCCACGACATCCAGACGTCCAGGAATGTGTTATTCTCTGAGGGCTTCATCCAGGGGGATAGTGGCAGTCTCTTCTGTGGCCTCAGTGTGCCCAATGGCATCTCGACCTCTTGATGTGAAACGTACAATGTTACTGGTTGTATTTTGACATCTACTGCCAGCAGTTTAGTGTTACTGTAAGCAAAGACCTTGTACAAAGTTAAGTTGCAGCTAATCATATTGTGCCAAGTAGCCATGTTATTGTTTGTATTGGCATGGCATTTGTGGAGCATTCCAGTTCTATTGGACTGAAAGAGCTGTTGAAATGTGAAGGTTTTTAGTACTTGGGAGGATAGGCTGAGAATTACACATTACCACCAGTGCAGGCAGAACAATGGCTAGGCAAGATGTGACCATGACCATTTTGATGCCTATTTGAGTGTATTGCAGGTAGACCTAAGACTTTGTTGTACATGTGACGGGTGTCATCATGTGCAAAGTGCAGTGTGAAGGTGTCTGCTGCTGCTACCAATCTGGTGATGCATCTTGATGCCTTATGAATATTTGTTATATACACTGGGTAAGGTGTCATTCCTATTCTCAATAGTTCCTTCCTGGGTTAGCAGGTCATGGTGGAGCTAGGTATACAGGTATATCTCTGAATTGGACATAATCTATATATTGTCCACTCCCAGTAAACTTCCATTGATAATTTGTAAAAAAGGGTTTTAGGAGAAGTGACAACTGGTCTGGTGTTTGGAGTTAGGGAAACAGTGCCTCCTGGGCTTGGCATTCAGGTCACCCCCTCTACTTACCACCACTATAAAAATTGTATCTTCCCAGGTGAGTAAACTTCAATTGAGAGTTAAGAAACATAGCTATTTGGGCCAGTGAACACTCGGCTTGTGTTTGGAGTTAGATAAACCAGGCCCATTGGCTTGACATTCAGGCCACTCCCTCTATTCCCACCACTATATGAATGGTATCCTCCCATGTGAGTATGTGTCAATTGAGTGTTACTAAACAATTGTATTTGGACAAGAGAACACTGGGCTACTGTTTGGAGTTGCTGAAACAGTGCCTCCTGGGAGTTGCAGCCATGTCACTCTCTCCACTACACAAACTATATAAATGTTACCCCCCCCAGGTGAGTCCACTTCAGTTGATAGTTGTGAAACAGGTGTATTTGGACTTGTACAATGTCCTACGGTGGTTGGAGGTACAGTAACAGGGCCTCCTGTGAGTTGCAGTAGGATCAATCTCGCTACTGTACACGCTATACAAATGTTATCCCCCCAGGTGAGTTCACTTCATTTGATAATTGTGAAGCAAATGCATTGGGGTATGTGCCCACTGTGCTGGTGGTTGGAGTTACAATAAAAGGGCCTCCAGTGAGTTGCAGTCAGATCACTCTCTCTACTACACACAATTGACCAATGTTCTCCCCCTGGAGAATACACGTCAATTGAGAGTTCACTTACAGATATATTGTAGCATACAACTACTGTTTTAATGTTTGTAGTTACAGGAAAAGTGCCTTCTGGGAGTTGTAGTCATGTCAGTGCCTGTACTACACCCATGTGACAAATGTTGTCTCCACTGGTGTGTATCCTTATATTGATAGATAACAAACAGGGTTATTTGGACAGGTGGGTACTGGTTTGATGTTTGGAGTTATAGAAACAGTGCCTGCTGGGAGTTGCAATCACGTCAGTCCCTGTACTACACACACTATACAAATATAATCTTCCCAGGTGAGTACACTTCATTTGTGAGTTGCCAAGTAGAGGTCTTTGGACAGGTGAACAATGGACTGGCGGAAAGAGTAACAGTAAAAATGGCAAAAAGCGAGCTGTGAGCATGCATGACATTTCATTCGGTGACTTTACTACCTAAGGTATTCCTGTCAAGCCCTCAGGATGCAGGATGGCCAGGGCCTTCTTCTCCCACGAAAAGAGATATAATGGGGCAGTGGGAGGGCCACCTTCAGTCTCCATGGCCTGCAGCTGGTACCTGGAGAGAAGGGAACGGACTTTGCTCCTGAAGCCATTCCACCGTTCCTTGATGTCTTCCCTTGTGCGCAGGGTGGTACCTACAGCATTCACTCTGTCAATGATCCTGTCCCACATTTTAATTGTCCTACTGAGAGGAGTATTCTGGACTTGTGCTCCAAACAACAGTGGTTCTACTCTTATGATTTCATCCACCATGACTCTTTAAACAGCGTCTGAAAAAGGGGGATTTTTTAAATGTGGCATGGTGGAAACAAAATATGGGTGACAGTAACTTACTAAATAGGGGACATGCAAAATGGTCTGAATGTACAAAAATGTGTGCAGGGTATTCTATGGGATGGTGAAAAAAGGAGGGCCTCATTTATGCAGTGTTTTGGAAATAAGGTGCTCTGGCTTCCGTGTTTGGCATTCATAATGCAAAGAATTGTGGTGTGTGATGGTGTGTGTTTTATACTGTCCTTTGCAGGTGTGTCCACTGTGGCAAAGTGTGTCAACTGTTGTTCCCTTGTGCGCAGGGTGGTACCTACAGCATTCACTCTGTCAATGATCCTGTCCCACATTTTAATTGTCATACTGAGAGGAGTATTCTGGACTTGTGCTCCAAACATCAGTGGTTCTACTCTTATGATTTCATCCACCATGACTCTTAACACAACGTCTGAAAAAGGGGGATTTTTTAAATGTGGCATGGTGGAAAAAAATATGGGTGACAGTAACTTACTAAATAGGGGACATGCAAAATGGTCTGAATGTACAAAAATGTGTGCAGGGTATTCTTTGGGATGGTGAAAAAAGGAGGGCCTAATTTATGCAGTGTTTTGGAAATAAGGTGCTCTGGCTTCCGTGTTTGGCATTCATAATGCAAAGAATTGTGGTGTGTGATGGTGTGTGTTTTATACTGTCCTTTGCAGGTGTGTCCACTGTGGCAAAGTGTGTCAACTGTTGTTTTCAAATTCATTCAATGTGCAGTTGTCTATTACTTTGCTGACCACAAACCGTCATGGTTCAGACCAATATTGGCTGACCGCAGTGGGGGTCCACCACTGCAACTGTGTGCTTGTAATAAGGTCAGTGGTTGGTTGTGGTGCTGTTGGCGCTGGAGGTTGGCCTGCCTATATCCAGGCCTCAATGCCACTGGAAGTCTGCCCTTTTTGGTTGGCATTCAGCAGATCTGCCTGTAAATTGTGAAAGGCTGGTCTGAAAGTCAACCAACATGGTGGTCTTTCCAGGAATGCCAACAATGTAGTCTGGAGGTCCAACCTCCAAGCTCATAATGAGGCCCAAAGTTATTAAATCTGCCTTTTGCACACACAGGTATTGGAAATCCAAATCCACAAGGGGTGAAGTGCTCTCCTGTTAATCTGAACTAATATCATCAGTAAACAAGAATAATTCTACCATTCCTTCCATCATCTTATTATTTTTGATTGTGGGCATGGTGGCAGCAGCAAGAGAGCTGCGTACAATCGGTGTGGACGAAAGCCGGAGAAGCAAAGCACCGTGAAGCACAGTGATCGACGTGAGGCGGGTGCCGTAAGGTGCCCAGTTCCTCCACCAATACAGCACGGTGACACTGTGAAACTGCCAACTAAGGGCCCAATTCACAAAGGTAATCTTACACTTTCGGTCCAAGTTTTTTCAAGAATTCACAAAGGTAAGTTACGAGTAGTATCTTTACGTCCGCCCTTGGGGCAGTTCATCTACATTGTCGGCGGATCATCCGCATTTTGGATAGATCATCTGACCCTGGGCCGGAATCAGTGTAATTATATGCACCTGCACATTATCAATCCTACCTGCAACCTAGCTCCAAAAAACAGATAAAAGCAGCACACAAGCATGGGACTGGTTTATCCACAACCATTCTGTGCAATTCTGCTTTGCAAACTCTGAAGCCATGATGCCCACTCGGAGGTAAATAAATAAATAAACTAAACTATACAGTGGGGGAAACTACCATTATACTGAAATTTATTGTGAGGAACTACAAGAAACTGCATGGTCTCCCACCCTACAGCTACAGTTCCTGACAGAAGGCAGCACTATGCAGCAATTGGCAACAGCTGTCACTGCAGTGGGGGAGGATATACAGATGGCAAATGACATAAAAAAAGAAGTGGCAGGATGAGAAGAGGAGGGTGAAGGAGAAATAAGCCAGGATAGATGTGGCACAAGCTCTCCCAGAAGTACAAACTGGAGCATACCTCCGACTCACCCCACTTGAGAGGGATGTCTTCTCCACCATAGACCCCCACTTGCTCCATGGACTGCCTGTGAGAGATGACCTCAATGAGGTGCCAGGTACGATGTGATGATACTAACAATGACACCAAATGAGAAATTTTTGTGATAACCAAAAAATGTGACCATGAATGTTGTCCCAAGTAAGTACAATGTGCATGGTGACTCAAACCCTCATGTGTCTCACCTATTACATTACCCTATAAGTACCAGAATCCTTGGTGGTGGCAAATGCAAATTGCAAACCCTCAGTCCCAAACAGTGGCCCATCACTGGTGCCTCCTGCACTTGACACAGGTACATGGTAATAGGCAATGGCTCTCAATCATTTACAACTGCTGTTGGCATGTAGATGCAAATGTGTAGTTATGTGACAGGTTGCACATAATCAAATATCTTTGCCACAAACATCCAGAGAACAGTCACACGATGGAGGACAGGTCTCTGCACCATCAGGAAGGCAATTTCATGGTGCACAACAACCAATATCAATCCCATCAGCACAAACCGGGATGTAAATATGGCCAGGGGAGGGCATTTTCTTCTACATTTGTATGAGTTAACGCATAGATATATATCATGAGATTCAAAATCTGTACCAAACCTTGGAAATGAACTAGGTAATGTTGTGTATCACATGTGTCAACTAGTATGTTAACTGAGCACACACATATCATTATAAGCACTGTGACGTTATCCAGAAAGATGCATCCTGCAGTGACCCCTGCAACAGGTATGGGTGTGACATCTGGTCAGGCACCATACACTGGGAGGATGTCAGACACTGGTAAGGATACATAAAAACAACCTTACTAAATGTGTATGCTCCGAAACTGTAGTGTAAATGTCAGCAGTATGTGGTTTATGTATGATGTCACAGTTGTCACTCCTTGTGCTTACATATATCTCGTAACAGTCTACCTCACCCTGACATGTTGACTAATGATAGGTCAACCAAATATTTATGTGTACAGTACCTACCTAAGTCTTAAAATTGGCACTCATATAGGTGGATTTTGAGTAGGTCGGTGAAGCATGTCTATATGTTACAAGTCATTGGACCTCATTACAACCATGGGGGTTGGTGTTAAAGTGGCAGTAATACTGCCAGCAGGCCGGCGGTAATTACCACCAAATTGTAACCATGGCAGAAAGATCTCTGATAGACAGCCAATGTACCAAACCGACCGCCAGGCTGGAAACAACAGCCACCACGGCGGTAGCCGCCCACAGCCAGACAGAAGTCAATACTCCGCCCATTAAGACACTGGAACCCACCACCTTTTCCAGGGTGGTACCAATGTCATCAAAAGCCTGGCAGAAACAGACCTCATAAGTGAAAGGACTCACCATTGGAGACACAGGGAACAACCACGTCGCCATGGAGCCTGAGCTGCATGTCTTCCCCATGATCTTCTACGTGCTGCTCCACCACAAACATCAATGCCGGCGAAGACCATGATGGTGAGTACCGCCACCTAGCACACAAGGAAGGGTGGGAGGAAAAAGAGAGTGACACACACACGCAACAACCCCCAACACCACACACACAATCAGCAGCATCACAAAAACATTTTTACCCCGTAACTCGGATGAATAATGAAACGACAAATCGATTTTGAAAAAGAGAATGTAATGAGAGCAACACATCAAGATAAATAAGGGGGGAACCTCAGCCAGGAGAGGGAATAACACCACTGGTTCTGGAGGGGGCAACATGCCTTTTGCTTGGTCCTGGGGAGTGCAAGCCCACAGACTCTAAAGTGGGTGAATACCCCATTGGTTCAGGAGGGTGCAACATGCCCTGTGCTTGGTCTTGGGGAGTACAAGGCCACAGTCTCTCGAGTGGGTGAATACCCCACTGGTTCTGGAGGGGGCAACATGCTCTGTGCTTGGTCCTGGGGAGGGCAAGGTCACAGTCACTCAGGTGGGTGACTTGCTCACTGGTTCTGGAGGGGGCCTCGTGCCCTGTGTTCTTGATCCTGGGTAGTCTTGGCAATGTGGGTGTCATACCCACTGGTTCTGTAGAGGGCTTTGTGCCCTGTGTTGTTGATCCTGGGTAGTCCTGGCGAAGTGGGTGTCATACTCACTGGTTCTGGAGGAGGCATTGTGCCCTCTGCTCTTGACTCTGGGTAGTCTTGGCAATGTGGGTGCAATACCCATTGGTTCTGGAGGGGGCCTCATGCCCTTTGCTCTTGAACCTGGGGAATGCAAGGACACAGTCTCTCAGGTGGGTGTAATATTCACTGGATTTGCAGAGGGTAGGCCTTACAACAAGCCATGGAGGCAGGATTACATACCATCCGCTGACTGGGACAGTTGCTCAGTGGTGGTGCTGCTGCTGGTGGGGGGAGGCTCCTGCCCATCCCCTGCAACCTCAGGTGGCTGCTCACCGGTGGTGGTGGTGCTGCTTGTGGGGGAGGCTCCTGCCCATGCCCTGCAATCTTGGACAGCTGCCCACTGGAGGTGTAGTGCTGCTGGTGGGTGGAGGCTCCTGTCCATCCCCTGCAACCTCGGACGGCTGTTCACTGCAGGTGGTGGTGCTACTGGTGGGGGGAGGCTCCTACTCATCCCTTGCAACCCCAGACAGCTGCCCACTGGAGGTGGTGGTGCTGCTTGGGGGGGGAGGCTCCTGCCCATCCACTGCAACCTCAGATGGCTGCACAACCATGGTTGGTGGTGGGGGCCCCTTCGCTCTTCCTGCCTCCAGCCCCAGGTCCCTTGCTCTTCCTGCCTCCTGCCCCAGGCCCCTTGCTCTTCCTGCCTGTTGGTGCAGGCTCCTTGCTCTTCCTGGTGGCTGGGGCTGGCTCCTTTACCTTCTTAGCAACTGCTTGGGGAGGTTCCTTGGTCGTTCCGGCAGCTGGGGTAGACTCCTTTACCTTCTTAGCAGCTGCTGAGGCAGGCTCCTTGGTCTTGAGGCTGCCTGGTGCAGGCTCCTTCACCTTCAGGCATGTGGCCTGGATCCCTTTTCACAGTGAATGGGTGTGGTGACGACTGGGCCCGTGGACTGGGTGGCTGAGGTTCTTGGCTGGGTTCTTCCTACCCTGCCCATACATATAGGAAGGTGGGGAGGGAAGAAATCAATGGTAGATAGGAACAGTTTTTTAGGGACATTGGGACGGGAAGAGGGAGAAGGAATGGGAGTTGAGGAAGAGGGAGTGGTTTTTTGAAGATGTCTGTCTGCTTATTTTGGGAGCAGGTGCATGGGTTGGCTGCTGTTGTGAGGTGGATGGCTGTTGGGTGTCTGAATGCTTGCATTTGTGTACCTTAGAAGGGGGGGCAGACACAGTGGGAGAGGACACAGGGGACATGTGCATGGCTGTTGTGGAGGTATCTGCCAGTGAGGTGTGTGTTCTGCTTGGTGTGGTGATGATGCTGGTAGTGGATGATGATGTAGTGCATGCAGGTGTGAGTGTAGACGGAACTGTGAGAGAGGTGGAGGGGGAGACAGTGGAAATAGAGGATGTTGGTGTGTCTGCATTTGGATGGTGTTTGTGTAAGTGCCTGTGGGATGAAGTGTGGTGCTTGTGTTTGCCTGAACCACTCTTGTGTGTTGTCGTGTGTGCATGCTCATTTGGCTTTGTGCTTGGGATGGGTTGGGGTTGAAGAAAATGGGACTGAGAAGAGGAAGTTGGAGGGGGAGGGTAGAAACAGGGACAATGGCTGCCATCAGAGAGGAGGCCAGAGCCTGGCTCGATCTCTGTTGGGCCGCCAATCCAGTGTGAATGCCCTCCAGGAATGCATTAGTCTGTTGCATCTGGTCTGCCAGCCCCTGCATGGCATTCACAATGGTTGACTACCCTACAGAGATGGATCTCAGGAGGTCAATAGCCTCCTCACTCATGGCAGCAGGGCTCAATGGGGCAGGGCCTGAGGTGCCTGGGGTGAAGGAGATGCCCACACTCCTGGGTGAGCGGGCACAGGCAACTCGATGAAGGCTCCTGGGAGGGCAGTGCTGGCATGGGGTGGTGGCTGTACCTGTAGCTGGCATGGCCACAGAGGTATCCGCCACCACCAGGGACCTTCCATCAGAGGAGATATCCGTGTCTGAACTGTCCCCTCCAGTCTCCACTGGGTGGTTCTCCTTCTGCTGGGGAGGGGTGCTGGTGGCCTGTGACTCCTGTGGTGGGGCCTCCTGACCACTAGCGGCAGCGGAGGAGGAAAGCTGTTCAGAGATCTGGCCAGTAGCAGGGGCCCGCTGTTGTGTGACTGTCTCCCTCATAATATTTACCATGTCTGCTAGCACCCCTTCTATGGAGATCAGGATGTTGTAGATGGCCTGCAATTCCTCCCTGATTTCCTGGTACTGTCCCTCCTGCAGCAGCCTGTTTTCCTGCACATTGTCCAGGGTCTGGCCCATCGTGTCCTGGAAATGTTGATATGCTCCCAGGATCTCTGCAAGTGCCTTCTGGAGAGTCGGTTCCCTGGGCCTGTCCTCCCCCTGGCGCACAGCACTCCTCCCAGTTTCCCTGTTGGCCTGTGCCTCTGTCCCCTGAGCCGTGTACCCGCTGCCACTGTCCCTTATTGTCTTGGGTATGAGGTGTGCCTTGGGGACCCTGTAGAGGTGGACACACTGCTGTTTGACATGTCCTGGGGACAGAGGTGTGGGTGCGCTGCATGGGTGCTGTGGTGGTGTTTCCTGATGGGGGAGGCTCTGTGGTGGTATGTGACTGGGCCTGGGTAACTGCTGTGCAGATGTTCCTGATGGGCCAGGTTGGTCATCCTGATCCTGAAGACCAGAGTTGCTGTCATCACTGTGGGCCTCTTCAGTTCGGGGTCTGGATAGTGCTGGCACCTCTTCTCTGCTGACATTTGCTGGGATACCTGTGGGGATATAAATGATTAGTTATGGTTTCTGTGTCTGACATATTGTGCATCTGTGGCTTCTCCTCTTTGGTTGTATTTGCCCTGGCATCTTTCACTTGTGTATGTTGGTGTATGGTGGGATGATTAGTTCTCTATAGTATGCATGCTTTGGTGTTGGGTGTGCAGGGCTGTGAGTGGTGTCCATGCACTGGTAGAGCATGCAGGGCTTGGCACTGGTATAAGTGAAATGTGATGATGTGGTGCACTGGAAGTGGTGGAGTGATGGGAGTGAGGTTCGGGGTATGTGATGGCATGCAGGTAGGGTGTGTAATAATAGTGGAGAGTTGAACTTACCAGAGTCCAGTCCTCCTCCTACTCCGTCCAGGCCCTCAGGATGCAGGATTGCCAAGACTTGCTCTCCCATGCTATGAGTTGTGGGGGAGGAGATGGGGGTCCACTGCCAGTCCTCTGTACAGCAAGCTGGTATCCTGCTACAATGGAACGTACCTTCCCCTGTAGGTTGTTCCACCTCTTTCTGATGTCATCCCTAGTTCTTGGGTGCTGTCCCACGGCGTTGACCCTGTCCATGATTCTCCGCCATAGCTCCATCTTCCTACCTATTGATATCTGCTGCACCTGTGCTCCAAATAGCTGTGGCTCTACCCTGATGATTTCCTCCACCGTGACCCTTAGCTCCTCTTCTGTGAAGTGGGGGTGTCTTTGTGGTGCCAATTGTGTTGGTGATGTGTGTAGGTGAGGGTGTGTTGGGTGAAGTGTTGGGGTATGTGATGTGGGGTGCGTGAGTAGTGTATAGGTGTGAGTAGTGTGTGGCTCTGGTTGTGCCAGTGGTCTTGCTGTCTCTCTGCTGGCAATTGTTTGTAATGGTGAAGGGTTGTGGGTAATGTGGGTTTGTGTTTTATAGTGGTGTGGGTGTGGTGTGTGTATGGGTGTCAGGTGTGTATTTTTTTAATTGTCCAATGTGGTGTTGTTTTGGATGTGTGTGTCGATTTTGAGCGCAGTGGCATGTACCGCCAATGCTTTAGCGCTGTTGAATGTTCGTCGTGGTGATTCGTGGGTCATAACATGGTGGGTGTAGTTCTGTTGGCGGTGTGGGTGATACGTCCAGTTTATCACTGACTTTTGGTGTGGTGGATTTGTGTCTGTGGCTGAATAGTCACAGATTGGTATATGTGTGTCATAATATGGTGAACTGATACCCGCGGCGGTAAGTTGGCGACAGTTAGTGTGGTGGTGAGATTTACCACCAATGTTATAATGAGTGCCATTATGTCTTACCTGAGGAGTTGTAAGGAGTTTGTGCCCCCCCCAGGTATACATGGTCTTGCCACTCTGGGGAAGTCCCACAAGTGTCAGCAATGTTCATGGAATGTTACTCAAGTACAGAGTGAGGCAACACGGTGATTTGTTAATCGTTGACACACTCCAGTAGACCATTTCAAAAGACACAAAGTGGCTCTCTGTGGTACATAGACATAATTTGCTGGTGTGTGCAGCTGGATTTGCATAAACAATGATGCTCGGGTGCCTTGAGGGGCTCATAATTCTGTCCCCAAGGTCACCATGGGGAGGAGGAGTCACAACCTGTTCCCAAGTTCATGACATGGATACTTGTTGAGAAAATGCCATGAAACAACAGCTAAAGTAATGATGTGGATGAGGGGTGTGCTGATACCAGCAGGCTTGCATTATTGGAGTGTGGTAGTGGCTGGCAAAGTGGGTTTAGAGGAAGGGAAACCTAGACTTCCAGTGGTTGAACTGCACAACGTGAAAACAGTAAGAGTGGGATCAGCCTAGCTTTTCTACTTGACCAAATAATAGGATCATAGGACAATGTTGATTTCACTTTGCCACCATGATCACACATGAGTGAATGAGGACTACAGGATGTGTGCTGTACAAACCGTATCCAGTGTCAGGTGAATTAGACCATAATGTTGTAAACGTAGATTTGAAACACAGGCAAAAGGAAAAGTGCCTAGCAGGAATGGCGACCTCACAGTCTAAAATTAGCAATGCTGTCTTTTTCGGGGGGAATAAATAACCATACCTTAGTTAATAATTGTGTATATCGGGCGTGGCTACGGGCGTCAAGATGGCGGTCGCACTCTGAGAGTGCTCTGGACCCCTCCGTCATCCGCCTGAAACCTACCACCACATTTGATCCTTTTCTTTCCCAAACCGGGAATCGGAGGCTGCCTTGGTGCCCCCTGGCTCCCGTAGATCCGACTCCGGGGCTCAGAGATGCCTAAATACCGTTGGGGGCGAGGCTGTCTCAGAGGCCGGATCGCATCGGAAGAGGGAGCCACCCGACGCTCCGCGCCGTGACGTGAGCTCCCGGGCAGACTCTGTGGGCCGGGGACTGCTGGGGCCGCCGAGACTGCGGCAGGAGGCACCTTACCCCCCCGGCGCACCTGGAGGGAGACGCGGCTGATCGCTGCAGCGAAATAGACGAGAAGGATCCACGGCCGGCACGCCCGGAGGTGGCCGGGGCCTTGGGACCCGGTGGATCGGAAGCCAACGGCCTGGGTGCGACGCCATCCAGGGAGAAGGAGGCGGACGGAGCCATGCCCTGGGAGCTGGAGCCCCCGGGGCCCCGGAGGAATCTAGCTGCGCGTCACCGCTGGTCCGGCCCGGACGCGGGCCGCAAGCTGGGGATTCCCCCCTCCTGGGGACCATTGCCTGACCGGCGCCCGGACTGCGGGGCGCTCAAGCCACGCTCGCTTCGTCGAGGCGAGCGCACCGGAGAGGTAGAGTTGAGAAGGCACAGAGGGGCGATGTGGAGCCCCCGACCTCACATGGGACCTCGCCCTTGAGACTTGAGCTGAAGACTGGGGGAGGCCTCGGCCCACCGTGGGGCGAAGCCTGAATCACAGGACATTATTGGGGAGAGAGCGGGGGGAGCCAGAAACCCCTTGCCCTCCCACTCAGAGGCCACGGCGACGGGGACCCGGTCATTGGAGGGGGTCCCCCATCGACTTGCATCCGAGCAGGGGGCCAACTGCCCTGGGCCCACCCTGAGGCGATACTCTGTGAAGCACGGAAGCAACAACAAGGTCGCCTGGTGGTGGCTCGACGTGCCGAAGGAGCCCGACGGCTAACCACCCCCTTGGCTGAGAACCTGAAGAGGCAGGGAGCCCCCCCACCTACTGGCTTGATCCTGGGGCCCAACGCGACAAAGTACGAGAGACTCCGTCTCTCCCATGGAATAGCTGGAAGTCCTGGTGCCTCCACCGGTGAGTGTTCCCCGACTCCGGGGTGCCCCTCTGACCGGACTCTCCCCCCCAGGGGTGATTGACTTGACTAGGAGCCGCCCCAGAGAGAAGAGACACGAGATCATTGACACAAATAAGCTTCATTCCCACCGGGGTGTAACTGCGCCTGCACTAACCCTCGGACACCATGGGCAAGGACAGAGCTTCTAAGCAGGCACAGCCGTCCCAGCAGAGGATTGATCAATTTACCACACCGACGGCCCCCCGGACCGGAGGTGATGCTCCACCTACTGACCAGGCCGCTGACGGGGTTAATGCCATCCTGCTTGCAATCCAAACCTCACAACGAGCAGTGGAGTCCAAGATTGGAGAGGTGAGAGAAGAGATGGGCCTCGTGAGACAAGATCTTAGAAACGCAGTGGGCCGAATTACGGAGGTGGAGACCCGTGTCTCGCAGACGGAGGATGACTTGGCCGATCTGAGATCCAAGGTGGCCCAACTGCAAACACGGACTGGAGAACTACACCGCAGAGCAGAAGATGCTGAGAACCGCTCCAGACGCAACAACCTGCGCTTCGTTGGCGTACCGGAGGGAGCCGAGGACGGCAAAGCCACCGAATTCCTGGAAAACTGGATTAAATCCTGGATGCCGGAGAACTCTCTTTCACCATGGTTTGCAATAGAACGAGAGCACAGGGCCTTGGCCCCGCGGCCCCCACCGGGCGGCCCCCGACAACCCCTGATAGCGCGCTTCTTCAACTTTAAGGATCGTGATGCCATCCTCAGGGAAGCCAGGCATTCCCCGACCTCTTTTGGGACAACCAGAAAATTTTGATTTTCCCTGACAACACCCGCGAAGTCCAAACTAAACGCCGATCATATGAACAAGTGAAGCAAAAGCTGAGAGCGATGCAACTTTCTTATATGCTCCTCTTCCCGGCACGCCTGAAGGTAATCCTGGCCGATAAGGCACACTTCTTTGAATCCCCCGAGGAGGCGTGGGATTGGCTGACGGAGGATGGTCTGGGGAGCCGAAGGGGGCCCAGCTGGTCCATCCGAGAGACCCCGGGGGACACGTCCGGACGCACAAGCGGACACGCGTGGAGGCGTACCAGGTCTAGACGTGGTAGACTCAAGAGCTCCAGCATCCGAACTGACCAGGACTCCCACCCTACCCAGGACCCCCCACCGGGGGAGGGGCCGGTGGATCGCCCGTAGAATCGAGCCACGGGAGAGGAAAAAAAAGACGATCGTCTGAGCCAATCCCCTGAACTTGGTTGATGGTGACCCCGCACATGCTGGACTCCGGCTCGCTGGGGCCCACCGGCTGTACCAGGTACCGCCCGCACACACAGAGCAGGGTCATACCCATGACGACACTATGTTGTGCACCCCAGCGACTTTATTAAGGGTAGGGGTATCTCGCTAATTAATTGCAATTGATCCGACACACAGGAGGGGTCCACCACTCCACTCAGTGGCAGACTACATGGCTGTATTGCCCCGGTTGGGCTCTAGGGCGACAGATGCTTCGAGGGTAGAAGTATGGGGTGGAGGGAGGTTGGGAAGTTTAAAGCTCATGTTAGGGCTTAGTGTAGTGGTTATGATAAGTTACTGTTGCAACACCGACACCTGCCTTATAGATCCTTTTCAGTCAATATGTCCATCTCTAGGTCCTTGGTCGAGTCCTCAATTTCCCACAACACAGACATGACACAAGTAGGTCCCTCACTGACACAGATTCTCTCATGGAATGTCAACGGCCTCCTGGATAAAATCATAAGATCCGCAGTGTTTAGCACATTGCGAAGATATGCCCCTTCGGTGGTCCTTCTACAGGAGACCCATCTACTTGGAACCAAATGCTCCATTCTAGCACGGGGGGCTTTGACAAGGTTTTTCATGGAGGCTTTTCAAGAGGCTCCAGGGGGGTGGCCATTCTATTCCATCTCTCGCTACCCATAGTAGTTACCTCCACTACATCAGACCCACAGGGTAGATTTGTAGCGGTGACCGGTACATTACATGGATCACCGGTTAATTTCGTATGTGCATACGCTCCCCTAGCCGGCTTCGACGCCTTCTTACTAACTCTCCGCCGGATACTCATTGGCCTCCCGCAAGGACTCACACTTGTAGGAGGAGACTTTAACTCTGTCCTAGACCCTAAGTTAGACGTATCCGGACCTATCTCCTCCACCCGAGCTGGGAGAGCAACCAACTTAAGCGGGTGGACGAGAGGATTAGGGCTGTGTGAGGTATAGAGGACATGGCACCCCAGATCACGGCAATACACACACACCTCAGCGACTCACCACTCTCAGGCAAGAATTGACCTTGTGTTTATGCCTGTACTAGATATCTCTAGTCACTGGCGCTGAGATATTACCCCGGGGAGTCTCAGAACACTCCCCAGTACGAATCCGACTGGGGAGCGCAGCCCCCAATCAGCGCCCCACGTGGCGCATGAATGCATGGTACCTACAGGACAATGATTATACCCTTGAAATAAGGGACCACCTTACCCAATATTTCGACCAAAACTTGGGGTCCGTACAATCCCCAGGCAAGATCTGGGCGGCATGTAAAGCCACACTAAAGGGGTACGCTAAACAACGCGTGCGCGCCCGTGAACGAGCGCGAGACCAGCAGGTGACAGCCCTTGAAGCCAGAGCCCTGGTGCTAGAGCGGTCTGCGACTACCGCCACATCAGCTTCCGTTTTGAGACGCCTAACGGTGATTAGAGAAGAAATAAAACAACTGGTGCTTGAAGCCGCAAAGCACACCTGGAGGGCTTCGGCGGCTCGTGTGTACGGATGGGGCGATAAATACGGCAAACTCCTTCACTGGTTGGCCACGCGCCCACTAGCCGACAGAATTATCCCTGAGGTCGCGGACAGGGCGGGCTTGGTCGCGAGAACTCCCAGTGAAATTGCGGGGAGCTTTGCCTCCTACTACGTTCAACTATACGCGGTGCGCCCCATCCACTAGCTGAAAGGGAGTCCCCCCTTCTAGACGACATCACCCTTCCCAGAATACCGCAGGCGACCAGGGAAATCCTGGACGAAGCCATAACCCTGGCCGAAATCACAACGGCCATAGCCGGCCTGGCGTCAGGTAAAACACCTGGGCCAGACGGCTTTCCGTCTGAGCTCTACAATAGATGCGGGGACATTTTAGGCCCCCACCTGCTTAACATGTTTAATGAAGCAGAGAAGATCGGCTGTTTCCCCGCTGGAATAGACCAAGCCACAATAGTGGTGATCCCAAAGACCCAGCCACCCTCGCGCGACCATTCGGCTTATAGACCAATTTCCCCTCTGAACGCCGAGATTAAGGTGCTATTGACCTTGCTTGCTACAAGGCTGAGAGTGGTGCTCCCCTCCCTGGTACATCCAGATCAATGTGGCTTTATGCCCTCTCGCAGCACCAGGCACTGCATTAGGAGACTGCACGTCGCACTGGCTCAACGCAACACCCAGACTGGGTCCCCCCTCACCATCCTCCTGATAGACTTTGAAAAAGCCTTTGATACGGTGGACTGGTCATATCTAGAACAAATTCTAAGAAAGAATGGATTTGGACCCAAATTTCGAGGCCTTGTAAAGCTACTTTACTCCAACCCAACCGCCCGTATTCAGGTAAACGGGGTGGCGTCCAATCCATTCCCTATCAGTCGCAGGACCCGTCAGGGATGTCCGTTGTCGCCGTTGCTCTTGGCCCTCGCGTTTGAACCATTGGCCATGCTGTTGAGAGAGGACCCACTGGTAACAGGCTGGGCATGGCCCACGGGCCCAGAAGACCGGGTTGCACTGTACGCGGAAGACGTCCTCCTTTACCTTTCCAATCCAGCGATGAGTGGCCTGCGAGTCTTAGAACTCCTGGACCTCTTCTCACAGGCCTCGGGACTAACCCTAAACCCCAGTAAATCCCTGCTGATCCCCTTACACCCCTCTAGAGATTGCATAAGCTAGCAGAAAAACATTCCAATCCGCCACAACAGTTTTAAATATCTAGGAGTCCACATATCTCTGCTCCCCGAGCTAACATGGGAACTAAACATCACACCGCTCCTTAAGAAGTCTAAAAAAGAGCTTCAGCGCTGGTGGAACCTACCACTCAACACACTGGGGAGAGTTGCACTATACAAAATGATGATACTCCCCAGTTTCCTATACCAGCTGCAAAACTTCCCGCACCTAATCCCCCGGAAGTGGTTTAACGAAATTGAAACGACGGCACGCCAATTTCTATGGTACGGCTCCCGACCCAAATTGTCCTTTGTTACATGTCAAAGGGACATCTACGAGGGGGGGCTAGGAATGTCCCACATTTATTTTTATTATCTGGCCATGCGCCTACTGGTGATTAACGACTGGCTGTCGGGAGGCTGGACAGACCCCGCATACAGACTGGAGCTTCAGGCGATGGGATACAACAGGGTCTTCGACGCTCTATATGGGGGAGTGATCCCACAGACCATTCCTGAGGTCACCAGGCTGGTGTTTACGGGGTGGCGAGCAGCACAAAGAGTCACGGGGTGGTGGTCTCGTCTAACTCAGCAGACTCCTCTTTGGCAGAGAAAGTGGCTGAGGGAAGTTTCCACACTTGATGGGTTCCGGAAATGGGACATTATAGGGATATCTACATTGGGCGACATCTGGGGTGAGTCACAAATCCGGTCCTTTGAGGAGCTTCAGAAAATGCACTCCTTAAACAATACCCAGTTTCACAAATATCTACAACTCAGGCATGCTTTACTAGTACACGTACGACCAGGGGACAACATCCAAGAATACAGCCCACTGGAGGCGAAGATCATGATGGGACTCCTAAACAAAGGGGGAATCTCCCAGACCTACCGCTATATCCTTGCGAATACATCCCCCCCCCTCGAGAAGCTTCGCCAGAAGTGGGAAGGATGGGTGGGCTCCATAGAGGACTTAGATTGGAGAGAAGCACTAACAGCCCCTCAAACTCTGGCCATATCTACACAATTTCAGTTGCTACAAACCCCTTACCTACACTCAGCCTACCTTACCCCTAAAAGGCTCCACCGAGCTAATCTCCGGCCCACAACCGGGAGCCGACTTTTTTCATATGGTCTGGACCTGCCCAATTATAGAGTCATATTGGAGGTCAATCACGGGGGAGATGTCCGAGGTTCTACACACAGCGGTAGAGATATCCCCGATACCACTCTTGCTGGGGGCCATGGGGAAGATGGGGCTAAATAGAGTGAATCGGACCTTCCTGGGAGTGGCCTGCCTGGTGGCAAAAAGAGATATCATGTCAGAATGGAGGGCCGCAAAAGCGCCGACCCTCACCAAATGGAGACGGGGAATGGACTGGTGTGAAAGATGTGAAAAACTTGTATATGAGGCGAGGGGGTGCCCAGACAAGTACAATAGAGTGTGGGGAAACTGGGAGAGTTTACTGGCCACTTGATCAACCTAGGGCAACAAAAATCTCCGGAAATTTCTGGAGGCATTGATTTACCTGGGGGAGGGGGCCCCACTGCTTGTAATCCCTGCTTGTAATGTCAGAAAGGCCAAGCCCAAGCTGCGCGAGGTGAAGACGATGCTCCACCAGACACTGTAATAACGGGGACTACGAACCCCGTGCTGTGGAGATGGGACCAAACCCAAACTCTAATCCCTACCCCAAATTTCATGGAACTCACGGGCACCATCAAGACCATTAAGACAAAAAAGACGAACAAGTCGGATGTGACAGACGATATATCCTGAAGAAGGTGTCAGGGTGTCGGTGTTTGTACTTATTGTTACAATGTATCTTTATTGTGTTCTGTTTTTGCTCTTCTCTAAAATAAAAAAAACCTCTTTATAAAAAATAAAAATTGTGTATATCAAAACTGTCCTTGTCATTGTACTGACAAATTCTGATGTGCAAAAATGAACCAGCTCTGCATGTTTAGGAAGACTCCTTTACAAATAAGCAGATACCACATCATGCGTAAGATGCATGATGCCAATAAAAATGAAGGTGTGTCCAAAGGTAGCCAGTGCAGGACACCCTAGTTATTTCAATCACATAGCTCTCAGTAACCACCAAATACATGTTTGCCTGTAAGTGTTTATCCTTGGTCGATATGAGGGCTGTCTGTAACTTGTAGTTCACTGGTCCATACCTCTGACATGTACATGTAGAATCAACACCATCATCCTTTGCACTTAGTAATAGATATGTATGTCACATTACAGCTGCTGTCAGCGCTACTTAAGTGATACAGATGACACAATCCAGGGGCTTAGAAGACATCCTGGCTGCAGCAGTCAAACCTGCTGCCATTCTTTCCATTTAGTAAGTGTGCTGTATAGTGTAGTAGTCTATTGATACCCTTCTCATGAACAACAAAAAATCCATGTAGATGGGGATGACCAGAGATTGCCATTTTAGTATTACAGTGAAGGTGGTATGTAAAATGTACCCAACAAGATCAGTGATGTGTGTGTCAGGTGTGCATATTCACATATTATTCATGCAGAACATTAACCATAGTGTTACTTCTTTCCAAAGCTGATGTTTCACTGACCAGTTCTTTTGCTACACACTCAAGGAGCCCAGTCCTGCAGCTGATAAAGGGATCTCAATATCACACAGACCTGTGGTTGAAACTGGTGGATTTGCTTTTGCATCATACGTCTGCATTGAACATCTCAATTCCACAGTGTCAATTTCAACATGTAGGTGTATACAGACCAGGTCACTTGTGTAACATTCGATCATGTAAAAATATTTTGACTCAATCCTTATGTTCCACTGCATGATATTGTAAGGCAAATACTTAGCCTGTTGCAACCTATATCTTACAGATGGTGAGAGACGAGCATTCTGAGGGGAGAACCCCTTCCTCTTTCAAGTTATCTTATCATCTGCCAGTAATGCACAGGAGGAGGTGGAGGAGGAGGAAGATCAGGGAATGATTTCAAGAGATGTGGGGGGCAATCCCTGCATCCCTCTTCTTGGCTCATACAGCTTACCAATAACACTAACATCTTCTGTGGTTAGGCATGGTGTCTCCTTCTACAGCCCAAAGGATTGCCTATTCACAAAACACCCCAACGCAAACCTCACCTACTCACAGGTGTTGGAGAGGATGGATACATCCTGGAAAGACATTAGAAGAGGATGAATGACATCATGGCCAAACAGGGGCAAGAGCATGCAAGACATCATGCATTGACTAAAAAGATGATGGCGGGATAATCAAAATGATACCAAATCAGCCTTCACAGCCAATGCATGGATGGAGGCCAACACATCTACCTGCACCATCTCACCCCAACCCCTGGTTAGGAAATCTGCACAGTGTCCCCAACAATCCAGGATGGGAACACTCATATGTCCTCTGCTGCACAGTCATGTGATTTCCCTGTAAAGGGTCTGACATCCCTTGTCCTTACAGAACCCCCACTGTACAGGGAACACCAACCCCTGTCCAGGCAGATCCCCACACTGTACAGGCAACACGACCTCCTGTTCAGGCAGACCTCCACACTATACAGGGAACACCACCCCCTATCCAGGCAGACTGCCACACTGTACAGGAAACACAGGCCCCTGTCTAGGCAGATCCCCATACTGTACAGGGAACACCACCCCCTGCCCAGGCAACCCCCACACTGTACAGGGACCACCTCCCACTGTCTAGTCAGACCCCCACTCTGTGCAGGAACCACACCCACCTACAACTAAGAAACCCAAGAAACGTGCCATATTACAACGATTCTCACCACCAAAAATGAGGAGAAGCAAGCAAGATCCCTCATGAGCACTGTAACATATGTTTCCATAGCACTATGGAAATAAAATACATATTCCACATTTAAACTGAGGTTAGCTTGAGTTGATGATGGTCAAATGCTTTTTGGAAAATGGTACCAGGGCACTCAAGAAAGCAGTCCCAACAATATATTCCACAGTGGAAATAAGAGTCCAAAGTTCAATCAAGGTTGTTTTCCAAACTGGGTAGGCTTTAATTCCTTGTGAGTATATACATTCCACAAACAGCCAACACGTGTTTCGTCCAAAGGACCTTTTCAAGGCTGTAAAATAGAAATCAAACATTGGATGTAGTGGTGCAGAAAAAGAGATACTCTAAAAGAGAAGGAAAGAAAAGTGAGTTGGAAAATGAAAGAAGGAAAAAGTGATAATGGGAGGGATAATGAATTAGTAACCAGGGGCAGGTAGAGATATATCATCTGTGATTCCGTCAATGAAACAGAATATCAAAAATTGTGGAAAAGATAAGAGAGATTCAAAAAAGTTGACCTGGATGTATAAATTAGAGAAGTGATAGGAGAACCCCGTAGTTGGTGAACATATAAATTAAGAAAGTGCTCAGAAAAAATTGCGTGAATTTGAAACCTGTAGTGGTAAGATCATAACCTTGATAAGTAGACCAGAAGAATTGTAAGAGATTATTAAAAAATTATTGAGACTATAAGTGTGATTAACCATATACCAAGAACTAATGAGAAAGCGATTCTAGTCTATTGTAATTTTTTAGGTAAGGAGGTAAAACATACCGAAATCGTGCATATATAAGATTCACATGTAAAATGTTGAAAAATCAGGTAATCCAAGGGAATCCTGCAGTGGTCCAAAGTGGGGTGCTCAAGTTCGTTATGATGCAGTGACCAAAAGTCAAGGTCGTTGTGACGTCATGTGATTTAAATCAGGTTATGCAGAAAAAGGCCACGATAAGCCCATCAAAAACTAGAAGATTAAAATTTTAAAAATATACAGTTAAGTTGACAGTGACCAAGACGGAAAAAATATATATACTAAAATGCGGTGGACAGGAGGAATATAGGGGCATATTGGCACTGTGGAGTCGAGGACAAAAGAATTATTATTGCAAAAAATATTTTTGTTTTTACTATATAAATATGCCCGTAGTTCTTAAATAAAGAAGCAGGAAAATAATTCACAATATAAATAGATAAGTGCAGGTTTAAGAGTGGATGAGGACACCTTATGTATTCTTCTTATGGGGCAAATGCGGGGATGTGAGTTTAATTTTAATTTTACTGACATGAAAGGACGTGCGTCTTATGGGTAGGCAAGACACCCGATAAGTGAAATGCCAGGAAAACGGTATCGGCAAACTATTGGCCGAGCGAACGGCTTGTAAACACAAACTGTAAAAATCAATAACGGGGGGTGCGTGAAAATGAGAAAAAAATATAAAATATAAATAAACAAGGGGAAAAGGACACGGGGTAGTAAGAAAAATGCGGCTTACCCATATCACAGCATCAGTCAAAGTGCTCGGATGTTTCGGGAGATGTTAGTATGTGTGGATGATGGCCGCCATCTTAATAGACAATTCGCAAGAGATAGAAAAAGGACAAAGCTGAAACGGAGATCACCAAGTAAAGACAGGATAACGGGGGCCATATTGGAATGGTCAGTGTAAATAATTGAAAATGATGTTGGTATGTGTAGAGAGGTATGAAGATACTCAAAGATGTGTAAAGTATGTACTTTAAGCACAGAGTTTATGACAAAACTGAAAATAAAGGAAAAGGAAGATAATACCATGTAGAAAGAAAAAGAAGAGGAGCAGAGGTGGATAAGTGAACATTATTCAATTATCTGGTTGTAGTATGTAACAATGTTTGCATACATATAAGAGACACTAGAAAGGACTAGTGGAGCTAAAACTGAAGAAACAGTATTGAACATCACAGACATCAGTAAGATTGATACTTAGGCGCATGAATAAACAAAAAATAAATAAATAAACATGATGTGACAAATGTGTATTGAAAAACTTATAGACATAAAGATTTTATGGCGAGTCAGCGTTGGGAATTGGTTTATAAGAATACATGTAGGTCCTTCTGAATGTTGAGGCCTTTTTCCACAGCCCTAATTTTAATGATCCAACTACTTCCAAGACATCTAAGGGACGCAATCCTGTCGCCACCCCTTGGTGGTCAAATGCTTAATGTGGCTGTAGGCCAAATATGTGGGTAAGACATGTCCATCACTAGAACTATCAGTGTACAGTTGTGCTATGTGGAAGCCATAGCTAACCAAATCCAGATGTATACATCCATACTTGGGTTCCAGCACATATAGTGAACTACATGACAGTTTTTTTGTTTTCTTTTTGTTTATGTAAATATGATAGACATGTAAACGAAAAATGTCAATTAGGGAAGGGAAAAATGAAATCAACTAATGCTCTTCACAGAGTATGGGCAGGCGACTTGGAGAGGGTTGGACAAAATAAAAAAACATGTTAGGAAACATCAGGCAAATCAGTCTATGTACAGGGGCAAAAACAAATCTTCAGTCAAATAGTAATATCCAGTCAAATGTCATCCTGGTCACCCTCCTTCTGTATGACAATCAGATCCTGTGTAGTGGTTGCTGCTTCCTGGCCGGCTGGTGGAGAATCTGATACCCCACGGGAGTGGGACACACTCGGGGTATCAGGGGTATGAGGGAAACAGAGTAGGATGATGTACAGGGAGACACATGGAGGGTGGTATGGGAGGGACACTGGGACAGGGCTGCAATCATGGTCTGCACCCAAGGAAGGGAGGGTGTCATTGATAGCATCCAAGCAACAGGTCATCTTCTCTTGGGCCCAGGGAGACACATGGAGGGTGGCATGGGAGGGACACTGGGACAGGGCTGCAATCATGGTCTGCACCCAAGGAAGGGAGGGTGTCATTGATAGCATCCAAGCAACAGGTCATCTTCTCTCGGGCCCTATGCTGTTCCTAAATCAACTGCTGTAGAAGCTGAGAGAGGATGCCCTGCTCCGCCACAGATGCCACCATCCCTTCCTGGGATACAGCCACAACATAGGGAGGGGTTTGGGTCGAACATGAGAGATGTGGGGTGTGGGGAACACTGAGGCTCCTCAGGGGACAGACGCAGGCACTTGGAGGGGGACTGCTGTCAGGGGTGGCAGCTGGGTGTCCTAATGGACTGGGGGCTTGTTGTGTTAGGGATGGGTCAGAGGCAGACCCAGGTGTTGTTGTTTGTCACTCTGGGGACACCTCCAGCAAGTCATCTTCTTCATTGTTCAGGGGGAGAGGTGAAATGCCCCCCCTTGACCGGAGGTGTCCAATTAAAGGCCTTCCTACAGTTTTCACAGCCTTCATCTGGTCATTGTCTGCTGTTGGGTCTGTCTGGTTGGGTGCCCTCCCCCTGCCTGTAGATGGTCGTTGTCCCTCCTACTCCTGCTTTTTTGTGGATGAAAAAGGCTTTGCCCGCTAATGTCCCCAGGATGCTCTCCTCAGTTCCTGGTCCTCTCCCTTGTCTTTCAGGTCAGCCAGAACCCCTAAAATAGAAGTAAGAACAATATTTAGTTTTTGTACAATTCAAGGCAAGGTACATGAGTACAAGAAGCAAGTGATGACTGTGTTGTCCTTTGATTTCACTAAGCAATTCCAGGTGATGTAAATCCCGAATGTGTGTTTACTATCACTGTGATGTCCAGACATGATTCACACATTGACATCTGTCACAATTGTGTGAAGTATACATGTCTATAGTGATAAAGCCTAACCTTAAGCAATATTGCAATATCTAAGCCAGATTCACAAAGGCCATAAAGGCTGTGTGTGTGAAAGCTTGGCAAAAGTCCAAGTTTACCTTGGTAGATTGTGCCAAGGGTTTTCTGTCCTTGCTACTTAGTCATCTTCCCAAGTCAGTCTACAAGTGGAGTTGGGACACAGTCTGGATGGAGTTGTCTGCCCCAAAGCATGTGCCCATGATAGCCCTGTCAAGGGCAGACTTGATTGTCTCAAAATATTGCATGTCATCTGAGTGTAGCATGCTGTGATTCAACGTAAATGCTTGAATATGTGTACATGAAAAAACAGTACTTGGTTATGACCTTTGCTGAACTGTGAGTCTATGTACTGGAGGACCCCTGTAAATATCAGCCAATCTACATGACATGTGCAACATTTGGCATGTCAAGACTGCCTGTTGGTACTATACGCCCATTGGCATGTGTGCAAAGTTTGCTCAGCTATCTAGATGTTACATAGGACATACGAGGCACTCTTGTGAAGATATGCATTTGTTTTCTTTTAGAAATATTTGTACCATTTTGTGTGAGACAATTATGAAATGATACTTTACACTGATGAAATACAAACAAAAAGCATTCATGATACAGCATCTGACACCATCACTTCACATCTTGACCCTACACTGCACAGTGTCTAGACCATCCCTTTGCTATTGCATCCAGAAGTGATAAGGCCCTGGTTCACCAGCCATGGTGTTGGCATTGCATTTTTCTATATAATTGCAAGAGCGATGACTATTTGCCCTGTAGTAGTCAATACACTACAAGTCCCAGGATGCACTCGACTAGAGCTTCCAAAGTTCTTCCTCAGGACATTAGCCTTATGACTGCTGCATCAATAGCTAGGAGTGTGTGTAAAGAGACATGAGGGACATACAACATGCACCCATGATACAGCATTTGACACCAAAAACGCACGTCTTGACACTACACTGGACAGTGTCTGGACCACTCCTTTGACATTGCACTCAGCAGTGATGAGGCCATTGGCTCACCAGTCATGGTGTTAGCATTGCATTGTTCCATACAATTACAAGAGTGATTGCTATTTGCCCTGTAGTGGTCAGTATACTACAAGTCCGAGGATGCATTCTGATTAGTACTTCCAGTGTGCTCCAATGAGACATAGGCTTTATGAAGGCTGCAGAAATTGTTCAAAGTGAGTACATGGTGACATGTGATACATGTTGGTACAGCTCAGTCACCACTACCATCATACTACCAGGCACAGTATGCAGCCGAAGCACTTACCAGGTCTCTGCTGCCCAAACTCCTCCAGCTGGGCATGGAAGGTCAGCCAGGCTGTCCTCAGGACCCTCCTGTACAGTGGCATGAGGCAGGGGCAGTGTACATGGGGCTGTGAGGTTTGTTTCAACAGTTCTTGGGCCCTCAGTTGGGCCTAATGTTTCAGGTCCTCCCAGTGCTTGCGGCATGTCCTGGCCTGACGGTGGTACATGCTCACTGCACTGCAGTGCTGTGTAATCTCCTCCCAGAGTCAAGTGTGCCCAGAAAGCTGAGGGTAATTGTCCAGCACCCTCCAGTTAAAATATCCAATTCACATTTGTTGAAGGGGGGTGCCCTCTCAACCGCTCCCCTAGCCATGTGGTGGCTAGTTAGTGTAAATAGAGCAGCAGGATGGCAAAGGATCCTGTCTGTAAGTGGGAATGACTCAGAATGACAACAGAATGGCTGCCTGCAACTTCTTGTCATGAACTTTCTGTCCTTGCATTTCCTTTGAGTCATTCCTCCCGACAAATACATTGAGTTCCAACCTGAACTCACATTCAGAGCGAGGGATCCTCATGTGGGGCATAGGATCCACATGTGGGGTGTAAAGTCCGCAATCAGAACAAAAATTAAAGACGTGTGACACCTGCAACACTATAGCACTTCTGAGTACAGTTTGGCCCTTTGCATTGCATTATGGTACATGTGGTCAGCATATCTTGCTTACATCGAAGTAAACCCTACTGTATCACCAAAGAAGGCACGGGTAGTGAAGTCAGACCCTAGACACATAGTCCCAAGTACACCAAGTGCCAGTGGTACTGAACAAGACTGGGAACCCATAGCAGCATTGGCAAGTTTTTCATACAAGCCCCAACATAGAGAAAGTAAATGCAAGTGTTTGGATCATGCAGGACTGCTTCGTTGTAACTGGGGCATGTACTGCAGCACCAGTTCTGAAGTGAAACACAGTAATAAGAACTGGCCACACCCCATCCAGCCACCCAGGCAAAAGCACACTGACCCCCCCAGCTAGTCTGCCTATCCCCACGTCCTATACACTAGTGGAGTAATCCTTTGTTCATTGCACTTGGGTTACAGTCTCCACAATGACACATCCAAGTTCCGGGGGCTCATTGTGACTCAGGCTCAGATCTTTCTTTTGGAATTTTATCCACCATCAATAGTAAACAGCACTCCAAATCCAATTCAATATATAGAGGGGCTGACATCCATTTCATGTTCACTAAGAGTTCGCCTCACCTCCAAGCAGGATCCCCTGCTGCCATCCTGCTACACTATTGAACCAACCTCACTCAACATTGTTTAAGGATCTGTTGATGAGGCATCCACAAAGTCAATGATACTGATATGGAGATAGACACTGAGAGGGGGTGTGCTAGATAGTCCCAATATTATGTGAGCCCAGGAAAACAGTTGCATGCTGCTCTCCACATGAGTGAGGCATGATTGTACATGGGACATACTTTCTCTGTCTGCACCACAACGGAATGAGGCCCATTACAATGAATGCAGTGCCCCCAGGGCAGCGACACACTCATAGCGCCCTGGGTGCAGCCCAGTCATGATGAGTGTTAATAGTCCATGAATCAACATTAACACCAGATTGCAAACCACATGAAGGCTATGACTCAATATGTTGCTCAACTGAGAAAAGAGACAACCATCGGGTCATGCAACTGCATTTCCTGCCATCTCTTTTGTTCAATGGCCTGGTTGCCCAGATTAAGACCTAGCTGAGGGTCCAAAGTTATGTGTAACCCATGATTAATGCTACGTTGTGCAAAACACAAAAATACAGCAGGCTACTATGACCTTGAACACAACTTGAGGTGAGTACAGCACCTCTGTACGGTTGAGACATCTGAATCTTGACTTCAAAAGCCCAGACTGCGTTCAATGATGGCTCATGGATGTCTGTGTGCCCTATAGCACTGCTGCTGAGATACAGTGGTTGAACATCTGCATGGTGTGAGGAGATAAGTGGAGAGTGCATATGCAGCATCACTTGAGAAAGAAGATAGAGTAATATTTGTGAATGTTCTTCACGCATATGTACAGTACATGCTGTATGAAATGGTACATACTTTGTCTGTTTGGGGCATTTATGAGACATGTAGATTTGTGTTGTTTATTGGTTGTGCACATGTACAAACACAATTATACATCTCATACTTGTGTGGTGCTTGGTACTTACCCAGTGGCCCCATGTTGCCAAATTCTCCCGCTGACATCCACTGGGCAAGAGGTGCCCTGCGGAATACATAGCTGTCATGGGTACTGCTTGGGAGCACTACATGCACTGGCATCACACACACCCTTCATGTTGATAGAGTGCCAGCGGTGTCTGTTACACAAGATCTGTGTATTGTGGCAAGGTGACTGTAGAGCCACATGAATGGAATCAATTGCACCCAGCACATGTGGGAAGTGGGAAATGAGGTAGAAGTCCCTAGCTACCCTTTTCCTTCTGACCAGTTTATGGGGGATTAATATGTGGTGATGGGCTCTCCTACTGATGCAGCTCAGTACCTAATGGAGGCATCTGGACTAGCTTGCCTGGGAGATGTCCACAAGGTCACCGAAGGCCCTCTGGAATGACCCTGTAGCAAAATTGAGAGCTGCTAAGATCTTAAGATAGGCTGGGATGGCGCAGGAGTGGCAGGTCACAGAGTCATGATCATGCTCCCACTCACACGTCATTTCCAAGATGGTATCAGGGTGAAAACGATATCTGGACATAACATCTTGGTTGGACATTCTAAATATGTTTTTCCTTTGTTTAAAGATCCTCTCTACTCTCCTCCTCCTCCTTCTCAAATCATCTTGTAGCATAGCAAAGGGCAAACCAACAAACACATTTAGCGAAATGTTGTAAGGACTTAAAGGGTTTGTTTGGACAGCTTTGCTTTCATGTGTGCAGCAAGACTGGGGTTGGGTGTGTGCTGAGGACATTCAGTTTGAGCTGGGTCGGGTGATGGTAGGCCCCTACGCAGGTGTGTCAATACTCTTTATTGCCTCATCCGGCCCGGGTGCAGATGATCCTGACTATGACGAGTGTGAATGCTCTAGCCTGAGAAAGGATGATCCACCCTGATTGTAGATGATCTGGCCCAAGTGCAGATCATGAGCCACCCCAAGTGCAGATGATCCACTGAGTGTGGAGAAAAAGATACTACTCGTAACTTGCCTTTGTGAATACCTGAAAATCATAAACTTACACTTTTGTTCTAAACATAGGCCAACTGTATAAGTTCACCTTTGTGAATCAGGCGTCCAGGCCTGGAGTGCACCCAAGGAAGGGTATTCATCCACTTTTTCTGGCACAGTTCTGGCCCTGGTGTCAGTTTGGGAAGTTCAGCTCACTCACCTGTAACGGCTCAAACTCAGCCCGTCTGATCGATGGTCAGCTTGATCATTGCCCGCTGCCTGGACGCCTCCTCGCCTGCATTTAGTGCATTTAGAGGGTGCAGGACTGCCCTGGACTGCCCGCATAGCTGTGATTACCTTGGATTTCATTGGAGCTAATTGGAGCCTGTACCCTGGGGCAGCAGGCAGAGAAAGAGGCTATGAGCGGAGAAGTGGCACAGTCTGCTTGCAGCCGGTGAACAGCTTTGAGCACTTTGGAACAATGAAAGCTGTATGACTGTGAGCATTGGAGTAATGTGTGGTGAGATAGCAAGGTAAGGCTGTAGGGCTGTGGCATATAACTGAAGGGAGCCGGAATTAAGTCAGCGCGGTTTGTGCCTTTCCAGCTTACTGTGAAATACCAGCTCCTCTCCCTTCACAACAACATACTACAAATTTTCAATATTTTGCCACTGTGGACTTCCCTATGAATCCAGCTGATGTTGTAACTCACTGCTGTGACTTACAGTATAAAATTGTTTTCTTTTGAAAGGCTACAGGGTAGCAAAAGGCTACGAAGAGGCCACAAAAGATTTAAAAAGTTATTCTGCACCCTGTAGTGAGCCTCAAACTTTAAGAAATTTTAAAGTACTGTAAAGATACAGATGGGAAATTATGTTTGATACAGGTGTGCTCGTGCCTCTCCTAGAAGCAAGCAAGTGTATTGTTTAAGGGGCGCTTTGCAGTCTTGAGAGGAAGATGGTACCACCCCTGGTTTCACCAACGATATCTGAGATTCAGAGGACAACTGGTCTTAGGTGGTGATTTGTGCTAACATGGGAAGCTGTGATAGGTGCTTTACCGGGGATATCTAGCCGTTCTGACTGTTTTTGGACTTAACTTGGGCTATTTAGATCTTATCATGCAATTAGGGTCCAATGGCAGCTCAAAAAGAGAAGAAAGAAGCTGCCCAAGCAGCCAGGTCAGCTACCGGATCTGTCACTTGTTTCACTGGCACCACAGCAATCAGTAAGAAGTTCACTTCAGGATGCCACCAGCCCCTCCAAGGAGACAAACAAGGGGCTTTTTTGACCCAAAATAACATCTAAGTTTCAACTTTTTGAAAGATGCTGGTGGAGCCTTATTTTCGAGCAACAGAAACATCAAAGGGCTTCCTGTTCCCTTAAGCCCCACAGTGCTGGTACATGATAGATCACAGCACAATCATTCCATCCTTGGTGTGCACATGGAGCCGGCAGTTGAAGCCTGCCTGAGTACTAAACTCAGCCCTTTTCATTTAGAGCTCCACGAACACTTAAGGCTGTTTGCCGAACCTAAACTGGGAAAGGATCCTATTCCCCCTCAAGTGGGTGACTCCTTGCAGTAATCTTTTAGCCCATCGCTGGAAGGGGGGGCTATCTGCTTCAACTAATTAACCAATTGGAGGAGGATGAAAAGAAACAAAATGTTCATGATTGAATTATGTTCGGTAACAGGAATAGAATCCAGAATTAGCAGTCCAACTTCGCTGGGCTACACTGTGGTAGCGACAACCCCAGTATAGTGGCAAGCCTGAATGTCCTCAATTCATCTCATGATAAGTCAGTTAATCAGGCTGGCATAACCAACGAGGTCTCACAAGCCACTGAAAATGAACTTTGTATCCCACTCGAAGGAATGGGAGAGGATGCTTGCTTCATATGTTAAGGAGCCACCAACAAACTCCAGCCCCAATCCAAAGGGAAGCATGAACCTACAAGAGACCCTTTTGTTCATATATGTTAAGAATTCTGCAGAGCTCAGTAGAGACATTAAACTTTCAGGCTAAGAAAATGGACGTAAAAATCAGCCTCCTGAACACTCTAGCTATGTATGTTGCAAGCATCAACTGGAAAGTTGCAAACTTAAATAATCTTATACAGAGAGCACATGCTGATACTTTGGAAATGGGACAGAGGTGCGGTTGCTCCCCTGTCCTCGATAAGTTGTCAAACTCCTGAAAATCATGTTGTATCTTCTCACCGATCTTAAGGATATGATAAAAGATAGGCCACAGAAAAAGCTAGGATATATGTACGCTGAAGTAACCCTCTGAGAGCAACCTACAATGGAGCCTGAGGTGCTGCAGCGTGGAAAATTTCTCAGCAGTAATGATGAAGGTTTGGGGATTGCTTGCTCCATCCCGGGGCTGGCATCTGCCCCACTGGCAGGTGCAGTAGAATCTGATGGGATTATTAATAATATGGAGGGGCCTCTGAAATATAAGAGGGCCAAAATGAGAAAGGCCTGTTACAAAAAACTCCCTCTGGTAAGCAGGCTGGCATCTTATCCTATCTTTAATACAGACTTAGGGGGTTATTCTAACTTTGGAGGAGGTGTTAATCCGTCCCAAAAGTGACGGAAAAGTGACGGATTTACCACCAGCCGTATTACGAGTCCATTATATCCTATGGAACTCGTAATACGGCTGGTGGTATATCCGTCACTTTACCGTCACTTTTGGGACGGATTAACACTACTCCAAAGTTAGAATAACCCCCTTAGTCTGCTCCTCCCTCCGAGGGATGCAGATCCCCACAAGCAATAGATCATCCTGGCTAGGGAGGAGGACTCAGTGTAAAATGCCACTCTTAAGCACGTCAGTCTTATGAATGAAATACACAGTTGAGCTGGAGACTGTTCCACTGCTTACCTTACCAGCTGTTGTGGAAAAATGCTCTGCTCCACATGAAATACCTTCACAGGTCAGTTGCACTAACAAGCCATCAATTGCATAGGACATCACCTTTACAAGACCTGTTCCAAACATTAGACGTGGACTTGCATGGAAGAAGGGAATGCACCCACACATATAGGGGCCAAGGTTGCCCCCCCCTAGATCAGAAAGACCTCTTCCTCTCTCAGCTAGGGATTTCCATCTTATGTGTGAAACTGCAGCTGCTACTAGCTGGGAGAGGAGAGCAAAATTCCCAATAGTGTCAGAAGAAGCCTCCAACAAAGAGTTGAGACACACACTAAAATTGCCTTGCATATTATTTCATCTGGAATACCCCTCCAGAGGCCTGTTTGATATTTTAAACAGAGGCAACATCCTCAAGCTCATTCGGACAGTGGACAGGCTGGGGGAGATATCAATTAAATTCATTGAAATGGGCCCTGGCCAATGAAGTGAATCAATTAAAGTACAGTGTGGCTCAATGGAGCTAGCAATGATGATCCTGAGTGCAGCTGAGACCTTTAGAGGATGGGGGATTTCAATCACACATTTTAAGAACACAGGATATCCCTATGCCCTGGAACCACAAAAAGGAGGGGGGGTTAATATTAGCTCAAACAAGGTCTGTTTATTCAGTCTTAACAAAAACATGGAATAACTCGCAAGGGACCACAAACATAATGGGCAGGATTGCCCTGTGGTAGGCCTGCAGTGAATCAGTCTCAGCGGCAGATTGGGGCTGGCGGCCGGGCACCTTGAATACAACCAGACTCCTACAGTGACATTATACTCACCCGATTCCTCTCATCTATAGCGTACTCAGGGATTTGTCCCAGAACATCAATGGTTTGGCCCTTAAGCTAAAAGAATCTGAAACGTTTCAATATATCCACACTTTTAAAGTAGTCCTCCTTCAAGAAACATGGTCCCAAGTTTCCTTACACTTGGGGGACTTTATAAACTTTTATATCCCTGCAACCAAAACACACAAACACAGACGCTGTACGAGTGGCAATATATGCTTCTACTGGTAGCAAGGTTGACTTTCAGAGCTAGGCAGTTCGGAAGCTAGTTTACAATTTGTGGATATGTTTTTTAAGGCATCGAATGCCCCCTAAGAAAATCACAATGGTAAATGTTTACATCCACCCTGATACTGCGTCTAGGGCTAAGTTAACCAATAAATTGACTGAGAAGATCTTCGAGCAATGATTAACTAGTTTGGATGATGACCTATTAGTCACTGGTGATTTTAACATGTGGTTAATGAGTAAACTGCAGAAGAATTAGATCATTGAGACAGAAGATGCTTTTTGAATGAAACCACCTCAGGAGCCCTCCCTGGGGTTTAAAGAAGACAGGGGAGGAAAAAGACTACAAGATAATCTGGACCATTTAGGCCTTGGAGCATTAAATGATTCTTGTTGGACTTTTGCTTATGCAGGGTCATCCCCAGTCTTTTTGCCTCCTGCCTCCTATTTTTTTCTGACCTGTTGCTGTTGGCTTTTCAACTCTGAGCACTTTACCACTGCTAACCAGTGCTAAAGTGCATATGCTCTCCGTGTAAATTGTATGTAATTGGTTTATCCATGATTGGCCTATTTGATTTACTAGTAAGTCCCTAGTAAGGTGCACTAGAGGTGCCAGGGCCTGTAAATCAAATGCTACTAGTGGGCCTGCAGCACTGGTTGTGCCACCCACATAAGTAGCTCTGTAATCATGTCTCAGACCTGCCACTGCAGTGTCTGTGTGTGTATTTTTACACTGTAAATTCGACTTGGCAAGTGTACCCACTTGCCAGGCCTAAACCTTCCCTTTTCTTACATGTAAGGCACCCCTAAGGTAGGCCCTAGGTAGCCCCAAAGGCAGGGTGCAGTGTATGGATAAGGTAGGACATATAGTAATGTGGTTTATATGTCCTGACAGTGAAATACTGCCAATTTCGTTTTTCACTGTTGTCTCTCATAGGATAATATGGGGGCTACCTTTAAATATGATTAAAGTGTAGATTCCCCTAGAGAGTAGATGGACATGTGGAGTTTGGGGTCCCTGAACTCACAATTTAAAAATACATCTTTTAGTAAAGTTGATTTTGAGATTGTGCGTTTGAAAATGCCACTTTTAGAAAGTGAGCATTTTCTTGCTTAAACCATTCTGTGACTCTGCCTTGTTTGTGGATTCCCTGTCTGGGTCAGTTTGACAGTTGGTTGTTTTTCACCTCACACCAGACAGTGACACAAAGGGAGCTGGGGTGTAACCTGCATTTCCTGATTAGCCATCTCTGCTAGGAGGGAGGGGTGGAGTGGTCACTCTCATCTGAAAGGACTGTGCCTGCCTCTGACAATGCCGGCTCCAACCCCCTGGTGTGTGTCTGAGGCCTTGCCTGGGCAAGGCAGGATTTCACAAGTAGGTGTGAGTCCCCTTTGAAGAAAGGTGACTTCAAAGACTAAAATGGGTTTAAGAAGGGCACCCAAATCTACAGACTTGAGAAACACTTCTGGAACCAAGAGGAACCTCTGCCTGGAGAAGAGCTGAATAGCTGAGGAAGAAGAGCTGCCCTGCCTGTGACTGTGCTTTGTGGAGCTATCCTGCAGTTGCTGCTTCTGCCAGAGTAAGAGGGTAAAGACTGGACTTTGTGTGCCTTAAATCTTGAGAAGAAATCTCCAAGGGCTTGATCTAGAGCTTGCCTCCTGTTGTTTGAAGTCTCAGGGACAGCAAAGACTTCTCTCTGCCAGCACCTGGAGTCTCTGGAGAGACTCCTACTCTGCCCTGTGGTGCCCATCCAGTTCCTGGGACCCTGAAAGGAGAAGCTGGCAGCCTAAAGACAAGAAAATCCACGCACAGAGCGCTGTGCGGGGAAAAGATTGACGCAAATCCGATCTGCGGCTGATAAAACGACGCGCCGCCGGCTCCGCAGCTAAGAAACGAAGCTCGCAGGAAACGCAACTGAAAAATCGACGCACGGAGCAGGAGAAACGACGCGCAGCATCGCTGACGGAGGCTGGGAGATCGCAACCTGCGCTGCGGGATTTTCAAATCATCGTGCGGCTGGATTTTTGACTCAAGTACCGCCGTGCGGAGTTATTTTTGACGCACACCCGTCTGTGCGGGGTTATTTTTGACGCACACCAGGTAAATTTTCACTCTAGCAGCGTTAGTGTGTTTTTTAAACTATTCAAAGACTCTTTTTGATTTTTAATTGATAACTTGACTTGTGTTTGGTGGATTTTTGTCGTTTTGGTCTTGTTTTGTTTAGATAAATATTTCCTATTTTTCTAAACTGGTGTTGTGTCATTTTGTAGTGTTTTCATTAAGTTACTGTGTGTGTTGGTACAAATACTTTACACCTAGCACTCTGAAGTTAAGCCTACTGCTCTGCCAAGCTACCAAGGGGGTAAGCAGGGGTTAGCTGAGGGTGATTCTCTTTTACCCTGACTAGAGTGAGGGTCTTTGCTTGAACAGGGGGTAACCTGACTGTCAACCAAAGACCCCATTTCTAACAATTCTTATAACTCCGACAAACCACCTGGGCCTTCATATTTAACTAGATCCAGAGCATCCATTATCGATCAAACATTTGTGAGCCTCCCATTATTCCAGGTTGTTACAGCTTATGGATTTGGTGAGAAACTGGAAAGCGGCCATAAACCACAAGAAATTACTGTAGGCAAAGGACTAGGAGCTCACACAGCTGAAATGGATCAGGGAATTCTAGGTTACACAAAAAATCTTAAGAGTAAAAAGTGTACGGTTTTCTCCTTACCACCATTATAGAAGCTACAAAACTACAGTTGACAAACTTAAAAACAACAGGTTAAAATCCATTGATTATCTGGGGAAGGTTCACAACTAAATATGCACATCAATCCTCAAAACCGGTCAGGAAGGTCAAAGATAACAGGAAATGTCAAGTGAACACTCCATTAAGAGGAGGGCCTGTATCACCATGATTAAGGTGGTGAAAAAGAATGGAAATCACCTCTGGCAGGCTTTAAAAAAGTTGCCTTTGGAATCTTCTATTTTGAACGACCTCAGGACCTGGAGGAAACAACTTAAAAGGGTTAAATGGCAGCTACAGAGGGAGTGCCTAGACTAATTTTGGGCTAAGTTGTTGTACGACATAAAGAAAAACAACTTAACTTTCTTCTGGCGAATGATAAATGGGATCAGTAGCGATAACCCAAATGTTGCAACTTCCAATATTTCCGAGGCCAACTGGTATCATTTTTTGTTTAGTCATTATAATTTAGCGGCACATGAGGAACAACTTAAGTGCCTTTCTGCTGACTCAGATCCTGTAAGCACACTGCACGCCCCCCACGGGGAGGAGGTGTATACATCATCTTGCTGTACTATCCGATCATGCTCTGCCCAGAGCCGAAATTGCCAGGGGGTGTAGGGAAGGAATGTCGGGCCCGAATGTCATTCCCCCAATCATTTATAAAGAGGACCCTTCATTCTGGGGAGCTCTATTAGCCCTGGTGTATAACACCGCTATTCAGCACCATAGCATTCCATCCTCATGGAGGGGCTCAATACTCACCCCAATATACAAGGGAGGGGACAAGGGCGACTAAGGAAATTATCGTCTAGTAGCCGTAATTGACAATAATGCAAAACATTGGAAGAATTAAAGCATTGGGCTGAGGCGAACTCCATTATCCCTCTAAAACAAACCAGCTTCATAAAACAATCAGGGACTACAATAAACATCATGACACTCTTGTTGCTGGCTGATTCTGCCTAATTGAATATGTACCTGATCTACTTGGGGTTTAATGATTACAAATCAGCATTTGACAGAGTTGGCCAGGGAAAGCACTGGAGGTAACTGGCTAGTCTGAACATCCCAAACTCTACTTAAAGCCTTGGAACTTCCATATGCTGACATTTGGGTCCGCATGAAGGTGGGGGATGGATCCCAATTATCCAGGAAAATTAAAACAATGGATGGTCTGAAGCAGGGATGCTTTTTGGCCCCAACCTTATTAACCCCTTCTGTGCCCAGGACGTAATGGTTACGTCCTGAGGCACAGTGCTGCTGTGCCCAGGACGTAACCATTACGTCCTGTGCACAGAGCCCAGAGGGAGCGCTCTCGCTCCCTCTGTGGGGTTCCCCCCCACCCCCCCAAGTCAGGGATGGAAGGGGAAGCCCTTCCCCTCCCACCCCCGACCCCCCCAACCCCCCCTGTGACGTCAGCGCGCGAGCGCGCGCTGATTAGTCACAGGGTCTCCCCCATCGCGCTGGAAGCAGAGCTTCCAGCGCGATTGAAAAAGAAATGCTTTTGCATTTCTTTTTCAATCCCATGGGGGAGGCCCCGAGAGGCTTCAAAGGGAAGGAAATGTATTTCCTTCCCTTTGAAGTCTCTCACAGGTTTCAAAAGCCGGATTGCTTGCAATCCGGCTTTTGAAACCCCACTAGACACCAGGGATTTTTTTTTTTTCTTCTTGAAATTGGCAAAAGGGAGCGACCCCTTGGGCAAGGGTCGCTCCCAGGGGGGCATTTTTTTAGGAAGGCCTTTTCTGTCTCCCCTGGGGGCAGATTGGCCTATTATTAGGCCGATCTGCCCCCAGGGGGGGCAGAAACCTCTAGGCACCAGGGACCATTTTTTATTTTTATTTTTTTGTGATGAATTCTTTTTTTTTAGGTGGGGAGCGATCCCTTAGGCAAGGGTCGCTCCCCTACGGGGCAATATATATTTAGGCCATTTCTGCCCCCCTTGGGGGGCAGAAACCATTAGACACCAGGGAGTTTGTTTTTGCGCGCGAATGTCACGCAACAAAGCGACCCCTTTGGCAAGGGTCGCTCCCAGGGGGGGCAATTTTTTGGCAAGGCCTTTTGTGCCCCCCCTGGGGGCAGATCGGCCTATTATTAGGCCGATCTGCCCCCAGGGGGGGAAGAAACCTCTAGGCGCCAGGGCAAATTTTTTTTTTGTGTTATTTTTTTTTGTTATTTTTTTTTTTTTTAGAGATGGGGAGCGACCCATCAGGCAAGGGTCGCTCCCCTGGGGGGCAAATTGTATATAGACCATTTCTGCCCCTCTGGGGGCAGATTGGCCAATTTTAGGTCAATCTGCCCCCAAGGGGGCAGAAACCACTAGGCACCGGGGATTTGTTTTTTGGCGCCAATGTCACGCAGGGGGAGCGACCCCGTAGGCAAGGGTCGCTCCCGGGGGGGGGGGGGTGTGGGTGGGGGGGCAAATTTATTTTAGACCATTTCTGACCCCCCGGGGGACAGATCGGCCTATTATTAGGCCGAACTGCCCCCAGGGGGCAGAACACTCTAGGCGCCAGGGCAATTTTTTTTTGTGTTTTTTTTTTTTTGTTGTTTCTTTTTTTAGAGATGGGGAGCGACACATCAGGCAAGGGTCGCTCCCCTGGGGGGGCAAATTGTATTTAGACCATTTCTGCCCCCCTGGGGGCAGATTGGCCAATTTTAGGTCAATCTGCCCCCAAGGGGGCAGAAACCACTAGGCACCGGGGATTTGTTTTTTGGCACCAATGTCACGCAGGGGGAGCGACCCCGTAGGCAAGGGTCGCTCCCGGGGGGGGGGGGGGGGTTGGGGGGGCAAATTTATTTTAGGCCATTTCTGCCCCCCCGGGGGACAGATCGGCCTATTATTAGGCCGAACTGCCCCCGGGGGGGGGGCAGAACACTCTAGGCGCCAGGGCAATTTTTTTTTGTGTTTTTTTTTTTTTTTTGTTTCTTTTTTTAGAGATGGGGAGCGACCCATCAGGCAAGGGTCGCTCCCCTGGGGGGGCAAATTGTATTTAGACCATTTCTGCCCCCCTGGGGGCAGATTGGCAAATTTTAGGTCAATCTGCCCCCAAGGGGGCAGAAACCACTAGGCACCGGGGATTTGTTTTTTGGCACCAATGTCACACAGGGGGAGCGACCCCGTAGGCAAGGGTCGCTCCCGGGGGGGGGGTGGGGATTGGGGGGGGCAAATTTATTTTAGGCCATTTCTGCCCCCCCGGGGGACAGATCGGCCTATTATTAGGCCGAACTGCCCCCGGGGGGGGGCAGAACACTCTAGGCGCCAGGGCAATTTTTTTTTGTGTTTTTTTTTTTTGTTGTTTCTTTTTTTAGAGATGGGGAGCGACCCATCAGGCAAGGGTCGCTCCCCTGGGGGGGCAAATTGTATTTAGACCATTTCTGCCCCCCTGGGGGCAGATTGGCCAATTTTAGGTCAATCTGCCCCCAAGGGGGCAGAAACCACTAGGCACCGGGGATTTGTTTTTTGGCACCAATGTCACGCAGGGGGAGCGACCCCGTAGGCAAGGGTCGCTCCCGGGGGGGGGTGGGGGTTGGGGGGGCAAATTTATTTTAGGCCATTTCTGCCCCCCCGGGGGACAGATCGGCCTATTATTAGGCCGAACTGCCCCCGGGGGGGGGCAGAACACTCTAGGCGACAGGGCAATTTTTTTTTGTGTTTTTTTTTTTTGTTGTTTCTTTTTTTAGAGATGGGGAGCGACCCATCAGGCAAGGGTCGCTCCCCTGGGGGGGCAAATTGTATTTAGACCATTTCTGCCCCCCTGGGGGCAGATTGGCCAATTTTAGGTCAATCTGCCCCCAAGGGGGCAGAAACCACTAGGCACCGGGGATTTGTTTTTTGGCACCAATGTCACGCAGGGGGAGCGACCCCGTAGGCAAGGGTCGCTCCCGGGGGGGGGGGGGGGTTGGGGGACAAATTTATTTTAGGCCATTTCTGCCCCCCCCGGGGGACAGATCGGCCTATTATTAGGCCGAACTGCCCCGGGGGGGGGGGGCAGAACACTCTAGGCACCAGGGCAATTTTTTTTTTGTGTTTTTTTTTTTTTGTTGTTTCTTTTTTTAGAGATGGGGAGCGACCCATCAGGCAAGGGTCGCTCCCCTGGGGGGGCAAATTGTATTTAGACCATTTCTGCCTCCCTGGGGGCAGATTGGCCAATTTTAGGTCAATCTGCCCCCAAGGGGGCAGAAACCACTAGGCACCGGGGATTTGTTTTTTTGGCGCCAATGTCACGCAGGGGGAGCGACCCCGTAGGCAAGGGTCGCTCCCGGGGGGGGGTGTGGGGGTTGGGGGGCAAATTTATTTTAGGCCATTTCTGCCCCCCCGGGGGACAGATCGGCCTATTATTAGGCCGAACTGCCCCCGGGGGGGGGGCAGAACACTAGGCACCAGGGCAATTTTTTTTTTGTGTTTTTTTTTTTTGTTGTTTCTTTTTTTAGAGATGGGGAGCGACCCATCAGGCAAGGGTCGCTCCCCTGGGGGGGCAAATTGTATTTAGACCATTTCTGCCCCCCTGGGGGCAGATTGGCCAATTTTAGGTCAATCTGCCCCCAAGGGGGCAGAAACCACTAGGCACCGGGGATTTGTTTTTTGGCGCTAATGTCACGCAGGGGGAGCGACCCCGTAGGCAAGGGTCGCTCCGGGGGGGTGGGGGTTGGGGGGCAAATTTATTTTAGGCCATTTCTGCCCCCCCGGGGGACAGATCGGCCTATTATTAGGCCGAACTGCCCCTGGGGGGGGGCAGAACACTAGGCACCAGGGCAATTTTTTTTTTGTGTTTTTTTTTTTTGTTGTTTCTTTTTTTAGAGATGGGGAGCGACCCATCAGGCAAGGGTCGCTCCCCTGGGGGGGCAAATTGTATTTAGACATTTCTGCCCCCCTGGGGGCAGATTGGCCAATTTTAGGTCAATCTGCCCCCAAGGGGGCAGAAACCACTAGGCACCGGGGATTTGTTTTTTTTGCGCCAATGTCACGCAGGGGGAGCGACCCCGTAGGCAAGGGTCGCTCCGGGGGGTGGGGGGGTGGGGTTGGGGGGGGCAAATTTATTTTAGGCCATTTTTGCCCCCCCGGGGGACAGATCGGCCTATTATTAGGCCGAACTGCCCCCGGGGGGGGGGGCAGAACACTCTAGGCGCCAGGGCAATTTTTTTTTTGTGTTTTTTTTTTTTGTTGTTTCTTTTTTTAGAGATGGGGTGCGACCCATCAGGCAAGGGTCGCTCCCCTGGGGGGGCAAATTGTATTTAGACCATTTCTGCCCCCCTGGGGGCAGATTGGCCAATTTTTGGTCAATCTGCCCCCAAGGGGGCAGAAACCACTAGGCACCGGGGATTTGTTTTTTGGCGCCAATGTCACACAGGGGGAGCGACCCCCGTAGGCAAGGGTCGCTCCCGGGGGGGGGGGGGGTGTTGGGGGGCAAATTTATTTTAGGCCATTTCTGCCCCCCCAGGGGGCAGAAACCTCTAGGCGCCAGGGGAATTTTTCTTTTTTTTTTTTTTTTTTTTTTTTTTTTTTTTTAGAGAGGGGGAGCGACCCATCAGGCAAAAGTCGCTCCCCTGGGGGATAAATTGTATTTAGGCCATTTCTGCCCCCCTTGGGGGCAGATTGGCTGAGTTTAGGTCAACCTGCCCCCAAGGGGGCAGAAACCACTAGGCACTGGGGATTTGTTTTTTGGCGCCAATGTCACGCAGGGGGAGCGACCCCGTAGGCAAGGGTCGCTCCCGGGGGGGGGGTGGGTGTTGGGGGGGCAAATTTATTTTAGGCCATTTCTGCCCCCCCGGGGGGCAGATCGGCCTATTATTAGGCCGATCTGCCCCCGGGGGGGGGGGGCAGAAACCTCTAGGCGCCAGGGGAATTTTTCTTTTTTTTCTTTTTTTTTTTCTTTGTTTTTTTTTTTAGAGATGGGGAGCGACCCATCAGGCAAAAGTCGCTCCCCTGGGGGACAAATTGTATTTAGGCCATATCTGCCCCCCTTGGGGGCAGATTGGCTGAGTTTAGGTCAACCTGCCCCCAAGGGGGCAGAAACCACTAGGCACCGGGGATTTGTTTTTTGGTGCTAATGTCACGCAGGGGGAGCGACCCCGTAGGCAAGGGTCGCTCCCGGCGGGGGAGGGTGGGGGTTGGGGGGGCAAATTTATTTTAGGGCATTTCTGCCCCCCCCCCCCTGGGGCCGGCTGAGCTACAGGCCAAACACCACAGGTAGGCACCTTGCAAAAAACACCTCTGTTTTCTGTGAAAAAATATGTTGTGTCCACGTTGTGTTTTGGGCCATTTCGTTTTGTATGCGCTAGGCCTACCCACAGAAGTGATGTACCATTTTTATCGAGAGACTTAGGGGAACGCTGGGTGGAAGGAAATTTGTGGCTCCTCTCAGATTCCAGAACTTTCTGTCACCGAAATGAGAGGAAAAAGTGTTTTTTGGGCCAAATTTTGATGTTTGCAAAGGATTCTGGGTAACATAACCTGGTCAGAGCCCCGCAAGTCACCCCATCTTGGATTCCCCTGGGTTTCTAGTTTTCAAAAATGCACTGGTTTGCTATGTTTCCTCAGGTGTCGGCTGAGCTACAGGCCAAAATCCACAGGTAGGCACTGCTTTTTATAAAAAAATGTGATGTGTCCACGTTGTGTTTTGGGCCCTTTCCTTTCGTGGGCGCTAGTCCTACCCACACAAGTGAGGTATCATTTTTATCGGGAGACTTGGGGGAACGCTGGGTAGAAGGAAATTTGTGGCTCCTCTCAGATTCCAGAACTTTCTGCCACAGAAATGTGAGGAACATGTGTATTTTTAGCCAAATTTTGAGGTTTGCAAAGGATTCTGGGTAACAGAACCTGGTCCGAGCCCCGCAAGTCACCCCTCCTTGGATTCCCCTAGGTCTCTAGTTTTCAGAAATGCACAGGTTTGGTAGGTTTCCCTAGGTGCCGGCTGAGCTAGAGGCCAAAATCTACAGGTAGGCACTTCGCAAAAAACACCTCTGTTTTTTTCCAAAATTTAGGATGTGTCCACGTTGCGCTTTGGGGTGTTTTCTGTCGCCGGCGCTAGGCCTTCCCACGCAAGTGAGGTATCATTTTTATCGGGAGACTTGGGGGAACGCTGGGTGGAAGGAAATTTGTAGCTCCTCTCAGATTCCAGAACTTTCTGCCACAGAAATGTGAGGGACATGTGTTTTTTTAGCCAAATTTTGAGGTTTGCAAAGGATTCTGGGTAACAGAACCTGGTCCGAGCCACACAAGTCACCCCTCCTTGGATTCCCCTAGGTCTCTAGTTTTCAGAAATGTACAAGTTTGGTAGGTTTCCCTATGTGGCGGCTGAGCTAGAGGCCAAAATCTCCAGGTAGTCACTTTGCTAAAAACAGCTCTGTTTTCTGTGATGTGTCCACGTTGTGTTTTGGGGCATATCCTGTCGCGGGCGCTAGGCCTATCCACACAAGTGAGGTATCATTTTTATCGGGAGACGTGGGGGAACGCTGGGTGGAAGGAAATTTGTGGCTCCTCTCAGATTCCAGAACTTTCTGCCACAGAAATGTGAGGAACATGTGTTTTTTTAGCCAAATTTTGAGGTTTGCAAAGGATTCTGGGTAACAGAACCTGGTCCGAGCCCCGCAAGTCACCCCTCCTTGGATTCCCCTAGGTCTCTAGTTTTCAGAAATGCACAGGTTTGGTAGGTTTCCCTAGGTGCCGGCTGAGCTAGAGGCCAAAATCTACAGGTAGGCACTTCGCAAAAAACACCTCTGTTTTTTTCCAAAATTTAGGATGTGTCCACGTTGCGCTTTGGGGTGTTTCCTGTCGCCGGCGCTAGGCCTACCCACGCAAGTGAGGTATCATTTTTATCGGGAGACTTGGGGGAACGCTGGGCGGAAGGAAATTTGTAGCTCCTCTCAGATTCCAGAACTTTCTGCCACAGAAATGTGAGGGACATGTGTTTTTTTAGCCAAATTTTGAGGTTTGCAAAGGATTCTGGGTAACAGAACCTGGTCCGAGCCACACAAGTCACCCCTCCTTGGATTCCCCTAGGTCTCTAGTTTTCAGAAATGTACAGGTTTGGTAGGTTTCCCTTGGTGGCGGCTGAGCTAGAGGCCAAAATCTCCAGGTAGTCACTTTGCTAAAAACAGCTCTGTTTTCTGTGATGTGTCCACGTTGTGTTTTGGGGCATATCCTGTCGCGGGCGCTAGGCCTACCCACACAAGTGAGGTATCATTTTGATCGGGAGACGTGGGGGAACGCTGGGTGGAAGGAAATTTGTTGCTCCTCTCAGATTCCAGAACTTTCTGCCACAGAAATGTGAGGAACATGTTTTTTTAGCCAAATTTTGAGGTTTGCAAAGGATTCTGGGTAACAGAACCTGGTCCGAGCCACACAAGTCACCCCTCCTTGGATTTCCGTAGGTCTCTAGTTTTCAGAAATGCACAGTTTTGTTAGGTTTCCCTAGGTGGCGGCTGAGCTAGAGGCCAAAATCTACAGGTAGTCACTTTGCTAAAAACAGCTCTGTTTTCTGTGATATGTCCACGTTGTATTTTGGGGCATATCCTGTCGCGGGCGCTAGGCCTACCCACACAAGTGAGGTATCATTTTTATCGGGAGACGTGGGGGAACGCTGGGTGGAAGGAAATTTGTGGCTCCTCTCAGATTCCAGAACTTTCTGCCACAGAAATGTGAGGAACATGTGTTTTTTTAGCCAAATTTTGAGATTTGCAAAGGATTCTGGGTAACAGAACCTGGTCCGAGCCCCGCAAGTCACCCCTCCTTGGATTCCCCTAGGTCTCTAGTTTTCAGAAATGCACAGGTTTGATAGGTTTCCCTAGGTGGCGGCTGAGCTAGAGGCCAAAATCTACAGGTAGTCACTTTGCTAAAAACAGCTCTGTTTTCTGTGATATGTCCACGTTGTGTTTTGGGGCATATCCTGTCGCGGGCGCTAGGCCTACCCACACAAGTGAGATATCATTTTTATCGGGAGACGTGGGGGAACGCTGGGTGGAAGGAAATTTGTGGGTCCTTTCAGATTCCAGAACTTTCTGCCACAGAAATGTGAGGAACATGTGTTTTTTTAGCCAAATTTTGAGGTTTGCAAAGGATTCTGGGTAACAGAACCTGGTCCGAGCCCCGCAAGTCACCCCTCCTTGGATTCCCCTAGGTCTCTAGTTTTCAGAAATGCACAGTTTTGGTAGGTTTCCCTAGGTGGCGGCTGAGCTAGAGGCCAAAATCTACAGGTAGTCACTTTGCTAAAAACAGCTCTGTTTTCTGTGATATGTCCACGTTGAATTTTGGGGCATATGCTGTCGCGGGCGCTAGGCCTACCCACACAAGTGAGGTATCATTTTTATCGGGAGACGTGGGGGAACGCTGGGTGGAAGGAAATTTGTGGCTCCTCTCAGATTCCAGAACTTTCTGCCACAGAAATGTGAGGAACATGTGTTTTTTTAGCCAAATTTTGAGATTTGCAAAGGATTCTGGGTAACAGAACCTGGTCCGAGCCCCGCAAGTCACCCCTCCTTGGATTCCCCTAGGTCTCTAGTTTTCAGAAATGCACAGGTTTTGGTAGGTTTCCCTAGGTGGCGGCTGACCTAGAGGCCAAAATCTACAGGTAGTCACTTTGCTAAAAACAGCTCTGTTTTCTGTGATATGTCCACGTTGTGTTTGGGGGCATATCCTGTCGCGGGCGCTAGGCCTACCCACACAAGTGAGGTATCATTTTTATCGGGAGACGTGGGGGAACGCTGGGTGGAAGGAAATTTGTGGCTCCTCTCAGATTCCAGAACTTTCTGCCACAGAAATGTGAGGAACATGTGTTTTTTTAGCCAAATTTTGAGGTTTGCAAAGGATTCTGGGTAACAGAACCTGGTCCGAGCCCCGCAAGTCACCCCTCCTTGGATTCCCCTAGGTCTCTAGTTTTCAGAAATGCACAGGTTTGGTAGGTTTCCCTAGGTGGCGGCTGAGCTAGAGGCCAAAATCTCCAGGTAGTCACTTTGCTAAAAACAGCTCTGTTTTCTGTGATGTGTCCACGTTGTGTTTTGGGGCATATCCTGTCGCGGGCGCTAGGCCTACCCACACAAGTGAGGTATCATTTTTATCGGGAGACGTGGGGGAACGCTGGGTGGAAGGAAATTTGTGGCTCCTCTCAGATTCCAGAACTTTCTGCCACAGAAATGTGAGGAACATGTGTTTTTTTAGCCAAATTTTGAGGTTTGCAAAGGATTCTGGGTAACAGAACCTGGTCCGAGCCCCGCAAGTCACCCCTCCTTGGATTCCCCTAGGTCTCTAGTTTTCAGAAATGCACAGGTTTGGTAGGTTTCCCTAGGTGCCGGCTGAGCTAGAGGCCAAAATCTACAGGTAGGCACTTCGCAAAAAACACCTCTGTTTTTTTCCAAAATTTAGGATGTGTCCACGTTGCGCTTTGGGGTGTTTCCTGTCGCCGGCGCTAGGCCTACCCACGCAAGTGAGGTATCATTTTTATCGGGAGACTTGGGGGAACGCTGGGCGGAAGGAAATTTGTAGCTCCTCTCAGATTCCAGAACTTTCTGCCACAGAAATGTGAGGGACATGTGTTTTTTTAGCCAAATTTTGAGGTTTGCAAAGGATTCTGGGTAACAGAACCTGGTCCGAGCCCCGCAAGTCACCCCTCCTTGGATTCCCCTAGGTCTCTAGTTTTCAGAAATGCACAGGTTTGGTAGGTTTCCCTAGGTGCCGGCTGAGCTAGAGGCCAAAATCTACAGGTAGGCACTTCGCAAAAAACACCTCTGTTTTTTTCCAAAATTTAGGATGTGTCCACGTTGCGCTTTGGGGTGTTTCCTGTCGCCGGCGCTAGGCCTACCCACGCAAGTGAGGTATCATTTTTATCGGGAGACTTGGGGGAACGCTGGGCGGAAGGAAATTTGTAGCTCCTCTCAGATTCCAGAACTTTCTGCCACAGAAATGTGAGGGACATGTGTTTTTTTAGCGAAATTTTGAGGTTTGCAAAGGATTCTGGGTAACAGAACCTGGTCCGAGCCACACAAGTCACCCCTCCTTGGATTCCCCTAGGTCTCTAGTTTTCAGAAATGCACAGGTTTGGTAGGTTTCCCTAGGTGGCGGCTGAGCTAGAGGCCAAAATCTCCAGGTAGTCACTTTGCTAAAAACAGCTCTGTTTTCTGTGATGTGTTCACGTTGTGTTTTGGGGCATATCCTGTCGCGGGCGCTAGGCCTACCCACACAAGTGAGGTATCATTTTGATCGGGAGACGTGGGGGAACGCTGGGTGGAAGGAAATTTGTGGCTCCTCTCAGATTCCAGAACTTTCTGCCACAGAAATGTGAGGAACATGTGTTTTTTTAGCCAAATTTTGAGGTTTGCAAAGGATTCTGGGTAACAGAACCTGGTCCGAGCCACACAAGTCACCCCTCCTTGGATTCCCCTAGGTCTCTAGTTTTCAGAAATGCACAGGTTTGGTAGGTTTCCCTAGGTGCCGGCTGAGCTAGAGGCCAAAATCTACAGGTAGTCACTTCGCTAAAAACAGCTCTGTTTTCTGTGATATGTCCACGTTGTGTTTTGGGGCATATCCTGTCGCGGGCGCTAGGCCTACCCACACAAGTGAGGTATCATTTTTATCGGGAGACGTGGGGGAACGCTGGGTGGAAGGAAATTTGTGGCTCCTCTCAGATTCCAGAACTTTCTGCCACAGAAATGTGAGGAACATGTGTTTTTTTAGCCAAATTTTGAGATTTGCAAAGGATTCTGGGTAACAGAACCTGGTCCGAGCCCCGCAAGTCACCCCTCCTTGGATTCCCCTAGGTCTCTAGTTTTCAGAAATGCACAGGTTTGGTAGGTTTCCCTAGGTGGCGGCTGAGCTAGAGGCCAAAATCTACAGGTAGTCACTTTGCTAAAAACAGCTCTGTTTTCTGTGATGTGTCCACGTTGTGTTTTGGGGCATATCCTGTCGCGGGTGCTAGGCCTACCCACACAAGTGAGGTATCATTTTTATCGGGAGACGTGGGGGAACGCTGGGTGGAAGGAAATTTGTGGCTCCTCTCAAATTCCAGAACTTTCTGCCACAGAAATGTGAGGAACATGTGTTTTTTTAGCCAAATTTTGAGGTTTGCAAAGGATTCTGGGTAACAGAACCTGGTCCGAGCCACACAAGTCACCCCTCCTTGGATTCCCCTAGGTCTCTAGTTTTCAGAAATGCACAGGTTTGGTAGGTTTCCCTAGGTGCCGGCTGAGCTAGAGGCCAAAATCTACAGGTAGTCACTTTGCTAAAAACAGCTCTGTTTTCTGTGATATGTCCACGTTGTGTTTTGGGGCATATCCTGTCGCGGGCGCTAGGCCTACCCACACAAGTGAGGTATCATTTTTATCGGGAGACGTGGGGGAACGCTGGGTGGAAGGAAATTTGTGGCTCCTCTCAGATTCCAGAACTGTCTGTCACCAAAATGTGAGGAACATGTGTTTTTTTAGCCAAATTTTGAGATTTGCAAAGGATTCTGGGTAACAGAACCTGGTCCGAGCCCCGCAAGTCACCCCTCCTTGGATTCCCCTAGGTCTCTAGTTTTCAGAAATGCACAGGTTTGGTAGGTTTCCCTAGGTGGCGGCTGAGCTAGAGGCCAAAATCTACAGGTAGTCACTTTGCTAAAAACAGCTCTGTTTTCTGTGATGTGTCCACGTTGTGTTTTGGGGCATATCCTGTCGCGGGTGCTAGGCCTACCCACACAAGTGAGGTATCATTTTTATCGGGAGACGTGGGGGAACGCTGGGTGGAAGGAAATTTGTGGCTCCTCTCAGATTCCAGAACTTTCTGCCACAGAAATGTGAGGAACATGTGTTTTTTTAGCCAAATTTTGAGGTTTGCAAAGGATTCTGGGTAACAGAACCTGGTCCGAGCCACACAAGTCACCCCTCCTTGGATTCCCCTAGGTCTCTAGTTTTCAGAAATGCACAGGTTTGGTAGGTTTCCCTAGGTGCCGGCTGAGCTAGAGGCCAAAATCTACAGGTAGTCACTTTGCTAAAAACAGCTCTGTTTTCTGTGATATGTCCACGTTGTGTTTTGGGGCATATCCTGTCGCGGGCGCTAGGCCTACCCACACAAGTGAGGTATCATTTTTATCGGGAGACGTGGGGGAACGCTGGGTGGAAGGAAATTTGTGGCTCCTCTCAGATTCCAGAACTTTCTGCCACAGAAATGTGAGGAACATGTGTTTTTTTAGCCAAATTTTGAGGTTTGCAAAGGATTCTGGGTAACAGAACCTGGTCCGAGCCCCGCAAGTCACCCCTCCTTGGATTCCCCTAGGTCTCTAGTTTTCAGAAATGCACAGGTTTGGTAGGTTTCCCTAGGTGGCGGCTGAGCTAGAGGCCAAAATCTACAGGTAGTCACTTTGCTAAAAACAGCTCTGTTTTCTGTGATATGTCCACGTTGTGTTTTGGGGCATATCCTGTCGCGGGCGCTAAGCCTACCCACACAAGTGAGGTATCATTTTTATCGGGAGACGTGGGGGAACGCTGGGTGGAAGGAAATTTGTGGCTCCTCTCAGATTCCAGAACTTTCTGCCACAGAAATGTGAGGAACATGTGTTTTTTTAGCCAAATGTTGAGATTTGCAAAGGATTCTGGGTAACAGAACCTGGTCCGAGCCCCGCAAGTCACCCCTCCTTGGATTCCCCTAGGTCTCTAGTTTTCAGAAATGCACAGGTTTGGTAGGTTTCTCTAGGTGGCGGCTGAGCTAGAGGCCAAAATCTACAGGTAGTCACTTTGCTAAAAACAGCTCTGTTTTCTGTGATGTGTCCACGTTGTGTTTTGGGGCATATCCTGTCGCGGGTGCTAGGCCTACCCACACAAGTGAGGTACCATTTTTATCGGGAGACTTGGGGGAACATAGATTAGCAAAACAAGTACTATTGCCCCTTGTCTTTCTCTACATTTTTTCCTTCCAAATATAGGAGTGTGTGTAAAAAAGACATCTATTTGAGAAATTCCCTGTAATTCACGTGCTACTATGGTCACCCCGGAATTCAGAGATGTGCAAATAACCACTGCTCCTCAACACCTTATCTTGTGCCCTTTTTGGAAATGCAAAGGTTTTCTTGATAGCAATTTTTTACTCCTTATATTTCAGCAAATGAATTGCTGTATACCCGGTATAGAATGAAAACGCACTGCAGGGTGCAGCTCATTTATTGGCTCTGGGTTCCTCGGGTTCTTGATGAACCTACAAACCCTATATATCCCCGCAACCAGAGGAGTCCAGCAGACGTAACGGTATATTGCTTTTGATAATCTGACATTGCAGGGAAAAGTTACAGAGTAAAACGTAGAGAAAAATTGATGGTTTTTTCACCTCAATTTCAATATTTTTCTTTTTCAGCTGTTATTTTCTGTAGGAAACCCTTGTAGGATCTACACAAATGACCCCTTGCTGAATTCAGAATTTTGTCTACTTTTCAGAAATGTTTAGGTTTCTGGGATCCAGCATTGGTTTCATGACCATTCCTGTCACTGACTGGAAGGAGGCTGAAAGCACAAAAAATTGCACAAATGGGGTATGCCCCAGTAAAATGCCAAAATTGTGTTGAAAAATTGGGTTTTCTGATTCAAGTCTGCCTGTTCCTGAAAGCTGGGAAGCTGCTGAGTTTAGCACCGCAAACCCTTTGTTGATGCCATTTTCAGGGGAAAAACCACAAGCCTTCTTCTGCAGCCACTTTTTCCAATTTTTTTGAAAAAAACGAAATTTTCACAGTATTTTGGCCAATTTCTTGGCCTCCTTCAAGGGAACCCACAAAGTCTGGGTACCTCTAGAATCCCTAGGATGTTGGAAAAAAAGGACGCAAATTTGGCTTGGTTAGCTTATGTGGACAAAAAGTTATGAGGGCCTAAGCGCGAACTGCCCCAAATAGGCAAAAAAAGGCCCGGCACAGGAGGGGGAAAAGGCCTGGCAGCGAAGGGGTTAAACATGTTTCTTGCTGACCTCAACCCTCTACTAAATGAAGTAAACTGGGGGTTTCAAGTTATAAAATTTACTGTACACAGATGATATAGTCTTTGCAAGCAGAACTAAGGCAGGCTTACAGCATTTGTTTGATGCAACCATTGCTTACTCTGTAAGGAATGGTCTGGACATTATTGGGAAGAAAACAACATTTTTAATAGTGCAAGGAAAATACGTACAGAAGCACACTTGGTTCCTAGGAGGTGATAACATTGAATTAGTGAAAAGCTTCAAATACCTTGGAGTATTTCAATGGAAATGAAGGAGTCAGCTACCAACTAGATGAAATTAGGAAGAATGGGCAATGAGTTGGCTTTTGGCTTGGGGTCTCTTTGCAATAAAATAAATGTTCTCATGCTCACGCCAACCTTGCATGTGGCGCAAGCCAAGATCCTCCCCACTCTGACCTATGGGAGCAAGACATTCAGGGGTAAGGATCGTGCTACCCTCGACAGAATGGTTCTCAAAATATACAGGTATATTTTGCAATTACCTTCAAACACATCACCTGTTCAAATGATGCTGGAGTTGGGCATTGTCAAACAGTCCTTGGCTCAAAAAGTGACATTTGCTTCCTGTTGTCACAGGGTTAGGATGGCACCGGGGGGACTCCCTGGGTAATCATCTTTTGCATAAACTGGAACTCAGGCCAAAGTCTCTGGCTCAGGTTTTTGTAAATCAAGCCTTGCACTCCCTGGACCTAACAGATGCATCAGACTTATTTCTAAGCCATATGGACTTCAAGAAACTAACACAATTGAATGCTCAGTTGCTATCAATGTTTGAGGGCAGAGACAAATTGTCTAAGTCTAGTCATGTGTGGTTGACTCTTCAGAATTACACTAGGTTGAAACTATAGGGCTACCTTAATGAAACTTATGGCAGCCGGATCAAGTTCTACTTTCTGAAGTACAGGCTGGGTCTATTACTTTATAGAAACATCTTCCCCCTTGGAAAAGGAGGCTGGGCATGCTGTCTGTCACTTATGTAAGCATGAGCCGGAGACTATTGTTTACGTCTTAAGCCTATGTTGCGTGGGCATGGGGGATCGGCAACAGCTCCTCCACAGGAAGTGGAAAGACTGGGGTATAAGGACATGTATGGAGGTGGTTTTTGACTGTTTAGATTCTGCTGACATTGGTCTGAACTGTGCAATTGTCAAACTCACACAGCAAGTTGATAAGAAATCTGTGATCAAGAATTTAGCTGATGTATGGGAGACAGGAACTGTTTGATTAGATGTATTGCTCCGGCTTTTCTGTGTGCATTTCCATCTTTAAATCCTTTGTAGTCCACACAATTACTTGCAGTCATGATTAGGTCCCATTTTTTGACAGAAGAAAGCATTTGTAATTTAATTCTGAATTGCACTTTTACTTTGAATTGCAAATATTTTGGTACAGATTTTAGTATAAGCATTTGCGTGGTATTTTTTCATTAAAAAACTGTTATTTTATGTCTTGTTTAATGCACTTTAAGGGTTCTCAATGCAGTGTTATAGAGTGCTCAAATGAGATTTGTGCATTCAACTTAAACTGGTTTTATTAGCTGCACTACACTCCAGACTTTATTTTATTTTGATTCTTTTTAAGTATCCATAACTGCAAATCAGTTTTAAGTGGCTTTACTTATTGAAGTATGATGGCTTTATTTTATGAGTCTTGCATGGGTTTTCATTATGTATTATAGGAAGGTTTTTATTATGCAATAATGATTTACTTACTTTTTATTTTTGCAGTAAATGTCCCAAGTGCAATGGGTATGCCTAGTTGTGAGTCCCATACTGTTTATGCCATACCATACTCATGTTGCTTTTGAAGGCGGTCTTCCCTTGGAATTTGGTTTTGACTTTCCCTAGTCTGTTCATATTAAAGCAGTACAAAGGCTAATTTGAAAATGGCTTATTTTTTGTCTAGGGTGGTAAAGAAGGCAAAATGTCTTAAATGCAGCACTGAACATTAATCAGTGGCTCAGAGTAATTGAAGCATTCCTTGCATTAATCAGTTTTTGTTGAAAATAATTTGATCAATGTTTGGATTTCTGTTTCTCAGAAATTCATAGTGTAGCCTATGCTGCACAACTGACAGTCAAAACTCAAATAAGAGAACATATGTTACATAAGATTCACTTTAGTGTAGCCAGTACATTTTCTCATCATCACTTGGTCAATGAGTCATTCTGTTATGACTTTGTAGAACAAACTCTAGCACTCATATTCAAAGGTTGTGCTCCTGCTTGTAGATTCAGTGTTACTACTTTCCATACAAAAGCCAGTAAGCTTTCAAATAGTGAATGGAAAATATATTGAAGCTTCTTCATCAATCATATCTTTTTTAAAGTACTGTCATATCGAAAGGTAGGTGTTATTTTCACTAGTCAATCAACATAGCAACATCAGTTGGACATAGCAGAAGGATATACAAAACTCAAACAAAAATGTTTTGCCTTTCACTAACTGAATTATTAGTTCACACCAAATGCAATGCTCATGACCTCACCCTTGATGTAATAGATGCAGTTACAAATGTCAAAATTGATCTTCCTTGTAAGGTTATCTTTCACATTTTCAATAACACTAATTATCAGACCACTAGGAATATAGTATTATTTTTTAGTTTGAGTATCTGGCTATATTTAATGATGTTGTGCTTTTAGGTGTTGTTTATTATTGCCATACATAATCTAAGGTCCAAAGCATTGCATTTGTCGTGCAAGTTATAGTTTTCATGGATCTTGTAAGAGTAAAGTATTACTCAGTGTTTTTTCTTTCAAGTTGCAACCATAACTGTACTTTGACTTTTTGAAATAAAGTTCAGGTGACTTTAAGCACACATTATAGTGTTATGACCATCCCTAAGGATAACTTTACTTAAACTGCATCCACAGAGTTACATCCTTGAATGTATGCAACATTTCCCATATTAGTAATTCAATTAACTTTCAAGAAATACACAAGGAAAGCTGCCCTAGGAATGTACTTCAGGAAATCATTTCTGAAGTCCTGTTTGCTTCTGTGCATAGGTATTTCCGTGCATATATTTTTTCCAGTTTTTTTCATCTTCACTGAGACATAATTCTTCGCTGGGAGTGGGGTAGTGGGTCTTTTAGTCCTGGGATGGGATGTATACCTGACTTGAGTAGGAGCACATCTCCAATCGTTCTCAGAAAGAAATAGGAGAGGATTGGAGAGGAGGATGAGAATATCCACAAACACTGAATTTGTGAATACAATCAAGCGTAAAATGAGTATCCTGTCCTGGAATGCCTGTTCCCCACCTCTTGAGTTGGATTTACTTACAAGCGATAGTACTCTCTTGTGGGGTAATATTGCAAATGAATGAGAAGATTTATGAGTGAAACATTGGCTTTTGTGAACATGCCACCTACAAATCCTGCCGTATTCATATGTATGGTAAAATTACATGTGCAAATGGCTTTGCATATTAGCATTAAAGGTTTTTTTCATCCTATAAGGACGAGTGCTAGCAAATTGTTTTAATTATAAAATGAAATGCAAAACTTAAAGGAACAGGTGAAATATATTTTTCTGTGTATGCTACTGTTAGACCTGTCAACCTTTGGATGGTCTTCCCCAACACTTTTTGCATTCACCTCTCCTATTTTTGCTGAATCCGTTTATGTTGCCCTAGGGCTCTGTGCACTTTACAACTGCTAACCAGTGCTAAAGTGCTTATGCTCATTCCCTAAGGCATGGTAACATTGTCTTACACCTTATTGGTGTATGTATTTAAAGTCCTTAGTAAAGTTATCTGTCATATACCCAGGGCTTGTAAATTCAATAGGGTCTGCAGCACTGATTGTGGCACCCAGTTGAATAGCCCCTTAAAGCATGTCCCATGCCTGCCAGTTTTAAACTTTCAAATTCAACTTGGCAATATAACCCCTTTGCCAAACCATAAACCCCTGTTGCATTGCATATAAAGAACCCCTATGGCCTTCTGATTAAAACCTCAGGGATAGAAAAGGCTCCTACCATCTTGATCCCATCTTGATGTCTTCACGGCAGCTCCTGTTACACTCTTCTCTGCAGCAGCAAATACTGTTCTGCTGTACTTTTCCAAAGATATATCCAGCCTCATGAAACTTTTTTTGGCTTCAGCCTTCATCTGGTGGAGATTTTCGACTTCCAAAAAGGTGATTAAGTCTGAAGAAATAAATCTTCACTGCAGCTTCGTCCAGCAGCTCTCTGATGATGACACTTACTCCTCGGATATTGCCTGCAGCCTTGTCTTATTGAACTCTACCTCCTTAGAGCATTTTATTTTCTTATTTCGTCTAAGTCCAAAGTTAAGCACTGACTGGGTCAAATCTAATTTTGCATCCAGCTCAAGAACCATCTCGATTGGCCATAGTTTTCAACTTTGACGCAGTCTTGTGCAACTAGATGTCCATGGTTGGCACAGGTGCTAGGTTTTACCTTAACATTTAAACATCTATAACTCTGGTTCTACAAATTGGATTTTTGGTTGTGCAAATAATTGATTAAAATGTAATTTATTTTTCTAAATTGGTGCAGGATTTGTCTTGTTTTCTGTTTTCATTGTATTACTGTTTGTGTGCTGCGTAAATACTTTGCACGTTGCTTGGATGTTCAGCCTGACTGCTTTGTGACAAACTAGGATAAGATTAAGCACTGGTTGATTTAGTGACTTTAGGGGTTCACCCTGACAGGGATTACAGCCAATGTTTGAGCTGGTTTAACACCCCACTCAACCAACAACCCAATTTCTCACAGCTACCATGAAAACTATTGATGACGTCCTAGTGTATTAAAAGCTTTTGATCCACATCAACCCATGCTCTTGCAAATTCAAGATAACAATTTCTTTGAATGCTGAAGAAAAGGGTTTGATACTGGTGTTTATCTACCTTGCTTGAGGTTCACATGGGCTTTTTAAAAAAGCTGTGTGAACTATCCAAGGTTGGACTCCAGTGAACACTTACTAAGTACACTGCTAGCATGATAACTATTTGTAGAAAATGCCCATGAGTGACAGCTTCCCCTGTGTAAATCATTGATGTGATTAACGAGGGAACCTGACAGCAATCCTAAAGAATACTGAATGTTCCTTGATGTCTCTTTGTGAAGTACCACTTTTGTATCTCATATCACTTTAAGGACATAGTTTGCAGTATTGTCAAATTGGAAATCTGTACACAAAGTTAGAGATCTAGCATCCCTTGCATGCCTCCACCTCTGTATTAGACTCTGGTGAATTTTACTTCCAGAAATAATTCTCCCTAATGAAGATTGCTAAAGTAGGATTTCTAGAGGCAGGGTACTCGAGAATTGTGGCAACCAGAGTTGCCATATGGTGCTGAATTGTTACATCTAACAAAACAGATTGTCTCTAATGCAACTTGACCAGTTATATATTTGGATTTTCAAAGAGTGTGGGTTCAGATAGTGTTCTTTTATGAAATTTACTGACATGCATTTCTTTTCTCAGCAGACATCAAAGTTCTTCCATGAACTAAGGTCCATAGTTATACTTTTTTGTGCCACATTTGCGTCATTTTTTGACGCAAAAGCCGCACAAACTTACAAAATACAGTTATATAATTGGTAAGTTTGTGCTACTTTTGCATCAAAAAATTATGCAAATGATGCGCAAAAAAAGTATGCATATGGGCCTTAGTATCAAACAACATTTTCACAAAATCACAAAATCCGTTGATTGGTTTGTAATTTACCTATAAACTTATAGGTCTATAGCTAAACATCTAGAGGTCTAAAATTCATGTGAAAACTATTGATTTGTTTGGAGATTTGCACTACAAATAATAGGCATTTTCATGCAATCAATTAAACTCATTTATTAAATGTGACAACAAAAAGGCTACTGATGTCACTGAAGCTTTCTAAAAGAAATATTAAGGTCTCTCATGAAATGTGTATCATGCATAATTACCACATGTTCACTCTTACAACGTATCAGAGATTTTGTGATTTCTATAAATAAAGTGCTAGGTCTTCACTTAAAGATGTAAAAATTATTGTAGTTATCTTTGGAAGAAAAATAATTAGCTATTAAAAGATATTTCATAAAATTAGTTGAAACATTAGCTCATACCTTCTTTAAAATACCTAGTCATGTGCTTTCAAGAAATCAATTCTAAGTTTTGTCTATGTGTGTTTCTTCTACCATTCATGAAAATTGAAGTTCTAAAGAAATAGGGATCAAATCTAATTTATGTGACAGGTTTTTGATGTGAAGTATGTTATTATAATATCAGTTTATATTAATTTGAAATAAGGAATTCATTAGAAATAAATAAATGCAAGGAATGAAGGGTCTGGGAAAGCATGAAGCTCACAAACAGCTGATGACTAAAATTGAAAATAAGGTTTACTGACAATGGACCTGGAAATTGAAAGAATTATCAAGTAGCATAAGTATTCCCCTAAAATTCACAGATATTACAGCCTTCTAAAGGAATCCCACTGAAAACTCTATTGTAAACATCTGTCATTTACCCTTCTAAAAAAACAAAGTCTAGGTACATTTTATCTTTTGACAATTAGCACAGTTTTTTCATTAAACAAACACAATTCTACTGTACTGAAAAAACATTTTTGGACTTCATTCAGGTTAGATATCCCTACTGGGATGGTGATTACTATCACAGAATGCAATTGTTTCCAGCAATAACAGTGTGAATAGTTGTTTATGCAGTCTATACAATTATATCCATTTCTGACTTAGGGAGCAGTGACTGCATTATCATTCACCATACTTTATCTAAGACTCCTTCAAATATTAATGGTCTAACTATATGTGTGGCAAGGTTATCATGTGAGAATTACAGGTACAACAAAGAGATCTACAAACAAATAGTACAAACATACAGTGCCATCCACAGAAAATTACAAATCACAAATAAAAGAGTCTATGTTACACTAGTGGAAGGCGCATGGAGCCCTCCAATAATTCAAAAAGTCAGTATAGAAATGTTCGGTACAACCCCTAATTTGCACTGAATTTAACATTTGATTATGACTTGGACTATATGTGCTTCTTTTAAAAAGTTACCAAATTGGGAAAGCTCTGCTTATGTTTACTGATTCACATCTAGTCATCAGGAGTGATGTTTCTGGAGATTCATCAATGCTCAATTGAAAAAGTATGTTTCTCGCTCTTATGATCTATACACAATTCCTAAAATGATTACTCAAATTAATTCAAATGTACTGGGTTTTGTTTTTCTACATTGAATGTCTGACAATTGCCACCCTACAAACATTATAACTTCTTCTTAATGTTCTGGCAGGAAAAAATCTGAGACATTTTCTTTATCATTTACTGTTGTACCATTGATTGTAATACAACCAGCATGAAAGGGGCAATTATTTGCTCTAAAACAAGGAGCCATTCACATTGTTATCTACATTTTGCAAAGAACAGGGGCCAGATGATCATAACATTTTAGCATCTCAAAATTCTGTGAATTTAATACATTTCTGCATTCCAAAATACTAAAACATTTTTCCCCATATACTAAACCCCTTTTATGAGTCACTAAAACTTTACCAACTCCTAAAATGGGTTTAGAATTGCCTTATAGATCACAATTTTGATAGGATTGTTGTTGGCTTCCTTCCAAATTGCAATTTAAGACATTATGCATCAATGGTTTGTGACCGTAATTCAAGTCGCAAACCCTTGATAAGTTAGTGACTCCCTAGTTAGTTGGTAACTTCACAAAAGAGAAGGAGTCCCTTTTTCAGCAGTGCAGGGGACAGCTGCAAACTTTTCCTGAAACTTTTGAAAATAGAAAACCTTTTTTAAAGCAACTCTGTTAAGGAAATTAAGCTGCTTTAAAATGAAAACTTGTATTTTTTGAAAAGCAATCACAGAATAACCCTTGCAGGCTACTATAGTGAGTCACAAATGGTGGCCTGCTTAACAAATACTCATTAGGCAGGGTGGTTTGTGAGTCATGAAGGTTTCCTATTTTGTGAACCAACCCATCATTATATATGTTGGTTTGTAAAATTTGAATTAATTTGCAAAAGGTCAGAGCACATAATATGACATATTTTTGTGAATTGATTCTTAGTACATCTGGGCTCAAATAATTAGCTTCAAAGGGTGAAATCCTTACAACATGTGATAAATATTTGAAAATTCACCCCACCCAGTTAAGGCATAGAGTGCAGTCTAGCTGTTAGGAGCAGAAAAAGGAAGCATCAGGAGAGGTAAGAGGGTCTGAGGCTGGGATTGGGGGCTGGTTTTTTTTAGGGCTCGGGCATGGGGAAGTTGGGTTCGTTTTTTTGTTGGGGAGGTCAGGTTACTTTTTGGGTAGGTAGCAGATTTGTAAGGGGCTGGGGCAGGGTTTGGGGTAGTTTATAGGGGTGAGACAGTTTTAGGTCTCAGGACGGGGGAGGTTGGTTTAGTTTTTTAAGACAGGGGAAGGTTGGGTTTGTTTTTTGGGCAGGGAGAAGGTTCTTAGGGGCTGAGGCAGGATTTGAGGGTAGTTTTTAGGGGTGGGGTATTTTTAGGGCTAACGGTAGGGGGAGGTTGGGGTCATTTGTTTTGATGGGTGAGGTTGGGTTAGTGTTTTGGGCAGGGAGCAGCTATATAGGGGCTTGAGCTGGGTTTGTGAGGGTAATTATAGGGGGGAGGGTGGTTTTAGGGCTCAGGGCAGAGGGGTTGGGGTACTTGTAAGGGCTGGGGCAAGGTTTTAGTTCTCAGGACTGGGGAACCGACAGTTTTCAGGGGTGGGAACAGTTTTAGGGCTAAGGGTGGGGGAGTAGGGTTGGGCTGGGATGGGGTGGATTGCAGAGCTGGGGTATCAGGTGTTAGGGTAGGTGGGAAAGGCATGCACGGTAAAGACATGGTCGTTGTTCAGACCGCATTGTTAAGACATGCGTGGTTCAGGCATGCATGGTTGTGTCATACAACTAAATCCTAGGCCTTTTGACAACCCACAAACATTTTTAAATGAAGACATTGGATATTTGTGAAAAACAAAGTTGACAAATCATATGTGACTAACATAATATTTAAGGTTTCAAAACCTCAAGAGGAAATGGTAGTAGTGGATAGAAAAGTAAAGTGTTTGTTTTCAAACTGTTGCCACATTAGTTGGGCCTCTCTAGTTTTATATTTATTTGCATCCTTGAACACGAATGTAACACTAATTAATTTTGTAGGCTCTTACAGATGAGTGCAACACAATCAAGGTCAGCATAGCTGGAGAAGAAGACACAGACATGTCCAAAAATACATATGCAAGTGGCATATGCAGCTACTTTGATGAAAACATCTCTAACCTAAATTTTGCTAGATTATTTGAATTATCTACATGTGAACTGTAAGAAACTCTAAAGTCAAGACAAACATCACATGATATAGTGGAGAACCTCGTCTTCTTCTCTGCTCTAACTTATAATACAATGGCAACATACCATTAACAAACGCCCTTCCTTTGGGAAGACATCGAAATCCTACCCTCAGTAGATGAGGTTATTTTCACCCCATGTTCTCTAAGAGATAACCACTGGAATGTCAATACAGTCTAGTCAAAAACTTTATGATAATTAATTGTACGTTCTCGTTTTGTATATCACCAGTGTTTACTAGATGACATTAAGAGCATGTTAGATCCTCCTGAACTAGGAAGGATACTCTCAGGTCCCTGTGCTATACCCTTAGCAAACACTTTGCGCCTGATTAAGACCTTGGCGGATGGAATACTCTATCAAAAACGTGACTGATATCCCGCCCGCTGTTTAAAATTTCCATAGAATACAGCGGACAGGATAATCTGTTACGTTTGTGACAGAGTATCCCATCCACCAAGGTCGTGTTCAGGCACTTTATGTTTTATAATGCGATACACAGTAATTAAAACACACTATGGAGTTTCTACATTACTTTTCAACTAATATTCTCATAACCTATAGAAAACTAACACCAATAGTTCCAAATGCAGGAACAATTTTGTATAAATACCTCTTTATTTATTTACCAACAAAGCAGTGAACCTTTTGAAGAATTAATACATGGGGTGTTCATGGGACTTGGCACAAACATGTGCACTGATGTAATGAGCCTTTTTGGTGTGCCAAAAATATTGGTAAAACGCACTGTATTGTTGTTAGTATTCTGAAATGGTCACCCGATGTTTGAGATATGGCTACCAACACAAAGCACTTGTTATTGATATAGCTTACCCTCAAGGAATCACAGTCACTGTTTAGCTTTGTTGTGGTGGACTATAAGGTAGCTCCACTCCTCAAACTGGAGGAGTATGTATTGGGCCTATTCATTTGATTTGGTCCACGTGCACTAGTTGTTGCGTTCCTCTCTGTGTGCTCTCTGCACTCTTGTTTAACGAAAGCATGTTTAATTACGGTGTCACCAGAGCTTGCCTCTATTTAATGCCGTCATCATCATTGTCACTGTCTCGTACTAGAGTTTTCATTTGAAATGTTTGCTATAATATGTGTTGCATTTAAATTGGGTGAGTGGCATAGTAAGTATCTTCCTGTTAACATATTTTCATACCGCCTTTAAGCTGACTATCTCCATTAACACTGAACTACTTTGGAATATAAGATTTGCCCAGGCAACGTTGAACATTATAAGCTTGAAAAATCTCGGGGTTCATATGTAACATACATAGCAGCTAGTTTGAAAGTTGGGGCGGTGAAATACATCTCAAGTTTCCCTTAGGCTCATTTAATTTGCAGTACAACGATTCAACTTCAAACATCGTTTTGTGTGCTTTAAAAGAGAAACCACATTGACTGATATGCAAATGTAGCGAGCAGCTCATTGAATGATCGCCTGACGAGGGCTTGTTTTAATGAGCTAGTGGCTGAAGATGGCTGACCAAAACCTATTTTTTGTACATGCATGTGTAGTGAGTCGTGTGGTCCACGATGGATGTCGTGTGTTGTTTGGTGACATGAGGTCACTCATGAAACAGAATCTATTGACACTCAGATCGAAACAAATGGTAAAATAAGCAAGAGGTATCCCACAGAACAAGCACGTCCTCACAATGTGGATTCACGAGTCTGAAAAACACTGAGATGCCAGCTGAAAATAGATTTTGCAGTGAGCTAGGTTTGTATACCCGAATTACGAATCAAACCACAATATAAGAGAAGGCTTACCTTACTTGGGAGAGAATAGCTACATCATGGCAGTAATGCATACCTGGTTATCAGGTGCAGAATAAAAGGTAGATCTGCATAGTAAAATACACAATATAAAAAATATAACGAATGTGACATAGTTTAGGCTTTCCAGAATGTCTAAAATAAATGTAACGAGGTGTAATGAAATGTTTTTCTAATACAATACAGTAAGCCATACATAACGTTATTTGTGTATCCCACTGAATAAAGCACAAAGCTTTATCATTATGTCTAAACACTTAGCAGCAGGAGTGCTAAATGTTGCTTTTAATTACACAACAATGAACACAGCACTGTTTATTGCGTAGCTGTGGATTATTATTTTGTATAACGATTGGATTCCTTATAAATTAATTGTCCGGGGTGTCTTTAAGTAATATTGATTTCACCAATGTCCCATGCTGATCTGTAATGCTTAAGCTAGCATTGAAAATATCTTATTTCTCCATTACACATTTGCGATGCAAGAATAAAAAGCAAAGTACAAAACAAATAGGCACTTGAATTCTAATAGCAATAAGCAATAAATGTCAGGCATCTGGAAATTATGGGTGCAATTTTATCAGAGCACACTTTGTTCTTCTATTATTCCTGCATGAATTTTGCTACAGGCAAAATCTATTACAGATAACAGCTAAGAACCTTTCTAATCTACACAGATAGTCATGGTGAAATGCTAGAGAACCAAATGTTAGAAAATGCAATTTTGCAGAACAAAATTGACACTTGTAGGAAATAATGTGTTTTCTTTATTTTATGGCCATATTTAGTACTGAAAATGCTAATCATTTCCTCCTGACTATATTTCACGGTAGTCTGTAGTTCTTGCTGTTGGTACATTTGACCGAGAGTAGCTCAAGGGCATCTGGATGATGATATAGTCGTATACCCATGTATGCATCGATATTTATGCATCTAGAGTAGATTATTTGTGCGGGATATTCATCACAATGACCAAAAGAATTGAGAAGCTTGGAAAAAATGTTTAGCTTTTTTTTTCTGATGAATGCTTATTTACCAATGTATTAATGTATTTTCTCATTGCCTCTTTCCCCATCAACTAAATTATCTGTTCGATAGACATTTACAAGTGGCTGTCAGATTGCATGTGCCATTGTGTTACCACTGGTAGTTGAACAAATATGAAATAATGGAAGGTAGTAAACAGTTTTTCACGGTTACAAATTGTCTGAAAGATGCAACATATTACATACAATGCTGACTTTAACGTGAAAATTGTACAAACAAACAAGAAGCATTAGCTGTGCATTTCTAAAAAAAATCTGACAATAGAAATACATTTTCATTGGTTCTACAAGCCATTTGTAGACGACTTTGATTTTTGTAGTCGAGTGACAGTTTTGCTTTCCGTTCAGCGCAGGGGGTTTCTCAACGCGTCTTGAATCAAACATATTTAAAACATGGAATTCCGCGCCCAAATCCTACAAAGTGGAACTTGAAACACATACATTATCTAACAATGTTTACAGAACCGCAAGGAAATAGGTAATGGATGCCTTGTTGATTACAGCTGTAGTCAAGTATGCCAATACTGCAATCAGACTGATCCTTTAACCCCTTCGCTGCCAGGCCTTTTCCCCCTCCTGTGCCGGGCCTTTTTTTGCCTATTTGGGGCAGTTCGCGCTTAGGCCCTCATAACTTTTTGTCCACATAAGCTAACCAAGCCAAATTTGCGTCCTTTTTTTCCAACATCCTAGGGATTCTAGAGGTACCCAGACTTTGTGGGTTCCCTTGAAGGAGGCCAAGAAATTGGCCAAAATACAGTGAAAATTTCGTTTTTTTCAAAAAAATTGGAAAAAGTGGCTGCAGAAGAAGGCTTGTGGTTTTTCCCCTGAAAATGGCATCAGCAAAGGGTTTGCGGTGCTAAACTCAGCAGCTTCCCAGCTTTCAGGAACAGGCAGACTTGAATCAGAAAACCCAATTTTTCAACACAATTTTGGCATTTTACTGGGGCATACCCCATTTGTGCAATTTTTTGTGCTTTCAGCCTCCTTCCAGTCAGTGACAGGAATGGTCATGAAACCAATGCTGGATCCCAGAAACCTAAACATTTCTGAAAAGTAGACAAAATTCTGAATTCAGCAAGGGGTCATTTGTGTAGATCCTACAAGGGTTTCCTACAGAAAATAACAGCTGAAAAAGAAAAATATTGAAATTGAGGTGAAAAAACCATCAATTTTTCTCTACGTTTTACTCTGTAACTTTTCCCTACAATGTCAGATTATCGAAAGCAATATACCGTTACGTCTGCTGGACTCCTCTGGTTGCGGGGATATATAGGGTTTGTAGGTTCATCAAGAACCCGAGGAACCCAGAGCCAATAAATGAGCTGCACCCTGCAGTGCGTTTTCATTCTATACCGGGTATACAGCAATTCATTTGCTGAAATATAAGGAGTAAAAAATTGCTATCAAGAAAACCTTTGCATTTCCAAAAAGGGCACAAGATAAGGTGTTGAGGAGCAGTGGTTATTTGCACATCTCTGAATTCCGGGGTGACCATAGTAGCACGTGAATTACAGGGAATTTCTCAAATAGATGTCTTTTTTACACACACTCCTATATTTGGAAGGAAAAAATGTAGAGAAAGACAAGGGGCAATAGTACTTGTTTTGCTAATCTATGTTCCCCCAAGTCTCCCGATAAAAATGGTACCTCACTTGTGTGGGTAGGCCTAGCACCCGCGACAGGATATGCCCCAAAACACAACGTGGACACATCACAGAAAACAGAGCTGTTTTTAGCAAAGTGACTACCTGTAGATTTTGGCCTCTAGCTCAGCCGCCACCTAGGGAAACCTACCAAACCTGTGCATTTCTGAAAACTAGAGACCAAGGGGAATCCAAGGAGGGGTGATTTGCGGGGCTCGGACCAGGTTCTGTTACCCAGAATCCTTTGCAAATCTCAAAATTTGGCTAAAAAAACACATGTTCCTCACATTTCTGTGGCAGAAAGTTCTGGAATCTGAGAGGAGCCACAAATTTCCTTCCACCCAGCGTTCCCCCGCGTCTCCCGATAAAAATGATACCTCACTTGTGTGGGTAGGCCTAGCGCCCGCGACAGGATATGCCCCAAAACACAACGTGGACATATCACAGAAAACAGAGCTGTTTTTAGCAAAGTGACTACCTGTAGATTTTGGCCTCTAGCTCAGCCGGCACCTAGGGAAACCTACCAAACCTGTGCATTTCTGAAAACTAGAGACCTAGGGGAATCCAAGGAGGGGGTGACTTGTGTGGCTCGGACCAGGTTCTGTTACCCAGAATCCTTTGCAAACCTCAAAATTTGGCTAAAAAAACACATGTTCCTCACATTTCTGTGGCAGAAAGTTCTGGAATCTGAGAGGAGCCACAAATTTCCTTCCACCCAGCGTTCCCCCACGTCTCCCGATCAAAATGATACCTCACTTGTGTGGGTAGGCCTAGCGCCCGCGACAGGATATGCCCCAAAACACAACGTGGACATATCACAGAAAACAGAGCTGTTTTTAGCAAAGTGACTACCTGTAGATTTTGGCCTCTAGCTCAGCCGCCACCTAGGGAAACCTACCAAACCTGTGCATTTCTGAAAACTAGAGACCTAGGGGAATCCAAGGAGGGGTGACTTGCGGGGCTCGGACCAGGTTCTGTTACCCAGAATCCTTTGCAAACCTCAAAATTTGGCTAAAAAAACACATGTTCCTCACATTTCTGTGGCAGAAAGTTCTGGAATCTGAGAGGAGCCACAAATTTCCTTCCACCCAGCGTTCCCCCACGTCTCCCGATAAAAATGATACCTCACTTGTGTGGGTAGGCCTAGCGCCCGCGACAGGATATGCCCCCAAACACAACGTGGACATATCACAGAAAACAGAGCTGTTTTTAGCAAAGTGACTACCTGTAGATTTTGGCCTCTAGCTCAGCCGCCACCTAGGGAAACCTACCAAACCTGTGCATTTCTGAAAACTAGAGACCTAGGGGAATCCAAGGAGGGGTGACTTGCGGGGCTCGGACCAGGTTCTGTTACCCAGAATCCTTTGCAAATCTCAAAATTTGGCTAAAAAAACACATGTTCCTCACATTTCTGTGGCAGAAAGTTCTGGAATCTGAGAGGAGCCACAAATTTCCTTCCACCCAGCGTTCCCCCACGTCTCCCGATAAAAATGATACCTCACTTGTGTGGGTAGGCCTAGCGCCCGCGACAGGATATGCCCCAAAACACAACGTGGACATATCACAGAAAACAGAGCTGTTTTTAGCAAAGTGACTACCTGTAGATTTTGGCCTCTAGCTCAGCCGCCACCTAGGGAAACCTACCAAACCTGTGCATTTCTGAAAACTAGAGACCTAGGGGAATCCAAGGAGGGGTGACTTGCGGGGCTCGGACCAGGTTCTGTTACCCAGAATCCTTTGCAAATCTCAAAATTTGGCTAAAAAAACACATGTTCCTCACATTTCTGTGGCAGAAAGTTCTGGAATCTGAGAGGAGCCACAAATTTCCTTCCACCCAGCGTTCCCCCATGTCTCCCGATAAAAATGATACCTCACTTGTGTGGGTAGGCCTAGCGCCCGTGACAGGATATGCCCCAAAACACAACGTGGACATATCACAGAAAACAGAGCTGTTTTTAGCAAAGTGACTACCTGTAGATTTTGGCCTCTAGCTCAGCCGGCACCTAGGGAAACCTACCAAACCTGTGCATTTCTGAAAACTAGAGACCTAGGGGAATCCAAGGAGGGGTGACTTGTGTGGCTCGGACCAGGTTCTGTTACCCAGAATCCTTTGCAAACCTCAAAATTTGGCTAATAAAACACATGTTCCTCACATTTCTGTGGCAGAAAGTTCTGGAATCTGAGAGGAGCCACAAATTTCCTTCCACCCAGCGTTCCCCCACGTCTCCCGATCAAAATGATACCTCACTTGTGTGGGTAGGCCTAGCGCCCGCTACAGGATATGCCCCAAAACACAACGTGGACATATCACAGAAAACAGAGCTGTTTTTAGCAAAGTGACTACCTGTAGATTTTGGCCTCTAGCTCAGCCGCCACCTAGGGAAACCTACCAAACCTGTGCATTTCTGAAAACTAGAGACCTAGGGGAATCCAAGGAGGGGTGACTTGCGGGGCTCGGACCAGGTTCTGTTACCCAGAATCCTTTGCAAACCTCAAAATTTGGCTAAAAAAACACATGTTCCTCACATTTCTGTGGCACAAAGTTCTGGAATCTGAGAGGAGCCACAAATTTCCTTCCACCCAGCGTTCCCCCACGTCTCCCGATAAAAATGATACCTCACTTGTGTGGGTAGGCCTAGCGCCCGCGACAGGATATGCCCCCAAACACAACGTGGACATATCACAGAAAACAGAGCTGTTTTTAGCAAAGTGACTACCTGTAGATTTTGGCCTCTAGCTCAGCCGCCACCTAGGGAAACCTACCAAACCTGTGCATTTCTGAAAACTAGAGACCTAGGGGAATCCAAGGAGGGGTGACTTGCGGGGCTCGGACCAGGTTCTGTTACCCAGAATCCTTTGCAAATCTCAAAATTTGGCAAAAAAAACACATGTTCCTCACATTTCTGTGGCAGAAAGTTCTGGAATCTGAGAGGAGCCACAAATTTCCTTCCACCCAGCGTTCCCCCACGTCTCCCGATAAAAATGATACCTCACTTGTGTGGGTAGGCCTAGCGCCCGCGACAGGATATGCCCCAAAACACAACGTGGACATATCACAGAAAACAGAGCTGATTTTAGCAAAGTGACTACCTGTAGATTTTGGCCTCTAGCTCAGCCGCCACCTAGGGAAACCTACCAAACCTGTGCATTTCTGAAAACTAGAGACCTAGGGGAATCCAAGGAGGGGTGACTTGCGGGGCTCGGACCAGGTTCTGTTACCCAGAATCCTTTGCAAACCTCAAAATTTGGCTAAAAAAACACATGTTCCTCACATTTCTGTGGCAGAAAGTTCTGGAATCTGAGAGGAGCCACAAATTTCCTTCCACCCAGCGTTCCCCCACGTCTCCCGATAAAAATGATACCTCACTTGTGTGGGTAGGCCTAGCGCCCGCGACAGGATATGCCCCAAAACACAACGTGGACATATCACAGAAAACAGAGCTGTTTTTAGCAAAGTGACTACCTGTAGATTTTGGCCTCTAGCTCAGCCGCCAACTAGGGAAACCTACCAAACCTGTGCATTTCTGAAAACTAGAGACCTAGGGGGATCCAAGGAGGGGTGACTTGCGGGGCTCGGACCAGGTTCTGTTACCCAGAATCCTTTGCAAACCTCAAAATTTGGCTAAAAAAACACATGTTCCTCATATTTCTGTGGCAGAAAGTTCTGGAATCTGAGAGGAGCCACAAATTTCCTTCCACCCAGCGTTCCCCCACGTCTCCGATAAAAATGATACCTCACTTGTGTGGGTAGGCCTAGCGCCCGCGACAGGATATGCCCCCAAACACAACGTGGACATATCACAGAAAACAGAGCTGTTTTTAGCAAAGTGACTACCTGTAGATTTTGGCCTCTAGCTCAGCCGCCACCTAGGGAAACCTACCAAACCTGTGCATTTCTGAAAACTAGAGACCTAGGGGAATCCAAGGAGGGGTGACTTGCGGGGCTCGGACCAGGTTCTGTTACCCAGAATCCTTTGCAAATCTCAAAATTTGGCTAAAAAAACACATGTTCCTCACATTTCTGTGGAAGAAAGTTCTGGAATCTGAGAGGAGCCACAAATTTCCTTCCACCCAGCGTTCCCCCACGTCTCCCGATAAAAATGATACCTCACTTGTGTGGGTAGGCCTAGCGCCCGCGACAGGATATGCCCCAAAACACAACGTGGACATATCACAGAAAACAGAGCTGTTTTTAGCAAAGTGACTACCTGTAGATTTTGGCCTCTAGCACAGCCGCCACCTAGGGAAACCTACCAAACCTGTGCATTTCTGAAAACTAGAGACCTAGGGGAATCCAAGGAGGGGTGACTTGCGGGGCTCGGACCAGGTTCTGTTACCCAGAATCCTTTGCAAACCTCAAAATTTGGCTAAAAAAACACATGTTCCTCACATTTCTGTGGCAGAAAGTTCTGGAATCTGAGAGGAGCCACAAATTTCCTTCCACCCAGCGTTCCCCCACGTCTCCCGATAAAAATTATACCTCACTTGTGTGGGTAGGCCTAGCGCCCGCGACAGGATATGCCCCAAAACACAACGTGGACACATCACAGAAAACAGAGCTGTTTTAGCAAAGTGACTACCTGGAGATTTTGGCCTCTAACTCAGCCGCCACATAGGGAAACCTACCAAACCTGTACATTTCTGAAAACTAGAGACCTAGGGGAATCCAAGGAGGGGTGACTTGTGTGGCTCGGACCAGGTTCTGTTACCCAGAATCCTTTGCAAACCTCAAAATTTGGCTAAAAAAACACATGTCACTCACATTTCTGTGGCAGAAAGTTCTGGAATCTGAGAGGAGCTACAAATTTCCTTCCACCCAGCGTTCCCCCAAGTCTCCCGATAAAAATGATACCTCACTTGCGTGGGTAGGCCTAGCGCCGGCGACAGGAAACACCCCAAAGCGCAACGTGGACACATCCTAAATGTTGGAAAAAAACAGAGGTGTTTTTTGCGAAGTGCCTACCTGTAGATTTTGGCCTCTAGCTCAGCCGGCACCTAGGGAAACCTACCAAACCTGTGCATTTCTGAAAACTAGAGACCTAGGGGAATCCAAGGAGGGGTGACTTGCGGGGCTCGGACCAGGTTCTGTTACCCAGAATCCTTTGCAAACCTCAAAATTTGGCTAAAAATACACATGTTACTCACATTTCTGTGGCAGAAAGTTCTGGAATCTGAGATTTCCTTCTACCCAGCGTTCCCCCAAGTCTCCCGATAAAAATGATACCTCACTTGTGTGGGTAGGACTAGCGCCCACGAAAGGAAAGGGCCCAAAACACAACGTGGACACATCACATTTTTTTATAAAAAGCAGTGCCTACCTGTGGATTTTGGCCTGTAGCTCAGCCGACACCTGAGGAAACCTAGCAAACCAGTGCATTTTTGAAAACTAGAAACCCAGGGGAATCCAAGATGGGGTGACTTGCGGGGCTCTGACCAGGTTATGTTACCCAGAATCCTTTGCAAACCTCCAAATTTGGCCCAAAAAACACTTTTTCCTCTCATTTCGGTGACAGAAAGTTCTGGAATCTGAGAGGAGCCACAAATTTCCTTCCACCCAGCGTTCCCCTAAGTCTCTCGATAAAAATGGTACATCACTTCTGTGGGTAGGCCTTGCGCCCACAAAAGGAAATGGCCCAAAACACAACGTGGACACAATATATTTTTTCACAGAAAACAGAGGTGTTTTTTGCAAGGTGCCTACCTGTGGTGTTTGGCCTGTAGCTCAGCCGGCCCCAGGGGGGGGGGGCAGAAATGCCCTAAAATAAATTTGCCCCCCCAACCCCCACCCTCCCCCGCCGGGAGCGACTTTTGCCTGATGGGTCGCTCCCCATCTCTAAAAAAAAAAAAACAAAGAAAAAAAAAAAGAAAAAAAAGAAAAATTCCCCTGGCGCCTAGAGGTTTCTGCCCCCCGGGGGGGCAGAAATGGCCTAAAATAAATTTGCCCCCCCAACACCCACCCCCCCCCGGGAGCGACCCTTGCCTACGGGGTCGCTCCCCCTGCGTGACATTGGCGCCAAAAAACAAATCCCCGGTGCCTAGTGGTTTCTGCCCCCTTGGGGGCAGATTGACCTAAAATTGGCCAATCTGCCCCCAGGGGGGCAGAAATGGTCTAAATACAATTTGCCCCCCCTCAGGGGAGCGACCCTTGCCTGATGGGTCGCTCCCCATCTCTAAAAAAAGAAACAACAAAAAAAAAAAAACACAAAAAAAAAATTGCCCTGGCGCCTAGAGTGTTCTGCCCCCCCCCCCCGGGGGCAGTTCGGCCTAATAATAGGCCGATCTGTCCCCCGGGGGGGCAGAAATGGCCTAAAATAAATTTGCCCCCCCAACCCCCACCCCCCCCCGGGAGTGACCCTTGCCTACGGGGTCGCTACCCCTGCGTGACATTGGCGCCAAAAAACAAATCCCCGGTGCCTAGTGGTTTCTGCCCCCTTGGGGGCAGATTGACCTAAAATTGGCCAATCTGCCCCCAGGGGGGCAGAAATGGTCTAAATACAATTTGCCCCCCCCAGGGGAGCGACCCTTGCCTGATGGGTCGCTCCCCATCTCTAAAAAAAGAAACAACAAAAAAAAAAAACACAAAAAAAAAATTGCCCTGGCGCCTAGAGTGTTCTGCCCCCCCCCCCCCCGGGGGCAGTTCGGCCTAATAATAGGCCGATCTGTCCCCCGGGGGGGCAGAAATGGCCTAAAATAAATTTGCCCCCCCAACCCCCACCCCCCCCCGGAGCGACCCTTGCCTACGGGGTCGCTCCCCCTGCGTGACATTGGCGCCAAAAAAACAAATCCCCGGTGCCTAGTGGTTTCTGCCCCCTTGGGGGCAGATTGACCTAAAATTGGCCAATCTGCCCCCAGGGGGGGCAGAAATGGTCTAAATACAATTTGCCCCCCCAGGGGAGCGACCCTTGCCTGATGGGTCGCTCCCCATCTCTAAAAAAAGAAACAACAAAAAAAAAAACACAACAAAAAAAATTGCCCTGGCGCCTAGAGTGTTCTGCCCCCCCCCCGGGGGCAGTTCGGCCTAATAATAGGCCGATCTGTCCCCCGGGGGGGCAGAAATGGCCTAAAATAAATTTGCCCCCCCAACCCCCACCCCCCCCCGGGAGCGACCCTTGCCTACGGGGTCGCTCCCCCTGCGTGACATTGGCGCCAAAAAACAAATCCCCGGTGCCTAGTGGTTTCTGCCCCCTTGGGGGCAGATTGACCTAAAATTGGCCAATCTGCCCCCAGGGGGGCAGAAATGGTCTAAATACAATTTGCCCCCCCAGGGGAGCGACCCTTGCCTGATGGGTCGCTCCCCATCTCTAAAAAAAGAAACAAAAAAAAAAAAAAACACCAAAAAAAAATTGCCCTGGCGCCTAGAGTGTTCTGCCCCCCCCCCCCGGGGGCAGTTCGGCCTAATAATAGGCCGATCTGTCCCCCGGGGGGGCAGAAATGGCCTAAAATAAATTTGCCCCCCCAACCCCCACCCCCCCCCGGGAGCGACCCTTGCCTACGGGGTCGCTCCCCCTGCGTGACATTGGCGCCAAAAAACAAATACCCGGTGCCTAGTGGTATCTGCCCCCTTGGGGGCAGATTGACCTAAAATTGGCCAATCTGCCCCCAGGGGGGCAGAAATGGTCTAAATACAATTTGCCCCCCCCAGGGGAGCGACCCTTGCCTGATGGGTCGCTCCCCATCTCTAAAAAAAGAAACAACAAAAAAAAAAAACACAAAAAAAAATTGCCCTGGCGCCTAAAGTGTTCTGCCCCCCCCCCGGGGGCAGTTCGGCCTAATAATAGGCCGATCTGTCCCCCGGGGGGGCAGAAATGGCCTAAAATAAATTTGCCCCCCCAACCCCCACCCCCCCCCCGGGAGCGACCCTTGCCTACGGGGTCGCTCCCCCTGCGTGACATTGGCGCCAAAAAACAAATCCCCGGTGCCTAGTGGTTTCTGCCCCCTTGGGGGCAGATTGACCTAAAATTGGCCAATCTGCCCCCAGGGGGGCAGAAATGGTCTAAATACAATTTGCCCCCCCAGGGGAGCGACCCTTGCCTGATGGGTCGCTCCCCATCTCTAAAAAAAGAAACAACAAAAAAAAAAAACACAAAAAAAAATTGCCCTGGCGCCTAGAGTGTTCTGCCCCCCCCCCCCCCGGGGGCAGTTCGGCCTAATAATAGGCCGATCTGTCCCCCGGGGGGGCAGAAATGGCCTAAAATAAATTTGCCCCCCCAACCCCCCCCCCCCCCGGAGCGACCCTTGCCTACGGGGTCGCTCCCCCTGCGTGACATTGGCGCCAAAAAACAAATCCCCGGTGCCTAGTGGTTTCTGCCCCCTTGGGGGCAGATTGACCTAAAATTGGCCAATCTGCCCCCAGGGGGGCAGAAATGGTCTAAATACAATTTGCCCCCCCAGGGGAGCGACCCTTGCCTGATGGGTCGCTCCCCATCTCTAAAAAAGAAACAACAAAAAAAAAAAAACACAAAAAAAAAATTGCCCTGGCGCCTAGAGTGTTCTGCCCCCCCCCCGGGGGCAGTTCGGCCTAATAATAGGCAGATCTGTCCCCCGGGGGGACAGAAATGGCCTAAAATAAATATGCCCCCCCAACCCGCACCCCCCCCCGGGAGCGACCCTTGCCTACGGGGTCGCTCCCCCTGCGTGACATTGGCGCCAAAAAACAAATCCCCGGTGCCTAGTGGTTTCTGCCCCCTTGGGGGCAGATTGACCTAAAATTGGCCAATCTGCCCCCAGGGGGGCAGAAATGGTCTAAATACAATTTGCCCCCCCAGGGGAGCGACCCTTGCCTGATGGGTCGCTCCCCATCTCTAAAAAAAGAAACAACAAAAAAAAAAAAACACAAAAAAAAAATTGCCCTGGCGCCTAGAGTGTTCTGCCCCCCCCCCCCGGGGGGCAGTTCGGTCTAATAATAGGCCGATCTGTCCCCCGGGGGGGCAGAAATGGCCTAAAATAATTTTGCCCCCCCAACCCCCACCCCCCCCCCGGGAGCGACCCTTGCCTACGGGGTCGCTCCCCCTGCGTGACATTGGCGCCAAAAAACAAATCCCCGGTGCCTAGTGGTTTCTGCCCCCTTGGGGGCAGATTGACCTAAAATTGGCCAATCTGCCCCCAGGGGGGCAGAAATGGTCTAAATACAATTTGCCCCCCCAGGGGAGCGACCCTTGCCTGATGGGTCGCTCCCCATCTCTAAAAAAAGAAACAACAAAAAAAAAAAAAAAAAAAAATTGCCCTGGCGCCTAGAGTGTTCTGCCCCCCCCCGTGGGCAGTTCGGCCTAATAATAGGCCAGGGGACAGAAATGGCCTAAAATAAATTTGCCCCCCCCAACCCCCACCCCCCCCCGGGAGCGACCCTTGCCTACGGGGTCGCTCCCCCTGCGTGACATTGGCGCCAAAAAACAAATCCCCGGTGCCTAGTGGTTTCTGCCCCCTTGGGGGCAGATTGACCTAAAATTGGCCAATCTGCCCCCAGGGGGGCAGAAATGGTCTAAATACAATTTGCCCCCCCAGGGGAGCGACCCTTGCCTGATGGGTCGCTCCCCATCTCTAAAAAAAGAAACAACAAAAAAAAAAAACACAAAAAAAAAATTGCCCTGGCGCCTAGAGTGTTCTGCCCCCCCCCGGGGGCAGTTCGGCCTAATAATAGGCCGATCTGTCCCCCGGGGGGGCAGAAATGGCCTAAAATAAATTTGCCCCCCCCCAACCCCCACCCCCCCCCCGGGAGCGACCCTTGCCTACGGGGTCGCTCCCCCTGCGTGACATTGGCGCCAAAAAACAAATCCCCGTCGCCTAGTGGTTTCTGCCCCCTTGGGGGCAGATTGACCTAAAATTGGCCAATCTGCCCCCAGGGGGGCAGAACTGGTCTAAATACAATTTGCCCCCCCAGGGGAACGACCCTTGCCTGATGGGTCGCTCCCCATCTCTAAAAAAAAAAAAAGAACAAAAAAAAAAAACACAAAAAATTTTTTTACCCTGGCGCCTAGAGGTTTCTTCCCCCCCTGGGGGCAGATCGGCCTAATAATAGGCCGATCTGCCCCCAGGGGGGGCAGAAAAGGCCTTCCCAAAAAATTGCCCCCCCTGGGAGCGACCCTTGCCAAAGGGGTCGCTTTGTTGCGTGACATTCGCGCGCAAAAAAAAACTCCCTGGTGTCGAATGGTTTCTGCCCCCCTTGGGGGCAGATTGGCCTTATCAAAATAGGCCAATAATGGCCTAAATATATATTGCCCCGTAGGGGAGCGACCCTTGCCTAAGGGATCGCTCCCCACCTAAAAAAAAAGAATTCATCACAAAAAAAAAAAAAAAAAAAAAAAATGGTCCCTGGTGCCTAGAGGTTTCTGCCCCCCCTGGGGGCAGATCGGCCTAATAATAGGCCAATCTGCCCCCAGGGGGGGGCAGAAAAGGCCTTCCTAAAAAAATGCCCCCCTGGGAGCGACCCTTGCCCAAGGGGTCGCTCCCTTTTGCCAATTTCAAGAAGAAAAAAAAAAATCCCTGGTGTCTAGTGTGGTTTCAAAAGCCGGATTGCAAGCAATCCGGCTTTTGAAACCTGTGAGAGACTTCACAGGGAAGGAAATACATTTCCTTCCCTTTGAAGCCTCTCGGGGCCTCCCCCATGGGATTGAAAAAGAAATGCAAAAGCATTTCTTTTTCAATCGCACTGGAAGCTCTGCTTCCAGCGCGATGGGGGAGACCCTGTGACTAATCAGCGCGCACTCGCGCGCTGACGTCACAGGGGGGGTTGGGGGGGTCGGGGGTGGGAGGGGAAGATCTTCCCCTTCCATCCCTGACTTGGGGGGGTGGGGGGGAACCCCACAGAGGGAGCGAGAGCGCTCCCTCTGGGCTCTGTGCACAGGACGTAATGGTTACGTCCTGGGCACAGCAGCACTGTGCCTCAGGACGTAACCATTACGTCCTGGGCACAGAAGGGGTTAAGGGAGGATCTTGCTCATCAATGTAAAGTCCACCTTTGCCTGTTCTATTTGCTAACGACGACCAGGTGGCAGAGCAGAAGGCTTTAGTGATAGTGACTACTGCAAGGAAAAAGCCGAGCAGTGGCTGAGGCACCAGAGAGCTGCCTAAGCTGAACCGACGAACTGTGTGGTTTGTAAGATGAGGAACTGCAAGGAGACATATTATGTCTCTTGTAGGACTACTTCTAGGCCATTTCTCAATTCTAAAGTAGCTGAACGTTCCTCATGTTCACTTCCTTACATTCATACACCAATCACAAGTGCTGAGCAGAGAGCATAAATGAATAGCACATCCCCATTGTCCCAACTACAATGTATGCGAGAGATGATATGTACACACTATTAACACCTGATACTCATAGGTGTGCTTTACAGCCAGTAGACAAATGAAAACAGCGATGCACCATCAAACAGTAAGAATACAGAAGTCCAATTAAAGTATCCACTGTTCCATATCTTCTTTTGTTTCTTTTAAAAGAACCTCAAATGGTTTCAAATTTCCAAATGTTACGGCCAAACACACAACCAACACATTTACGTTATCACTGTAAACTTCTTCAGGGCTGTAATTTAACAACACATACAAAAATAGTGTGCACAATACCCAAAAAAGTGAAGCATATAATATACCAAAAATCATCTTTAAAAACATTTTAAAAACACATAGGCCTCATTATGACTTTGGTGGTCCTAAAAGTGGAGCACCAAAGCTGTGGAGAGGATACCACAATCATACTGATGGCATTTCCCCCCTCCCCCAAGCTAAACACTGTATGACCCATTTCCTCTTGGCTGACCAGTGGGAATAGTGCTATGATATTAGTCTCAGCTCCTTTAAGGGAGCAGCGGCCAATATTGCAGCACACCAGCACCATTGGAATGCACACAGTCTACAAACAGTGTGCATTCCAATGGGCAGGAGGGCCCTTGCACTGGCTTTCTGCCAGTCTTTCCATGACAGGGTCCCTGCCATGGAAAGAATGGTGGAAAGCTGTGTTGTAATCAGCCAGACGGAGCCGAGTTCAGAGCTGCCCTGGCTGAGTACAACTCAAACCCTTTTCAGACCATTGGTAACCATCTTTCTGGCAGGGACAGCAGTCCCCTGATGTTTGTAATGTGATGGTCAGACCACCATAATTTCAGCAGTCCACCTGTCACCACAAGGCTGCCAGTATTTGGACCTCCAGCCTTGTAATCAGGCCCATAGTGTTTGTATCTGTTAGACCTGACATGCCTTAGGGTGGTCACCCCTAACTTTTTGCCTGCCTCCCTCCACTTTTTGGACACTGTTTTTGCTGGCTTTTAGATTCTGCGCACTTTACCACTGCTAACCACTGCTAAAGTGCATATGCTCTCTCCCTTTAAACGTGGTAACTTTGGATCATACCCAATTGGACTATTTAATTTACTTATAAGTCCCTAGTAATGTGCACTGTATGTGCCTAGGGCCTGTAGATTAAATGCTACTAGTGGGCCTGCAGCACTGATTGTGCCACCCACTCAAGTAGCCCCTTTACCTTGTCTCAGGCCTGCCATTACAAGGCCTGTGTGTGCAGTTTCACTGCCAATTCGACTTGGCATTTAAAAGTACTTGCCAAGCCTAAAACGTCCCTTTTTCTACACATAAGTCACCTCTAATGTGTGCCCTAGGTAACCCCTAGAGCAGGGAGCGGTGTTGGTAAAAGGCAGGACATGTACCTGTGTAGTTTACATGTCCTGGTAGTGTAAAACTCCTAAATTCGTTTTTACACTACTGTGAGGCTTGCTCCCTTCATAGGCTAACCTTGGGGCTGCCCTCATACATTATTGAAGTGGTAGCTGCTGATCTGAAAGGAGTAGGCAGGTCATATTTAGTATGGCCAGAATGGTAATACATAGTCCTGCTGACTGGTGAAGTTGGATTTAATATTACTATTCTAGAAATGCCACTTTTAGAAAGTGAGCATTTCCTTGCACTTTAATCTTTCTGTGCCTTACAATCCAAGTCTGACTAGGTTTAGTTGACAGCTCCTTGTGCATTCACTTAGACACACCCCAAACACAGGGTACTCAGCCTCACTTGCATACATCTGCATTTTGAATGGGTATTCCTGGGCTGGGAGGGTGGAGGGCCTGCTCTGACACAAAAGACTGCCACACTCCCTACTGGGACCCTGGCAGACAGGATTGATCTGAAAGGGGACCTGGTGCACTTCTTAGCCACTCTTTGAAGTCTCCCCCACTTCAAAGGCACATTTGGGTATAAAACAGGGCCTCTGCCCTACCACCTCAGACACTTGCTGGAGAAGAAACCTGAACCAGAACCTGCATCCTGTCAAGAAGAACTGCCTGGCTGCTCAAAGGACTCACCTGACTGCTTTCTACAAAGGACTGCAGCCTTGCTGTTGGCCTGCTGCCTTGCTGAACTCTTGCCTTGCTGCAGAAGTGCTCTCCAAGGGCTTGGATAGAGCTTGCCTCCTGTTCCGTGAAGTCTCAGAACCAAAAAGACTTCCATCTTTCAACTGGACTCCTTGTGCGCCGAAAAATTTGATGCACAGCTTGCTCCGTGGTGAAAAAATCACCGCACGCAGATCCGGAAAGACGCCGCTCGACCCCGCAAGGAAAAGATCGACGCGACGCCTGCGGTGAGATTGGAACTTCGACGCAGGCCCCCCTGGCAACGCCGCCCGACTTCGAAGAGAGGAAATTGATGCGACGCCTGCCGCGAGGGAGAAAATTCCACGCACAGCCCACCGGAACGACTCGCAGCCAGATAACAAGCCCAGGATTCCACGCACAGACCCCGGGACATCTGGTAATCCCGCGACCCACAGAGGAGACGGTCTGTGCGCCGGAAATCGACGCACCGTCTTCCCCACGTGGAAAATAATGACGCAAGTCCGTGTGTGAAGGGGCGAAACCGACGCACACACCATTTTTCCAGGCATCTCCTCCTCTGCGGCCCTCTGCGGAGATTTTCCACTCCAAACCAGGTACTTTGTGCTTGAAAGAGACTTTGTTTGCTTTTTAAAGACTTAAGACACTTCATATCACTTTTCAGTGATATCTCTACAATTTCATATTGCATCTTTTGTCATTTTGACCTGCAAATACCCAGATAAATATTAGATATTTTTCTAAACACTGTGTGGTTTATTTTTGTGGTGCTATATTGTGTTATTGTATGATTTATTGCACATATACTTTACACATTGCCTTCTAAGTTAAGCCTGATTGCTCAGTGCCAAGCTACCAGAGGGTGGGCACAGGATAATTTGGATTGTGTGTGACTTACCGTGACTAGAGGGAGGGTCCTTGCTTGGACAGGGGGTAACCTGACTGCCAACCAAAGACCCCATTACTAACAGTATCCAACAAAGAAACAACACAAGAATGATGTCTATTTAAGTATCACTATGGTCAGGTCATCAGGGGACTGCCGTCCCTGCCAGAAAGATGGTTCCTGAGGAACACTTCAAACCAATTATGGTGGTAGCTCTTTTCCAATTGGAATTGGTGCCTGTCTGACTGAGGGGAAAAAGGAAAGTGTCCTTTTACATCTTAAAATGAAAGAGGAGACCTCTTTGAAATAAATTAAGTTCCTGTGCCCTGCCCACGTGGCCATCCTGCCAGAGGAACAGAAACAACTCCCCACACACGAACCTTTCGATCAAGTCTGGGAACAGTTTTTACACCTCATTCAAGGGTTGAGTACTTAGAGGGCTTCAGCTAGGGGCTAATGTAAATTTGTCTCTAGGTGCTTTAGGCAAAGAAAAGATAACTTTATAAAAGTAAATTTGTCTTAATATTCATTAAGAATTTGACTTCAGTGAATTGGAGGTTTTAATAAGTATAAACATAATGTTTCTAACTGCTCCTATCAGAATAAGGCATGATTAAACTTAATAGTGCCACCCTGGTTTCTTTATGAATCAATCAACCTTGTTATCTGAAATAACTTCTAGGTGATAGTCACTGTAAGGACATGTTGAACATTACCTTCCTACATATCCTACTTTGTAATGCCATCCACCCTTCTTAGGGGTGAGGTATCAATATTCAAAAGGTAGATTATGCCCTGTCAAACATTTTTTTTTTCATAGGTCGATTCATGGGTTTTAAACCACTCCTGTGAGGCTAGGTTAGAAGGACTGGAGCCATGTTTTCTCTGCCACTCTAGCAGATAGCACAATAGGTGCTGCAGTTCATTAGTGGCATTTAACTTGTACCATATACTAGGGATTTATAGATAAATTAAATGTGCCAATTAGGGTGATGTAAAATGAACCATAATAAAAGGGGTATCATAGGCACTTTAATATTGGTCAGCATGGGTAAAATGCACAGAGTCCTACAGACGGCAAAAAATAGGTTTCAGTGAAAGGGGAAAAGTCTAGGTTAACCATGCAGAAAGGTAGATTTCCTATAATGGGAAATTGATTTTTAGGTAGCTGAAGGTAAAAACGTTAGTCCTCCGTGAAGTAAGATGAAGTGAGTACATTTTTCCAACTTTGCTTGAGTTTGCTGAGGCAAAGCACCTCCACCCATGGTCTTCAATATTGGATTATTTTCTAATGCATTGCACATTGAAAGCATGATTTCCTACACTGTGGTAACTGCTGCAAAGACACCCATTCTTTGATGGTGAAAGGGGCAGGTGGTATGGCAGCCGTTTTGGAGACTGGGAGACTTGTAAGCAATAAAAAGGAGGGAACTCAAGAAAGGGGCCGGATTTCCCACACATTTGGAGACAATGCATGTAGTAGGAGTGGGACATGTATTATGCAAGGTATAAGGGGTGCTCTGAGTTGTTTGCCTATGAAAATGTTTTTTACAGCTCACACAGTTTTAAAACATGTAAAAGAAGTTGCAAACTATTAAGCTTCACAAGTTTGCAGAACTCTAGATTGTAGACACAAAGTTCAGTGGGTAACTTCAATCAACAAATAAAGTCTTTCATTTACCTAGCTTCATATAACTGGCATTAACAAACAAATTGCATAAGTGCACTGTTTAAGGGGAATCAGGTCATAATTTTCTTCATAACAGACATAACTATTTTTATTTAAATATTTACAACAATTACTTACAGTTAACATTTCTCAGCAAACAAATAAAGAAGTTTTACACTCCAAAACACTATCATGTATTATGCAAGTGCACTGGATAGTGATTTATGTACACCCACCCTCCCCCCAAAAAAAATGGTGGGAGAACGACACCTCTCTTCCTCAGTTCACAACAAAACATCATTCTTTGTAAGGTTTGTTAAGATGTAGATTTGAAAGCTTTGCAAGAAGGTGAAATGCTATCAGAGTGTTACAGAATGGCAAGCATACCTATCCACCAGGCATGATGCTTCAAGTAATGTCATGAAACACATTCAAGAAGCAAAACACATCATGATACAACATGTCCAGCATGATAGCAAATTAAAGCTTGGCCAATGTCCTCTGATGCAATATGCTCTGTGAGTCAGCTATGATCTCAGACAAGAATTCCTAAATGCATTTATTGTAAGAACACCACTGATTGGCACTAAATCCCCCCCTCTGACTACATGCATTTGCTTTTAATATTGTTGTTTTATTCTAAATACATATGTATACAGATCTGGCCTAATAGCAAAAGAATCATCATCAAAATCTTTACTTGTGACCACTGGGATCATAAAAGTACATCAGGCATAGATCACATAAAAACACACAAAAGAAAACATACAACTGATATTAAGTTAGAAAAAGAGTAACACATTATGGATAAAATGTAAAGTTACAATATTGGCAGAACACTTAGTAAAAAGAAAAAGACCTGTACACAGTAGAACACCTCTGCCAATTAGTTATACACTTCAGAAATGCAGCAATGCATCATGATTGCAATTTACAATCTAGTAAATCCCAGGGAGTTATCAATACAATGTAAAGCACTAACAAATGTAGCAAAGTTCCTTCCTACAACAGTAAAGTGTGAGCTGCTTTATTTGTGCTAAAGTGACCAGTGTGAAAGTTCAGCAAATGCTTCTAAATGGCGGCAAACAATATAGTACAACACATTTGTTAATTAATACAGTAAAAGGCAGGAAGAAATATAGCATAAAACCTCCATGCTATATTAATATACAGACTATTCATACAAATTAAAGTGACCAGTGCATTCGTAACAAAACTCAAAACGACCCCTCCCTCTCTGCATCCCACCACAGCAATTGCATCCCACTACATCAATTGAGTCAGCAAGACTTTAAGGGTACAATACAGCCTAATAGGCTACCATATCAAACAGATTCTTGCAGACACTTGGAGCGTCCCATTCTTAGGACCATTAGGTATGTGGCTATACTAAAGACCACTACTTTTATCAGTATTCACTATTCTAAACACCTCCATATACCCTTCGGTGCCCAGATTCCTGCAAAGTGGCACAGTCCATTATGCTCGGGTCATTAGCATGGACAGAAGAAGGATATATGTGTTAATGATTCTGATCCCTCTAAGCCCGCAAGGCATAGGTTGTCAGCAACACCTTTCTCTTGCTATTTGATGCTGAAAGCTTTGTTGGGTAGGGATCCATACCTACATTGCAAATACAACTTCTGTCCCGGGGGGGCTGATTTCATTGTTGACCTGCTCATAACAAACACAGGGCTTAAAATCAATAAAGACTAGGGATTTGCAATTCAACACATTTCCCACTGAGACACGCTCCTGATAGCTTTCCTTTATACTAGCTCTAGGGATTAAACACATTTTCTCAGGAAAAGACCAATAGAGTTTAAGATCCAGTTTCTGTAGTAGATTCTTAATGGTTTTGACTCAGGGGATTGTTTCAGCACACTGGGATGTCATAAGGTCTCTAACGCCCTCCCTATGAAGTTCACAGGTTGGAGTGGACCATAGTCAGTGCCAAAAAGTAAGGAGTCTGCTCTCAATCATTTGAGTGAGTCTTCTTTGGGCAATGTCTAAATAAAGAGGGTCAGTGGAAGATTTAATAGAGTTCTTAAAAACCTGTGCTCCATTAAGTTTAGACTGTGTGTTTTTACAGCCCTATATCTCTGCCCCATACATAGCTGATCCCATGACCTAGATGTTATAAATCCTGAGGACTGGTAGCCATCCTTCTAGCTGTAGTCCTTCTATGGATCTTATTGATACTCACAATCTGGTGAATTAGGGACATCTGTGCTTTTTCCAGCTGCAGCACTCAGCACAAATTTGGTGTAAGTCTTAAGCCTAGATAGTTGAATTCAGCCACCACCTCTATTGGGGTATCGCCCATTAGCACACGTCTTTTGAAAGTGAGTCACCTTTCATTTTGAGAAAAACATGCATTTCGTTTTGGAGCTATTAAGTTCCAGGCACCGCTCCTCGCAAAATGACTTAAAGATGTTTAGTAACTGTTGCAAACCCTGTGTTGTCTCAGATATCAGCAGGGTGTCATCCAAGAAGAGAAGGCCAGGCACCTTCTCCTCCCTAGTTTAGGCACATCACCTCTATCCCTGTTCACAAACTCAATCATTCCATTAATATATAAAGTGAACAGGGTAGGGACAAGAACACACCCCTACCTGACCCTACAGTCTACTCAAATGGGTTTTGTTAATACCCCATTGTCCTACCATTTTACTTGGGTGAGGTTATCAGTTTGCAGTCTTGCTAAAATGTTAAATAGGAGAGCAGGGATGCCCATTTTTTTCCAACACCCTCCAGAGCTTGCCCCTGGGAATGAGATAAAAAACAGATAAGGCATCCACAAAGGCAACATAAAGTTTACCCTTGTTGATGATCACCTCTTTCCAATAGATACAAGTAATATGAAAGGGGATGTATTGACACTTCATACTTGCAAGCAGCCTGAACCGGGGACTCTATGTCCCAGAAGCCACTAAGCCAAGGGGCGGTGCCAGCAACCATTGACGTGCTCAAATCGCTTTCAGAGCTCCCGCGACGTGGGATGTATTGACACTTCATACTTGCCAGTAGCCTGAACTGGGGACTCCGTGCCCCAGAAGCCAGTAAGCCAGAGGGCGGGGCCAGAAACCATCAACGCGCTCAAAGCGCTTTCCGAGCTCCCGCGACACAGGATGTATTGACACTTCATACTTGCCAGCAGCCTGAACTGGGGACTCTGTGCCCAAGAAGCCAGTAAGCCAGGGGGCGGTGCTAGCAACCATCGACACGCTCAAAGTGCTTTCAGAGCTCCCACGATGCGGGACGCGCCCGGGCAAAGCCCAGGCCAAGGGCGGGCCCATCCTTCGCCCGTTAGCGACCGTAGGAGGTCGGGTCGGGGCCACACCCCTGACATTTGCTTTACGGAGACCTGAGAGTTAAATTGCAGGGCAAGTCTTATAATTCAAGGTGACTCAAATCTGCTGTGCTGTTGTGCAGCCTTGTTGGAGGGCGACTTCGTGTCCCAGGATTCAGCACCAGGAGAGGGGGGAGGAGCCTGAAAACATGAGTGCTTCAAATCGCATCACGCACCCTCATAACGCGCCCGTCAGCAACCGTAAGAGGTCAGGCCGGGCCGGGCTGCATCTCTTGGCTTTAAGAGTGGACTTTTTCTGGTCTGACATAATACTTGTTTCTGGCTATATCTATAGGTTCTTCTAATATTCATTATAAAATGGGGAAGTGTAAAGCACAAGGAAGTCCTGTGATAGCAGTCACATCATCCAAAATCACTAAATCCCACAAAAACCAAAAGAGATTTTCCAACTGTGCAATAAACAAAATGTACACTTTAATTGAAGAGGTGGAGTCTATGCTAAATGGGAAGGAGTCTTGAGCTACTAAAGGATCAACCAGTGCCCTCCTTTCATCATTTTTTAGGCCTAGAGTATCCAAAAGGGCCAACCCACCTAGCAATATGAAGGACCTGGTCTATGGTGATTACATTGGCTCTAAAGCCCGCGTGCCAGTTGGACAGGACATTCCATTCAGTAATCCAGTCTTGTAGGTGTGCCAATACCAGTTTACACAACATTTTTTGGAAGGAATCAATGAGACGTATAGGCCAATAATTTCCTGGGTTGGACCAATCACCCTTCTTGTATATTTGGAAAATTTGCACTGTTTTCTATGAGGTGGGGATAGCCATACCAGAGGATCAAATTAGATAGTAAATTTATATGTGAACTTCAAATTCCGGATTAGCCTTGTAAGATCATTAGGAATCCTGTCCTGGCACAGCTGTTGGGTAGAGAAACAAGAATGAATTGAATTTATTGTTTCATTTAGCAAGAACATGAGGGTATTGGTACTGCATAAAATAAGTTTACCTAAAAGCATGCTATCTTCCTTGTCTATGTTGCTCATATTTGTGTACAATGTTCTGAAATGACCCATCCACTACTGTTGATGGACACAGAATTCTAATGCAGTTTTAGAGCCACTTAAACAAACCATGGCTGTCCTATATAAGTCCTTGTTGTTTTTAAAATCTAGATCTTCATGTAGGGACATCCACAGCAATCTCTCCCAATTCCTTTTGACTTGGGCCAGTATCTGCCATTAAAGAGTCCTACTCCTCACCATCACTGTTTGGAAATGTGATTTAATTTGCAGCTAAGAGCTCTCTTTTGGCTAGCCTGAATGCTATATTGCACCATGCCACAAATTTAAACTCTTTCTTTCTGTTGTGTGACTCTCTTGATTCCAATGGACTGCTGGACTTGGGCCAGCAGCACCACCACTTGTGGGTGACTGAGTCTCTCCTTAACCAGTTTGGCAACTGTCAGACCAACCCTACCAGCTTGCTAGCAGTACCTCATTCCGACACAAAGAGTAAAGGTGATTTGTGACAGTCTAGCACATGACACAGTAGTGACTTCTCAGGGGAGTCGCGGTGAAAGAGTCAAACCCTTTATTCTCATCAGCAATGAGTCTCATACCAATACACAGGCAAAGAAGGAGATGCAGGATAGTTTTCAATTGATTTTTTTTAGAAGACTGCAACCTACGATAAAATGCATGAGCTACAATGAGAAGGATAATGAGACATAACAGAATTACGATTGTAAAAATCAGTGATGAAAAAATGAAAACCCCAACATATTGCAATAAACATGGATAAATGATTCCTACATAACGTCTAATCTCTAGCCTATAGTGAGAGCATGGCTGAGTTAGCCTAATATGTTCATTCTGAGTCCATGAGGGATGCACCCACCCCCATTACCTTGGCATAAGTGTCTGCCCTCCATCTCCTGACCTGGCTGTAGAGGCAAGGCTGAGGTCGACTGCAAAATGGTAAGCAGTGTGAATGGAAATGGATGACCAGAAGGACCCATCTAACGACCCTTGGCCCACATAGTGTTTATATAGGTAAACATGTTTTGTTCTGCAAAGTAGGCCTGATGTGAACATGTACCTAAGTGCCTAGATTGTTTACGCAGTCTTGTGGCAAAAATACCGACCATTATCTTGTGAGTTCTCATTTTGCACTTCTCAACCTTGGGGCAAGGAACATGATGAAAAATGTCTTGCATAGCAATGACAATCACACTTTCGCTAAATGACAACTGATTATGAAAATAAAACATCACTGTTGAAAACAGGTTATTCTAAATTGAATAAATGAAAACAGAGCATATTATTGAGGTAAGAGGGCACAAGCTGCAGGCCTCAGCTAAGCTAAAATCTGTGTGCCTGAACAAGACTAAAATGGACCTATGACATTTCCCTTGCATTTAACTGGGCCTAGCAGGTCCCTTATCTAAGTAAAAACGTGTCATGACTATTTTTAAATCCTACAGTCGTACTTTCCAATGGCAACTGGGATAGAAATTCAATCTCCTGCTTTACTCTGTGTTTGATTACCTCTAGGGCTGTAGGTTTTTACCCACCCAATCTCACCTAAGAGACATCTGGTGATTCATTTGTGAGAGATCTCCTAGGATCTCTCTGGTTGCTGATTCTATGACTGCATTATCTAAAAGTGTCTTAAGTCATTTTGGTTGCTATCTGTTCGACCCACAACTGTCATATCCAATATAGCAGGCCTGCGCTTTATATCAACCAGAAAATAATCAATTGCCCTGCTACAGTTTAGCCTATTATATGTCATTTTGCCCTGGCGATCAGAGAGAATACTGCCATTAGTGGCTCTTAGGTCAAAATTTAGTGTTAATGTCTGAGTAGCTTTAGAAGTCCATCTAACACTCGGCAAATTGATTTGTGGGATACTCCACTGTCTGTCCCATTACTCTGTCAGCTCAGAAGGGGCTGCTCCTGAAGGTTGAAATGTGGGGTTAAAATCCCCTGTCACCAACAATATACAGTTCCCCAAGTGTTCAGCCAGGGCATGCTCAAGTACATTTAATACCTTAGACTCAGCATTGCATGAGCCCACTCTGTTAAAAACATTGGACATTCTTAGGTGTGACCAACAAGGGAACACCAACCTGATTGCTTAATTGTCAGGGGAGTCAATGGGTACAATATTGATTTTACACTGAAGTGCAGTTTCAATCCAAATGCCAAGGCCCCCCCAAAGGCCTTCACCTTCCATATTGGGCTGCATTTACACAAAAAAGGTATAAACCCCCTCCTATAAAAAGGAGTTAAACACTGTGTCTCCTGGAAGAGGCAGATATCATGGGTATCAATGAACTTAGCCCATTCCCCCTCAGGTGGCAACTTGGACTTTGCAAGTCCAAGACGCCATTTTTATCATTGACTAAAAAATACAAACCTGCTTCATTAGGGGTTTGAAAATTCCTGCCACTATTATGGTTTCTGTCTGCTCTTCCACCCTGGTAACTGTTCTCTAGAAGGGCCCCCTGTGCCAATGGACATTCACATTTAGTACCCTGGGATTCTCCACCAACCTTATGGGGAGGAATGAATGTCTCTTTGGATGTAGGTACATGTGTTTGCACGTCCTCCTCAAGAAACAACAAAAGAGGGGGCATTCATTGTGGACAATTAAAATGTACCTGATTGTGAAGCAGAACAAGTCCCAGGATAAAGGTGGTGATTTGAAGAGCCAAGGTTGTGGCCCTGTCCTTTCTCTTCCTGGTGCTGATGAGTAAAGGGCGGGCCCATCCTTAGCCCAAGCTTCGCAAAGGCTTGACACATGTGTGGCCCACACAGCAGGGTTTGGTGCATTGCTATAAGCCACTGGTGTTGCTATTCTCCATCTCCACAGGTGCTGGTGAATGCTTCTGGCACCTCCAGGCACAAAGCACACTGGGACAGGTTAATTCATAGGTGGTATTGCGGTGCAGTCTGTCCTGAAACCAAAACCAGATTATCAAGTCCTTTCCTTTTTAATATATATATATTATTAAAAAGTCCTTTCCTTCCTACAATCAGTCAAATGTTGTTGTTTTTTTGCTCTCTGTGCCTGATTCAGGTAACAGGTTGTGTGTCTACTCATTGAGAGTTGCAATCCCTTCTGAGTGCAGATTCACAACATTTGGGGATTTTTCAACCTTTTCTAGAAGAAGACCAGGATATCTTCACCACTGAGGATCTTTACGAAAAACTTTGTTAGTTCCCTTTTATGTCTATGCAAAGTCATGTCAGCATATGTAATTGTACATATACAAATATGTATGATGACATGCAATTGATGTTTTAATGTTTTCCTTCTCCGATAGAAATTATTTTCCTGAGTGCAGATTCACAACATTTGGGGATTTTTCAACCTTTTCTAGAAGAAGACCAGGATATCTTCACCACTGAGGTTCTTTACGAAAACCTTTGTTAGTTCCCTTTTATGTCTACGCAAAGCCATGTCAGCATATGTAATTGTACATATACAAATATGTATGATGAAATGCAATTTATGTTTTAATGCTTTCCTTCTCCAGATAGAAATTATTTTCCTGTGAAAAAATACTTTTTTTACACCACTTCCATTTTGGAGGTTTTCCCCTTCAGTTCTGAAAAGGGACATACACATAAAGCTTGCTGTCATCAATCACTAACTATTTCCAGGTTTGGAAGAAATTAGGGAGGAGTTTGAGATGACAAACTATACAGTTTGTAGGTGATTCAAAATGTATGAAGAACACTTCTTGAAAATTGACCCACCTCCTCATTTCAGTAGAAAATATTCATACTCAATACAACACCAATATGAGGAAAATGTGTGCACGAGTCAAATGATTTACTAGAGCAAGGCTGCCTTTTAATATTACTTTACACTGGTAAAACATGCCACTTGCATGTGTATATCAGACTTACATGAATGATTAAGGGCCAGATTTACAAGGCCCTTGTGACCCTTAGCCCACATTTGCGGCAAAATTGTTACCGCAAACGTGACGCTAACAGGCCACTACCATAGCACCATAATTACAAGGTGGCACAAACTAGGTGCGCTACCTTGTAATTGTAAACCCTTTGTGCCACATCCTGCATAAAGCAGGTGTTAAGATAAGTCTCCCATTGATTTCAGTAGGCCTCTTAACACTATACTGGATTAGGGGCTTTTTTTTACGCTAATCCAGTATATCGTTATAATAGCATAAAAAAAATAAACTATTGCCCCTAACATGCACCATGGTGCATCGTATTTTAAATACGGCTCTACCATGGTGGCGTTGAGAGATGTAAAGGGGGCCATAAGAAAATGGCACATCACTAGTGATGCACCACTTTCTTGTAAATATGGCCCTAAGTTTCTGTGACTCAAGTATATTGTCCTTGAGCTATCACATTTAGATGTTACCAATCACATGCCATCTTTCTAATCTCTGAGACTGAATGAATGACTTTAAAACTTTATGTATAAAGTGCTCCAAGTTGAAATATCAAAGAACTGGTTTGAACAGTTAGCCTGCCCTCTTTAACTTGTCACCTTTTGACTAATAAGTGTTAGACCTGTCAGTCTTAGGGTGGTCTTCACCCTAAATGTTTGTATACTTGCCTCCCCTTTTTGCTGATGTTTTTTGTTGGCCTTTGGACTCTGAACACTTTACCACATCTGTCCAGTGCTAAAGTGCATGTGCTTTGCTCCTAAACATGGTAATATTGGTGTATACCCAATTAGCATATTCAATTTACTTGTAAGTCCCTTGTAAAGTGGTATTGCATATACCCAAGGCCTGTAAATTAAATACGACAAGTGGGCCGACACCACTATTTGTGCCACCCATACAAGTAGCCTCTAAACATGTCTCAGGCCTGCCACTACAGAGGCTGGAACTTCAAATTGGCATATAAAGCCTTTTCCCAAACCTAAAGCTCCCCTTATATTACACATAAGTCACTCCATAGGGCAGGGTGCTCTGTAACTAAAAGGCATGCACTTTTAAGTTTTGCATTTCCTGGCAGTGAAAAACACCAAAAATCATGTTTTACTGCTGTAAGTCATACTTCTCTCATAGGTTAACATTGGGAATCCCTTAATACACTTTTACACTGTACTTCTTTATTAAAAAGGTGTAGCTTTGTCATGTTTCATATCTTTGGACTGGTAATGATAAATCCTCTTTTCTGGTAAAGCCAGATTTAAAATTACTATTTTAGAAATGCCTCTTTTAGAAAGTCGACATATCTCTGCTCTTACAGTTGTGAGTGCCTGCAGCCTATCTCCAATATACCTCTGGGGTGGGTTACAGCTACACTCTGCATTCCCTCTAGACAGCCTGAAACATAAATTAGGTGTATCTGAGTGCTCATCTGCATTCTTATGGCTCTTCCTTAGTAAGAATGGAAGGCAGGGCTGAACCTCACATCTGAATAGTTAGTGGCATGACCCCAAACAAATGACTGGTTGTCCCCCACAGATAGTCTGGAGCCAGGGCTGAGGAAGAAAGGATACTTGTGTACTTGAAAGACCTTTCTTCAAAGTCATCCCTACTTCAAAGGCACATTTGGATTTAAGAGCTCTCTAACACCACCAAATCAGACACCTCTGGACCTACAACTGGATTCTGTCGGAAGAACTGCTGTGCTGCATCAATGACTGTTACTATGCTGGACTTCTGACCTGGAAGGACTGCTTTCTGCTGTGCTGCCCAGCTGCCTGCTGCTCTCTGACCCTGCTGAGGGAGACCTAATCTCTGTCTTGCACCCCAAGTGATCTCCAAGGGCTTATTGGCTTATCTCCTGCTGCTTGACACTCAGGGATATCAAAGTCTCTACCCCTGCTTCTGTGCCTGGCTCATTGAAAGTAAACCCAGATATGTGCACAAGAGAAATTGACACATCTCCAGTCTACTCAGAGCAGAACAGGTGCATCAACCTTGTTGTGGCAGTAGAATCGTTGCATAACTCTTGGAATCGATGCCCCTATCTAGAACTCAATGTTCGGAGTGATGCTTTGCCGTTGCAGCACCTTAGAGAGATCGACGCATCCCCCTGAATGGCGGGAGACATCTGGCTATTGCACCTCAGACCCAACACCTCTCGGCTCAGTGCCCTGTCATCGCAACCGACACATCACCACCACTGTGTGAAGAAAATCAAAGCATCACGTCGACTGTGGACCCGGCGGTGACACATCGCTCAACTCATTTCTCGCTTGCAACTCGCATCTAGCTGTTGCGACCAGGATCAAGGTACTCTGTTCACTGGGCCAGTGTGGCTCTTGTCCCCACCCTGGTCTCTGTTGCGGTTGGTCTTAACTGTTGACTTTACCTGGTTCAGCACGGCCAGATAACCCCCATTTGTGGTAATTGCTTCTAAGCACCAGAACTCTTCTTATTCTTGAAAAATTCATAACTCAAATTCTACTTATTGGATGTTTTGTTATTTTGGTCTTGATTTATTATAACATTATTTTCTATTTTCCTAACCTGGTGTGGAGTCTTTTGTGTTTTTTTCGTTGTGGTACTGTGTGTTATTTTGTACAATTACTTTACACATTTCCTCTTGGGATAAGCCTGACTGCTCTGTGCGAAAGGTACCAGAGGGTGACCAAAGGTTATCTTTTATTGTGTATATGACTTACCCTGGGGTTCCTGATTGTACAGGGTGCATACTCTGACAAACAGAAAGCCAATTTGCAATAATAAGTATATGATTTGTATTAGAGGATTGGCTGCAAAAAGGGCAACTCAAGTGTTCCTGTCAAACGTTTGCCTATCTTCAGATGATACTTTATAAAATGTCGCTGAATTTCGAATTTAGGAAAGAGAGGGCTACCAAGCTATGCCAGTCATTGGCCCAGAGTTAAGAGGGCCTGGAGGATCCTTGCGCCACATTAGCATAATTGTTTATGACGCTAATGTGGCCCAACGAGGCCAAATTTGCCTCACCAGATTTACAAAGTGGCACAATGCATGCATTGATTCACTTTAAAACCCCTTGCGCCACATGATGCCTGCAACAGGCACTAGGGCCCTCATTTCAACTTTGGCGGTCTTTGGCAAAGACCGCCAAAGCTGTGGGTGCCAGTATACCGTGCTGGCAGTATATCTGGCTCCCTATTTTGACTTTTTCGCTGGGCCAGTGGACAGTAACAGTGTTACCGTCCGCTGGCCCAGTGGAAAAGTCACATCAAAATTGCAGTCGGCTCGCAATAGAGCCGGCGGCAATGTTGATGTGCAGCATGTGCAGTAGCACCCGTCGCACATTTCACTGTCTGAAATTTGGGCAGTGAAATGCACGATGGGGCTGTGCCTGAGGGCCCCTGCACTACCCATGCCAAGTGCATGGGCAGTGCAGGGGCCCTCAGGGACACCCCAAGTCCTCCTTACCGCCAGCCTTTCCATGGCAGTGTTTACCGCCGTGGCCAGGCTGGCGGTCTGGGACTCATAATCCCCAGGGCAGCGGTGCTTGCACCGCTGCCCTGGGGATTATGACCGCCAGGCGGAAACCTGGTGGTATACTGGAGGGGCCGGTGGTATGGTCGTGGCTATTGCGTCATGGTCATAATAGCTGGCTGAACACCGACAGCCTGTTGGCGGTGTTACCGCCAGCTTACCGCCGGCCGCCAGGTTCGTAATGAGGCCCTATGTATGCAAAGGGGGTGTTCCCCCGTTAGAGGGACTGTAAAAATGGTGCAGTGTAATCTAGGAGATTCCACCTTGCCACCTAGCATTTTGGCAGCTACTTTTACCACCTGTAGAGAGCAGGCATTAAAATGGGGCATACCATTGTTTCCAAAGGGGCCCCTATGTGCATGAAAAAGGTTGATGCCATGGCCCCTATCCTGCACCATGGTGCGCTGTATATTAAATACGGTGCGCAAATGGTGGCTATAGGGGTCGCTAAGGGTGCAAGAAAATGCTGCACCACCTTTCTTACATTTGGACCATTGTGTGGTCAATGGAGTGCAAATGAGAAAGTTTTGACAGGTATTTATATTTTCTTATGATGTTGTATTCCGCGGTGCTTGCCTGGGTTTGTCAGGCTACTTTAATAGTAACAGTGTAACGCTAAAAAGAAGGAATACCATTCAGAACAGGCGTCGGACAATAGCATGTAAGTAATCAGAGGTTCAAAATGTCATGGAAAATAAGGCATCGATTCACTAATATTCTTTAATTGTTTTTACAGGAGACATCTGAAGCAGCTGGAACCTCTTGAGGGGCAATCACTATGTAGAAAGGGAGACCAAGCTTGTACCTATCTGACATATATGAGGAATATATGATGTATATGAGATATATGGGAGAGTTTATGAGAGTACACAAATGACTACTTCAAGAAGTAGAGATGTTCATCAGAAACTGGAGCATTCATAATCAATGTTTCCGTCAACAAAGAGTTGTGTTCTTCCATTCAGTCTCTGAAAAAGAAGTACAAAAGCATGAGAAAGCACAGCTTACATTTATCAGGTATTTCTTAAAGGAAATGGAGGGCTCGTTCTCTCATTATCTTTTTATCATTCCTTTGTACCCTTGGGGGATTCAAAACGACATAGGAGAGTCAGACATTTCAGACTGCTCTAGTTCGACCAATGTAATCTCTAGGCTGATTTGTTTGATTAATTTTGTCCTCCTAGAAAACGTTTTTCCTTGTTATTGTTTTATTTCGTTTCTGCTTCAGCAACTGATAACGTGTTAGTTTATTGAGTACAAGATGTGAGCCGGGGGCAATAGGTTTCACTTGTGTCAGTTGCCTCTTTCCCCAACGGAATCTGTTGCTCAGAGTTGCCACCCTTCTGCAGCTTTAATGGACAACATTCTGAGATGCAATTGTACTGAGGCCTCTCGACAAGAAGAGGCCTCTGACATAAATAAAATGTTAATTTTCTAAATTTAATAATGAATGGCAAGTCTGATTTGTGCCATTGTTGAAACATTTTGATCTATTACTCACTCACTTATATTTTACTGCAACAAATGAGATAACCTACTGGCATGTTTACTCTAATCAAGGGAAATATTGCAAAATATATTCAATGTTCTTCAGGGATCTTTATATTTTGACTTTTCTTATTGTTATTCCACAATTTAACGAACGCATAGCTCAAGTGGAAGATATTGTGCTTCATCCACTATCCTTTAGCCATGGCTACCACCAGCCTCGATATATTATTGATTGCTCAGAGGCCTCAGCTCAGGCTACATTTTGGTTTTAACAGTGAATGATGGATGGAACTAGAAATGGTATTCTTTCAAATCAAACAAAACTGGTAGTTAACAATGATTGGATTACTTACCGGAAATCATATCACTCCCATTATACTTTGGCTTTCAAACCCTCTTGTCATGTGGTGGGTCCACAACCTGGGGACTGACACCAAGCTGTCTACCTAAAATAAAGCAATTGCAAATACCTCCCTTTCAAGTAGTGCCCGTAAAGGACTGTCTCTATCAGTAACGCCTTGTGTTGACTACCAGTGCTATCCAACAGACTCCAGTCATAGCCATGCATACAGCGGGGGAAGTGGAAGGCTGACACAGAATAGGACAACGGAGTAGAATTAATTACCAGTAAGTATTACCTCATCGTTATGTCCTCGTCCTAGCCCTGAGGTCTTGAAGATGTAGCACAGTTGGCAGGACCAGCACTGATCACCCACTAAGATAGATAGACTGGGCAACGTCAATACATACAGTAAGAAGGCCCAAATCAACTGATCAGCAGAGCCCAAGTGCATTGATAGAGTAGGTTAATAAGCACTAAAAGCACAAAAGGCTGAGGGAAATAAACTCTGAGCCCTTAGGAGTGGGGACCAAAACTAAGGCACACTCAAAACTTTAAGCCACAAAATGCAACAAGAAAGTCAAAGACAAAGGCAGCTGTGTTGACCCACAGACAGTAATTCAAGGAAAGAAACAAAAGGAATAAAAAACACCACCCGAAAGATGCTCCAGCAAAGCAGACAACTCTCAGCTCAAGCACAAAAATGGGAGCCCATGAAAGATAATGTCAACTATTGCCACCACTGTGGACTGGACGTGAGAACATTAACTCTAAATGAGAAGGCCCAGATCTGAAACAGGAAGCCAAGACTTAAAAAAAGGACCAAATTCAAAGGACCCTTGATTTTGCAGGAAAAAAGGTCCCATACAGGCAAACTCCACACCCAAAACAGGACACAAAAGCAAGTTACCAAGGCAAACCAAAGGGGAAGCCAAAAGCAGGAAAACAGCCATCGATATGGTAGAAGATGAGTGCCCACAACACATAAGGGGGAAATCCCCAAGAAGACTCTAGGGGAAGTACTCAATACACCAAAACTGAAGGTGATAAACTGAGAAGACAAAATACATGCATGCCATTCATCAGAGCATGCCTACCTAGTCAAATTCACAGGTGAAACCAGGCAAGTGCATGAATACATGACAAGTGATCAGAGAAACAATGAAGAATCTGAACCAAGGAACCAAACAACCATACCCAAGAGAAGGAGCGGCCTCTTCATAGTGGCCAAGCAAAACAAGTGACTGGGTCATACACCAATTAAGTGGGAGAGGGACCCCAAGTCCCAACAAGGAGGCATGAACATTAGGCAAAACATGCTCTCGGAATGTAAGCACCTATCCAACTATGAGCACAATGGAGAAACTACAAGGACACCAGCATCAACAAGCCCAACAAGATAGTGTGCTTGTGTATACCATGCACTTAGCCCAAAGCCCAATAAGCTGCACTGCAGTAAAACACCAAAGTAGCCACTAGAAACTGAAAAGGGAAGGACTATCATAATAAGCATAATGGAGCAATAGTGGAAGCCGCCTCTTGCAACAAAGATGAAGCAAGCATAGCAGACCTGGAAGGCCAATACCATCAAAAAACGTCAACACCACAACACCAAGAATGTACAGTAGGGGAAGACAATGCTAAAATAACACAAGCCTGAGATGAGAGGAAAGCCAGGGGCATGAAACAATTTCATAATACCTCTAACACACATGGTGTATGGTGTTGGAAGAGCAGGAAAAGAGAAGCCATTACAAACCTCTCCATATCATCACACACCTGGAGAAACAAAAAGCAACAGAAGAATGACTGAAAGCAGTAAGAAGTGAGAATCATTAATGATGCTCAAGTGGCCAACAATCTCTAAAACCAGCAGAGGAAGTCAAAATGCAAACTTGGAGCTAGTAATCCAGAAATAAAGGATGTAGACACAGAACTACAAGAATGAGGTCACTCATGTGCAAGCCCACAGTGGAGACAAAAAAAGTACCTTGCAAGATAGTTAGGTTCATGCAAGAAGTCCTCTACACTACAAGCATGGCCTTGAAGGGAGAGAATCCATAAAACAAAAAAGAAATCACAAAGCTGTTTAGATCACCATGGAGCACGGAATCAAACCAAAAGGACAATTGCATCCCACCCCATGTTAAGGTCAAGTCACAACAGGCAGAACATGCAAGATCTTGCTATCAAACCATATACTAAACAAGCAGGATGGGCAAAATTGACAGAAAAACAAGAGCGCTTCCAGAAGAACAAAAGACACTCGGGGGACCACAGTGCCCCACGTTCCCCTCAGCACTGAGAAAGCAACTTAAAACATGGTTAGAGGGCAAGGAAGGGGCACTAAGGGGCACTCAACAAGTAGCCACCAGCTCCCAATCCAGGAGAGAGCAAGAGGAGTGTACCAGTAGAGATCCAACAGACACAAGGAACCCAAGGAAAGGAAAGCAAAGTTGTCAGCCTGTAACACAAAAACCAACCCTTCACATGTGTCACAAAGTGATACGGGATTAGGACAAAACACCCCAAAATGCAAAATAATTTGAGGATGTTTGAAAGACCCAGAAGTGTCATAAACCATCTCCCAGAAGGGAAAGGAGAAATGTAGCCCAAGCAGAACTAGAAGGTTAATAAAGAGATGACCCTACAAACATCAAGCCAAACAAGGAACAAATGGAGGCACAATAGAAAGCCAAATAGCGCATTGTGTCAGTGACACCATGACACATGCACACATCTCCTGGCCAAGGCCATGCCACAGCACAAAGCACAGGCAACATTTCAATGCCAAACCCCACCCAGAGAAAAAAGAGGGCAGAAACACAAAGCTGGGATAGAGCAACCCCACACTGAGAAGGAGCTCCTAATGTAAAGGCATCTTAAAGGTCGAATGAAGAAGAATGGCAAAATCACAGTGCATGCAGGTGATAACTAAGCTAAGTCAAACCCAGAACAGAGTGCCTAGCTAGCCCACCAACAACCAACACACCAAGCAATAAGGGGTGGGCTTTCATGGTGATAGGATGGGAGAGAGACGAAAAGTCCCATTCCATAAGCATTAAATAAAAGCTGTAAGCAATATGCATGGAAAAGGTAATGTCATGACTTGCAGAGGACAGTACGCAGCACTATGACAAACCCAAAAACTTATGAAGAAGGACAGGGAGCAAGCTTCCAGTCCCAGGACACAAAGCCAGAGCACATTGCCCACATCGTTCAAGCTCAATGGGTTCACAGGAAGAAGACCAAGCTCTGTCTGCACATCAACACGTCAGCTAAGGAAAACAACTACAATTCTACTACTAAGCCAATCAGGGAAGAAGGGAAGGACATGCCAGACATGAGAATAAGCACCATAAAGACCTCCAACAAGCATACCATAAGGCAAAGGCGTGGAGGCAGATAAGAGACACTAATAGAGGTCACATATCTCGAAACCTCATGTGAGAAATTTGGTTGCTGATTGACTGGGGTGTGAGTTCTGGTGATGAAACAGCCACAATCCTTTGCAAGATGAACCACAAAATGTCACTAAATTAGCCTGTGCTTAACCCTGGATGGTTTGGCACAAAACGTAGTAAAGGCTTAAATTAGAGACAATCTGTAATGTATTTATACAGCACACAAACAGTAATGAAGTGAAAACCCAGAACAAGAAAAATCCCAAGTCAATTTAGAAACAGAGAAGGTTTCAATAAATTATTCAACACCTAAACAAGAAAAGTCCAATCAGTAAAACAGAGTTATGGGTTTTTAAATACACTGCACTATAGAGCCTAACAGCAGAAAGTGCAAACAGCAGCTATCTGGTCAAACTGGTTTGAGTTAAAGTCAAAAGTTCAGGCCGACATCAATATAGTGTGGATTGTATACAGTCCCAAATTAGTCCTGCTGAAGGTCCCAATTGCATTTGATATGGTCATGAGGAGCAGGGAGAGTGTTGTGGGTGACAGTCAACGTTGTGCTAAGAGCAGGCCAGACAATGCAGACAAGCAGGCTGAAGCTTTGTGTTGGCAGTTCCTAACGGGCTGTCAATGCTGCTGTGTGATGAGATTAGCTGGTGGCATCTTGAGCTGGATTTTGGTGCGAGCAGCAGCGTTCGGATGTGAATAAGGCCATTTGCGGTCATGAAGAGCTCAACAGCTTAAATTCAGGAGCTAGAGGGTCCAGAACCTGAGTGGCAACACCAGGGATTCAGGAACTTGCTGAAGGCAGGTCCAGAAGCTGTTGGGCAACCTATTATGGCCCGGAGGCTCAGTTCAGGAGGCTAGCAGACTAGCCCTTTGAGTCACTTTGGAGTCCTGGTTTCAGGATGGGTTGCAGGTCCAGTTTTTTCTCCCCAGACAAACGGGCAGCAGGTCTCTCAGAGCAGCAGTCCAGCAGGGTGGCAGTCCCTGTGGCAGTACAGCAATCCTCCTTCCTGGTGGTGTATCCACAGGTCCAGAAGTGTACTGAAGAGTTGGTGTCTGAGGTCCTTCTTTTACACCCTGGTAGGGTGGTCGAAGCTTCTGGACAGTGACTTTCAAGTGCATGGAAATTGCTGCCTTCCTTGCCCTAGATACAAGCTGACTGAGGGGACAATGCCGGGTTTTTAGGCTGTTTGTGTGAAGGTAGACCACAAGTTAACCACAAAAAAGTATTCCTAGCCCCTTATTCAAAAACACAGGTCAATCACTTGGCCTGGGTATTCTCAATTATAAACAAAATCAATTATTTTCTTTTTATGACCTTCACCCACTCTAGTCGCATGCTTCATCGGTTCCACCTTGGCAGCTACAAGTGATGGTGGGCTTCAACCAAATTTTGTGAGCACTTTGGATAGCCTACCGGGGATCTGAAGGTAAAAATACCTTACTAGACACAATGTATCTCTTTAATTTTTTGTGATAGTGTGTATGATTAAAATAGGGGTTTTATGGGGGTCTTCTTCTGAGGAATTATGGTCCCATGACCCTCTTTACCACGTCAACATGTTTGAGCCCTTGTTTTATGGCCATACCATGATCCCTGGCTTTCATTAGGATGAAAAACAAAGAAATCCTGGTCCCTGACCTATTTGTCAAGTCATAAGGTATCTGTTCATAGTGGTTGACAGGAAGGATTTTTGCACATGCTTGTAGGGAGCACACCAACTCACCGGGGGGTCTTGTATTAAAGATGGTTCCTGAAAGTAAACTGACAAATAAAATAGAATAAAACTGCATGTCACATTCTGCACGTAGCGTGGATTACACGTTACCATAGTGTTTTTCAATATTCTTCACTGAAGCCCCCATGCTCAATATCCAACATGCATCGTATGCACACTGTGTTTGTGAAGATTTGACAATCTAAAGCCCGACTGTGCATTATATCAGGCATTCAAAAAGATGACTATGGAGAACAGCATACATAGTAATGTGAAAATGATGAAAACACACACCATATACATGTCAATACTAAAATAATACCGGGAAGAGTCATTGGTTATGATCAAATCATTTTTAGGTAACCATTGAGCTTCACGGAGGACGTGTCCCTGTAGTCACACACTGGATATGGAACATATTAAATGATCCCCCATCATTAATGTCACCATATTTAACCTTTGCTGCTCTTCTCCAAATTTTACTTCAGGTCTCAGGGTGGTGTTCCCACCAGACTATTAGGGTACAGAAGTTTTTGCATAGAGATATGGCTTCATGTTTATTGTGAGGAAGCTTACATTCTCCATCACAGAGAAGAGGCAGTTATGTCCCTTCGCATCATATATTACACTTGCAGCGGGGTCACATGTATATCTTGCCCCATCATACACACTCCATACAACACTGTTTTGTCATCACACTCATACCTCTATATACATCAGTAAACTTTATAGCCATCGTTAGTGGCATCAACCCAAACACATGGAGGACTAGCGGAGATCAGTTTCACTTCAATATGTATGTCAGCTAGTGTTGTGGTGATCACTAGTGCCATCACCCCTTAGATGTGGGAGGCTTGCGGAGCTCAAAAAACATAAAAATTAAAAATAAAATGGTTATGTGGTTGTCTCTATAAATCATACTCACAGTGGGGCCATAAATGTGCTTGGCCTTGATGCACATTATCCTTGCCACATTGTATTGTTATTGCAGTCAAGGGCGGAGGTGGCAGAATATCAATCATTAGTGCCACCAAGCCTGGGATGTGGAAGGGTGGGAGGGCGGGGAGACCCGACACACCTCTTCTTTTAAGGAGGTCAGGTCATCCATGCTCACATCCTCAAGTGTATCACACTGCCCAGAAATGCTTATTGACGTCCGTGCAGCTTCAGCTTGAGCTGCTGAATGCAGTGCCGTAGGAAATGTCAGGTGGCATTTTGAGGCAGGGCCACATGCTAAACATAGAGAGAAACTCTCTCCACACTGATAAAGTCTTTGTCAACAGTATTGACGGACTAAATTAACCGTATGCCCCAATATCTTGCCTCCCCAATGGGAAATCTGCCATATACATCTAAAGTTATTTATTGAGGAGTCTGCTCATGTTTTTTATGTAACATATCTTAGAGACCGAAGGATCGTAACACAATCAGATTCCAATGGTACCTGGTCATTTTGTGTCTCAGTGAAGCGATACAGTCCACATAGCAGAAGAGATAACTCCCTCACAAGGTAACCATTATTTGCAATATTACTGTAACCTCATGTTAAACGGCCCAAGTTATCAAGGTGTCCTGTCGGGAAGTGGTGGAATCCTTCTTCTGTTAATATAAGGGGGATGGATACTCCATCCACCATTTTTAACTCTTGTGTTCTATTCCACACAACTATAACAAACAGAAAAATGTAATTTGAAAAATTGTTTATGTTACCAAAGTGCCATATCTAGGGCAGATGAAAATCAGGAGGATAGATTATATTTTATTGCTGTTATATTTTTTATCCTATTCCTGGGAAAGCCATGGAAGAAAAATAACAAATTACAAGGAAGGTACTGGGGACACGGTTATATTTTGTATTATTTCAGGAAACAGATGCTGTTTACAGGTCACTGGGTCATCTAGTGTACAGTTATATTAAGAGACATCTCTTACGCGAGAGGGGTAGGTGCATGGTTTTATCTCTTTGTTCCAATGTGGAAAACTCCAATCCCTCAATTGCACTATTTAGTCTAGAACTTCTGTCAGCCGGACCACAAAACATTGCCCTCTACTTATGACGTCCCAGCAATAGCATTCAAAGGGATGTCATCATTCAGCCCTGTGACATGAGTTCTAAGTCTATACACCCTTCTTTGTTCTTTTTCTAAGAGTAGTCCCTGTAAGGGTGAATTATTAGAGATTTTTTCTATGAATGTCCAGTTAATGTGATTTTTAGTATGTGCCATTTCCAGGTAATGTGCGGTCAACTTTGTGGAGCTCTTTCTACATCGGCTAGTGCTCCTGTTTTCCCCAATCCTTATTTTGATCTTCTGTGATGTCATCCCTATGTACTTCAACTCACAAGGACATTCTATAAAATAAACAATGTTCTCAGAATTACAGTTAGTGTGGGAACATTGTTCCCATCTCATATGGAGGCCCAAATCAAGAGATTTTGGCCCTCATTACAACCCTGGTGGTCGGTAATAAAGTGGCGGTAATACCGCTAACAGGCTGGCGGTAAATACTGTCAAATTATGCGGAAAGAGCTCAGATAGACAGCTACTTTACCACACTGACCACCAGGGCGGAAACAACAGGCACCACTGCGGTAGCCGCCTACAGCCAGGTAGAAGACAATGTTCCGCCCACCGTATTATGACAACCAAATCCGCCACATTTTTAGGGGCAGTACCAACAACATCAAAAGCCTGGCGGAATCACTGCACAGAAGTGAAAGGACTCACCATTGGAAACACAGGGAATAACCACGCTGCCATGGAGCCTGAGCTGCAAATATTTCTGATTATATTTTACGTCCTGCTCCACCACAAACACGAACGACGGCGAAGACGACCACGGTGAGTACAGCTGCCTAGCCCACAAGGGGGGGAGGAAAAAGAGAGTGACACACACATGCACCACACACCCCTCACCTCCAACACCATACACACCATCAGATGCAGTACTAAAACATATTTACCCCGTACCCCTCAGGAATAATGCAAGGACAACACGAATAGATGAAAGTGAGTGTGATAATATAAATATAGTAAAAATACAAACATTCAATCTAAAAGTATATACATATGTACAATTCCACGGACACTGCCCAGTCCTTAATGTGCGTGGGCCACAGGGCCACATGATAAAGTCAAAGGCCCCACTTGTCTCCTGCACCCACACGGAGAGAACACTGCAGGGTCATCAGCTGGAAAATAGGCAGGCACCTCAGGGGGACAGGGAAAGGGGGGCTCCTCAGCCGGCAGATGGAACAACATCACTGGCCCTGGAGGGAGCAACATGCCCTGTGCTTGGTCTTTGGGATTGCAAGGTCACAGTCTCTCAAGTAGGTGACTTGCCCACTGGCTCTGGAGGGGGCAACATGCCCATTGTGCTGTCCTGGGGAGTGCAAGGCCACATTCTCTCAAGTGGGTGACTTGCCCACATGCTCTGGAGGGGGCAACATGCCCTGTGCTCCGTCCTGGGGTGGATGGGTGAGTGGGTGTCTTCCCCACTGGTTCTGGAGGAGGCATTGTGCCCTGTGATCTTCATCCTGGGAAGGATGGGGTGAGTGGGTGTCTTCCCCACTGGTTCTGGAGGGAGCATCGTGCCCCATGATGCAGATCTTGGGGAGTGCAAGGTCACAGTCTCTCAGCTGGGTGTTATACCCACAGGATTTGCAGGGGGCAGGCTGCACAACAGCCCATGGAGGGGAATGTCCGCCGGCAGTGACGGCTGCTCCATGGTGGCATTGTTGGTGCTGCTGCTGCCGGTAGTGGTGCGGGGAGGCTCCTGCACTTCCCCTGCAGCCTTGGACGGCTGCCCACTGGAGGTGGTGGTGGTGCTGCAGCTGGTGGTTGTGGGGGGAAGCTCCTGCCCATCCCCATCCCCTGCAGCCTCGGACAGCTGCCCACTGGTGGTGGTGGTGCTGCTGGTGGTTGTGGGGGGGAGCTCCTGCCCATCCCCTGCAGCCTCGACGGCTGTCCACTGGTGGTGGTGGTGCTGCTGCTACTGGTGGGTTTGGGCGGAAGCTCCTGCCCGTTCCTTATAGCCTCGGAGGGCTTCACAACCATGGATGGGGGTACGGGCTCTGAATGAGTCCCAGCACCAGGACCCTTGTCCTTCCTGCCTGATGGTGCAGGCCCCTTGCCCTTCCTGGCAGCAGCTGGGATAGCTCCTTGCCCTTCCAGCCAGCAATTGGGGCAGGCACCCTGTCCACCAGGCTGCCTGGTGCCCTGGATCCTTTACCACCACAAGCTGCTGTGGACACTACAGGGCCCATGGACTGGGTGGCTGAGGTGCTTGCCTGGGATTTAGCCTCCCTGGCCAGACGTGAAGGACGGGGGGAGGGGTAGGGAAGATGTCAATGGTGGAGAGGAAAACCTTCTTAGGGATATTGGGGTTGGGAGAGGGAGAAGGTTTGGGATTGGAGAAAGAGAGAGTGGTTGTGGGAGGTGTCTGTTTGGGTGCAGGTGCATGGGCTGGATGCTGTTGTGAGGTGGATGTCTATTGGGTGTCTGAGTGCTTGCGTTTGTGTACCTTGAGGGGGGGACAGACACAGTGGGAGAGGACACAGGGGACGTATGCATGGCTGTTGGGGTGGTGTCTGCCAGTGAGGTGTGTGTTCTGATAGGTGTGCTGGTGATGGCGGTAGTGGATGATGAGGTAGTGCATGCAGGTGTGAATGTGGATGTAACTGGGAGAGAGGGGGATGAGGAGGAAGAGGAGGGGGACACAGAGGAGGCAGGGGATGGTGGTATGTATGCATCTGGATGGTGTTTGGTTGAATGCCTGTGGGATAAAGTGTGGTGCTTGTGTTTGCCTGTGCCACTCTTGTGTGTTGTCTTTTGTGCATGTAGTCTGTCTGTGTGTTTGGGATAGGTTGGGGTTGAGGGGAGTGGGACTGGGAAGAGGAAGTTGTAGGGGAGGAGGGTGGAAACATGGACAATTGCTGCCATCCTAGAGGAGGCCAGTGCCTGGATTGATGTCAACTGTTGGGGTACACAGCACCCTCACACACAGGGAACAGGCCTACGCACTATGCAATGCGCTACTAGTCACAATGCTAGTCACCAGGGCATGGGGAGGGACACATACAACCAACTGCAGCATACCTGGGACCCACACAGCCCTGCCCAGTAGTGGATGCCCACAAGCTAGGTAGGAGGAATATCACATCAGAACCCTGCCCAACATGGGACCTACTCAGACCTGGCCTAAGGGCACCCACAGATACACATCCCCTACCCGGATACCACCCCACCAGGCATAAGTAGTAATGATGGGCACTGTACTCACCCCCTTGTGGCTGCTATGATACCCTCAAGCCCCCATCCAGCTCCGGATAGGCCACCACCAGTATGCAGGCCATCAGCGGGGTCAGGGTTTGACGGCCACCCCTTCCTCGTTCAGAGGCCATCCCCAGCTTGGCCTCCATCATCTTCCGTGCCCAGTGTCTCAGGTCCTCCCACTGTTTCCGTCAGTGGGTGCTCCGCCTGCCGTAGACCCCCAGGGTCTGCACGCCCTTGGCGATGGCACGCCATATACCCTTCTTTTGATGGGTGCTGACCTGCAGAGGAAATATACACAGGGAAAGGTATTATTCAGATCATCCTGCCTGTTACACTCATGGCCCACCATACCCCTTCCCATGCCCATTTGCACAGACATGGCCCAGCACACAAGCTCCAGGCCGCCCAGGGGACATCCACCTACCCCCCTTATATGAGGCCTTCACACACACCACTCCATGCATTCATGCCACATGCATTGTGCCCACAGTGTTCTCACCTGTTGGTCTGGAGGCCCATACAGCAGTCCGTACTGGGGTAGGACCCCATCCACCAGTCTCTCCAACTCTGCCGAGGTGAAGGCACGGACCCTTTCCCCAGTCACACGTGCCATGGTAGGTTCCAGATACAGGTCACAGCAGCACATGCAGTGTATGTCCTCTCCTGTTGAAGGTCAGGTAGCAAGTGAGTGAACAAGTAGAAAATGTCAGTGACGTCCCCATCAGTGCATACCATCACCGCGGCCTACATCACCATTTGCCACTGTATCCCATAGGGCCTAATATTATCCAATGAGGCATTGCACGGTGGTTCACGACCGCCTCCCGCAATGGCGCACAACGTCAGCGGAATTACCTCACTTCAACCTGTCCCTCCACACAGGATGGGTGGACGCCATTTCAGGGTGAGGGGTGCAGGCCCTGGATTATAACTGCGTCACAGCTCACAATTGTACATACAGGACAAATGCAACTTATACATTTCAAATTAACATTATGCATTGTACTGTTGTGGCTACAATGCACCATAGATTGCTACCGCTGCAGATGAATAGGAGATGGAGACATACCTCTGGTAGACTTGGCAACGATGGAGGATAGGCACATTATTCTCACCTACAGACTTGACAGGGCCATAATCACAGAGCTGTGTGCCCAACTGGAACCTGACCTGATATCTGCTATACATCACCCCACTGGGATCCCCCCTCTTGTGAAGTCCTATCTGTGCTCCATTTCTTGGCAACTGGTTCTTTCCAAATGGCAGCTGGCTTGGCTGCAAGAATGTCACAGCCAATGTTCTCAATAGTGCTGACAAGAGTGCTGGCTGCCTTGATTAAACACATATGCAGCTATATTTTTTTCCCCCTGGTGGAGGATTTGGCCACAGTCAAGGCTGACTTCTATGCAATGGGACATATCCCCAACATCATTGAGGCAATTGACGACACACATATTACATTTGTTCCCCCCAGGCAAAATGAACAGGTGTTCAGAAATTGAAAGAGTTTTCACTCAATGAATGTCCAGATGCTGTGCCTGGCGGAGCAGTTCATCTCCCATGTCAATGCTAAGTATCTTGGGTGTGTGCATGATACCTTTATCATGAAGAATAGCAGCATCCCAAATGTGATGGGCCAACTACAGAGGCACAGGTTGTGGCTATTAGGTGAGCCCTGGTTCCCACCCAGTAGATGTTGGTATATGGGTATGGTGTGGGCTACATGGCATAATGTGTGGCTAAATGTTGTCCCTCAATATTTGCAAGCGACTCAGGTTACAATAAAAGTAAAACACACAATACTCTCACATAAGGATCTAACATATGAATTAATCTAGTATAACTCCGTATTTCACGCACAATGATTTTATTAGTATACAAATATAAATATAAGAAAAATGACCACAGGACATATGTTAAGAAACAATCCCCCCCACAGACAAAACATAAAAATCAATCATCTAACTTACAATTAGCAAATAATAACACATTCAACTGCAACACAAAACGAAAAACATATAAGACAAAAACAGAAGACAACATCAAAAAAATAAAACACCGGACAAACAAATGATAATAACAATATATGCAAACAACTACAAACAATAATATTCATCTACCATGCTCGAAACCATGAATATATATAATTACAACTCAAAATGCAATCCTATTTTTAGAGCAAACTGTTTCTCATATAATGGATTCCCAATACATAGAGAAGCTAATGATCAAAAAGTATTTCTGCACAATATAGGAAGTATTCAGAAAAAATGTAGAAAAATGATGAAAAGAAATCTTGTCCGGTGTCCACTTTACATAATTATCAAAATCTCAAAGTTCATCAAAGTATTCCTTAATTCTCATCAAGGCCAAAATCTCAGAGTTCATCAAAGTAATCCTTCATTGTCATCAAGGCCGACGCGCGTTTTGGTGGACTTACAAATCCTCTTTTTTTCCAAGATACTAACGCCACCTTCATAAGGGCATTATGGAAAATTGATTAAATTGATACATCGTGTCGCAGTCATAAATCTAAACATACAAGGAAATAGATATCTCAATTAATACTATTACAGCTATAAAGGGGATTGTAATGTCTGTTCCTGTGACAATAAACACATCTAGACTGCGTGCCAATTGACAGATGAACAGAACACCACCAAACCCATGAAAATACCAAGTAAAAGATCAAGGAAAAGATAGAACCAATGAACCAAAACTCAGTGAACACCAAAGCAAGTTTGTAACCCCATGCAAAGCATCCATCGTTCACGAGTAAAAACCATGTAGCCTCATACCAATCCTACCTGATAGTACCAACAACTCACAATAACTCCAAAGACCACTTGTAAGGGTGGGAGGGACTAGTTGACTCTAAAATAACCAAACAACAAGAATAAAATGCTACATGGACCTACCATCACATGTCAATACCAAAATGATTTATTAGTCCTCAAAAAAGCAGCAAAATCTAGTCTGTCTATAAAACTAATAATGAACAACGCTGACCTTCAAAAGTAATCTCTGAATGGATTACTGGCTTTTCCTCTACCTTGATTGCAAAAGTTTGTCAAACCTCCCGCGGCCCTAATACACGCCGCTTTTATTTTCCAAACCTGACACCTCGGGGTAACGTGTAAGCAAAAGACATAGAAAAAGGACTAAGCGCCCTTATACATAAACAAGTGATCCAAGAAAAACGGCTGCCATCTTAGAATGCAGGCATATTGCTAGAAGATCAAAAGCGCAAGCTGTCAGATGCGCAAATGTAAATATTAACAGGAACAGCATAAAGTACTCACCAACAAATAAATATAAGCTGAACTGACCCCAATATTTGAAGGGGAAAGAGTTAAAAATGATAGATCTAAAGAAAAAGCTGATTTATAGCGGACATTTTGGAGTGGAAACAAAAGAAAATATATACAAATCCACTCCAAATTCAATGAGTAACAGTACCTATGTCTAAGATGAATAAAATGCATATGTATCCATCTTCAGAAAAAATTGCTGGCACAGATTAAAGGGCGTTTCGCCAAGGTATTTAATTGTTAAGACCTTTCTCGAAAGACCGTAAGAGAAAAATCCAGAATACCTCTCTCTTTTTTTTAATGGATTCCACAGAAGCATCCGCTCTTGACCACATTTTCTCTAATATGGTCCATCTTATCTCATTCTCACTATGGTTATGTAAAATCCAATGAGAAACCAAAAGGACATTTAATTTATGCGTTCTTATTCGAGATTTATGTTCAGATAATCTGCTCCTAAACTCTCTCAATGTCTCCCCCATGTAACCTAGGTTGCATGGACACAGAATCAAATACTGCATAATCAAAAATACAAGTGGCTCAGGTTACCCCAACCTACCATGGCTACTTACTCCTGTGAGGAATCCCAGGACAAGGGCAGAAGAACGTTACAATGAGGCACATGGGCGAACAAGAAGGATAATTGAACGTACCTGTGGCCACCTGAAGCCCAGGTTTTGGTGCCTCTATCTAACAGGTGGATCCTGTGCTACTCACCCAAGAAGGTCTGCCAGATAATCGTGGCATGAGGCATGTTGCTTAACCTTGCCTTGAGACGCCATTGCCTTTTCTGCAGAAGGAGGAGGCCGGAGATGGCCGTGTGGCAGCAGTGAACCCTGTGGACAGTGAAGATGAGGAGGAAGAAGATGAGGATGAGGACAACAGAACTGCAGTGATTCGACAATACTTCCAATGACACACAGGTAAGCCAGTGTAACTTCACATTTCATTATCATTTTTTAGATTCACATTGTCACTGGTAGGCTGTTATTTCCCACTTCTATGCCCACTCACTGTACCCTTTGGCAAATCTTTTTGCAGATGGTGGTGCCCCACTATCGCTCTTGATTTGTTCACTGCAGCCAACTACAGGTCTATCCTATGTGAACATTACTGTACAGTTGATTTGCAATGTTTGAACCTTGTTAAACTAATACATATTTAAATCATTTCACATACTCCATACTTGTATTTTTTCAAACTGTGTTTATTGAAGTGCTAAGAAGAAAAAGGGGGAGTGCAATGGGCTGGGGTGATGATGGAGTAAAGTCCAGGGTATTGTTCCAGTCTGGCCAACAGGCCAGCAATAAAACAAATTGAATTATGACCACGGTGGTAACCGCCCACACAGACAGCCACTTTAACACACCAACCGCCATGGCAGTAGCAACAAGCGCCAATGCGGTAACTGCCAAACAGCCAGACGGAAGACAATGTACCGCCCACTGTATTACAACAGGCCTATCTGCCACCTTTTCTGGGGCGGTACCAACGACACCAAAACACGGTGGAAACAGAACACAGAAGGCAAATGACTCACCTCTGGAGACTCAAGGAAGAACCACGACACCATGGAGCCCGAGCTGCACATATTTCCCATGATTGTATACCTCCTCATTCACTACGAACATCAACGCCGGTGAAGGCGACCACGGTGAGTACTTCTGCCTAGCACACAAGGGAGGGTGGAGGAAAACGAGAGTGACACACACATGCAACACCGCCACCCCCACCCCCAACACCATACACACAAACAGATGCAGAAACATTACATATACACCCCATACCCCTCAGGAATAATCCAAGGACAAAAGGAGTTGATTAAAGTGAGTGTAATAGGATAAAATACTAGAAATTCAGGATTCAAAATCAAAACACTATATACATATATACAAATGGAGGGACACTGCCCAGTCCTCAATGTCCGTGGGCCACAGGTCCACTTCACATAGGCCAAGGCCCCACTTGCCTCCTGCCACAACACGGTGAGAACACTGCAGGGGCACCAGGTCGAAAATACAGAGGCACCTCAGGGGGAATGGGGTGGGACCTCAGCCGGAAGATGGTACAACACCACTGGTCCTGAAGGGGGTTACAAGCCCTGTGCAATGTCCTGGGGAGTGCAAGGCCATAGTCTCTCAACTGGGTGGTTTGGCCACTGCTTGGTCCTGGGGAGTGCAAAGCCACAGTCTATCTAGTGGGTGGTTTGCCCACTGCTTGGTCCTGGGGAGTGCAAAGCCACAGTCTTTGGTGGTGACTGCCAGTGAGGGGTGTGTAGTGATAGGTGTGCTAGTGACAGTGATAGTGGATGAGGATGTAGTACATGCAGGTGTGAGTGGAGACGCTACTGGGAGGGTTGTGGACAATGAGGAGGAGGAGGTGACAGTGGGCAGTGGTTATGTCTGCATCTGGATGGTGTTTGTGTGAGTGCCTGTGGGATGATGTGTGGTGCTTTTGTTTTCCAGAGCCACTCCTGTGTGTTGCATTGGGTGCATGCGGGTCTGAATGTGTGCTTGGGATAGGTTGGGGTTGAGGGGAATGAGACTGGGCATAGGAAGTTGGAGGGAGGAGGCTAGAGACAGTGACAATGGCTGCCATCAGGGAGGAGGCCAGAGCCTGCATTGATCTCTGTTGGGCGGCCATGCCAGAGTGAATGCCCTCCGGGAATGCATATGTTTGTTGCAAATGGCCTGCCAGGCCCTGGATGGCATTCACTACGATTGACTGCCCAACAGAGATGGAGTGCAGGAGGTCAATAGACTCCTCACTCAGGGCAGCAGGGCTAACTGGGGCAGGGCCTGAGGTGTCTGGGGCGAAGGAGATGCCCACCCTCCTGGGTGAGCAGGCATGAGAAACTTGCTGAGGGTCTGCTGGGAGGGCGGTGCTGGTACAGGGGATGGCGGCTGTACCTGTAGTTGGGGTGGGCCCTGAGGTGTCTGCCACAAGCATTGAGCTTCCATCAGAGGAGGTATCCCTGTCTGAACTGTCCCCTCATGTCTCCGCCGTAGTGATCCCCTCGCCCTCTGACCCACTGATGCCCTCACCGTCTGTGGATTCGGCCTCCTGGGCCCTGTGTGATGCAGCTCCCTCCATCGCCAGTCCCTCTGCTCCTCCGCCAGATGTTGCTAATGCATATAAGGACAGGGTGACAAAACAAAAAGGGGGGGAAGAGACTAAGGATACACTTGGTCAATGGCAGCAACAACACGACCGTTGGCGTACAAGACAAACACACAGGGAAGAGCCCTACACGCTAGGCAATGCACTACCAGTCACAATGCTAGTCACTAGCCTATGGACAGGAATACCCAACGTCATTTGCAGCATACCTGGGAACACAGAGCCCTGCACAGTAGTGGATGCCTACTAGCTTGGTTGGAGGAGGTGTTCATCAGCCCTTGCCCAACATGGAACCTATCCTGCAATGTCCAGCCTGCCCTAGGGGCACCCACAGGCCTACATCCCCCACCCGGAGGCCACCCCACCACACACAAGTAGCATAATGTGAAACTGTACTCACCCCCTTGTGGCTGCTGTGATGCCCTCAAGCGCCCATCCAGCTCCAGATAGGCCACCACCAGTATGCGGGCCATCAGGGGGGTCAGGGTTCGACCGGCACCCCTTCCTCATTGGGAGGCCATCCCCAGCTGGGCCTCTGCCGTCTTCCTTGCCCAGCATCTCAGGTCCTCCCACTGTTTGCGACAGTGGGTGCTCTGCCTGTTGTAGACCCCCAGGGTCCTTGGCAATGGCACGCCATATACCCTTTTTCTGATGGTCGCTGACCTGCAGAAAAAGATACATTGAAAAAGGTAGCAGTCATACCGTCCGACCTGTTACACTCATGGCCCACCATAGCCCTCACATCCCCTTACGGACAGACATTGCCCACCATACATGCATCACGCTGCCCAGAACCCTTCCACCAACCCCCCTACACGAGGCCCTCACACACAGCACTCCATGCATCCATGCCCCTTGCATCGTGCTCACAGTGTACTCACCTGTTGGTCTGGAGGTCTATACAGCATTGGGTACTGGGGTAGGACCCCATCCACCAGTCTCTCCAACTCCACAGCAGTGAAGGCAGGGGCCCTTTCCCCCAGTGACATGAGCCATGGTTGATTCCAGACACAGGTCACAGCAGCACTTGCAGTGTAGGTCCTCTCCTGTTAAGGTCAGGTAGCAAGTGAGTGAACAGATAGAAAATGTCAGTCACGTCCACAGCGGTGCATACTGTAATCGCCAGCGTATATCACTATTGGCCACTGTAACCCATAGGTCCCATACACATCTAATGAGGTGTTACATGGTGGTACTCGACCGCCTCCCGCAATGGCGCACAATGTCAGCGGAATTTTCTGATTTCCACCTGTCCCTCCAAACAGGACAGGCGGATGCCATTTCAGGAGGGGGTGACACCTAACTGCATCACAGTACACAGTGGAGAAGTGTGGCACAATGGTTAGAGCGGTAGACCCGGAAGGAGAGATCTGGCCCAGGACCAGGGTTCAAGCCCTGCCTTGGCAGGTCTAGGGCTCAATTCCCTTGGACCAGATAATTCTCGCCTCAGTGCCTAAACTAATTAATGGTTCCCACTTTGTAACTCTGGGCAATAGCTTGCTTAATCTCCACAAGGGCGCCAACAGCGCTTGGATGCCTGTTTTCACTCTGGGGGTGCCCAGGAGTGGGCATCACACAGGGAAAAAAGCAAGGATGGGCTCCACAGCGTTATGCGTACATCGCCTTGAGACCCTAACTGGTGAGTAGTGCGCTATACAAGTGCAAAGTTTAAAGTTTCACATAGGCCCCATTTGGGCCTATCCAACAACATACTGTTACTGTCACAACATGCAATGCAGTGTAGTGTTTGGAAATGTGGAATACTGATGAGCTGCTCCCCGTTTTGCCCCCTGGATTACAACTGCTGCAGATGAATAGGAGATGGAGACATCCCCTGTGTACAGACCGCTGGTAGGCTTGGCAAAACACTGAAGGACAGGCACATTTTCTTCACCTATAGACTTGACAGGGCCACAATCACAGAGCTGTGTGCCCAATTGGAGCATGGCCTCAAATCTGCTATCCGTCACCCCACCGGGATTCCCCCTCTTGTGAAAGTCCTATCTGTGCTCCATTTCTTGGCAACTGGCTCCTTCCAAGTGACAGTGGGCTTGGCAGCAGGAATGTTACAGCCAATGTTCTCAATAGTGCTGACCAGAGTGTTGACTGCCCAAATTAAACACATGCGCAGCTACATCATTTTCCCCCAGGTGGAGGATTTGGCCACAGTAAAAGCTGACTTCTATGCAATGGGACATTTCCCCAACATTGATGGTACACATATTGCAGTTGTCCCCCCTACCCCGGAGAAATGAACAGGTGTTCAGAAATATAAGGGCTTTCACTCGATGAATGTGCAGATAGTGTGCCTGGCGTAAAAGTACATTTCCCATGTCAATGCAAAGTATCCTGGCTCTGTGTATGATGCCTATATCCTGAGGAATAGTAGCATCTCATATGTGATGGCTCAACTCCAGAGGCACCGGGTGTGGCTAATAGGTGAGCCCTGGTTCCCAGTCAGTGGATGTTGGTGTATGGTGTGGGCCCTAAGGGTTATTGTGTGTCTAACAGTTGTCCCTCGATATTTGCAGGTCACTCTGGTTACCCCAATCTCTCTTGGCTACTGACCCCTGTGAGGAATCCCAGGACAAGGACAGAGGAAAATTCCAATGAGGCACATGGGCGAACAAGGAGAATAGTAGAGAGGACATTCGGCCTCCTGAAAGCAAGGTTTCGGTGCCTGCATCTAAAAGGTGAATCCCTGCGCTACTCATCCAAGAAGGTGTGCCAGATAATCGTGGCATGCTGCATGTTGCATAACCATGGCTTGAGATGCCAGGTTCATTTTCTGCAGGAGGATGAATCTGGAGATGGGCTTGTGGAAGTAGTGGACCCTGTGGACAGTAAAGATGAGGAGGCAGAAGATGTGGATGAAGACAACAGAACAACTATTATACAACAGTACTTCCAGAGACACACAGGTAAGATACTGTAACTTCATTTTGCATTGACAGTTTTGTATTTGACATTGTTCATGGCATGCAGATTTTCACACTTCTATGGCCACTTACTGTACCCTTTGGCATCTCTATTTTCAGATATCTGTGTCCCACCCTGGCACCTGGTGTGTTGAATGCAGCCAACTACAGGTCATTCCTATGCATACATTACTGTACAGTTGTATTGCAGTGTTTAAACCTTGTTAAACAAATACATAGTTAAATCATTTGACATACTCCGTACTTGTATTTTTTCAAAGGGTATCTATTTAAGTGCTAAGAGGTAGAAGGGGATGTGCAATGGGCTGGGTGGATGATGGAAGTAAGTCCAGGATAGAGTCCAGTCTATTTGTATCACAGGTGCCTTGCCCAAGGGGGCATAGGGAGGGGAGCAATGACAGTTCAAGGTGTACAGGGAGTCAGAGTGGGACACAAGGGTGACAATCAGGGGAGTCTTATTTCCTGGCGGGGTCTTGGCAATGTTCTCTGGCTTCTGCCTGGATGGCAGTGACCGTTTGCGTGGTGGTTCTCCTTCTGCAGGAGGAGGGGTGCTGGTGGCCTGTTGTTCCTGTGGCAGGGCCTCCTGTCCACTAGCGGCAGCGAAGGTGGTGGGCTGTTCATCGGTGTCGCTAGTGTCAGGGGCCCGGTGGTGTGCCACTGCCTCCCTCATGGTATTGGCGATGTCTGTCAGCACCCCTGCAATGGTGACCAGGGTCATGTGGATGTCCTTCAGGTCCTCCCTGATCCATAGGTATTATCACTCCTGCAGCCGCTGGGTCTCCTGCAACTTGTACAGTATCTGGCCCATCGTCTCCTGGGAATGGTGGTATGCTCCCAGGATGTTGGTGAGTGCCTCCTGGAGAGTTGGTTCCCTAGGCCTGTCCTCCCCCTGTCGCACAGCAGTCCTCCCAGCTTCCCTGTTGTAGTGTGCTTCTGTCCCCTTAAGGGTGTGCTCACTGCCGCTGACCCCAGGTCCCTGATCGTCCTGTGTTTCTGAGGTTGCCTGGGGTCCCTGTAGTGGTGGACACACTGCTGATTGATGTGTCCTGGGGGCAGAGATATGGGCCCGCTGGGTGGGTGCTGTGCTGGTGTTTCCTGAGGGGGGAGGCTCTGTGGTGGTATGGGACTGTGCCTGGGTAACTGACTGTCCGGAGATCCCTGATGGACCAGGTTGGTCATCCTGATCCAGGTGAGCAGAGCCGCTGTCATCACTGTGAGCCTCTTCTGTGAGGGGACTGGATGTTGCTGGCACCTCCTCTCCAGTGACATTGGGTGGGGGACTTGTAAGGGATGTAAATGCAGTGTTATAGTTTGTGTGTATGACATCTTGTGCATGGGTTGCCCTGCATGGTTATTATTGCCCTGTCAGCTTTGCCTTGTGTGAGTAGTGAATTTGTGGGATAGGTGATTCTCTCTAATGTGCATGCTTTAGTGATGGGTGTCCATGCAGGTCTGTGATGAGGGTTCATGCATTGGTGTTGCATGTAGGGCTTGGTATTAGGATGGATGGGTTGTGATGGTGGGGTATATGTGAGGTGGTGGAGTGATGGGGTGAGGGTAGGGGTGGGAGTTTGTGATGTCATGCAGGTAGGGGGGGTGAAAGTACTAAAAAGTTGACTTACCAGAGTCCACTCCTCCTGCTACTCCTGCCAGGCCCTCAGGATGCAGTATTGCCAAGACTTGCTCCTCCCATGTTGTTAGTCCTCTGTACAGCTATCTGGTGTCTTGCAACCACAGAACGTACCTTCCCCCGTAGGTCGTTCCACTTCTTCCTGATGTCGACCCTTGTTCTGGGGTGCTGTCCCACGGCATTGACCCTGTCCACGATTCTCCACCATAGCTCCATCTTCCTGGCAATGGATGTCTGCTGCACCTGTGATCCAAATAGCTGTGGCTCTACCCGGATGATTTCCTCCACCATGACCCTTAACTCCTCCTCTGAGAACCTGGGGCGTCTTTGTGGTGCCATGGGTGTAGTGTGTGTGGTGTGTGTGAGGGTGTATGGGGTGTTGTGTTGGTGTGTGTGCTGTGAGGTATGTGGATGGTGTATGGGTGATGTTGTTCTGTGGCTCTGGCTCTGGGGGTGCTCTAGGTGTCTCTCAGTTGTCAATTTCTTTGAGTCGTAAAGGGTTGTGGGTAATGGTTGTGTGTTTTATAGTGGTGTGGGTGTGGTGTGTATGTGTGTCAGGTGTGTGTTATTCAAATTATCCAATATGGTGTTGTTTTGTATGTGTGTGTGTATGTTGAGCACAGCCGTATGTACAGCCAATGGTTTACCGTGGTTGAATGTCCACCGCAGTGATTCGTGGTCATAATGCTGTGGGTGTAGGTCAGGGTTTGGATAACGCCAGTTTATCACTGACCTTTGGGCTGGCGGACTTGTGTGTGTGTCTGTATAGTGACGGATTGCTATGTTTGGGTCACAATATGGGTAGCGGTAAACCGCCGCAGTGGTGGTATGTTGGCAGCAGTTGGCATTGCGGTAAGCAGGACTTACCGCCAATGTCATAATGAGGGCCATAGTGTTTTGGGATTTTGGGCTATCAACCACCCAGCTTCCTTCCCATTAATCCATTCATTTTCCTTGGCTTCTTCTACCAGGTTCATGATTTCTTGTTGAAGTCTTCTGGTTGGCTCAGACCTTAGTACTTGATAGTTTATCTAATTTCTTAGTAAGGTTATTCAACCCTCTTGATAATCTGCCTCCTGTTGGATCACAATTGCTCCACCTTTATATGCTGGTTTTATTGACAGTTGGGTTTTCTTCTTTAAGGACTCAAGGGCTTTTTGGAAAGAATTTGAAATCCTCTCCTTCTGTCCTTCGTGACCTCTATATGCTTAATCAAGTACTTCTCAAACACTCCTACTTTGAGAGGTATAGCATTAGGTAGAGGAAGAAAATAGGATTAATTGCGCAATGTAGTTTGACCCTCGTCCCTTTGTTCTTCTCTATTCTGAAAAGATATCTTAACTCTGATATTTCTGAAGAATTCAGCCAATTCATTTCTGATTTTGAATATATCCATGTGGGGGTTGGGACAAAACCTCATCCTTTATTCAGGACCCTCAACTCATCTTCTGTCAGGGGTTCACCATTCTGACTAATCATTCAATCCAAAGTTTCTGTAAGACCTGGCAGCTTTTTGATGTGTCTCCCCTGTCTTTTTGCCTTCTGACCTCCTTTTTCTAAGGTTTAATGGACTCTGTTTTTGCTGGTCTATTGTCTCTGCGCACTTTAGCACTGCTGATCAGTGCCACCGTGCAAGTGCTCCCTACGTACGTAGTACTGTTGATTGGTTTATCCAGGATTGGCATATTTGATTTATTGGTAAGTCCCAAGTAAAGTGCACCAGAGGTGCCAAGGGCCTGTAAATCAAATGCTACTAGTGTGCCTGTAGCACTGATTATGCCACCCTCATAAGTAGCTCTGTAAACATGCCTCAGACCTGCCACTGCAGTGTCTGTGTGTGCAATTTTAAATTGCCAATTCCACCTGGCAATTGCACCCACCTGCCAGGCCCAAACCTCTCCTTTTTGTACATGTAAGACAACCCTAAGGTAGGCCCTAGGTAGCCCTAGGGGAAGGGTGTGGTGTATTTAAAAGGTAGGACATGTACTGGTGTGATTCACATTTCCTAACAGTGAAATACTGCCAAATTCAGGTTTCACTGTTGTAAGTCCCATCTCCTTCATAGGTTAACATGGGGGCTGTCATTAAATCTGCCCTTTAGGGAAGATTAAAAATATGGAGTTAAGGGTCTCTGAACTCATAATTTAAAAATACATATTTTAGTGAAGTTGGTTTTTGGATTGTGAGTTTGAAAATACCACTTTTAGAAAGTAGACATTTTCTTGCTTAACCCATTGTGTGACTCTGCCTATTTGTGGATTCCCCATCTGGGTCAGTTTGACAGTTGGGCTGTTTACACCTCTCCTCTAGACAGTGACACAAAGGGAGCTGGGGTGTAACCTGCATATCCTGATGAGCCATCTGAGCTACAGTGGAGGGTGGAGTGGTTGCTTGCACCTGAAAGGGCTGTGCCTGCCCTCACACAATGCAGTCTCCAACTCCCTGGTGTGTGTCTGGGGCCTGGACTGGACAAGGACGGACCTTGTAATCACTTGAGACTTTGCTTTGAAATTTGCCAACTTCAAAGGCAGAAAGGGGTTTAAGAAGAAGACCCAAAACCCCAGACTTTTAGAATCTTTTTGGAATCAACAGGAACCTCTGCCCAGGAGAAGTGCTGAAGAGCTGAAGGAGGGGTACTGTCCCTTTGCGGTGTTACTTTGTTGGACAGGACTGCAGTTGCTGCTTCTTCCTGAAAAGAGTGCAAAGGGTGAACTTTGCTGTGTGTCCAGCTTGAGAAAGTTCTCCAAGGGCTGGGAGTAGAGCTTGCCTCCTGTTGGAAGTCTCAGGGACACCTACTGAAGACTTCAGTTTCCTCGACCTGCAGCACTGGGAACTATGGCCCTCATTATGACCCTGGTGGTGGGTGATAAAGTGGCGGTAATACCGCCAACATGTTGGTGGTAATTACCAACACATTATGACCATGGTAGTGATAACTTCCATAGACAGCCAATGTACCACACCAACTGCCAGGGTGGAAACAAAAGCCACCACGGCGATATCCGCCAACAACCAGGCAGGAGACAAAGTATTACCCACCATATCATGACACTGCAATCCACCACCTTTTCCGGAGCGGTACCAATGCCAACAAAAGCCTGGCGGAAACAGAGCTCAGAAGTGAAAGGACTCACCATTCGAGACACAGGAAAGAACCACGCCGCCATAGAACCCGAACTGCAAGTTTTCCTGATGATCTTCTACGTAATGTTCCACCTGGAACACCAACGCCGACGAAGACGGTGAGTACAGCCGCCTAGCACACAAGGGAGGGAGGGAGGAAAACGACAGTGACACACACACGCATGACACACACCTGACACACACCATACACACAACCAGCTGCACACGTAAACCAGTCGCACAAGACACACAACAGTATAATACACAAACTAACTATATACAAATGTCCATAAAGGGCTAGTGCCCAGTCCAAAGTCATGAGGGCACACAAGGCCACAGGGCACATTCCAAGGCTCAACGTGTTCCCTGACACAGACAGAGAGAACACTGCAGGGGTATAATTTTGCAAGTGGGAAGGCACATCAGCGGGGGCACCTCTGCTAAATACGGGAACATCACCACTGGTTCTGGATGGACAACATGCCCATTGCTTTGTCCTGGGGAGTCCGAAGCCACAGTCTCTGGAGTGGGTGACTAGCCCACTGGTTCTGGAGGGGGCAACATGCACATTTCTCTGTTCTGGGGAGTGCAAGGCCACAGTCTCTCAAGTGGGTGACTTGCCCACTGGTTCTGGAGGGGGCAACATGCCCATTGCTTTGTCCTGGGGAGTTCAGTACCGCAGTCTCTGAAGTGGGTGACTTGCCCACTGGTTCTGGAGGGGGCAACATGCCCATTACTTTGTCCTGGGGAGTGCAAGGCTACAGTCTCTTGCCCAATGGTTCAGGAGGAGGCAATATGCCCATTTCTCGGTTCTGGGAAGTACAAGGCCACAGTCTCTCAAGTGAGTGACTTTCCCACTGGTTCTGGAGGGGGAAACATGCCCATTGCTTTGTCCTAGGGAGTACAAGGTCATAGTCTCGGGAATGGGTGACTTGCCCACTGGTTCTGGAGGGGGCAACATGCCCATTTCTTTGTCCTAGGCAGTGAAAGGTCACAGTCTCTGGAGTGGTTGACTAGCCCACTGGTTCTGGAGGGGGCAACATGCCTGTTTCTCTGTTCTGGGGAGTGCAAGGCCACAGTCTCTCAAATGGGTGATTTGTCCACTGGTTCTGGAGGGGGCAACATGCCCATTGCTTTGTCCTGGGGAGTGCAAGGTCACAGTCTCTCAAGTGGGTTACTTGCCTACTGGTTCTGGAGGGGGCAGCCCGCACAGTAGCCCCTGGACTACATGGCGCCCACCGACTGTGGTGGTGGTTGGAGAAGAGTCCTGGGCAACCCCTGCACTCACTGATGGACGCACTGTGGTGGTGGTTGGAGAAGGCTCCTGGGCAGCCCCTGCACTCAGTGATGGCTGCACATCCACAGATGGCGGTGGGGGCCCGTGACAGCTGGTGGTGGTGGCGGTGTTAGCCTGACAGCTTCCGCTGGCGTAGAGTACCTCGTCTCCTCCTGTCCATGGGTTGGGGATCCCTTACCCTTCCTGGCAGGGGTGGTTGGGCTCTACCCCTCTCTGCCTGGTGGTTCAGGCTCCTTCCCCTTCTTCACAGCTGTTGCAGGCTCCTTCCCCTTCTCCACAGCTGGTGCAGGCTCCTTCCCCTTCTTCACAGCTGGTGCAGGCTCCTCCCTCTTCTTCACAGCTGGTGCAGGCCCCTTCTTCACAGCTGGTGCAGGACTCTTCCCTTTCTTCTCTGGTCGTGCTGGCTCCTTCTCCTTCAGTGTTGTAGGTTTGGTATCCTTTCCACCACGGGTAGGTGGTGCTACCACTGTCCCTGTGGTCTGTTTAGCTGAGGTCCTGGGCTGTTACTTGGTATCCTGCCCATACGTGTGGGATGGGGGTGAGGTGTAGGGAAGAGTTCAATTTGGGAGAGGAAATTCTTTTTAGGGATGTTGGGGGGGGTGAAGGAGTAATGGGAGTAGAGGATGAGGGAGTGGTTGTTGGAGGTGTATGTCTGCTGGATTTGGGTGCAGGTGCATGGGCTGTATGCTGATGTGAGGTAGATGACTGTTGGGTTTGTGAGTGCTTGTGTTTGTGTCCTTTAGGAGGGGTGACAGACACAGTGGGAGAGTGTAGGAAGGTAGCCTCCTTCTAGCATTGTTACCCCCACTTTTGGCCTGTTTGTGAGTATATGTCAGGGTGTTTTTACTGTCTCACTGGGATCTTGCAAGCCAGGACCCCAGAGCTCATAGTGAAAACCCTATTTGTCAGTGTGTTTATATGTCTCACTGGGACCCTGCTACCCAGGACCTCAGTGCTCATAGTTGTGGTCTGAATGTGTGTCCCTGTGTAGTGACTAACTGTGCCACTGAGACTCTGCTAATCAGAACCTCAGTGCTTATGCTCTCTCTCCATTTAAAATTGTCACTATAGGCTAGTGACCAGTTTCACAAATTCTGATTGGCACACTGAAACACCCTTATAATTCCCTGGTATATAGTACCTAGGTACCCAGGGTATTGTGGTTCCAGGACATCCCTATGGGCTGCAGCATTTCTTTTGCCACCCATAGGGAGTGCAGACAATTCTTACACAGGACTGCCACTGCAGCCTGAGTGAAATAATGTCCACATTATTTCACAGCCATTTTACACTGCACTTAAGTAACTTATAAGTCACCTATATGTCTAACCCTCCCTTGGTGAAGGTTAGCTGCAAACTTACTAAGTGTGTGGGTACCCTGGCACTAGCCAAGGTGCCCCCACATAGTTCAGGGCAATTTCCCCAGACTTTGTGAGTGCGGGGACACCATTATAGGTATTATAGGTCAATACCTAAATGTAGCTTCACAATGGTAACTCCGAATATGGCCATGTAACATGTCTAAGATGACAACCTACAGACAGGCTTCTGCCCTCCTGGAGTCTGGGCAGCCCAGTCCCAGGAAAGCAGAACAAATGATTTCCTCTGAGTGAGAGTGTTACACCCTCTCCCTTTGGAAATAGGTGTTGAGGGCCAAAGAGGAGTAGCCTCTCCTGGCCTCTGGAAATACTTTGAAGGGCACAGATGGTGCCCTCCTTGCATAAACCACTCTACACTGGTAGAAAGGAAAGGGGAGTGACCACTCCCCTGTCCATCACCGCCCCAGGGGGGGTGCCCGGTGCTCCTCCAGTGTGTCCCAGACCTCTGCCATCTTGAATCCAGAGGTGTGAGGGCACAGTGGAGGACTCTGAGTGGCCAGTGTCAGCAGGTGATGTCAGAGACCTCTCCTAATAGGTGCTTACCTGATTAGGTGGCCAATCCTCCTCTGAGGGCTAGTTAGTGTCTCTCCTGTGGGCTTTTCCTCAGATAACGAACGCAAGAGCTCACCAGAGTTCCTCTGCATCTCCCTCTTCGGCTTCTGCCAACAATCGACCGCTAACTGCTCCAGGACACCTGCAAAACTGTAACAAAGTAGCAAGAAGACTACCAGCAACACTGTAGCACCTAATCCTGCCAGCATTCTCGACTGTTTCCTGGTGGTACATGCTCTGGGGGCTGTCTGCCTTCACCCTGCACTGGAAGAGAACAAGAAATTTCCAGTGGGTCAACGGAATCTTCCCCCTGCTAAAGCAGGCACCAAACTTCTGCTTCACCAGTCCTCTGGGTCCCTCTCTCATCGTGACGAGCGTGGTCCCTGGAACACAGGAGCTGGATCCAAGTGACCCCATCATTCCAGTGGTCCATCTGTCCAAATTTGGTGGAGGTAAGTCCTTGCCTCCCCATGCCAGACAGTAATCCTGTGTTCTGCGTGAACTGCAGCTGCTAGGGCTTCTGTGCACTTTTGAAAGGAATCCTTCATGCACAGCCCAGGTCCTCAGCACTCCGTCCTGCATTGCTCAACTCGCTGAGTTGACCACCGGCTTCGTGTGACCCTCTTTTGTAGTGTTGAGACGACTGCCACGATCAGTTTTCTTGATCCCATGTTCAAGTACTTCTGCGGGTGCTGCCTGCTTCTGCATGGGCTTTCTGTGTTGCTGAGCATTCCCTCTGTCTCCTCGTCCAAGTGGTGACCTCCTGATCCTTCCTGGGCCCGGGCAGCACCCTTTTTCTTCAACTGTGACCTTTGCAACTAGCAAGGCTTGTCTTTCTGTTTGGAAACAACACTGCATCCTCCAGCACGCTGTGGGACATCTTCTGTGCAAAGGAGAAGTTACTGGCATCTTCCGATGTTGCAGAATCCTCAGCTTCTTCCACCCGGAGACAGCCATTTTGCACCTTCATCCGGGGTTTAGTAGGGCTCCTGCCCCCCCGGACACTTTCATGACTCTTAGACTTTCATAAAGCGCTCAGCTGCCTCCCGTTGCTGCCGGGGACCTGAACTCTGGGGGAAGCCCAGGAAGGATCGCGAGAGGAGGGGCGGGGCCTCCTCCTTTCAAAGCGCATAAACCGCTCATCTGCCTCCCGCTGCGCGGGCGCGCCCGGGCAAAGCCCGGGCCAAGGGCGGGCCCGTCATGTGCCTGTCGGGGACCGGAGGAGGCTGGGCTGGGCCCTCCCCCTCCCTCTTTTATCTGCAGTAAAGAGACTTGTTTTGCTATTCAAGAGACCCCAGATTATTCTACACTACACAGAAGTACAGTATATGGCCATATTTGGATACTATTTAAACTGAGTAGTACTGTTCATCATTTACAGTCGCTATCAATAGCAGGCCTCTCTTACAAGTTCCCCTGCTGTTTTATCTGGTGGCTACTATTTGAGGGCTGCGTTTAAGCAAGCATCTTGCCTACGAGTGGGACACTGCTACCATCCAGAAGAGGCTTGGCAGGCAGGGCCAGATACTCCAGTGACAGGATATTCAATATACAAGTAAGGGAATCATCCTTTTTTTCCTTGTATTTTGTATTCATTGATTTTACAACTATCCCTTATTATGGGGAAAAGGAGGGCTGTAGATTTACCAGCGCAAACCAAGGGAACGAAAATAGCGAAAAACCGCCAATGTAGACCTCTGAACCTGGGTCCCTCTAATAGGTCAAATCCACTTGACGAAATAGATCTTTTACTCGAAGAAGTCAAGTCTATGTTAGGTACACAAACGATGGGGGTAAATAATTCAAAGAAAGGCCCCTCTAAGGGTAGGAAATCCCGGAGATATTTAAAAAGAAGGGGAAGAGGAACCCTCCAGATGTAACAACAGAGGTTGACGGGGATAGGGGCCTGCATATTTGTAGGGATCCCACTTCAAACCCCATACATAGTATAATAAGTTCTTCAGTATCCCAGGGGGGTTCCCCACATGCGTCATATACACCGCCTTTCCCCCCATTGAGTCCGGTGATCAAGGTGGTTCGAAGTTTATTGTGTACTAATCGTTTTGAACCATTGTCGGTAATAGAGGATTTGCCCGCGCCTATGAGTGTGCCCAAGCTTGTAGCTGGAATATCCAATCCTAGTGTTATTCCATTGACCTCCCAGCCTGATCCGGAAGGCATCGAATCTGTAGCTAGTAGAGACAACCTGGCTAAAGTTCTCCAGAGAGTCGATGAAGTCAAGGGGTTGGTCCTAGTATTTATAGATCTTATGAAGAGCAACCTTGTGCACCAGCGTGGAAGTAACTGTGCTTGTCAAGGGGTTTGCAGGGCTTGTGGGGAGGCCAGGGGAAAAGATGTATTTTCCCCTATTGTCACAATTAAGGGGGCTGAGACAAGGGGTAATTTTCATCTCCCCATTAGAGGGGGGACAATTTTATCAGGAAGAGAAGGTCACCGTTGTGACCCCATTAAAGATAACTTGAGGCCCAAAGGGAAGCTTGAAAACTTACCCAGATACAGAGACCGTCAAGGAAATTGGGAGTGCAATTCAATTAATGACAGAGCCAGAGGTAGGATTAGCGGATCTGACCTCCCGGAAATTGTTCAAGAGGACAGTTCCACACAATCCTCCAACATGCCATTCAATTACCCTATAACAACAACATTTCCTCCCGTAACAACACTAGGAACATAGTTAACAAAGAACAGGATTTGGGCACAAGCTATGGGACAAATAAAATCTATTTAACTAATGTTCCAAAATTATCGCCAGGGTGACCCGAGAACCAAGCCTCTTTGATTAACAAAGTCACACACTGGATACGCTCCCGACTATATTGCCTCTCTGTCATTCGTTCTGATATAACATCGGCTGAGAGAAGTAGCATCCCAGGAACCAATTTTGATACAATTACTATTTACTTTGAAGATAAGACCTTGGTGACTCAATTAATGGACTTTGACTCTCGTACCCATTTGAACAGTGCAACAACTAGGGGGGGGATAAGACTCGCGCTAGACCCACACAATTCTGGACTAGATGTGGGATCAGATGGATTAGATGGTTTAACTAGCTCCCGTGGAGGCGCTGTATGTAAGGTAGCTACCGACCTTCGGTTGTTGCCTGATCCTGTATACTGAATCAGTGACTCATGTGGTGGCCTGCTCTAAGGTCCCACATTCTAAGGGGAATGATAAGTTACCATCATTAGACATCTGTAGTAATGATTTGGGTCTGGTGGATGCTGGCTGTTTAACTACGGTGACTAACCATGGCAAATGTACGTTAGAACTCATGTCCTGGAACATTGCAGGTTTGTCAAAGAAATTGGATGATAGCGAATGGGCTATTTTTATTAAAGATATAGATATTTGTCTGTTTCAGGAAACTTGGGTAGAAGGTGTTATTAATATAGATGGATTTCTTTCATTTAGTGTTCCTGCTACGCATCCAGAGAAGGGGTTGGGTTGGGCGAAATGTGGGCTGCTACTACTTGTAAACAAGAATCTGCAGTGTGACTATAAGCTTCTGGAAATTGACTCTGTAGATGTAAAAGCTATGTGCATCACGTTTAAAAGAAGTTTATCAATTGTTATTATTAATGCTTATATACGATCGGTCTCATGCAGCTCTGAGCCCCACACTTTGGCTATCTTGTCCGAATTCGTAGAAAGCCTCCACCCCTCGACTATTTTAATTATAGCTGGAGATTTTAATTGCACCTTCGAACCTTCCACCCTTACTAGTGGCCTAACCGATGAAGAGGATGAGTTGTGGGGACCCCACAATTATCTATTACTCAGCCCTGTAAAAATTCTCAGGTGGCCATGCAATTAGCTACACTATGTTTAAAACACGGCCTTAGGGCTTGCAATGGCAGAACACCATCTGATATGAATATTGCACCAACGTTTAAAAGGGGCATGTCCACAAGCACTAATGATTATTTTTTGGTTGATGTCAGGTTGTGGCCCCACTTGGAAGACATGAAAGTAGAAGTGAGATGTGATAGTGATCACTTCCCCCTGCTTCTTACTTTGTCCGGGGAAATGTTCTGGAGAACACTCAATAATCATATTACAATAATTCCGCCACCATGCTGGAACAATAAATTCACTAAGATTACTTGGCCAAAAGTGATGTCCAACCCATATCAGATTAGAGCAATATATCAAATTTAGTTTGGCTGAGTACAAAGACCAGGCTGTGGGAAATATTCAGATTCTTAAAATACATGACAGCCTGGCTATTCGGCTATGTTTTTTTTTTATAAAGCGAGGCGGTCAAAGTCCTGTGAAGGAAAAAGGGCATGTGAGGGATGGTTTGACGAGAGGTGTTCGAAGGCAAAGTCTGGGATAAAAGCAGTAGTAATGTCTGGTTCCCAGGAGGAGATTAAACAAGCTAGGTCTACATACAAAGGAACCCTGTCCAATGCGAAAAAGCGGTGGGAGGATTCCCTGTGGCAGGAAGTATTAGATGCCTCTAGAGAGAAGAACAACAAGCGTTTTTGGGAACTTCTGTCCAAAAGAGAAAATGGAGGTAGGAACTGCCCAGCAATCACATACAAACAGAAAGCTGGGTAGAGCATTTTTCCACTCTTTATGCCCTACCAGAGGGCCTAATGGACACTAATGTAGTCCACTCTCCACCAATGTTATTGGATCTGAACCCCAGCTCGCCCCTCCAAGTGGGGGCTCAGTGTGCCCTTAAGGGTCACCTTATCTTCAAAATAGAAGAAACCCTTGAGGCTATAAACAGCCTGAAACCTGGCAAAGCACCAGGACCGGATAAACTTCCTGGAGTTCTCTATAGATCAGAACCAAACATCTGGTCCTGGTATATTGATGCCATTTCAAACAGTATAGCTGCAGGGGGACAAATCCCAGGTACATGGAAGGGGGCTGAAATAATACCAATCTATAAAAAAGGAAATGCTAATCTTCCAGCTAATTACAGGACAATTAGCCTTATAGATAACTTACAAAAGATCTTCGCTAAACAAATTCTACAGAGGCTAACTAGCTGGGTTGAGGAGCACCAAATTCTTTCCCAATTACAGGCAGGGGTCCGTGTTAAAACCAGCACGGTAGACCAGGTCTTTCGATTAGCTATATTGTATTGGAAATATGTACTTATCGCTAAGCAGTGTCTATATGTAGCATTTATAGACCTGCGATCTGCTTTTGACCTGGTCCCAAGAGCTAAATTGTGGGAAGTGCTGGGTAGACTGGGAGTCCCAGAGGACTTATTACTCTTGTTAAAATGATTACATGAAAACACCTACGCCTAAGTGAGGTGGGGCGAACAAGGCGAACTGACAGAACAGATTACAATTAGAAGGGGAGTTCGCCAAGGTTGTGTGCTAGCCCCCTTACTATTTACTTTATTTATTAATGAAGTAGTGAAGGCTGTGACCACATGTCAGAGTGATGCCCCCTCCTTGAATACACAAAAAAATCCTATTCTCCTTTTCGCAGATGACTCGCTCCTCATTTCTAAGACACCAATGGGGCTGCAAATCCTTGTTGACCGGTTTAATCTATTCTGTAGCGATCATGGGTTGGAGGTTAATATTAACAAAACTAAATTGATGGTGTTATCCAAAGGACCTAGTAAAAGATGCTCCATCCACATTGACGGAGTTCCCCTGAAGGAAGTTAGCTCTATAGACTACCTGGGAGTCAGGCTAACCAGTAAATTATCATGGGAAGAGCAGGTCATAAAAAGCACAGGGCTGTTACAACACAGAGCTTCATCCATACTGCGCTTTTATCAAAGTTCCTTTACAAAAGCTGTATCCCCAGCAATAAAAATCTATATAGCCAAGGCACAAGGAGCAGCCCTGTATGGAGCGGAAGTATGGGGTTTCTCCAATTGTAACAAGATCTCAGTGGGGGAAAACTATTTCGCAAGGGCTTTGATTGCGAGTCCACGCACCACACCCCTGTTTCCATTATTCTCAGATTTGGGGTTAAGTCGAGTAGCAGATTTAGTTATCTTAAGACCCCTCCTTTATTGGATCAGGCTATGGATTACCCCTGAATTAGATATATATAAGACCTCATTACTCGACTTATTAAAATGTCAAAATGCTGACACTCTTCTCTGGATTCGACACGTGTCTCATTTATTTCATTTGTTGGGTCTGGGTGATTAGTGGGACAATCCCCATAAATTAGAGAGACGGCATAAAAATGTTTTAAAGCTAACTTATTGGTCTTATGTCAGGGATAACAATATAACCTGTAAATCACATGGTCGTTTAACTAATTCTTTTATCGATCTGAAATGGTCTCCAAAGTTTGAACCTTATCTGGACATTATACCAGATTTGCAGGGCAAAAGTTTATATGCAAGGTTTCGGTTCGGCTCCTTGCCCCTGATGTCATTGATTCATAGTTGGGGGCCGATCAGCCTCCTTGATATATGCCCCGCCTGTGGCAGTACTTTTGAAACCATCGAACATTTTATGTTCTTCTTTCCAGCTTATGCGATTCCGCGATCAAAATGGATTCGCAATACTTGTAGGGCTATGGGATTTAAAAACTGTTCCTTGGGATTACGGGTGTTAAAAAGTCATAACTCAGTTGATGTAATTTTTGCAGTAAGCAAGTACTTATTGGCAGCATGGCGCATACTTTGCCATTTCCAAAAAGCAACATAAGGTTCCATGTAATTGATTTAGATAAGTTCTCAGAGTTTTATGTGTAATTTGATTTTACCATTTGTTTTAATGCCCGTGACAGCTGGTGGTGGTGGCGGTGTTAGCCTGACAGCTTCCGCTGGCGTAGAGTACCTCGTCTCCTCCTGTCCATGGGTTAGGGATCCCTTACCCTTCCTGGCAGGGGTGGTTGGGCTCTACCCCTCTCTGCCTGGTGGTTCAGGCTCCTTCCCCTTCTTCACAGCTGTTGCAGGCTCCTTCCCCTTCTCCACAGCTGGTGCAGGCTCCTTCCCCTTCTTCACAGCTGGTGCAGGCTCCTCCCTCTTCTTCACAGCTGGTGCAGGCCCCTTCTTCACAGCTGGTGCAGGACTCTTCCCTTTCTTCTCTGGTGGTGCTGGCTCCTTCTCCTTCAGTGTTGTACGTTTGGTATCCTTTCCACCACGGGTAGGTGGTGCTACCACTGTCCCCGTGGACTGTTTAGCTGAGGTCCTGGGCTGTTACTTGGTATCCTGCCCATACGTGTGGGATGGGGGTGAGGTGTAGGGAAGAGGTCAATTTGGGAGAGGAAATTCTTTTTAGGGATGTTGGGGGGGGTGAAGGAGTAATGGGAGTGGAGGATGAGGGAGTGGTTGTTGGAGGTGTATGTCTGCTGGATTTGGGTGCAGGTGCATGGGCTGTATGCTGATGTGAGGTAGATGACTGTTGGGTTTGTGAGTGCTTGTGTTTGTGTCCTTTAGGAGGGGTGACAGACACAGTGGGAGAGTGTAGGAAGGTAGCCTCCTTCTAGCATTGTTACCCCCACTTTTGGCCTGTTTGTGAGTATATGTCAGGGTGTTTTTACTGTCTCACTGGGATCTTGCTAGCCAGGACCCCAGAGCTCATAGTGAAAACCCTATTTGTCAGTGTGTTTATATGTCTCACTGGGACCCTGCTAACCAGGACCTCAGTGCTCATAGTTGTGGTCTGAATGTGTGTCCCTGTGTAGTGACTAACTGTGCCACTGAGACTCTGCTAATCAGAACCTCAGTGCTTATGCTCTCTCTGCCTTTAAAATTGTCACTATAGGCTAGTGACCAGTTTCACCAATTCTGATTGGCACACTGGAACACCCTTATAATTCCCTGGTATATAGTACCTAGGTACCCAGGGTATTGTGGTTCCAGGACATCCCTATGGGCTGCAGCATTTCTTTTGCCACCCATAGGGAGTGCAGACAATTCTTACACAGGACTGCCACTGCAGCCTGAGTGAAATAATGTCCACATTATTTCACAGCCATTTTACACTGCACTTAAGTAACTTATAAGTCACCTATATGTCTAACCCTCCCTTGGTGAAGGTTAGCTGCAAAGTTACTAAGTGTGTGGGTACCCTGGCACTAGCCAAGGTGTCCCCACATAGTTCAGGGCAATTTCCCCAGACTTTGTGAGTGCGGGGACACCATTATAGGTATTATAGGTCAATACCTATATGTAGCTTCACAATGGTAACTCCGAATATGGCCATGTAACATGTCTAAGATGACAACCTACAGACAGGCTTCTGCCCTCCTGGGGTATGGGCAGCCCAGTCCCAGGAAAGCAGAACAAAGGATTTCCTCTGAGTGAGAGTGTTACACCCTCTCCCTTTGGAAATAGGTGTTGAGGGCCAAAGAGGAGTAGCCTCTCCTGGCCTCTGGAAATACTTTGAAGGGCACAGATGGTGCCTTCCTTGCATAAACCACTCTACACTGGTAGAAAGGAAAGGGGAGTGACCACTCCCCTGTCCATCACCGCCCCAGGGGGGGTGCCCGGTGCTCCTCCAGTGTGTCCCAGACCTCTGCCATCTTGAATCCAGAGGTGTGAGGGCACAGTGGAGGACTCTGAGTGGCCAGTGTCAGCAGGTGATGTCAGAGACCTCTCCTGATAGGTGCTTACCTGATTAGGTGGCCAATCCTCCTCTGAGGGATAGTTAGTGTCTCTCCTGTGGGCTTTTCCTCAGATAACGAACGCAAGAGCTCACCAGAGTTCCTCTGCATCTCCCTCTTCGGCTTCTGCCAACAATCGACCGCTAACTGCTCCAGGACACCTGCAAAACTGTAACAAAGTAGCAAGAAGACTACCAGCAACACTGTAGCACCTAATCCTGCCAGCATTCTCGACTGTTTCCTGGTGGTACATGCTCTGGGGGCTGTCTGCCTTTACCCTGCACTGGAAGAGAACAAGAAATTTCCAGTGGATCAACGGAATCTTCCCCCTGCTAAAGCAGGCACCAAACTTCTGCTTCACCAGTCCTCTGGGTCCCTCTCTCATCGTGTCGAGCGTGGTCCCTGGAACACAGGAGCTGGATCCAAGTGACCCCATCATTCCAGTGGTCCATCTGTCCAAATTTGGTGGAGGTAAGTCCTTGCCTCCCCACGCCAGACAGTAATCCTGTGTTCTGCGTGAACTGCAGCTGCTAGGGCTTCTGTGCACTTTTGAAAGGAATCCTTCATGCACAGCCCAGGTCCTCAGCACTCCGTCCTGCATTGCTCAACTCGCTGAGTTGACCACAGGCTTCGTGGGACCCTCTTTTGTAGTGTTGAGACGACTGCCACGATCAGTTTTCTTGATCCCATGTTCAAGTACTTCTGCGGGTGCTGCCTGCTTCTGCGTGGGCTTTCTGTGTTGCTGAGCATTCCCTCTGTCTCCTCGTCCAAGTGGTGACCTCCTGATCCTTCCTGGGCCCGGGCAGCACCCTTTTTCTTCAACTGTGACCTTTGCAACTAGCAAGGCTTGTCTGCGGTCTTTCTGTTTGGAAACAACACTGCATCCTCCAGCACGCTGTGTGACATCTTCTGTGCAAAGGAGAAGTTACTGGCATCTTCCGTTGTTGCAGAATCCTCAGCTTTTTCCACCCGGAGACAGACATTTTGCACCTTCATCCGGGGTTTTGTAGGGCTCCTGCCCCCCCGGACACTTTCATGACTCTTAGACTTTCATAAAGCGCTCAGCTGCCTCCCGTTGCTGCCGGGGACCTGAACTCTGGGGGAAGCCCAGGAAGGATCGCGAGAGGAGGGGCGGGGCCTCCTCCTTTCAAAGCGCATAAACCGCTCAGCTGTCTCCCGCTGCGCAGGACGCGCGCGGGCGCGCCCGGGCAAAGCCCGGGCCAAGGGCGGGCCCGTCCTGTGACTGTCGGGGACCGGAGGAGGCTGGCCTGGGTCCTCCCCCTCCCTCTTTTATCTGCAGTAAAGAGACTTGTTTTGCTATTCAAGAGACCCCAGATTATTCTACACTACACAGAAGTACAGTATATGGCCATATTTGGATACTATTTAAACTGAGTAGTACTGTTCATCATTTACAGTCGCTATCAATAGCAGGCCTCTCTTACAAGTTCCCCTGCTGTTTTATCTGGTGGCTACTATTTGAGGGCTGCGTTTAAGCAAGCATCTTGCCGACGAGTGGGACACTGCTACCATCCAGAAGAGGCTTGGCAGGCAGGGCCAGATACTCCAGTGACAGGATATTCAATATACAAGTAAGGGAATCATCCTTTTTTTCCTTGTATTTTGTATTCATTGATTTTACAACTATCCCTTATTATGGGGAAAAGGAAGGCTGTAGATTTACCAGCGCAAACCAAGGGAACGAAAATAGCGAAAAAACGCCAATGTAGACCTCTGAACCTGGGTCCCTCTAATAGGTCAAATCCACTTGACGAAATAGATCTTTTACTCGAAGAAGTCGAGTCTATGTTAGGTACACAAACGATGGGGGTAAATAATTCAAAGAAAGGCCCCTCTAAGGGTAGGAAATCCCGGAGATATTTAAAAAGAAGGGGAAGAGGAACCCTCCAGATGTAACAACAGAGGTTGACGGGGATAGGGGTCTGCATATTTGTAAGGATCCCACTTCAAACCCCATACATAGTATAATAAGTTCTTCAGTATCCCAGGGGGGTTCCCCACACGCGTCATATACACCGCCTTTCCCCCCATTGAGTCCGGTGATCAAGGTGGTTCGAAGTTTATTGTGTACTAATCGTTTTGAACCATTGTCGGTAATAGAGGATTTGCCCGCGCCTATGAGTGTGCCCAAGCTTGTAGCTGGAATATCCAATCCTAGTGTTATTCCATTGACCTCCCAGACTGATCCGGAAGGCATCGAATCTGTAGCTAGTAGAGACAACCTGGCTAAAGTTCTCCAGGGAGTCGATGAAGTCAAGGGGTTGGTCCTAGTATTTAATGATCTTATGAAGAGCAACCTTGTGCACCAGCGTGGAAGTAACTGTGCTTGTCAAGGGGTTTGCAGGGCTTGTGGGGAGGCCAGGGGAAAACATTTATTTTCCCCTATTGTCCCAATTAAGGGGGCTGAGACAAGGGGTAATTTTCATCTCCCCATTAGAGGGGGGACAATTTTATCAGGAAGAGAAGGTCACCGTTGTGACCCCATTAAAGATAACTTGAGGCCCAAAGGGAAGCTTGAAAACGTACCCAGATACAGAGACCGTCAAGGAAATTGGGAGTGCAATTCAATTAGTGACAGAGCCAGAGGTAGGATTAGCGGATCTGACCTCCCGGAAATTGTTCAAGAGGACAGTTCCACACAATCCTCCAACATGCCATACAATTACCCTATAACAACAACATTTCCTCCCGTAACAACCTGGGAACATAGTTAACAAAGAACAGGATTGGGGCACAAGCTATGGGACAAATAAAATCTATTTAACTAATGTTCCAAAATTATCGCCAGGGTGACCCGAGAACCAAGCCTCTTTGATTAACAAAGTCACACACTGGATACGCTCCCGACGAAATTGCCTCTCTGTCATTCGTTCTGATATAACATCGGCTGAGAGAAGTAGCATCCCAGGAACCAATTTTGATACAATTACTATTTACTTTGAAGATAAGACCTTGGTGACTCAATTAATGGACTTTGACTCTCGTACCCATTTGAACAGTGCAACAACTAGGGGGGGGGATAAGACTCGCGCTAGACCCACACAATTCTGGACTAGATGTGGGATCAGATGGATTAGATGGTTTAACTAGCTCCCGTGGAGGCGCTGTATGTAAGGTAGCTACCGACCTTCGGTTGTTGCCTGATCCTGTATACTGAATCAGTGACTCATGTGGTGGCCTGCTCTAAGGTCCCACATTCTAAGGGGAATGATAAGTTACCATCATTAGACATCTGTAGTAATGATTTGGGTCTGGTGGATGCTGGCTGTTTAACTACGGTGACTAACCAAGGCAAATGTACATTAGAACTCATGTCCTGGAACATTGCAGGTTTGGCAAAGAAATTGGATGATAGCGAATGGGCTATTTTTATTAAAGATATAGATATTTGTCTGTTTCAGGAAACTTGGGTAGAGGATGTTATTAATATAGATGGATTTCTTTCATTTAGTGTTCCTGCTAGACATCCAGAGATGGGGTTGGGTCGGGCGAAATGTGGGCTGCTACTACTTGTAAACAAGAATCTGCAGTGTGACTATAAGCTTCTGGAAATTGACTCTGTAGATGTAAAAGCTATGTGCATCACGTTTAAAAGAAGTTTATCAATTGTTATTATTAATGCTTATATACGATCGGTCTCATGCAGCTCTGAGCCCCACACTTTGGCTATCTTGTCCGAATTCGTAGAAAGCCTCCACCCCTCGACTATTTTAATTATAGCTGGAGATTTTAATTGCACCTTCGAACCTTCCACCCTTACTAGTGGCCTAACCGATGAAGAGGATGAGTTGTGGGGATCCCACAATTATCTATTACCCAGCCTTGTAAAAATTCTCAGGTGGCCATGCAATTAGCTACACTATGTTTAAAACACGGCCTTAGGGCTTGCAATGGCAGAACACCATCTGATATGAATATTGCACCAACGTTTAAAAGGGGCATGTCCACAAGCACTAATGATTATTTTTTGGTTGATGTCAGGTTGTGGCCCCACTTGGAAGACATGAAAGTAGAAGTGAGATGTGATAGTGATCACTTCCCCCTGCTTCTTACTTTGTCCGGGGAAATGTTCAGGAGAACACTCAATAATCATGTTACAATAATTCCGCCACCATGCTGGAACAATAAATTCACTAAGATTACTTGGCCAAAAGTGATGTCCAACCCATATCAGATTAGAGCAATATATCAAATTTAGTTTGGCTGAGTACAAAGACCAGGCTGTGGGAAATATTCAGATTCTTAAAATACATGACAGCCTGGCTATTCAGCTATGTTTTTTTTTTTATAAAGCGAGGTGGTCAAAGTCCTGTGAAAGAAAAAGGGCATGTGAGGGATGGTTTGACGAGAGGTGTTCGAAGGCAAAGTCTGGGATAAAAGCAGTAGTAATGTCTGGTTCCCAGGAGGAGATTAAACAAGCTAGGTCTACATACAAAGGAACCCTGTCCAATGCGAAAAAGCGGTGGGAGGATTCCCTGTGGCAGGAAGTATTAGATGCCTCTAGAGAGAAGAACAACAAGCGTTTTTGGGAACTTCTGTCCAAAAGAGAAAATGGAGGTAGGAACTGCCCAGCAATCACATACAAACAGAAAGCTGGGTAGAGCATTTTTCCACTCTTTATGCCCTACCAGAGGGCCTAATGGACACTAATGTAGTCCACTCTCCACCAATGTTATTGGATCTGAACCCCAGCACGCCCCTCCAAGTGGGGGCTCAGTGTGCCCTTAAGGGTCACCTTATCTTCAAAATAGAAGAAACCCTTGAGGCTATAAACAGCCTGAAACCTGGCAAAGCACCAGGACCGGATAAACTTCCTGGAGATCTCTATAGATCAGAACCAAACATCTGGTCCTGGTATATTGATGCCATTTCAAACAGTATAGCTGCAGGGGGACAAATCCCAGGTACATGGAAGGGGGCTGAAATAATACCAATCTATAAAAAAGGAAATGCTAATCTTTCAGCTAAATACAGGCCAATTAGCCTTATAGATAACTTACAAAAGATCTTCGCTAAACAAATTCTACAGAGGCTAACTAGCTGGGTTGAGGAGCACCAAATTCTTTCCCAATTACAGGCAGGGTTCCGTGTTAAAACCAGCACGGTAGACCAGGTCTTTCGATTGGCTATATTGTATTGGAAATATGTACTTATCGCTAAGCAGTGTCTATATGTAGCATTTATAGACCTGCGATCTGCTTTTGACCTGGTCCCAAGAGCTAAATTGTGGGAAGTGCTGGGTAGACTGGGAGTCCCAGAGGACTTATTACTCTTGTTAAAATGATTACATGAAAACACCTACGCCTAAGTGAGGTGGGGCGAACAAGGCGAACTGACAGAACAGATTACAATTAGAAGGGGAGTTCGCCAAGGTTGTGTGCTAGCCCCCTTACTATTTACTTTATTTATTAATGAAGTAGTGAAGGCTGTGACACATGTCAGAGTGATGCCCCCTCCTTGAACACACAAAAAATTCCTATTCTCCTTTTCGCAGATGACTCGCTCCTCATTTCTAAGACACCAATGGGGCTGCAAATCCTTGTTGACCGGTTTAATCTATTCTGTAGCGATCATGAGTTGGAGGTTAATATTAACAAAACTAAATTGATGGTGTTATCCAAAGGACCTAGTAAAAGATGCTCCATCCACATTGACGGAGTTCCCCTGAAGGAAGTTAGCTCTATAGACTACCTGGGAGTCAGGCTAACCAGTAAATTATCATGGGAAGAGCAGGTCATAAAAAGCGCAGGGCTGTTACAACACAGAGCTTCATCCATACTGCGCTTTTATCAAAGTTCCTTTACAAAAGCTGTATCCCCAGCAATAAAAATCTATATAGCCAAGGCACAAGGAGCAGCCCTGTATGGAGCGGAAGTATGGGGTTTCTCCAATTGTAACAAGATCTCAGTGGGGGAAAACTATTTCGCAAGGGCTTTGATTGCGAGTCCACGCACCACACCCCTGTTTCCATTATTCTCAGATTTGGGGTTAAGTCGAGTAGCAGATTTAGTTATCTTAAGACCCCTCCTTTATTGGATCAGGCTATGGATTACCCCTGAATTAGATATATATAAGACCTCATTACTCGACTTATTAAAATGTCAAAATGCTGACACTCTTCCCTGGATTCGACACGTGTCTCATTTATTTCATTTGTTGGGTCTGGGTGATTAGTGGGACAATCCCCATAAATTAGAGAGACGGCATAAAAATGTTTTAAAGCTAACTTATTGGTCTTATGTCAGGGATAACAATATAACCTGTAAATCACATGGTCGTTTAACTAATTCTTTTATTGATCTGAAATGGTCTCCAAAGTTTGAACCTTATCTGGACATTATACCAGATTTGCAGGGCAAAAGTTTATATGCAAGGTTTCGGTTCTGCTCTTTGCCCCTGATGTCATTGATTCATAGTTGGGGGCCGATCAGCCTCCTTGATATATGCCCCGCCTGTGGCAGTACTTTTGAAACCATCGAACATTTTATGTTCTTCTGTCCAGCTTATGCGATTCCGCGATCAAAATGGATTTGCAATACTTGTAGGGCTATGGGATTTAAAAACTGTTCCTTGGCATTACGGGTGTTAAAAAGTCATAACTCAGTTGATGTAATTTTTGCAGTAAGCAAGTACTTATTGGCAGCATGGCGCATACGTTGCAATTTCCAAAAAGCAACATAAGGTTCCATGTAATTGATTTAGATAAGTTCTCAGAGTTTTATGTGTAATTTGATCTTACCATTTGTTTTAATGATTTTAAACTAATTCATAGATGTGTAGATGCTGTATTTAAAAAGTGACTATTTATTCATGTACTATTTACTATTTATTGTTTTTTTAATGTTGCTTTTATGGTCAATTGATCGAATAAAGCTGATGATGATGATGATGATGATGACTCTTGGACTTGGTCCCCTTCCTTTGCCGGTGCTCAGGTCCAGGAATCCGTCTTCCTTGCTTTGCAGTCAGTTGTGGTCTTTGCAGAATCTCCTATCACGACTTTAGTGTGTGTTTCTAGGGAAGCAGGGTAACTTTACTCCTACCTTTCAGGGTCTTGGGGTGGGGTATATTGGACACCCTTAGTGTTTTCTTACACTACCAGCGACCCTCTACACTCTACACTAGGCCTGGGGACCCTAAGTGGTTTGCATTCCACTTTCTTAGTATATGGTTTGTGTTGCCCCTAGGCCTATTGCATCCTATTGTATTTTACAGTGTTTCCACTACTTTTCTAACTGTTTACTTACCTGATGTTGGTTTGTGTGTATATTGTGTGTATTTTACTTACCTCCTAAGGGGGTATATCCTCTGATATATTTTTGGCACATTGTCACTAAAATAAGGTACCTTTATTTTTAGTAACTCTGAGTATTGTGATTCTTATGATATAGTGCTATATGATATAAGTGGTATAGTAGTATCTTTGCATGTCTCCTAGTTCAGCCTAAGCGGCTCTGCTATAGCTACCTCTATCAGCCTAAGCGGCTAGAAAACTACTAATCTACTAATAAGGGATAACTGGACCTGGCACAAGGTGTAAGTACCATCAGGTACCCTCTATAAGCCAGGCCAGCCTCCTACAGAGAGGATACAGGGGACGCGTGCATGGCTGTTGTGGAGGTGTCTGCCAGTGAGGTGTGTGTTCTGCTTGGTGTGGTGATGCTGATAGTGGATGTAGATGTAAAGCATGCAGGTGTGAGTGTGGACGTGACTGGAAGGGGGGTGGAGAAGGAGGAGGAGGGGGAGACAGTGGAGGCAGTGGATGATGTCATGTCTGCAACTATATGGTGTTTGTGTGAGTGCCTGTGGGATGAAGTGCAGTGCTTGTGTTTGCCTGTGCCACTCTTGTGTGTTGCGTTGTGTGCATGCTCCATCTGTATGTGTGCTTGGGATGGGTTGGGGTTGAGGAGATTAGGACTGGGAAGTGGTATTTGGAGGGGAGACTGTAGAAACAGGGGAAATGGCTGCCATCAAAGAGGAGGCCAGAGCCTGAATCGATTTCTGTTGGGCCACCAATCCACCATGAATGCGTTCCAGGAATGCATTACATTGCTGCATCTGGGATTCCAGTCCCTGGATGGCATTCACAATGGTTGACTGCCCAACAGAGATGGCTCTCAGAGGTCAATAGCCTCCTCACTCAGGGCAGCAGGGCTCACTGGGGCATGGTCTGGGGTGCCTGGGGCGAAGGAGATGCCCACCATCCTGGGTGAGTAAGCACAAGTGGCTACTGGGAGGGCGGTGCTAGTATGGGGTAACGGCTCTACTCACCCCCTTGTGGCTGCTGTGATTTTTTCAAGCACCCTCCAGCTCAGGGTAGCCACTGCCAGTATGAGGGCCATCAGTGGGGTCAGGGTCCGACGGGCACCCCTTCCTCGTTGGGAGGCACTCCTGAGCTGGGCCTCTGCGGTCTTCCATGCCCAGCATCTCAGGTCCTCCCTCCGTTTTCGAAAGTGGGTGTTCTGCCTGTCATAGACCCTCAGGGTCTGCAACTCCTTGGCAATGGCACACCCTTTTCCCTTCTTTTGATGGGCACTGACCTGCAGAAGCAATAAAGACAGGAAAACACCATTAAACGTACAGTCCAGGTTTTCACACACATGGCTCACCATGCCCGCTTCCCTCACCATTGGCACGAACATTGCCCAGCGCACGACAAGTGCACCACCAACAGATAATCTCCCCCTTACACAATGCCTTCACACACATGCCCATGCATCCTTCCCACATGCATCGTGCCCAAAGTGTACTCACCTGTTGGTCCGTACTGGGGTAGAACCCCATCCACCAGTTGCTCCAACTCCTCTGAAGTGAAGGCTGGGGCCCTTTCCCCGTCACACGGGCCATGGTAAGTTCTAGACACAGTTCACAGGAGCATATGCAGTGTAGGTATTCTCCTATGGAAGGTCAGTAAACAAGTGAAGGATGATTGAGAAAATGGTGGTCACGTCCGCGGCGGTGTGCACCGTCACTGCCGTCAAATATCCCCATTGGCCACTGTATCCCATAGGGCTCAATAGAATTCAAGGAGGAATTGCACAGCGAGGCAGCTAAAGTGGAGGGCTGTTAGTTGACTGGCTAGTGGTAGGGGCCCACTGGTGTGCTGTTGCCTCCCTCATGTTGGCCATGTCTGCCAGAATCCCTTCTATGAAGATCAGGGTGTTGTTAATGGCTTGAAAGTCCTCCCTGATCCCCTGATACTGTCCATTCTGCAGCCTCCTGTTCTCCTGCACGTTGTCTAGAATCTGGCCCATCGTATCCTGGGAATGTTGGTATGCTCCCAGGATCTGGGACAGTGACTCCTGGAGAGTCGGTTCCCTGGTCCTGTCCTCCACCTGGCGCACAGCAGTCCTCCCAGTGTCCCTGTTGGCCTGTGCCTCTGTCACCTGAATGGTGTGCCCACTGGCACTTACCCCAGTTCCCTGGTTGTCTTGGGGGTGAGGTGTGGCCTAGGGTCCATGTACATGTGGACACACTGCTGATTGTCCTGGGGACAGAGGTGTGGGTACCCTGGGTGGGCGCTGTGGTGTTGGTTCCTAATGGGGGAGGATCTGTGGTGGTCTGTGAGTGGGCTTGAGTGACCGGCTGTCCAGTGGTCCCTGATGGGCCAGGTAGGTCCTCCAGATCCAGAAGTCCAGAGTTACTGTCATCACTGGGGGCCTCTTCTGTTGGGGGACTGGACAGTGGTGGCACCTCCTCTCCACTGACATTGTCTAGGGTACCTGTGGGGACGCAAATGATGTATTAGGCTTCAAGTGTATGACATTTGTACTTCTCTAGCTTTCCCTCTAAGGTTGTTGATGCCCTGCCACCTTTGTTTGTGTATGGTGATATATTGTGGGATTGTTAGTTTCCCTATGCTGTGCATGATTTAGTGTTGGGTGTACATGGAGGGCTCGGAGGGGTGTCCAAGCATTGGTATGGCATGCAGGGCTTGTGTAGGAAAGTACCATCTTGCCTGGCATGCTCCCCCCATATTTCACTGTATATATGTTGTTTTAGTCTATGTGTCACTGGGACCCAGCCAGGCAGGGCCCCAGTGCTCACAAGTATGTGCCCTGTATGTGTTCCTAGCTGTCTCACTGAGGCTCTGCTAACCAGAACCTCAGTGGTTATGCTCTCTCTGCTTTCCAAATTTGTCACTAACAGGCTAGTGACTAAATTTACCAATTCACATTGGCATACTGGTACACCCATATAATTCCCTAGTATATGGTACTGAGGTACACAGGGTATTGGGTTTCCAGGAGACCCCTATGGGCTGCAGCATTTCTTTTGCCACCCATAGGGAGCTCTGACAATTCTTACACGGGCCTGCCAGTGCAGCCTTAGTGAAATAATGTCCACGTTATTTCACAGCTATTTACCACTGCACTTAAGTAACTTATAAGTCACCTATATGTCTAACCTTCACCTGGTGAAGGTTGGGTGCAAAGTTACTTAGTGTGTGGGCACCCTGGCACTAGCCAAGGTGCCCCCACATCGTTCAGGGCAAATTCCCTGGACTTTGTCAGTGCGGGGACACCATTACACGCGTGCACTGTACATAGGTCACTACCTATGTAAAGCGTCACAATGGTAACTCCGAACATGGCCATGTAGCATGTCTAAGATCATGGAATTGTCACCCCAATGCCATTCTGGCATTGAGGGGACAATTCCATGATCCCCTGGGTCTCTAGCACAGAACCTGGGTACTGCCAAACTGCCTTTCCGGGGTGTCCACTGCAGCTGCTGCCAACCCCTCAGACAGGTTTCTGCCCTCCTGGGGTCCAGGCAGCCCTGGCCCAGGAAGGCAGAACAAAGGACTTCCTCTGAAAGAGGGTGTAACACCCTCTTCCTTTGGAAATAGGTGTGAAAGCTGGGGAGGAGTAGCCTCCCCAGCCTCTGGAAATGCTTTGATGGGCACAGATAGTGCCCATCTCTACATAAGCCAGTCTACACTGGTTCAGGGATCCCCCAGCCCTGTTCTGGCGCGAAACTGGACAAACGAAAGGGGAGTGACCCCCTTTCCAGTCCCAGGGGAGGTGCCCAGAGCTCCTCCAGTGTGTCCCAGACCTCTGCCATCTTGGAAACAGAGGTGTCTGTGGCACACTGGACTGCTCTGATTTGCCAGTGCCAGCAGGTGACGTCAGAGGCTCCTTCTGATAGGCTCTTACCTCTCTTGGTAGCAAATCCTCCTTTTCTGGCTATTTAGGGTCTCTGCTTTGGGGATCTCACTAGATAACGAATGCAAGAGATCATCAGAGTTCCTCTGCATCTCCCTCTTCACCTTCTGCCAAAGGATCGACCGCTGACTGCTCAGGACGCTTGCAAAACCGCAACAAAGTAGCAAGACGACTACTAGCAATCTTGTATCGCTTCATCCTGCTGGCTTTCTCGACTGTTTACAGGTGGTGCATGCTCTGGGGGTAGCCTGCCTCCTCTCTGCACCAGGAGCTCTGAAGAAATCTCCAGTGGGTCGACGGAATCTTCCCCCTGCAACCGCAGGCACCAAAAGACTGCATCACTGGTCCTCTGGGTCCCCTCTCAGCATGACGAGCGTGGTCCCTGGAACTCAGCAACTCTGTACAAGTGACTCCCACAGTCCAGTGACTCTTCAGTCCAAGTTTGGTGGAGGTAAGTCTTTGCCTCCCCACGCTAGACTGCATTGCTCGGTACCGCGTGATTTGCAGCTGCTCCGGCTCCTGTGCACTCTTCCAGGATTTCCTTTGTGCACAGCTAAGCCTGGGTCCCCGACACTCCTTCCTGCAGTGCACAACCTTCTGAGTTGTCCTCCGGCATCGTGGGACTCCCTTTTGTGACTTTGGGTGGACTCCGGTTCACTCTTCTTCCAAGTGCCTGTTCAGGTACTCCTGCGGGTGCTGCCTGTTTCTGTGAGGGCTCCCTGACTTGCTGGGCACCCCCTCTGTCTCCTCCTCCAAGTGGCGACATCCTGGTCCCTCCTGGGCTACAGCAGCACCCAAAAACCTCCACCGCGACCCTTGCAGCTAGCAAGGCTTGTTTGTGGTCTTTCTGGTGGGAACACCGCTGGAAGCTTCATCGCGACGTGGGACATCCATCCTCCAAGGAGAAGTTCCTAGTCCTCTTCTTTCTTGCAGAACTCCAAGCTTCTTCCAACAGGTGGCAGCTTCATTGCACCCTCAGCTGGCATTTCCTGGGCTCCTGCCCACTCTCGACACTGTCGCGACTATTGGACTTGGTCCCCTTGTCTTACAGGTACTCAGGTCCAGAAATCCACTGTTGTTGCATTACTGGGGTTTGTTCTTCCTGTAGAATCCCCCTATCACGACTTCTGTGCTCTCTGGGGGTAGTAGGTGCACTTTACACCTATCTTTCAGGGTCTTGGGTTGGGCTATTTTTCTAACCCTCACTGTTTTCTTACACTCCCAGCGACCCTCTACAAGCTCACATAGGTTTGGGGTCCATTTGTGGTTCGCATTCCACTTTTGGAGTATATGGTTTGTGTTGCCCCTATACCTATGTGCTCCTATTGCAATCTACTGTAATTTTACACTGCTTGCCTTACTTTTCTTGCTCTTACCTGCATAATTTTGGTTTGTGTACATTTATCTTGTGTATATAACTTATCCTCATACTGAGGGTACTCACTGAGATACTTTTGGCATATTGTCAAAAAATTAAAGTACCATTATTTTTAGAACTTCTGTGTATTGTGTTTTCTTATGATATTGTGCATTTGACACCAGTGGTATAGTAGGAGCTTTACATGTCTCCTAGTTCAGCCTAAGTTGCTTTTTGCCATAGCTACCTTCTATCAGCCTAAGCTGCTAGAAACACCTCTTCTACACTAATAAGAGATAACTGGACCTGGCACAAGGTGTAAGTACCTCTGGTACCCACTACAAGCCAGGCCAGCCTCCTACAGCTTGGCCTTCGGATTAGTGAGATGTGTAGGTGCAGTGTGTTGGACGGAGTGGAGTGGAGTGTTGGGGGTGAGGGTATGGGTGTGAGATGGCATGCAGGTATGGGGGGATAGGTATTAAATGCTAAGCTGCCAGTGTCTAGTCCTCTGGCAACTCCAGTGAATCCCTCAGGATGCAGTATTGCCAGTACCTGCTTGTTAGAAATGGGGTCTTTGGTTGACAGTCAGGTTACCCCCAGTTCAAGCAAGGACCCTCACTCTAGTCAGGGTAAAAGAGAATCACCCTCAGCTAACCCCGGCCTACCCCCTTGGTAGCTTGGCAGAGCAGTAGGCTTAACTTCAGAGTGCTAGGTGTAAAATATTTGTACCCACACACACAGTAACTTAATGAAAACACTACAAAATGACAGAACACAGGTTTAGAAAAATAGGAAATATTTATCTAAACAAAAGAAGACCAAAACGACAAAAACACACAATAGACAAGTCAAGTTATCAATAAAAATGCAAAAAGAGTCTTTAAGCAGTTTTAAACCATTGAGCGCCTCAAAAATCATCCTGCATGATCGAGTGCGAGTCAAAATGGGCTTGCGATGCGTTGATTCCACTCACGAGTGGGACCATGCGTCGTTTTTCCTTTCGCTGAGTTGGGCGAGTCGTTTCTTCTCTCTGCAGGAGAGCGATGCGTCGATCCGGTCAGCACTCTCAGGTCCGGGCAGGCCTTGCATTGTTTTTCCACGCACAGCGGTACTTGAGTCGCACGGTGCTCTGTGCATAGATTTCCTTGTCCTTAGGCTGCCAGCTTCTCCTTTCAGGGTCCCAGGAACTGGATGGGCACAACAAGGCAGAGTATGAGTCTCTCCAGAAACTCCAGATGATGGCAGAGAGAAGTCTTTGCTGTCCCTGAGACTTCAAACAACAGGAGGCAAGCTCTAAATCAAGCCCTTGGAGATTTCGTCTCAAGATGGTAGATACCCAAAGTCAAGTCTTTGCCCTCTTACTCTGGCAGAAGCAGCAACTGCAGGATAGCTCCACAAAGCACAGTCACAGGCAGGGCAGCTCTTCTTCCTCAGCTCTTCAGCTCATCTCCAGGCAGAGGTTCCTCTTGTTTCCAGAAGGGTTTCTAAAGTCTGTGGTTTTGGGTGCGCTTCTTATACCCAATTTCTCCTTCGAAGTAGGCCTACTTCAAAGCAAAGTCTCTTTTGAATGTGAACTCCTGCCTTGCCCAGGCCAGACCCCAGACACTTACCAGGGGGCTGGAGACTGCATTGTGTGAGGGTAGAAACAGCCCTTTCAGGTGTGAGTGACCACTCCTCTCCTCCCTCCAAGCACAGATGGCTCATCAGGATATGCAGGCTACACCTCAGCTTCCTTTGTGTCACTGTCTAGTGTGAGGTACAACCAGCCCAACTGTCAAACTGATCCAGACAGGGAATCCACAAACAGGCAGAGTCACCAAAATGGTATAAGCAAATAAATTCCCAATTTCTGAAAGTGGCATTTTCAAACACACATTCTTAAAATCAACTTTACTAAAAGATGTATTTTTAAATTGTGAGCTCAGAGACCCCAAACTCTACATATCCATCCGCTCCCATAGGGAATCTACACTTTAATCAGATTTAACAGTAGCCTCCATGTTAACCTGTGAGAGGGACAGGCCTTGCAGCAGTGAAAAACGAATTTAGCAATATTTCACTGTCAGGACATGTGAAACACATTACTATATGTCCTACCTTAACCATCACTGCACCCTGGGAAGGTTTATGCTTGGCAAGTGGGTACACTTGCCAAGTCGAATTTACAGTTAAAACTGCACACACAGACACTGCAGTGGCAGGTCTGAGACATGATTAGAGAGCTACTTATGTGGGTGGCACAACCAGTGCTGCAAGCCCACTAGTAGCATTTGATTTACAGGCCTTGGCACCTCTAGTGCACTTTACTAGGGACTTACTAGTAAACCAAATATGCCAATCATGGATAAATCAATTACATACACATTTTGTAAAGGAGCATATGCCCTTTAGCACTGGTTAGCAGTGGTAAAGTGCCCAGAGTAACAAAGACAGTAAAATCAGAGTCCAGCACACATCAACAACCTGGGCAAGAGAGGCAAAAAGTTAAGGGAGATACCAATGCCATCCACACCAACGTTCCTGACTACATCAGCCCAGAGTTTGATCTGCAATGCATGTGACTTCTAGGGCCTGACGATCCACACAACGATTCCGGAACCAACACCACGATGCCAGTGATGCCACTCTCCGGAGCTCACCGTGAGGATCATGACGCTCTGCAATTGCAAAGGTACTGTTTGTGGGTCTTCACGACACCGTAGCCGGCCCGCATCGCCATGGCTGGCCTGAGCTGTTGGTTTTGTTGATCACGACGCCATGATAGCACCAGGTGGAGCTATTGCCTTCAAGGATTTTTGAGTAAATCTTGTAGAATTCATATTTTTATTACAATATGTTGGATTTTTATCTTATTTGGTCTTGTTTTAAACAGATAAATATTGGCTATTGTTCTAAAACTGGTATGGTGTCCTTTTGTAGTGTTTTCACTGTATTACTGTGTGTTATGTGGAAATGCTTTACACATTGCTTCTGAGATAAACATGACTGCTTGTGCCAAGCTACCAAGGGGGTGAGCAGCGGTTATCTAAGCAGGTATCTCCCTTATCCTGACTACAGTGAGGGTCCCTACTTGGACTGGATGCAAACCGACTGCCAAGTAGACACCCAATTTCTAGCAGTCTCCAATTAACCATTTTGTTTCCCCATGACCCTCTTCTTCCTCTCCCTCTTCCCTGGCCTCTCGCTAAAAAATGTGTTTTGGGATGGTAAAAAGAAGGGGGGGCCAAGGTTGGACCAAGTTGCTGTCCTCCAGAAAGGATTTACCAGTAATACATTTGTGGTGTTATAGGGGGTGCTCCAGGCACAGGTTATTCAGGTGTAAGTGGAGTATGCTCAGCTCCACCCCTCTATCCTGTCAGCAGGTAGCTTATTCAGGAACACCTAATCCCTCTATTGTGTGACTTTCTGGGAAGAATTCACAAAGTTTAAATCCAGTCATGTGATTCAAAGCAGGCTACAGATACAAAAGCGCTAAGGGCAGAAACATCACCTCATTGTAATTTCAAAGGCACCAAACCTGAGATAGCCACCAACTACCAATTGAAATTATGGCTTTTTAAATGTAATAAGGAATGCCCAATGTTATCCTATAGGAGTGTAGGCCTCACAGTAGTGAAAAATGAATTTATGAGTTGTTTATTACCAGGATATGTAAAACTTCAAGGTACATGTCCAACCTTTTAATTGTGTAGCACCCTGCCCTATGGACTACATATGGCATACCTTAAGAGTGACCTTTATGTAATAAAAAGGGAGTTTATGACTTGGCAAGGGGTTTTAAATCTCAAGTGTACACAGCAGTTTAAAACTGCACTCAGGCTCCAATGGCATGCCTGGTACTTAAGGTACTACTTAAATGGGTGGCACACTAGGTGCTGCAGGTCCACTGTTGGATTTTCATTTACAGGCCCTGGGTATATGGCATGCCACTCAACAAAGGACTTATAAGTAAATTAAATATGCCAGATAATTGTATGCCAATCAAGCCGTGTTGAAGGTTTTGAGCACAAATTCTTTAGCACTGGTTAGTAGTGGTAAAGTACACGAAGGCCTGAGGTCAACAAAAGCAAAAATCCAGCAAAAACTGGTGATAGTAAGCAAAGACTTTTGGAGGAAGACCACTGTTAGAAATAGGGTCTCTAATTTGTAGAGATATGCACCCTGTATAAGTAAGGACCACCATTCTAGTCACAGTTATTCAGATACACAATTTAAATTAACCTGTGCTCACCCCCTTGTAGATTGGCACAGAGCAGGCAGGTTTTGCTTAAGAGGCAATTTGTAAAGTATTTGTGCAACATACACACACAATACTCTATTGAAAACACCATTACAAACAAACCTATACAGGTTTAGAAAAACAGATTTCAGTATTATTAGTAATACAAGCCCAAAATGAGATAAATACATGGTATACTTCTCCAGATATGTGCATTCAAAGTTACAAAGATAAAAACAAATGTTCATAGCTCTCCCTATAGTTCACTGTTTGTGTGTGTTCACACTGGATAAAAAGGAACCAATTAAAATGTTCACGGGGGGCCCTCATGGAGCCTGCCACACAGTATCAAGCACAAATAAGCCCCCAAATCCTGAAGGCAGTAGAAGAGGGTTAGTGGGCCACTGAGGCTGTGCTCCAGTGCAAGGGAGCTGCCCATGAGAGAACACAAGTCAGCTAAGCAAAGTACCTGAGAGCGTTGTCAAGGAATGGAAGCGGGCAGTGCCCGGGACAATCTAGGAGTTGGGCTGCAAAAGTTGTTGGCCTGCGTCAACATCCAACCAGGATACCCAGTGGCAGTTGACACAGGGAATGCTGTGTGACTTTGGTGTGCAGAACAGGCTGATAAGCCTCGCACTTCTGAACATGCCCCTTATTACCAGGGCAATGCATTGCGGTGAACTGTGCTGAAAGTGCTGCAGTTGCTGTGAGCGTGGTGGTGCTCAACAAGAGTTGAGCTGGTTGTTGAAGAAAGGAGTGTGGACTCCTCGACAGTGGGGAAGCACTGGTCACTTTTGAAACAAAGTCACTCATAGATGCAGGTCAGAGTGGAATGCTTGACTGTTGTAGACCCCTTTCTGCCATCAGGGGAGTCTGAAGTTATTGCTAGCCTAGAGACTTCACAAACAGGGAGCAAGCCATCAAGCCCTTGGAGTCACTCTGGGTTCAGTCCTTGTCCTCAGCAGGGCAGAGATCAGCAGGCAGCAGAACAGCTCAGCAAAGCAGAGATGCAGTTCTTCAGAAAAGCCAGTAAGGCAAAGTGACAATCCTTACAGAGCAGCAGTCTTTACTCCAGCAGAGTTCCTCCGAGGTCCAATAGTGTACAACCTTGTTGGGTCAGAGCCCCAGTACTTATAACCAAAGGTGCCTTTTAAGTGGAGGTGACTTCAAAGCAGCTTCTTGAAGTGCACAGGTCCTCCTTTCATTCCTGTCCTGGCTCCAGACTATCAGTAGGGGGTAATCAGTTCTTTGTGTGGGGACAGGCATGCCACTATTCATGTGTGTCTGCTCCCCTCCATCCTTCCTGCCCAGGAAGGCCCAACAGAATGCAGATGAATGTAGATGAGTGCTCAGACACACCTAACCCTCCAATGTGTGTTGCTGTCCAGACAGAATGCACAAAGTGTGACTGTCACTTACCCTAGACGTAAAAGTGGCATTTCCAAAATATTAATGTTAAATCTGACTTTAGCATGAAATAGGATTTATCAGTACCATTCCAATAATATGAAATATGATTTAGCTACTCATTTCTGATCAGGAATTACACCCTAAAAGTATATTAAGGAATTCCCAATGCTTGCATATGAGAGGAGTAAGCCTCACAGTAGTGAAAAATGACTTTGGGAGTTTTTCACTAACAGAACATGTAAAGTGTAAAAGTACATATCCTACCATTTACTTACATAGCACCCTGCCCTATAGGCTACCTTAGGGGTATCTTATATGTAATACAAGGGGAGCTTAACGCTTGGCAAGAGGTTTTAAATGCCAGGTCGAAGTGGCAGTGAATTGCACCCACAGGCCCTGCAATAGCTGAACTGAGACATGTTTAATGTCTCATAGGACCCACCAGCCCCATCCGCAACCACCACACCCAAAGGTTCCAGATCTTAACTGACACTGACTAACTAGACCAACCTCATCACCGATGACACCCTATGGATCATGAAGACTGTCCATTCCAGAGCCTCCTCAGACCTCTGCCCCCACCACATCTTCAACCGAGCCAGTGACACCATCGTCCCTGAGCTTTACTTCAGTATCAACTGCTCCATCGAGACCACCACCTTCCCTGAAGACTGGAAACAGACAGATCAATCCCCTGCTGAAGAAACCCTCCGCAGACCTTGTAGTCCTCAAGAACTACACACCCATTTCCCTTCTGCCCTTCCCGGACAAATTAATTGAAAAAGCCACAAATGCACAACTCACTAAATTCATCGAGACCAACCACATGCTGGACCCCTCCCAATCTGGCTTCAGAAGCAACCATACCACTGAAACTGTTGCAGCAGACAACATCTGCAATTTCCTGGACCAAGGTGAAACCACAGCCCTCATCCTCCTGGACCTCTCAGCCACCTTCGACATCGTCTCCCACCCCACCCTCTGCATAAGACTCCATGACACCTGCTTTTGTGGCAAAGCCCTAAAATGGATCCTCTCCATGCCCAGAGAGTCGGGCTCCCCCATTCACATCCGAACCTACAGAGATCAACTGCGGTGTCCCCCAAGGCTCCTCCCTGAGCCCCACTCTCTTCACCATCTACATGGCCCACTAGCAGATATCATCAGAAACCACAGACTCAACATTGTCTCCTATGCCAACGACACTCAGTTGATCCTCTACCTCACCGACGAACCTGCAGTCATGACGACCAACTTCTACAACTGGATGAAGGCTGTCACCAATGTCTGGAAATAAGACAGCTGCCTGAAGCTCAACTCTGACAAGATGGAAGTCCTCATTTTGGGTTCCACCCCCTCCACCTGAAATGACTCCTGGTGGCCTGCAGCACTCGGAGCCTCCCCTCACCAACCGATCATGCACGTAACCTTGGGATCATCCTTGACTCCTCGCTGTCTATGAACCAATAAGTCAACACCGTCTCGTCCTCCTGCTTCCACACACTCCGCCTGCTCTGAAAGATCTTCAAGTGGATCCCAATTGAATCCAGAAGAACAGTCACACAGGTGCTCGCCAGCAACAAGCTTGATTACAGCAATGTACTCTACGCAGGTACCACCCGAAAGCTCCAAAATAAGATGCAAAGAATCCAGAACACTGCTGCTAGACTTAGCTGAACATCCCTTGTCACAGCCACATCTCCAGCACCTAAGAGACCTACATTTGCTCCAGATCAACAAAACAATCACCTTCAAGCTCCTCATTCACTTCTGCAAAGCCCTCCACAACATCGGACCTGCATACCTCAACCACCACCTCACCTTCCACATGTCAACCAGACAACTCTGTTCCACTCACTTGGTCCTGGCCGTCATCCCACGGATCTGCAAGACCACAGCCAGTGGAAGATCCTTCACCTACCTCACCATGAAGACCTAGACCTCTCTTCCTCTTCAACTCAAGAAATCTCCCTCTTTGCCTCAATTCAGGAAGGTCATCAAAACTTGACTCTTCAACTGAGCTGCCAACTAGTGGTTCAGCTGAGCTGCAGTCCCCCCACCCCAGCACCTTGAGACCCAAATGGGTGATTAGCCACACTCTACTATAACCATGATTGATTGTTTGTTGAAGGGCTACTTCAGTGGGTGACACAATCAGTGCTGCAGGCCCACTAGTAGCATGTTATTTACAGGCCCTGGGTGTAAGGTATGACACTTTACAAGTGACTTAAAAGTACATTAAATATGTGTATATTGTGTATAGACTAATGTTACCGTGTTTTAGGGGAGAGGCACATGCACTTTACTACTGGTCAGCAGTGGTAAAGTGCTCAGAGTTCTAAGGCCAACAAAAAGATACAGCAAAGTGAGGATAAAAGGCAAAATGTTTGTGGGGTGACCCTGCAGAAAGTGCCATTTCCAACAATCGCCCTAAGGCTGACATGTGTAACTGACCCCCCAATCACCAAGTCTAGCAGGGAGAATAGGTGGAAGTGGCCCACACCAAGACAACAAAAACAGAGGGTGTGGGAAAGCACATCCCTCTCCACTGTTGAAGGTGCTCCAGTGCCTATTGCTTAGCAGGTATATTCCAGCACTAAGCCGAATGTTGAGCTAGTGAAGGACAGGATAAACTTCAGAACCAGTACCAAATAGCCTCTAACAAGCCAAATAGGGGAGCAGAGGTATGCACAGTCAATGGACATGAATCTGAGGCACATATCCCACAAGCCCCAAGTCCCGCAGGATCCACATGCGGGAGGGCACAGGCCTAGGCCCCCATTCCAGGGGAATTAGGTAGCCATCCATAGACCCAAACCTTTGTCAAGTAAGGTTAAAATCCTTTACGAACCTCCTATTAGGAAGCAGTGAAGAGCAGGTCAACCACCATAAGAGCACCACAATGCCCCTAACAGATTGAGCAGGGTGGGATAATGTTGTGTTCACTCCAATATCGTTAGTGTCACACCCAGTAGATCCTTTTACTCTCAAAAGGAATTATGTCCTTTCCAAAGATAAGAGGATCTGGCAGATGTCTCTTACCCTCTCTTTCCTGAATTATGCTCTTTTAGCCAGTGAGTGCTAGGGTTAGGACATACCTTTCAAAGAATCTCTTATCTGCAGAGAATGATTAAGCAAGGTCCCACCCTTTTAACCCAGATGAATACTCACACACGATAAGTGGTATTTTACAACTATACGATTATTTATTCTGCAATATTTTTCTACAAAATATATGAATCATAAAGGTCATGGTTATCATAACCAACTCACCATATAATATGCAAATCTGAGTAAATTGTAGCTAAACCGTGATCATACATCATCACAAATCCCTATCTTATGAGTGTATTCCTTACCTAATATGTATAAAGATTAACAGCCATCAACATGCATACCCTTATTAGTTTATTAAGACTTAATTATCCCAAGCAATATATAGTTTTCCTTCACAACCTATGCTGCCATCAGGACAGTAGTCAGAATTCACTCCTTCAGCATCTCCCCCTGCACTGTTACCTTGTATACCTTCATTATTAATGGTGTCCTAGAAACCCAGGAGGAGTAACTCGGGAAAGCTAGCAAACATCAAGAAAACAATTCACAGCAGGCAGAAAAGGGCCATGGCAACGGTCTACCTAAGCAGCCATACAAAAGAGGAGTTTTCTGGGCAGAGATGTTCCTTTATAGGCACACCAGAGGGTGTACAGTTTTTTAGATATGTGGTGGGATACATGTCTCGGAGATGTAGGCATACTTCTGGTGACTTCAAGACTGCGACCTAGAAGTGATGAGGAGGTAATGAGTATTAAAATGAATATCAGATTTTCTAAATTACATCCATCCATATAGAAACATGCAATTCTGCTACTGAAAATAAGAATAATGTGATCCAGTAATGATGATATAATTAAAAAACATAAAAACATAAAAACATAAAAACATAAAAACATAAAAGTATTCAAAATATTTGTTCTTCAAACGTTCCATTTATTCCACGTTGATAATTTTTTTTTTAGGAATCTTTTATAGTGACTTAATAACGTGGTGATGTTATATTTTTGTGTTCAGCTTGCCTCTGTTCCTCTTGTTACAATTGCTTTTCAAGCGCAATAATTGTTTTGAGATCGCGCTTCCTCTAAAGAGATAGAAACAGTAAATATTTAGATGTTTGCAGTGTACATAAGGGTGTAATGTGAGAAGAGAAACGCATGTTCATCAATCTACCTGCCATGTCTGCAGGATTCCCAAATATTAAGCCAAGGCGATTGCAAAATGTTCTCCACTCCTACTGCAAAGTCAAAACATAACAACAAATGAATTGGGAAGATGTACAAATATGTTGGCATTCATAAAGGGTAGGAAACAATTTAATTAAACGTCATTAATACATCCAGAGAATTAATATATACATCTCAAATGGTTACGCAAAAAGTACACTAATCAAATTAATACACTGGGAATGTATTTTGCAAGATGGAAGAAACTAGGGGCATTTAAGGATATAAATGTGGAAACCCGTTCAGAGTTGTTGTAGCTATCAACATGGTGAATGATTCGTGTTTAGTGCAATTTAATTGGATCAAGTACATTTAGGCAGGAAACCATTTAACATGTTGACCTCTTCGTACCCGATATTGTTAACCTAAAACAAAATCTAGGGCCCGATAACAACTGAGACAAAAATGCAACACAGCCACAAACACAAGTTTTCATAGGAAAAATAATTATGAGTTGCTCAGAGTTTTCCACATCTGTCATGGTGAAATCCCCATAGACTGTGAGATGAAACCTAAACTCAAGCTATCTCCCAGGGCATTGCCAAATTCAGCCCTCCACCAATAGTATGAGACCTCCAAAAGGACTTAGATAAAAATTGAGCCCTGGTTACCTCATTATAGCTCTTTTTGCCAATGAAGGTGCACTTGGTTTTACTTTCCCTAATATTTAGCAACCTCTGAGCCAGCAGAGCAATGCCCCTCCGCTATTGCGGAGGAGCCGCAGCTGATTATAGGTGAGCCGCTACTAGATACGATAATAATGCTTATCCAAAAATGAACCGACAAAGAGATTTTCAGTACCTTAAATTCCGGTATTTACCTAAATGTCTACGCATAAAAGTTCACCAAGTTTGATCAGTGGTATTTTTCACTGAGGGTTGTGCGAAGGAGGTTGAGGAAAGTTAGGATCAGCGAGCTAGGATGGAGCAGCAGGGACAGCAAAGCCGGGTTAGGGCATGAGAGCTGTGTGAGTACAGAAAGCGGTGTTGTGGTTGTGCAGGCAAGGACTCCGTAAGAATTCTATTAATCATCGGGACATTAGGCATCAGGTGATGAGAACAGAGTTCCCAGAGAGAAGCATGGAGGTGGTCGGCGCAGGAACTGATGCGGCTTCTGTCCCTGGCCCCGCATGAGTATTACTCTCACCCTCTCTGTCCCTCCTCCATCATTGTATGCTGGTGCCGCTATAAGCTGTAAGTACCACAGCCTGGCCCAGATTCAGCAACTACAACCGACAACCCAAAACCCGAAAGAGCAATTTTGGCTAGACAATTTACAATCCACATCCCTCAATGACAGCAACCCATAATTCCAAACTGAGAGTGATTTAAAGGGCCACATTGGAACCATAAGAGAGTCTAGTTTGGGGGTTAGAGTTGGGATCTCAAAGACAACAACAGCAGTGTGTGAGCCCTAGAACATATAAGGAGAAAGAAAATGCTTGAGAGTATTTCTGTTTCTCCTCCACGTAGAAGGACAAAGAAAAGCTAGCTGTTAGGAGCCTGGTGTCCTTGGCGTGCTCGTACTGGGACCTGTGGAGAGCCAGTTGCCTCATTCAGCCGAGCACCATGACCAGGGCCAGAATGGGAACCAAAAGCAGCCCTGGAAATTTTGTCCGTCCAGCCCCCTGGTGGGGGATTGAGGTGGGTGCAGGTGAGAAGCACTGCTGCCTTTGTTAATGTGGGGGTTGATATTGCAGCACAGCTGCAGAACTGGCCCCCATTAACAAAACCAGCCCCCACCTCAAAAAAGTGGACCCCACCGTTCCAGTCTCCTTGAAAAATGCCCAATGCCAGCTATGGCCAGTCCGGCCCTGACCATGACAAACTCATGATATCCCATAGTCAGCATAAGTAGTTGTGTGGATTGGGGTGAACACCTGTTGAATTAGGGATGCCAGAGGTCTCACATCATTGGTGAATTTTGGTGTGTTACTGAGACCCTAATGGCATCATGCATATTGGTGGCTGTTCTGTGGCCATCTGCGGGTCAAGATTTAAGACTGTAGTAATTAATTCATTTGATTGTGGCTCATGCTTTGCAGTTAAGAAAAGCTCTTTAGCTTGGGAGGAGAAAGAGAAAAAGTTAACCAGAGTACCCCTTCAAGATTCAGTTATTCTTGCAGCAGAAATGTGTCCCTTGCTTCTGTCTGCTTGGGCTCGAATAAATGAAAGATTTATTTTGAAAGAAAATGGTGAAATGTAAAACCGTGTGAAGTCAGTGAAAACTCAGAAACTGGTAGAAGCAACTTCAGAGAACTACCACTACATCAATCAAAGATGTTCAAGAAGCTACTGACTCTGGGTCGAGTAAGCTAGGACCTTTGAGATCACTGAGTCAGAGTATACTGAAAAGCAAGTCAATTTAAACTGAGCATTGAAGAGTAAAATCTAACCTTTTAATAATGTAGCAAAAAAAACATATGAACATAATTTTATTATGCAATTCACTACATGTAATCTTCAAGTCTTTGCATTATTGTAATAATCAATTCAATACTGGCGTCGCAGCAAAACACTCTGCTACGCCTGGCTTAAGGCCATGTTCAGTGTGGACTGACTGCTCGCAGGGGAGTTGGGTGCAAGGCCTGGCCAAAGGCTGTATGCTGTGAGAGGTTGGTTGTCCATGGGAGATTTGGGTACAAGACAAGTTGGGTATTATTATGAGGAATTATAAGCCCTGCAGGAGTCGCACAGTACCACAGTAGCAAACATTTTAAAAATAGAGCATTCTGATTGGCCAAGGTAAATTTTCCCCCTTTTGGTAATTTCAGCACAAGGCGAACTGATTGGCTGCAAATCAGAGAAAATGTTATGTTTGCCATGATAGGACTTGGGGGTTCGCCCCCTCCTGTGTCCTCAAAGGGTTGTTGAAAAATGGTGTGAGGGGGCATGATGAGGACATCCTTACCCCTAGGAACTTGTGGGGGGGGGGGGCTGTATGGTCTTGAGGTCAAAATTAAAGATACATTTTCCAGTCGTGGGTTCCATGGCATCCTCGTGGGATTCAGTTTAGCCCTCCCATCAGCTACAAAGGTACTTCAACAGGAGCTGACAAACAAGCTTCACCTCATGTTACCACTGTAGCATGTAAACTTTCTCATTTGAAGCATGCAGTGTATTGGGGTACCATTGGGTGGAAGCTTGCATGGTGGGTATTTTGGGGGTAATGAGGTACCCAGGAAGTAGTTAAAAAAAGAAAATTTAATGTAGGATGGGTTCATGTAAGGGGTTGGGTGCCCATAGGGAGTCGGGGGCTGCGCCAGGCCAGAGGCCTGCCCTGTGGCTAATCCCCTGCTGTGAAGGACCCCAAGGTTGCGCACTGCAGGAGGTTGAAAACCCACTGGGGGTTGAGTCATCTCCCTGATGTGCACTGTTGTCTGTGTGCAGTGAGGGTAGGCACCTGCCAGGGTTTGAGTGCAAGGTCTGGTTGCCAGACATGCTTTGCAGCCATCCCCCACTGTGTAATACTGACCACCATGAGTAGCGAGGGATTAGCCACCCCCACGAGGAGCTTGGGTGCAGGTCCTAGCCTTACACCCAATCCCCAATGTGCATGGCTAAAGGCCACGCCCACCTGGGGCTGACTGCTATTGGGGGTGTAGCCTGGTGGCAGTTGGCCCTGCTAGGACCTGTAGTCGAAGACAAGGAACTACATGGGTTGGACACCTGTGGCTGGATGGATATAAAATTGGGCACAGGTCAACTTAATTCAAGTCTATCTATCAATCTATCTATCTATCTATCTATCTATCTATCTATCTATCTATCTATCTATCTATCTATCTATCTATCTATCTATCTATCTATATATATATATATATAATAAACCATGAATTACTAGCATATCTGTGAGGTTGTTAGAATTATTTCTGCTGTAGTACATTGGTAGCTTTGTTGATTCTTGACTCTATACAGTCAGAGTTTGTGAACTCTGTTAGTTGACAGTGGTGGTCCTGTAGGTTTCAGTCATTAAATGTATTTTTACTTTCTCCTCCCCTCATCCTCTCTTTTGCATATTCAAGTATGGAATATAGGGGACCAATAATGTTATCGGGAGCAATAAGGAGGTAATTATTAGAACGTACATGAAGAATGACAATATGATGATCTGAGTGGGTTTTTGGTTTTTATGTAGCACGTGAATCATCAGTGTTTTTCATGAGAGCATTAGAATTGCTTTGGATGTAGTACAATGGTTATTGTATTAGTTCCTGACTTCACATAGTCTGGGTTTGAGTACCCTGTATGATGTCAGTGGTGGTTAAATATTCTTCAGACATTATAAATCCTTGTTTTTCTCTCTTTTCCCTAGATTATGTTTTGGGTTCTTTGGTTTCATATATTCTGAAGTGAGGTAAATAGGAAACAGTTGTGGCGTAGTACTATGGTGTGACAATGGGCTTCAAATCTGTGATCAGGGGGCCAGGATGTCTATGTGCATCAAGCAGTTCACCATATCTTTTCATTGTTTTAATTTACATTCTTATTTTTGTTGTTGATTCCTATGATTCTTTAATTAGCAGCATTTTATTTGGAATTAGTGTTTTCTCCACATATAACAACCCAGTATGGTGGGTTTACATTTGTATACGTGTTTTCTTTGTTTAGGCACATAACACACAGGTGTTGGATTGTGACACAGCCCGGATTGGCTGCTTTTATTTTTGAATGAGTCTTTCAAGGTCAGTTAAGTGAGAGTCAAGTCGTTTCACATTTATGGGAAATGGCAGAAGCACTTTTTAAACCAGGTGTGGATATTGGGACCAGGAGACTTTGCAGTTTGCACGACAAAGAGTTTGTTATAAGAGGATGACATTTCTTAGGGGGGATTGGGTTTTTGGTTATTGAGTGTATGTTTATTTGGCTTTTCTTTTTTTGTATTAAGATTATCTTTATCATGGGATTGTAACGATGGACAGGTTATGAGGGATCTGAGTAGTGTACTAGTGAGAGTCTTGAATTTACCTTTGTCTTTAAGGTAATTAGAGCCTTCTTGGGTGTAGGGATCGTTCATTGTATGGAGTGGTTCATGATTTATATTTTTTAATGCTACATGTCTCCTTTTTTCAACTTTATATGTATTTTTATTAGTTAACCATGTCAAGAGATAAATTTACAGATGAGAGGAAATCTCATTTAACTTAACTTTATTGTTAAGGTAATTGGAGGTTTATTGGGGATGAGAGTAATTTTTTTGTGGGTATGTATGATCTGAGAGCTTGTAGTTACTGAAGATAAACGAAGATGTTTATTCTACACTTACCCTCACTTAGTTCTCAGTGGGATGACTAAATATAGTACAGAGAGTGAAGGTGGATTAAGGGGGTCATTCTGACCTCGGCGGTAAAAGGCTCTTACCGCCGGTCAGAAGTCCGCCATTCTACCGCCGCGGCCGCGGTAAACCGCCACGGTCATTCTGACCCACAACTTCCAAACCGCCAAAAACCCGACATCCACGGAAGCCCGCCTCATCAGCGGTCAGCGATAAACTGGAGATGACCAAACCTCCACCGTCACGCCAACACAAACATGCCCATGCCATTACGACCCACGAATCCACGCGGTGGTCTTTCAACCGCGGTATTCCATTGGCGGTACACACCGCCGCGCTCAAAATACACACACCTTTACAAAACACAGCCACATTGGACAATTCGAAATACACACACCTGATACACATACACACACCACACCCACACATCCAATCAACTATAAAACACACACCCACATCACCCACAAACCCCCACTACTAGAAATTCGGAGAGAAGGCGAGAGAGAGAGAGAGAGAGAGAGAGAGAGAGAGAGAGAGAGCACAGCTATCGCAAACCCCAACACACAGAGGAACACAACATCATCACCCACACTACATCCACGCACAAAACACCACCACACACACCACACTCATCACCACAAACACCACCCCACACCACCCCATGGCACCCCAAAGACACCCCAGGTTCTCGGACCAAGAACTCAGGGTCATGGTGGAGGAAATAATCAGGGTAGAGCCCCAGCTATTCGGCACACAGGTGCAGCACACCACAATAGCCAGGAAGGCGGAGCTATGGCAAAGGATCGTCGACAGGGTCAACGCTGTGGGACAGCATCCCAGAAACCGGGAAGACATCCGAAAGCGCTGGAACGACCTACGGGGGAAGGTGCGGTCGATGGTGTCAAGACACAACATCGCTGTGCAGAAGACTGGCGGCGGACCCCCACCCACTCCACCCGAATTCACATCATGGGAGCAAGAGGTCTTGAACATCCTGCATCCTGCGGGCCTCGCTGGAGTAGGCGGAGGAATGGACTCTGGTAAGTCTAATCCCAAATATTTCACCCCCCCAACCACCAGCATGCCAACCCGCACCCCCACCCTTACCCCAACCCCCCAGCACACATCCTCCCTGCCAATGTCTCACCAGCACAACCCACCCAACACAACACCAATCCCTGAATGCCAACACAAACCATGGACACCCATCACCCAAGCATGACCACTGCACATACCCATCCCCCCCCCCAAACCACCCTCACAACTCCTCCCACAAGGGAATGCCAGCACTGGGGGACAAGGGCACCCACAAATCGCACGCCATGGCACACACAGAAGCAATAACCATACTCTTTTACCCCTGCAGGGCCCGAACGCCAACACACCAGCCAAGAGGGTCCAGATTTGTCCATCCCGCACCCAGAACAGGCCCCCAGTGATGACAGCAGCTCTGTCGACCTAGAACCTGATGACCAGCCCGGACCATCGGCGACCTCTGGACAGTCGGTTCCCCACACACAGACACAGGCCACAGCAGACCCAACCCCCTCTGGGAATACCAGCACAGCTCCCACCCAGCGGGCCCATGCCTCTGTCTCCAGGAGGCGTCAATCAGCGGTGTGTCCGCCACTACAGGGCACCCAGGCTGACCCACCACCCCATCAACAACAGGGACCTCGGGGCAGTGGTAGTGGGCACACCGTCCAGGGGACAGAGGCCCGGGGAAACAGGGCAACTGGGAGGGCTGCTGTGTGAGAGGGGGTTGACCGGCCCAGGGAACCCAATCTCCAAGAGGCCCTCACCACCATCATGGGAGCATACCACCGCTCCCAGGAGACGATGGCGACGGTACTGGCCAGGTTCCAGGAGATCCAGGCACAGCAGGAGGAACGGTACATGGGGTTCAGAGACGAACTCCGGCACATCGGTACCGCAATGGGGACCATCGTCCTGGCCCTCAACCAGATAATCACCACATTGCGGGACCATGTGGCACCCCAAAGGGCCCCTGTCACCAGCCCGGACGACGAACAGCCTACCACCTCCGCCGGCGCTAGTGGACAGGAGGCCCCCACACCACGACAGGCCACCAGAACCCCACCTCCTGCTGAAGATCAACCACCCCGCAAGCGGAACCTGAGATCACACAAGAAGACAGAGTAGGATGCCAAGACCCCCGCCAGCCTAAGATACCCCCTGATGTCATCCCACTGTCCCACATTGTCACCCTGTCCAACCTTGAACTGCCCCTGCTCCATCCTTCCACAGGCATATGGACATTGCACCTGTGCTACTGAGAACTGGACTCTGCCATGGACATTACTCCACCCCCACCCATCACCGTTTTACTATCATGGACCTATACGCAGCACTTAAAATAAATCACCAATTGCACTTCAAATGTCAGGAGTCTGCTTGTATTCTTTACAAATGTATTACACATAACGGTGCAATAATGTTCATTTACATTGTGATGACAACATACCAGTGTCAATAAGCATTAGTCCATGGGCAAACAAATCAGAAGTCACGCTGTGGGTCATACAGCTCTGAAAAGGGAAGGGAAAGTCAAAAATCAGTGAAAAGGAACTGGGGGGAAACACAGAAAGTAGAGATGCAGGAGGCCAGAAGTAAATGTAAAATGGCGTGGGTGATTCTTACCTGGGTGCTACTGAAAATACTGTTGTATAACTGTGTCCCTGTTGTCCGTGTCGTTCCCGTCGTCTTCCTCCTCTTCACTCTCCACAGGCTCCACAGCTGCTACAACACCACCATCTGGTCCATCCTCCTGCAGGAAAGACACCTGGCGTCGCAATGCAAGATTGTGAAGCATACAGCAGGCCACGATGATATGACACACCTTCTTTGGTGAGTACATGAGGGATCCCCCTGTCATATGCAGGCACCTAAACCTGGCCTTCAGGACCCCGAAGGTCCGTTCTATAATCCTCCTAGTTCGCCCATGTGCCTCATTGTACCGTTCCTCTGCCCTGGTCCGGGGATTCCTCACTGGGGTCAATAGCCAAGGCAGGTTGGGGTAACCAGAGTCACCTATTAGCCACACACGGTGTCTCTGTAGCTGTTCCATCACATAAGGGATGCTGCTATTTCGCATGACATACGCATCATGCACTGACCCAGGGAACTTGGCATTTAGATGGGAGATGTACTGGTCAGCCAAACAGACCACCTGGACATTCATCGAATGGTAACTTTTTCTATTTCTGTACACCTGCTCATTGTCTTTTGGGGGTACTAAAGCCACATGGGTCCCATCAATGGCACCAATGATGTTGGGGATATGCCCAAGGGCATAGAAATCACCCTTCACAGTGGCCAAATCACCCTCCTCAGGGAAAACAATGTATCTCCGCATGTATTTCATCAGGGCAGACAACACTCTGGACAAAACCTTAGAAAACATAAGCTGAGACATCCCTGATGACATGGCCACTGTTGTCTGAAAAGACCCACTTGCCAAAAAATTGAGTACTAACAGCACCTGCACCAGAGGGGGAATCCCTGTGGGTTGGCGGATGGGGGACATCAGGTCTGGCTCCAGCTGGGCACACAGTTCATGTATAGTGGCTCGGTCAAGTCGGTATCGAAGTATAATATGTCGTTCTTCCATTGTCGACAGGTCCACCAGCGGTCGGTACACGGGAGGATTCATCCTTCTCCTCGCAAGTCCCAGCGGATGGTGCCTAGGAAGGACAACATGGAGCACAGAGTCAAGCAACCCTCAGGTTCGTTCCCACAGCTTGCACAGTACATGAATCGCTATGCATTGAAAGGCTTGTATGAGTGGCAATGCAAGGCCTAGGCCTGTGTGACGCAGTAGAAATCAGGCCATGTGGGCCCTTGAAATGGTGGCTGCCTGACCTGTGAAGTGTGACAGTGGGATGTGAGGTCACTGTGCTGGCGTGGCTCACCGTGGCGGTAGGCGGTCGAAGACCGCGGCGCAAAGCAGCATTGGTTAACATTGAACCCTATGGGTCTCAGGAGCCAATGACGATGTGCGCCGGCGGTCGCGGTACGCACCGCCGCGGTACGCACCGCCGCGGGCGTGACCGCCATTTTCTATCTGCTTAATCACTCGAGACCTGATCATCCACAGGAGAGGACCTATACTGCAAGTGCTGCTGTGACCTCGGTCTGGAAGAGACAATGGCTGCTGCGACTGGGGAAAGGGCCCCTGCCTTCACTTCAAAAGAGTAGGAGAAACTTGTGGATGGGGTCCTATCCCAGTATGCGCTACTCTGCGGTCGTCCAGACCAACAGGTAAGTACACTGGGTGCACGTTGAATGGGCTATGCCTGGGTTGTGTATGGTGGATGTAAGATGGTGGGGTGGGGAGCGAATGAGGAGTGCAAGGCACGACAGATGAGAGCATGTGCCACATGGCAGGGTTGGGGAGGGGGGGCAATCACATCTAACATACAGAAAAATGTTGAAATTTCCTTTCCCACCCTGTACATGTCAAATAGGTCAGCGCCCATCAGAAAGTCGACATTTGGCGTGCCATCGCCAAGGAAGTCCGGGCCCTGGGGGTCCACACAAGACGGGGCACCCACTGCCGAAAGAGGTGGGAGGACATCCGCCGCGGGACCAGGAAGACCGCCGAGTCACTGCTGGGGATGGCCTCCCAACGTAGGAGGGGTGCCAGTCGTACCTTGACCCCCCTGATGTCCCGGATCCTGGCGGTGGCCTACCCCGAATTGGATGGGCGCGTGAGGACATCACAGCAGACACAAGGGGGTGAGTACCAGCACATACTGCTATCTTTACGCGCAGTGAAGGTGCCTGGGTGGGGGAGGAGGGCTGTGGGTGACATTAGGCCAGGGCGCTTTCTGTAGTGTAGTCCCCTCCTTTAGGCATGGGCCTGTGCCCCCGCCCCCCACCTCTGTAGGGTGCCAAGTACAGCAATCCATGGTCCAGCATCACCCATGTGCGCATATGTTGTCCATAGACCTGTTGGCCTAGTCACAAGTACTGAGTAGTGTACCCCGATTGCGCGGCGTAGTGCATGAGGCTCCTGTGTCTGTCCTCTCCGCCAACGGTGTTGACAATGCATGCACTCAACCTGTTTTTATTTCTCCCCCCACCCTTTTTCTTTGTCTTCTTGTGCATGTGTGCATTAGCATCATCAGGCGGAGGAGAATTGGCATCGGAGCACGAGGGAGCTGCAACTCACAAGGCCCCGGTGGGCCATGGTACAGACACCGAGGTCACCAGTGATACGGAGGGCGAGGGAAGCACCACAACGGGGACCCGTGGTGACACCAGCGACACCGACACATCCTCGGAAGGGAGCTCCCTAGCGGTGGCGGCAACATCCGGGCCCCCCGCCTCTACAGGTACAGCCGCCACCCAGCGCACCAGCTCCGCCCTCCCAGCAGCCCCTCAGCCTTCGCTCCGTGCCCGCTCGCCCAAGAAGGCGGGCATCTCCTTCGCCCCAGGCACCTCAGGCCCTGCCCCTGTTACCCCTGCTGCCCTCAGTGCGGAAGTCATTGACCTCCTACAGACCATCATTGTTGGGCCGTCTACCCTTTTGAATGCCATCCAGGGGGTAGAGAGGGAGGTGCATCGGAGCAATGCATACCTGGAGGGCATTCATTAGGGTCAGGCTGCCCATCAGCGATCGTTCAATGCTCTGGCCTCAGCACTGACTGCAGCCATTGTCCCTGTTTCCAGCCTCCCTCTTCTAACTGCCTCCACCCTGTCTCTGTCTCCTGTTCCTCAGCCTATCCCATCCACACCATCAGACCAGCCTGCACACACCTCAACACCCAAGGGCAGCTCATCCAGACATAAGCACCACAGATCACACAAGCATTCACCCAAGCAACACCCAGATGCAGACATGCCAACAGTCACTACCATCCCTGTGTCCCCCTCCTCTTCGTCTCCCTCCTCCCTCCCTGTGATGTCTCCACTCACACCTGCATGCACACCACCATCAGCCAGTACTTCCATCACCAGCACACCCTCCAGTACAGTCCGCACACGTGCAGTCACCACCCCCACTGCCATTTACACGTCCCCTGTGTCCTCTCCCACTGTGTCTGTCACCCCCTCTTCCAAGACACACAAACGCAGGCAGCCACCCACCCAACAGCCAACCACCTCACCACAGCCTACGTCACAAGCACCTGCACCCAAAGACAGCACACCTGACTCTCCTACAACCACATCCTCTTCCTCCACTCCCATACCCACTACACCTACGCTTTACATTGGTCCTAAAAAACTTTACCTCTCCAAACTTAACCTCTTTGCCCCACCTGACCCACCCCCTCCATCTGCTAAGAGTCCCAAGAGCACCTCAGCCACCACCAGCCCTGCTTCAAGTGTCACCATTGTGCACGGGTTTTGGAGTCCACCCTTTCCCAGCACAGATACATCGGCCAGCAGCAAGGGAACAGCCAGCCCCCCCCCCCGGGAAGAGGACCCGTAAAACCAGGGGCCGCCGCGAGAAGACTAACACGTCTGCCCCCAAGGAGCAAAGTCCTGGGCCGTCACCTGCCACAACATCCAGGGGAGGCAAGGGCCAGAGAGCCTCATCGAAGGAGGGCAAGGGCAGCAGGGCAGAGAAGTCAGCCAGCAGGGGTGCGGACCAGGAGGGCCCCACAAGCCCCATCCCGGGTGTGAGGGAGGACACCCAAGGGTCCAGCAAATGCACGGTCGGAGGGCGACTAAGCAGGGAGTCCTGGCCAGGTCTGGCTCCCTTGGATGACTGGACAAGCACCGCTGAAGGGGGCCCCGCCGTGCAGAAAGCCACCGCTGAAGAGGGCCCCGCCGTGCAGAAAGGCACCGCTGAAGAGGGCCCCGCCGTGCAGAAAGGCACCGCTGAAGAGGGCCCCGCTGTGCAGGAAGCCACCGCTGAAGAGGGCCCCACCGTGCAGAAAGACACCGCTGAAGAGGGCCCCGCCGTCAGAAAGGCACCGCTGAAGAGGGCCCCGCCGTGCAGAAAGGCACCGCTGAAGAGGGCTCCGCCGTGCAGAAAGACACCGCTGAAGAGGGCCCGCCGTGCAGAAAGGCACAGCTGAAGAGGGCCCACTGTGCAGAAAGGCACCACTGAAGAGGGCCCCGCCGTGCAGAAAGGCACCGCTGAAGAGGGCCCCGCCGTGCAGAAAGGCACCGCTGAAGAGGGCCCCGCCGTGCAGAAAGGCACCGCTGAACAGGGCCCTGCCGTGCAGAAAGACACCGCTGAAGAGGGCCCGGCCGTGCAGAAAGACACCGCTGAAGAGGGCCCCGCCGTGCAGAAAGACACCGCTGAAGAGGGCCCCGCCGTGCAGAAAGGCACCGCTAAAGAGGGCCCGCCGTCTCAAGCACCGCTCCGCTGGGCCCTTCCTGTCAAGCACCGCTCCGCTGGACCCCGCCGTCTCAAGCACCGCTCCGCTGGGCCCTTCCTGTCAAGCACCGCTCCGCTGGGCCCCGCCGTCTCAAGCACCGCTCTGCTGGGCCCCCCCTGTCAAGCACCACTCCGCTGGGCCCGCCGTCTCAAGCACCGCTCCGCTGGGCCCCGCCGTCTCAAGCACCGCTCCGCTGGGCCCCGCTGTCTCAAGCACCGCTCCGCTGGGCCCTTCCTGTCAAGCACCGCTCCGCTGGGCGCCTCCTGTCAAGCACCGCTCCGCTGGGCCCCTCCTGTCAAGCACCGCTCCGCTGGGCCCTTCCTGTCAAGCACCGCTCTGCTGGGCCCTTCCTGTCAAGCACCGCTCCGCTGGGCCCCACCGTCTCAAGCACCGCTCCGCTGGGCCCTTCCTGTCAAGCACCGCTCCGCTGGGCCCCTCGTCTCAAGCACCGCTCCGCTGGGCCCTTCCTGTCAAGCACCGCTCCGCTGGGCCCTTCCTGTCAAGCACCGCTCCGCTGGGCCCCTCCTGTCAAGCACCGCTCCGCTGGGCACCTCGTCTCAAGCACCGCTCCGCTGGGCCCTTCCTGTCAAGCACCGCTCCGCTGGGCCCCGCCGTCTCAAGCACCGCTCCACTGGGCCCTTCCTGTCAAGCACCGCTCCGCTGAGCCCCTTCCTGTCAAGCACCGCTCCGCTGGGCCCTTCCTGTCAAGCACCGCTCCGCTGGGCCCCGCCGTCTCAAGCACCGCTCCGCTGGGCCCCGCCGTCTCAAGCACCGCTCCGCTGGGCCCTTCCTGTCAGGCACCGCTCCGCTGGGCCCCTTCCTGTCAGGCACCGCTCCGCTGGGCCCCGCCGTCTCAAGCACCGCTCCGCTGGGCCCCGCCGTCTCAAGCACCGCTCCGCTGGGCCCCGCCGTCTCAAGCACCGCTCCGCTGGGCCCTTCCTGTCAAGCACCACTCCACTGGGCCCCTTCCTGTCAGGCACCGCTCCGCTGGGCCCCGCCGTCTCAAGCACCACTCCGCTCCGCTGGGCCCTTCCTGTCAAGCACCGCTCCGCTGGGCCCCTTCCTGTCAAGCACCGCTCCGCTGGGCCCTTCCTGTCAAGCACCGCTGGCCCATTGGCAGTCCCGGTTCTGTGTCGGGCAGGCCTTCACGACGCACTCTGCCCACCATGCCTCCTCCATGACCAGTGGTCTCTGTAATCCACCTGATGGACTGTGGCTTTGCACTCCCCAGGATGTAACAGTGGGCAATCCCCCCACTGTAGAGACTTGTGAGACTGTGGCTTTGCACTCCCCAGGATGGCACAGTGGGCAACCCACCCACTGTAGAGACTTGTGAGACTGTGGCTTTGCACTCCCCAGGATGTAACAGTGGGCAATCCACCCACTGTAGAGACTTGTGAGACTGTGGCTTTGCACTCCCCAGGATGGCACAGTGGGCAACCCACCCACTGTAGAGACTTGTGAGACTGTGGCTTTGCACTCCCCAGGATGGCACAGTGGGCAATCCACCCACTGCAGAGACTTATGAGACTGTGGCTTTGCACTCCCCAGGATGGCACAGTGGGCATGGTGGACCCTTCGTGGATCTGGCGTCGTGGACTCATGTGGCTGAGGTGCCCCCCTTCCCTTCCCCCTGAGGTGCCTGTAGTTTTGTCATCTGATGCCCCAGCAGTGTTCTCTCCAACGGACTCAGGTCTCCTGTGTGGGCTTTGCCCATGTGTTGATACACTTCGGCCCACGGACAGTGGAAATTTAGATGACTGTGCAGGACTTATTGGCTATGTTTATCGGTTTCGAAATTTTCTTACTTGATTTTTTACTATTCATATTGCTATTTTACCATGACTTCAAAGAACCTAAATGTACATAAATGTTGTTTCTCACTTTAATTATGTCTTTGCATTATTCCGGGGGGTTTGGGTGGTGTCACTGTGACTTGGTGCTCTGCATTGGTGTGTAGATAGTTGGGGGGGGGTCGCAGATGTGTGTGCCCGTAAGCTTTCCTCCTCCCCCCTCCCCTGTGTCGTAGGTGCAGTACTCACCGTTGTCGTCTGCTCCGGCGTTCGTACTCGTGGTAGATGAGCAGGTAGACAATAGCCGGTAGGATGTGTAATTCGGGCTCCATGCTGTCCTCCTTCCTCGTGGAGTGTGTATAGGTGAACGTTTTCCCGTTCGTAGTCTGTTTCCGCCGTGTTTTTATCGGCGGGGCTCCCGCCCCGGAAAAGGTGGTGGATTGGTGAGTTGTGATAGGGTGGGCGGTACATTGTCTGCCGCCTGGCTGTTGGCGGTGACCGCAAAGCTGTTTGTCTGTCCCGCCGTGGCGGGCGGAGTGTTAAAGTGGCGGGCTGTGTTGGCGGTTCCCGCCAGGGTCAGAATACCTTTTTTTGGACCGCCTGCCTGTTGGCGGGTTGGCCGCTGCTTTATCACCGGCCGCCAGGGTTGGAATGACCCCCTAAATCTTTCCAGGGTATGTTACATATGAGATTTGTTAGACCTGGAATCCGTGGCGTAGTGTTGCCTGTATGTTTTGCCTTTGCTTCCAATGTTTTGACTGTGTGCTGAGCTCTGTTTTTGCTGGTTTTGTTACTCTGGGCACTTTACTACTGCTGACCAGTGCTAAAGAGCAAGTGCTCCCTGTGTTAAATGTGTGCGCAATTGGCTTTTCCATGATTGGCATGTTTGATTTACTAGTAAGTCCCTAGTAAAGTGTACTTGAAGTGCCAGGGCCTGTAAATCAAAAGCTACTTGTGGGCCTGCAGCACTGATTGTGCCACCTACCAGTAGCCCTATAAACATGCCTCAGACCTGCCACTGCACTGTCTGTGTGTCCAGTTTTAAACTGCTATTTCGACCTGGCCAGGCCCAAACTTTCCCTTTTTTATACATGTAAGGTACCCCTAAGGTAGCCACTAGGTAGCCTCATGGGCGTGGTGCAGTGTATTTTAAAGACAGGAAATGTACTGGTGTGTTTTAGATGTCCTAAAAGTGAAATACTGCCTGATTAGGTTTTCACTGTTGCAAGGCCTATCTCTCTCCTACGTTAATACAGGGGCTGCCTTTAAATAACTAAGTGCAGTTTCCCTTTGAGAGCAAATACATCTTTTAGTGAAGTCAATTTTTACATTGTCAGTTCGAAAATGCCAATTTTAGAAAGTGGGCAATTTTAGAAAGTGGGCATTCTCTTGCTTAAAGCACTCTGTGACTCTGCCTGCTTGTGTATCCCTTGTCTGAGTCAGACTGACAGTTGGGCGGTTTGTGAATCTCCACTACACAACGGTTACTGAGGTGTAGCCTGCATAGCCTGATGCGCGCGCTGTTTGTCACAGAGCCTCCTCCATCGCGCTGGAAGCTCAGCTTCCAGCGCGATCGGGAGAGAAATGCTTTGCATTTCTCTCCCGATCACGTGGGGGAGGCCGAGAGAGGCTTCAAAGGGAAGGAAATGTATTTCCTTCCCTTTGAAGTCTCTCTCTGTGTTTTGGCAGCCGGATTGAAAGCAATCCGGCTGTCAAAACGCCCACTAGACACCAGGGATGTCTTTTTCAAAATGGAAACTGGCATAAGGGAGCGACCCCTTGGGCAAGGGTCGCTCCCAGGGGGGGGGGACTTTTTTTAACGATTTTTCTGCCCCCAGGGGGGACAGAAACCTCTAGGCACCAGGGATAATTTAGTTTTTTTGTTTTTTTTTGTTTTAGTTTTTTGTTTTAGGTGTGGGGAGTGACCCCTTAGGCAAGGGTCGCTCCTATAGGGGGCAAACTATATTTAGGCCATTTCTGCCCCCCCTGGGGGCAGATTGGCCTAATTGTATGAGGCCAATCTGCCCCCATGGGGGGCAGAAACCACTAGACACCAGGGAGTTTTTTTGTTTGTTTGTTTTTCAAGTAAGGGGAGCGACCCCTTAGGCAAGGGTCGTTCCCCTGGGGGACAAATTTATTTTAGGCCATTTCTGCCCCCCATGGGGGCAGATCAGCCTATTTCAATTAGGCCGATCTGCCACCAAGGGGGGCAGAAACCACTAGGCACCGGGGATTTTTGTTGTTGTTGTTGTTTTACAGATGGGGAGCGTCCCCTAAGGCAAGGGTGGCTCCCCTGGAGTGGCAAATTGTATTTAGGCCATTTCTGCTCGCTTTGGGGGCAGATTGGCCGATTTTAGGTCAATCTGCACCCAAGGGGGGCAGAAACCACTAGGCACCAGGGATCTTTTTGTTTGCGCCGTCACGCAAGGGGAGCGACCTTGTAGGCAAGGGTCGCTCCCTGGGGGGTGTATGGGGGAACAAATTTATTTTAGGCCATTTCTGCCCCCCCGGGGCCGGCTGAGCTAGAGGCCAAAATCCACAGGTAGGCACTTGCAAAAAATACCTCTGTTTTCTGTGAAAAAATGTGATGTGTCCACGTTGTGTTTTGGGCCCTTTCCTTTTGTGGGCGCTAGGCCCACCCACACAAGAGAAATCAGAGGAAAAAGTGATTTTTTGGCCAAATTTTGAGGTTTGCAAAGGATTCTGGGTAACAGAACCTGGTCAGAGCCCCACAAGTCACCCCATCTTGGATTCCCCTACGTGTCTACTTTTCAGAAATGTGCTGGTTTGCTAAGTTTCCCCAGGTGCCGGCTGAGCTAGAGGCCAAAATCCACAGGTAGGCACTGTTTTCTGTGAAAAAATGTGATGTGTCCATGTTGTGTTTTGGGCCATTTCCTTTCGTGGGCGCTAGGCCTACCCGCACAAGTGAGGTACCATGTTTATCGGGAGACTTGGGGGAACGCTGGGTGGAAGGAAATTTGTGGCTCCTCTCAGATTCCAGAACTTTCTGTCACCGAAATGTGAGGAAAATGTGTTTTTTTAGCCACATTTTGAGGTTTGCAAAGGATTCTGGGTAACAGAACCTGGTCAGAGCCCCACAAGTCACCCCATCTTGGATTCCCCTAGGACTCTAGTTTTAAAAAATACACAGGTTTGGTAGGTTTCCCTAGCTGCCGGCTGAGCTAGGGGCCAAAATCTACAGGTAGGCACTTTGCAAAAAACACCTCTGTTTTCTGTAAAAAAAAAATGGCATGTGTCCAAGTTGTGTTTTGGGCCATTTCCTTTCGTGGGTGCAAGGCCTACCTGCACAAGTGAGTTACCATTTTTATCGGGAGACTTGGGGGAACGCTGGGTGGAAGTACATTTGTGGCTCCTCTCAGATTCCAGAACTTTCTGTCACCGAAATGTGAGGAAAATGTGTTTTTTTAGCCACATTTTGAGGTTTGCAAAGGATTCTGGGTAACAGAACCTGGTCAGAGCCCCACAAGTCCCCCCATCTTGGATTCCCCTAGGTCTCTAGTTTTTAAAAATACACAGGTTTGGTAGGTTTCCCTAGGTGCCGGCTGAGCTAGGGGCCAAAATCTACAGGTAGGCACTTTGCAAAAAACACCTCTGTTTTCTGTAAAAAAAAAATGGGATGTGTCCAAGTTGTGTTTTGGGCCATTTCATTTCGTGGGTGCAAGGCCTACCCGCACAAGTGAGGTACCATTTTTATCGGGAGACTTGGGGGAACGCTGGGTGGAAGGAAATTCGTGGCTCCTCTCAGATTCCAGAACTTTCTGTCACCGAAATGTGAGGAAAATGTGTTTTTTTAGCCAAATTTTGAGGTTTGCAAAGGATTCTGGGTAACAGAACCTGGTCAGAGCCCCAAAAGTCACCCCATCTTGGATTCCCCTAGGTCTCTAGATTTAAAAAATGCACAGGTTTGGTAGGTTTCCCTAGGTGCCGGCTGACCCAGGGGCCAAAATCTACAGGTAGGCACTTTGCAAAAAACACCTCTGTTTTCTGTAAAAAAATGGGATGTGTCCACGTTGTGTTTTGGGGCATTTCCTGTTGCGGGCGCTAGGCCTACCCACACAAGTGAGGTATCATTTTTATCGGGAGACTTAGGGGAACGCTGGGTGGAAGGAAACTTGTGGCTCCTCTCAGATTCCAGAACTTTCTGTCACCGAAATGTGAGGAAAACGTGTTTTTATAGCCACATTTTGAGGTTTACAAAGGATTCTGGGTAACAGAACCTGGTCAGAGCCCCACAAGTCACCCCATCTTGGATTCCCCTAGGTCTCTAGTTTAAAAAAATGCACAGGTTTGGTAGGTTTCCCTAGGTGCCGGCTGAGCTTGAGGCCAAAATCTACAGGTAGGCACTTTGCAAAAAACAGCTCTGTTTTCTGTCAAAAAATGGGATGTGTCCACGTTGTGTTTTGGGGCATTTCCCGTCGCGGGCGCTAGGCCTACCCACACAGGTGAGGTATCATTTTTATCGGGAGACTTGGGGGAACGCTGGGTGGAAGGAAATTTGTGGCTCCTCTCAGATTACAGAACTTTCTGTCACCGAAATGTGAGGAAAATTTGTTTTTTTTAGCCACATTTTGAGGTTTGCAAAGGATTCTGGGTAACAGAACCTGGCCAGAGCCCCACAAGTCACCCCATCTTGGATTCCCCTAGGTCTCTAGTTTTAAAAAATGCGCGGGTTTGGTAGGTTTCCCTAGGTGCCGGCTGAGCTAGAGGCCAAAATCTACATGTAGGCACTTTGCAAAAAACAGCTCTGTTTTCTGTCAAGAAATGGGATGTGTCCATGTTGTGTTTTGGGGCATTTCCTGTCGCGGGCGTTAGGCCTACCCACACAAGTGAGGTATCATTTTTATCGGAAGACTTGGGGGAACATAGAATAGCAAAACAAGTGTTATTGCCCCTTATCTTTCTCTACATTTTTTCCTTCCAAATATAAGAGAGTGTGTGAAAAAGACGTCTATTTGAGAAATGCCCTGCAATTCACATGCTAGTATGGGCACCCCGGAATTCAGAGATGTGCAAATAACCACTGCTCCTCAAAACCTTATCTTGAGCCCATTTTGGAAATGCAAAGGTTTTCTTGATACCTATTTTTCACTCTTCATATTTCAGCAAATGAATTGCTGTATACCCAGTATACATAGAATGAAAACCAACTGCAGGGTGCAGCTCATTTATTGGCTCTGGGTACCTAGGGTTCTTGATGAATCTACAAGCCCTATATATCCCCGCAACCAGAAGAGTCCAGCAGACGTAACGGTATATTGCTTTAAAAAATCTGACATCGCAGGAAAAAGTTACAGAGTAAAACATAAAGAAAAATGGCTGTTGTTTTCAGCTCAATTTCAATATTTTTTATTTCAGCTGTTATTTTCTGTAGGAAAACCTTGTAAGATCTACACAAATGACCCCTTGCTGAATTCAGAATTTTGTCTACTTTTCAGAAATGTTTAGCTTTCCGGGATCCAGCATTGGTTTCACATCCATTCCTGTCACTAACTGGAAGGAGGCTGAAAGCACCAAAAATAGTAAAAAAATGGGGTATGTCCCAGTAAAGTGCCAAATTTGTGTTGAAAAATGTGGTTTTCTGATTCAAGTCTGCCCGTTCCTGAAAGTTGGGAAGATGGTGATTTTAGCACCCGAAACCCTTTGTTGATGCCATTTTCAGGGAAAAAACCACAAGCCTTCTTCGGCAGCCCTTTTTCCCATTTTTTTGAAAAAAAAATTTTTTTCACTGTATTTTGTCTAATTTCTTGGTTTCCTCCAGAGAAAACTACAAACTCTTGGTACCATTAGAATCCCTAGGATGTTGGAAAAAAAGGACGCAAATTTGGCGTGGGTAGCTTATGTGGACAAAAAGTTATGAAGGCCTAAGCGCGAACCACCCCAAATAGCCAACAAAGGGCTCAGCACTGGGAGGGGAAAGGCCCAGCAGCTAAGAGGTTAATATTATTTTCTTTATGCATAGTACTGTAATATCTAGTGTCTTCATTCCGTTCAATATTAGTATAAAAAGTTTCCTTTTGAAAACAAATGCTTTGTCCACTATACTCTCAATAAGTTGCTTCTGCTTAATTATAGCTTTTCTTCCTATACTTCTTAATTTTCCTTCAGCAAAATGTTATTACTCTAGTTCAAAACATTTTCACTCTTATCACCTTAAACTGTCTTTAGCGGTCATTATGAACATGGTGGTAAATACCGCACCACCGGCGGTAACTACCACCAACAGGCTGGTGGTCCAGACCGCCAAATAATGAAACACATAAGAAACAGCCAGCGGGCCATCTACCCACCGCCATTTTGGTAGTCCCGTCGATGACTGGGAGGCCACCCTCAGCCCGGCGGAAGGGCCCTACCCACCCACCAAGTAAGGAAACAGCACACCGCCATCAGTTCCGGGGCGGGAACCACCACCACGCAATGCTTGGTGGAAACGACCCATATAAAAGGAAAAACTCACCGGAGGCACCCAGAACACGCCGACGCCAACATGGAGTGAGAGTTGTAAATAATCCCAGTGCTTCTCCTTGCCATATTTCTCCATGACCGTGACCGGTGACGAAGATGACAATGGCAAGTATCGCAGCCTAGTACACATGAGAGGAAAGGGCACAGTTAGGAGTTCTTCCCTTCTCGTAGTGCAGGAGGCAAGTGTCAGGGGCCTGTCAAACTAGTGGTAGATACCGCGGACGTGTGCACAGTCACCGCTGGCGGGGATCATGATTGTCCCGACTTCTCCATTGACAACCATGTTATCTAATGATTAGGTGCACGGTGGTGAACACCGCCTACCACCATGATGAGTTACGCCAGCGGAATTAAGTCACTTCCACACTACCCTACCCGTAGGGCAGGAGGCTGTCATTTTGCATCCTCCACGCCTCCATAGCCTGGCCGGGGGCCTCATCTATGGCTCCATTTACTCTCCCCTTCGTCGAGTACTGACATGAGTATTGGTCCTCCACATGTAATAATGGTGGGAAGTGTGTTTACACTGTGATGCCATTATGACTGAGACACCTCACCACACATTAGCCTGACAGGATTACCTCCTTCTTTGTGTCTGTGTGTGGTACATTTATGTCACATTTAAAACATGAATTCTGTCAGCATTTGATGCAAGGGTATGTCCCAACTCAATGTGTCTTCGTTCATCGCTCATAGGTACAGACCCATGTGGCGAGGGAAAGCCCCATCTGTTCACAGACCCCTGGTAGATCTGGCCACCATGGAGGAACGTCACATCATCATAACTTACTGCCTGAATCGACCTACAATCCTTGAACTCTGTGCAGAAATGGAGCCTGTTCGGAAGCCAGGCAATAGGAATCACCATGCCATACCTACAACTGTGCAGGTACTATCTGTGGTCCATTTTTTGGCCACAGGATCATTGCAAGTGACAATGGGCATGGCTGGAGGGGAATCTCAGACGATGTTCAGCCACATCCTGTCCAATTTCCTGAATGCATTCGTTCAACACTTGCAAAGTTATGTACAGTTTCCCCAAAGGGCTGATCTCACCACCATCAAATCATGATTCTATGCCTTTGCAAATATCCCCCATGTGATAGGTGCCATTGATGGTGCCCACACAGCCCTCATACCCCCAAGAGTAAATGAATAGGTGTTTCAGAATCGTAAAAACTATCACTCCATGAATGTCGGTTTGATGTGTACTGCTGATCAGTACATTTCACATGTCAATGCATGGTACCCAGGATCAGTCCATGAGTCATTTGTCCTGAGAAACAGCAATGTGCCACACATGATGGGACAACTACAGGGGGACAGGGCTGTGCTGATAGATGAGTGTGTATGACACTGGATCAGTTACATAGCTGACAGGCAGGCTGTCTGCAAGTAGATAGTGGGTGTTTCAACCCTCTTTCACCCACTTTTGCAGGGAGTTCTGACTACCCTAACATGCAATGGCTCCTGACACGTGTGAGGAATCCCAGGACAGATGCAGAAAGGCATTATAATGAGGCACTTGGTTGAACTAGCAGGGTAATTGACCGGACCATAGGACTCCTGAAGGCAAGAATTTGTTGCCTGCATCTCTCTGGAGGATCCCTGTGCTATGTCCCTGACAAGGTGTGTAAGATAGTGGTGGCCTGCTGCATGCTGCACAACTTGGGTGTGAGGAAAGCTATCCCACTTCTGGAGGAGGAGGATGCTGTCCAACCAGCCCTGGCACAACTGAGGAGGGATGAGAGTGATGGTGAGGAAGAGGGGGAAGACATCAACTCCAGGACCCAGCTAATCCGGCTACACTTCCAGTGACTCTCAGGTACATTTCCTATGATGCTGATGGCTTCACTGCATTGTTTCATGGTGACTCATGTAGTATTGCTGTGGTGTTCCTTACCAGTGATATAGCAAAATCATGACTGAAGTGGCAGATGTGAGTTAATGTTATGGAATGTACAGTGTGATATACTTCAGACACTACAGTCTGTTAGACCCCATCCTGCAATAAAAGCGGCATTATGATGGTAACTGGCTAATGCATTCACATTCACAATTGATTGCTCATATTGATGAAAAACAGATATTTTGAATGCACAAGTGTATTTATTCAAAAGTCAAAACATCCATGAGTGATGGGACAGTGGAAGGGAGCGGGCACATGGTGAACAACATACTCAAGTGCATTTGCTCAGCTGTTGGTAGCACAAGGGTATAGTCCATGAGGCCATTGGAAGATGGTGAGATGGCAGTGGCTTGTCAACAAGGTAGCTCAGTGGCAACCAAGGGAGACAGTTGATGGCAGAGTCACTTCCTGGAGGTGGGCTTGGTCTTGGCTGATGTTTCAGTAGGATGTTTGGGTCTGAGGCCACATTTGCGAGGGGGAAGTTGGGCTGTGGGGAAGCGGGATGGACTCCTCTGGCAGTGCCACCAGTCCAGTAGCTTCTGCAGATGTATATGGCAGGGCAGTGTCCTGGCTAGTGTAATGGGCCTGCAGGTGGTTGGAGGACTCAGGCTAGATGTTTGGCTGGCACTACAGCAGCCCTGCAATGGAGGCCATGGTAGCACTGAGCTGTTTCCATTGCTCCATGACCTTCTGGTGGTGTCCTACCTGCAGCCTCTGATTCTGCTCCAACGTGTCCAGGATCTGGCCCATCCTGTCCTGGGAATGGTAGTATGCTCCCAGGACCTCAGCAATGACCTTCTGGGCAGCAACATCCCTCCTTGGGCCACCCCACTGGGCCACTGATACCTCCCACTGGCCCTAGACCTGTGCCTGCATCCCATGCACTGGTCTGGGAGTCCCACTTGCAGTGGGCCCTTCATCATCCTGCCAGGTGGTGGGTGGTGACTCGGGCCTCTGTACATGTGGGCAGCCAGTCTGTGGCCTGGATACACTGGTGTGGGGTTGTTGGGCCAGAGCTGATGGTGATGGCTGAGTGGTAGGGGTGTCAGTGGTGTCTTGGGTGGGGCTTCTGGAGGGTGGCTGTCCAAGGGTGTGGAATGGGCCAGGGATTTCCTCTGTGTCCAGACATCCATCTGCACTCTCCTGAGTGGGGCCTTGATCTTTAGGTGGAGGACTGGCACTCCTTGACGCCTTCGTCTGGGTGGCATGGGTGGTGGTGCCTGTGTGTGAAAGAGATGTTGGTATCCTGCACTTTCTTGCCAATTGCAGCACCGGTCAGCAGTAAATGGTGGTTGAATTTCTATGTAGTGGCATGCAGGATCCCTTTGTGTTTATTGTGTTGCATTTATTGTGGGGGTGGTGGTGTATTGTGGGTGTTGTAGTGCTCCAGAGATTACATGCATGGGTGACTGTGCACAGGGGGCTGGATGGTGATTTGTATGGGGGATGGATTGTGGGCATGCAGGTGACATGGATATGAGTGTGTGGGTGTTGTGGGCTGGGTGGGGGATGGAGGCATGGTGGTAGTGAGAGCGATGGGGCGATACACTCACTACAGGTGTGGTGACTGTTGAGCTATTGTAATTGACTTACCCGAGGCCAGTCCTCCAGTGAGTCCAGTGAGGCCTTCCGGGTGCAGGATAGCCAGGACCTTCTCCTCCCAGTTGGTGCATTCGAGGGGAGGAGGTGAACGACCACTACCAATCTTCCGTACTGCGATGTTGTGCATGGATGCCATGTAGTGCACCTTCCTGCGCAGGTTGATCCATCTCTTACTGATGTCATCCCTTGAGAGTGGATGGTTTCCCACGATGTTGACCTTATTGACTATCCTCTGCCATAGCTCCATCTTCCTAGCCAATGGTGTCTGCTGCACCTGTACCTTGAATAGGTGTGGCTCGACCCTGACTATTTCGTCCACCATGGTCCTTAACTCCCTGTTTGTGAAGTGGGGGTGCTTAGGGGGTGCCATGGCATGTGTTGTGGGTGGTGTGTTGTAGGAGTATTGGTGAGGGTGCTGGTGTGTGGTTGGGTGTGTGGCTTGTGAGTTTTGGTGGTGTTTTTGTGTGTGTGACTTGTGTGATGGTTAGTTCAGTGTATGCGTGGTGTGGTGTCAATATCTGTCATGCTAGTGGCATTGCAAAGGATTGTGGGGTGTGTATGTCTGTGTTTTGAAGTGTTGTGGATGTGTGTCAGGTGTGTGCTTTTCGGACTTGCCAATGTGTGCATTTGTGTCAGCGGGTCCCATTGCTGGCCGTGGCGGTCCGTACCACCAGTAGTCGTTAGACATTCACTGTCCACGAGCTGATTTGTGAATCAATATTTGGTGGGAGGGGGATTTGTCTGCATGACGGAGGTGGGGTGAGGTGTATTGCCTTTCAGCAATCATTGGCCCTGGCGGTGGGTGGAGGTTGCAGGATTTTTTGAGCTTTGTCTTTTTGGCATCACTATACAGCGGTATGCAGTTCACCGGCACTGGTGGTGTTTTGTTCACTGTTAGCACGGCGGTCGGCTGTGATTGCCGCCAAATTCATAATGAGGGCCTTTGTCTCCAAGTCAAATTCCTTCTTCCCTTATTACATGTTCTAGTGTTACAGTCATGTAGTCCTTCCTCTTTATCATTTGATTTACAACTCCTTTTTTTACCGGACTAATTGTTTTCAATTTGCAATTTTTAATATACTTTTTTTTTCAGAAACTGCTTAGTGCTCTTACCAGCTGTTTTTTTTCTACTCTACAGTCTCCACCCTATCTGTCTTTTTACTGTCAGTTTGAATAAGGTAGTACTGGTTCCTCTGTTTATTTCATTCATCTTTGTCTTTTATCAGGCATTCTGAGATTTCTGCTTTGAGCACAACTGAATATCTGCAGATGAAATAAAAAATACATTATCCTGTTTATACAATGGTATACAATTACATACTGGAACTAGTTAGCTGTGCCAGCTTGACAAATGCATTTTAATTGCAATTTAAGGTAGGAGTAAAACTGCATACTCACACTCTGCATAAATAAGATGAAGTCCTGTTTTAAAGATAGTTGTCTTTTTGGCTGAGTAGTTTGTGTTACCACCTGTGTACATATCTGAGTTAGGTTATAATCTCCTCATTAGTGTTTCATCAGATGTTTATGTAAAAATGACAATATATCTTATATGGGTCTTTTACTAACTGTCTGGATTTATAAATGTATCTCTAAGTGACTCTATAAATAGCTTACTGACTATGTCGGTAAATACAATAATATGTAACTGTGTGTGCATTGTACTCTAAAACTAGTGGCTACCTAACTACTACTAGATATGTGCATGAATTTGTAAAGAACCATCTCACTCTCTAACTAAAATCCTTCTACAACTATGTCTGGCTTGAAGCAGTCAAACCTGATGTGAGACTGTGTTTGTGTGTGTATCAGAGTGGATGTAACAAGGTCTGCATGTGAGAGTGGCTGAGAAATGTTTGAGTGTGAGACTCCCTGTATTGATGTGAAAACAGGCATAAGAGCATCCATGTGGTTGTGAGACTAGATGTGACAGCCTTTTTTCTAGGTGTAACAGCACGTTTGAGTGTTTGTGTTCATGTGATAATGGGTGTGACAGTGTCAGTTTGGGTATACCAGTGCATAGGTGATTTAAATATGTATATGAAAGTGGGTGGAACAGTGTCTGTCTGGGTGTTGCAGTGCTTTTGAGAGTATGTCTCCATGTTTGAGAGCAGGTGTGAGAGTGTCTCTCTAGATGTGAGGGTGGGTGTATAAATGCTTCTCTAAGTCTTTGACTGTACGTATCAGTGGCTCATTCCTCTTCTTAATAAGTACATGAACTCCAGTATATATATATATATATATATATATATATATATATATATATTTATATGTATATCTATATATATATTTATATGTATATGTATATATATATATATATATGTATATATATATATATATATATATATATATATATATATATATATATATATATATATATATATATTTATATTTATATATATATAAGTCTGAAAGTACACATCCAGCTCAGTGAAACATACAAGACAATGCTTCACTTTTAACTTCAAGGCATCCTGTTCTATAGTCTACTTTTGGCCTAACTAAGTACTCGACTTTCACTAGTAAAACAGCACTTAAAGCATTACCAAGCAGCTTTTCCAATAACAGGCTGAGGTGACAGTAAAACTACTCAATCAGGTTGTTCAGTAGGAGGCCTGAACCATATTTAAAAGAGTACTACTCTGCATGTGAGAGTACCTTATGTCAGTAATTTCCTGTCCAATTGAGTGACTTTACTAGTACCCGTACTTGTGTGCCTGCACTACTAGTTTGAGCCAATATTTGACCACATACCTCACTAATTGTATTACTAACCTTAGAGATCTACTAACTGGTATGTAAGTGCATATGGTGAGTAGAAACTTATGTAACTACATATATAACTGCCAGCAATACTGTTGTAATCACCACTTCTTACTCACTCTATGTATGAATGTAAAATTACCCTTTAAATGTGTAAGTGGCAGTGTCACTATATCTACACTTTTGTTAATACGAATAGCATTTGCAGTGAACATGTGGAGCTCCATGTATATATGTAGATAAGGGTCTGCAACACCATATATAACTAAGTTATACTGACAAGAATATCTTACATCCTCTTAATAACAAATTACCCTTCTCTATAGTCTTCCTATAGCCTAGCAAGAAATGTTCTCTTATGTACTAAAATAGAAATGTCTGTCTTTACTAGTTATTCTACATTTCATTATTACTATGACATAGCTCTTATGTTTATTCTTTTTTAGTTGTTATGAACAATATATTCATTCCCATTTACATTAACACATTGTAAAGGAAAATACACTATATTACACATACCTGTTAAGTATGTATGGTGTTCTGTATATTTGTTTCTCTGTATCAGTTAGAATTTCTTCTCACTTAAAGTGTGCAAAAACCACACAGAAGAATGGTACACCACTCTCTCACAAGGCAATCATGAATGTCTCCCTTTTCAACTTTCTTTTCAAGGTTACACAATCACAAAGCTAATCAGAATGTTTCACTCATATCTTAGTTTTGGTACATATCTCCTGATTGGATCAGACACTTTATGCTGTTTAGCACTTCTGAAAAGATAGCCCAAGTTAGCCCAGTTTGATACCAGTTTTTGCCCTATCTGCAGATTTTCTTCAGCGCTTACCGGTACCCCCTTTGTAACTTCACAGCAGGATTATAGATTATTGTGTTTCATCTGGAGATTACGGATGCTAGAAGCAGCTGAACATCTGAAATCTCTGTATGAAACACCAAGGGTATTACAACATAAAAACACTGGTTATCAAAGGCAGAACGGAGCTCTAAACACACGAAAAAATCAACCCATATAAGAAAAACAGTATCTATACTCTACTGGGTAAAACTACCTCTAAACTATAAAACAACATTAAAACATCCCTGAGTTAAAAACAAAATATAATCTTACTTTCGTGTTAATGGCTTAATGCACATTACAAAAATCTTTGAATTTCATTCAGAGTTCCAGGTCCTTACCAACAGGGCCACTAGAAGCTTACAATTCTATAACCACAGAAAATGTCACATTATTCTGGACTTGGATGTGGCACACAACTCATCATCTGTCATATAATCTGTGAATTGCCAAAGAAAATAAGGGACAGATTTAAGGAAAGTGGTGCTGCAAACAGTAGAGCACCACTTTCTTTGCTCCCCTTAGCGACTCCCTGGGACAGGGTTGGGGGCAATAACATAATCTTTTGTGATGCTATTATTATACTCTGCAGGAGTAGCACCAAAGCTTTGGCGCTACTCCAGTGGAGTACATAGGGGCCCATTATTAAAAATGGTATGCCGCCTTTAAAAAAAAAAAAGTGCCCCAAATAAATGGCGCAAGTAAATCATTTAGATTTCCTTGCACCATTTTTCAACCTCCTTATTGGGGGAACATCCCCCTTGCATACATTATGCCTGGTGCAGCATAATGTGGTGCAAGGGTTTACAAAGTGACGCAATCCATGCATTGCTCGACTTTGTAAATATGGTGTGGGGAAAATGCCACTTTAGCACCGACTTAGCGTGAAGAAATTACTCTATAGCAGGGCTAAGGTGTCGCTAGGGGCTCTTAAATATGCCCCTATATGTTTCTAGCTCTAGTGGATCAAAACTTAGAAAACACTTCCTCAAGAACTAAAACACAGGTCTGTAAACTGTGCAGGAGTAGCATGACTATGTCTCTCTTATCAGTTAACACTGTTGTTTAGAAAATATAGGTATCAATTTAACCCCAATGTAGAAAGATAACTGTATTGCAGTTATCCTTGAAGTGCCACAAGTAACATTTCATCATCATCATCACTTTATTTCGGTAAAAATATACCATAAAAGTACAATACAAAACGATCCAAAAAATAAGAATAGAAATAAAAATAAAAACATTTGGAGTCATACTCTAAAATCAGTAGTTTAAAACAAACGATATAATGACCAAACATTTTCATGAATGTAAAATGTAAGAAAAAACATGCAACATCAACTGAATAATAAATACAATGAGCTAATATCCATGCACTGTATATCACAGCTATAGTCTGCCACGCCTACTTCTGATATCTGTCGCTAAGATTTGTTCTTTAACAACCCTATTCTAAAATGCCAAATGGATTCAAATTTTTTTGCCAGAGGGCACGCAATTTGTACAGATGAATCTGACTTGAGTACTCTCAGAATAGATGAGCAGTTCCTAAAACCCATTTGTTTGCATAGAGGGATAATCTAAAGAGCCCTCTGTTTACGGTATGCAGGGCATTGAAAAAGAACATAGGTAACAGTTTCTTCACTCTTACAGCCCATCGGACATAGCTTGGACCTATTGTTTGTATTTGACCATTTGTAAGTTAGGGTACGCAAAGGAAGAGACCCTATTCTAAATCTGGTATACAGGGCGCGTGCAAATGGAGAAAGTATTACGTCCATGTAATGCTCAAACTCATGGTGACATTTAATTTGTAGAAAGCTGTCAATCATAGAGGAGGGTGATACTGCGGTCAATTGCAAAAGTTTGGACATTGAGCCAAAATGCGTCTTTCAAGATCTGTATAGCATTTTTAGGAATAGAGGAAGGATCCTTCCCAAAGGTCCCCAAACCAAGATGAGAGAAGGACCGTTCTACGTAAGCACACCACCTAATTCTAGCATTGTTACCCCCACTTTTGGCCTGTTTGTGAGTATATGTCAGGGTGTTTTTACTGTCTCACTGGGATCTTGCTAGCCAGGACCCCAGAGCTCATACTGAAAACCCTATTTGTCAGTGTGTTTATATGTCTCACTGGGACCCTGCTACCCAGGACCCCAGTGCTCATAGTTGTGGCCTGAATGTGTGTCCCTGTGTAGTGAATAACTGTGCCACTGAGACTCTGCTAATCAGAACCTCAGTGCTTATGCTCTCTCTGCCTTTAAAATTGTTACTATAGGCTAGTGACCATTTTCACCAATTCTGATTGGCACACTGGAACACCCTTATAATTCCCTGGTACATAGTACCTAGGTACCCTGGGTATTGTGGTTCCAGGACATTCCTATGGGCAGCAGCATTTATTTTGCCACCCATAGGGAGTGCAGACAATTCTTACACAGGACTGCCACTGCAGCCTGAGTGAAATAATGTCCACATTATTTCACAGCCATTTTACACTGCACTTAAGTAACTTATAAGTCACCTATATGTCTAACCCTCACTTGGTGAAGGTTAGCTGCAAAGTTACTAAGTGTGTGGGTACCCTGGCACTAGCCAAGGTGCCCCCACATAGTTCAGGGCAATTTCCCCAGACTTTGTGAGTGTGGGGACACCATTATATGTATTATAGGTCAATACCTATATGTAGCTTCACAATGGTAACTCCGAATATGGCCATGTACATGTCTATGATGACAACCTACAGACTGGCTTCTGCCCTCCTGGGGTCTGGGCAGCCCAGTCCCAGGAAGGCAGAACAAAGGATTTCCTCTGAGTGAGAGTGTTACAACCTCTCCCTTTGGAAATAGGTGTTGAGGGCCAAAGAGGAGTAGCCTCTCCTGGCCTCTGGAAATACTTGCATAAACCAGTCTACACTGGTAGAAAGGAAAGGGGAGTGACCACTCCCCTGTCCATCACCGCCCCAGGGGGGGTGCCCGGTGCTCCTCCAGTGTGTCCCAGACCTCTGCCATCTTGAATCCAGAGGTGTGAGGGCACAGTGGAGGACTCTGAGTGGCCAGTGTCAGCAGGTGATGTCAGAGACCTCTCCTGATAGGTGCTTACCTGATTAGGTGGCCAATCCTCCTCTGAGGGCTAGTTAGTGTCTCTCCTGTGGGCTTTTCCTCAGATAACGAACGCAAGAGCTCACCAGAGTTCCTCTGCATCTCCCTCTTCGACTTCTGCCAACAATCGACCGCTAACTGCTCCAGGACACCTGCAAAATTGTAACAAAGTAGCAAGAAGACTACCAGCAACACTGTAGCACCTAATCCTGCCAGCATTCTCGACTGTTTCCTGGTGGTACATGCTCTGGGGGCTGTCTGCCTTCACCCTGCACTGGAAGAGAAGAAGAAATCTCCAGTGGGTCAACGGAATCTTCCCCTGCTAACGCAGGCACCAAACGTCTGCTTCACCGGTCCTCTGGGTCCCTCTCTCATCGTGACGAGCGTGGTCCCTGGAACAGAGGAGCTGGATCCAAGTGACCCCATCAGTCTAGTGGTCCTTCTGTCCAAATTTGGTGGAGGTAAGACCTTGCCTCCCCACGCCAGACAGTAATCCTTTGTTCTGCGTGAACTGCAGCTGCTAGGGCTTCTGTGCACTTTTGAAAGGAATCCTTCATGCACAGCCCAGGTCCTCAGCACTCCGTCCTGCATTGCTCAACTCGCTGAGTTGACCACCGGCTTCGTGGGACCCTCTTTTGTAGTGTTGAGACGACTGCCATGATCAGTTTTCTTGATCCCATGTTCAAGTACTTCTGCGGGTGCTGCCTGCTTCTGCGTGGGCTTTCTGTGTTGCTGAGCATTCCGTCTGTCTCCTCGTCCAAGTGGTGATCTCCTGATCCTTCCTGGCCCGGGCAGCACCCTTTTTCTTCAACTGTGACATTTGCAACTAGCAAGGCTTGTCTGCTGTCTTTCTGTTTGGAAACAACACTGCATCCTCCAGCACGCTGTGGGACATCTTCTGTGCAAAGGAGAAGTTACTGGCATCTTCCGTTGTTGCAGAATCCTCAGCTTCTTCCACCCGGAGACAGACATTTTGCACCTTCATCGGGGGTTTAGTAGGGCTCCTGCCCCCCCGGACACTTTCATGACTCTTGGACTTTCATAAAGCGCTCAGCTGCCTCCCGTTGGTGCCGGGGACATTTACTCTGGGGGAAGCCCAGGAAGGATTGTGAGAGGAGGGGCGGGCCCTCCTCCTTTCAAAGCGCATAAAGCCCTCAGCTGCCTCCCGTTGCTGCCTTTCAAAGTGCAGAAAGCGCTCAGCTGCCTCCCGTTGCTGCCGGGGACCTGAACTCTGGGGGAAGCCCAGGAAAGATCGCAAGAGGAGGGGCGGGGCCTCCTCCTTTCAAAGCGCATAAAGCGCTCAGCTGCCTCCCGTTGCTGCCGGGGACCTGAACTCTGGGGGAAGCCCAGGAAGGATCGCGAGAGGAGGGGCGTGGCCTCCTCCTTTCAAAGCGCATAAAGCGCTCAGCTGCCTTCCGTTGCTGCCTTTCAAAGCGCATAAAGCGCTCAGCTGCCTCCCGTTGCTGCCGGGGACCTGAACTCTGGGGGAAGCCTAGGAAGGATTGCGAGAGGAGGGGAGGGGCCTCCTCCTTTCAAAGCGCATAAAGCGCTCAGCTGCCTCCCGTTGCTGCCGGGGACCTGAACTCTGGGGGAAGCCCAGGAAGGATCGTGAGAGGAGGGGCGGGGCCTCCTCCTTTCTACTCTTTTACTCGAAGAAGTCGAGTCTATGTTAGGTACACAAACAATGGGGGTAAATAATTCAAAGAAAGGCCCCCCTAAGGGTAGGAAAATCCCGGAGATATTTAAAAAGAAGGGGAAGAGGAACCCTCCAGATGTAACAACAGAGGTTGACGGGGATGGGGGCCTGCATATTTGTAGGGATCCCACTTCAAACCCCATACATAGTAAAATAAGTCCTTCAGTATCCCAGGGGGGTTCCCCACACGGGTCATATACACCGCCTTTCCCCCCGTTGAGTCCGGTGATCAAGGTGGTTCGAAGTTTATTGTGTACTAATCGTTTTGAACCATTGTCGGTAATAGAGGATTTGCCCGCGCCTATGAGTGTGCCCAAGCTTGTAGCTGGAATATCCAATCCTAGTGTTATTCCATTGACCTCCCAGCCTGATCCGGAAGGCATCAAGGGGGTCATTCTGACCTCGGCGGTAAAAGGCGCTTACCGCCGGTCAGAAGGCCGCCACAACACCGCCGCGGTCGCTCAAGAGGCAAACCGCCAAAAACCCGACATCAACAAAAGTCCGTCACACCAACGGCCAGTGTTAAACTGGCGAAGACCAAACCTCCACTGTCACGCCAACAGAAAAACGCCCATGCCATTACGACCCACGAATCCACGCGGCGGTCTTTCAACCGCGGTATTCCATTGGCGGTACACACCGCCGCGTTCAAAATACACATACAGCTCCAAAACACAGCCACATTGGACAATTTGAAATACACACACCTGAGACACATACACACAACACTCCCACACACCCAATTAACTATAAAACACACATCCACATCACCCACAAACCCCTACGACCACAAATCAGAGAAGAAGCCCAGAGAGAGACAGCACAGAATAGAGAACACCATCACACAGAGGCACACTACACCATCACCCACAAAACAACCACGCACAAAACACCACACACCACTACACTCACCACACTCATCCCCACAAACACCACCCCACACCTCATCCACACCACCCCATGGCACCCCAAAGACACCCCGGGTTCTCAGACGCAGAACTCAGGGTCATGGTGGAGGAAATGGTTCGGGTAGAGCCCCAGCTTTTCGGGACACAGGTGCAGCACACCACCATTGCCAGGAAGATGGAGCTATGGCAAAGAATGGTGGACAGGGTCAACACTGTGGGACAGCATCCACGAAATCGGGACGACATCAGGAAGCGGTGGAACGACCTACGGGGGAAGGTGCATTCCATGGTATCCAGGCACAACATCGCGGTGCAGCGGACTGGCGGCGGACCCCCACCTCAACCCCCAGAATTTACAACATGGGAGGAACAGGTCTTGAACATCCTGCATCCTGAGGGCCTCGCAGGAGTAGGCGGAGGAATGGACTCTGGTAAGTCTCATCTCCACTACTTCATCCCCCCACCCCACCAGCATGCCAACTCATACCGCCACCCTCCCCCCCCACCAGCATCACACATCCTCGTTGCTAATGTCTCACCATCACAACCCACCCATCCCAACACCAAACCCTGCATGCCACCACAAACCATCGACAGCCATCACCTAAGCATGCCCACTGCACATACACATCTCCCCCACAAACCTCCGTCACAACAGCCCCCACAAAGGAATGCCAGCACTGGGGTACACGGGCACCCACCCATTGCACGCTATGGCACACACAGAAGCAATAACCATACTCTTATACCCCTGCAGGACCCGAACGCCACCACACCGCCCAAGAGGGTCCAGAAATGTCCATCCCACCCCCAGAAGAGGCCCCCAGTGATGACAGCAGCTCTGTCTCCCTGGACCCAGATGACCAGCCCGGCCCATCGGGGACCTCAGGACAGTTGGTTCCCCTCAGACAGCCACAGGCTACAGCAGACCTACCCCCCTCTGGGAACACCAGCACAGCACCCACCCAGCGGGCCCATGCCTCTGTCTCCAGGACACGTCAATCAGCGGTGTGTCCATCACTACAGGGCACCCAGGTGAACCCACCACCCCAACAACAACAGGGACCTGGGGGCAGTGGTAGTGGGCACACGGTCCAGGGGACAGAGGCCCAGGGAAACAGGGGAACTGGGAGGGCTGCTGTGCGACAGGGGGGGACAGGCCCAGGGAACCCACTCTCCACGAGGCCCTCACCTCCATCATGGGAGCATACCACCTCTCCCAGGAGACAATGGCGACGGTCCTGGCCAGGTTCCAGGAGATCCAGGTACTGCAGGAGGAACAGTTTATGGGGTTCAGGGAAGAACTGAGAAACATTAGTTCCGCAATGGGACCATCGTTGTGGCTCTCAACCAGATTGTCACCACATTGCGGGACCATGTGGCACCACAAAGGGCCCCTGTCACTAGCATGGACCAGGAACAGCCTACCACCTCCGCCGGCGCTAGTGGACAGGAGGCCCCGACACAGCAACAACCTGCCACCAGAACCCCACCTCCTGCAGAAGAAGAACCACCCCTCAAGCGGGGCCTGAGATTTAGGAAGAAGACAGAGTAGGATGCCAAGACTATCACCAGGAAAGGATACCCCCTGATGTCATCCCACTGTCCCACATTGTCACCCTGTCCAACCTTAAACTGCCCCTGCTCCACCTTCCACAGGCATATGGACAATGCACCTGTGAGACTGAGAATCTGGACTCTGCCATGGACGTTCCTCCACCATCACCCATCACCGATTTTCAACCATGTCCCAAAATAGAGCACTTTAATAAACACACTTATTGCACAAAAATAATCTGGAGTCTGCCTGTTTTTTTGAAAATATGTATTAGACATAAACGTGCAAAAATGACCAGTTACATTGTGATGACAACATACGACTGTCACACGGCTGTAGTCCATGGGCAAACAAAGCAGAGGTCACGCAGTGGGGCCCACATCTCTGAAATTGGAAGGGAAAGTCACAACTCTGTTAGCAGCCACTGGGTGAAAAGGACAGACAGTAGAGAGGCAGGAGACTGTAAGTAAATGTAAAATGCTGGTGTTGATTGTTACCTGTGTGTTATTGAAAATACTGCTGTATCACTGTGTTCCTGTTGTCTGTGTCGTCCTCTTCGTCTTCCTCCTCTTCACTCTCCGAAACTCCACAGCTGTTACAACACCACCATCTGGACCATCCTCCTGCAGAAAAGGCACCTGGCGTCGCAATGCCAGGTTGTGAAGCATACAGCAGGCCACGATGATCTGGCACACCTTCTTTGGTGAGTACATTAGGGATCCACCTGTCATATGCAGGCACCTAAACCTGGCCTTCAGGAGGCCAAAGGTTCTTTCTATAATCCTCCTAGATCGCCCATGGGCCTCATTGTAGCGTTCCTCTGCCCTTGTCCTGGGATTCAGTAACCACGACAGGTTGGGGTAACCTGAGTCACCAATTAGCCACACACGGTGTCTCCGTAGTTGTTCCATCACATAAGGGATGCTGCTATTTCGCATGATGTACGCGTCATGCACTGACCCAGGGAACTTGGCATTTACATGGGAGATGTACTGGTCAGCCAAACAGACCACCTGGACATTCATGGAATGATAACTTTTTCTGTTCCTGTACAACTGTTCACTTTCACTGGGGGGTACCAAAGCCACATGTGTCCATTCAATGGCACCAATGATGTTGGGAATATGTCCAAGGGCATAGAAATCACCCTTCACTGTAGGCAAATCCCCCACCTCAGGGAAAACGATGTATCTCCGCATGTGTTTGAGCAGGGCAGACAACACTCTGGACAACACCTTGGAAAACATAGGCTGAGACATCCCTGATGAAATGGCCACTGTTGTTTGAAATGACCCACTTGCTAAGAAATGGAGTACTGACAGCACCTGCACTAGAGGGGGGATCCCTGAGGGTTGGCGGATGGGTAACATCAGGTCTGCCTCCAGCTAGGCACACAGTTCATGTATAGTGGCTCGGTCAAGCCTGTATGTCAGAATTACATGTCGTTCCTCCATTGTCGACAGGTCCACCAGCGGTCTGTACACGGGAACATTCCTCCATCTCCTCGCAAGTCCCAGCGGACGGTGCCTAGGAAGGACAACAGCGAGCACAGAGTCAATCAACCCACAGGTAAGTTCCCACAGCTTGCACAGTACACGATTCTATATGCATTGAATGGCTTGTATGAGTGTCGATGCAAGGCCTAGGCATGTGTGACGCAGTAGAAATTAAGCCATGTGGGCCCTTGAAATGGCAGCTGCCTGACCTGTGAAGTGCGACACATGGGATGTGAGGTCAATGCGCTGGCGTGGCACACCGTGGCGGTAGGCGGTCGAAGACCGCGGCGCTAAGCCGCATTGGTTAACATTGAACCCTATGTATTTCAGGAGCCAATGACGAAGTGCGCCGGCGGTCGCGGTACGCACCGCCGCGGACGTGACCGCCATTTTCTATCTGCTTAATCACTCGAGATCTGATCATCCACAGGTGAGGACCTATACTGCAAGTGCTGCTGTGACCTCGGTCTGGAAGATACAATGGCTGCTGAGACTGGGGAAAGGGCCCCTGCCTTCACTTCTGAAGAATTGGAGAAATTCGTGGATGGGGTCCTCCCCCAGTATGCGCTACTCTACGGTCCTCCAGACCAACAGGTAAGTACACTGGAAGCATGCTTTGGGGGCAATGCCTGTGTTGAGTCGGGTGGATGAAAGATGGTGGGGAGGGGAGCGATTGAGGCATGCATCAAACGACGGATGAGAGCATGTGCCACATGGCAAGGGTGGGGATGGGGGGCCACTCACATGGAGCATGCAGAAGGTGATGATTATTTTTCTCTCCCTGTACATGTCACGTAGGTCAGCACCCACCAGAAAATCGACATTTGGCGTGCCATCGCCAAGGACGTCCGGACCCTGGGGGTCCACAACAGACGGGGCACCCACTGCCGCAAGAGGTGGGAGGACATCCGCCGCGTGAGCAGGAAGACCGCGGACGCTCTGCTGGGGATGGCCTCCCAACGTAGGAGGTGTGCCAGTCGTCAATTGACCCCCCTGATGTCCCGGATCCTGGCAGTGGCCTACCCCGATTTGGATGGGCGCGTGAGGACATCACAGCAGACACAAGGGGGTGAGTACAAACCTATTCTGCTGACTTTGCGCGCAGTGGAGGCACCTGGGTGGGGGAGGAGGGCTGTGGGTATCCCTAGGCCAGGGCGATTTCTGTAGGCTAGGCCCCTCCGTAAGGCATGGCCCTGTACCTCCGCCCCCCACCTCTGTAGGGTGCCAAGTACAGCTATCCATGGCCCTGTGTCACCTATGTGTGCAGTAGTCGTCCATAGGCTTGTAGGCCAAGTCCCAATGATTGAGTAGTGTACCCCAAGTGCGCGGCGTAGTGCAGGGGGCTTCTGTGTCTGTCCTGTCCGCCAACTGTGTTGCCAATGGATGCACTCAACATGTCTTCATTTCCACCCCCCTTTTTTGCTGCTCTTCCTGTTCATGTGTGCATTAGCATCATCAGGCGGAGGAGAAGTGGCATCGGAGCACGAGGGAGCTGCATCTCACATGGCCCTGGAGGGCCATGCAACCGACTCGGAGTTCACCATTGAGACGGAGGGCGAGGGGAGCTCCACAACGGGGACACGTGGAGACGTCAGCGACACAGACACGTCCTCGGAAGGGAGCTCCCTTGTGGTGGCGGCAACATCCGTGCCCACCGCAACAACAGGTACAGCCGCCACCCAGCGCCCCAGCTCCGCCCTCCCAGCAGCCCCTCTGCGATCGCCCCGTGCCCCCTCGCACACGAAGGCGGGCATCTCCTTCGCCCCAGGCACCTCAGGCCCTGCCCCAGTTACCCCTGCTGCCCTCAGTGAGGAGGTCATTGACCTCCTCAGGACGCTCATTGTTGGGCAGTCTACCCTTTTGAATGCCATCCAGGGTGTAGAAAGGGAGGTGCACCGGAGCAATGCATACCTGGAGGGCATTCATTCGGGTCAGGCTGCCCATCAGCGATCGTTCAACGCTCTGGCCTCAGCACTGACGGCAGCCATTGTCCCTGTCTCCTGCCTCCCTCCTCCAACTTCCTCCACCCAGTCCCACTCCCCTGTTCCTCTGCCTATCCCAGACACACCTACAGGCCAGCCTGCACACACCTCAACACCCAAGGGCAGCTCATCCAGACATAAGCACCACACATCACACAAGCATTCACACAAGCAACAGCCACATGCAGACATACCAACAGCCACTGCCTCCTCTGTGTCCCCCTCCTCCTTGTCTCCCTCCTCCCTCCCTGTAACGTCTCCACTAACACTTGCATGCACAACATCATCAGTCACTACGTCCATCACCAGCACACCCACCAGAACACTCCGCACACGTGCAGTCACCACCCCCACTGCCATTTACACGTCCCCTGTGTCCTCTCCCAGTGTGTCTGTCACCCCCTCTTCCAAACCACACAAACGCAGGCAGCCACCCACCCAACAGCCATCCACCTCACAACAGCCTCCGTCACAAGCACCTGCACCCAAAGACACCACACTTGACTCTCCTACAACCACATCCTCTTCCTCCACTCCCATACCCACTGCACCTACCCTTCCCACTGCTCCTAAAAAGTTTTTACTGTCCAAAATTAACCTCTTTCCGTCACCTGACCCACCCCCTCCATCTTGTAAGAGTCCAATCAGCACCTCTGCCACCACAACCCCTGGACCTACAAGGTCCATAGTACAGGGATATTGGAGTCCACCAACTTCAAGGGCAGCAACATCGGCCAGCAGTAAAGGGACAGCCAGCCCACCCCCTGGGAAGAAAACTAAGAAAGGCAAGGCCCGGTGCGAGAGGTCAGAGACGGCAGCCTCCAAAGGCACTACCGTGGCACCGTCAGGATGTGGGGTGCCACCTGCCACATCTACAAAGGGAGGCAAGGGCCACAGGGAACCACGGAAGGATGGCAAGGGCAGCACGGCTGACACGTCCGGCAGCAGGCGAGCTGCCCAAGAGGGCCCCACCAGCCCCATTCCGGGTGTGAAGGAGGACACCCACGGGCCCGGGACTCCAGCACAGGAGGGCCCCGGAAGCGAGAAGTCGGATGGCGAATGAACTCCATATATTGGCCGGATATGGTGCCCTGGAGACACATGTCAAGAACCGCTGAACAGGGCCCTTCAAGACAGGCACCGCTGAACAGGGCACCGCCATCTCAAGAACCGCTGAACAGAGCCCTTCAAGACAAGCACCGCTGAACAGGGCACCGCCGTCTCAAGAACCGCTGAACAGGGCCCTTCAAGACAAGCACCGCTGAACAGGGCCCTTCAAGACAAGCACCGCTGAACAGGGCCCTTCAAGACAAGCACCGCTGAACAGGGCCCTTCAAGACAGGCACCGCTGAACAGGGCCCTTCAAGACAAGCACCGCTGAACAGGGCCCTTCAAGACAAGCACCGCTGAACAGGGCCCTTCAAGACAGGCACCGCTGAACAGGGCCCTTCATCTCAAGCACTGCTCCGCTGGGCCCATCATCTCAAGCACCGCTCCGCTGGGCCCTTCATCTCAAGCACCGCTCCGCTGGGCCCTTCATCTCAAGCACAGCTCCGCTGGGCACCGCCGTCTCAAGCACAGCTCCGCTGGGCCCTTCATCTCAAGCACAGCTCGGCTGGGCCCTTCATCTCAAGCACCGCTCCGCTGGGCCCTTCATCTCAAGCACCGCTCCTCCGGGCCCTTCATCTCAAGCACAGCTCCGCTGGGCACCGCCGTCTCAAGCACAGCTCAGGTGGGCACCGCCGTCTCAAGCACAGCTCCGGTGGGCACCGCCGTCTCAAGCACCGCTGGCCCATTGGCAGAAGGGGCAGGCCCGGATCTGTGTCAGGCAGGGCTGCACGATGTACTCTGGGCACCATGCCTCCTCCAGTACCAGTGGAGTCTGTAATCCACTTGAGAGACTGTGGCTTTGCACTCCCCAGGATGGCACAGTGGACAAGCCACCCACTGTAGAGACTTGTGAGACTGTGGCTTTGCACTCCCCAGGATGGCACAGTGGGCAAGCCACCCACTGTAGAGACTTGTGAGACTGTGGCTTTGCACTCCCCAGGATGGCACAGTGGGCATGGAGGCCCCTTGTGGATCTGGCGTCGTGGACTCATGTGGCTGAGGTGCCTCCCCTTCCCTTCCCCCTGAGGTGCCTGTAGTTTTTCTATCTGATGCCCCTGCAGTGTTCTCTCCAATGGCTTCGGGTCTCCTGTGTGGGCTTTGCCCATGTGTTGAGGCCCATCGGCCCACGTACAATGACTGAAACACAATTTGGACAGGACAATTCACATATGTGTATATAGTTATAGATGTTTGAAAAAAAAGTTTTACGTAGCCTTACAATATATTTGAATTTCATGATCATTTTATTTTGTCTTTGCATTCTTCCGGGGGGTTTCGGGGGTGTCACTCTGAGTTGTTGCTCTGCATTGATGTGTAGGTAGTTGTGGGTGAGGGTGGGTGTGTCGCATATGTGTGTGCCCGTAATCTTTTCTCCTCCCCCCTCCCCTGTGTCGTAGGTGCAGTACTCACCGTTGTGTTCTGCGCCGGCGTTCGTGCTCCTGGTAGAGGAGCAGGTAGACAATAGCTGGTAGGATGTGTAGTTCTGGTTCCATGCTGTCCAGATTCCTCGTGGAGTGTGTAGAGGTGAGCGTTTTCCCGTTCGTAGTCTGTTTCCGACGTATTTTTATCGGCGGGGCTCCCGCCCCGGAAAAGGTGGCGGATTGGTGGGTTGTGGTAGGGTGGGCGGTACATTGTCTCCCACCTGTCTGTTGGCGGTGACCGCTGCGCTGTTTGTTTGTCCCGCCGTGGTGGTCGGAGTGTTAAAGTGGCGGTCTGTGTTGGCGGTTTCCGCCAGGGTCAGAATTCCATTTTTTGCACCGCCTGCCTATTGGCGGGTTGGCCGCCGCTTTAACACCGACCGCCAGGGTTGGAATGACCCCCCAAATCTGTAGCTAGTAGAGACAACCTGGCTACAGTTCTCCAGAGAGTCGATGAAGTCAAGGGGTTGGTCCTAGCATTTATAGATCTTATGAAGAGCAACCTTGTGCACCAGCGTGGAAGTAACTGTGCTTGTCAAGGGGTTTGCAGGGCTTGTGGGGAGGCCAGGGGAAAAGATGTATTTTCCCCTATTGTCCCAAATTAAGGGGGCTGAGACAAGGGGTAATTTTCATCTCCCCATTAGAGGGGGGACAATTTTATCAGGGAGAGAAGGTCACCGTTGTGACCCCTTTAAAGATAACTTGAGGCCCAAAGGGAAGCTTGAAAACGTACCCAGATACAGAAACCGTCAAGGAAATTGGGCGAGCAATTCAATTAGTGACAGAGCCAGAGGTAGGATTAGCAGATCTGACCTCCCGGAAATTGTTCAAGAGGACAGTTCCACACAATCCTCCAACAGGCCATACAAAATCCCCTATAACAACAACATTTCCTCCCGTAACAACACTGGGAACATAGTTAACAAAGAACAGGATTTGGGCACAAGCTATGGGACAAATAAAATCTATTTAACTAATGTTCCAAAATTATCGCCAGGGTGAGCTGAGAACCAAGCCTCTTTGATTAACAAAGTCATATACTGGATACGCTCCCGACGAAATTGCCTCTCTGTCATTCGTTCTGATATAACATCGGCTGAGAGAAGTAGCATCCCAGGAACCAATTTTGATACAATTACTATTTACTTTGAAGATAAGACCTTGGTGACTCAATTAATGGACTTTGACTCTCGTACCCATTTGAACAGTGCAACAACTAGGGGGGGGATAAGACTCACGCTAGACCCACACAATTCTGGACTAGATGTGGGATCAGATGGATTAGATGGTTTAACTAGCTCCCGTGGAGGCGCTGTATGTAAGGTAGCTACCGACCTTCGGTTGTTGCCTGATCCTGTATACTGAATCAGTGACTCATGTGGTGGCCTGCTCTAAGGTCCCACATTCTAAGGGGAATGATAAGTTACCATCATTAGACATCTGTAGTAATGATTTGGGTCTGGTGGATGCTGGCTGTCTAACTATGGTGACTAACCAAGGAAATGTACGTTAGAACTCATGTCCTGGAACATTGCAGGTTTGGCAAAGAAATTGGATGATAGCGAATGGGCTATTTTTATTAAAGATATAGATATTTGTCTGTTTCAGGAAACTTGGGTAGAGGATGTTATTAATATAGATGGATTTCTTTCATTTAGTGTTCCTGCTAGACATCCAGAGAAGGGGTTGGGTCGGGCGAAATGTGGGCTGCTACTACTTGTAAACAAGAATCTGCAGTGTGACTATAAGCTTCTGGAAATTGACTCTGTAGATGTAAAAGCTATGTGCATCACGTTTAAAAGAAGTTTATCAATTGTTATTATTAATGCTTATATACGATCGGTCTCATGCAGCTCTGAGCCCCACACTTTGGCTATCTTGTCCGAATTCGTAGAAAGCCTCCACCCCTCGACTATTTTAATTATAGCTGGAGATTTTAATTGCACCTTCGAACCTTCCACCCTTACTAGTGGCCTAACCGATGAAGAGGATGAGTTGTGGGGATCCCACAATTATCTATTACTCGGCACTGTAAAAATTCTCCGGTGGCTATGCAATTAGCTACACTGTTTAAAACACGGTCTTGGGCTTGCAATGGCAGAACACCATCTGATATGAATATTGCACCAACGTTTAAAAGGGGCATGTCCACAAGCACTATTGATTATTTTTTGGTTGATGTCAGGTTGTGGCCCCACTTGGAAGACATGAAAGTAGAAGTGAGATGTGATAGTGATCACTTCCCCCTGCTTCTCACTTTGTCCGGGGAAATATTCAGGAGAACACTCAATAATCATGTTACAATAATTCCGCCACCATGCTGGAACAATAAATTCACTAAGATTACTTGGCCAAAAGTGATGTCCAACTCATATCAGATTAGAGCAATATATCAAATTTAGTTTGGCTGAGTACGAAGACCAGGCTGTGGGAAATATTCTGATTCTTAAAATACATCACAGCCTGGCTATTCAGCTATGGGTTTTTTTTATAAAGCGAGGCGGTCAAAGTCCTGTGAAGGAAAAAGGGCATGTAAGGGATGGTTTGACGAGAAGTGTTCGAAGGCAAAGTCTGGGCTAAAAGCAGTAGTAATGTCTGGTTCCCAGGAGGAGATTAAACAAGCTAGGTCTACATACAAAGGAACCCTGTCCAATGCGAAAAAGCGGTGGGAGGATTCCCTGTGGCAGGAATTATTAGATGCCTCTAGAGAGAAGAACAACAAGTGTTTTTGGGAACTTCTGTCCAAAAGAGAAAATGGAGGTAGGAACTGCCCTAGCAATCACATACAACCAGAAAGCTGGGTAGAGCATTTTTCCACTCTGTATGCCCTACCAGAGGGCCTAATGGACACTAATGTAGTCCACTCTCCACCAATGTTATTGGATCTGAATCCCAGCACGTCCCTCCAAGTGGGGGCTCAGTGTGCCCTTAAGGGTCACCTTATCTTCAAAATAGAAGAAACCCTCAAGGCTATAAACAGCCTGAAACCTGGCAAAGCACCAGGACCGAATAAACTTCCTAGAGATCTCTATAGATCAGAACCAACCATCTGGTCCTGGTATATTGATGCCATTTTAAACAGTATAGCTGCAGGGGGACAAATCCCAGGTACATGGAAGGGGGCTGAAATAATACCAAGCTATAAAAAAGGAAATGCTAATCTTCCAGCTAATTACAGGCCAATTAGCCTTATAGATAACTTACAAAAGATCTTCGCCAAACAAATTTTACAGAGGCTAACTAGCTGGGTTGAGGAGCACCAAATTCTTTCCCAATGACAGGCAGGGTTCCGTGGTAAAACCAGCACGGTAGACCAGGTCTTTCGATTGGCTAAATTGTATTGGAAATATGTACTTATCGCTAAGCAGTGTCTATATGTAGTATTTATAGGCCTGCGATCTGCTTTTGACCTGGTCCCAAGAGCTAAATTGTGGGAAGTGCTGGGTAGACTGGGAGTCCCAGAGGATTTATTAATCTTGTTTAAACGATTACATGAAAACACCTACGCCCAAGTGAGGTGGGGCAAACAAGGCGAACTGACAGAACAGATTCCAATTAGAAGGGGAGTTCGCCAAGGTTGTGTGCTAGCCCCCTTACTATTTACTTTATTTATTAATGAAGTAGTGAAGGCTGTGACCACATGTCAGAGTGATGCCCCCTCCTTGAACACACAAAAAATTCCTATTCTCCTTTTCGCAGATGACTCGCTCCTCATTTCTAAGACACCAATGGGGCTGCAAATCCTTGTTGACCGGTTTAATCTATTCTGTAGCGATCATCGGTTGGAGGTTAATATTAACAAAACTAAATTGATGGTGTTATCCAAAGGACCTAGTAAAAGATGCTCCATCCACATTGACAGAGTTCCCCTGAAGGAAGTTAGCTCTATAGACTACCTGGGAGTCAGGCTAACCAGTAAATTATCATGGGAAGAGCAGATCATAAAAAGCGCAGGGCTGTTACAACACAGAGCTTCATCCATACTGCGCTTTTATCAAAGTTCCTTTACAAAAGCTGTATCCCAAGCAATACAAATCTATATAGCCAAGGCACAAGGAGCAGCCCTGTATGGAGCGGAAGTATGGGGTTTCTCCAATTGTAACAAGATCTCAGTGGGGGAAAACAATTTCGCAAGGGCTTTGATTGCGAGTCGACGCACCACACCCCTGTTTCCATTATTCTCAGATTTGGGGTTAAGTCGAGTAGCAGATTTAGTTATCTTAAGACCCCTCCTTTATTGGATCAGGCTATGGATTACCCCTGAATTAGATATATATAAGACCTAATTACTCGACTTATTAAAATGTCAAAATGCTGACACTCTTCCCTGGATTCGACACGTGTCTCATTGGTTTCGTTTGTTGGGTCTGGGTGATTACTGGGCCAATCCCCATAAATTAGAGAGACGGCATAAAAATGTTTTAAAGCTAACTTATTGGTCTTATGTCAGGGAAAACAATATAACCTGTAAATCACATGGTCGTTTAACTAATTCTTTTATTGATCTGAAATGGTCTCCAAAGTTTGAACCTTATCTGGACATTATACCGGATTTGCAGGGCAAAAGTTTATATGTAAGGTTTCAGTTCAGCTCTTTGCCCCTGATGTCATTGATTCATAGTTGGGGGCCGATCAGCCTCCCTGATATATGCCCGCCTGTGGCAGTACTTTTGAAACCATCTAACATTTTATGTTCTTCTGTCCAGCTTATGCGATTCCGCGATCAAAATGGATTCGCAATACTTGTAGGGCTATGGGATTTAAAAACTGTTCCTTGGCTTTCCGGGTGTTAAAAAGTCATAAACTCAGTTGATGTAATTTTTGCAGTAAGCAAGTACTTATTGGCAGCATGGCGCATACGTTGCCATTTCCAAAAAGCAACATAAGGTTCCATGTAATTGATTTAGATAAGTTCTCAGAGTTTTATGTGTAATTTGATCTTACCATTTGTTTTAATGATTTTAAACTAATTCATAGATGTGTAGATGCTGTACTTAAAAAGTGACTATTCATGTACTATTTACTATTTATTGTTTTTGTTATGTTGCTTTTATGGTCAATTGATTGAATAAAGCTGATGATGATGATGATGACTCTTGGACTTGGTCCCCTTCCTTTGCCGGTGCTCAGGTCCAGGAATCCGTCTTCCTTGCTTTGCAGTCAGTTGTGGTCTTTGCAGAATCTCCTATCACGACTTTAGTGTGTGTTTCTAGGGAAGCAGGGTAACTTTACTCCTACTTTTCAGGGTCTTGGGGTGGGGTATATTAGACACCCTTAGTGTTTTCTTACACTACCAGCGACCCTCTACACACTACACTAGGCCTGGGGACCCTAAGTGGTTTGCATTCCACTTTCTTAGTATATAGGTTGTGTTGCCCCTAGGCCTATTGCATCCTATTGTATTTTACAGTGTTTGTACTACTTTTCTAACTGTTTACTTACCTGATGTTGGTTTGTGTGTATATTGTGTGTATTTTACTTACTTCCTAAGGGGGTATATCCTGTGATATATTTTTGGCATATTGTCACTAAAATAAGGTACCTTTATTTTTAGTAACTCTGAGTATTGTGATTCTTATGATATAGTGCTATATGATTTAAGTGGTATAGAGGTATCTTTGCATGTCTCCTAGTTCAGCCTAAGCGGCTCTGCTATAGCTACCTCTATCAGCCTAAGCTGCTAGAACACTACTAATCTACTAATAAGGGATAACTGGACCTGGCACAAGGTGTAAGTACCATCAGGTACCCACTATAAGCCAGGCCAGCCTCCTACAGAGAGGACACAGGGGACACGTGCATGGCTGTTGTGGAGGTGTCTGCCAGTGAGGTGTGTGTTCTGCTTGGTGTGGTGATGCTGATAGTGGATGTTGATGTAAAGCATGCAGGTGTGAGTGTGGACGTGACTGGAAGGGGGGTGGAGAAGGAGGAGGAGGGGGAGGCAGTGGATGATGTCATGTCTGCAACTATATGGTGTTTGTGTGAGTGCCTGTGGGATGAAGTGTAGTGCTTGTGTTTGCCTGTGCCACTCTTGTGTGTTGCGTTGTGTGCATGCTCCATCTGTATGTGTGCTTGGGATGGGTTGGGGTTGAGGAGATTAGGACTGGGAAGTGGTATTTGGAGGGGAGACTGTAGAAACAGGGGAAATGGCTGCCATCAGAGAGGAGGCCAGAGCCTGAATCGATTTCTGTTGGGCCACCAATCCACCATGAATGCCCTCCAGGAATGTATTGCATTGCTGCATCTGGGATTCCAGTCCCTGGATGGCATTCACAATGGTTGACTGCCCAACAGAGATGGCTCTCAGAGGTCAATAGCCTCCTCACTCAGGGCAGCAGGGCTCACTGGGGCAGGGTCTGGGGTGCCTGGGGCGAAGGAGATGCCCACCATCCTGGGTGAGAAGGCACGGGCAACTTACTGAGGGGCTACTGGGAGGGCGGTGCTAGCATGGGGGTAACGGCTGTACTCACCCACTTGTGGCTGCTGTGATTTTCTCAAGCACCCATCCAGCTCAGGGTAGGCCACTGCCAGTATGAGGGCCATCAGTGGGGTCAGGGTCCGACGGGCACCCCTTCCTCATTGGGAGGCACTCCCGAGCTGGGCCTCTGCGGTCTTCCATGCCCAGCGTCTCAGGTCCTCCCTCCGTTTTCAACAGTGGGTGTTCTGCCTGTCATAGACCCTCAGGGTCTGCAACTCCTTGGCGATCGCACACCCTTTTCCCTTCTTTTGATGGGCACTGACCTGCAGAAGCAATAAAGACAGGAAAACACCATTAAACTAACAGTCCAGGTTGTCACACACATGGCTCACCATGCCCGCTTCCCTCACCATTGGCACACACATTGCCCAGCGCACGACAAGTGCACCACCAACAGATAATCCCCCCCTTACACAATGCCTTCACACACATGCCCATGCATCCTTCCCACATGCATTGTGCCCAAAGTGTACTCACCTGTTGGTCCGTACTGGGGTAGAACCCCATTCACCAGTTGCTCCAACTCCTCTGAAGTGAAGGCCGGGGACCTTTCCCCGTCACACGGGCCATGGTAAGTTCTAGACACAGTTCACAGGAGCGCATGCAGTGTAGGTATTCTCCTATGGAAGGTCAGTAAACAAGTGAGGGATGATGGAGAAAATGGCGGTCACGTCCGCGGCGGTGTGCACCGTCACTGCCGGCAAATATCCCCATTGGCCACTGTATCCCATAGGGCTCAATAGAATCCAATGAGGAATTGCACAGCGTGGCAGCTAAAGTGGAGGGCTGTTAGTTGACTGGCTAGTGGTAGGGGCCCACTTGTGTGCTGTTGTCTCTCTCATGTTGGCCATGTCTGCCAGCATCCCTGCTATGAAGATCAGGGTGTTGTTAATGGCTTGAAAGTCCTCCCTGATCCCCTGATACTGTCCATTCTGCAGCCTCCTGTTCTCCTGCACGTTGTCTAGAATCTGGCCCATCGTATCCTGGGAATGTTGGTAGGCTCCCAGGATCTGGGACAGTGCCTCCTGGAGAGTCGGTTCCCTGGTCCTGTCCTCCCCCGGGCGCACAGCAGTCCTCCCAGTGTCCCTGTTGGCCTGTGCCTCTGTCCCCTGAACGGTGTGCCCACTGGCACTTACCCCAGTTCCCTGGTTGTCTTAGGGGTGAGGTGTGGCCTAGGGTCCATGTACAGGTGGGCACACTGCTGATTGTCCTGGGGACAGAGGTGTGGGTACCCTGGGTGGGCGCTGTGGTGTTGGTTCCTAATGGGGGAGGATCTGTGGTGGTCTGTGAGTGGGCTTGAGTGACCGGCTGTCCAGTGGTCCCTGATGGGCCAGTTAGGTCCTCCAGATCCAGAAGTCCAGAGTTACTGTCATCACTGGGGGCCTCTTCTGTTGGGGGACTGGGCAGTGGTGGCACCTCCTCTCCACTGACATTGTCTAGGGTACCTGTGGGGACGCAAATGATGTATTAGGCTTCAAGTGTATGACATTTGTACTTCTCTAGCTTTCCCTCTATGGTTGTTGAAGCCCTGCCACCTTTGTTTGTGTATGGTGATATATTGTGGGATTGTTAGTTTCCCTATGCTGTGCATGATTTAGTGTTGGGTATACATGGAGGGCTCGGAGGGGTGTCCAAGCATTGGTATGGCATGCAGGGCTTGTGTAGGAAAGTACCATCTTGCCTGGCATGTTACCCCCATATTTCACTGTATATATGTTGTTTTAGTCTATGTGTCACTGGGACCCTGCCAGGCAGGGCCCCAGTGCTCATAAGTATGTGCCGTGTATGCGTTCCCTGTGTGATGCCTAGCTGTCTCACTGAGGCTCTGCTAACCAGAACCTCAGTGGTTATGCTCTCTCTGCTTTCCAAATTTGTCACTAACAGGCTAGTGACTAAATTGACCAATTCACATTGGCATACTGGTACACCCATATAATTCCCTAGTATATGGTACTGAGGTACCCAGGGTATTGGGGTTCCAGGAGACCCCTATGGGCTGCAGCATTTATTTTGCCACACATTGGGAGCTCTGACAATTCTTACACAGGCCTGCCAGTGCAGCCTGAGTGAAATAACGTCCACGTTATTTCACAGCTATTTGCCACTGCACTTAAGTAACTTATAAGTCACCTATATGTCTAACCTTCACCTGGTGAAGGTTGGGTACAAAGTTACTTAGTGTGTGGGCACCCTGGCACTAGTCAAGGTGCCCCCACATCGTTCAGGGCAAATTCCCTGGACTTTGTGAGTGCGGGGAAACCATTACACGTGTGCACTGTACATAGGTCACTACCTATGTAAAGCGTCACAATGGTAACTCCGAACATGGCCATGTAACATGTCTAAGATCAGGGAATTGTCACCCCAATGCCATTCTGGCATTGGGGGGACAATTCCATGATCCCACGGGTCTCTAGCACAGAACCCGGGTACTGCCAAACTGCCTTTCCGGGGTGTCCACTGCAGCTGCTGCCAACCCCTCAGACAGGTTTCTGCCCTCCTGGGGTCCAGGCAGTCCTGGCCCAGGAAGGCAGAACAAAGGACTTCCTCTGAAAGAGGGTGTAACACCCTCTCCCTTTAGAAATAGGTGTGAATGCTGGGGAGGAGTAGCCTCCCCAGCCTCTGGAAATGCTTTGATGGGCACAGATGGTGCCAATCTCTGCATAAGCCAGTCTACACCGGTTCAGGGATCCCCAGCCCTGTTCTGGCGTGAAACTGGACAAACGAAAGGGGAGTGACCACTCCCCTGACCTGCACCTCCCAGGGGAGGTGCCCAGAGCTCCTCCAGTGTGTCCCAGACCTCTGCCATCTTGGAAATAGAGGTGTCTGTGGCACACTGGACTGCTCTGAGTTGCCAGTGCCAGCAGGTGACGTCAGAGGCTCCTTCTGATAGGCTCTTACCTCTCTTGGTAGCCAGTCCTCCTTTTCTGGCTATTTAGGGTCTCTTGGTAGCCAATCCTCCTTTTCTGGCTATTTAGGGTGTCTGCTTTGGGGATCTCACTAGATAACGAATGCAAGAGCTCATCAGAGTTCCTCTGCATCTCCCTCTGCTCCTTCTGCCAAAGGATCGACCGCTGACTGCTCAGGACGCTTGCAAAGCCGCAACAAAGTAGCAAGACGACTACTAGCAGCCTTCTATCACTTCATCCTGCCAGCTTTCTCGACTGTTTACAGGTGGTGCATGCTCTGGGGGCAACCTGCCTCCTCTCTGCACCAGGAGCTCTGAAGAAATCTCCCGTGGGTCGACGGAATCTTCCCCCTGCAACCGCAGGCACCAAAAGACTGCATCACTGGTCCTCTGGGTCCCCTCACAGCATGACGAGCGTGGTCCCTGGAACTCAGCAACTCTGTCCAAGTGACTCCCACAGTCCAGTGACTCTGCAGTCCAGGTTTGGTGGAGGTAAGTCATTGCCTCTCCACGCTAGACTGCATTGCTCGGTACCGCGTGATTTGCAGCTGCTCCGGCTCCTGTGCACTCTTCCAGGATTTCCTTTGTGCACAGCCAAGCCTGGGTCCCCGACACTCCTTCCTACAGTGCACAACCTTCTGAGTTGTCCTCCGGCATCGTGGGACTCCCTTTTGTGACTTCGGATGGACTCCAGTTCACTCTTCTTCCAAGTGCCTGTTCAGGTACTCCTGCGGGAGCTGCCTGCTTCTGTGAGGGCTCCCTGTCTTGCTGGGCACCCCTCTGTCTCCTCCTCCAAGTGGCGACTTCCTGGTCCCTCCTGGGCTACAGCAGCACCCAAAAACCTCCACCGCAACCCTTGCAGCTAGCAAGGCTTGTTTGTGGTCTTTCTGGTGGGAACACCTCTGCAAGCTTCATCGTGATGTGGGACATCCATCCTCCAAGGAGAAGTTCCTAGTCCTCTTCTTTCTTGCAGAACTCCAAGCTTCTTCCAAGAGGTGGCAGCTTCATTGCACCCTCAGCTGGCATTTCCTGGGCTCCTGCCCACTCTCGACACTGTCGCGACTATTGGACTTGGTCCCCTTGTCTTACAGGTACTCAGCTCCAGAAATCCACTGTTGTTGCATTACTGGTGTTTGTTCTTCCTGCAGAATCCCCCTATCACGACTTCTGTGCTCTCTGGGGGTAGTAGGTGCACTTTACACCTATCTTTCAGGGTCTTGGGGTGGGCTATTTTTCTAACCCTCACTGTTTTCTTACAGTCCCAGCAACCCTCTACAAGCTCACATAGGTTTGGAGTCCATTTGTGGTTCGCATTCCACTATTGGAGTATATTGTTTGTGTTGCCCCTATACCTATGTGCTCCTATTGCAATCTACTGTAATTTTACACTGCTTGCATTACTTTTCTTGCTCTTACCTGCATAATTTTGGTTTGAGTACATATATCTTGTGTATATAACTTATCCTCATACTGAGGGTACTCACTGAGATACTTTTGGCATATTGTCATAAAAATAAAGTACCTTTATTTTTAGTACTTCTGTGTATTGTGTTTTCTTATGATATTGTGCATATGACACCAGTGGTATAGTAAGAGCTTTACATGTCTCCTAGTTCAGCCTAAGCTGCTTTTTGCCATGGCTACCTTCTATCAGCCTAAGCTGCTAGAAACACCTCTTCTACACTAATAAGAGATATCTGGACCTGGCACAAGGTGTAAGTACCTCTGGTACCCACTACAAGCCAGGCCAGCCTCCTACAGCTTGGCCTTCAGATTAATGAGATGTGTAGGTGCAGTGTGTTGGATGGAGTGGAGTGTTGGGGGTGAGGGTATGGGTGTGAGATGGCATGCAGGTATGGGGGGATAGGTAGTAAATGCTAACTTGCCAGTGTCTAGTCCTCTGGCAACTCCAGTGAATCCCTCAGGATGCAGTATTGCCAGTACCTGCTTGTTAGAAATGGGGTCTTTGGTTGACAGTCAGGTTACCCCCAGTTCAAGCAAGGACCCTCACTCTAGTCAGGGTAAAAGAGAATCACCCTCAGCTAACCCCGGCCTACCCCCTTGGTAGCTTGGCAGAGCAGTAGGCTTAACTTCAGAGTGCTAGGAGTAAAATATTTGTACCCACACACACAGTAACTTAATGAAAACACTACAAAATGACACAACACAGGTTTAGAAAAATAGGAAATATTTATCTAAACAAAAGAAGACCAAAATGACAAAAACCCACAATAGACAAGTCAATTTATCAATAAAAATGCAAAAAGAGTCTTTAAGCAGTTATAAACATACACTAACGCTGTCAGCGTGAAAAAGTACATTGGGCGCCTCAAAAATCATCCTGCACGGGCGAGTGCGAGTCAAAATGGGTTTGCGATGCGTTGATTCCACTCACGAGCGGGACCATGCGTCGTTTCTCCTTTCGCTGAGTTGGGCGCGTCGTTTCTTCTCACTGCAGGAGAGCGATGCGTCGATCCGGTCAGCACTCTCAGGTCCGGGCAGGCCTTGCGTTGTTTTTCCATGCGCAGCGGTACTTGAGTCGCACGGTGCTCTGTGCATCGATTTCCATGTCCTTAGGCTGCCAGCTTCTCCTTTCAGGGTCCCAGGAACTGGATGGGCACAACAAGGCAGAGTATGAGTCTCTCCAGAAACTCCAGATGCTGGCAGAGAGAAGTCTTTGCTGTCCCTGAGACTTCAAACAACAGGAGGCAAGCTCTAAATCAAGCCCTTGGAGATTTTGTCTCAAGATGGAAGGCACCCAAACTCCAGTCTTTGCCCTCTTACTCTGGCAGAAGCAGCAACTGCAGGATAACTCCACAAAGCACAGTCACAGGCAGGGCAGCTCTTCTTCCTCAGCTCTTCAGCTCATCTCCAGGCAGAGGTTCCTCTTGTTCCAGAAGGGTTTCTAAAGTCTGTGGTTTTGGGTGCACTTCTTATACCCAATTTCTCCTTCGAAGTAGGCCTACTTCAAAGCAAAGTCTCTTTTGAATGTGAAATCCTGCCTTGCCCAGGCCAGACCCCAGACACTTACCAGGGGGCTGGAGATTGCATTGTGTGAAGGGCAGGCACAGCCCTTTCAGGTGTGAGTGACCACTCCTCTCCTCCCTCCAAGCACAGATGGCTCATCAGGATATGCAGGCTACACCTCAGCTTCCTTTGTGTCACTGTCTAGTGTGAGGTACAACCAGCCCAACTGTCAAACTGACCCAGACAGGGAATCCACAAACAGGCAGAGTCACAAAAATTGTATAAGCAAATAAATTCCCACTTTCTGAAAGTGTCATTTTCAAACATACATTCTTAAAATCAACTTTACTAAAAGATGTATTTTTAAATTGTGAGCTCAGAGACCCCAAACTCCACATGTCCATCCGCTCCCATAGGGAATCTACACTTTAATCAGATTTAAAGGTAGCCTCCATGTTAACCTATGAAAGGGATAGGCCTTGCAACAGTGAAAAACGAATTTAGCAATATTTCACTGTCAGGACATGTAAAACACATTACTATGGCGGTCATTCTGACCCTGGCGGTCAAAGACTGCCAGGGCGGAGGACCGTGGGAGCACCGCCGACAGGCCAGCGGTGCTCCAATGGGGATTCCGACCGCGGCGGTAAAGCCGCGGTCGGACCGGCAACACTGGCGGTCTCCCGCCAGTGTACCGCCGCCCCATTGAATCCTCGAAGGGATTCCGACCCCCCCTACCGCCATCCAGATCCCGGCGGTCCGGCCACTGGCATGGGCATTGCAGGGGCCCCCGTAAGAGGGCCCCTACAAGTATTTCACTGTCTGCTTGGCAGACAGTGAAATACGCGACGGGTGCAACTGCACCCGTCGCACAGCTTCCACTCCGCCGGCTCGATTCCGAGCCGGCTTCATCGTGGAAGCCTCTTTCCCGCTGGGCTGGCGGGCGGCCTGAAGGCGGCCGCCCGCCAGCCCAGCGGGAATGTCAGAATTACCGCCGCGGTCTTTCGACCGCGGAACGGTAACCTGACGGCGGGACTTTGGCGGGCGGCCTCCGCCGCCCGCCAAGGTCAGAATGAGGGCCTATATGTCCTACCTTAACCATCACTGCACCCTGGGAAGGTTTATGCTTGGCAAGTGGGTACACTTGCCAAGTCGAATTTACAGTTAAAACTGCACACACAGACACTGCAGTGGCATGTCTGAGACATGATTACAGAGCTACTTATGTGGGTGGCACAACCAGTGCTGCAGGCCCACTAGTAGCATTTGATTTACAGGCCTTGGCACCTCTAGTGCACTTTACTAGGGACTTACTAGTAAACCAAATATGCCAATCATGGATAAATCAATTACATACAGATTTTGTAAAGGAGCATATGCACTTTAGCACTGGTTAGCAGTGGTAAAGTGCCCAGAGTAACAAAGACAGTAAAATCAGAGTCCAGCACACATCAACAACCTGGGCAACAGAGGCAAAAAGTTAAGGGAGATCCCAATGCCATCCACACCAACGTTCCTGACTACATCAGCCCAGAGTTTGATCTGCAATGCATGTGACTTCTATGGCCTGACGATCCCCACAACGATTCCGGAACCAACACCACGATGCCAGTGATGCCACTCTCCGGAGCTCACCGTGAGGATCATGACGCTCTGCAATTGCAAAGGTACTGTTTGCGGGTCTTCACAACACCGTAGCCGGCCCGCAACGCCGTTGCTGGCCTGAGCTGTTGGTTTTGTTGATCACGACGCCATGGAGGAGCTATTGCCTTCAAGGATTTTTGAGTAAATCTTGTAGAATTTATATTTTTATTACAATATGTTGGATTTTTATCTTATTTGGTCTTATTTTAAACAGATAAATATTGGCTATTGTTCTAAAACTGGTATGGTGTCCTTTTGTAGTGTTTCACTGTATTACTGTGTGTTATGTGGAAATGCTTTACACATTGCTTCTGAGATAAACATGACTGCTTGTGCCAAGCTACCAAGGGGGTGAGCAGGGGTTATCCAAGCAGGTTTCTCCCTTATCCTGACTACAGTGAGGGTCCCTACTTGGACTGGATGCAAACCGACTGCCAAGTAGACACCCCAATTCTAACAGTCTCCAATTAACCATTTTGTTTCCCCATGACCCTCTTCTTCCTCTCCCTCTTCCCTGGCCTCTCGCTAAAAAATGTGTTTTGGGATGGTAAAAAGAAGGGGGGGTCAAGGGTGGACCAAGTTGCTGTCCTTCAGAAAGGATTTAGCAGTAATACATTTGTGGTGTTATAGGGGGTACTCCAGGCACAGGTTATTCAGGTGTAAGTGGAGTATGCTCAGCTCCACCCCTCTATCCTGTCAGCAGGTAGCTTATTCAGGAACACCTAATCCCTCTATTGTGTGACTTTCTGGGAAGAATTCACAAAGTTTAAATCCAGTCATGTGATTCAAAGCAGGCTACAGATACAAAAGCGCTAAGGGCAGAAACATCACCTCATTGTAATTTCAAAGGCACCAAACTTGAGATAGCCACCAACTACCAATTGTAAATTATGGCTTTTTAAATGTAATAAGGAATGCCCAATGTTATCCTATAGGAGTGTAGGCCTCACAGTAGTGAAAAATGAATTTAGGAGTTGTTTATTACCAGGATATGTAAAACTTCAAGGTACATGTCCAACCTTTTAATTGTGTAGCACCCTGCCCTATGGACTACATAGGGCATACCTTAAGAGTGACCTTTATGTAATTACAATTTAGTCTGTTAACATACTGTACAAAGCACTTAATTAGCTAAAATTATAATTGAAATATTTCAATCAAGTGTCCAACTGCTTCATCTGTACATGTGGCTAGGTTTTCATAAAAAGTCATCAGGATCGTCTTCTTGCAGTTCTATCACAGGCAGGTCTTCATGTTCAATTGAAGTAAAAGACTCATCAAATGTTAAAATGGTAGAGAGTGGAGGAATTTTGTGTTTTCTTTCAACCAGTGATCTGGGTGGAGTTCTTTCTAAATAATCCAAGTCCAATGTGAGCTCGCTTTCTACAGGACTGAATGTTTCCCTTTTTTGTATACCCTGAAGCGAAGCACATGTTACTGATCTCCGCTTCATAAATTTTCTGTCAGGGGAATGGTACAAGTCTACAACTTCAAGTGAAACTTTTTTCATGTTTCTTTTCAGTTTCTCCAACCTATTGCGAATCGCCTGTATCTCCATTTTGTCTGGTCGGCCTACCATATTTGTAAGTGCTTTGCTGTCCATTAGGTAATCATCTCTGTTGTGGTTATTTTCTTTTTCTCCTGTCTTTTCAATCTCTATTCTTTTAAAGGTGTTAAGACTCCTGCGTGCATGTTCTTCTTGAGGAGTCTTATGAGTAATGCTAAACTCTATAACTTCCTGGCTGTCAGAACCATCACAGATTCCCATCCACTGCGAAGAATCCCAAGACAAAGTTGAGCGTTCAGAGTCATTTACTTGACAGAATGAAGATGGAAGTTTGTCCTTGTCTGCTAGCTGAGCATCTGCAACAATTTCCAAGATTCTTGGCTGGATGTGGTGCTCTTGAGGCAACACTCTATGTTCCACTGTTTCAATTTCATTAAGACTTTGTTTGGTATGTAAGGAGGTAAGTTCATCTGGAGATTTTGTTGGGACCACTTCCAAATGGAAAGGTTTTTTCTGGAAATCTGAAAGGTCCTCACACTGTATAGCTTCCCTCCATGAGTTTCTGATATCTGAAATTAGGTTTTCGGGTGTGCGTGGGATTTGCTTCTTTGTTAAAAATGGATCTGAAGACAATGCTCCTATAATGTCCTCCATGGTAATTCCCTTCTCTGATGCAGTGTTGCGTGATTCATCTAAAATTTCAGCCACCACCATTTCAGGTAATCTTCGAGGGCTTTTACCAGGTGTCAGCTGTGCAACTGAAAAAATCCTCCTTGAGGGGGTTATTGTGATAGGTTCAGGTCGACTTTTCAGTGAAGTCCGGACATCCAAATCTGAAAATGATGGTGGATACTGGCAAAAGACACTACTTTTGAGGGCATCTTTTTCGGCAGGTTCAAATAATAAATGTGCAACAGAGGTTTCAAAGCCAAGCTCCGAATGTTTAATGGCATTAAAAGGTGAATTTCCAAGTTCTTTCTTCCATTTGCTTTCCCACGCTTGCTGTTGGTCAAATATCGATTTGTTTACAGACACCAGATGGTCATGCCTGATTTTGTACCTCATCTTTCTCTGCTTTGACATAACCTCCTTTTCAAACTTTGTTTTCACCTCAAGGTACTGTAAATCTAATTGAAGGCCGATTGTGTCAACTTGACGACGTTCTTGAATCAACAGCTTCAGGGACTGATTCAAGAGCTGAACAAGAGATATAAGATTCAGCTTTCCAGCTTCATAAATGTTCTCTATTTGCAGATTGTCAATTTCATTTGCTATGGTGTTGACCAACAGCCTTGGAATATTCACAGAAGCATCAGTGCCATCAAGTGTATACTGGTCATCGTTGCCTGAGAACACCAAATCCACAATTTATTTTTCCTTTTTCAGAGACGTCATGATTTCCATTATTGAGGCCCACATGGACCGTACCCTCTGAATGCTCTCATCTGGAGTTTGGCATCTGTCATGCTTTTCTTCCATCTTTAGAAGCTGGCTCTGCAGAGATGCACTTTCAGATCTCAAATCCCGGATTTGCTTTGTGAGGAGCTGTGCTTTTCTCTTGTACTCTTGAACAACAGCATCTTCCTTTTGCACAATTTGGAAGAAATGTTTTTGCACCACTTTGTTTCTTGCAACTGCAGTATAAATATCTTTAGGCTTTGTACTCAATGAATCAAAGATAAAGTCATCGTCTGCAACTCTTCTGATCTGTTGTAGTACAACATATTTTGCAAAGCTGAACATTAGAAAAATGAATTTAAGGCCACCAGGGGAAAGAAATAACGATGCCACAACTTGTGGAAAGTCACTGCCACACTCATCAGAAATGCTCCTCAGCCACTCACAGCACAGTTTCCTGAATTCTGCATCCCTTTTTTTGTCCATAGGAGGCCAACAATATCTGAAAGTCTCTTTGCATCGTGGTGGATCCAGACGTGAGAATAAAAAGTAGGCAACCACGTAAAACGCATCCCTGTTTGGCTTGTCAAACATATGCACTCCCAGGGTCGCGGGGTTCAGCGTCTTGCCGGCGGGGGGAGGCGCATCCTGGAAGCCCAAAGCTTGGAGCTGCAGCCACAGGTACTGGCTGTGCCATGGCTGGGCTCCGCTCCAACTCATCCTGAGTTAGAGGGGTCAGAGCCCGGGCGGCGCGCGGTGTCCAGTGCAGCGCAGGCCCATCACGGAGAAGACAACAAGGGAGCACAGTGGTGGGAATAGGCACTACTACCAACTTTTGTGTAATAAAAAGGGAGTTTATGACTTGGCAAGGGGTTTTAAATATCAAGTGTACACAGCAGTTTAAAACTGCACTCAGGCTCCAATGGCATGCCTGGTACTTAAGGTACTACTTAAGTGGGTGGCACACTAGGTGCTGCAGGTCCACTGTTGGATTTTCATTTACAGGCCCTGGGTATATGGCATGCCACTCAACAAAGGACTTATAAGTAAATTAAATATGCCAGATAATTGTATGCCAATCAAGACGTGTTGAAGGTTTTGAGCACAAATTCTTTAGCACTGGTTAGTAGTGGTAAAGTACACGAAGGACTGAGGTCAACAACAGCAAAAATCCAGCAAAAACTGTTGATAGTAGGCAAAGACTTTTGGAGGAAGACCACTGTTAGAAATAGGGTCTCTAATTTGTAGAGGTATGCACCCTGTCCAAGTAAGGACCACCATTCTAGTCACAGTTATTCAGATACACAATTTAAATTAACCTGTGCTCACCCCCTTGTAGATTGGCACAGAGCAGGCAGGTTTTGCTTAAGAGGCAATTTGTAAAGTATTTGTGCAACATACACACACAATACTCCATTGAAAACACCATTACAAACAAACCCATACAGGTTTAGAAAAACAGCTTTCAGTATTATTAGTAATACAAGCCCAAAATGATATAAATACATGGTATACTTCTCCAGATATGTGCATTCAAAGTTACAAGGATAAATAAAAACAAATGTTCATAGCTCTCCCTATAGTTCACTGTTTGTGTGTGTTCACGCTGGATAAAAAGGAACCAATTAAAATATTCACGGGGGTCCCTCATGGAGCCTGCCACACAGTATCAAGCACAAATAAGCCCCCAAATCCTGAAGGCAGTAGAAGAGGGTTAGTGGGCTACTGAGACTGTGCTTCAGTGCAAGGGAGCTGCCCATGAGAGAACACAAGTCAGCTAAGCAAAGTTCCTGAGAGCGTTGTCAAGGAATGGAAGCGGGCAGTGCCCGGGACAATCTAGGAGTTGAGCTGCGAAAGTTGTTGGCCTGCGTCAACATCCAGCCAGGATACCCAGTGGCAGTTGACGCAGGGAATGCTGTGTGACTTTGGTGTGCAGAACAGGCAGTAAAGCCTCGCACTTCTGAACATGCCCCTTATTACCAGGGCAATGCATTGCGGTGAACTGTGCTGAAAGTTCTGCAGTTGCTGTGAGCGTGGTGGTGATCAACAAGAGTTGAGCTGGTTGTTGAAGAAAGGAGAGTGGACTCCTCGACAGTGGGGAAGCACTGGTCACTTTTGAAACAAAGTCACTCATAGATGCAGGTCAGAGTGGAATGCTTGACTGTTGTAGACCCCCTTCTGCCATCAGGGGAGTCTGAAGTTATTGCTAGCCTAGAGACTTCACAAACAGGGAGCAAGCCATCAAGCCCTTGGAGTCACTCTGGGTTCAGTCCTTGTCCTCAGCAGGGCAGAGATCAGCAGGCAGCAGAACAGCTCAGCTAAGCAGAGAAGCAGTTCCTCAGAAAAGCCAGTAAGGCAAAGTGACAATCCTTACAGAGCAGCAGTCTTTACTCCAGCAGAGTTCCTCCGAGGTCCAATAGTGTACAACCTTGTTGGGTCAGAGCCCCAGTACTTATAACCAAAGGTGCCTTTTAAGTGGAGGTGACTTCAAAGCAGCTTCTTGAAGTGCACAGGTCCTCCTTTCATTCCTGTCCTGGCTCCAGACTATTAGTAGGGGGGTAATCAGTTCTTTGTGTGGGGACAGGCATGCCACTATTCATGTGTGTCTGCTCCCCTCCATCCTTCCTGCCCAGGAAGGCCCAACAGAATGCAGATGAATGTAGATGAGTGCTCAGATACACCTAACCATCCTATGTTTGTTGCTGTCCAGACAGAATGCACAAAGTGTGACTGTTACTTTACCCTAGACGTAAAAGTGGCATTTCCAAAATATTAATGTTAAATCTGACTTTATCATGAAATAGGATTTATCAGTACCATTCCAATAATATGAACTATGATATAGCTACTCATTTCTGATCAGGAATTACACCCTAAAAGTATATTAAGGAATTCCCAATGCTTGCATATGAGAGGAGTAAGCCTCTCAGTAGTGAAAAATGACTTTGGGAGTTTTTCACTAACAGGACATGTAAAGTGTAAAAGTACACATCCTACCATTTACTTACATAGCACCCTGCCCTATAGGCTACCTTAGGGGTACCTTATATGTAATACAAGGGGAGCTTAACGCTTGGCAAGAGGTTTTAAATGCCAGGTCGAAGTGGCAGTGAATTGCACCCACAGGCCCTGCAATAGCTGAACTGAGACATGTTTAATGTCTCATAGGACTCACCAGCCCCATCTGCAACCACCACACCGAAAGGTTCCATATCTTAACTGACCCTGACTAACTAGACCAACCTCATCACCGATGACACCCTATGGATCATGACGACTGTCTATTCCAGAGCCTCCTCAGACCTCTGCCCCCACCACATCTTCAACCGAGCCAGTGACACCATCGTCCCTGAGCTTTACTTCAGCATCAACTGCTCCATCTAGACCACCACCTTCCCTGAAGACTGGAAACAGACAGATCAATCCCCTGCTGAAGAAACCCTCCGCAGACCTGGTAGTCCTCAAGAACTACAGACCCATTTCCCTTCTGCTCTTCCTGGACAAATTAATTGAAAAAGCCACAAATGCACAACTCACTAAATTCATCGAGACCAACCACATGCTGGACCCCTCTCAATCTGGCTTCAGAAGCAACCACAGCACTGAAACTGTTGCAGCAGACAACATCTGCAATTTCCTGGACCAAGGTGAAACCACAGCCCTCATCCTCCTGGACCTCTCAGCCACCTTCGACATCGTCTCCCACCCCACCCTCTGCATAAGACTCCATGACACCTGCATTTGTGGCAAAGCACTAAAATGGATCCTCTCCATGCCCAGAGAGTCGGGCTCCCCCATTCACATCCGAACCTACAGAGATCAACTGCGGTGTCCCCCAAGGCTCCTCCCTGAGCCCCACACTCTTCACCATCTACATGGCCCACTAGCAGACATCATCAGAAACCACAGACTCAACATTGTCTCCTATGCCAACGACACTCAGCTGATCCTCTACCTCACCGACGAACCTGCAGTCATGAAGACCAACTTCTACAAATGGATGAAGGCTGTCACCAACGTCTGGAAATAAGACAGCTGCCTGAAGCTCAACTCTGACAAGATGGAAGTCCTCATTTTGGGTTCCACCCCCTCCACCTGAAATGACTCCTGGTGGCCTGCAGCACTCGGAGCCTCCCCTCACCAACCGAACATGCACGTAACCTTGGGATCATCCTTGACTCCTCGCTGTCTATGAACCAATAAGTCAACACCGTCTTGTCCTCCTGCTTCCACACACTCCGCCTGCTCCGAAAGATCTTCAAGTGGATCCCAATTGAATCCAGAAGAACAGTCACACAGGTGCTCGCCAGCAGCAAGCTTGATTACAGTAATGTACTCTACGCAGGTACCACCCGAAAGCTCCAAAAGAAGATGCAAAGAATCCAGAACACTGCTGCTAGACTTAGCTGAACATCCCTTGTCACAGCCACATTTCCAGCACCTAAGAGACCTACACTTGCTCCAGATCAACAAAACAATCACCTTCAAGCTCCTCATTCACTGCTGCAAAGCCCTCCACAACATCGGACCTGCATACCTCAACCACCACCTCACCTTCCACATGTCCACCAGACAACTCTGTTCCACTCACTTGGTCCTGGCCGTCATCCCACGGATCTGCAAGACCACAGCCAGTGGAAGATCCTTCACCTACCTCATCATGAAGACCTAGAACTCTCTTCCTCTTCAACTCAAGAAATCTCCTTCTTTGCCTCAATTCAGGAAGGTCATCAAAACTTGACTCTTCAACTGAACCGGCCAACTAGTGGTTCAGCTGAGCTGCAGTCCCCCCACCCCAGCACCTTGAGACCCAAATGGGTGATTAGCCACGCTCTACAATAACCATGATTGATTGTTTGTTGAAGGGCTACTTCAGTGGGTGACACAATCAGTGCTGCAGGCCCACTAGTAGCATGTTATTTACAGGCCCTGGGTGTAAGGTATGACGCTTTACAAGGGACATAAAAGTACATTAAATATGTGTATATTGTGTATAGACTAATGTTACCGTGTGTTAGGGGAGATGCACATGCACTTTACTACTGGTCAGCAGTGGTAAAGTGCTCAGAGTTCTAAGGCCAACAAAAAGATACAGCAAAGTGAGGATAAACGGCAAAATGTTTGTGGGGTGACCCTGCAGAAAGTGTCATTTCCAACAACCGCCCTAAGGCTGACATGTGTAACTGACCCCCCAATCACCAAGTCTAGCACGGAGAATAGGTGGAAGTGGCCCACACCAAGACAACAAAAACAGAGGGTGTGGGAAAGCACATCCCTCTCCACTGTTGAACGTGCTCCAGTGCCTATTGCTTAGCAGGTATATTCCAGCACTAAGCCGAATGTTGAGCTAGTGAAGGACAGGATAAACTTCAGAACCAGTACCAAATAGCCTCTAACAAGCCAAATAGGGGAGCAGAGGTATGCACAGTCAATGGACTTGAATCTGAGGCACATATCTCACAAGCCCCAAGTCCAGCAGGATCCACATGCGGGAGGGCACAGGCCTAGGCCCCCATTCCAGGGGAATTAGGTAGCCATCCATAGACCAAAACCTTTGTCAAGTAAGGTTAAAATCCTTTAAGAACCTCCTATTAGGAAGCAGTGAAGAGCAGGTCAACCACCATAAGAGCACCACAATGCCCCTAACAGATTGAGCAGGGTGGGATAATGTTGTGTTCACTCCAATATCGTTAGTGTCACACCCAGTAGATCCTTTTACTCTCATAAGGAATTATGTCCTTTCCAAAGATAAGAGGAGCTGGCAGATGTCTCTTACCCTCTCTTTCCTGAATTATGCTCTTTTAGCCAGTGAGTGCTAGGGTTCGGACATACCTTTCAAAGAATCTCTTATCTGCAGAGAATGATTAAGCAAGGTCCCACCCTTTTATCCCAGATCAATACTCACACACGATAAGTGGTATTTTACAACTATACGATTATTTATTCTGCAATATTTTTCTACAAAACATATGAATCATAAAGGTTATGGTTATCATAACCAACTCACCATATAATATGCAAATCTGAGTAAATTGTAGCTAAACCGTGATCATACATCATCACAAATCCCTATCTTATGAGTGTATTCCTTACCTAATATGTATAAAGATTACAGCCATCAACATGCATACCCTTATTAGTTTATTAAGACTTAATTATCCCAAGCAATATATAGTTTTCCTTCACAACCTATGCTGCCATCAGGACAGTAGTCAGAATTCACTCCTTCAGCATCTCCCCCTGCACTGTTACCTTGTATACCTTCATTGTTAATGGTGTCCTAGAAACCCAGGAGGAGTAACTTCAGAAAGCTAGCAAACATCAAGAAAACAATTCACAGCAGGCAGAAAAGGGCCAAATTGGGCTGACAAGTTAAGCTGACGCTCCCATCCAGGGGCAGTACACCCATGGCAACGGTCTACCTAAGCAGCCATACAAAAGAGGAGTTTTCTGGGCAGAGATGGTCCTTTATAGGCACACCAGAGGGTGCACATTTTTTTAGATATGTGGTGGGATACATGTCTCGGGGATGTAGGCATACATCTGGTGACTTCAAGACTGCGACCTAGAAGTGATGAGGAGGTAATGAGTATTCAAATGAATATCAGATTTGCTAAATTACATCCATCCATATAGAAACATGCAATTCTGCTACTGAAAATAAGAATAATGTGATCCAGTAATGATGCTATAATTAAAAAACATAAAAACATAAAAGTATTCAAAATATTTGTTCTTCAAACGTTCCATTTATTCCACGTTGATAATCTTTTATTAGGAATCTTTTATAGTGACTTAATAACGTGGTGATGTTATATTTTTGTGTTCAGCTTGCCTCTGTTCCTCTTGTTACAATTGCTTTTCAAGCGCAATAATTGTTTTGAGATCGCGCTTCCTCTAAAGAGATAGAAACAGTAAATATTTAGATGTTTGCAGTGTACATAAGGGTGTAATGTGAGAAGAGAAACGCATGTTCATCAATCTACCTGCCATGTCTGCAGGATTCCCAAATATTAAGCCAAGGCGATAGCAAAATGTTCTCCACTCCTACTGCAAAGTCATAACATAACAACAAATGAATTGGGAAGATGTACAAATATGTTGGCATTCATAAAGGGTAGGAAACAATTTAATTAAACTTCATTAATACATCCAGGGAATTAATATATACATCTCAAATGGTTACGCAAAAAGTACACTAATCAAATTAATACACTGGGAATATATTTTGCCAGATGCAAGAAACTAGGGGCATTTAAGGATATAAATGTGGAAACCCGTTCAGAGTTGTTGTAGCTATCAACACGGTGAATGATTCGTGTTTAGTGCAATTTAATTGGATCAAGTACATTTAGGCAGGAAACCATTTAACATGTTGACCTCTTCGTACCTGATATTGTTAACCTAAAACAAAATCTAGGGCCCGATAACAACTGAGACAAAAATGCAACACAGCCACAAACACAAGTTTTCATAGGAAAAATAATGATGAGTTGCTAAGAGTTTTCCACATCTGTCATGGTGAAATCCCCATAGACTGTGAGATGAAACCTAAACTCAAGCTATCTCCCAGGGCATTGCCAAATTCAGCCCTCCACCAATAGTATGAGACCTCCAAAAGGACTTAGATAAAAATTGAGCCCTGGTTACCTCATTATAGCTCTTTTTGCCAATGAAGGTGCACTTTGGTTTACTTTCCCTAATATTTAGCAACCTCTGAGCCAGCAGAGCAATGCCCCTCCGCTATTGCGGAGGAGCCGCAGCTGATTATAGGTGAGCCGCTACTAGATACGATAATAATGCTTATCCAAAAATGAACCGACAAAGAGATTTTCAGTACCTTAAATTCTGGTATTTACCTAAATGTCTACGCTGGAAAAGTTCACCAAGTTTGATCAGTGGTATTTTTCACTGAGGGTTGTGCGAAGGAGTTTGAGGAAAGTTAGGATCAGCGAGCTAGGATGGAGCAGCAGGGACAGCAAAGCCGGGTTAGGGCATGAGAGCTGTGTGAGTACAGAAAGCGGTGTTGTGGTTGTGCAGGCAAGGACTCCGTAAGAATTCTATTCATCATCGGGACATTAGGCATCAGGTGATGAGAACAGAGTTCCCAGAGAGAAGCATGGAGGTGGTCGGCGCAGGAACTGATGCGGCTTCTGTCCCTGGCCCCGCATGAGTATTACTCTCACCCTCTCTGTCCCTCCTCCATCATTGTATGCTGGTGCCGCTATAAGCTGTAAGTACCACAGCCTGGCCCAGATTCAGCAACTACAACCGACAACCCAAAACCCGAAAGAGCAACTTTGGCTAGACAATTTACAATCCACATCCCACGATGACAGCAACCCATAATTCCAAACTGAGATTGATTTATAGGGCCACACTGGAAACATAAGAGAGTCTAGTTTGGGGTTAGAGTTGGGATCTCAAAGACAACAACAGCAGTGTGTGAGCCCTAAAACATATAAGGAGAAAGAAAATGCTTGAGAGTATTTCTGTTCTCCTCCACGGAGAAGGACAAAGAAAAGCTAGCTGCTGTTAGGAGCCTGGTGTCCTTGGCGTGCTCGTACTGGGACCTGTGGAGAGCCAGTTGCCTCATGCAGCCGAGCACCATGACCAGGGCCAGAATGGGAACCAAAAGCAGCCCTGGCAATTTTGTCCGTCCAGCCCCCTGGTGGGGGATTGAGGTGGGTGCAGGTGAGAAGCACTGCTGCCTTTGTTAATGTGGGGGTTGATATTGCAGCACAGCTGCAGAACTGGCCCTCATTAACAAAACCAGCCCCCACCTCAAAAAAGTGGAACCCACCCTTCCAGTCTCCTTGAAAAATGCCCAATGCCAGCTATGGCCAGTCCGGCCCTGACCATGACAAACTCATGATATCCCATAGTCAGCATAAGTAGTTGTGTACATTGAGGTGAACTCCTGTTGAATTAGGGATGCCAGAGGTCTCACATCATTGGTGAATTTTGGTGTGTTACTGAGACCCTAATGGCATCATGCATATTGGTGGCTGTTCTGTGGCCATCTGCGGGTCAAGATTTAAGACTGTAGTAATTAATTAATTTGATTGTTGCTCATGCTTTGCAGTTAAGAAAAGCTCTTTACCTTGGGAGGAGAAAGAGAAAAAGTTAACCAGAGTACCCCTTCAAGATTCAGTTATTCTTGCAGCAGAAATGTGTCCCTTGGTTCTGTCTGCTTGGGCTCGAACAAATGAAAGATTTATTTTTAAAGAAAATGGTGAAATGTAAAACCGTGTGAAGTCAGTGAAAACTCAGAAACTGGCAGAAGCAACTTCAGAGAACTACCACTACATCAATCAAAGATGTTCAAGAAGCTACTGACTCTGGGTCGAGTAAGCGAGGACCTTTGAGATCACTGAGTCAGAGTATACTGAAAAGCAAGTCAATTTAAACTGAGCAATGAAGAGTAAAATCTAACCTTTTAATAATGTAGCAAAAAAAACATATGAACATAATTTTATTATGCAATTCACTACATGTAATCTTCAAGTCTTTGCATTATTTTAATAATCAATTCAATACTGGCGTCGCAGCAAAACACTCTGCTACGCCTGGCTTAAGGCCATGTTCAGTGTGGACTGACTGCTCGCAGGGGAGTTGGGTGCAGGGCCTGGCCAAAGGCTGTATGCTGTGAGAGGTTGGTTGTCCATGGGAGATTTGGGTACAAGACAAGTTGGGTATTATTATGAGGAATTATAAGCCCTGCAGGAGTCGCACAGTACCACAGTAGCAAACATTTAAAAAATAGAGCATTCTGACTGGCCAAGGTAACTTTTCCTCCTTTTGGTCATTTCAGCACAAGGCGAACTGATTGGCTGCAAATCAGAGAAAATGTTATGTTTGCCATGATAGGACTTGGGGGCTCGCCTCCTCCTGTGTCCTCAAAGGGTTGTTGAAAAATGGTGTGAGGGGGCATGATGAGGACATCCTTACCCCTAGGAACTTGTGGAGGGGTGGCTGTATGGTCTTGAGGTCAAAATTAAAGATACATTTTCCAGTCGTGGATTCCATGGCACTCTCGTGGGACTCAGTTCAGCCCTCCCATCAGCTACAAAGGTACTTCAACAGGAGCTGACAAACAAGCTTCACCTCATGTTACCACTGTAGCATGTAAACTTTCTTATTTGAAGCTTGCAGTGTATTGGGGTACCATTGGGTGGAAGCTTGCATGGTGGGTATTTTGGGGGTAATGAGGTACCCAGGAAGTAGTTAAAAAAAGAAAATGTAATGTAGGATGGGCTCATGTAAGGGGTTGGGTGCCCATAGGGAGTTGGGGGCTGGGCCAGGCCAGAGGCCTGCCCTGTGGCTAATCCCCTGCTGTGAAGGACCCCAAGGTTGCGCACTGCAGGAGGTTGAAAACCCACTGGGGGTTGAGTCATCTCCCTGATGTGCACTGTTGTCTGTGTGCAGTGAGGGTAGGCACCTGCCAGGGTTTGAGTGCAAGGTCCGGTTGCCAGACATGCTTTGTAGCCATCCCCCACTGTGTAATACTGACCACCATGAGTAGCGAGCGATTAGCCACCCCCACGAGGAGCTTGTGTGCAGGTCCTAGCCTTACACCCAATCCCCAATGTGCATGGCTAAAGGCCACGCCCACCTGGGGCTGACTGCTAGTGGGGGTGTAGCCTGGTGGCAATTGGCCCTGCTAGGACCTGTAGTCGAAGACAAGGAACTACATGGGTTGGACACCTGTGGCTGGATGGATATAAAATTGGGCACAGGTCAACTTAATTCAAGTCTATCTATCTATCTATCTATCTATCTATCTATCTATCTATCTATCTATCTATCTATCTATATATATATATAATAGACCATGAATTACTAGCATATCTGTGAGGTTGTTAGAATTATTTCTGCTGTAGTACATTGGTAGCTTTGTTGATTCTTCACTCTATACAGTCAGAGTTTGTGAACTCTGTTAGTTGACAGTGGTGGTCCTGTAGGTTTCAGTCATTAAATGTATTTTTACTTTCTCCTCCCCTCATCCTCTCTTTTGCATATTCCAGTATGGAATATAGGGGACCAATAATGTTATCGGGAGCAATACGGAGGTAATTATTAGAACGTACATGAAGAATGACAATATGATGAGCTGAGTGGGTTTTTGTTTTTTATGTAGCACGTGAATCATCAGTGTTTTTCATGAGGGCATTAGAATTGCTTTGGATGTAGTACAATGGTTATTGTATTAGTTCCTGACTTCACATAGTCTGGGTTTGAGTACCCTGTATGATGTCAGTGGTGGTTAAATATTCTTCAGACATTATAAATCCTTGTTTTTCTCTCTTTTCCCTAGATTATGTTTTGGGTTCTTTGGTTTCATATATTCTGAAGTGAGGTAAATAGGAAACAGTTGTGGCGTAGTACTATGATTGTGACAATGGGCTTCAAATCTGTGATCAGGGGGCCAGGATGTCTATGTGCATCAAGCAGTTCACCATATCTTTTCATTGTTTTAATTTACATTCTTATTTTTGTTGTTGATTCCGATGATTCTTTAATTAGCAGCATTTTATTTGGAATTAGTGTTTTCTCCACATATAACAACCCAGTATGGTGGGTTTACATTTGAATATGTTTTTTCTTTGTTTAGGCACATAACACACAGGTGTTGGATTGTGACACAGCCCGGATTGGCTGCTTTAATTTTTGAATGAGTCTTTCAAGGTCAGTTAAGTGAGAGTCAAGCCGTTTCACATTTATGGGAAATGGCAGAAGCACTTTTTAAACCAGGTGAGGATATTGGGACCAGGAGACTTTGCAGTTTGCACTACAAAGAGTTTGTGATAAGAGGATGTCATTTCTTAGGGGGGATTGTGTTTTTGGTTATTGAGTGTATGTTTATTTGGCTTTTCTTTTTTTGTATTAAGATTATCTTTATCATGGGATTGTAACGATGGACAGGTTATGAGGGATCTGAGTAGTGTACTAGTGAGAGTCTTGAATTTACCTTTGTCTTTAAGGTAATTAGAGCCTTCTTGGGTGTAGGGATCGTTCATTGTATGGAGTGGTTCATGATTTATATTTTTTAATGCTACATGTCTCCTTTTTTCAACTTTATATGTATTTTTATTAGTTAACCATGTCAAGAGATAAATTTACAGATGAGAGGAAATCTCATTTAACTTAACTTTATTGTTAAGGTAATTGGAGGTTTATTGGGGATGAGAGTAATTTTTTTGTGGGTATGTATGATCTGAGAGCTTGTAGTTACTGAAGATAAACGAAGATGTTTATTCTACACTTACCCTCACTTAGTTCTCAGTGGGATGACTAAATATAGTAGAGAGAGTTAAGGTGGATTAAATCTTTCCAGGGTATGTTACATATGAGATTTGTTAGACATGGAATCCGTGGCGTAGTGTTGCCTGTATTTTTTACCTCTGCTTCCAATGTTTTGACTGTGTGCTGAACTCTGTTTTTGCTGGTTTTGTTACTCTGGGCACTTTACTACTGCTGACCAGTGCTAAAGAGCAAGTGCTCCCTGTGTTAAATGTGTGCGCAATTGGCTTTTCCATGATTGGCATGTTTGATTTACTAGTAAGTCCCTTGTAAAATGTACTTGAAGTGCCAGGGCCTGTAAATCAAATGCTACTTGTGGGCCTGCAGCACTTATTGTGCCACCTACCAGTAGCCCTATAAACCTGCCTCAGACCTCCCACTGCACTGTCTGTGTGTCCAGTTTTAAACTGCTATTTCGACCTGGCCAGGCCCAAACGTTCCCTTTTTTATACATGTAAGGTACCCCTAAGGTAGCCACTAGGTAGCCTCATGGGCGTGGTGCAGTGTCTGTTAAAGACAGGAAATGTACTGGTGTGTTTTAGATGTCCTAAAAGTGAAATACTGCCTGATTCGGTTTTCACTGTTGCAAGGCCTATCTCTCTCCTACGTTAACACAGGGGCTGCCTTTAAATAACTAAGTGCAGTTTCCCTTTGAGAGCAAATACATCTTTTAGTGAAGTCAATTTTTACATTGTCAGTTCGAAAATGCCAATTTTAGAAAGTGGGCAATTTTAGAAAGTGGGCATTCTCTTGCTTAAAGCACTCTGTGACTCTGCCTGCTTGTGTGTCCCTTGTCTGAGTCAGACTGACAGTTGGGCGGTTTGTGAATCTCCACTAGACAACGGTTACTGAGATGTAGCCTGCATAGACTGATGCGCGCGCTGTTTGTCACAGAGCCTCCCCCATCGCGCTGGAATGCTTTGCATTTCTCTCCCGATCACGTGGGGAGGCTGGGAGAGGCTTCAAAGGGAAGGAAATGTATTTCCTTCCCTTTGAAGTCTCTCTCTCTGTTTTGGCAGCCGGATTGAAAGCAATCCGGCTGTCAAAACGCCCACTAGACACCAGGGATGTCTTTTTCAAAATGGAAACTGGCATAAGGGAGCGACCCCTTGGGCAAGGGTCGCTCCGGGGGGGGGGGCATTTTTTTAAAGGCCTTTTCTGCCCCCAGGGGGGACAGAAACCTCTAGGCACCAGGGATATTTTTTTTTTATTTTTTTTTTAGGTGTGGGGAGCGACCCCTTAGGCAAGGGTCGCTCCTATAGGGGGCAAACTATATTTAGGCACATTGGCCTAATTGTATGAGGCCAATCTGCCCCCATGGGGGGCAGAAACCACTAGACACCAGGGAGTTTTTTTTTTGTTTGTTTTTCAAGTAAGGGGAGCGACCCTTTAGGCAAGGGTCGTTCCCCTGGGGGCAAATTTATTTTAGGCCATTTCTGACCCCCATGGGGGCAGATCAGCCTATTTTAATTAGGCCGATCTGTCCCCAAGGGGGGCAGAAACCACTAGGCACCGGGGATTTTTGTTGTTGTTGTTGATTTACAGATGGGGAGCGTCCCCTTAGGCAAGGGTCGCTCCCCTGGAGGGGCAAATTGTATTTAAGCCATTTCTGCCCGCTTTGGGGGCAGATCAGCCTATTGTTATTAGGCCGATCTGCCCCCAGGGGGGGCAGAAACCTCTTGGCGCCAGGGCAATTTTTTTTTTTTTTTTAGAGATGGGGAGCGACCCCTTAGGCAAGGGTCGCTCCCCTGGAGGGGCAAATTGTATTTAGGCCATTTCTGCCCACTTTGGGGGCAGATCGGGCGATTTTACGTCAATCTGCCCCCAAGGGGCAGAAACCACTAGGCACCAGGGATCTTTTTTTGTGCCGTCACGCAAGGGGAGCGAACTTGTAGGCAAGGGTCGCTCCCCGGGGGGGGAAGGTGGGGGGGCAAATTTAATTTAGACCATTTCTGCCCCCCCGGGCCGGCTGAGCTAGAGGCCAAAATCCACAGGTAGGCACTTGCATAAACACCTCTGTTTTCTGTGAAAAAATGTGATGTGTCCACGTTGTGTTTTGGGCCCTTTCCTTTCGTGGGCGCTAGGCCCACCCACACAAGAGAAATGAGAGGAAAAGGTGTTTGTTTGGCCAAATTTTGAGGTTTGCAAAGGATTCTGGGTAACAGAACCTGGTCAGAGCCCCACAAGTCACCCCATCTTGGATTCCCCTACGTGTCTACTTTTCAGAAATGTGCTGGTTTGGTAGGTTTCCCCAGGTGCCGGCTGAGCTAGAGGCCAAAATCCACAGGTAGGCACTGTTTTCTGTGAAAAAATGTGATGTGTCCATGTTGTGTTTTGGGCCATTTCCTTTCGTGAGCGCTAGGCCTACCCGCACAAGTGAGGTACCATTTTTATCGGGAGACTAGGGGGAACGCTGGGTGGAAGGAAATTTGCGGCTCCTCTCAGATTCCAGAACTTTCTGTCACCGAAATGTGAGGAAAATGTGTTTTTTAGCCACATTTTGAGGTTTGCAAAGGATTCTGGGTAACAGAACCTGGTCAGAGCCCCACAAGTCACCCCATCTTGGATTCCCCTAGGTCTCTAGCTTTTCAAAATGCACAGGTTTGGTAGGTTTTCCTAGGTGCCGGCTGAGCTAGGGGCCAAAATCTACAGGTAGGCACTTTGCAAAAAACACCTCTGTTTTCTGAAAAAAAAAAAATGGGATGTGTCCAAGTTGTGTTTTGGGCCATTTCCTTTTGTGGGTGCAAGGCCTACCCGCACAAGTGAGGTACCATTTTTATCGGGAGACTTGGGGGAACGCTGGGTGGAAGGGAATTTGTGGCTCCTCTCAGATTCCAGAACTTTCTGTCACAGAAATGTGAGGAAAAAGTGTTTTTTTAGCCAAATTTTGAGGTTTGCGAAGGATTCTGGGTAACAGAACCTGGTCAGAGCCCCACAAGTCACCCCATCTTGGATTCCCCTAGGTCTCTAGTTTTCAAAAATGCACAGGTTTGGTAGGTTTCCCTAGATGCCGGCTGAGCTAGAGACCAAAATCTACAGGTAGGCACTTGGCAAAAAACACCTCTGCATTCTGTAAAAAAATGGGATGTGTCCACGTTGTATTTTGGGGCATTTCCTATTGCGGGCGCTAGGCCTACCCACACAAGTGAGGTATCATTTTTATCGGGAGACTTGGGGGAACGCTGGGTGGAAGGAAATTTGTGGCTCCTCTCAGATTCCAGAACTTTCTGTCACCGAAATGTGAGGAAAATGTGTTTTTTTAACCACATTTTGAGGTTTGCAAAGGATTCCGGGTAACAGAACCTGGTCAGAGCCCCACAAGTCACCCCATCTTGGATTCCCCTAGGTCTCTAGTTTTCAAAAATGCGCGGGTTTGGTAGGTTTCCCTAGGTGCCGGCTGAGCTAGAAGCCAAAATCTACAGGTAGGCACTTTGCAAAAAACAGCTCTGTTTTCTGTCAAGAAATGGGATGTGTCCATGTTGTGTTTTGGGGCATTTCCTGTCGCGGGTGCTAGGCCTACCCACACAAGTGAGGTATCATTTTTATCGGGAGACTTGGGGAAACATAGAATAGCAAAACAAGTGTTATTGCCCCTTATCTTTCTCTACATTTTTTCCTTCCAAATATAAGAGAGTGTGTGAAAAAGACGTCTATTTGAGAAATGCCCTGCAATTCACATGCTAGTATGGGCACCTCGGAATTCAGAGATGTGCAAATAACCACTGCTCCTCAAAACCTTATCTTGAGCCCATTTTGGAAATGCAAAGGTTTTCTTGATACCTATTTTTCACTCTTCATATTTCAGCAAATGAATTGCTGTATACCCAGTTAAAAATGAAAACCAACTGCAGGGTGCAGCTCATTTATTGGCTCTGAGTACCTAGGGTTCTTGATGAATCTACAAGCCCTATATATCCCCGCAACCTGAAGAGTCCAGCAGACATAACGGTATATTGCTTTAAAAAATCTGACATCGCAGGAAAAAGTTACAGAGTAAAACATAAAGAAAAATGGCTGTTGTTTTCAGTTCAATTTCAATATTTTTTATTTCAGCTGTTATTTTCTGTAGGAAAACCTTGTAGGATCTACACAAATGACCCCTTGCTGAATTCAGAATGTTGTCTACTGTTCAGAAATGTTTAGCTTTCCGGGATCCAGCATTGGTTTCACATCCATTCCTGTCACTAACTGGAAGGAGGCTGAAAGCACCAAAAATAGTAAAAAAATGGGGTATGTCCCAGTAAAGTGCCAAATTTGTGTTGAAAAATGTGGTTTTCTGATTCAAGTCTGCCCGTTCATGAAAGTTGGGAAGATGGTGATTTTAGCACCAGAAACCCTTTGTTGATGCCATTTTCAGGGAAAAAAACACAAGCCTTCTTCTGCAGCCCTTTTTCCCATTTTTTAAAAAAAAAATGAATTTTTCACTGTATTTTGGCAAATTTCTTGGTCTCCTCCAGGGGAAACTACAAACTCTTGGTACCATTAGAATCCCTAGGATGTTGGCAAAAAAGGACGCAAATTTGGCGTGGGTAGCTTATGTGGACAAAAAGTTATGAAGGCCTAAGCGCAAACCACCCCAAATTGCCAACAAAGGGCTCAGCACTGGGAGGGGAAAGGCCCAGCAGCTAAGAGGTTAATATTATTTTCTTTATGCATAGTACTGTTATATCTAGTGTCTTCATTCCGTTCAATATTAGTATAAAAAGTTTCCTTTTGAAAACAAATGCTTTGTCCACTATACTCTCAATAAGTTGCTTTTGCTTAATTATAGCTTTTCTTCCTATACTTCTTAATTTTCCTTCAGCAAAATGTTATTACTCTAGTTCAAAACATTTTCACTCTTATCACCTTAAACTGTATTTGGCGGTCATTATGAACATGGTGGTAAATACCGCACCACCGGCGGTAACTAGCACCAACAGGCTGGTGGTCCAGACCGCCAAATAATGAAACACATAAGAAACAGCCAGCGGGCCATCTACCCACCTGTGTACATGGATGTTGTGTGGATGTCTGCAGGTCTGGTGAGTGTGCTGCAAGTGTCTGTGAATGTAGTCCTGGTGAGTGCAGGTGTGGTGTCTGAGGTGCATGACTGGATGTAAGCTGTTGTGGTGACTGCAAGAATGGAGGCAGCAGCAGTGACTGAGGGTGCAGTGCATGTGGGTGTGCATGGGGAGGTGACAGACAGGGAGGTGGGGGAGGTGGATAGTGTGTGTGCTTTGGTATGGTGGGTGTGTGCCTGCCTGTGGTGGGAAGTGTGGTGCTTGTGTTTCTCTGTGTGCTTCTTGTGTGTTGATCTGTGTGCATGGCTGTCTGTTTGTATGCTTGGGATGGGTGAAGAGAGTGGGGTGCTGGAAGGGGTAGAGGTGGTGGGAGGGGGACAGAAAGACCAGGGACACTGGCTGCCATCAAAGAGGAGGCCAGAGCCTGAAAAGACCTCTGTAGGTCGGACCTGGCACCGTGAATGCCTTCCAGGTATGCATTGCATTGCTGCATCTGGGATGCTAGCCCCTGGATGGCAATCACAATGGTTGTCTCCTCTATAGAGATGGTTCTCAGGAGGTCAATAGCCTCCTCCGTGAGGGCAGCAGGGCTGACTGGGGCAGGGGATGAGTTGCCTGGGGTGAAGGAGATGCTCACCCTTCTGTATGAGCAGGCACAAGCAACTTGTTGGGGAGCTACTGGGAGGGCGGTGATGGTAGTGGGTAGTGGGGGTGGCAGAAGATGGCAAAGAATGGGTGGGTCCAGTAGGGTCTGCCACAACAAGGGAGCTGCCATCGGAGGAGGTATCAGAGTCACTACCTCTAGTGGCAGTTGCCTCCCCCGTCGTGCTCCCCTTGCCCTCCAACCTACTGGTCCTCTTGGTGTCGATGGACTCTGCCACATGGGTCCTGTGGGCTGGAGCATCCCCACTCAGCGGTGCCTCAGCTCCCCACCAGATGATGCTAATGCACACAAGGACACAAGAGCACGGGGCGGACAAAACAAGAAAGAAGTATGTCAATTCCAGGAAATGTTTACATGTTGGGACAGACACTCCCACCCAGCTAAGCACTAACCCTCAGCAGACACCACACGTGTTATGAATGTGCCCCTGACTGGTAGGCATGACCTCACAGTACACAACATTCTCATCCTGCCCTACTGTTCTGATACACTTTGTGAAGGGAACCAATGAGAGACAATGCCAACCCAACACATTTGCAAGTCCATTAGGCCACATTGAATACAATCGCCCAAACAGGGGACCCATCCCAGGCCTACGGACCAAGCCAAAACCACCTAGAACACTATCCCATGGACGTGGAGGGGGGCAGGACTTCAGGGAAACACCTATCTATGTGTCTGGCACTACTGCACATGCACCCCTTAGCACCTAACTACACTCATCATAGTGGCATCACAGTAGTGTTGGTACTCACCCCCTTGTGGCTGCTGTGCTGCCTTCAAGTGCCCATCCAAATCTCGATAGGCCACTGCCAGAATGCAGGCCATTAGGGGGGTCAGGGTCCGATGGACATCCCTCCCTCGTTGGGAGGCCTTTCCCAGCTGGGCGTCACCAGTTTTCCTGGTCCAGCACCCCAGGTCCTCCCACCGCTTCCTGCAGTGGGCACTCCGCCGGTTGTAGACCCCAGGGTCCGTACTTCCTAGGCGATGGCTTTCCTCAGTCCCCTCTTCTGATGGACGCTGACCTGCATGGAACACACAGAGTAAAGAAACAGATGTCTGTGTGGGTGCCCCATACACAAATGCCATGTCCGTTCAACCTGACACACTACGGGTGAGTATTCTCCAGCTCCACCGTGGGCCCATTCCCCTGTAACATGTTCCATCTCAGGGACGAGAGTCAGGACACAGCAGCACACGCAGTGGAGTTCTTCCCTTCTCGTAGTGCAGGAGGCAAGTGTCAGGGGCCTGTCAAACTGGTGGTAGATACCGCGGCGGTGTGCACAGTCACCGCCGGCGGGGATCATGATTGTCCCGACTTCTCCATTGACAACCATGTTATCTAATGATTAGGTGCACGGTGGTGAACACCGCCTACCACCATGATGAGTTACGCCAGCGGAATTAAGTCACTTCCACACTACCCTACCCGTATGGCAGGAGGCTGTCATTTTGCATCCTCCACGCCTCCATAGCCTGGCCGGGGGCCTCATCTATGGCTCCATTTCCTCGCCCCTTCGTTGAGTACTGACATGAGTACTGGTCCGCCACATGTAATAATGGTGGGAAGTGTGTTTACACTGTGATGCCATTATGACTGAGACACCTCACCACACATTACTCTGACAGGATTACCTCCTTCTTTGTGTCTGTGTGTGGTACATTTATGTCACATTTAAAACATGAATTCTGTCAGCATATGATGCAAGGGTATGTCCCATCTCAATGTGTCTTCGTTCATCGCTCATAGGTACAGACCCATGTGACGAGGGACAGCCCCATCTGTTCACAGACCCCTGGTAGATCTGGCCACCATGGAGGAACGTCACATCATCATAACTTACCGCCTGAATCGACCTACAATCCTTGAACCCTGTGCAGAAATGGAGCCTGTTCGGAAGCCAGGTAATAGGAATCACCATGCCATACCTACAACTGTGCAGGTACTATCTGTGGTCCATTTTTTGGCCACAAGATCATTGCAAGTGACAATAGGCATGGCTGCAGGGGAATCTCAGATGATGTTCAGCCACATCCTGTCCAATTTCCTGAATGCATTCGTTCAACACTTGCAAAGTTATGTACAGTTTCGCCAAAGGGCTGATCTCACCACCATCAAATCATGATTCTATGCCTTTGCAAATATCCCCCATGTGATAGGTGCCATTGATGGTGCCCACACAGCCCTCATACCCCCAAGAGTAAATGAATAGGTGTTTCAGAATCGTAAAAACTATCACTCCATGAATGTCGATTTGATGTGTACTGCTGATCCGTACATTTCACATGTCAATGCATGGTACCCAGGATCAGTCCATGAGTCATTTGTCCTGAGAAACAGCAATGTGCCACACATGATGGGACAACTAAAGGGGGACAGGGCTGTGCTGATAGATGAGTGTGTATGACACTGGATCAGTTACATAGCTGACAGGCAGGCTGTCTGCAAGTAGATAGTGAGTGTTTCAACCCTCTTTTACCCACTTTTGCAGGGAGTTCTGACTACCCTAACATGCAATGGCTCCTGACACGTGTGAGGAATCCCAGGACAGATTCAGAAAGGCATTACAATGAGGCACTTGGTTGAACTAGCAGGGTGATTGGCCGGACCATAGGACTCCTGAAGGCAAGAATTTGTTGCCTGCATCTCTCTGGAGGATCCCTGTGCTATGTCCCTGACAAGGTGTGTAAAATAGTGGTGGCCTGCTGCATGCTGCACAACTTGGGTGTGAGGAAAGCTATCCCACTTCTGGAGGAGGAGGATGCTGTCCAACCAGCCCTATCACAACTGAGGAGGCATGAGAGTGATGGTGAGGAAGAGGGGTAAGACATCAACTCCAGGACCCAGCTAATCCGGCTACACTTCCAGTGACTCTCAGGTACATTTCCTATGATGCTGATGGCTTCACTGCATTGTTTCAGGGTGACTCATGTAGTATTGCTGTGGTGTTCCTTACCAGTGATATAACAAAATCATGACTGAAGTGGCAGATGTGAGTTAATGTTATGGAATGTACAGTGTGATATACTTCAGACACCACAGCCTGTTAGACCCCCTCCTGCAATAAAAGCGGCATTATGATGGTAACTGGCTAATGCATTCACATTCACAATTGATTGCTCATATTGATGAAAGACAGATATTTTGAATGCACAAGTGTATTTATTCAAAAGTCAAAACATCCATGAGTGATGGGACAGTGGAAGGGAGCGGGCACATGGTGAACAACATACTCAAGTGCATTTGCTCAGCTGTTGGTAGCACAAGGGTATAGTCCATGAGGCCATTGGAAGATGGTGAGATGGCAGTGGCTTGTCAACAAGGTAGCTCAGTGGCAACCAAGGGAGACAGTTGATGGCAGAGTCACTTCCTGGAGGTGGGCTTGGTCTTGGCTGATGTTTCAGTGGGATGTTTGGGTCTGAGGCCACATTTGCGAGGGGGAAGTTGGGCTGCGGGGAAGCGGTGTTGGTGTCCTGTGACTCCTCTGGCAGTGCCACCAGTCCAGTAGCTTCTGCAGATGTATATGGCAGGGCAGTGTCCTGGCTAGTGTAATGGGCCTGCAGGTGGTTGGAGGACTCAGGCTGGATGTTTGGCTGACACTGCAGCAGCCCTGCAATGGAGGCTATGGTAGCACTGAGCTGTTTCCATTGCTCCATGACCTTCTGGTGGTGTCCTACCTGCAGCCTCTGATTCTGCTCCAACGTTTCCAGGATCTGGCCCATCCTGTCCTGGGAATGGTGGTATGCTCCCAGGACCTCAGCAATGACCTTCTGGGCAGCAACATCCCTCCTTGGGCCACCCCACTGGGCCACTGATACCTCCCACTGGCCCTAGACCTGTGCCTGTATCTCATGCACTGGTCTGGGAGTCCCACTTGCAGTGGGCCCTTTATCATCCTGCCAGGTGGTGGGTGGTGACTCGGGCCTCTGTACATGTGGGCAGCCAGTCTGTGGCCTGGAGACACTGGTGTGGGGTTGTTGGGCCAGAGCTGATGGTGATGGCTGAGTGGTAGGGGTGTCAGTGGTGTCCTGGGTGGGGCTTCTGGAGGGTGGCTGTCCAAGGGTGTGGAATGGGCCAGGGATTTCCTCTGTGTCCAGACATCCATCTGCACTCTCCTGAGTGGGGCCTTGATCTTTAGGTGGAGGACTGGCACTCCTTGACGTCTTCGTCTGGGTGGCATGGGTGGTGGTGCCTGTGTGTGAAAGAGATGTGGGTGTCCTGCACTTTCTTGCCAATTGCAGCACCGGTCAGCAGTAATTGGTGGTTGAATTTCCATGTAGTGTCATGCAGGATCCCTTTGTGTTTATTGTGATGCATTTATTGTGGGGGTGGTGGTGTATTGTGGATGTTGTAGTGCTCCAGAGATTACATGCATGGGTGACTGTGCACAGGGGGCTGGATGGTGATTTGTATGGGGGATGGATTGTGGGCATGCAGGTGACATGGATATGAGTTTGTGGGTGTTGTGGGCTGGGTGGGGGATGGAGGCATGGTGGTAGTGAGAGGGATGGGGCGATACATGCACTACAGGTGTGGTGACTGTTGAGCTATTGTAATTGACTTACCCGAGCCCAGTCCTCCAGTGAGTCCAGTGAGGCCTTCCGGGTGCAGGATAGCCAGGACCTTCTCCTCCCAGTTGGTGCATTCGAGGGGAGGAGGTGAAGGACCACTACCAATCTTCTGTACTGCGATGTTGTGTGTGGATGCCATGTAGCGCACCTTCCTGCGCAGGTTGATCCATCTCTTCCTGATGTCATCCCTTGAGCGTGGATGGTTTCCCACGGTGTTGACCTTATTGACTATCCTCTGCCATAGCTCCATCTTCCTGGCCAATGGTGTCTGCTGCACCTGTGCCTTGAATAGGTGTGGCTCGACCCTGACTATTTCGTCCACCATGGTCCTTAACTCCCTGTTTGTGAAGTGGGGGTGCTTAGGGGGTGCCATGGCGTGTGTTGTGGGTGGTGTATTGTAGGAGTATTGGTGAGGGTGCTGGTGTGTGGTTGGGTGTGTGGCTTGTGAGTTTTGGTGGTGTTTTTGTGTGTGTGACTTGTGTGATGGTTAGTTCATTGTATGCGTGGTGTGGTGTCAATATCTGTCCTGCTAGTGGCATTGCAAAGGATTGTGGGGTGTGTATGTGTGTGTTTTGAAGTGTTGTGGATGTGTGTCAGGTGTGTGCTTTTCGGACTTGCCAATGTGTGCATTTGTGCCAGCGGGTCCCATTGCTGGCCGTGGCGGTCCGTACCACCAGTAGTTGTTAGACATTCACTGTCCACAAGCTGATTTGTGAATCAATATTTGGTGGGAGGGGGATTTGTCTGCATGACGGAGGTGGGGTGAGGTGTATTGCCTTTCAGCAATCATTGGCCCTGGCGGTGGGTGGAGGTTGCAGGATTTTTTGAGCTTTGTCTTTTTGGCATCACTATACGGCGGTATGCAGTTCACCGGCACTGGTGGTCTTTTGTTCTCTGTTAGCACGGCGGTCGGCTGTGATTGCCGCCAAATTCATAATGAGGGCCTTTGTCTCCAAGTCAAATTCCTTCTTCCCTTATTACATGTTCTAGTGTTACAGTCATGTAGTCCTTCCTCTTTATCATTTGATTTACAACTCCTTTTTTTACCGGACTAATTGTTTTCAATTTGCAATTTTGTAATATACTTTTTTTTCAGAAACTGCTTAGTGCTTTTACCAGCTGTTATTTTTTCTACTCTACAGTCTCCACCCTATCTGTCTTTTTTACTGTCAGTTTGAATTAGGTAGTACTGGTTCCTCTGTTTCTTTCATTCATCTTTGTCTTTTATCAGGCATTCTGATTTTTCTGCTTTGAGCACAACTGAATATCTGCAGATGAAATAAAAAATACATTATCCTGTTTATAAAATGGTATACAATTACATACTGGAACTAGTTAGCTGTGCCAGCTTGACAAATGCATTTTAATAGCAATTTAAGGTAGGAGTAAAACTGCATACTCACACTCTGCAGAAATAAGATGAAGTCCTGTTTTAAAGATAGTTGTCTGTTTGGCTGAGTAGTTTGTGTTACCACCTGTGTACATATCTGAGTTAGGTTATAAGCTCCTCATTAGTGTTTCATCAGATGTTTATGTAAAAATGACAATATATCTTATATGGGTCTTTTACTAACTGTCTGGATTTGTAAATGTATCTCTAAGTGACTCTATAAATAGCTTACTGACTATGTCGGTAAATACAATAATATGTAACTGTGTGTGCATTGTACTCTAAAACTAGTGGCTACTTAACTACTACTAGATATGTGCATGAATTTATAAAGAACCATCTCACTCTCCAACTAAAATCCTTCTACAACTATGTCTGGCTTGAAGCAGTCAAACCTGATGTGAGACTGTGTGTGTGTGTGTATCAGAGTGGATGTAACAAGGTCTGCATGTGAGAGTGGCTGAGAAATGTTTGAGTGTGAGACTGGATGTGAGACTCCCTGTATTGATGTGAAAACAGGCATAAGAGCATCCATGTGGTTGTGAGACTAGATGTGACAGCCTTTTTTCTAGGTGTAACAGCACGTTTGAGTGTTTGTGTTCATGTGATAATGGGTGTGACAGTGTCAGTTTGGGTATACCACTGCATAGGTGATTTAAATATGTATATGAAAGTGGGTGGAACAGTGTCTGTCTGGGTGTTGCAGTGCTTTTGAGAGTATGTCTCCATGTTTGAGAGCAGGTGTGAGAGTGTATCTCTAGATGTGAGGATGGGTGTATAAATGCTTCTCTAAGTCTTTGACTGTACGTATCAGTGGCTCATTCCTCTTCTTAATAAGTGCATGAACTCCAGTATATATATATATATATATATATATATATTTATATGTATATATATATATATATATATATATATATATATATATATATATATATATGTATATATTTACATATATATGTGTGTATATATATATATATTTATATATATATATATATATATGTGTGTATATAAGTCTGAAAGTACACATCCGGCTCAGTGAAACATACAAGACAATGTTTCACTTTTAACTTCAAAGCATCCTGTTCTATAGTCTACTTTTGGCCTAACTAAGTACTCGACTTTCACTAGTAAAACAGCACTTAAAGCATTACCAAGCAGCTTTTCCAATAACAGGTTGAGGTGACAGTAAAACTACTCAATCAGGTTGTTCAGTAGTAGGCCTGAACCATATTTAAAAGAGCACTACTCTGCATGTGAGAGTACCTTAAGTCAGTAATTTCCTGTCCAATTGAGTGACTTTACTAGTACCCGTACTTGTGTGCCTGCATTACTAGTTTGAGCCAATATTTGACCACATACCTCACTAAGGGGGTGATTCTAACTCTGACGGGCGGCGGAGGCCGCCCGCCAGAGTTCCCCCCTCCAGAACACCGCTCCGCGGTCATAAGACCGCTGCGGTGATTCTGGGTTTCCCACTGGGCTGGCGGGCGACCGCCAAAAGGCCGCCCGCCAGCCCAGTGGGAAACACCCTTCCCACGAGGAAGCAGGCTCCGAATGGAGCCGGCGGAGTGGGAAGGTGCGACGGGTGCAGTTGCACCCGTCGCGAATTTCACTGTCTGCAATGCAGACAGTGAAATTCAAAGTGGGGCCCGCTTACGGGGGCCCCTGCAGTGCCCATGCCATTGGCATGGGCACTGCAGGGGCCCCCAGGGGCCCCACGACACCCCATACCGCCATCCTGTTCCTGGCGGGCGAACCGCCAGGAACAGGATGGCGGTATGGGGTGTCTGAATCCCCATGGCGGCGCAGCGAGCTGCGCTGCCACGGAGGATTCAGAAGGGCAGCGGAAAACCGGCGGGAGACCGCCGGTTTTCCTCTTCTGACCGCGGCCAAACCGCTGCGGTCAGAATGCCCTGCGGGGCACCGCCAGCCTGTTGGCGTTGCTCCCGCCGACCCTGGCCCCGGCGGTCTAGTACCGCCGGGGTCAGAATCACCCCCTAATTGTATTACTAACCTTAGAGATCTACTAACTGGTATCTAAGTGCATATGGTGAGTAGAAACTTATGTAACTACATATATAACTGCCAGCAATACTGTTGTAATCACCACTTCTTGCTCACTCTATGTATGAATGTAAAATTACGCTTTAAATGTGTAAGTGGCAGTGTCACTATATCTACACTTTTGTTAATACAAATAGCATTTGCAGTGAACATGTGGAACTCCATGTATATATGTAGATAAGGGTCTGCAACATCATATATAACTAAGTTATACTGACAAGAATATCTTACATCCTCTTAATAACAAACTACCCTCCTCTATAGTCTTCCTATAGCCTAGCTAGAAATGTTCTCTTATGTACTAAAATAGAAATGTCTGTCTTTACTAGTTATTCTACATTTCATTATTACTATGACATAGCTCTTATTTTTATTCTTTTTTAGTTGTTATGAACAATATATTCATTCCCATTTACATTAACACATTGTAAAGGAAAATACACTATATTACACATACCTGTTAAGTATGTATGGTGTTCTGTATATTTGTTTCTCTGTATCAGTTAGAATTTCTTCTCACTTAAAGTGTGCAAAAACCACACAGAAGAATGGTACACCACTCTCTCACAAGGCAATCATGAATGTCTCCCTTTTCAACTTTCTTTTCAATGTTACACAATCACAAAGCTCATCAGAATGTCTCACTCATATCTTAGTTTTGGTACATCTCTCCTGATTGGATCAGACACTTTATGCTGTTAAGCACTTCTGAAAAGATAGCCCTAGTTAGCCCAATTTGATACCAGTTTTTGCCCTATCTGCAGAATTTCTGCAGCGCTTACCGGTACCCCTTTTGTAACTTCACAGCAGGATTATAGATTATTGTGTTTCATCTGGAGATTACGGATGCTAGAAGCAGCTGAACATCTGAAATCTCTGTATGAAACACCAAGGGTATTACAACATAAAAACAGTGGTTATCAAAGGCAGAACGGAGCTCTAAACACACTAAAAAATCAACCCATATAAGAAAAACAGTATCTATACTCTACTGGGTAAAACTGCCTCTAAACTATAAAACAACATTAAAACATCCCTGAGTTAAAAACAAAATATAATCTTACTTTCGTGTTAATGGCTTAATGCACATTACAAAAATCTTTGAATTTCATTCAGAGTTCCAGGTCCTTACCAACAGGGCCACTAGAAGCTTACAATTCTATAACCACAGAAAATGTCACATTATTCTGAACTTGGATGTGGCTCACAACTCATCATCTGTCATATAATCTGTGAATTGCCAAAGAAAATAAGGGACAGATTTAAGGAAAGTGGTGCTGCAAACACTAGAGCACCACTTTCCTTGCTCCCCCTAGCGACTCCTTGGGACAGGGTTGGGGGCAATAGCATAATCTTTTGTGATGCTATTATACTCTGCAGGAGTGGCACCAAAGTTTTGGCGCTACTCCAGTGGAGTACATAGGGACCCATTATTAAAAATGGTATGCCGCCTTTAAAAAAAAAAAGTGCCCCAAATAAATGGCGCAAGGAAATCATTTAGATTTCCTTGCACCATTTTTTCAACCTCCTTTTTGGGGGAACATCCCCCTTGCATACATTATGCCTGGTGCAGCATAATGTGGTGCAAGGGTTTACAAAGTGGCGCAATGCATGCAATGCTCGACTTTGTAAATATGGTGTGGGGAAAATGCCACTTTAGCACCGCCTTAGCGTGAAGAAATTATGCTATAGCAGGGCTAAGGTGTCGCTAGGGGCTCTTAAATATGCCCCAATATGTTTCTAGCTCTAGTGGATCAAAACTTAGAAAACACTTCCTCAAGAACTAAAACACAGGTCTGTAAACTGTGCAGGAGTAGCATGACTATGTCTCGCTTAGCAGTTAACACTGTTGTTTAGAAAATATAGGTATCAATTTAACCCCAATGTAGAAAGATAACTGTATTGCAGTTATCCTTGAAGTGCCACAAGTAACATTTCATCATCATCATCACTTTATTTCGGTAAAAATATACCATAAGAGTACAATACAAAACGATCCAAAAAATAAGAATAGAAATAAAAATAAAAACATTTGGAGTCATACTCTAAAATCAGTAGTTTACACAAACGATGTAATGACCAAACATTTCCATGAATGTAAAATGTAGGAAAAAAACATGCAACATCAACTGAATAATAAATACAATGAGCTAATATCCATGCACTGTATATCACAGCTATAGTCTGCCACGCCTACTTCTGATATCTGTCGCTAAGATTTGTTCTTTAACAACCCTATTCTAAAATGCCAAATGGATTCAAATTTTTTTGCCAGAGGGCACGCAATTTGTACAGATGAATCTGACTTGAGTACTCTCAGAATAAATGAGCAGTTCCTAAAACCCATTTGTTTGCATAGAGGGATAATCCAAAGAGCCCTCTGTTTACGGTATGCAGGGCATTGAAAAAGAACATAGGTAACAGTTTCTTCACTCTTACAGCCCATCGGACATAGCTTGGACCTATTGTTTGTATTGGACCATTTGTATGTTAGGGTACACAAAGGAAGAGACCCTATTCTAAATCTGGTATACAGGGCGCGTGCAAATGGAGAAAGTATTACGTCCATGTAGTGCTCAAACTCATGGTGACATTTAATTTGTAGAAAGCTGTCAGTCATAGAGGAGGGTGACACTGCGGTCAATTGCAAAAGTTTGAACATTGAGCCAAAATGCGTCTTTCAAGATCTGTATGGCATTTTTAGGAATAGAGGAAGGATCCTTCCAAAAGGTCCCCAAACCAAGATGAGAGAAGGACCGTTCTACGTAAGCACACCACCTAATTCTAGCGTTGTTACCCCCACTTTTGGCCTGTTTGTGAGTATATGTCAGGGTGTTTTTACTGTCTCACTGGGATCTTGCTAGCCAGGACCCCAGAGCTCGTAGTGAAAACCCTATTTGTCAGTGTGTTTATATGTCTCACTGGGACCCTGCTACCCAGGACCCCAGTGCTCATAGTGAAAACCCTATTTGTCAGTGTGTTTATATGTCTCACTGGGACCCTGCTACCCAGGACCCCAGTGCTCATAGTTGTGGCCTGAATGTGTGTCCCTGTGTAGTGACTAACTGTGCCACTGAGACTCTGCTAATCAGAACCTCAGTGCTTATGC